>NC_135721.1:39309056-41798025 GCF_964656455.1 Halichoerus grypus
ATTACAGAAAAGCCATTAAACCCACATTGAAAGGAAATGACTGATGATATACAGAAGGCTGCCTACATAGTGAGCAAACCAGAGACACGTAGGCTGAGGTCCCCAACCCTTTGGAGAGCATGTCATTGCAATATTACTATTTGTTGTTTTAAGATTTTATTTTTAAGTAATCTCCACACCCAATGTGGGGCTCCAATTCACAACCCCGAGATCAAGAGTTGCATGCTCCACCATATGAGCCAGCCAGGCATCTTCCCCACCCCCCAACCTTTTTATTGTAAGCTCTATATCCAACGTGGGGCTTGAACTCACGACCTCAAGATCAAAAGTCACATGCTCTAACAATGGAGCCAGCCAGGTGCCCCACAATATTAGTTTTTATTTTTAGGAAATACCTGAGAAAATATTTCACTCCTGAAAGGCAGATAAAAACCTGGTACTAGGGCTAGATCCCCTAATGGACCAAACTTCATTTGCGATCTAGAAATAACTGCAAAGCTTGTGAAGATCTTCAAATTGGAGTTAGCAAAACTAGCTGACTCCATTACCAAAAGCCTGAAATCTGACATAAGCACTGAAACAATCACTTTCTAAAAGGTGAACAATTTTGGATCCAAAGAAACTGACTCCCCACCAGGAGCTCCAGGGTGACATGAACAGTGACGGTCCCTGTCACAGAGGCCAAAGATAAGGCTTGGGCCCTACATACATCATGTAATGGCTATCTGACCAGAGACCAGGCTTTTTCTTTGGACACGCTGCAGCCTTGAAGCTTTCTTGCCTTGAAGATTCATAATGCATGTTAATATATTTAAAGTTCTGAGAAGCCCAACAATAAATAAACAACTTTTGTTACTTAGTTTTGCCCAAAATTATTATCAGGAAAAAAGCTGAACATAAGTAACAATACATGTTCCTTAGAATGATATATCAAGTTCCAGGGAACATTTTTGGGAAATATTGCCTAAAATAAATCCTATGAGTCAAGATCAAACAATACAATGAAAGATGGGGAAAGTGCTCTGCAAACTGCAAGGTACTGTGCAATGTACTTTATCAGATGACCGCGGGGGCTCTTCAAGAAGCTACGACCAGAATCCAAGGAAGGCAACTCAAAGGCTACCCATACCATGCCCTGGGAGCAGGGTGTCTGGTGTAGAATAACTAGAGAGAGAAAAATCCCAAATCAAGTCCATTGAGTTTGAGTCTAAAAAAAAGAATGGGTCAAGGATGGGAAGATGTCTTTTCCAAAGACATTCATTCCACCCACAGCTCAGTGAACTCTCAGTGGATATACACAGTCAGGTCTCCGATTTGCGATCAGTATCTAGCTCTGGCAAGTTGGCAGGTCCATACAGGTAGGGTTACAAGGTAGCAGGGTGGATCCATCTGTGGCTCTGTGATTTTGTTGAAGCAACACTTTTTGGTAATAACTCAGCACAGTTATTGACTTTGCAGAGATAATCCAAAGGTAGATTCCCCCACTTGAAACTTCTCCCTTAGATCCATAACAAATGATCATAATAGGAACCATTAGTTGGGCCTTTACTATATGCCAGATACTGAGCCAGACCATACACATACTGAAATTCTGTTTCATCCTCAAAACAATTCTCTTTCTCATGAGGCCAAACTCAAGGGCTACTGATGATAAAACAGGTTAAGAGAAGTTAAGTGACTTGCCGAAGGTTCAAACTATTAAGTGGCAAACCTGGGGCTATAGACAGGGGTCTGCAAATATTTTTTTTATTCTGCATCCACAACAAATTATTTACAACTATGCACATGTGCCACTGTACTAACAGAGATATTAAAAAGTATGACACAAAATAAATATACAGAGAAATAATACTGTCTTCTACTGTCAGTTTGGAGATAACTGATACATTATACTAATTCTCTCCTTCACTTCACAGTTTGTACTTTATATTCCTCTCTGCTCCATTAAAGGCCCAGATCAGTCTACTTTCATTACCTGTTGAGCCTAAGTCTACTCATCACTTCTTTTTCTAAAATCCTTTATATTCTTCAAAGTCACATAAAATACCGACAGGCTTGAAAGAGGAATATATCTGGTGGCTAATGGTAGTTTTCAGAAGGAGGTAACTCTTTTTTATACCATGATGAACCATTTTTAAAACTATTACTTTTGTTTGTGGCAACTCTAAGAATTTAAATCCTGCTTCTTTGGAAATTCTCAGAAGAAAACTACTATGTTATGAAATCCTGTCTTGTACCTTTTAATGTTTCTTTTTTTAAAAATTATTTTATCTTTACCTTTTAATATTTCACAGCTAACTGAAATTGGCAATTAAAAAAAAAAACCAAGGTTAATTATGACAATAAATACAACTAATATATCCCCAAAATGTAATGATACGGTATTTCAGTTTTCAGTTTTTTTAGGTTTCAGTTTTATGGGCAATATAGGGGTAAAAAATTCACATTACATGATAATTTACTGTTGGAACGAGACTACCAGCATTCCTACTTTCTCTAAAATAATCATTATTTTTCATATTCTTGGGGAAATCCTGCATATGCAGTTTTGATTAGATTCGGGAGTTTTAAGGGTCTGATCAAAGGCCAAGTCTCCAAGAACATATATAAGGCACGAAAGAGAAAAGATCATTGCAGACTGCGTAGTGCTTAATAAAACATTACTTCTCAAACAAAGCTGTATTAAATGAACTACCTTGTTAAAAGAAACTGGGAATTCTGGATAGTTTGCTGACTGCTTTCTGTGTTAGCTGTGTTGGTTGTTGCTGTGGATTGTGTGATTGTAGTGGTGACACTGCTTGTGTTAGTACGCCGGGTTGCGTTGCGTGCCGTCTCCAGTTGTTGTCGTGCTGCCTGGGCGTGCTGCCGTTCCAGCTGCAGCTGCATCTGCAGTTGTTGTAACTGAGAAGCGGAAGGGCCAGAAGAATTAAGCTGTCCTCCTGCAGAACGTCTCACTCCTGATAACTGAGATAAAAGCTCTGCCAATGGAAATGAAGGCGATTAATGTCTGCTTAAGATACTGTGGAAAACAAAACGCTGAAGATCACTCTTTTAGAGGAACATTAGAAATGACTGTCAATAGGCAGGTATCCATGGCAACATAAAGTTTCAGCTTGGAGCTCAATACCTTTTATTTTTATTTATTTTTAAAGTAATCTCTATACCCAATGTGGGGCTCGAACTTACAATCCCAAGATCAAGAGCTGCGTGCTCTACCGACTGAGGCAGCCAGGCGCCCCTCAATACCTTTTAGAATGCCTCCTGGAGGTAGGAGCTGTTGTGTATGGGGAATGGAAATATAATTAGCCCACATACAATTATTTTTAAGTAAAACATTGTTGCTTAACGGACTTAATGGACTAATTTAGTTATACTTTCTCTTAGTATTTAGTAAATTAAAGTGGATCATCTGCTGGTCCAATCATAATATAAAACCTCTCAACACAAGCGCCATGAAAGCAGGGATCAAGTCTACCATTTACAATACTCCCAGCTCTTAGAACAGTGCCCGACACCTAGTAGGCCTCTAACATTTATTCAGTGATTGAATGATGATCAGAACTGTACCCAAGAGGCCTGGATCATTTCTACCCGTGACCCTTGCACCGCCTCTTCTCTCTGGTTCTTTCCGGTACGGTCATTTGAGAGTACCGGCGTACCACTAGAATGAGTAGCGCCGGTGATGCTCAGTGAGGCTGACTGGCCCCCGGCTGTACAGCCTAGTTAGCGGCCTGTTACAATCCACACTCTTGTTTCAGTAAGGTTGTACCATCAAGGGCAATGTGGACCTCTGTCCCTGAGTTCTCATCTAAGTCGGGTGCAGGAATTGCCTTGTCGTGTGTGTGTGATTCTCCTGAGCTTACGTGGGATTGACGACTGCCATAGACATTCCCTGGCTGGCAAATGCTCTTCATCATTAAAACTCATTAACAGGGTACATTTCTGTTTTCTTGCTCACTGTTGTTTTATCCCAGGGGTTCTTATACCATTCTTTCATAGAGTCCATCACTAAAATAAACTAATTTTCACTGACAGAAAAAAATGGAGAAATTTCTCACTTTCGAATTTTGCTTCTAGAAATTAACTTTTAGAGCCTGCTACCAAAACCAGCAGGTAAATATTCCCTTTGGATGAAGAAATACTTTTTAAATTCCCCAAAACTCAGCTTACAGGGCTTATTGTACATCCAAATGCTTAAAGCACATTCGGAATTAAGATTTTATATCTGTATGTCTGTACATTTTTAAGAACATTTTATGAGTAAAACTGCTCCTAGTTGCTATTACAGATCTACATTTACCAGTGTTCCAGGGTGTTCAGCAAGGTGCATCACAACATCCAGACACCTATTCCACCACGTGCACACATTTCAGAACTTGTACAGGCTTTCCAGGGTCTTACTGCCTGTCTGCGCTTGGTGTGTCTTATAGTATGAGGCTAACGTGACTTCTGACCTTATATTTTGACTCCCAACCCCTTTGTTCCGCTGCTGGCTTCCCGGGTTGGCCATGTATTAGACCCAGTGGGCTTGGTTATGAAGTACCTGTTCAAATGTTGTTGTTTTTTTAAGTAAGATTTTTCTAAGCCATTAAAACATGTACTTTCAGTATGTTCTCTAAGAATATAGTTCTCAAATCAAGGCCAAGAACAGAGAAACTCCTACTTTACTTTCTTCTATGAGAAGAGCTTAATTCTTTAGTTTTGTCAATTCGTCTTATTATCTGTGTGCTTCTGGAGGTTGAGCCATGGGATTCTGGCGGTCTTTCAACTCTGAAATCTTTTATCATTTTCTTAGGTTTCAACAGAGGCCACAAATAGAGAACCTAGAACCATTTCTTATTATCTTCTGCTCTAAGTACTTAAGGAAATGCCAGAAAATTATAAACTAATTTATACTGTCTACTTTTACAATATTTTATAATTATAAGATTTAGGGGAATTTTGTGAAGGAATGTAGGAGCATGACGAAAGATTAAAAACACAAATTCCACCAAAAACTTTTAAAGCGAGGCCCCCTCCCTGGTCATTTCCTTTATGAACGTGCAACTAACTTACCAGCTATAGGATCCATGGCTTCCCTATTGCTTGGAGAATATGAACTCTGAGAAGAAGAAAGTCCACCAGTAGAACTGCTAGTAAAGTGCATGTTTGATCTACGAGCACGAGGACCTCCTAATCCCCGGCCAGGGTGAAACATTCTACGTACATGTCGAACACCACTCGATTCATCATAACTCCAAAGTTAAGAAAAGAACCCAAATATTTCACAGAAAGAAAAAAAAAATCACTTGAGCCTTTGCTAGATAGACATGCAGACTTCCTAAATTGTAAACATTTAAAAACAGCACATTTAATTTAGAATGCAAACGTCACAACCATATCTATGAGGGCTATTAACTCTAAAAAAAGACTCTCACATATAAAGCAATGAATTGAGTGTGTATATATTGTATGTGTGTGTGTGTTTTCAAAGGGGAAAAAGGTTTTCTAGGTAGGAAGAAATTTCTTCCTAGGCTCCAGCTACAGTAACCAGATGGGGTGAAAGGCGCTGTCGGGTCAGACACCCAGGTGAGGCGTCTCCTTACCCTAACCTCAGTACTGAATTTCATATACGTTCATATGGAAGTAACCAGAATTAATAAGCATCAATTTTAATACCCGAGGAGAGTTCTGCTAATCAAATCTCAATTATCATCTGTAGTGAAAAAGGAGCAGTAGAAATAATTAAAATTCAGGAGTAAAAGACAACTTTTGGTTATTAGTTTTTGATCTGTCCTCAAGTTCTTCTTCAATGCTGCTACAAAACAGAAAACTAGAGTTGAATTTCTTGTAGAAGTGGATATACAGAGAGTAATACCACATTTCTCAACAAGTCACATTGCCAGCCCCCCCCTGCCCGCCCCAATCTTCTGTAGCCGACTCAAACTAAAGAACATCCCGAAGAGCACACGGCCGCCCAAACTCATGAAGACAATCTTGCATTTCCACACTGGTGGATGGGTGGGAAAAGCCAGCTCTCGTTGTAAAAGAGACTTTTCTTTCAAAGTAGCACACAGAACATCTGTATCGTGCAGAATAACTTTCTGCTGGCTTCCTGGTCTTCAGCTGATGATTGTGGAGTCATTGAGGGAAAGGCTGAGCGGCTCCAGGAAGCCCTCAGGGGCCACCAGAATGTGCACTGTCTCATCATGGTATTTAGGACCATGGCTCGGGTTCTACAGAAAGTGATGTTACGATCACTGTATTTCGTCTTTTAAAAGCACCTGGGTGTAAAAAGTACACTTTAGGAAGAGTTCCATCAGAACAGTTGAAAAAAGTTCTGGTGCTTACGAGGCCTGGAGAGAAGCCACGCCCTCATGACAAAGTCACCCCACAGCAGCACTTGAGTACCTGAAAAATCAGTGTATTTCCAGGGTAACTGCAATGTCAACATTTTGTCTTCCAGAACCTCATGATAATACTCGTTAGGAATCTAACATGTAACATATGCCTTCTCTTATTCTTATATTTTGCATAATTTAATCTTCTCTTGATAACCAGAGATTCTTATAAAAATTTCACAAAAACGGATGTAGATGATGTGGGACATTCTACTGAATGGATACCAATTTCACTAGAGGCCCTTGAACTTGCAGAAAAAGTTCAGAGTAAAAAAAAAAAGTTCAGGATTAACAGCTTGGCTTGAAGTTATTTGCCTAGCTTCTCCATGAAGACAGAGTGAAACAGGGACCAAGCATAACCCTCTGGGCATTGTTATAAGATTCTTTTATGTAAAATGTGAAGTGACTCAAAGACTTAAGTATTCTTGGCCCATCTGGGTTTTCTTACTCTCTTAAAAAAACCCAACAAACCCCATGCTTTCTTCATTATGCTTTCAGTGTCCTCAGCACTCAGGAGAGAGGAAAAGTGGTTTCCTCTGTTCGGTGAGTACCGGCCTCTTGACTGGCTCAGGTCTGGCTGACATTCTAATTTCTTAGGTTGGTTCCAGGTCTTTATCTTTCCATTAGTTTTCTCATCTTCCCCTAACTCCAAGGGACCATATTTCCAATTAGAAAATTGGAAACTGTAAGCAAGGGATGGGAGCTGTGGAACGAGAAAACCATCAAACCAGTTTCTTCCTCAACAGGATTAAGGTTGCATTATGATTGCTGGGAGGCAATCAAAGGAATCAGAATGAAGTCTGGCAAAGAGAAAAGCTGTGTTTAGCTCTTGAATTGCTTTGAACTAGAGTGAACACTGAAACCTTTACATGAAAACAGATCCCTAAGTTAATAGGTGATAGTTATAGAAAAACAATTCAGAACTTGAAACAAGCAGCACAGAGTGTACAAACTTAATTACTCTGGTGGGCCGCTCATCTCTTGGATTACAGGGAATATCACCAGCAACTGCTGAGAGACTTGCAAAGGGGAAGCAGAAAGGAAAGCGGGAAAGGACTTTGGAGCTGGACGTGACCTTATGCTGTCCTACTCAGAGACTGGGCAGGGAATGGCGGTCTCTGGAGAAGGGGACTCCGAGAGGGAAAGCAGCCCCAGCACGCATCCCTGCTCATCCTCCCACCGATAACAGGATAAGGCAACAGAGCATGTGGAGGGGAAGCAAATAAATTCTCTTTATATTTACTTAGATTTTAATTTGGATTAGCATTTTCCTCTTTTGTATGAAAACACCCTGCTGAAAACTTATAACCCAGTTAAATGGTCTTAAAAAAAATCTGACTGTAATGAAGTGAAGATGATGAGCAAGGCAACTTTCACTTAACGAGCATTGTTCATGTGACAGTCATAGCATATAAAAAGAGATAAATTGCATCTCCACACTGAGTCACTTTTAGGAAAGGTCAAATAAACTAATTTGGAGGTTAGTTTTTCTCTTCAGGTATACTGTCCTTAAAAATAATCAAAATAACAAACATTACAAACAACTCTATCCCTTCTTCCTCTTAAAAGGATATTAAATCTCTAGGGGCTCTGTGTTCAAGTGTAAGATGAGCTGCAAAGTCATCCGTGACATGATTAGGATCGCCTCCAGGTAATGCTGCACATATTGGACAAATCTGAAATGAAAGTAAAGAAAGCAGATTTAATAGATGAATATTGATCAGACATCTTCTGGATGAGTATTTTACTATAACTGAGTTTCAACCAGTCAAAAACACAGTAGAGATCGTGAACTCGTCAAGAGCACCAGAGGCCTGACTATGAACTACAGCACGTCTGCGCTGGTACTTAAACTAAACCACACCAGCTCTCAGGGTCAGATATAACAGTTCTCAACAAACAGCTCAAGCACGAGCTCTGGCAAAGCCTTCTAACAGCCTGGCCAATGCATTCGCATGGTCTAGCAAAATAGCTTCCATAAAAAAATTTTAAGATGGAAAAAAAAAAAAAATTTTTTTTAAGATGTGCTATTTAGTGCACATTCCCATCTGACTAAGTCCAGACTTGAATGGTAAAGACTGAGACATAAGCATCCCCAAAGTAAGCTAGATTTGAGGTCCAATCTCCAAATACGACAGCAAAGCTCTTACTAAAACACAACTATACAAACTCAAATATTAAGACAATGTTTACTGATAATGTGCAAATGCGCTCTATACATTCATGAGCAGGACTTCCAAGGGAAAACGGGGGTGAAACAAAAGGCCAAGGAGCAGAAGACCTAACTTCCTGTGAGCCTCGGGGCGGGGACAGGACAAAGGAGGAATAAAATGGTGTGTACACAGGCAGCACTCGGGAGAGATTCATAGGTTGGGAATTCTGTTTTTGAAACAGCAGTTTCAAGGGAAGTGGTGAAATAAGGAGAAGAGGGGAAGGATCGAAAGAATGAGGCACTTTCGGAGGAAAGGCCCTTTCTCTTCTAGAAATCCAAGTGGGCAGGTGATGTTCTAAGAGTGGTAGCCATGCCTTGGGGTATGAAGAACTTTAAAGAAGAGAGCCAAGAAGAAAGGTCTGATGCAAAGGAACACAACCAAAGGAAGCCCCAGGAAATGTAGAGAGTTTTGTGTCTCTCTAGGGACAAAAGAGCTGAAGATGGGATATGTGATTCATCTTGCCAATACATGTGTTGTGTGCCTCAGTTCTTTCCCCTGGAGTAAAATTCAGGCACTCACTTGACCTTGCTCCCTGCTCGTGGCAGAGGAGAAGACGAGAGTGGCAGAGATGGGGAGGCAGGGGCAAGGTGAGACTTGGAAGGCCCACCCTGGGATACAGAGGGGAAAACAAACTGATTGCCAGAGCCTAAGCCAACACAAATCCCCATCCTCTCCTGACCAGAAAGCAGGAGTCCCCTGAGAGTTTGACTCTGATTTGATCCCAGATGCTCTTATGCCCAGTCAGCTGTCCTGATCATATCTGCCTCAGGAGTCTGAGACATATCCTCAAGAAAACCTAAAGATGCTCATGAGAAATTACATTTAGGCACGACAGTGGGCAAAAGAAGTAGGGGGGTCACACAGGAAGGTGCCTGCGAGGGAAATGAAGAAAGAAGTAGACAGACACGTGCATGCCTTTCTTAGAAGATGCCAGAAAGGTGGTCAGACATTCTTTCCTCTGTCAGAGAGAACAGCAATTGTATCAGTTCGTAAGTTTACCGATTCTCAACTCTTTCCTAGGAACTTAGGTTTTACTGTCTGTATCACACAGACAATGTCTGGTACACTTATTTTTTGTGTGTTTCTGTCTTGCCTAGCTAGATTGTCAACAGTTTTTGAGAAATGCAGTACAGTGTGATTTGTTTCTTGTTTGGGAACTGTGACCAGACTTGCTTACAACAAAAAGACCAACAGGTCTGGAGAAGCAGAAACAACCACCAGTTATTTAAAAATCAAACAAACAAGCCAGTTTAGATATTTTTGAGACTCTCTATTTTGCAACACTTAACAGGTACTGGACTATGTATGGTTTTATTACAATACCACAGATTGCAAGTATAAGATCTTTATCCAAAGAAAAAATAACTGTTAAGAGGAAAAGGTGCCTTCCTTCTAAGGTATTTCCTTTAGGCTGACCTTTGGATAAAATCTATGTACAACTTGAACTGCACAAAGATAGCTGTAGAAGTTTCAGTACTTCAGTAAATGTTCTTAGATGAGAAAAGTCTCCTTGAGGATTTGCATTCCTGGAAGGAAGACAGGATGGGAAAGTACAGATACCAAACGTACTAAGAATGCCCTTATCAGGACCAATAGTCTGTAAACTAGAAAAGCACCTCTGAGATAGGGATGTGGAATACTGTTTAGTTTTGAGTGTCTTTACTTCCACATGATGATACCTAATACCTTTTATAAGACAGGAAAATTCCACACAAAGGATAAGCTATTAACTCTAAAATTATGAGTTTGTCAACATTAATATTTACCGTACTTCTACTGCCACGTGATATAGTAACACCTATTACTTGAACAAGAAAATTCCATGTAACACATTAGCTTAACATATGACAACTTGCCAACATTCAGGCACATTGAATTGGCATAACTCAGTGCTTCCTGAAATTGGCTGAGTATATAATTCATCTGGAGCATTTGTTAAAAATACAGTTCCCTAGGCCCATGCCTGGAAACTGATTCTAGGAGATTTGACAATCTATGGTTTTGACAAGGGTCCCAATGATCTTACAATTAGATAAATTTGGCAAATACAGCTTAAATATACAATGGTATTGAAAAATAAGAAATATTTTTACCCCATGGAACGAAACACGAAATGTTGTTTTACTTACTATCACCTTGCTCAAATTTTTAATCACAAATGTCCTTGCTATTTATTTGCAGTCTTGTCTTTGCTATATTTCAAATCTTCCTCTTCTGCTTCATCTCACTAGTGAAGCTCACCATCGGTCCTGCTTTTTATCTGCAGCCCTTTGGAAGCCTCTATCAATGTACTGAGATGAAATCCCATGCCAAAAACATAATGGAGTTCCCAATTTTCCACGTGGCCTCAGTGCATGATTGTCAGCAAGCAACCAGTCAGCGTGGATTTTTTTAAAAATTAATTTATTTATTTGAGAGAGAAAGAGTGGGCACATGAGCAGGGGGTGGGGCAGAAGGAGAGGGAGAGAGAAACTTAAGCAGACTCCATGCTGAGGGCGGAGCCTGATGTGGGGCTCCATCTCCCCACCCTGAGATCATGACCTGAGCTGAAACCAAGAGTCAGATGCTTAACTGACTGAGCCACCCAGGCGCCCCAGTCAGTGTGAATTCTTAACACAGGTGGTTACCAATGTCTAGACCATACCTTCAGAAGTCATTATTTCACATATGCCAGGTCAGTACTACATTTATAGAACATTTTTCCCTGTGACAGGTTATGTCCATAAAAAAATAACCTAAAATCAGCACGCTTGGTTTTTGTTTTTGTTTTTTTTTTTTAAATATTTTATTTATTTATTTGACAGAGAGATAGACAGAAGAGCACAAGCAGAGGGAGTGGCAGAGAGAGAGGGAGAGGGAGAAGCAGGCTCTGCACTTAGCAGGGAACCCGATGTGGGACTCGATCCCAGGACCCTGAGATCATGACCTGAGCCGAAGGCAGACGCTTAACCATCTGAGCCACCCAGGCGCCCTGGTTTTTGTTTTTAAACATGAACTTCACACATTCTTCCCCATACAATCACCAACTAGTCTAAAGCAAGTTCTCACTCCCTGCAGCCTTTCTTGAGCTCACACACTCACATGGAGAGCATTCTCTCTCTGGCTGATGTGCAGTGCCTCAAATACAACAGGTGTGGTGAGCTCCTCTCCTTTTGTCCTTTTTTGGGGGGTAGGTTTCATAACAAGTTTTCTGCCCACTCTGTTCACTGCTACAGAAAAATGCATTTAAAAAAACCTGCCTCTCTGCCCCCCACATCCCGTGGCTTCATCTGAAGCCGGACTGCGGCACCACAGAGAGATGGGTCGTGCGCCAAAATCATTCAGCGGATGCTGGGGGGCGGCGGGGGGGGGGGGGAGCTAGACTGCTTCTCTACCATGAGGCTGACCCATTTTGAAGCATCATCCTCCGAGACCACTTGAAATTGCCCTTGAACTCAGATTCTGGGATTACGCATCTTGTCAACAGCAAACACTCTAAGAGAAATAACTGCCTTGGCAACTGGTATTTCTCGTCTAGGTTTCTGGATCACAAACTTGATAAACTCATGCATTTCTTTTATCTGACTAATTTTAGATCCATGAGAAACATTTTCTTTTGAGTATGTGTTCAAAAGCAGTGATTTCCCTGTATCATCTTCTATTGTTACTTTCTGGTAACACCAAATGTTTGATGCATCATTTCTCTGGCAACTGTGATCTTATTATGGCAGCCCAGCTTCTTTGTCATTTCTTTTTTGGATTTGTTTTCATCCACACAATCATTCTGAATAGGTTCATCCTGTCTCAAAAGAACTACAGAATCACTCATATTCTACCATCCTTTCATTCCCAAAGAGCAGCCTATGTGACATGATGATGGAGAAAGTAATGTTATTCCTCTGTACAAATGCCAAACCTTCTCTTTATTGTCCACCAAACTAAGTGGACAAATGTTCTGGTTTTAACGGTTCTCTATTATCTGGCCTTACTCAGCTGATTCCATTTCATTTCCCACTATTTCCCACAACATTCAATGCCTTACCATCCCTTCTACTTCCTACATTTCTTTCTCAACACATCTTAGTTCGTGTTGTCTCTTCCCTCTGAAAAATGTCTTTCTTTCCCATTCTGTCCACCTTCCAAATTCCTACCCATTTTTCAAGGCCCACGTAAAGTCACAAAGCCCTCTGGCTCCTTCTGCGTTATTCTCCAGTTGTGTCAAATAAGCTAGTTTGGTCTTATGATGTGCCATAGAGTCTTGTGTGGGTTGAGGCCATATTTTAAAGTTGTTATGGTGACAGCCATTGTGCCTTACTCCAAGAATTCAGGGACTTCAGAAAGCAGTATTTCACATTTTACACATTAAATGTAATGCTCTTGGTTAATACTTGGAGAGACATATTCAGAGTCATGAACATTTATCTTGAGAAAGGCCAGTAACTATCTCCCTTTCCAAGCTGTCCTTAATAACTGACCCAGGAATGATCTAGAACAGACTTTCTTCTGACATTATCCTTCTGAGGGCAAAGAAGTGGGGTAAAGTAAATGTTGTGTTCCCCTCACCCTTCTCCCGCTTTAACAACTAATAACTCAGTTAATTTCTCTCAGGCACCCACACTTTTTCTCATGTAACGCCCTTCTACAGCCCCCATTTTCCTGTTTCTTTGCTTTTTGTCCAGTCATCACTTGAACTTTCCTTCTCCTTTTCCCCATTCCTTGTTCCTTTTCTCTATCACAGCTGTGGGTCAAGTTGTGACGTTAATCATCGTTGAAAAGATGAAAGGTATTGCTCTTGCATCTGAGGAGTTACGGGTTCTGGAGCAAAATTAAGATGCAGTGAAGTCTGGGTGCTTAGTCGGTTAAGCGTCTGATTCTTGATTTCGGCTCAGGTCGTGATCTCAGGGTCATGAGACTGAGCCTTGTGCCGGGCTCTGAGCTCAGCGTGGAGTTTGCTTGAGATCCTCTCTCTCCTCTTCCTCTGCCCTTCCCCTACTCGTGTTCGCTAAATATATAAATAAACAGATAAATAAAATCTTAAAAGAAAAAAAGGTGTAGTGAAGAATCACCGCCACAGCTCATAAAAGCTGTTTATTTTTTCAACCTTATGCAAGTTTGCCCCCCCCCGCACCCCCCACACATCGTAAGCACAAGAAAGATAAAAACACAATTTCAAGTCAAATAATTTTCCTCTGTTGTTTAATACTATACTAACTTTCTAATACAAGGTTACATAGGCTTTCCCTAAGCTAGCTTTGAAATCAAAATTCACCACATGATGTGTTCTACCAACCTACGTGCTTACTATGCTCTGCTTTCAAGCTAGGTGTCCAAAGGACATTTACAAAAATACCATCTTTTTAAGTTGGGGTCTTCTTTTTTTTTATGTGACATGTGTAGGCTATATAAATTTAAATGAAAACATGTAAGCAAAGCCTAGTGAGTGTTGCTTAAGATACAGGCACCTTCTGAACTGCAATAAGCACAATTTCTCTTGTGCCCCTCTTTACAACTGCATCCCCATTTCCAGTTAAAGGATCTATGCTATGAAGTCCAGGTGGCCATAAAGTTAACTAAAGTTTTCACTGGTTAAATCTGTTATATTGTATAATTTTGTTACTATGGATTATCTAATTCATTAAGTATTTACTGAGTACCAAGTCAGTGTTCACTTAATATTCTGGGTTATAAAATCATCAAGAAATGAAGATAGTGAAATGACCAAGAAGTGAATAATGGTGAACCTGCCACCATTCAATTTCATATGAATTTCATCTCCTCTTAAAAACTGGGATGTAGGGGCGCCTGGGTGGCTCAGTCGTTAGGCGTCTGCCTTCGGCTCGGGTCATGGTCCCGGGGTCCTGGGATCGAGCCCCACATCGGGCTCCCTGCTCCGCGGGAAGCCTGCTTCTTCCTCTCCCACTCCCCTTGCTTGTGTTCCCTCTCTCGCTTTGTCTCTCTCTGTCAAATAAATAAAATCTTAAAAAAAAACAAAAAAAAACTGGGATGTATTTCTCATTATTTATTCAAACCGGGTTACAATTCATGTCTCTTCTTTTGATGGGCTCTTAAACTCAGCTCTAGAAATACCCCAGGCTTGTTCTGTTAGGCAGAGTTTTCTGATCACCTGTAATATAATGGGGTGTTTTTATTTTTTTTTTATTTTTTTATTTTTTTTTAAAGATTTTATTTATTTATTTGAGAGAGAGAGAATGAGAGACAGAGAGCATGAGAGGGAGGAGGGTCAGAGGGAGAAGCAGACTCCCCGCTGAGCAGGGAGCCCGATGCGGGACTCGATCCCGGGACTCCAGGATCATGACCTGAGCCGAAGGCAGCTGCCCAACCAACTGAGCCACCCAGGCGCCCTAATGGGGTGTTTTTAACAAGAGTTTCTTCTATTGAAAAGTGATGATCCAAAAAGAGCTGTTAGAATTTAAAGCCAAGACACATAAAAAAACCCTCACACGCATAGTATTTTAATCCTTACAGTAAAAAAAAAAAAAAAAAAAAAAAAAAGTTGACATTCTACTGAGCTAACTACTGCTGAGGCTAATTGGTAACTTCAGGTTTTTGATCTCCTGCCCAATTAAAAGTAGTACATCTTATAAAATCTGCAAATATAATAAATATAAGACTTAATGCTGGAGTTTTGCTTTGAGGACATACACAAAGCACTACTGGAAAATCTATGCTACATGGTCAATAACTCCTTTTGGGCCTTCTAGAACTATCTAAGTTGTAGCCACTTGCACCTCTAGCCATCCACTTTGCCAATACAGATATAGGTACTTTCCAGATTTGAACAAGCACACGTTCAACTGGATTACAATCTAATTTTCTGTTGTTGCAGTGGAACACTGAAACTAACTTATAATTAAGTATGAGTTACTTCATACTGAAATTATTTTTCTTCTCAGTTCCATTCTCCCCGTTTTAATGCTTAGGTTGGAGCTGTCACATGCTTCTAAAGAACAGTGTTTATTTTAGGGAGTTTTTGTTACATATATGTCTTAATTTTCCTTACATTTTTATACATGATTTAAAAGTCCTAAATAACTAAGTTTGGGGGGCACCTGGGTGGCTTAGTCGGTTAAGTGTCTGCCTTCGGCTCAGGTCATGATCCCAGGGTCCTGGGATTGAGCCCAGCAGGCTCCCTGCTCAGTGGAGAGCGGGCTCCTCCCTACTCTCTCTCTCACTCTATCTCAAATAAATAAATGCAATCTTTAAAGATAAATAAATAAGTTTGGTTTAAAAAATTTTATTTATTCATATTTTAAAGATTTTTAAGTAATCTCTACACCCAACGTGGGGCTCGAACCCACAACCCTGAGATCAAGAGTCACACGCTCTACCAACTGAGCCAGCCAGGTGCCCCCTTAAATATGTTTTTTTAGACAGAAATTTAAATTGTATGTGTATGCTGATGTCCTGGGAATTCATAAGACAAAAAAATATAATTTCACAACAATTAAAAATAACTCAGAGCTGTCCTTTTTCCCTCCTTTTTTAATCACATTCTATTTTTTTTAAAGATTTTATTAATTTGAGAGAGCAAGGGAGAGATAGTGAGAGAGAGTACAAGTGGGGAGGGTGCATGGAGAGGGAGAAGCAGGCTCCTCGCTGAACGCAGAGCCTGAGGTGGGGCTCGATCCTGGGATGACCTGAGCCCAAGGCAGACGCTTAACCGATTGAGCCCCCCAGGCGCCCCAGAGCTGTCCTTTTTCTTTATCCTGCCCACAATTCACTCTAGATATAAGCACCCATACTTACCTAGAAGAAAAATCCCATTGTAAGCACCACTTTCTCCATCTAACCTGGGATAAGCTATATATTTTACTTGTAGACTTTGAGAAAGAAAAGGAAACGGGAAGCTCGTACGGCTTAGTGGTGTCGATAAGAACCTGAAAGCTGCAGGGGGCCAGGGCCAGGGAGGCAGTGCTCTAAAGCAAGCAACCATTTTTGTGAAGAATCTGAAATAAACTCTACTTAAGTTAGTGGGTTTATGTTGTTTACAGTGAGTTGAAGTTACAGTCTGACGAGGACAGAAGCTTTGTATGTTCCTCTTCTCAAGGGCATAACCAGTTTGTCAAGTGAGGCCAAGTTTGCTACAGCTTCTTAGAAAAAAATGACCTCAGCTACAAATACCAAGACTGGTGTCTTCAAACAATTTTCTTTTTTTTTAGAGATTTTATTTCTTTGAGATAGAGAGTGAGAGAGAGAACACGAATGGGGGCGGGGACAGAGGGAGAGGGAGAAGCAGGCTTCCCGTGGAGCAGGGAGCCCGATGCGGGGCTCGATCCCAGCACCCTGGGATCATGACCTGAGCCGAAGGCAGACACTTAACCGACTGAGCCACCCAGGCGCCCCTCAAATAATTTTCTTAATCAGTTTTTGTTGTTTTATTGTTTGTTTGCTTGTTGTTTTGTTTGTTTGTTTAAATCTGAGGGGCAGGTCAGGAAAAGAAAGGATGGTGGGAGGAGAAGAGGCAAGGCTGAAACCCGCTTAAAGAACTTCTGAACCACCTTATAATTTGCCAACAGTTACTGGCGAGCTCCATCTTTGTACCATCTTCCCTACAAATCTTCCTACAAACCCTGCAAAACATTTCTTTGACCTGAAATTAGCTGTCTGGACACTGAACTAGACAAACCAGTATTTCAGAGGACAGAGAAGAAACCAGACCAGTGGCTAAAGAAAAAAAGAATTCAAAATCAATGTGTCTGACAGCTGCTGTCTTAGTGAGCGCCTCCCTGCACATTAGGCATTGTTTCCATTCAGAAAACTGCCTCTCTCCCTTCCCCTACAGGGTTTTAATTCAACTTCAACACAGAAGAAAGTAGAAGTAATGAAAAGCCTACCCAGGGATAACAACATACTCTCAAATACCAGGCAGGGACACCTTCCTAGAAAAGCTATTATCTCACTTTCTCAATAATTTTAGTAATTCCCTTCTTGGTTTTCATATCATCTTGAGAAACTGATTTCTCATAGAAACATCTTTTAAAAATATCATAACACATGCATATTGGGTTATCCCAGAACAAACCTGGAACCCCCAAAGTGTCTATCATTTCCTTCCCTGCTCACGACCCAAAAATCTGCCAGGACACTAATGGCTACATCACCCTTAAAATGGAAAATACTATGATCTGACTTTAAACAAGTAAATGTGTTCAAAATAACTATTATTTTAAAATATGCAAAGACAGCCAAACACTAAAGATAGAAAAAGGTGAGTTATAAAATAGAAAGTGTTTTGGGTCAAAACTAACAAAAAGCACAAATGATAAAAGTACCAAATCCTAACCTTCTACAATCTCTCTAGCTAAATGCAGCTGAGCAGTGACAATTTGGTTGCCTGGAGCAACTGTATTTCTCAAATCCTATGTATTTCTTCACTATTATTAAATAAAATACCCTTGTTAGTTCACAGAAAAGCAGACAGCATCCAACTGCATTTTTTGATAAAGAAGAATGCAAGCAGTAAAAGTCAAAGCCTATTTTTTTCTTTTAATGTATATTTTGCCTTTAAATGCTTACTTTTCCTGATTATCTGATTAAAAGGGTAAATAGGGAATTATAGTATTTAAGAAAATTTATAAAATTAAATTAGAAGATTTGTAAAAATTGTGGTTCACTCCACCATTATTGCTCCTAATAAGGAAATAAATGTGTTGGGAAGTTAGTTCTATATACCTACATATTAAAATGGTCTCTTGGGGCGCCTGGGTGGCTCAGTCAGTTAAGCGTCTACTTTTGGCTCAGGTCATGATCCCAGGGTCCTGGGATTGAGACCTGCATTGGGCTCCTTGCTCAGCAGGGAGTCTGCTTCTCCCTCCGCACTCCACCCCCCAGCTTGTGTTCTCTCTCTTGCTCACTCTCTTCTCGCAAATAAATAAGTAAAACCTTTAAAAAATAAAATAAAATGGTCTCTCAATGAAACACAGACATATTGGGGAGCCTGGGTGGCGCAGTTGTTAGGCGTCTGCCTTTGGCTCAGGTCATGATCCCAGAGTCCACATCGGGCTCCCTGCTCAGAGGGAAGCCCACATCGGGCTCCCTGCTCAGAGGAAAGCCTGCTTCTCCCTCTCCCTACTCCCCCTGCTTGTGTTCCCTCTCTCACTGTCTCTCTCTCTGTCAGATAAATAAATAAAATCTTAAAAAAAAAAACAGATATATTGATGATCAAGTCTTAAAAGTCCTACAGACAATTTAAAACATATGTCACTTCTCATAGCCTCCATGCATAAATCATATCTATCAATGTTAATCTGGTTTGCAGATTTGATCTAATATTTTCCTGCTTGTTTAATTTAGAGATCAAATGCATCTATTTGTTTATACACAAATTGCCACAACAATGATGATAATTTCTATTTTGTGCTCTATGACAAACAACTGTTTAAATATTAAGTAAATTATCAGCTTAAACCAATTATTCTGAATCATTAAAAAAACTTAAAGGTCCTTTTATGCTATCATTTTTCTCCATAAGAATTATTATTTTTAAAGTTTATGTATGTACGTATGTATGTAATCTCTACAACCCAATGTGGGGCTCAAACTCACCACCCTGAGATCAAGAGTCGCATGCTCTTCCAACTGAGCCAGCCAGGCGCCCCAAGAGTTATTATTTCAAATAAAATTATCAAGTCAGTCTGTGGGAAATTTCCAAAAATCATTCTTTCTCCTTGATTTTTTATTTCTTATACATGGAACACAGTACAACCACGCTACTTCAAATATAATTCATTCTGTTATAAACACATCTAGGTCTTCATTAAAAAGGGAGGGAAATATATCATTAACATAAATGAAGAGCACTTAAATGCCGGCCACTACCCTAACCCCCGTTCTGGAGAGTAAAGAAAATGAGTAAATACATCAAATGAAAAATAGAAAGCAAAAATTTCCCAGCAATGACCTATTAGACCCCTGCCATTAATTATGAACAGAATAATTCTGTTCGTAATTTCTGGAAGTGGGAAGAAAATGTTGGTAAACCAAAAAGTGCTGTGAACCTTTTAAGCATAATATTCTACAGATAAATTACAAGAGATTTACTAAACAAAGCAGTGAAAGAAGATTAACTACATATTATTAGTAAAACGTAGCAGCATGGTTCATCTAACAACAACAACAAAATCCCTGAAGGCTTTCTAGTTAGCTGCAGTGCAAGCTCCAATGGAAGATTTAAGAAAAATTTCAGGAGTCACTTCTCAATGCCCTTTTATGTCCAAAGAAAAGTTTTTCTACCTCCCATGTTTCTTCTGCCATCCTAACACTTCCTCAATAATCCGTATTTGTAATCCCATTTGCTCACTTCCAATACCAGATTGATGGATTTTAAAATTACATACTGTGCTCCTTCCTCTCAATTCTTCCCACAACCAAACTCTAGTTAGTTGTCCCAATCTACCAACTCTCAGGGATTTTAAGAACTCGTGCTTAATTTCAAAATCACATTGTTTATCTATTTGGTGTTCACATAAAGACTCCTGAGATTATACCCAATCTGCTTCTTACATTTTTAACTAGTCATCACCTTCACTATGCATTCTGTATCAGATGTCGTTTTTCACAGTATCTGGCTTTGAAGGGTCCCCTCCATACCCGCATAATCAAAAGTCTCTTGAGTAATCGCAAATTAATCTTAAGAAGGGAGGCAAATCTTAGGTTAGGGCCTTAGAGTCCCTATAGTTGAAAAAGGAAACAGAAAAATATAGACAAGTTTACAAAGTTGTCTACAAAGTTGTTTTGAAAATTAACCTTCAGTAGACCTTCTTGCCAGCTGTGTCAGGTATCAGTAAATGCTTTCTAGTGGTGACAATGACATCTACAGTGACATAGCCTCTTGCCCCTAAATGATCCAAATCGATGCTGGTTAGAGGAGTGAGATCCTTAAGGCCTCCAGGAAGATACAAACTGCTGGCCTAGAGGACACATGCAGGAAACACAGGGACAAAAGCAAGAGAGCACACTGAGCATTCAGAAAGAAAAATGCAAACAGGAAGAGAAAAGGAGGGACAATTAGCTGGTATGTGAATACAGTCCCCCACCAAAATGACATGATTCACTCCTGAACTCCAGAACTTTTCCATGTTTGACTAACCATGACTTTGGCCAAACACTGCGGCGGGGGTGGGATGAGAGGGGTCAACTAGTAACATCACCTGGACATTTATATACAACCGTAACGTTATTAGAGCTGGTAACATGCTCCACACGTATAGAGAGGCACTCAAAATACTGAATAACTGGGGTGGCAAAGGCACCCGTCCTCCGGCATGGACACTAGTCAGGATGCCATACGTAGTGCCAGCCGGGATTGAGGAGGACATGACTCACATAATTTGAAGAAGAAAAAAACCTGTCCTTCACATCAAAGAGTCTTGTTTGCTTGCCATTTTTCACTTGAAATGCCTGGGTGGAAACACAGGGCAGATGCAGTGTTCATACAGACTAAGGGCTGATGAGAAGGCAGCAATCCCTAAAACACTCCACTAGTACCAGTCGAAAAGCAGCAAGGCCACTGTCTTGAGCCATGTACCGAAAGCCTGGGAGCTTCATAAAGGCACATACTGAGCAGGACTTCCGAGAGACACACCATGCAACCATTTGTGGGTGGCAAGTATTTAATTTTCAAACTGTGGATCAGGTATAGAGGAGTGTCAACAAATTTTGAGTATTTACTCTCAGGAAAAAAATAAAGGCAAAGCTGCTGAGGCAGAGCTACTGATTCTTATTTGAAAGAATTAGCTCTTCATTCATGGAAAGGACTTAACTTTCTGCTAGATTTGCCCATTTCGGATGTGAAAAACTGAGCAGCTGTCCTGTCCGGGTGGGGTGATGAAAGTCCTATACTAGGACCTACTGCCTAGGAATGATTTTAAGAATGCCTGGTTCAGTCGAGAAACCCTTCTCTGGGTAACTAAAGTACCCAAACTGAACAGAAATTAAGTCAAAAAGGAATTATTCCAAATTTCCCACAACAACCAGGACAGAGATGCAATCAAGTCCACACTCCTCAGACTGGTACCTGGGACTGTACCTGAAGGAAGCAAAATCACCTTTACAGAAGAAGAAGAACAGATTAAGAAGAGTAGTAAAATGTGACAACAGTATTCTGAGGCCGCAAGATGGTGCGAGACGAAAGCAGTTCTGAGCTGTTAGATAGTAAAATCTGGCTGGAGAACAAACGTAATGTAAAGTTACCAAATGTTTGAACTATAAATCTCTTAAGCAACTTTAAGCATCCACCTAAGCAGTGTAAATGGGCATAGAAGTGAACCTGAACTATGCACAGCTGTAACAGCAGGGCTGCAGCAGAGACAAACTAGGACAGTGGTTAAGTAGGGACTCTACAACCCAGAGGGACTCTGGCTGAGTTCAAACACCTGGCTCTGCCCCTTAGTAGCCATGTATCCCCAGACACACTATTTCTCTTGAGTTTCAGCTAAGTTGTTTTGAGCACACTTAGGGGCTGATTAGTTGATGCAATGTGCAATTGCTTGTGCCAAAATTCTCCAAACTCCAGACCTAGAGTTCTATGTCCCAACTCTCACTTTATCTATTATTACCAATGGTAAAGGGGGCACGGGGGGGCTCTTTTGGGTGCGCTTTATCATTTGTTAAAAAGTTGAATATATGCTGACTCAGATGTCAAGTAAAATATCCGAAAAGCTTTCAAAGCAAGATTTTCTTTATGCATTATTCTAGGCCCTTGGCTTTTAGCCACTGGGAAAGATTAAAGTAAGAGGAATTTCTAGGGACCTTACTGCGTTGACCTGATGAAAACCAAGTAAGTGATCTGTTACAATGAGATGTGACAATGGATTACTATACTTAATGACTTAAGATTTAAAAATTTCCTTACGAAGGTTTCCTTGTCGAAGAGAAATGAAGCAGGTAGCAAGAATACTCTAGAAAGAGCTGTGCTGCAGGCTGGGGTGCTTCTACCCTGTTCACAGGGCATTTGCTAAGGGCTCCTGAATTTGGTCAAGATTCCACTGTGCTTTCAGAAACAGGGTAAGAAAGGCTAGTGTGAACAAATGAAGCGTGTTATCTTGCACACGTACAGCCTCCTACGATGTGGAAAACTTGCTGTTAAAAGATAATTTTAGTAATTATTATGCCAACAATATCAGTCCACTTAGCAGGAGATACAGGACAGTGACCTACTTTATTTTTATAGAAATGATGTACTTTAACACATCCTTTTAGACACAAGGCTGCTTCACTCACCACTTCTGTTGATGTTTCTGCATGTTCAGAAGTAACATGTTCTTGAAGAGATGTCTCCGTATAGCCCATTTTTCCACAATAGGGACAAGTAAAAGACTGCGGCTGTTCTACAGAGAAAGCTTCCCCACCATAGTACAAATCTGAAAAATAAAGTGTAACTGTAGTGAGAAATAATTACTGGGTTTTTTTGGTTTTTTTACTAAATAAAAATGTAAACAGAGGGTACAATAACGTAAAACAAAGGTGTGCCTGAAATCTCCAACCACCTCACTCTGTCAAGGAGTGCTTAGGAACCTCTCTGCTTACATATGCAACATCCTTATTCTCCCTGGGACTCTGTGACACCCCTCCAAAATTTCTTTTCTACCCATATAGCTATTATTGCCTTAAGAGAAAAACAAAGCAAGTAACTTTTTATATCTCCATTTAATTTTGAAAAAAAAAAAATTTTTTTTTTTGGGGGAAGATTTTAAGTAATCTCTACACCCAAGGTGGGGCTCAAACTCATGACCCCGAGGTCAAGAGTTACATGCCCCTCTGACTGAGCCAGCCAGGCACCCCGCCCCTTTCATTTAATTTTGAAACACCTCTCATTTCACATCTAGTTCTAATTTTATTGTAATTTATTTTTTCTTTATCTCTGGATGTGTAGCAACGCCAATCTCAAAACAAAGAATTAGCAGGGTGAGGGGCGCCTCGTGGCTCAATTGGTGGAGTGTGTGACTCTTGATTTCAGGGTTGTGAGTTCAAGCCCCACGTTGGGTATAGAGATCACTTAAAAATAAAATCTTAAAAAAAAAATTAAAAATAATCAGCAGGGTGTATCCTAATACAAGAACACAAGTGCTCAGAGTAGGCAACTGTGATCAATATGCCAACCCCCAGATGCAGCTTTTTATCTAAAGCACACACCATTCTTATAGCAGGAAGGACCCTAAGCATTCAGCTCTTGTAAAATGCTAACTTGAATGGAGTACTACCACAACATACTCTGTCCAAACTGGTTACTGAAGAACTGACCAATTAGTGATATTCTATGCAAATAATTTGTTTGCCTCATTAGTACATCTCAAGTTCTATTTTTCTCCATTAGTAGCACAAAAGGAAATACAATTGCAAGTATATTTAGTATGTTACGTCCCTTCATTATAAAGAACTATATTCAACATGACACAAATCCTTAATAAGATATGATCATTTTTGTGAGAAGAGAAAATGAAACAGTATTCACTACATGAGAGATTTGTTCACATTCATTTTTGGGAAGATTTAGACTATCTTAAAAATATTTACCCATTTATTATACGCATAAGAGTTGCCAGGTAGATTTGGGGTAGGTGGGGATAAATATATAAAAATGAATAAAACTTGTTCCCCTGATAAAGGACATGTACAAAAAACCCATAGCTAACATCATACTTTTTTTTTTTTTTTTTAAAGATTTTATTTATTTATTTAACAGAGAGAGACACAGTGAGAGAGGGAACACAAGCAGGGGAAGTGAGAGAGGGAGAAGCAGGCTTCCCGCGGAGCAGGGAGCCCAATGCGGGGCTCGATCCCAGGACCCCGGGATCACGACCTGAGCCGAAGGCAGATGCTTAACGACTGAGCCACCCAGGCGCCCCTAGCTAACATCATACTTATTGGTGAAAGACTGGATGCCTTCCCCCCAAGACCTGGAACAAGACAAAAATGTCCACTCTTTTAAAGATGTCACTTTTTAAAAGATTATTATTTTATTTATTTTTATTTTTAAAAAAGACTTTATTTATCTATTTGACAGAGACACAGCGAGAGAGGGAACACAAGCAGGGGGAGAGGGAGAGGGAGAAGCAGGCTTCCCGCGGAGCAGGGAGCCCAATGCGAGGCTCGACCCCAGGACCCTGGGATCATGACCTGAGCCGAAGGCAGACGCTTAACGACTGAGCCACCCAGGCAGCCCCTAAAGATGATTATTGTAAAGATTATTTATTTGAGAGAGAGAGAGTGGTCTCAGGAAGAGGGACCAAGGGAGAGAGAATGTCAAGTAGACTCCTTGTGAGCCCGATATGGGGCTGGATCCCAGAATCCCAAGACCATGACCTGAGCCAAAACCAAGAGTCGGGACCTCAACCGACTAAGCCACCCATGCACCCCAACTCTCGACAATTCTATTCATTATTTTACTGGAGGGTCTAGTAATTAGACAAGGAAATGAAATGAAAAGCAGCTAGATGGAAAGGAAGAAGTAAAACCATCTCTATTAGCAGATGACATGACCTTGCATATAGAAAATCCTAGCGGTGCCTGGGTGGCACAGTTAAGCATCTGACTCTCAGTTTTGGCTCAGGTCATGATCTCATGGGTCGTGGGATTGAGCCCTGCTTCAGGCTCTGTGCTCAAAGGTTCTGTCCCTCTGCCCACCCCCCTACTCTCTCTCTCTTAAAATAAATATATAAATCTTTAAAAAAATAAATACATAAATCTTTAAAAAAAGAGAAAATCCTAAAAAAATCCACTAAAAACCTTTATAGAATAAACAACAAAAACAATACAGGATACAAGATCTATATACAAAAACCAATTGTTCTTCTATACACTTGCAGTGAACAATCCAAAAGTAAAATTGTAAAAATCCATTTACAGTAACAGAAAGAATAAAATACTTAGGAACACATTTAATGAAAGAAGTGTAAAACTTATCCTCTGGTAACTACAAAACTTTATTGAAAAATATCAAAGATGACCTAAATAAATGGAAGAACAGCTCATGTTTATGGACTGGCAAACTTAATACCACTGCTCTCCAAAGTGATCTACAGATTCAAAACAATCCCCATCAAAATCCCAGTTGGCTTCTTTGCAGAAATTTGATGAGCTGATCCTAAAATTCTTTCACAGAAACTCAAGGGATCTAGAATACCCAAAACAATCTTGAAAAACAAAAGAAAACCAAAGGTGGAAGACTCATGCTTGTCAATTTCAAAGCTTACTATAAGTTTACAGTAATTAAGACAGGGTGGTACTGGCATAAAGAGAGATATATAAATCAATGAAATAGACTGAGAGTCTAGGAAAAGACACATTTATGGTCAACCAACTTTTCCTTTTTAATAGCTTTATTGAGCTATCTTAGACATATAAAAATTGTGTATATTTATGGTATACAAATACATGTATACACTGTGAAAGATCACCACAATCAAGCTAACATATCAACCACCTCTACATAGTCACCTCTGTGTGTGTGTGTTGAAAAGATTTAAGATCTATCCTTTCCAAAAATTTCAATTATACAATATTGTTAACTATGGTCACCATACTATATATATCAGCTCTCTAGAGCTTATTCATCTTGCATAATGAAACTTTGACCAACCTTTGACCAACATCGCCCCATCTCCCCAACCTCACTTCATGTCAACTGATTTTTAACAAGAATGCCAACGCAATTCGTTGGATAAAGAATAGTCTTTTTCAACAAATGATACTGGGATGACTGGATATCCATATGCAAAAGAATGGTCTACCTCATCATTCCATATATAAAAATTAATGCAATAAAAAAACTCTTAGAAGAAAACATAGTTTTAAATCTTCATGATCTTAGACTGGCCAATGGTTTCTTAGATATGACACCAAAAGCATAACAAATGAAAAAATAGATAAACTGGACATCATCGAAATTAAAACTTCTGTGCTTTGAAACACACATCAAAAAAGTGAAGACACGGGGGTGCCTGGGTGGCTCAGTCAGTTAAGTATCCAACTCTTGATCTCAGGGACCCAAGTTCAAGCCCCACATCAGGCTCCACAGTGGGCGTGGAGCCTAGTTAAAAAAAAAAAAAGTGGAAAGACAACCCATGGAACGCAAGAAAATTTCTGCAAATCATCCACTTGATAAGGAACTTGTATAAAGAGTATACAAGGAACTATTAAAACTCAGTAATAAAAAGACATATTGCCCAATTAAAAAAGGATCTGAATAGACATTTCTCCAATGCAGATCTACAAGTGGCCATTAAGCATTAGAAAAGATGGTCACTATCATTAGCCATCAGAGAAATGCAAATCAAAACCCCATGACATACTACTTCATAGCAACTATGATGGCTGTAAACAGAAAGGTAACAAGTGCTGACTAGCTAAGAAATTACAGCATGAAACATTTATAGCTTTTCTTATGGCTTAACAAGGTCTTCTAATCAACTGTAGAAACAATCTGCTTTCTGATAACCGAGCAAGAATATTTGTGTGCTGCTGGCAAGAACAGTCCATTGACTTTACTCCTCCTTTACTGAGGCACTCTTCCATCTCAGACCTTGTCAGTTTTATAGATCTCTGAATGGCTTTCATGAACAATTAAGCTATGATTAAGAGAATTATTTAGAATATAAAAGTAAGATTCATGTTACTTTTAATGTATTCTATTGGCAAGAGTCTTAGAACATTTTGCCTTTACTTTTTCACGCACACACACACAAACTTCTAAATGACAACCCATTAAAATGTGAACTAAATACATACCAAAATCTACTCTTGTTAATATGCACTGCATTGGGTGGTCAGTTGTATGCCTTGTTGTTGTTGCACCACTTTCATAACAAGATGCACAAAGATCGTAATCGTAGCAAATTAAACACTTGTATCTGCGACCTCGAAAATTTCCTTTTAAACATGCATCACAGCTGACACCTATTAAAAAAAAAGAAATATCATGAATTAGCAGCTATGTAACAGGCCACACTCCACCTCATTGTTATACATTTTTTAAGGTACACATTTAACCCCACATTTCCTTCCCAAAATGACTAGAAACAACATAGTAAAATGCCACAAGAATTTCCAACAATATGGTGGATCTGTTACTTTGATTTACATTCCTAATGAAAATAACTTTAAAAAATTATGCCATTTGCAACAGCATTAAAAAAAATGCCTATGAATAAATCTAGCCAAAGATAGGCAGCCCTTTATGAAGCAAATAAGTAAACATATATTCAGGGATGCCTGGCTGGCTCAGTGGGGGGAGCATGCAACTCCTGATCTCGGGGTTGTAGGCTCCAGCTCCATGATGGGTGTGGACATCACTTAAAAAAAAAAAAAAAAAACTTTAATTAAATAAATAAATATATATATATATATACACACACACGTATGTATGTGTGTGGATGCTCAAAGACATTTAAAGGACTTTCAAAAATAAAAATATGTTTACAAATGAGAAGCTTCATGAAACGCAATGTCAATTCTCCCCAAATCGATTGGTGGAATCAATGCAGTTCTAATCAAAATCACAAAAGAAGTTTCTGTGGAACATGACAAGCTGACTCAAATTTTTATGCAAGTTGCAAAGGGCCAAGAATAACCAAGATATTCCTGAAGAAAAATAAGATGGAGGGATTTACTTAACATATCAAGCACTATTATAAAGCTACAGTTAGGGGCACCTAGGTGGCTCAGTTGATTAACTCTTGGTTTTGGCTCAGGTCATGATCTCAGGTCCTGGGATCGAGCCCCACATGGGGCTCCCTCCTCTTCAGGACATCTGCTGGTCCCTCTCCCTCCCCCTCTGCCCCTCCTCCGTGCATGCTTGCTTTCCAGTGCTCTCTCTCTCACAAAGTCTTAAAAAATTAAAAAAATAATAAAACTACAGTAATTAAGACAGGATACTATTGGCATGGAGACAGATCAACTGACCAATGAAACAGAATAGAAAACCCAAAACAGATACACACATGTTGAAATCTATTTTATGACAACAAAGTCCCTAGAGATCAGTGGGGAAAGGGAGACAATGAATGGTGCCAGGACAGGTGATTATCCATAGGTGGGGAAAATAAAATCGGATCTCTGCCACAGATCCCACACACAAAAATCAATTCCAGATGGTTTAAAGACAAATGCCAAAGGAAAGTGGGGGAGAAAAAAATCCCTGGAAGACAATATAGGGGAATATTTTTATGAGCTCAGAGTAGGAAACAATTTCTTAAAACACACACACGGTCCAAACCATGTGTTTAACTACATTAAAATTAAGATTTTTTTACCTTTTAATGCCCTATAGTGATGGAAAGACAAGAAGGCCCCGAAACTGGTGATATGAGCAACATACACAACAACAGTTTGGGGTTCCGAACACATTAAGAACTCTGACATATCAGTAAGAAAATGCCCAACATCTAACAGAAAAATGGGCAAATGGGCAAAGACTTGAGTGGGCACGAGGAAGAACAACCAACACCAATGACCAGGAAATATATGAAAATATGCTCAATCTCATCAGTCATCAAAGAAGTACAAATAAAACTATCACAAGCTATCATTTTACATCTACCAGTCTGGCAAAACCCTAGACATCTCATGATTTCCAGTGCTAGTGAGGACACACTAGTGAAGATAAAACCGAAACACTTCTACTCTGCTAGTGGGAGCATACATCAGTACGACAACTTGTAAGATTTTGTTCACATTCTACTCAAGTTAAATCTGTGCAACTCCTAGGACTCTGAGACTTCTCTCTTAAGTAGATTCCCTGGGGACTCCTTTGTCTGTGTGTATCAGAAGAATGCAGAAGAATGTTCACAGCAGTTTTTCCAATGGGGGTGGGGGATGCAGGGTGTTAACAACCCAAAGCCCAATAACAGTCCATTACAGAATGAATTAGAAAATGCATCACAGCCACAGGTGAGGACTTCAAGAATCTCACATGACTGAAAGCAAGTCTCAAAGGATATATATACAGTTCAAAAACACTATCTAGGGGCGCCTGGGTGGCTCAGTCGTTAAGCATCTGCCTTCGGCTCAGGTCATGATCCCAGGGTCCTGGGATCGAGTCCCTCATCGGGCTCCCTGCTCAGCGGGAAGCCTGCTTCTCCCTCTCCCACTCACCCCTGCCTGTGTTCCTGCTCTTGCTATCTCTCTCTCTCTCTGTCAAATTAATAAATAAAATCTTTAAAAAACAAAACAAAACGCTATCTAGTTTAGAAAATCAAACATGCAGTGAAACTATAAAGGGAAAACAGGGAATGATAAAATTTTGGTCAGTGCTTCCCTCTGGGGGATATGGAGCCCTCAGTGATCTTGAAAGGTTGGGGTTGACCCTCTTTTAGATCTGGCAGAGGGGGTCGTCGGTAGTACCACTCTTGTTTTAAGTAATTCCTGCACCCAACGTAGGGCTCGAACTCACGACCCTGAGATCAAGAGTCGTACACTCCTCTGAGCCAGTTAGGTGGCCCTGCAGGTCTTACATTATTTCATTCAGATGTTATCACATTTTCTGGTATACAATTCAATATCAGTACTAGTATATACAACCTTTTAAATCAGTCCTCAAAATACCCTTTCAGATTGTTAAGATTTCCCAAGTTGTACTGAGATCTCACCAAATTACACTGAAAGCCGAATGATGGCATCAAGCCAACAGTTTTTCAGCAAATTCAATAAATACTGAGTGCCTACTATGTTCTAGGTGGTGCGCATAGAGCAATAAACGACACAGACAAAGCTCTGCCCCTGTGAAGCTAACATCTGAGTGGGTTAAGACAGGTATTAAAAACAAACGAAGCTGTAAAGCAAGTTAGAAGAAAGTGCTATGGAGAAAAATAAAGCAGAAAAGGAGAAATTGTATGAGCAGCAGAGCTTCACAAAATAGATGGTATTTGAGCAAAAAGATGGAATACTTCAAAATTTGCTCATTCAAAACAGCTGCCAGGCAGGACAATTTAACATAACATTAAAAATACTAAAAAGGGGTAAATGACTACTCAGATTCACAAATGGAAATTTAATGTAACTGGATACAAGAACTTTGCCAAACAAATGTAGCATGAACTGTGCTTAAAAGGTGCCAGAAAGGTAAACCCAGCTTTGAACACTAACTTTTTGGTGTGTCCCGTCTGAGGTTACTCTGCAGGCCCGCTTTTCTTTCCATAGTGGGGGCGCCTGCTGACCAATATAATGAACAAAACTTACAACTGTGGATGGTGACCCCACTGCCAAACTCTGCAACCATCACTTTGAGTAGGAAGGTCTGATGATGTTTGTCCCTTGCCTGTTTTACTCTTCTGATAGAATAATTCTAAGTTATCTAAATCGAAATGCCTGTAGTTCTCCTACAGGGTCACGGTGTGGGGTGGCAGGAGGCTTCACCTACAACTCCGCTGGAGTTCAGTAACTGTCAGACCTTTAAGAACTAGGGTTGCTGGGGCACCTGGCTGGCTCAGTCAGTAGAGCATGCGACCCCTGATCTCAGGGTTGTGAGTCTGAGCCCCATGGTGGGTATAGAGATTACTTAAAAAAAATAAAATCTTAAGAAATAGGGTTGCTGTTGTTGTTGTTGTTGTTAAAAATTACTGTTTTTTGATGGAGTCATTTCTAATTTTAGTATATGTGCTGCTGAAGCGAGCATGACGGAGTCATTTCTAAAATGTATGTTTTCAAACTTTTAAAAAAAGATTTTATTTATTTATTTGAGAGAGAGAGAGAGAGAGCACAAGCAGGGGGGAGAGGCAGAAGGACAAGCAGACTCCCCGCTGAGCAGGAAGCCCGACTTGGGGCTCGATCCCAAGACCCTGAGATCATGACCTGAGCCGAAGGCAGATGCTTAACCAGACTGAGCCACTCAGGCACCCCGTATGTTTTCTAACTTCTTAAACACTAAAGACATTTAACAACGTTTCTGATTCGAAGTTATTATTTCAAACACAAATACTTATTTCAGCCATACCACCAAACATTATGTTAGGTAAGTTCTTAGGGTTTCTTAAAACGTAAGAGTCACTTTGTAATGATCTATGGTGGCAAGTATGCTGGGGGGGGGGGGATTGTGTGTGATCAGTGGACTATGATAGAGGACTATGAATAAAAAGTCGAGGAGGTGAAAATGTTTTACACCGCACAGTTTTTCCACACAGCCTGCCCTTCTCATTGAAGTATTAACTCTGCCATTTAACACTTCTAATTTAATACTTCTGTCAACATAAGCTTAAATCAATACCTAATGAGTCCATATCTAATTTTACAGAAGATTCCATAGCACCTTCTGACTTGAAAGTAAAGCCCAGCAGCAGGCATAGGCTTTGTGGCCATTTCTCAACAGCAACCACGTCTTCCCCCACTCCTACTTAGAATTACCAAGTCTCATTTAGCTTTGAAGAGAAGCCCAGATTTCCCACTTAAAACAGAGTCCCTTCTTAGTATATCTGTCTGAATTCATTGTATAACACAGACTACCAAAATTTGCCTCCTTAGTTTCAATTACAGGCAATCTACAGTTCCTATTAGGGAAAATAAGCTCATTTCTGCAGTCCCTTGGGTTAACAGTTGTGGTCCTACCTGGTACCAGGAGGCTCAGGAAAATCTGAAACAGAACATATATGTGGCATATGTAAAATTACCAATTCCTTGATAGGAAGAACAGAGCTACTTATGATTAGATGTTAAGAATTAAAGTTCCTGGGTGCCTGGATGGCTCAGTTGTTATAAGCGTCTGCCTTCGGCTCAGGTCATGATCCCAGGGTCCTGGGATCGAGTCCCACATCGGGCTTCCTGCTCCGCGGGAAGCCTGCTTCTCCCTCTCCCACTCCCCCTGCTTGTGTTCCTGCTCTCACTTTGTCTCTCTCTGTCAAATAAATAAATAAAATCTTAAAAAAAAAAAAAAGAATTAAAGTTCCTATAGAAAAGTATGATGTCACAACAGAAACAAGAGTTCAAATATTGTCAAAGAAAATATTGCCTTGTGAGACAAGGCTGGAGGACCACTGGGTGTTAGCACTGAGATCTACTGGATTAAAAACAATGTTTAGGTTCATTTACCCTATACTAAATACATCCTGCAAAAATGGGAGTTAACCAAATAATAAAATAGGCAACTCATCTTTGAATAACCTAGTGTTAGCCATAGTGTGTCATAAATAAATTTGGATAAGCATTGGTTTATAAAATGGTAACTGCACAAATTACATCATAAAGTTATGGTGGGATATGTGTGATCCCATCTGACCAAGCTACAAGAAAAAAATGCCAGGAAATACAGTTTAACCTCAATTTTGGTACTGGCACCGGTGAAACTTAAATGAAGAGAATGTGTATATCTCACAACTCCTATCTGTAAGAGGAATATCTGAGCACATTCATATCCTCAACATCTACCTTTTTATTTAACAGTTCTGTAAAATAAATACACAAAAGCTGTATGAACTAAAAATCAAAGGAAAGAATGCCCTCTAGTGGGAACAGAAAATAAGTTTAAAAAACCATTGAAATAGGGTGACTGGGTGGCTCAGTCGTTAACCGTCTGCCTTCGGCTCAGGTCATGATCCCAGGGTCCTGGGATTGAGTCCCACATCGGGCTCCCTGCTCGGCAGGAAGCCTGCTTCTCCCTCTCCCACTCCCCCTGCTTGTGTTCCTACTCTCGCTCGCTCTGTCAAATAAATAAAATCTTTAAAATAAAATAAAATAAAAAAATAAAAATAAAAAACCATTGAAATAATATGTAAAGTCTTTTTTACCCTTAATTTTCTAAAATGAAACAAAGAGGTTTCTACAGTTGTTTATTTACAGTGATTTATTTATTTATTTTTAAAGATTATTTTTAAGTAATCTCTACACCCAACGTGGGGCTCAAACTTACAACCACTGCATGCTCTACCGAGTCAGCCACGCACCGCTATTTACAGTTTCAAAAAGGAAAAACCAAAGGGTGATATAGCCTTTTCATTTGAATAAATTTTTAGGTAGGGAAGAGCTGATGGGAAGAGAAGGTCAATAAAGGGCAGCGGTGTGACAAGGAACACAGCGACAAAGAACACAGAAGGAAACTGACCCCACCTGGAATTTGAAGGCCTGGGATTATATAGTATCTGTCAATGACAAATTTTTAAAAAAATATTTTATTTATTTATTTGACAGAGAGAGAGAGCACAAGCAGGGGGAGCAGCAGAGGGAGAGAGTAGCAGGCTCCTCGCTGAAAAGGAAGTCTGATGCAGGGCTTGATCCCAGGACTCTGGGATCATGACCTGAGCCAAAGGCAGATGCTTCACCAACTGAGCCACCCAGGTGCCCCTGTCAATGACAATTTATTTTGACTTCTAGTGCCATGTAATTTGGGGAGTAGACTCTCTTTTTACTTTAACAAAATATCTAAGTACCATGCATTTTTAATAAGCCCATGCACTTCTAATTAAGTGTGACTTAAAAAAAGAGGGTATTATATTATATTATATATGCTAGACAATAATTTTAATACTGAGAACGGTACAGAGAACTATGCCATTAAAACAACTTTACAATGATAAGGACAATTCCCAAGAAGAGGCTCTTTGCATTTAGGTGGTTGAAAAATCATGCAACTCTTTGAGAGGATCTCAGATGAACATGGAAGCAATTAAAGAAATGAACTATTGTAACTCAGTGAAAAGCAGAAGTAGCCAGTAATAAAGAAGATGGTTGAAAGATATTTCAAAATATCTGGAGAAATATCTCCAGCAAAACTGCTGGAGGAAGGAATTTAAGATATATTTCAAAATGCTTCACAAGCTGGGAGCCTAGAACAGGAGTGAAAAGCTTTCCCCTTTCTATTAAAGCATCACAGAGGAAATACAATCATGCCTTGCAAAGGTAAAATAACTCTAGGAGTTAAAAAAAAAAAAAAAAAAGCCCTACTTAATTATTTTTAGAATTATGAACAAAACCAAAAAAATTAAATATATCTGTAACTCTATGCATGTTTATTTTTAAAAATCTCTGCCATATGGTTATGGGAGAAAGTCAAGAGGACAGAAAATTGGGTAGAGAGACCCATATAAAGATACCATTCAAAAAAAGACCTATAGTTTTGTTTTGGTTTGGTTTTTTTAACATTTTATTTATTTATTTGACACAGAGAGACACAGCAAGAGAGGGAACACAAGCAGGGGGAGTGGGAGAGGGAGAAGCAGGCTTCCCGCCAAGCAGGGAGCCCGATGCAGGGCTCGATCCCAGGACCCTGGGACCATGACCTGAGCCGAAGGCAGACGCCCAACGACTGAGCCACTCACCCACCCAGGTGCCCCTCTTTTTAATTTTTTTCTAAAGACTTTATTTATTTATTTGACAGAGAGAGACACAGCGAGAGAGGGAACACAAGCAGGGGGAGTGAGAGAAGGAGAAGCAGGCTTCCTGCCGAGCAGGGAGCCCGATGCGGGGCTCGATCCCAGGACCCTGGGACCATGACCTGAACCGCAGGCAGACACTTAACAACTGAACCACCCAGGCGCCCCTGAATAAAGACCTATAGTTAAAGAGAGTCCAGGGGCAGAGAAAGAAGACATGAGAAAGAGGTATACAGGGGCACCTGGGTGGCTCAGTCGTTAAGCGTCTGCCTTCAGCTCAGGTCATGATTCCAGGGTCCTGGGATTGAGCCCCACATCGGGCTCCCTGCTCTGTGGGGAGCCTGCTTCTCCCTCTCCCACTCCCGCCGCTTGTGTTCCCTCTCTCACTGTGTCTCTCTCTCTCTGTCAAATAAGTAAGTAAATAAATAAATAAATAAATAAATAAATAAATAAAATCTTTAAAGAAAAAAAAAGAAAGGAAGAGGTATACAGCTGGGGGAGGGCAAGACTCAGAAAGAACAGAAGTGGGTGACCAAGAGGAACACTGGAGTAGGGAAAACATGGAGAAGTTTGTTAAGTAGGTTGATAGTACTTGTGCTTTTCACACTTAACAGACCTGCTCGAAACTGATACGTTTACCTGGCAATTTAGAACAACCCTTTCTGTATGGAGACTCGGCTTTCTTACTTTTATTGTTTTTAGGTAGAATTCTACAAGTTCTATCATATGTAACAAGAAGGAGCATCCGTCTATCCTTTCATTATTTACTATCTCCTATGTGCCAGGTACAGCAGTGAACACAAATGTCTGCTACCCAGAGCTAATACTCCAGTGGTGTGAGTAGCAACTTCTATCATGACTTACTGGGTGCCAGAAAGCTTACATATATTGCTTTCTTAATCTTCACAACAAAGTTATGAGGCAATTGTGATGTGTGATTAAACTTCTTTTGTGGCTAAGGATGATTCAAAGCCAGTTCAAATCTGCCCCCAAAAGTGGATAGAGAGGCAGGGGTTAGACATTATATTAAAGAGTTCCTTATGCATTTTGTCAAGGAGGGAAGTTAAATTCATCTCTAAAAGTTCCCAATGTAGAGGAAGTTGGTCCATTCTGGAATAAATGATTGGTTTGCTTGGTTTTAAAGAACTTGGTCTACCCTCTTATTTCACAGAAACGCATCCCTGGCCTGCAAAAGGAAGCCTATCTTAGTAACAATGGACTTGCTCACTCATGAACTGGTGAACAGCCTTTCAGAAACTCTTATCTGGAAATAGAGAGGCTTCTATATTACTCAATCTATTATATTCAGCCATGATTAGAGCTGTTTTCTGACTCACACATAAAACGAAGGAAGAGGAGGTATATAAGGATTTCAATGAATATCTGTCGAATGAATGAAAAGAGAAGAGGACATTTTCCTAGGGTAATTAGATACGAGCTCAAAAAGAGAGAAGGGAAAAGGGATTAATGTGAGTCTATAATAGACTTCTTGATGTAAGGATGACTGAATGATGAAAATTGAGGGGGAAGAGAAAGGGACTGAACAACAGGTACTTGTTTTCTATAGGAGGAAAGAAAATGAGTGGGGCAAAAATGCCGTGCCCAGTATTTCTGGGCACCAGCCACCAGCCAGCCACATCAGCCCAGCAGAGTCTGGCTGGCAGCTGTAACAGATGACGCCCCTGGTGCTGGGAAACAGGTTACTGACTGCCAGTCACAGGTTTATGTGTAAAAATAAAAACTAAAAACCCAGTATTCACATATATATGTGCAATTCGGTGTAGTTGCTTTAAACAACACACAGTGCACAGAGATGACTCTGTTTGCAGACCCTCCCCAGGCAGGTCTATGGGGCAAGGCAGAGTGCTCCAGCCCTCCCAAAACAAGTATCCTCAGACAAGGTGATCATTTTAATGAAAATATCTAGTGCTTATATTTTGCAGAGATTGGGAAAAGAGAGTACTAGTAAAAAACACTAAATTTCAAACCTGTAGGTGCTAGTCTAAAAAATTAAAACACTTAAACAGGCATGACACGACACAGGAGAATCTCCCTCAGCTCACCTCTACCCAGCAATGTTCCTTCAATAACCAATCAGTGTTTAACTGACCTTGATGCCCAGTACTTGTGCTTTTCACACTTAACAGACCTGCTCGAAACTGATACGTTTACCTGGCAATTTAGAACAACCCTTTCTGTATGGAGACTCGGCTTTCTTACTTTTATTGTTTTTAGGTAGAATTCTACAAGTTCTATCATATGTAACAAGAAGGAGCATCCGTCTATCCTTTCATTATGCCCAGGCACCTGCAGAAAGGCTTGGTCACTGAACTGTTGTTCTTTTACAGATACGTAAACAGAGGACACAAGCACTAAGCACCTTGCTCCAAAAGCACACAGCTATCAAGTGGCAAACCAGTGACTGCTACACAGGGTAATCTACTGAGGCATGCCTTCTGACAATAATAAATCTGTTGTTGTTTCAGAAGTGGGTATCTTCAGCAGTTTTTATTTGCTACGGCGTAGAGATAAATAAAATTTCAGTAAGCTGGAAACATGTCTGGCCTCACTCCTTCAAATCACAGCAGAACAATCAATATGACTCTCAAATATATAGTTTATTTTTCACTTTTGGTCTTTTCAAGCATATCAGGAAATCTGGTACACACGCATCTTCAGACATGGGAATCGACAACCTATGACACATGACACAATCACATCCTGCAATACTACACCACTGCACTCCAATGAACTACCAGACTTCCCTGCATCAACGTGCGTCAGTCCCTACAAAAAAAAAAAAAAAGTGGTAAAAGGATACATAGTATATGGAACCACTTCCATAAGTTTAAAAATACACAACACAATATTCTATGGACACATACGTATGTGGAAAGCATATTGAAAGGTGGACAGAAAGGATACACATCAATTGCAAGAAGTGCTACCTCTAGGAGGTAGAGAGATGGAAGGAAATAGAATGGAATCAAGAAAGGATATAAAGTGGAATTCACCTGTATCTGCAAAGCCTTAATTCTATGTTTAAACGTTTTCTTAAAAAAAAAAACAAAAAACAAAAAAAAAACCCCAACCAACATGGACAAATTCCCCATCTCCTCTTAACTTGTGAAGTAACATGGAAGAGGACTTTTGGACACAGGATGGCTGGTTTTGTGCAGAGGCATAAATGGGTAAAACAGTTGACCTCGTGGAATTATGAAATAAAACTTTTTTTGGAGGGGCCCCAAAGATGGGTTCTATATCCCGTACCTGTTAATTCCTGCTAAAGTATAAATTAGTCACTGAGTTTCAAGCTAAGCATTCAAGAATGACTTCTCTCAGACACAGTGTATGAGCTGGGCAGGCTACTCAAAGGCAGTGTGATGATGATACCACTGGACCGTGACAACAGGGTGGAGGAACCGTTTAGAATGCTCTCCCATCCTATACTCCGCCAATAAGCACAAACAGCAGGAGGGGACTCACTGCCTGGAAAGACAGACTCTAGATACCTGTGTAAGAAAAGAATGTCATTTCAGACACTAAAAGGTGAAACATACTTAATGGTATTACCCCCCCACACACACACACCCTGAACTTCCTGGCCTATGGTTTAAACATTTTAAAATGAATTTTCTGCAACTGTTGGAAGGAAAAGGGAAGAAAACTGGAAATCCTTAATATACCACAAGACGAACAGGAAGGGAGCAGAAAACATACTGTTTAATGATATCTATTTAATGATATTTGAGCTAGAAATGTGTGCACATGCACTTGTGATAAATTCCCAGTCAAGCAAGGCATATGACAGCTCTTTCTATTGTCCTGCATCAATCGCAGGAGCTAATTTTGCATTGACTTACCTAAAACACATTATTTTATTTTTTTTATTTTTTTTATTTTTTTTTAAAGATTTTATTTATTTATTTGAGAGAGAGAGAATGAGAGACAGAGAGCACGAGAGGGAAGAGGGCAGAGGGAGAAGCAGACCCCCTGCTGAGCAGGGAGCCCGATGTGGGACTCGATCCCAGGACTCCAGGATCATGACCTGAGCCGAAGGCAGTCGCTTAACCAACTGAGCCACCCAGGCGCCCCTAAAACACATTATTTTAATCAACAAAAAGTTTTCAGCACCTGCGTAGGTACCCATTTAGTGCTTAAAATTTAATAGGAAATAAAGATATGTAAACAAGCACACTATAGTATGAAGAGTGACTCAGGGACAGAGAACTATGGAAATGTGACCAACGTAACAACAACAACAATAAATGATGACCTATTCTGGGGTGCCTGGATGGCTTAGTTGGTTGAGGGTCTGACTCTTGATTTCAGCTTGGGTCATGATCTCAGGGTCGTGGGATAGAGCCCTGCATCAGGCTCTGTGCTCAGCTCGGAGTCTGCTTGTCCCTTGCCTTATGCTCCTCCCCCCACTCACGCACTCTCTCAAATAAATAAATAAAATCTTAAAAAAAAAAAAAAAAAAAGATGACCTCTTCTGGTTGGAAGGGTACAAGAGAACCCACAGTTAACCTCCCTCTGACACAACTCTTTGTCCCACGCAGTTCCTGAGGTACCTTTACTTCAAAACACTGAAATAACCACCTCAGGTCCCTTTCTTCCATGTTACCTACTCATAGAAGTTACTCTAAACTCATTCTCAGAAACCCACCACATTTTTAAGACAAAAATTCAATCCCTACCTCCTCTTGTCTAGGTAACCAATTTAAAACCTAACAAGTCCTCAAAAATGTTACCTTCAACTGTTACATTATTTTTCTTTATGTCTGCTCCAGTTCTTTACTGATTTTAAACTAAAGGACAGCAGACATAAAACTCTGGAGAGGACTAAGAATAATTAACACAAAGTACAGAGAATGCTCTAGCACTGAGAGAAAAGAGGCAGTATACATCTGGTTTAGGAAGCATACTAGTCTAATTTTAGATGTTATCTTTTAGGCGATAATGAAACACGTAAAGCAGAAAAATATTGTAAAAAGTTAGTTAGGCTGATCTTTGGGAGATTCCCTTTAAGAGAGGATACATCTCTGTATCAGGGAGAGTGACATACAACAGTATGGAACAGAAAGAAGGAAAGGACAAAATGAGGAAAATGAACGGTGCTTACAGAGTTTGAAATAAGTCTCTAGTAAATCAACTGGTATTCAAATATAAGTATCCAAAGCTAAAAATAAAATAAAAACATTGGCTTTAATATAAATATTATTCATGTTTCCTCTTCCCTCCACTTATGAACATTTCTAGCCATGATTCTGAGCAGTATGACCCTGAGTAGGGCACCATACAGAATATGCATCCAGGCTGACAATATATCAACAATGACTTTGAAATGCAACACTCAAAAGAGCAGTTCACCCACTTAAAAATTTTAAGGAATGGCAGTAACTCCAAGAGCAAACATTACGAGCAGGTAAACAAATAACTTTATTGGCAAGGATTTGAATCCTGCCTGACTGAAAAGAGATTGCTTTCTTCATCAATTAAAGGGGGGAGAAAGCATATAATAATCTTTCTATATCGCAGGGCTGTCACAGATATATAAACATAAATTTCTCTTCCCTTCCTTCACATTTCAAGGATATCAAGGACATCTGAATTATAAAGTAGGGTGCTGGTTATTACTACTGTTTCTCAGCTTCAAGCTTACCCTTCTGTATGCAGCTCTGCAATGCTGGGTCTCGGAGGTGGTTCTTCATCAGGGGCCATTCTGTCCCCCAGGGGATATCTGGCAATGTATGGAAACATTTGGGTTGGAGGGAGGGAGATACTGGTTATCAAGTGGGTAGAGGCCAAGTATGTTACTAAACATCCTCCAAAGCAAAGGACAGCCACGTGGCCCAAAATGTCAATGGTACTGAGATTAAGCAACCATGTCCAGGGTCTGAAAACTTGATTATTCAGACTCCCTTGGCAGTTGGCTTCTGGTTTACATTCTGCCAATGGGAGGCCCTAGAGGGAGAGAGAAAGCATCCCTCCAGGAGAAGAGGGGCTCTGGCCCCAGCATTCTCAGCACCAGTCAGTTGCATTCTGCTCATAGAACTCTAGTAACATCGTCTTTTCCTTTTTTGTAAAATTGGAAATGTCTATAACTGTACTCTCCAACGCAACAGCTACTAGCCATTAAAATACTTTGTCAGCTGAGAAAGTCCAGAAGCAGTGATACTCCAGCAGCAATGAGCACACACAGCACCACAATCTTGGTTTCTAAACAGCATCCTCCACTAAGAAAAACCAGAGCCCCCCAGGAAGATGGATGATTTCAGGGCTTGGGGGAGGGCAAGTACATGAACCTGCTACAATGAATGATGCAGAGATAATGATGGATACATGTCAAAAGGATACAGAAGAAACCTTGAAGGGGTTTCTTTTTTTTTTTAAGATTTTATTTATTTACTTGTCAGAGACAGAGAGAGAGAGAGCACAAGCAGGGGGAGCGGCAGGCAGAGGGAGAAGCAGGCTCCACGCTGAGCAGGGAGCCGGACGCGGGACTTGATCCCACGACCCTGGGCTCATGACCTGAGCCGACGGCAGACCCTCAACCAACTGAGCCACCAGGCATCCCTTGAAGGGGTTTCCATTGGCCAAATCTGGGATAATCTGAGCACCAAAATAAATAATAAAAGTACTAGATTATAACCCACTGAACATAGGAATCCATGTGTCCATACTGATACAAATAAGAAAGTCAAAGAGAAGGAAATAGGGGGGGAAAAGATTCCTGATGGTGAAGGAAATAGGAAAAAAAAGCCCTCTTCCTTATGGCAGATATATAGATTAGATACAGAGATCAGTTACTCCCAATTCCTACTTCACCAGCACTGGACCTGTGCTGTCCAGTCTGGTAGCCACTAGCCACATGTCATTTTTTAAATGTGACTTTAGATTAAATATAATTTAAAATTCAGTTCCACACCAGCCACATTTCAAGTGCTCACATGGTTAGTGGCTACAGCACTGTACAAGGTACTGGACAATGGCATTTGAGACTGAGCCATAATTTTGTAAAAATAAAGTCTAGAACAGATAACATGGTAAGATCTAATTCTGTTCTTTTCTGAAAATTTAGCACTGGAATTTAAAAACTGACAATTTCATAATGATAAAGAGTAAACAACAGCACAAAATTTGGAGGCTGGAAAGCAGATGGATGAGTGGTCACAGAGTTAGGAAACTGAAGACAGCTGAATCCTAATCCGGGTATAGGAGAAAGCTAAGAAACAACCCAATTTACAGCACAGATGCAACAATATGTCCAGGACTGGCAGCACCAGGTACCTCCAGAATGAAAGGATGAAGAACTGTAGAAAGATGGAAGATGTAAAAGCTCTTCAGAAGCAGTTACATTTCTTTTAAGTTTTTATTTAAATTCCAGTTAGTTGGGGTGCCTGGGTGGCTCCGTCGGTTTAAGTGCCTGCCTTCGGCTCGGGTCATGATCCTGGGGTCCTGGGATTGAGCCCCATGTCGGGCTCCCTGCTCAGGGGGTAGCCGGCTTCTCCCTCTCCCTCTGCCTGCCGCTCCCCCTGCTTGTGCTCCCTCTCTGAAAAATAAATAAAATCTTTAAAAATAAATAAATAGGGGTGCCTGGGTGGCTCAGATGGTTAAGCATCTGCCTTTGCCTCGGGTCATGATCCCGGAGTCCCGGGATTGAGCCCCGCATCAGGCTCCCTGCTCGGCGGGGAGCCTGCTTCTCCCTTTCCTTCTCCTGCTCCCCCTGCTTGTGCTCTCTCGCTCTCTCTGTCAAATGAACAAATAAAATCTTTAAAAATAAATAAATTCCAGTTAGTTAACATACAGTGTAATATTAATTTCAGATGTGCAATATAGTGATTCAACACTTCCATATATCACTCGCTGCTCATCACAAGTGCACTCCTTAATCCCCATCACCTATTTCACCCATGCCCCTACCCACCTCCATTCTGGTAACTATCAGTTCTCTCTCTATTAAGAGTCGAGAAGCAGTTAAATTTCTTTTTTTAAAAAAGATTTTATTTATTATTTATTTGCGAGAGAGAGCACAAGCAGGGGGGGTCGGGGGGCAGAGGGAGAGAATCCCAAGCAGACTCCTCACTGAGCACAGAGCCTGACGCAGGGCTTGATCCCACATCCCTGAGGATCATGACCTGAGCTGAAATCAAGAGTCAGACGCTTAACCAACTGAGCCACCCAGATGCCCTGAGAGGCAGTTAAATTTCTAAGTTGCTTCTCCAACAGTATACTCCAAGTGGAAAGTAACAGTTTATTTGTTAAAGCGGGTAAAACAGGGGGTCTCGAACCTAGGGAACTCATGGCATTGTTGACAGCAGAGTAAAGTGCATTCTGTACTGAAAACTGAAAACCTGTATATGCTGAGTTGGAGTTAAGTAACTGAATTATTTCCAGGAGAAGCGGGGGGGGGGGGGGGGAGAGGAGGAGAACAGTATTAAAGAGAAGAAAATTGGAATACTTGTCTAGAAGTTTCAATATTCTAAGAGTGAGAAAATGGAGGGGAGGAAATAACCAACAGAATAACTGAAGAAAACTTCTCAGAAAAGAGGTTATGAGTTGCCAGACTGAAAATGCCCACAGAATACCCAACACAGTGGATAAAAGGAGACCTACCCATCACATTTCAGAAGAGCAGACATAAAAAGGAGACTCTAATTCTGCTAGCTTCCAGAAGAGGGACTGGGGGAAGAGGGACTGGGGGAAGAGGGGAGTAGAGGTCACACAAAGATCAAAGATCTGATGTTTGCAAGAGGAACATTGGACACTGAAAGGTGATGCATTACTGTCACCAAAGTTCTAAAGGCAAGACTGTCCAAATTAAAGTTCCACATCTAGGAAAGTTATCACTCAAGGATGAGGGTAGTATAACAACATTTTAAGGTGCATTAAGTCCTTAAAAAAAATTACTTCCCATGCATCCTTTCTCCTGAAACTATGAAAGTATAGGTTACCAAAAGAGTGAGAGAGGAAAACAATGGGCAGATGGAATCTAGGAATCAGAAGACTGAATCAGAAGATCTAATACAAAGAAGCAACAAAAATCACCAGGGAGCTAGATGGTGAAGTGGGAACCCCCAGAATCACTAGTCCCCACCAGAGTAGTGACACTCAAAGCCACGTATCCTGAGTGGTCATCATCCAGATCCTGAGGCCACAGTAGTGTGTGTTTTACACTGTTTCCTGAAGCTTAACACCATTCAGACAAGTACACAAATCATAAACACACAGCTCGGTTTTCACAAAGTGAACACTCCTGTGTAACACCTAGATCAAGAACCCCAAAAGTCTCCCTCATGCCCCTTCTAGTAACCACTCAAGTTACTACCTTGACTTCTAACATTCTAGGCTAATTTTCCATTTTGTTGACAAATATGTATAAATACACGTACATCCGTATTAATACTTGTAGTGCTCTCAGTCATTCGTGCACATTACCAGCTGAGGGTAAAAAAAGTCAACTCTCTCCCTTCTTGTTTCTGCCCTCACAGTGTAAACAAGTGTCTTTCATGGTCTATTTAGTGCCATGTTTTTCACCTTTCTGGGACTGTTTATAGGGGGTTTCACTGTTTCAAACGGCCCCTGAGGGTACGGCTGCAGTGCTGCCCAGTGCTCCTACACACCGTAAGGCTATGACGTGTCTTACAGAGAAAATATATATTAGATAAGCTTTGTTCAGGCATGAGTTATGTTGCTGTTGGCTGTGAGTTCTAGGATCATAAACCAACAATATATATTAAACTGTCTTTCAACAGAATCACTTCTAAAAAAACAAGACTGGGGGCGCCTGGGTGGCTCAGTCATTAAGCGTCTGCCTTCGGCTCAGGTCATGGTCCCAGGGTCCTGGGATCAAGTCCCACATCAGGCTCTCTGCTCCGTGGGAAGCCTGCTTCTCCCTCTCCCACTCCCCCTGCTTGTGTTCCCTCTCTCGCTGTGTCTCTCTCTGTCAAATAAATAAATAAAAATCTTTTAAAAAAATAAAAAATAAAAAAAAATAATAAAAAATAAAAAAACAAGACTGATCAATTGATGAAAATGTGACCAGAGGCTTACAGGAACCTAACCCTGAATTTCCCCTAGGAGCAATTATTCAGCATTTGCTAGGTCATTGTTCATGGAAACTTTGCAGAACAGAACTACCAGACGTAACAAGAATCAACTATACATACACACAGTCATATAGTATTGTACATTTTCTGGTTAATCTGATGACAGAACGATGCCCAGAGAGTCTGGCCCAGGCTCAGCTGCTTGTCTGGACTTGGCTGGTCACAACTGCATGCTGATGAAATTCCTGTTCTCCCCTCCAGGACAGAGGTTCAGCCAAGGACCCTCATTTCACCCACGTGTTCTGCTCTGACCTGCTCACGAGAGCAAGAGGTGAGCCACAGTGAACAGCCATCCTCTTTCCACGCCTCTGCTGGAAATCTGCCCTGGGCCACACAATGGCCAGCCAAATCCCCATCTGTGGTGGCCCTGAGTTTCCAGGGGTCAGTCATGACCTCACCCAATGACTTCTCCAAAGAGTCGCTCAGAAACTCTCAGTGAGGCTGAAGGCAGACTGTTCAGCTTCTCCTGTCCTCAGAGATTTCACCCAATAGTGCAAACTGCCCTTTCCTCACACAGGCTGGAGTTTGCTACTCCCATGTTTCGTAACTAAACAATATGTTGCTTAGACAGGAATAGATATATTGAGGGTTAAAGTATAGAGAAAGACAAGAGATGATCAAGACAAAGGTCCAGATAGTGGTTATGGACATGTTTGTGAGATGGTCTACTTTTTAATATGGGTGATTGAAACAAAGATCTTTGGGCGCCTGGGTGGCTCAGTCGTTAAGCATCTGCCTTCGGCTCAGGTCATGATCCCGGGGTCCCGGGATCGAGTCCCACATCGGGCTCCCTGCTCAGCGGGAAGCCTGCTTCTCCCTCTCCCACTCCCCTTGCTTGTGTTCCTGCTCTCGCTGTGTCTCTCTCTGTCAAATAAATAAAATCTTTAAAAAAAAAAAACAAAAAAAAAACAAAGATCTTTGTTTTATCTTTTTACTGAATACACACATTTTGTACACTCTTCTGAATGCATGACATATTTCTCACATGTACGTAAAAACTCCATTTTTAAAGGAAAGAACTGACTTACTGGCCATATATCTTAAAAATCGTAAATACTGTTTAGATTTTTTTTTGAAGCGTTAGAAACTTCTTTTAAAAACTGTAAGAGGATGTTTTTTACTACATACAGGGAACCTGAAACCATAAAAGGGGGGGAGCACACTAAATTTGATGAGAGGTATACAACTTTAATACTGGCTAAAGATCCCATAAACAAAGTCAAATGACAACAGATGAGGAGAAATATTTACAATAAACAAACAATGATGAGCTCTTAAGAACTAAGAAAAAGACCAACAGGAAAAAAAAAAAATAGAAAAACGGGAAATGAGATATGACCAGGCATTACTGAAGAGGAAGTATGTGATTCAAGTACATCCTTGATAATAAGAGAAGTATCTAATGTCCTCCAAAATTTTCAATGTCATTCAGATGAAGGCCTAATTAAAGTAAGGCTCATGAAAATCTTAAAGTAGAAGATTCAGGCATGACAAGTAAAATGAAAAGTAAGCTATCAAGCCTGTGAATCAAAAACTGGCTTCATTCTGAGGTAAAACTGACCCTCCTCCTACCAGACCTTCCTCCAAAAAATTCAATTGCTCTCATTTTGCAAGAGTTCCAGCTTAGGCACCACCCATAGCCAACACAGAAGTCAGACTGAATCAAGGCCTTCACTCTTGGCTAACAACAGTTTAGCTTCCTCACATAGTTACATACTTGCTACATCTTTTCACTTGCCCACTTATCTTGCACCATTGTAAGGTCCTGTACTTGACCCTATTTTATCTAATGTTTTTAATGGTGACCTGGAAAATGACAGAAAATATACTTACAAAGCTTGTGCATGAAAGAAACAGCTAAAATATTGGGTGACAGAACAGAAATTCAAAGAAAGGTGAATGGGTGTGCCAAAATAAGATAAATTTATTTTTATTTTTATTTATTTATTTTTAAAGATTTTATTTATTCGAGACAGAGAGATACAGAGAGAGAAAAAGCATGAGCAGGGGGAGAGGCAGAGGGAGAGGGAGAAGCAGGCTCCCCGCTGAGCCAGGAGCCTGACGTGGGGCTCGATCCCAGGACCCTGGGACCATGACCTGAGCTGAAGGCAGACGCTTAACCATCTGAGCCACCCAGGCACCTCATAAGATAAATTTTTTAAGGGAGCCTCATAAAGTCTTGCCTTTAGATTAAACAGCAATCCATGGGCTAAAAAGTTCTGGGAGAATTAACTAAGCAGAACTTCGGCTTCAGTATTAGCTTAAGATGGGATGCAATTACTAAAAAAGCCAGCAAATAAACAAGTTCAGGTGGTATTAATGAACATATAAGACACATTACTGTAATGTTTCCACAATGTTTCACTCTTGTTGGACCATATGTGAAGAACTGCATTTAGTTCTGGGTGTCTTGTTTTAAAATGAGAAACAAATACAGTATAATGACAGAATGGCAAAGGTTCTAGAAACTAAGTCAAGAGAAATTACTAAAAGACAAAACGAGCCATTTAGCAGAAGAGCTGGGAGTAGGTAACACACAGGGGCTGTGATAGCTTTAAACAGAGCTAGCTAAGAAAGTAGTACACTGGTCCCTGCAGCCGCGAAGTCAAAACCAGGAGGCACTAAACGCAACATGCTGGATCTGGATCCTGTACTGGATCCTTCAACAGAAAAACATCAGTGGAAGAACTAGTAAAATCCGAGTAAGTTTGCAGTTTAATAATAATGTACCAATGTCAGTGTAGTAGTTTTGACAAATATTGCCAGGGTGACATGTTAACATTAGGAAAAACTCGGTGAGGGGTATATGGGAAGTCTTTACTACCTTTGCAACTCTTCCGTAAATCTGAAATTACAATAAAATTAAAAGGTTGTAAGATGAAAGAAACAAGGAGACAGATGGTTCAACAAATGACTTTCAATAGTGTAGTGAATACTCTTATCAATGCATGGGTTGTGTTCAGAGATTACACAAACTGAAATGCGCCTTTGAAAGGATATCTGCATATTTCACGGCATACTGTTACCATTTAAAGTGAAGGTCAAATGAATTTAGTAGGGCCACTAATAACTACCTTGGAGTCCAAAAGCCAGAATGTAAAGAACAAAGCTAACTGAAGCAGACCCATCAACACTAGGGAAATAATCTTACATTTCCAATAATGTTGCAATTGATTCTTCTCCTAGGTTTTTGTTGTTGTTGTTGTTTTTTAAGATTTTATTTATTCGAGGGGCGCCAGGGTGGCTCAGTCGGTTAAGCGGCTGCCTTCAGCTCAGGTCATGATCCCAGGGTGCTGGGATGGAACCCCACGTCAGGCTCTCTGCTTGACGGGGAGCCTGCTTCTCCCTCTCCCTCTGCCTGCTGCTCTGCCTACTTGTGCTGTCTCTCTGCCAAATAAATAAAATCTTAAAAAAAATTTTTTTTTATTTGAGAGAGAGAGAGAGCTAGAGAGAGAGAACAAGCCAGGGGGAGAGGCAGAGGGAGAAGCAGATTCCCTGCTGAGCAGAGCCCAACGTGGTGGTCAATCCCAGGACGGTGGATCATGACCTGAGCTAAAGGCAAGATGCTTAACTGACTGAGCCACCCAGGTACCCTGGCTAGTTTTTTTAAAAAGATTTATTTATTTTAGAGAGAGAGAAAAAAAGGAGAGAGCATGAGGGGAGAAAGAGAGAGACTCTCAAGCAGACTCCCTGCTGAGCGTGGAGCCTGAGGCGGGGCTCGATCTCAGACCAGAGCAGACCAGAGCTGGATGCTCAATCGATTGAGCCACCCAAGCGCCCCTCTTCTGCTAGTTTTGAAGAGGACCCCAAAGCCTTCTATAGGTGTTTTTCCAACTATAGGTCATAACCCAATGCAATCAGTTTAGTCACAGTAGCTCTCCCTGGAGGTAACACTCCCAGGGGGCATGCTGGAACTCTGGGGGGGGGGGTATTTTTTGATCACCACAATGATTGGGGAGTACTACTGGAGTTTACAGGAGAAAGGTACCAAAGATACTAGGTGTTTGGAAATGCACTAAAGAAGTGTCCAGCATCCCAATAAGATATGCCAAATCTCCCACCAGACGTTCAAGTACAAAATATAGTAATAATAACCTTTAAAATAATCTAATCATACTACCAAACTCCATTTCCCCCACAAACACAAAATATTTTTTGCAACTTTAGTAAACACTTATTTTCCAGGTATGCCACTATCTCGTAAGAAAGACCATTTTGCTTTATTTAGAACTTTACAAAAGACTCTTTAACATTTCAGAAAATCTGATGAAGTTGTTCGTAGTAGCTGAGTTTCTAGTATAGCATACCTATACCAGACTGCTTTTATTTATTTTTGAAGATTTTATTTATTTGACAGAGAGAGACACAGGGAGAGAGGGAACACAAGCAGGGGGAGTGGGAGAGGGAGAAGCAGGCTTCCTGCTGAGCAGGGAGCCCGATGTGGGACTCAATCCCAGGACTCCTGGGATCATGACCCAAGCCGAAGGCAGACGCTCAACAACTGAGCCACCCAGGCGCCCCAACCAGACTGCTTTTATAGCTATAACTTTCAAATAGGTAACAGAGATTCCTCTGAATAGATTTATTTCCAAACATTATTTAGTAGGGATTTATTTTTTTAAAGATTTTATTTATTTGACAGAGAGAGGCACAGCGAGAGAGGGAACACAAGCAGGGGGAGTGGGAGAGGGAGAAGCAGGCTTCCTGCAGAGCAGGGAGCCTGATGTGGGGCTGGATCCCAGGACCCTGAGATCATGACCTGAGCCGAAGGCAGATGCTTAACGACTGAGCCACCCAGGAGCCCCTTTAGTAGGGATTTATGAAAGAGGGTTCTTTCTAAATTGTATTAACATTAAAAAGTATTTCACATCAGGCCACCTGGGTGGCTCAGTCGGTTAGGTGTCTGACTCTTGGCTTCAGCTCAGGTCATGATCTTAGTTGTGGGATTGGGGGTCGGTGTGGGGCTCTACAGTGGAGTCTGCCTGAGAGACTCTCCCTCTCCCTCTGTTGATCCCCACCAATTGCACGGGCATGCTCTCTCTCTAAAATGAGTAAATAAATCTCTTAAAAAAAAAGTATTTCAGGGATGCCTGGGTGGCTCAGTCGTTAAGCATCTGCCTTCGGCTCAGGTCATGGTCCCAGGGTCCTGGGATCGAGTCCCACATTGGGCTCCCTGCCTGGCGGGAAGCCTGGTTCTCCCTTTCCAACTCTCCGCTTGTGTTCCCTCTCTTGCTGTGTCTCTCTCTGTCAAATAAATAAATAAAATCTTTAAAAAAAAAAAAAAAGCATTTCACATCAAGGTTGTCCTATATACATTTAAGTTTTTTGTGGCAGAATGATTAGAAATCTATGTTGTAAAAATTAAATGTTAAACTTTATTTGGGGTTATTATTCTTTTCTTTTTTACTCTAATAATGTCTCCCAAAGTCTACCACATAGCTATTACTATTTCTTTTTCCAGTCTAGCCTCTACTCCCTATTATTTATCAAAAGATATGCTCTCTAGGGGGGGTTAAAGACTAGAAGATAAATGTAGGTTGCTAATGGTGGGTTCCATGAGGTTTTCTGTTGGACTTCACTTCCTTGTCCCATGCCAAGTCATTTCACAGAGAATTATTTTGACACTACACTTATAAACAAGGTCAAACTCATTGATGAGTATATAGTGCTTTTATTTATCCATGTTGACAATCTAATTTGTCTTATGTTATCCCTACATCAAATAAGATCATTTCCCTCTTTTTAAAACTTCCCCTTATTTCATTTTTCTTCATTCTAACAGTTTTTATTCTACTATCTACATATATCTCAGCTCTTTCATTTTCCTACACTTTTTATAGGGTATGTTTTCTGATCCTATTTTTTAAATCCAAATGTATTTACTGTAAGTAGATGCAGACACTTAATGATGTACTTCACTGTAACATCTAAGGTAGTTGGTGACTTATCAATGAACTTTATTTCAGAATAACCAACAGAGTATTAAAATATGGGTCTGATAGGGTTGAGAATCACTAATTTAGTGGATCTTATGCAGAATTTCTTGCAAATGGAATAGAACAGAAAATTATCAGAGTACAATGCAAACAGGGTAGTTTCATGAAACTTTTGTTTCCATTATGTGTGTATTTTCTGAGTGTTGTAAAAACGTATTTCTTGCTAGAATTCAGGGTCAAATAAGTTTGCAAGCCACTGTTAAAGTTCCTCCCCTCCAACCTCCCCCAATAACTAAACAGACCAGTGGTCAACAATCCTCCTACAAGGTTGTTCCCCTCTTGGGCTCTCTGCAATCTATTTCCCATCTCTATGTCCTCTTCCTCTCTCTAAAGCACATGCAATCTCACCTTCCCCACTTCCCACATGTATGGGTTCCAGTCACTCCCTCAATTTATTTTTTACCTTTTCTGTCTTGAAAGCAAGCAAGCAAATACACAACGAAAAACTATGGGCATGGAAAAAGGCAAAAAAAAAAAAAGTGACCTTTTTAGGGGCGCCTGGCTGGCTCACTTGGTAAAGCATGTGATTCTTGATCTCGGGGTTGTGAGTTAGGGACCCAGTAGAGATTACTTAAAAATAAAATACTGGGGTGCCTGGGTAGCACAGTTGGTTAAGCGTCTTACTCTTGGCTTCAGCTCAGGTCCTGATCTCAGTGTCATGAGATCAAGCCCTGAGTCAGGCTCCCTGCTCCACGAGGAGTCCGCTTGAGATTCTACCTCTCCCTCTGCCCCTCCCGCTCATGCTCTCTCTCTCAAATAAATAAATCTTCAAAAAGAATTATAAAATAGGGGTGCCTGGGTGGCTCAGTCGTTAAGCATCTGCCTTCGGCTCAGGTCATGATCCCAGGGTCCTGAGATCGAGCCCGCATCAGGCTCCCTGCTCCGCAGGAAGCCTGCTTCTCCCTCTCCCACTCCCCCTGCTTGTGTTCCCTCTCTCACTGTGTCTCTCTCTGTCAAATAAATAAAATCTTAAAAAAAAAAAAAAAAAAATTATAAATAAAAATTTTTTTTTTAAAAAAGTGATTTTTTAGGCATGACGGAATCCAGAAAGCATAAAGGAAAGGCAGAGGTATGTCTACAATAAAAATGAAAATCCTTTGGAGGAGCCAAGACACCATATAACAAGGCAAATATGACTGGGAAAAAAGTCCTATAATATCAAAAAGGTTTAATATCCCTAAGACTGACAACAATCAGGAAGAAAGAAGCAATTCTAGTGAGGGGGGGAAAAAGTGAGTGCAACAAAAATTTTTAAATGAAAATTAGTCATACCCTATGACCCAGTAGTTCTTACTTCTAGGTATATACCTAGACACTTAAAAAATGATTAGAATTAATGAGATGATTTATTAAGAGGCTCTCAGGTTTTCTAGGTATAAAGTAATATTAGCAAAAAGAGACATGTATTTTACCTCTTATTTTCAAATGTTTATTTGCAGTAGTTATTTGATTTCCTGTCTTAACATGTTCACTTAACTGGAGGTTCTTAAAAAGGGTAATATTACTTCTGAGAGGACATTTTGAAAATTTGGTTATCACGATGATTGGATGTCACCTCGGCATTTGGGAGGTCGATGCCAGGGATTCTAGAAACTTGCAATGTGATCACACAGTGAAAAACTGTCCCACCTTTCCCATGGCTTTAAAATGTCCCAATTGGGGGAAAAAAAAAATGTCCCATTGGAGGGGTGCCTAGCTGGCTCAGCTGGTAGAGCATGTGACTTTTGATCTGACGGTCGTAAGTTTGGGCCCCACATTGGGTGTGGAGTTTACTTTAAAAAATAAAAATAGGGGCGCCTGGGTGGCTCAGTCGTTAAGCATCTGCCTTCAGCTCAGGTCATGATCTCAGTCAGGGTCCTGGGATTGAGTCCCACATCGGGCTCCCTGCTTGGCAGGAAGCCTGGTTCTCCCTCTCCCACCCCCCACCCCCTTGCTTGTGTTCCCTCTCTCGCTGTGTCTCTCTCTGTCAAATAAATAAATAATTAAAAAAAAATAAAAATAAATAAAATGTCCCAATGGAAAAACCTGTTTATAATGACTTGAACTTAGAAGCTAAGTCAGTGTTACATATAGATAGTAAGTACTTTTTGCACGATTTTAACACACATTGACATCATCAGTAATACAACTGTTCGGGTAAATTGTTTAGAACTTGACATCATGAGTTGTTCAAAAAGGAACAGCATCGAAGGCAACTTTGTTTAAGGTATGTGAACTGCCAATACGTCTGTTAGGGATTTGCATTTGAGGCTGTCACATTCACAGTGATTCTGTATATAGGTACAACCTCTTTTGTTATTTCCTCTAATATAATCATGCCTGAGAATTTACATCTTGAAAGACACATTATTTTATTACATATTATTTTGTTTTTATTTTTCCTCTGTATTACAGCATTACAGTGATTTCTTTAAAGTATGCAAGTAAGAGTTCTTTATAGAAAAATTCCAATGAACAAACACAGGAAAAATGGTAAGAGCTGGAAAATCAGCATCTTGCAACCACTATGAAACAATAGATCCAGGCAGCTTACATCGTGACAGCCCATGGAGAGACAGGCTGACATTTGAACCCACTGAGACAACCAGACATTATGGGCCTCTGAAAAGGATATAATAAGAAGTATTATGAAATATTTAGCCCCTATGAAACATTCTTACCAAAACAAACATCTGAATCAAGCCTCTAGAACACAGTACCACTTAAAAGAAATATGGGGAATGAAAGGATATGTTAAAATGACATCACAAAAATGTAAGCCAGAATGTCGGAAATACCAGTCCAGTTTCTTCAACAAATAAATGGCATTTTTAAAAGAGGAGAGGGCTGTTATAAATTAAGAGAGATTTTAAAGGACATACCAACCAAATGTAATATGTAGACCTTGTTTAAGTACTGATTTTAACAAACTAACTTTAAGAAGACAATTTTGAGACAACTGGGAAAACTGAACATGAATTGGGTATTAGATAATATTAAAGAATTACTGTTAACTTAATCAGGTATGATAATGATACTGTAGCTTCACATACAAATGTGTGTGTGTGTGTGTGTGTGTGTGTGTGAAATATTTGTGGATAAAATGATATGCAGGTCTGGGATTTGCTTTAAAATGTTCAAACCCCAAAAAAGGGAGAGGGTTGGAAATGGATATAAAAATGGCAAAATGTGGATGTGTTGAAACTCAGTAATAGAAAAGGGTAATATATTAATTATGTGTTAATCTCAGTCGACTTCTTTAGAGTCCTAGAACAGAAAAAAGGGATACAGGATCATCTCCTTAGTTCTGTCTTTAGGTTGCCACAAACCTATGGATCAACATTCTGTGAGCTACTCAACCAGTGAGCAGCTCTTACACCATTATCTAATAAATCTATCCTGTCATCTAATAAATCTATCCTGCCCCGAGGACAAGGACACTCTTGGTCCGATATACCCTAATGAAGGAGAGATACTGTATACAGTGATATTCTGATGTATCTATCTATTTTAAGCAAACTCTACGCCCAATGTGGGACTTGAACTCACGAGATCAAGAGTCCCATGCTCTACCAAATGAGACAGCCAGGCGTCCCTTGATACACCAATTAAGAAGCCTAATCAAAAAAAGAGCTAAGTTTGGTATGCTTGGTCTCAGTATATTATTTTCCATGGATCCTTTTCATTACTATCTTTCATGGGCCTTTTCCTTAGCAAATTTGTTCTACTGTTCACAAAATCTCCTGTGTGTTTTCCTGCCTTGGCCTTTGTATTACACCCTCATTTCTGCCTACGGCATTGGTCTGGAATGTCTATCTGCTTCTACTCTATCCAGGCAAATCCCTTCTCCACAAAGCTGGCTCAAATCCCTTCCCTCAGTCTCCATGCCTTCATCTGAACACTTTGATTTACAGAATGTCAGAAAAGGAAAAGACTATTCATAGCTCTCACTGGCCTTTTAATTTTAAGTAGGTAAGCCTTTTGGTATCTCCTGTATTTTTATCCTTCCTGCTCCTTTAGAATGCAAATTCCTTGAGGGCAGGGACTATATCTTATATAAGGAAATATATCTTGCATATTGTTAGTACTCAAATTATATGCAAAGAATTTAGAAGCATGATAAACAGCTGTTTTCTATATCCAAGATGAAAACGATGAAGATGGCTCAAATAATGAGTGCTTGTTATATGCCAGGCACTAGCCTATTTTACATATAATAACCACTGACCAACCACCCCAAGGTTAGTAAGCATTATGCCCATTTCATGAAATGATTCACAGAGAGATAAACAACTTACTGATGTCATAGTTAGTAAGTGACCAAGGGGGGTTTGAACTCAGGCAGTCTGGCTCCAAAATCCCATTCTTAAATTTTACTATTTAGCATCTCTGAAAAAACCTTGAGTAAACAGGAAAATTTTACTCCCTGCAGAAGTCTAGCCTCTAGTATTAGTCTACAAACCAATAAATAAACTCTGAGCCTATAGTTTTGGGTCACTTCATCTCAACAGCATATACAGTAGAAAATGGGTTGGAATCAGAGTCATGGGATCTGAATTCTAGTCCTCACTAAGATCTCAAGTAGTATGACTCAGCCTTTCTAAAACACAATTTTATTTGGAGAAAAAAAAAAAAAAGGAAGGTTGAGTTCCTTCTGGACCAAAAGGTCTATTAGTCTATCTACCTCTTGATTTTATTCGTGAGAAAAAAGAACGAAAATAAACGAATTCGTTACCCAGCTGCCAAGCCGGCCTACCTCCCACAGGGCGCTGTCCTGGTCTAGACCTGCCACAGGACACACGGGGGCTCTCTGCTCCATGCTGCCTCTTTCCTGCTACTTTGAGAAAAAAAGACAAGGTCGGAAGGCCCTGAAACAGACATTTTTACCTAATAAAAGGTTTGAGGAACTCAAGTCACACTAAACTGGAGAGAGGAGCAACACAGTCCCATCAAGTCTTGACTTCAAGATCTCTAATGACCCTGCTGAGCCAATTCAGCTCCAGGTCACTCACCCAGGTGGCATACACACCTCCCCTTGAACATCTAACAGACATCTCTAACCTAGTATGTCTGAAAGAAAACTCTTGACCACCCCCCCCCCAAAAAAAAACGTTCCTTCCCTCTTCCTGCCTTCCCCGTCTCAGTAAGTGGCCCTCTTCCTACCCACATGCTTTGGCCTATACTACACCAGCAAGTCCTGGTAGCCCTACATTCAAAGAATTAAGTTCAAATGTCTTACCAGGCCTATAAATGCCCCACATAATCTGGCCTCAGTTTATCCCTACCTCGTCTTCTCTCCTCTCCCTCCCTGCCTAGTCAGCTCCCAGCCACTCCGTTCCTCAAACAACCTACTTTATTCTAACCCCAGGGCTTTATTTTTGATGGTCTCTGCTTGAAAGGAGCACATCTGGGGCGCCTGGGTGGCTCAGTTGATTAAGCCTCTGACTCTTGATTTTGGCTCAGGTCATGATCTCAGGGTCATGAGATCAAGCCCAGCATCGGGTCTGCTCTGGGTGTGAAGCCTGCTTGGGATTTTCTCTCCCTCCACTCTCCTCCCAACCACCCCTTCCCCGCTCATACTCTAGCTCTCTTGGGAAGGAAGGGAGGGAAGGAGGGAATAAAGGAGGGAGGGAGGGAATAAAGGAGGGAGGGAAGACCACATCCTCTGAAAGACCTTCCTGACCACTCTTAAAAATAGCCACACAGATCACTCCATTCACCTTCCAACATATTCAATCCTTACTGCCTCACTCTCCTTTACTTTCTTCAGAGCATTTATCATGAGTCAAATTATACTACAGGTTTCTTTTCTGCCCTCTTCCCCCAATTAAAATGTAAGCCCCACAATGAGAACTTCTTATCTTTCATTACTCTATCCCCAGTTTCAAATACTGTGTGCCTACTGGCACAGTATTTATTGAGTGAATGAATTTTCCCAGTTTTTTTTTTTTAAGAATTTATTTATTTACGAGAGACAGAGCACGCAGGAGCACAAGCAGGGGGAGGGGCAGAGGGAGAGGGAGAAGCAGACTCCCCGCTGAGCAGGGAGCCCGATGTGGTACTGGATCTTAGGACCCTGGGATCACGACCTGAGCCGAAGGCAGACGCCCAACCGACTGAGCCACCCAGGCGCCCAAATTTTCCCAGTTTCTAATATCTTCCAAAACCTGCTCTAGGTGCTAGAGATACCTTTAGCTGTTGACATCTCTCCTTCCCTTCACAGCTAAATCTTTAGGTAGCGTTCCTAACTTCTCATGTTCATTGAGGATTGAACACCCTGCAGTCTGAGCTCTCTAGTCCACTCCTCTAAAAGTACTCACTGAATGGGGCACCTAGGTGGCTCAGGCGGTTAAGCGTCTGCCTTCGGCTCAGGTCATGATCCCAGGGTCCTGGGACAGAGTCTCACATCGGGCTCCTTGCTCAGCAGGAAGCCTGCTTCTCCCTCTCCCTCTGCCTACTTGTGCTCTCTATCTCTCTGTCAAATAAATAAATAAAATCTTAAAAAAAAAAAAAAGTGCTCACTGAATTCCACAACTTTCTCACTCTAATAGCTCCAGCCAACGAACACTTCATTCCTTGTCTTCTTGACCTATTTGCAGCAATACCGACTGAATCCTCCTTCCCAGAAAATCGCCTTCCTAAGTTTCAACGCCAGCGTTCTCTCTTGGTTCTCTTCCTACTCTCCAGGCTATTCCCATTGACACAGTCTCCTGCTCCTTAAATGTTAAATGTTTTCAATGGCTTAGTGATCAGTCTCCCCTCATCTTCTCAATCCATGTGTTCTCACCATCACTGCGCAACCAACTCTTCTACTATGGATTAAGTCCAAACTCTTCTGAATTCCAGACCCACATGTTCAACTGCCCCTGGACATTTCTACCTGGATTTCCCATATGTACCTCAAATCCAACATGCTAAAAATGGAAATCACTTCTCTTTCCCCTGCTTCCTACCTTCTCCCTCAAGGCATATTTCTGTCTTACACAGGCATCTTGGTGAATGGCACTGCCCAACTAATCAAGCCAAAACTCCCAAGTTTTCTTAGACTTTTCATTCTTCCACAATATGTCTAATTAATCACCAAGTATGTCTCCTTTTTGCATGCAGTACAGCAACTTTCTGATCTTACTGTAATTTAACTGTCCCCCTCCTCCCTGCAAATCCGTCCTTCAGGGCTATCCTTCTGGAACACAAAAATCAAATTCCTGGCTTAAAATTTCCTAAAAATTCACTCCCTATTACCCCACCTTCCCGACAAAGTTCATCGCGTGGCATTGCCCTCCCCCCCACCCCCCGCCCCACTCCTTCTGCTTCAGTAATGCTAAATTTCTACAGTCTCTCCTTTTTCAAAGGAAAACCCTTTCTGTTCAAGTCTCCCTCCATGGGATACTCTCCCCAACACCACAACACCCCATAATCCATCAACTACCAGTTCAAATGCATAACTTCTCTTGGGATGCCTTCATGAATTCATCCAAGAAACAGAGAGCCTCCATCATCTATTGACTATATGCTGTAAGTATAAATTTATTATACTTCTTACGATATTATATTATAATCACCTCTCTCATCTTAAGAGGGATGGCTTTTTTTTTGTCCCAAGTGCCCAACATAACATCTCCACTTAGAAATGGTATTCAAAATATACTTATTAAATGAATGGATTAAAGTAGGGGTCAGCAGGGTCACCTGGCTGCCTTGGTTGGTAGAGCATGAAACTCTTGCTCTCAGGGTTAAGTTCAAGCCCCACGTTCAGTATAGAGATTACTTGAAAAAAATTTTTTTTAAGATTTTTTTTTTTAAGATTTCATTTATTTGAGAGAGAGAGAGAGAGCAAGAGAGAACACAAGCCAGGGTGAAGGGCAGAGGGAGAAGCAGACTCCCCGCTGAGCAGGGAGCCTGATGTGGGACTCGATCCTGGGATTCCGGGATCATGACCTGAGCCGAGAGCAGATGCTTAACTGACTGAGACACCCAAGCACCCTTTTTAAAAAGATTTTATTTGAAAGAGAGAGAGAGCATGTACGTGAGCACGAACAGAGGGGAGGGGCAGAGGGAGAGGGAGAAGCAAACTCCCCGATGAGCAGGGAGCCCGACATGGGGACTTAATCCCATGACCCTGGGATCATGACCTGAGCCAAAGGCAGATGCTTAACTCACTGAGCCACCCAGGCACCCCTTAAAAATAAAATCTTTAAAAAAATAAGTAAAATCAAGTAGGTGTCAGCAAACCATGGCCCATGGGCCAAACGTGGCCCACTGTTTTTGTACAGCCTGCTAGCTAAGAACAGTTTTTACATTTTTTAATGTTTAGAAAAGAAATAATTTTTAAGAATATTTGGTGATGCCTAAAAATTATATGAAATTTAGATTCCAGAGTCCATAAAGATTTTTTGGATCATAGCCATGCTCACCTGTTTATGTTTAGTCTTATGGCTGCTTTCATACCTCAACGGCGTAGAGTAGCAGCAATGCAGGCCATATGGCCCACAAAGCTGTATTTGCTATAGCTTGTACAGAAAAAAGTCTGCTGACCTCCAAGTGAAATATAAATGAACATGGGCTTTGGTTTCTAACAGAACTTGGTTCAAATCCTGGCTTTACCACTTACTATCTGTGTGACCTAGCACAAATAACCCAACCTTTCTGAGATTCAATTTCTTAATTTGTAAAATGGATTAACATATCTTGCTGGGTTGTTCTGAAATTTTACTAAGCCTTTTAATCAGGGTCCCTGCTGTAGGAACCAGTCTATAAAGTGCTCAGTACAGAGTTAGTTATACTTAATGTTAAGAAGTCAGGCCCTGGTTGGTATCCCAGCTCTATCACAGACCGTATGACCTTGGGCAAGATGCTTAACTTCTCAGTGCATCAATCTCATCTGTAAGACGTGGATAATAACATATATTTCTCAGGACCGTTATGAGACTTAAATGGGTTGGTCATGTGAATGCTAAGCAGTGCCTGCAGACAGTAAGCACTCAATAAATACTACTATTAATAGAGCAGTATCAATTAGTTTCTCCCTTCCTACATCTACTCTACCTCTCACTTCTAGTCAAAGCAGCCTGCATCTATAGAAGTAAGTTAATACTTGCGTGACAAGTGCTATTATAGAAAAATGGGTGGTCAGGAAAGGGTCTCTGTGGCTTGCAAGTCACATCACAGTCATAGTTCTCTTATGTCTCCAATCCTCCCTTTTCTAAATCTTTTCTTCCTTAGAAATCTAGCAAATCCCCAGGCTTCAAAGTAGGGAGCTATAAAATTCCTATCTCTAGCCAAGATTTCTCTCTCTTGAGCCCCAGGGTAGTATTTCTCAATTCCTGATTTCTACCTAATGGCCCAGGATCACCTTAAACTGAAAATGCCAAAAGCTGAAAATTATTCTTCCCCCCAACTGTTCCCCATCTCTCCCCTCCTATCTTCCTCATTTACTAAAAGAACCTGCTATTCTTCCAGTGCACAGGCTGGCTGTCCTGAAATCGTACTTTAGTCCTTGTTCTCCTGCAATAAGACTACCTCAAGTCATCTTTTTCCTTTCGTTCCTATTGCCACTGACTACTTCAGTCCCCTTTAACTTCAAGCTTATTCCACCAAAAAAGCTCTGATTGGTCTCCCCACCACAGGCACCACTCTATACCGCATGCGCTACCACACTAATCTTCCTAAAACATACCACTTTTCACCATGCCTTTTTTCTGCTTAAAACTTTTGGTGTACTACCCCCTCTTCCAACCCATAATCTATATGGAAAAAGGCAAAGATGACTTCAGTGTGGCAATCTAAATCCTTACCTATCCACCTTGCTCCAGTCTTCCTTTTTAATCTTAGTCCCATGATAAAAATACCATCACCTAACATTTATGCAGTGCTTTATTTTACTCAGAAAACATTCTTACCTGGCTTGCATTTCATCTCCAAAATAACCCTTGGAGAGAGGCTAAACAGATCTCAGTATCTTTCTCTTACAGAAGAGAAAACAGACTTCTAGCACTGAGCTGGAAGTCAGAACAAATGGGTCCCTGTCCCACTCCCCCCGTGAATTCCTAGTAAATCAATCAGTCTGTCTAATACCTCATTCCCATCACTTACATACAGGAGTCTTCTGTTCCAGAAACTCCGGTCTCAGTGTTGTCCCATCCACCTCTCTCCAACACACCTCATGTTTTCTTAGCTCTCTAGTTTACCCCCTACCATTCTCTCACTTGGTAGACGGCCCTAATCCCCAACTCCTGTTATAAAAATACAGTAATACAGCATAGGGAATACAGTCATTAACATTGTAAAAACATTGTACAGTGACAGATGGGAACTAGACTTGTGGTGATCATTTTATAATGTATATAAATATCCAATCACGATGTTGTACACGTGAAACTAATATAATATTCTATGTCAATTATACTTCAATTTAAAAAAAACCCAGTTATTTCTTCAAGTCTTCAGTTTAAATGCCACCCTTTTGAGAATGCCTTCTCTGACACCCAAAACCATTCTATTCCACTTGCCAACACCATGGAAGCTGTAATAACTGAGTTGACACTTACCGCCCCAGTCATACTGCAGCTAGTTTATCTCATATACTTGGACCTTCCAATACCCCCCTCTAAAAGGAAAAATTGTTAGAATTTTCTATTTGTCTCTGTACCTATCACAATACTTTGCATGTAAGGACTTAAAGTTTTGGATTAGACAGCGTTGGCAAGTGTTTTTCAAATAGCAAGTCACAAACCCTGAGTAGAACGTGCAACCAATCTGGGTCACAACTAGCGTTTTTCCCCACCTCACGTGGGTAATGTGCCGAGGCGGTAGCAAGGTCTGAGGGAGGCGCACGTCAACACACGCGGTGAGCAGCCAATCGCCATGCTTAGGAACTACAAAAAGGTCAGGATTCTGTTTTTAATGAAACAATAGAAAATAAAATACATCTCTCATAGTAAAGATGAGTGCTGCTTTGTGAAACTCTTACTTCATTACATCTGTATGTAACTGCTGGATCATAATATCAAATACATTTCTTACTCTGTGTTGTATTTTTTTCAAGTTTGAAAGCTAATGTAGATGACCCAATTTCTAGGCTCAAGCGTTTTACATTTAAACCAGAGATATTTGCTTTCTACCAAACCCCACACCCTACAAGAACCATCAGCTAAATAGAACACATAGATACATAGGGGCTGAGGAAGACAAATCTTAAAAGAGTAATGAGCGTAGGGGAAAGTCTGTAAAGAAATGTTTCTTAGAGATGTTAGAATGGGCTACAACACTAGGTATTTCGTTTCCAGCCTCTGCCATTTGTTTAGCCAAAAAGACCCCTCTAGAGAAGGGCTCCGAAAATGTATTTCTCAATACTCACAGTTAAAGGGCCCTCACCACAGCCCACAATACGAGGGTATATAGGATCTGGCCCTGGCTATGGTCACTTCATTTCCCTTTCCCTCTCAATCATGGTCTTCCAGCCATAGTGGCCTCCATGCTGTTCCCAGAACATTCTAAGTTTCAGCATCTCTGCACCTGCTATATCCTCCCCCGTGTCTTTCCTTCTTTAGATTTTATTTATTTGACACAGAGAGAGAGAGAGAAAGAGAGAGAAAGTGCGCACAAGCAGGCGGGAGTGGCAGAGGGGTAGGGAGAAGCAGTCTCCCCGCTGAGCAGGGGGCTCGATCATGACCTGAGCTGAAGGCAGGTGCTCAACTGAGCCACCCAGGGGCCCCCTTCCTTCTTTAAATATCCTTCACTTAATTCAAAGTTCTTTTTCTTTTAATGTCCCATCTTCAAAAAGGTCCTCCCTGACCACAGTATGAGGGAGGGCCCCACTCCCTATTCCCTTAACCCACTGTATGGTTTTGCATAATACTTGTCACCACCTAACACTCTAGTACACATCTATTCTTTTATGGTCTACCCCAGGGATCCACAAGCTTTTTCTATAAAAAGCCAAATAGTTAATATTTTCAGCTTTTTCTGTCACAACTACTCAACTCTGCCATTATAGTATAAAAGCAGTTTAGACAATATGTAAATGAGCAGATGCAGCTGTGTTCCAATAAAACTTTATTTACAGAAACAAGCAGCCGGCTGGGTTTGGCTCAGAGGCCATGTACCCCTGATATATTCCTTCTAATAGAATGGGTCACTAAAAAAAAAAAAAAAAAAAAAAAAAGAATATGAGTGTCATAGGGACAGGAATCTTCTCTGTTTTGTTCTCATCATGGTATCCTTGAGGCCAGAATAGTGCCTAGCCCCAGGTACACATTCAATAAATTCAATAAATACATGTTGAGTAAATTAATAGTACTGGTCTGGAGTGGAGAGCCACAACTCTCTTCCACTTCGTTGGGGGACAGTAACATGGTGTTCAAGAAGAATGAGGCCAAGGTCAGCAACTGTACTTCCCTTTAGTTAGTACCATACCATGAAAAATGGTACCACAACCACTGTGTGCCCCTGTCACCAGCAATAACCCATCTCACACATAAATGCTTTGGTCATAACTGGGTCCAGGGAGAAACCTGTTAAAACACAAATGCCTTGGCTCCACCCCCAGAAACTCTGATTCAGTAGGTCCACGGTAGGCTCCAAGAGTCTGCATTTCTAGCCAAGTTCCTAGGTGATGCTAATAGTGCTGGTCCTAAACTACTCTTTGAGAACCAGTGGGTAAGAGCACCCACAAACCATATAGTATTTTTATACTGTTAAAAAAAAAAGCCATAAATTCCTGATGTTCCAGTGATCTGGTTGTGGGGGGGGCGGGGACTGAAAAAGAAGATAACCATAAAACTGTTCTGTGGGAATGTTGCCTCAGTGAAATGAAGGCAAACACCACAAGGTCTTTAATTTTTTACAGACCATCTCCCAAACACTCTGTTTTTACTTGCAAATCTAGCTCTAACTGGCTAAAACAATATGCCAAACAGGTAAAAAAGAGAAATCACCAGTGGCCAGCTAACCTTGATAGTGGGCTATTAGCTCATAATCAGTTTTCTTAAAATTACTTTAAAAAATAATTTTTTTTTCTGTAAATTTTTTTAAAGTAGGCTCCACTTCGAACATAGGGCTTGAACTCAGGACCCTGCGATTAAGAGTCTCATGCTCTATGGACTGAGCCAGTCACATGCCCCAATTTTCTTAAAATTACTTTGAGGACGAATCATAACCACCTGCTTTTCTATTGTTAGATGCCAAGGGCCTTTTCCAAAAGGATACTAGAAAGCCAATCTTATTACAATGAAATACACCTACAATAAATTACCAAGCCTGGAGGTCACTTTCTTCAAATGATAAAAAGTCTATCACCACCAGACAGAACCCACAACTACCTCCTGAATCCACCATAACAGAACTTACAATGGACTAGTAACAATTTTTACAAGTTCTACGTTCGTCATCACAGAAGACTTAAAATAACCCCCCAAACTCACATTAAAATCACCCTGAGGCCAATATTTACTCTTCCAATCTGAATAGCCCACAGAGGGATTATAATTTATATACATTTGTAGCTGTTTATAAAGTAGTTTTCTATTGTAATGGTTCTATGTTGCCAACATAGGTTAAAAAATAATTTTAAAGGGGCGCCTGGGTGGCTCAGATGGTTAAGCATCTGCCTTCGGCTCAGGTCATGATCCCAGGGTCCTGGGATCGAGCCCCATATTGGGCTCCTGGCTTGGCAGGGAGCCTGCTTCTCCCTCTCCCTCTGCCTCTCCCTCTGCTCATGCTCTCTCTGTGTGTCTCAAATGAATGAATAAAACTTAAAAAAAAAATTTAAGGTGAAAAAGTAAGGTAAAATCTTGGTTCTTAGGAAAGAAATTCAAGAAGCAAAAATCCAGAATGTTAATGAATGGACCATTAAGAAGATGGCAATACTACATCAAAATGTACCTACAAAAAGAGACTGTATGTGATCAAAAAATGTATTAGCAGACCCCCAATGCATGAGTCTAAAGATGATTCTCAGCTAAGATCAAGTATTTTTGATCCAAATTTAGTATCTGAACTCAAGTGTACTAACTGTAAAATATACACTAGATTTTTAAATTTTTTAAGAAAAAAAACCATAATTTTTATGCTGATTACATGTTTAAATGCTAATTTGGATATATTGGGTTAAAGTATTAAACTATTTAAATTAATTTCGGGGCGCCTGAGTGGCTCAGATGGTTAAGCCTCTGCCTTCGGCTCAGGTCATGATCCCAGGGTCCTGGGATCGAGCCCCGCATCGGGCTCCCTGCTTCTCTCCCTCCTTCCTGCTCGAGCTCTCTCTCACTATCTCTGTCTCTCTCAAATAAATAAGTAAAATATTTGAAAAAATAAATTAATTTCACCTCTTTGGCTTTGTTACTGTGGCTACCAGAGAATTTAAAGATTTATTTATTTGAGAGAGAGAGCTCGCGTGCACACACAAGCGGGAGGGGCAGAGGGAGAAGGAAAGAGAATCTCAAGCAGATTCCACACCAAGCATGGAGCCTGACACAGGGCTCCATCTCACAACCCTGTGATCACAGCCTGAGCTGAAACCAAGAGTGGGTCCCTTAACCGACTGTGCCACCTAGGACCCCCCACCAGAGAATTTAAAATTACATGTGGCTTGCACTAGATTTCTATTGTATAGTGATGGTCTAATCCAATTCTGCAAGTAGACTTGCTCTCTCCTCCTCCTTTGGGTGATTTCTAAAAAGCTTGTAGAGGGCGCCTGGGTGGCTCAGTTGGTTAAGCGACGCCTTCGGCTCAGGTCATGATCCTGGAGTCCCTGGATCGAGTCCCGCATCGGGCTCCCTGCTCGGCGGGGAGTCTGCTTCTCCCTCTGACCCTCCCCCCTCTCATGTGCTTGCTCTCTCTCATTCTCTCTCTCTCAAATAAATAAATAAAAAATCTTTAAAAAAATAAAAAAAATAAAAAAAAATAAAAAGCTTGTAGAAAATTATATGGAGCAAGAAAGAACATGAAGCTATGTGATATGTCTGACATGGGATGTCAGGAAAACCATGGGTCAGGTGCTCATCCACTGTCACTTCAGGTCTGATCACCATTTTTCCTAGGGAAGGGAAGATCAGTCCCTCCTCTGTGACCACTATGTATATCCGTATCTACAGCCACACACACAAACTGCACACTTTACATTAATTTCAAATTGCAATTAACTGTATCAGAATCCCTAGCTTATCAGGCAGAATGTAAGATCTCTGATTATGAAAACTACCTGGTTCCCAATACCCAAACACCCCCAGCCACCTAGTATGTATTTCATTCTTATAGAAGAGACACATCTATAACAACTCCTTTATTTTAAGATTTTATTTCTTTATTTGACAGAGAGATAGAGCCAGAGAGCACAAGTAGGGGGTGGGGGAGGGATGACAGAGGAAAGGGATGACAGAGGAAGAGGAAGAAGCAGGCTCCCTGCTGAGCAAGGAGCCCGGATGCGGGGCTCAATCCCAGGACCCTGGGATCATGACTTGAGCCGAAGGCAGACGTTCAACCAACTGAGCCACCCAGGCGCCCCCTATTTTTATTTTTTTTAAGATTTTACTTATTTGAGAGAGAAAGAGAGAGAGAGAGAGAGAGGGCACATGCGCACGAGTGGGGGGAGGGGCCGAGGGAGAAGCAGACTCCCTGCTGAGCAGGAAGCCCTGGGATCAGGACCTGACTGGAAGTCAGCCGCTTCACCGACTGAGCCACCAGGCGCCCCTGTAACAACCCCTGTAAATAAGTCCTGCCTGTTTTACTGCAGTGTCCTTAACTCCTAGTTTAGAAAGTTTCTCATTTCCTTGCACTGCCAAACCTCTACAACCATAGAGGACGCCAAAGGAGAATACCGACTGAGGAAGAATACCAAAAAGAAGTACCATCTAGTTTCTCACTCAACAGTTGCTATATAACCATTAAGCCTCTGCACCGAAAAAAACTAAACTGAATACAAAATTTAAACATTTTATCCCTTGAGCTCTTTTCTAAGCATCAAAGATACTTATAAACCTACAAGGAATAACCTTCTTGAACATACTCTAACATATGCAGATGTGTGTTGAGACTTCTATAGTCTAAGGGCAATACTGTTAAGGAAAGAAATGTCCTGCTGGGCAGAATTGGAAGTATTGAGAAACTTAAATGAAAATAAGCTTAAAAAAGAAAAAGAAAAGAAAAAGGAGGGGGAGATGAATATTGCCAAAACATTAAAATATGTACATGATTTAATTACCCTGTCATAAAATATAAACTTCAAGGACTAATTCCAGCATACTGGAAAAGAACCACAGCCCAGGGCGCCTGGGTGGCTCAGTTGGTTAAGCGACTGCCTTCGGCTCAGGTCATGATCCTGGAGTCCCGGGATCGAGTCCCGCATCGGGCTCCCTGCTCGGCAGGGAGTCTGCTTCTCCCTCTGACCCTCCTCCCTCTCATGCTGTCTCTCATTCTCTCTCTCTGAAATAAATAAATAAATAAATAAAATCTTTAAAAAAAAAAAAAAAAGAACCACAGCCCAGGCAACAGGAAAGCATTTAATTCCCAAAGGTGTTTCAACCCACTGAATATTATCATCCTGCAGAAAGGGTCACCAACTTGGGGCAAGCTCTGGAGATGACTTTGAGTGGTACTCAGTGCGAAGTCCATAAATATCCACTGAGTGAATAACTGAATGAATCAGAAAACTCACGCAAGGTGCAATTAATATTCAGAACCCACAGCCAGTTAATCCGAAACCAGAGCTAGAAGTAGAACCAAAAACAGTACCCGGATCTAATCCCAAACCATTCCCCCAGGAGTCAGCTCCCCTTAAATTTTTTTGTTCTGTGTAGTTTATCCATCCCCTCTTACTTTTATGAAAAGTTTCAAATCCTCTTTCCCACATTCTCCCTCCTTCTTAACCAGCTTCCCAGATAAAAACAGAAGATAGCATTTCCAGTCTCACCATTTTTTAGACAAGTAACAACATCTCTAACAATCACCCACAAGTGTTCAGATGTCTGGCCTCCCAAAGGCCAGACATTGTGCTCGGTGGTAGGGCACAAAGGTAAGCGTAACACTATACCTACCTTTCAGGTGGCTTCCTGGGGAGGCAGACAAGCAAACAATTACAGCATAAAAAAATACTTGGAGAATAAGGCAGGAGTGCCACTAGAGGGACCCTTAACTTTACTGGGTGGGAGGGGAGGGTAACAAGAGTCTTCAAGGAACAATGAAAGAAATAAAAGTCAAAACCAAAAAATAAATTATAATTGAATATGCCTGTGACTGTTCTCCTAGCTCCCCAAGTTAGCACTCTAAAGTGACTCTAATGAAAATCCTCTTACTATAAAAAAAAAAAAAAAAAAAAAAAAAGCTGAAGTTCAGGACACTGGCACTGAGTACTAGCAAGAGAGGGGGAAAAAAACCCCACACGATTCAGCAGGACATAATGCTAAACCTAATTAGTCATGATGTCAAGAGGCTTCACCCATTTATTGTCTGTCCCTCCTAGCTAAAGGTGACTTGACTGACCCACTCTTGTGATTTCAGTTGGTTTTTTTCTAGCAGCAGTGATAGACTTGCAGGGGTCCATCCATACTTCCAATACTCCTTGCGTCCACTGGCAAAATCTGCTGGACTGCTGGTTGGCACTGTGGCCATGGAAGAAATAAACTGACCACGTACATGAACCGGATGGACCCACACTGCTTTTTTACTATCCAGAAAGACAACTAAAACCACCATTAGCAAACACTGTGGGAGGGTGGTAAGAGAGGTAGAGTGGGATGGCACCCCGGAAAGTGCCTAACAAGGAAATTCATCTCTTGCTAGTTTCATAGGACACTGAGTTTTCACCTCCTGGTACTCAGCCCCAAGCTTCACGCCCACCTTGCCTAACTTTCCTCTGCCAACAATGTCCTGTCCTCTTGTCTAACCATCCCAAGAACATCCTCTCTTCTCTTGATCACTCACTTCCTTCCCATGGAATCTAGGTAATATGTTCCCTTAGGAAACTGTCTGCCTTTTCACATATCTCCATCATGGATCAGGACATGGCTAATATATAAAAATAAACACATTTTTTAAAAAGTTCTGATTGTACACCTCTTAAGGGCTCTTTCTTCAATTTTATTTTTAACAATTTTATTTATTTATTTGAGAGAGAGAGCGAGAGAGGGAACGTGTGAGTGCAAGCAGGAACAAGCAGACTCTGCGCTGAGCCACGGAGCCCAAGATGGGCTCAATCCCACAGTCCTGAGATCAGGACCTGAGCCAAAATCAAGAGTTGGACGCTTAATGGACTGAGCCACCCAGGCACCCCTCTTTCCTCAATTTTAATGAATAACTTCAGCAACTGAAATATCTATACCTTATCATTTAAAAAAACTGAAAAACATCATGGCTCCTAGCACAACACTAAAATTAATATGGAATTAATTTTTTACAGATATTTTAATTATGAACAGCATTTTACTTTTAACTCTGGGCGGGGGGCGAGAACCGCACAAGTACCTGTGGGGGGGGGGGGCAGGAGAGGAAGAGAGAATCTTAGGCTTCACACCCAGTGCGGAGCCCAACAGGGGGCTAGATCTCATGACCCTGAGATCATGACCTGAGCTGAAATCAAGAGTCTGATGCTTAACCAGGCGCCCCTTAACTTTTAAGAATATAAAATGTAGGAAATGTTTCCTTTGAGTTCACGCTCATGAAAATAGCCCCCCAGGAATATTTATACTGTAATTAAAAAACACTATTTCTAGGATAATCCAACGATACCTTAACCTTCACTAAAAACAGCTTTTGGAACCTCCAGTTTAAAACAAAAACACCAAAAAACCCGTAAACCTCAGCAAATGTATATGGTAAATGTTATAAAGCTGATGTTTTGAAAATTATGACTCATAAGTGCATGGATTTCTTCATTTTTAAGATATTGCAAGCTTAACCTAGGGATTTGTTTCACATCAGAAGTGTATTAAGTTTTTATTGTAAAAAAGTTTTCAATCTTTAAACAAGATTGCTGCTAATACATCTTAAAATCCTAAGACTGAAAGGAATTTCTTCCAGACTAAATTTCCAATTTAAAATAAGAAAATTATATTTTATGACATTTTAACTTAAACACGAATGTCAAAATATGGGGAAAATGAGTTCCTAAGTCAGTTTTATGAAATCATGAAATCGAAAACCCCGGAAATTAAAATATTTACATTCTTATCTATCTTTTATTGAAAGTCAAGGTAAATGTAATTCACGATTTCTTGAATTGAAAAAGTCTTAAGAATGTCATAATCTTTTAACAGATCATAGTTAAAATAAAATAAATGGTCTGACATGTTGGTAAAAATCTTTTCAGTGGGAGTCAATTTACTTCACTTACAGGAAGGCAAAAGTCACCACATTAAAATCACAAGCCAATTACCAATCCTGGCTTTGCAGTTCCCAAATCCTAAAAACAAAATTATTGCACATCACTCTGGGATCATCTGCATGTATGCTTTTAGGGTCAGATAACATTTTTTAGAGAAGAGAAAATTTAAATCTACTAACAACAGTGGCAAAATTTCAAAAAATGGTACAACTTTCAAAAGCTAGATTAATGGCCTACCTACTTCTGTACTTTACAGTTGGAAAATAAACAGTATCAGTTGCTTCTGAGAATAACAATATGATCACCTACCTGTTCACTTACTTGCTATCATTTTTACATATGAAAATCTTCTAAAAACTAGGGGAAATATAAATCCAGTAAAGGACTCTATGTGGAATCTCCAATTTTTTCCAAAATCAAGAGTAGCCCACCAAAAAGTTAAGAAGGCACTGAAGAAAAACAAATTCCCTCTCTGAAGTCGGGAAATTCGGTTAAAAAAAAAGCTGGTAATTATTTTGTTATCAATTCATTTATCCATTCCTTATGGCATGTCTCACATTTGTCTGTGGATGCTGTGCCACCAAATTTAAGGTGAGGAGCTGGGTCTCATTCATTCACCCCCACATTCCGTGGTTCCTAGCAAAGTGCCCTATACATACTAACAACTTGAAAAAAGGTTGACTGAATTAAGGCAATAAATGTGTTCCTAACTGCAGGTAATCAATTAGGCTCGAACTCATGCAAGAACATTCATAATTTCATTTTAGCTAATAAGCACTGAGTAATTTGATGTGTTTTTAATTTGCCAAGCTATTAAATGGATTTTAAGCTCTGAATAACATTCTTATTTTTTAAACATATTCAAAAGAAAGTGTGTAGTGAAACATTAAAAAAATATTCTTACAAATAAAAAAGGCAATGATTGGTTTCACTGTGTATAACATGGAACTAGATGGTGTTGGTATGGTGAACACAAAGTGACCCAGCACTGATGTAAAAGGTTTGTTAACAAGAACATTACAAAGAGAATTAGAAGCTGGAAAAATGGAATTCTGGCTAGAAAAGTCATAGTGGGCAAGCAGAAGACTTAATTAATACAGAGTACTTTTGTCTCCACTCAGACAGGGTCTTGGGAAGTTGGGAAGCCTGTTTCCCACCCTGAAGAACAATTACTTCTCCACCGATCTACAGGGTGCTGCTGGAAACCGAGGTACAGACCATGGACCGAACCTACCATCACCCAAAGGAAACGATGGAATGAATACCAAGCAGAATGGGCCCTTGGGCTCCTGGGTGGCTCAGTTGGTTAAGCGACTGCCTTCGGCTCAGGTCATGATCCTGGAGTCCCAGGATCAAGTCCCATATCGGGCTCCCTGCTCAGCAGGGAGTCTGCTTCTCCCTCTGACCCTCCCCCCTCTCATGTGCTCTCTCTCTCTCATTCTCTCTCAAATAAATAAATAAAATCTTAAAAAAAAAAAAAAGAATACATCTTAAAAAAAAAAAAAAGAATGGGCCCTTTATGGGCTCCCAACAATTCCAGTTCCACCAACTCTCTAAAGCTCTAGTTGAGAAAAGAAGTAGGCAAAGTATAGCCCACAGGCCAAACTGAGCCAAGTTCAGCCACCTCCTGCGTTTGTATGGCCTGCAAGCTAAGAATGGTTTCTACCTTTCTTAAATGGTAAAACAAAGACACATTTTATGACATATGAAAATTATATGAAATTCAAATGTCAGCATCCAAAAATAAGGTTTTCATTGGAACAACGCTGTGCTTATTCATTCCCATGTTGTCCATAGCTGCTTCTGTACTACAACAGCAGAGCTGACAGAGACCGTAACGGCACACCCAGCCCATAGTGTCTACCACCTGGCCTTTTACAGAAAAAGTACGCTGAACCCTGGCGAGAGCATTTCTTTATGCTCCTGGTTGCATCTCCTTTCTCAGAGGTGGTCCACTGCTTCACAGAGTTGAGACTCTAAGCTTGACAGATGTCCATCTTGGGGCTGTGTTGTCCAAAGTTACATCATTACATATAATATCCTGCAACTCTTTAGGGTGGGCACAAAGACAAAGTAACAAATCACATGCATTGGGAAGGCCCTGAAAAGGTAGCACAATCCAAATACATCATTACAGGCCGCACATTTCAGATCTTTTACCAGACCACCACATCCAGTTCCGGGTCACGTGGTGAAAGGAAACAAGAACCACAGAGAATTTGGAGATTGGATAGATGATTAAAAGAGCTCAAAAATCATACCACTAAAGAAATGCTAAAAGAAATGGGATGTGCTTGCTCAAAAAAGAGAAAAGCGGAGAAAGAACTATAATACGTGAGGGTGTCAAACTCTGCATTTGTTGACAGATTAAATTTTTACTGATGAAAATAATGGCAGCCTCAACTAATACTGCACAAACCACGCATCTAATGAATTAAATGTGATTCTTAATGAGACTGCCACTCCTGCCTTAGGCCATAAACTAGCCCCTTAAAAGATAATCACTTGTCAAATATTGTACTGTAAGTCTTCAACTGACGGATTAGAGGAATGTTCCTTTTTCAGAAACATCTGGCATTATGTAAGTTACCAGAAAAAGTGTGCTATTAATGTGCTGAGGTTTAGTAATATTCAAGTAACTAAAAAGTAACATAAGTTTCATAACCATATGCCTTTCCACAGGACCAAATAGGGGGAAATGGGCTTAAATTACAGAATTTGTGTTACATTCAAGAATGTTCACACTGTGGGATTTTAATTACTCTAAAAGATTACTGGTAAAGGAATCTTCCCAGGACACCATTCAATTAGAATGGAACTATCTGGATGTTATTCTGAAGCAGAAGAATGGGTCTCAAATCAATTCTTCCACTGCTGATTCTGTAGTTTTAACTCTCCCAGTTCTTATGAGTAAGAGAGCCTGCAGCCATGCTCAGTTTCATTTTGTCTTGAAGGTGGTCAATGTACACACGACTACATCTGACATAAACTTCAAGATCCCAAATTAAAATTTGGTTGTAGCTTTAATAACTTCTTTTAAATTACAGAGATAAGAGTATACATTCCCATTAAGTAGGAAAAATTGGGAAAATGGGCATAGTTTCCAAATATTTCCATGAGCCGAAGTACCTTATTATCTCAAAATGTCCAACACTTGCACACAGTAAGTGAAGACGGTATTTAGTTTTGAGCCTTTTAAAATACAGAATCCTTGAACACAAAATGTTCTTTGAGTCAATCTCAACACTGCAATTAATAATACAAATTCTGAAACTTGCTCTAAATATAATTTTAATCAACTTGAGTTTTTCAACCTCGAAATTCTAAGGCCTGCATTTCCCTAAGAAAACCCTTGCAATGGTGTGAAGCACACACTAATCTGACTCACTAAACTTTCTCCACTCCTACATCACCTATACAGGATTTTAAAATCCAAGAGTACACAACTTGCAAGCCACTTCTACAATCTTGCATTAACCTTACCAGGATAAACTTTTCGCCAAGTCTCTTAACACTTTTTTATTTATTTAAAGACCTGGGGTAGTGAAACAAAGAAAACACAACCCCCTCCCCCTTTTCTAAACCATATGGCAGTAAATTGAAGTTAACTTCTTTTTTACCGGCTCAACGCCTATACATCGGTCCTAAACATGTTTCTCTTTGTGCCCTGGGACTGGGCTAGAACTGTCTGCTTTTTTGCAACTGTACCACAATCATGTTTTTGGATCGAAAAACAAGTCCAAAACGCCCCCTGACCATTAACAGACCTCGCCGCGGTCATTTACCAAAACCTGGTTAGGTAGGTAGTGCACGCAGGGCGAGGGGCCCGCGGCCCGCCCGGAGCGAGTCCCGCTCTGACCGGGTGATCGAGCAGGGAGTTTACTCGCCCCGGCCGGGCCGGATCCGCCCCGGGAACTTGGTTACCCGAGCCCAGGGACGCGCCGAGGCCTAGCCGCGAGGCCGGGGCGGGCTCCGGGTGGCGGGGGCTTCCCGTTCCCCGGCCGCAGAGCCTTCCCGCCCGCCCCGCGGTTGCCCGCAGGCAGGGGCACTCCCCGTCGTCTCCCGGCGACCGGACGCGCCTGCAGGGTCCACGGACGGCTCCTCTGTCTCCCGCCGCCGCCTGCGGCCCCGTTCGGCGGCCGCACCGAGCCCTTCCGGGGCGGCGGGAGCGCTAGGCCGCGCCGGAGCCCGCGGCTCCGGGGCCGGCCAGGCGGGCCGCGGCGTCCGGTATCAGTCCCGAGGGCCGGGCTCCCGCCGGTAACGGGCCCCGCCGACTCCCCTCCCCCTCCCCCGCCCCATGACAGTGCAAACCCTCCGGCCGGCCCGGCCGCCCCGCCTCCGGCACCAGGCCCAGCTCAGGGCCGCGGCCGTGGCGGCGGCGGCGGCAGCAGAGCCGCCACGGCTCTCTGCCCTCGCTCGCTCGCTCCCAGGCCAGGCGCCTCGGGCCCGGCTCGGGATCGACCGAAGTCTCCGCCGCTTCCCGGCCGCCCTCCGCGGCGCCTGGCCCGGGCGGGGTAGGCCGAGGCCCGGGCGGTGGGGGCGGGGGCTCCTCTCACCTTCATGTCGGGACATCCTAGTTCAGACGGTGGCGGCGCGGCCCCTCCCGGGCTCCGGCTGCAGTGTCCCCGGCGGGGTCCCGGCGCTGCCCGCGCCGGCCGGCCGACTCCCACTCGACTCCCGGGCTCGGCCGCGGGGGCGGGGTGGGCAGGGGAGCGCTCCCGCGGCGGCGGCGGCGGCGGCGGCGGCGGCGGGGAGGCGGCGCGGGGCGGGAATGGGGCCGGGCCTGGCCGGGGCTGAGCTCCTCCAGGAGGCGGGTCCGACGCCGCGGCTCCGCCGGCGCCCGCCGTGACTCGGTCACTCTCGGGCCCGCCGGCTCCCGGCTGCGGCGCCGCGCTCCGCAAATCCCGCTCCTCCCCTCCCCCGGCCCACCCCCCGCCCCTCTCCCCCGGCTCCCGGCCGCCGCCTCCTCCTCCTCCTCTTCCTCCTCCTCCGCCTCCTTCCGCCGCCCGCACGCCGGCCCCGCCTCTCGTTGCCCGCGCCGGGCCCAGCCACCCGGAGACCCCGCGGCCGGCGGTCGCGGCGGGGGCGGCGCGGCGCCTGCCCGCGCTCGCCAGCAGGCCGTGGTCGGGCGCCCGAGCCCGGCCTCGGCCTGGCCTGGCCGCCGCCGCGCCGCCACGCAGCGCGTAGGGAGGAAGAGGAAATGCCCGGCCGCCCGCGCCCGCTGCTCGCCGGTACTGCCGGCCCGCGTGGCCCGAAGGGCGCCCGCCTACCCGGCCGCCCCAGCTCCGTCTGGGCCCTACCCGGGTCCCGGCCGTGGGCGCCCCCGCCGGCTGCGCTGGGCTGGGCTGGGCTGACCGCGGGCGGCGGGCGCTGCCCGGCGAGGAGCTGCGGGCCCCGAGGGGCTCTGGCTCTGGGGCGCATGGCTGTCCTGCCGGCCGGGGAAGCGAACTGCGAGCCCCGACCCCGAGGAGAGGCTGCGGACTGCCTGGGGACATATGTTTGTGTTTCTTTTTAAACCAGCTGCTCGGAAGGGAGAGGCGGCTGGCCTCAGGTCGTCGTCGGGTGTTGCCCCGCCGGCCGGGTGACTCGCGGTCGGGAGAAGGCATGGGCGCGGGAGGGCGCGGGAGGGCGCGGGAGGCGGCCGGGCTTGGCTACGGTGCTCCGAGCCAGGCTCCTCTAGAATCATCTCTTTGGAGACTCTGCCCCCGCCATCCTGGGTGTCCGGTAGGACCCCGCGCAAAGTTTGATCCAGCACCTTGGCTCACCCACAGTGCGCTGCTTGGAAAACTGTTGGGGGGGGGGCGAGGGTGTTGTGTTGTTGTTTTTTCCCTTTTTTCCCCTGCCCGTGAACCATTTTCCCGTTTTCATTTCTCTTTTACATTTTTACCCTCTTCCTTGTCAACTTTGTTTTCAGGCTTATTAATTCAACGAATACGCGTACTGCCACGTGTTCGCGGTAGCGTGGTTTGGTGGAAATAGACCATGCTTTGGAGTCAAGACAGATCAGCCATTGGATTCTGGTTCTGATATCCTCAGTGTAACCTTGGACAAGTTATTTAACGTTGCTGAGCCGCCGTTTCTTTGTCCTATGTTTGGTTTTGGTTATTTTAATTTATCCTTTTATATTTGAAATTGTTCTGGGTTTTTTGGTGTGTGTGTGTGTGTGTGTGTGTGTAAAATTAATTCTGGCTCTAGGCTAAGGCTACTCTTAATCCTGTACACCATTACTAGCTGTGTCACCTGGGGCAAATGACAGCCTTCCTTGCCTTGATTTCCCCATCTTTAAAATGAGCATGATTACAGATGATACTATGGCTAATAATGATAACAGGTAGGTATTTGGAGGATTAAGTGCTAAAATGTATATAAAATAGCACAGGTCATAGTAAAAATAGTGTTTGTTACCATATTTAATTAAATCTGGTTTTAAGGCACTTCCTGATTTCAGACATTAAAAAGCTCTTCTTAAAGTCAAAGAATAGGTATTAGGTCACTCAGATCTACCCAAGGACTGTATTTGGTGGTAACTAGTGATAAACTAGATATCAGCCAAATAAGGTTTAAGCAGGGACTTTGTCACCAGAAATATTTCCATTGCACTTCGGGAGCTTTTGCCTAAATTAAATCCAGCACAGCTGTTCAAGAAAGAGGTTCATCCAGGCCATAATTGGGGTTTGGTGGAATAGAGAGAACTGGGCTTCCAACAGGGCTAGCTAACACTTACTGAATGCTTACCTGCGTCTTTCTAAGCACTTTACAGTATTGGTGTGTGTGATCCTGGGTACCAAACGCTTAAGGAGCTTCTGTTTCTTGTGAGGACAACACCACCCTACAATTTTGTGATGAGTAAATGATGTCTGCAAATATATTAAGATACAGAGGTTAAGGCATTGTCAATAATAGTAAAAGTATGCTGGAGCAGGTAGGAGAATGGACAAAAATACTGCACTCCAGGAAGGAATAAGAGTAAGTATAGAGATTTAGTTTGTTTTGGTTTGGGGGGTTGTTAGCTAATTCTGTTTCAGAGAGCAAACAGATAAGTATCTAAACCTCAAGGGAATATCGGGTCTTTGACAGTTACTCCATTGTTTGCAATTAGTCAAAAGTAAGAAAGGGAAGAAAGTGACTAAACATTGTTCTTCTTTGCATAAGACTAAGGAATATTATAGTTATTTGGAGTTTTCTTGGCTGCAGGAAACATTTTCTCAATTCAGTTAAAGGTCAGGCCCTTCAATTTAAAACAGCCTGCTTGCTGTCCTGCCACGTGGGAGATTTTATTTCCGAAAAGGTTAATTTAAAGTGCTTATACCAAATTGTCTATCAAATGATTTCTTTTCTCCAGAAATGGTTCCTCCAGTCCTTTCCTCTCCCAGTATCTCCTGGAGTTCTTCCAGGTCCTTACCTCGCCAGCCCATCTTCCATACTATGGCCCATTTCTGTTCAGTAAAACAAGCTAATGCATGGAAACCCTGGTGAAATCTGAATAAGGTCTGTAGTCTAGTTAATTGTATTGTGCTAACGTCCGCTTCCTGGCTATGATAATTTTCTATAGTCCTGTAAAATGTTACTACCATTGGAGGGAGCCAGGGGGAGTGTACATGGGTCCTCTCTGCAACTTCCTGTGTGTACTGTTATTTCAAAGTAAAAAATCATAGACAAATCAGATAATTGCCTGCCTCTGAGGGGGGTGGGAGCTGGGGATTGACTGCAGAGAGAACTTTTAGAGGTGTTGAGGATATTTTAAGTCTTGATTGTCTTAGTGTTTACTGGATACGTTTGTCAAAACTTAAAGAACTATACACCCCAAAGGGTAAAGTTTACTTCTATATAAATTATGCCTCAAAACTGACTTGGAAAAAAGGAAAGCAAGCTCTTGTCACCCCAGCCTCCTGTGTCCTGGAGGATGAAATTTAACTTCTATAAGGCCCAACAAAATTTTCCTTCATCTGCCAGGGTACCCTCTGCTGTCTTACATTGATTCCTGCCCCCGAGGCTTTGCACTTGCTCTTCCTTTGCTTAAAGAGAGCACAGGAAATTCAGGCCCAAATTCAGATTCCCTGTACTCTGTTAAGCCTTCCTTGCCTCCATTTGGCACACTACTACCTTTCTCTTTTCTGCTCATGCTATGCTGTAATTTTTAATTAGTGTTCATCTTTCAGCTAAACTCCAGGGTAGGCAATCACATGATTCATTTCTATCTCTGGGATCCAGTAGTGTTGAATGAGGGGGTGAATGAATGAATGGAAACTAGAAGAATGCTTATTAAAGTAACTTCACAAAGTATGGTCCAGTGTCCTCCAGACCTTTCTAGAGGGTCAGTGAAAATGCTTGGATTTTCTTATATACTTCAAACAGCACATCTCAATAGATTGAATGTGGAGGCAGATAAGGTAAACCAGCTGTCTTCGGTTAAGCCGAACATTAAAGGTATTTGCAAAACCGTAAAACATTGTCACACCTCCAAATGTTTGTGTTTTGGAAAATATTTATTTTCCGGGGCGCCTGGGTGGCTCAGTCGTTAAGTGTCTGCCTTTGGCTCAGGTCATGATCTCAGGGTCCTGGGATCGAGCCCCGCATTGGGCTCCCTGCTCCGTGGGAAGCCTGCTTCTCCCTCTCCCGCTCCCCCTGCTTGTGTTCCCTCTCTTGCTCTCTCTCTGTCAAATAAATAAAAAATCCTAAAAAAAAAAAGAAAATAGTTATTTTTCTTAAAAATATTTGTTACTGTGAAATGGGTTTAAAGTGTGTGAAGAGGGGCACTTGGGTGGCTCAGTCGTTAAGCATCTGCCTTCGGCTCAGGTCATGATCCCAGGGTCCTGGGATCGAGCCCCGCATTGGGCTCCCTGCTCAGCGGGAAGCCTGCTTCTCCCTCTCCCACTCCCTCTGCTTGTGTTCCTTCTCTCACTGTATCTCTCTGTCAAATAAATAAATAAAATCTTTAAAGTGTGTGAAGAGATTCTGAGACCAAAACATTTAAGAATCTCTACCTTTAGAGATTCTTACAAGCCCCTCATTGTTCGAATGAGAAATGATAACGATGCCAACGCTTGAGTAGTGCTCTGGTACGTGTAGCAGGCATTGTTATAAGCCCTTTACTTATGGGTGCTATTATATCTTTATTTTATTCATAAAGTAAGTGAGGCGCAGAGCTAAGTTAATTGACTTGGCCACATACCTGGTCACGGGTAGAGCCAGGATCTGAGCCCCTGTGGTTCCAGAGGCTCTGTTGCTAACTAGTTTTCTGCCACCTCCTTGGATGCCTGGAAAGGGTCAGAAAGGCTCATGCTATCTGGTAACCTCACCCCTGTATGCTTTCTAACTAACCTCACAGTAACTGCAAGAGTCACTGAGGCCTTGAACTTGCTTTACAGTTTTTTTTAAATGTATATTTTTATTATTATTTATTTGACAGAGATAGCACAAGCAGGGGGAGTGGCAGGGAGAGGGAGAAGCAGGCTTCCTACTGCGCAAGGAGGCCGATGAGGGGCTCGATTCCAGGACACTGGGATAATGACCTGAGCTGAAGGCAGATACTTAAGTGACTGAGCCACCCAGGCACCCCTGCTTTACAGTTTTCATTTCAAATTCTGCCACCCTGAGTATTTTCAAGCATGGCCTTGCAATGCCTTTCAAATCTAATCATGTGCACCTACACTTCAACCACCTACTCCCCTCTCATGACCATACCCGGAACTTGGATATACAACTTCCTGTTTTATTATAACTTCCTGTTTTTCCAGTTTTCTTAATCTACCACTAAATGTATTCTTTTAGGGGCGCCTGGGTGGCTCAGTCGTTAAGCGTCTGCCTTCGGCTCAGGTCATGATCCCAGGATCCTGGGATCGAGCCCCGCATCAGGCTCCCTGCTCGATGGGAAGCCTGCTTCTCCCTCTCCCATCCCCCCTGCTTGTGTTCCCTCTCTCGCTGTGTCTCTCTCTGTCAAATAAATAAATAAAATCTTTAAAAAAAATTAAAAAAGTAAAAAAATAAATGTATTCTTTTACTTATTTAGAACCCCAATCCCTCGGACTTACCATTTAGCCCTTATTTTTTCTTTTAGCCCCATTCTCTTCCTGACCCAGTGGGTGCCCTACCGGCAACTCAAGCTATTCTCATTCATAACCTTTGACTCTTTAGACCCCTCATTTTCAAGCTGCACCAGCTCTGCAAACTCCCAGTCCTGAATCAGTTGCATGACTCCATTTCTCCCCACCTATATCTGCTTAGGGTGCAGAACACAGCATTAAAAAATGATGGAAATGTATGGGGGGCAGTGGAGAGCTGTTAAAAAATCTAGCAGGTCCAACTACAGTTGGACCTCTGTTCGGTAGTCTGTCTTTGATCAGCACCCTCTACCATTCTCAGATTACTATAAACTTTCACTTGGCTTCAACTGCTTATGCATCCATATCCCCAGTATATAACCTCACCTTCTAATCACAGAGAAAGTAAAGTTTAAAAAGCAAGAACTTCGCACTATGAGACTCCAAAGGAATCTGTACACGTGTATCCTGCTGCCTCACGCCCTCGCTCCCATCTCAGAAGAACTGAGAGGTCCCTCTTTTGTTTCGATCCCACCTCTGCTTAGGATCCCACTTCAACCCATCTTGGATCACGCTCCTTTAGCCACCCCCTTAACATCTGTACTTCGAGCCGCTCAGCCTCACTGGTTCATATCCCTTGTCCAAAAACACTCCAACCCTAACTCCCTCTGGTTACTGTCCCATTTCTCTTCCCAGTCAAGTTTCTTTAAAGAACTCTCACTTATCAGCTGTATGACCTGATGAATCTGGTTGCTTGGTTTCTAATGCTGTGAGCCACTCATTTATCTGCGACACCGTTCCTCACCTTCCCTGCCATGTCTGCTCTTCCCCTGTCCCCTATTGAGTTGAGCAGAATCACAGTCAACCTAGTCAGTCACCCAAGATGAGACCAACAGTCATCCTAGACTTCCCTCCCATTTACTTCTCATGGCCAGTCAGTCACCAACAGATTTTACTCATGAAACATTGGTTAGGTTCACCCCTTTTTCCATGCCCATGGTGGCCAAACCACTGCAGGCCACTACCACCCCTCCCTGGGACTCAGAGTGCTCCTGACTCCTTACCACTAATCATACTCCCGTCCACTGTCCTTCATACTGGTTAGCTTTTTTTCTTTTTTTGACTAAATTTTTAAAACTGTAGGGGTGCATGGCTGGCTCATTCAGTAGGGTAATGTGGCTCCTCATCTCAGGGTCATGAGTTCAAGCCCCATGTTGGAAACAGAGCCTACTCAGACAAAACAAACAAAAAACTATAAAAGTAATGCATGTTCTTTGAAGAAATTTTGGACAATACGGAAGAGCATAAAAAAAATTGCTTATAATCTTAGCACCCAGAGATAAATAAACATTGTTATATTTTGATGTGTTTCCTTCCTAGAGCTATTGTTCAGAATCACAGACTGGATCATATTCCACTGCTTAAAGCCCTTCAGTGGCTCACCTTCAATGTTCCCTATCTCTTGCAGACAACTCAAATGCCTACCAAGGTCTAAAGTCTATATTACAGGGCCTGCTGTAGTTCTCCAGCTTGTGTAGTGCTCCCCGCCCTGGGGGCAATGTTACCTACCCTGTGGTCAGCGTTAAGTGGGTCGCTCTGGCTTCAGTGTGATCTCCTTTTCTGCTTTCAGGGCCTTTGCATTTGCTTCTCTGGCCTGTCTGTACCGGATCCTTCCTATGACAGGCTTAACTTAAGGTCATCTTGGAGAAGCCTTTCCTGACCATTCTATCTAATAGAAGACCCTCCCACACACTGATTTTTTTTTAAGTCCTGTTTCTTTTCTTTTCTTTTTTTTTTTTTTTTAAAGATTTTATTTATTTATTTGACAGAGAGTGAGAGAGCACAAGCAGGCGGAGCAGCAGAAGGAAAGGGAGAAGCAGGCTCCCCGCTGAGCAGGAAGCCCAATGCAGGGCTTCATCCCAGGACCCTGAGATCAGGGCCTGAGCTGAAGGCAGACACTTAACCGACTGAGCCACCCAGGCACCCAGTCCTGTTTCTTTTTTATTTTTTTCCAAAGATTTTATTTATTTATTTGACAGAGGGAACACAAGCAGGAGTGGGAGAGGGAGAAGCAGGCTTCCCGCTGAGCAGGGAGCTGGATGCGGGACTCGATCCGGGACCCTGGGATCAGGACCTGAGCCAAAGGCAGACGCTTAACGACTGAGCCACCCAGGCGCCCCCTGTTTCTTTTCTAATATTTATTCATATGAATTGTTAACAACCATTGCAAAACAGGATTTCAAGAGCCATAGGCTTTTTCCCATTCTCTGACACAGCAGTCCCACTTCAAGACATTTAGCCTATTTGAATCATGACTGATACATGCAAAGATTTCAGATACAAGGATGTTTTATCACAATGTTCTTTTTAATATTTAAAACTGAAGACAATCTAAATAAATTACACTTTATACAAGCCCAAAGCAGCTAGAAATACATTTGTGGTACGTTTTCAGTGAAAAAAGCAGGTTTCAAAAATATATCCTGATACTGGGCGGCTCAGTGGATTAAGTGTCTGCCTTCAACTCGGCTCATGATCCCAGGACCCTGGGATCGAGTCCCACATTGGGCCCCAAGCTCAGTGGGGAGCCTGCATCTCCCTCTCCCCTTGCTCCTCATCTCTCTTTATTAAATAAATAAATAAATAAATAAATAAAATAAATCTTAAATATATATATATATTCTGATCCTTTTCTAAATGGCATCATGCCATTGTTGTCTTTTTAATATAGAGTGGATAGATACCAGATTAATATGGTTATGGGGGGCACAATATGAACGATGTATGTTATTTGTTCAATACATACTTATTGAGAGTCTTCTGTGTCCACCAAGGACACAAGGATGAGAAAGAAAACCATGTCCCAATCCTCGAGGCATTTACATTTGCAAAATTAATTGAATTGAATTACTGTTCTTTTTTTTTTTAATTTTTTTATTGTTATGTTAATCCCATACATTACATCATTAGTTTTAGATATAGTGTTCCATGATTCATTGTTTGTGCATAACACCCAGTGCTCCATGCAGAACGTGCCCTCCTCAATACCCATCACCAGGCTAACCCATCCTCCCAACCCCCTCCCCTCTAGAACCCTCAGTTTGTTTTTCAGAGTCCATTGAATTACTGTTCTGATAAGTATTTTGAGAGCTTCTGATGCAGATGTGAAGGGCCTTTTCCCCCTTAGTTTTGAAATTTTCTATAATGAACTTGTACTAGTTTCATAGCTCTTTTGTTTCTTTTTTATTTTTTTATGTTTAATAAAAAATATTGGCATTGAGGGGCGCCTGGGTGGCTCAGTGGGTTAAGCATCTGCCCTCTGCTCAGGTCATGATCTCAGGGTCCTGGGATCGAGTCCCACGTTGGGCTGCTTCTCCCTCTCCCTCTGCTCCCCTCTCCCCCGCTTGTGCTTTCTCTCTCTCTCTCTCAAATAAATAAATAAAATCTTTAAAAAAAAAAAAAAAAGGACGCCTGGGTGGCTCTTAAAAAAAAAATCTTTAAAAAAATAAAATAAAAATTAGCTGTAAAGCTCTGCCCTTGGGACCCATTTCCTGACCTCTTCATTCAAGTGTGCTGGGGCCACGTCCGGGAGAATCACCTTGGCGGGGTGGGGCTTGTTAAGCTTTCCGAGTCCCTGAACACTCTCAGAAGGACTCAGTCCCAATTTCTAAGGGGTGGGGCCCAAGATCTACATTCGAAAGAACACCCATGGGGAATCCCAGTGGTGCCATAAAGTTGGAGAACCCCCTCCCAGGTGCTCCCAATTCAGTTTACAACTGTCCATTATTGAAATTAAATTATTCCCTTCCCCCACCGTGCTACTCTTGGGAAGGAGTGTCTCTTCATCTCCATCCGTCTAGTATAGCCCTGCCCTAGGTACGCTATGAGAGTGGGCTTGGGTTTTGTTAAATTCATTTGTGAAATCAATGTGTCCAGATCTGGAGCCCAGGTGTCCTGACCCCCAGACCCGCAACTTACCTATTCCATCATGTGTTATCTCCATAAGTCGCTGAATTCTTCAGAAAAGTATTTCCTGCTTTGACTATGTCTAAAAATCCTATGCAAACTTAACCTCACACACCCACATAGATCCTGAGAAGAATGGGGCTTACAGAGGATTGGTTGCTCTAAGAAAAGTCAAAGTGTAGCCGGGCCGCAGGTGTGCAAGGATACCTGGCTCCAGGGGTCCCAAACCAGGCTTGGCCGCTCACTGCTGACAAAATTCAAAGGCTGAGAAACTGAGGGGTGGTGAAACAAGAAAGGGATTTATTTCAGTGAGGCCCTTTCAAGAAGACCGCGGACTCACGTCTCAAAGACTGTCTCCAAAGTGCTGAAAATACTCCCAGGTCTACATAAGGAAAGGTCGGGGGGTACTTGCAGGTGGGCAGGGAAGGTTAAGTCATTGTCTTGGGCTCAATCATAGGTGGGGTCTTGCTGGCTCAGGAAAGTCCTTATTGCTTGAGGGGGTAGTTTTGGTTCCCATCAGGGGATGCTTTGCCCTCAGGGTCTTTTGCCTGAGTTAAGAGATAAGCTGGAAAGAAGAACTGACTTAGAAAGTTTGAGGTCAAAATGGAGGTGGCTGAAGTCCTCTTCCAAATGTGAAGTGCTGCTCTTAAGTGAACTGAGTAGAATCAACACGAATTTATAGGAACAAGCCCCTACAGCCGGTGGCGTCTATTTTCAGTGTCACCCAAGTCCCCCCAAACTCAGCAAGGAGTTAAAACATACTCTGGAAAAGAGCCCTGGAATGTAACAGCAGTTAAGTGGGTGCTTGGGAGGTAATGAGTCCTAACAGAAGGCTTGCATGCAACTTGCCTGGAGAAATTACAGGGTATCTCCCACCCTACCCAAGGGTAGAGATGCTCTGATACTCTTAACAGACACAGTACCTGCCCTTAAGGGAGTCACAGTATTGTTCTCGCTCACTCACCCAATTCCCAGCCTATAATTTGGTATGCTTTGCGGATTTGCCTGGCAAGGCACAGGACTCTGAGCAAGTGACCAGAGCCAATTATTTTGCCAGCTAGACCTCCTGTGCTCACACTAATAGGATTCTAGTTTTGAATCACCTGTGACTTGGGTGAATGTGAAACAGTCAGTTTCCCGGAGTGTGGTCTCCTCTGGACAGATGGATATAGAGCTGGGTCTGCTGGTGGGCTTGATACGACAGCCCTGCCCTGGGAAGCCCAGCAGTGGAGACTGGCCAGCCTCCAGCGGCTCTCCATTACTGCACTGCCTCGCACCCTCTCCCCCCTTCAGGATTGCAGGTGTCCTTTCCTGCCCTGACGGCCCCCTGAGAGGTTGTTGAGGGGATTCTTGGAACCTCAAATTCCAAAAGAGTTTGAGTCAGAGAAAGCTCAGGGCCCTGGGGCTCACTTGGAAGGAAGAGGGAGAGTGGGGGTAGCTGATGGTAGCGGAAGAGAGCGGACATAATGGAACAGACTTGGACTGGCCACACTTGTGACTTTGAGGACAGCCCCCAGGTTCTTAGTTCCCCTGAGAGAAACCTCAAGAACCAAAACCAAGATCCTTAGCCCCTAAGTAATTCCTACAAACAGCATTTAACAGACCTGGCTCTGAAAAACATTCACTCAAGGGCAGATCCGCCTTTGGGTGCCTGAGGCTTACATATTTCTTAGGGGCGACTCTGAAGAAAGAAATACAAAATTAGACACAGGGCATTAGAAGGCCCTGTTTCAGGAAGCAACGGACCCAGAAGCTTCAACTTCAATAGTTCCACAGTGAATCTGTCTTTGCGTTCATGCTAGAGGGTAAAAGGATCGGGTGTCTGTGATCCCAGAGGATCAGAGAGTTCTCTCTGGATGTGTAAAGGGAAGGAGGCAGCGATGAGAGCAACTTTAATGTTTTACTTCCTTGTTCTTATTAATCACATTTTTTTCCTTCATCCCCCATACCCAGTTGTAGGTCTAAATGCTAGACTGAGCTATTCAGGGATGGGAATCATTTGTCATTCATCTTTGAATCCCCAGTACTTCACACACAGCAGAAGCAAAGTATTTGTTGAAGGAAGGAAGGAAGCAATGAATGAATGAGTGATTGAATGAACGAGTGAACTCTCCCAGGCCCTCAGAATTGACAGTCCTGTGTATCCCTCTCTTTCTTTCTTCTTGACCACCTGCAGGAGGTAGCATGAACTCACAAAAGAGCATGAGTTCGAGAGTCAGACCTGAGTTTGAATCCCAGCTTTGCCACACACCATCACAAGACCTTGGGCAAGTTACCCAACATCTTTCAGCCTCAGTTTCCTTATCTGCAAAATGGAGTCGATAATACCTCCCTGCAAGGTTGTGAGAATCAGCAATGTCTATAAAGTGCCTGGTACCTGGTAGGCCTCAATCAATGGTAGCTGTCCTGTTATTTAGGTCAAGGGTAGGCAGACTGCAACCCATGTGCCCTCTTTGTAAATAAAAAAATTTTTTTTTTTTAAGATTTTATTTATTTGCGAGAGAGAGAATGAGAGACAGAGAGCATGAGAGGGAGGAGGGTCAGAGGGAGAAGCAGACTCCCTGCTGAGCAGGGAGCCTGATGTGGGACTCGATCCTGGGACTCCAGGATCATGACCTGAGCCGAAGGCAGTCGCTTAACCAACTGAGCCACCCAGGCGCCCTGTAAATAAAATTTTATTGGAACACACGTTTTTGTTACATGTTGTCTATGGCTTTTGTGCTACAAGGAGAGAACTGAGGAGCTATGACAGAGACGATGTGCCGACCAAAGCCTGCTATTTGCCATATGGCCCTATACAGAAAAACTTTGTCAACCTCTGGTTTAGGCCTTCATTACTCCCAACTTGTGGGAATTGCCTCCTAACAGGTCAATGGAAAAAGCTCTAGAAAGCTCTAGAAAGGCTCCAGAAAGCCTCTGGTCCTTCTCCTATTCTGCTTTCTCGATTCTGCAGCTGGAGGTTTTTCTAAAATGCAAATCCCATTAGGGTTTTACCCCCGCCCCAACACACACACCCCTTTGTTGGCTCCTTATTTTCTGCAGCTCCCAAGTGGAGCCTTCAAGATTTGTCACAACCTGGCCCCATTCTTCTTCTGCAGCCTCGTCTCTTCCTTCTCCCTCTCCCCTCCGTGTCCTGCACACCAGCCGCAGCAGACCACAGATCAGGTCAGTGGCTTGTGCAGGTCTGGAGCTGTGCCCCCATCCCCTCTCTAGAGTGCCTTTTCTCTGTTCTCTTCTCTCTTCTCTGTGAAGCCTGTGCTGGTCTCCTTCCCCTATACTCTCATATAAATCAGGCTAAGTGAACTATGCTGCAGTAACAAAACTACAGATCAATGGAACAAAGAATAACATATACATAAGTGCCCCACTCCCACAGTGTTCAACAAGCATGGATGACGGGTTTTTTTTTCCTCCCAAGAATGAAAAAAAAACCCAGCCTAGCCTTTTTTATTTTTTATTTTTGTAATACGCACGCAATGAGTACCTTATTAACAGATACTTGTCATTTTGTCTGAAACTTGTCATTTGGGCACTTGTAGAGGTTTTGGTTGATAAACAGTTATAAAAGGAGAACTTCATTTGAGGAAGAAAGACTGGAAAGTCTGGAAAGATGAACTGTAACTAAAGGGTCATGCTCAAAACTGCTTTTGGCCACAGGGAGAACTCAGAAATGCTGGCTCACGGCTGGCTCACTGCTGCTTTCCCTAAATCCACTTCTTGAGCCAGTCCCCAAGGTGGGGAGTACGGAGGAGCCTCAGCCCGGGGGTGTGGGGTTGAGTGAGGAGGGAAGGAGGACCCAGCCTCTGTCCGAACTGGAGTGATGCCTTTATTAGTACCCTCTTCTCAGCAGGGCATAAAACCACGGTTGACCTGCTCCAAGTGGCACCGGGGAGTTTCCCCAGGACTGTCTCTTTATTCTGAATGCACTTGCCCTATCCTGAGGTCTCTAGGTCTTGTCCTGCCCCCTGATACTCCGTTTCTGCAGAGCCCCTTCCGACTGGCACTTTGGAGCGACGCCTTCTGCACCTGTGATGCAGCCCATCCGCCCACCTTCATTCTACGGAGCACGTTGGGAGCAGGCTCACCTCTGCCAGCCCTGGGCTGATTCCTGAGCTCCTGTGTGGCCATTGCCATGTCTTTGCTTTATACCCTGACCCGGGGACACCCACTGATCCTACATGTTTCTGAAATCATTGCTTGCCCTGCCTACGATCTCAATCCTTGCCTTGGCTTTTTGTTTGGGGTCCTACTGTGGTGTCTTTCTCTCTTCCCTGCCCTCCCTGTGAACTGGATCTTTGACTCTGAGCACCACCCAGAGCCCTGATTCCTGCCCCTGTTCTCCCAGGCACCGCCCTATCAGAACCCATTGGAAAACCAGGCTTGGAAATCCAGACCAGCATCATCCCTCAACTCCACTGCCATTCCGTGCCTCACCCCACGTACCTCTGGCCCCATCTTACTTGATGCGCAGCCCTAAGAACTCTCAATGTAGACCTGATTAAATTTATCGTGCTTTATTGGGATTAGGTGTTGCAGCACCAGCCCCTCTATGGGGTGCTGAACACCGTCCTCTTTTGGGAATCCACCTCCCACTCTCACTTCTTTTCCAATCCCGGTCTGAGCAACCTGGTTCCTGATTTTGAGATTCACCTTGTTCCTCAGTTACTGGACACTGTCCCGGGCTATCCTCTATCAGGCTTCTGAGTTTCCTTTTTTTTTTTTTTTTTTTTTTGATTTTATTTATTTATTTGAGAGAGAGAGAGAGAGAATAGAGGGAGAGTGAGAGGGAGAAGCAGGCTCCCTGCTGAGCGAGAGCCAGATGCGGGACTCGATCCCAGGATCCGGGGATCATGACCTGAGCCGAAGGCAGACGCTTAACTGACTGAGCCACCCTGGCACCTCTGGCTTCTGAGTTTTCTTTTGATTCTTTTCAGCCTGGAGCCCTGCGCTCTCTCACTGTGCCTCTGCTGCCCACCATCCCAATGTTGGGGCCAGCTCTTCAGAACTCTCATAGGGAAACCTCAGGGACCACTGGTCTACAAGCATAAAGAGTATCTTCTCCCAGCCAACGAAGTTTATTCACTTAGAGTCTGGCCTAGACTAGAGTAAGCCTATCTAAGTATTATTTATTGTTGTTGTTGTTGTTGCCATCACCCTGTAATTAAAGTAGACAAGGTCTGTTCTCCAAAGAGGAAGGCATACACAACAGCTAAACATAGTAAGCCATACTTTAAAGGTTAATGGACACCCCCTGACTCCTGCCATGTTGCTTCAAACCATGCTCCCTGTAAGTGGCATGTAGGACTCACCTTGAACTTTCATGAACTAGGACTGTTGTTCTATTGACCTATTCCTTTGGCTTTAATATCAGTCTGTGACTCAATGATCCCTTTTATCCACTCTGGTGCCTCTATGAAGTCATCTTTCCTTCTCCTCGCTACAAGTGACCCTCCACCCGAATGAAGTCTGAGGCTTGCTAACTGCCCTTCCCTAATGACCTGGCAAAGTGTGAAGAGCTGGTAGCTTAGAGAATGTCCAGAACCTACTGGCTCCTTTTACGATGAATGAACTGTGGGCACTGGGTGTCTCTTAGGATGGGAATTGGACTCCCATGTACACGGGCTTTGAAACAGGAAGACACAGGAGGGGGCTTTAGGATGTCCGAAGCTGCCCGCGAACAGAGGACTTCTGCCATTGAGGCCACGTGGCCACTGGGGAAAGTCAGCCCGAATGTCGGTTGGGAATAAACGAGAAGGAGGAGGAGATTTACCGAAGGGAAGAACAAATCTGAAAGAAAAAAGACCTGGCTTCCTCAGGGCCTGGTCCTGTGCCTGGTCCATAAGAATAATGTATGACAAAAAGAATGAATGGATGAATGAATTCAAGGAGGGAAGGACAGAGAAGGAAAATAAAAGACACTATCATACCAATAAAATAAATGAGTCAACAGCAAGATTTGGCTTCCAGTGACCTGGGACCTTCCTTCCCTGCCTCCCACCTTCCCTCCCTCACTTCTCTCTTTCTCTCTCTTTCTTCCTTCCCATACTGAAGTGGTGCTGACTCTTGTCCCCACGAGGGTGGCAGTTTGGCTGAGCAAGGCACCGTGTGCAGGAAGAAAACCAGCAGACTTGGTCTGAAGGGTGATGTGCGCCTGCAAGGCCTAGTGGAGAACCATAGTCCGAAGCAGTCCCTTTAGTAGCAGGGCTGAGCAGAGCACTTGGTTTCAAAAAGGAACTAGCAGGATTAGCTGGGATGAGGGCTTAGGTGAGATGTGCCAAAATTTAGCAAATGAAGCAAATGTTCTCTTTTGTATAGGGAGAGCTTTGGGATGAAATGTTAAAGCAAATCACTGATCAATACGGTTCACTGGTATAACAGTGTGTAACTGTTAAAAGGATTTCATTCACATACCATATAATTCACCCTTCAGAAGGGTGTTTTTAGTATATTCAGAAGCAATTTTTAGTATATTCACAGAGTTGTGCAACCATCCCCATTATCAGATTCTAGAAAATTTCATCACCCTGGATCTGTTAGCAGGAACTCATTCCCCCTACCCCCAGCCCCTGGCCACCACTAATTTACTTTCAGCCTCTGCATTTTCCTCTTCTGGACATTTTATAAAGAATGGAGTCATACAGGGGCACCTGGCTGACTTAGAAGAGCACGTGAATCTTGATCTCGGGGTCGTGAGTTCAAGCCCCATGTAGGGTGTAGAGATTATTAAAGATAATAATAATAAACTTAGAAAATGGACTCATACAATATGTGTGTGGCTCTTTGTGTCTGTTGCTTCACGGAGCATGATGTTTTCAAGGCTTTCCCATGCTGTAGCCTCTATCAGTGCTTCATTCCTTTTTATGGCCGAATACTATTCCATTATATGGATAGGCCACATTTTGTTTACCCCTCTGTCAGTGGAAGGGCACCTGTGTTGTTTGCACGTTTTGGTTATTATACATAATGCTACTCTACTATGAACATTCGTGTCAAGTTTCTGTGTGGACACGCTCTCCTTTGTCCAGAGTACACCCCTGAGAGTAGCGGTGCTGGGTCATATGGTGGGTAACTCTATGTTTATGTTTTTAGGGAACTACTCAGCTGTTTCCACAGTGGCTGCACTATTTTACCTTCCCGCCATGAATGTCTGAGAGCACCAGTGTCCACACGTCCTTGCCAATACTGGTTATTGCCTATCGTTTTGTGATGGCCATCCTACTGGGTGCAAAGCTATACCTCATAGCGGCTTTGATTTGTACTTTTCTCCGAATGATGTTGAGCATCTTTTCATACATTTACTGGCCACTTGTATCTCTTCTTTGGAGAAATATCTAAACAATACATGACTTTGACCTAGACGCACATAACCACATTCCGCATGGACAGTCTGAGAGTGTGCACGGGTTCTGATAATCGCTTATTTAAGTTACCATCAGTGATTAGAATGCAGAGGATAGGAATGCTCCCCTATTCCTTGAAGGAAGAGGAATGCTGTGTGGGTTGATGTTTTTCCTCAAAGTGGCTTTTCCCAGCTGTCAGGTGGCATATTACTAAGGGATTAAATTGAGTATTAAATATGAGCAGCATGATATTCCGTGGCTCATGCCGGTCAGCAGTACTGGTTATTGAAGGTCTGCATCTGTTCTGATTAGCTGATGCCCTGGCCATGATGTTTATTTAACGTTGGAATACTGTGCCTATGTCCTGAGTATCTGGTCTGTGTGTCTGGCATACACTTGGTAATTGTTCATTTCTTTCCTTCCCTCCTTTTTTCAGGCTCCCTTATGTCTTGCCATCATCAGGAGTAGGCCAATAATTGCTAGTATGTACATTTTATTGTCACCTCACCCTGGACCCAAGAATGTGCTTTGTTTTTTTTTAAGATTTTATTTATTTGAGAGAGAGAGAGAGCGAACAAGCAGGGGGAGCGGCAGGCAGAGGGAGAAACAGGCTCCCTGCTGAGCAAGGAGCCCGATGCGGGGCTCGATCCCAAGACTCTGGATCATGACCTGAGCCGAAGGCAGACGCTTAACCAACTGAGCCACTCGGGTGCCCTCCAAGAATGTGTTTTGATGCTCTTTGGTGGCTGCTCCGGTTCTTTATCACGAAGATACAGCCCTTTGCTTGTATGACTTTGGCAACCGCTTCTAATCCCAGAGTCCTCCCTTCAGACACTCAGTCTGTTGACTTGAAGACCCATTTTATTTTATTTTATTTTAATTACTTTAGTAGGCTCCACTCCCAACCTGGAGCTTGAACCCATAACCCTGAGATCAAGAGTCGTATGCTCTACGGACTGAGCCAGCCAGGTGCCCCTTGAAGACCTTATTTAAAGGTGATATTTCTCTGTGGACACATTGAGTTCACATTTGGTCATGTTCTCACTTACTGATACCAATGGTGGTAATCGACTGTGTTATGCTGACAAAAGAAGTATTATTGTTTGTAATTGTTTGTATTTGTATTGTCTCAATTGTTTGTAACACTGGGCAAAGGAAAACAATTAAAATGTTATTAATAGGGGACTGGTTAAAGAAAGCCTGGTACAGCCATATATTGCAGGGGTTGGCACGCTTTTTCTGTAAAAGGCCAGATAGTAACGTTTTAGGCTTTGTGGGCTACCGAGTCTCTGATGAAATCATTCAGCTCAGCTGTCATAGTGCAAAACCAGCCATAGACAATATGCAAATAAATGGGCTTGGCTGTATTCCAGCAAAGTTTTATTTAGGTGTTGGGCCATCTTTGGCCTGAGGGCCATGGTTTGCTGACCGCTGATATAATGAACTCCTTCTATGTGGCTATTAAAGGATCAAATAGAATTATGTGTATTGACAAAGATGTCCATCAAGTTCTTTGAATATATATATGTATGTATATTTTTAGGAAGGAGGAGGGCAAAATTACACATACACTTGTACAGGCCCAAAAAAGAGTCTTAAAAGACACACACCCAACTGTTAACAGTCACACACAGAGTGACCGGGATTGAGGAAGTGGGAGGTTGGGGCAGGTGTGGGGCAGGTACTTTTCCTTACGTTATTGCTTGAATGTTGTGCCCTGAAAGAGCCTTGGTTTTGTGATTAAAATAAAATTTGATAGTGGTGCCTGGATGGCTCCATCTGTTAAGCCTCCAACTCTTGATTTCACCTCAGGTCATGATCTCAGGGTCCTGAGATGGAGCCCCTGTTGGGCTCTGTGCTGGGTGGGCATGGAGCCTGCTTGAGATTCTCTCTCTCCCTCTCCTGCAGCCCCTCCCCCATTCACTCTCTCTCTCTCTCAAAATAAATAAATAGATAAATAAATAATTCAATAGGGACTTTTTTTTTAAATTCAAATGAGTTTTACTGGTCTTATAATGTGCATAAACTTGTATTCTCCATAAGATGTAATAACTTCACAATTGTAACAGCCACATAATCACCATTACGCAGTGCTTCTAAGCTGCAGAATCTCATGGTTATAAGTGAGAGTCTAGATGGATCCATGGACAAAGGGGAGGCAGGTTTGGTGGAGATGCCAGGTCAGAGCCTTGGTTGGGAAGGATGAGGCTGAATCTGGAAGCCAGGGTCTGAGGCAGAGCTGGGGACAGACGCAGCAGGCTCAGCCCAGGCCTTCCCCTGGTCAGCAACCCCCTGCGTTGGGCTCCTTCCAGGTCTGAAGGGTCACAGGAATCGTCCGGCAGCTTCTGCTCTCCGGATCATTAGATGCACTTTCACCTGGGCCAGGAGCTGAAGGTCGGTGTGGGGAAGAGGTCCGTACTCTTGCAAGTGGAACAAGAAGCAGACAAGTTAGCAGGTGAAGTGCACAGCTCCGGAATATGTGCGCCCAGAGGGGAGTGCAAGTGGGAGGGGATCTTTGTGCAATAGGTCACATCTGAGTCACATCTTGAGTCACTCTGAAGTATGTATAGGAGTTCACCACATCAACCAAGGCAGGGCAGGAAATTCCAGGCAGACAGAAGAGCAGAGATGAAAGTTCAGAGATGGGAAATACTGTCAAAGTCACCCTAAGAAGTTTATGAACAGAGAAGAAGCCAAGAGACGGCGCGGATCAGGAAGGGGAACCAGCAGAGGCCTGCAGGCAAGGGAGACAGGAAGTCACATCTGAGCTGTAGGAGATTTTCTGGCGGTCACGGGGAACGGGGGGAGAGCCCTCAATCATCTCTTGTCCAGGTGAGAAGTGATAGGAGCCTGGATTCAGCCCAGGAGTGGAATGTGACCATGCTGCCCCTCACCTCTGGGCCATTGTCTAAGCTGTCCCCTCTGCTTGCTATGTCCCCTCCTCTCCTCTTGGCATGGCCTGTTCTCCTTCAGTCTTTAAGTTTTTAAAACTCAGGCATCAACCCTCCCTCCCCCAAGAAAAGTTCACAGACACCCTCACTCCACATTCTACCGCTCCCAGCTGGGTCAAGGACCTCTATTCTGGGCTTTCTGTCTCTGTGTGAATCCCATAGCTTTATGATTGTATTTCGGTTTCTGAATTATCAGTAGACGGTGATTTTCTTAGGATAGAAGTCAGGTCTCATTAATCTTTGGGTCTCCTCAGGGCGCCTGGGTGGCTCAGTGGGTTGTGTCCGCCTTCAGCTCAGGTCATGGTCCCAGGGTCCTGGGATCGAGCCCCACATTGGGCTCCCTGTGGGGAGACTGCTTCTCCCTCTGCCTCTGCTGCTCGCCCTGCTTGTGCTCTCTCTCTCACAAATAAATAAATAAAATCTTAAAAAAAAAAATCTTTGGGTGTCCAAAGCACTAGCATAAAACTTGGCACGGAGAAGGGGATTAGTAAATACCTGTGACTGAATGAATAAAGGACTGAATGAAAGGTGAAGAGTGGAGATGAGAGATATTGGGGAGGCTGAATCAGGATAACCTGTTGTTTTATTCGAGGCAAATTAATACCCAGAGACTGAGCTTGTCTTTGCCGCCATTTATTTAACACTGCAGGAATTTCATAAGCCAGTAGCAGACAAACCAACGGTAGACTTAATCATGCTATTGTTCCAGGCAAGGGGAGCTGAAAAGAATCAAGTCCGAATTGAGTTAAGGTGTACCTTTTTAGGAATTGGTACCCAGGAGAGACGGCTTAGCCAACCAGAGAGCGGACGTCCAGCTGCCAGCGCAGAAATAAGAGTCCCCTGTTGCTAGAGCTCGTTGCTAGGGAATGATGGCACAGGTGTTGACCGACAAGGGGCAGAAAGAATCCCCTTTATTGCCCCAAGGCCTTCAGAGAGCTATTCAGATCAGCAAAGGGTTGCCTTGCCCAGACTGAACACTTGGATAGTTCTCACAAACTCTCGGTATTTATAGTCTAAATGTCTATTTGACATAGTTGCATCTCTGTATGTTTTCATTGGGTTTTCTGGTTTGGAAGTAGGGGACGTCTGAACTGTTTTTACTCACAATATTTCTGACACCCAGTGTATGGGGTTTTTTCCTCACACCAACCACTTCAATTCAGTTCTGATACTATCCACCTGGAGTTAGTGTCCGATCACCCAGGGCGAAGGCTAGTCCCACCAGATGGCACCCCCAATGGCAAGTCCAGGTTCTCAAGGGTACCTGACCTACTGGCTATAAATTGGGGGTTTCCACAACCCCCTGTTCAGGTTCAGTAATTTGCTCTATGGCTCACAGAACTCAGGGAAACACTTTGCTTAGATTTACCGGTTTATTATAAAGGATACAACTCAGGAACAGCCACAGGGAAGAGGTGCATAAGACCAGGTTTTAGGGGGTGAAGAGGGGGTGGCATGAAGCTTCTCTGCCCTCTCTGGGTGCATATCCTCCTAGCACCTCAATGTGCTCACCAATCCAGAAACTCTCCGAACCCCACCCGAAGCTTTCTAGGAACCCCCATCCACCAGTCAGCTCATTAGCATAACCAAAAGATACTCATCACTTTAGAGAGCCCAAGGGTTTTAGCTGCTGTGTACCAGGAACCCCGGACAAAAATCACATATATATTTATCACAGGAAGTGATACTAATTTTAAGCAAGGCAGGAGATAGGGGAAGAAGAGAAGATACGAGAAGGAAGATTGTTCAGTCATCTCTCGTGTAGTGACACAAAACAACAACGGTCATTTATTATTACCTTTTGCGGTAGCAGGGGTCAACTGACCACCCCCAGTCCCACTCCCAGGCCCAGCCGACAGGCCCCGGATCCTGGGCGTGGCTTCTGTCTGACCTGTTCCGTGTCCCACACATCTGTTGTATCTCAGGGTAGAGTAGAATGCCCCTTGCCGGCTTTCCCTAGTGGCTGTGTGCCACCCACGTATTCCAGGAATTCTTTCTCTTAATCTTTGCAAGAACCCTCTTATAGATGCCCAGACCCCAGATGCTCAGGGCCTGGGCAGCCTTGTGAAATGACCTTTCTCATGTGATCCGTTCTCTATACTTAGAGGGGCCACATGGGAGGGCTCCTTCTTGCCTTGCACTGGAAGCCTGGCATGCACAGGTTTCAGCAAACAACGGAATTTATTGAATCACATAACTGAAAATTCCAGGGGCTGGATCTCACTTTAGCCATGGCTGGATAGAAATGTCAGGACCGTGATCTCAGTCTCTGATGATTTAGTCTCCCTTTCTGGCCCTAGGCTCTATCCTCAGCGAGTTCTCCCTGCGTGGGGGCAAAAAGTGGCTGCAGCAGCTCCAGTCCATCCCTTTCCAGCCCAGTCAAGCCAGAAGGAGCAAGCCTTTGATCTAGAAGGGCAGGCAACAACCCTGGGAGTCACTGACGTGTGAGCAAACCATACTGGCTGTTTGCTGGCTCCTGAACCCATCTTTGAAGTCTGGGGCCAGCAGCAGGGTCTTCTGCTGGATAAGGAGGGATGTGGGGTCCCTGGGGGGTAGAGGAAGCAACAAATGCGCACTACGGGTGGGGGGGTCCAACACTCTGAAATCCCACCAGGGTGGAGCTCAGCCAGCCAGCACGGTGCCTGGCACTTCGACGCTCTCAAGAAATGCTTCCATATTGCATGAAAATATGGTACCACTAATCTACCACCTGGGACTCTGGCCTTATGGTCAACGTGGGCCCAAATGGTGGAGATGCCTGCTGGCTGAGTCAAGATACTCTAGAGGCCTGCAAGGCACATACTCTTTTTGTTTTCGAGATTTAATTGCTAATCTCCCTAGGGAAATACAGGCAAAAAGGCAACCTGCCCCACCCCACCCCTGCTGCCCGCAGAAATGTCGCAGAGAATCAAGTCTTTTAAGGTTGTTAGAGCCATAGTCCTTATTCTATAGTTTTCAATTCTTTTTCCTAGATGGAACCTAACCTGCTAGCCCAATTTATTAATTTGTTCATTCATCTGATGAGCATTTATTGATCACCTACTCTGGGGCAGACACTGGAGATACAAGGGTGATTAAGGCCCAATCTTAGCTCTTGAGGCATTCATGGGCCAGAGTAGGGGAGACAGACTGAACAAATCACTGTCCTGAATTTGATGATTATTAACAATAAAGGTACAGAGGAAGAGCTTTGGAAGGAAGGGGCTGCCTTTTCCCCCGGGGCCGCTTCCCCGTGCAGTTCCTCAGAACAGTGGGGTTGAAATCACCTCACTTCATGCCTGGTGCACTGCCCTGTATTGCAAACGGGAGGGTAAAGTTGGCAGGAATTCTATGGAGGGGAATCTGGCAACAACTAGCAAAATATTTCCAGCATTTTGTCTTCTGTGAATGTACCTTTCCGTGCACATGTACGGAATTACATACGTACGAGGTTTTTCGCCGCAGCGCTGTTGGTAATAATGAAGCCTGGAAATAACTTTGAGGCTTGACATTGATAAAAAAAGATGGTGCAACCACAAAAGGAATACTATGCAACTAGAAAATCAACTCAGTGGGTGCTGATCTGGAACAGTCTCCAAGACATACTGAGAAGTGAAAAAGCAAGCGTCTGAGCTGTGTTCTAATACGCTGCCTTTTTCACACAAAAAAAGAAGAAAATGATATATTTTGCTTGTGCATATATAAACTAGCTCTGGAAGGAAACAACAAAAGACACATAGTTCCTTCGGGGAGAGGACGTGCGTGTCTGAGGGATGATGAAAGGGAGACCTCGCCGTGTCATTTTTACCACCTTTTACTTTTTACTGTATTATCTGTTTGAAAGAAAGCACCCCTCGGGGCGCCTGGGTGGCTCAGTCAGTTAAGCATCTGCCTTTGACTCAGGTCATGATTCCAGGGTCCTGGGATGGAGTCCTGCATGGGGTTCCCTGCTCAGTGGGGAGCCTGCTTCTCCCTCTCCCTCTGCTGCTCCCCCTGCTTGTGTGCTCTCTCTGTCAAATAAATAAATAAAATCTTAAAAAGAAAAAAAAAAAAGGGAAGAAAGCACCCCTCTCCCTATGCCTAGCTGAGAGCAGGAAGGAGGGTGGCAATTTGTTATCTCTGGGCAGGGTAGGCCTGGCTGATTTCATCTTGGTGATCCCTTTCTCCTCCCCCCCGAGAAAGGACATCTTTGGGCATCTTTCTTCACATCGACTTGGCATGAACTCTGAGCGCCGCCGAGAGCTGTTCCACCTAATATTAGCTTTCATTTCCTTTTCCACGCCCTACGGAAGACGTTGTGCTCTCACAAACCTCAGGTTCGGTGTGTGGAAGGTCCTGAGGCTCCGAGTGGACGGTCCGGCTGCGGGCACTTCACACTTTTGTGCTTGCTGGAGGCAGCTGTCTGCAGCGAAGTTTGCCCCTTGCTCGGGGCTGTTCCAGCCATCAGCTCTTCCTGCTCCGCTGGGGAAAGTCCCCTCTGAAGCCACGTGCTGCAAACCGAAACCAAAGTGTAACGGCCAACGGTCATCACTGCCAAGTGCCTCCTAAATCCTCCCTGAGGTCCAATTCCGTAGGAGGGCCAGGGCCCGGGGGGCTGGAGGCGCCCAGCTCCTACACCTGCGGAGTTTTCTCCATCTACATTTGTTTTCCCTCCAGGGAGGGGTTTTCGCCCTCGGCCCCTCCCTCCCCACCGTGCCTTTTCTTTTCTGATTCTTATTTTAAATGGAGCTGAGAACTGCTGAACATTTTTTTAAAGGCAAAGAGAAGCCATAAGGAGATCTCCTCTTTCTTTCTCTTTCAAACCAAAGAGGACGTTGGGGAGCAGACGCCCCCATTTCCCTTAGAAATCTTCAGTGGGGGACAGGGGTTTGCTTAGGGGCCAGGCAGGTGAAGTCAGTCAGACTGGCCACCCAGGAGTAAGGTAGTCATGGGGACAGGGGTGCTGGAGGAGCTGCGGACCCAGGCCCTTCCTACAGGAGGCAGCTGAGGCTCGGCTCCAGCCCATATTGGGGTACGTGGGATTTTGCGTTTTTTGTTTTGTTTTGTTTTTTGGTTTTTGGGGGGTGGGGAGGCACAGGAGATTTTGATGTGAAATTCCATGCATCTTTAAAACACGGTGAGGGTCCCAATCCGGGGTAGGCCTCCTGTGCACAGACTTCTTTCCAGGCAAAAGGCTGCTGCTGTGCATGTTTTCTCCTCTGCCCCTTGGTCGGAACCCTTCAGGGTGCTGGACTGCCTGAGGTTGGTTGCATGATACATGACCTTCGTCTTAGTCCGTTGGGCCTGCTATAACAAAATGCCATAGACTGGGTAGCTTATAAACAACAGAAATTTATCTCCCACCACGCTGGAGGCTGGGAAGTCCAAATTCATGGAGCAAGCAGATTCATCACCTGGCAAGGGCCTGCTTCTCGGTTCCTAGACAGCTGTGTTCTCTCTGTGTCTTCACATGGAGGAAGACACTAGGGGGGCTCTGTGGTGTCCCTTGTAAGTCACTCGTCCCATTCATGAGCCCCAAAGGCCCCACCTCCTCATACCATCACCTTGGTGGGGGTAGGATTTCAACCTATGAATTCTGGGGGACACAAACATTCAGACCATAGCGATCTTCTACCAGAAAACTACCCCCTGCCCCATGGAACCAAAGGCTGTTTGATCAATATGCCCTCTCAAGGAGAGGTCAGTCCCGGATTTGAATGGTTTTAATATTTGTTTTGGTTGTTTTTACTATTTAATCTGTGTTTCTACCATCTAGCATTTCAAAATCATTTTAATTGTTTATGCCTTTTAGATTAGAGATTTTTTCTTTCCTATTTACTGTTTTTGGTTAACAGCTGTATTGAGACAGAATTCACATACTGTACAATTTACTCATTTAGCTCGTACAATTCATGGCTTTTAGTATCTTCAGAGTTGTGCAACCATCACCACAATCAATTTTAGAACATTTTTTTGTTGTTGTTGTTTCCTTTTTCTTTTCTTTTTTTAGTAATCTCTATGCCCAAGGTGGAGCTCAAACTCACAACCCTGAGAGCAAGCGTTGCAAGCTTTCCGGACTGAGCCAGCCAGGCACCCCCAATTTAATTTAATTTAATTTATTTTTTAAGATTTTATTTTTAAATAATTTCAAAACACAGCGTGGGGCTCGAACTTAAAACCCCAAGATTGAGCATTGCATGCCCTCCAGACTGAGCCAGCCACCTGCCCCACCCCCAATTTTAGAACATTTTCATCACTCCAAAAAGAAATCCGCCTAGGGCGCCTGGGTGGCTCAGTCGGTTAAGCGGCTGCCTTCGGCTCAGGTCACGATCCCAGGGTCCTGGTATCGAGCCCCGCATCGGGCTCCCTGCTCGGCAGAGAGCCTGCTTCTCCCTCTCCCTCTGTCTGCCGCTCTGCCTACTTGTACCCTCTCTCTCTGTTAAATAAATAAATAAAAATCTTTAAAAAAAAAAAGAAAAAAAAAGAAATCCGCCTAGCAGTGACTCTAAATTCACTCCCCGGGAGAAATGTTCCCAAGCCTCAGGCAGCCACTAATCTACTTTGTCTCCATGCATTTGTGTATGATGGTTATTTCATATGAATGGAATCATGCAATATATTGACTTTGTGTCTGTTTTTCTATTTAGCATGTTTTCAAGGCTCATCGATGGTGCGGCATGTATCAGTACTGTGTGTACATTCAGTGCTCTAAATTTCTCTTTGTTTTTTTTAAATAAATTTCCCTTTAAGTACTGCTCTCAGTGCATCTCATAAATTTTGATAAATTGCATTTTCATTGAGTAAAAATATTTTACAATTTTAAGACTTATTTTGAGACTTCTTTGACCCATATGTTATTTGTGAAGTGTGCTGTTTAATATATTCTTTTTTTTTAAAGATTTTATTTATTTATTTATTTGAGAAAGAGACAGAGAGCATGAGCATAAGCAGGGGGAGTGGCAGATGGAGAGGGAGAAGCAGACTCCCCACTGAGCAGGGAGCAGGAAGCAGGCTTGATTCCGGGACCCTGAGATCATGACCTGAGCCAAAGGCAGACACTTAACCAACTGAGCCACCCAGGTGTCCCTGTTTAATATATTCTTATATTAATATATCCATATAATGGTTATAATATATACTAATGTATCCAAATATCTGGGGATTTTCCAGTTACCTTTCTGCTATTGATTTCTAGTTTAATTTCATTTGGTCTGAGAGCAGACTTGGTATGACTTCTATTCTTTTAAATCAGCTGAAGTGTGTTTTACGGCCCAGAGATGGTCTATTTTGGGGAATGCTACCTGTGAATGCGAGAAGAACATGTAGTCTGCTATTGCTGGATGAAGTACTCTATAAATGTCAGTTAGATCCGGCTGATTGATGGTGCTCTTCGGTTCAGATATATCCTTATGATTTCCTGCCTGACGGATCTGTCCATCACTGAGAGAGAGGGCTGAAGTCTACACCAATGGATCTGTCTTTCTTAGTGCAGTTCCATCGGTTTTTGTCTCCTGTATTTTAACGCTCTGTTGTTACGTGCATACAGCTTAAGGATTGTTATATCCTCTTGGAGAACTGACCTCTTTATCTCTGATATTTTCCTGTTCTGAAGTCTGCTTTGTCTAAAATTAATATAGCAATTCCAGCATTCTCCTTTCTTCTGAGTAGTGTTCTTGTGGTATGTCTTTCTCCATCCTTTTACTTTTTTTTTTTTTTGAAGATCTAATCAGCTTTATTAAATAATTCACGAGTTGAGCAGCATCCCAGCTAGCAAGTAGAAGGGAGTCTCTCCATTCTTTTACTTTTCTTCTGTCCATGTCTTCCTATTTAAAGTGGATTTCTTGTACACAACATATAACTGGGTCTCTTTAAATTCACTGTGACAGTTTCTGTTTTTTAGTTGGTGTATTTAGGCCATTCACATTTACATTGATTATTGATTTAGGTAGATGAGTAACTACCATGACACTTGTTCTTTTTTTCTTTTTTTGTGGTAAAATATACCTAACATAAAATTTACCATTTTAACCATTTTTTATTTTTGTTTTATTTATTTATTTTTAAGATTTTATTTATTTATTTGGCAGAGAGAGAGAGAGAGAGAGCACAAGCAGGGGGAGCGGCAGGCAGAGGGAGAAGCAGGCTCCCCACTGAGCAGGGAGCCCGACTTGGGGCTCGATCCCAGGACCCTGGGATCATGACCTGAGCCGAAGGCAGACGCTTAACCGACTGAGCCCCCCAGGTGCCCCATTTTAACCATTTTTTAAAAGACTTTATTTATTTATTTATTTTAGAGTTGGGGGTGGGGAGGAACAGAGGGAGAGGGACAAGCAGACTCAGTGCTGAGTGCAGAGCCTGATGCCGGGTTAGATCCCACAACTCTGAGATCATGACCTGAGCTGAAATTAAGAGTCTTGGACACTTAACTGACTGAGCCACCCAGGTACCACCGCACCCCGCCCCCTGCCACCATTTTAACCATTTCTATGTGTACAGTTCAGTGGCATTAAGTAAACTCTCAATGTCATATAACCATCACCACTCTCTATTTCCAGAACTTTTCACAATTCCAAACAGAAAATCTGTACCCATTAAACAATAACTCCCTATCCCCTCTCGCCCTTGCCCCAGGGAGGCTCTATTCTACTTTTTGTCTCTATGAATTTGCCTACTCTAGGTACCTTATAGAAATGGAATCATGAGGGACGCCTGGGTGGCTTAGTCAGTTAAGCGTCTGCTTTCTGCTCAGGTCATGATCTCAGGGTCCTGGGATTGAGCCCCACATCAGGCTCCCTGCTCAGCAGGGAGCCTGCTTCTCCCTCTCCCTCTGCCCCTTTCCCCTGCTTATGCTCTCTCCCTCTCTCAGATAAATAAAAAATCTTAAAAAAAAAAAAAATGGAATCATTATACTCACCGTTTTGTGTCTGGTTCACTTAGCATAATATTTTTAAGCGTCATCCATACTGTCGCATGCATCAGAATTTAATTCCTTTTTAAGGCTGAATAATAATCCGTTACAGTGATACACACATTTTGTTTATGCATTCATCTGTCCACGGACATTTATTGTGTGGTAGGGTTGTTTCCACCTTTGGCAATTGTGCATAAATGATGCTGCTAAGAACGTCCATGCACAGGTATCCGAGTCCCTGTTTTTCTTTCTTTCTTATCTTCCCTGCTTTTTCTGCCTTTTCTGGTTTTGAGTATTTAAGACATTTTTTTCTCCTCTTAGCATATCAGTTACATTTCTTGAAAAAAACTCTTTTTAGTGGTTACCCTAGAGTTTGCTACAATGCATCGAAGCCTACTTTTAAATCACTCTCCACCAGTTCGGAAGTATCATAAATAGTGCCAAATACATGGCTGCGATTATAACTTTGAACAATTATCTTAGATCAATTAAGAATAAGAAAAAAAAACCTTTATTTTACCTTCATTTATTTCTTCTCTAACACTCTTCTTTATGAGATTTGATTTTCTGATCTATATCATTTTCCTCCTCCCTGAAGAACTTCTTTTAACATTTCTTGTTAAGATGAAGGGCAGGCCTGTAAACGACAAATTCTCTCAGAAGGGACAAAACCATCGGCCACGGAGACAATTGCGAGGATCAGCAAGTGCAAATATTCCATTCCAAATATTACAATTAATTAAGGAAATATCTGGGGCGCCTGGGTGGCTCAGTTGGTTAAGCGACTGCCTTCGGCTCAGGTCATGATCCTGGAGTCCTGGGATCGAGTCTTGCATTGGGCTCCCTGCTCAGCAGGGAGTCTGCTTCTCCCTCTGACCCTCCCCCCTCTCATGCTCTCTATCTCATTCTCTCTCAAATAAATAAATAAAATCTTCTAAAAAAAATTAAGGAAATATCTGAGCCCTGTAGCATCTTCTCCTCTTGTAAGCAGCGTGGGGAGAGGTCCTGGCCCGGTCCTTTCCTCACAAGGCCTTCAGACCTGCTTGCTGTCTGCCTCCTGGTGGTGCTCAGCGGTAAGGGCAATACCGAGGACCCACGTGCCTGTGCTTGGGACACATACAGGACTTTACCCACTCAATTCAGGCTCGTGTTGAGAGGTGCCCAATGCAAGTGTGTGAGTGTGGGTGGAAAGGCAGCTTTGGGAAGGAGGAGAACAGAACCCCAGGAGACCCAGCTGAAGCCCTGAAGGCTTCACTGACACCCTCTTTGGGGTGCAGGGAGCCGCTGGTATAGGGGAGCACCCTGGGAGATAAGAGGCCTTCGCAGAGCCCACACTTAATTCTGAAGTGGAGTCAAAGCAGGAGGAAGCTTCGTGAAGACTGCGAACAATGGCGGTCGGGAACTCAGGATCCTCCACGCCACACCCTGCCACCACTGGGGGTTTGTAGGACTCAGGCTCAAGGGCAAATCTCAGCATTCCTGGGCCCTGTCTGTCCCCCAGTGGTCAAATCAAAAGGGGACACCAAGTAGAACTTGGGATCTCATTCCTCTGAGTGCCTCTCAGGGCATCTGACCCACAGGAGTCACTCTGATACCAAACGAGGGGATGAGAAGCTACTCAGCACTCCTCAAAGAACACACACATACCTGGCGTGGGAGACAGTACCAGAGCCAAGGTGGGACCCCACACAGCCATGAGTGCAGGACTGGTTTGGCTAGGTTTGGGAGAGCACGGGAGGAAGGCATTAGCTACGCTGGAACATGGAAGGGATCCCCTTTGAGCCTGGTCTCCAAGGAAGAGCAGGTTCCTGCCAGGAGGGAGGGAAGGGCATTCAGACAGAGAAATAACATTAGAGGGGTATGTGTGACTAGGGAACAGAGGGGAGGTCAGTTGTGGCAGAAGAGGGAATGTTTTGTTCTGTTCTGTTTTTAAGGATTTTATTTATTTATTTGGGAGAGAAAGAGCATGAGTGTCGTCGGGGGGTGGACGACAGAGGGAGAGGGAGAAGCAGGCTCCCCACTGAGCAGGGAGCCTGATCTCAGGACCCGGGATCATGACCCGAGCCAAAGGCAGTTGCTTAATTGACTGAGCCACCCAGGTGCCCCAAGCGAGAATGTGGGAATGTTTTGAATTTGTTGTTTCTGGTCTGATGTGGTAGGTACTCCACTACTCTCTGGCTTTTTTCTCTGATGCTCAAAGATCATGGGACAGAGAACAAAATACAAGGTGTTCCAGTTCTCTGTGTTGCAGAAATGGCCACCAGATGGCACTCTTTCCCCCTTCTAAGGTCTCCGGTGTTTGGCACCTTGGCGGCCACCTGGAACCTACTTAAGGGCTGTCCGCAGGCTGGTGGTTTGAGTGCCTGCATGGGGGAGGTCTGGTATCCCTCTAAAACATCCAGTGCTTTCCTGAGAGGAGACAGAGTCAGAGAGAACGAAATCCAGAGCCAGGGAGGAAGGGGTGATATATATATATATATATTTTAAGATTTTATTTGTCAGGGAGAGAGAGCACAAGCAGGGGGAGTGGCAGGCCTAGGGAGAGGCAGGCTTCCCGCAGAGCAGGGAGCCCGACGCGGGGCTCGATCCCAGGCCCCTGGGATCACGACCTGAGCCGAAGGCAGACGCCTAACCGACTGAGCCACCCAGGCATGCCGAAGAGGCAGTCCTTAACACAGAGGTGGCCAGCCAGTGTTGATGTGAAGCAAGGACCGGAGAGCAGGACCGCGGGACTCCGTGTCCCCGGCGGCTGCGGGCCAGGGCGGCAGGCTTTCCTTGAGAGCCTGGGCATGTCATGTCAGCGCGTAGTGACGATGGTCACGGGGGAGCACCTCGGCCCCACACCATCCAGTGCGGAGGGTTCGACGGCCCACTCTCCTGCCGCTGGCCGGCATGTCTCCTTCCTCTCAGTTCCGAGGTGTGCTAGGCAGAAGCAGCACCCCAGGCCCTTACAGGGTCATAAACGCACATGCTTGGGGGCGGGGGAGCGGCGGGGTCTGGTGAGAGCACAGGCTCCTCCCGACAGCATTCCAATTCAAATTTTCTTAAAATACAGAGTCGGCTTAACAATGCCCATCTGCCCGCTACTTGCATCTAAAATGCTTGGCCCAGGATAAAGTCCACACTCCCTGCCATGGCTCTGGGGACCCCTCACACAGCTATTCCCATCCTCCACCCCCCCCCCCCCCGCCCATGTCCCACCTGCTCCCCAGGCACTTAGGCTCTGTGCCCTGCCCTTCTACAACCTTCGTCCAGGGCATAGGCCCTTTGTCCGGAAGGCCCTTTCCCCCCTTCCTCACCTCATTCAAGAGCCAGCTCAAGCGTGGCCCTCCCCTCCGCCGGGTAGTGCGGTACCTCCAAGGCCCACACCGTCAGGACCACCGCACCGCTTCACGCCAAGGGGCGACTTCACTTTGGATTCGGCGAGAATGGCGCCCCCTGGTGTTCCGGGAGCAGCGCAACGCCGCCGCCGGGCAGGGAGCTGGTACTCTGCGCGGTTTAAGTTACGGGGTTCACGCCACGCTGTGGACACCTTCACGGAGAGCCACCAGATGGCGCGCGTCCGTTCGTCTGGGGACTCCGCAGTCATAAGCGGATGGTGACTGGGGAGCGGGGTTACGCACACGTTTCTGGCACTCTTGCATCCCAAGGTTCTCTTTGTTCCAAACGGCCCCTGGATCTCCCGAGGCCAGTAGAGGCCGGCTTGAGGCGTCTTTCTACAGCATTCCTGCCCCACAGCTGATTCTGATCACCCTTAGCCTCATTTCCTCACCACATGGGTGATGTTGGCTCAAGAAATTGCCGAGTCATCAGACCCTCTCGTGATGCTTAAACTGTGAAATAACAGACCGGTGCATCCCACTTGCCTGGACCTGCCCTGGATCAGCCTGAGCCTTCCTGGCTTGGAGAGGCCATGGACTAGGCCTGAGGTCCTGGTGGGCCAGACTCCAGGAGAGGGTCTGGAAAGAGCCCCCTCAGCACCCTGAGCCTGTGGGCAGAAAAGGGGGAATCTTCTCCAGGAAGAGCTGGGCATTAGTGATGGGAACAGTCAGTGTTGGCCCAAGAGCTAGTCATCTGTCTTGTTTCTCTCATTAGAAGAGCCTCTAGAATTTGTTTTTGGTTTTTTTTAAGGGGCTGGGCAGCAATCTAGCTGGAAGAGGGTGGCCTGTGGGGTGGAAATGAGGGAGGCACCTACAGATCTGCTTTGTGCCTAATAAGGACACTGCTTTTGCAGTTTAATAAAGCAGCAATATTTTCTAGAGATGTCTTTATTGCATTTACATGAAGATGTTATTATAGGTGTTTATTTATGAGGTTGATGTAGATTATAGTGGGAATTACTCTGTTTCACTGTTAAATAATACGTTGGCTGTTAGTATGAACCAGATGGTTTTATACTCTATTAAGTAATTCATCTATTATTAGTTTACTAAGAACTTTAAGAAATCAAATATAGCTGTTGAAATTCATAAAAACAGATTTTTGGGCTCATATCAAGATAAATGTACTTTTTTCTTTTTGCCAATTAATGAGCTGAATTATGACAATAGATTTCCTGATACTGAAATATCTTGGCATTGTTGTAACAAACTTTAATTAGCAGCATTATAGCAGTATTATTTTAATGTACTTCCTGATTAAATTTGCTAGTATGTATTTTATTTAGAATTTTACAACAATATTCATAGATTTTGTTTTCAGGATCTTTTTGGCTTTGTAAAATGTATTGGTAGACATATGTCCTTTTCTAGCTACTGAAACAAATTTTGAGGTGTTGAAGTTATTGCTTTCTTGCAGCTTTGAAAGAAATCATCTGTGAAACCATCTGGGCCTGGCACTCTACTAAGTTATAACGATGTGCGAAGTGCGCGCGTGTGTGTGTGTGTGTGCGCGCGCGCACGCTCGCGCCCATGATGTTATTCGGTGCATAAAAGCTTGTGGATGTTTTAAAATAATGATTGCCAATATTAAACAACACTCTTTAATTGTTCACTGTTTTCTGACTTGAATTTTACTTTGATCTTAACACCCTAAGTTTGCCTTTCTGAAAACTGATGTACCTTTCTTGAAAAAATATGATTGAAAATGGTTTTGACACTGTCTGAGAGTCCTTCACAAGGATTTTTTAAAGATTTTATTTATTAATTTATTTGAGGGGGGGTGTGGGGGAGGGAGGGGAGGAGCAGAGGGAGAGGGAAGGGGGAAAATCTCAAGCCAACTCCACGCGGGGCAGGGCTAGATCTCATGACCCTAGCTGAAACCAATAGTTTGGCACTTAACCAGCTGAGCCACCCAGGCGCCCCCTTCACAAGAATTTTTTTTAAGATTTAAAAAAAAATGTATTTATTTGAGATAGAGAGTGAGCAAGAGAAAGAGCAGGAGCAGGGTGGAGTGGCAGAGGGAGAGAGAGAAGCAGACTCCCCGCTGAGCAGGGAGCCTGACACGGGGCTCAATCCCAGGACCCTAAGATCATGACCTGAGCCAGAAGGTGGAAGCTTAACCGACTGAACCACCCAGGCAGCATCCCCCAACAAGGATTTTTTAAAACATTTATATTTATAGTAAAAACAACAACAACAACAAAAAATACTCTAGTCTTATTTCTCTTATCTTGAATTATGCTCTCTTTTAAAATAATGCTTCCTTGGGACGCCTGGGTGGCTCAGTTGGTTGGGCCTCTGCCTTCGGCTCAGGTCATGATCTCAGGGTCCTGTGATGGAGCCCCGCATCGGGCTCCCTGCTTGGCGGGGAGTCTGCTTCTCCCTCTCCCTCTGCTCCTCCTCCCTGCTTGTGTTCTCTCTTTCTCTCTCTTAAGTAAATAAATAAATCTTTGAAAATAAATAAGACAATGCTTCCTTGTTTAGTCCTTTGTTTTCTTAAACAAGTTGTTTTCTTTGTTTTTCTTAGGTTTTTTTTTTTTTTTGTATTACATAGAATTGAGCTCTGTTGCATATAGCAGAAACCCCCCAAAATTCAGTGACTTGAATATCAGAAGTTTCTTCGTCTTCCTCATAAAGAAGTCTGGAAGTAGGCAACCCAAGCCTGATATAGATAGAGGTTCTGAGGTTGGTGCTCAGAACTGAGGCTCCTCCCAGCTTTCTGCTCCACTATCCCTCATACAGTTCCTATCTTTAAGGTCCTTTCCTGGCCCCAGGTCAGGGTGGGAACCTGACTTCTGCATTCTGTGGTCCGTGCTGGAGACAATGCCTGCTGGAATCCAGTGCCTATGAGGATGAAATCACAAATCAACCTCAAGCACTGTGCTGGTTAATTTTTTTTTTTTTTTAAGATTTTATTTATTTACCTGTCAGAGAAAGAGAGAGAGAGAGAGAACAAGCAGGAGGAGCGGCAGGTAGAGGGAGAAGCAGGGAGCCTGACACAGGACTCAATCCTAGGACCCCGGGATCATGACCTGAGCCAAAGGCAGATGCTTAACTGACTGAGCCACCCAGGCGTCCCTCTGTGCTGGTTAATTTTCTATGTCACCTTGGCTAGACTGTGGTGCCCAATTATTTGGTCAAACACAGTCTGTTGCTGTGGAGGTATTTGGTATGTGATTAACATTTACAATCAGCTGACTCGAAATAAAAGAGATCACTCTCCATAATATGGGAAGGCCTTAAGAACAAAAATTGAGGCTTCCTGGATAGGAAGGAATTCTGTCTTAAGATTGTAACATGGAAGAACTGCTTGAGTTTCTAGCCTGCTGACCTGCTGTATAGATTTTGGTCTTGCTAGTCCCTACAACTGTGTGAGCCAATTCCTTAAAAATATCTTTTTCTCTCTCTGTATGTACACACCCGTATATACATGGGCGGTGTATGTGTGTGTGTGTGTGAGCGTGTGTCTGTCTGTGTGTCTGTGTGTCTTTAATCTCAGAACCCTTGCCCCAGCCCTGATTTTTTGGTAAGAACATTGGGAATAAGGGCCATGATGACAAAGAAGTTAAGTGTTCTCTACCAGTTCAAGTTTATCTGCACCAAGGTAGGACTCATGTAGTTCCCAGGGGCTAAGAGGTTAATATGGGGCCTGTATATGCTGGTTTAGTACATGACTGTGGTGAACAATGATGAGTCTGGCTGCTTAATATCCATTTACCCTGTTCTTAATAATAGTCCTTAATTTTCATTTACAAATCTACTTGAATTTTGTAACTTTGTATGGTGACAGATGGTAACAAGGCTGATTGTGGCGATCATTTCACAGTGTATGCAAATATCAAATCATTATGTTGTACACTTGAAACTAATATAATGTCGTATGTCAATTATACTTCGTTAAAAAAAAAAAAGAAATCTACTCCATGTCTACTTGATGTTCTTGTGATTCTAGTGAGGCTGACCCATCCCCTAACAACAGGCATAGCATATGACCTAGGTTTAAACCAAACTGTGTCCTGGCCAGTGTGGTTGGGCCAGGGAGGCGCATCTGACCTAGTTCCGACAGGTGAAAGTTAGGTCCAGGCTTTTTTGTTTGAACTGGATGAAGAGACATTCTCTCTTTTCTGCTGTTCTCACACCTCGGAGGAAGGTAGTCTTTGAGCTGCAGCAGCTGTATGGTCACGATGAGTGGGAAGGTCATCCCGAGAAGGAAGATGCAGAACTGAAAGATGGAGAGAGAGAAACCAGGTCCCTGTGACATCATTTGACCATTTCCATCAGCCACACCCGAGGCAAAACCTACTCCCTGGATCTCTCGCTTACATGAGTAAATAAATCCTTCTTTTGCTTAAGACAGGTCAGATATGATTTTTTTAAATCAAAAAATCAAAGAATCCACATGGTACGATTCTTCACTCTTCCGTTTTTTTTTTTTTCCCTAAGAACAAGCCAGATCAAATAACCTGGCATCTGAGTAGCAGGAAAGAAAATAAGGGACAGTTTGGCATGAGATAACATTTGGACAAAAACAGTGACTCAAAGAACAGGTTCTTTTTAGTTACCGATGCCTCCGATGAAGGTCTTGGGGCTGCACTGATGCAAGAGTGGGAGCTTTTTTGAGCAGAATTGCCTTCCTAGAGAATAGGATTTCTCCACAATGTAGAAAAATTCTTAGCTATGGGGTGGGTGCTTGACAACTGTAGATAGCATTCATGGGGCCAATGGGTTGTTGTTGGTTTTTTTTTTTTATCTTCCAATTAATAGCCAAGTCCATCTGATCTTACTGACTTCTATGAAACACATCAATTTAACATTACAGAGATCGACGTAAATGCCACGGACATTCAGAGTAAAGGCTGAATAACACCAGGACTGAATCAACAGGGCCATCTCTTCATCTTAAGGGCTCAGCTTCTGAATTTCACTAGAGAGGTGAGGATTAAGCTTGGTACCCATTTAGTTTTAAACCAGAATACAGTGTCCCATGATCCTGTATTTTGTCATTAAACCAGGGTACCTGTTTTTCTTACCTGTGAGGGAATGAGGTCCAGGAGAATCCACTTCGTTTATCCTGAGCAACTACCTAGCCTGCGACCCAGTACTTAGCAGATGCTTAATAAATTGTGGTTGAGTAAGTGGAGAAAGCAATGGATCAGTGAATAGCGGTAGCTTCTCCACTGGGGCTGGCCCTACCTAGCATGTTGATTCTGGCCGACCCTGCTGCTTTTTCCCACCACGAGCTTCCACCCAGCCTCCCACCAGTGGCAGCTTCCAGGGTTTAGCCTGATGTGGGTTCACCCTGCCCTTCCCCGGGCTCAGTGCCAGAGACACCCACTTTATCACGGCCTCATTTTATTGTCTCTCAACAATGTGTTGGCCATAAAACTAATTTATGATACTGACTCAGGGACTGTGGAGTCTCTCTCCAAAGCGCTACCGTGTCTCCCACTGTGCTTTCTGGGAAGTACCCTGCTTATCAAGTTCCCCTCTGGAACTTGAGACACACAAATGAAGTCACACAGACCAGTTCAAGTTTCTGTTTGTCTGTCAGAGTACAACTTCTGTAATTGCCCCCATCATCTGAAGTCTTGCCAGTTCTCCCTCTGCAAAGTGTTTTGTTTCTGTCCTGATTTTCTATCCCCACAGCCAGTGGTGTGCTGGAGCCAAACGGCACCGACTTGCAAAGATCCAATCGTTACATTTTCAGAAGGCAGCAAGCTGATGGTTAAACTCCTGACAGCTTAAAATTGGCCATATTTACACCATAGAAATCAGCAAATGCTACGGATCAGCTCTTACCTACCTCCACCCTGACTGAGAGCTGGTTGGTAAACACTGATCAGCATGGCACCGTGGATGAACCGGCCTTTCCCTAACTTCGGTCCTCATTACTTCTTGCTTGGACAGTTACAATATCCTCATAACCAGCATCTCTGCACCCAGACTTCCCATTGCAGAGGATCATTGTAGAAGACTTTTGACTGCAAGTAAGGAAACCTAACTACAGATTTCTTAAGTATAAGAAATATGTATTATTTCACATAACAAAATATTCGAAGATAAGGCACTTTCAAGAAACCTCGGCATCTCAAGAGCTCATTATGTGCACAGATTCTTTTTATTTTTCCACTTTGCCACTGTCAATGTGTTGCACTTCCCTTCACGGCTTCAAGAGAACTGTCATGGTTTGAGAAGGTAGCACATCCTCACACAGTGGCCTGCAATGTTTTTTCTTAGGTCCTTCTTAAGGAGCAATTCAGTCTTCTCAGAAATCCCCGAGGCTTCCTCGGGGGTCCTTGACCAGAATTGCAACCCATATCTATTCTTTTTTTTTTTTTCAACCCATGTCTATTCTTAAGTCAATCACTGCGAGGGTAATATTAAAATTACCATGATTGGGTGAGACCGCTAATTTCCAACTGTTTAGAACCAGCATCCCCTTTTGGCATCAAGTATTTTATAACACTCCTCCTTCCTGAAATGGAAATCAAAGATAATATAATCTACCCTCACACATACTTTAAAAACAAATCAATACAAGCCCTTATTGGAATATAAAGGTGAAATAAAGGAATAGAATTTATAAAAAATTATATATATGCATTTCAATATATATGGTAAATTGTATTATCATGACTCCCAGGTATTTCCTGCCTTCCCTGTAACAGAATTATACATACCAACTGATAGCATGGGACTTGCTGTGCCTCACCCAATTGATGCCAGGCAGGCTTGCTTTATGATTTGCTTTGGTCAATGGAACGTGAATGGAAGTGCCACAGCTGAGAAGAGCTTGAAAAGCCATTGCATGGCTCTCCATTCCTCTTTTTTTTTTTCAGAGATAGTGACAGAGATAGTGAGAGAGAGCACAAGCAGGGAGGAGCGGGAGAAGCAGGCTCCCAGCTGAGCAGGGAGCCTGATGCGGGGCTCGATCCCAGGAGGCTGGGATCATGACCTGAGCTGAAGGCAGACGTTTAATGACTGAGCCACCCAGGCGCTCCTCTTCTTTCCTTCTGTCTCAACAAGAGCATGTCCCAGGCAGGGGCTACTCCTTTGGCTTGGCTCTCAGAATAAAGACAGGTGCAACAGGCGCAGAGTTTCAACTGATGTCTACATGGATAAGAATACAATTCGTTGTTGTAAGCCATTGAAATTTTTGGAGTTTGTTACTGCAGACGACCTATCAAAAGCTGACTAAAACACTATGGCACAGTAATATTCTACAGCTAAAGACGCAATCTGTACTTTGTCTGTTTGCACCTACACCCAGCCTTACCATGAATCCAGCAGCTTCAAATGTGCACTGATACAATCGCGTTGTATCAACAATTCAAAAGCCAAGAAAAATATCACTGTCAGTGCCACGAACTCTTGGGAAAGCTCTGAGATAAAAAAACAAAAAGGGCATCCCTCGATTTACATTTACAGGCTAGCTGCATTCTTGGAAAATGCAATGTATACTAAATTTGTGCAGAATTCATTTTTGCTAGATTCACATAATTATAAGGAGATATTTCATCGATACAAATGTGCAGTAATTCATTTACAAGTCCAATTAGGTAAAGTTCAAAAGTAGGCAAAATACAGACACGCTGTTAGAAGTGAGGATAGTTAGATGACTATCCTAGGCACTATGGTGTGTTCAGCTTGTGAGGATTCATCAAGCTGTACACTCATTTTTAAATTTTTTATTTTTTCGAGTTGTATACTTGTGACCCGTGCATTTTTCTATATGCATGTTATACAATAACAGAGAGTCTTTAAAGAAAGTCATGCAGGGGGCGCCTGGGTGTCTCAGTCAGTTAAGCGTCTGCCTTCAACTCAGGTCATGATCCCAGGGTCTTGGGATCGAGTCCTGCATTGGGCTCCCTGCTCAGTGGGGAGTCTGCTTTAATCATAGGATTAAAAATATTGGGGTGCCTGGGTGGCTCAATCAGCCTCTGCCGCTCTATCAAATAAATAAATAAAATCTTTAAAAAAAAAAAAGGCATGCGGGGCACAGCACAAATCTTTGATGTGTGGAATTGTCCCATGCCTTGCCGGATGTCTACTATTCCTGACCCCTGTTTATGAATTGTCAATAGTGTTCCCAATCATTATGATAGTCAAACTGCAACCAAACACCCTCAGAAATTTCTATAATGCTCAGCGCCTGGGTGTCTTGTGTTTATACTAATCAAACTTTGCTCCTGGGGCTGGCCCCTTGAAGCTTGTCACCTGCTTCATATCTAAATAAAATTGGGCTGCCATGTGCCACGAAGAAGGTAGGATAGGAGGGGATGAGGAGTGGGTCATGGTGGTGATAGTGGTTGGATAGATAATTGTCTTTGTCGGTCACAACATCCTTCACATGCTATCAAATACATCTCAGATCACTTTGTCCCAGCCTCCAAAATCTGCAGTGGCTCTTAACTGTGTACAGGATAAAAAACTCAATGTACCTTCCTAGGCTAATGGTGAGGCTTCTGTTTTCACTGAACCACTCCCTCTCCCTCCTCAAGGTCTTCAAATGTTTTTCCTCATGAAGCAGCCTCCTACCCAGAGTTCCCACTCCTTCATACACCTTCTCTCTAGCATTTACTTCATTCTTTGTTGGCTCCCATCTTGTGGCGCTTCCACAGGCCTAGTACAGTGATAGACCCTCGCTGGATGCTCAGAAAGGCATGCTGAATTAAACTGAACACGAACACAGCCTCTGTATTTCACAGACAACAGCAGTCCAATATCTAAAATCTTTTAACTGGTTGAGACCCACCGTTGCCGTCTGGATAATATACAGCTTTCAGTCAATAGCCTTGATTATGAATCACCTGTATTTCCCCTCCTCGTAATAGGAGTGTATCCTGAACTGGGCTCTGGGAGGAAAATGAAGATGTTTGGCTTTCTTGCACCATGGTAACTTGCACATACCCATCATGCATGGGCTCTGTCAATGCCCAGTAGAACCAACATTAAGACCGTGGTGGGGCCTGGTAGCGGCGTGGCTTTAGCGTAGACAAGATGGAGTAGGGGAGGCCAGGTGATATTTCAGCTATAATTCAGTAAGTAAGTATTGAGCATGCATTATGTGCTGGCTTCGATTAATAAGAATCAGTCTCTATTCAGTCTAGCCAAGAAGTGATGTATGTGTCCAGGTACCGGCAGAGAGGTACAGATAGGAGCTGAGAAGAGAAAGAGAAAGTCTTTGGCTGGGAAGTCCAGGAGGGCTAATCAGAGGAAGTGGTGATTGGTAGGGCCTTGTAGGATGGCTAATGTTTGACTAATTAGAAAAGAGACAGAGGGTCACTCAAAGTGGGGAAAATATTCAAGGGGGCTTGTTTATACAATTTTCAGCTCTTTTCTCTGAATTAATAGTATACGGCCTTAAAATCTGGGAATCCTTAGCTCTTCATAGGATTAAAAAAATTGGGGCGCCTGGGTGGCTCAGTCAGTTAAGCGTCTGCCTTCAGCTCAGGTCATGATCCCAGGGTCCTGGGATCCAGCCCAGCATCAGGCTCTCTGCTCAGCGTGGAACCTGCTTCTCCCTCTTCCTCTGCCTGCCGCTCTGCCTACTTGTGCACGTGTGCTCTCTCTCTCTAATAAATAAAAAAAATCTTTAAAAAAAAATCTTTTCATTTTAGCTTCAGAGCAAGCCTCATTTGTGATCGGACTAGTAATTGGTCCCTGAATTCTCAGAAAGGAGGGAAAGGGTATAAACCAGCAATTCACTATAATGCTCCCAAGGGTGTCGGTATTCCCCTGTGGCAAGGGATAGAAAAGAGAGGATAAGAGGGCCTGGGGTGCCTCAGTGCTCTCTGGTACTCCAACTCCAGGTGCTGGGTATGTCCCCACTGTGATTTCCCCGTGATCCCAGGGGATAGATCACTGGGAGAGAGGCGGGGCCTAGGAAGGTGGGCCTCTCTGCCCATACTCGGCCTTTTTGGTCTTAACATTCAGGCCTCAGGATGTCTAGATGTGTGTGCCAGGGCGCAGGTGGGGAGCCCAGACGGGTGGGGGAAGGCAGCCTTACCTTATAAACTGATGCGGTGTTTAAGACTTCGGAAACGGTAAGTGACCTCCCTCTCCTATCTGCATTTCCTTTCCCCACCTTGCCCTGGCCCCATCCAATCAGCTCATTATCTTAGAGTGGAAAAGCAAAAGCGCCCTAAGGGTCCTCTTGATTTGTGTCTTCTTAAATTCTGAGGAAGAGCGAGGCTGTCATCAGCACCCCATAACCTCAGAATAGGAAGGATTTCTTGGGGAGGGGGTGAGAGAGTCATGGGAATCTTCTGAGAGTAAAGGCACCCTAGGAGATGGGGTTCTGGAACTGCTCTCCAGGGTGAGCCCGCTGGGGTCAGGGAGTCTGTGGGACCCACAGGAAGGGAGCATGCGATTTACATCCCAGATAGGGCCCCAGAGAGGAGGTTGGGGCCACAGAGGCCTTAGGTGTGGCTGCCCAGTCAGGATTCATCGTGCCCATGAGGGGCACCCATGGAGCTCCCAAGGTGGAGGGTAGCTTGGGGAGGGGGGGGGGAAGGAGGCACCCTTCAGCAACCAACCTTGTAACAGTTGCCAAGTCCTTCAAATCGGCCTCCTCCATCTCCTGCCTTCTCACCCCTCATCTCCCTGCTGCGTGCTCACTCCACCCCAGCTGCTTGTTCTTCCTCAGATCGTCCAGCACACTCTTACCTTAAGGCCCCTGCATTTGTGTTCCCCCTCCTGGAACCTCTTATCTTACCCAGAGGCCTCCCTTGACTGCCCTATTGAAAACCGCAGTGGTGCTTCCGCTCCCTCTCCCCGCCCAGCACACTTCTCCCCTTCCCTCCCCAGCCCTTTTCTCCAGAGCCCTTCTCACCAGTAGACCTAGTGTGTGTTCCTGTTGGAAGGCAGCAGAGATTTCTTCTGTTCCCTTTTCTTTAACCTCCCAACAAGAGACCCCAACAGGGTCAATTATGCTCAAATGGTAAAGGCTCATGAAATCTCATGAAACGTTTGACACAACAGATGTTCCAAACCTTGGGTTATGGAATCCCCAAAAGCATACCCCTGGTCCCAAATTCTGGCTCCAGTACTCACTGGCGGTGTGACTTTAGCAAATCCCTAGTCTCTTTGACCTTAGCTTTCCCCATCTGTAAAATGGGTAATTATACTGCTTTAATAGAGTTTCTGAGAACTAAAAATCCTAACACAACGTGTGGCTCACAGCAGACACTCAGTAAAGGTTAGTGTCCTTCCCCCCGCCCCCCCACCCCAGGGAGGGGGGCTAATGTTTCTCTTCCTTATCCCCCCACCCTGACAACCCCACTCCCACCCCAGGTACACTTACCCTCCATAGCCCAGGTCTGTCAAGTCACTCCTTTGTGCAAAATGGGCAGTGGCCCCTCAGCCTAGGTGTCCCTGCTCTGGTCTGCTGTGGCGGCCTGTCTCACCCACCAGGATTTTAAGTTCCTGTGGACAGGGATCACACCTCATTCAAATTACTTGCCCTCAAGTAATTTTACCCGACGGTAAAAGCTTATCAAAAATCCAGTGTCCAACCCTCTTATGATCAGACAAAAATGTGGGACAAATCACTAAGCAATGTGTCCTCACCTCCCTTTTTAGAAGAAAACTTCTCCCCTGGAATCATAAGCCAGTTTCTTTTGTTCCAGAATGCCCTGCAGCCTCCCCACCTCCCATCCACTACTCCCTTCTGGGCTGGTCCCCCTCTCCCCAGGGGTCTAGAGGGTGTGACCCTGCGGGGCTGGCTGCCAGCCCAGCCCTCCCTCCACACACCCACCCTTCCTGCTGCTCCCAGCACCGGAGGCTGCTCAGCCCAGAACTCCCTCTAACGGCTAGCTTTTGTGGAAGGTTCTGCACTAGGGTTGAAAGACAAAAAGCTAGGCTGTCCCCTCCAGCTCTGATGTTCCTGCTGTGGTTTCCCCTGGATCCCGCCTTTGTTTTCCTTTTTTAAGTTCCAAGAAAGCCTCCAGGAGACTTTTGTGACCTCACCCAATTTCCAACATTCCGGATTTAGTTGCTTACCCCTTTCTTCTCAGACTTTAAATCACTGTTCTCTTTCCGGGGGTGAATCAGAACTATGAGGCCAGAGAAACAGTGGGACGGTAAAAGCTTATCAAAAATCCTGCTCCCCTGGAAAAGCATTTTTCCCAAAGAGCTTCCAAGAATGACAAAGTGAGGTTACATTTTACATGGAGTGCATGAAAACCAAGAGCTAAGCAGCTAATAATAACGCATAAAATCTCATGGAGAAGCAGGTAAAATCAACATTAAAAATAGTCCCTCCAAACCGGCCGTTCCGCGACCCCCTCCCGCTCTGCGACAGCAACTCGACTCCCGCGCGTGGGGTTTTGCTGCAGCGACACTGCCCACGCGTTCCCAACTAAGACTCAGACCACGCCAGCCATGCCACGAGGTGTGTTTTATTTTCATTAAACATACAAATAATTTGCTATAATATCCCAGGGCAAACCGGAGAATTTGGCAGTCCGATTGGGGGGGGTCCCCTCAGAGACCCGCAGGCCGGTGGCGTCGGCACGGAGTGCCCGGGTTCACAGTGCAGCTTGTCGCTCGTGTCCATCTTGCAGGTGGCTCTTCTTCCTCCACATCACGACTGGGGTGTCTCGAAGATGACGGGGGCGGGGAATCCTCTAGGTTCTTAGGATATTTCACTCCGCTTCTCCTGCTCAATGGCTGTAGAGAGAAGGCAGGCGGCACTGGGGGATGAGGACACCTTGCAACCCCCCAGCCGAGGAACCCACGAGGTCTGGGTCTGAAGAAAGAGGCTTGGGGCTGGGAAGACATGCGCTTCGTGGAACAAAAAGGGGGCCGGGGCCGCAGGGACCCGGCGCCGTGGTCAGGTGGGGGTGGGGCGGGGTTCTCGGAAAGGGCGGGGGGGGGCTGGGCTGGGGGCACGCGGACCCGGAGGCGGGGGTGCACTCACTCTCTTTGGTCGGCAGGGTGTTCTTCTCCTGCGTCTCCGTTTTCTTCAGCTTGGCCTTATCGAAGCTGGCGATTTCCCCCATGTCCGGCTTGTCTGCCATTTTCTTAAAGCGATCCTAGTGGGCAAAGCAAGGCGGTTGGCCTGCGGCCGGGGCCAGCGTCCCCTCCGCCTCTCCGCCGACGCCTCTCGACGTGGCACTCGGCTGGGGCGTTCCCGGTCCCCGCAGGCCGAGGATCTGGGCGCGTCCCGCATCCCCCCCCCCTCCCCAGCCCCAGGGCGTGGTCCATCGGCCGGGCGTCCCGTCGGGGAAAGGCGCCTGTTGCGGCGGCCGCGCGCCGGCCAGGTTCACCAGCTCCGACCCCACCCGGATGGGGCTCCCGCCCTAGGCAGCGCTCACCGTGGAGTTCCGCTCCGAGCCCGGCGCCTGGTGCTCCCACTCGCGTTGCTGCAGCAAGAGACAAAAGAACGGCGCCCGCCCCTCGTCTTATATACGCCGCGCCCCGCCCCGCCCCTCGCCCGCCGCAGCGGGGGCGGTGCTGGAAGACGATGGGCGGGGGCGGGGGCGGCGCGGGCCCCTTGCTTCCCCGCCGCGCCCTCCGCTGGGCTGCCTCGCGGGCTGGGCGCGGCTCTTCCTGTCCCGGTGGGGGGTGGGCGGGAGAACCAGCTCCCTGCGCCCCCAGCTCGCCTGGCTTCGCGGTGGAGGCTGTGGGCGCTGCCGGGTGGGCGCCGGGCCCTAGCTTTCCGTTTGGGGCTGCGCTCCCCTCCCCGGGAATCTGCTGCTCCGCTCCAGAATGGGCGTGGGGGCCGGCGGGGGAGGGGTGTGTGGTGTGTATGTGTAGTATGCAGTTGTAGGTGTGGATGGATGTGCGGCCTTGCACGCGTGCTCTGCAGTAATCCCTGCTCGCAAGAGACCCCCCCCATTCCTGTGCAGTTGCCCCCCCCCCCGACCTCCCAACTCCCCTTTTCCTCTTCTCGGGGAGGCTGAGCCCTTGCGTCGTCTCGCACTAAAAGAATCCCAGCCGAGGGTTCCTAGTGATGAAGGGACAGGGGAAACAGGTTTCCACTGCTCTTTGCTCAGATTGGGGTTGGTTGCCCTCTCTCGTCTGCCTTGCTGAGCGGAGCGGCTCTTGCGGGAGCGGTGGCGGGTCATCTTGAATGCTGGTTACAAGCATTGTCTGAAGGGCGGTAAACAGTCGGGAGAGGGCTCTCTGTAGTCCTTCCCTCACCAGGGCTCTAGGAACACTGTGTCCAAGGGTGTGGTTTTCCTCCTTGAAGTTAACCTTGAAAATATCCCTGCAAACGTTCTTATTTTCCTTATTAACCCATTATAGGAGTGGTGTAATGCGATTGTTCAAATCTTTCTTAGAAAAGTTGTATTTTCAGTTGTATTATCTAAAGATGTTTAGATAGTAAGTTCCATAAATTAACAACGCCAGGGGGTGAAGCTGGTCTTTGTTTTATTTGTCCCGAACTTTCCTTTTTTAAGTGTCAGGGGGTATTATTAGCAAGCTCTGTTAAAGTGGGATTTGGTGGAAACATCCTAAATCCTGTCCCCGCCGCCCTGATTTTATCTGCTTTTCTCACATTCCCTCAGTGTGTTTGGAACAGAAGGAAGAGTATTTAGGCGTATGAATGTGATATACCAAACTCCTTGTGTGGCCTTGGGCAAGTCTTTTCCTACACCTCGGTTTCTTCATCTTTAAAATAGCTTTAGCATAAAGCTTAAGTGAGGTAATAGAAAAGGCACCAATATGGCAGCCCCATGAGACTGCCATACTCACACTTCATTAGTGTATCAGTCAACTATCTCCACAATATGCCGTGTAACAAACTACCCCAAAACTCGGTGGCTTAAAATAATAATCATTTATTTTTGCTCATTCATCTGCTGGTCAGTCAGCTGCTGCTGGGTTGGGCTAGGCCAGGCTGGGTTCCAAGCTGCCAGTTGGATCTCATCCTCTGGACCAGTATCTAGCTGATGCTTGTTCTTCCCAAGGTGATGGCAGAACAGGAAGAGGGTGTAGCACAGAAGAGTGTAGGAGTGATGAAGTGTGTGTAAAAGCATATTATGTCAGCTCATGTCTATGAACATCCCATTGGCCAAACCCACTGTTAACGGAGTGGAGAAGTATATTCCACCCGTGGTGGGGGAGGGAGGGGAATGAATATTTCGTGACTAAAAATCCAACTTCACAGGCAGGGAAGGCAAACAGCTGTAGCAAACAGCCCCCAAAGTGGCTTAAAGCAATAAGAATTTATTTCCCATTCATGCAGCAACACTACATGCTGGTGTTTCTGGTCGGGCAGCTTACCTCCATGTAATGACTCAGGTACCCTGGCTTCTCTCTTGTCACTCTGTCCTCCTCTGGGTCCTGGAAGTTTACTCCATTCAGCCAGTTGATAGGAAAAGAGGAAAAAATACAGGACTGCATTAGAGTTTTTATGGACCAGTCTTAAAAGTAGTCTCCATTATTTCTGCTCTCATCTCTTTGGCCAGGACTTAGTCTCATGGTCTTATCTAACTGTGAGGGAGGCTGGGAGTGTAGTCAAGCTGTGCACCCAGGAGAAAAAGAAAGCAGGCTTGGATGGACTTGGAGCATTCTCTGCGATACACTATTGAAGGATCTGTCAAACTTGAGCTTGAAATTTCCAGACATCCCGAGACATCGACTTTTTGGAAGGTCTCACTGCCACTTAATTCCTTTTCAGATGCAATGCCAAGCATTATTTAGGTATTACCTTACAGGGCCCCACCTTTGGCCTGAGCATTTGTCCCAGTTTGGACCCCTGGTGAACTCCAATTCCAACTTTTATTTTGGAAACAAAGGAATCTGTTTCTTCTAGAGACAGCTATAATACACGTTTCAAACGCCTTTCTTGAGTATAGATTGTCCTGTGTGACTTTCTTCTAGTGAATGAAATATGGCAGAAGTGATGCTTTTCAGTTTATGAGTTAGGACATAAAAGGCCCCAGGGCTCTGCCTGACTCTCTCAGGATGCCTTTGCACTCTGAGAAAACCAAGCACCTACAAGGAAAGGCTACTTGTAGGCATTCCAGCCACAGTCTCAGCTGAGGTCTGAGCCAACAGCTAGCATCCACCAGTAAGCAGGCAAACAGGTGAGCCTTGAACTGCCCCGGCTAGTTGTCCCTGGCCAAATTACAGGTTGGTGAGCAAAATAAATTTGTAGTTGTTTTAAATCACTAAGTTTGGGGATGTTTTGTTATGCAGCAGCACCATGAGATGGAAAAGTCATAACGTACTGGTGTCAGGGTCTCAGGTCCCATTTGGGGATTTTTCCTAAATATCTTCTGCAATACCCACACATATACTTATTCAGTAAACATTTATCAGATATCCATGAAGTATCTGGCAGTGTCCTCTGGATGTGGAAGACGTAAAGATGATGAGACTCTTGAGTTACAAGTCTAGTGTGGTAAATGAATTACTCTGAGTCAATCAACAAGCTCATGCTCATACCTTGCATTTACTTATGACTTGGGCGTCATTTACGTCTGACAACATTTCAGCCTGCTGCTTGGAACAGATTGTATACTGTTAACAGATGGTGTTGAGAGAGCTGAACCACTCAACTCCAATTACATTTCCATTTTCTTTGTTGAGAAGGATGCTTTGGAAAATGTCGAGCTAATAAGAGGAAGCTAATGGACTCTTGATGACTGTCAACTGCAGGGTAGGGAGGTGGGGGAGGGCGTTGGTGTGGGGGAAGCCTTTAGAGATTTGCCGTGGGGCAACATTCCTCAGGCCTGTTCAATTTGACATTTTTTTTTTTTAATTGGGGATTTGAATGGGGATGTAGATAGAATGCTAATTATATTAGGAAGGATGTAACTGTAAACGCTAGGGCAAGCTGGATCCTGTGGAGATATGGAGAAAATATGATGAGACTAGACCTGATAGGGGCAGATGTGGAGCCTTCTTGATCTGACCAGAAACCCTACAGGTACAGACAGATGCGATGAACATGATTACCTCTTAAGAGGAGGTGAATTTTGTGGCTATGTGAGTAAGAGGAAAGAGCTTTCGGTCCGAGTTTCCCCTGACTGTAAGGAAGACATTCACTCTGCTTCAGAGTTTTTGCCCTTGTTGAAATGCTCATGTGAGATGTTCTTCTTAGTCTAGATATTCACATTGTGCACCTTCTTATTTCATTTAGAAAGTTGCTTAAGTGTCCTCTCCTCAGAGAACCTTCCTTGACCACCCATATAGAGTAATTCCCCTGTTATTCTCTCAACTTTTACCTTGTTTCATCTTTCTTCATAGAATTCATCTCTACCAAATGTGTTATATATTCCTTTATTTGTTTGTTGTCTCTCACCCCACACTAGGAAATGGAAGAGCTCAATCTGTCTGGTGTACCACTGCATCCCAGCACCAGATGCAATGCATGACACCGCGAGTGCTCAATCAATATTCTTTGAACAATACAAAAAATTCGTTTGTTTTAAATATTTATTTATTTGGGAGAGAAAGAGGGCAGGGAAGGGGCAGAGCTAGAGGGAGAGAGAAAATCCCAAGCAGATTGTGAGCTGAGTGTGAGCCCGACATGGGGCTTGATCTCACGACCCTGAGATCACAAGCTGAGCCGAAACCAAGAGTCAGACGCTTAACCAACAGTGCCACTGAGGTGCCGAGGTGCCCCAATACATAAAATTCTTAATCAAAATGAAATAAACTATTCTGGAAGAGGTGATGAGTTCTCTGTCCTTGGAGGCATTCAATGAGAGGTGGATAGCCAGGTATGTGGACTGTTATAGAGATAGTTCAGACCTTGTGCTGGAGTAGGCTCACAGGTGAGCAAATCTATTTCTCCCCAGATGACCTTTCTGGTCCTTTTTTTTGCTGTTATTTCAGCCTCCTCTTGGGTACCAGTTTTGCCAGCCTGAGGATAGCTGTGTGACTCTCACACAAAGGAGGTATGAGGAGCAAAGAAATCAGGCTGTGACCTCTGTATTCTCCACACCATCAAAGCTCTAGTTCTCTTTGTAGGTCATGGAATTTCAGGACTTCTCCAAGATAAAATTGTGAAGAAGGGAAAACAGGCCTTTGAGGTTCAGTCTCGCTGACGATTGTTCTGCTCTATAGTTGTGTGGAGGAAAACCCCTTATTTAAACGTTGGCAGCTGCTTAGCTCGCCCAAGTGGCTAATAGCCACAGAGTGGGAATATTATTGCTCCGGTTTTCATCTCTGGCGCCAGAATAGCAATAATCGTGGCGACCAATATTATGGAGCCGCTCTTGTGCTCCAGGCCCTGCACAAAGGACTTCTACGGGTATTATCCCACTTAATCCTCCCAGAAGCTGTGTGAAATGGCACTATTTTGATCATTTCTGCTTTACAGCATAGGATCTGAGACTTGGTTAAGGTCACACTGCAGGTAACTGGCATTGTTGAAATCTGAATCCGGGTTTAAATTTTTAATTAAATTTTAACATGGAACGATTTCCACATTAAGAGCTCTATTTTCTCATGGCAGCATTTGATTAGCAGCTGCACCCCTGAAATGGGCCATGTCCTCTTCACTTGACTGGGTTCTCTACCACTCCCTAATGTCTTCCCAGCATGGAGACCAGGGGCAGTTGTCATTTCTCGTATCTGTACTGGTGTTTTCCCTATAGTAGAGAAATATTTCTTGTGCCCGGACCTCTCTCTGTGGAAGTCAACTTTTAAGGTGGTCCTCAATGATCCCCCCGCCTTGTTCCCACCTTTGTGAAGTCCCCTCCTCTGTTGTACCAGGATAAGGTCTGTGTGACCAATGTTTTATGGCAGGGGAGATAGTATGTCATTTCCGAAGTTAAGTTATAAAAGACTATAATTTCCATTTAGGTGCCTGGCTTTATTTTTCTTTCTCTTGTATCTCTCATTCTGGGGCAAGCCGGCTGCCATATTGTGAGCAGTTCTATGGAGAAGACCATGTAGTGAGGAGCTCAAGTCTGTGGCCAACAGCCAGTGAGGAGTGGAGGCTATCAACAAGGGAGTTGGGAAGTGGGTCCTCTGGCCCCAGGTGAGTCTTCAGATGGCTGCAGCGCTGGGTGACAATTTGTAACCGCCTGGGAGACCCTGAGCCAGAACTGCTGAGCCAAGCCATTCCCAGAAACTGTGAGATAATAAGTGGTCGCTGTGTTATCTTGCTAAGATTTGGAGTAGTTTGTTACTCAGCAATAGATAAACTAATTCACTATCAAAAGTGGGGAGAACAAATAGATCAAGAGTACTATGTAGTTAAAGCAATGAAGAAAGAGCCTATTTATCTGTGGAAGTAAAGAATACTTATATCATTGTGAAGCCTGCCACAGTAAGAACTAGGTATATGGGAAAGATGAACCATGACATCTTAATGAGCCAGGCCCGTTTTACTTCTTCACATGGTCTACCTGGCCCCTCTAGCTCTTTGAGTCTTTCAAGCTTGCTGTAAAACAATGGTTTTCACACTGTTTTTGAACTTGATGATTGCCTCCCTCCCCAAGAAGTGCATTAAGTACATTTCACACTGTGACTCACATGAGCACGCACAAATGAAACAAAAGTTCCCTAGAACAATATTCACTTTCACTATGAGTATTGTACTCTAAGCTTCTCTGTTCTATTCATTTTCATTTTTAAAACCTCTTCATTTTGAAATGATTATAGACTCACAGAAAGTTGCAAAGATGGTACATTGAGGTCCCCTGTGTACTCAATGGTAACATCTTCTATAACTATAGTGCAATATCAAAACCAGGCAACTGACATTGGTGCAGTCTACAGACTTTTCCAGATTTCACCCATTTATTATGTGCACGTGTGTGTATTTCTCTGCAATTTTATCACATGTTCAGAGTTGTACAACCACCACAATCCAGATGCAGACCTAGTCCATCACCACAAAGGGAATCCTTCGTGCTACCCCTTTATAGTGTCACCTACCCCCATTCAACCCCGGCTCATAACCCCTGGCAACCACAATCTGTTTTCCGTCTCTAAAATTTTGTCTTTTTTTTTTTTTTAGATTATTTATTTGACGCAGAGAGAGCGAGAGCAGGAACACAAGCAGGGGGAGTGGGAGAGGGAGAAGCAGGCTCCCCGCTGAGCAGGGAGCCCAAAGTGGGACTTGATCCCAGGACCCTGGGACCATGACCCGAGCCGAAGGCAGACGCCCAACGACTGAGCCACCCAGGTGCCCTAAAATTTTGTCTTTTGAGATTGGCTTTTCTAGCTCAGCAGAAGGCCCTTGAGATCTATTCAAGTTGTGGAGTGTATCAGTAGTTTGGTCCTTTTTATTTCTGAGTGGTATTCCATGGCATGGATGTACCTGTTGAAGGTCATTTTGATTGTTTGCAGTTTTCAGCTATTAAAAATAACACTGCCATGGACATTTATGTACATTTTTCTGGTGTGTGCAGACATAAGGTTTCATTTCTCTGGGATAATGTCCAGGGGAGTGGTTGCTGGGTCATATGGTAAATATATTTTAGTTTTGTAAGAAATTACCAAACAATTTTCAGAGTGGCTGTACCATTTTACATTCCCACCAGCAATGTGTAAGAAATTCTTAGCATTCTCGCCAGTATTTGGTATTACCACTCTTAAAAAAATTTTTTTTAAGTTTTATTTAAGTAATCTCTCCACCCAATGTGGGGCTCGAACTTAGACCCCCAGATCGAGTCCCATGCTCTTCTGACTGAGCCGACCAGGCGCCCCTCATCGAGGTTTTAATTTGCATTTCCCTAATGGCCCGTGGTGTTGAACTACTCCTTTTCATTTTATTACTTCATTAAAAATATGATCGTGACCTGCCAACTTGATTTTATCATCCACCAACTGGTTGTGAACAGCAGTTCAAACCCTGTTGTAGTGGGATCCTTTCAATCAGTGGGTTAGCATCCTTTATTCTGAAATCATCCCCTCAACTTCTAAATTCTCCTTTTGCCTTCAAACGACAGATGTTTCTGAAATTTTATGTGTCACCCAGATGTCCTCTGGGGTCTGAAAAAGATCTAGATAAGAATGATTCCAACTCCTGTTTGATGCTTTCCCATGGTTTCTCTGAATTTTCTTATGGTTACTTTTGGTCTCTCTGAATTTTTGTGTCTCCACAGTGATGCACATCCAAACATGGCCAGCCCTTGGCTTTCATTTCCTTCTTCACATCAATTGTAAATATAAGGCTGGTTTGTGCATTGCAACCTTTTTTTTTTTAAGATTTATTTATTTATTTGAGAGAGAGAGAGAGAGAGAGCACTTGTGTGTGTGAGCAGAAGAAGGACAAAGGGAGAGGAAGAGAGAGAATCCACAGCAGACTCCCCATTGAGCACAGAGCCTGATGCTGGGCTCGATCCCAGGACCCTGAGATCATGACCTGAACTGAAACCAAGAATGGGATGCTCAACCAACTGAGCCACACAGGTGCCCCCACAATTTTTTTTCTTGCTTTCCCTTAAGCAAAATTACTAATTGTGTTCTCAGGATTTTCACATAGGGACGCCTGGGTGGCTCAGTTGTTAAGCGTCTGCTTTCAGCTCAGGTCATGATCCCAGGGTCCTGGGATCGAGCCCCACATGGAGCTCCCTGCTCGACGAGAAGCCTGCTTCTCCCTCTCCCACTCTCCCTGCTTGTGTTCCCTCTCTTGCTGTGTCTCTTTCTGTCAAATAAATAAATAAAATCTTTAAAAAAAAAAAGATTTTCACATAACTTGTGTTCTACAGATAGTATGATCTAAACAATTAAAAAATAAGATGTAATTGCATTCAAAGTGTACAAAACTTGAATATATATACAGTCAATTCTCATTATTTATGGTTGTTAGTTCTATCAAGTCACTGCTGATGCTGAATTAGTGAATACTAAATCATTGCTCCTAGGACACATACAGTTAGGTTCCCATGAGCTTTTGGTCACAACATTTTTGTCAGCTGATCAATACATAACCTTGTTTTATGTGTTTCTGTTGAAAGACACCTTATTTAGTATATATTGTTGTTCATTAACATTAAACTTCCAGCCAATGGCACTTTAAAATACTCGAACAAAGCTTATCTGACAATGTATTTTCTCTGTGAGGTGCATCACAGCCTCCTCGTGCTTGAGAATACTAGACAGCCCTTCGGCACTATGCATGGGGCCATTTGAACAGTGAAACCACCAACAAAAATGAGAAAAGTAGGATACTAACCAGACTGCAAAAAGGATAGTTGTTTACATTATGAGAACTAAAATAAGAAGGCAGAGCATTGCCTTGTTTGGCCTCAGCTAGAAACATGTGCGTTGGGGGACCTAGATTTTTTGGCACTCTGTGCCTGTCCTCAGATGACCACAAAATTGCTGTGGATATTGATTTTGGGGTTACAAATAAATTTTAGGATATAAGTGAATTCTCAAATAGGGAATCCACGAATAATGAAGATCGACTGTGTTTTCATAAAAGCTGTGAGTTAAATTTAAAAATGTTAAATTTCATATATATTTTAAACAAGATTTTTTCCCCTGAAATATTATCTAGTATTCTACAGCAAAATGCAAATAATTATTAATGAATTTCAAAATTGCAAGCCAGCCTCATTTAAAAATAAAATATTTGATTAAAATTTTTGTATATGTAGTAGTTAAATGCAATGAATAATTTTTATAAAATTTAAACTGCCTGCAGTTCTAGCATTCAAAGCCTCTCTTGTGGCCAATATAATCTGTATATTGCTTCATATGTGTTATGTGCAGACCTACCTATGTACAAATAGAAGAATAACATGAACTGTGTACTATTGCAAAATATTGCTCAGCTGTCACATGTGCACTTGCTGGGAATACTGTGCTAATTCGTGAGTAGTTCCTGTAGCTATAAGAATTTCTGTGCTAATTTTTGGAGCCATAGACTGGAACAGGAAAAGGAGCCAGAAAATGGGCGTTTGGTAATACTGGGAATTACGGTTTCCGAAGAATCTGTGAGAGAAGACGTTTGAGGGACCCAAGTGCTTAGGTAAGTGCTCTTGTCACTCCACTCATCCCTAATCTCAGGGGAGTATTTCATCTTTGGTGCTGGCTGGCGGCTAAGCCTCCACACCTGTCTGTCTGGCACTGAGGTGCAGTCAGCCTTTGCTTCCAGGATACGGAGGAAGGAAGCCTGCGTCCGGGTCTGCACGGTGCTCGTGTGTGCGCGGTGGTCTAACGGGCCAGCCCCTCTTGCCTGGGTCTCTGGAAGGGACACCTACAAGCAATGCTGCAAATGAATGAAAGCGAACAAAATCTGTGTGAGTGTCTGTGTAGGATAAATTCTGTTTCTTTATAGTTTTTGACCAATTTTCACATATTTCTGACTTCTTTTTAATTTGCATCATTTCTGGAAAATGGGCCCCTTCTACATACTACATTTTTTATCCTCCTCCTTTAAAGAATATGCAAAACTGCCCTTTTCTGTTCAGTTAATTTGCTCATTTCAGAATTCTGTCTCCTTTATGCAATGTGTTGCTCTTTGGCTTGGAGCCAGATTACTAAGCTTCTCCCAATCAAGCCTGATAAAAAGACAATTACAAGCTCACTGGGGAAGGAGTAATAATTTATAACAGGCAAGTAGGAAGAAAGGATTTACTTACTATCACTGCACCTCCAGAAAGGATTGTGGTAGATGTGTGCTTTCAGGCAGGCCCCTTCTGTTGTAATGAAAGTATAGACATATTTATGAAGCACCTCAGATAGCACGTGGGGGTCAGGAGACCTGGGTCCAAGCACTGGCACCATTACCTAGCAGCCCTGGGCCCGCGGACCGTTACATCGTTTCTCTGAACTCCGATTTCCTCCTCTAAGAAATGGAGATTGTAATTGAGCTGTCACCAGGATCTGTGAGATCAAGTATCTGAAAGCGTTTTGTAGGTGAGATGTATTATGTGAAGGGGAGTGGTTCAACTACTTTGGTTTCTTTTTATAATTTCCCTGCACCATGCTAATTACTTCTCTTTAGTACTTTCTGAGCTAGTCTCAGTATTATTCTATTGTTATCATTCCATGCTCCCCAATAAATGCTCCTGAGCTGAATATTTATGCTTCGAAAGAGGTTTCTGGAAATGTTAAAGGACACGGTGATAATGGATGGAAGAAAATGCCAGAGTTCTGAAATTAAGATCAGATGATACCTGGAATTGCCTGGGAATTGTTTGCCAGGAAGCCAGGGGAGGTTTCCAGGGCCGGAAGTAGGAGGGGCAGGGCTGGGATTTCCCACCGTATTGGTTTGCGTGGGCTGCCGTAACAAAAATGCCACATACCACAGACTAACAACAAAACAACAAAATTTTTTTGTTGCCTAAACAACAAAAATTTATGTTCTCACAGTTCTGGAGGCTGAAAAGTCCAAAATCAAGACATGGGCAGGTTTGGTTTCTTCTCTCTCCTTGGCTGGTTGATGGCCACCTCATCATTGTGTCTTACATGGCTGTCCTTCAGTGCATGCTCATCCCTGATGTCTCTGTCTGTGCCCATATTTCCTCTTCTTACAGACTCCAGTCAGATTGCATTAGACCTCACCTCAACAGCCTCATTTAACGTAATCATCTCTTTAAAGGCCTTATCTCCAAATACGATTATATTCTGAGGTATGGGGCGTTAGGACATATGAAATTTGAGGGGACACAATTCAGCCCATAACACTCATCAGGATTGGACTCACATGTCAGCACAGGTGCTGCACTTGGCCCCGAACAGGAGCTCTGACTTCTAGCCCCTGTGACCCGATGCAAACACATGACTTCTTGCAGGTACCAATACATATTGTGACCAGTCGAATAAATCAGGGAGCTCTCAGCTGGGAGTCTGACTTTCATTTGACATGGTTCATTCTTTCATGTGCTCATGTATTTATTCAACAAGCATCTCCTGGGTGCCTGTCAGGTACTGAGCACTAGGCCAGGTGCAGGGGATTCCAGGCCATCTTGCCTCTGACCTTGAGCTGTTCATGGTGTGTAATGGAAATGGACACATAAATAAGGAAATGGGATGACGTATGATGGACATCACAGGATGAGTCTACACCACATTTGTTGGTGGCATAGGCTGATCCACATGGCCGTGGGCATTTGAGCTGAGTGTTTGGCAATGTGTAATGCCACGAAGAATAATAGCAGACATTCACGGGATCTTCACTCTGTGGCAGGCTCAGTGCTATGTGTTTTACTTGTGTTATCTCAACCATAGTCATCTCAACCACCACTGCTACTGGGTGGTTGAGTCCTTATGCTTACCCCGGGAGCAAGTGCTGTTACCTTCATTTTACTGATGAGGAACCAAAGGCCCAGGGAACTTGTTAAGGACTGAATGTGTCCTGAAAAATACATCTGTGGGAGCCCTAACTCTCGGTGTGATGGTGTTAGGGGCCTTTGGGAGGTAATTAGGCTTAGATGAAGTCAAGAGGGGCAACTCTCATGATGGAATTAGTGCTTTTATAAAATGAGGAAGAGGCAGGAGGGCTGTCTCACGTTCTCTCCACAAGTGCCCGGAGGAAAGGTCACGTGAGCACACAGTGAGAAGGTGCTGCAAGTCTGGTCTGCAAGCCAGGAAGAGGACCCTCACCAAAAGCTGACACTGCTGGCATCTTGATCTTGGATTTTCCAGCCTCTAGAATTGTGAAAAATAAATGACTGTGGTTTAAGCCTCCCAGTCAGTGGTGCTTTATTCTGGCCGCCCAAGCCAACTAAAACGGAAGTAAAGGAACTAGCTCAAGGTCTCCTGGGCCTAAGTGGCAGGGATGGGATCAGAGGTTATGATGGTGAAAATCTCAGCAGAAGCAAGGCAGGGAGGAACAGGGAAGAAAGCAAAGAGGGATGGTAGAGGGTGTCGTGCCTTGGCCCCTCCGTGCCTCAGTGTCCTCGTCTGTAAAACAGTAATGACAGCAATAGGATACACATCCCAGGATTGCAAAGTGCTTAGAACAGCACCTGGAGCATGGTGAAGGCTACGCTGGTGTTTGCTCTTACCGCATTGTCGATGGATTTCATGGATGCAAGCAGATTAGTTAGGAGATTGTCACTATGGTCTACACAAGAGATAATGAGGGTCGGGCTCACAGAGTGGCAATGGGGATAAAAAGCTGAGAAATTTGAAAGTTAATCACCGTAGAAAATAAGCAGTTGGTGGATGTGATGTAGTGGGTGACAGAGAGGGGTCTCCAGCTGGCTTGGGTGACATAGTGACATTAATAGAAATAACTAACACTGTGTGCTCGGCTCTGTGCTGAATGTCCCTCCCTATGCCTCCAGAGCCTCATATGTATATATATAGTATAGTATATACTATATATTTATGTAGTATAATAAATAGCTGGGGACTGTAGCCTAGCCAAAATGACACATCAAAAAAGTCCTCACAGGGGCACCTGGGTGGCTTAGTTGGTTAAGCCTTTGACTCTTGATTTCCGTTCAGGTCATGATCTCAGGGTCGTGAGAAGGAGCCCTACTTCAGGCTCACACTCAGCGGGAGTTTGCTTGAGATTCTCTCCTTCTCCTTCTGCCCTTCCCCCCACTCACACATGCACACGCACGCATGCGCGCTCTCTCTCAACTAAATAAATAAAATCTTTGGGGCACCTGGCTGGCTCAGCCGGTTAAGTGACAGTAGGGGTAAGCTGGCCCTGTGAAGAGGGCCCCAGGGAAGGCTGCCCAAGCCAGAGATTTAAGGAAAGTGGAAGTTAGATTCAGTTAATCTGCAAAGCCAGGAAGGTCAGCCAAAAAAAAACAGACCCTGAGTTACACCAGCAGCAGGTACTTTATTGATGGGGGCAGATTAGCTTCTGGATCTGGGACCTCCTTGGGGAAGAGGGAAAGAGAATGGACCCCAAAGACTTTCTCCCAGAGGGCCTGAATGAAGCCCTAGGAGACTTTGAGCAGGAAGGTAATGAGTTACCTTTAATGTGCTGGAGTGGGCTCCCAAGTACCCCCAGAGAAATAAACAAAGCTGCATTCCCTGCCCCACCCCCTCCCCCCCATATGGGTCATATGTTCCCTGGACATGTACAATGTAAAAGTCTCTCCCATTTGCTTTGCCTTTCTTCTATCCCAATATCTGTATGTTTTTTTGTGAATGGGGCATGGTAGTCATCACAGCCCCAGTATGGTGACCCCGGGGTGATGATGTTAGCTGTGCTCTTTAGATTGCAAATCACTGGGACTTCCTTTTTTTATTTTATTTATTTATTTATTTATTTATTTATTTATTTATTTTAGAGAGAGAGACAGAGAGCAAGCCTGCGAGTGGGAGGAGGGGAAGAGGTAGAGGGAGAGAGAATCCCAAGCAGACTCTGTGCTGAGTGCGGAGCCCGACACAGAGTTCGGTCCAACGATCCTGAGACCATGACCTGAGCCGAATTAAGAGTCCGTCGCTCAACTGACTGAGCCACCCAGGCGCCCCATCACTGGGGAAAGGGGGTGTTTCAGCTTGGGTTTCCAGGGAAGCAGACTCTGAGCTGGTTTCATGTGCAGGATATTTATTAAGGAGTGCCTTAGGATTAACACCTATGGAAGGGGAGGATGGGAGTGAGATGGGGCAGAGGATGAAGTCAAGCTTGGACAGCCTCAGTAACCCCGACACCCTGGGGGCCTCTGGCACTAGAGTTGTCCCAAGGTGTGCTGAGATGGCCTTGGGAAGGGTGAGCTGGCTCTCTGCAGCCGAGACAATATGGAGGGCCTGGCCCCTGTGTGCTGACGGTGCCCCTAGCCAGCTGGGGCAGTAAGCTCTCCCCGGAAGGAGGGCGGGGCAGGGCCTCTCCGTGTCCATCACGGGGGTTTAGGGTAAGAATACCTGAGGGCTGGAAATCGACTGCTGCCAGCGACCCCCCAGAAACTCTGAGTTTCTCCTGCACTGCCCCCTGGTTTTCCTCACTCTCCCTGTGAGTTTCCATCTTATCTCCTGTCTGCTTCCTCTGTGGGTCTGGCCTGCTCTCTCCTGGGCACCACCTGGATCATTCTTACCAGGTTCTTCTGATCAAGTTCTCGAAGAGTTGTTCGCTTTGACCTGGGACTGTCAGCCCCAAACTCTTGCAGGGAATGCTGGTTCTGGAAATGTTACTATGTCTTTCAAAAGCTGGGTGATACCTGCAGGCAGGTTCATTGTCCTTCCTTCTTTTGTGTATGTTTAAAAAAATCTCCTTAATAGAAAATATAAATCAACAAATCTCCTTCTGAAAGAACATGTTAGCTGGTGATGGGAGGAGGAGGTAGAGGGTGGTTGAAAGTGTGGATTCTGAAGTTAGAGTGTGCGAGTTGGAGTCCAGCTCCTAGTGCACAGAGGAGCTCAGGAAGAATCTCACCTCCCAAGGCTGAGCTCTGCTTCCCCAGCAAGGGCCCAGGGCAAGCGGGCCCATGACAGACAGGCGCATGGGTGCCTGGCATACCCATGGCAGTTCTTTTATGGAAAAATATCAAGGATGAAGCCCACAATGTACTTTTTCTTTTTTTTAAGTTTTTATTTAAATTCAGTTAACATACAGTGTGATATTAGTTTCAGGTAGACAATAGAGCGATTCAGCACTTCCGTCCATCACCCGGGGCTCATCACAAGTGCGCTCCTTCATCCCCATCACCTGTTTCACCCTTCCCCCCACCTGCCTCCCCTCTGGTAACCGTCAGTTTGTTCTCTGTAGTTAAGAGTCTGTTTCTTGGTTTGCCTCTCTCTCTCTCTTTTTTTCCCCCTTTGCTCCTTTGTTTTGTTTCTTAAACTACACATATGAGTGAAATCATATGGTGTTTGTCTTTCTCTGACTGGCTTATTTTGCTTCGTGTTATACTCTCTAGCTCCATCCATGCCATTGCAAATGGAAAGATTTCATTCTTTTTTATGGCTAAGTAATATTCTAGTGCGTGTGTGTGTGTAGCATATCTTCTTTATCCACTCATCAATCGATGGACATTTCTTCTGTTTCCATAATTTTGTTGTTGTTGATAATGCTGCTATAAACATCAGGGTGCATGTATTCCTTTGAATTAGTATTTTTGTATCCCTTGGGTAAGTACCTAGTAGCGCAATTGTGGGATAGTAGGGTAGTTCTGTTTTTAACTTCTTGAGGAACCTCCATACTGTTTTCTACAGTGGCTGCACCAGCCTGCATTCCCACCAACAGCGCATGAGGGTTCCCCTTTCTCCACATCCTTGCCAACACCTGTTGTTTTTGTATTGTTGATTTTAGCCAAAATGTATTTTATTTTTTTTTATTTTTTATTTTTAGCCAAAATGTATTTTAAAAAGTTGTATGTGTCTGTATACAAGGACCAACTGGAAAAAATAATTTTAGTGATGGCTCATTTCTGGGAGACTATAAAATATATTTTTCTCTGTAGACCCAGATCTCCTTGGGGTAAGTGTGTGCATGCAGACTTGGAGAAAGCCTCCTCTTGGGCTGGAATTCTGGGCCCACGAGGAGGTGCCACAGGGACCTTGGGAAGAAGGGAAGCAGATCGCAGACCCTCTGGCCAGGGTGGCTGGTGGCCTGCTGGTGGGAGGGGATCTGGGCGGAGATTCTCCCTCACTAAGGCTGCTGACATTGGTCTGTGAGGCCAGGCCCCATATGGATTGCCATTTATGGGGCAAAAAGAACTTACCATCCTGAAAAACAACAGACCTCTGGCGAGGAATGAAAGAAGCAGGGATGGAGATGCTTCCCCACTCTGTCATAAAAGTATCAGTTGCCAGATGCCAGGGCGGCATTCCAAAGGCTGGTGGGGTCTCAGGGGCCAGATGGGGGTCACAGCAGACAGACAGACGGCAGAGAGATGGTGGCTGGGGTTGCTGGCAGCACATTGCATCTCTTAGAAAGGACCGGCCAGGCCAGCAGCATTCTGGGCCACCACTCCTGGAGTTGGAATAACAAGAATGATAATCCCGATGGGTTTTTTCAGCACTGATTTTCTTCGCTGCCTTAACCTCTGCAGCATCATTCCTGTTCGTAAAAATGGCATTTGGCCATGTTGTGAAGAGCCGGTGTGGTAGCCGGTGGGAAGAAGGGATAGATTGTTAGGTTTTGAAGTGCAGGGCACACTCCCAACTGGACTCGCCACAGAGGATGTCTTCAAGAAGCATTTGGTTTAAAAAAATCATAAAATTGAAGAAATGAAAAAAGTCGTGATTTTTATTTAAAAAAATCAGCAATACAGAAGCATAGAGAGTAAAAACTAAAGACCCTCTTTTCTTCCCTCTCTGACCCCACACCAATCCCTCTCTCTCCCCAGAGAAAAAGTCATCAGTTTAGTGTGTGTCCTTACATTCCAGAACATAAAGATGTACCTCATTCTTTCAAATGCCCACATATCTTTTCATTACCAGGATTGTTTGAGATTTTTACTGTGATAATGCTTCCATGAACTGAGCTTGGTGATTCCCAAACTGCGGTGTGTATGTGTGTGTGTTTGCACGTATGCATCAGTATTTCCTTAGGACAGATCCTTACAGTGGAACTTCTAGGTCAAAGGGCATGTACATTTTAAATGGTGCCAAATTGTCTTATAAAAAGCCTTTAATTCCTGCTGGATATCGCCATACTTTTATTTTTGCCAATTTGAGAGGTAAAAAATGCATGTCGTTTTATTTTGCTTTATTAAAAGAATATTTATTCCATTTTTTTAAAAAAAACTATGGTAAAATATACATAACATTTACCATTGTAATCATTTTTAAGGGTATAGCTCTGTGGCATTGAGTACACCCACGTTGTTCAGCAGCTATCACCACCCTCCTCCTCCAGAATTAATTGCTTTTGTTGGATTAGCTAGTGAGGATCTTTTTGTCTATGGACTATTATATTTTTCCTTCATGCGTCTCACCCTCCTTCCTTCTTCCTTTCCTCCTTCCCTCCTTCTCTTTGTGGCTTTTGCCTTTTTATGATCTCTGCAGATTTTCTAACTAGGCTGATATCCTTTTTCTTTCTCTCTTTTTTAAAAATTAAGAGTTTTTCTGTATTATGACTATGATCTATTTTCAGTTTTACATTTCTTGCATGTCTCCTTAAATATTACATTAGTTTTAATTTTTACAACATTTCTGCAAGATAAGTATTATTATTCCCATTTTGTGGATGAAGAAGCTAAAGTTCAGAGGGGTCATGTGACCTGCCTGAGGTGACATAGCTGAGGTGGCAGAGACGAGATAAGACAGCTTGGTCTGGCTTTTCCACAGTCTCAGGCCACAGGGAAACTACCTGAGGCAGTAAGGCTCTGATAGAGCGTAAGGCCAGCCGGGTGTCTGGGAAGGCCAGGGGAGCTCAGGGGACTTCAGGGGGAGGCTGGAAGGATCTAGAAGTTGGCATTGCCAAGCAGGGAGGAAATCAGAGAGAGAATCCCCTCTTCCCCTGTTATTGCTGCATGGAGAGCCAACAAAGCACATATGAAATTTAGGTCTGTGGGTGTTCACTCCCCCCCTTACCGCCGTGGCCACGGAGCAGAGGCAGGAGGGTGTGGTCTGGTCCTTTCTGGGCACTCATTGCAGGCAGTTTCTAGTTCCTCCTCTCTCCCACAACCAATCAACCACAAGTTGGGTGGGTTTCACTTCCTCAGTGTCACTTCTCATCTTTTTGTCCCCTGCCAGAACCGGGCCCAGGTCCCCACTGTGTCTCCTAACTGGTCTTACCCCTTGTACTCTGGCTCCCTCCAGGTCCCCTCCATGCTGCAGCGCACATCTGGTGGTGCAACTGCTCTGCTTCAAACGCTTGGATGGTGCCTCAGCGCCTCTCACGCGGGCGCCGAACTCCTCAGCCTGGCCCACAGGCTCTTCACCTTCTGGCCCCTGCTTATCTCTCCCTTTCCCGATGTTGTCTGCCCGGGTCCATGTGTCAATCAGACTGAATTCTGTGAACATGACTAACTCTCTCTCATGCCTCAAGGCCTTTGCCTCTAGTGTTCCCTCTCCCTGGAATGCTGTTCCTTGGCTAACTTGTGCTCAAATGTTATGTCTCTCTTTAAACAACATTCCACTGGGAAACCCTCCCTGGAATGATGGGCTCAGTTATGGGCTGTGCTGTTGCACACATCCTACCACCTGGTAATTTTCCTTTTGTCTGTCTGTCTGTCTCTGGACCCTGGCTGCATCTTAGAATTACCACAGCTGCTTTTATTTTTATTTTATTTTTTAAAAGATTTTATTTATTTATTTGATAGCGAGAGAGAGAGAGAGAGAGCATGCACAAACAGGGGGAGTGGCAGGCAAAGGGAGAGGGAGAAGCAGGCTCCCTGCTGAGCAAGGAGCCCCACACTCAGGACTCAATCCCAGGACCCTGGGAATCACGACCTGAACCGAAGGCAGAGCCCAACCAACTGAGCCACCCAGGCATCCCAGTTTTGTTTACTTTAGATTCATAGTAAAAATTACACATTTAGCCACTTGTGTGTGGTTGGTTCCCCTTTGGAAGTCTTCTCTCCTCCTCAGGCTGTGTTGAAACCAAATGCTACACCGTCAGAGGCCCCAAAACCCACCTCTGAAAGGTTGGTGTATAATTTAAGTTTCATGGAAAACTTCTTGAAATTTCCATTACTTATGAAGAGTAAAATATAATAAAAATTCCCTGGCCGCCATCCCTGCCATCTTTGTCCCCCAGCAGGCTTCTGCAGTTTCCTTGTCTCCAGTTTCTTCTCCTTTCCTCCATCTCTGAAAAAAACAGTTCTTGCAGACATGCAGCAGTTCAGCTCTTTCCCTCTGCTTGCATATTCCCTGCAGTAAGCCAGAAGCCAGAAGCTAGCTTTCAGTGAACAGACGGCTAGTTCCAGTGCTCTCCTCAGTTCACCCTGACCTACTGTTCAGCCCTTTCTGTCAGGAATCAGTCATACAGGCCCTAACACTGCACCGCACTCCCAGGAGCGAGATACCACTCACGTCAGTGTAGCCTCAGCCTTGTGGCATGTGGGCAGGGGAGAGGCAGGAGAGGAGGAACCGGGAGGACAGTAAAAATGTGTCAATACGGGGAGAACTTCTCCCCACCCAAGGTCTGATGTAAGACCAGTGGAAGCAAAGGCATGGCTTAGGGGCTGGCTGAAGTTGCCCCAAGTTGACAGACAGTTATCAATGCCTATTAGCCAAAGACCACCAGGGACACACACAAAGTTGAATTAGTTAGACTTCCTGCTCTTTGCAGAGAGGAAAAGCTCATACCTTGGAAAACTGTGGGGCATCTCGGAAGGACTTGTTACAGAATTTGGTTTATTTTGTTAGGTGACTTGGGGGAAGGTTCAAGGAAGCAGGGCTCAGCTCTCGATTGGGTGTTCTGAGGAAGGGGGTGTCCTTCTGACTGGACATCCATAATAGCTTGCTCAGGTTCCCATAACAAAATACCACAGACTCGGTGCTCAAACAATAGAAATTTATTTTCTCACAGGTCTGGAGGCCAGAAGTTCAAAATCAAGGTGTGAGCAGGTGTGTTTTCTCCTGAGGCCTCTTTCCTTGGCCGGAAGAGGGCCGCCTTCTTGCTGTGTCCTCACGTGGCTGTCCATCTGGGCCCGCGTGCCCCTAGTGTCTCTGTTGTGCGTCCAAATTTCCTACCCTTACAGGGACAGCTGTCAGATTGGATTTGGGCCTCCAGTCACCGTCTCATTTTAATCACTTCTTTAAAGACCCTGTCTTCAAATACAGCCACATTCTGAGGTACCGGGGTATGGCCTTCAACATTTGATTTTTTTTTGGGGGGGAACATCATTCAGCCCAGAATGGTATCTTAAAACATCTTGTCTATAAGGTGGGGGAATCATAAAGGCTAAAGCTGGGATTAGGGAAGAAGCAGCAGTTACTCATTAGCCAGGACATGGGGATGTCTGGTCCTTTTTGTGGTTCGGACAAGGTTCATGTCTTGTCTGTGTGGAGACATGATTATGGAGTCATCTGGTTTTTGTCTTCCTGCACCACAGTCTCAGACTGGCCTTGCCAGTTGTTGCTATACTGTGAAATTGTTTACGTTCACCATGCAACGATCAGTAGGCGAACACCACGGCCTGGCTGTGGATATTGGCGGCTTGTAGCCACACCAAGGCCTCCCTGATAAAGCTAGGCCACTCCCTGCTGTCAGGGGAGGTTTTCTCCTTCCCAGGATCCAGGTACACACAGCGGACTTGCTCAGCAAAAGCAGCTGTGGGATAATTGCTACCCTTTCCCACTTACAAATTCTGGCGCCAATAGCGGGTGACCAAGAGAGCGTGGCAGAATTCTGGTTCCCCTTTGGGAATGCATGGAGCCTGAAGGCCTGGACAGGCGGGAAGCAGGTCTGCAGTGGCGCCCGTTGAGCACACACTCTGATGCTGTAGCCCCCGGCTGGAATACCTGGGAATTCCTGGCACTCCGTTTCACCCGGTGTATTAGTTTTCAGTTGCTGTGTAACAAATCACTAACCCAGTGGATTAGAAGAGCACACATTTATTGACTCACAGTCTCTCTGGGTCAGGAGTTCAGGCATGGCTTACCTGGCTCATCTGCGTAGGGTAACACAAGGCTGCAGTCCAGTTGCTGCCCAGGATGGGGCTCTCACCAGAGGTGCTGCTGGGGGAAGGATCAACTTCTGTGCTCACTCAGGTTGTTGGCAGAATTCATTTCCTCATGGCTGTAGGACTCATGATAGCTTGCTTCCTCAAAGATGGCAATGGAGAGACTCCACGCAAGATTGGCACCACGTTCTCGTGTAATCCCATCCAGGGAATCACATACGTCCCATCATCTTTGTCACCTTCCATCGGTGAGAAGCACGTCACAGGTTCTGCTCACAACTCAAGGGGAGGCAATTCAACAAAAGTGTGAATACCAGGAGGCAGGATCAAGGGGCCTGCCCTCCATACCTGGGCTGTCCTGACCATCTTGGGAAATGTGCAGTGTGTTAAGTGGTCAGGATTGGGATGGCTGCAGGCTGGTCAAGCCGGGCTGGCTGGGTGAGGCCAGGAGAGGGCACAGAGGTGTGGTGGAAGCCACGACAAATCCTCTGTGCACCCTGAAAGCTTTGTTTCTGAGGGAAGGTCTGATTTTGGGGAAAGAACGAATAGGCCTTCAGCATATAATTTCCTCAGGTGACTGCTGTGAAGGGGACAAGCCTCATAGATTTACGTAAATTCCAGAATCCATTGGTAGGGGCACAAAAGGAAGAACTTAAGAGTAGGTGAACAGAGGAAGGACATATCAACCGTATATGAAGGAGAAATAGAAAGTAGCAGGGAAAGGTTTAGGAACATCCAGGTCTCTGGCAATGAGATGCAAGGACAATACTCAAGTGAGGAACTGAACTGGATACAGAAACTCTGGATAGGCAGAGAGGAGGCTAGAGGGACGTTTAGCATCTCCTTCCTAACCTAAGGGGAAGCCAGGAAGGCCAATCAGCCTAGATTGGCCTTCTAACCTAGAAGATAGGTGAGGACCTGGTCGTGCCAGCCTGCCTGTCGCCAGGTCTGGGGCCCCACTGTGAAGTCATAGGGACTCAGGAATGTCTGTATAGACAATGTATATAGCATAGATGTGATTCTGTTGAATGTCTGGACACTGAGTATCTTATAGAATAAATTTCACTTAAGGATGGGTCTAAGGTAGGAAGCTCCACCTAAAAAAAATATTAGAACCAAACAAAATGGTTCATTCACTAGACATTTCAAATTCAGTGTATGACCATATCCTGGGCCATAAAACAAGTCCCAATTAATATAAAATCATTGCAATCATACAGAATATGTTCTCAGATTACAGTGGACTTAGACCAGAAATCAATTAACAAGATGTGTAGGAAAAATCCATAATTTGAAAAATAAGCAACGTACTTTTAAACTATCCATGGTCAAAGAAAAAAGCCACCAGGGAAATTAGAGAGTATTCCAGGGGTGCCTGAGGCTCAGTCGGTTAAGCGTCTGCCTTTGGCTCAGGTCATGATCTTAGGATCCTACTCAGCAGGAAGTCTGCTTCTCCTTCTCCCTCTGCTGCTCCCCCTGCTTGTGCTCTCTCCCTCATGCTTGCTCTCTCTCAAATAAATAAATAAAATAAAATTCAAAAAGTATTCCAAATTGAATGATAATGAAAATACATCTTTTCAAAAATCTGGGCAATGCAGCTAAACCAGTACTTAGAGGGAAATTTATAGCTTTAACATGCTTATATTAGAAAAGAAAGGTTTAAAGTTAATGACCTAACATCACTCCTTAAGCAGCTAGAAAAAGAAGAGGAAAATAAATTCAAAGTAAGTAAAAGGAAGGGCATAATAAAGAGCAGGAATCAAGGGAATAGGGAAGAGACAAACAACAGGAGAAAACTAACAAACTCAGTCTCGTTTTGTCACACATTTTCCCTCCCCCTCTTCCCTCTAGCCCCAGTTGATGGGTGGAGACTTCATTTGGAGTGGGGGAAAGAGTATGAAATAATAATAGTTCCTGACGCTTTCATCTCACAACCAGAGAGACGATTTTTGCCAGTAGGTGGCAGTGCTGGTAATCTGAAAACGCCGACAGGCTACACTTCGGGTCGGTTGGGGGGCCAAGGTTTGCAGTTCGGCTGAAAACGGGTCGTTTGAAGACCGGAGAGTCAGCTCCAGAAAGCAAATCCTCACTGAAACCTAGGACAAGAAAAATTTAGCGATTTCACACTTAAACGACTGTGGAACGAAAGCTGGAAAAACTTGGCTTTTTAAAGCCAGGGGTTCTTTCCTGGAGTTTTGTAGATGGGCACTTGCCGTTCAGAAAACTCCTCCCATCGTGTGTAAATCTGGGCCACTGCGCCTCCCCCCACGTCTCCCCGCCTTTGCTTCTAGTTTCTATCGAGTCTCAAAATGGACAGCAACTCAGAATTAAGAACCCCCACTACACCCCTCAGAAGGTGATCCCACGTAAGTCTGGGCTATACAGAAAGGCTGGTAAAGTGCACTCCGGCCTCGGGTAGCAGGTGGCAGGGGCTGGGCACAGCTAGGGGCTTTGATAATTTTTTTCTTCCTGAAGCATCAACGCTGTGAAAAGGCCCTTGGAAAGTTTGGGGGCAGAAAGGGAGCAAAAACATTTTGTAGGCCTGCAATGTGCATCAAACAAGATGCTTTCCATCAATGTCCTCATCTAATCTGTGAGGTAATCCGAATTTGGTGTTCACATGCTTAATACTATTACCCCACATCCCTTAAGAGGACACTTAATGGAGTGCCGGCCTTTGTGGTTCCGGACTTTAAGTGTATGCACATACTGACTATTCCCCTCTTTTACAGACAAAACTTCAATGCCATTTCCTTTGTTTAAATGAGCTTGCCTTAAAAAAAAAAATAGCCTATATTTGTTTCTTTGGTCTGTCTTTTTCGATCAAGAGCCACCCTCAGAACTGGTAGCCTAAATACAGACGTGAGGGTAGGAGCCAATAGGATTTCTGCGCGAGGCTGGAAGACGGTGCTGGAACTGGACTCTTCCCTTCTGGCCGGCTCACACGGTGGCCGGCGGCCCCGGCCGGGTTTGGGCGGGAGAAGCGGGACTGAGGGGCAGCGGGGTGGGGGGTGGGAGGTCAGGGCCCCGCCCCACGTGGCCGCCGCCGCCCGGCTCGCCCCAGCCCCGCCCGCAGGCGGCCGCGCGAACTGCAGGGAGAGCCGACGCCAGGCGCGGGGCTGCCGGCCAGCGCCCCCCACCCCTGGTCCCCCGAGCCCCGCGCGCCATGGCGAGCGCCCCGCTAGTCCGCAGCTCCGCGGCCGCCGGCTAGCCGGACTGTGCGGTCACTGCTGCCTTACTCCTTCCCCCTCCCCTCCCCGCCTCCCGGGGCTCCGAGCCGCGGTGGGGAGGATGAGTCCCTGGAGCTGGTTCCTGCTGCCGACCCTCTGCCTCCTGCCCCCCGGCGCAGCCCCGCGGCGCGGCGCGCCTGCCTCCGCCAACTGCGAGCTCAAGCCCCAGGTAAGGCGCGCGTCCGGCGCGGGCGAGGCGGCTTCCCCGCACCTCGCGGGGGTGGTTACCGTCCCAGGCCCGCGAAGCACCGCGCCCTCGGATCCCGTGCGTCCGGCCGCGGCCCCGGGTTCCCCTTTATGGCGGGGGGCACAGCCCCCCGGCCGTATGAGACCCTGTCCCCAGCCTTCGCTATTGGGCAGGGCAGCAGAAGGGAGAGTCCCGGCGGGGTCTCCTGGGTCTCTCCAGCCTGCTTCGCGGGCTTTAGCGGACGTCGGGCGGATGAGTCTTCGACGACCGAGCGCTGCAGGGACTTGGGCACATTTACTTTGGAAGTTTGTTTTGCCCTCTCTTGCCTAGCATTTAATTTCTCCTGCTTTTATTGAGATGGTAAAAGCGCCCTGCAGCTGCTTGACTTAACCTTCATATATTCAATACCCGAGTTAGAAGGGATTTGGGGGAGCTGAAGCCATTCCCCTTGTTTTACCGATCTGGGAAACTGAGGCTCAGAGAGGGACCTTTGTGCCCCAGGTGACAGAGCGCATTCGCGAAGTAACCACATCTGACAGCCTTGCGTTCACGCACACGCGCTTCCCTCGGTATTCGCATCAGCGTTTTGCAGGTGAGGGGAACTCAGGCGAGGGAGTCCCGGTGACCTGCCCCGGTCCACCCAGCCCTCCAGGAGCAGAAGCCGAGCGGAAATAGGACAGGTCTTGCGCCTCCGAGACTGGCCTTCTATCGAGATTTCCTTCTCCTGATCAGTTTTCTTACGCTCGGAATTTTCTGTCGTTCTCAAGTTCCTCTTTTCCGAGCTCCTTGGAGCTTGAATTTTGTGTTTGTGTCGGTGGGTCTGATCTCCGGATCTCTGGAGCTGGGGAGGGTGATCCTAGGCCCGTCCTTTGGATGGCGTGTGCACCCTCGGACACTACGTCGGCCCACCTTCGGTGACACCTGCGCAGCATCATGGGCCCCGTCACCCTGGCTGGTGGTAATTTTATTCATCATCCTAACCACAGCGAAGGAGAGGGTGACCTAATTGAGCCTTCCTGTTCCACGGGGTTTAGCGGGGAGTCACACTGAGCTCCCTAACGCGTCCTGGGCTGCGGACATGCGGAGGCTCTAAGAAGGCGGGAGGCGCAGTCGCCGGAGAGGAACGGTACGGCAGCTGCGCTCTTGTTCTACAAAGCAGAAATCCATCCTTTCCTATGAAAGCAAACGTTTTTCACTGTTGCAAATCCACTCGTAATTATAGTGTGACCAGTGAGTCTTGATAACGTCTCTGTTTCTCTTGATTCTTGAACCTGTCTTCATGGCCTTTTTACTCCCTAGTTCTCAAACTTTTTGGTCTCAGGACCCATCTACGTTCTAAGAAAGTATTGAGGACTCCAAAGAGCCTTTATGTATGTGGGTTAATGGAAATATTAGTAAAACACAAGAATACATAAGGACACATGCCATTAATTGTCATAGCAGTGATATTATGCCACACCTGTAGCCTCTAGAAAAGTCTGTTTGTATACACTTATGAGAGAATGAGAGCATAAGAGGAAAATATCTTAGTATTATTACTGAAATAGTTCTGACTTTACAGACTGCTCGGAAGGGTCTTGGGGACAGCCTCAGGTCCCTGGACCACATTTTGAAAATCTCTGTTCTGTTCTGTGGGCAAACTGTCTTATCCCCTGCCGAGGTCAGGTCAGTCAGTGGCAGGACTGCGGGTGGGTGTCCGAGGAGGCTGGGGTCTTGAGATTGTAGAGCTCCGGAATCCAGCCTCCAATCCAGCGCAGTGGCTTACTGGGTAGCATTCTGCGGCTTGAGAGCTGGTTTGGTGGTCAACCTTCGTTAATCATTACAGAGAGCTCCTCCGAGCTGGTCTCTCTGCAGATATTGCAGGCTTTGCACTGAGCACCATGCAGGTTGTCTCTTCCTTATCTATACTCAAACAGAACTCAGTACGTGTTCTTTATTCTTCCTGCCTCTGTTCTTTCACATGTGCTATTTCTTCCCCCACATATCCACATGCTTGCTCCTATACTTCCATCTGGTCTTTCCTCAAACTCTTTGAAAGAGACCTTTCCTGATTATCTATTAAAGATTATGTCAACCCCCTGACCCACCTGCCCTCCTATCTGCCTTTCCTGCTTTATTTTTTCCCGGAGCACTTAACTGATAAAAATTTGTTTGCTTCTGCTTCCCTAACCACCCCCCCCCCACCATGTAATCTTCATAAGGGTAGGAATTTTTGTCTGTTTGGCTTGCTGCTGCCTCCCCAGTGCTTAGAAGAGTGCCTGGCTGCAGTAGATGCTCAATAAATATTTGTGAATGAAGAGTGTCAACTAAAGCCAACTCACTTTGGTATCTTCCTAGCTGGTGTGTTGAAGAGTACTTTTGGAAAAGTGCCATTATCACAGGCCCCAGGAGGCTGGGACGGGAGGGAGCTGAGGGGTGCAGCCGCTAAGGGACTTAGTCTGCATTGCACAAGTTGTCATTGTGCTCCTTTGTTTCATTGCATGGATTACTGATGTGTGTGTTAAAATCGCCAGTGACTCAGTTGACAGAGCTTGTAGCTTCTTGCGTCTGTCATCCATGGCCGTGTCTTTTTCTTTCAGGGCAGTTGCAGCAAGGTTCAGAAGGGACGTGTTTATGGTGTTAAGTTTTTATTCTATTCGGTCATAATGGTTTTTTTTTTTAAGATTTTAGTTATTTATTTGACACAGAGAGAGAGCACAAGCAGGGGGAGCCACAGGCAGAGGGAGAAGCAGGCTTCCTGGGGAGCAGGGAGCCCGATGCGGGGCTCGATCCCAGGACCCTGGGATCATGACCTGAGCCGAAGGCAGACGCTTAACCCACTGAGCCATCCAGGCGCCCATCCTTCAGTCAAATGTTAAAACACATCGCTTCACCTAGTAGCACATGGTGGCCACAGTTACACTGAAATGGGGTAGTAGAACAATTTTGTTCTTTTCCTTTTGTGGAGGCAAAACAGCCCCACCCCTGAGTATAAGGGCGGCAGGGGCAGTTGCACCCCTTGGACCCGCGCAGTGGCCTGGGGGGTTGCTGGTGGGCAGAGGCACGGGGAGAGCTCCTGGATCAGAAGCCCTGAAGACTTTTCTTTCAGCTCCTGCTCTACCCAAGGCGTGCCTGGGAGGGCGCCATCAGTGGCCGGCAGAGGGGGTTGCTGGTGCCACGTGGGACAGAGCTAGCCCCTTGGTCAGAGCAGAGCTCCATTTACTGAAGAAGCTCTATAAGATGAGGAACGTTTCTTTAAAAACACTTCAAAACCCCTGCCTTAAAAAAGTGGGAAAGCCCCCCAGATTGCGTTATTTTGAAAAGACAGAGTGGGAAAAGGTGGCAATCTGAGGATTTAAAAATGGTGTGGGGGCGCCTGGGTGGCTCAGTCAGTTAAGCGTCCAACTCTTGAGTTCGGCTCAGGTCATGATCTCAGGGTTGTGAAATCAAGCCCTGTGTCAGGTTCCATGCTCAGCGCGGAGTCGGCTTGAGATTCTCTCTTTTCCTTTCCCTCTGCCTCCCCCCCACCCTCTGGCTCATTCTCTCTCTCTCTCAAATAAATAAATAAATAAATAAAATCTTCAAAAAAAATGTTGGTGTGGATTTATTTGGCGAGGTCCTGGGGCTAGGGAAGGGGACCCGGACAGAGCCTTTTCAGATTCTGAGTCAGGAAGTGCTCCTGAGCCACCGTGTACCTACTAGAGTATTCGTGGAAAGAGATAGGACGCTGAATCATGAGTATAGCCTGTTGCATGTTAAGGTCGCATATTGTGGTGTTTTAAACCCAGGGCTCAGCCTGCCTGGCTTCGAATCCACTCAGCAGCTAGGGGACCTTGGGTAACATCTTAATCCTCTCAAGGTTTCCATCTCTGCATGTGGAAATGGCCAGCATCTTAATTAGTTGTGTATCTTCTCAACTGCCTTTCTTCCGATTCTCTCCTGAATGGGGGGTGCCTGGCAGGCTTTCACCCCCACCATGCTACCAAAACTCTTCTTGTTTAGGTCCCCAGTGTCCTCAGTGTTGCTCCATCCAGAGGCCAGTTCTCAAATCCTTGTCTCATTTGGCCCATCAGCCACACTGAACCCCTTGCTTACATTCTCCTCCTTGAAGTGCTGTCTTCAGTTGGCTTCCCACTCTTTCGATTTTCTCAGCAACCTCGATGGTCACTTCTCTCATTCTCTTTTGCTGGCTGCTCTTCTTTCCCTTGACTTTGCAAGGATAGATTATTTCTAGACCTTTTTTTCCCCAATTTGCACATAGTCCCTTGGAAATCTTACTCAGTCCCATGACTTTAAATAACGTCTAAATGGTGATAGTACCTCGTGTTTATCTCTGGCCCAGGCCTCTCCGAAAGTCCAGACTCCTGCATCCACCTCCTAGCTCAACCTCCCCACTTGGTTGTTTGCTTGATATCTCGACTCAGCAGGGCCCAAGCCAGACTTCTGACCTTCTGCTCTGCTCCTGCTCCATCCCGTCTCTCCTCTCTCTTGGTTGATGGCAACTTCAGCCTTTTAATTAACCAATTCCTCAGCAAGTCCTATTAGCTCTAGCTTCCAGAATATATCCATCACATCTCAGTTCTGTCACTACCACTGTGTTCTCTCTCTTGGATTCTTTTGGTAATGTCCTAACTGACTCTCTTGCGTCTGTCCTCATCCCTCCATAGTCTACTCCTTATGGCCGCCAGAGTGATCCTGTTTACGCATTAGGTCGGCTCCTATTGTTCCTCTCACAGAAACCTGCCCTAGCTCCAGTGTGGCCTGGCCTTGCTCACCTCTCTGACCTTTCCCCCTGCTTTGCTCTTCTCTCATCCTGCCATAGTTATGATGACATCCTTGCTAGAACCTTCCTAGAACCTAGAACCAGGGCCTTTGCACAGCTGTTCCCTCCTCCTGGAGGAAATGCTCTTTTCTCAGACATCCCCCTGGTTTGCCCTTTCACCTCCCTTCACAGCAAGGCCTAAATCTCCTACCAGACATTCCGTGATTTTCTGATCACCTTATTTAAGGCTGAATATCTCCTGCACCCGTATTCCCTGTTCCCTTTCCTGCTTCCATCTTCTCCACAACGGATATCACTGACATACCCGAGGCAGGGACCTGTTTTTCATTCACTGTTGTATTTCTAGGGCCCTAGAATACCCCAGTGTCTCCTGCCTACAACAGTGCCTGATACATAATAAGTGCTGCATAAATAATTGTGGAGTAAATGCACGTTGAACAAATGTAGTAGGAGCATTCATGTGCAATGCTTGGATTGACCCTGGTGCACAGTGACCATTATTGTTCTTAGCGTCATTATTGTTACTATGTGGCTGGATGCCAGAATGTGAGTCTCTTTTTTTTTTTTTTTTACTATGAGCAGTTTTCAGCAAAAAGATTGTACAACAACTGCATTTCTATTTTTTTAAAAAAGATTTTATTTATTTATTTGGCAGAGACAGTGAGAGAGGGAACACAGGCAGGGGGAGTGGGAGAGGGAGAAGCAGGCTCCCCAGGGAGCAGGGAGCCCGATGCGGGGCTCAATCCCAGGACCCTGGGATCATGACCTGAGCCGAAGGCAGCCACTTAATGACTAAGCCACCCAGGCGCCCCAACAACTCCATTTCTAGACTAATACTAATTGAAAAGGCAGTAATAAATAATTAATAAAAATGGATACATATAGTTGAACAGATTTTTTTTAAAGAGAAGTTAAAGGGGGCGCCTGGGTGGCTCAGTTGATTAAGCGACTGCCTTCGGCTCAGGTCATGATCCTGGAGTCCCTGGATCGAGTCCCGCATCGGGCTCCCTGCTCGGCAGGGAGTCTGCTTCTCCCTCTGACCCTCCCCCCTCTCATGTGCTCTCTCTCATTCTCTCTCTCTCAAATAAATAAATAAAATCTTTAAAAAAAAAAAAAAAAGAGAAGTTAAAGGGGCACCTGGGTGGCTCATTCGGTTAAGCCTCTGTCTTCAGCTCAGGTCATGATCCTGGGGTCCTGAGATTGAGCCCCGCGTCGGGCTCCCCGCTCAGCGGGGAGACTGCTTCTCTCTCTCCCTCTGCCCCTCCCCCTGCTTGTGCTCTCTCCCTCTCGCTTATATAAATAAATAAATAAATCTTAAAAAAAATAAAGAGAAGTGTTAAGTATTTTGAGGTAGGATGAGACTTTAGGGAGATTAAGGGTATTGGGGGAAAAAACAAACCAAAACCAAAGTGAAATGAAACCAGCCCTCCCACTCTGCCTATCCCCCAACCCCAACCATGACCCTGCAATATGCGTTGGATTTTCCTGGGAATATATTTAATATCATAGTCTCCTGATAGATGACAATGAGTTAGGGTGCCCACGGGTTTAATAATAGCATTGTAGCTCTTTGCTCTGTCTCCCATTTGGAAACTGTGTAGAAGTCCTTTGCTAGACTGTGTGGAACTTGTGTGAGCAGATCCCTCCTATAGGTCAGCGGTGCCCAGTCATATCACCATCCAGGGCCCTTCAGTTAGCAACTTCCCCGTAAAATGAACAAATAAACCAAAATAAACGTCTACCTAGAAGACCACCTCTACCAAACCAGTTGCCTTTATAGGTAATCATTTTGTGACCCATTTTAAATGAACCAAAGTATAACCGTCCGTCTCGGCTTTTGATTTGATTAGCCTCTAGTTAACCAGTGTTTTTCTACTGGCTTGATTTAATTCTAACAAACAGTGAGGCATTTGACTGCTTAATTAACCTTGGCAGCCATTGTTTTGGATAGAGTTTCAGTTTGGCTTTTTGATGTATTTAAATAACCCTGGAGACCGTCATTACTCCATAAGAGGGTGCCTGAGGGCTGGCTGGAGACCCTGGATTTGATTCATCCCTTAATATCAATTCAACCATTAATAAGTTTTAAAAATACATTCTTTCTTTCATTTTTCATTCATTTAACAATTACCTGTCTAGTTTGTTTATTCCCATAACCTATAACAGATATTGTTATCTAACTTTTAAAGATGGGGAATCTGAGATAGAGAGAAATGAAGTGGCTTTTAAAAATCTCGGGGAGGTAGCTGAGACAGAAGCAGAATTTAGGCTCTTGTTACCAATTAGTGCAGTCTTGAAAAGGTGTGTGTGTGTGAGCAGAACTGTAACTTAAATACTTAAAAAAAAAACCAAGGTCACAGGCTGGGGGCTAGTGAGATATGTTCTGTTTGGCTTACAAGGCATTTAAGAAAATGGAGGCAAAACATATTCCAATCAGATTTTTTTTTTGAGAGAGAATGTGTGAGCTGGGAGGGAGAGGCAGAGGGAGAGAGAATCTTTTTTTTTTTTTAAGATTTTATTTATTTATGGGGGGGAGATCACATGCAGTGGGGAGCGGTAGAGGGAGAAGCAGACTCCCTGCTGAGCGGGGAGCCCGATGCGGGGCTCCATCCCAGGACGCTGGGATCATGACCTGAGCTGAAGGCAGACGCTTAACCAACTGAGCCACCCAGGTGCCCCTCCAATTGGAATGTTTTATTTAAACTCAAGATTTGTAGTTGCTTTTTAAAAGCCTGTTCTGGAACACTAGGCCTGCTCCCAGGTGGCCAGCACTGGCTCAGGCTGCTTTAGCCAATAGTGTTTATCCAGAGCTGAGAGCCTATTCGCTGCCCACCTTCCCCCACCATTATCTCATGCCCAACCCTTGTGTTCTCTGCCCTCCTCTGAGTGGTCAGAAGGTGTTTTTGTGGAAGGTGGCCAGAGGGCAGGAGGAGAAGAGAAGGTTGAAGGCTGTGAGAATGGGGCCCCTGAATCAACCAGCTTTTGCCTTAGATTGTGAGATTCTGTGTATCATTTCATTTGAAAATAGGTAGATGCTGCTTACTTAAACCATTAACACACAAATGCAAATACGGCTGATCCTCATTATTTGTAGATTTCGTATTTGTGAATTGGCCTGCGTGCTAAAATTGATTTGTAACCCCTATGCTTGTGGCACTTTCATGGTCATGTGCAGCCATTCCCAGAGCTGGGGAAAATTTGAGTCGCCCGATGCACACACTCGCAGCTGAGGTCGAATACATTGATGCTGTGCTGTGTTTCAGCTCTCAACAAGTAACAGGTGAACAAGTGTCCTTTTGCTGGTCTACTGAATGCTACGTTTTTTGCATTTTATGCTTCTTGTGGGTGATCTCACTGTTTAAAATAACCAAGCACAGAGACCGTCTCGTGTTCCTAAGCACAAGGAGGCTGTGACATGCCTTAGGGAGAAAATGGATGTGTTAGATGAGCTTCGTTCAGGCATGAGTTTTAATGCTGTTGGTCGTGAGTTCAGTGTTCATGAATCAACGACATGTATTCAATAAGGTGCTTTTCAACGGAAGCACATACAGAACAGGGCTACGCATTGATCTGAGAATGAAAATGTTGTGACCAGAGGCTTGTAGGAACCTAACCCTTATATTTCTCCTAGGAGCGGCAGTTCATTATTCGGTAATTCAGTGTTTGTTTATAGAACATAACTATGACAATAATGAGAGCTGATGGTAAGTTGAAACTCTGCAATCCAGGAAAGCATGTTACTTAAAAGGCTGCTGAAATTAAAGCTTTTTTTTGTAAAGAAATGTCTTTTCTGTAAACCTGGATTTTCACATTTCTGGGTTGCTTGACGCATGGTTCACCTCATGAGTCTATCTGACTTTGAGACTTGAAGTCCTGGAGGGCTGCCCTGTGCACGTTTTTATAGGGGGTCTCTTAATGAACAGACATGTCGTCAATGCCCACTTTCGAGACTGAGACACTCAGGGCACCGTGGCTTGGCCGCGGGTGGATGCTCACCGCTTCTAAGCCTGTAGCTGCTGGGAGAATGTGCAGCCATTGAGAGCCACTGCTTTTGGGAATGTTGGGTTTGAGATCCAAAGCCACAGACACCATCAGTCTCCTGCCTGGGAGAGGTACCAGTGGTCTCTTCAGGTGTCCCCTTATCTGTGTCCTTGGAGTCTCTTGAGAGTCCCTGCTTTACCTCCGGCCCAGTTCATTGCTAGGGCAAACTCAAGGACGGCTATTGCTTTTTTGACTTCAATCAGCATTTCGGTGGAAAAGGGGGAAAATGCTGCCTTGAGGACTCCTACTGCTGGCAGGTGAATGTACCTAGACTCAGAAGTCTAAATCCGACTCTGATCATTTTTCTCCTGCTGTGTGACTTGTCTCTCCAATTTGTTCTCTCCTGTTGGGTTTCTGACCGTCCATGTTGTGACTTAGTGTCCTTTCTGTTCCTTTCAGCAAAGTGAATTGAATTCCTTCTTGTGGACCATAAAGCGAGACCCGCCGTCTTACTTCTTTGGCACGATCCATGTTCCATACACTCGGGTGTGGGACTTCATCCCGGACAACTCCAAGGAGGCTTTTCAGCAGAGTAGCATTGTGTACTTCGAGCTGGACCTCACGGACCCCTACACGATCTCAGCCCTCACTAGCTGTCAGATGCTGCCACAGGGAGAGAACCTCCAGGACGTGCTCCCCCGGGACATCTACTGCCGCCTCAAGCGCCACCTGGAGTACGTCAAGCTCATGATGCCCTCGTGGATGACCCCAGACCAACGTGGCAAAGGTCTCTATGCTGACTACCTCTTCAATGCCATTGCGGGGAACTGGGAGCGGAAGAGGCCCATCTGGGTGATGCTCATGGTCAACTCCCTGACGGAAGTGGACGTTAAGTCCCGTGGGGTGCCTGTCTTAGACCTGTACCTTGCCCAGGAGGCCGAGCGGCTGAGGAAGCAGACTGGGGCCGTGGAAAAGGTGGAAGAGCAGTGCCATCCACTGAATGGGCTGAACTTTTCACAGGTAAGACCCTCTTTGCATGAAGGACTTGGCCTTTGATTGTGTGTGAATCCACTGAATTATAATCTAGGAGGTGGACCAGAAGCATAGTTTATCCAAAAATTGTCTTTGCTCAAGAATGTTATTCTGGGGAACCTGGGTGGCTCGGTCAGTTAAGTGTCTGCGTTCAGCTCAGGTCATGATCCCACGGTCCTGGGATCGAGTCCCGTGTTGGGCTTTGTGCTCAGCAGGGACTCTGCTTCTCCCTCTCCCTCTGCCTGCCACTCCCCCTGCTTGTGCTCTCTCTCTGTCAAATAAATAAATAAAAATCTTTTAAAAAAAGAATGTTATTCTGATGAAAAAATAAGCCTAAGAGTCAGTTATATCAGTTACATGTGTATTACTGAGAGAGAAAAGGTTTTTTCTCTTGTTATCCCAACAAATATTGGCATACCTTTGTCACTTGTTTTAACTTAGGCCATTCATTAACAAGCTGCATTGAGAGGATGTGGACAATGTGAATGTCAGACTGACTGTCACAGGGTATGGCCTGGTTTGAAAATGATGCTGGCCAGGGCTGTTTTAGGTCACCGTGGTCCCTTTGGGATCATTGCTCTCCCTTTTCAGATCACTCCCCCCAGGAAATTCCTTTGTAAGGCCGAGTTATGTTCCTCTTTTCCATAGTTTATAGTCCCTCCCTCAGGACACGAGAATTTAGGTTCATGTTCTAGAAGTTCTTCATTTCTCGTAAGACAAGTGACACTTTATTAAAGTGCCATTGTTTAATCGGTTTGGTGAAATTTGTTGTTGTTAATGTTTTAAAGTGCATTAGGTGCTTCTGGGGGCCAATGGGAATTTCGCAATATGAAATAAGTAGATTTTACTTAAAAAAAATTTTTTTTTAAAGATTTTATTTATTTATTTGACAGAGAGAGATATAGCGAGAGAGGGAACACAAGCAGGGGGAGTGGGAGAGGGAGAAGCAGGCTTCCTGCTGAGCAGGGAGCCTGATGTGGGCCTCGATCCCAGGACACTGGGATCATGACCTGAGCTGAAGGCAGATGCTTAACGACTGAGCCACCCAGGCGCCCCATTTAATTGAAGTATAGTTGACATACAACATTACATTAGTTTCAGGTGTACAACATAGTGATTTGACAATTATATACACTATGAAATGTTCACCACAATAAGTATGGTTAACATCTGTGACCATACAAAGTTGTTACTATTATTGACTATATTGAAATAAGTGTTCTTGTTTTGCAGATATTCTCAGTGGTTGGCCTTGGGAGGTTGGACCTCAGAATAAAAGTCAACCCTCTAGGCCTTAGCAGGTATTGAAAGGCTGAACTGGGGCTGTTACTTTAAGAACTTAAGGACATTCAAGAGCCTAAAAATAGTGTTCCTGAGTTGATAATAAAATTTGTAGGGAATTTAATTTACCTGGCTAAGATTCTATATTAATAAACACTCAGGTGCTAAAATACAGTATTTGTTTAGCACATTGAGATTTATTGACAAATTAAGGGACCAGTAGTTGTCCTATTGATCTCTTGGGGGAGTTTTCTTTGCATTATTTTGGAAACCCAAAGAGTCAATATTCTAATGTTTTCAATGTCTGCATTTAATACAATGTTTTCTAAAAGGCAAGTGCTTTGATTTAAAGGCTCATTGATTTTGACCTTACAAGCTTGAAATCTGTGAGCATTTTTGCCTGAGCTAAGCCTTCTTTCATACTTCCAGTTGGGAAAGGAAAAGGCTTGGAAGTAAAATATTATCTTAAGCAAGGTATCATTGTTTTTTTTTTTTAAAGATTTATTTATTTGTGGGAGAGAGAGAGAGCATGCACAAGTGGGAGGGGCAGAGAGAGAGAGAATCTCAAGCAGACTCTGCGCTGAGCAGGTAGCCAGTCACCGGATTCGATCCCATGACCCATGAGATCATGACCTGAGCGGAAACCAAGAGTCGAATGCTTAACTGACTATACCAGCCAGGTACCCCAAGCAAGGTATCCTTGAAGGAAGGTGTGTAGCACCATTTTTTAAGATAATAAATACATTTAAGAAACATTTTAGAGCACTATAGTTATATACTAGAGTGTCATTTGATTTTGTGACACCTTCTTAAGGTTCAAGTAGGTATTTAATATTCATAAACTGAATTTTTTTATAAGACCTTGAGGCTAAGCTAGTGAGTTTAGAGTTGTTTAAATTTAGGAGGGACAATTGTATGATGTTCCTGAGACTCTTTTTGGGATGTAACTTCCTATGTTTCATTTATAAACAGTAAAATTCAACCTTAGCGAATAGGTCAATGACATTTAACATAAACCTATACCCATATAACCACTACTTGGATTGATTTACTGAACATTTCCATCACCCCAGAAAGTTAGTATAAAGTTTTCTTGCAGCATAACTATACAGAAAAGTGCACATGAATTTTCACAAACACAGTCATGTGCCCAGCACTCGGGGCTGGAAACAGAACAGCACCAGCTCCCCAGAAGCCCCCTGGCCCCCCTCCCATCTACTCCACACTCCCCAACCGAGGATAACCACTCTCCTGAAAGTCTTGGAGCAGGTAATTACCCAGTCTGCCCCCTTTAGGGGGTTAGGCTTCTTTTGCTTAGCCTTCCCCACTTGATTCACCACGTTGCTGTGTGTAGTTGTCCATCATTAGTTCTCACTGCTGTGTGGAATTGAAGAATTCCATCAGAGGCTTTGGGGTGGGGGCTGATGTAGTCTCCCTTCTCAGTAAGTCCAGAGAACAGTAAGATCATCTGCATTCATTTTGATAGAAGCTGAGCCTAACTCATTCCCTTGGGTCCTTTTCTTTTGCCCCTTTGAGGAGTGGTTGGTTCCTTCCTCTTTGTTCTCTGTAGCTCTGAAGAAGGACATCAGGGGGAGCCTGACTCTGCCCTGAGACAGGGAGATGGCCAGGTCCTGCAGGCTCCTGAGCAGCTACCAGGAAGAGGCGGAGGAGAGACTGAGTCTTCCTTGAGGCCGGGGCAGGCCTCCTGGGAGGAGTCCCGTGGCCCTATACTCCAGGGCTCCCCACCCTCCTCTTAGATTGTAGGGCGGAGGCAGCTGGAGCCTGAGGCACAGCTGAGGCTGGAACGCTGTGCTGGCAATGGGAGAAGCAATGGACCCAGAGCCAGATGTACTGGGGTTAGAGTTCCTGCACCATCACCAGTGTAGGCCTTTGAGCTGTTCCCTTAACTTCTCTGAACTTTGTTTTCTTATCTTTAAATTTTTTTTTTTTTTTTTTTAAGATTTTATTTATTTGCGAGAGAGAGAACGAGAGACAGAGAGCATGAGAGGAAGTGAGAGGGAGGAGGGTCAGAGGGAGAAGCAGACTCCCTGCCGAGCAGGGAGCCCGATGTGGGACTCGATCCAGGGACTCCAGGATCATGACCTGAGCCGAAGGCAGTCGCTTAACCAACTGAGCCACCCAGGCGCCCTGTTTTCTCATCTTTAAATGGGGCTAATAATACTTGCCCCCTACCATCCTGTTGTCAGAAGCCAATAAAACAGTAAATTGGAAAACACTTCATAAATACTATACAGATATAAGGGGAAGAGAACTAACATATAATGCCTTCTGTGAGCCAGGCCTCATCGGTAATTTTACATTTAATCTTCAGAACTTCACAAGATGGGCAAGCATCATCCCCATTTTATAGGTGAGAAAACTGAAGCTCAGTGCGCTTAAGAAACTTGCCCATGATTGCATAACCAACAGATGGAGGAATTTGGGTTTGATTCCAGATGTATTAAAGGTCATGGTGACTTTGAGTCTCCAAAAGGTGTGGTGGTGAGGGTGAGACCTTGGAGATTTGAGTTGCAGTGAAAGATTCTGGGCTTCTGTTGTCTAATTCATTAGCCATTGGCCACGTATGGCTGGGTTTTCAGCACTTGAAATGTGGCTAGTGTGACTTAGGAAGTGAACTTTAAATTTTATTTTATTTTAGTTAATTTGAATTAAAATTTAAAAACTGATCATTGATCCAGTTATTGGGAAACTTTTAAGTGTGTTTGGAACACCTTGGGCATGTGGATCTCCTTTCTCAACTATAAATAATATGAAATTGAACTACAAATCAAATGTTTTGATGCAAATTTAGTATCCAAAGTGAGATGTCAGGTGAGTGGAAAATACATGACAGATTTTGAAAACTAAGTACGAAAAAAGAATGAATAACTTTTTTATACTGATTACCTGTTGAGATGATAATGCTTTGGATATACTGGGTTAAATTAAATATATCATTAAATTTAATTTCACCTGTTTCTTTTCTTTCTTTTTTAATGCGGCTATTAGAAAACTTCAAATTAGATATGTGGTTCACACTCTGTTTCTGTTGAATAGCAGTGATCCAGATTGTTTCTGGATGCGTGTGTCTGAGGCAGGTCCACTTGGAGTCCATGCTGCCTGTGATGCGTCCCCTCACTGGACCCTTTGCCCGTGTGCCTAGCCAGGGCTCTGGGGAGCCTCTAAATGCCGATGGCTGCCCTTTCTGGTGTAACCGGCCTGGGTCAGCTTTTCTCCATTGAGTTGTGATGCTCTTTGTTTTTAGCATATCATTACACACACACATTCTCTCACACCCACGCACGCACGCACTACAATGCACGCACCACAATGCACGCACCACAATGCACGCACCACGCGCACATGCATGCCCTCCCTCTGCCTCTGCACTTCCTATTTTGTTCCGGGGATCTGCTTGCCCCTTTCTGTGTTAATATCACATTCTTAGCGACTGGATTTAAATATTTCTTTAATGATTTTGATTATCGTTTTGATGATGGTTTTGTTAATTTCTAGGTCAGTGTGGGCAGAACTGACATTTTCCCCCATGTTAAGCCCAATAATCCGGGAAAATGCCATCCTTTCCATTTATTTGATTGTATTTCAGTCTTCTTATTTTGTAGAATTCTTGATCTAGATTTTGCTCAAGTCATAAGTTTCCTCATTGTTTTTAATAAAAATCTTGCTGGTGTAAAGGCTCTCTTCTCAATGTGTTCTCTATCTGGTTACTGATTTTTATATATTAATTTAACCACTGAGTTGAAATTGTGTATTTTAACAATGGTAGTTGATCCTCTTGCTTTCTTAGTGACCAGATACATCATTCACAAATAATTATTTTATCTTTACCTTTCCGCAGTTTGTCTCATTTCTTCTTGCCCTCATGTGTTGGTTAGGATACCTAAAACAGCGTTAAGTAGTAGTGGTAACAAAGGGCATTCTTTCTTTCCCCAACTTGAATGAGAATGGCTTTATTATTTCACCATTAAATGCAACGCTGGTAGTTGATTAGTCTTTCTGATGTGAATGAAATGTCCTTGAATTTCTGTTTTACTAGGAATTTTTTTTTAAGATTTTATTTATTTATTTGACAGAGAGAGAGAGAGCACAAGCAGGGGGAGCGGCAGGCAGAGGGAGAAGCAGACTCCCCGCTGAGCAGAGAGTCCAACACAGCTCCATCCCAGGACCCCATCATGACCTGAGCCGAAGGCAGACGTTTAACCAACTGAGCCACCCAGGTGTCCCTGTTTTACTAGGAATCTTATCAGAAGTAGTAGTTGTTATTAGTGGAAGCAATTGTTGAGTTTTATTAAGACCCTTTTTTGGTCTCTGTTGTGATGCCTTTTTTTATTGAGATGTAACTGACACGTAACATCAGTTCCAGATGTACAACATAATTATTTGATGTTTGTACACATTGTGAAATGGTCACCACAGTAAGTCTAGTTAACATCTGTCACCGTACATAGTTAACAAAACTTCTTGTGATGAGGACTTTTAAGATCTCTTCTTTTAGCAACTTTCAGTGATGTCTTGATCTATGACTTTCTTTGTGCCTCTATCCATAGACTTCTCAGTATTGAACTGTCCCTGCCCAGCTGACCCTAAACTTCAAAAACCAGGGTGTGAGTTCACTAAGAGTTACCCTCCTAGGCCGCCGTTCCTATATTCATTTGTCAACACATCCATTGAATTCCTGCTGAGCATGGTGCTACGTAAAAAAAGGATAAGATGTAATCTGGTTGTTGCTCCCCAGAACTTGAGGTCTTTATGATGCAGGTAATCAGGTTCTCCAGGACGGGATTCTTCACTGTTTTCCTAGGACTTAGCACCATGGTCCACACTTGGTAGATGCTCAATCAGCTTCTGCGGGGTAAATGATGGAAGGCCTCTTTCTGTTCTAGATCCCTCACGATTCCATTATTTTCCCTACTTCTCTCTCCCCCTGCACATCTCCCCTACCACCCGAGAGCTAAGGGTTCCCCTCAGCTGTCTGGATTTGGCATGAGGGAAATGATGCTTCCTTCCTGTCTGTGGATTTGATCTGGCCGTCTCAGGGCAGATGCCGTGTTTCCCGCTCCAGGATGCAGTCAGGTTGTAGCGCCTCTTCTTTCACCCCAAGTTCCTGCCTGCTTGTACTATTAGGTGCACTGCCATTCCTTGTGTGCAGAAAGCAGATGAGCTTGGAGCCGGAGGCTTAGTGATGCAGGGCTCACCTGTGAGTCCCCTGCCTGCCTTCCCAGCTGCACAGGTGGGTCCCCATTAAAGACTCAAAGAGTTCCCTGGAGAAATGATCTTCCTAAATCCCATTTCCACGGTCACACACCACCAGATACCTATGCACAAGCTCCAGGTGTGGGCTGCTGTCTGTCGGCTTCCCCTGGGGGGCTGACCAGAACAAATCTGGCTGACCAGAGGATTCTCCTGCCCACTTCCCAGTGATGGACTGGATGTCATGTGGGCTGGGGTGGGAATTTGGAACAGGCCCGGTCTTCTCAGCATTGGAGTCTGTCTTTGGGACCCAGTCACGTCTAGGTTTGGGGTCTGAGTCACAGGACCCAAAAGCTAACATGAATGAAGCCAGGAGGCCTGGGGTTGCCCTCTGCTTCCCACATGTAAAGCTGCATCTTTGGGCTTTCTGGATCCCCAGATACTGAAGTTGGTTGGATGGGGACGTCCTGTGCCAAGCCCAGAGTGCGCTTTAGATGATGCGTAAGGGTTCTCATGATCTGAATTGCTGTTGCGCAGAATCGTTTCTGGCACTGTTTACTCTTGCCAATAGATGGCACTCACATATTTCATATTCGCCTTTTCACCTGTCACTTCTGCCGTCCCTTCCAGTAGCCGGTGTCACTGCCAGTTCTTGCCCTCTGCCCTGGGACCCTAACGACTCATTCTCTCTGCTGAAAAGCCTTTTTTTTTTCCCCCCACGAAGTGAAACCTTAAACAACGGTTTGGGCCCAGTGGACATACCTCCTGAGTCTTATGAAAGAGTGCATTTCTTGAGTCACAGTTTTGGTGTGTTGGGAAGATGGGGATTTTTCTTCTTTGGAGCAAGTTCGCTTTCGATGGATCAGTTCCCAAAGAGAAGAAACCATTGGCTCTAGGATGGGGCTCTGGTCCAGGCGGGGCAGAGTGGTGGAGGCAGCCCCTGGCAGGGCAGATTCCTGGAAGGGATGCCGTCCGTGTGTCTCCATCTCTGGCTGTTAAGGGCCAGATGGATGGAGGAGAGGCATGAGCTGGGGAGGTGCCGGCTGGTCTGAGAAAGCCTCCTGAGTACTTGAGGTCAGATTCTTAGGAGGGTGTGGACCGGCCAGGCCCAGGATAGCCCAATCCTAGGAAAGCATGGGGTGCTTTGCTTTGTAGTACTTTGCAGGCCCCAGAGCTCTGTTCCCAGAGGCTATGGCAAGAGTGCTGGTGGGTCAGCGAGCAGAGGCCCCAGTGGGGTCAGTTTCCTGTTAGAATAACCCTGGTGGACGGCTTGGGGTCACGGTGAGACCGAGCAGGGCTGGCCTGGGCTCTTTGGTCTCCCGTTTTCTCCCATCCAAGTACTAACCAAGCCCAACCTTGCTTAGCTTCCGAGATCAGCCGAGACCTGGCGACTTTAGGGTGTGGTATGGCCATAGACTCCAGTTTTCTAATCCATTTCCACTTCTCAGTGCTGCCACCTGCCAGATTCACAAGTCTGACTTGCTGAGGGAGTTCCTGCTCCCTAGTCATAAATTCCAGTAAAAGCAGATGGTCTCATCTTTGAAATTGATCATGATACGGACGGGTGACTTTTTCACATTTTCCATAATGGAAATGGAATGTGCTTGAAGATGGAGATCTTGACATTTTATTTTTCCTGGGTAGGTTTGGCTTAAAGTAAAGGCCTAGAAAAAAAATATATGAGCTCTTGGGGCACCTGGGTGGCTCAGTTGGTTAAGTGTCTGCCTTTGGCTCAGGTCATGATCTCAGGGTCCTGGGATTGAGCCTGGCGTCAGGCTCCCTGCTCAGCTGGGAGTCTGCTTCTCCCTTTCCCTCTGCCACCCCCCTCCAACTCATGTGCATGTGTGCTCTCTCTCTCTCTCTCAAATAAATAAATAAAATCTTAAAAAATATGTATATGCTCCCTAAAAGGGAAGTGGTTTCTAAAATATAGGCAGATTTGTTTGTGAGCTCAAACACTCTTAATAGTGACCTCTTCAAGGCAAGTGAGCTGTGCCTCAGGATACGTTGTCCCTTCTGCCGGGAACCCTTCCTCATGCTGTTCCTCATGCGGGCTGATTAAGCTTACACATTATTTCCTCCATGAGGAATTCCCAAAGCCAGAGTTGGCCCTCCACTGTTCTTAGCATTCCTGTGGAAGCCTCTGCTGGAGCCCTGATGATTGCCTGTCTCAGAGGTGCAGGCTTTTTTTTTTCTTCTTTTTTTAAAAGATTATTTATTTATTTATTTGAGAGAGAGAGAGAGAGAGAGCACAAGGAGCGGGGAGGAGCAGAGGGAGAGGGAGAAGCTGACTCCCATCTGAGCATGGAGCCTGACAAAGACGACAACGAAGATGATGCGGGGCTCAATCCCAGGACCCTGGGATCATGACCTGAACTGAAGGAGACGCTTAACCGACTGAGCCACCCAGGCGCCCCTCAAAGGTGCAGGCTTCTGGGGAAGGCTACGCCATGCTCTCTTGGTCCTCGTACCCCAGCTCCTAGCGCAGTGCCTGGCGCACAGGAGGGGCTCGCGAGTGGTTATAGGACAATGGGCGGGCTGCTGCGGAACGTGCCAGTGAGGCTGGTGGGCCATGGTGAGCTCGTAGATGCCTTGGCTGTAATGGGACACAACACGAGTGTGTGCTAATTACTTAAAGGAGGTGAATACAGCCTTTCTAACTGTGTTAAGACCAGCCAGTTAAAATACACAGTATGTGCAATCTTTTCACTTTTATTTCACTCTTATGCTTTTTTACATTCCTTCGCACCGTTGTTCTGTGATAGTGTCGTGTTCTTATGCATAGCGGGGTGAAGTGCTGCAGTCAGGGTAAATGCTCTAGGGGCCTGTGACATCTCGCCCCTGAATCAACCTCGGGCCTGCTTGCACACAGAGCATCAACATAGCCCTTGTGAAGGACACTGTCTCCAGACGTGGGAAGTCCAGGCTGGCCCATTAGCCCACCCAGGGAGGTCTTCCACGGCATTTCTTCACCTTGGCCTTCCCTTTTGCTTTCTTATTTTTGGACCAGAAGTGGAAAATTGAATCAACTGTGTACCTTATGGCCGGCTGTGATTTTCACGAGCTTCCAGAGACTTGGGCTCTATGTTTCCACCTGGGAACAGGCCTGCTCAGGATTTGAGTCTTCTTCCTTTTTTTTTTTTTTTTAACAACTGGTCTTTATTTGGGACATATTTCTTCAGCACTCAGCATGGGCTAGGTCCTCTGTTTCTTATTTTAGGGACTCAAAGACAAAGCTGGTGGCGATCCTGTCATCCCCTGGCTCTGGGCTGCCTCTCTAAAGTCCAAAGTGAAGTTAAACAAAAGGCGGTATTTTTGTGCACCTGCATGGACACCACACGTGCTGCTGGCATTCTGACCTCCGCTGATCTGACCCTGCTCTGCTCTCTTTGGGGTCATAAGAGAAGCACTTCAAGGGATGCTGCGGTCTCGTTTCTGCTCCATGTCCCTACCTCCTCCCTGGTGAACTAGGCTGGGGGCAGAGCACTTCTTTGACGCCCCAGCAGCCAGTTCTTTCGTGGTGGACCAGCTCCAGGACGCCCCTAGACTCTAGGAATAACTCCCAGCATATCTCTTTAGGAGGGGATGGGAGAGTGTGAGCCCTCTGTCCCTCCTCCACAGTCCACCTCCCAAGCAGGGGTGGGTGAGGCAGAGTCTACCTTGCTTGGAGGAGATGGGGGAAGGGAAAGGGGAAGGAGCCGGGTGGGACTGGACCAGCTGTTCCCTGGGCCCTGCAAGGAGCCAAAGTCTCAGCAGGATGAGGTACTCTGTGGCCCAGCGATGGAGCGAGGCTGCCCCGGGCTCTGGAGGGGGACGTTGGTGGCGCTGTATGGTGTCACAGCTTGGGCATCATGGCACGTCTTCTCTGCTTCTCCACCGTCCCTCCTGACACATTTGGTGCTGCCTTTCCTCCCCGCACTCTTCCATGAGGCCCTTCCTTTCCTTTCATGGCCATTCAGGCCTTCAAAGGGAGCAAGTGGGGCTTTGGTGCCAGCCTCAGCAAAGGCTGTGGAATCATAAAATGTGGATGACAACATGAGAGACCTGAGGGGTCGCCTTACCCCATCCCTGGGGTCCCTGACTCCATTCCAGGCGAGCCTCTGCTCTTAGCAGGTACGTTGGGTAGGCGAGGTTGCTTATCACTGAACAGAATATCCTCGTGGGGTGGTGCTGACTGACTTCTCAGGGAGGGGACAGCTCTGGGATGCTCTGTGCCGTCTGGGGCTTCAGTGGGGCCCCCAGTTTGCCCGGGACTGGGCAGCCATGTTTGCATTTGCAGCGGTCATGGTCATAAGCTGGACACCATCTGATGAGACCGCTGATGTCGTAGACCCAGCCCAGGCCCAGAAGTGATTCTGAGATGCTGTAGGGTCAAAAGTCCTCCAGCACTGGGCAGAGGGAACATGTTTGTAGACATTTGAGACAATCCGTGACTGAACCCAAGCTCAGGGGCCTGACACCTGCCTGTGCCCCTGCCCCACCCTCCCTCCACTCCCCTGCTGCTCCCGCCTTCCTTCCTGGATTCGAACTTGCAATGTCCTTTTCAGCTCCTCCTTTTGGACTCCTGTTCTTGTCACCTTGCCCAAATTCTGCAGCTGTACCCTGGGTTTCTGTTATGGACTGAATTGTGTCCCCCCCACCCCAATTCATATTTTGAAGCCCTAACCCCAAGTACCTCAGAATGTGACTGTATTTGGAGATAGGGTCTTGAAAGAGGTAATTAAGTTAAAATGAGATCACCAGGGTGGCCTCAAACTCAATATGATCAGCGTCCTTTTAAGAAGAGGACATTAGGACACAGACACAAAAGGAGCGAGGACCATGTGAAGACACAGAAGATAGCGGTCTACAAGCCCTGAGGAGAGGCCTCTGGAGAAATGAACCTCACCGACACCGTAATCTCTGACTTTCGGCCTCTAGAACTGAGAGAAAATACATTTCTGATGTTTAAGTCACCCAGTCTGTGGTACTGTGTTATGGCAGCCCCACAAACTAACACAGCCCCTTCTGTCTGGCCTTTCCACTTCATCCCGGAGGAACAGACCAGAAAGGCAAGAAGAAAACTCCACTCTTGTGCTACCAGGATCCATTTACTGATCCTCCCTTCTTCTGCTTATTTCCTTTCTCTTTCTCCTTGTCCTCTGTTTCTCTCTCTCTCTCTTTTTTAGATATTATGTATTTATTTGTCAGAGAGAGAGCACAAGTAGGGGGAGTGGCGGCAGAGGGAGAAGCAGGCTCCCTGCTGAGCAAGGAGCCCGATGCGGGGCTCGATCCTAGGACCCTGGATCATGACCCGAGCCGAAGGCAGACACTCAACTGACTGAGCCACCCAGGTGTCCCTCTCTTCCTCTTCTTATAAGGACTGCAGTCCTATCAGATCAGGGCCCTACCCTTATTACCTCATTTAACCCTAATACCTCCTTAGAAGCCCTGTCTCCAAATACAGTCACACTGGGGGTCAGGGCTTCATCATGTGACTTTGGGGGTGGGTGGGTGGCACAGTTCAGTTTGTGACAGGAGGCCCATCTGACGTCAGGGCAGGATGCGGACTGGGTGGAAGGGAGAGAGAGTGGGCAGGAGGCCTGACCGAGGAGAGAAGGAGAGGAGAGGCGTGGAGGGTGTTGAGGGGGTGGCAGACAGAGAAGAGAGGGAAGGCCTGATCGGCCTGGTGCATTCTGCCAGGTCTCTCTATGTGCTCTCGGGCTCTTCAGGAGCCACCATCATTTACAAAAGGACAACTTACCAAAGGACAGGTTGGAATGTTACCAAAGTTTCTGTCATCCTCATGCTTGAGTCTTTTTGCTGTGAAGAGCCCAGGTCCAAGTTCTTAGGGGCGCTTTCCCTCCCCACTCCCTGGAAAGCAGAGCTCAGTGTCCAAAGAAGTGTGTGGAGGCTTTACCTCCCATGTCAGGCAGCGTGTATAAACGTGACAAGAAAAGAAGCAGAATTTCTCACCATCTTGCTTTGAGGGGCCAGTCTAGACTATTCCATGGGAATAGACTCCTTTCAGGTAGAGAAGGAGGAGGGGTTTTACAGAGTGGCTGGAAGGGAGAAAATAAATGAGCTTGAGGAGGACATCCCCACTGCCTGGATACCCAGGTGAGATGGGAGAGGCAAGGACCAGAAATCCTCAAGGGGGGCTCGAAACAATATCAGGGCGGAATGTTCTGAGGACAAGGAAGACCTTCCCCTACTGCTCTCCAACTACAAGGGGCTGAATGGCTCTCAAAAGTGAACTAAGAAAAAAGACACAACAGCCCACCGCCCCAGAAGGTGAGGCCTGCGCCTGAACAGATGCGAGCCCCTTTGTTCACAGAGCTGGGAGGCTGGTGGGGTGGTGCGGGGCTAATGTGAGCCGCATAATGGGCGGTGCCTTTCATATGCAGAGCAGCCCTCTGACCTGAGGGGGATGAAAGTGCTGCAAAGTGGAGAGGCTCGATGGGGGGCCTTTGTCTTTGACAAAACAGGCATCTGCCGGAATCGAACCCCCTTGCCCGCTCCTTCAGCCCATGGGCTCCCGCAACAATGCCCCAACTGGGACCTGGGTCTCCCCACAGCTGAAGAAGTCTCAGGAAAGAGAAAGAAGCATGCTGCAAATGTTGGACAGGGAGCTTAATCGATTCTTTCCACAGCCTAGAAAGAAAGGGAGAGAGAAGGGCTGTAGGGAGGCAAGGGGAGAGCGGAAGGGGAGACATGGTGGTGGTGGGGTGTTAGCAGGATGGGTGGGGGCGGGTAGCAGGAAGGAAGGGCGGCATTTGAACACTGGAGTAAACTGTCTGGTAGTAAGCTTGTTACTTTTCCGAAGACAGTGCAGATGGGGTGAGTATGTGTCACTGGAGGGATGGAGAAGAGTATGCAGCTAATAAGACATGTTTTGGGGTGGACTGATACTTTTTTTAAAAGACAGTATAAGCAAGCACAATATGAAAGCAGACATCCATCTGACTCACTCTGTTTCCAGAGGGGAAAAGAAAGTCCCTTCAAGTCTCTGTGTTGTCAGAAACTCTATGCTAATTGTAATAATTTCCAATAGTTCTTCCTTTCTTCCTGTTTCTTACCCTTCTTGAAATCTTAACCAATACTCAAAACAAAGCACTTGGCATTTGGCCTAGAGATTTTCTGCTTGTGGATGATTTTTGAGTCTATTCTGTGGGGTCCATGTACTCCTTGGCCATAAGGCTGATGGTGCTGTGTGTCATTGACAGGACGTCCACCTAGTTGTCATGGGCATGGCTTGGGGGGGAGTGGACAGACATGTCCTATGTAGGGCTGTCCCTTCAGGGGCTGTGGTTTGGGTAGGGAGTTGGGAGAGGAGGGAGCATGGTGATTTTGGCATCTCTCATCTGCCTAGCAGGAGAGAGGGTCTGAAATAAGAGGACTGACCTCACATAGTGATCTCTGGGTGAGGGGCATTTGTTAATAGACGCAGAGAGTGACTTTGAGGCTGTCTCTGAATCTTTTTACCTGAGTGGTACTGTTATAACCAGGATAGGGCATTCAGGAGAAGTAGGTATACTGCATGTCCTTGCTCAGAGGTGCATGGGTCCTAAGCAGTTGGGCCTTGCCTTGGAAGAAGTAGGCTTTAGACACCCTGGAGAGGTCAAGGCTGGTCTTGCTGCCATCCTGCTGTTCTTCTACCCAGCTTCTCACTGGAAAGAGCGTGAACTTAGGAGGCCATGGATCTGGGATTGAATCCTGGCTCCCTCCTCATTTCTTATCTTTTTGACTTGGGGCAAGGTACTGAACCTTTCTGAGTCCGTTTCCTCCTCTGTAAAATAGGGTTGATGAAACAAACATCACTGTAGTGAGGAATAAACTAGAGAACCTCTGTAGAGGACCCAGTGCATAACAGACTTTTGATAGAAGCTCGCGGTTACCTTTGCTCCTACAACCCTAAGTGGTTGGGCTTATTTGTACCTACTCAGTACCCTCTTATACCCCATCCCTGTTGATACATCTTTACACCCTTGGTTCCTCTTGCCTCGTTTTATTCTTAGGCATTCTTGTCACGCTAGCAGGAGAAACCGGGACAGCATTGGGGGTTGAGCTTTATTTCTGAATCCAGTAGTTTGCCACCTTACATACCCTTACTCCAAGTGTCTATCTTGGAGTGATCGGTTCAGGAGCCGATCTTGTCAGTGATTTGTTCTGGAGCTGATCTTGTCAGTGATTGGCTCAGGATCCTGGTTTTAAGCCAATCAGCATGCAGAATTCTTCTGGCTTCTCCCATTGGTGTAGGTGTGAGCATGTGTCCTAAGTTGGCCCAAATAGATGGAAGAGAGGAGAGGTTAGAGCAGAGGTGTTTGCTTGCCCTGGCTTGACTTGAATTTTCTAGTTATAAGGGTGGTCCAAAAATTAAGCAGGTGCATAGGCCAGGGGAGCCCTGACCTTACTACACTCCTCTGCTTTTGGCTTTCTGCTGTGTCAGAGTCTGTTTCCTTATGATTTAAACCAACTTAGGTTCTGTTCATCCTGATTCCCACTGTCCCTAGTTACAGGGTAACTGCTCCATATAAACTCCACATTCCTTACCTGGAGTCACCATTTTTCTTTACTGTTTTATCAAATATATATTTTAAACAATATAGTGTTTGGTCTTGTTTTTGAATTATTCTATAAATGGAACTATACTATATATTTTCTTCTGTGTCTTGCTGGTTAACCCAAATTGTGTGATATTCATCCATGCTAATGTGTGTGGCTACTATTCATTTTCACTGTTGTGTGGCATCTACCACAATTTTTTAGTTCTCTTCTTGATGGACATTTGGGCTGTTTCCAGGGTTTTGCTGTTCCAAATTATTTTGCTATAAACATTCTCACAGTAGTCTCCTAGAACCCACATGTGAGAGTTTCATTCCCATATGCTATGGTTTTCCTTTCTATTTAATTAAACTATAGGAAGGAAAGCTGGGATGACTCTCTTGGGACACTTCTATGAGCCTCGGTCTTCCTTCTCTGACTCCTCTTTAATTGGCTTCAAAGGTTACTGTCTTCTTGGTCTCAGGAATTAGATACCTGTGATCTCCAGCCACTTGCCACCTTCTGCTGGCTCCACAATGACCCCCTCGCCGATCCCCAGCACAGCCTTAGACACGCTATTTCCTTCTACCAAGAGATGAGACCACCGTTTTTGTAGTAGGACTGGCTTCTTCAAATTCTTTGAGAGCCTACCCACCTGGGTCTCTCACCTGTGGAACCTGACCTAGCCATAGATTGGCTCCTCCTGTTTGTGAGATGCCTTAGATCCTTCCTGGTAGGCCTGTGGTGAGGGCAGGAGCGGGGTCTGTTGCCCCTATATTTGTTTCCTAGGGCTACCCTAACAAAGTCCCACAGACTGATGGCTTAAAACAACAGAAATGTATTCTCTCCTACTTCTGGAGGCTGGAAGTCCCAAGTGAAGATGTCAGGTCAGCAGGGCCATGCTCCCTCTGAAGGGCCTAGAGGAGAATCCTGCCTTGCCTCATCCAGCTTCTAGTAGTTGCTGGCAATTTTGGCCTTTCTTGGCTTATGGATGCATCCCTCCAACATCACACGCCTGTTTTTTCACCATGCGCCTCTACAGTATCTTCCCTCTGTGGGTGTCTGTCTGTCCACATTTCCCCTTCTTATAAGGATACCATTCCCGCTGGATTAGGGCCCACCCTAATGACCTCATCCTAACCTGATTACATCTGCAAAGACCCTATTTCCAAAAGGTCACATTCACAGGTAATGGGGATTAGGACGAACATATCTCTTGGGGGGAGAAAAGTCAACCCATAACATCCTCTTTTTTACCCCCTCTGCTGCCTCTACGGCTGGTTATGGAGATGACCTTTGGATTGACTTGTCTCGCCTGACCTGTGGGGATTTACACTTGTCGTGTGGTGATGGGAGCTCCTTCTACCATGAGCTCTAGCCTCTGTTTTCCTTCTGTCTTTCTGGGCTTCAGCGCTGGCCTGGGCGACTCTGGCTTCCATCCCGTTCCCTCATGGAGCCTTTACTCTGCCCAAATGAGATGATCACTGGACGTTTAGCTGTTTCTACGTTGGGCTTACTGGTTGTCTTTGCAGTTGCCACACTCCTGCTGCCCTCTGGGGAGGGACTGGCTCCTGGTGACGTGCTGGAAGCAGCCTCTTAGGACGAGCTTGCACTACCATCCTCCGTCCTGCTCGGACTCTCTGAGGCCATGGTCATACTTAGTCGTGCTGGCTGTGCTTCTTCCGGGACCCCTGCTGGCTGTTCCTGTCATCGCTCCATCGTCTGTCCCGGGCTTATGGATTTGGTTGCTGCCATACTCAGCTCTTGCTGTGGTCCTGTGGCTGCCCGAGCTGCCACCACCCCTGTCGTTGCCCCTTTGGCAGGGCCTGGAGGCCCCGTAACTACAGAGGAGTATGTGCTCAGGGTGGATACACTGGCCCTTCCATGAACAGAGGTTTTGGGGGTACATTGGATCCCTCACCCTAGCATGAGCAGAGGAGGTGGCTCAGACAGCACAGGGACCATATGGAGGCTCCTGATGGGCGCCTGACCTGATTCCCTTCTCCATGGAGCTCTGTGGCCTGTGCCAAGGGGAGGAGAAACAATGAAGACAGAGAAGACAGAATGTGAGACCAGAAGGGTCTGCTCCCCTCCCTTTCTGAAACGGAGCAAATCAAATGCTTCCAAGTGGAAGAGTGTTTGAGGTCATTACGTGCAGTCTCCCCTTTAATGCAGGAATCCCCTCTACATGGACATTCCAATTTTGATTGAAAAGTCCCAGTGCCAAGGACAGCAATATTACAGTTCCCCAGGGAACATCGTTGTACACTTCTTTGTTGCACACGTGTGCTAGTATTCCTGTAGGAGAGGTTCCTAGAAGTAGGACACATGCGTTTTCTGTGTGGATGGCTGCTAACAGATTGTGCATGTATGGAAACACACATTGTATCGATATATACAAAAATGACTACATGGCAATCACAGAGAGACAGGGAGCTCAAAAAGAAGAAAGGACTTTCTAATAGTTGAAAATGTCCCACAGTAGAGCAGGGCGCCTGACTTGAGATAGCAGGCATTCAAAAAGAAGAGCTTGGTATACCCTGAGAAGCACTGGGAACCTCTCCAAGGTGGCAAGTCCCCCAGTGGTGGCTTATTTGGCCCTGAGCCCTTCCAAGCGTAACGCATCTTCCAAGGGAGCCTCAGAGAGAACAACAAAGGTTTCGAGGGCCCGTCCCAAAGCGCTCTGAGCCCGTCTCCTTGTGTGTTTGCAGAGACCTGCCATGGGGCTCTGCTTGTCCTCCGTCATAGACCCAGGCATGTCCATTGTATCCCCAGCTGGGTTGGCCCGAGTTCTGCCAGGACCCTCCACGGGTGGCCTCAGGAGATAAATGAGTTCTTCCCAACAGGTAAGAAGTCCTCCTGTGTACCCTGAAGATAGCAGGAATGGCCGGCTGGAAGCTTCAGGGGTAGCTGTGGTTTCAGGGGGTCAAGGACAGAAATCTTGACAGGTTTCAAGGGAAGTAGCCTGCTTAGCTCTTAAGACCTTGGGGGCCTTTAGTTCCTTCCCCTGGTGGCCCCTGCTGGCCCTTGGTGGCACGTGTAGCATGCTTTTCCCGGTGTGTGGCTGGTCAGGCCAGCAGCGTGGCGCTAGGTCGCGGAGGGTGGGCTGATGGGGGCCACGCCCATGGTCGGCATCTGGGATGTGGGTGCGCACATCGGTCACTTCTCTCCTGCTGATCAGGATAACGTTGCTCTCAAACAACGACGTGTCCTTGAATACCCGCTCTCCTTGTCCTCTGGCTGCTGCAGCGCCCCCTGCCAGGTGCCGAGTGTGCCCACGGCGTGGCTGCTGTGGGCCGGGTGACGCTGTAACACAGATGCGCTGCTCTTGGCACCGCCGGTTTTCGGTGGCAGGGCGGAGTGTAGCTCGGGGGCCAGGTAGTGACCGCGATGGCCCGTCTCTCTCGGGGGTTTCCAAGTCCGCCTAGACTCCACTGGGTGTTTGTTAATCCTGTACTGCCCTCTGTGACCTGTTGCCGTCACACACCCTTTTGTTCTGTCCCACTCCCAGGGGGCAGCCCTCAGGCCGAGGGCCAAATCTTCTTCCCCAAATGCAGCTCCGTTTCCCAGAGGACAGGCTGCTGCCGTGGGGGGTGGGGAGGGGCTGCTGCTGTTATTATTATTATAATTATGATGGGAGTATATCAGGCTAATGACTGTGCTGACCCCTCCGGGTGCTTTATCTCCTCTGCCTCTCGTCCTCTTTTCCCTAGTGCCTCTTGCTTGGCCCTCAGGCAGAAAGACTGACAGTGAGTGACAGGGATCTATGTAAGGTATCTGCCACTCAGGAATTTTTAGGAGAATTTGTTGTTCTGCCTCAGCCCAAGTAGCTTGGCAAGGCAGTGACCATACAGGAGGCGTAATTCTTGGAACATCCCCCGTGCACTCCAAAAGCTGGACTTGAGAATTTAGAACGTGGATTTCTTCTGAAATGATGTTTTAGGCGGTGGTTTCTAGGTTCGGCCACAGAGAGTTTTGTTTGCATGAAAAAACTGTAGAAGCAATTACGTTTCAGAAGCATGCTGGTCCCAAAGCCCCCACATCCTTCCTGGTGAGGATATGAGTCAGACTCCAGAAACTGTGGTGCGGAGAACTGGCATTCAGGCTCGGAGAACTGAGCCAGGAATTGACTGCAGGGCAGCACCCACCAGTGGCTCTCTGGAGACGGTTCACATTTTAAAGAGTTGGATGTGTTTGCTATTCATTTCTTCAGGTTCTTGAAGCTCTAGCCCTGACTTAATTCCGTCAGTGACTCCCAGCCCGGCCGGCACATAGAATCACCGGCGGGTGAATGTAGGTGGCGGTTCGGGCTAGCGTAGCTGTAGTTACAAAAGGTGCCCGTAGGGGGCGGTTGCACGGGCTCTTGGTGGTTTCTGGGTGGCTCCGCTGTATGGACGGATACTCTAGATTTTTTTTTTTTTAAAGATTTTATTTATTTATTTGACAGAGAGAGAGAGACACAGCGAGAGAGGGAACACAAGCAGGGGGAGTGGGAGAGGGAGAAGCAGGCTTCCCGCTGAGCGGGGAGCCCGATGCGGGGCTCGATCCCAGGAACCTGGGATCATGACCTGAGCCGAAGGCAGACGCTTAATGACTGAGCCACCCAGGCGCCCCTGGATACTCAAGATTAAAAGAAATAAGCAAGCTCCAGAGCAGTGGGGAGAGCATGCTGAGATTTATGTCAACAGTGAAGTGGTAGATAATGAGTTGCCATCTGTGGTTTGGAAGACACTGGCTTAGAAGATTTCCTGGGAAAATCACGCCGTATGGGTATCTGGAGGAGAAGGCTCATCTGAGATTTTGGAGAAATGAACCTGAGTCCTTGTAGGATTGTCTGAAATCTTCATCTGTGGAATTCTGCCTGGATTTCTCCTTGGGGCCTGCCTGTGTCAGCCTGAGCCTAGAGCAGAGGTCCTGGTGATGAGGGAAGCAGAAGCAGGTTCACCTCTGGCCCAGAAGGCTGACCTATAGCCTGCATAGTTTCAATAAGGATCAAGTACGTGCTGGTGGCTACATTCATAAAGGCTCTCGTGAGTGCCTGTAAATCTCACCGATAGTTAATACTGAACTGAATTATAAGCACCATAGAAATCCTGCGAAAGTAGTTTTATGAGCGTAAATTCGAAGAAGACATTGATGATCTCATACTCCCCGGATGTCACCTTCCCCCGTGAGCACTAAGCATATAACTACCAGCTTCCTACAGCGAAAGTACAGCTCCCTGTGCCTGTGGGTTCCGTCCCCGCGCTACTTAAATACACCTACTAAGTTGCACCGTACAGCATCTCGAGAATTCCTTCTCGGCCGTTGTGCTCGACGATCCTGCCACACTAGGACAGCTTTGGGTTGGGGGCAGTGGGGACACCTCTGGGGTGACCCTGGGCTTCTGCATCCAGCCTGCTTTTTCCCTGGAGAGGCTGTAGGAAACCTTCATTTTTGTCCCTTCTTGCAGTCAGAAATTTCCTTTTTCCTTTTTTGTGATTTGCTGTAGTCACTAATGTTATCTTAAGGATAAGGGTAAGTCTCAGGCTGCACGTCCTTCAGAAACCGTGGAGGATAGCCCTGTTTGCCAAACCCTGGCTTTCTATCCCATCATTGTTTTGTCTTCCGTTACAGTGGATGGCTTCAGTACTCGCCCTTGGAAAGGCGTCTGTTTGAGTGCGTCAGGGCCAAAGGAGCACAAACAGAAAAGCAGAGGAGATAGCTCTGCATTTCTCTGTCTATCATGTGTCATTCGTCTATCTGTCGGCTTTTACACACAGAGACTGTCCCTGGAAAAATACACAAGACGCTGGCCGCAGTGATTGTTTTTAGGGAGGGGGATTGGGGTACAGGAATAGGAGGGAGCTCTTTTTCTTCGTACTGTTTGAAACTTTTACCATATTCATATGAACTACTAAGAGAAGAGTAAGCTGAGACTGACATGTTTTGACTTGTGTCTCCAAATCCTTACACTGAAGTCCTAACCCTCAGGACCTGAGAATGTGACCTTATTTGGAAATCGGGTCTTTACAGCTGATTTAAGATGAGGTCATTGGGGTGGGCACTAATCCAATATGACTGTGTCCTTATACAAAGGGGAAATTTGGACACAGATATACATGGGAAGCGTGCCATGTGGAGATTGGGGTTATGCAGCCACAAGCCGAGGAACGACCAGAAGCTAGGAGAGGACCTGGAACAGATCCCTCCCTAATTCCTTCAGAGGGAGCACGGCCCTGCCAGCACCTTGATTTTGGACTTCTGGCCTCCAGAACTGTGAAACAATACATTTCTATTGCTTAAGCCTCCCAGGTTGTGGTCCTTTGTTATGGGCAGCCCCAGGAAATTAAGACAACACATGAGAAAATGTTAGCAGAGTCTCCAAAGAAAGGGGCTGATGGAATAGAGAGGAGGAGGGGTGGGTGGCAGGGGGTTGGTTAGGGATGAGGTGAGGGGGCCACCCCGCCAGGACCCTGTGCTTGCTCCTTTGCCCTGCCTGCCCTTCCTGGTCGCCTGCCTCGGCTCTCAGTTGGATGGGCTGCACAGGAACAGCGCCGGGTGAGATCCTGCAGCGCTGGGAGCCTAGGTCAGTGACAACGCTCCATCAGGATCGACCTCCTGGGAGAGACCCCTGGGCTCAACGTGACTGAACACAGCTGTTTCCGAGGAGTTTGCTATCTGTGAGTCACATCCTGACCCCCCAGATTTCTCAGACTGGCTCCGACTTTGCCAAGCACAGCAAGGAGAGTGAATTGCCTAAGTGACCAACAATCATGACTCCTATCAGACTGTGGGGCCTTTCGAGGTGCCACAGCAGGTCTCTGAGGAAGCTGGGCCTGGACCTCCATGGTTTCAGCTGGCTGAGTGTGGGGCTGTGTATTGTTTTTGTGGCTCTGTCTTGCGCTCCCTCACTCCTGCTCTGGGGCCTCGAGACTGCGTGCGAGGACGAGGGGGTAGGTACCTCCTACAGCTGCAGATGCAGACACAGAAGGCCCCCCCTGGTTTGGCCCCAAAGAAGGCCCCTCCAGCAGTGCCTCAGGGCCCTGCCCCTGGTTGCATGGAGCTTGATCATCAAAAGTAAACGTAAGGAGCAAAGATAAACATCCCAGCAGAGGTTTTGGAAACCTGTTGGACAGGTGAAATGTCTTTAGGGTAAATGACATTTGACCACATTGTAAAGGGACTGAATAAACAAAGGCCTGATTTAACCTGCCAGGCGGGCCACACAGTCTTCTTCATTTTGCAGATCCGCCTGTTCTGCAGGATGGGTGGCTCAATCTTCTCTAAATACCTAAATACAAGAACACCTTCAGAAAAGCATTTCAAAGTCAATGGAAACTCTTGGAGGAAGGTAGGCCAGCAACAGATAACCTGGGTTTGTCCTGAATGGCTTTAGGAGAAGAGCAGAATCCATCAGCATGTATTTGTGAGCTAAGCAGAGCTTGAGAACTTGCTTTGGAGGAGACATTGAGAGACAATGTGTGAGACCTTGGCCTGGGGCCTGGTAGACCTGAGAGGGGCTTCATTCTGCCCCTCCCCCTCCTCTCCAAAGCTTTGTTCCTCTAGCTAATTCGAAGAAGTCATTGAGCCATTCCCAGTGGTGGTGGAGAGGTCCCAATTGTGTGGCTTTAGAATCCAGAGGCTCATCTTTGTGGAAGACTGAATTTCCTCACTTAGACCATAATTTGTGGATGTGCACCTGGGTGTATCTATCTGTCAGCTCATGTCATCAGTAGAGGGGTTGGGGACAGGGCATGGCCCAGAAGGTCCAGGCCCAACAGAGCAGAGGGGGACACTTGGAGAGGAGAGGAGGGGATTTTACAGAGGGACCTGCCCCCACCGCCTTTGCTTAAATCCTCAGGACAGGGACAGCCAATATTAGAGTAACCGTGGGAGACAGGGCCATGTGTGCCGCTGTGGCCTGTGGGAAGCAAGTCACCAAGTCCCCCTGCCTCTTTGCCCTCAGAATGAAGAGGATGTGTGACAGGAGACAGTAAGGGGGTTGGGGCTGCGTAGGGTCATCTGCTGACTTGAGACCTGTAATATGTTGTCTCCAGAGAATCGAAAACTTCCTGCTGAAGACCTCCCAGATGCTCCCATGGACCCCGCCTGTGTGCTTTTCAGCAGATGGGGAGGGAATATTCCAGCCAGGCGGTATCTGTACACTGATTACTGGGGCAGCACGTGGAAGGGCAGCTGCCGGAGGTGATATGGCTGCATCCACCTGGGGAGAGCGGGAGAGAAAGTGCCATGGCATCCTCAATGTTGTCAGGAGCCCCAGTCCCCGCCCGCCGTGCCAGAATCCCGCCTCCCCCTCTGTCCCAGCTCTCCAGTGCCACGGAGAACCACTGTTTTGTAAAATTCCTCGAGGCTGGATTTTCCCAAAGGATGTGCCAGCGAACCCTTCTCGTATGATGTGTGCCTCAAACAAACTTGGGAAACAGTCTCCCTTTGTGAAGAACCGCAGCTCACATGAGTGTATCAGAGACTCTGAGAACTCGTCCAGATAAACCTGTTTGATTTTGTTTGGCCCTCGTTTCTCACTTTTCCATAACTTCTATTAACGTCCCACCGACCCAGTGAATCCATTAGGTGGCACACGCCACACTGATGGTTAGAATGGCCTCGTGGATGTTGTGTATATTTTCCTGTCCAGTCCTTCGTGTAAGGGAAGCTGTTGTCGGTATGTCCCTGTCTGTGTGTCCCCAGCTGCCTCCTGCCTTTCCTCCCCAGCTTCTTCAGACATTCATCTCAAGCCGTTCTCTGGTCTCTTCACCTCCTGGCGACTCTCATGGGCTAGCTGCAGGTGGTCCGTGTCCGTTTTAAGGCACTTCCTCCAGTGTGACCCACAAGGGGCCGGCTTGGGCAGGACTGTCCTCCTTTTCTCTGGACACCGCCCAGGGATTTGTGTTCCCTTTTGTAGCAGCAGTGTCCATGTCCTTACACAACAGACGGAGAGGTGAGGCCATCGCCAACCTCGGACAAAAGAAATAAGATGGCAGCTAATGATTGCAGTATCAGTGAACTTAAAAGGGCCCTGTGTTTTCTCCCCTGTAGGTCATCTTTGCTTTGAACCAGACCCTCCTGCAGCAGGAGAGCCTTCGAGCAGGCAGCCTTCAGATCCCCTACACGACGGAGGATCTCATCAAACACTATAACTGTGGGGACCTTGGCTCCGTCATCTTCAGCCATGACAGCTCCCAGGTGAGGGCCCTTGTCCTCTATCCAGCTCAGCATGCATTTAAACACAAGAATAAAGACTTGACCTGCTGACGCCTGGACCTTCTGTGTACAAAGGATCGAGGTCATCAAGGGCTCCAAAAATAAAATCGGACAGGTTTAGATGTTGAAGGAGACGCCGCAGCTAACAGAGGTATTCTTTATGATACGTGGGAACTGAGGAGGTTGCGTTGATGAGTGCTAATTCTCGGATCCCAGGCAAAGGATGAAGCTTCAAGGGATCCAGCGGCAGGCCTCATGGTCCGGGGCGGCCTCCGGAGCAGGGAAGGGATCCTAGTGCGGAAGCCCCTGGCTGACTTAGACAGCACTTCTGGGAAATGATGAACCAGAACCTCAACTGCAGCTTAGTGGTGGCTTCTAGGAACACGTGAGCACGATGGGTTGGGATGTGTCCATGGCCGAGCTGGTGCTGTGAGTGACACATGGGACAGGTGACACACGGGACACATGGGACAGTGAGTGACACACGAGATAGGTTTTACCTATGGGCTGTCAAGGGGAAAGAAGCTCAGAGGAATGCAGCCTCCCTACAAGGATATTTGTTACTCTTTTATCAACAAGCTTCCCAGGGGACAAACCGTGGCTTCCTCCCCTCCCCCCACCAAGACCACGTGGCGGTGGCAAGTGCCAGCTGAGCTACTGAGTTGGGGAATGTGTTGTCTCCAGCCCCAGGACCGGTGTCCTCCTGTGGGAGGAGGGTGTGAGTGATGCTGGGGGTCTGTTAGATCTGGGGACCCTGTCTTAAGGAAATGTGAGTGAATATAAGCGGTGAACAAGGAATGGCAGCCTGGGGAGAGGGACAATCGAGGCTGGATCCAGCATCAGCCCCGCAAGCGTCAGAAGATATAATGAGCTTTCCGGAGAGTCTAGGGCTGGCGGAAGTAAAACCCGGGCAAAGCAAGCCAGGGGAAGGGGAAAACAAGGAATGCACTAAAGAAGGAATAGTAGAGGAGAGGGGGGTGGGAGAATGGGTTAGCCTGGTGATGGGTATTAAAGAGGGCACGTTCTACATGGAGCACTGGGTGTTATGCGCAAACAATGAATCATGGAACACTACATCTAAAACTAATGTAATGTATGGTGATTAACATAACAATAAAAAATTAAAAAAATAAATAAAAATTAAAAAAAGAAGGAATAGTAGAATTTATGGTGATGACAGTTCTTATGGGCACTCTTGGTGGATGTTGGGGGAGTGGGGAGACAAGTCAAGGTCAATTGGGACATCAAAATGTGAAATGGAAGGAAAAGCTAATATGGACGGGGGATTTGGAAGTTATATGGGCAAATGGGCCACCTGGCTGGGCGGTCAGGAATAGGGGCCTTATGCATTCCTTCCACGCGGCTCCTCATACCTGTCCTGCTCACAGCGCCCCCACCGGTGGTGTGGGGTATTGAGGATGTGCCTGCTGCCGTGCCACGCGGGCCAGGCTGGTCAGGCTGAGGGGTGCACGTCGTAGGGCACGTTCGGCATCTAGAAGGGAGAGCAGGATGGCAGTGGGAGGCTGCCCTGCACACTCTGGGCTGCCTGCGCGGGGCGGGGGGCGGGGGGGCTGGTACAAAGGAAGTGCTGTGCTGAAGAGAAGGGACTGGGGGAAATGGACAGAAGGATCCCACATAGACGACATGATTTTTTAAAAGACGATAAAGGAGTAGATGAAGGCTTTGGACTTGAAAATGAAAAAAAGTATCATTTCAAGGAAATAGCGAAAGGGGATCTGTTGTCGGTGAAATGGAAATTATGGCTGCGCTACAGAGTGAGGACGTTCAGGAGGCCTTTGAGCGGCTACTGCAAGCGGGAGAAGCAGCCAGTGTAGACACCCTGTTTCATAACCGAGTAAACCTTGTGAATGGTTAACCTTGTTAAATCCCTGGGTAGAGGAGAGAGCATGCGCCCGGGAGGAGGGGACCGAGATGGGCTGGGGAGAGAACTCGTGTGTCCCCTCACCTGCGGCCTCTGCGGGGAGATCGTCACGGTTTTGGGGTCCTAGCACCCTGTTGTTGCCCTAACACTGCAGCTGGCTAGCGTGAGTGCCAGAGCCAGGTGAAAGATTTGCCAGGAGGGTAAAGAACATTGGAGAAAGCAAGAGGGAGACTTGGGAACTGGAGAAGTAATTACAATGACCATGTATGGAATTTAGAACTAACAGTTGAATGGTTATAGGCATTCCATATATTTGGTAGTAGGGTCGTAATTATTGATTCTAAACTATGTATTTATGTAAAATTATTTTCCTAAAGGAAGCATGTGTGAATCCAACAAGTACAAACTATGGATGTGTTAAGGCAAAGATATGGTCTCCTTATATAAACACATGGCGCCAAGCACTCTCATTTAAATAGAACAGAAGCACTGTCTAAAATAGCCCAAGAGTTCTTTCAGTGCACTTCATTTAATATGTTTGCACTTGGGTTACGGAGAATGATATCCCAGTTTGAAGAAGTAGCAGGGGGAGACCCCCAGGAGTGGTGTGTCTGTCTTCCCCCTTCCCCCGACAGCAGCTTGACCGTCTAGGCTGGGTGATTTTGTGCTCAAATTAAGCAACTTCGTTCATAACTCTGTTGCCCCTAATTTTTCTCTTTCTTTTTCTTTTGGCGGAGGTTCCCAATTTCATTAATGCCACGCTGCCACCTCAGGAGCGTGTGACTGCCCAGGAGATCGACAGCTACTTCCGCCGGGAGCTTATCTACAAGCGGAATGAGAGAATGGGGAAGCGGGTGAAGGCCCTTTTGGAAGAGTTCCCTGACAAAGGTTTTTTCTTTGCCTTTGGAGCTGGTGAGTCGTAGGTTACCTCTGCCGGGACGCTGGGCTCTGATGCTCCTTCCACGAAGGGCATGCTGGGGTGGGCGCCTGGTAGGAGGTGAGCTGAGTGGCAGACACCTTTGACTTCGTTCACTCGCCAAGTGGCGCCGGCTGATGCCCGAGTATCCAGCATGGTTGGAACTTGGCTGGGCAAGCTGCTACCTGTGACATCAAGAGAGCTCTCTTTCCACGTGGTGCTCATGACACACTCCCCTGGAAGCTGGGAAGGCATTTTTCTCTCTTCCGAACTCAGCACTTACTCCCAACTTCTTTCTGGCCCCTTTCACTTTTTAAACTAATTCCCCTAAAATTCGTCATGTCTTGTCTCTCCTCTCTGACTCTGAGCCTCCCAGGTGGAAGGCCTGGGGCTGATAGATCAGCTGTTACCAACTGCTAGCAGTGTACAAGGAAACAGCCTGGGACAATGATTTCCTTTTGTGGGGCTTTTGAAATAAATTATCTCCTCTTCTTGAGTGATTCTATCACAGCTTTGCACCCTCCAGAATTAAAGACAGAAATGCCAGAGGCTGGGTAGTGTGCAATATTTATCAAGTCTTCCAATTCATGACCATGAATCTTTCCATTTACTTAGGTCTTCTTTAATTCCTTTAATTCCTTAGTTTTCCTTGTACATCTTGCAAGTCACTTGTTAGATTTAGTACTAAGTATTTTTTTATGCTTTTAAATGGAACTAGTTTCAGACATTTGCCAGACCATTTGCTGGCCTCGGCTTTCTCCTTTCAAGTCTTTCACTAGCTTCATTGACTTGGGCAAGTCACCTCCCTCAGTTTTTTTCACCTTAGTAAAATGGGGGGTTGGAGAGAAGCATTTTCAGAGTGGCAGAGTGAGAGGTCCAGTATAATTATCACCTGATCTCAAGATCCTCAGCTTTATTACATCTGCAAAATCTTTTTTTTTTGCCACGTAAGATAACATTCACAGTTCCGGGGATTAGGATGCAGATGTATTTTGGGGGACCTTTTCCACAACATCTGAAAATCAATTAACGTAATACCCCATATTAGCAGACTAAAGGACAAGCACCACAGGACGCTCTCAATAGAGGTAGAAGCCAGGCTCGATTGCTTTCCGCTCCTGACGTCCAGTGGTGGAGAGCGGGGCACTGGGTGCTGGGGGGACGGCGGATACTTTGAGATGACAGTGGCCTACCCTGTGGTGTGAGGCTGGGCAGCAGGTTGGCTGGCAGGTTGATCTGAGCAGATCGTGGGGCAGGCCCTCCGGATGGGGACTGTGCTGGACAGATGGCCCAGGCGGGACTGCAGCATCTGGGCTAGCCTCATTCTCCAGGCACAGCTCGTCCTATTCCTGCAGTGCTGGGGCCAGGCCTCACAGCCGCCGGGGGTCGGGCGCGCCCTGGGCAGCCGCTAGTGCCGAGCTCTCTTCCCGGGGCTGCTTTCTCCACCGCATGAATCCATTTCTCCTCGTGCCTTCTGAAGGCTGTGGTAACCGGAGGGAACCCCAGAAATTGCTCCTGACACTTAGCCCTAATGGTTTAAGATTTACAAAATCTGTGGTTAGCAAACTTTTAATTGCAAAGCGAAGATAACCCAAAACTAAAAGAACCAGCATTTAAAAGCAAACAGCAACTTTTTCTGTGGGGGTCTGGAGATAAGATTTAGAGATGAGAAATGGAGCTCGCTCTTGGAGTAGGAGGAAAATTAAGTCAAACAGAATAGCTTGGTCCCGTGATGAGAAAGCATTGGTAATGGGGGCCGTTCGTTCACTTGACAAATATTGTTTGCCTTCCTAATTGGTTGAGAGCGTGGACTCTGGAGCCAGACCACTGGGGTTTGAGATGCAGTCTGCTCGATCTCTCTGTGCCTCTTCTCACCTGTAAAATGGGGATAATAATACACCCACCTTATAGGATTGTTGGGCATCAAGTGATGTGTAAAGCGCTGCACCTCGTGATGCTCCATGACTGTTAGCTACTTTATTTGTGTGGTCACTCCCTGCTGTGTGGGCTTGGTAATGGCTGGGGGAGTGAGGGTCACAGCAGTACTCCGCAAGCTTGGTAGCCACCCCCCCTCCCCAGTCCAGGCATAGTCTTGTATGTATGTATGCATGTATGTATGTATGTGAGAGAGAGCGCATGCGCAGGAGGGGGCGGGGGGGAGGGGCTGAGGGGGAGGGGGAGAGACAAGCAGACTCCCCTGAGATCATGACCTGAACCCAAACCGAGAGATGGACGCTTAACCGACTGAGCCACCCGGGCGCCCAGGCATAATGTGTGCACTTCTGCACCAGGGCTAATCTGGGCCTTGCCAATGTCCCTTTCATCTAAGCCAGTTGCCTATCATCAATCTTGGGGTCATATAGCCTCTACAGTTGAACCCAAGAACATAGTAGGGCCCAATACCTTCTGCCATAGTCACTGCCCTCGGGCTCCCCAGGCTCCCAGAGGCTGATCCAGGTTCACCCTGCTTCCTAGAGCTGTGGGAACAGGACACGGGAGAGACCTACAGACAGCTTGTCGCCTCTCTTGCAGCGTGGATGTAACTTAATTTGCTGTCCCAGTCTCTGGTTATTGAATATTGAGGTGTCAAAATTGCATAGACTCTGCTGCTGCTTAGCGTGTGACGTCCTGAACCTGTGTTACCTGTTTTCCAATTTAAAGTGAGATAACGATCCCTCTAAAGTTCTGCGCAATAACATGATAGGCTGCTACAATTTAATGAGCCATTTAGGACATTAAAGTGCCAGACACTGTCACAGAGAGGGACATGTCAGTTCTGAGCGTCAAAACCTGAAAGGAGGGGCTCCTGGGTGGCTCAGTCAGTTAAGCATCTGATTCTTGATCTCAGCTCAGGTCTTGATCTCAGGGTTGTGAGTTTGAGCCCTGTGTTGGGCTCCATGGTGTGGAGGCTACTTAAAAAAAAACAAACAAAACCCAAAAAACCTGAAAGGAATGAAGGTTAATCCCAAGAGCTACTTTTGGTCTTTAAAATGTTGATTTTAAGATGTCACTATAAAAAAAAAAAAAAAAAAAAAGATGTCACTATAAGCTTATCTGTTTGATCTTTGTTGTTTTTTATTAAAAGGGAAAAAATGAAATAAAATTCAGGTGGAGGTTTCCAGCCATGATGGCTTCTGCTAAATGGAGGTTTTGATTGTGCATTTATCATTATGTGTCGGACAGAAGGGGGCTCAGGTCTCAGAGGTGGTTGGCTTGTATAAATGAGAATGGTCAGGACTGTTAACACTGCGTTCAGAGGTGCATGGGATTTGGTGTCTAGGCTGTCTCCTTACTGTGTGACTCTGGGCAGCTCACTGCGCCCTTCTGATCCTGTGTCCTCAGCTCTGCAGTGGGGCTTATCACTCCCTGCCCGCGTGGAGGGCGGGTGGGAGGCCTGACCGCAGAAACTCTTTGGACTCTCCTGGGCCGTACAGAAGGGCGGGGGGTTGCTAGGGTTGTTTGACTTGGGGTGTGTGTTTGGGGGTACAGTAATCATGGGAACTGCCGTATTTCTGATCATTTTCCTTCCTGCAGGTCATTTCATGGGCAACAACACAGTGCTCGATGTCTTGCGGCGCGAAGGCTATGAGGTAGAACACGCCCCCGCTGGACGAGCCATCAACAAGTAACCTTCCCGTGCTTCTATCCTGGCTGGGGAGCAGGTGGGGGGCTGAGACCCCCATGGGGCTGCCTGGGCACCAGGGTGGGCTATTCCCTGAGGGGCTCCAGCGGCCCCCAGCATGGCTATTACCCCCTTCCCAGTCTGGCCACTTGGCACCCGGCTCAGCTGGCATCCCGTTGTGGCTGGGGCTCTGTCAGACATGGGTTGGCCGGCCAGGCCCTTCGGGCAACAGGAGCCATACTGGCCTTTTCCTCAGCAGTCTTGGGGCAGAGAAGAAGGAGAAGGGAAGGATGCTCCATGGTCGTGGGGGCCCCAGGAGGGGAGATTAGGCTTAATGCTCAGTGCCCTTCCAGTGGGCACTTGGGAGGTTTCAGGGAGGCAGATGGAGAAATCAGTCCTAATGTCAGGTCAGAGGGGCTGGAGGCGCAGGACGTGCCTGTGAGACCCGTCTTGGGGGCCGGAGCTAAGCCCCTTCCTTGTCTTTCCCTGAGCTGTTTCTCCCCCCAGGTTTGCTCATTTCTCATTTTGATGGCCCTGTGGACCCTTCCTTCCCCTTCGGTACCAGTCAGCTTGGGTTGCCATCACAAAATGCCACAAACTGGGCACTTGAACAACAAAAATTTATTTTCTTACAGTTCTGGAGGCCAGAAGTCCCAAATCAAGGTGTTGGTAGGTTTGGTTTCCCCTGAGGTCTGTCTCTCTGGCTTGCAGATGGCGGCCCTCTGTGCTCACACAATCCCAGCGTCTCTCTTTGTTTAAATTTCCTCTTCTTACAAGGACACCAGTCAGATTGGATCCGGGCCCACCTTAACAGCTTCATTTCATTTTATTTTTTTAAAAGATTTTATTTATTTATTTATTTTATTTATTTATTTGGCAGAGAGAGAGAGCAGGCGAGCACAAGCAGTGGGAGCTGCAGAGGGAGAAACAGGCCCCCTGTCGAGCAGGGAGCCCGATGCAGGGCTGGATCCCAGGACCCTGGGATCATGACCTGAGCGAAGGCAGTCACTTAACCAACTGAGCCACCCAGGTGCCCCAACAGCTTCATTTTAACTTAATCACCTCTTTAAAGGCCCTGCCTATGCCTACAGACACATTCTGAGGAATTCAGCCCCAAACACAGCCATGCCTCACCCCACTCCCTCCAGATCGTGGTCACCAGCGCCCCCTCCTGGCAGAGATCTCAGCGGTGGTGAGGAGAATGCGGGTCCCCTCTGCTGAGGGGATAGAGAGAGAGGGTCCGCGGTGGTGTCTGCTCATGGCTGCCCTTCCCCAGGTGTCCTCTCTCTCCTCGGAAGGCTCCCTTCAACTCATGTTGTTTCAAGCCAGGGCCTCTCCCTAGCCCCTCACTCCAGAGGGTCCTCCCTCACAGTCCAGTGCTCCCTCCCTGGGGGCCGGGATTCTGCCCGTCTCCCTCTGAGCAGGCAGGCGTGGGTACACCTTGGGCCCGTCTCACCCCGTCTGTCCTCATACCTGCATCCAGGGCGTCAGTAATAACGGTTCTTCAGTAGCACTTCTACTCTACAAATCCCGCACCTGAGACTCCTCATTTCTCACCTTCATCACACCTCGGGCCTCCTTTCTCGGGTTCCCTCCTCTCCTTTCCCTTGGCTCTTGCCCTCTGGTCCATTCTTTGCTTTCTGTGGGACTAATCTTGCAAGTGTCCCTTCCTCAGAAAACTTCAGTGGTTTCTTGCTGTTCTTTTCCAAAGTCCGGTTTCTGCGTGCTGATGTCTCGGCACCCAGACTCTGCTGTTTTTCCAGCACGGGTGTGCTTCTCGCGTGAGAAAACCTCCCGTCCGGGGTGCTGCCTGGCCATCTCCCCCTGACAGGGAAAATCCTGCCCCTCCGTCAGGCCGCTCTGCTGGCGGCCCAAGTGTGGCTCTTTCTCTTCCGCCTCTTCTCCTTCAGCCCTGGACGGAGAACCCAGCCCTTAGTGGTTCTCTGCTTGTTTTGGGGGGACTGTGTGCTTCTGGAAAGCAGGGTGGGCTGGGCCCCCTGGTCCCTTCTCAGGCCCCTTCTCCCGCTCCCCCCGCCCTAGGCTGACTGGGTGGGTGTTTGGCACATAGTCCTTGTGGGTGCTGAAGAAGACCCTGCCGGGTGTGTGTGTGTGTGTGTGTGTGTGTGTACACGTGCACGTGCATATGTATGTGTGTATATGTACATGGGTGTACATATGTGTGCATGTGTTCATGGTTCTTCTCAGGCTTCCTACTTCTGTTTCTAATCCTGAAACCTGCCTCTGGGAGGAAGTGAGGTCAGGAATCAATATTTTGAAAATCTCTCCGTGATTCTGGTGCACAGTGAGGGCTGAGAACCAGTGCTGACATCCAGCTGGGCTGCTCACATTTCCAGGGGAGGAGAGAACATTTATCGATTGGTTGTCAGGAGGCAGCCAGGTTCACACAGACTCTCAGTGACTCCTCAAAGCCAGCCTGTGAGGCAGGTGTTTCTTCTTCTTTCCTGATGGAGAAACTAAAAGATCACACAGCTAATCAGAGCCACAGTGCGGTTCGGACTCTTCCATCTGTGCATCCCTTCTCTTTCTGCCCTTTCTTCTTCTATGTTTTACTTCCCAGATCCTTTGTCTTTGTTCACGCAGTTTCCTCTGCCAGAGGTTCACTGGTCATCCCCGCCCCTAACTCTATCAGAATCTGTGAGGCCCAGTGCCAATGCCCCATCTTCTTCTCTGCCCCAGCCTGGGTCCACCCCCATGCGTGACTTCCCAAGGGGTTTGGTGTGTGCTTCTGCCGTAGCCGTCCTGGCCTCTGGCACACAGGATGTGCTCCATTTGGGTGTGTCTATGACTTTTTAGTGGTAAGCAGTGCTCCTAGGGGAGGCCATGAGGGAGCATGAAGTCTGGAGAGGAGCTCCTGTTCGGGGAGAAGAAGGGGCGAGAGGATAAGGGCCCAGAGTGGGGGAAGTGCCCACAGTGGAGGTGCTGGTGAGGGCCAGAGGCCGTGGAGGCACCTGCTTCCTTCCTCCCCTCCTCAGCAGCCATGTGCTCACCCTTGAGGGATGATTCTGATCCTATGGAACTTGGATCTGGGGCAGGCTGTGTGGGTGGGGGCACGAGGCCTTCCAACTGGTGACCTAGCTTACTCCATCCCTGCCAGCCCCTTGGTCTTGGGGTAGACCGGTCCAAGGTGGACAGAGAAGGGCTGTATGTTGGAGTGAGGGGAGGGCAGCTGGCAGCCACTCCCCTCCACCTGTCAGCAGGCTGGAATACACAGGAAAGGCCGCTGGCTCTGAAGCTGTGGACAAGGGTCCTGCTGGGCGCTGATCGCAAGGGTTTAGCCAGTCCCCCATCCCCACACCCCTTCCCAGGATAATGGATGCTGTAGGTTTTATTTTTGTTTTTGTTTTTGCTGCCACAACAAATTACTATAAACTCTGACTTCAAGCAAAAGACTATTTTACGGTTCTGTAGATCAGAAGTCTGACACACGTCTCATTGGCTTGAAATGAAGGGGTTAGTGAGGCTGCATTCCCTTCTGGAGCCTCTAGGGGAGAATATGTTTACTTGCCTTTTCCAGATTATAGAGGTTGCTCTCATTTCTTGGTTTGTGGCCCGTCCCCCCATCTTCAAAGCCGGTGACATTGCATCTCTCTGACCATCCTTCTGTACTTACATCTGCCACTGGCCGCAGAAAAGTTCTCTGGATTTAAGGACCCATGTGATTAGATTGGGCCCACCCAGATAGCCTGGGGTAATCTCCCGCCTCAAAGTCCTATATCACACCCAGAAAGTCCCTTTTACCAGGATAGGTAACAAATGTATTCACAGGTTCTGGGGATTAGGACGTGGACATCTCTGGGGGTCATTATTCTTCCTACCACAGATTCCAGTGAGGATGTGGTGAATGTCCCTTAGGCTACACAGGGGTGTGCTCCAGGGTTCTGGTCATCCTTGCTGGGGTACATCCAGTGTCACTCATCCCCACACAGAGGGACTGGGAGAAAGGGGCATGCACACGGAGTGCACACTGTGAGCTCAGCCCTGTGTGAAGTGTAGTGCCTGGGTCATTTCAATCCTCACAGCGACCAGGTGAGATAGCTCCACTTTACAGAAACAGCAGAGGCTCAGAAAGGCGAATTACTTTGCCCTAGTTTCCAGGCCTGGGTTCTTTCCTGGATACCACATGTCCTCCCGTGGGTGTGTGCCCAGGAGAGGGGCCATGCCAACCAGGGTGTTTCTTTCTTGGGGACTTCCATGGAGTGAGTAGATTCTGTGAAATGCAGGGAGGGGACAAGCAGTCTCTCAGCACAACAAGAGTCCTGTACTGTGGCCAAAATGACCATGGGCCTAGGCTTCATAAGTAACTAGAGGTGTCGCTAAACTTTGGGAATTCAGATGGACCAAAACATGGTAACTTCAACCTGTGATGGGATCCTTAAGCTAGCCCAGAAGCTCTGGGGCGGATTGGGCTGTGTTCAGCTGCTGGGATTCTCTGTTCCTGGCAGAGCAGTGGCTACCCCTGCTGCCCTGGGGACCCTTAAGCCTGTGCCTGAACCCTTGTGAGCATTTGTCTGTAGGATCTCTCCCAGGAAATTATAGCGACGCTACTCTATGCTCGCCATAGTTTCTGTAGTGAAAATAGATTAGCTTTATAACCTGAAAAAAAAATCTTAATGATGAATGTTATTTGAAAATGACACTGAATCCTTGTTGGGACCTAGGGCAAGAAGTTTATTTTCCTGGTCCTCAGTTTCTTCAATTGTAAAGTGGGTGTTATGATTCCCAGGACATCTCAGCTGTGAAATACGAGAAAGATAAGAATCAGGAGAAGTAAAATTAATTTCTTCTGGATTAATCCTCCCTCCCACCCCACCCCCACACAGGGGTAATTAACTTGGTTCTCAAGCCCTGGCCTTGGCTACCTGCAGTAACTGGGCTGAGGTCTTCTCGTGTCTGTTGTGATGTGATTTGAACAGAACCGAAGCTGTGATTTGTCCCACTGTGAGGATCCACTGCTTGAAGCTATCAGAGCTGAGCCCTAGTGAATTTGAGTCCATGTTCTTTGCTAAGTAAGAGCAACAGACTTTTTTTGAGTGCCTACTGTGTACCAGGGCCTGTTTGGGTTATATGGAGGTCAAGGATGACATAGACGTGACCTCTGCTGGGGCAGAGGGCCTCGGCATGGGGTCTGCCTGACCATCTGCTCCTAAATCTTCCAGGAGGCCACCAGAATCTTGGAGAGAGGTAGGTGGGGCAGTTTTCCTCTCTAGGCTCCAGTTTCTTTGTTGGCATAATGAAGAGGTTCATTTAAATGGTGTCACACTTATGTGTCAGGCATTGGGCTGGGCTCTGGAGACAGTGATGAATCTGGCAGGTCCTGTCCTCCAGGGCCCTTTTAGCTGTAACTATACGTTGCTGGGATTCCCAGCCTCAAGTTCAGAATAGGGGCCTTTCTTCTTTCTTTGCCATTTGAGGAATTCCCTTCTTTTACCTTTTTTGCCCACCCTGAGTCTTTCCTTTTTTCATTTTCTATCTCTTATACCTCCTCCCTTCCTCACACAGGGCCATGAATATTAATTGACAACTCAGTTCTGTCAGGCTGTGGGTCAGAATTGAGCCCTGCTTCTGGCTAGTGGGCACTTCATCAAGGCTGACTCAGGGCAGAACGACTGAGTTTCTATGTATGCTGGTCTGCTGCACGCACACTGTTGGAGGATGCACAGGGCACATCCACTGCTCCCTTTCTTCAGGTGGATGGGCCCTCACTGCCTACATCAGGAGACAATGGGATTGACCTCCAGTAGCTGGGATTCTTCTCTTTCTGACCCCTTCTCAACCCCAACTTAAATCCTTGACAAAAGTCCTGTTGTAGGAAGAAACCTGGTCCTTCTAATGGCTTATTTACCCACTGGAAGAGATTCTTGGGGGTGGGACTACAGTCACCTTTAAGGGAAAACTAGAAGCAAGTTTGAGTTTCTCATCAGTTGTGAAAAACATATTTCCGTCTTGGGAAAGACGGTTTATGGTGAGCCCTGGGGTAAGGTGGTTAGAAGCCAGCCCTGTGAAAACTAGCAGGCATGCACGTGGGGATGGGGCTACTACAGAGTCAGTCTGAAAGCCCTTAGGAGGGTAAAGGAGGGATTAACATGATTAAGGGCCACTTCAATTGTCCTAAGTAAATGGCATTCAAACATTTTTCATGTCTCTTTCAATGCTGTAATCTTCAGTGACTTTCTAGACAGTTGTGACCTATCGTTAGGGAAGGGCAGTAATTATACGCAATTTAAAAGAATCTATTTCCTCCCCAGCTGGGGGATTTGGAACGACTATGGTGACAGTATGGGAGGGAGAAAATAAGGCGTCAATGACAGTGATCGATTCTGGAGGTGGCTTCGAGAACCCTCCCTAGCCAGCTTGAACTTTCACATTATCTCCTTGTTTTGAGGCCCTGAGCACTGAGGGCGGGGAGGACGCCATGCTGGGCGACTCTCCTTCAAGTCCATCTTCCCCCCACCCCTGTTCAAAGAGAGAAGAGCCAAAGTCCCTCGTCGGGGCCGACCTCCCGGGTCATCTTTGCTCCGGAAGTGCCCTCCGTGGAAGTGCGGGCACCGGAAGCGGCGTCTGCGGCGCGCTCGCTGTTGCCTCCTCACGTGCCCCCGGCCGGAAGTGCCGACCTGGGTCGTGAGGGGGAGCGGAAGTTTCGGAAGAAGCGGAGGCGGCCGCGCCCACAGCGAAGGCAGCGGCTTCGGCAGTTCAGCGATCTGTGGGTTCGACTGGAGGAGAGGTGAGGCAGTGGTTTGGGCTGGGCCGGTGGGGAGCCCATCCCCGGGAGCCATCCGTCCCACTGGGAGTGTGGGTGGGGGGCAGGCCGGAAATGCCCATCACACCGCTTAAGAGGGTGGGGGTTCAAGGCTCTGGTGGGGGTGAGCACCCCACTCATGGACCAGCCTTCCTGTTCCTCACAGCCTTGGGCACTGTCTTCTGTTCACTGTGATACAGATGAATCCAGATTAAAGGTAGTTGCTTCGAGCCAGAGCAAGGGCAACATGTTCATCTTTTTAAAGAGAGGGTGGGGGGCGGGTGTGGGTATGCCTGAGTGTGTTGATTTACCAGCCCTTTCTCCACTGCAGATCAGGGATTTCAGTTTTGCAGAGCTGGAAGCAACCTTGTGGGAATGGGCTTATTCAGCCCCCACATTTGACAGGGAGTAGGATGAACACAGAATGTACTCTCAGAGATGCTTAGGAGGTAGATCAGAGGTGGACAGAGGAGTCAAAGGTGATGACTCAGCCTGTTCTGCAAGGCATAAGGCTTCTGGAAGAACTACATCAGAGAGGCCTGGGATCCAGGATCCAGGATCCAGATCAATTCAACCCAAATGTACTGAGTTCCTCCCATGTGCCTGCTTTTGTGTTGGGTGCCGTGGCTTTGGAGTAAACCAGGCATTAGCCCTCTGCCTTCATGGAGTTCACATTCTGGGGAGGAAGCCAGATTTTGAGTTGATTGTCTGCAAAGGAAGTGTAGGGTACTGTGGGAATGCTCTTTTGTTGGAGGTTACTATTTAGGGTTGGGGGTCAGGAAAGGCCTCATGGAGTGAAGGGACCTTTTGGCTGATACTGAGTAGAAGCCTGACAAAGTGAAGCCCAACGAACAGAACTTGAGTCTTCATCAGGAGATTCAGGGATCCAGTGCCTGCATAGTGTTTAATAATAAATGTTGAATGAGTAAACACCTGAGCAAGGAGGGGAAGGAGTTCCAAGCAAGTGGGACAATTTGAAGGCCTAGAGAGAGTGAGCATGTTGAAGAAACCAAGATGAAGTAATTATGGCTGGAGCCTGGGAAGTCAAGGGGAGGGGGTGGGGTGGGGTGGGTCCAGACAGGAAGTGGAGTGGAGTGCCTGCAGACATGAGGAGCCACTGAAGGCTCAAAGCAGGCATCCAGTATGCTGTGGAATTGGCTTTTTAAAAAAATTTTTAAAAAAGATTTTATTTATTTACCTATTAGAGAGAGAGAGTGAGCGGGGGAGGGAGAGAGAGTCTGAAGCAGACTCCATGCTCAGGGCGGAGCCCAACTCAGGGCTTGATCCCATGACGGCGAGATCATGACCTGAGCCAAAATGAAGAGTCAGATGCTCAACCGACTGAGCCACCCAGGCGCCCCCGGGATTGGCATTTTTAAATGGAGGGAAGCTGGCAGCGAAATGGGACCTGGAGAACAGGGACAGATCCTGTTGAATCCGTGTTCAGTGGTACCTGCAGAGAGTGGCTCTTCAACTATCCTTCCTTGGGGGGTGGAGGAAGAAATTGACATACTCAGTTCTTTTTCAGTCTGGGCCCTTTCCTTTCAAGGTGGCCTGGAGTCGGGCACTTTACACCTGAGCTGAGCTGAAAGGTCCAGTTGGGTCTGAGATCATGGGCCCCTCAGCTCATACTGTCTTGACTTGGGATGTCTGCATGGAGTTCACACTGGACCTGAGCTGGGTCGGGGGGGAGAGCCAGATCCCAGGGAGGACCCCTCATGGCTTGGATGGGCCTCTGCGTGTGGTCAGTGTGGAGGGTCCCTGCCTGAGATTGCCCAAGGGCTAATGACACGCAAATCTGAGTTGGGGCTTCTTACACCTAGAGTTTTAATAATCTTTGAACCAAGAACCATGTCGCCGGGGGGAGGTTGTCCGATGTGCTGGTCTTAGCACCTGAATTACTTGGATTTGTTGTAGCAATAGTATTAAGGGACAAAGACACAGGAAGCCCGTTAACATACTAGGATCCATTCCCATCTTTAAAAAAGGGAGATGAAAAGAAGCTGTGTGGGCCTTCAGGGGCCTTGGAGTATCCACTGGCTCCTTCTGAGCTCTGAGACTCTGTTTTTTCTTTTCCTCGTAGCGCCATGGTCCCACAACTCCAGGTCCCTGCTCTGGGTAGATCCATCTCTGCTGAGCTGCGGCTTCCTCACCATGGGCATTCCCACCACAGCCACATGGTGGCCAGCAGTGCCTGTCTGTCTCTCTGGGCTCCTGTGTTCTGGGTGCTGATGCTGGCTTTCCAAACAGAGACATTCCTCCTGTAATGACTGGAGGAGCCAGGCCAAGCCCCGACCCCCTGGACTTGAAGGATGGCCGTTCCTGTACTCCACACTCTGGTCTGGCCTTGATAGGCCCGACCCAGGAAAGGAGACAGAATAAAATGCAGTGTTGGTTCTTCTCTTTCCAAGGAGTGACTTTGGGTTATCCACCAGTGCTTGGGGTGGGTGTACAGTTTTGTAACATAATGAGTTGTATGAAAAGAATTATAAATGTATTATATAAAAATGATTAAATACATTTTCTGTGTAGACTTTTCCCCACAATATGTATATATTATGCAAACAACTCTTGCTCACACCCTCTGGATACTATCACTGCTTCACTCCTGGGCCCTGCTCCTGGCCTACCTGCCACTTTGGATCCTGACCCTGTTCTTCCTGCTGCTCCTCTTCCTACTCACTCCTGGTTCTGGATTCAGGGGAATTAATAGGCCATGGGACCTTTGTTTGCTCCTCTCTATTCAAGGTCTGGTGGCTGGGCTGCGTCCTGCACTCTGACAAGTGCTTTAATTATGTGTGATGTGTGAGTGTCTCGCCAACACGCTGAAGACTGGGTGAATGGGTGGGTTTCGTCAAAGCTGCTGTGCAAGAAAGCACTTTGCAAACGCTCCTTCTTCCTGTCTTGTTATTTATTATTTATATGTCTATGTCTTTTACAAATAAAATCTTATGGGGAACCTACATAAAATGATTAAGAGTAGAATTGTCTTGGTTGAGTCTGAAATGGGAACTTTTAGTCCTGCCCCCCGCTTCCCACCTCATGGCAAGGTTTCTTTAGGGGCTTTCGAGCAGCTCACAGAAACCCAGAGGGTCTGCCCAGGACTTAGATGGGGCCAATAAGAAACAGATGTGTTTGTTCCTAACCTGGTTTGGGGAAAGCTTGATTGCCTGGGCTCGCAGTTCTGTGATCTTCTCTTCCTAGACTTTCTTGTGGGTGCATTCGCAGTCATTTCCAGGGCCCAGAAGATCTTTGGGGTCTACTTAAAGAGTGGTGTGGCGGTACTCAGGATGCGTGTCCTCCACCTTTGCTCCATTCTGCAACATGCACCTGTATTGCAGGGGTAGGAGGACTCAGCGTTCCCAGAGTCCCTTGCTGCTATGCTTGAGATTCTCCTAATGAGATAGACTCGCCTGACTTGGAAGGCGGAAAGAGACAGAAGAACTTCCTCTTCAGGGCTGGTGGCAGGTATGTGTAGGCTCCAGCAGGCACGAGAGTGTGCAGTGGCCTGGCTCTGCTGTTCCTCGTCCAGTCGGTCGCTGTTCCACGGGTGCGGTACAGTGTGAGGTTGGCCCAGTTTCCCACAGCGCTGTGACCGTGGATTACAGCTGCTGTGGTGCCTGACGTCAACCTCTGCCTTGTGCAGCTGCAGCCATTCCCATGGCTCAGTAAGTACCTGTTCCCGCTTCGAATGCCAAGAGTAGTCTCGGATTCCTGCTCTGAACTCTAAGTAATAGAAGTGCTGTCTGCTTCTCCGGGACTTGAGTCTGTTTTTAACTTTGATAGGTATGGGGACGAAGGCGGAGGTAAAAGGGGAAGGTAGGATTACTGGGCCTGACCCAATTCTTGCAAATTTCTGCAAGGGGGTGGTGTGGCTTTATCCATCCTAGCTGCGTGATTCCCAGTGTCTTGGCTCACGTTATGGCTGAGGAGGCAAACAGACCCTTGTTGGCAGGGCTGACACAAGATGATTTGCAACAGTGACTGCTCCATCTTTTCCTCTTTTTTTTTTTTGGTGACTGCTCCATCTTAATGGTGGCCCAATAACCTCTGCTTTTGAGGTGGCAGGGGCTCAGGTGCACCTGGGGGGGACTTGGCTGCTTTTCACACAGGCTCGTCCTAAAGTGGAGGGGAAGTTCTGTACTTGGGCAGGACCAACCTGCACTTCCGTGAAGCACAGCAGCCTCTCCTAAGGACTGTAGTATAGCCCCATAGAGCGGGGGAACAGGCACCATGGGGTCGAGATCTTGCTATCTAGCTCATTTGCTCATCAGCCTCCCATGTGTCGGGCTCTGAGCCTTCATCTGGTCTAGAAATCGAAGCCCCTGGGGCCACGTGACTGCAGTGTACACCAGGCCTTTTATATCAGAGTGAGGAGGAAGGAAGCCCCTGTGGATAAGGCATTGCTGAGCTCTGACTCGCCCACGTTACTCCCCTCACTCCCCTCACTCCCCTCAAGTTATTGATGGGAAGCTGCCTGGCTCTCACCTGGGGGAGGGGGAGCAGGTTTAAGAGGTGAGTGTTGAACCCACTGCTTTCACATCAGAGCTTGAATGACCAACAGGAAGAAACACTCAAACACTTTATTTTAGATTAGAAGAGAAAAACCACACTTACTACCCTTAAGTCAGATCTGAAGTAAAGCTATTTTGCTCACATATAAGTTATGCAGACCTTTGTCCCCCATCAGGAAAGATCTCCGGCCTGGTTCTTTTTTAGCAGGAGGTGGCGACTTTTCACTCATTGAGCTGGCAGAGCAAAGCTGATCCCTTGGCAATCCAATAATCTTTGGAACGCTTGGAGGGTAAGAGGACAGTCACCACAAAGTTGGTTGAATGACCTAGTTAAGGATACAAGGACAAAAGAATAACCCCTTGATACAAAGAGCACTGTACTGGGAGTCAAGACACTTGGGTTTCAGACCTGACTCAGTCTCTAAAGATAATGGGCAACTAACCCTCTATGGATTTCAGTTTTATGCTCTATAAGATGAAGATGTTAGAACAAATGATCCTTTAGGACCTGTCCAGCTTCGACTTTGTATAATCTTGTAAAATATGTTTCAAATTCTCTGCAGGCTGACTGAGGGAACACTGGACTAGGATTCAGCCTTGAGCTTTTAGTGGGACTTGGGATACAGTTGGTAGGTCGGGCATCTGTTCATTTGTCCATCTGTCCGTCCGTCCATCCATCCATCCATCCATCCATCCATCCATCCTTTGTTTCACCCTGCAGTTAGGCACCAGGGCTCCTGAAATGACTAAACACAATTGCAGATATTTGGTCCTCAGCTCTGGGACATCTGAAGTAAGAGGTCACTTTTGCACTTTTTTCATCGTGGGCCTGTGTGAGGGGCCAGGACCAGTGTAAGAAGAAGAGCATTCGGCTCTCAAGATGGCACTGCATTCATAGCAAACCCCATCTATGTGGAAGTTGGGGAAGGTGGTGGTGTTGCCAGCAGAGAATGCCCGTATCTCCCCTTCCCTTCCCTTTGTGTGCCACGCCCTGCATGGTGCCTTGGCAGTGCTTGAGGGCCATTTTATAGTACAAACAGCATACACACACACACACACATTTAACTGTGAGTTTGATTCAGGATTCAGATAAGGTCCATGCCTTGCAATAGTGATGTGTCTTATTTTATTTTTGAGAGAGAGAGAGAGTGTGTGTGTGAGTGGGAGTGGGGGGAGAGGAAGAGAGACAATCCCAAGCAGGCTCTGCAACCAGCATGGAGCCTGACATGGGGCTTGATCCCTCAACCTTGAGATCACGACCTGAGCCAAAATCAAGAGTCAGATGCCCAACCCACTGAGCCACACAGGTGCTCCAGTGATGTGTCTCTCAAATTTCTTAAAATTGGTAGGTTCTCCCTCTGTTCCTTTTGCCACTCCCTTGTAATTGTTGAAACAACCAGACTATCCTATAAAGTTTCCCAGAGTCTGGATTTTTGCTGACAGCTTCCCTGTGGTGATTTTAAGCATGTTCCTCTATCCCTGTAAAGGGGTGGTGAGATCTAGAGGCATGATCACATTCAGGTTTGAGTTTTTTGGGACAAGAATACTTGAATAGGTGGTGTGTATTTTCATCAGGAAGTACCTTATGTCTGATTTTCTTTCTTTGTTGGGATGTTAGCAGCTGTTGATAATTATTACTTAGAGTCATTATTTCATTAGGGTTAATAATAATTTTAAAATTTAGTGATGATTAAGTGTAAAGTATCCATCAGTGATTTAATATTTGTATGTAGTATGACATAGGGTCTAAGTTTGGTATAACCAATTGTCTGAGCACCATTTGTGGAATAATTTCTCTCTTCCTGACCTATTTTATTTTATTTAAGATTTATTTATTTATTTGAGAGAAAGAGAGAGAGAGAGAGAGAGATAACACAAGCAGGGGGAGGGGCAGAGGGAGAGGGAGAAGCAGACTCCTGGCTGAGCAGGGGGCCTGATGTGGGACTTGATCCCAGGACCCCAAGATCATGACCTGAGCTGAAGGCAGACGCTTAACCCACTGAGCCACCCAGGCGCCCCTTCCTGACCAATTTTAAACCAATATACACAGTGTGTTTCTGTGGTCTGGGGTCTGTATCCAGTGCATTGATCTGCTTGTTGAGTCTTGTGCTAGCGCAATATCATTAAAAATTTTTTTTTTTAAAGATTTTATTTATTTGACAGAGAGAGAGCGACAGCGAGAGCAGGAACACAAGCAGGGGGAGTGGGAGAGGGAGAAGCAGGCTTCCCGGCAAGCAGGGAGCCCAATGTGGGGCTCGGTCCCAGGACCCTGGATCATGACCTGAGCCGAAGGCAGACGCTTAATGACTGAGCCACCCAGGCGCCCCTGCAATATCATTTTAATTACTACCTTTCCTTGGTTCCTCTTGCCAAGAAGACAGGGTTCCTGTTGGAATTTTAGCCAATAATAAGACAAATGACTCTTAAAAAAATGGGTAAAAGGGGGCGCCTGAGTGGCTCAGTCAGTTAGGTGTCTGCCTTCAGCTTGGGTCATGACCCCAGGGTCCTGGGATTGAGCCCCACGTAGGGCTCCCTGCTCAGTGGGGAGCCTGCTTCTTCCTCTGCCTCTGCCCCTCCCCCCTGCTTGTGCTCGCTCTCATGCTCGCTCTCTCTCTCAAATAAAATCTTTTTTAAAAAAATGGGTAAAAGACTTGAACAGACAGTTCATCAATGAAGATATAAATAAGTACCAGAAAAGATGGCTAACATCATTAGTCATTAGGGAAATGCAAAGTAAAACCACAAGAAGATACCACTATATTCTATCATTCCATCTATCTATCTATCTATCTATCTATCTATCTATCTATCTATCATCTAAAATTAAAAGGACTGGTCATCCTAAGTGGTAGTGAGGATGTGGAGGAACTGGAACCCTTACACACTGCTGGTGGGAGTGTTCAATGGTATGGCCACTTTGAAAACAGTTTGGCTGTTTCTTAAAAAGTTGAACCACGTACTTACCACATGATCCAGTCATTCCATACCTAGATAGTTATCCAAGGTAAATGAAAGCATATGTCCACATAGAAACTTGTACATATCATTATTAATTTTAATATGTTTTTAGATTTGTCATAGGAGGGGGAGATGAAGACATGATAGGAGTGTCTATTTTAGTCCTATTCCGTATGTTACTCTTTGAGAACATACTGTAATTGAAGATTTTATTAGAAAAATATTTATCAGTATCTATATTCTCTACTCAAATGAGAAAATGTTTTAGTTCTTTCTACCTTGCCCCTCTCCCATATTTCTATCATCTGGAAATTTAGTTTCAAGTTCTTAAAATCATTTTTATGGTCAAACTATTAAGATTTAAGTGTGTGTGTGTGTGTGTGTGTGTTTTAAATAGAGGGTCAGTGGTGATTAATTTAGAGCCACTGTATGTCCAAAAATAGGTTTACTACTCCTTCCCTTTTAGATGATAATTTGGTTGCATTTGTTGCAGTTCTATGGTTCAAAGTTGTTTTTCCTCAGCCTTTAAGGATGTTTGTCTCTTGAGGTGCCTGGGTGGCTCAGTTGGTTAAGCATCTGCTTGGCTCAGGTCATGATCCCAAGATCCTGGGATCGAGCCTCGCATCAGACTCCCTGTTCAGTGGGCAGCCTGCTTCTCCTTCTCCCTCTGCCGTTCCCCCTGCTTGTGCTCTCTGGCTCTCTCTGTCAAATAAATAAATAAAATCTTAAAAAAAAAAAGATGTTTGTCTATTTTCTTTTTATGTGCGCTGTGGATAAAGAGAGATGCTTGGTGTCAATCTGATTCTCATTCTTGGGAATTTTAGTTCCAGTGTATTCATATATTTATCTCTTTGCTTTGAGTATTTTCTTTATCTCTGATAGTCTTAAGTATTGCTTTGATATATCTTTTAAAATTTATTTCTTTGTTGTATGCTTTAAAAAAATCACTCCTACCACTTTGTGAGATCTTGTAATCTGGGGACTCAAGTGTTTCCTTCAGTTCTGGGAAATTATCAACCATTATTATCCCTCTTCCATTCTCTTTCTCCTTCCAGATTGCCTACTAGATAAATACTGGAAATTTTGGCTCCTTTCACAATGTCACTTTTTTTTTTTTTTAATTGCATTGTGCTGTATTGTGAGGGATTTCCTCAGCTCATTCCCTGCTCACTCTTTGGCGGTGTCCTAGCTGTGTGTGGGCAGATCATCAGCTTCTCTGTTGATGGGGCTTTCTACTTGGTTTCTTTTCTCAGGGCTGCATCTTAGTTTCAGGCCCACTCGGATTCCCCTTTTTGCAACATGGCATTCCATTTTTGGTTCATTTTCAAATCCGTTTTCTATGATGAGTCTCAGTGGCTTTGGTGGGAGAGAGATTTTCATGTCTACTCAGGTCATCATTTTGAAAATAAAAGTCACTGCTCAATAAGCTCTATTTTCTACTTATTAGACTAATAGAAGAAAGCATTAGTTTTATGATGTTAGTCCATACTCAGAGTTAAAAGAAAGAGAATTTATAACATTTATAAATTAGTATGTTATAAGTGGCCTCATTTTAAGCCTTGCTAATTGGCTTAAGATCTCTCCTTGCACAGTATAGCTTTTTTTTTTTTTTGGACTTTGTAGTTTGCGTTTTGTCATCATTTGGGCCAATCTTGGCACATCCTTACCTGTGGTTGAGAGTGTTCCTGCCCGGGCCCCTGTTTTATAAAGTGGGGAGTGGTAAAGTGTTGGGTTTGGCACATAATTTTGTTGAGGTTCAAAATGCACCACAGGCAGCATTGGATTCATCTGTCCTGGCAATGCGTCCTCTATCACCATCTCCGTATTGTCCCATCGAGAAGCATCCATGAACATTCCATGAACAAGAACACCATCCTCAGGAGAGGGCAACTGAAAGATGACGAGACGTTTTAAGGTGAGAAGAGGAGAGGGGGATTAGCTGTTGTGGGCCATTTCCTGAGTCCCACATCCTCACGAGTTAATTCTAAGAACCACTCTATAGATTGCTGTTATTACTCACATTTTAGAGAGGAGAATACCGAGGCTTGGAAAGGTAAAACGACTTGCTTCTCGGTTTGACACCAAATCTCATACTTCCCACAGTCCACCAGGACCTCTAATAAGGGATACCATTTATGGGCTTCAAATGATCTGGTATGATATTATGACTTTCTCCTTCTCACGGGAAGCAGATGGGATAGGAGGGCTGTAACTATCATGTTCTTTTTAGCAAGGTCTTTCGAGGGCCTGGGTGACCTCAAGATAGATTCTGTATCTGTAGTAACACTTGCAGAGCACCAGTGGAAAGTTCCTTTTTTGTCTTCAGAAATTATGCTAGATTTTTCATGTTCCTATTAAAGGGGGGAGAAAGAGAGACAGAAAGACCCTGCCCCTTAGTGACCCGTGATTGGACGCCGCTGCGGGAGCACAATTTTGGCCGGTTGTAGGCTTCTGTGTCGTCCTCCCTCAAACACTGAGCGCGTTTGGCCACTTGTGGAGCCAGTTATCTTTTGGATAATGGGAGCTTCACACCTGCAGGCAGTGACCAAGCTGTATGGACACGGGTAGTATCTTTTTATTGGGAATAAAAGAATGGTAAGCTCTTTTTGGCTGGTCTTCACTTCCTAGCGTCCCGAGCTTCGTCTCTTGGGCAGGCAGTGTGGGGCCTGCCTTCCTGTTGGGGGGCTGCTGCACCCGCTTGTGCACGTTTGCCTTACTACAGGCTGCCCTTGCCGGGCCATGGGTGGGAGCCATTTGGGCAGCCACCCAGAGGGACTGTGTTTTCCTAAACCGCACAAAGGTGGCAAACGGGAGGACAGTGGCCCTGCTTGTACGTAGCGGAACGAAAGCTGTGTGAGCACAGTCTCTTGCAGACATTCACTGGGAGGACCAGGAGTTGGGCCCACCATACGACCTGCCATCTCCATAGAAGGCAGAGATCTAAAGCACTGTCATGGCTCAGTGCCCATGATCCAAGGTGGAGGTGTGCTGTGGGTTGGGGCACGGTGGAGGGACAGAGGTCCTGGTGGTCAGTGTAAGCTTCCGTCTGTCAGCCTCCTGGGGCAGGTACAAATGTGCCAGGCCCAGAGCAGGGCCAGCGTTCTGGAAGGCCTTGGCGAGAACTTTTATGTGGGTGCCTTTCCGAGGCCTCAGTTATTCCTGATGTGGGCCTGGGACACCCTCCTGCCTAAGAAGGGGCTCAAAATAATGAGGAGTGCAACTCTCAGTTTATTTTCTTTTTACTTTAAAAAGGATTTTGATGCTAAAACAAATTTCCTTAAAAATGTAACCCTTTTTATTGTCATTTTAAATACAGATAATTGGGGCGCCTGGGTGGCTCAGTTGTTAAGCGTCTGCTTTCGGCTCAGGTCGTGATCCCAGGGTCCTGGGATCGAGCCCCGCATCGGGCTCCCTGCTCAGCGGGGAGCCTGCTTCTCCCTCTCCCATTCCCCCTGCTTGTGTTCCCTCTCTCACTGTCTCTCTGTCAAATAAATAAATAAAATCTTAAAAAAAACCCAGATAATTAAGAGGTATGGGATATTATAGTATTTCATAAGTAAGCCATGAATATTGGATCAGTTTGGTCTTTGTAAGTTTTTGCTCATGAGAACAAAGAGTAGATCAATCAGATCTGAGTGGGGTGGATACTGATAGAATTATCCAGGAGCAATTTCTACTAACTGATGCCAGGATATGTTAAGGAAAGTTTAGTAAAGCCATTCACCACAACTATGCTGATTGAGGAGTGAACACTTTCTTGGAAAAAACAATCTGGAGCAGATGTTTGATTTTGTGGCACGTGTAGAAAATTATATTTATACAGCTCACTAGTGTGGGTAGGTGCTTGGAGGCAGAGCTCCAGTGCCCCATCGATACCCCCTCAGCACACTGAAGCTGGGCAGCTCAGATTGGCAGCGGTGGTGCTCATCCCTGGCTGTACACTGGAATCACCAGGGGAGCTTTGGAAAATAATGGTGCCTAATGAAATTGCAGTGATTCTGATGTAACTGGGGTGTAGTCTGGGCACTGGGATTTTTGAAAAGCTCCACAGGTGATTCTAACCTTCAGTCAAGGTTGAGAATCACTGATACTCTAGAGCTGTGGTTCTCAAACTTTAGTGGGCTAAGAACCCCAGGTAGGACTGTCACAGTACAGATTTCTGGGTTCCAGCGCAGGGTTTCTGATTCAGTAGATCTGGAATGGGTCCTTGGAATTTGCATTTCTAGTAAGTTCCCAGGTGATGCCCATGCTCCTGGTATTGGAACCACACTTTGAGAACTTCTGCTCTAGAGGGAGTAAACTATGTAGGCAAGGAGTTTAAACTGCTTCCTTAGTGCATTCCTATTAATTACGTCATGTATTTATGGTTATATAATGTATGATATATTGGTATATTCCTTCTGCTAGGAGGCAGTTGAATGAACAGCAAATAAATTCAGCCTATAATAATAATTTATTGCGGGAGCATTATGCGCTGGTTATTTTTACTGCATTACAACTCTGAGGTTAGCAGCAGCAGCCCCATTTTACAGATGAGAACACTGCGATGCAGACATATGAGTCATTGCCCTAGCACACACAGCTGGCAAAGGGGAAAGTCAGAATTTAAACTCAGGCCTGCCTGATTCTGAAACCTTTGTTTTTAACATCTGGCTAAAGTCCTGATATTTAACCCTTTTCTCCATAAGAAGGAGAAAGTTGCCATAGGAATCTAAAGAAATAAAGTGTTACTTTAAAAAATATCTCTATAAATCAGACTAATTTAGGCAGTTCCATCTAGGCATTGCTAGACTGGGGAGTTTGTCTGAGGGGTGTGAATCTTGTCCTGCTTCTCGTGCTCCTTCGTGTGGGAGGCAGTAGGGGAGTGGGGCAGGGGAGGTTGGCTGAGACCTCAAATGGCAGAGGGACAGAGCTGCTTTGCTGTAACAGTAGTCAGGGGGACAATACCTCCAAGTCCATGGGCAATTCTTGTCCAAACTGCACTGTCTTGGCAGCTTCTATAACTGCAGCTTGATCCCGGTAGGTAGGAATCATGTTGTATTTGAAACTCAGCTCATCTATAGGCAAATTGTATTTCCGAGCATGATTTTGAAGAGTTCCTATAAATACGAAAACCAGAAAGCTGGGTCCTCGGAACAACACTGCCGTTTCTCGAACACGGCCTCCGCTTGCCTCCATCAGTTTGAGAGCCTCCTCTCCACTGAGAAGTCTCAACCACTAATGCCTTATTCTGTATTAGTTCATCAGCTGGGAAGCCTGCGGTGATGTTGGGAGGGGTGGAGCCATGGCGGGGCTGGGAAGAGAGGGAGGAAGGCCAAGTCTCAAGGGCACTGCTCTGCAGTGAGGGAGACAGACCAGTGCAGGAGTTCCAGAGCCCCATCTCCCTAACTTCAGAGTCCTGCTCAGCTTGTCTTGTATGGGCTGTTAATAAGGGATTCAGGATGAGACAGATTAAGGGCTGGGCCCTCTAGCTGGAGTCCTTGAGGGCTGATGGAAGGACAGAAGGAGTATTTTTTAGAGGGAAGGAAGCTGCGCTGAGGTGGGGCCAGAGCAGGGGGTGAGCAGGTGGTGCCTTTAAGCACGGGTCGCATGGGTCGCATGGGTCGCACGGGTCGCACTGGTCGCACGGGTCGCACAGGGACTGGGGAGTGCTGTGGACCTTCACAGCAGCAGTGCACTCGCGTGCACAACGGAGAGGGTCTGGGATTAAGTTGTAGGGGAGCGGCTGCTATTTCTGTCATCCTTTCCCCTGGCAAGTGAAGAAGAGCAGGGCCTCACCGAACTGCCCTACAACCAACAGTCCACGGTTAGGTCATTGGCAGCCAGGCCTTTCCCCCGGTTCCTAGAAACCCAGCATGTAACAAATCACGGTCTTTTCGGTGGGATTTTTCTTGGGAAATCACGGTTTGTTACCTGTTAGAAATCCTTGAGGAAAGAAGAAACCGGAGATCCAGAAGGACTTAGGCTGCCCCCTTTTGAGCCACAACTAAAGGAGAAACATTACATCATCATGTATTGTTTTTCTGAAATGGAGTTTGTTATTTAAATCAAAGTCATATTCTGGAGGGCCTCTCAGGAGACAGAATCTCAACCAGCCTGAGTTAGTCACCAGCCCCGTTCTCACTGCCTGTCTGTCCCCCCTTCCTCACCCAACAGCCTGACCATAAATCCAGAAGCTGGTTATTACAGGGGGTGTGGAAGAGGGGAGACCACAGCAAGGTCACACCTGGCAGTTTGGACCCATGTCAGATTGGTTCTGTACCTCACGGTGGGGTCCTATGAACTAGATCTGAAACTAAAATGGGATGTGGGGATAAGGGCCAAGGGCAAAGTACATTATAATGAGCATGACTTCCAAATTGATGCCATTCGGGAAGTTTCTGTTTCTTTGGGCTCGGATGATCCCTCAATGGTTGCTAGTGTTTCAGTTTGCTAGGGCTTCCTAAGGACCTTAAGGCCTACCGTGTTCATCAAACCCCAAAGAAGTGAATTTTCTTACGTCCACAAACGCAGTCCTCAGGATGAGGTCTTTGACCCATGATCCTAGTGGCTTCAGGGATGGGTAGGCTGTGCTGGACCACAGAGAAGGAACCTGGTTGTTGAGGAAACTGTTATACACCTTCTCCATTTCTTCAGACATCACCACTAAGCCGGCGATGGCTTTGTTGAGTGTTTCCAGAGAAGTCTGAAAGAACAAGAATGGGGAGATACCTTTCACAGATGTAATTATCAAGTGTGAGTGCCACTCATTTGAGGCAGCTGGTACTGCCTTGGGCTGAAGGGCCCACTTGCTGGGTTCCATCCTCTCGGTACACGGTCTGCTGGGCCAGACCCTCCAGTCTTTCATCCATTTTTACAACATGTGACCATAGGGGTGGAAGAGCTGGGTGGGGGTGCGGGGGGTTCAGGTGGTTAATAGCAGAATCCAATGAAGTGGAAAGAGGGGAAGGAGGAGAAATATCCCCTGAAGCCTCGAGAAGTGGTTTCAAGAACTGCCACTGAACAGCTTTCCTTCAGGCTAAAGGAAAAATGGGCCTGACGGTTAGTTATTTGGGAAGCATGGGGGTGGTGGTGGCAACTACCTCAGGCCTCCGGGGAGCTCTGCCCCGGGGCTGCCCATGGCCTCTGAGGTTAGAGCAGAGAGGGAAGATTCTTAGATGAGACCAATCTTTCAGCTGGTACCAGAGAGTCTCCTTGAACTGGAAACACTTCCTTAGGACATCCCCTCACCCTCCCCTCGCCACCACAAAAGTCAGAGGCTGGTAGCAGCCTCAGGAAGCCCAGGGCAGTATGGGTTAAAGAGGAAGGCTGGTGTGGGATTGGTAGGGCCTGCACAGGTTCCAGTTTTGTGAAAACTACTGCTATCTACTGGGAAGATATTACAGAAAGACGTTGGAGGCCAAATTTATCTGGATTTAAAAACAAAATAAGGTCCAGGACCATATAGTTCTGGAGATAGGCCATATGTGGATGAACAAGGTTAGTCAGCCTTCCCTTCCCTCATAGGGTTATCCCCCTCAGCAACCCCCCCCCACACCCCGTCTCTCTTCACAAGAGGCAGTAGTATGAAAAAGAAGAGTTTTAGTTAGATCTGCCCTTGGGACATTAGGAGCCCTTGGTAGTGTTGGAAAGCAAGGGGGCTCTCAGCCACAGCCGAGGCGGTATTCTACCTTAGATACCGAAAATGGAAAAAGAAGCAGAAGACTTATGTAAAATGCTGGGAGAATGCTTAAGTTATGGGGGGGGGGGGAGGTTAGGCAGCTAGGGTCTTCTAGGTCTGCTTAAAATAGAGGTCACTTTGCGGCCGATTCTCCCAGAGAAGAATGTTCAGTGGGAGAAAGTGTACTTCAAGATGTTCTTCTCTATGGCTAGAAGCCTGACTAACAGGCTGGCCTCATCTCCCCCAGGAACCTCCTGGCTCACAGTTCCGTCACTAGAGGGAGGAGAATGGGCTCCCCGGGGTGCTGCCACCTTCCTTGGCCTTTCTTATTGCCGCCGCGGTGCTGCCTTCCTATTCCCTGGGTGAAATGAAGGTGAGGCTGGGCCAGAGTCAGGATGGGGGGGCGGTGAGGGGCCACCACCTCTCCCTCAGACAGGAGTGCCCTGCCGTGATTCCCGACTGCCTTGCAGGCTGCTTCTTCCTGGACTCTGCCCTCTTCTTCCTGTAGGTGAATCCCTCCATTACTGGGAGACGGTAACATTTGACCAGAAGTGGCCACAAGGAGACTTGAGAGCCACACTTATTCATTCGCCCATTCAAATAGTCACAAAGATTTAGGATGTGTCAGGGACTAGGGAAACAAAGATGGCTAATATACTAGTTTCCTTCTCTTCAAGAAGTTCATTGACTCATGGGGGAGCCCTCCTCATGGAGGGGAAATTACAAAGTAATGTGGCAGGTACTGTGATAGACACAGACACCTGAAATGATGGAGTGCTGAGGAGGGGCTCCTAAGTTATCTGATGGTGGAGGGATGGGCTGGTGTGTCAGGAAGACTTTTTGGAGGAAGTGACATTTGGATTTGTCCATCTTCAAGTAGGTGAAAGGTCATGATGTGGAGGAGGCCAGACATGAGCAGCATCCATGTTCGTCCTCTGAACAACAGTCCTCCCTTCATTTTAGCTGGGCATACAGCAATCCAATATAGAGACTGTATTTCCCACCACCCTTGCAGCTGGGGTATGGCCATGTGACCAAATTTTGGCTAATGGGGTACAGGAAAAAAATGATGTATGCAATTTCTGGGTCACATTTTTATGAGCTTTCTCTCAGCCCTCTCTTTCCCCTGTCCCCCTGGCTGGCAAAAGGGGACAATAGAAGCAGCCACCTTAGGCCCAGAGATGCAGGCTAGCTGTTGAGACTGGAAGAGCCAACCCTCCAGCTGGGGACCCTAGATGAGCTCACAGAGCAAGATGAACTACCTGCCCTATAGGGCTTCTTCTGGGCTGTTACCTGAGAGGGAAGTGAATTTTTACCTTGTTTTGGTCATTGTATTTGGAGGTCTTTATCACAGCAGCTTAATCTCTATCTTGGCTCTTTCAGTGTAGAAGGAGATAAGCCCTGGGCTGGCCACGTGGCCTGTGACACTGGTATACAGCTGTCTAGATCCCCAGTCCCAAGGTGAGGACTTCACATATTCAGCTGACCGGTGCCCCCCTAACCCACAAGCCTAAGTATTGCCAGCCAACCAGCAACATCGGGAGACTGCTTTTCTAATAGGAGACAGTCTTTGGCTTTAAAAGATTTACACCAGTTGTCCTCCCCAATCTTACCACCGAGCCTTGACTTTGTGCTAGGTATTTGGTCCTTGCTGGGCAGCAAAATCTTTCCGGGTAATATTCAGTATTTGGTCTCTAAAAGTTTTTGTGTTTCCCTTATCAAAGTTTTGCACAGAGAAACCAGGGAGGCCTTTAGCCATCATTACAAATTCAAGGCCATCCAGAAAGTGTTCCGGAACATAGGCAAAGTCTCCCAATAGTTGTCCTCAAATTTTAGTGGCAGTGAAATCATCTGGGGGAGTTTATTTAAAATTCATAATCCCAGGAATTTCTCAAGGAATTCTAACTCAGTAGGTCTGGAGTGGGATCAGGGAATCTACATTTTGAACATGCCACATGGCAGATTCTAACGCGAGCATTTTGTGGCCCAACTTGGAGAAACTCTGGTTTTTATAGTCGTCATAAAGACTGTGTTATTATATGCAAACCAGACATCAGGAACATGCACTGAATCTCTCTTAATTCAGTGCTTCGGTCCTTGATCAAATGTCTAGAGTCAATGCTCATTCCAGGGGTGTAAGTTAGGATAACGAGGACACTGGGATCTGTAACGTCACAGACTGATGGAGGCCTTATTAGAGAAGGGGAACAGACTCGTTGGATGGGGGTCAATTCCATTTTAGCCAAGTTGTGTTGGCAGAGTTGTTAGCATATCCAAACGGAAATGCTGAAGTGGTGGGAACCGGACGATTCTTCCGAGGCTACGCTTCTCTACAAAGCTTTGCTGCCCATCAGCAATGCGGGCAGTGAGCGCTCATACGTGTATTAACTTCAGTAGCTTGTTAAAGCGGTCCACTTCTTGTCCGAGCATGGTAGTCAAGGAGTTAAGGCGTCCTTGAGGATCCCTGATGAAAAGGCTCTCCGATGCACTCTCCATTTCTAGTGTTTCTGAAACACACACAGCTGATTCCTCAGATTGATCATCATGGATGGCTGTCCTCCTAACACTGCTATCGTCATGCACTTAGCTTAACTCTTACAAAGCCGATGACTTCTGCACCTGGGCCGGGGCTGAATGGGAGTCAGGCCCCGCACAGACCTCAGTGGCAAAAGGCCATCAGGACAAGCGGTTACCTGGCAGGTGAGGGCCATCCCTGGGACCAGAGGTGCCAGCGACCCTGAATTTTCTCTGCCATGCAGGCATGTAAGCCGCCCTCTTCCCTGCACACGTGCACTGCATTTCAGAGACGAGGGGGTGGGTGGGGGGAGAATGAGGGATGAGGCAGGTGTAGCATTTATCTCGTTCCTGAGCATTATTCAAAGGGACTGACTCAGTTATTAGGCCCATGGTTCAGGCTGGATCGAAAGTTCTGCTCTTCCTTTTCCCTACAGTCTAGCAACTGGAGGCTCATAGAAGCGATACAAAAATGAAGGACCAGCATTTTGCCTGCATGTCTGAGTGAAGTGTTAGTGAGTGGCTCTGAAGTCCATATACTGAATTCCTTCTGAATTTGCATTTTCACTGCTCTAGAAAAATCACACAGCGGTGTGGGTGAGTCTAGTCTCGGGTCATCCCCGGTGCTGTGCTCATACGTCCCGGGTCCCCTATCAGCCCCTGAGGGGCTATTCCAAACCCTCAGGTCTCTTACTGAACCAGTCACATCCCTGTCCCCTTTGCCTTAGCAGATGGCATTGCTTATTTCACGCTGAAAGTATAAGCTGTATTAAGCTCAGAGAGAAAAATCTCCTAGGTGTCAGTGGAACTCTGTGAACCAAGTACACAGTCTTCCAGCCAGCCACCTGCCTATGTATCCCTTTTCCACCCAGCCCTCCATCTCATATTTGTTAAAAATCGCTTCCTAAACTAACTGACACAGTTTGCTTCACCATCAACAGAACCCTCTACTCAGAAGGCCTCTTTTGAGGGCCTGTTTTGGGAGGAGACGACTGGCTTTTGAGGTCACACAGGCCTTTTCTTCTGGGGGTCTTAGGAGGATTGGCAAGACTCTGTCTGTTGTATGGTGATATAATAAGAAATAAATATTTTGGTCTTTGTCCCTGGTTCCTCCTGGCTGGAGCCCCCCAGACCCTTGTAATTTCCTAAGTAATAAGAGTGATAGGTTGCATCATTTTTTATATTTGGCTTTGACCCTGGCTCCTACAATAGCTTCTGAGTGTTAAAGGTGAAAGGAGCGTCTTTTGTTATTCATAACATAAGCCTGGGTCTTTGTTAATGAGATGGCTTTGGAAAGCCTCTAAGGGTGGGGGGCTCTTTGTCAGGGGAACCAACCATGGGATTAGACTGTTGGAACTTTCAGCTTCCCCCTCTGACCTCTTGGGAAGGGAGAGGAGCTGGAGATTGAATTAATGACTAATGGCTAATGATTTAGTCAATTATGCCTAATAATGAAGCTTCCATAAAAACCCTAACTGAAGGGGTTTGGAGAGCTTCTGTGCACTAGGAGGGTGGTGTACCCTGACTCCATGGGGACAGAAGCTCCTCCTCTTGAGACTCTTCTAGACCTTGCCCCATGTACCTCTTCATGTGGTTGTTTATCTGTACCCTTTATTATATCTTTTATTATAAACTGGTAAATGTGTTTCCCTGAGTTCTGTGAGCCATTCTAGCAAATTTTAAACCTAAGAAGGGGGTTGTAGGAACCCCCAAATTATTGCGGGTTAGTCAGAAGTATAGGTCACAACTTGGGACTTGAGATTATCATCTAAAGTGGAGGGCAGTCTTATGGGATTGAGCCCTTAACCTGTGGGGTCCACGCTAACTCTGCTTAGTGTCATAATTGGATTGTAGGATACCCAGTTGGTGTCCAGAGAGTTGGAGAATTGCTTAATGTAAGGGAAAAGCCCACACATTTGGTGTCAAAATGTTGTGAGTAGAGAGAGAAACACAGTTTACTTTTACATTAGACTAAGAAATGTAAATCTACAGTCACTCTAAGAAAAGTGTGAGAGTAGATCTCTGATCATTTGGGAAGATTCCTTAACTCACCAGAAAACAAGGTGATAATAATTTAGCCATTTCTCTTGAATCTAGAACAAAAATGACATGGATTCTAGAGCAGGGCTATCTAATGGCACATTCTACAATAATGGAAATGTCTTCGACCTGTGTTGTCCGATACAGTAGCACTCAAAATATGGCTAGTGCAACTGAGGAAATGAATTTTAAATTTTACTTATTTATATTTAAGTAGCCACTTGGGGCTAGTGGCTACTGTCTTGGGCAGCACAGGTCTAGAGGCACAGGGAAGCTCAGGAAAAAGTCTAGTTAAAGTTTCATGGGGCTAGAAACCAACTTGCACCTAATGCTTCTGGCAGTTGGGTTGTTGAGGTGCTCAAGGCTTCCATGGAGAGCTCCGAGTCAGAAGTGCTCTCTACATAAAGAAAAGTGTATGTAATAAAGCATATTTGGATACCTGCTCATCACTCAGCTTTCTGAGTTTATTCCTGAAAGTCCTATGATGTACAGAAGCCAGGGATTATTTATTACCTGGAACTCTGGTCCGGACTGAAGCAACAAGTTCTTGGACAATTTCATCATTGCTTTTTCCCTCTCCACCAGATGACGACCTTGGCTGAACTTCAAGTATGGTGTTGATTAAAGTGTTGGTCTCTTTGTACTGTAATGTTGGGAAGAGACAGAACAGTGAAGGCTCGAATTCTCAGACAATAATTTACAGTACAATTTACTTATAGAAATGGCAATTGTCAAAAAGGGAAAATTTTTGTGTTGAAGATAGAATTGGTAAAATGTGCTCACTGGAAATGCACAGTACAGGTGACCCTTGAACAATGCGGGGGTTAAAGCTCATTGCCCTTCCTGGTTACACAGTCAAAAATCCATGTATGACTTGATTCTTCAAAAATGTAACCACTAATAGCCTACTGTTGACTGGAAGGCTTACCAATAACATAAACAGTTGATTAGCACACATTTTGTGTATGTATTATATACTGTATTCTTAAGTAAGCTAAAGAAAAGAAAATGTTAGTAAGAAACTCATAGGGGCGCCTGGGTGGCTTAGTCGGGTAAGCGTCTGCCTTCGGCTCAGGTCATGATTTCAGGGTCCTGGAATTGAGTCCTGCATCGGGCTCACTGCTCAGTGGGGAGCCTGTTTCTCCTTTTCTCTCTGTGTGCTCCTTTACTCTCTCTCTCTCTTTCAAATAAATAAATAAATCTTAAAAAAAAAGAAAAAAAATCCGTGTATAAATGGGCCACACAGTTCAAACCTGTGCTGTTCAAGGGTCAATTGTACACAGTGGTCAGTGTTATATTTAAACATTTTTGGTTGAACAATAATGTGAATGTACTTAATGCCACTGAACTGTATACTTAAAAATGGTTAAAAGGGTAAATTTTATGTTATATATATTTGACCCTAATAAAAAATGAATAAAAATTTTTTAGCTAATCATTTAAAAGACAGTTTATAAAAATGAAGAAGAAATAATGAGAATGCTGTTTTGAAACATACTTTTATTTAAATAACATTTTTTTCAACTAGAAAAGTGTTATGGCTTATTATAGAAAATTTAGAAACTACAGAAAAGTATAAAGAAAAACTAAATATTCGTGATCCTGCTTTTCAGAAATATTTATAACTTTAGTTTACCCCCCACTTGGACATTTTCTCTGTATATGTGCATCTAATTAAAAAAACTGAGCCCATACAATTTATATAGTATTCATTCTTTCTCAATTTCATGAACATTTTTCTCCTATCACTGACAAATCTTCCTGAATCATGCTTTAAGTGACTGTGTGATACTTGGTGGTATGAAGAGCCATAGTTAATATAGTTGTTTATCTATTATATTACTACTAGATATGTTTTGGACATTGCTAGTTTTTAGATTTTATAGAACTTGGTGAATAGAATATCTGTATATGAATTTCACCCACTATATTTGAAATTCTTTAAATGATATATTTCCAAAAGAATATTTTTAAAATGGGTATTATTATATTGATTTCTAAAAACACTGTATCAGTTTATACTCCCAACAATAGTGTATCAGAGGACCTATTTTTATTTTTGCAAGAATTAATATCTTTGCTTAAAAATCTTTTCAAATTTAATAGGTAAAAAGTTTCTCTCTCTCTTTTTTTTTTTTGCTCTACTTGGAGGGTTATCAGAGTTAAGCATTTTATTTTATTTTTTTCAGAGTTAAGCATTTTAAAAATATGTTCATTGGTCATCTGTATTACATCTTTATAAATTACTCATGTATTTTGCACACTTTCGATTTTTAGTCTTTTTGTTACTGATTTATCAGAGATAATTCTATAATAATAATTAACTTCTTTCCCCCCAATTCTTTTGTGGTAAAATACATGTAACATAAAAATACCGTCTTAAGTATCTTTAAGTATACAGTTCAATGGTATTAAATACATTAATAATGTTGTGCAACCATCACCACCATCCATCTCCATAATTCTTTTCATCTTGTAAAACTGAAGCCCCTTACCCATTAAACAGTAACTCCTCATTTCTCCCTTTTCCCAGCCCCTGGCAACTACCATTCTACTTTCTGTCTCTAGGATTTTTGACTACTCTAAATACCTCACATAAATAGAATTATACAGTATTTGTCTTTATGTGACTGGCTTATTTCACTTAGTATCATGTCTTCAAGGTTCATCCATGTTGTAGCATATTACAGAATTTCCTTCCTTTTTTTTTTTTTAAGATTTTATTTATTTGACAGAGAGAGACAGAGCGAGAGAGGGAACACAAGCAGGGGGAGTGGGAGAGGGAGAAGCAGACTTCCCGCGGAGCAGGAAGCCTGATGCGGGGCTCAATCCCAGGACCCTGGGATCATGACCTGAGCTGAAGGCAGATGCTTAATGACTGAGCCACCCAGGCGCCCCAAGAATTTCCTTCCTTCTTAAGGCTGAATGATACTCCATTGTATGTATATATCATTTTTTTGCTTATTATCTGTCAATGGACACTTGGGTTGCTTCCACGGTTCAGCTATTGTGAATAATGCTGCCGCTGACCAGGGAGCCTGATGCAGGGCTCAATCCCAGGACCCTGGGGTCATGATCTGAGCCAAAGGCAGACACTTAGTGGACTGAGCCACCCAGGCGCCCCTATTTTTGGACATTTTAATCTCCATTCTGGAAAGTTTAAGTTTGTCCTTTATATCACATGTGTGATAATCTATATACCAGTCCTGGTCTGTAAGCCTCCAGGGTAGTTTTTAATTCTGCTGTGGTATTTTTAGTTTCCTTGAAAGATTTCATTCTCAGGCATCTCATGGCATCCTGTGTGTGTGTGTGTGTGTGTGTGTGTGTGTGTGTGTGTGTGTGTATCAGCCAATTCTCAAATTCTGGCTTTCTCTTTCTCCAGGCTAGGTCTTCTACCCTACCTCAGATGCCAAAACACATTGTTTATTTTTTTTGTTTTTGCAGCAGGTGATTTGCAGAGGGCAAGTCTGTATCTTCTGGATGGTGTTTTCTATCCTTTATCCTTTAGTATGTTTTTTCCTACCTATTTACTCAGGCTCTGTTGTTTTTTTCTTTCCATTTATTCAGCCTCTAATGAGAAAAGAGATAACAGATATCTGTTTGTGCATAGTTTATACAGATGGCCTTTGACTTATGCTCATTATTGTTTTGGGAGGCAATCTCTGCCTTGTATCTCCATTGATGTGCACAGGTCAAGGTCCAATTTTCTTTACTAGTTTCTAATAAGCATCTAAGTAGGTATAGTTTGCGGAGTGAGGAAGGAATCATATCTTTAATTAAAGACTCTATTGATGGCAGGCAGAATTAGCTAACCTAAAGCAGCTAATCAAAGAAATCTGTTGGCTCATACACTGGGAAGAAGAGAACACAAGTCACATGGGTCTCAGGCATGAATGGATCTAATGTTTTCTCTCCAGTACATGCTTGGTTGTTTCTCTCTTTCCTATGGCAGATGAGCTTCTTCTATGTGGTAGGGGGAATGGGTTGAGTGTCAATGATAAGGCCACAGACAGCTCCAGATATGCAGTATGCTAGCCAGTGATTCCAAAGGAAAGAGAAATCCCTCCCCCAATCCTAGCATCTATATATACTAAAGCTTAGGGAAGAATTCTCATTCACCCAACCTGGTCCATGTACCTGTTCTTTGGACCAATTCCAGTGGCTAGGTGATGGAGTACTGCCTTTGGCCAGGCCTGAGTCACATGCCCACCTCTGAAGGTAGGGAGGTCTTACCAGAATTTCATGGAATGAGGAAGGGGCTGTTATCCCAAAAGGAGGAGATTGGGAGTAGGGCATATACTCTACCAGAAAAATGGAGGAAGGGAGGCTAGACTGAAAAGCATACCACCGTGCTCACTACATGCCTGCTGTCTCATTCTCAGTCATTGTGAACCAATGGAAAACACAAAACTACACTCCTCGGTGCACACTGCCAAGAGTGTTACCTCTGCCAACAATGCTGTATTTCTCACAGGATGCAGCAAGTCTTACAATATCTACACTCCCCTTTCCCTTCTCCCCCCCACCCCGCCCCATGCCCCACCCACTCCAGAACAAACTGTCAGATATGAGTGAATATTAACACTTGTTTGGCCACCTCTTTTTCTTCCTGAAAGCAGAATAATGAAAAACAAGATAATATTCTAACTCCTTGCTAAACAGCAAAGCAATTTTTTATGGCAGAGAACCATGACATAAGGTGGCAGAGCATTGACCTCCTGGGTTTTTTTCTGGAAGTTCCACTGTTGTTTCTTATGGATTCATTGATATCTAGGTAGACCTCACCCTCTAACACTTGTATGGGCAAAATTTAAGTTGAAAGGAAGATGATTCCCTTCACCCTTGTGAGCCAAACCTAGTCTCCAACCTTTATAGTATTCCAGGCCCCAAGGGCCAGACCTTAGTTCATGACTTCGGTTCATCCACAGATGCCTGACCATGGCAGATGAATAAACTGGAAAGGTATGTAGTACACGGGTAATGGAGGGGCCTCAGGTGCCATGCTGACGAACTTGGACTACCCCTAGGTAATGGTGGGGCATCAGAAGGTCTTAGAGGAGTGAAATGATCCAGTTTGCTCTTTGGACCTACTGCTCGTGTCTGGCACTGTGACCTGATGGACCACAATTTTAAAGAACACTGTTTTATCTGTCTTGGATGTTTGTTATTGTACTTTTATAACTTACTCATCTGTGGATCCATAAACCTTTGTGTAATATGATACAGATTTGCTCAGTGTGGAGGGAAAAGGGCAAAAGAGAAAGGACTGTCTGGATTATCGTCCAAATCCCCAAGTTAAGGTGGACTAGCGGGTAGAAGGCCGGGAGGTCGGGGAGTGGCCAGTGACAGGGAAAAATGCACGGATCTTAGGATGCTGTGAAGGATCCAGAGGGAACAGGCTAAATTGGAATCGAATGCTGAAGTTGAGGTGAAACATTTACTTTGGTTATTTAAGGATATAATAATTTATGGGACTAGTGAGATGATTATTGATGTTTCAAGTTTACATACACAATATGAAAATGTATTTTAGGCTAAAAGGCCACATACCTGGAAAACTAGGTTGGCATTTTCATGCATTCCAAATATTTCTGGGTCATCCATCAAAGGCAGATTTTCAATGTAGTCCTTAAACTCTTGTAGGCTGTCAGCCAAAGGTGCAAAATAGATGCCTGTTTATTGCAAACACAGAAGGCAGGTATGTTTCAAATAGACTAGCTTTGTACCACCACCGTTAGTCCTTCTCTGCCTGTTCAGATGGTGGCTATAATCAAGTGCCTTCCACAGAAAAGGGGATTGTTTTCCCCACTCTCCTTGCCTTCATTACTGTGCCTGGTCGCTTTCCCTTTTCTTGAGGCCTTGAGCATGTGATTAGTCTCCTACTCTTTCAGGGTGTCTCCTCCAGAACCTTTCAAGATTCTGGGAATCCAGGGATGTGCTGCTGAAAGCCATGCCTTGGTAAAGGGCTCCAAATTTATAGAACTTTGAAAACACATTTAGACCAAATACAACCATTTTAGAACAAATAATTCAAAGTGGCTACTGCACAAAAGATATTTTCGTGCTTTAACTGCCAAGCCACTTTTGGAGGTGGTCAAGCGTGGGGCTGGGGCGGGCGGGCGTGGGGACTGGGCTGTGATGACTGGACACCGAGAGCTCCTGGATGGAAAACTGAGAGATGCCGCCAGTGACATTTTGCAAAAGGTCCTTTCCGGAATATTGAAAAGTCATTCACCTGATTCCGAATATTTATAATCCTCTTCTAATGTTTCAGGAGAAAAGAACCTTTTTAAGACCGTACGAAGGCATCTTTGATCCCAGGTATCTGTAACTCTACCACCATATGTAATTTCACCTGAAAAGGAGTTTGCATTTTTAAACATATTTTTTATTGATATGCTTAGCCAAATTCCAATAGGTTTATTTATATGCACATTTATTTGGAACTGAAAGTGAAAAGAGCATATCAGAGTTTCCTTCAGAGAATAAAAGGCAGGAAAAAACCTAGTATATGTACCCTACCCTAATTATTTTGCTTTCCCCAAATAACCAGAACCAAAGCCACTGAGCTCTATTTCTCTTTCTTTCTTTCTTTCTTTCTTTCTTTCTTTTTCTTTTTTCTTTCTTTTTCTCTTTCTTTCCTTTCTTTTTCTTTCTTTCTTTCTCTTTCTTTCTTTCTTTCTTTTTCTTTCTTTCTTTTCCTTCCTTCCTTCCTTTTTCTCTTTTTCCTTCCTTCCTTCCTTCCTTCCTTCTCCTCCTCCTCCTCCTTCTTCCTCTTCTTCTTCCCCCTCCTCCTCCTCCTCTTTCTCCTCTTCTTCTTTTGCTGCAAAATACTGATTTTGGGTCTTATTCCATCATTGATCACAGTATTCTAAAACATATACACTTCCTATGCAACACTGATTCTTTTTGAGGCCAGTAAATGAACCAAAACATTTACAAGACATTGAAACTGTATGCATACTTTATAATTATTAAAATTAAGCTAGGAAGGAAAGATAGGTCCAAGGTGAAAGAGACAACTTGCCTCACAGAAATTATGTTGTGGGGAATTAAAACTTATTAGTACCCCATCTCTTTTTTCACAGAGAAGCTACTTTCAGCATGCTCCACAGTCATCCCAAAATTCTAAGAGGAATGATATCTATTCTTCTTTGGAATAATATCATTGCTGATATAATTCCTTGGGAAAACTCCAGATCCATTGCTACATTTCATTATTTACCACGTAGTGTTCCCAGAAGGATTTTACATATGGTACTGACACTCAACTTCTGGATTCTCTGAATGTTCAGCCATTCTCATCTCTATATCTTCCATTATGTCAGGAAGAAATGTTTTTCATTCTCTTTCAAGCTGAGATGGTTGGTGAAAGAAAGTTATTTCAGTCTTTGGAATCTCAATAATTTATTTCTTCTAAGGGAGCAATGTCTTTACTTGCACCTCTCATAGGGACACTTATTTTCCCTCTCCTGTTGAAGCATTTTTGGTCTGTCGTGTTGGATCAACCACTAAGGGGAGGGGAGAGGAGGTAGAGTAGGTATTACAGCTGGTGGTCAAGTAGCTAAATCTCCGTATTAGCAATTCTAAGAGGGAAGAAAGAGATGCTGTTGTATTTTCCTGGGTATATTCTTCTGTCACCTTCTAGGAAGTCTTGGAACACAAAGTTCGGTTACATCTTTGTAGTGGGTCCATCAGGTCTGGGCCTAAATTGAGGCTCCTCTTGGATCTTTGGGGCTGGATGGGAATGTAAGCTCAAGTTTCTCCAACTGCATGATGGTGTCTGGAAAAGGAGGATGGCCAGGAAAACTAAGACTTCTATAGTTGGTAGGTGGTGAGAGGAAAGAGTTGCCCTAAAATACTTTTTTAAGTCACAAAGGACAATATCTGCATTTTGAGAAGCAGCACAGAAATATTTTCCTTACAAATTATCAGACTTTGTGCTTCTCCATCCAGATTGAGTTTTACCCTTTTCTTGGATCAAACTGAGTAAATAATTTTGACTCAGAGTAGACGACTCACTTTTGGGCTCAATTTTAGGAAGGAGTCTTCTGGGTTTGGTTTTCCCAGAAGAGGGACCTGGGGAGGAAGTGTCCACCATACATGCCCACCACCTGTCCTGGCCCTGACATCACAGTCCCCAAGGGTCTCGTTGCAGATTCCAGTGTGGTGGCTTCCCCCTTCTCTTCCTCTTCTAGCCCCAGAGGCTGGCTGAGGGATGGCCCAATACAAACTGGACAGGCCTTAGGTTTGGCTTTGTCCTTGCCTACTTTGAGCTTAGATCTGTCTCCTGGAATTATGTATTGCTATACCTTACACTATAAAATTTTAAGACCTTCCCCACCCCCAAATACCTTCTCATATTTAAAGCCTCCTCAGTATTTCTCTGTTTATTCTCTCCTGTTTATTTTTTTTAAAAGATTTTATTTATTCATTTGAGAGAGAGAGACAGACAGAGCACAAGCAGGGCAAGGGGCAGAGGGAGAGGAAGAAGCAGACTTCCTGCTGAGCTGGGAGCCCAACATGGGGCTCGATCCCAGGACTCTAGGATCATGACCTGAGCTGAAGGCAGACACTTAGCCATCTGAGCCACCCAGGTGCCCCTATTCTCTCCTGTTTAGTTTCCCCACTGGTGTTTCTGTATCTTCTTGTTCAGTCCTTCATGTTGCTTTTATTATAGCTTTGTAAATTATTGTACCTCTTTACAGCCTAAAGGACTATGATCGCCAATCATTGATTACAAAGTAGAACCAAAATTTACTAACAACACACACAGGCCTTTCAGGTTGTGCCCCCAGCTTACCTTTTTTAGTTTTGTTGAAGATAAAGCGCCCCTCCATGTACATCCCCTCTTCCTACTATGCACCAGCCCAGCGGAAATGCTCACAAGTTCTACAGACAGGCCACACCTCAACCCATTGGGCTTTTACATCATGATTCTCTCAGCCCAGTGTGCTCTCCTGCCTTTTCTCTCCCAGTGAGCCCAACTTAGCTCAATGTAGCTGTTCAGCACTTAGCTCCCAGCAGAGCTCTCCCGGATTCCCCCGGGGTAGTGTTGTTCCTTCCTAGTTCCCACAGCATTGCGCAGACACTTCTGATTTGGTTATTATCCTAACATAGAGTTTATTCATTATCTCCACCCTCCATGCCATGAGTTTTTGGCAGGCAGGGTCTATGTCATCTTTGTATTTCTAGCATCTCTTGTAGTAGTATTAGGCGTATTTTCTGGATTAATGCATAAATGACTGCCGAAAATACCACCCTATGGATAAAGCATTCATTGCCTTTTTGCTCCTATCCATTTTTTAAAAACAGCTTTAATAGAGAGCTATAATTTAAAAATCATAAAATCCACATAAAATTTACATGTATAATTCAGTAATATTTAGTAAACCTGCAATGTGTGTGTAACCGTCACCACAATCTAATTTTATTTTATTTTATTTTATTTTTTTAAAGATTTTATTTATTTATTGGACAGAGAGAGACACAGCGAGAGAGAGAACACAAGCAGAGGGAGTGGGAGAGGGAGAAGCAGGCTTCCTGCCGAGCAGGGAGCCCGATGCGGGGCTCGATCCCAGGACCCTGGGATCATGACCTGAGCCGAAGGCAGACGCTTAACGACTGAGCCACCCAGGCGCCCCCACCACAATCTAATTTTAAAACATTTGTATCATCCCCCAAAAGAAATCTTGTGCCCCTTCTCAGTCACTCCTCATTCTTGCCCCTGCTCCATGCAACCAGGAATTTACTTTCTGTCTGTATACATTTGGTTTTTCTGGAACTTTCATATAAATGGAATCATACAATGTGGTATTTTGAGCTGACTTAAAAAAAAAAAAGACTATTTTAGAGAGAGAGGGAGGGAGGGAGAGAGCGAGCAGAGGGAGGGGTAAGGGGAGGGGGAGAGAGAATCTTAAGCAGGCTCCCCGCTGAGTGTGGATCCCAACTCAGGGCTCAATCCCAGGACCTTGATATCAGGACCTGAGCCCAAATCAAGACTTGGATGCTTGACTGACTGAGCCACCCAGGTGCCCCTGTGCCTGACTTTTTTACTTAGCATAGAGTGTGTGGGGTTTACCTATGTTGCAGCACGTATCCATACTTTATTCCTTTTTATGGCTGGATAGTACATTGTGTGGATACGCCACATTGTTTTTCCATTCACCAGCTGATGGAAGTTCAAGTTGTTTCCATTTTTTGGCTATGAAGCAATGCTGTTATAAACATGTACAAATTTTTTGTGTGGACATGTGTTTTCATTTTTTTCCTGGGTATACACCTAGGAGAGGAGTTTCTGGGTCATATGGTAAGTCTATTTTAAAAATCTTCCAAAGTAGTGGCACCATTTTACATTGCCACCAGCAATGTATGAGGGTTCCACTTTCTCCATATCCTCACCAACACTTCGTTACTCTTTTTTTGTTGTTTCATTTTTTAATTATAGTCATCCTAGCCGGTATGAAGTGGTATTTCATTGTGGCTTTAATTTTCATTTCCTTAATGATGGAGCATCTTTTCATGTGCTTATTGGGCATTTATATGTCTTCTTTGGTGAAATGTCTGTTCAAATCTTTTGCCCATTTTTAAATTGGTTTATTTTTCTTTTCACTGTTAAGTTGTAAGTGTTCTTTATATACTTTGTATACAAGTGCCTTATCAGACATATGATTTGCAGATATTTTCCTTCAGTCTGTGGCTTGTCCTTTCACTTTCTTGATGGTGTTTGTTGAAGTATAAAAGTTTTAAATGTTGATGATGTCCATTTTTTCTTTATTGCTTGTGTTTTTTGCATCATATCTAATAAGTCATTGCCTAGCCCAAAGTCACAAAGATTTACTTCTATGCTTTCTTCTAAGAGCTTTATAGTTTTAGCTATTACATTTAGCTCTTACAGGACTCATTTTGAATTAATTTTTGTGTATCATATGAGATAAGGATCCAAATTCATCCTTTTGCAGATGGATATCTAACAGTCCCAGCATCATTTGTTGAAAAAATTATCCTTCCTCCATTGAGCCGCCCTGATACCTTTGTTGAAAGTAAGCTGATCATCACTATAAGGTCAATTGACCATCATCATTTTATTAAGAAGTGTTGGCCCCACTGGAGTAGTGGAGTGCTGGACGCCAGAGTATAAAGTAGCCCCCTAGATTCCAAGACCACCCCTTTTGGTCCACTCTGAGGATGGTCCTCATTCATTTTCACTGTTGTTTCACTGCCCTCCATTTCCAAGGTTTATTTGCCTTTCAAGGCTCTAGGTCACCTGATCCCTCTCTGTTCTTCCCCATTTCCCTTACTCACCAGTAAAAACCACCCATTCCCATTCTGCCCCTTTTCAGAGTGCTCTTCTTCCCCCCACTTCCCAGTGCAAATCATTTCTTCATTATTCGGGCCTACATATTCCACATTGGACCTAATTTTTTGGCACAAGGTCCCATGTGGCCACAATTAGTATTTGCTAAAAATTGTAATTCCTGAAATATTTTTTCCTTTTTCACAATTATACCTGAATCAACAGGTCTCTACTAGTCAAGCAATGTTCAGATTCTTTTGAATTTAAGAGCATACTCTCGAGGCTAGACTGACTGGATTTCAATCTTGGCTCCACCACTTATAAACTGTGTGCCTCAGTTTCCTCATGTATAAAATAGGTATATAACAGTCCTCACCTCATAGGGTTGTTGTGAGGATTAAATCTGCTAATTCTTGGGAAGTGCTGAACACAGTACTTGGCATGTATCAAGAGAGATATAAGGTTCTGCTATTATTATTTGGGAAAACACCTGCCCATTTTCTATGTGTAAATATTCTCATGATATTCTTATCATGGTCTTATCTTTACAAAGGGACTATCAGAATCATCATCACCACTATCAAACACTGGGAAAGGATGCCATCTTTATATGGGCCGTGGCCTGGCCACGTGGGCATACTGACCAGTAATGTAAATCAACGCATCCCAGGGAATCTTTCCTTCTTGACAATAAAGGTTGAGGTTTAGTAAAGCACATTCCCTGTCACTGTCATTAAATTCATAGCAGATATTCCAACCAAGGGGGCCAAACTTTTTTCTCTCCTAGAAGGGAAAATGAAAATAGTCTTACATAAAATTTGATAAAATTAACTTTGTATAAAATATTGAGAAATTAAAGGTTTCTGTTGAAGTTGGGCATCCGCATTCTGTAAAATCAGTTAAGATCATGAAGTTCAACTTCATCTAGGCTTTCAGTTTGGCTTACAGCAAACATGGGCGGCATCTCTTCCCAGTCCTAGCTCTTCTCCAAAATTTCCAAGAGAAAATTTGACATTACTGGAAATATGATAGATCTGTGAAAAGGACATTTGTCCTTCATGGTAAAATAAAATATTTCCCCATCAAAATAGGCAAAAAAGAAAAAAAAGTTCTGACACTAATCTTCCATCTGATGGCAAGAACTACTCTCTACTCTTCTAAGGCATCTATCACCTAGGCTTTTCAGTCATGTCACAATGTGCTGATTACATACTGACTTCTCTGCAGTGACATCTTTTTTTTTTTTTAAACTGGTACACAGAATCATAACCTTTGTTTCATGACTTCACATAGTGAAGTCTTACCCTTTCCTCATTATCTCCCTATCCCATCTTAATTTCTTAATTCCAAACTAATGATTATATGAGAGGTCTCATATTCCCTCCTCTTGATCTCAAAATTTCCCTAGGTCTTGAACCACCTCCCTATCTCAGCTGTTTTTCTTTGTACAATGGGGGCCTCACACCTGGAGCCCCTGGTCCCAGCCTCACGGATCTCCTCTAGGATCTTGTTTACTTATTTATTTTGTATTTTGCATCTTTAATCTTTGTTTTTTTCTTTACAGGTCTTTCTCTGGAGACCATACACATTTGAAACCCAGGCAGCCAGTCTAATCAAGACACCATGTAGAGACATGTAGTCGAAGAGTCAGAATTTAAGTGCAGGGTCATAGGATGGACACCAAATCACAGCAGTGAGCTTTGAGCAGAGGGAAGGAGAGAGTAGTACTGAGTTGAAGGTCCTCTTTCAGGGGACTTGGGGCTCTGGTCACAGGGAAGAGGCTCTTAAGTGTGGTGAGCCCACTCAAATAGGAATGGGCAAGAATGAAACTATTGCAAGAAAAATAATGGACTGATATGTGCAAAGAAGGGGTAATAAAAATAATCCTGAAATTATGGAGATATGAGACCACTGATTTCAGAAGTAGAGCCTGGAGGGAAGCAGATTTGGGAGTGAGGCATAGCTGAGGAGATCAATTTTGTGCTTTTGAATTTAACCTCGTACATTTATCCAGGTGATGGTGTCCTTTGGTCAGATCAGAGTAGAGCTGGGAGGCGAAGCTGTGAGCTGCTGAGGTGAGGGGAGTACAGAGAAATCAGCCACTGAGGGAGAACAACTTGGGTTTAGACCCTGAACTGGGCCTCAGCACTTCACAATGCCACTTGTAAGCTCTCATGTAATTCCCACTTTTTAAAAAATTTATTAACATAATGCACTTTCTTGTTTCTACTAAAAAGCAAAAATTAAGTGTACCTGAATAATTGCATGGAAGAAGCAAATGCCAAATATTATTTGTCTCCATTTTCTTCCAAGTATATTTTCTTCAAAAAACGAAGGTGTCATTTCAGTAAATGCTCGTCTGATATTTGCACGTAGACCTTTCGGAGGCTCATTGGTTACCTGGATTCAGACACATATGTGGCAGAGAGGGCAATTTTATAGATTCACATTATTTCTGAATAACACACATAGACTGAAGCCATCGAGAGGATGTGGGGCATTCCTGGCATGTGGGGGCCTGCTCTGTATCTTGCTCAGCTTCAGTCTCTGCAGTCGGGCCTCATGGGGTCTTTAGACCTATAGTCGGTGAACTGTCTCCACAAGAACCTCAGACAATTTCTTTTGGTGTCCATTTTTCTAAATATGGGCCAGGAAGTATGCTCAGGTCTGCAGCATTGGATTTTCCACGCATCCCAACATATGGCATCCCTTGATGACATGGGACAGGGAAGGAAGAGGCATCTCTTGTTCCTGAGTGATCATTCATATGCAGAGGCTTTCTATATATTGGAGACTTCCAGCACTGAAATCCAGCAGCCATACTACCTGTAGGCCTTCCTATCTCTCACATGCTGAAATAGCCTCTTAATTCTGGGAGGGGTTCCATTCTCACTACACTCTGCATCCTTGACATTTTTTTTTTTTAAAGATTATTTATTTATTTATTTGACAGAGAGAGAGAGGGAGAGCTGGAACACAAGCAGGGGGAGTGGGAGAGGGAGAAGCAGGCTTTCCGCTGAGCAGGGAGCCCGATGTGGGGCTCGATCCCAGGACCCTGGGATAATGACCTGAGCCGAAGGCAGATGCTTAACGACTGAGCCACCCAGGCGCCCCCTTGACATTTTCTTATAGAGTTGAATGATCAACAGACTAGGGCGCACAAGGATGAGAGTGACTTGGGAAACTGCCTGCGTGCTAGCAGGTGAAGGGATACTGACTTCCCCCTCCCAACCTGGGTCACCCACACTTTGATGTGGTCCTGTGTGGGGCCTGGGCTCCCCGGACGACTCGGGGAACACTCTGAGGCCAATCATTTTGCACCATTCCAACCATGTGCATACGTTACCTTGACAGAATTTTGAAGAACTGTAACAGGAAATGTACTACTAGGCATGGAACTTAAAAAAAGTCGAAAAGTGTCCTTGATAGTAATAGCTGTTTAAAACAAAGACAAAAAAAAAAAATGAAAATGCTTAACTTAAAATAATACTTTTACATAACAAACACTTATTATGGGATAGCAAAAAACCCGCTGTGAGCTCTGTTTAAAGGCTAGTTTAAGTCTTTTATGTTGTAAAATGTTCTAAAATGGAGGTGGGAGGAATTTTTATAGAAACTCTTAATACATGAAAATTTGGCAATCTAGACACTGGCACATCCGAGTAAAGATATTAAGGACACATTAATTTTTTTTTTTTTTTTAAAGATTTTTATTTATTTATTTGAGAGAGAGAGAATGAGAGAGAGCACATGAGAGGGGGGAGGGTCAGAGGGAGAAGCAGACTCCCTGCCGAGCAGGGAGCCCGATGCGGGACTCGAAGGACACATTAATTTTTAATACTTGGAGGTGTTAAGGGCCTTCCCTCTGAGATGGGGAAAATTTTCAATTAAAAAATAGGACAGTTACTGCCAGTGCTCATGAAGTGTTTTGTTTTATTTTTAAACAATTCAATTTATGGCAGATTGCATGAAAATGGTCAGAAAGCCTCATGGAGAAGAAAGGGATTTCTCCACTCTGCAGATAAGTTGCAAAGGGAATTGAGGGAGCAGGAGTATGGACAGGCTTCATGAGTAGCATGAAGAAGTTAAGTCAATATGCTTACTTTGTGAGCTTTGCACAGAAAGCCTAAGAAAATGAGTTCCCTTCTGGGTTCAAAAGGCTGAAGCAAAGTTGGGAAAAGTGTTGTTCCCATTATCGGAAGACGCAGGCATCTCCACGGATGACTTTCTCGGTGCTGGTTTTTAAGTACATATTATGGTACTTCTCCAGCATTCCAGGCCTGCTCCCTCCCTAGGGTCTTCGCACTGGCTCTTCCTTCTGCCTGGAATGCTCTTCCTTTAGATTCCCCCACTTTCTTCAAGTCTTGGTCAAATGTTACCTTCTCAAAGAGGTTTACCCAGATCACACTGTTTAAATTGCTACCCACTCTTCCTCCCTATCACCCCCAACCCCCGCCCATTTCATCCTGACCTTTCTGATCCTCCTTACTCTATTTTTTTCCAAAGCACTAGCCACATTCTATCATACCATAAAATTACTTATTTATCATATGGTTTAATTATTGTTCGTCTCCCCTTACTAACATTTAAGTTCTAGGAGGGCAGATATCTATGGTTGTTTTGTTCACTGTCCTACCTTAAAGATCTAGAACAGGGCATGGTACATGGTAGGTTCCCAAATATTTATTGAATGAATGACTACAGATTAAAGCTGAATTTATGCTTATTTTGGTAATCTAAATTCATGAACTACATTAAATAGCTAAAATTAAAAGGTAGTTCTAGTAAAATTCTAGAGCAACACTGAAGTTGCTTGCATGGTAAAAACTATTAGGTATAGAAGTCAGACATCAACCAAAGTCTTAGGGCTAATGAGATAACCGAAATAACCAAATTTTCAATAACCAAAAATCCAAAGCATGAAAAAGGTAGATTTAGAGAAGTACTTTTATTCATACTTTTTCTGTTATAATTGCAGAAAGCATCAAGAATATTAACTTTCACAGACATCACAGAAGTTTCGAACTGGAATGGAACCTCAGGAATCATCTTAGCATAGGGTTTCTAGCGAAGATGCCGTGTGGGCATCTTATGGCTGGGGAAACTGAGGCCCAGAGAGGAGACATGGTAGCACAGGCAGGGAGTAGTGGGGGCAGAACTCTACTCTACCCCCCCCAGCCCCTTTCCTTCAGGTGGGCTTGCAGTTTCGAAGGCCACAGCCTGCTGCAGCCTCCTTTGCCTGGCAAAGCAATATAGCTATTGTTCCTCTTTATCCTAAACTCTGTCTTTGCTTCGCTATTTTGGCTCCGAAGCACTGAGGTCGGTTTTCCACAACATGGCTAGGAGGCACACATGAGGGTTAGTTAGTTGGCATAGGAGTCACAGAGAATAAGAAGTGGTGAAACACGACTCTAGGGGGATTGGTGGCAACTTGAATCTGTGAATCTTCTCTCATTCTGTAGTGAAAGATTTAATTTCCTTGCTTTGTCCTAAGTCCATTTTTCTATTTCTTTTATCATGCCTATATGTAATCTATTTTGAATTCAAATGGCCTCCATAGAAAGGAACATGAAACAGAAATGATCCAGTGGATCATACCCACAACTTGGAGTCTGAAGATCTTTTTTCAAGTCTGGATTGTGTAATTTAACTAAAACTCTCTAGGTCTCAAATTCCTCCTTTTTATTATGGGGAAACATAATTCCTACAATAAAAAATTATTGCAAGAATTGGATTCAACAAAGAAAGTCTACATAAAAAGGTATTATTATGAAAATGCTATGTTTTCAACATACTTGAATCTGTGAAGGTTTTAATTAGTTCTTCCATTGCCAACATCCAAGAAACAGCAAGATGGCAGTTTTGCAAAAATACCCAGTTTCCTGATTTCATTGCATCTTTGATCATTCTTTCAGCAATGGGTCCTTGTCCTTGCCCCAGTGAAATTGATTGCACCCTGAATTCCACAACAACAAAAAAATGCTGTTTTATGTTATTTATAAGCAATGAGACTATGAAGAAATGTAAATATAGTATACTCCTAAAATATGCACACATTTCAAATCCTCATTTTAATAGATGTGTAAATATTTATTTTCTTGTTTTAAAAAAACATTATCTACTATAACACACATATAGAAAAGTCCAAAAAACCAAATATATAGCTCTATGAATTATCACAAATAAACACCCGTGGTTGAGAATGAAGTTTGCCAACACCCCAGAGACATCTCTTTTATGCCCCTTTCTACTCCAATGACTTTTCCTTCCTCCTTCCCAAAGGGACCTGTTATCCTGATTTCCAACACTATCGATTAGTTTTTAAAAACTTAAAAAAATTTGAAGTCTCACATCCATATAGAGTAATACGTAAATCATTAGTGTACGGCTTAATGAAGTCTCCCAAAGTGAATGTGTACACTTGTAACACCACACAGGACACAAAAAAGAGAGGATTACCAGCACCCACCCAATTGATAGACTTCTTCATTCTCAAAGGTAAAAACTATTTTGAATTCTAACACCATAGATTAATTTTACTAGCTGTTATATTTTATATAAATGGAATCATATAGTATATATATCTTCTGTATTTGGTCTGTTTCAATCAACATTATTTTTTTAATTTATTTTTTATTTTTTTAAAAGATTTTATTTATTTGACAGAGAGAGAGGGAGTGCACACAAGCAGGCAGAGTGAGAGGGAGAAGCAGGCTCCCTGCTGAGCAGAGAGCCCGACATGGGGCTCGATCCCAGGACCCTGGGATCATGACCTGAGCCAAAGGCAGAGGCTTAACCAACGGAGCCACCCAGGTGCCCCAACATTATTTTTTTAGATTAATTCATATTATTGTGTGTCATTGTAGTTCATTCATTTTCATTGCTATATAATATTCCACCCTGTGATTATACCACAATTTATTCATCTTTTCTGCTCTTGATGGACATTTGGGTTATTTCTGGTTCTTGGCTATGACATCCAATGCTGCACTAAACATCTTCTACATGTCGTTTGGTATACATGCACACTCCATTTTGTTTTGTATATTGCTAGGAGTAGAACTGCTGTTTGACACAGTATGTGTATGTTTAACTTTATTATAATATCAAACTGTTTTCCAAAGTGATGCCACCATTCTGAATTCAACTTCCACAGAGAGTGTTTCTCCATATCCTTACTAGCACCTGGTGGATGTATAGTGGTATCTCACTGAGGTTTTAAATTGTTTCCGCTTTTCATAGCTTTATTTGTTGGCCATCTGGCTATTCCCTTTTATATCTCCCCTCCCTCCTTCTTTTTTTCCCATTGTCCTTTTTTAATTTCTAAGATTTCTTTATATTGGATATAAATCCTTTGTTAAATTTTTACTGTCTCCACAGTTTTGCCTTTTCCAGAATGTCATATAGTTGGAATCATACAGTAGGTAGTCTTTCCGGATTGGCTTCTTTCACTCAGTAATATGCAGTTAAGTTTCCTCCATGTCTTTTCAGGGTTTGATAGCTCATTTGTTTTTAATGCTGCATAATATTCCATTTCATGGGTGTACCACAGTGTATTTACCCATTCATATACTGAGAGACATCTTGGTTGCTTCCAAGTTTGGCAAGTGTTAATAAAGCTGCTATAAACATCTGTGTGTATATTTTTTGCATGGACATGACATAAGTTTTCAACTCCTTTGGGTAAATACCATGAAGTGTGATTTCTGGATTATATGGTAAGAGTATGTTAATTTTGTAAGAAGACCGCAAACTGTCTTCCAAAGTGGCTATACCATTTTGCATTCCCACCAGCAGTAGAATTGCTGTTGTTAGTATGCATTAATACAATCTGTTTTTATGTCTAGTAACCTTACTAAATCCATTAAAAAATTTTTTAAGATACACTTTATCAGAGTAAAAAATGTTCTATTTCTGGTTTTCTCTTTCTAAAAAATGATTTCTGGATTCTTTTAAATATTTTATTTATTTATTTGACAGAGAGAGAGAGAGAGCACAAGTAGGCAGAGGGGCAGGCAGAAGGAGAAGAAGCAGGCTCCCTGCTGAGCAGGGAGCCCGACACGGGGCTCGATCCCAGGACCCTGGGATCATGACCTGAGCTGAAGGCAGCTGCTTAACCAACTGAGCCACCCAGGCACCCCTGATTTCTAGATTCTTAACTAGGATTTTTTTCTCCATGAATGCATGTTGAATTTTAACAAATGCTTTTTCTGCCTCATTAATAGTTTTCTTTATTTAAAGGGTTTTTCTCCTTTATTCTTTCAGTGTGGTGATTTATATTAACTCATTTTCAATATTTTAACCATCATTGCATTCCTGGGAGAGATCCAGCATCGTGGGAAAGTTTTCAATAATGAATTCAATTAAAAAATTATTGAATGGACAATTTAAACATTCTAATTATTCTTATCAGTTTTTAAGTTGTGGGGACACCTGGATGGCTCAGTCGGTTATGCATCTGCCTTTGGTTCAGGTCATGATCCCAGGGTCCTGGGATCAAGTCCCTCATCAGGCTCCTTGCTTAGTGGGGAGCCTGCTTCTCCCTCTGCCTCCTGCTCTCCCTGATTGTGCTCTCTGACAAATAAATAAATAATATCTTCTTAAAAAAAAGTTTTTAAGTTGTGTTTTTTGAGAAATTTTTTCATTTCATTAACATTTCAAATTTGTTGGTGAAGTTTTTTTAAAAAATATGTTCTTATGATCATTTTAATGTCTGCTGATCTATAGTGATACTCTTTTCATTCATGATACAAATTTTTTGGATCTCTGTCTCTGTCTCTCAACAGTTTCAGCAGGGATTTATGTTTTATTAAACTTTTTTTTTTTAAAAAGCAGGGCACTTGAGTAAGTGTCAGACTCTTGATTTCTGCTCAGGTTATGATCTCAGGGTCATGAGGTTGAGCCCTGCATTGGGTTCCGTGCTGGGCGTAAAGCCTGCCTATGATTCTCTTTCTACCTTCCTCTCCCACAGCGCATGCCTTCTGTCACTCCCTCTCTCAAAAAAAACAAACAACTTAAAAAAAAATCTACTTCTGGTCTTTTGGATCTTGTCTATTGAATATATGTTTCTATATCTGTTCTTACATTTTTTTCCTTCTATTAGAGTTTAATCATTACATTTTAGATTGCCATTTGCCTAATATATGCACTTATGCCTATAAATTTCCCCGTAATCCTAGTTTCAGATGCATCTCACAAGTTTTGATATATTTTCACCATTATCCTATTTAGTACATGTTTGAATTTCCATTTCAATATCTTCTTTGTCTGAAAATGGCTTAATCTTAGCTTTGTTTAAAAATTTGTTGTGACAATGGAGCGCCTGGGTGGCTCAGTTGGTTAAGTGTCCGACCCTTGATCTCAGTTCAGGTCTTGATCTCAAGGTCCTGAGATCAGCCCAGCATGGAGCCTACTTTAAAAAAATTGTTTTGACAGGAATAAAATTCTATGTGCACAGTAATTTGCTTTCAGTACTTTGAATATACATTTTTGTGGCTTTCATTGTTTTGCAGAGAAATCAGTCAACAGCTTACCTGCACCTTTGAAGATAATCTTTTACTGTACTGTCTTTGTTTTTTTTTTGCAATTTACTATGATGGGTTTTTGGTAGAATTGTTTTTGTTTACTTGTTTGTTTTAAAGATTTAATTTTTAAGTAATCTCCACACCCAATGTGGGGCTCAAACTCATAGCCCTGGGATCAAGAGTCACATGCTCTATCAACTGAGCCAACCAGGCACCCCACGTAGAATTGTTTGTGTTTATTATGCTTGGCATTTGGTAGGGTTTATTTAATTTGCAGATTGGTGTCTTTTGTCAATTTTGGAAAATTTTCAGCCATTGCTTTTTGAAATATTACTCTGCGCTCTTTTCTCCTCTGGGACTCAGATGGTATCTTATTAGATCTTGTCACTGTATCTCTGTCTCTTACTCTCATTTGTCTTTTCCCTTGTTTAGTCTCTGCATGCTTTTTACTCATCAAATTCATCTTGGAATTCTTAATCTTAATTCTTAAATTCTTAATTTCTAAATTCTTAATTTTTCAATTCTAGAATTCTGCTTTTAAATAATTTTAGTTCTCTGTCAATTTTCTCAATCTTTCCTTTTTGAACATTTAAACATTGCTATTTAAAAATCAATCTCATGTATCCATTATCAGGATGCTGTACTGTGTTCCTATTATGTATTGTTTTTCTTGACTTTTAAACATGTTTTTTGGCCTTCTCGTGTCCCTGGTTATATTTTATTTGTATGCCTAGGATTTTGTGTTCCTCCACACAAGATTCACATCTTCTGGCAAGCAGCTAGAGATACTAGTAATCAGGGGTCACCATAATCTCCTTATAAGTGTATTTCTTACCTGGCCTTATTCCTTCTGATGAATCTCCTTAGAGGGCCAAACCAAAGTAAGGGAGGTGGTTTACCAGTTTCCTCTACGATTTAGTCGGCTCTGGGCTCCAATTTTGTCCCCTTTGTCCCTTTAATCAGTGAAAAGTTTTGCTCAGCGTCTCAGCCTCTTTGCCTCCTCTTCTGATGCCTCTCTGTGAGTGCAGGACTTACTCTTCTGGGTTTTCTTCGTCTCTGGACTATTCCTTACTATTTTGTTCATTCTCCAAACTTTCAAGCATTTTAAAAAATATATTTTGTTCAAGGTTTCTAGTTGTTCTTAGTGGGGATATTAGTCTGAGTTCTTAGTCTGCCATTTCTGGACCAGAAGTCCTTAAATATTCATAAATTTACAGCTAAGTGCCTCATTACTATACCTTACTGGTTTTTGATATGTAATATTGTTTTTGTTATGTACTTCCACTTACTGGGAAATTTCCCTTACGACTTCCCTTTAATAGATGAGTTGTTCAAAAGGGCATTTTTGGTTTTCCAAATATTAAAAAAACTAACTTTTAAGATTGATTTTTAATATTAATTGTGTCAGGGATTAAGTTTATCTTATTTTTGAAATATGACTTAGCACACGGTTAATTCTTATAAGTGTTCCATGTGTACTTGAAGAACTTGCATTTGTTCTATGCATTGAGTGCATAGGTCATTAATCAAAGGTCATTAATTTCACTGTTAAATTTATTGTCTGAATATTTTATATTCTTAGCAATTCTGCAACTTTTTTTGTTCTTCATAATGGTTTCTATTAGAGATGCATTAAAATTTTCCACATTAATGTTACTTTATCAATTTCTCCTTGTATCAGTTTCTCCAGTTTTTGCTTTATAGATTTCAAGCTTTGTTAGTTGTGTACAATTGTACAATTGGTGTTTTTTGTTTGTGGGTTTTTCTATATATCATACAGTTGCCCTTACTTTATCCCTAATTTTTTTTTTTTTTGGCCTCAACTCTATTTTGTGATATTCCTTTGAATTGTCAACAGCTTTTTTTTGGTTAGTATTTGCATAGTATCTCTTTATTTTCTACTTTCCTATGCTGTCTTTGTATTTTTTATGCATTTGCTAAGTAGCATATAGCTGAATGTTGTTTTTAAAATCCAGTTTGGTCATATTTATCTTTTCACAGTTGAGATATTTTTACTTTCTTAGGTATTTGGGTCAATTTCTCTATTTTGGTTTGACTTTTTGGTTTACTATATTTTGAATTTATTTTTCTTCTTCCTTCCTATCTAATGTTGGATTAGAATATTGCACTACATATTCTTTTGTTCCTCTCCTGGCTTGCACACTATAAATTATTTATTATTCTGGTGTTTTCCCTTAAAATTTCAACATTCCATTCAAACACAAATTTTCTCAAGGCAAACAGAGTTATTCTGTACTTCTTTTTTCTTCCTGAATACATCAAGAACTTAGCATATATTAACTACCTATTAACATCCCTCCCCATCTTCTGATTATCTTGAATTCTTTTATGTTTAATACTTACTGTGAAATATTTGAGACATACAAAAGCTATAAAGTTAATATAGTGAATATTCATGTACCCACAATCCAGCTTAGGAAATAAAACACTGTCTACATGATCTGAACTGCAGTGTGCTCCTCCTTGTTCACTTCTGTCTCATTACCCAACCTTCACTTCCCAAGGTCACTGCTATCCTGGATTTGGCATAAGTTCCCTACCTTTCTTTATACTGTTATTGCAATATTATGAATTCCTAAACAATATATAATATATATAGTTTAAAATTTTTATATATTTTATATTTCTCCAATATTATATAGTTTTTCTGCAACTTATTTTTTTGGCTCAATATTAGTTTGTGTGACCCATCCATATTGATATACATAGTTCTCGTTTGTTCGTTTTCATGACTATGGTGTATTATATTCAATTTTATAAATATGCCACAACTTGTATGATCATTTTTCTAGATGGACATTTTGGATGTTTTGGTGTTTTCTGTTATGTTTCTACAAATGTTCTTGAACATGGCTCCTTGCACCATGTGACTGATTTTATTCTACGTTGCAGATTCAGTGATGACTTGTTGAAATGTAGGGGATGCCATTTTCAACTTTAACATACTGTCAATTACTCTTCAAATTGATTTTAACCAATTTTTCACTCTCACTTGTAATATGGATATTTCCATTGCTCCTTATCTTTGCCACCATTTTGCCAATTTCATGGGTATGAAATGATATCTCCTTAATGGCTTTAATTTGTTGTATCCTAATTACTTGTGAGGCCAGACATCTTTTCAAATGCTTATCAGGCATTTAGGTTTCTTTTTTTTTAAAAAAAGATTTTATTTATTTATTTGACAGAGAGAGAGAGACACAGTGAGAGAGGGAACACAAGCAGGGGGAGTGGGAGAGGGAGACACAGGCTTCCTGCTGAGCAGGGAGCCCGATGCGGGGCTTGATCCCAGGACCCTGGGATCATGACCTAAGCTGAAGGCAGACACTTAACAACTGAGCCACCCAGGCGCCCTGGCATTTAGGTTTCTGAAATTTTCTATTCTGAAAATCTCTGAAACTCTCCTGTTCATATTTTTTGTCTTTGTTTATATTGGATTGTTTTCTTTTTCTGAGATCAAGAGTTGGATGCTTAACTGGGTGCTGAGCCACCAGGTGCTGTTTTCTTTTTCTTATTAATTCATAGGAGCTCTTAACAGTTCTGTATACTAATTCTTTGTTAGGATCTCAGAACCAAAGGCAAACGTCTAGGATCATAAATTTTATGTGTCAACTTGACTGGGTCACATGGTGTCCAGATATTTGGCCAAACATTACTCTGGGTGAAACTGTGGGGGTGTTTCTGGGTGAGATTAACATTGAATGGGTAAACTGAGTAAAGCAGATTGCCCTCCTTAATGTGGATAGGCCCCATACAATCAATTGAAGACCTGAATAGAACAAAAAGGCTGAGTTAGAAGGAGCTCCCCCTGCCTGTCTGAATGGTGACACTGGTCTTTTCTGGCTCGGATTCAGATGGCAACACTGGCTCTTGGGTGTTGAGCCTCCTGGCTTTCACACTGGAACTTACACCATTAGTTCTCCTGGTTTTTAGGCCTTTGGACTAGAACTATATATTGGCTGTCTTGGGTTTCCACCTTGCTGATTGCAAATTTTGGGACTCCTCAACCTCCATAATCATGTAAGCAAATTTCTATAAATATATATATATATAAAATTATATGTTATATGTGTATATGATAACATATATTATAAGATACTTTTTCTTTCCTCCTTTCCCCCCTCTCCTTTCTTCCTTCCCTCCCTCCTTTCCTTCTTTCCTCCTTCCTTCTTTCTTTCCTCCTCTCCTCTCCTCTCCCCTCCCCTCCCTTCTCCTCTCCTCTCCTCTCCTCTCCTCCCCACTCCTCTCCTCTCTTCTCTTCTCCTCTCCTTTCTTTTCTTAGTTGGGTCTGTTTTTCTGGAGAAGCCTGACTAGTGCGGACTATGAACTCCAAATGAACAGATAGGACCCATCATCTTATAATCCTCCAGCCAGGGAAAAGGCCAGACCCGCCACTCCATGGAGGGGCCTGTCAGGTGTTAAGGCTGGAAATTACCTTGTAGATAAGAGACCCCTCCCCTCCCCTGCCACCCTGAGGTCTTGTGCACTTCCCTACCCATCTGAACACCATTTTGGGGAGGACTGGGGGAAGAAGTCAGGAAGACTGACCTTTTTTGAGAAAGAAACCAAATCAGCTTACCCTGGAGACATTTAAATCAAAAGAAAATAAATAAAGTAAATGTGAGAGTTTAAACTTCCCCCTGCCCCTATTATTCAGCAGGGTAGAGGCTCATGAGAAAGAGGAGATTGATAATACAACATAAGGAGCTCTGGAATTTTTGCACATTTCATACGGAATAAACCAGTCCTTTTACAGTTACATTAAAGTAACATCTTAAATAACAAAAAGTTTTAATCACTATTCTACTAGCTTATTATACATTTTGGAAAATCTTCCCTTTGTTCAAATAAAGTTTACATCTGCTTTTATTATTTTTGACCACATTTTAACAACAGGCATAGCTAAATATTAATATATCTTAATTTATTTAGTAAGGGATACCTAATGTAGGAATTCACACTCCACAGAGGGAAGAAAAAGGGCAAATTTTAACAAGGAGATGTTCATATGAATTACAAATATGGCACCATGTGACCTTACCGTTCTGAATACCCGCTGTCCCTGGCAAACCTCTGGAATGCGCCCATAGGATCCGAGCCTGTGCTTAAGATAAATACCAGGGGAGTGTTATATGACATGTCTTGATACAGAGTGGGCAAGTCCACAGGTGGTGTCTCTATAAAGTGTTTTCCAAGATTTTCTATTACAAAGTCTGTAAGAGCAAAAACCACCTGAAAGTTGAAAAGAAAAATGTTTAAAAAACAGTATGTTGGATGAGGATCCTTCATAATTCTATCCTATTTCTCCCCTTCAACTTCTCCAAGGGGGTGCCCTGTTGTTCTGCACTCATTCTCTCTTGATTAGGTATCTTTCTTTCTTCCTACCAGATTTGTGCACCACGTAACTGCCAACAGCCATGGTTCCCATGACCTCACGGAGCAAGCTGACTCTTGGATGAGAGGAAAGTCCCTTGTCATTCCATCCATCTCCAGACCTGCTATTGCCCCATCCTTGCCTCTTTTTGTCCCATCCTTCTCACATTCTTGTGGACTTTATTTTCAGTCCTTCCACTATCTCTTTCTGCACTATTGATCTCCCCCTCTCTCCCAGATCTTCTTATCATCATACAATTGGGCTCCTCTGTCTCCTATTAGTAAAACCAAACAAAAGCCTTCCCTTGATTGCTGTGCCCCTCCAGCTATTTTCTTTCTTTGCTTCCCTTCATAAGCCAGCTTCTCAGAATTGACACCATATATTGTCTCCCCATCTTCCTCTCTCATTTTACTCATCAGCCTCTTCTGACTTTTCTTGGGAACCAGCCTCAGCCCTGATGATCATACCCCTGCCTGACCACTTCCTACACCGATCTGTTTCCTTCACGGATCCTATCCTAGCCTGTTTACTCCATTCCTGCTCTTTTTTTTTTTTTTTTTTTTCCCATTCCTGCTCTTGCAGACCCTCTCCCTCTTAGCCCGCATGGAGCTTTTGTGTGAGATGGGAAAAGGTGTCCCTTCTTCAATATACTTGTGCCAGAAAGCTGTCACGATAAATGTACAAACCACACCTACAGTATCTATAATGCAAACGGCGCCCTTAAGGGTTGTGCAGTGCACATCCAGCACAACTGTAAGCAGCAGTCTTGCTTTAACGTTCGCCCTCCATTAGATGTTGACATCACCTCGTCCAAACAATTCTTGTATGTTTTTTGCTGTTATCGTTGAGAGGGGACATCTCAACCTGGTTCAGGGCCATGGCCTTGGATCGCACCCTTCTGTGGCCAGTCTGGGAAAAGATGTTTACATGCCTGCCCACTTAAGTGAGGATATATTGTGCACTAACTATAAAGGGGGCATGGGCTAAAACGGACAGCCTTGCAACAGGGCCAAGGGAGTTTGGAGTTTAGTTTTAGCTATGTCATTGTGTGACTAAATATAATTTCAACATCAGTTTCTTCATTATTATTTTTAAAAATATTTTTGATAGTATGATCTATTTATTTGCTTTTTACTTTGACAAAAAGTGCTTAGAGTTTACAGTAAATAACAATATACAAAGCACAAATAATTTATTTCTTGGGGCTGTTATATAAATATAAAAGTGGTAACATACTCATGAAATGTTTTTGAACTCAAAAAGTTGGAGAAATATTTCTTTTGTAAACAGGACAAACTGCCATAAATATTATATAGAGATGTAGGTTTCCAATGGCTTGATTAATGAAAGATCACGAACTATCGGTTACATGTGCAATTTCTCGTGTATGAACTGATTTTATGAAACATTTCAAATATGCAGAAAAATAAATTTGCACAAAACACACCCTTGGTTAGGCTCAAGTCTACCTCATATATACCCAGAAATGTGTATTTCCAAGAATATGGTTAAGTACATAAAATACAGAAAGGAGACGCATCAGTTACAGCTATGGAGTTGAGGTTTCCTGTGGAATTAGCATGTGGTTTCCTGTCTTTTGATTTGGTCTGGTGCTATTTGTCCCTCCAGTGATAAGTTCGTGATTCCCAGGCGGAGGAAGAGGTAATACAATAGGACTGAGTATAAGGGGTGCCTGGGTGCCTCAGTCAGTTAAGTATCTGCCTTCGGCTCTGGTCATGACCCCAGGCTCCTGGGATCGACCCAACAACCCCCTCCCCCCACCCACTCCTTGCTCAGCAGGGGAGTCTGCTTCTCCCTCTCCCTCGGCCCCTCCCCCAGCTCATACGCATGCACACGTGCGTATGCACTCTCTCATAAATAAATAAAATCTTAAAAACAACAACAGAACTGAGTATGTGCGCATGCCTCACCACCATTGCTAAATGGTCCTCTTCACTTTCCTACTAAGCGGCTAGGAGTTCTCTGCTGTTTCCAATGGTGCATTAAAGATCTTGTCCATATAAAAGATAATGGATAACAACTGTGATCTTATTTCAAATCCAAGAGGCTTCTTGGTTTCTAGTTATTCTAGTCAGTGCGAGTGAAGCAGGCCGGCTTCCTGATGTTGGGCGTGCCCCTGATGCAGCGGCCTGAATAGAGAGTGCACCCCTACAGCTCACAACACTGCTGAGCTGGGAGGCGTGTGGAAGATTTCCTGCCCTGGCCTTTCTTGTCAGTTGCTCAGTTCTAGCTTCTGTGCACTCTGCATCTACAGTGTCCTTGCTTTCAGAGTCCTCATCATCCAAGGAAGTCTTGTTATCTTGCAGCGGTCTTAACTCGTAAGTGATTTTGGGGGCTTTCACTAGGTGCTTCCTGTGCCATGCCCCTGGAGGTTCCTAAGTAGTGTCCACTGACGTGCTTGCTCCTTAGGTTCCTTCCATATCACAGGCTGGAATGGATCCAATTCTGTGACCCTTCTGGAATTCTGCTGTTTTATTCTCATCAAGATTTTTATGGCAATCCTGGCAAGAATGTACATGCAAATGTTTCAGATTTCCCACATCTATGGTCTAGGGAGTTAGGCATCTCTTGAAGACCACCCTCTGAAAATCCCATGTCTGGCTGCAGGATCGGAGACTTTGTAGTCTCTTCCCTCTTTACCACCAAGTCCTTTGCTAGGAGCTCCTCTCACTTTCTTTTTAAATTGAGTTTCCCAATTCTGACCTATGTGACTCCACTGTGTCTTGCTTAGAACCGTTTTCCTGGCCTGCTGCTTGATCCTTGTCTGCCTGAGGCCTTCAGAGCATTTTTCAGTTCATCTTCCCGATCAGAATCCATAGGGAATTCCTGAATTTAGGTAAATACTTTTTTGAAGGTACTGATGGGCCGATAGTGTACAAATTCACTCTTGAGAGACCCTGCGTTTGAGAATTCCCTGACTGTTGCTTTCATTGTGACGAGAAGGTAAGCTTTAAACTTTTGGAAATAATGACCCCTTGTTCATCCTTCCAGAGTGGTCAAACCTCATTTAAGTTATAGTGTATTAGATGAAGGGTAAAGACCCATTGTGCGTTATATTAGAACACAAGTGCTCATACTATTTTTTTTTAAATTGTGGTAATATACATATAACATAAAATTTAGCATTTTAACCATGTTAAGCATATAGTTCATAAGGAAAATTGCATTCTGGTGTTTCTCAAATTGGAAAAGCTGTGCAAATAATGCTCTGAGAAGATTTCATCCTGGGTGACTGTCTACACTGTGGTTTTCAACAGAGGGAAAACCTGGCTCTCAAAGAGACTGCCACCTTCCCAAGGTAGAGGAAGCCTGGACTGAAACACCAAGACTGTTAAGGTTAGGATTCTCAGTAGATTTAGCCTTGGAAATCAACAATACTGTATGTGATATGTCTTGATGTCCTCATTTGTCTGCTTTGAGAATGATTGTTTCTCCTTATATCTGTTTAATCACAGTAAAGGAGGGGTTCACAATATGGTTTCAGGATCAGCATCAGCATCATCTGGGAAGCTGGTAGAAATGCAGATTTTTAGCCTGTTGCCCAGACATGCTGAATCAGAAACTCTGGGAGGTGGGCCCCAGGTCTCTGTGCTTTACCAAGCCCTCTAAATGATTCTGATGCACATCAAAGTTTGAAAACACTGGTATAGAGGACTTTTCTTAGCTTTGGTGTGGTGATGAATTATTCTCTAGCAGGCAATCTTTATTCATCTCTGATCTAAATGATAATTTCTTTTTTTTCTCTTTCTATTTCAAATTTCTAATAACCTTGTCCTGAGAACTGTTGATAGTACTGATGCCAAAGAAAGGATTGTTGGAATGATAGGCATTCTACTTCCTGTCGTGGTTCTAATGACTCTACCACCTGGTTTACTTAGAGGTTTTAAATTTAATTTAATTTAAATTTTAATTTTTTTTTAAGTAGGCTCCAGAACCAGCATGGAGCCCAATGCAGGGCTTGAATTCACAACTCTTAGATCAAGACCAGAGCTGAGATTAAGAGTCAGATGCTCAACCAACTGAGCCACCCAGGCACCCCTGCTTAGAGTTTTTTGAAATGAAGTTTCATTAATAGGTCCAAACATGCTATTTCTGAAGGAGGCTGAATTTTACGCAAGATTGTGGTATTTCACACAAGCCACTGTGTTGGAACATCCTCTTTCTCCCAAAGGAGCAATTGACTCTACCACTTAGAAACACTGGATACCCAATGGGCTCTGCTTGTGATCAGACCTGGGAACAACAGTGCCTCACTGCACAGATCTTATCTCTGGACTTGTCCTTGTTCGAAGGCTTTCTCAGATTCTCTTTTTCTCTGGGCAGGGGGTCCAGATCTTTAGAACTTGAATTCTTTACTCTGGAACCCCAATTTCTTTAGCAAGTCATTCTCTGGAATCAGTACCAGGGTAAGGGTTGTTCCCAAATGCCTTGATTAGTGTATCTGTTTGAGAGGAGGTGTAGCTGGTATAATAATGTCATGCTTGGATCTTCTCTTCAGGGTGACTTTGTTGGTGGTCTTGACTGATTAAGGTCCCTGTCCTCTTTGGAGTGCATATCTAGCTCTTCATTTCTGAAACCTAATCCAAATTCCAGACTCCTCCATGTTGATTTATATAGCAAGTTTTATTTGATAGTATAACACAAGGAAGATCTTTGGTTGAATGTATTAATAAGAATTTTCAGTTAATCCTCTGTGAATTTAGTATGACTGTATCTGTCATTTGTAGATTTGATCACATTTAGAGAACTGTCCTGGGACATGTTGCGAGAGTCCTGGTGTTCAAAGATGTAATTTTTTTTATTATGAAAATTTCAAGCACATATAAAGTCAGAGATTAATGAATTTGATGTTTTACCCGGTTTTAACATTTGCTAAGAAAAAGCCAATCTTGTTTCATTGATATACCCACCTACTCCCCCACTTCTTAGGATTATTTTGAAGCAAATATGTGTCATATTTTCACATCCTCAGCACATGTCTCTATAATATAAGGACTCTTTAGAAAACATATAACCACGGTACCGTAATCACATCTAAACAATTAACAATAATTCCTTAACATCACCAAATATCTAGTCAGTGTTTACCTTCCCCTAATGAAATTATAAATGCCTCTGTGTGTGTTTAAATACAGTATATTTAAATCAGGATCTAAATAAAACTTATACATAGAGATCAGTTGGTTTGTCTAAGTCTCTTCGTATCTATTAAGTTTCATCCTTCATCTCTTCCCCCTTGCAAAACAAACAAACAAATAAATAAACAGACAAAATGTGTTGTTGTTGAAGAAACCAGACTGCATGTCTTGCAAAATTTCTCATAGTCTAGAATTTCCTAGCCTCAATGTCTTAATCTTTAAAACTCCTCCTTTGGGCGCCTGGGTGGCTCAGTTGGTTAAGCGACTGCCTTCGGCTCGGGTCATGATCCTGGAGTCCCGGGATCGAGTCCCACATCGGGCTCCCTGCTCAGCAGGGAGTCTGCTTCTCCCTCTGACCCTCTTCCCTCTTGTGCTGTCTCTCATTCTCTCTCTCAAATAAATAAATAAAATCTTAAAAAAAATAAAAATAAAAATAAAACTCCTCCTTCTTTGGGGCTCTTGTCACTTAGTTACCCTTTCATCTTTTGTCAGCATCTAGTCTGGTAGCCACTGTCCCATATTCACTGAAGATTTTCCACCTGGGCCATAACCTTACTCTCCATTACACATCTGTTCCAATGATTTCTCAACTGTGTCCGAGGCATTGTCTTGCCACCATCTTGTTGGGGGCCATGTGGCCATCCAACATCCTAACCTCACAGTTTCTTGACCTCTAACTCCAGTACACAATATCTCTTCTCTTCCTCAGTCTCCCACACCCACAGCCACCCTCAGGATATTGTCATCATTCAGAACTGTGCATTAGAAATTTTAACTCAGTGTTGATCACAACTCTCCCATCCTTCTAGCTACACCTCTAGTCCAAATACGTTTGCTCCCACAGAAACTTCCAGGGTTTTTCCTTTTCTCCCAGTCTAGAAGCCCTTTCTTAGATCTCTTCCTCTTTCTAGTACTACTTTTACCAACAGTCTCAATTGCAGCCTTACATCCTCTATTCTTCTATTGCAATCATCTGTGGCTCAGGCCAACCCTACAAGCTAATTTCCGTGTTCCTACAGAGAAGGCAAAAAATCCTACAACAGAGCATCAGTATCTCCCAATTATGCTTAGGCTTTCTTCAGTTAGTTTTCTCCTTCTCATTTCTCATAGGAACAACCATCATTTTTCTCCAGTGCCTCCTGAAACTTATTAGAATTATCATCAATGACATCAGGAATTATATCTGTGTATATACAAAAACTGGAACTGTCTGCAATGCTTCATTCATTCTATTGATAACTTTTGCTGTACTGAAACTCTATACATCCTTGGTTTCCACGTCACTTTTTTCTCCTGGTGTTCTTTTTGCCCCGATGACTATTCCTTTTCATCCTTTCTTTCTGCCCTTTAAAAGTTGGTGCTCCTCAGGGTTTCATCCCTTGCCCACCTGTCCTCTTATTTTATTATGCATTATTCCTATGTGCTTTTGACAACTCCCATGGTTTTACTTCCCAGCTCAATGCTGATGACCCCCACCTCTCTATTTCTAGCCTATATTTCTCTCTAGAGTTTCCTACCTACATATTAATTGCTCTCTAGACTGCTATATACTCTGATAACTGGCAGGTACTGCAGACTCAGTGACATCTTTCTGTGTTATGCTTCTTTCACATTTGCTTAGTTGTTGATATAGCTATCCTCTTTGGCACCCAAGCAGGAATTGGGAGCCATACTGATTATCTCATCTCCATGTCCCCCTCCATCTCTTCAACCTACTACCTCTATCCTAATTCAGGCTGCCATAATTTCTTGCATAGACCAGTCCAACAGTCTTCAAACTGGCCTTGGTGACTATGGTTTTGTTCTCTTCACATCCCTTCTTTCCACTGTTGCCAAGATCCGAAAGGCTCATCAATTCCCTGCTAATGCCCCCCAGCAGACCACTGTCCTCTCTGGAGAGCACAGGTCCCTAATGGTGCATGCTAGGAAAGGATAACCACGTTCCTGGCTGGCTCTCTAGCCTTTTCTTTCATCATTTTCTGTATAAAACACCATGTTCTATTAATAACACAGTCTCTATTTCTTAGAACCTTCTCCCAAACTTGGCCATTGTTACTCTCTAAACAAATAAATCTAATCAGTTATGAATCATAACTGGCTGATGAGCATTAGCAGAAATAACTATAACATAGTCCTTAAAAAAAAAGATCCTACCTTCTCTTCTTTACAACATTTAATGAGAATTAGCTTTTGGAAAGAACTTAATACTGGATGCCAAGAATTATGGCTTTTGATCTCTTTTTCTTGTGTCATGAATTCCTCTTCTGCCTTCATTTTAGAATAGCCTTCCCATTCAGCTGGGTTAATATAAGTCTCAAAAGATCCTGGAAACACAATTTAAAAAGATGCTTTAATTAGAGTTGGTTTGACTTTGAAATTAAATAAATATATGTGGGAATTTAAAAATCTCTACATTTACTACCAGTTTTTTTTACCACAAATGTAAGTATATTAATCTCCCCCTCCCCAACCTAATTAAAAATAATTTAAAATTGGATCAGAAAACAAATTCAACAGAAACCACTTACAAAAAGCAAAGCTAAAACAAAAAACCAAAATAAACAAAGAGCTTAAAAATAAAAGGATGCATAGAGACACATTAATCAAATGTGAGCAAAAAGGAAATTGAAGTGATAAGAGTAACCTTGAAAAAATTAGAATTCAAGGCAAATGTAATTAAATGGGACAAAGTAGGTTAAATTATATTAATTAAAATACAAACCCCATAATAAAAACAATAAAACAAACCTATATTTGTCAGATAATAGTGTAAGAATACATCAAGCAACCACTGCTGGAGGTGGAGGAAAAAGCAGAAAAAAACATAACAGTGGTCAGAGATAACACACAATTCTCAGTCTGTGACAGATGAAGCAAATCAAAAGCTCTGGCATATATAATTTGAACAATATAAATAACATATGAATAAATTGACATATATACAACTTTATGCCCTAGTAAAAAGAATATGGTGCTCCCTCTCCCCCATGGAATACTTATAAGAAATGGGCCTCACATGAGGGTTAGGATCCTCGTGAGTCCTTAATGGTTATAACATGTGGCAAGACTTAGCACTGAAATTCCGGTCGGTGCACGGTCTACGGTGTGCCGTAAGCCTCTCAGCAAGCCCACACAGCCAGTGTGTCCTCCGGTAATGAAACCGGTTCCTTTGGCTGGACATTAGGCAAAATAGTCGGCTTGAATTTCAAGCTAGAAAACCACTTTCTCCAGCTGGTCTCTACTGGGGTTCTCCTCTGAGGGTCTAATAATAGCAATCAAAGAGGAGGTGACAGAAATGTAGTGACACTTGAGACTATGGCCCTGGAGGAGTGTGCACCTCTGCGAGACTTCTAGTTTCTATACGGAATGCGGACAATTACACAGTATGAGACCACAGGGCACAGCACATGATCGCTGTGGTTGTGCTATTCTGAGGGCCAGAGAGTAGAGCCATTTATTCTAAAAGGACTTCTTTTTTCTGGAGGTTCTCATTACTTACTATATAATCACTACGATTCTGGCTAATGAGAGAGGATAAGACAGAATATTTTATTTTATTTTAAAAGATTTTATTTACTTATTTGACAGAGAGAGACACAGTGAGAGAGGGAACACAAGCAGGGGGGGTGGGAGAGGGAAAAGCAGGCTTCCTGCGGAGTGGGGAGCCCAATGCAGGGCTCGATCCCGGGACCCTGGGATCATGACCTGAGCTGAAGGCAGACGCTTAACGACTGAGCCACCCAGGCGCCCCAAGACAGCATATTTTAAATAACTCTCAATTAATAGGACATGAAGCACCTAGAAACCATCAAAGACAAAAGATTAAGGCAATTAGGAAGCTTTTGAAGGTAAGAATGACATTGGAATTAATTATTAAATGTCACCTGCAATGATCTAGAGCTCACTTTTAGAACACAAACCATCCTATCACACATATACAAACCTTCACAGTTGTGCAGGATTTCCAGAATAAACCCTGAAATTTAACAAATGAAAGCAGGAAAGTTGTTTTAAATAGCTGAAATTTTAGTCCCAACAGACAGGGACAACGCCTGGTGCCTTTTGTCCAGACATGATGAGTTGTTCCCAGAACCCCTTTGCCTTCTGGTCTCCATCCCTCCCCTCCATCCCTTCTTTCTTTGCCTCTGTGTTTAGGAGGCTCCATCTAGTTCTTTCTGCTTTGGGTCTGTCCCTAACTGGCCATCTCTAGGCTTCTCCTATGAAGTGTTTTTCTTTTTGTGTTCTACCACTACCTCTAGCTGTCTTGTTTAGCTGGTCCACAACATAGAAACATCATTTCTACTTGATGCATTTATTGAAGAGCATTTCATTTTTTCTAGTCTTCATTTAGAAATCAAACAAGTATATTTGGATCCCAGAAATTCTGGTCCATCTAGACTTTAAATCACCACACTTAGTGGTTAGATAAATACTCATAGTACAAGTATAAGAGTGATTGTTAAAGAATAGAACTAGAATGCAGAACCTCAAATAAGTATGGGGTAAATTAAAGAATGGAGAAGCCACCTGAAGACCAGAAAGAAGGAAAAAATGAAGCAAAGACAAAGGCTGCCAAGAAAAAAATCTCCACAAAATAAGATGATAGAAGGAAGTTCATATAGGTCAGGATTTCTCAGTCTCACCACTATGGACGTTTTGGGCCAAGTGCTTATTTGTTCTGGAGGATTGTTCTGAGCACTGCAGGATGTTTAGCCGCATCCTTGGTTTCTACCAGTGAGATGCCCGTAGAACCCCCCCAGACCAGAATGTCTCCAGACACTGCCAAATGTCCCCTGGGAGACAAAAGTCCTCCCCAGGTGAGAGTCCATGAAGTGGATCAATGACTCTCATAAATTATCATTGAATTAAAACTTCCCTGTTAAAAAAGAGAGACTCTCGCACTGTTCAAAACAGCAAAATTCCACTAAAGATACACCAAAAACATGACAATGACACAAAAGAGTTAAAAAAATAAAGATTATAGAAATATATAGAAGGGAAACACTAACCATGAGAATTGTGCTGTAATTACATTAACATTAGAAAATATATTTTAAGGCAAAAAAGAACTATTTAAAGAGGAATATTATTTATTTTTTAAAAAAGATTTCTTTATCTGAGGCGGGTAAAGGCAGGGAGAGGGAGAGAGAAAATCTTCAAGCAGACTCCCCACTAAGCGTGGAGTCTGACACGGGGCATGATCTCATCAGTCATGAGATCATGACCTAAGCTGAAACTAAGAGTCGGACACTTAACCCACTGAGCCACCCAGGTGCACCTAGAGGAATATTATTTAATAAAAAAGGATTAGTTTACTAGGAAGATAATAATTTTAAAACTATTTATACTGAATAGCATAGTTTCACAGGATATGAAGGGAAAAATTCTGGAATTTCAAAGAGAAATTGGCAATTATAGTGGTATACCCTGATACCTCCCTTAGAAACTGACTGATCAAGTGTAAAAAACATTAATAAAATAAATACCACAATAAATTTGGGCTAAAGGTCACATATGGAATCTTCCATCTAAGAAAACACGCATGGAACATTTTATGAAGACTGAAATCTAAATAAATTACAAAGAGGGATGCCTGGGTGGCTCAGTTGATTAAGAATCTGCCTTCAGCTCTCTCTCTCCGACAAATAAATAAAATCTTAAAAAAAATAAAATAAATTACAAAGAATCAATTTCATGCAAACCATGAGTATAATTTCCATAACATAATTAAATTATAAACAATAAAAAGATAGTTCCCCCAAACCTAAGTGTTTTCAAGCTAAAAAGTGTACTTTTAGAACTGACAGGGCTACATATTAAAACTTTTGGGGAAAATTTACATAGAATGTTATAATTCAGAGCACTACCTCTGGGGAAGAGGAGAAGGGTCCTGTGACAGAGAGGATTCTGGGAGGCTGGTACTATTCTAGTTCTTGATTTGGGTGGTGGTTTGTAAGTATAGTTAGTTTTTGATAATCAGGTTGTACGATTTTTTTTTTTCAAGTAGGCTCCATGCCCATCATGGAGCCCAACTCGGGGCTTGAACTCATGACCCTGAGATCAAGACCTAGCTGAGATCAAGGGTTGGATGTTTAACTGACTGAGCCACCCAGGTACCCCAAGTTGTACAATTTGGTTTGTGCACTTTTCCATATATATGTAATCCTTCAATGAAAAGTTAAAAAAAACCAAAAAAACCTATGGGATGTAGCTAAGGCAATTCTTAGAGGTAAGTATATCCCCTTAAAATGGAGATAACAGTAAATATAAAATACTGAAAATTCATGGGCCAAGCATTCAACTCAAGCATTCAACTGGGAAAGCAAGTAGTTCACATTTTCTTAATAATGAAGAAATTTCCTAGTGAAAAATATTGATACAGCAGAAGAGGTTAAAGGAGACATCAAAGTTGGGATTCACAAGCCTGTTTATAACTCCCTATAGCAGATCCTTTTTGACATATTACCTATTCGGATGGAAATAGGATGTAACAGTATATATTGTGTAAGTCCTTTAAAAACTACAAATGATTCTTCTAAGTCACAGCATGCGAACCACATGGCAGGATGCAGCCAGGGAACATCAGGCCTAGGTGGGCGTTCCTATTAGAAGACAGAAAGAAAATGAGTAATCATTCACAAAGACAACCACAAAATATGTTTTCTGCTTGTCTAAGTGAAAAATCAAGCTCCAACATCATGCTAAAAATAACCATTTGCCTAGGACAAGGAATTAGGTGGGGTGAGACAGAAATGATGTTGAATCAGTTCTACCTGTAGACCTTTGCTCAGAAGCGCACCTGGTGAAAGCTTTCCAGGTTGACATTTGCAGAAAGCAGTTGATCTGGTGAAGGGTTAACATTAAATGTGTGACTTCTAGCCTGCTCCCCAACTCATCACACCAGTCACACCAGTCTCTCCTCACCCTCCAGATAGTCTTACAATGATTTTTTTTCCCCTAAAGACTAGCTTCATGGCAGTATTCCATGAAGCACTTACACGTGGGTAAACAGTTTTACAAGAGACAGAGAAACAGCTGGGATCATAGACTGAAACTAATCCCTTGAAAGTTTCAAGAGTATTTGCATGAGGTTCTATACTACATTTTTAAGTAGATTTATTGAGATACAATTTACATACCATGCAATCCATCCATTCAAAGCATACAATCCAACGTATTTCGGTAAATTCATAGATTGGTGCAACCATTACTAGAGTGAGTTTTAGAACATTTCCTCTCCTCAAAAAAACCCCTAGTATTCTTTAGCTACTACCCTATCTGCCCACGCCCCCAGCCTAAACAACTACTAAACTGCTTTCATTTGTCTGTTCTGGACACAACATATAAATCAAATTTTATAATATGTGGTCTTTTGTGACTGGCTGCTTTTGCTTAATGTTTTGAAGGTTTACTTATGTTGTGATACATATCAGTACTTCATTCCTCTTTATGACTGAATAATATTCTGTTGTTATGAATAGACCACTGTTATGAATAGACCACATCAGTTGATGAACACTGGGGCTGTTTCCACCTTGTTGGTTACTATGAATAATGCTGCTAGAATATTCATGTCCAAATTTTTTGTGTGGACCCGTTTTCATTTCTCTCTGATAAATACCCAGGAGTTGAATTGCCAGATCATATAGTAATTCTACATTTTGCTTGAGGAGCTGCCAGACTATTTTCCAAAGTAGCTGCACCATTTTTTGCTCTAGTCAGCAGTTTATGAGGGGACTGATTTCTCCACATCCCACCAACACTGGTTATTATCTGTCTTTTTGATTCTAGCCATTCTAGTGGGGATGAATGGTATCTCCTTTAGGTTTTGATTTGCATTTCCCTGATGAATAATAATGTTGAACATCTTTTCATGTGCTTATGTATATCTTCCATGGAGAAATATTTATTCAGGTCCTTTGCCTATTTTTTTAAATTGGGTCATTTGTCTTTTTTTGTGGAGCTTTAAGAGTTCTTTATATATTCCAGACAAATCCTTTCTCAGATATGATTTGCAAATATTTTCTCCCATTCTGTGGGTTGTCTTTTCACTTTCTTAAGTGTTCTTTGAAACAAAAGCATGTTTATTTTTGATAAAGTCTCATTTACCTATTTTTTCTTTTGTTGCTCATGCTTTTGGTATCATATCTAAGGATCCATTGTGAAATATGCAGTCATGAAAACTTCCATGTTCTCTTACAAGAGTTTTAGCTCTTATGTTTAGGTTTTTTGGTACATTTTAAGTTATATATGGTGTGATGTAGGGTCTAGTTTCACTGTTTTGCATGTGGCTGTCCAATTGGCCCACACCATTTGTTAAAAAGACTTCTTTTCAGGTGCCTGGGTGGCTCAGTCGTTAAGCGTCTGCCTTCGGCTCAGGTCATGATCCCAGGGTCCTGGGATCGAGCCCCACATTGGGCTCCCTGCTCAGTGGGAAGCCTGCTTCTCCCTCTCCCACTCCCCCTGCTTGTGGTCCTGCTCTCGCTATCTCTCTCTGTCAAATAAATAAATAAAATCTTTATTAAAAAAAAGGCTTCTTTTCCCAATGAATTGTCTTGGCACCCTTGTCAAAAATTGGTTGACTATAGACACAGTTTTATTTCTGGATTCTCATATTTGATTTCATTTATCCATTTGTCTATCTTTGTGTTAGTATCATACTGTCTTGATTATTGCTGCTTTGTAGTGAGCTGTGGGATCTGGATCCTTTGTGATTCCGTATGAACTTTAAAATATGCAATTCCATACGAATTTTAAAATAAACTCGTCAAGGGGCGCCTGGGTGGCTCAGTTTTTAAGCGTCTGCCTTTGGCTCAGGTCATGATCCCAGGTCCTGGACTCGAGCCCCATGGGCATCAGGCTCCCTGCTCAGCGGGAGGCCTGCTTCTCCCTCTCCCATTCCCCCTGCTTGTATTCCTCTCTCGCTATCTCTCTCTCTGTCAAATAAATAAATAAAAAATCTTAAAAAAAAAATACTCTGTCCCTTAAATAAATAAATAAATAAACTCATCAATTTCTACAAAGAAGTCAGCTGGGATTCTGATGGGGATTTCACTGAATCTGTGGATCACTTTGGGCAATATTGCCATCCTAACAGTACTAAGTCTCTAATCCATGATTATGGGATTTTTTCCCCACTTATTTAGGTCCTCAAATGTCTTTCAACATGTTTTACAGTTTTCAGAGTATAAGTCTGAGCTTCCTTTGTTGACTTTCTTTCTAAGTATTTTATTCTTTCTACTGCCATTGTAACTGGATTTTTTCCTAATTGCATTTTCAAATTGTCTCTTGCAAGCATCTATGAGAAATACAAATTAATTTTGTATATTAATCTTATATCCTGCAAACTTGCTGAACTCATTTATTAATTCTAATACTTCAGTTATTTTTTAGTAGGTTCCTTAGTATTTTCTATATACAAAACCATGTCCCCTGCAAATAGAGATACTTTTACTTCTTCCTGTCTAATTCTTCCTGGATGCCTAATTGAGCTAGCAAGGATCTCCAGTACAATGCTGAAAAGAAGTGGTTAGAGCAGACATCCTTGTCTTGTTTCTGATCCTAGGGAGAATGCACCCAGGCTTTCACCACTAAGTATGTTGTTAGTGTGGGTTTGTGTACGTGCCCTTTATCTAGTTGAGGGAGCGCTCTTCCATTTATAGTTTGTTGAGTGTTTTTATGATGAAAAGGTGTTGGGTGTTGTCAAATGCTTTTTCTGTGTCTACTAAGATGATTGTGCAGTTTGTTTTTCTCTTCTGTTGATTCTAATGCTATGTAGCATTTATGATAAAAATGGAAAATACTAGTATTAAAATACTAGGAACTAAATAAAGTAACTCGATAAAAGATATCCTCCAAACACATTTATAAAAAAAAAATTAGCCAAGAATCATTCCAATTTCCTTGTGGTGGAAGAAAAGAGAGTTTAATAAAAATTTTTGAGATGTGTCTTAAGATGATTTCTGACTAATTTTAAGTTTTGTGTTTGATGGTATTTAAAACATATTTTACATTTCTTGTCAAAATACGTTGCTCACGAGAAGTAGCAGGTGGTACTGGAATGGACACAGGCTTTGGAAGCTTAGACAGGTTTGAATCAGACTCTGTCATGCGTTAGTTATCTGATTCTGGAAAGTTCTTTAACCTCTTTAAGCATCTGCTTGAGAAAACTGTAAACAAGGCTATTAACAGAGTGTTGTGAGAAGGACGATAAAGCACTGGGAAGGGCCTGGCTGAGTGACCCACTAACAGTCAGCAATAGAGTGAAGCGGGTAGGAGGGCAAGCTCTGCAGACTGACTGTGAGGGTTCCAGCACTGGTCCCAAACCCCAGTAAGTATGTGAACATGACAAGTTATTTAATCTCTCTGTGCCAATTGTCTATCTGCAGGCTAGAGATAAAATTAGGAACTCACATAAGGATACTGAGAGGAATAAATGAGCTGATATCTATAAAACATATAGCAAGCCCTCTGAAGTATGAATTGTGATTATGAAGTTAAGACAGCATTAAGCAAGGATTAATAGAATATGTAAGATGGGGGGGGACTGGGAAGGAAGGACGGCTGGTGGAGAGGTCTTGTCGGGCTTGTCCTGGGAACATAGGGCACTGAGAGTCAAATAAAAAAGGCATAAAGTCCAACCTCCCAGTGATACACGGAGGCTCAAATAGTGGCAAACAGGTGCAGAGGTCATGTCTGCAGAGACCAAAGGTGGGGCTCAAGATAGGCAGGGCAGAGCCAAGCATTTAGAGTGGGGCTAAGCTGGAACTGCAAGCAAGAGTTGGGGCGGGGGGCTGTGGCTCACTTCTGTGGACCACCCAATTCATGGTATGTGGGTGAGATAGGCTAGTTTAAGGGGCTGGAGAAAGTCTGACAAAAGGATGAACACAAAGAAGGAAACTGCAGGAGAGCTCGTATTACAGTATTCCAGAAGGCGACAGTTCAGTCATATTAGTTCCTGTGTTTTATAATGAAAGATGTGTCCAGGCAAGAGGGAGTCATGATTTCCCAAACACTATTGCCAAATCTGTGAATTACAACATTTATTGCATTTTAGCTCTTCATATGTGTAAGATGGTCAACTTTTCAAAACATGTTCACATCTCCTAGCCCATTGGTTAATCCCGACATCCCTTTTGTATAGGTGAGGACAGTGCTGCCTAAAGAGGTTAAATTTACTGACATTGCCCAGCTACTGGAGACGGAGCTAAGTGGCAGCCTAGCCCCTAGACCCCCAGTACCTGCCCCCCTGGGCCACATGGCCAAATGTATCACCTTCAGCCACTGCAGAGCACTGGTAGGTGCTTGTGGTCCCGATCTAGAATAAACTTACAATCCAAACTTGAGATAGGTACCTTTTCTAATCCTGCAGAACCTCGGAGAAAGAAATTCCATTCAGCATCAGTTAAGTTTTCTTGCTGACGCATGATCTCAACACAGAGCATAAAGCTGTAGATGAGTTTATGTTGTTCAAAAAGTCCTCTTGAAACATTGACATAAGCGGTTAGAAGAGTTTGTTCCAGCAGTATTTCCAAGCGCTGCTGTAGATCATCTGTCCTTAGAGAAGTCTCGATTGTTGTATTGAACAACTGTGCAAAAGAGAGCTCTATCAATCTCTGATTTAATTCAATTTCTGTGGAGGAAAAAAAAAAAATCCCTGCTCCTCACTCCCGCCCTTCGGGACCCTGTATTCAGTGGGTAAATAGCAGCACAGGAGAGGACTACTGTACTATGAAAAAGTCCAGAATTCACCCCAAATTGATAAGTGATAGTTATTTTCTGCATTCCCCTACCTCTCCCCATTTTTCAGAAACGAACCACTGCGAACCCTTGACAATATACAAAAGGCATCATCTTGATGTGAGGCGGAACACAGGAAAATGGAGGTGAGCTGCCACCACCCGTTTTTTCATATTCTTAACTCGGATTTGATAATCACTTTGGGGTGAGAGACAGAAGGGCAAGGTAAGGTCATGTGCTCTTCTTGGCACTCCCCCAAGATCGTTAGGATGTGGGAAGAATGGGCTAGGATTTCGCCAAAATTTAAGGGAAAGCCCTTGTTAATTCTCCCCAAAGTTTGGTTGACAAAGGGAAACAGAGGTGTTATTTAACACACTTAGAAGAAAAGAGGATCGAGCTTTCTTTAACAACCTGACAAGAAGCAGACAAGTTCAAAATCCAGGGAAGGTGTGACGCTTGGTGCCAAAATAAAACATGGCAAACCTTGACACACACTGGTAGCTGAGAGGAATTTTGGTGGCGAACAGAGGGTGCTCCTGGGGATGCTGGGTAAGTTCTGCTGTATAATGGGTGAGGCAAACTCCCTGTCTCCCCCGGAAACCTTCGGGTAAATTGATCCTGCTTGCTCAAGTTTTGTGACATTGCATCTGCTCTTGGGAGAGAGGGACTGCTGCCACAAAGAGGATGAGGGGTGAAAGTATCCTACTCATGAGAAATCTGATTCAACAGTGAATATGAGATGAAGAAGAGAGACCATACAAAAAACAAAAGTTGCACAGTAATATCAGTAATATGGTGGGAGTGGGAAGCAACCAAGGACAGGAGAGCAGGCCATGTATGATTTGTCTAAAAAACGTTGGGGAGGTGCGGTGAGGGATCGGGATAGCCGGTTGTATAGAAAGTTCTGGGGACAAAGATACAGAAACCAATTCGCTTAAGGTCAGTGCTGTCAGAGACTTGAGATACAGCACAGTAAAAATCTAACAGGGGAAAGGAAGTTGGATTATTGTAGAGACAGTATAAAGAAACAGCATGGAGCTGTGAGTCTGAAAAGAAAAAAAAAAGGCAGGCCAGAAGGAAAACCAACAAGCTAGTTAGCCAAGGAGGCCAAGAGAAAGTCTTTCTTTTCTTTCTCTGCAGTTTTCTGTGCATACTGGGCACTTGAGTGTTGAGAAGACATGGCAGGTGGAGTCACTCTTGAACAGGTAAGTCTGAACCCAAGCTCCTAGAGGGTCTTACTTGATAACTAGACTCACAAACTGTCTGAGGCTAAAGTAACTCAACTGGGTTTAAAGGGAAACCAAAGAAATAAAGTTCACTGACAAAACAACACACTTACCTGTTTAAAGTATTTTAACGAATACTGGTACATAGGATCTATTTCTGAGAGGCTTGCAATAACAAAGTACATGACGGAGCCTTGAGTGGCTACTGGACGGTACTTCTCACGAGCGACATTGATCATCATTTCAGTGGACTCGGCTTCCTTTAGCCTGATTTTAATGGCACCAGAAGTGATCTGAATAAAGGTATGAAAACAAGTTCTTAAGGATCCCTTTTTAAAAAAAATGGTAGGATTTTTGGAGTATATCCAGTTAGGTCTAGGAAAGAAATAAGGATACAGTGAATTAGTGATTATAATAAGGGGGTCCCCAGATAGAACGACTGACTCTCAGGTCTCCGTGACCTTCTTCTGACTGAGCTGACCTCTTTCCTTCCAGAACGTGGAATAGGCAGCTGGGAACAGGCAACACAAGAAGCCCTGACAAGCTGGAGGAGCACTTCTCTGAGACTCGACTCTGAATGACTTCTGGAAAGGAAGCCCTAATACAGCACTCCCAGTTGCTCCCTGACTTCCGCATGAGCAGTCCTCAAATGATGTGGGGTTCGCATAATGAGAGAAGGTATAAAGGGAGAAGGGGCATCCATGAAACTGCCCCAAAGAGGAGGGTGGAGAGAGGCTGGAAGGAAGTGGTATCACATCCCACTCTGGAATCATAAGGAAGACTAAGATTCTCTTTCTTTCCCTAGTGTTCCCAGGTGTAGACATAAGGCAACCTGGGGATAGTAGCTGTTGTTTGTGAAGGGTTATAAAGCTAAGTTGTTGGAGATGGTTGCGAGGTCTTTGCTATTCTTTTGGTTTTCTGTTTTGGGTTAGTGGCTCTGGGGAGCCTTTTGGTCAATGGGCTTTCCAAAGTTCCCTTCTCTGGCTCCCTCAGTCTCTCTATATTGCTGCCTGTCTGTCCTCCTCTCCCAACCCCCATTTCTTTCAGCTGTGGATATTCCTCAACTGGGAATTTGTCTCTAGAAAGTCAAAGGGTCTAGGTCAGGGACCATGAAAAATCACTGTGGGAACTGCTGTTTAGTGTTGGCTCTATTGAAAGGAGAGCTAAAAGGGAGTCTGAACAAGCTTTCTGTCTAGACCCCACTGCCCAATAGAAACATAGTGTGAGCCACATATATAATTCTATCTCTTCTAAGTTTATTAAAAGTAAAGGAAACAAGTGAAATTAATTTTTTTTTTTTTTAAAGATTTTATTTATTTATTTGAGAGAGAGAGAGAATGAGAGAGAGCACATGAGAGGGGGGAGGGTCAGAGAGAGAAGCAGACTCCCTGCCGAGCAGGGAGCCTGATGCGGGACTCGATCCAGGGACTCCAGGATCATGACCTGAGCCGAAGGCAGTCGCTTAACCAACTGAGCCACCCAGGCGCCCAAGTGAAATTAATTTTAACAATAATTTTATTTAGCCCAATAGAACCCAATATATGTTGATTATATTAGCATTTAATCCATTTAAAATAAACTGAGATTTTTAACTTTTTTTTTGGATTAAGTCTTTGAAATCTAGTGTGTATTTTACACTAACAACACATCTTAATTCAGGCTAGCCACATTTCAGGTGCTTAATAGCCACATGTGGCTAGTGGCTAAGTTCTAGACTGTCGACCCCTGTCCTCCAAGAGAGGGAAGGGAGGGACTCAGAGCTTTTTCCAGGAATCAAAGGCTCAAACTCTCTCTGTATTAACCACTTAGGAACCTGAGGGGACAAGAAAGGGTAGAGTTGAGTGGAAAACCTCGGTCTCGATATTGGACTCAACTAAAGCATTTACATATGAGTAGGAAAAAGGAAGTTGGTATAGGAGCAGTTGGATCAAGGAGACCCACCTGTAAACAATCCTTGGAGGAGCCCAAGGCCCTGATAATGAAGAATCCAGGGCTAAAGAGAAAGCAAAGTAGACTACCTTCTTCTTTTTGCCAGAGAATATTAGAAGACTATACACCTCAGTTGAGCTTAGTAACTACTTATAGATTTTATGCCCAAGAGACTTGAGGCCTCAGCAGTGATTAGAGAATATGACATATATTTTAAAATGAGGGCTCTGGGGGGCACCTGACTGGCTTAGTTTGAGGAGCATGTGACTCTTAATTTCAGGGTTGTGGGTTTGAGCCCCATGTTGGGTGCAGAGATTATTAAAAAAAAAAAACAAACAACTTAAAATAAAATAAGGGCTCTGGGAGTTTAAGGGAGTATAAACTATAGGCAGGAAGTGGTAGGAAATGAAGCCCAGGAACAATCAGTCCTATCCCTACCTGATAGAAAGGAAATCTTCAAGGCAACTCCCTGCAGACACAGAAACCAGCTCACAGAGAAAGAAGGCAGTCAGAACACATGTATCTACCTTACTCCCTACTGAAACCATGATACAATTATAGTAAAGGGATTTTTTGAAACAGTGCAAACCCACAAAGATAGGAAGAATGGAAGAGGAAATATCAATAAAATTTTGAGAACTGGAAAGCAGAGTAGAGTGGTAATGACTTAGCAGATGCAGGAAAATAGATTCCTAAGCTGGCAAAGGGAAAAGCCAAAAAGTCACCCAATTTGTAAAACAGGATCCCCGTCAAAGGCTTAAGAATTCGTGGCATCCAACCCCTGGAAGTGGGAAGGGCCTAAAATAAGAATTGGTTGATAGACTCCCAAGTCATCTCCCCACCAGGCAGGGGGTTGTCCCTTCCCCACTCTGACTGAAAAATAGAGGTTTCTTCCTTGGGGAAATTAAAAGAGAGGATTTTTTGACGGAAGGAAGCCAGGGATAGTTGAGGGCCCGGTACCATAATGAAAACAAAGAGATTAGGTAAATGTATACACAATGGATACTAGGATACCCTAGCTCTTCTCCTGTCCTCAGCCCCTAAAATACTTGCAGCCAGATCTTCATACTTCTAGGCAATGTAAACATTGGATATGTAACTATAATCAGAATATAAGTACAGTGGGAGGCTAGGGGATGGGAAGAGTGTGTGTGTGTGTGTGTGTGTGTGTGTGTGTGTATGTATGTATGTGTGTGGTAAAAGTATAGACAACAGTGAATGGATAAAAGAAAAACTCAAGAAGTAGCAATATGCGTCTATTATTTAGAGAAAAGATGTAAAACCCCAAATAATCAAAACAAAAAAGAAGAACATAGTTGTTTTTATGGAGGAAGTCATGGATGGTAGTGGTGGTGGTGGTGGGCATAGAGAAAGCAGGGAATGCTATCACAAAACTTGTACAAATATTTCATTCCTTAAGCAATTTGCATGTAAAGCTTTGTTTGTTTATTTATTTATTTAAAGCGCATGAGTGGGAGGGGCAGAGGGAGAGGGAGAGAGGGAATCTCAAGCAGACTCTGCACTAAGTGCGGAGCCCAAGGAGGGGCTCAATCCCATGACCCTGAGATCATGACCTGAGATGAAATCAAGAGTCGGACCCTTAACCAACTGAGCCACCCAGGTGCCCCTCATGTAAAGCTTTGATAAAAAAAAAATAAATAAATGGGTTAACCATTGACTTCCAGAAACTAAAAACCCAAGGAAGAATGAATGGAAAGAGGATAAAGAGACTGACAAACAAGCAAAGAGAGAAAAGAAATGGGAGACCCAGAATGGGATCTCAAGAGACTGTAGGATAGAAAGCAGTATCATTTCTGATGTCAACAAAAGACAAAGGACATAAACTTCTGTATTCCATGTCAAAGGTTTTTTTTTTTAGTAAATTACTTTGTTTCTCATGAATGGATGAAAATCATTTTATAGGTTTTATTTCCAGTATACTTTTAAAATTATGGTCTGAATGAGAAACAATTTAGTACAAGATTATATGTTTAATGTAAAACTTCATCTTACTATTGTGACATTTTTACTGAGCACCAGTTACATACAGGGCACCAGGGTGAGCCCTTGGAGAAGGAGTATCAAGCTGCACTAGTCACAGATTCAACACCAAATTGAACAGGCTAACATGAGATTTAAGACCTGGGATTTGATAATGGTGACATAAGGTAAACAATGTCAAGGGCTGTAAAAGAGGGTCAGGTAAGTTGCTACAGGTGTTCCAAGGAGGAAGAGATTAATTCCAGCTGGGCATACCAGGGAGGCTTCCAGATGGAGGTGATACTAATGTGACTACAACTGCTTTTCCTTTCAACTTGTATCCTGTCCCAGTTCTTTACATTACATGCTTGAATAAAAAAATGCAGACAAGACAAGAGGAGCAGTTGTCTACGATTTACCTCCTCTTCCATTGTGGGGTGAGGGGCCCTGCTAGCTAGGTTCGTTCTTGCGCGATGCTGGCAGCCCTGGTGTGGCTGCCATTCTTGCTATAAAAGATTTGCAGGGACCCTCAAAAGTGGCAGTTGTAACTTTTGAAGCAATACACTTTCTATACATACTAAAAATATTTTACTTGCCTTTGAATCCTGGAGTGTGTCAATAAGTTCTTCATTGTCCAGAATATTTCCTTCCGATGTAAAGAGCATTCTCAGGATTTTCTCCTCGATAGTTTTCAGCTGGTTTTTGTCAGTGTTGATCCTCACAATGAGCTTGATTCTTTGTTCCTCCAACTCGGGTTTTTCGAGTCGTACCACATCACTGGAACCAAAGTTTGAATACTTAAATTATGGCTTTATCAGTGCCCTGAAGTTGCTTCTATTTTTCTTTACTACTTAGCTGAGTACTAATGCTACTAGCCAAGTCCTAGTGCATAAGGCCCCTCTTTGCTGGGTTTATAAGGTGGCTATTCACTGAATGACATGTTAGTTCTGATTCTTTATCTTGTATTTCAAAACTGACAGTCTACCACAGTCCCCATAGCTTCTGCTCATCTTCTCTTCAGAAAACCTGCTCAGTGCTTGATCCCCCTAATCATTCAATTTCTGTATCTAATGCTTGCTTGTGCCAGGCTGAAAATGGTGCCTGGAATATTCTTTTTATGGGAGATTCCGAAATCCCACCACCTCCATGAAGTGAGTCTTGCCTGGGTCTCATAAAAGGGCCTTATCTCCAGCTCCACTCCTGTCAAAACATGTGAACTTAGATCTCCCTTCATTTTTGCTTTCATAATCCCAGCCCTGTGTTTGCAGGAACTAATCTTTATTAAGCATCACTCTGTGCCAGGCACCCTGCTCAGAGTTTTATGTGGATTCTCTTGTAATTCTTTGAATGCTCCTGTGAGGTAGGCACTGTGGTTACCACCCCAGCTTGCAGATGAGGGAACAGACCCTAGTGGGTCACTTCCTGAGCTCACGTGGCTCTGAGAGGCAGAGCTGGGCTTGCACCTGGCTTCGCTGACTCCAGGGCACGTGCTTTACCTGCTAGAATGAACGGCCTCATTGTTCATTTTTATGTACATACCGAGTTCAGAAACTTTAAAAGTTATTATATGAACACCATAAGAAATCATCATCTCAAGTTCATTTGTTTAAATAATTTTTTCAGAAGAGAGGAGTATAAACTAGAACCCAGAGATTCTGTGTCCTACACCGGAGGCTCAACATTCTCGCTTCCAGGGCACTTGTCTGTGTCCCTGCAGTCTAACATGCTGACAGCTTGTGACACAACTAAGCGGAACTCCTCACGGGAGTGCACGGGTATGAAAACGGTTCAGCCATGTCCTTAGAACATGTCTGTAAAATGTGCTGAAATACCCTTTGTCCGGAAAGAAGTTAGCCTTGCAGAAATTAAGCAAGTTAGTGGCTGGCAGAATAGATTCCTAAAATAAACAAGGAAAACGAGACTTAAACTCAGTGATAATGGAATAAATCAGGATAATCTTGACCCAATTTTGACTTGACTCAATGAATATGACGACTTATTTTGAACGTGGGTCTAAATAATCTTTTCCTTTAGAGCTAATGTAGTATATACACATACACACATACATACACATATACTCACACACACATATATAATGAGTTTTTAACCATATAAATTTATTATTTCAATAAATCCTTACAATTTTTTTGTCTAAGCCTCTTGGCTAATTCTGATAATTACTATCAACAATTCATAATCTTATTTTTGGGAAGCAGAGATTTAATCACAGAGTATACTGAAGGAGGGTATTTAATTTTTTGAGGTGGACAGATGTAGGTACAATTAAGTACACCAAGAAAACACCTGTAAACCAGTAAAACAGGAAAGCTCTCTTTGGGAGTTTTTCTCACAGGTATGGAGCAAAGCATCTAAAGGAACCACACGACGACTGACTTCATTCACTTGCCCAAGATTGGAAACCCCAGTGAAGGGGAAGAGGCTGGGCTGGGCTGAAGGCCTGGCCCGAACCATGGTTGAGAAGTAAGGGTATATCCCTGATCTTGAGAAGACCGTGAACAAGACTGGCAGCCGCAACAGTGACAAAAGATGAAGAACCTGGTTGTTTATTATCATCTTTATGACTGATGACTCATGAGTGGTGCTTTCACACATTAAAATGTTTTGTCACAATTTCTAAACAAAATATGAGGAAACTTTGCTTCCCCCCCCTCCCCTCCCCCCACTTTTTTTTTTTCTTTTTACCTTAACAATTGATCCTCTAGACCTGATTTGGTTACGGTGAAATTGATGATGGTAACTTTAATGCACACCTGAAAGAGAAGCATAGATTTACATAAAAATGCTTAAGTTCAGATGAGTCAAATAAGAAGTGCTTTCTTTAGTAGAACAGGGCCCATTATTACCCAGCTGGATGTCTCTTGGGTCTAATTGTGAACATACCCACATACCCACACACCCACACACCCACCAAGCATATTATGTCTTACAGAATCCTAATATGATTTTCCCTGCAGTATGAATGACAATCTTGTTCCTCACAGGCCACAGTTATAGAATCCTACATGGTGCTTTAAGGAAAGGCGAGCCAGCAGAGGGTTAAAAAGATCAGGTTCTGATTCCAGGTACACCCTTTAGTGCATGTTAGACAAGATACTCACCCCTGCTGAGCTTCAGTTCCTGAGATTTAAAAATTGGGATAATAATAGTTATAACTCACAGGGTATTTATGAAGACCAAATGAGGTAAGAAAATCACTCAGTTACAGTGACTTGTACATAGTTTGTCCTTGTTGAAAACAAGTGATGACTGATAATAGAGCTTTATATGTATTGTGCCATCATAACATTTTTATGAAAAATGGTTGCTATAATATTCTCACATTACTAGAATAAGTTAACAGCAAAAAAAGAGTGTTTGAACGTCCCATATTTTACATGTTATTCTTATTTAATCTTCACAATGAATCCTTGAAGTAGGCTTTATCTCCACTTTTTGGTTAATTGACTTGAGGATCCAGGACATGGAATAACTGGCCCACGGCCACAGAGCTAGTATTGGGTAAGGTGTGCGATGCTCCCTCCCAAAAGTTAAATAAGTGAGAAGGTTGTAAGTCATTGGCACATCGGTCACTCTTCTAAACTTCACCATGGATCTTGCGACATGAGCTCTGGCAGTGGCTGTGAAAATTATACCCCTCAAGGCTGACCTGGGCTTTTAGTGGCATTTCCCTCATCTTATTCAAGAGGTGTGTCTGTTTCATCTAACCTGAGCACATCTAGTGAAGACAGGCAGCTATGAGAAAATCAGTAACTAAAAGGAAAATGACACTATTTGGAATGGCATATGCAAGGATTTTATTGTTTTTGGGATGGAGGGGAGAGGTGAAGGAGTAATTCTGATTTGTGAAGTTTCTTCCCTAATTGTGTGGGCCCTGTTGGAGAAGGGGAGACCTGCCACACTGGGAAGACCCTGTGGAGCGTGCAGCCGTGCCTGGAGCTGTGGCAGCACCGAGGGCCTGCGGGGGACGAGCGACCTCTTGGAGCCCTGTGCAGGAAGGCAGAAAGGAGCCCCAGCTGCCTTCATTTCTGTTGCAACTGCCTTGGGCTCTGCAGCACAAGAGTAGTTCTTCCGGATCCTATCGTAGGTCAGGGACGTGTGTGGAAGTGAGGTTCACATAGATCCCCTTAAAGTCTAAGCGCATGAGGGATGCCCCCTCCTCCAGAACTCAAACACTGGATGTTTGAGTCATCACTCTCTAAGGGTGACAGTCACCAGGGTTTTCAAGCTGGCAACTTCTTTATTTGGGCCTTTATGCCACGGGCATTTGCAAATGTTAACATTCGCATGTCCCCCTCTCCCCACAGACTCTCTGTGAAGCCCTGGTTCATTTATGAGCCACAGCAAGAGGGGCACAAATGGCCTTGAGCTGCAGGAGGGAGAAGAATGATTAGAAGGGAGTGCTGCTCTGTGTTGTGCAAGCAGCTGTGGGCCGGGAGGGAGATGGAGAGAGCGCGCTGAAGAGGTGCTCAGGGCCTCGGACAGGGCAGCACCTAGGGACTGGGTGGGGAGGGACTCAAATCCAACTGAATGGCGAGCAGAAGGGCAACTGGAATCAGAATCAGGATGCAGAAGAGAAGCAAGAGTGGAGGACAGTGGAAGGAAGGGGGGTGGCAGAGCAGTGGGGAAAGGGGGAGCTGGGAGAGGGCCCACCAAATGTCAGAGACCGTCACACATAATAGTCCACTCGGGCTGGGAATTCGAGACCAGCAGCTCATACCTCAGGCAGGTAGTGGGGATTTGGCAATTTGGTTGTCATATAGAACCTAAAGTTTTTGTCATAATCAATGTCTGAATCTCCAAGGTGAATGAGCAGCCGTCCACCACTCATGAAAGTCTGCTTCAAGAGAATGGGTTCTAGAGCTGGATCCAAGGTTTCTTTAAGCTTGAAAGTTAGAATACAAAAAAAAAAAAAAATAATAAGCCATTAAAATGGATGGTATCAATTTCTCTAAATTCCTTGGGCCTCCAAATTTACTTTGAATGAGCAATTTTCCAGTGATCTGATAGATATTTCTCTTACTATGCACTCATTACCTCTAACGGTGTATATTTTCCAGTGGTTATCTTACCGGTAGTCTAAGAAAATATGATCATGTGAAGGCAATACAGATGGTTAGACTAATTGTACATACCATTCATCCCCATAAGGAAGAATCTGAGAAAGGCGGGTCTCTGCACGTGGCCCTTCGGCAGGACCCAGACAAATGATCTGTTCACTCTCATGGCTGTTCTAAGGCAAATGATGACAGTCTACAGCCTGCAGGCCAAATCCTGCCCTCTGTGACCTGTTTTTGTATGGCTCTTAAGCTAAAAATGATTTTTCACCCTGTTAAAGGGTTATAAAAACAAAACCCTAAACCTAAACCAAAACAAAGAAGAATATTTGTTTGAATAATATTTGTACAGGGACTGTATGTGGCCTAAAAAAACTAAAATATCTGGCTCTTAACAGAAAAAGTTTGTGGACCTCTATTTTGTATGATAGCTATTTTCTTTCCCTCAAAGCAAATTTGATTGTTGGCAAGAACTTGGGCCTGCAGACACTGCTATCGGACCCCATGACAAACACCCTTATGTCAGCATGGGTGTGATGGGGGTCCATGGCCCAGGAGCTGTCAAAATTTGATTGTAATCCATAGTTAACAAATCTATTTCATACTGTGACATGATACCCAAGAATGTAAACAAAAGTTTATGAGATAAAATTTCCATTTCCACCTATGATGCAATTTTGTGTTCTTAAAAATCTATTCTATATCATTAAAAAATGCTGGTTGAGACCGACTAACTCCATTTCACACCCACGAATAGGTGGAGAGGAAGTTGGAAAATACTGCTTTACGAATGTAAAAAGCAGCTAGGTGCATGTTAATGACTCCAAGTCACAGAAAGCAGTTACAAGGCCCTGCCATCCAGGGGCAGAACGTCATAGAAAGTCTTTTGTGCCCTGCCTTGGAGAAGAAATTCCCCCAGGACCTCCTGTGTTACAAAGTAAACTGCAGTTTAAGAATCCAGTTTGGGGCTAACATAACTGCACCAAAGGTTTGGGGAGACTTTACCCTCCCCTGTAACATCAGGGTTTGGATGAGGGCCTGGGACCCACTACAGAACCTTTCCCATGTTGGTCAGTCAAGGCTAGAAGGGTAGAGAATAATAATATTTATGCCCACCGGAATGTTTTGCTGGCCTCCCGTCGTCAGCATGTGTAGACAGTTCCTGCTGGCCCCAGGGCTCTGCTGCTCTGCACTTTCATGGCAGCTAACCATCAAGAGCCACAACGGGGCTAAGAATCAGCAGTGTCAGAAAACAGCCCATCCCACTAACACCAAAACCATGTCTGGAATCAGAAAAATCATTCAGTCAATGGATTGCTCCCCACGTGATAGTGCACCGTTTAAGGAGCAAAGCGACTGGTTTGAACAACTTGCAAATGGAGCTGACTGGTGTCTCTAGCATGATGCAGGTGTGGCCCGTATAGGATTCCAGATGTGGTCTGAAAGTTGGGGATGAACCAGAGAAAAGAAAAGTGAAAAGCAAACCTCTTCCAGCAAGACAGGTAAACCAAGTTGGATTGAATTTTCCAGTGTACGTAAGAAATTACTATCCGTAAGCTTAATGATCTTTAAACCACTCTTGCTTTCCTTGTTCCTTATCCAACGGTTTGCCTGTTTGAGAAAGCACAAAGCAGGACACTGGACTTAGAGATTTATAGATGATAGCAAGTGAAAGTTTTTAGAGTAAAGTTTAGAAATTTTGTTCAATTTAGAAACAGTTTTGAAAGATGAAAAAGATAAAATAAAATATTACCCCCCTGCAAATAAAAAACACCTTTTAAACTCCAGTGTTTGGGATTCTTCCTTTTATTCAAATTTGAAACAAATGAAGAAGAGACACATCTAGGGAAAAAGCCCATCCTTAATGTATTCAAGCTTGTCTTCCTGGCTCTGACAACAGCTCCCTTTTCTAAACCCCACTTAGAACAGTATGATCCATGGACTTTGGAGTCAGATAATAGGATTCTCTAAATTCCAGGCAGGCTTACCCTAAAACCCATCCTACCCTGACTTCATTCTGACTCTTCAGACCTTTTAGGAACAAGAACTATATAGGAAGGGTGCCTGGGTGGCTCAGTTGTTAAGTGTCTGCCTTTGGCTCAGGTCACGATCCCGGGGTCCTGGGATCGAGCCCCGCATCAGGCTCCCTGCTCGGCATGAAGCCTGCTTCTCCCTCTCTCACTCCCCCTGCTTGTATTCCCTCTCTTGCTGTCTCTCTCTCTCTGTCAAATAAATAAATCAAATCTTAAAAAAAAAAAAAAAGAACTTTATAGGAATGAATTTCTGCTCCCACAGAAAATAGAAAACTAATGGTCAACCCCGTAAATAAAACCAATCAAAATCAAGTATGCAGAGCAGTTGGACTCTTCTTCCCTTTCACCTTCTGCCTCCACAAAATGAGGAACTTGGACTAGAATACATTTTTTTAAAGGTTTATTTATTTATTTGAGAGAGAGAAAACGTGAGCGAGGGAGAGCGAGAAGCTCAAGCAGACTCCTTGCTGAGTACAAAGCCCAACTCGGGGCTTGAGATCAAGCCCCCGAGATCATGACCTGAGCCGAAACCAAGAGTCAGACATTTCACTGACTGAGCCACCCAGGTGCCCTTTTGACTAGAAGACTTCTAAACTCCCTTCTAGGTCTAAATCCCCAACATCTTACAAGTGTGTTCAAGTCCACTTTTGGAATTTGGAACGGACAGCATAACAGTAAGCAGGGCTAGGAGGCTGCTCTGCATCTGAAGCACTTGTTACGCACCTGATCCTGGGGATCAATCATCAGAGGCCACCGTCTCCCTTGAGTAACCAAGATACCATTTTCTGTTGATATTATGTCACGGGGCAGCCCATCAGTGTTCCACTGCCGTATTTCGTAGGGATCGCCAAGAATGTTAATGAGACTGAAGGAAGGATTAATTGGGATCTCCAGAGACAGACAGTCCTGGATCCAATATTCTATAAGCTGTGGGAGGAGGAAAGCTTATTTGTATAGAGTCAGGAACACTTGGTAAATGAGGATACATACAGAATGTCATGGTTATAAGTAAGTTCTAGTGGTCTCCACATGCATCCTGGCATCAAAGCATAGGACACAAGAAGTGGACTGACAATCAGATCTGGGGCCTTGAACCATACCATAAACTAGCGGTGACTTTGGGCACGTCACTCCCCATGTCTGAACCTCAGTTTTCTCATGTATAAATGACAAATGTTATCACAGTAGTCTTCAACCAGGGGTGTATTGTCCCCGTTGGGAGAGTCTGGAAGCATGTGGAGAAATTTGGGGTTATCACAATGACTGTGGGTGCTACTAGCAATGAGTAGATGGGGCAGAGGATGTTGGCAGGTTACCTCCTTCAGTGAATGGGACAGTCCAAAAGCACCACTGGCATGGCTCACATGGCACCAGATGACCCCTGAGCTTCTGTTGAGTCTACGAGTCCTATACTAACTCGGTTTTATAGCTCAAGGGCAAGGATGAAGCCTTTTTAGGAAGGCATTTCATAAAAATGGCCTGAAAAATCTCTCCAAATAATTTCATTTACTGCTCCTTCCCATTGCCTAGCCCTTTGTAGCAGTCTCGCCAATTCAGAAAACTTCATCTTGTCTGACTTTAAAGATTTATTTATTTATTTGAGAGAGAGAGAGAGAGAGAGAGCATGGATGTGGGTGGGGGGTGCAGAGGGAGAGAATCTCAAGCAGACTCCGGCTGAATGTAGAGCTTGATGTGGGACTCAATCTCACGACCCTGAGATCATGACCTGAGCCGAAATTGGGAATTGGCCGCTTAACGGACTGAGCCACCCAGGTGCCCCCATCCTGGCTGACTTTAGATGCCACTTCTGATCATAAGTTGGGGGGGACTCCCTGGCCCTTTTACTTCCCCCAGGTTCTTGAGCTGTATAAGGAAGTGATGACTAACTTTCTAAGGCAGGAAAGGAAAGGAAGGAATGTGTTAAGGAAATCCTAGGGGTAGACCATTGCTGGCTGATGGGGGAGCTGGAGGGCTGTGGAGTTTCCATCATGGAGAATCTTCACAGTGGAGAGCCTCCCTCTAAACTCAGGAAAACTGCCTCTGCCAGTTTCAGCTGCTTCTCCCCACTCCTCACAGAAAGTGAGTTTACTCACCGATTGCCTATACTGGGCTGTGAAGGCCCCATAATAGGCAACACAAGCTGCTGCTATAAACACATTGCCAATGATATTTGATATCTCCTCATTGGATTTCTCGATGCTTTCTTCCCATCGAACTTGCTCATCTCCTAATGCAGCCGTCAGCTTTCCAGCACGTATCAGACGTGCTTTGGTCAGGGCCATAGTCTTTGCTAGAAAATTTTAAGAAAATCAAATCATGTTATTCAGTATTTTCCTAAAATATAAGATGTTTATTCACCTGCTTTTGCTTATAGTGACATTAGCATTATTTAGCTAATGATGTCAGTACATCTCTATGAAACCTCATACCAATTCAGCGTTACTTCCCATTCCAGAAGCAAGTCCACGTTCACCTCTTCCAAGCAAACAGCTCCTTTATGATACTCCGTTACTCTGGCTGAAGCTAGCTCTCTCTGTGTCTGGGTAGTATTTATTTTCTGGATCAAATGTCAAGTCGTGCTATAGTGGAACATGTCCCAACAAGCCTTCCACACAGGAGTTGAATGTATGCCATATGTGCAGCTCTAATCTTACATTAGGCTAGTCAGTACCTCCGTGGAAATACGTCCTACATGTTGGATGGAAGCTGAGATCTGACTGCCTGAAAACTCTTTCTACTTTTAAAAATCAGGTATCTCCTTGTGGTATATATATATAAAATGGAATATTACTTAGCCATCAGAAAGGATGAATACTTACCATTTGCAACGACATGGATGGAACTGGAGGGTATTATGCTGAGCGAAATAAGTCAATCAGAGAAAGACAATTATCATATGGTTTCACTCATATGTGGAATATAAAAACCAGGGCAGAGGATCATAGGGGAAGGGAGAGAAAACGGAATGGGAAGTCATCAGAGAGGGAGAAAAACCATAGGAGACTCTTTTTTTTTTTTTTTAAAGATTATTTATTTGAGAGAGAGAGAGCAGAGCGAGAGAGAATATGAGTGGGGGGAGGGGCAGAAGGAAAGGGAGAAGCAGGCTCCCTGCTGAGCAGGGAGCCCGATGCAGGGCTTGACTCCAGGACCCTGGGATCATGACCTGAACCGAAGGCAGTTGCTTAACCGACTGAGCCACCCAGGCACCCACAGTGAGAGACTCTTAACTGTAGGAAACAAACTGAGGGTTGCTGGAGGGAGGTGGGTGGGGGATGGGGTAATTGGGTGACGGACATAAAGAGGGCACATGATGTGATGTGATGAGCACTGGGTTGTACGTAACTGATGAATTATTGAACTCTGCATCTGAAGCTGTACTATATGATGTACTATATGTTGGCTCATTGAATTTAAATAAAAAAAAATTAGGCATCTCCTGACCACCATAAATTTATGAGTTACTTACCTAGACCTTCTTTCTCATTCACACCTTTGTCATATTCATCTTGTAAGGCTTGTATTTGATCTTCTACTTGCTTTAGTAATGCTTGCTTTTCTCTCAGAGTGGCCATAGTAATATCAAGTTCAGCCTAATAAAATCAAATAAATATTTAAAATGAAAATCCAAGGTCCCCAAAGAAAATAAAATTTGCCCACTTCTAATACATTTTAAAAATAGGATTTATGTTCTTTTTCATGTCTCAAAATATTTTGATATGGTATATAAAGTTAAAACAAATGTAAAGTTTTTAAAATATAAGAATAGAAGCATAACAGAACAAAACAAAACAAGAAACAAAGCCCAATAAAATAAATCACAGAAGGAATAGAGAAACAGATGTACCATTGCACATTAATCCCAAACCATTTGGGATTAATTAGTTACTACAATGGATTAACTTTAAATGATGAAATAAATGGAAGGTTCACTCAACTGGGAAAACAAATCTTTCCTAGCGAGTTCTCTAGAGCAGGGGTCTGCAAACCAAATTCAGCCTGCTGCCTGTTTTTGTACAGTTAGCAAACTAAGATTGGTTTTACATTTTTAAATGGTTGGGGAAAAAAAATCAAAAGAAGAAGAATACTTCATGACACATGGTAATTGTATAAACTCAAATTCCTGTGTGCATAAATAAAGTGACATTGGAACACAGCCATGCTTACTCGTTTATTATTGATGGCAGTTCCTGTGCTGCAACAGCGGAGCTCAGGAATTGCAATGGAGAGCAGATAACCAGCAAAACACAAAATATTTACTCTCTGGGTCTTCACAGAAAAAGTCTGCCACCCCTGCTCTCGAGCCACGGTTCCTTTCAGTAACCCTATCCACTCAATGAGCATTCTTTGTTCTGCTTGGGACCTCACATCCGATTGTGGCTTAAGCTGGTTTTAGACCCTCAGATGACATCACGGAGTGTGGGAGTATTAGCAAATGCAACCCAGAGGATCACATGCTAGAGCTAAAAGGCACCTGAAAAATATCATTGGCCTGATGATACGACTATACTAAGGACTTATTTTCCTTTCATGCTGGGAAAGGGCTGATTTTAGAGGTCATTTCTGAAAGCATAATCTTCACCAGCTCTTTTTCTACAAAAAAAAACTAGTTTTCAAGAGCATTGTTACTATCTATGTTTTACAAAGTCACAGGAGCTTGAATGATTAATGATCATGGCCTTTAATTGTATAAAATATTGCAACACAAATGATGTACCTGTGCAGCACGGAGTTTTTGTCTCTTTGGTTCGACTTCTTTGACTACCCTAGAGTATAAATCCATCGCTCTTACCCACATGCACATGGATTTACATGCTCTGGACACTTTCTCTACTTTTTCAGGCACAAAATCAGGATTGTTAATATACTTTTGAAGTTTTGCCAATATCTGAGGCTTTATGTTCTCCTTATCATATTCTAAAAGTCTTCTTAGAAAGTTAGAATCACCAAGAAGTTGCTTGGCTGTTGGCCAGTCAGGCCTGAAAGACAGACATAATAAGTTAATAGCACTGTAATAAAGTAATTTAAGAATAAAAGAAATGTGTTCTTTTGAGAACATTAAGATATTATCCCAATCAGTGGGTAGTTTTAATCTTGATACCATAATCCCAGTCACTGGTAGTTAAGTACACCACAATTCCTGGGGAGACATTCCTGGATGACTAATGTTTCATCCAACCCAGTTTTGGTAGAGAAAGGAATTACAAAATCAGAGTTTTAGAAATGTAAGACATTACAGAAATAATAGTTTTATTTTTACAATGCCCTGGCACTCACATTTTTACCCCACTTGCCTTAGTTTAGGTCCTTAAAAATCTCTTGCCAGGACACTACGATCACCTTCTACCTGGTTTTATGTCTCTCAGTCAACCCTCCTTCTTGTGAACTTCTGCCAGATTGGTCTTTCTCACAGGAAAAGCTGATTATGTCGAAAATGTTCAATGGTTCTCAGTCCCCTCTGGCCCAGGCTTTCCATCTATGCTTTGCAGAACTCCCTGGCTCCACTAAGGTGCTGGCCAGAGAGGGAGCAGGGAAGCTGGGTGGGGGTCCTCTGGGCCTTCTACCCTTGCTTGATCAGTTTTACATAGAAAGATTTCTTATAATTTTTATTGAAAAAAAATTGTATTACTAAAGAAGGTTTGAAAACTACACATCTCCAGGATCAAACACAAGACCTTGCATGCTGTCATCACTGCTCTCCTCCCCAGCCCCATCCCATTCCACGAGCATCAAAGTTCCCTGAGCTCTCCCCATAGTCTCACTCTCCACCTGAGCATCATATCTCAAAAACCTGCTCACACCTCTCCATGAGCACTCTTTTTTTTTGGAAGTCCTGGTACTACGCAAATATCGCATATCTTGAAATTATTATTTTTCATGTCTGTCTCCCCATTATCCTATATGTGCCTTAGAGAAGAGCTTTGTATCTTCCATCATCTAGCACAACACAGATGTTCAAAAAAATGCTTGTTGAATCAATCTGTTGATTGACTGACCAAATCAGTAAGAAGGCAGAGAAGAGAATGAGCACATATAAATGAAAATGTAGAAAAACACCAAAGAAATTCCCCCATGCATTTTGGTAACACATGATTATGGATGTACTCACTTGGCATTCAAGAGAATAGAAATCGCTTCCATAACAGTCATGACCATATCTGGGGGCTTTGTAAAAACTCTGATTTCCGATATGTCTGCTTTATCTAAGGAATCCAGGGCTTTATTAGCAGCATCAAGGGCAGGGAGAGCTTCTTCAAGGTCTCTCTGAGCATCATCGGCAATTGCTTGGGTTTCCTCAGCTTTCACTTTTGCCGTTGCTTCATCTTCCTGCACAATGCTACGGACCTAAACATTGAAACACGGCTGCTTAGGTGGTCTCATTATTTGAATTTCAATGTTTAAAAACAAAGCCAATGATAATGCGTCATATTTGCCCCTCTGGATTATACCAACAATGAAAGAGTATTAGCTACAGCACATTTTAGGCTCTCCTTTGTCCATCTCATGTAGGCTGATGGGATAATTGAGCTGAAGCTGTTAGAACAAACCATTCCTTCTTAGGAGATGAAGAGCTGCTGCTTTATACTTGTTGGGGGTACTTTTCTCACCACTCTCTGTCCCACTCATTGTGTTCACTCATTCTCAGGGTGAGAACCAGGCTGATTCATTGAAGGTAGATTGTTTACAACTTAAAAGCATTGTTAAAACTATCAATTACTTTAAAGACATATAAAATTAAAAAAATCCAATCCCATGTCATGATATATAGGTGATCAGTTGGTGATCAAAACCTTCTCATGACCACAATGTCAGGGAATGCATACCTGATCGGCATTTTCTTGATCTACTGCCAATTTGTCCATCAGGGCTTCCACATCTTGTGATTTTTGAAAAAGGACAGGTTCTAAAGCTGAAAGTTCTAATTTCATTTTATCTACTAGTACGTTTGTTTCTAATAGCTTGGTGAGACCGTTCTTCACCCGGTCACGTGCCTAGATGACAATAAAAATATCTATTATAATGAATATTATAAACTATACATTTCTTGGCATCTCTTACTCACGTACTAGAATTTTACATCTACAGAACTGGTAAATCAGTTTGTAATACTTAAAATTGTGAACAGACAGAAATCTTCAGGTAACAGAACTCTAGGAAATGACCATGACATTCACCACGGTGGGTGTAGATCTATGCCCCCTAGCCACAGCAGTTGGCATGTCACCAGACTGCGGGCTCACCGAGGAACCACATCATATTATTTTTATTCCCTTAGCTTGGCAGCTTGGTAGACTGTTGAATGAATGAGGGGTAAGTTCAGATAGGAATTTCTGGAGGCCACAGCTCTAGGAACTTGTTTCGTCAAGATGGGTAAGCAGAGCTAGGAACTTGTCAGTGTTCTGGGGACTCAGCTCTGGTTGCTGGATCTGAACCCTACTTCCCAGTGGTAAGGAACTTCTGACTAGGATCAAAGAGGCAGGACCTAGAAGAGGAGGCAGCCGTGAATAACTATTTTTTGAAGGTGAGTCAGAAAGCCTGGTTCAAACTGACAGGTTTCAAAATATCTATCAAGTTATTTTACAAAGCATGTATTTATTTACCAAGTAAAAATCCTCTGAAAAACATTAAAAATATCTTAATGGTCTATACTTCTATTTTAATTTTGATTAAAATGTTGAAAATTTCAGCTCATGTTAATAGCCTGCTGATGGTGATCGTGATGGCAGCCACTCTTTCCTGAGCACCTCGTAGGTGTCAGATCATATTCCAAGCCCTTCACAAACAGTATCTTATTTAAACTCCACAACAATCCAAGTGGTAGATGTAGAAATTTCTAAACCTTATTCTCTACTAAGCCCTAGAAGTTACAAAATGTGCTCACGGTTGTGCAGCAAGAAAGAGGCAGAACATAGGTTGTATATGGTCTGCCTGACACTGAAGTCCTTGCTCTTAATGGCAACTACGGACACATGTTAGGCCACCGGAACTCCATCTCTGCTGCTTAACAAAAGGTTCTCCTTCTCATGAAATATTACAGAGATGTCTAACTTACCGCCTCACTTTGATGCTGTTACTATATCCGTCTCATTCTACTGAGGCACTTAGGTAAATGACAGTAGAAAAAATATACATATCAAGGAAGGGGAAGGCCTCTCGGCCGACAGCATGAGACATTCTTTTCATCTTTTTGTCTGTCGCAGGTTGTCAAGGGCACATGTGGGGATGGAGAAGGCTCCAGCAGGTAAGATGGCATGTAGAACTTCCGCTAGTTCTGGCAAGTTTTGAGTTCAAGCAAAAAAAAAAAATTTTTTTTTTATTGATAACATTATACTTACCGAAACCAGCTGCTTCTTTTTCTCACTCAGCATAGTCAGGAAGAGATTGATGAGTTCCAAGTAGGAGGTAGGCGTTGTGTAGTACCGTCTGCGGAGCTCCATGTAATAGCGTTCTGCCATCGTGGAGACGCTCAAGTGAACGTTCACGCACATGAGGGAAAGCTTTTCTTTCAGTTCTTCTTTTCCAGCATCCACGTTTGCAAAAAACGTCTTTGATACAGAAAGAAGTGCTTCTCTAGGCCACTGAAAATAAAGATATAATTTGGAAAGTCTGTTGCTCATTTCTATAATATACATTTTAACAAGTAAGAAAACATATTTCTCTGGACCTCTTCCTTGCTTTGTCCCCCCTTTTACCCAATGAATTCCTACTCATGTCTGTAATGTGTAATGAACGGAATGGCTGGATTCATTAGAGAGGGGTTTGGGGCTGCATTTTCTATCCCCAGCACAGTGTCTGGCACATGGAAGTTGTTTAATCAGGATTTGTTAATTGAATGAATAAATGAATGGGTGTATTTAGAATAATTCCATGAATAAAATCACATACATTACGAGGACCTCATGTCCTTACTCTGTTTATTATGCAGGTCCGTTATTATAATCATTGTCCTCTTCACCTCTTCAACTTCTTTGCTCCTTTCTTGTTTCTCTGCACTCACCTGAACCTTAGCCAAATGCAACTTTCTGTTACCCCATGTCTGTGACTGTGTAGTTGAGCATGGCTAGAGAAAAACACACAACCTTGCCGACTGGCCTCACTTTAACTTTGTGACAACTAGCTCAAGTGGGTTCTTAGAGCAGCCCAGAAAAGCTTCTACAGACTGCTAACACCTCCTCTTTCCACTTCATTCTCAGCTGATGACCTCGCTTCCCACATCACTAAAAATAGAAGCAACGAAAACAGAATTCAGTGAGCTCTCACCCCCACATCTTCCCATCTCCCTGTTATCTGTGCTCATGTACTCTGCCCCCCGCTCCTGTTCCTCTGGGGTATGCTGTGCACGCTCCCTGCCCAGGCCGACCCCTTCGCTGATGACTCCATCCCATCTCTTCTTGCCTATTCAATGCCATTGGTACAACTACACTTAAATCTGTCTGCTGCTCTGTCAATATAGTTCTTTTCTGGATCACTTCCATCAGCACACATGCATGCTATTTGTGTTTCCCACTTAAAAACACTTTTCTTTTGACCTCACATACCCTTGTAGATACTACCCAGCTCTTGGTGTTCTTTTGGGGCAAAACTTCTTGAAAGAGTTGCCTATGTTCACTGTCTCTGATTCCTCTCGTCTCTTCTCTCTTGAACCTTTTCCCCCATCACTCCACTGAAACCAAGCTCTTGTCAAGATGACCATAATTTCTACATTGCTAAATTCCATAGTCTCCTCTTCCTTTATAAATTCTGTTTAGCCTTTGTTAGGTCTTTATCATTGTCATCTCCTGTATATGAGTAAATTCCTAGCAGGGTTTAAAGCTAATGCAAGTACCCTTGAGTTATTTTTGGGCAATGTGTTACCCCTTTAAAATCAAGTGAATCCAGGGGCACCTGGGTGGCTCAGTTAGTTAAGCCTCTGACTCTTGATCTCAGCTCAGGTCTTGATCTCAGGGTCGTGAGTTCAAGGCCCGTGTTGGACTCTGCCTTGGTGTGGAGCCTACTTAAAAAAAAAATCAAGTGAATCCAGCTTCCCAGAGAGGTATCCTGGTATGTCACCAACCTGGACAAACCAATCAATAGTGCAGCAGTTCACAAGGGATGGAAACATCCGGCATCGGGACCGAAAGGCCTCCCCCACAGGGCTCATACAGAGAACAATGTGCAGCTTCTGACGGACTCTGCTGATAAAGTGCTGAAACACCTGACAAAAAGATATATTTCAATTAAAATAAGGGTGAAGTAACAATGAAAATAAGTGTTAGCTAATGCCTCTGGTCTACCAATACTAAATAAAAACACGTTAGTGTAGCAGATGCGCGAATTGTTTTGGTCAACCTCCATTCCAACCCCTCATGCAGTCTGGAAAGATTAAAAATGACATTTGGCAGACTCCATTGCAACTAGGATTCTGGATGTGATGTAGGTTTTCCTCACCAGCGTATTTAAGGAGGCCTCTTGAGTAAGGTGGAGAGAGGTATTCCTACAAGTTTTTGCTTTGGGGTAGGGGCCACTGAAGAGAGAGACAGGGGCAGGGCCACAATTTGTGCAGGGGCAGAGTCTGGCCGAAGCGGCATGGGCCTGGAGCCACCATCTGGGGATGTGGCTCCTTCTGTCAGCTATGTTCTTTTTTTTTTTTTTTTTTTAAAGATTTTATTTATTTATTTGAGAGAGCGAGAATGAGAGAGAGAGAGAGCATATGAGAGGGAGGAGGGTCAGAGGGAGAAGCAAACTCCCTGCTGAGCAGGAAGCCCGATGCGGGACTCGATCCCGGGACTCCAGGATCATGACCTGAGCCGAAGGCAGGTGCTTAACCAACTGAGCCACCCAGGCGCCCTGTCAGCTATGTTCTGACGAGGCTGGGGATGTGTGGCTTTGGAGCCGGCAGCCGAAGCAGCAGCATGCTGATTGCTGATGGGTTCAGTGGCTTCCAGGCTTGGCAGCTTCCCTGACCACTGACTTCTACCACGTGCATCTCATGATCATGCTGAGGAACTCAGCCTGGAGTCCCTTTCTTGGGCTCTCCCAGTGATTCTGTGTTCCTCGAATAAACCCCTTTCTGCTCTCGTCAGCTGAAGTAGACCCTGCTGTTTGTATGTACAAGCCCTGACCTAGTAGAGTAGAGGAGATCTCATAAAAGGACACAGAGAAGGCCTAAGAAAGAATGTTCAAAAAATTGAAGAACATCCAGAAGCAAGGGAAAGCACAGGGGCGGGCCAATAGCAGCATATGGAATCTAGCACTGTGTTGGAGAAATGGAGGAGGACAGGAGCTGGGTTGTTTCTCGGATGGGGCTGGGCCTGGAGACGTGGGGGAATCCATTTCTGTTTCAGGTGCTCTGATCTTGCTGATAGGCAAGGGAATCAGAAGTACTGCACTCCTCAGGCAGGGCACGGAGGATATGGGAAATCCCTTTGTGTTGAAAGAAGGATATGGCAAACTGTCCAGTTTGGACAAGACTATGACCTCCGTGGGGCAGTAGGGTTTCTGTTTTCTGCTTTCCACTGACCTCTTTGGAAGTCTGGTGAACCAATGCTTTGAATGCAGGGAGTAAAATACATAGAATTACAAAGGAAACCAATTATATTGGAAAAAACATCCATCCATGGACTCCTCAAAGGGATTTGTAGATTGTTAAAAAAAGGAAAAAAAGAAAAAAAAGAAAGGAAGGCTAACACAACTTTTTGTTTTACTAAAGCCGTATCACCACTGTGACATGTCCTACCTCATCTCTGTTCCCCTCAGAAATGCCTACTTCTTTCGCCCTTGGTCTGGTGGCTGCTAAAACATGTTCCAGTTCATCCTTTTCAAATAAATTGGGCACTTCACCTGAGTTCAGGATGTTATTTATATCTTCCAGGAACTCCTCCACTACAATCTGTAGAAGAAAGCAGAGTGATCATTGTAACTCACCCAATTGGTTCACATTTATTATGTGTAAATTGTAAACCAAATATTTAATCAAAATTCACATTGAGTTAATTTTATCTTTAAGAGAAAATAATCTTAAAAATTAGAATCTTAATATCCTAACACAGAAGTGCATTGATTTTTCATTTTTCCTTCCTGTATTGCTTCTTTTTCTTTTTTTTTTTAAAGATTTTATTTATTTGACAGAGAGAGACACCGCGAGAGAGGGAACACAAGCAGGGGGAGTGGGAGAGGGAGAAGCAGGCTTCCTGTGGAGCAGGGAGCCCGACGCGGGGCTCGATGACCTGAGCCGATGACCTGAGCCAGAGGCAGACTCATAATGACTGAGCCCCCCAAATGCCCCTTTCCTGTATTGTTTCTTAAAAGGAATTCATCTTTTTCATGGTTCAAGTAACATGTACAAACATTTTATTTTACAGTTATTTTTTAATTTATTTTAAAAATTTGTTTAGGGGTGCCTGGGTGGCTCAGTCATTAAGCATCTGCCTTCGGCTCAGGTCATGATCCCAGGGTCCTGGGATCGAGCCCCACATTGGGCTCCCTGCTCCGTGGGAAGCCTGTTTCTCCCTCTTCCACTCCCCCTGCTTGTGTTCCCTCTCTCGCTGTGTCTCTCTCTGTCAAATAAATAAATACAATCTTTAAAAAAAATGAAATAAAAAAATAAAATTTTGTTTATTTGAGAGAGAGAGAGAGAGCACGCATGCACACGTAGGCATGCAAGTGAGGGGAGGGGCAGAGAGAAAATTTTCAAGCAGACTCCCTGATGAGCATGGAGCCCAACGTGGGGCTGGATCCAACGACCCATGAGATCATGACCTGAGCCGAAACCAAGAGTTGGATGCTTAACCGACTGAGCTACCCAGGCACCCCTGTGCAACCATTTTATATTCTGCCCTTTTTCAGCTAATATTTTCTCATAAATATTTATCCATAATTCTGTAGAGTACTCATTGTATTTATAACCATTAATGGGAGCATAACACACTATTGAGCTAATGTGCCCTATTTTTACATAGACTTAAATGGTCCAGAGTCTTGTTTACATTTTAAGAACATATGTAGTTCTATAGATTTTTTCCCCAGTTGGATTATTTCCTGGGGATAAATTCCCAGGAGTGGAGGGTGCCTGGGTGGCTCAGCCAGTTAAGCATCTGCCTTCTGCTCAGGTCATGATCTCAGGGTCCTGGGATTGAGCCCGGTGTTGGGCTCCCTGCTCAGTAGGGAGTCTGCTTCTCCCTCTCCCTCTGTTCCTCCCCCATGCCCCCCTGCTCGTGCTCTCTCTCTCTCTCAAATTAATAAATAAATAAATCTTAAATAAAAAAATTCCCAGGAGTGGGATCAGCCATTAAAATGCATGAATAGTTTCTGGATTTTGAAGATTTTTAAATTTCCCATTCAATTCAAGTAAGATTTCATTAACCTTTAACATTTATTTTTGCTAGTTTAGGGAGAATTTTGCTTTGGGAGAATTTAATTTGCATTTCTTTGATTATTAGCAAGGGCAAATATGATTCCACATTTATTATTTTCCATTAAAAAATCTGTTCAAACTATAACCATTTAAATATTGGAATTTAAATTTGAATGAGTAGTTTTCATATTATAAAATAAACCTTTTGCCTCTAATAATTGATGCAAATATTTAAGAAATCTACAATTTATCCTTTTGTTCCAGTTAACTTTTTAGTGTTAAGAAGTTTGAGTTCTATATATTTAACTATGACAAAATATCTGTTGTTTTATTTTCTTCACTTGTAACTTTTTGTTTTTTTCTTGAAGTTGGCATAATTGTGTCTTGTTAATTTTCCCCAAGAGCAAACACTAGTTAGTTCTTTGTCCTGATTTACTTATTTCTGCTTTTATCTTATTATTCACTTTTTTGTTGTTGTTGTTACCTTGTGATCTTTATTTTCCTGAACTTTTAAGTCAACTAATATATGTAGTTTCTAATTTTTTATTCAAATCTATAAATTTAATCCTAAGAACTGTTTGACTGCATTCACAGATTTTTATTTATATTAAGTTCATTTTCCCTGTTCTCTAAATAGAGATTTAAATTTTGATGTTCTTGACTCAGGAATTTTTTATATGAAATTTTTTTTAAAGATTTTATTTATTTAAGAGAGAGAGATAGAGAGAGAGAGAGCTAGCAAGAGACAGCATGAGCAGGGAGGAGAGGGAGAAGCAGGCTCCCCAATATATACACATAGGCATGCAAGTGAGGGGAGGGGCAGAGAGAGAAAGGACAGGCGCCCTGTCCTTTGAGCAGGGACCCCAATGCCGGGCTTGATCCCAGGACCCCGGGATCATGACCTGAGCCCAAGGCAGATGCTTAAAAGATTGAGTCACCCAGGCACCCCTATATGAATGTTTTAAAGTCCTGAGCCACATCATTAATTTCTCCTTTGATCAGAGCGTGATCTGATCTTTGTGATAACAAAGAATGTTATCACCGTAGTTTATGCTTTTTTGAATTTCTTGAAAATTTGTTTAAGTCTAACATATGATCAATTTTTGTAAACCTTCAGTAGTATTAGAAAATATTCACTTTCTTTGTAAAATATAAATGTAGTATATAGCCATTAATTCCAGCTTAGAAATTATATTCTTCATATTATCTAAACATACTTATAACTACTTTGTATTTGCTAGAAATAGCAAATTAAAATTTTAATGTCTTGTTTCTCTCAACTTCTCGTATTTATAATAGTTATATATATATATATACCTACACACATTAATTTCAGTTATTATGGTTATGTTTACTCTCCATTAACATAGAACATTTGAGATTGATTGGGGCTTTCAAAAGGGTATAATAGCCTTTTGTTTGCTTAAAGTGGAGCAAGACAGTCTGACTTGATCTTTGGAGCTTTAATACTTAGAGCCTTTTTATATAACTTGCTTAATTTTTAAAAGCAACATTAAACTTCTATAAGAAATATTTTAATTTCAGAATAATAAGAAACTACAGATAAACAAAATTAAGAAAATAAAAAAATCACTCACAATCCCATGACCCAGACATTTTCTAATTGTATATACAGCATATCTGTTTAGTTATACATTAAACCAAAGAACCTATATGGTAGATGATTTGTGTATGTGTTATGATGTAACAACACATCATAAATACTTTTCACATTAATTAATGTGTATTTCCACAAAGTAATTTCAAATTTTTTACAAACTGTCCTATTGTATAATTACAGCACAATTTACTTGTGTGACTCTCTCATTGAAAAATGAGGCTACTTAAAATTAACTGTTATTTTAAAATACTGTATTAGATTTTCTTGTACATACAACCTTGTATGCAGTTGTGATTACAGGTAAGAGAAATTTAAGGGCTTTAACTGCATATTGCCAATTACCTTCCAGATGATTTTGCTAATTCACAAGTGAGGTCTATGCAAGGCCTGTTTCCTGACACCTTTGTCAATACTGCATATTATGATTTTTTAACCTTTGTCTGTGTGCAAGGCCAACCCCTGACATTTATCTTTACTGAAATTTCTTTGGTTACTGGTGAGGCTGAACATTTCTTCAGGTGTTTAAAGCCCTTGATATTTTTTTTTTTTTTGCGGGGGGGGGGGACTTTCTATTCACATTTTATTACATTTTAAAATTTCTTCTATTGATGTGCTTGTCTTTTCCTTTTCACTTGAAAAAGACTGTATTTGTATTTATTTTCCAGCTTTATTGAGATATAATTGACATATAACATTTTGTAAATTTAAGGTGTACAATGTATTGATTTGCTACACTTACACATTGCAACATGATTACCACTATGGTATTAGTTAACACTTCCATCACATCACATAATTACCATTTCTTTTCTTTTCTTTTTTGTGGTGAGAACATTTCAGGTTTACTCTCTTCACAACATTAAAGTATATAAGTTTTGTTAACTATAGTCACCATGCTGTACATTAGATTCTTAGAACTTAATTCATCTTATAACTGGAAGTTTGTACCCTTTGACCAACATCTCACCATCTTCCCCATCCTCCAGCCCCTGGTAACCACTATGCTTTCTGTTTCCATGAGTTTGGCTTCTTTTAGATCCACATATAAGTGATATCATACAGTATTTATCTTTCTCTGTTGACTATTTCATTTAGCATAATGTCCTCAAGGTTCATCCATGTTGTAAACAGCAGGATTTCCTTCTTCCTCATGGCTGAATGATACTCCATTATGGGTCTCTGTGTGTGTATACTTGTGTGTGTGTGTGTGTGTGTGTATATATGCCATATCTTCTTTATCCATTCATCTATTGATGGACACTCAGGTTGTTTCCATATCTTGACAATTGTGAATAATGCTGCAATAAACATGGGAGTTCAAATATCTCTTTGAGATCTTGTTTTCATTTCCTTTGGCTATATACCCAGAAGTGGGATTGCTGGATCATATGGTAGTTCTACTTTTAAGTGTTTGAGGAACCTCCATACTGTTTTCCATAGTGGCTGCACCAATTTATTTTTTATTTATTATTATTATTATTTTTGGGGGGGTTGTCCAATGATCCTTTATTGAAATATTTTCCTTTGTAGTTAACTAGCTGGGCATTCCACTGCACCACTGTTGATGTCATCTACGATGTCATGAGGGTGGTGGCCATCAACATTACAGCCCACAGACTGGGCAGTCCCCAGGATCTCTTTAATGGTTCCAGAGAGTTCTCTGGCTAAAGATCGGTGTTGCATCTGTCAGGCAATATTGACAATCTCATCAAAAGTGATATTTCCACTGTGCTTAATGCTTTTCTGCTTCTTTCTGTCTCTTGGTGGTTCCTTGAGGGCTTTGATAATTAGGGCAGAGGCAGAAGGTACCACTTCAATCTGGGCCTGTCTGTTCCGAATGGTCAGTTTTACTGTAATCCTTAGACCCTTCCAATCACCAGTCACCTTGGCAATGTCATCACCAACCTTTTTTGAAGACAGACCCAGTAAGCCGATCTTCGGGGCCAGGGCAGACATGGCACTGACTTCGCCACCGGTGCACCTCAGGTACACGGCTTTGTACCATTTTCCCCATCCTCCAGCCCCTGGTAGAACTTAGGTGGCATGGCGGAGGTGGCTGGTGTCGGATGAACCCGGATTTGGGACAACCGAAGACAGTTGCACCTTTGCCTCCTGAGCCAAAAGCCAAAAGAAAGCGGCTGCACCAATTTAATTCCCACCAACAGTGCACACGGTTCCTGTTTTTCCACATCCTTGCCAATGCTTGTTGTCCCTTGTCTTTTTGATGATAGCCATGGTAGGCTATATGTTTCTAGGATTTTATCCATGTCTTCCAGGTTATTCAATTTGTTGGCATGTAATTGTGTGAGGTGATATCTCATTGTGGTTTTGATTTGCATTTCCCTGATATTACTGATGTTGAGTATCTCTTCATGTACCTGTTCTGTTGGACATATGCATGTCTTCTTTGGAAAACTGTCTATTCAGGTCCTCTGCCCATTTTTTTAAATTGAATTTTTTTTTTTTTTGCTATTGAGTTGTATGAGTTCTTTATATATTTAATTATAATGTGTCTCAGTGTAGCCCCTTTCAGGTTCAACCTATTTGAGCCTCATGGATCTGGATGTCCATTTCTCTCTCCAGGTTTGGAAAGTTTTCAACCATTATTGCTTTAAATATATTTTTTTGTTTCTTTTTCTTTCTCTTCTTCTGGAATTCTCATAATTTGGACATTATTTCTTTTCATTATGTCCTATCAGTTCTGTAGGCTTTATCATTCTTTTTTCTTTTTGTGCCTCTAACTGGATAATTTCAAATGTCCTGTCTTTTAAGTGACTGATTGTTTATTCTGCATGGTCAAGTGTGCTTTTGAAGCTCTCCATTGAATTCTTCAGTTCAGTCATTGTATTTTTCAGTTCAGGATTTCTATTCGGGTTTTTTGATGGTTTCTTTTTCCTTGTTGAACTTCTTGTTCTGTTCATCCATTATTTTCCCAATTTTGTTTAGTTGTCTGTGTGTTCTTAGAGCTCACTAAATTTCTTCAAGAGAATTATTCTGAGTTCTTTATTTGACATTCATTGATCTTCATTTATTTAGGGTCAGTTATTGGGGTTTTGTTCATTTTCTTTGGTGGTGTCATATTTACCTCATTTTTCATGATCCTTGATTCCTTACACTGGTATCTGCTCATTTGAGTAAGCAGTCACCTCTTCCAGATTTTACAGGTTCGCTGTGGCAGAGACAATTCCTCATCAGTCTGCTTAGTTTGGGTTTCTGGACATGTCAGCTAGCAATCCTTGAGCAGGTGGGGCTTGCTGTCAGGGTCTACTTTGGGGTGAGGCCACTGCCCAAGCTCTGAGGTTGGAGGTGGGGTATACTGGCTGAGAACAGTTGGACAGGACTGCTGACTTGGTTCTCTCCCCAAGCAAGGTTGTAGGATGGGCTATGTGGTTGCCTAGATTCTCTGGTCTGGCTTCCTAGATGGCTGGGACTGGGTACTATACTCAGTAACAGGTAAGGCTATGAATTAGCTTCCCTGTCCTGGTGGGGCAGTGGAGTGAGACCCAAGGCCCCCATGGCTCATTGTTTGGGGACCTAAATCAAGCAAGGCTGTGCACTGAATTCTCTGGCCAGATGAAGCCACTGCTTTGCAGACAGGGAGCAGGGCTGCTAGATGGGCCATGCAGCTTCTCGTGTACTCTGGTTAGGTTTCTGGTCAGGTGGGCTATTTCTCTGCCAGGGTGGAACAGGAGAACTGGCTCCAAGGCCAGAAAGGCTCTCTCTTTGGGTCTTAACTCAAGCCAACCTGTACACCAAGTTTCCTTTCTGAATGGGCCCCCTGGCTTTGCTCTGTGGATAATCATCTCTGCTTGCTTTATTTTCCACTCAATCGTTGGTGGCCAGAGCTGGTGGTGTATATACATTTGGCTATGGGTCCTTTCTCATTTGTGAAAAAATATTTATATATTCAGATATAAATTCCCTGCATGTCACAGATGTTAAAAATATTTTCCCATTTTATGACTGTACTTAATTTAAAATAATTTAAGATATTTATGCATCAGATCTATCACTTTTTTATTCCTGCCTAATTTCTATAAAAGTTTATTTTCCCTAACGTTGAAATGCCCAAGTATAGTCAATGCAGAAAATTTTCTTCTTTAGAATAAATTCGAGATCAGTTAAATTGGTTCTTATAGACATAAATGTAATCATGTAATCCTATTTTAATTTTAAAGTTAATTTAACCCTAAAACAGACATCATTATTTTCCTTTTCTTGTGTAAGGCATATTTCCCTAATTGATTTCAGTTAGGGAATAACTTCCTTATATTTACTGCTACAGAAACAATTTATTACTTTCTACTACCCATGTCCTTCTCAAAGAAAAGTTCAAACCTCTCTCACCCCCTTAATCTTTGATCATATTTACTTACTCGGAATTTAAAGGGTAACAAAATGGTTGGTAAAATAAATGAAAACGTAGTATAAAAGTCTTTTACAAGGTCTAAGACGTCTGCTATCCAAGGGAACGGTTCCTTGAACTACATCATACAAACTATTCAAAGCACACTCATGATCATGACACTTGTACTTTAGCTATTTAAACATATACCTGGGTGTCTGTGAAGAGAAAGACCATATTCCTGTCATCTACACCAGCCAGTTTGTACAGCTTCCTCAGGTCTTCGTGAAAACTGTCATAATTATATCCCCGGCTCAGTTCAATTTGCAAACATTTGTAACCACATATGTGAGCTGCAAGTCTTGTAAGAGACTGCTTTCCTGTGCCTCCCACTCCAACAAGCAGGGCGTTGCCTCTTTCCTGACGGATCATGCGGGCAATCCTGCAGGCAGCAAAGTAGAGAAAGACTTTGTATTTCTTTTCTTTTCTTTCTTTTTTTTTTAAAAGATTTTATTTATTTATTAGAGAGAGAGAACGAGCAGGAGGGAGGGGTACAGGGAGAGGGAGAAGCAGACTCCTCGCTGAGCAGGGAATCTGATGCGGGACTCAATCCCAGCACCCTGGGATCATGACCTGAGCCGAAGGCAGACCCTTAACCGACTGAGCCACCCAGGCGCCCTGCTTTTGTGTTTCAATGGCAGAATTGAGTAGTTGTGACAGGGACCATATGACCTGCAGAGTCTAAAATATTTATTACCTGGCCCTTTATAAAAGAAGTTTGTTGGCTCCTTTCCTAGGATCTTTTGCCAACTCCTCCCCTACAGTAAGCAAACAGATGATTTAGGCACCATTTCCACTGTTACGTCTCTAACAGAGTGGCACATCTAACAGAAGGCACAACAGATCATTGTTTATTTCTCTTCAGTCACCCAGGTAGGTATAAAATTGAGAGGTAAAGGGATGTGTAATAATGTTTTGCTATTGTTTTCCATAATGTGCACACGTTCGACAGTAGATGAAATATTGACTATTATAAAAATCTTGCATTTTATATGTTACTCTTTCCTTGTTTCATGTATAGTACAGTAATTTGATTATTTTCATCTTAGATTATTGGAAACAAATAACTTGTCCATTCTGTTTCCAGTGTTCTTCTTCCTGTCAACTTACATATCCAGAGATAGAAAACCCCCTTCATTAGAAATCCTCCAAGGTTACATTTTCTCTATTGTAGTAGACAAGAGAAGGCTGTCCTCATTAGTGGCTTACATTTTCATAGAGATCTGTTTTACCATCCTTGAAGTATGGTGACAACTTTGGGCATATGTAATAGGTGGAAACAGCCTGGAGCAAATTGCCCTTTGAAAACACAGGCTCTAAAGTAAAAACAATTTTTTTTTTCTGAGTTGAGAAGGCTTTTATCCACTTATCCTATGCAAAAAAAAAAAAAAAAAGTCTAAAATGTCACCAACAAATGGAAACGTAGTATTTGCTAAATTACTGAATATTTAGTAATTGTCCCATAATTCATGTTCATAATGAAGCCCTTTCTATTGCTACTCAGCAGTAGGTATTTGAAAACCCTTACAAGCAGAAATTTGTTTACTCTAATTCCTAACTACTGATCCTCTTTAGAAAAAGATGTCTACATCGTTATTCACATGGCAGCCCTTTGTGTATCTGAAAACCAAATCTCCTCCATTCTACAAATGGCTTTTAATTTCCTCCTGTAATACTTTAAGCAATCCTTGAGTAGCCTGGTGATTTTCTTTCACAGAAGTCAGAAAGATTATAAATAAAATTAAGTTGACTTTGCCTATCATCTGGTCTATTCTCCAGGAAGTTCCTCAGACAGAGTACTGCCATTATTTTTTCTTTGCAGGCTCAGGGCCTGTGTGAGCAATCGGATAAACGTTGTTAGGAGGTAGTGTGTGGGTATGTCGGCAGGGGGATAGATGAGAAGCAAGTGGTATCTCGACAACCCAATGACAAACTATTGTATAACACTGGAGTTGTGACAAAAATAAATTCTCAAATTAGAGTTAATTAAACAGAAGTAGAGGAAAGGTAAAAGACTTGATTGCTTATGGTTTATAGAAAAAAAATTCTAGGATTTAACAGTCAAAATTAACACGATGCAATACTAAAATGTAGTTGACAAGGGAAAAAAACCAGTCATTAAAATCTTGCTATGGTAGCAGACCGTGGGAGATCCTGTCCTCACTCACACACACTTCACACTGTGGATTCCACAGACTACCGTATCAAGTCTGCGTGTCACATTTTAAGTGGAACGTGGAGAAATTATCAAGTGCTCAGTATGTTGAGGCTGGAAATAATCCCTAACAGGCAATAGTGGAAGATCTGGGTTATATCTGCCCAGAGAATACAACGCTAAGAGGAACCTAGTCACAGTTTTCAAATATTTGGAGGGCTGTAATGAAAAAACTGGATCCATTTTGGGTGGAGGCACCTGCAGCCAAGTTAGAGTCAAAGGGCTGGATGCGATTCTCTGCCTATGACTCACTAGCTTGCGGACTTTGGACAATTCACCTAATCTCTCTGTGGTACACAGTATTGTCCAAAAATGGCTGCAGTACTATTTCTGGTCCTACTGGCTCTTTGATCCTGTCAAGAGATAGAGTCTCTGACCCCTTCTTGTGGACGGGGTGGGCCTGTGCCACTCTGTTGACTAACAGAGTTATGGTAGAAGTGATGCTATGTGACTTCCTAGGTTAAGTCGTGAGAGGCCATTTGGCTTCTACTGTCACTCTCAGGGCACAAGCTTGGGAGCCCGGAGCCATGGGAGAAGCCCGGACACCCCGATGCCACCGCGTAAGAGGCACAGGCAGTACGCACAGAGGCAGAGGTGTGCCAGGCCCTCCAGCTGCTGTCTGACTTGAACTGCACTGAGACCCCAAGACAGAACCACTGGGAACCATGAGATCATGAACTAATGAATCCACCAAGGGTTGCAGTGGCTGATTATGACCACTGGAATATTCTCTGAGTCTTATTTGTAGAGAGATTAGGATATTGAGCCGCAGAGAGGCGTTATCACAGTTAAATGAGATACTCCGTATCATGGTTTTATATTCATGCCGTTATTGTCACTGCTTCACAGGATGGGACAGATACAGATGTCACAGGGAGCAGATTTGGCATCATCCTTGAAGCGTCATTTCAATACTTGGAATTGTCCAACAGTACACAGATGCACTTTAAAAAGTGGTGCATCCTGGGACGCCTGGGTGGCTCAGATGGTTGGGTGTCTGGCTTTGGCTTGGGTCGTGATCCCAGGATCCTGAGATCGAGCCCCGCGTTGGGCTCCCTGCTCAGCGGGGAGCCTGCTTCTCCCTCTCCTGCCGCTCCCCCTGCTTGTGCTCTCTCTCTCTGACAAATAAATAAAATATTTAAAAAAAATAAAAAAAGTGGTGCATCCTATGATTTCCCTCATATGTGGAATTAAAGAGACAAAACAAAAGAACAAAGAAAAAAAAGGAGACCAAAAAAACAGACTCTTAAATATTGAGAACAAACTGATGGTTACCAGAGGGGGGGATGGGTGAAATAGGTGAAGGGGATTCAGAGTGCACTTGTCATGATGAGCACCGAATACTGTGCAGAAGTGTTGAATCACTGTATTGTACATCTGAAACTAATACAACATTGTATGTCAATTATACTGGAATTAAAATTTGGAAAAAAAAGTGGTGTATGCCCCAAGGACTGCAGATATTCAGGCTGGATACCTATTTGTCAGGGATGTCTCTCAAAGGAAACTTTGGTGGGTGAGAGTCACACTCATAAGCAGATGGAATCTACAATCCTTGGATTTCACTCATTTTGCTATAATCTTGAAATGCATCTTTCTTTAGGCATGCATGTAATCAGCCTTGTCATACTGTACATGTATCTCTGTAAACTACCTTAGATCCTTTTTTGTAATGAGACAGGGCATTTAAAACAAACAAAAACAACCTATTAATATTTAGCAAAAATAACCCCTGGGACTCCATAGAAAGTTCATGCCACTTATATTTAAAATATATAAGGAGGGGCACCTGGGTGGCTCAGTCAGTTAAGTGTCCGACTCTTGATTTTGGCTCAGGTCATGATCTCAGGGTCCTGAGCTCAAGCCCTGCATTGGGCTCCAAACTGGGTGTGGAGCCTGCTTCAGATTCTCTCTCTTCCTCTCCCTCTGCCCCTCCCCACCCCTGCTCTCCTCTCTCTTTTCCCCTTTCTAAAATAAATAAATAAATAATAAAATAAATAAATATATATATAATAACTTTTACATTATAGCAAGATTTGCTAATAGGCCTTTGTTTATCTAGAAATCTAAAGACTTTTGTATGACTTAATTCTTACCTTTTAATACACAAGAAATTAGATCAATGCATTATTGGGCACCTTATAGTACATACCTTGAAACATGTTCTATAGCATCCTGGAAGAACACCAACTTTACTTCTTTGGGATTTGTAAGGTTATAATCATCAAGATAGTCCTCTAGAACATTTGCGATTTTCTCCATATCGGGCATGTCATCATAGATCCGGTCAATCTTATCTGCTCCAAACTATAAGATGATTTATGGGAGAGGGACCAAGTTAGATCAATTATGACACAGAAATATACACAACATTCATAACCTTAGGAGGGAACATTATTTTATCCATGTTACTATGTAATCATTTGCATGCATATTTTATTTATTTGTATATATATTTGCATATATATATGCGCAAGGCTTTCAACCCAAGGAAATGGGACTAAGAAACTCAGATTTTCATAGTAACTGAAAATCCATTTCATTTAACTTCAAACAGTACATTGGAATTTCAATGATCTTTGCCATAAAATTCATACAGCAGCTCAGAAATAGGTTTCCAGTTTTTCTTGCTATACCTTACTTTGGGTTTGTACTTTTGCTCTCAGGCTGTTGACATCAGAGAAGCTAAATGGGCTGAAAATGATGCATGCCAGACTGTTATGGTCATAAACAATCATGCCAGAACTACATGTAGTTTTTACACAGCAGTCATCTGATTAAATAAATCATGGAGAATGAAATTTGGGGTGAACTAGAAGGAACTGAGTTCCTGTTTGATGTCTTGTGTAGACCTGTGGATGTGGTCTTTTCTTTGCTGGGGCAACTGCCCTGGGGGCATTTTCATTTGGAGCCAGTGACTAAAATAATGCAAGAAGGGTCCAACTGTTGTTTTCCCTTTGCTTTATTCTCCCATTTGATGATTTTATCAGTAGAAACACATGGGAAATATAATCGCCACCTGGAAACAAACTTTGGACTTTGTTTTTAATAATACATTTAAATAGATATATTGCATGTAAATAAATTATTTATCTTTTTTATTTGATAGGGATTACCAGGGTGATGAGGTAATTGCATACACACAATATAAAGACAAGTTCGTGCTTTTGTTTAACCAGCGCTGATTGAGAGCCTGCTCTATACCTAGCTCTGTGCGGGAAGCTGGGGATTTAGGGTGAACAGAACAGACACAGCCCCTGCCCTCTTGGAGACACTAGGAATGTTGTGCCCAAACAAAAGTCAACTTGGTAAAACGAGATGGTTACCTATCAACATAGGTAGGATGGTTAGAAGAAGACTTATTCAAGGCGGTTCTAGAAGGCAAAATTAGGGCTGGTGGGTACACGTTATTGGGGGTACAAACTGAGGAGCATAATGTCAGAAAAATTTTGCTACTGATGAGAGCTACCCTGAAATGAGGAGGGCAGCATGGTTACCCACTGAGCTGCTGGAAGTGTGTGAGCACAGGCTGAAGAGCTACACAGAATACAGTAAGGGGGGGAATGCCAGTCCTGAGTTAAGAAACTAACCCTCCCTGTTTCCTTCCAAATCAAAAACTTGATGGGTCTCTGATTCAAACTATTACCAAAACAAATGTGACTAGATCAGGAGTCAGCAGTCTGTTTCTCTAAAGGGCCAGATAAAAAGTACTTTAGCCTTTGCAGGTCATATTGCCTCTGTTGCTACCTCCCCACTGTGTCTTGTCATGTGAGAACAGCCATGTAAAAGAACAGCACACAGTCAGGTGGGTGTGGCTGTGTGTCCATAGAACTTTATTTACAAAAATGGGCAATGGGGTAGATTTGGCCTATGGGCCATAGCTTGCTGACCCCTGGTCTAGATCTTTAATCTTCACAGATGCAAAGTTCTTGTTGAATATGAAATTGAACTGTAAAATAGTAAGTGCTTTATTTATCTTCAAATATAGGCAAGTCAGTTCAAGATACCTACCTTAATAAAGTCTCCAAAGATGATGGGTCTATTTAAAAAATATTCCAGGCCAATTGCAATTCCAAAATGTTTATCTATTCAAAAAACAAAATCAATTTGTGATATATGATAAGCTTGAATTCAGTGTTTCAATAAGATATACAGAATAATATCAGCTGTTACTTTTTACTTAGAGGGCTTAACTAGTAAATGAAAGTTGAGAGAAAGCCATGTTGATACCACACCATTTTAGTTTGGTTGATAATCTCCTGGATTTAAGATTAAGAATGTTTAATATTAATAAAAATTTTATTAAATAATAGATATTGAATATATATTTAATAAATAAGAGGTACTTTAGAGATATCTTGGCTTCTTACCAGACAAAATGCTGGTTCTCTTTCTTTCCCTTTTCTACTTAAAATTGCATACTGAATTTAAAATATTAATTCTTCCTGAATTTTAATAAAATGATTTTCCTAATATTTCACATATTTCTACATATTTGAGTCACTGAAGAGAAAAACTTTTACCCGAATGACTAAAACTCATTTTGCTTACCTTATCTAAGCTCATTTTAATTTTTCTTTATAGAAATCAAATTGCTTTTCTAGGCCCCCCACCAAAGAAAGAAAAAGAACAGGTACATAACGATTGATATTTACTGGCCATTTCTGTCAAAATAGTATGGAAATAGTGTTTATCTTCATTATTAATCAAACGGTCATGGAAAACTCTTTGGCATTCATGGCAAAAGAGTCTAAATATCTGTATTTCTTCTCTTATTGTTCCTGGATCACACTGGAGGATACCTGTTTTTGAAGAAAGAGGAAAAAGGAAACTTCTACATTTGTGAAATATCTAGTAATAGTTTAATTAACTAGAAAATCCTGCTGAAATCCAGCTTTATCCCCACACTACCAGAGGTGGGTGCTTCCCTAGTGGGTATACACACATAGAATAATGGTGATCTCTCCACAGTTTGGCTATTGCAGACATTGCTACTATGAACATTGGGGTGCATATGGCCCTCTTTTCACTACATCTGTGTCTTTGGGGTAAATACCCAGGACTGCAATTGCTGGGTCATAGGGTAGCTCTATTTTTAAATTTTTGAGGAACCTCCACACTGTTTTCCGAAGTGGCTGTACCAACTTGCATTCCCACCAACAGTGTAAGAGGGTTCCCCCTTCTCCACAACCTCTCCAACATTTGTTGTTTCTTTCCCTGTCCATTTTTGCCATTCTAACTGGTGTAAGGTGGTATCTCAATGTGGTTTTGATTTGGATTTCCCTGATGGCTAATGATGATGAACATTTTTTCATGAGTCTGTTAGCCACTTGTATGTCTTCTTCAGAGAAGTGTCTTTTCATATCTTCTGCCCACTTTTTGACTTATTTGTTTTTTGGGTGTTGAGTTTGAGAAGTTCTTTATAGATCTTGGATACCAGCCCTTTATCTGTAGTGTCATTTGCAAATATCTTCTCCCATTCTGTGGGTTGCCTCTTTGTTTTGTTGACTGTTTCCTTTGCTGTGCAGAAGCTTTTTATCTTGATGAAGTCCCAAAAGTTCATTTTTGCTTTTGTTTCACTAGCTTTTGGAGATGTATCTTGAAAGAAGTTGCTGTGGCCGATGTCAAAGAGGTTACTGCCTATGTTCTCCTCTAGGATTTTGATGGATTCCTGTCTCACATTGAGGTCTTTCATCCACTTTGAGTTTATCTTTGTGTATGGTGTTAGAGAATGGTCGAGTTTCATTCTTCTGCATATGGCTGTCCAATTTTCCCAGCACCATTTATTGAAGAGACTGTCTTTTTTCCATTGCATGTGTTTTCCTGCTTTGTCAAAGATTATTTGACCATAGAGTTGAGGGTCCATATCTGGGTTCTCTATTCTGTTCCATTGGTCTATATGCACCCCAATGTTCATAGCAGCAATGTCCGCAATAGCCAAACTGTGGAAAGAGCCAAGATGCCCTTCAACAGATGAATGGATAAAGAAGATGTGGTCCATATATACAATGGAATATTACTCAGCCATCAGAAAGGATGAATACCCAATTTTTACATCAACATGGATGGGACTGGAGGAGATTATGCTAAGTGAAATAAGTGAAGCAGAGAAAGTCAATTATCATATGGTTTCACTTATTTGTGGAACATAAGGAATAGCATGGAGGATATTAGGAGAAGGAAGGGAAAAATGAAGGGAGGAAGCATCAGAGGGAGAGATGAACCATGAGAGACTATGGACTCTGAGAAACAAACAGGGCTTCAGAGGGGAGTGGGGGGGATTGGTTAGCCCGGTGATGGATATTAGGGAGGGCACGTATTGCATGGAGCACTGGGTGTTATACGAAAACAATGGATCATGGATCACCACATCAAAAACTAATGATGTATTGTATGGTGACTAACATAACATAATAAAATTTAAAAAAAAAAGAAAAAAAAGGATAATGGTGATCTCACTTTTTGAAAGCAAAACTGGACATACTATCTGACAAAAACCTTTTTCTTGTTTTGTGATATTTCTTTCACTGAACACGTGAAGTGGTCAGACTTCATAGTATAGGCTATGTTCATCTCATTATTACATTCGGTTGCAACATGTTAAGTGAGGAGTGTCATATCTCTTTAGTATACATATATATTCATCCAGTAACTCCCCCCACCCCCACCCCTGACCTTTACCCTGTTTTCAAAACACCAATTCCCTCTCTCATTCTTTTCCAATGTTCAGTCCTCACCAAATGCCCTTGGTCCTTCTGGCTTCTATTCCAAATTACTCTGATTACTTTGTATTAATATAAATTATAACTGTAAATGCAGTTCTAATAATATCAAGTTACAACAAAAGCAGTGATGTATAGCAGTCCTTGAAATGTTCATTCTCTCTGGGGATGCTTCACTTCTCACAACACAGTGCAGAGGGGGACAGGGAGAATATTTACTCTACACATAGGTATACATGGCACACAGGATGAACCATACAACATAAGAGCAAAATCCCTGAGTAGGCTGAAGGGGAGGGGGACACTGAATGTGTCAGACGGGGTATTGGCACATGACCAGAACAGGGACAACTCAGCCACTGCAGTAGGAGGAAAGGCAGATGCAAGTGGTCTGGGATAACTGGAAGATGAGGCAGTTCTGGTTCTATTTCTTCTTCTTCTTTTTTTTTTTTTGGTGAAATAAAAAGAGAGGTCATTAGCTGGGAGCCAGAAATGGAAGGGGATGCTGGTGGTCTGAGGAAAGCTGTGAAGTCATCAGGCTGCGGTGGGGGTGGAGGGTGAATTGAATAGGGAACATGTAATGGGATTTCTAGGTGGGGCACAGACACTCATAGACATATAATTCTACTGAGAGACTGGGGCGAATGGAAATGAAGGGAGGGTGCAGGTCAAAGAATGAGGGTTCCATACATTACCTTGTACACACTTGGATAAATCTCTCAAGTTAAAGACATAATGGGACTTGGCTGGTGTTGGCAGAAGATCAACACTCATTCTGTTATAAATCTCAACTGCGGCTTCTACAATGTTTGCTGCGGTTTGCTTTACAGCTGGTGGGAAGTCACTAAGGAAGCCGTTTAAGATGGCCTAGAACAAGTAACATAATGTGAGAGGGTTAGATTTTTTTTTTTTAAACAACAAAAATTTCTCATCTTTCAAATACTCCAGATCTGATGATGCTTTTTCTAATAATAATTAGAAAGCCGAATGCCAATGCAAGGACATATGGGTGATAAAACTCTGCCATTCCCTTCAGAATATGTCGCCGAGAATGGGCTCACTCCTGTCTTCTGTGATAGTCTGGTGATGCCTGAGCAGCATTTGTATCGGACCAGTGAACTGACTGAACTTACTCTCCACGTAATTTAGACTTCTGCTTCCTGTGGATCCAGAGGTTCATTGTGGCGTGCCCAAACTCATCTGGAAATGAGCTGAGGGCCTCTCTCTGATATTTATGGGTGCATGACCAACAATTCCATGGAATTGTTGTTTAAAGTGCAACTTACTTGTAACTACAACCCGCCCCCCTTCAGCTTCCCTGTCTCGGCATACGGCCCCACCCCGTGCTCAGAGCAGGAGCTTGCAAGTCTCCTTTGACACCTTCCATTCTCTGTCCCCACAGTCAAGCTTGAACGCATATCTTGAATCTCTCTGGATCCCGGACATCACCCCATTCCAGCCCTGACTCTTTCATCTGGGCTTCTTCAGCCCCTCCTTCTCCTACTTGCCTCTCCACTTCCACTCCTGTCTCCCTTCAGTTACCTTCGGTCAGGAAGATCAGGCACTGCCCAGCCCCTCACTTTGTCTTCTTCCCCATTGCTCACCATGACCCAGCCGCCCAGGCCTAACCACCCAGGCTCTCTCCCCTCCTCAGGGTCTTTGCACAGCTATCTCCCATGCCCACCCTCTTCCTTAGGGCTCCCTGCTGCCAGGGACTTTTTCACTCCTGTGTTTTAGGTTACCTGTCATCTCTTTGCAGAGGCCTTCCCTGACTCCTCCTCTCAGTGTCTCTTATGGCTCTCTCATCTTCTCATATACAACTTGCCACAATCTCTGAGTACATATTTATTAGCTAGCCTGCTGCACCCAGATGCTTGGGACAATTATTACAGATTTTTAAATAGGTAAATTCCCATCACAATGGTGATAGGAAGGCACCAGAATGCACATCAATGCTTGTAAGTCAGTCCTTGTGACTTTAGATTTCGGATTCTCATATAGGAGATATTTTAAAATAAACCCAAGTATTTGTTTCAATGAGCCTCCTCATTGAACATTAGTTTTAGGAGCCTACAAGGACTATCTTTTGAGCTACTCTCCTCTAGGCCCCCAACATGAGTTTACCATTCTCCATACAGCCCATATTTTGAGTAGGAGCATCCCAATATATATAAAATAAAAATTTTACTATACATATGTACACTATATATATAAAAAAATTAAAATTCTAGTCTGTTTATTCTCCATCCATTGTAAATTTGTATTTATAAATATAGTACATATATAACCATATTATATAGTTTTATATATATAGTATTAATATAATACATATTAGTTCATTTATCTGTTTATTATCTGTCTCCATGGTAGAAGCTCCATGAGGACAAGGATGGCATCTTCTTTGTTTAAAATGTAATACCATGCACAAACAATGAATCATGGAACACTACATCAAAAACTAATGATGTATGGTGATTAACATAACAATAAAAAATAAAAAAAGTGTAATACCAATGTCTGGCCCCTGGTACATGCTCAATAAATATTTCTTTAATAAATGAAATTAAGGGCTACTCAATTTATATTCAAAAATTAAAATTAGCATGCCATTATAGAGTTTACTGAGGACCACAGCTTGGTCTTCTATTCAAAGGTCTGGCTTACATGACATATTTGGCAACTTCAAAAAGCTTCTACTCAGAATATGCACACAAGATAGAGCCAGAATTCCCACAGTCTGGGGGAAGGATGCTTTGGCATGAGCACACTGTTAGTATTTCATGGAGTTGATCATTGGTTTCAATTACTGCTGTCATACCTTTCTAATTAGAAATTATATCTAATTTAATGACAACATTATCAATTTAATTTGTTGTGTGCTGCTTAGTTTACCTTTAGAATGTACAGTGATGCATATTTTTGGTGTATACATTTTCACTAAGTAAACACTAAGACATGTATGAATGTGTCACTGCCCCTCTTTGGCTCCTCGGCGATTTACTGCCAAAGTCAGCTTCTCCAGAGCAGTCACCTAAGTGTCTTATTCCACTTGTATGCCCACATTACCATTTCTCGCCCCTGTGACTGCATTTGCCCGTGTGCCTTCTGTTCCCAGGATCTGTTCCTCCCTGTCAACTCTTGTTCCCCAAGGCTCAGCTCGCTATCTTCTCCGTGAGCCTTTGTGGTTGGTTATGGCATGCTCACTCTAGTCGTGCTGCTTCACGATCTCTCAACATCCTACTCAAAATAATGTTGCATCTTTTATTGAACACTTCTGCTAAGCACTTACAGGGCAGGCACGGTTATTTTTCCCACTTCAAGGTTGAGGAAGTGGCCCTTTAGGGAAGTTTGTACAGGTGGAAGAAATATGGGTGGTTGCTTTTGTCGGAGGTGGTGGTGGCAGCGAGGCAATGAATTCTGGGTCAGGTGCGTGGCGCTTGAGCTTGCCCGCGTATGGGGAGCTGGTCAGGTATGAGAGGAGCACAGAGGCGGGGGCGGGATAGCGCCCGAGATCTGCTGAGTGCTGAGCGGCACGGGCCCACGATACAGCCTGCCTTAAAGGCTTTGGCAGTCTTTCTGCATTCGTGAAACTCTCTCTGGGGCCACAAACACAGAAGGCAGTGATGCAGATGCCCATCAGCTACTGCCCAGAGGTCCCTGTGTTTACCTGCTCTCTGCTCAGCAAAGGGACAGATGGGCTCCTCAGAAACACAACAGCCTATTCTGACTGTGGGAGTTTGGGAACACATGTTTTCTTTTTCCCTCTTGCCTAGGTTTAAATTCCCACTCACCTGAAAAATCTGCTTCAGACTGTGCTCTGAGGGCATGGGAAGGCACAGCATGCTGAAGTGGCGGATGAAGCGGGGAGTCACAGGGTTGCGGCCCCCGCCTGGGGGTGCACATGCCGATAGGATCGTGACATCCTGGGTGGGAAGAAACCCATGCGAGTCACCCAGCCAAGCAGGAGACGACAGCTGCCCATACCGGTGGCAGGACGTAGAACCACCACTTATTTTGAGGACCTACCACGTGACAGCATTACCTCATGTCCTCCTACACATTACCTGACTTAATCCTCACAACCACCTCAGGAGATCTCTACCATTACCCTCATTCTGCAGATGAAAAAATCAAGACCCTGGGTGGTTAAGTTGTTCAAGGTCACTCAGCTAACGCTTCTATCTGTAGAAACACACCTATGTAAAAATGTAACCTTAAAAAATGGTTAAGAATTTGTATGTTAGGTTAAAAGATATTCGTTCAACAAATATTAAGTATCATGGATTCTTGTTATTTGTTGTAGTTATGTTCTATAAAATCACTGGAACACTGAATTTACACACAGTGAACCATTGCTCCTGGGGGGGAACTACAGAGTTGGGTTCCTATGAGCTTCTGGTCATAACATTTTCAACTGACCTATACATGATATTGTAATTGCCTCTGGTCTTGCCTCCTCTTAGACCACCCTTCCCTGTGGCCAAGGGAATCTTTCCATAACAGTTCCTCTAGAGGCTGTGCATCTCTTAGAGGATAAATCCACATTCCTTATCAAGGTACCATGGCCCCCTGGGCTGACCTCTGCATCTGCTGCCACTCTGGTGCCCACATTCCACAGCACCGTGGTGTTCCACACTCCCTGCTTCAAGATGCAAAATGCTCCCTTCCCTTGCTTGCCATGCTCGGACTGCAAAATCCCCTTCCAACATCATCTCTTCTGGGAAGTCTTCTCTCATCCTCAACCAGTGCCCACCCTGCCTCCCTCCACTCATCACCCTGCATTATAAATACATGTGTCCATCTATCCCCTGAAGCTGAGTCCCTGGGGAGATGGGCCCATCTCACTTGTCCCTGAATCTCCTGAATAAATTAGCAGGGCAAGAATTTAAAATAGATTAAATAAATTGAGTCACATACACCAAGGCTGTAGGTTAGAGGCTGAATTGTGTCCTCCTCTTCTCCTGGTCAATCATACGTTGAAGGCCCAACTCCTGGTATCTCAGAATGTGACTATATTTGGAGATAGGGTCTCTAAAGAGCTCTAATCCAGTATGACTGATGTCTTTATAAGAAGAGGACATTTGGACACAGACAGATACAGAGGGAAGATCATGAGAAGATACAGGGAGAAGACTGCCATCTGCAAGCCAGGGGGAGAAGCCTCAGAAGAAACCCACCCTGCTGACCTCTTGATCTCAGACTGCCGGCCTTTACAACTGGGAGACAATAAATTTCTGTTGTTTGAGACACCCAGTCTGTGGTATTGTGTATGGCAGCCCTAGCAAACAAATACACCATCTTTTCCTACTGTTTAAATTTAAACACACAAAGTAATTTAAAACCTAAAGTAACCTGTATGTCTTTCCAGAAGAATTTGTTTCTGTCATAAAATCCACCAAAATCTTGATACTGCCGAAGTAATTCAATTGGAGGTTGAGAGCCATAGTGATCCAGTCTGGGCATGTTTAAATCATCAACAAAAATCACAACTTGTTTGTTTCCCGGTGCTCCTGGGGAACAAAATGAATTTAAGAATTAAGATTTGCCATTGGAAAATGTAAGACAAAGCTCAGGTAAGGCTTTGAACTCAGTGAACACCCCGTAGGTTGTAATGCACACATTCTGAGTGATGAGGGCCCCAGCAGGGAGAGGTGGACAGGGCTGAGACACCCATACTGTCAGGTGGGCCCCCACCCTCACTCCCAGAGGGGCAGGATGCTGCCAGCTCTCCAGTCAGGTTTGGATCTTTCTCAATCCCAGTCACTGCCACTGCTCTCCCCAACTGTGTGGCCTGGCATGGGGTGAGGAAGGTCACTTTCTTTTCAGAGCAGGAAACAGAAGTACTCCAAAAGTTTCCTTACATAAATGCCATTGCACCACCCTCCACAGGGAAAACAGGGCTGGATATTCAAAAGCATCCTGATCACATCAAAGGGAAATCCAATACAGTGGAACTTCACAATGCCATATTTAACTTAGAGAACATCAATATACACACTAGTCAAAAAAAAAAAAAAAGAGTAGTGACAGAGAAAAGAGAACAGTGTAAGCAGAGGTGACCCCACCCACTCTGGCATCCAGTACTTGCCAACAATGAAGGAACCAAGGCAAACTCAGTGCCCCACTCCATCCTCCAGATCCCAGAAGCCAAGTAGCTGGACAGAAGTGGTGAGGGGCTCAAAGAGAATCATTCATAAAGACATGGGTCTCCCACCAGAGAGACTGGCATCAATTGCCCTGTGCCTACCAGAGTAGGAAAAAGGGAATAGAGAGGAGACAGTAAAGCAGCTGGTACCCCCACAGCTTGGCACAGAGGGCCCATTAGATAATGGACAATGTGGAAGGCAGCTGGGCTCGAGCTGGCCTCGTGTGCCACCCAGGAGGGCTGTGGGCTGGCCAAGTGGACCCAGTAGCAAGGACTGCAAGATGTACTGCTGGAGGGTGGGCCTGCCTGGGGGCTGGGACCCTGATTCCCAACATGAGGGAACCTTCCAGTGGGGAGGCCAGTGCCTGACCTGCGCACATCTTTCTGGGGAGTCCCTCAGGGAGCTGCTCCTGGAAGCCTGCCACACAGATAGCACAGACCGTCGTGCAGCACCAGCAAGAGAAGCAGAGACAATCCACACGAAGGCCCATATAATGCCAGTTAGGGAGAACATTGTCCTGTCCTCTCCTCCTCCCATCCCAACACACCAGAGCCTCCTACAGGAGGGCCAGGAAGGGCAAAAGGGCACCCCGTGCTCTGCTCCACCTCCAGCACCATGAGCCACAAACCAGGTCCATGACAGAGGAGAGGAAGAGCTTTACATTGGGTTTTGGATTGAAACCTTACATTAGACCTGACTCAAAATAGCTGCAAGTGACCAGAAGTTATGCTATGCAGTTAATATGGGATGGTGAGGGAGATCCCACAAAGCCTGGCTGAAAGCACTGACTGAAGACAAAACCTAGACAGTCTCATGGCAATTCCTTGCAGAGTTCGGATAACTCAGTGCGCCAGATACAAAGTCGTTTGTTTGTTGGTTTGTTTTAAATAAAGGGAAATCAATGCAGGTTTGAAAGCATGCGTGGAGAGGGGCAGCCACAGAGAGGAGAGATTGAAGATGTTCTGAGTTGAAGGTGATGACAGAAATACACTGCTTGATTGCTAATGGTAAGATGTCTGGATATACAGCCCAGGAAAGAATGCCATTCACAGAATCACCTTTACAAATAAAATAAGCAAAGAAAATATCCATTTGTAACTTTATTACATGCAGTATTTTTGTGATTATTAGTTTAATAAATAATTTGGGTAAGACAAATAAAAATGATCACTCTTACCTAGTATATTTTTTCTTTTCCTTTCCAGTTTTGACTCAATGATCTCTTGTGTTCTTGCAGATGAAGTTTGAGCAGAAAAATTCAGATAAACAGGAACATAGCCGGCTGATTCCTGAATTCTATTCAACAATCCTTTTGCAATGACAGACTTTAAATTAAAAAATATGTTAATATATGTATTCAATATATCTTTCAATTGTCCACATCAGTAATAATCCAGTACAATGAATAAAGAAACAGGATAAAGGAGATAGGTTAAAGCTAGATCGAAATGTCTACCTTCTTCCTGGAGATTCCATTTAATTATATTTATCAGAGCCAAAGAGATAGTCTAACCAGCTCTATCTTAGCAAAAGTTTTTATTTTAGTTTTATACCAAAATCCACCTTGGTTCCTATCCAAGTCAATTTGGTAGCACGAGTCCTAGAAGAACCCAAACCTCTTTTAGAAATAACTTAGAGGAGGAAAAAAAGAGAAGAAAAAAACCAAAATAATGTAGAGGGTCAATAGTGAATCCCTGTTTATGTGGACTCTCCCCAAGCCAAGGAGACCAAACAATCAACATTTCCCTCTATGCTCTGCTTTTTTCCAAACCCCATTGCTGTGTCGGGTAGAAGTAAATGGGCAGGAGGACACGGACTGGCCTTTATCAACAGTCCTCTGGGGACACCAACTGTTCTGACCACCCTGTTCCCACCCTAACCTGTGTGGTGGCAGCCTCAGAAATTCCAAGGGATACGACTGAAAAGCCCCCAAACCCAAAACACTGGTCCACAGGGTCCTCTGGTTTATGAGGTATTGACCCCAAGGATTTATTCAGAAACTGGCAAACTTTGGAGTAATTCCCAAGATAGATACAGATTCAGCATAGTTACATTCTTCCTAAAAAATGATCAAAATTCAAAAGAATTTCCTTTGAAAAATAATATGCTATTTCTGGGGCTTATAATTCCAAGTCCACCATGCCCTCATTTTGGGACAGACCTTCTTGTTTCAGATAGGTTTCCTACCTTGCCAACTCCAGTTATTCCCGTAAACAACACTGAATGCCTGACTGCCAGCAATTTTTCCATTAGATACCCAAAGCGCACTGTGTCCGTTGTGGGGACAAGCATTTCAAAAAAAGGAACATCTCGGCTGTACTTGAAGGTGGGTATGATTCGTTCCCAGGGATCCAGCCGTTTGGTGTCGAAGTCCATGTGGATGCTCCACAGATCACCAGAACTGGGCAGCTGAAGTATAAAATCAAATACCACTTTCAATAGGACTGCCACACAGCAATAGAAAAAGTCATACATAAACAAAGGCAGTCATAGAATAGGAATGTATTTGGGTTTCTTTTTTCTTTGTAGAGAATGTATTTGGGTTTCTTTTCTCTTTTTCTTTTTTCTCTGTTTCTTTCTTTTCTTAGGTATCAGTCTAATACTTTAAACATAACCATGCAATACAATGCACAAAAATCTTGATATATTGATTATATTAAAACCTTAGATTAGGGGGCACCTGTTGGACTCAAGTCAGTTGTGTGTCTGACTTCGGCTCAGGTCATGATCTCAGGGTCCTGGGATTGAGCCCTGTGTTGGGCTCCTTGTTCAGAAGGGAGTCTGCCTGTCCCTCTGTCCCTCCCCCGGCTTGTACTGTCTCATTCTCTTTCTCTCTTTCTCAAATAAATAAAATCTTAAAAAAAAAGACACATTAGATTAGAATTTTAAAGCATTTTCTTTTCTTTTTTTTTTTTTTTAAAGATTTTATTTATTTATTTGAGAGAGAGAGAGAGATAGCGAGAGCAGGAACACAAGCAGGGGGAGTGGGAGAGGGAGAAGCAGGCTTCCTGCCGAGCAGGGAGCCCGATGTGGGACTCGATCCCAGGACCCTGGGATCATGACCTGAGCCGAAGGCAGACGCTTAACGACTGAGCCACCCAGGCGCCCTTAAAGCATTTTCAATTCAAGTCATCATTCAAGGGCTTACTCCTTGCTGACTACTGTGCTTGGTGGAAGAGGCAAATGCTGAATGAGACCCAGTCTCTGCCTTTAATAACCTTGAAATTCACATGCGGGGAACACAAGCATATCAGTTAAGATTACAGAGAATTAAGATTCCAATGGAGTTAGTACATTTGCAAAGGCAGGATGATTCATTTTTACTTGCAGGGGAGTTTATGGTGGTGGCTGGAGATTCAGGAAAGCTTCCAAGGGGTGGTGATGCTACAGTTCAGACTTAAAGGACAAGCAGCAGTGCTATGGGCAAAGAAGGAATGGGATGGGGAAGGAGGGTGAAGAGAAGGCTGAAGACATGGGAAGTACCACACATACTGGGAAATACAAGAGCAGTATGTACAGTGAGAGATGAATCTGGGAACACAGACAGGGGCCAGGTTATGAAAAGCTTCACTTTTTCTTTTCTTTTAATTTTTAAAAAAGATTTTATTTATTTATTTGACAGAGAAAGAGTGAGAGAGAGCACAAGCAGAGGGAGCAGCAGAGGGAGAGAGAGAAGCAGGCTCCCCGCTGAGCAGGGAGCCCGACTCAGGGCTCGATCCCAGAACCCTGGGATCATGACCTGAGCCGAAGGCAGACTCCCAACCGACTGAGCCACCCAGGGACCCCTGACAGCAACTCTTAATAAGAAATCCATTTTACAGGGTGACCTCATACCTATATACATATGTGTGTCTATGAATATGTATAATATTTACCCCTACTGTCTGCAATTCACTCTATTTTCTATCTTATTCTATTTTTTAAAAAACTTTTGAGATGTAACATCTTTTGTCAGATTTTAAGAGTCCAGTTTAAGGTGTTTTTGCGTATGTAAATATCAACGTAACTACCCCTGGATCATGATGTAGAACATATTCAGAACCTCAGAATGCTCCTTTCTTCCCCTTCCCCATCAATACCGGCCATACCTCCACCCTGCTCTGAAATAAATCACTGATCTACCTGTCTGGTCTATCTGTCTACCCTTGTGCTAACACCACACTCTTTATTTACTTACATTAGCCCCAGTATACAGAATGGTGCCTACCATGTACCAGATTTCCAATAAATAATTGTTGAAATGAATACTCAATGCTTGCTTTGGACCATCTCCTACTGCCCTTTGATGATCCCAGATCATTTCTCTTGACCCAGAGGGATCTGTCTCAAATTCCCAACTGTCCTTAAAATGGCCCATCCTGTCCAATTATGATACAGTCATGTTGGGGATCCAGAAAGGTGTCATATCTACTAGAAGGTCCTAATCCATAGAGCTCAGATTCTTAGGGAATTTTTTTCTTCTTTTGGTAACTTTTTACTTTGATATAGGTTAAAACTTAAAGTTAAAAGAACAGTGCAAAGAACTCTATATATTCTTTATCTAGATTGATGGTTCACATTTTGCCCCCTTGTTTTATTATTGCTCTTTCTACTCTATGAGAGTTAATTGTATACACTATTCCACCTTACTCTAAATAACTGAGTGTGTATTTCCTAAAGAACAAGAATGTTTTCTTATATAATCACAGTAAAATGATCAAAATCAGAAAGTTGAATAGTGATATGTTATTACCTAATTTACATTCCAAATTCAAATATTGCCAGTGTTTTTAATAATGCCACTTACAGCTATATTTACCCCAGTCTAGGATCCAATACAGGATAATGCATTGTATTTAGTTATATCCCTTAAGTCTCTTTATTTGGAAAAGTTCCTCAGCTTTCTTTGTCTCCCATGACAGACAATTTTGGAGAATATAGGCCAGTTTATTTTATAGAATACTCCTCAGTTTGGGTATTCCAGGTGTATTCCCATAATTAGATTCAGGTTATGCATGTTTGAAAGGAATACTTCACAAGTGAGGTTTTGTCCTTCTCAGTGCTCTGTATCAGGAGGCACAGGTTTGTCCTAATACTGATGATGTTGATTTCTTAGTTAAAGTAGTGTTTGCAAGGTTTCTTTACTGTAACAATACTATTTTTCTCTTTGCAGTTAATCAGTAATTTGTAGGAGATACTTTGAAACTATGTAAACATTGTTTGTCATCAAGTCTTCACCCACTAGTTTTAGCATCTGTTGATGATTCTTGCTAAATCAATTATTACTATGACAGCTGCAAAGTAATGACTTTCTAACTCCATCATTTCTCCTATATAGATTAAATGGTATTCTTCTATGAGAAAGAGCTCTTCCTTCTCCCCCATTTATTTATTTATTCAGGTATATTTTTGTTATGAGTATCAACTCATAGATTTTTATTTCATGCAAATGCTTGTAATCCCATACTATTATTATTTATTTTGATGCTCAAATCTGTTCAGATTTGGTCAGTCCCTCAAACTGGCTCCTGTGTTCTTTTGACATGTGTGATCATTCTTTGAGCACTTCTTTGCTACATGCCATAAGAAGATGTTTTAGGTTCATTTTATACATTCCCCTGTCCTACTCCTGGATTCATTCCAAGGAGCTATTTCATTAAGAAGCCTTGGTTCCCTTTCATGGAGAACAGTATTTAGAAATTAGCATACTAGGTACGCTCATTGCTCTTGGGGTATCCTTTCTTCTAGTTCCTATCAGCACACAGAATTAGGAAATTTATGTATGTATGAATATATGTATTAATTTTCATATATGTATATACATTTTTTATCTATGAGTACCAAGACTTCCAATTCCAATGCAAGAATACAGGTGCCTTCTAATCTCTCCCCTTTCATATTTGTAAATCCTTTTCCTAACAGTGAGAAACCTGGTTGACATTATCCTCAACATATTTATTCATTTGCTCAATTTTAGAATGTATAGAAAGTAATTTCTGAATTGCCGAACCATAACACTGTGAAAAATAAATGTACTAACTAGAATTCAATATTTGTTTATGGTAGGGAGTTTTTATATACTTTTATACCTTACTTTCTTCATATGGCTGGGAGAGGATTCTTAAAAATTTTAATACAATAAATATTATCTATGGTTTAAAAAAGTGAATAATTTTTGAAACTCTTTTAGTGAAGGATTTTTATTTGCAGTAGAACTAAGTGTTTCAAAATTTTAGTCTTGAAATTTAATTTTAATGATACAGAGTTATTATGTTAAAATGAAATTTATTTGGCTCTTACCCTGGCATCAGGATTATCATCGAATTGTGTTCTAATAAATGTATCAAAAGAATCCCAGTAGTTTTCAGTTAGATTACCACCCAAAGACCATAAATAACAGAATATGAAAGTCTGACATAGTATTGTATTCAGTTTTGTTTGTTCCTGCAAGAACAAAAAGAAAGAATTTTAGTATTTTATTTGTTAACATAAATTGCATCCTTAATTTCAAAGCCTGAAGATTGTTTTCTTTTGTCTAGACTCATGCATTTTAAAAAGAGTATAGTGTATGTTTCTTATAGTTGACTCAATAGTTCACAGAGCAATGTTTTATACTAGTACAAGAAAATGAATGGCAAGGTAGAAAAAAGCTCAAGGTTGTCTTTCAACTGATTATTAACACTTTGTTTACACCTGCATGAAAGTATGTAAGCAGCTATTAGACACATACTGGGAATGTGTTGCAGACTGTAGGGAATTTAAACATTGAGTACAAGAGTAAACTATAGGTTCTCTTACATTACTTCCAATTTTGAGATTCTATGAATCTAGTCACAATCATTACTCCCCCAAAAATTAACTTGAAAATCAAATGATCATTTTATAGAAAAGTTAGTTATCTATTTGCAAAGCATCTATACAACAATCTCATTTTCCTAGCTTTATAGCAGTGAGAAAAACCTTTCATACCATTGTCAAATTAACTCCATCCTTCCCAAGTATCAAAGACTCCAATAAGCAACAGAGTGTAGTAACTTTGCTGATGTCCACTTGTGGGATTGCTTGGCCACATTTTTTATTGATAAAATATAAACCATCATCAACATAACGTTGGAAAAGATTCAATATATATTCTTGGGTTTCCTCATTCAGCTGAAAATCATACAAACAAATAATATTTCAGTAAGACCCGATAAAATATGTAATTAAATTTAGAAATGGGTTAGTTTAAATCTGTGTATTACAATATATTCTGTGACTTTTAGATTAAAGGGTATAAACATCACAAGATATAAAACAAATTGAAATTTAAAAAAATCTATGATTTGGGAGAGACATATGGAGGAGATCCTGGGTAGTGGTAGTGGACAATGTCCTACATCTTGATCTGGTAATGGGTACAGAGATGTTTATTTTATAATCATTTGTTACCTGTCAATATATATTTCATGCAGTCTTATAATTAAGAACAATTAAAAATGAGAAACATAAAAAAACAGCAACTTAACTATCTATGTAAGGAAAAGGAATAATTCCCAAAGATTTAAAAAGAATGCAGCCCCTCTCATCATTCCTATTTAACATTGTACTGGAAGTCTTAGCTAATGCAGTAGGACAATAAAAAGAAATAAAGAGTACACAGATTGGGAAGGAAGAAAAAAATGTCTTTGTTCATGGATGACATGATTGTCTATGTAGAAAATGCCAAAGAACTGACCCCAAACTCCTGGAACTAATAAGCACATATAGCAAGGTTACAGGATACAAGGTTAAGATACAGAAGTCAATTGCTTTCCTATATATCAGCAATGAATAATTGGAATTTGAAATGGAAAATATAACACCATTTATATTAGCACAAAAAATGAAGTACTTAGGTATAATTCCAACAAAATATGTGCAAGAGTTAAATAAGGAAAACTACAAGAGTCTGATGAAAGAAGACAGAGATGACCAAAGTAAACAGAAAGCTATTCAATGTGTATAGATGGGGAGATCCAGTATTATAAAGATGTCAGCACTTCCTAACTTGATCTATAGATTCACTGTAGTCTGAATCAAAACACCAGCAGGTTATTTTGTGTATACCAACAAACCAATTATAAAGTTTATATGGAGAGGCAAAATACCCAAAACAGCACATTGTTGAAGAACAAAGTTGGAAGACTGACATTATCTGACTTCAAGAATTACTAAAAAGCTACAGTAAGCAAGACAGTGTGATACTGGCAAAAGAAGAGACACAAAGATCAATGGAACGGAATAGAGAGCCCAGAGATAGACCCATACAAATGTAGTCAGCTGATCTATGACAAAGGAACAAAGGCAATCCAATGGAGAAGGGATGGTGTTTTTCTTTTTCTTTCTTTCTTTTTTTTTTTAAAGATTTTATTTATTTATTTGACAGAAAGATAAAGAGGCAGAGTGGCAGGCAAAGGGAGAGGGAGAAGCAGGCTCTCAGCTGAGCAGGGAGCCTGACGAGGAATTAGATCCCAGACCCTGGGATCATGACCTGAGCCGAAGGCAGAGGCTTAACTGACTGAGCCACCCAGGCGCCCCGGGATGGTGTTTTCAACAAATGGTGTTGGAACAACTGGACATCCACATGCAAAAAAATATGAATGTAGACACTATTATTACACCTTTCACAAAAATTAACTCAAAAAGGATCACAGACCTAAATGTGAAAAACAAAACTAAAAAACTTCTAGAAGATAACAGATAAGAAAATCTAGATGACCTTAAGTTTGGAAATGGGTTTCAGATACAATGCCAAAAGCTCAATCCATGAAGGAAAATTCGATAAGCTAGACTTCGTTAAAATTAAAAACTTGTGTTCTGGGTGCCTGGGTGGCTCAGTCGGTTAAGCGTCTGCCTTCAGCTCAGGTCATGATCTCAGGGTCCTGGGATCGAGCCCCACATCAGGCTTCCTGCCTGCTCCCTCTGCTTGTGCTCTCTCTCTCTCTGTCAAATAAATAAATAAAATCTTAAAAACAAAAAACAAAAAACTTGTGTTCTGTGAAAGATTGTTAAGAGAATGAAAAGACAAGTCAGGCTGGGAGAAAATTTTTACAAAATACATACATGACAAAGAACTTGTATCCAAAAAATTGCAAAGAACTTGTAAAGCTCAAAAATAGGAAACAACCCAATAAAAAATGAGCAAGATTTGAATAGGCATCTCACCAAAGGAGATATACAGATGGCAAATAAGCATATGAAAAGACACTCATGATCACATATTAGAGAAATGCACATTAAAACAATGAGACATAACTATTAGCATGGTGAAAATCTAAAACACCAACATCACCAAATGCTGGTGAGGATGTGCAGCAAGATTTCTCATTCATCGCTGGTGGGAATGCAGAATGGCATTTGGAAGACAAACTGGCAGTATCTTACAAAGCTAAATAAAATTTTACCATATGATCCAACAATCACACTTCTAGATATTTTACCCAAATGAATTGAAAACTTATGTCTACATAAAAACCTGCACACAGATGCTTATAGGACCTTTCTTCATAATTGCCAAAGCCTGGAAACAATCAAGATGTCCTTTAGCAGGTGAATGGATAAACTTGGTAAATCCATACAATGGAATATTATTCAGAACCAGAAGGAAATGAGCTATCAAGTCACAGAAAGACATGGAAGAAACTTAAAAACGTATTGTTAAGTGAAAGAAGCCAATCTGAAAAAGCTACATACTGTATGATTCCAATGACATGACATTCTGGAAAAGGCAAAGCTATGGAGACAGTAAAAAGATCAGTGGTTGCCAGGGATTAGGAGGGGGTATGGATGGATGAATAGGTAGAGCACAGATTTTAAGTCAGTGAAACTATTATTTATAATACTGTAAGGGTGGATATATGACATTATACATTTGTTAAAACCCACAGAATTGTACAACACAGAGAGTGAACCCTAACATAAACTATGCATTTTAGTTAACAGTAATGTATCAATAATGTTTCATCAATTTTAACAAATCACTTTTAACAAATGTACCACACCAGTGGGGGATGTTAATAGGAAAAACTATGTTTGGAGGAGAAGGAGTATATGATAACGTTCTGTACTTTCCATTAAACTTTTCTATAAACCTAAAAGTGCCCTAAGTAATATAGCCTATTAATTTAAAAAGAAAAGTATATTTGGGAAGGTTTAAAATCTTACAGTAGTCATGATACATTCTCAATTCTGAGAATTATTTTAATAATGTACTCTGAAACTAGAACATATTATTGTTCAAATGTTGATGCCTAAGAATGAAAAAAACAAACAATAGTTTTCTGATTCATCTTTATAGGGGGAGAGGCAGAAAGAAGACGGCTCCCTGGATGGGGGCTGGGATGGGGCACAACACTTCAAAAGATCCCTTGCTAAGCTGAGGCAAAGAGAACTCCTATTTTGGAATGGAGAGGGTGCAGAAGGTGATAGAGACCTGAGTTGTCCCGTATAATAATGTGGAATGTTTCCTCTGAGGTTAGAACACATCTTGGGTCAGAGACCTAAGATTGGGTGGGAGGGAAACTAAAGGTTTTCTTTTCTCTCAGAGGTGTTAGGGGCTCCTACAATCTAAAAACAATGACAGCGCCTAGATTAAAATGTTCTTTTTCTTCACTGTGATTCCCTCTCATTATCTTAAGCCTTCTGCAAAGTCTTTTTTTTTTAATTATGTTATGTTAATCACCATACATTACATCATTAGTTTTTGATGTAGTGTTCCATGATTCATTGTTTGCATATAACACCCAGTGCTCCATTCAGTACATGCCCTCTTTAACACCCATCACCAGGCTAACCCATTCCCCCACCCCCATCCCCTCTAGAATGCCCCTGCCTGTTCTGGCTGTGTTTAGGGGACTTAAGGAAGCAGTTTGTGTTTGTATGGGAGAGGAAACAATCTGGGGAGAGGCCAGGCAGAGTGGGCAGGAATCAGAGTGGCAAGGCAGCTTGGCAGGCTGAGGTAACAGATAATGAGGACAGATTTGGGGGGGATATACATTTCGGGAGGATCTCAAGAATTCTTAGGGAGAGGCACTAGGTAACGGTGCTGGAATTCCCTCCACAAAGCACAATGAGGTCTCTTAACTTACTACAATTTGGGCACGCGAGGGCCTCCGTCCTGACCGATGGATATGTTGTGGAGTATCTGGTTGTACTTACTTTTTTAGAAGTACTCTTCATCCATGTTTTAACATAAGGCATCCATTTCAGTTCTTCAGGATCCACAAACACCATTCCACATCGACTGACTGTTGCAGGAGAGGCAACCCTTAGATCTTGCACCTAAAATGGAAGGAAGTTGAACAAAAAATAGCTAACAATACTTCCTAATTCTTCCCTCTTCAATGCTGATGGATCACATGTTTAAACTTAACACTTTGTATGAAAGGGAGAGGGACAGCCTTAAGTAATCAAAAATGGAGGAGGAAAGATAAGTGAGGCATAAGGTGAAAAAAACCCCTAAGAGGATAATGTCAAATCCTTACGGGAAGGTAGAGGTATTTCTTTTTCCTCCTCTTTGCTTTTGTCTTCTTTACTTTTTCATTCTTATATCTCACCCCTAGCTGAACGCCTGGCCACATAGCAGGCATTCAATCCCTGTTTGGTGAATGGGTACAGCAGGGGTGGTATCTTCCAGAATATTTTATGGCTGTATTAGGTTCCTTTTCCAATCTCTTCACCAAATATTCATACCACAGAGAGATAATTTATTCATAGTAAATATAACTACTTTTTTTTTTTTAACTTAGAACGCATTTCAAATCATGTAACACCATTAATATATTGATTAACTATTTCCAAAAGAAAGGAAACAAGTGCTGAGGAAGATAGAATTTATTGTATTTCCTGTTTCTAGAGAAACAGGAATATTTGAGAGTCTTCAGTTCTCAGGATGCACACTCTACTATAAAAGGACAATTTGATAAGGATGTAAACAATTTAGGATGTAAACAAAACACCATGGTAGGCCTTACAGATAGTAAATGACATATCAGCAAGAAAAAAAAAATTGATGACGGCATGCCAATCTAATGAGTGATTTCACTCCACAGTAAGGCATATATATTTACCTCAAAAAGCATGTGGATTTGAGGTGTGAGTTTGATCCTCTCACTGTTAGCCAGACAAAGCATCTTGTTATCATCCAACACTGTATTCATATTTTCAATCCAAAGAGCATCCACGGGCCCATCACTGATGATCCATTTATGGTCTTCTGAAGTGTCATTCACAGCTGCTCGGACACTTAGTGCCATCAAACCATCTTTCCACTCCAAGGTTACGTTATTAACTTCGCCATATAATTCACCCATTGTAATTGATTTAGGATTAAGAACGTATGTTTTAACTGGTTGATAAAAGGGATTGTCTACACCAAGTTTTCGCAAATTCCCTAAAGTTTCTGCCAGTATTTGGTAAACTGTGGTCTTGCCACCTCCTGTTGGCCCGACTAACATCACACCATGTCTTACCAGCATAGTTTCATAGAACTGTATCACTTTTTTAACCATACATGCCTCAGGCTGAAGATTCTGTCTATTCATGACATCTATAATTGTTGACTGCAATATACCATAATCATGTTCTGGAATTTGGACTCCAGGAAAAAGATCAGATATGATTCCACTGAAAAAAACAAAAATAAAATCATTGGTCATTGATATTTCCCAATATTTATTACAATTAATTTATTACAATCATTGATTACAATGAGTCTTATTTTTCCCCTTAATCTTTTCTTCTGAACATGCACAATACTAGTCTGTCCTATGTGTTATACCAGAATCTAACATTTCTCTGATATTGTGTATGATTTTTTTGTTTCTTGTACAGTAGACCAATGTTCTTAAGTATATTGGGAGCTTTTTGAGGTAAGGAATATCTCTTATGTGTTTGTATTGTCCACAGTACATGGCATAGTATCAAACATACAGAAAGTGATGAATTTATCAGTTTATTTTAAAAATTATATTTAATCTCAACTTTTTCCAAAAGCATTTATGCATGCTTATTACTGTATGGATATTCAGAAAAATAAGATGGAAATAGAAATAGAAACTAATAGTAGATTAAAAAAAAGGGAATAAAGGAGAAATAATTGTTTCTGTGAGAAGCAGACAATATGGGATGTTTCTATGGGTAAAAAAGAAGCTAAATCCCTACCTCACACTACATACACAAATACATTTGAGATATAATAAAGGCTTCAGTATAAGATGACAACAAAAATACTAGATGAAAATATAACAGATATATTTTGCAACACTGTGGTTAAGAAGGTCTTTATTTTATTTATTTACTTAAAAAATTTTAAATTTAAATTTTAGTTAATTAGGGGTGTCTGGGTGACTCAGTTGGTTAAGCGTCTGCCTTCAGCTCAGGACCAAGCCCCACGTTGGGGTTCCCTGCTCAGTGGGGACTCTGCTTCTCCCTCTGCCCCTCCCCCTGCTCATGCTCTCTCCTTCTCTCAAATAAATAAAATCTTCTAAAAAAATAAATTTTAGTTAGTTAACATACAGTGCAATATTGGTTTCTGGAGAATTCAGTGATTCATCACTTACATACAACACCCAGTGCTCATCAAAACAACTGCCCTCTTTAACACTCATCACCAATCTAGCCCATCCAAGAAGGTCTTTCTAAGGAAGACAAGAAATCTACAACTGTTATTTAAAAAGTTGGTAAAGTAAAAAAATAAAAACAAACAAGCAAAAAAACACAAACGTGTGAGAGAAAAGGCTTTAGAAAAGTATTTCCAATTTTTATACCAGATAAAGTTTATGATTTCCTACAAATCAATAAGAAAAAGAACACAATAGAAATATGCTCTAAAAATAATAAATATAAATGACTAATGAACACAAGAAATAATGCTCAATGGCACTAATAACTAAAGAAATGCATATTAAAATAGCGAATGACTTTTGATCACTCTCTAAAACATTTAAAAGGAAATAGGTATTGTCCTAAAATAATTTATATAAATGTAAATATCTTTGGACAACATCCTAATAGAATCTATCTAAATTAAAAATACCCATACTCTATAAAACCTAGGATATTTACTAGAATCTCATTTATAGAAGTATCACAGGTGTGTAAAGATAAATGTATAGGAATTTTCATCATTGTGTTCTGCCAAAAGGGAGTAGACATGTGTCTACTCAGAAGATCTGACAGAGGACAAAAGCAAAGGGAACTCCAGCATAGTCATAAATGGACATCCCAGGATGATCAATGTGCACCAGGGTAATGGGCAAGTGGTCCAGATTAGAGCAGGAGGACAGAGGGCTCCAAGGAGACAAATTTGATAGAATGTTTTATATAATTGAAGGGTTTTTTTTTTTTAAGAGGAGATTTACACATACCCTGGCAGAATTTGGAAATAAATGATTGATAAATCTATAGGAAAGTAGATGAAGGATTAAAAAATAAAAACTAAGACAATTAACAAATGCAGGGAAAAGAAAATAAAACAAAGGAAATGTAGCTCAGCTGTGGATACTATTTCTATAGCTGTAATAAAGTGTGGGAACCCTGGACATTTAGCTCCAGTTAGACTGCAATGTAACTGCGGGGCAGGGGGAGAGGGAGAGGTGCATGTGCATATCCTCATCTCCTGTTTACTCTATAGAGCATACCTAAAACAGAAAAATCAAGAAATAGCATAAACACAGTACTTAAAACTATGGAGGGAAATAACAACACAAACAAATAAAGAACTGAAAAATGCTTGCCTTTAGGAAGTGGGAGTTGGTGAAGGGCATGGATGTACTGTTTCTCATGAGACTAATTTATGATAGTTTTTACAACTACATACATATATGACTTGGATAAATATAAAACTTAATAGTGAAAGTAGAAATAGATAAAAGCCCTCACATTTATGTTAAGCCCCAAGTCTGGTTTTTTGGGGTCAGGAATGTCTCTTAGGTCAGAAACTTGTAACCAAACGCCAATTTGTATGACATACAGCCTAGTGACCAATACTGTGAAAAAGAGAAATGATTGATTGTTGCTTAAGCTTTAGGATCTTTATTTTAAAACTAGTATTTTTTTTAAATTGTAAAAAGTATCTCCAGAAAAGATAAGGATGTTATTACCTTGTTAGAGACAGACAAAACTGAAGAGCAGACTATCCTTTACCTCTACACAGCAGCTATGCCTTATTCCGTAATGTCTAGAAACTTACCTGAACAGAAGAGCATCATCTGTTAGGAATTTTGGCAAGTTGGAGTCTCGTAAAGCTCTTATCAACACCACATCTTCACTTAGGTCTGGATTCTCCCTTTTTAAAGACCTAAATTTAAAGGGATAATTCAGATGATGTTGCAAGAACGCAGTACTTCTGAGCATGATTTTCCAAACCTGTAGGTTAGGGATTCTACTTGCAAAAAGCTGTGGAAGGCACCCCTCCCCCTGTGGATTCCTGCTAGAAGGAGAGGATCATTTTTCCTCGCATGCCCACTGTCCGTCTCCATCAGAGCACAAGGACAGATCAGGCACTGGCTACATGGCCTTGGGGAGAATGACAAAGGTATTTTTTAAACCTCCCTGCGTCAATCCAGACTTTATTCAACCTGAATTTACGCTTTCCCGAATACACCATAATGATTCACATCCCTGTGACTTTCTTCTCTCAGCCCAGAAAGTCCTTCTTTGCTCTTTTGACACCTCTTATTTCTCCTTCAAAACCCAGCCTAGTTACTCTCTCCTCCAGAAAGTTCCTCTATGGCCCTCCTCAGAGAACCTTGGGCATGGCCCTATTATGGTTGCCCCCATGCACTGTATCCTAGATGACTTGCTCCTGTGTCTGTCTCGCCCCCTGGCCTGTGGCTGTGTTCCTGGAGTGCAACTGTGTCTGAACCCCTTAGTATCCCTGGTCTTTACATGGCAATCTTATAAAGGGGAAAAATAGTGTATCTGGGAGGTTGAAAGAAAGAACAGAGAAGGGCAGGGAGATTTGGCCCAGGAATATAGGGGCCAGACAGAAGGGGCCCTGGATGTGTGGAGCAAGAACCAGTGAGTCATGGCCTAAAAAGGACTAGAGAGAAGGTCGATTCCCTCAGAGACTCCGGATAAAGTGGGGGTTCCAAAGGTAGGGGTTTCAAGAGGTTATAAAGGAAGAAGTTGGGGGCGCCTGGGTGGCTCAGTCCCTTAAGCGTCTGCCTTCGGCTCAGGTCATGATCCCAGGACCCTGGGATCAAGTTCCTCATTGGGCTCCCTGCTCAGTGGGGAGTCTGCTTCTTCCTCTGCCTCTCCCCCTGCTTGTACCCTCTCTCTGTCTCAAAAATAAATAAAATATTAAAAAAAAAGGGGGGGGAGAATTTGGGGCCTAAAAAGAAGAAAACTAGAAAGCTGCCTTACTAGAAACTACAAAGCAGCTCAGTGTTGAACCATATGGGAATGGCAGAGGCGGAGCCTAGGAAGTAAACCTGGACTGAGGTCAGAATGCGGAAACTGAAGTTTCTCTCAACCCTTCCAGCTTTCTCAGGTTACAGGTATGACCTACCTTACTGTATATGCATAACAAGTGGTGCCTTTTAAGTCTAGTCATTCTATCTAAGGTGGTAAAGGCGGTAAAGGCTTTTGTACACTGAAACCCAACATATACGATGAGTTCAGAGGAAATGAAAGCTAGCCGAAGCCTGGTCGAGAGACTCGGGTTCAGTGTGGGGCCAGCCAGGACTGCCGTGTGATGAGGAGAGAGGCCCCATTTGGCTGTGGCCTGGGAGTGTCAAGGTAAAATGATGATGGTGGCAGCTAACATTTCCGAGTCACTCTCTATGTTGCTTTAAGAGCCGTCTGTGAATTAGCCATTTGCTTTGCTTACATGGTTTAGAATTTCACTCTTGACCCCTTTGGTTTCTTACCCGGCCATGACCAGTACAGACTTTACAGCTCTCATGCCAAAGTCATAGTGATCCTGCTGAGAGAGCTGTTCACTGCAAAGCTTATACATCTGGGTCATTTTTCTCGCTAATATTTTACTGGATTCAAATCCTTCCGAATATAGAATTACCTGGAATGGAAAAGTACAATGCAATGCTTCTTATATTGTATTGACAGCGATATATTAGCATAATACCAATGTATGCAAAATCTACGTTAGGCATTATACCTCTCCGAGTTGTTATATCATTTAACAAAGAAATATGAAGATTGCAAGGAAAAGGGTTTTCTGTGTGACAAGAAGGTGGAAGGTGGGATATTACACAGGGATGCTTGAGCAGTGATTCTGCTTTCTTTCTGTAGATGAAGATGTGGCCTTGGTGACATTGGGTTCAAGGAACAGTAGAGCCCCTGTTTGAAAATGTTCGCATCGTGGAGGTTGGATGGTGTTACAAGGCCTGCGTACAGAGGCAAGACTTGAGTGTCTCCGATCTGGCGGGAACACCACCCTGTGGACAGATTCAGTGATAGCTGGGTGCTCCCTTTAGGCTCCCTGAGTATCAAGGCAAGCTACACAGGTTTACAGCCTTCCTCTGCCCTAGGAGGCTACCTTGCTTCTGACAAGTTTCTGCATTCTTGGTTAAATGAATTGGATGACGACAGTGGAGGTGAGTGTGGACCCTTTCTTCAATCCATAACCTACTCAAATCACTGCAGTTGGCCTCAGAATCCGGATATGAAATGATGTAGACAATTAAATTCATTGATTCATTCCAGTTTTATGGGCCTACTCTATTCCAGATACCATTCTGGGCACTGGGGATATAGCAGTTACACACACACACGCATACACACCAAAACATTCTAGGTGATAACAGTCCTAGCTACATGAAGAGCAAACAATAATGTGTAACTTTTGCCAGGGCACAATCATAAAGGAAACTTTCTACCTCCATAGAATCAAATGGTAAATAAAACATGCTTAAACTTTTTCTGCTTTACAGTGCGAAGCTCACCTCTGCAATCAAAGCGTAATTCGGAACCATCATTGCAAAGGGTCTAAACAGGGCTTTCAAATTATCCGGCAATTCGGTTCTGCCTGCGTATCCAGGATTCATTGTGATAAAAGCTGCACAAGTCATGACCAACTTTATTTCCCGCCCCTCAAACATGAATCTAGACAGCTGTTTAAAGGAAAGAGAGAGTATAAGCTAACACTTCTCTAGACATTTGGAAATTCTTTCACATAAACACCACTTGAGTACAAAACTTGTGTATGGAACATTCAAGCAAAGACTACCAGCCCAGTGAATCCTGCTATTGGACAACAGGGAATGTTTCTCTCCTGATTCTGTACTACCCACTCCCAATCTCTTCTGGGCTCAGTATTTCCTGCTTTTTTGTTTCTCTGCTCCTGCTTTGCCCAAACTGTCCCTGCCTTTCTGGCCCAGTCCTGTAATATTTTAGGCCTCAACCTCTTTTGCTGAGACTCCTCAATTTAAGTTAGATTTAATGGCCCTGAAATCTTCTCCATCCCTACTTTCTGGTATTCCCTAAGAAATTCTAATGGGATCTGAGTCCTTGGGTGTTGGAGGCCCCACTCTTACTCTTGGCACTACCCCTTCACTTTCATTCAAGGGCAAACACCTGTTGAGCATCTGTTGCAGATGAGGCATAGGGTTAGGTGTGGAGGTGGAGAGCTGAGAGAGACTCACTCGGGCTCCCCCCCCCGCCCAAGAAGCTCCCAGGCCTACAGTGTGGAGTCAGATATGGAACCTGTGGTTGAGCAGTACAACAGATGCTCCATGGGAGGTGTGTGCAAAGTCCACGGGAGGAGCAGGGAAGCCTGTTGGCCCTGAAGAATGAAGAAGGGCATTTCATGTGGATAAGCAGGGGGAGCTATCTGGTCAAAGAGAGCAGTGCATGTTCAGGAAATGACCAGATATTCACTTTGCTAAAGGGTAACGTTCCAAGAGGAAAGCATAGCTAGGCCGAGGCCTGAGCATCAAGAGTCTTGCATGCTGGGCTAAGGAATTTGGATTTTGCCCTGTGGGTGGGAGGAAGCAGAGAAGAATTTTGGGCAGAGTGATAGGATCAAAGGTGGCAGTAGAGAGGCTGGACAAACTATAGAGGGGGACCAGTAAGGAACTGTTATTGAACAAAGACAAGATCCGGAATTATGGAGTTACTATTAGGGATGAGAGGCATCTAGCAGATACAATTAAATGGACTTGATGATGGCTTAGATTCTGGGGTTGATGGTAATTGGGGGGGGGAATCCAAGATGAATGCCAGGTTTCTAGCTCGGCCACGGGAGGAAGGCACTATTAACAGACACAAAGAATATAGGGAAGACCAGGAGATGTGTCATAGCCCGGAGGAGAAAATGCTGGGCAGTACAACGGAGACCAGTCCTGCAGCCACTAAATGGCTGTTTGTGCTATTTTTCATCTATTCCAGGGGATCGATTCCACTCCAACTATCTCAGATGTCTTCCTCCCTTCCTTTTACCTCACGTTGCTGCCCTCCAGTTGGCAATGCTTCTATCCTGCCTCCATTCTCGTTGGTCCTTCCCTCTTAGTCCCCATGCTCTGCTCTCAGCTATATGGTCAGCAAGGTAATAGTGACTTATGAGTAATGCTGTATCTGGAGGTCCCTGCATTTAATACAGGCCTCCTCTGAGTATGTGGGAGGCAAGAGAGTGTGTAGTTGAAGGAGCTCAGACTTTGGGGTCACATAGATTTAGGTGAATATCTTGGTTTGTGGTGTCCCCAGAAATATTTTTAAATTTCTTTGAATCCTTTTCATCTGTAACCTTGGGAAAATGCCTTCTACTTCATGTAGCTTTAGTGTGAAAATGAAATAAATGAAAAGTACAATGCCTTGTACAATTTGGTGACTCACTAAAGTCCAATATCTGCTTTCTTTTTACTTGTTCTGTAATTTGCTTTTTTGCAGAGGTGATAATCAAAACATTTAACAACTCTTTATCAGGGCACCTTCTGGTGAGAATGGCCTCCGTCCCTAGAGCTACAGCTAGGTCCAGAGCCCCCCTGCTACACCAGAATGAACCCTCATGGCTGGATCTAGCAAAGATCTGGTGCTTTTTAGGAAGGGGACAAGATAGTGGTTGGGGACCCTCTAGGGACTCAGGGCAGCGAGTATGTAAATATTAAACAACTGGCAAGCCTGTTTTGGTTTGTATAGGCTGAGAGCCTTGGGTTCTGCAGGGTTCCTCTCTCATTTTTCTGCCAGCACTAGGCTGAGCCTGGGGGCCACGATGAAGGCAGTGGAGTCCAGAAGAGGTACAGGGGAGAAACCTAACAGAGAAGTAAATGTCAAAGGCAAGAACAAGAAGAGGAAAATAGGAGGTGGAGGGGACAGGGACAGGCTGTGGGTGGATGCGTGTGCGCATGCGTGTGTGCGTGCATGGGTGTTGGGGGTGGGAAGAACAGAGCTCCTGGAAAGCAGGGACTGAGTCTCACCATCTGCGTATCCCCAGGTCCCCACACAGCGTGTGACATATAGTTATTTCTGTGTTGCCTGGATGAGGAATTAATTCACTCAACTATGTCTTATTGCTGTAGTACTCACCAATTACACTGGAAATATGGGTAGACATGCTAAAGTTAGCATTGTTCTTCCTAAAGTGCAACAGACTTCAGAAATGCTACCTCCATGGACAATTGCCCACACCTTACCTTTGCGGCTTTGGCATTCCTAATGGTAATGAGTTGCTGTGCTATGACCGACAAAACTTCTATGTCAATTCGATTAAATTCATCAAAGCAGCACCAGGCCCCTGACTGTGCCAGACCGCTGAAGAAGCGCCCCATCATCTGAAATCAAAATAATGCCATTCGACTTTGTGCTTTATGTTTACGTTATGTTTATGCTTAGTTTTATGTGAATACTGGGCTATGTTAGAAGTTAGTGCCTTCATATGAGAGGTCCAGAGTTTCTTCCTCTGTAGGTCTGCTGTGGGGCCTGATAATTTGCATTTCTCACAAGTTGCCAGGTGATGATAATGCTGGTGTCCAGAGTTAACACTTTGAGAACCAATGCTCTAGAACTTGGCTTTTCAAAGTGCACCAGTGAGAGTTGACATCACCCAGGGGATTTGAGAAATGCAAAATTTCAGGCTTCCTCTAGATCTCCAGAATCAGGATATGCACTATAATGAGATCTTCAGGTGATTCACAAGCAAAGTAAAGGTGACAAAACACTGCTTTAGAAGAAGAAAGCTGAAAAGAAATTGAAACCCATTAATCCTGATGCTTAGAATGTGTTCCTTTATTGTTTTTTTTTAAAGTTTTTATTTAAATGCCAATTAGTTAACAGTGTGATATTAGTTTCAGGTGTACAATTTAGCGATTCAACAGTCCCATCCATCACCCTGTGCTCATCACAAGTGCCCTCCTTCATCCCCATCACCTATTTCACCCATCACCCCACCCATCTCCCCTCTGGCAACCATGAGTTTGTTCTCTACAGTTAAGAGTCTGTTTCTTGGTTTGCCTCTCTCTCTTTTTTTTTTTTCCCCTTTGCTCATTTGTTTTGTTTCTTAAATCCCACATATGAGTGAAATCATATGGTATTTGTCTTGGAATGTGTTCCTTTGAATGGCAGTGTTCATGACGTATGTATTGATCCTTCTCTATGAGCCTGATCATTCCATTAAATTCCATTATGAGTCATCCTTGATATTGTAAGTGCTATATAATGGGTCTACATTTTTAAATTCAACCCCCAGACAAAGCAAAGAAGGCATAATTATAGTTCTAGAATAGTGCAACTTCATAAACCTTCACATGGTAAGACAAAATTATATGAACTAATGAAAATCAGAAAGTGAAGTTGGAACAGAAAGTTGGAGGGTTATATCTAATAAAATCTTGATTTTATAAGTTGGCAGATAATGTTCAAAATTGATATATACAAATACCATAATAGACACAAATTTTTATAGATAATAGCAATCACCAGAAGAAGTAAAAACAAACAAATACAATCAGAAACTTGGTCTCTGGAGAGTGGAACTGGGTGATGTGAATAGAGAGAAAATCTGTTATTTTTAACTTTGGATCTTTCTATACAGTTTGAATTTTTTCACATGTATATATTTCTTTAATTTAATTATTTTTTAAAGATGTATTTATTTATTTTAGAGAGAGAGAGAGAGCACGAGCAGGAGGAGCAGAGGCAGAGGGAGAGAGAATCCCAAGCAGACTTCATGCTAAGCGCAGAGCCTGATGTGGGGCTCAATCTCACAACCCTGAGATCATAACCTGAGATCATGACCTGAGCTGAAACCATGAGTCTGACGCTTAATTGACTGTATCACCCAGGCGCCCCGATATTTCTTTAATTTTAAAAGGTTAGTGTAATAAATCCTTATGGAACAAGGTAGAGTATAAATAAGAATAAATAAATACTTAAATTTCTTATCATTGAATATAATTGGTACTTCAGGGATCATCAAACTACAGCCCACAGCTATATCTGGCCTGACACCTGTTTTGTGAATGGAATTTTCATGGAACACAGCCGTGCTCGTTCATGATATATTACATTTACATACGGTACGTGGTTGCTTTCATGCCACAACAGCAGAAAGAATGACAAGTTGCAAGCCTAAAATATTTACCACTTGGGCTTTTCCAGAAAGCTTGCTGACTTCTGCTCTAGAGTCTAAGATAACTGAGTCATATGTATGCATCCTGTGGCTTGAAGTGTCACACAGTACACACTTGTACCTTTGGGAGTGCACAGTTCCCGGGAATGATTGAGCCTAAGCAATGACTACCTAACCATTAAAAGATGGATTCAGGTGTATAAATTCAAATTTTGAGTTGAGAAGATCGAAAACAACCAAAATTATTATGGCCAAGATAAAAAAAATCATCACTATCATAAAACTTGATGTATCTCTGCTGAGATAATGAGGTCACTTCATAGCAGTGGGAGCAGATCCCCATAAAGGTGGGATGTTAGGGAGTATGAATTCTCCCCTGGATTGCTGACAGCAGTTTCCCAGACTCTTTCCTGTGTGTACCAGAGGCCACCTCTGCACCTGTGCTGAAGGGAGAGAGGTCACCTTTCCTGATTCACCCTTCCTGAGATTTTCTAGTCTCTCGTTCCTCTCTTGTTCTGCTCCTGTGAAACAACTTTCTGCCTGTGCTGCACTTCCACTATTTTTTTTTAAAGATTTTACTTATATATTTGACAGAGAGACACAGCGAGAGAGGGAACACAGGCAGGGGGATGGGGGAGGGAGAAGCAGGCTTCCCGCTGAGCAGGGAGCCCAACGTGGGGCTCGATCCCAGGGCCCCGGGATCATGACCTGAGCTGAAGGCAGATGATTAACGACTGAGCCACCCAGGTGCCCCAACTATTTTTTGTTTATTAATAAAAAGACATTCCCAGCAACATCTTTTTTTCCCTAAATTTTAAAAAAAGGATCAGGGTTTTTAAAGAACATGTCCTATGAAACACTAATTTCTGAAGATGCTTCTGAAAAGTAAGTATGATTTACTCTGTAAAAATGAATGAATTACAGTTTACTTGGGACAATTTAAATGATTATATTCTAAATTCAGACATTATACAGGCATTCATGTAACTTTCAGAAAAGTGAGACTATCAGCTCTGTGTGTTAGTGGCCAAAAGGCACCCTTGGTGAAATATATTCCAGATTCGCTGAATTAAATAAAGGTAAATAGATTTCCTAACTGTGGGACTTCATAAAGTGTTTCATATGCTACTTTGTGCTATGAAAACCTGGAAGGGGAATAAGGTGTGACCAAAAACTTTGAGAACTACTGTACTGAAAAATCTTACCATGCATTCTCACCTCCTACATATTTCATTTTTAATACACAACTCTCTGAATTGCTCATCTCTTCCTATAAGCTTATTCCTTGTTCCTAGATTTCCCTGCTATTATATCTTGTATCTCATCTCATTTTTTTCTATTTAGTGACATGAAAAGACTTTTAATTTTGCCACCATTTAGTAGATCCCTCAATGGCCTTGATTCTTACCTGGACCACTCAACCCACCTTGTGGTGACTCTTCTCCCTTGCTCTATTTATCCCACTTTGACCATCCCTTGTCTTATTAGTTTCCCCCTTGCTTGCCATCACCCTTTCTCTCCTTTTTTTGTCATGCCATGTTGCAAGTGAGAAAGCCCATAAAGCACTTAATGGTAGTGTTCAGATGCTGGCATGTACCTTGTAGTCCAAACCATCGGAGCAGTTGAAGACCACACATTGGATGGCAAGAGCTTTAGCTAGGTCTTTGGTTGTCTCTGTCTTCCCAGTACCTGCAGGACCAGCCGGCGCGCCTCCCAGGTCGAGCTGCAAAGCTCCCATGAGGCAAAGGTAGCAGCGATCCTGAAGAAATGCAGAAATTGTCATTATTGAAGGGAACTGACTCAAGCCATAAATTTATAAGTCTCTTCCTTTCTACAGGAGGAGGGTCATTATTTTCTATGAAAGGTTTTATAGCAATTGAGATATACTCAAAGATCCAGGCACATGATTAATGATGCACATCTCTGCTTCACAAAGATGTATTCATGGCAAATCCTTTGAAGAGTTAAGGTTGGATGGAACTTTTCGAGACTATTTTTTTTTTAAAGATTTTAGTTATCCATTTTAGAGAGAGAGAGAGAGCACGAGTGGGGCAGGGGGCAGAGGGAGTGGGAGAAGCAGACTTCCTTACTGAGCAGGGAGCCCGACGTGGGGCTCGATGCCGGGACCCCGGGGGTCATGATCTGAGCTGAAGGCAGATGCTTAACCGACTGAGTCATCCAGGCGCCCCTTTTCAAGACTATTTTAAGAAAGCATTTGTATCACGATTAACCTAATTCATCACTAACTTACCGTGAGAGGAGTAATAACTAGTCTTGGGCATGCACCCAAATACTCGTAGCCATAAGTGTACTGAGAGAGCGCCATCCTAGCCACACAATTATCCACATCTACATCCCAATAATAGCGCAGTTGTCTCTGCCAGTCAAAGGAATTGACTTCCTCTACCTGTATAAGTGGTAACAATGATATATATATTAGATGCACTAATTTCAGGAAGAAATATATGATTTTACTTAAATAAAAGTTACCTTGGCTTGAACAAGTTCAGTGACTATGTCTCTTGCATGTACATCAATAGTAATTAAGGCAGTTATGATGTTTCTCTGTAATTTTGGAAGACTGCCTCGAACTATCACTGCCAGGGCATTTAATCTCTACAAATCAAAAGAAAACCTGTCATAATGAATTTTCAAAAATCAGCTTACATATCTATATTTTTTACCATCTTTTTCTATTTTTTACTATTAAATTTGCAGCAGACATTTGCCAAAACTAATTTAAAAAAAAATTTTTTTTTTTTTAGATTTTATTTATTTATTTGAGAGAGAGAGACAGAGATAGTGAGAGAGAGCACAAGTGGGGAGGAGAGGGAGAAGCAGGCTCCCCACAGAGCAAGGAGCCCGATGCGGGACTTGATCCCAGGACCCAGAGATCATGACCTGAGCCGAAGGCAGCTGCTTAACTGAATGAGCCACCCAGGCGCCCCTGTGACCTGAAATTCTATGAAGTCCTCAAGAGATGGTGTTCTCGCATCTCAAGAAAGTTGTTTCTTCCCTTTTCTGTTTCAAAGGTAATTTAAAAAAAAAATGCAAACTTGCCTGGAAGTAGAATTAAATTTGTAGTTAAAGATTGGGCATACTGTAAAATGGCATTCCTGAACTACAGCTTAAAAGTTCTTGTAGAATGGTATTTGGATTCAGTTATTTATTGTGTTATTGCTGGCTGCCTGAGGATTCTCTAGAATGGTAGAAAGGCACATCTTAAGCCTAAGAGTAGAAATGGCACAAATCCTGGGGTTTTCCAGGATTTGAATAAGCTTCTGTGAGAGATATCCAAGACCTACTAAATACAAAGTCTCCTTAAATGTTGCAAACCATTATAATTCTGAGATTTTCCTCTTCAAATGGTCTTTTCCTCCTATTTTTATAAGCATTCTTATAAATATTACACAAATATCAAGGTAGTGTTCCTAAGAAAACCTGAACATAAATGGTTTTCGTAAGAACCCCAAAGCTTTGTAAGGCAGGTCAGAGCATTAAAATTTCTGAAGTATGTGACTTGCATTAGCCAAATCAAAAAAACCTCCTGAGACCATCCTGCACAGCATTATGTTCACTGTCACCCGGTTAAACATCTCACCTCAAAGTTTACTTTCTCAAAATCTTCCAGGGCCTCTACGTGGTTACCATCTTCTCTTTCCAGACACTCAGTCAAATCACGGCACCACATTATTTGAGAAATGGTCAGGATCACCTGCATGGAAACATGGTCCTTAAGTATGGGATGCATCTCACCAGCAATGGACTCAGAGGTGGACATTTAAGGAGTGTGTTACTTGAGAAGGGTGGCCAGCAGTCACCCAGTCTGTCCTTGGTTTCCCCTGATAGTCGGCGATGGCAGCTTTGCTCAGGCGACGCAGAGAAGTGAACATGGCTTCCTCCACTTTACCAAGCCATTCCTCCACGTTGCCCCGGGCTTTCAGGCCTTTTCCCAAGCTAACCTAGCGGACAATCAGCAATGATAACATGTTCAGTGTGGCACTTGCCAGCCATACATCCTCTGTACTTCTATAACAGAACCCTGACACGCTGAAGCCTATCCACAAATACTAGAAACTTCTATTGATGTCCCACTCTACATCTCTCTTTACCTCCTTTTTTTTTTTTTTTAACTGCTTCCCTTTGGAGCCAAATCCCTGAAAAAAGGAGTATATGTGTCTACATGAATTCCTTCACTTTCTTTTCCTACTTACTGCCATTTGATTTTCGGCCCCAACTATTCCTCTAAACTTGTTAAGGTCATTAAGGTTACCAATGGTCTTTCAGTTGTCAAGTCCAGTTGATACTTTTTAGTCCTACACATATTTATTTCTTGGACTTCCAGTGACCTGACTGCCCTGCTTGTCTGGGTCTCTTAGTTCTTCTACCTTCCCTTTAACTTTCATGTTTTCCCTGGATCCTAGCCGTGGTCCTCCCCTTTCTCTTCTTCTGCACTAGTGATGAGCAAATTCTTTTGCAAGAGGGTCAATTCAGGACAAGTAAAATGTTTATAGGTTCCTGCCACTTCCGTGGATACATCTCCTGCTCTAACTGAACTGAAATCCTTGGCATTTCCCCGCACATTTCCTCTGTATGAAATGCTTTCCCTCTCATGTCTCTGCTCCATCTTCTTTGGCTGTGTGTGTGTGTGTGTGTGTGAGAGAGAGAGAGAGAGAGAGAGGGGAGAGAGAGAGGGAGGGAGGGAGAGATTTCTCTCTGTGAAGTCCTGTGGTTCTCCACAATTTGCTAATGGATTCACTCCCTTGGTGTTTACTGTATGCCAGGCTATTATCCAGTGTCCTGGATACACCACAGCAAACAATGACAACTAACACTTTCATAGCACCCACTGGGTACAGTTCTAAGTAATTTACATAGAATTATTTGTAAATTATATATATACACACACACACATTTCAAATACTATTTGAAAATCCTCAGCATCTCATTAATCAGGCACTATTACTATTCTTCATTTTATAGATGAGGTTAAAGGATGGGACTTGAATCCAGGTGGCCGGGCAGGAGACTCAGCGCTCTTAACCAGCTCACTCGTCTGCCTCTTGTGGAGAGTTGAGTAAGGCTGGGCTCCAGTTATCTCCACTCTGTTCCCAAGAACAAAGCACACACCTCTGTTACTGCACTTACTGTGGTACTTTTCAATCATTTGTTTGACTGTATCTCCACTAGAGCTCTTTGCAGGCAAGAATTTCATCTTTGTTATCCTTGAAACTGCTGAGCCCACAGAGTACGATGCGGTAGCACTTGATGAATGCTTAGAGTGACAGACAGTAAATTTCTACCCTCAACCCTAGAAGGGCAACAAAGCTTCCCTATAAAGAATCATGAACAAAAACACCTCACCCGTTCTCCTTCTGGTGATAGCATCGCTAAAATATCGTTAGTGTAAATTTTTTCTGGCTCTCCTTCCACACCAGGAATTTTTCCTTCAGTAGGAGGCATGAGAGCAAATTCAAGCTTTGAAATGGAGTCAAAGCATTTCCTTAAGTGTGGCTGCACAGCTTGGGGATTTCGTGTCTGGGCCAGAATCTCCAGAAGTTCATCATTTGACAAGAAGTAAAATCTGGATTAAAGAAAATACTTAAAATATAACTTCAAAGTGAAGGAAAGCCTTATGTAGACATGAAAGATAAATCCCTTAGCCATATCTCTTTCCCAATCACTGATTTCCTGAACTTCCAACCTACCAGCCCTGGGTTTCTGGGGAGACCACGTGTCTCTACAATTGTTACGGAGACTAGTGTGGATGCATCTCAGACATCCAGAATTAGTGCCTGATACATAAAAGATAGATATTTTTCAAAAAATTATAAAAAATGCTAGCTCTTGCTATGACATTGATTTGCTCTAGAGTGAAGATATATTATTTGTTTTCCCTAGAATCTAGCCTTAGTACTTTACACCCCCCTGCTTTCAATACCTAATGTGTTGGGTAGATGGATGGGTGGTTACAGGAGCTTTATTTGGTTCTGTGAATATCCACATGTGGCCCATGCCAATGTGATCCTGCATGGGATTTTCTTAGATCTTGCCCACCAGGGCCATTTAGAGTCATGAAGACACCATCGGTAAAGAACTGGAGAAGGGGCATTCCTGGATGCCCAGGGATAAAGGCCTGGCCAGAGAAGACATTTCACTTCTGGAGTGGAGGAGGCTACCTATGAGAGATCCCTTGGTTTTGGAGGGAATGAATGGTAAAGAGCCCATGGCAGGCCCCACGTGGAAGAGAGGGGGCCAGATATGCATCAGCCTAGTCAGGCTGCTCTGCTGCCTTGCCTCTCTTCCCCTTGCCCCAAACCTGGAGACCTCAGAAACCTCATAGGGAGAGGGGAGGGTTGATCACCACATAGCCTCATCATCACTAAAGCCTTTAGACCTGCAACAATCTTGGGCAGGGAAGGGGGAAGTTTTCACTTTGAAAGAAGTTCAGAGTTTGATTATTAAAGATCATTTATTGGTTGACAAGAGGTTTTTGTTTGTTTGTATTATTATCTGAGAATGACCAGAAAATTCATGAGGTCTGCTCAAGATTTGGTCCAGGGGCAGGAAGAAACCTGCCCCCAGCAGGGAATGCAAAGGCAGTTATTAGTTAGAAATAAAGATGCTTTTGGTTGGACTCTATCGGTCCTGCTACTTTTACCATCCAGTAATAATTAATTTGTGCCCATGCCTCTTTTTCAGCTAACGAAACAGGGGGATAACTATAAAGATTGGACCATGAGCTCTGTGAGAGCAGGAATAGTACTGTATTCGTCTTGTGTCCCCAGGAACTAACTTGGTCTGCAGCTCACAGTATGTCTTCATGAAGGCCTGCAGGGTGAAATCAACACCACAGAGAGCCTCCTGACATAACACAGTAGCAGAACTAGTTCATGCAGTTCTAAGCAAAAGAACAAATAAAAGCGGATGCTTTTCAGTGGTCAATATTATCACCGGTAAATTTGTTTCCAGTTTTCTTTAAGTATCAAAAGTAGTATATAGATTTTCTCTGGCTTTGGGAGACTCAACTTGGGAACCACTCAATTAAGAGTGAAACAGACAAAAGGCACATTCCAAACCTCAAACTCTTTCATCTTTATCCATGTTGCCTGAAGGATGTTTTAGTAAGATTTGTGTATATTCTTTAAAGCCTGACCACTTCTGTTAAAACTCAACCAAATCTTCTGGATCTTGGATTTCTCGTGCACACACATACCCTGTTCTGGTCCCCAGCAACAACCCCTCTCAACCAAGTAACCCAATAAGTACCCACCCCTGGCTGCCACAGTGCTTGTCCAAGGACAGACCTTAAAGGCCATTTCCTTAACAACTAACAGGAAAATACCAGGGAAGATGAAACATTTTGCCAATGTCCTCTGTGTTACAGTACAGTGTGCCCTAAGGAATGAAGTTGGGAACTTTGGCCACCATCAAATAGTTTATCCTGGTTTTAAAAAAACTGTATTATAATGTTTATTTACATGACTATCCACCTGTTAACCATGAGCCCCATTAAGGCAGGATCCAGCCTTTTCTTCTTTGTATCTTTAGCACTGAGCATAACATTTGGTATGTTCTTGGAATAAAGAGATGAGTAAAAATATCATTTGGAGTTTGTGAAATGATCTCTTGGGCAACTTCTCCAGTGACACTCTTAGGTCACCGATTAGTGCAAAGAAACCTGCTCAGGCAACAGAGGGTCCTCTGACTTTTCGCATGCACCTCTATGGACGCATGCACAGGCAGGCACACACATGTGCACCCAACAGTGAAACAATGCTGAGACCTAGAATCCCTCCAGCACCTCGGGTACCTGCCCACTTAATCCTCCACCAAATATTGTACCTTTATCCTTGAGCCTTACACTCCCCAATCAAGATATCAGCTGGATTGATTCACCAATTATCGTATCTTTCTTGTTTCATTCTGGTTCCCTGATGTTTTGAGGTTACGGTTTGTTTTAAGTATATCCTTTTAAATTAATGGATAGTCTTCACTACTAAAAATATTGTAGGTTGCTTTATAAACTTACCTTGGAAAGATAACTCTTTTTGATTCTAAATATGCCTCTAGACACTTTTGAATTTGGTCAAGTAATGCATTATTATTTTGAAAAGTCTCCAGAAGTCCTGTTTATTGGGGGGGGGGGGAAGAGGTGTTGGTAAAATGGTGTTAAAATAAATAGAAAATACCATTTTAAGTGGAAGTAAAATATGATATTAACATTCTTTAAAGCTTTGGTTTTATTTGATAAAAAATGGTCGAAAAAATTTAAATTGCAGGAGGTGGGCTAACAATGTTAACTATTACTTTTAATAACATTATCTAATGGTAATTTTAATATTTACCACAGGCAAACAAGTATTCAATCTGAAACAATTTTTAGCTGGCACCCCCAACTGCTGGGAGTGCATAACCAAAGCCAAACCCAAGTACAGACCGTTGTGCATGCTAAGTACATTTTCACCTCTGGTCTTCACCTTTGTTCTTCTCTCTGCTTTTCATACCCTCCCTCAGATTTGCATGTGTCTCACTCCCTCTTTCCTGCTGCTTTATGCTCGAAAGCCACTCACTCTATCAAAAAAGCCCTCCACCACACACACACACACACACACACACACACACACACACACACACGGCAGCCCCCAGCTGTTCTCTAGCCCCTTATGCTGCTGAATTTTCCTTCATAGCTTTATCATCACCAAATGACATTTATAGGTCCACACTTCTTTATCTGAAATCCCTAGGACCAGACGTATTTTGGAATTATATATATTTTTTTAATTTCAAAAGTTATGTAACAAGTCTGCGGCAGCACTCTGTGATCACACACGTTAACATTATTGCAGCAAAAGGTTTGAATATGCATGTGGTAGGCAGAATAAAGGGTGCTCAGAGATGTCCGTGTCCTATTCCCCAGAACCTGAGAATACGTTAGTGTATACGGAAAAAGGAAGTTGGGAGATGTGACCAATGATCATGGGATGGGGAGATTATCTTGGATCATCTAGTGGGCCCAATGTAATCGGAGGGGTCCTTCGAGGAGGGAGGCAGGAGGGTCGGAGGCAGAGAGGAGATGTTAGGACAGAAGCAGAGGCTGAAGTGATTCAACTGCTGGCTGGAAGGTGGCTAGGAGTTAAAAAATGTGGGTGACCTTCAGAGCCCCAAAGTTTAAAAGTTTTTAATTCTATCACACCATATAGTTTTTCCTTTCTGTTTCTGTTTTTATGTAAGCGTCTTTGGGCAAAGGGCATAGCCCAGCAGGCTGCCTCTGCTTGACAGGGAAGCTGTCTAGAGCTATTCAGCAGAAAAAGTCATATGTTGCAGAACAACACACAAGCTTGCTGAGGCTTTGATAAAGTTCAATAACCATGTATGTGCACGCACCAATGCTTTGATTCCATATCCTTAGAAACAGAACTTATTAAAACACATTTCAGTCTTGAGATTAGAATTAAAATTTGTGGTAATATTTTTAAATGTTTTTAATGAATTAATGAAAAATAAGATGTGGAAATTTTTATGGTTATAAGTGTGTGAGAGCTTTAGCAGAATGGGTCAACTGAATGTGAATATATATCTTGTAGTCAAATTCTGACATGCAAGCCTCACTGAGACTCTGTGGCAGAATCCCCAAATTATAAAAGCAGCAAAAAGAATCAGATTCTTGGGGCACCTGGGTGGCTCAGTCGTTAAGCGTCTGCCTTCAGCTCAGGTCGTGATCCCACGGTCCTGGGATTGAGCCCGGCATCGGGCTCCCCGCTCAGTGGGGAGCCTGCTTCTCCCTCTCCCACTCCCCCTGCTTGTGTTCCCTCTCTCACTGTGTCTCTCTCTGTCAAGTAAATAAATAAAATCTTAAAAAAAAAAAAAAGAATCAGATTCTTGGGTGCCAAAACTATGAACTAAGCTGACAGGTAATAATAACAGTGATAATAATTAACAACAACAACAACAGTGTTCAATTCACATTGTTCAGCAAGAGAGTCGATGTGCCACAAATATTCCTGGTCATCAATGCTGACAAGAATCAAGGATTGACTGTACCCCATATTGCCAGAATCTTATAGGTGCTAAACATATTAGATGGTTGTAAACCCTTTTTATTTATTTTTTTTAAAGATTTTATTTATTTATTTGACAGAGAGAGAGAGAGACACAGCGAGAGAGGGAACACAAGCAGGGGGAGCAGGAGAGGGAGAAGCAGGCTTCCCGCAGAGCAGGGAGCCTGATGCGGGGCTCGATCCCAGGACCCCGGGATCATGACCTGAGCCAAAGGCAGACGCTTAACGACTGAGCCACCCAGGCGCCCCTTTTTATTTGTTTTTTAAAATTTTGTTTTATACCTGGTTGAGTAGCTGCTCGAAGAGCGTTAGGCAACCGGTTCACCTTCCTCATGATTTCTTTCCATGACTTATCCACTTGCAGGAACATCTTAGCCTCGGCAGGCAATTGCCTCTGAATATCTGGAGCATTAAAAATACTTTCTAGGTAGAGCCAGTTTCTCTGGCAGTTCAGCCACTCTTCCTAGGAGAAAAATATGGGCATTATCAAAATTTTCATCCCAAATCAAAAACACAGTTACATTAAAAATAATTACATGGGACTCATTATATCTTTTTCATTTGGGGGACTTCTCACAGGTTCTTTGAGATGAAACCTCCTTACAAGGTCCAAGACTCACTGCAGCCTAATTTCAACCCATGCTCTACTAGGTAGAGTTATAATGAATCTACTGTGTGGTAACTAGAGTGGACCCAGAGAAAGAGGATTAAAATGCCCAGAGGAGACAGTCTAAGGGGAGGCAAGATACTTAAAGAACTCTGAAGGTTGGGAAGTGTTTAGTGACTATTTCCAAATACAGAAAGGGTTGCCCAAAAAAAAAAAAAAGGTTTTTTGAGTTTTTCCTTTTTTTGGCCTCAGTTATATCTATATTCTTTCCTCTCTTTTTAAAAAAGAAATATGATTCATTTTCTTCAATCAAAAAAGTAAAATCAGAACACACGGCAAGTACAGAGGACTGGAGGAAGAAGAAAATCACCCACTGCCTCTGTCACTATTCATCAAAGAAACCAGAAATGCAGTGTCGGGACCTAGTTCTCGCTGTCCTCTGTGCCTCCCGCCAGTGCATGTGTCGGCCCAACATCTGTGAGTTTCTCACTTCTCACTCTGGATTCGGGGGTTATGCCTGAGGCCTAGTGTCACAACCACTCCCTGATTTATCTCAGGTCTCTTACTTTCCAGACAGTTAATTCTTTGGAGAGTCCCCACTAGTCGGCACTTTATGGAAGGGCCCTCTATGAAAACATTACTTTGCTCTGCAGTCCCTCCCTTCATAGGGCTCAGCCATCATACAGGAGGCCAGACAGGGGTCAGATTATCAGGGGTTCATCAAAGAGGGTGCATTCCTGAAAATGAACTCTATGAAACAAAGTTGGAACAAACGATCTTTTCCTACTTAGTGCCTTTATTATTTCACAGATAACATTTCATATTAGAATATTTAGAAACCTAAACGTAATTAAATCAAGCTAAACATCTGAAGTCTAAGAAAGAGATTGGATGGGAACAAAGTAAGATCAGTGTAAGTGGATTCTTTGTTCTACCATGGGATAACTTGAGGTAGAAAAAAATAAAAAGGAAAGGTGTACCACAAGGAAGGGTACCAAGGAGACTTTAAGCAAGTGTGTGTTTTTCTAGTAAATACGAGGTTGTTGTGGCATTGTCAGAGGCTGTCTAAAAGCTGCGAAGGCCTGAAGCTTAGAAGCCCGGATATTCCCTGCCTGAGCTTAATGCTGTTGCATTAAGGTTTAAGCCAGTTAGTAAGTTACCAAAGCTGTCTGCCATTTTGGGATAGAAACTGGTTGAGGAGGGAAAGTCTTTCACTGGAGTGTATGCATAGGCAGATTGTTCTTAGAGGTGCTAATTCTTCTAATTGACAAGAAGGCCCTTTCTTTTCCAATTATGAAGTTATAAATATCAACTGGCCGAGATACTTAGGGAGGGGAAGAGGGTGGTATGGAGGGAATGAGAGTAGCTCAAGACAAGGGCTCATATTCTTAGGGTGAAAAACCCTTGGAGCTTCTCTGTTTTTTGAACTTTAAATTCTGAAACCATTGGTGGCAGGGTTCAGTCACTGACAACACAAGTTCATTGAATCATTTCAAGAGCTGAATGATTTCAAAAGCTCTCATCTCAGGAGAAGATTCAGTTTTCATACTGGGGCAGTGATCACTTTAAAACACAGAACAAAAATAATTTTTTTTAATCTTAAGAATTAATGAATACTCAAAATGCTATCTTGAATCATGATACCCATGAGTACTTCCCATCATCTAGACCTGCATCTAGAACTCCACTATAAAATCTTTTCAGGCATGTTTTAGGTTTCTGTGAAAACTTTGTTTAAATGTAAACTTCATACCACACTGTCAGCTTTGTCTCAATAAAACTATAGATTTATAAATAAACACAAAATGTGGGCAACATCTAGGAGCTGAGGATGACCTCCACCTGATAGCCAGCAAGAAATTGAAGCCCTTAGTCCCAGAGTTGTGAGGAAATTATTTCTGCCAACAACCTGAATGAGCTTGGAAGTGGATCCTCCTTGAGTTGAACCTCTGATGAAAACCAAGTCCTGGCCCACAACTTGATTGAACCTTTGTGAGACCCTAAGTAGGAGACTTAGTTAAGCCATATCTGAACTCCTGACCCACAGAAACTGTGATATGTATAATAAATATAGACCGTTTCATACCACCAAGTTTGTGGTATTTTGTTTCATGGCAATAATAACTAATTCAAGAGACATGGCATAATTATATAAAGAAGAACTTAGTATATTTGCATTTTCTTTACATTCTGAATATAATAAAATGTCAACAATTAAATCTTATCTAAACTACATCATATTTAAATGATTGGAGAAATGATTTCTAAAGTACCATGGCTCTCCAATTCTCTGAGTGCATGAAATTGCCCTCACTCACCAGTGTTTGATTAAATAAGGCAAGTTGTTTCTGCCAGTCATCCACTCGAGTTTTCAATGGACCAACATAACGTGATGAGGCAATGGTTGCGATGTTGATGGTGCTGTCATCAAGGAGGACCTTTAAAGAAAGAAGAAGAAAATATGCAGCATTATGAGTTTGTGCTCTCAAAGATAATTACAGATGTTTAATCCCGAGAGTCCACTTAAAAGCCAACTTTTTAAATAAATAGCTTAGTCTCACCTACTGTTTCCTACCCATCCTTTTCCCTTCCTCATCCACTTCAGTGGCTCACAACCCACTCTGACGTTCTCTCAAATGTCACCAAGAGACTTTTGATTGCCAAATCTTGGCTATTTCTGTAATTATTAATGGCACATGTTTTTTGTTTGGTTCAATACTCCTCTCTCCCCCTACTTTTAGGTATCTGGTACCTTCTTTACACCATTTGGTCATCTAAGCTTTTATTTCTCAAAGGATTCAAAACTTGCAAAATTAAAAAGTTTTAAATTAAAATTAAAATTATCTTCTCTATCTAATGAAACATCACTTTATCTCAATTATCTTGCAGAAGAGGGAAACTGAACTCATTCATATCAAGCTTAGAAGGACTATAAACAGTTTTCTCTCTACCTCCTTCCCCTACTTTTCCCCTTCCACTACAGCAACCGTTACAGAACATGTGCATTCTGTAAAAAATGTGTTTGTTAATCTAAAGGATTTTAATTGCCCTATTTAAATTATAAATTTCTTGAGAGCAGAAGCCCCATCACCTAGCATCACTTGGCCTCCTACTACCTGACTTCATCTTGGGTTTGCTCTTTCATCTACTGCCCAGAGTGACATCTGGTCTTGCTCTTCCAACCTATACCTGGCAAATCCATCTCATCATTAGTTCTGGTGTGGGTACACCTAAATGCGCCAGGGCTTTGCTTTTTAAATTAGGCCATAAGACACAGATCCTTTTGCTAAACAAATGTGTCTTTGAATTTTAAATCACTAAGAATATTCCAAACACATGGATTAGATTTATTTTCTTTTATTGTTCATAGAGTATAGCCATCTACTCCTAATCTCAAAAAATTCAAGTGAACTTAGTTTCCTAGTATGCTATAAACCTGAAATGCTCATTCATGTTTCTTTGCCTCATTGAAATAGTTTGAAATGCCCTTCATTCTCATCTATGTCTGTCAAATACCATTTATTCTTTAAGGTCCAGCATGTCTTGGCTGGTCTAGGAAGGATTCTGTGATCACTTCAGCCATAAATTATCTCTTATTTTTCTAAACTCTTCCACTGTTAACTACAGGATTATAATTCATATATATGCTACTTTTATTGCTTTGCTAAATATTTAATGTACAAGCATTCCTGTCAATTATACATATTCATATTTTGCCTTTCCAATTAGATTTTTTCTTAGTAACTCTCATATTTCATTCCTTCATCATAATCTCCCATAGAAGATTCAGGAGTAGGTCTGACCAATCTTTACCATGGTTTTTTTTTTTTTAAGATTTTATTTATTTGGCAGAGAGAGACACAGCGAGAGAGGGAACACAAGCAGGGGGAGTGGGAGAGGGAGAAGCAGGCTTCCCACTGAGCAAGGAGCCTGATGCGGGGCTCGATCCCAGGATGCTGGGATCATGACCTGAGCCAAAGGCAGACGCTCAATGACTGAGCCTCCCAGGTACCCCTACCATGGGTTTTCAATAACCCAGTTACCCTACCTGTATGTCATCTGTGCCGCCCAGAATAAACACATCTTTGGAGTCACGGTGAGGGAGAACGACGAATTCGGTTGTTTTCCAAGAATCCTCCACCTTAGAAATAATTCACATTTTAGGATACTTAAATTCATTTCTGTTTAGGTACTCAATAAATGCACGTAGAATAAAATAAGTGAAAACTCCATAATCATCCCATTTTCCTCTTTACTGCCTTTAAAATTCTTAAAATCCTCTTCTTGGTTAAAGGACACAGATATGCTAAATTTTATTGATGAAGATTAATACATATGAATAACTTATGATATGTTAATGTCTACCCCTTACCACTTTGTGCTTTAAATGTAAGGAAAATATTTCTTTTTACACAGGTGATTTGTAGGTATGTGTGTATTTTTAGGGTAAGGAGGTAGGTAGCTTAAGTAGAGGTAAGTAGCTTAAGTAGCTTCAGTGTCTTTTGTAGCATTTCACAGTTACTTTTTTCTGGTAGTTTGAAAGATGATGTATTTTGGTACAAAAGATCTTCCTTGGAATATGTTTTTTTATATAAGCATGGAAATATCAAACTTTGTTGTCATCAAGGTGGGCTATAAGCTAAGTAGAGAGAGGATACTGATCAAAGTGCTACTGATAATAATAATGATAATAAATGTAAGGAAACAACAGAAGGATGAATGATAATGAGAGAGTGAGAGCTGCAATGTTGAAAAACCCATCTAGATGAATCAAAAGTTGGTGATCTTCATGCTGAATATGAAAACCTACATTCCTTGATCTTCAGAACATATTTTTCAGATTTACCTTTTTAAGAATTGTTTCTAAGGCAGCTTCTCCAGAAGCCTGCCCAGAAATGTCCTGGATTTCTTGGCCAAAATCAAAAACACGCAACTCAGAGAGCTTCTGCAAGGTTAATGGAATTTCAAGGTCCACTAGGGAGGCATCAACTGTTTGTTCAATAGCTGCCCAATGTCTTGCCTTCAAAGTTGGGTTCCTCAAGTCAATGATAACTGGAAGCTGGAAAGCAAACACTCTCAAAGGCACCATGCTTTTTATCTTTTTTTTGACTATAGATATAGGAGTTTGTTTGTTTGTTTATTTCTTCTTTTTTTTTCAGTTAACATATAGTGTATTATTAGTTTCAGTGGTAGAATTTAGTGATTCGTCACTTGCATATACCAGCCAGTGCTCATTATGTCAAGTGCCCTCCTTAATGCTCATCACCCAATTAACCCATCCCCCCACCCACTTCCCCTACCTTAAAAACATAGCCCAAGGCTTCTGGTTTCAATTCAGGAATGTGGAGAACTGGAAAGAATACAACTTGTGCTCTTACAAAATAAAATTCTGGACAAACTGAAAATTAATGACTTCTATTGAGCCCATCAAAAAATTGAGGTTGCAGGGCAACCAACTAACTCAAAATCTGGGGAGAGACTGGTATCTGTAGATTTCTCCACAGCAAAAAAACAGGACCTGAGAATTTGCTTACCTAGGACAGATGCCTTGGGTTGCCACTTAAGCTAGCAAGAAGATTCAGCTAAATTTTAAAAATAAATTGCTAAAGAGTGAGCGTAGGGTAGCATGAGAGTGTGAAGTCCCTGGGGGCTACAAATACAAAGATGTTCACAGGGAAGATTGGGGAGAATCCTAAGAAAGTCTACCTTATGGTGTTGCCTGGGGGGAGGAACACAGCAGCCACTATTTTAACTCTAATCAACCCATTTCTCCTAGTTTCCCTATGGAACAAATGACTTAATGTCAGGGAAATGAGCAACAAACACTGTCATTTTAAGGCATTGTATAACCTACTGTAGATTTCTGTATATACCGGGAGAAACAGAATTGGAAAAATAAAAGCTCTACTCATGGGGGGAGGGAAAGAAATACATTCTAGGCTCATTACTACAGCTGGAGGAGGGGCAGGAATACCAGTGAAGGTCAACAGTCTGAGAACAAGGGACACAGTGCCTTACTAAGATAGAGGCTTAATCAGAACACCAATGGAATGCCCCTCCTCACCTCTCCCACTGGGCTAACAAATACTGAATAAAAATAACAGTGGAATACAGACTGATTAGTTGCAAGAGACAGATTCTCTCTGGGGACAATACACAGAGAGGACCCAAGGTCAGGGAGAAACAAAAATTGAAAAAATAATCTTTGGCAAATGAGCCCAAACCATAAACACAAGGTATCAAAAGAACAATTTGAAGGCTGTAGTATATTGAGGGTAACCATAGCAACATCAAACCTCAAATCTAGCCTAATTCCTTACTAGATTTAACATAACATGCCACACAAAAAGCCAAGTAGGAGGAAAGGCATGCTCATCTCCAGGCATAAAAATTATTTACTTCAGGGGCGCCTGGGTGGCTCAGATGGTTAAGCCTCTGCCTTCGGCTCAGGTCATGATCCCAGGGTCCTGGGATCGAGCCCCGCATCGGGCTCCCTGCTCCGCAGGGTGTCTGCTTCTCCCCCTCCTTCCTGCTCGAGCTCTCTCTCACTATCTCTGTCTCTCTCAAATTAAAAAAAAAAAAATTATTTACTTCAGTTATCTACTGTACTACATAAGATGTCTGGCTTTCAATAAAAATGTAGGAACTGTATAAAAGTTAAGATAAACATACACTTACTAGATAAAAACAAAAAACAAAATAAAAAGATAAACACCAGACTCAGATATGACACACAATGTTGAAATTAATAGAGAATTCAAAATAATTGTAATTAATATGGTAATGGCTCTCGTGGAAAAGGTAGGCAACATACAAGACCAGATGGGAAATGTCAATAGAAAGATGGAAGCTGGGACACCTGGGTGGCTCAGTTGGTTTAGTGTCTGCCTTCGGCTCAGGTCAGGATCCCAGGGTCCTGGGATCAAGCCCCGCGTCGGGCTCCCTGCTCAGGAGGAGCCTGCTTTTGCCTCTGCCTGCACTCCCCCTGCTTGTGCTCTCTCTCTCTCTCTCTGACAAATAAATAAAATCTTAAAAAAAAAAGAAAGATGGAAGCTATAATTAAGAATTAAATAAATGTTAGAATGGAAAAAGACAGCAAGAGAGATAAAGAATGCCTTTGATGAGCTTGACACAGCCAAGGATCCGTGGACTGGAAGATAAGTGAGTAGAAATTCTCCACACTGACATGAGAAAAAAATAGTGGTTAAAAACCCCAAACAACCAAAAACCAAAACCAAAACCACAGGCAGAGCATCCAAGAGCTACAGGACAATATCAAATGGTCTAAAATATGCAATAGAAATCTCAAAGAATAACATAATGGCTGCATTTTTTTTTTTTTCAAAATTAAAGACAGACACCAAACCACAGATCCAAGAAACTCAGGGAATGCTAAATGGGATAAATACAAACTGTAAACAACAACAACAACACACACCTGGGCATACCACATTATAAACTGACAAAAATGAAGAAAAAGAAATAATCTTGAAGACAGCTCAACCAAAAAATACATATTATCTACAGAAGAACACGGACAAGAACAATAAAAGATTTCTTGTAGAAACCATGCAAGCAAGAAAGTAATGAAAGGATGCTTTTAAACTGCTGAAAGAGAAAACAAAACCTGTTGACTCAGTATGATAAGTTTAAATTATCATTTGAATTATCATTAAAATAAAGAATAAAGACTTTTTCAAAACAAAAATTTAGGGAATTCATTGTTAGCATACCTACTCAATAAAAAATATTAAAGGAAGTTCTTCAGGCTATGAGTCAGAATCTTAGATCCATGCAAAGAAATGAAGAACACTAGAAATGGAATAAAGGCAAAATAAATTTCATTTTGTTTCCTATTTTGATTGTCCTGAAAGATGATTATATAAAATAAAAATAGAGGAGAACATAGGCAGTAACCTCTTTGACATCGGCCACAGCAACTTCTTTCAAGATACATCTTCAAAAGCTAGTGAAACAAAAGCAAAAATGAACTTTTGGGACTTCATCAAGATAAAAAGCTTCTGCACAGCAAAGGAAACAGTCAACAAAACAAAGAGGCAACCCACAGAATGGGAGAAGATATTTGCAAATGACACTACAGATAAAGGGCTGGTATCCAAGATCTATAAAGAACTTCTCAAACTCAACACCCAAAAAACAAATAATCAAGTCAAAAAGTGGGCAGAAGATATGAAAAGACACTTCTCTGAAGAAGACATACAAATGGCTAACAGACACATGAAAAAATGTTCATCATCATTAGCCATCAGGGAAATCCAAATCAAAACCACATTGAGATACCACCTTACACCAGTTAGAATGGCAAAAATGGACAGGGAAAGAAACAACAAATGTTGGAGAGGTTGTGGAGAAAGGGGAACCCTCTTACACTGTTGGTGGGAATGCAAGTTGGTACAGTCACTTTGGAAAACAGTGTGGAGGTGCCTCAAAAATTTAAAAATAGAGCTACCCTATGACCCAGCAATTGCAGTCCTGGGTATTTACCCCAAAGACACAGATACAGTGAAAAGAAGGGACATATGCACCCCAATGTTCATAGCAGCAATGTCCGCAATAGCCAAACTGTGGAAAGAGCCGAGATGCCCTTCAACAGATGAATGGATAAAGAAGATGTGGTCCATATATACAATGGAATATTACTCAGCCATCAGAAAGGATGAATACCCAATTTTTACATCAACATGGATGGGACTGGAGGAGATTATGCTAAGTGAAATAAGTGAAGCAGAGAAAGTCAATTATCATATGGTTTCACTTATTTGTGGAACATAAGGAATAGCATGGAGGACATTAGGAGAAGGAAGGGAAAAATGAAGGGAGGGAGCATCGGAGGGAGAGATGAACCATGAGAGACTATGGACTCTGAGAAACAAACAGGGTTTTAGAGGGGAGGGGGAGCGGGGATTGGTTAGCCCGGTGATGGGTATTAAGGAGGGCACGTACTGCATGGAGCACTGGGTGTTATACGAAAACAATGGATCACCACATCAAAAACCAATGATGTAAAAAAAAAAAAAAAAAACCAATGATGTATTGTATGTGACTAACATAACATAATAAAATTTAAAAAAAATAGTAGTAATATATTGCGCATATAGTATATATAAAGGTAAAATACAAAAACCAAAATGATGAGGTACATCAAAGGGACAGAGAAGTCAACTCAGAGAGTTCTCAATAGCCGAAGTTGTAATGATTTAAGCAAACAATAAATAATGTAGTATTGTATTATAATCCAAATTATAAAATAAATATCCATGAGTTTATATTGACATAAATAAACAACCGAATGGATGGTTGGATTACTAGACAGATAGATAAGCAGACAGAGAACAGATAAATCTATACAGAAAGATACAAATTATCAACATCAACAGTGAAAAATGGGACATCACTTCTGATCCCACATACCTTTTTTTTTAAAAGACTTATTTATTTATTTTAGTGAGAGAGAGTGAGTTGGGGGAGTGGCAGAGGGAGAGAATCTTCAAGCAGACTTCCTGCTGAGCACAGAGTCCAACACAAGGCTCGATATCACAACTCATGAGATCATGAACTGAGCTGAAACCAAGAGTTGGAAACTTAACCGACTGAGCCAGCCAGGTGCCCCAGATCCCACATACTTTTAAAGGATAATAAAGAAATATTATGATCAACTCTATGTCTACAAATTCAACAATTTGGATGAAATGGACCATTACTTTGAAAAATACATTATAAAACCCCTCAAGAAGAAATAGATAACCTAAATAATTCAATATGTATTAAAGAAATTCAATTTGTAGTTAAAAGCCTTCCGAAAAAGGAGACTTCAAGCTGAAATGGCTTCACCGGTGAATTCTACTAAACACTTAAAGAAGAAATAATATTAATTCTATACTCTTTTCTCCAGAAAACAGAAGAAGGAACCCTTCCAAACTCATTTTAATGTATAAAAAAAGCTCCTAAAATTAAAAACTGAATTTAGTAACATCACAGGATATAAGATCAATATACAAAGGTCAATAGTATTCAGTAGTATTCTGCTATATAGCAGCAATAAACAATTGGAATTTGGAATTAAAAACAATATTATTGGGACGCCTGGGTGGCTCAGTTGGTTAAGCATCTGCCTTCAGCTCAGATCATGATCCCAGGGCCCTGGGATCAAGTCCCACATCAGGCTCCTTACGGGAGCCTGCTTCATGCATGCTCCTCTCTCTCTCTGACAAATAAATAAATAAAATCTTAAAAAAAAAAAAAAAAACATTATTTAGGATAACAAAAAGTGTTTAATTATAAAACTAACAAAATACATGCAGAATCTGTGTACTGAAACTATAAAACTTCGATGAAAAAAATAAAGGAAGACTTAACTAAATGAAGAGATATGCTGGTAACAGACTGGAAAACTTCATCTGGTTAAGATGTCAGTTCTCTTCAAATTGATCTATACATTCAACACAATCCTTCAAAAATTCCTGGCAATTTTTTGTACATATTGACAACCTAATTCTAAGATTTATATGGAAAGATAAAGAAATTAGAATAGACAAAATGATTGTGAAGAAGAAGAACAAATTTGGAGGACTTAAACGTACTACCTGATTTCAAGACTTACTAGCTATAGTTATTAAAACAGTATAGTATCGGCGAAAGAATAGATTCACAGAACAACAAAACAGAATAGAGTCCAGAAATAAACTAAAAAATATAGTCAGCTGACTTCTGGCAAAGGTGCAAGGGCAGTTCAATGGAGAAAGGATAGTCTTTTTAAATAATGGTGCTGGATTGAGTGGATATCCAAATGTAAAAAATGTACACCTTGACACATCTCTCATATTTTATGCAAAATAACTCAAAATAATTCATAAACTTTAATGTAAAAAAAAGTAAAACTATAAAACTTCTAGAGGCAAATACAGGAGAAAATCAGTGTGACCCTTAAGTTTAGCAAAAACATTTTTAGATAATATACTAAAAAGATAATCCATAAAAGCAAAGAATATAAATTGAACTTTATTCATATTAAAACCATTTGCACTTTGAAAGTCACTGGTAAGGGATTGAAGAGACAAGACACTGACTGGGAAAAAATATTTTCAGGTTACATATTTGAAAAAGGAGTTGGATCCAGATTTCAAAAAGAACTCTTAAAATGCAATAATAACAAAACAAGCAACCCAATTAAAAATGGGGCAAAGAGCCAAACAGACATTTCAGCAAAGAAGATAAAAGGATGGAAAAAAGACATTTAAAATATACCCCACATGATTAGTCACTGGAAAAATGCAAACATGACTGCCATGAGATACTTCTATACATTTACTCGAGTGACTGAAATGAAAACCAAACCAAACCACACAGAAAACCTCCCGAGCAATAAGGAGTGCTGGGGAGGATGAGGAACAGCTAGAATTCTCACACACGGCCTGTGGGAAGGCAAAATGTTATAGTCCTTTGAAAAACAGTTAGGCGAGTTTCTTCTAAACATATACTTACCACGCCACCTAGAAATCCCACTCCTAGTTACCTACCCAAGTGAATTAAAAACTCATGTTCACTCAAAAAGCTGCACAGGACTGTTGAGAATAGCTTATTAATAATTGCTATAAAACTGGTCACAACCCAAATGCCTTTCAACAGGTGAATGGAAAAACCAACTGTGATAATCTATATAGTGGAATTATTACTCAGCAATAAAAATTAACAAACTATTGATTCACCTAACAACATAGAAGAATCTTTTTTTTTTTTAATTTTGTATTTCAATTCAATTAACATATAGTATATTATTAGTTTCAGAGGTAGAGTTAAGGGATTCATCAGTTGCATATAACACTCAGTGCTCATTATATCATGTGCCATCCTTAATGCCCATCACCCAGCTACCCCATCCCCTCCAACCTCCCCTCCAGCAACCCTCAGTTTGTTCCCTATAGTTAAAAGTCTCTTGCGGTTTGTCTCCCTCTCTGACTTTGTCTTATTTTATTTTTTCTACCCTTTCCCTATGTTCATCTGTTTTGTAAGAATCTTTTTAAAAAAATATTCCAATTCACAGAGATGTGCAACTATCACCACTATCTAATTTTAGAACTATCACTATGAACTACTTATTGCTATCTAATGACCCCAAAGGAAACTCCATACCCATTAGCTTTCATCACCCATTTCTCCTCCACCACAGTGTCTGGTAACTACTAAATTTACTTTCTCTATTGATTTCTCTACTCTAGACATTTCATATCTATGACACCATATGCTATGAAGTCTTTCTATGATTGGCTTCTTTCACTTAGTATAACATTTTCAGGGTTCATCTATGCTATAGCATGTATCAAAACTTCATTCCTTTTTATTGCTGAATAATATTCCATTGTATAGATATATTACATTTTGTTGATTTATTCATTAGTTGATGGACATTTGGGGTTTCTCCACTCTTGGCTATTATGAATGATGTTGCTATGAACATTCATATACAAGTGTTTGTGTAAATATATGTTTTCAATTCTCTTAGATAAATGTCTAGGAGCAGAGTCCCTTTTGAGAAACTGCCAAACTGTTTTCCAAAGAAGCTATACCACTTTATAATCCCACCAGCAACATATGAGGGTTCCAACTCTCCAGATCCTTACCGACACTTACTATATAATCTATCCTTTTGATCATAGCCATTCTGATGGATGTGGACTGGTGGCTCATTGTGGCTTTGATTTGCATTTCCATGATGGCTAATGATGTTCAGCCTCTTTTCGTGTATCTTCTGTGGGGACATGTCTGTTCAAATCCTTTGCCCATTTTATTTTATTTTATTTTTTTAAAGATTTTATGTATTTATGGGATGCCTGGGTGGCTCAGTTGGTTAAGCCTCTGCCTTTGGCTCAGGTCATGATCCCAGGGTCCTGGGATCAAGTCCCACATCGGGCTCCTTGCTCAGCAAGGAGCCTGCTTCTCCCTCTGCCTGCCTCTGTCTCTCTCTCTCTCTGATAAATAAATAAAATCTTAAAAAAATATATTTAAAAAAGATTTTATTTATTTATTTGACAGAGAGAGACATAGTGAGAGCAGGAACACAAGCAGGGGGAGTGGTAGAGGGAGAAGCAGGCTTCCCGTGGAGCAGGGAGCCTGATATGGGACTTGATCCCAGGACCCTGGGATCATGACCTGAGCCAAAGGCAGACGCTTAACGACTGAGCCACCCAGGTGCCCCTCCTTTGCCCATTTTAAAGGATTATTTCTCTTTTTATTTTTGAGTTAGAAGAGTATGTTATATATTCTGAAGAGAAGTATCTGGATGTATTTTAAATGCATTTTTCTAGGTGAACACTGCCAGACCCAAAAGGCTGCATATTGTATAATTCCATTTATATCGTATATAAAATGAAGAACTTTAGGGACAGAAAACAGGCCAGTGGTTGCCTGGGGTTGGCTGACTACAAAGAACAGCTTATGGGACTTTGGGGGGTGATGGAACTATTCTGTATGGTACTGTTGTGTTTTATACATGACTCTACCCATTTGTAAAACCCCACAGAACTGTATACCATAAAAAGTGACTTTTACTATATGCAAATATTTTTAAAAAATCAACCAGAACTCTGAAGGAATGCAAGATGAATAAAGACTGTGACAAATAAATTTGTTTACAATCATATGATATAATCACACAATGGGCAAATGAAGAAGAAAGAGGCTGACATAAGAAACTTTGGGAAAGTGTTTTCACTAGATATTGTAAAACTAAAGAGGGAGACACTGCAAAAACGCTCTTCTTGTTGCGCCTAAAGTTTTGCTTACTTTTCCTACCCATGTCTTCTTTTAGTCCTTTATCTCATCTTTTAAAAAAATCTAAAACTGCTTAAAAGGATAAAATCATAATACTTTTCATTCCCATTTCAAGTACTGGTTCAGCAGTGATAAGTTTCAAAGAGCCAGTCTCACACACCCACTGCTGGGCTTCCCAACTGTCAAGTCATAGCACATCTGGAAAATGGCATATTTATTTGGTGCAGTGATATAAATGGACAAGGCTGCACTAGCCTCATTTGGCTGTCTAAGGCCTGAGTGGATCAGTATCTTGGCATACCTACAACCCATTACTGCACTAAGCTCCCTACCACTTGGGAAATTCTTACTCTGAATGCTGCTTGAACCAAGGTATTCAATTCCATGATTTGGCCAGTTGGAGATAGGGATGTAGTCTGCCTCTGAAAAAATTTGTCTATTCTTTCTTTTCTCTCTGCAAAGCTGACTAATTTAAACAGGGAAGAATTCCTGACTTTCGTCTCATTAGCATCAAGTAGTAACAGACTGACCTGGAGTTTTTGAAATAATTTCTACCGAACTTACCTTTTCTTTCATTTTTTCCACCTTATGTTTTAGCTGGGGAACTACACTGTTGGGTGGCAAGCCCTTTTCCAATTGAGTCACAAATTTGGCATATTTAGAAACTTGACTATTCAGGAATTCTGGATCCAGGCAGTCAAACTTGGACTATAAATCAGAAAGAGAAAAAAAAAGTTAAGACATGATAAAGGCAAGCTTGAAATAGTAAAATTTTTTACTTTACTAGACTTTCCAGTAGTTAAATTGTTAATCCAAATCAGCTCTTTACTTTTGGAAATGGCTTTACATATTAAGACTGCTAATAGTGTATCAGGCTTATTCCTTATTCCTTATTCACTTGCTTATTCCTTTCATGTTCTTGTCTCCTACATCATCAAATGTAGTATTGTAATCCCTGTAATTTATTCCTGAGGGCCAACTCTTGGAAGGAGACCACTAGATACTTCTTACTCTTACTAACTAGAACTTTCTCACCCAGTAGTCTCCTATTATTTGATTATGTACCCCTTTAATATAAATGATTTAAAGATATACCCCAAAATATACATGTATCTATAAATATATTTCTCAGTTCTATAAACAGAGAAAGACAAATACTGTATGATCTCACATGTGCAATCTAAAACAACAACAAAAAAATGAAATGAAAGGAAACTTACAGAGAACAGACTGGTGGTTGCCAGAGGTAGGGCTGGGAGGTGGGGGAAATGGGTGAAGGAGTAAGAAGATATAAATGTCCAGTTATAAAATAAATAAGTCATGGGGGTGTAATGTACAGCATGGTGACTATAGTTAACAATACTGTATTGCATATTTGAAAGTTGCTAAGAGAATCGATCTTAAAAGTTCTCATCATAGAAAAAAAATTTCATAATTATATATGACAATGGATGTTAACTAGACTTACTGTAGTGATCATTTCACAATAGACACAAATATTCAATTGCTATGTGATATACCTAAAACGAATATGTTATGTGTAGTTATAAACCTTCATTTTTCTTTTTTTCCTTCTAGGTTCAACATTTCCTTTCTGTCCTCTAATGGGTCTTTTTGTATGTTTGGGATGACATCATCCCATTTTGGACGCTTCTGTTCTGAACTATGGTGGTAATCAGAAAACTCTCTAAGCTTTTTCTTTATACCTCAGGAGTTTTTCTACATTCCTCAGGAGCTTTTTCTACTTCTGAGGTAAGTGACAAAGGAGTTATACAAGAGCACTTAAAATTCTTTGATATTATATCATATATTTGTTTGTTTTCTATTTTCTTCACCAAAAGGTAAGTTCTGTGAGGGTTTGGACATTATCGTTTTTAGTCTCTACTGGTATACCCAGCACTTAGAACATTATCTGGGAAACACTTTCTGTGTTACTGGTGTTTAAACCAGACATGTGACTTCTAATTACAGGTATCAGCACAAGTAGGCTGAATGAGCAAGTGTAAAACAGTACCTGTAAAGTTGATGGTATTTCTAACATGTCCATATCACACTTGAAAGAAGAGATGATCATCTATTCTGCCTTCTAGAGGGTTGACCCTTATCAAGGTTTGAATATACAGGTAGATCCTAAAAATCAAATTCTATGGTGGCTGTTGGTACTTGGCCCCCTAATTAAGGTAATTTACTGTTGAGCTCTTAAGGGAAGATCCTAGATCTCATTACTCTGATTCTGTTCTATCACAGTGAACAAAATGGCTTCCTTTTTTTCAAAACCAGAACAGAAACAGAAGTTAACAGAAATCTAAAGGGTGTAGATCACAAATAAAATCCTACAATCTTCAAGAACACTTGGGTGTAGTATATCATGACAATATTGTATTCAGAAGCCACAAAGCAGTTAAACATCAGGCAGTGAGATCTTTTGATGCTTCCTTCATTTAGCCTTCTTAAATGGGGGACCCAAGAAGCCTGTCTTACAAGAATGCATTCTGCTCTGTGGTATATAGTGACAGAAAGACCTTTACCCATTTCACTGGAAAGCTGATAACAATTACCATAAAACTGTAACATTGCATATTTTACTGAATTAAGACTACTCCAGATTATTAAAAATAATTCTTATTATTAGGATATTAAGTTTAGTTAATAAAAAATGATTTTGGGATTGAGAGGTTTTTTTGTTTTGTTTTGTTTTACCTTTAACCATTCTTGTTGGAGTTGATCCCATTCAGATAAAGAATCCCAGAGCAATTGTTTGAGTTTCAATTCAGCACTAACTTCTTCCAGAGCTTCAAACTTCGATACTTCTACCTTTAAAAATATAATAAGCAAAATGCCCTATTTAGTTTTCAGATGTAAAGATCTTATATTATCCTCCTATCAGTAATTCTTGATACAGTGACTACTTAGCAGAATATGGGTGGGTCCCAAATGGGGAAATAAAAGGAGCGATATAAACAAATGAAAAAAATAAATCATAAACCCTATGTATATTCAAATTTCCACTTGAGTGACAAAATATAACTCTTTACATTTCCTTAGAACTTAAATGTTCAGCAAAGATATAAATATGATGAATACCATCGGCATTCTTCTTCAAGTTGGATCATACATGCCTGGCCTTTTTTAGCAAAACAAATGAGTTTTCAGAGGTACTCATTTCCTTTGGGACATGTATAGCTAGATGACAGAAGAAGGAGATTTCTGTGCAGTAGCTGGTGGAGGGGATGGGGAGATTTAACATGGAAAGAACAGCCTGGTTTCTACCTCTTTCTAAGCCCCTGGGTTGTATATGAACACTGTAGGGAGAAAGACTGCAAGACAATCAAGAAGCTGTTTTCATAGAAGCATTTTAAAACTGCCTTGGCTTAGAAATGAACAAACCCCCAGGGGGGTTGTTTGCACGGAGATAAGCTAGGGCTTTGAACATTCCATCCAACAGCAGCTGAATACACATTCTTTCCAAGTGCACACAGAACATTCCCTAGGACAGATCATATGATAGGCTACAAAACAAGTCTTAGCAAATTTAAGATTAAAATCATACCAAGTATCTTTTTCAATCAGAATGGTTTGAAATTAGAAATCAACAAGAGGAGAGCTGGAAAACTTACAAGCATGTGGAAACTAAACAACACACTCCTGAACAACCAGGTTAAAGGGGAAATCAAAGGGAAATAAAACAAAAAAAACTTGAAACAAATGAAAACACAGCATGCCAAAATCTATGGGATGCTGCAAAAGCAGTTCTGAGAGGACAGTTTATAGTGATAAATGCATGTATTAAAAAATAGGAAGATAACAAACAATTTTACACATTAAGGAAGCTGAAAAAGGACAAACTAAGCCCAAAATTAGCAGAAGGAAGGCAATAAAGATCAGGGTGGAAATAAATTAGAGACCAGAAAAATAGAAAAGATCAATGAAATTAAGAGCTGGTTTTTCATAAAAGATGAACAAAATAGATAAACATTTAGCTAGATGAAGAAAAAAAAGAAGACTTAAATAAAATCAGAGGAGGGCGCCTGGGTGGCTCAGTTGGTTAAGCGACTGCCTTCGGCTCAGGTCATGATCCTGGAGTCCCTGGATCGAGTCCCACATCGGGCTCCCTGCTCGGCAGGGAGTCTGCTTCTCCCTCTGACCCTCCCCCCTCTCATGTACTCGCTCTCTCTCATTCTCTCTCTCTCAAATAAATAAATAAAATCTTTAAAAAAAAATAAAATAAAATAAAATAAAATCAGAGGAAACTTTATACCAGATACCACAGAAATACAAAAAATTGTAAGAGACTACTATGAATAGTTATATGCCAACAATTAAATTATATCACTTAAAAGAAATAGATAAATTCCTAGAAACATATAACCTACCAAGACTGAATCAGGAAGAAATACAAAATCTAAATAGACCAATAAGGAATAAGGAGATTGAACCAATAATCAAAACCTCCCAACACAGAAGAGTCCAAAAGTAGATGGCTCCAGGAGCAGATGGTTTTACTGGTGAATTCTACCAAACATTTAAAGAAGAACTAATGCCAATCTTTCTCAAACTTTTTCCCCCAAAACTGAAGAGGTGGGAATACTTCCAAAGTCATTTTATGAGATCAGCATCACCCTGACATTATGGATCTAACCTTGTCTTCATTAAGAATTAGAAGTAATTTCCTTAGGCCAGTTAGATCTTCACTCCTATCCCCCAAGTGACTGAGAGCTGCAGAAGGAAGGGTAGACCTGAGGTGATCATGAAAGAAGAATTAATCAAGAATGGATACAGAGTGTGGAAAGAAGGGGACATACTTTTATTTCAGGCTCTGGCTCAAGCAGTGCTATCCTTTCTGACCCAAGATGTGCCCACCTGTTAGTTATAACTTTTTATCAAGCAATGTTTCCTCAATACCTCACTTCCCACTGCATACTGTCCCATCTTGTAGGTCAGTTAACTCAACCTGGGAACAACTTTGAACCCTAGTTCTCCAATGCACAAATCTCAAGTACCGCACCAGTGACATCGTCTAGAGTCACACTCATTATTTTGCAGATTGCCCCCACCAAGTCCTGGGCTCTGGAATGGACAGCTCCTCAGATAACTTTCTGGCCATCCATCTGGGGCTCTGGAATAGATAGGTACATTCCCATGTGAGGTCCAGGCACTCCTCCAAGACTGCTGGAGAGACTAATAATACCTCTCATTGCTGGTGGCTCCCTGGGTTTGACCCTAGGAATCTCTTCTTTCCTATTCTCTTTTCTTTTTGGTCTCTTTAATAACTGTTCAGAGCACTTAAAGCTCTTACTCATTTCTCTTCATTTTTCTTGAGACTTCAAAACCTACCCTTTTTTGGGATCCATCTATTCCCTGGCTTAGCCAAATTCTCTTCTTTCACCAAATTGGCACATCAAACCAGGGCAAATCAGGCAACATTCATGGAATCGCAACACACACAAGAATGTAAAAGAAGCTTGAATATTATTCAAGAAAGACTAGAGGGGCTTTAATTGACTATGTTAAAAAATCCACATACATATTTTAACAAAGAAAGTGCAGTCCCTGGTCTGAGGGTTTACCTATAATTCATCATTATTTTTTTATTAAGAAAGATACTTTGTCTCTCATGTGTACTAATCTTTAAACACTTCAAAGGCAGAGAACACATCATATTTGTATTTCAGACCATTCTGGCACAATGACTAACACATAGGTGTCCAAACACTGAATGTTAGAGTCACATTCTTGAGGGTGGTTGTGCATCAATGCCATTTCTATGCATATGTTTTAAAAACAGATGTGTAGAGCTGTCCTTACCTTAAAATTCTTCTGATAGGATTTATACTGAAACGCACGTTTTTGAAGATCATCTAGAACTACCTGCAGCTCATTCAACATGAGCTTTATTTTGTCTTGGTCAGCAGTGATATCCAAAATCTGTGGATCCTGTAAAATTAAGATAATTTTTGATTAGCCATTCCTACTTTTGATGTTGACCATTAAATTAAATGAATTCATAAACATTTTCAAAAAATATTTTTCTAATTCTCTTTTCACTCTGATTTTTAGAAAATGTTAAAATGGTTGCTTTTCTTGCATTTTAAAGCAATAGATGTACCTTGTAAAAAAAAGTACAGAAATAAATAAAGAAGTGTCATGGGGACAATATTGTTTTTAAATAGTACCTAATATATTTCCCCCATCTACTTTCATTCCCTACACTTCCTCAACCAGCATGACTTCAGGTAAGGAGAGGAGCATGCAATAGGGAAGACAAGGAAGAGGACATGATATAAGGGAAATTCCTATTGTACATTCATGGAAATAGGAAGCCCTTTGATTTCTGAGAGGTAGGAAGAGAGAAGATAAGGAATAAGTGGTCAGATATCAATTTTCCTGGCTTACCTGTTGAGGTTGAAACCCTACCCAGTGAATGGGAATGGAAAGGTTCAGGAGCAAAGAAGGAACACCTAACTAGGTTTGGGAGAATCTGAGAAATTGGAAGAATCTGAGAACTATTATAACCATAGCTTGGGAGGATAATCTCTGATTTGGCATGGTACTGCATTCAAAATGGCAACATGTTCTAGAAAAAGCTAAGGGAAGTGTCTAGCAGAAGGGCCTTGTGTTTACACTCTGGTGCCTTCATGGCTTGGGTTGGCACTTGGTGGATCATGAAGTTCTCATGTGCCTTGATTCTGGCAATGGGAACCACAGCTAGTACTGGAGGACTAGAAGGAGTCTTAGATCAGGATGAGGAGGCCACAGATCACCTGAGACTGTAGACTATAGCAGAAATGATGGATTACAGCAGGAGGGGCCAACACGGTACCCAAAGAATCAAGAAGGACCCTTAGCTAACAGCTGCTTGGGACCACCAGGCCCAGCCCAGCCAAACTGCACTAGAAGTCCTATGGTCCAGAGGACACTAAGAGGTCTGGATGCCCCCTCCCTCCATCCACCAGGAGGAAATGCACATTTCCACTTACGGGCAAGACGTTGGAGATAATGGTGGCAGGGGTGAAGAAATGCCCAATAGGCATTTTGAATTGAATTAAAATCTATCAGAAAGAGACCAAGCTAGAATGAAATAGACATTTCAAACTGAAATAAATTGCATTATCATCACTTGTCACACTGAGGTTTTTTCTCCAACTCCCTCTATCATCAAGAGTAGAGGTCTTGACAGCAAGATGGTATCATTTATAGAAATAATAAGTTTGCAGTTTTTTGCTCAAGAGTGATAATGAATTCATTCCAAACCTTCTATGGAAGAAGCACTTGCTGGAGAGAACCTCTGCTGTCATTTCTGTGTGTGTGCATCATGTTTTTTACAATGCATGATTACACATGAAGCACTTGCCAGCACTTTTGCTCTCTCTAGCAATCCACATACATGTATACAGTTAATAGCAGATTATCAACCATTGGAAGCAGACTGCCTAAGCTTGAATCCTGGTTCCTCCATTTATTATGTGTGTGACCCTGCGTTACTTAACCTCCCTGTCCCTTTGTTTTCTTCTCTATAAAATATGAATACTAAAACCTTATTGGTGTTCTGAGAATTAAATGAGTTAAAACATGCAAACATATATAAGAATGTTCCAAGAAGCATTATTCATCCTTGTCAAAAACTGTAAACAACCCCAATATCCAATATCCATCAACCATGGAATAATTAACTTGTGGCATAAAATGAAATACTACGTGGCAACAAAGATGGATAAACTACATCCACTCACAGCATCATGGGTGAATCTCAGGAATATAACAAAATAAAATAAAGGACATACTGTATGATTCTATTTAATTGAAGTTCATAAACAAGCAAAACTGATTTATAGCATTAGAATTCAGGGTAGTGGCTTCCTTTGGGGAGGAAGAAAAGGCTAGTGATTCAAGGGAATCCTAAAGGTACCAGTAACATGAGTAATGGATACTTGGGTGTGCTCATTTCTGATGATTCATGAAGTTGTAAAGTTATTATAGCTATGTACAGTTTTTTTCTGGGTGAAAAATACAAAAATATTTCAATATAAAAATAAAAACAATACAAAGACCTTAGAGCAGTACTTGACACATAGTAAGTACACAATAAACATTAGCTACTTTTATGTTTCCATGTCAATATGTATAAACATACTTTGTAATCTTTAATGTCTACATTGTATTCCTTTGAGCAAATGTACCCTAATACCTTTTATTCATTCTCTATTGATGGACATTGAAATGTTCCCATTTTTTCCTGATTTGATTATAATTTTATATGCTTTTATACTTCTGTGATCAGATTTAGTTAATATTAATAATAAAATAGTAGATCATTACAAAATTATATTTCTTTTATTAACATATAATGTATTATTTGCAAAATTATATTTTCATGTATGCTGCTTCTGTTAAGAATCACCCAGCTATCTCTTCTAAATTCTTAAAAAATTTCCCTTGTATCTTTTGTATAGCAAAATTGGTATAAAGTTAACCAAATATTCTTCATTACCATTTATCAATGTAGATAGATTCTTCTTCTTCCTAAATGTGAATTTTCTAATATGTACCTAAGCAAAATTTAAAATTGTGACAATAGCTACAAAATATGTTAAAAAGTTATAGAAGCACTCATTTCAAAATAATAAATACAAGTCAGGAGAAAGAAAATATTACATATGCTTTACTTGCAATGGTCTGGAATTTATTCAGTACTTAGAGGTTCAGAAACATGTTCGGTTTTTAATAGCAGCTCAAAGACACTGTTAACGGATTAGAACGAAACCACAAAAATGGAAGTTAAGTCAGGTTAAAATGAACTATGATCCTAAAATAGCTTAATTAAAATATAATAGTCCAATTTTACACAGATTATTTTTTTTTAAATCCTGCTTTAGCTTACCTGTGCTTGTAGCTTTACTTCATTCACTTCGTTGGTTAGGTCTTCAAGGTCTCTACCCAAATGCTGAGAAAATTGCTTGATCCTTGTTTCTCGGTCACCCACGGATTTATCGATGGCATTCCGAACTGCAACAATGGACGGCTTCATAGTAGCAAAAACAGCGAAGTCTTCTGGAGGTGTGGGGACCTGATATTGTTCAATGAGCTTGTACATCTGAATCACTACATTGCCTTCATCTTCAAGGCTTTCGATCTAAATAGAAACATTGGTTGCTTGTTAAATATATCAGAGTCTGATTATTCCCTTTCAGTGTTGTCTTCTAGGAGACAGTCACTGTGCACTGTGAACATCACACATTCATAACCAGCACAGGAGGAGTGTGCTTAATGGTACAATCCCCCTGGCTGAAGCCTGCTGGTTGATAAAGACAGTCGTTGCTATGGTACAGGTAATCAGGCCCAGGAGGTAAGTTGTTCAGAGCTGAGCACAGTTAGTATGACTCTTACAAATGTTTATTGTTCTCTTCTCTCTCTCTTTTGGTCTCCAGTAGCATTAAACAGTGCCAATATTTGGTTTTCAGGGACAACATGTGCTGGAAGGATGCTCCACTGCAATTATCTGAGCTCGCAGGCATGCATGCTGAGCAGGGATTGTCCCAGAGCAGCCCCTGAGGTATGCACGGGCCATGATTCTGGCTGCATGTTCCCTACTATCCTTTAATAAATACTTTTACTATCTTCAACGGACTACTAAACATCTTCACTTTGATGTTCTATCTTCAGTGGATGGTGCCTTTCCTAATTTTCTGGGAAGGGACTCTCCAGTTTGGGGGGAACCCTCCTCTCTTTCACTCTGTCATGTGGCTAGAGCGGGAACAGCCATGTTCACACAACTTGACCCAAATCCCTGGCCACAAGTTGAACCAAGCAGCACAAAATTGGGACCTGGCGAACCCCGCTTAGTCTCCCTCTCACTGAACATGGGAAGAGTTAGACTGTAGGGGATGGCAGAGGCCATTTGCTTCCATGTGGAAACAAAGCATGTCCTTGACACGAGAAGAGAACTGCACAGAGGCTTTTATTTATTTTTTTCAAGATTTTATTTATTTATTTATTAGAGAGCGAGAGAGATCACGAGCCGGGGTGGGAGGGGCAGAGGGAGAAGCAGGCTCCCCGCTGAGCAGTGAACCTGATGCAGGACTCGATCCCAGGACCCTGGGATCATGACCTGAGCTGAAGGCAGCCGCTTAACTGACTGAACCACCCAGGCGCCCTGCACAGAGGCTTTGAGAGAAATGATTCCTAACCCTTCGCTTGGGAATCACAATTCCATGATCACTGATCACAAATGAAGAATTGCAGGAAATTGTGACTGAGAGCAGTGGCTTTGTGGCCAGAGACTCAAAGTCGAGCTCCACCACAAACTTTGTGATCTTGGGCAACATAACTTTTTTCAGTCCCTGTTTCCTTATCTGGGGAATGAGAAAAAATTATCTACACTTCTTAAGTTTTTGTGAGGATTAAAAATGTAATAACATATATAAAAAACTTAGCATAATTCCTGACTAGCAGTAAGAGTTTGATCAATGTTAGCTCTCATTATTGCTGTGATGTAGGGCGTTCACTTACATTGTCTGAAAAGTGTTTCTGATATTTTGACCGCTGTTTATTGACCTTCAGTCCCTCAATTTCTCTTATTTGTCTTCCTTATCTACCACAAGGACTGGAATATTGAGTTATATGAAAATCAACTCACCCTTTCCTGAATTTCATCAAGAAATACTAAGCTGTTAACATATTCTATGGTGGTTGTTGGAACAAACTCAAGTTTATACTCTGCATCTTGTGCCTCAGAGATAATGGCATCCACTTTTTTCTTGCTTTGACGGGGAAGCATATAATTTAGCACCTAGGAAAGAAAAAGAAAATGTGAATCATAACTATTTAAATATTTTCATTTTATTAAATATTTTAAAGAAATCCTAATTGAATGTTAAATCAGCAGCTCTGTCTTCTGTAACCTACAGTAGGGGTGAGCAGAGGTTTTCTGTAAGGACTGGATCGTGACTATTTTAGATTTGCAGGAGTGTCACAAGTACTCAACTCTGCCCTTGTAGTGAGAAAGCAACCATAGGTAATACAAAAGCAAACTGTCATGGTTGTATGTACAACACAGGTGGCAAACTGGATTTGCCCTGTGGGCTATAGTTTGCCAGGCCCTGCTTTATACCATTGTCTCGTTGGAGGTATTTGAGAATATTACAGGTATACTCTGGCTCCAAAGGAAGACATGAAAGTTATTGCAGGATCCATACAAATGTCCTCAGCAATACCATTCACTAAAATATAATCAGATCTTTAGGGACAGTTTCAGAGCAGGAAATGATGTCCTAAACTGGATCTCAGTATCATTAAGTCAACAAACATTCCCGTTAGAACACTGAGCTGTTATAGTGGTGTCTCTTGGGCAGGAAGCCCTGAAATGCTCCAACAAAGGAAAACGAAATGGGAGTAAGAGGCTAGTCTGAGGCCTGCAAGTCCCCTCCCTTCCCTCAACTGAAAGCTGACTATGCTTGGGACAGAACAAATATGGGACTTTTCTTAGGAATTAAGGATGCCCAGTAGGTTATGTTAATTTTAACATATTTGCAATACTACAAAATAAAGATAGTCTATTTGTAGTAGAAAAATTGTAAAATAATTATAGAGACTATAATTAAAGTTTTTCCTAGTTTATAGTTACCTCCAAGCATCGCAAAGGTGATGGTATTAGTTTTTCTTTTAGCAGCTTTGTATCAATGAGCAGCAATCCTACATTTCTGGTAGGTCTCAGAGCTACTGCATCCTTGTGCTGTCTGTGATATTTTTCCAGTTGTACTCTAAAAAACTCAACATCTACATAAAATTATCATATAAGGCATAAAATATATTAAATTTTAAAGGATCATTATGAAATACATTAAAAATCATTGCATTAATAAATTTATAGATGTATTTATAATGCTATTTTCCTGATGTATAATACCTTGAATAACTTCAAAATGTTAATTCATAATGCTTTATATTTTATTCTTGTACTAAAGAAAATAATATTCAATAATGTAAATACGTTTTCTGGCTCCTACTAAGAGATGGCAGATGAAAATAATTTGTAATTGTATTAGAGGATCTAGTCTGGAATGGACTGGATCTTAGAGTCAGGTTGGAGTTGGGCTTCATGGAAGGGTTCTCCCACATGGCACCTCCATATAAAGCATTCTGAGGATATTAATAACAAAAGTGTAAAACACAAGAGATCAAGCATAGCTGGTTATCTCCATTCCTTTTCCCAACACCTCTCTGCCAACCCTGCTCCCACATCACGGCTAAGGCTTTGTCGATGTGCATGTGCCATACGCTGCAGTTACATTTTAATAATCTTCCTATTTTCATTTTCTCCCTTCTCCAATCTACCTGGAACCAGTGGAGACCTGATTACCTTTGAATACAATTGTATCATACTGTTGGTCAAAAACAGCTCTTTATAATATACATGTAATACTAAACTATTCTGCCTGTCTTTAAAAATCTTGTACCCTCTAGGCCTGTAAAAATTTAGCTAACTTTGGAGTGCCTGGGTGGCTCAGTTGGTTGATCAGGTCATGCTCTCAGGGTCATGAGATTGAGCCCCACATCAGGCTCTGTGCTCAGCATGGAGTCTGCTGGAGATTCTCTCTCTCTCTCTCCCTCTCCCTCTGCCCCTCCCTCCCTAAAATAAATAAGCAAATCTTAAAAAAAAATTAGTTAACTTTATTTCTAAGTACTTCCTCCACAGATTGATTTCCTTACTGCTCTCTATTCTCTTTCTATAGCCCTCCTCCACCATCCCAAAAAGGAAAGGGTGTTGATTCTTGTCTTTATTCATGTCATCTCCTCTCCTGAATATAAGGGTCAGTTTGACATAGTATAAAGAACAGTGTTAGAAAACCTAAGCTCAAGTCTTTAACCCATATTTAGCTTTGGTTAAGTCAATCTTTCTGAGTTAGCTTCAGCTTCCTCATAATACACAAAAGGGTCAACAGTTATCTATCCTACTCACTTCAGAAGGTTTAGATGTGTATATTTTTGAGAACTGACAAAATGAGGATATCAAGTAATCTGAGAAGTCCTCCGGTAAAAAAAAACCTGTATAATGTGGCTTGGTCTAGTATTTTCCAAACTTATTTGAACACAGAGTATTTTTTCATGGTATCATGTAATTATCCTTCAGAATAGTGGTCCAAGCATTGGAAATAGAGTAGATCTATAAATGACTCAGGTGGAAAGGGAGCGATAACTCCTCCTAAAATCCTAAGATTTTTTAAAAGTGAAGAAACCCTATGAGTGCTATTAGACTCCATTGTGAGAGCCAACACAAGAATAATGGGTACACCAAAAGGAGAAGAGAAGAAGGAAGTAGAGAGGTTAAAGAAATAATAGCTGTGAACTTCCCAAACCTGGGGAAAGAACTAGTCATACAAGTCCATGAAGCTAATAGATCATTTTACTATCTCAATGCAAAAAGACTCTCTCCAAGACACATTATCATGAAGCTGTCAAAAGCCAATGATAAAGAAAGAATCTTAAAGGCGGCCAGGGAAAAAAAAAGAAAGTAACCTACAAAGAAACCTCCACTACACTATGAGCAGATTTCTCAGCAGAAATTCTACAGGCTGGGAGAGAACAGAATGATGGATTCAAAGTATTGAAAGATTAAAAATTGCCAGCCAGGAATACTCTATCTAGCAAAGCTATCCTTCAGATATAAAGGAGAAATAAAGACTCCCAGACAAACAAAAGTTAAGGGGGTTCATCAACACTAGACCTCCCTTACAACAAATGTTGAAAAGAGCTTGTCTACCTGAAATGAAAAGATAAAAATACACAAAACTTTGAGTAAGGTGATAAACAGAATCACAAAATTGTAACTCAATTTTAGAATATGATGTTAAACAATTATAGCATAAAGGTTAAAGGAAAAAAGCATTACAAATAGCTATAGCTACATATTTTGGTAACAAACTCACAGCATATAAAGGGATAAAATGTGGCAACATAAATATAAAAGGGGAGGAGGAAAATAAAAGAACTTATATAGGCAAATGAAGATAAGTTACTATCAGCAGAAAAAGGACTATTTTATCTATGAGACATTTTATACAAACCTCACAATAACCACAAAACAAAAATCTAGAGCAAAGACACACACACACAAGAGGGAGAAATTGACCAAATCATCAGAGAAAGCCACCAACCTAAGAAGGTAAACAGAAACACAAAGAAAGGGAAAGAGAGATACAAAACAACCAGAAAATAAAAAATAAAGTGGCAGTAGTAAGTCTTCATATTATCAATGATCATCCTAAATGTAAATGGATTGAACTCACCCATCAAAAGGCAGAGAGTTGCTGGCTGGATTAAAACACAAGACCCAAACTATGCTTCATAAGACTCATCTCAACTCCAAAAACAAACATCAACTCAGACTGAAGAGGTGGAAGATGATACGCCAAGCAAGTAGTAACCAAAAGAAAGTGGATGTACCCATTCTTATATCAAACAAAATAGACTTCAAGCCAAAAATCGTAATGAGAGACAAAGACCATCATGTAATGATAAAGGGGTCAATAGATCAAGAAGATATAACAATCATAAGTATATATGCTCCCAATATCTGAGCACTGAAATGTTTTAAGCAAATACTGACAGATCTTAAGAGAGAAATAGAAGGAATAATAGAGGACTTTAATACCCCACTATCAGCAATGAATAGATCATCCAGACAGAAAATCAACAAGAAACAGAATTGAATCACACTTTAGAACAAATGAACTTAACAGACATATATAGAACATTCTTTCCAACAGCAGAATATACATTCTTCTCAAGTGCACATGCCACATTCTCCAGGATAAATCATATTCGAGGTCACAAAACTAATCTTAGGAAAGTTAAGAAGATCAAAATCACACCATGAGGTGTGGACAGTAATTCTACATAAAAGAACCCAGAAATGAATAAATTCTTGACTTTTATCAGGCCGACTCTTTTGGGCCACAATTTCTGTCACACCAACAAACAGAAACCTACAATACTATAAACCTTGACATCCCTCTCAAAAATAATTAGTAAGGACAAATGGAAAACTTACCAGGTTCTTGAAGTTTAAGAGCTTGTAAGTCAAGACTTTCATTTTCCTTGAAGAATATCTGAAACTTTTCAAATGTAGCTGCATATAATTGGGCAGATTCAAATGCTGCCTGTATGGTTTCCTAAATGTTATAAATAAACAGACAAGTAAAATTATATTTTTTCTGAGCAGAATTCAATTCAATATAATTAAACAAACAAACACAAATGCCTTCTCTGTGTCCAACACTATGCTTTGACCAAGGGATACACAAGTGAGGGAAGATACCATCCTTGATGTCAAAGAGCAGTTAATGGATTCTCTTACAAAATTAAAAAAAAAAACTTCAAATCTGACTTTTTTTTTTTTTTTCAAATCTGACTTTTGAAGAACTGTTCCTTATAATTAAAAGGAAGCATACTAATAATTTTTTAAATCTTAATTCCTCAATCCTTGTCTTTCATGACCTTTACATTTTTGAAGAGTATCTCATTTGTGTGTGTGTGTATGTATATGTTTTATAACTTCCAACACTTAGATTCAGTTATACATTTTTGGTACTAATACCACAGAAATGATGTATGTTCTCAGTGCACCATAATGGAAAGCACATAATGTCAATTTGTCCCATTACCCGTGTTGTTAACATGTTGGTTAATCTGGTGTCTGTCAGGCTTCATCACTTACTACTTTCCCCCTGAAATCAATAAATAGCTTATGTAGAAATACTTTGAGACAAAAATCCTGTTTCTCATTATACTTTTGCATTCTCATTTTAGTATGCATTGGAGACTCTTAACTGTTTCTATGATAGCCATCGGGGTGATTTGTCTTTACATTTTCCTTCTGCATTTATTAGTTGACATTCTGCTGTAAGGAAAAGCTTTCCCTTTTCATTCAATTCATTCCTTCATTCACAATATGGACTAATATGCTTTCATTTTATTCAAGAGTTTATGATACTTTTATAATCAGTATTTATTTTTATGGTCAATTTGTCCAACTTGTCTCAGGGAAATGCTTCTATGGCCTTGATACTTGAAAGACTATCTTGAATAGATAAAAATTTTTGATTCACACTTTCTTCCCTAGAGTTTCATTAAGAAATGCTATTTCATTATTGTCTTGCTTTACACATTGTTTTTGAGAAGTCTGATGCTGGTCTAATTCTCTTACTTCGTAAGTTATTTGATCTTTGTGCTCTGAGACCTGGAGGAATTTTTCTTTAGCTTTACAAGCTAATAGTTTTAAGAGGCTGTAGGTCAGAATTGATTGTTCTGGGTCAATTTTCCAAGGTACTTTGTAGGCCCTTTCAATATATAGATTTAGGGTTTCTTTTCTTGGACTAGTTATAAATGTTCTACCCTATGGTTTTGTTTTTTCTCCTTCAGAGATGCCAATTAAATGTATGTTATTTCTTCTTTGACCATTTCCTATTCCAATTATTTTCTCTCTGACCCTTTTACTTGTCCATCTCTAGCTTATTTTCATTCTCTTGGTTGTTTTTCTGTCTTTCTTCTATTCTCATTTTTCCTATCATTCTCCTATAGTAATTATTAAATTTTCATTTGAGTTTATTCTCCCTTGGTCACAATGTAATTTCATCTTCATTTCTGAGATGAATGTTAATTTCCCATTTCTATTTTGAATTTTGAATTTTGATTCAATGTGATTTTACACATATTCAAATGCTTGTTTGAGGATATTTACTCTAGTTGGTAGTGTACCTTTTGTTTCAAGGTTTTTTGGGAGGGAAAGGAAGGAATATTCATGAGGTCTTTTAATCTTCGCTTTCTGTTTTCTCCTTATAGTAATTTTGCATGAATTTAATATATCTTCATTTCCTCAGCTTATGGATCTGAAGTGATTTATGAGATTTATAATACAAGGGTAGTCTGTTCCATCAGTGTAGCAATGAGCAGATTATTTAATTTTTTGGCTGTGGGGAAAAAGTTGTGTGTACTTTGATTTTTTGGTTCTCTTTAGTCTTGTAGGACCTTAAGTTTTCACCAGTTGCTTCATTTCCCCTACACCACCCCAAGTTTAAATAATGGCTCTTCTTCCTTCTTAATCTTATCTTCTCCCCTGGGAGTGAGGGAATGATGCCATCTCAGATAACTTGCACTTCTAAATCCTTTTCTGTAGTCAGTGTTCTGATCTACTAGGACTTTAAAAAAGAAATCACTTTACCATTTAGAAATTAAGTAGCATTCAGTTTAAAGATAAGAAAGGATGAAACTTTATTACTCAATTGAGAATATTAAAGATTGAGAATATTATAAAATAGTAAAAGTAAATGTACCTTTATTTGAAGGATAATTGTGTGAAAATTCTTATCATCATCAAATACTGTTGATAGGCTTGGCCCAGATCCACAGGTTTTTTCTTCAAGTTTGTTGTTAATGTAAGGTCTGGTAAAAGCATCGAAATATGTATCAGGTACAAGGTTAGGAACTGATAGCACAGTGTTTTGAAAGTGATTAATTGCGCCAGAAATACCATCCTGTTAGACAGAAAAACATAAACATAAATGTAAACATATATGATTATATTTATGAATAAGTTTGAATTTTTTGAAATGCTAAAATAAATAACTCATTCAACCATAACAAATACTGTGTTGATTCTGAGTTCATACAAATCATGTGAAGAACATGAGTTCTCTGGCCGAGAAGGGACATTCAAGAGCCCACTGCCTCTGCATGGAAGCTTCTGAGTAAGTCCCCAACCAGAGGGAACTCAGCAGTCCACTTGTCCTTATAAATATCCTAAAATAACCTATCCGATAAATTACAGAATCATAGACTCCTGGATTTGGAAGGAACCTTAAAACTCATCTGCCTTCTCATCTTACAGATGCATAAATTGAATCTTAGAGTGGTAAGTGGTTTCCCCAAGGTCAAATAACCCATTAACTGTAAAGGCAAGACTAGAATCTAGAGATCCTGATTACTAGTGCTTTTGTGCTACAGTATACCAGGAAATATAGACTCTGATTGGTTTACTAATCTATACATGTACACAAATGAAGAGGACAGAATTCTAAGATGGCCCCCAAGATTCCCTCCCTCTGGTGTACATGCCTTGTACAATCCCTTCCTCTTGAATATGGAGGGAAGGAGGGCCTGTGAATATGATGGGATGCCACTCCCATGATTAGGTTACATTATATAGAAAGTTAAAGGAATTTTGCAGATATAATTAAGGTCCCAAATCAGCTGACTCTGAGTTAATCAAAAAGGTATACCCTCGGTATGCCTGACTGAATCAAGTGAAAACCCTTAAAAGAGGGATTGTGCCCTTCCCAAAGGAGATTTTCTAACTGGTCTTCAAGGAGCAAATATCCATATTGTAAACTGATTATAGAGTTGGCCACATGGCAAGGAACTACAGGTGGTTTCTAGGATCTAAGGGTGGTCCCCTGCTGACATCCCTCAAGAAAACAGGAACTTCAGTCCTATACTTATACCTATACAACAACTTGAGGGAACTTAGAAGTGGATCCTTTTCTAGTCAAGCCTCTAAGGAGACCTCATCACAGCCAATACCTGAATGACTGCCTGGAGAAGCTTTGAAACAGAGGATAAGCTAAGCAGTGGCCAGACTTCTGACCCACAGAAACTGTGAGATAGCACATGGTTGTTGTTTTAAGCTGCCACATTTGTGGTAATTTGTTACACAGCAATAGATAATTAAAATATTTTCACAGATGCAGCATACCTAAAAAGATTTCAAAAATTGTGCTTACTATAGTCAATTCTAAATTTTGTATAGCATATGTTCTCTAGATGGTGTACCCTACAAGCTCCCAATCTGTCTCAAGTTAAAGAAAAGGTGCTAAACTTTTAGACAGTTTTTATGTAGATGTAATGCTGTACACAGAACAGTACTTTCTCTTTTCCTTCTGATCATTTTGAAGGAGGGACAACAGCAAACCCGCCAATCACTTGACAGTAAAACAGTTGCTTCATTTCCCAAAAAGGTACTTATAGATGGATGCTATAAGAAGGAACACACACCAGAAAGTCTTCCAAAGAAGGTTCAAATAGTAATGATTGGACTGTCAAAATCAGTTCTGTGAGAAACATGGGGATGAGAGACTCATCTTCTTCCTGCTTTTCCACCACAGAGGTCCCCTGAAATAAACACATTTGCAGTGTGATAAAGATGTAAGAACCAAGGTATAAGATAAAAGATGTCTTTATTACAAGAAGCATGTAAACTGAAGCATATACAATTAGTTGATTTCATAATGTTGGCTTGTCTTTCAACAAATATTACCATAGAAATTAAAAAATAAAGGCAAACATTAAAAGACTACAACAATAGTGTAAAACTTCTCTCCTTATGAAAACGCTATCAACAAAATGGAAAGGCAAACAACAAGCTGGAAAAATATATCAGTAGTGTATATAGAATATAGGAGATTGATAATATTTAAATAGAAATATATTTGATATACTCAATAGAAATGTATACTAATATAACAATTGATATACAAATAGATATATACTAAAATACAAATGTACTTAAATAGAAAAATGGGCAAAGCTCATAATCTGACATTTGCTAAAAGGATGATACAAGTGATCAATCTCCTTCTTGTTCTTATACTCAAGATAGTTTACTCAGTAACAACATTTATTATTTACTGTGTGCCAGGCAGTGCTAAGTATTCATGTACCCACATCAACCATATGAAGCAGATATCATTATTACCCCCATGAGAAAAATAGGATCTGGAGAAGGTAAGACATTTCATTCAGGACCCACTGGTTATTAAATGCCAGGCCGGCACTCAAATCCAGGTCTTTCTGACCACCAACCTATGCTCTTATCCCTGCACTGGGGTGACAATTAAAGGAATATAACAGTTAAAAGCAGTGATGTACTACTTTACAACCATCAAACTGACCACAATGAAAATGAATGATAATATCTAGTGTGCATGTGGTTCATTCTCAAACATTGCTAGAAAGGTTGTAAATTGACACAAAAGTTTTTGAGAAGTTAATGCATCAGTATCAAAAGCACATTTCTGACCCCAAAATTCCATATCTAGGAATTTCTTCTAAGGGGAAAAAAATCATAGATGTGTGAAAAATGTATGGACAAGGATGTTCTTTGCTTATTTGGAATAATAAGAAACAAAGATGTCTTTGCTTATTTGGAGTATGAGAAAGTGATCAACGATAGAAAATTATTTAGCAGATGTACAGCTGTTATATTTCTATGTGAGAATATTATATGGAAAAATACATATTGCCTTTGGAGATTTTTCACAATACATTGCTAAGTGGAAAAAGAATGTGTTAAAGCAGTAAGTATGGTACCTTCTTTCACTTGGGAATAGTTATCTTTGGATAGCAGAGGATCCTTTTCTTTGTATATTTCTGTGTTCTTCCAATTTTCTTCACTTAACATATATTACTTTTATACTTAGAAAAATAAATGTTACTTTCAAAATATAATAGTACTCAGAAAAAGGAGGAATTGAGACTAGGGGAGGAGAGAAAGTAATCAAAAGGAGTATGCAAACTAAAATCCAACTTTTGGAGAAAAGGGAAATTACGGCAAAGAGCATGCAGCCTTGAAACTTCATAGCTGGGTTTCCTGGGGAGGCAGTTGAAAGGTGCAGGTAGGAAGCTCGATGAAACCAGGTATGCATGTTTTGCTATGTTTTTAGGTATCTGGCATGAAGTATTAGATAGAATGGAGCTAGGGGAAGCTTATTGGGAAACGTGGATATGAAATGATATGATTTCTCTCTTAGCTATGCTAGAATGCAAAGATTTGTAGTACTTCATCTCAAATGTCTCAAATTGCTCTGTGTCTCTAAGATCAACATCCTCCCAAGAGGTTATTCACTCAAAGCACAAAGGTTTGCTTCCATGATTTGCTTCTTCTCACCCCTAAACCATTGTTTATCTTTCATTTATACCACCTTCCCTGCTTTTCTCTGCCAGTTCATGCCCATGATGACCCCCAAACCATAAGCTTCTTGGGGGCAGGAATCCTGTCTATGCTTTTCATCACTATAAACCCAACACCCAGCACAGGGATTGGTACAGAGTAGGTACTTAAGAAATATTTGTCCAGTGTACACATGAATAGCCTTTAGCAAATTCCTATGAGACAGACAGCAACATCTAGCACTAGCTTGCCTGTATTATTAGATATTTGGTGATATGGTGATTTTCATTCTGCCATTTCAAGTGCATATGGTAAGCTCTGATTGTCCTGTGAAATCTAAGCATTTCGGCTACTTTTCAAGTACATAGAAAACAGTATAATTCATAGGACATAGTAAGCACGCCTCAATAAATGCTGACCTATGAATTTTCTTAATTTTTGTCTGAATATACCTTTTTCTCAGTGACTTCAGGCTTCTCTTCAGTAATCCATTTCTGAATGACATCTGCTGAAGGTGTTCGTTTTAGCTTGTCAGTAAGATAATTCAAAAGAGAGTTAACAGAATTTACTGTTAGGATGTGCATTGTGTTCTCAATTAGATAGTCATTTAGACGGATAAAGCTTGAAAAGAAAAAAAAATACAGCTTCAGTTTTCTATATTCACTACTATGAAAGTGACACTAAACCAAATATTTTTGAAAGTGACACTAAACCAAATATTCAAAATTTAAAATATCATAATTTCTCTTTGAATTTCCATTTATGTTATAATAACAGAGACTAACTGTCCAAAAGAGTTATTCTTGGACATTCTTCATTTTAAAACACAAATATATTCAAATATATAGCATCAATTTAGCTGGGTGTTCTAACTATCCAAAAGTATATTTAATGAGCAATATAGCTGGTATGGAAAATGCACACAGATCATCTAGCCAAAAGGGCCGTAAGATTCTTTATGACCTCACTGATAGGAGGAATTCTTAATCTCATGAAACAAACTGAGGGTTGCTGGAGTGGGGGGCTGGTGGGAGGGATGGGGTGGCTGGGTGATAGACATTGGGGAGGGTAGGTGCTATGGTGAGTGCTGTGAATTGCGCAAGACTGTTGAATCATAGATCTGTACCTCCGAAACAAATAATGCAATATATGTTAAGAAAAAAAAAAGAAGAAGAAGATAGCAGGAGGGGAAGAATGAAGGGAGGGAGATCGGAGGGGGAGACGAACCATGAGAGATGATGGACTCTGAAAAACAAACTGAGGGTTCTAGAGGGGAGGGGGGGGAGGATGGGTTAGCCTGGTGATGGGTATTAAAGAGGGCATGTTCTGCATGGAGCACTGGGTGTTATGCATAAACAATGAATCATGGAACACTACATCAAAAACTAATGATGTAATGTATGGTGATTAACATAACAATAAAAAATTTTTTAAAAAAAGATGCTTTAAAGAAGAAATCAGAAAATATACAACATCTGTAACTCACATTCTAACGGTAAAGGTGTGAAATCTTTGCTCTTGCATAAATGTTGTTTGATAGCAACTGCTAACCCAGAGATGCAGATTTTATGTTTCCTTACTTGGGTATTTAGAATAAATGTTTATTTATTCTGAATAAAGGCCAAGGGGCCTCTGTGACCTGTACTCTGACGGTGGCCTCAGGGATTGCTCCATTGACCTCTGTTGTGACACAGCCATTTTTATCATATTATTTCATATATAAACCAGTACACAGTTAAGATTTATTAAATATACAGCTGTCAAAGTTGGACTAAGTTAGTGGGCACTGAGGAAAAATAACAGTGTTCTATCGTGCCACACAAAACTTTTCAGATAATGTCTGGTGATTTCGTTTGCAAGTTATTTGTAATGATGAGGTTTTAGAATGGTGGGAAATCCGAACTCTAGAACAATGTCAAGACCCAGGTGAGGCTCTGGAAGGAAGGCTTTCTGCCCTGGTCTCCCACGTGCCAAACCCGCCTTAGGGAGAGGGTGGAGTTTTGTGTGGCAATGCGGCTGTCATTCTTTAGTGACCACACCGAGGTAGTGGGCTCTCCAGGTTCACTGGAGGAGGCCCACAACTCTCTCTGTACCTGACTTCTCCTCACCACAGCCTGCTCCATGCTTGCTCCAAGCTGGGCTAGAGGGAAACAAAGCTTTAGAGACCAAAGGGGAGCACTCGGCCTTGGGCATGCCTTCCACTCTCCACCAGCCTGACTCCCAGTGGCTGCTCTGTTGGGTGGCAGTCGGATGCGTGAGCTTCTGGGCCTGCATTCAGGTTACCATATTCCCCAAATCTCTCATCATTATTAGTGAATCCTTTGATGAAGGCTTTAATTTTTAATGAAACTTGAGAAGGCTGGATGCTCTAATTTTTCTTGAAAAAGAGAATAATCATTTACCACGTTAGCCTCAGGCAGTGATGCCTTTTGCTGGCCTGCTCTGTGTATGTCATTTTGTCAGAGTCTGCGTAAGCAGGCAACTCAATGAGACCTCCGACGTCTTGCATTTTATAATAATCTAAGAACAATAGAAGACACAATGTCAAGAATTCTTGGGTAAAAATTCTATTTCTTTCAATATGGATTAAAAGATGAGTAAAATTCTTTTTTATGGCTGAACAGTATTCCATTGTATATACGCATACCACATCTTCTTTATTAATTTATCTATCGATGGACACTTGGGCTGCTTCCATAATTTGGCTATTGTAAATAATGCTGCTATAAACATAGGGGTGCATGTATCCCTTTGAATTAGTGTTTTCACATTCTTTGGGTAAATATCCAGTAGTTCAATTACTGGATGATAGGATATTTCTAGTTTTAATTTTTTGAGGAGCCTCCATACTGTTTGTCACAGCGGCTGCACCAGTTTGCATTCCCACCAACAGTGCGCAAGGGTTCCTTTTTCTCCACATCCTTGCCTACACTTGTATCTTGAGTTTTTTATTTTAACCATTCTGGCAGGTATGAGGTAATAATCTCATTGTGGTTTTGATTTGCATTTCCCTGATGATGCTAAGTGAAATAAATCAGAGAAATACAAATATCATTTCACTCACATGTGGAATCTAAGAAACAAAACAAATTAACAAAGGGGGAAAAAGACCAAAAAACATTCTTAACTATAGAAAACAAACAGATGGTTACCAGGAGAGATGAGTGGAGGAATGGGGGAAATAGGTGAAGGGGATTAAGAGTACACTTATCATAATAAGCACTGAGTAATGCATAGAATTGCTGAATCGCTGTATTGTACACCTGAAACTAATGTAACACTGTATGTTAACTACATTGGCATTAAAATGGAAAAAAAGGTAAGTAAAATTAAAAACCAACAAAATGTAACCAAGCATTTTGTCAAGCAATTTATCATTAATCAAATGAGATATTTCAAACTCTAGAAAACAGCCCAGTTATCCAAAAGAATTCCACATCAAAGGATTTCAACTCAACAAAAGACTGCAGACAGTTCATTAATATTCCCCTTACTCAGATTTGATCTCTATACCATGCTACCTCTTCCCCAGGAACACCTCTACCCTCCTTTTCCACCTGAATTTTAGTTATTCTTTTACAGTTCTTGTCACCTGGGGCCAACCTGAGATCCACCCAGTTGCTTAATTTTAACAAACCTATTGTCCATACTGGTAGGCTGGACATACCTTTAAGCAAAGAGGCCCTGATTCCTCTATAAAATGCTTATGAAATAAAGGTTCTGTAACCAGTTTAAAATATTATATATAAGCAGTGGTGATGCAAGGAAGATGCAGTATTTACTGTGTTTTCCCCCCTCTACAATATATACTGAATTTATAACGTATCAAGTAGACACTTAGAAAAACTGAAAAAATATTTAAACTTAAGAAAAGTAGAAAAAGAGTTAATTTTTTAGAAAGCCATGACTTCTGATCTATTGAAGTATTTTCCCCTTCATACCCTCAACAGGTTTATGTAGACAGTCATCAGGAATAAATCCTGCAGCACGAAGAGCAATTCGACAAGCCTTCCTGACCACATTTTTTGCCTCATTTCGAAATTCTTCTAGGCGCTCTGTTACCTAGACATTGATGAATATGTATAATTAGTAATAGCAAAGTAGCAACAATGAAAAAAAATCTTGAAATTATAGACAAAATTCCTTACCTCTTCTAACCGTATGACTTGTGCAACTTTAAATTCTTGCAGGGTGTAGGTATGACATTTTTCAATATGACAAAGTCCCATAAAACTCAAGTGATAGCATAGTTCATTTATTTTAAGAAGAGCTGGTCGCAAATACTGCATGAAAATAAAAATCTGTCATTAAAGAAAGCCCTGTCTTTTGAAAGAATAAAAATATTTGGAAAGCAAGAATGGTTATTAAGGAAAATAAATGGCTCTATGTGTTAACTGTAGCTATAACTCCAAAGTGCATACATTAAACAGGAACACATTTGAAACTTTTTTTAAAAGCATTCTTTGTTTTTCTTCTGTTTGTTCTTATTTAAATTCAAGTAGCCAACATACAGTACATCATTAGTTTCAGATGTAGAGTTCAATAATTCCTCACTTGCATACAACACCCAGTGCTCATCACATCATGTGCCCTTTTAAATGCCCATCACCCAGTTACCCCATCCTCCCCTCCCCTTCAGCAACACTTAGTTTGTTTCCTATAGTTAAGAGTCTCTCATGGTTTGTCTCCCTCTCTGATTACTTCCCATTCAGTTTTCCCTCCCTTCCCCTATGATCCTGTTTCTTAAATTTCACATGAGTGAAACCATATGATAATTGTCTTTCTCTGATGGACTTATTTTGCTCAGCATAATACCCTCCAATTCTATCCACATTGATGTAAATGGTAAGTATTCATCCTTTCTGATGGCTAAGTAATATTCCATTATGTGTGTGTGTGTATGTATATATATATATATAAATATATATACTTCTTTATCCATAAAAGTATCCATCTATCTATATATATCTATATATATAGATCTTCTTTATCCATAAAAGCATTCTTTGAATTATCAGATTTAATTTGTTTGAATTCCTTTCTTTTCATTTTGAGTATGTGTCTTTTAGCTATGAAATTGCGGGCATGTAATGGAGGACTGGGCAATGTCTTAAATTTCACTATGTTTGATGAATGGCTAAGAGACTCATCGTGTTATCTTAAGGACTTTACAATGTCCAGTCACCCTGGTAATGAGGGGCCCGTCTACTGACCTAAGAGGCTATGACATAGGACAAAACCACTTTGAATTTAAAAATTTTTAAAGTTAAATTTTTTAACTTTAAATTTTCAGGGGTGACAAGTTGCTGAAAAAGAAAATTCAGTCACCATTAAGAATGTATTTATGGGGCACCTGAGTGGCTCAGTCGGTTAAGCACCTGACTCTTGATTTCGGCTCAGGTCATGATATCAGGGTCCTGGGATTGGGCCCTGAGTTAGACTCCGCACTCATTGGGGTGTCTGCTTGAAATTCTCTCCCTTTGCCCCCCCCCACTCACTCTCTCTCAAATGAATAAATAAATCTTAAAAAAAAAGAACCTATTTATTTGTGGGCTGGAATAATGAGTGGAAGTGTTTGTAAAATTATGTTACATAATATTAACTTAATCTTTCTCTATGCCACAATCATGGGTCAGAGTTCTAGGCTGTTGGCTTCTAAGACACATGTTCTAACAATGTTCCACGATCATTCACCCTCACTTGTAATCTAATCAAACAAGTAGCAGTCATATTTAAAAAGTTAACGATTTATTTGTATGTGATTCTGATTTATATGTTATATACACCAAGCTATTGGACTCTTTTCTATGTGATTCCAAAACAGGACAGACAACAGTTATTCAGACCAACATGAAACAGTGCTTTATTTATTCAAAGTACAAATAAAGGGAAGTTATAATTAGTAGAGTTCTAAATGAAGAGTTTCGTGAAAAAACATCTAGGAAGTCAGATAGCCTTAAGGTTTAGCTCATGGAAGAATTTGCATGATAAAAGAAGAAGCAAAAGTTTAGAAACTAAGTCTATGAATTGAAATAAGTAAGATACTACATAAATTAACATGAGTATAGGAGTAGAGAGGAGAATGCGATCAAAACGGGACAGGGAAAGCAAGGAAGTCCAGGGTACTCTGGAGAAAGCCCTTGAACCAAAAATATAAGTTCAATTCAGTACAGGGACAAAGTGCAAGGATCGAGGTGGAGAGCAAAACTGATATTGATAGTCTGCCAGAATGTGAGAGGAGTTTGACAGTGGAAATTTTTTGGAAGAAAAAATATGTAATCTAAGAAATTACTTTGGCTTAACTTAAATATCATCTGGCTGTCCGCATACAGGACTGTTGTGAGAGCAGCTATGAGCACAAGAGAGACTGCGGGTGTTTTAGTAAATTTCAGACAGAATCTCGGGTTCATTCTCAGGCTGCTAAATCCATAGTACTTGTTGAAGGTGATAAGGATTACATATTATTTTAAGTGTTAGCAGGACTGTAACAGGAGGAAGAACTTGTCACTTTGAGGGTGGGTTTCAATATGTAGACTGAGAAGCTATCATTTTTGTCTGCCCTGGACAGACCTACCTCAGACCTACCTCCAATACTTCTGGGGTTAGAATCCCTCTTTCTTTTGGGAACCCCATTACCATGTGGTTTTGATAAGGCTGACCCCTCCCTTTCCCCATCACAGGAATGAGGAATAGGCACAAACCCAGGCCTGGCTTATCGGAGTACACCTGGCTGTGCAAGGATTGGCTCAGGGCTGAACACGTGACCAAGCTGAGCCGATCAGTGCTCTCTCCAGCATCTCCCGCAAGAGGGCTCTTCTCACTCCAAGAGCCAGCTGTAACTAGATCGGCAGGTGGTGCTCATGGAAGAGCCCAAGTGAGAATGAAACAGGTAAATACAGAGCTGGAAGATGAAGAGAAAGAGGAAAAAATAAAGATGATAAGATATTATTTGAGCTTCTGAATTCAGCCAGGCATAAAGGTATGTTCATCCCTTGAACTTCCTTATTATATGAGCTTTTGTTTGTTGTTGTTGCTGAAGCTCATCGAAATTGAGTTTCTGCCAGTTGCATTGAAATGAGTGTTAATACTTTCAGAGGTAGAAAATCATTGTGATTAATCTGGGGGTTGGTCACTGGGTCAGAAAGCCCTAGGGAAACTCAGAGACTAGAGCCTTTGGAAGATAAGTGCGGAAGAGCTGTAAGAAAAATCAGGGCCATGCTGAGGCACAGCGTCTTTGGTTGGAATGCAGGAGTCCTTTGGATTTACTAATCTTGCCTTCACCACACCACCACAACTTTAATTTACCCTAACCCTAGTCAACAGAATATTTGGGTGATCTGAGCAATTTGACACTTAGAGAGCCCACTGGAGCTATATTGGTCATGGCCCAGCCAGAGGATCTAGGCTCGAGATCTGTACATTTCTCATCCAGAATAGAAAGGGCTACAGTAAAAGGTACATCCCTTCTTAAGCGGAGGAATGGTTATATAGATCTATGAAATTAAGAGTAGTGTTTGCAAAGCAATGGCTGACTAAAAATAAAAAATGGAAAGATTTTAATTACAAAGTAACATTCAAATTAAAATAAATGAGTGTTTGAGAATGTGAAAACTAAAAAAAAAAAAGAAAATTGCCTGAAAGTATCATATGCAACAAAATTACACATTATTAGAAACCAGTAGGTTAAAACCATGTGCAGCATTAAATAATATTGAAAAATTAATATTAAACACACACTTAAGTTTAAAGAAAAGTGAAACTTGGAAATGTAGGAGACTAGAAGACACTTGAATTCTACAAAACAGTAAAGAAAATGGCTCTTCATAAACTCTTTCAGATTTTCATAAACTCTTTCAGAAGACAGAAGGAATATTTTCCAACTCATTCTATAAAACCAAACACATCACAAGAAAAAAAAAAAACTATAGACCAGTCTTCCTTATGAATATCCATGTAAATATCACTAACATAATACTAGCAAACCAAATCAAACAATAAAGGGATTATATACCATGACCAAATATGATTTATCCCAGGGATACAAAGTTGGTTTAATATCGAAAGATCAATTATTATAACAAATCATATTGTTATAATAAAGGGCAAAAACTGCATGATAATCTCAATAGATGCAGGAAAAGCATTTGATAGAATCATCATGGCTTCACGATAGAAACAGTCAACAAACTAGGAACAGGAAGAAACTTCCTTATAGCATCATGCTTAATGGTAAAAGACTGAAAGCTTTCCTTCTAAGATCAGGAACAAGACAAGGATTTCTGCTTTTTGCCACTTCTATTCAGAAGGTTCTAGCCAGGGAACATAGGCAAGAAAATTAAAGTCATCCAGATTGGAAAGGAGTTGTAAAACGATATCTATTTGCAGATGACTTATTCTTGTTCATAGAGTATACAAGAAATACACACACACAAACACACACCATACTAATAGAATCAGTAATAAATTCTGCAAGGTTTCAGAAAACAGGCTCCATATACAAAAATTAATTGTATTACTATATAGAATACACACATATTTATAAATATACTATTTATATATTCTATATACCTATGATATATATGTATATATATATGAGGAAAAATCCAAAATGAAATTAAGGAAACAATTCCACTTATATTAGTATCAAAAACAATAAAATATTTAGGAATAAATTTAACAAATTAAGTGTAAACATACTCTGAAAACTACAAAACATTGTTGAAAGAATTGACGAAGACCTGAATAAATGGGAAGGCATTGTATGTTCACAGACCAGAAGTTAATATTGTTAAGACGGCAATATTCTCTAAATTGATCTGTAGATGTAAAGCAATCCCTATCAAAATCACAACTTGCTTCTTTGCAGAAAATGACAAGATTATCTTAAAATTCATGTGGAAATTCAAGGGGCCCAGAAGACATAAACTCCCAATTTTAAACTTAAAATGCAGATCATCAAAATTAAGAACTTTTGTGCTTCAAAGGATACCATCAAGAAAGTGAAAAGACAACCCACCAAGTGGGAGAAAATTTTTGCAAATCATATAACTGATAAGGGACTTGTATCCAGAATATATAAATAACTCCTACAATTCAATAGTAAAATGAAAAAACTCAATTAAGAAATGGGTAAAGTATCTGAATGTACAGTTCTCCAGATAAGGGAGTATCCAAGAAATACACACACATAGAGTATCCAAGAAATACACACACACACACACACACACACACACACACACACCATACTAATAGAATCAGTAATAAATTCTGCAAGGTTTCAGAAAACAGGCTCCATATACAAATAGTCAATAGGCACATGAAAAGATGCTCAACATCATTAGCCATTAGGGAAAGATAAATCAAAACCACAATGAGATACCACTTCACAAGCAGTAGGAATGACTATAATGAAAAAGATATAATGGTGAAAACAGAGACAAACCAAAGCCCTCATTTGCTGTTGGTAGGAATTTAAAATTGTGCAGTAGCTTTGGAAAATTGTTTTGCAGGTCCTCAAAAGGTTAAACATAGAGTTACTGGTGACTCAGCACTTCTACTCTTAGGCATATACCCAAGAGAAATGAAAACATACCTCCAGACAAAAACTTGTACACAAATGTTCATAGCAGTTATTAGCCAAAAAGTGGAAGCAATCCAAATATCCATCAATAATAGATGGGTGGATACATAAAATATGTATATCCATACAATGGCATATTATTTGCCAATAAAAAATGCTATGCTATAACATAGATGAATGTTGAAAACATTATGCTAAGTGAAAAAAGCCAGTCACAAAGAACCACATATTGTATGGTAATAAAGATGAAAAGTAGATTAGTGGTTGCCTAGAGCTGGGGAGGGGATTGGGAGGAGTTGGGGAGAAATGTAGAGTGATCACTAATGGGTAATAGGGTTTCTTTTTGGAGTGATGAAAATGTTCTAAAATTGACTGTGGTGATGGTTAATCAATTCTATGAATATAATAAAACCACTGAATGGTATACTTTTAATAGGTGAATCGTATAGTACATTAATTATATTTCAATAAAGTTGTTGAAAGGAAACATTGGCACAGGTGCCAATAAGGTTTGTTACTAAAAAAAAATCATGAAAAGAAATATTTCGAGGATAGCTCCACATTTGTCCCTTCCACCATGTCTAGGCCAATCAGCCCTCCTAATTAACTAATTATAAATACAAGAGTAGTGGTAAGTGTGTGGGTAATTATAGCATCTAATAGATATTTAAACCAACACAATGGGTCTGTTATTTAGGTCAATCTAAGTTTAAGTGGATGAGAACTTTATAGTCTGCTAGGGCTACATTTAAGAGAAGATATTATCAAGGTCAAAGCACTGTTGGTATGAATGGTGGACTGAGAGAAGGACAACCTCAGCACATAAGAGAACAAGCCTTAAGGATCAATAGAGGTAATCTCAGAGATGAATACAGGAAGAACTATTTAAATAACTAGTAACAAACTTATGACATGTATAGTGCCCAAGACATGGTGAAAGATAAAAGGTAGTAAAAAGGTAGTAAAATAGGTTCAAATGATTGATGGATCCTTAAAGAAATTAGAGGTCTAGAAGTTGAGTGTGATACCAAGGACTGGAATGTTTTCTACAACGCAGAAGGCTTGATGAGATGGATGACCTGAGATAGTACCTCTCATACATTTGTTTTTGCACTAATATCTATGTTAGCCCTATTCCTTTAATGTCCCTTTATTGTGTGACTGACATCTTGATAATCATCTTTCAGATTAACATATGAAAGTGGAACAAATGAGCAGTAAAAAGCAAACTTGAGGCTTCTGATTTGAGAGGGTGGTGACTCCGTGTCAGAAATAGACAGCTAAGGATCATGACAGTAATGGTGATTCCAGTTCATTCCCAGGGGCCAGGTAGAAAACTTGTAATGCAAGTTGAAATTCAGTGAGTGGGTAAAGATTTAAAATATAGCCACACACCGTTTAACAGATCTTTTTCCATGATTACCCCATCCTGCAAAGTAAATATTAAAATTTTCCTTTCTGTCTGAATCCATGGTAGAGGGAAGCATACGCTACATTGGGAGGTACTGGCCCATGAAAACAAGCCCCCAGGTTATTTTGGACCATAGAGTCCAGAGTCACTCAAAGATGAGAGGAGGTAATAAGGGTTGCCAGCCCACTCTGCTCAAGAGGATATACCATTTTCCTAATCTACAACCAAGGGGGCCATGAATCCAAACCTCTGAGGCTGCTTCTAACTGAAGGGGACCTGTGCAACTCTCTTCTTATACTTTTGCATTCTGCAACCCTAGTTAAAATGTGAAAACACTGTTCGACTGCCATGACAAGACAGAATGACAAGACAGAAAGAAAATTGTGAATTCTCTTAAAAAGATGAAATATTCTATTTCAAGGACAGTCTATACCAATACCTATAACAGATTCACATTTTGTTTTTCTGTAATTCTTTTAGAGTATGATTAATAGGGGCACGTGGGTGGCTCAGTCGTTAAGCGTCTGCCTTCGGCTCAGGTCATGATCCCAGGGTCCTGGGGTTGAGCCCCGCATCGGGCTCCCTGCTCAGCGGGAAGCCTGCTTCTCCCTCTCCCACTCCGCCTGCTTGTGTTCCCTCTCTCACTGTCTCTCTCTGTCAAATAAATAAATAAAATCTTAAAAAAGAAATATGATTAATAAATACGTACATTATTAACAATGAACAGATTTTTTTGTAGAGATTTTCGACATCCACTGATTTTCTTGGAACGGACATTCTTCTTCCACACGTTAAAAGCCTTCCATTTCCGGAAAAGTGCAAATATGGGAATCTTAGTGAGTTCTCTGTGATATAGATATTCCTGTTCCCATCGATCAATTTCGATATATTCAATGTCCTCATTATAAATGTGCGTTACTGCTTTTTTGCTAATAGTATAGTAGTCATTTTTATTGATGTTTTCATAACTTACAACTCTATGAACAAATAAAAATTGAGTCAAGTGAATAAAAGTATTCAATACAAAATTAAGCAATTGCATTACTTTTGTGTTCTAAAGAGATAAGCATTTCTGAAAAAACAAATATTATTTAAAATTTTTAAAAAATTCTAACAAATTATTTTTAGATTGAATACTCAGCAATGAAGGGAGAAGATGCTTTTAAAAAAATAGTTGGACTTGTTTTAGGTCTTAAAGATTTCACAACCTTGGCAATATGCTTGACAATTTCTGTTACATAGTTTTTACAGAAACAAGTCAATTACAGATTTTTAAAACCTAATAGCCCTATATGAAAGCTACCTGAAAATAAGTTTTTATTATTAGCTCTCTAGAAACTATTCAATAATAATAGTGTAAAAGAGTTTTACACTACCCAGTATTGAGAGATTTATGAGAAAGAACAAAGCAAGAAAAGATGAATTAGGTAAGAATCGAATCAAGACCCAGATTAGGTGGGGGGAAAAAATGCCCAATTTATCACAAAACAAAATAATTATTGTTGAGACATTGTTTATTTCAAGATATTCCTCTTTCAACTGTCATCAAGGGCATTCCTCAACCTTCTGCATAACAGAAACAGATCAAATAAGGAAGAAAGCAAGAGAGATAAAGACAGGAGTAAAGATAGGAGAAGGAAACGAAGTAATGAGAATAGAAAGGGCTGATTCTCTACAATTTCTTAAAACAAGAACTTGCCTACAGGCACAAAGATATTTTTTTTTTGTAATTTTAGCTATAACATTAAAATACTGGATGCAACTTAAATATTCAATAATACAACTCTGAAACATATTGTGATACAGCAAGTTACTAAAATATATTTTAAAATTTAGGAAAATAAAATTTATAAAGATTCTCTGGTACTTTAGAATAATAAGATAATGGTTAACTGCAAAAACAAAACCCCAAATTGTTTTTATGTTAAAACTATGCAAAAATTATATGTACTAACAAAGATTAGACAGGAACACTCCAGTGAAAATCAACTGTTTCCCTTGTCTATGTTCTCTCCTGATCCTTAGCTCTGCATTTTGAACCTAGAGTTCATGGCCCTTTAATATAGCCTTCAGGTCACCTGTGAAATGTATATACACAAATTTATGTACATATGTATGGTAACTTTTTCAGGAATTGGAACAAGATTCTTATATGTTCCAGGTCTGTTAATCAAAAAACTAAAACCACTGGAATAAATCACTTTTAGTTTTTAATTTCTATTTTTGTTTAATAAAACTGAGTAAGAAAAATATTTTTATAATTAGGGCATACAGGACCAGAATGAAAAAAAGCAAAAACCAAAACCCCAAGCCAAGACCTGTTCATGTGAACACAGAAGGACGCCCTGGGGTGCTGATGGTGTGTTGGAGAGGAAGAGTCTGGAAGGTTGCTCTGAAGTGCTGTTACAGAAAAACATCAACTTGCTCAGCTTTTACCTAATTCCATTGACTCTTTGTTTGTGTTCTAATTAACATTTCACATCAGAACTGTCTGGGAAAATGCCAGGTATTACATGTTGCAGGTGAGGTAAATGGAAAACATTTTTTTCCTTTTTTCTTTGCCTATAGCTGAAGATATAATTAGGACATTCTTGGGGTGATTCTCTACAAAATGTGAAATTTTAACTTGTCTCTGAAACTATAGTCAACTTCAGATGTTTCATTAATATCAGTTATCAAACCAACCTAAAGACAAATCAAGCAGCTCACCATGGCCTTGATGCATGTCTAGAAAACTTGCTCCGCATTGGTCTATCTGCTACTAAAGACCCTTCTAGAAGGTGGCAGATGTGGTCCATGATGTTGAATTCTAACTTATCAGTACTCAGTGCCACTCAGAAATCTTTTTTATTTACAGTTTACTATCTAAGATCCTCATTCTCGAGCCCCTAAACCTTTTCCTCCACTACACATTTCTACTCTGCATAGAACAAAAGAACACACGCTAGTCTTTTTCAAATCCTGGATGCCAGCATCAAAATCACCTGGGGTGATTATTAAGAATCTAGATTTCTGGGGCGCCAGGGTGGCTCAGTCATTAAGCGTCTGCCTTCGGCTCAGGTCATGATCCCAGGGTCCTGGGATGGAGCCCCACATCAGGCTTCCTGCTCAGCGGGAAGCCTGCTTCTCCCTCTCCCTCTCCCTCACTTGTGTTCCCTCTCTCGCTGTGTCTCTCTCTGTCAATTAAATAAATAAAATCTTAAAAAAAAAATCTAGATTTCTGGGTCCAACACAGAATCAGAACCTTTATGTATGAGACTCAAGATTCTAGTTCAACAAGCTCCCTGGATGATTCTGATACACAGTCATGTTTGTGAACCATTGAACTTTATTCAAAAACAAGGTGGTCACAAGGTGAGCTCTCTCTTCACTTGAAAATCATCACGTTTGTGTGCTCCCACCTCAACCCCCGAGTGTATCTCATGGTTTCCTCCAGAGAAAGAGAGAGGTTTCACCCCATATTTTTCTAACCCTCCTGGCTTTGGGCTACTTTTTCTCTGCGTCTAAAAATGTGCAGAACTTTTCTTTAACTTGTAGAAAGCTTCCATTTTATAGAATGCTTTTTCTTGACCCTGCAGCCCATTTAACTTAAAATCCCAAGTATTCTTCTTCCTCTTAAACTTCCTATACAATGGTGTGTATTGGTAAGCCATATCCCTCCCATCCATTCCTTCCTAAAGTTTCCAAAAACCGATCTTGTTTCTCATAACTCTAACAAAATTATCCTCTCACAGATGGGCAGGGACTTCCTTCAAGCCCAATTCTGTTGGTAGATAAAAGGGGCAGCAGGGTCGGGAAAAGCTTTGCAAAAATTAAGAGGGCCTATGCACAGTTCTCTGTAATCCTATCCTTAGACTTTCCAGGTCATTACTGAGAGGGTAACTCCTCAAATACACTCCGTGGGCCTCTGCGCTTCACTCCACACACTCTGCCTCCGACCACGCATCCATTTCAGGAGGTGATCCACCACACCTCACCTATGCTGAGAACTTCCTAGTCAGCACTGCTTGGCATCCAGGATTCAGCCTTAAACTTCGGCTGCTTCTTGGATAGTTGCTTTGGATTTTTCTCTCATCAAGCCTTTCTTTGAGGAAATAATACAAAAATTTACTTTGAGACTTAAAAAGAGAACTTCATTTGTTCAAGTGCTGTACTATAAAATTCCTACTTTGCTGATAAACTAGATGGCTTTATGATCTAATCAACTAAACAGATCCTTAGTTAACTAATCAGGATGAGATGAACATCTTGAATAAGATTTCATTTTACTATGTTTTACTGGAAAAAAAATACCTGGAGTGTATTCTTGCTCTTCAATGTAGAACCAGGTCAACTTATTTTACTGTAGAACCTATATCTGTCCATCTAAAATGAAACTGGGACTCCAAGGCTTCTATTAACTTCAAAAGCATGTATGTCTTATTTGAGAGACTCATATGGAATAAGGGAATTACACAGCTCTGTGGTAGGTCATAAATTGTCCTGTTATTGTTTGTTTCAGTTATAACTCAAACTGTACCTACAAGGGTGTAAAAAATGTTAATTTCTTCTCCTAGAATTCCTTGATTTTCCAAAACAATAACATCTCGATGTGAGTTGTTATTTAAAACAGGAGCTCTATCTGTTGTTACACCTTACAGTGACTGAAAATGCTGTTCATCTTTAAACCAGTCTACCAAGACTAATAGTGCAGAAACGTGGTTTGTCTCCTAATCAAGAACTTTAAATAGCCTCCTACTGCTTATATCATCAAATCTAAATTATTCTGCCAGGTGTTTTGGCACTCTCCTCTTGTTTTATATTAGTTCCTTCTTTGTCTCACAAATTGCCTTTTTTCATTCATCAGGCTGATTTATCATATCCACCTGAGACCATGTTTGAATGCATACATGTCTTTGTTCACCCTGTTCTCTCTTCCTATCTCTTTCAAGTTTCTGATTTCTATAAGCAAAAAAGTAATTACCTGCTTTAAGGTAGTGAGATGTATTAGATAAGTTCATATGGCCCTATGCAAATCTAAGTTCTCTTATTATTTTCATAATTATGGAGTTTTAATTGTTATGATTTGAGCATATTTATTGGGTGAAGGTAAGCAAGCAACTGCCTGGAAAGAAATTAGCCATTTCCTATGTTCTGCAATTATAAACCTCAATTTATTTGATGGTCAGTATCATGAATCAGTAGGGGTTTATATCTAACCTAAACGAGAGAAGAGAAATGGTTTACTTGGCTTCTGATTAGATTAACCAGAAATGATGAAATATCTGATAAGGAACTCCTTTTTACCTAGAAAATTAAACAAAAGTATAACTAAGAAGAAACTTCCAAATTTCTGTAATAAGAGAGTGTTCTAGGGCCAATGGTTCTCAGTGTTATGGTCCCTGGAACAACAGAATCAGTATCACGTGGGAATTGCAATTTCCCAGGCTATCTTCCCCTACTGAATCAGAAACTCCAGAGGTTTAACACTCTGTTTTAACAAGTCCTGTAGGGCTTGTTTGAGAACCCCAAGTCCATGGTGTGCAATACTGAGCTGAATATTGGAATCATCTGCTGAGTTTTAAAGAAATACTGTTGCTCAAGCTCCACCACAAATCAATTAAATAATGTCCTGGAGTAGGGCCTGGATGATTCTCATTAGCAGCCAAGGCTGAGAACCACTCTTCTAGGTTCTTCAAATTTTTGTGTGAAATGAAATTATTACCCATTAAATTGTCATAGCTCCAGAACAATGCCAGGGCATGTGTATGTGTGTGTTTGAAGGAAGGGTAAGGAGACAATATGAAGCTGAGCATTTTTGATGAGTCCAAGTGAGAATATGAGGGGCCTTTAATGTTTCTATGTGCTGACTGAAATTTGACTCATCAGATTTATTTATTTTTATTTATTTGACAGAGAGAGAGACACAGCAGGGGTTGCTGCAGAGGGAGAGGGAGAAGCAGGCTCCCCATTGAGTAGGTAGCATGACTCGGGGTGCGATCCCAGGACCTCAGGATCACAACCCGAGCTGAAGGCAGATGCCTCACCGACCGAGCCACCCAGGCACCCTGTGACTCATCAGATTTAAATTTCTTCATGGACTAGCCCAAGAAAACTGTCATTGTGTTAGGCAACCTGGCAAGATTTCTGATAACGTGGCTTCAAAATGATCTGTTATCATAGCACATATATACCTCACTATAAAGTTTTTGTAATTATGACTTCATACAGAAACCACAGGGCTGCCATTTGTGTTTTCTGTTCTAGGCCGTTAAACAGGTAATCTCCCTGAAAGGACAGGATAACTTTAGTTTGAATTTTTAAAGCTTCCTTAAAAAAGTACTTTTAACATAATAGGCTTAGGAATCATCTGAGAACCAACTTGATCACTTAGAAAGTAATACAGCCTGAGCCACGCACAGATGATTATATGGTCCTCACGTAACTATGTTTCACAGAGTTCTAATCACCGCATATATCCCTCACGAAATAGTTCGTTGTCTCCACAGGGCAGAAATGCATAATTAGCATGATTTAACTCAATCCCAGCACTACTGACATTTTGGGCCAGGTAACTCTTTGTTGTGTGAGGCTGTCCTGTGCACTGTCAGCTGGTTAGCAGCTTCCCTTGCCTTTTCCCACCTGATACCAGTAGCACCATCCTCTCTAGTTATGACAACCAAAAATTCCTGCAGACATCCCCAAATGTCTCCTGGGGGGCTGAGGGGTGGCAAAATCTCCCAGGTTGAGAACCAGTGATTTAATTTAACGTTTCTTAATTTCACATGATCACAGAATAATTTTTTTTTTAACCATCTACCTGTTATTACCACTTATATATAATGTTCCTGGAAATACACATCAGGAAACACTGTGTCCTCTCTCTTGGCTTTCTATGGACCCTAAAACTGCTCGGAATTTGGGGAGGACTCTTCCATACATTCTGACATATTCACTAAATTCTAATGGCTTTAAAACCGACATTCCACAGAGGATAGATTCACAGAGTTGAATGGTGGGAGTAGCAGACATTATTTTGAACTTCTATCTACAAATCATGAAACAATTATCAAATACCACAGTCCTTCATACATCTGTACCTCAATCTCCTCACCTTTCAACTGTAGAGAACGCCCTTCTAACAACACTGATGTACGGGAAGCACTCAGTACAGCCTACCACAGCATGTGTGACACAAATGACGGAAGCAGTTGTCATTAGGAAGGTGAGTGCATTGGGCATAGTGCGTGAGAGGCTGGGTTCTCAAGTCCAAGTACATGGGTTTCAATCCCAGCCCCACAATTAACTAGCTGTCTCAACTTGGTCAAGTTACTTAACTCTGCCTCAGTTTCATCATTTGTAAAATGAATATATCAATATTGGCTACCTTGTAGAGTTGCTATGAGGATTAAATACATAGGAAGAATCGAGAATGTTTGGGATTTGCCCGTCAAGTTTATTTTTTATAAAGGTGTATTTGTTTATTTATATATAGAGAGAGCGCGCACACGCATGAGCAGGGGGGTGGGGCAAAGGGAGAAGGACAGAGAGAATCTCAAGCCGACTCCCCGCTGAGTGGGAGGCTCTATCTCAAGACCCTGAGACCATGACCTGAGCCAAAACCAAGAGTCAGACACTTAACCAACTGAACCACCTAGGTGCCCGTAGAATTCATTTTTAGTCTCTCCCAATGCATACATAATTTATAAATCAGGGGTCATTTTTATCATAAGCAATGTTGCCTAGAAATAATTGACATTCTACTCTTATGGGGGTACCAGAAAAAAAGAATTTCATGTTAACTAAGATCAGAATCTCATGCAGAGAAAATTGCTCTACAGTCCTCTAGAGCAATGCTTCTCAAGCTACATGTTCTAACATACCCATACAATGGTAATATTCTATAAGGCACACTGGTGAAGGCATTAATTATAAGTTCTTTATATTATAAGAAAAATAACACACAAGGTATTCAGGGAAATATTCAATACTTAATTTGATAACACTTCCAAATAAAGTGTAGCTCATAAGCAACCACAGCTGTGACCATAACTTTTTTGAAGTAGCCACCTGAATTTCTAATCAAGACATGATGAATGGTCTCTTCAAATTCTTGACAGTCACCACTACTGAGAAACTTTGTTTATAGAAATAGGAGACAACAAATGGCAGATGATTTATTGCTTTGTTTCTTGTGGTTGCAAACTCTCTTTTCCATTAACCAGAATTTGGGTAATTCGTTCTCTTGAAATTGTGAACTAAAGGTAGCACCATTCTTTAATTCTAATAGCTTTCCCTTTTCTCCCTTTGATAAATGCAGTGTTGAAATTTCTTGTGAAATGCAAATTGATTTAAAATCCAAACATTTTCAGGAGCGCCTGGGTGGCTCAGATGGTTAAGCATCTGCCTTCGGCTAGGGTCATGATCCCAGGGTCCTGGGATTGAGCCCCACATCCGGCTCCTGGCTCAGCGGGGAGCCTGCTTCTCCCTCTGCCTCTCCCCCTGCTCCTACTCTCTCTCTCTCTCTCTCTATCTCTGTGTCTCGAATGAATAAATAAAATCTTAAAAAAAAATAAAAAAATAAAATCCAAACATTTCCATATCAAGTATTTTAGAAACAATGGTGAAGCTTTCTCTGAAACACAGACAGATTACTCTGTTTGATTGAATTTTTCTTTAGGTTTAAATCCATTGCAATCACTAAAAGTCACTATAGAAGCGTTTTAAATATCATTTTTCCAAAGCTGAATTCCAAGATGTTCTGAATTCTTAATCTTTGTCAGTACGTGTTGACACATTTTCAGGCAGGTCCCATAATTTTTTATTAGGTTCATTCAGGTGCTCAAATGTCAATTAAGTAATCCAGTTGTAAAATCAAGAACTATCCACTAAATCTGCACAGTTAAATTATTTGCAAAATATTTTCTAATTCTTGACAAAAGTTTTCCTTTGGATCACCAATGCATTTAAATCTGAAACAACAAAAAATGGCATTCTGCTCATATTTTTTTGTTATGTCTTGGACTTCATTGTAGTCGCAATTTTGATAATATTTAATTTGGAATTCATAACCACAGGGAAACATTTACATATGGGCGTTCCTTTGCAAATAAAATTATGTATTACTTGAATGTAGGATTGTCAGAATAAACTCTAGATGTAATATATATTTTTAAGAAGTATTTCTATAATGTCTCATTTGCCTTAAATGTTTCATTGCCAGTAGGGTTTTTTTCCCCCTCCTCAAAACAAAGTTCTTCCAAACATTTCACTTTTGTGATTCTACATAGTGCTGTTATCTAGCAGTTACTACTAACTATAGGTTTATCAATATTCAATAAAACTCATTTTCTGCAATAAAATTTTAATAATGTCCTGGTGTGTTAATCTCTGTTATCTGACATGTTGATCTAGTAGTATTTTTTTAAAGTCAGGTTTATTGAGGTAAATGTACATAGAGTAAAATTCTCTTTTTTTTCCTTTCTTTTTTTTTTTTTTTATTTTTCTTTCCTTCCTTAAGGTCCATCACTCAGTTACCCCATCCACTAGTGGCATTATTGATAGATTTCCTTTGCTTTTCTGGTAACAAATAGAATGAAAAAATGTCCACATAGGCTATTAAAATTGCAATTCTGCAATAGTGAGTTTTTCTGACATTAGATATTGTGTTCTTGCATTCCTACTTCTTAAGCTTATTGATGAGATGTTAATCTAAAACAGAATTTGGTTTCATATTTTGTTCTTTATTATGCCTTAAAAAGTTTCAAATCCTTTTCTGGGTACGGTGGACATCTTTTGGTAAGGTGTTGATATAGCTTGCTTGGAACTACTGATTCATTTGATAACATTTCCATACAAATGAGATATTTAGGCAAAGGACAGGAACATTACTGTGATTCACAAATCCAAGTCTGAGGTAGTTCTAATTACGTTGTGTAATTTATAATCTTTTTCCTTTTCACCACTGTGTTTATCTTATAGTTCTAGTAATTTTCTAGCTTTAGTAATAAACTGTCAAAGAAGACATAAATAAATGGAAAGATGCTCATGGACTGGAAGAATTAATATTATTAAAATGCTCATAGATTGGAAGAACTAATGTTATTAAAATGTCCATACTACTCAAAGCATTGTACAGACTCAGTACAATCCCTATTAAAATTCCAAAGGCAGGGACGCCTGGGTGGCTCAGTCAGTTAAGCGTCTGCCTTCGTCTCGGGTCATGGTCCCAGGGTTTTGGGATTGAGCCCTGCATCCAGCTCCCTGCTCAGCGGGGAGCCTGCTTCTCCCTCTGTCTGCAGCTCCCCCTGCTTGTGCTCTCTCTCCTTCTGTCTCTGACAAATAAATAAATAAAATCTAAAAAAAAATTCCAAAGGCACTTTCCACAGAAATAGAACAAACAGTACTAAAATTTGTAGGAAACTGCAAGAGAATCCAGATAGCCCCAGCAATCTGAGACAGAACAAAGCTGGAGATATCATGCTCCCTGATTTCAAATGATATTACAAAGCTAAACTAATCAAACCTGCATAGTATTGACATTAAAGCAGACACATAGACCAAGAGAACAGAATAAGGAGTCCAGAGATAAACCCCTGGATATATGGTCAATTATTTTATGACAAAGGAGCCAAGAATATACAATGGGGAAAGAACAGTGTGTTCAATAAATGGTACTGGGAAAACTGGACAGCCACATGCAAAAGGATGAAACTGGACCACCATCTAACACCATACACAAAACTAAATCAAAATGGATTAAAGACTTGAACACAAAACCTGAAACCATAAAACTCCTAGAAGAAAACATAGGTGGTAAACTCCTTGAGATTGGCCTTGGTGATGATTTTTTGGATTTGACACCAAAAGCACAGGTAACAAAAGCTAAAATAAACAAGCAGGACTACCTCAAATTAAAGTGCTTCTCCACAGTGAAGGAAATCATCAAAATGAAAAGGCAATCTACTGAAAGGGAAAAGATATTTGCAAATCATATATCTGATAAAGGATTAATATCTAAAATATATAAGGAACTCATATAACTCAATAACAAAAAACTAAACAATCCAATTAGAAAATGGGCAGAGGATCTGTATAGATATTTTTCCAAAGAAGACATACAGATAGACAATAGGCACATGAAAATATGGTCAACATCACTAGTCATCAGGGAAATGCAAACCAAACCATAATGAGATATCATTTGACCTGTCAGAATGGCTCTTATCAAAAAGACAAGAAATAATAGGTATTGGCAAGGATGTGGAGAAAAGGGAACCCTCTTACACTGTTGGTATCAATGTAAATTGCTACAAGGACTAAGGAAAACAGTATGAAGTTCCCTCAAAAAAATAAAAAAATAGAGCTACCACATGACCTAGCAATTCCACTACTTGGGTATCTATCTGAAGAAAACAAAAACACTAATTCAAAAAGATATATGTGCCCCTATGTTAACTGCAGCATTACTTATAATAGCCAAGATATGAAAGCAACCCCGAGTGTCCATTAAAGAAGATAAAGATGTGATATATATATATATGTGTGTGTGTGTGTGTGTGTGATATGTATATATCTCACACAGTCAATGAAATCTTGCTACTTGCAACAACATGGATGGACCATGAGGGCAAGTCACTTAAACATTTGTAACTCATTTGTAAAATAGAGATAATAATTGTATCTTATAGTGTTTTGTGAGGATTAAATGATTTAATATATATAAATACTTTGCCTAGAACATAGTAAACACCAATAAATCATTTTTTATGATATGTAAAATACAGGGATTCACTTTGGTGTGCTCTCATACAACTCTCTAGCCAACAGTCTTCCCCCATACCTCATGGCTACCCTTCAATTCCAGTCACTCTTGTTCAAGGTCTAAGTCCTAACAATACAGGATTGTTTTGTCTTGATCAATTCCATTCTCTGTTCTCTGTGCTCTTCATGATCTCCCTAGTTCCTGACCCTTTACCTAGTTTCCTTTTTACTCGCACCAGAACTGACCAGAGTCCCCACTATGCCTCCTTGCTGGGCAAGATAACCGGCAGCATATAGTTGTGTACTCACTCAGGTTGATATTCCAACATATTTAGACATCTCCTTAAAGCTTATTCCTGACAAAATTGTTATGCCTAACACACAGCACTGAGTTGATATTTTAGAATAAACTTGATAAAAGGAAACATTTTCTCACTTAAAGGAATTGTGTTAAACATTGTAGAACTGCACATCTGATGTATTTTGCTACATTTGAAAAATATGCAAAGGCATTATATTTTATCACATTACTTTTAAAAGGAGTTTAGTTTAACATGTCTTCATCTCGTTGACCCAATATTTCCTATTTTTAACTTCCAATTTAGCTGCTTCAAAGTTTGTGCCACCCAAATGATTGTCTTTTCATAAGGTTTCTGATATTTGGAGTTCAGGCCAGGGAGGAAAAATTAACGTCAACTTTAACACATAATAAAATAAACTATGATTCCAACTCTGTCTTCTTAAGTGAGACCTTGTGTATTCCCGTCAAGCATCACGAGTATCAGTCCAAAGTAGTATAAAACATCAACTCAGTTCCCCGAGTAGAAGCACTCATTAGTCTAGAAATACCATTAATTTCTTGAATTGGACAAAAGCAGTTTCCATATTCATCTTTCATACTTTGTCTTGTGCTAGTAAAAATAAGAAAATCATTTTACATTTGGCAAAATTTGACTCCTCTCATAATGGGGAATGAATTATCACAAATGGCACTTCTTGATATCTGGGTTATTAGATGATTTTTTTAAATAAGAGAAAGCTATGAAAACATTTCATCTATTAATCAAGAAGTATTAAAAATCAGCAAATAGACCATTTTTGCTGATCAGTCACCATTTAAGATCCATAACCTCTTCTCCAAAAAGAACTAGTAAAGAACTACTAAGGCAGTGGTGGGGATGACAATACTAACATTTTTTTTTTTTTACATCAAAGGGCTTTATAGTCTATTGTATGTTAATTCTCCATCTTAAAAAAAAAACAAAAAATAAAAAACCTCACTCAACCCCAATTCTCCTTTCATCTACCACCTCACTTCTCTTCTATTTTTGGCATCCCAAAATCAGTAGGTCCAAACCCAAACTCTTTTCTTCCCAACAAATCTGTTCCATCCAACCTTCTATGTCTCAGATAATAGCAACTCTTCTTGCTCAGTCAGCAGACCATTAAAGTCATCCTAGATTCCTCTCTGGTTGTCCACCTTACATACAGGCCATAAAAACATCCTGTTGCCTTGACCTTCAAATTACTTCCCACTTCTCATCATTTCCACCTGGTTCATCTCTCACCTCAATAATTATAGCCTTCAAATTGGTCTTCCTGTTTCAACCCTTGCTTCTCAAAAGTCTAATCTCTACACAGCAATCAGAGCAGTCCTTTTCAAAATGTAACTCAGATCATAACATTTCTCTGCTTGAAGTCTGTCCCTGGTTCTCCACTTTTCTCAGAGTAAAAGCTAATGTTCATACAATGGCTGGCAAGCCCCTTCATGATCTGTTCCCTAGCTCTCATTCACTCTACTGTGGTCATACGAGCCTTCTCTTTTCTTCTTGACTATGCCAGGTAGGCTCCTGCCTTGGGATATATGTACTCACTTTCCTGCTGTCTGGAATGCTCTTTTCCCCACCAGCACATCATTCACTCCTTCTCTTTCCAGTCCTTATTCAAATGGCAGCTTGTCAATGAGGCCTACCCTGACATCCAGTTAATTCACAACTTCTTCCCCAGAACTCCCAATCTCCTTTGCTTACTTTTTTTTCTCTAATACTTATCACCATCTAGCTTCTCTGTAATTTACTCAGATACTGTTTATTATTGTTTCCTTCCGCTAAAACGTAAGCTCCACAAGGGCAACAATTTTGATCTGGATGGTTCAATAATGTATCTCTAGTACCTAGAACAGTTCATGCTACAGAGTGGGTAATCAGTACATTTTGCCGAAGGATTGGATTCTGATAAGCATCTCTGTTCTTTCTTCAAATTATTTCTCACTCTAATTAAGCTCTTTCAGATTTATAATAAATCTACCATTTAAAAATTTGACTAAAATGTTATTCTTTTCTCCCTCTTTTTGCCAGTAGGAGAGCTGTCCTCAGTGTTACCTGACTCAGTCAAAACTACAGTGCTGCATAAGGGAGAGTAAGAGAATTCTTAACGAGTTCTTTTTTCTTCCCATGCAGCAGAGAACGGGAATTTGGTGGTAAAGCTAAACCACTATCACCTTCCCAGGAAAGACTGTCTCAACAGCTGTTGTCCACACAACTAAACAACAATGGAGGAAAGCCAGTATCATCTTTAAATTCTACTGCCTATTGTGCTGAATTTTAAAGCAATTCATAGGGGCGCCTGGGTGGCTCAGTCTGTTAAGCACCTGCCCTGGGCTCAGGTCATGATCCCAGGGTCCTAGGATGTGGCTGTGTCACTCCCTGCTCAGCGGGGAGTCTGCTTCTCCCTCTCCTCCCCACTCGTGCTCTCTCTCACTATCTCTGTCGCTATCTCTCTCTCTCAAATAAAATCTTTAAAAAAAAAAGCAATTCACAGACTCACATTTGTATGATTCTTCTAATTATTTCAGAAACAAATGTGTTTAGTAATAATAAAGAGTATATGTGTGTGTTATTAATCTCTATAAATACCTTAAGTTATCAAGTTCCTTTTATTTCTAAAAAAAACCTTATCTCTACTAAGGAAAGTTGAAATAACATGTAAAGCAAATCATGTACTTACTTTTTATACATTGCCATCTTTTTTTCTCAGGAATCACAAAATATCAAAATTATCTTTGGAATACTGATTAAAAATAGATGGCATTATATAATATAAACATAGAAGAGGCATAACAGTGCACTACTCTATAAAATAATGTCTACAAGTAAAGGAAAGCTAAATGGAAAAAATAAATAACATTGTTGTGATTAAGATTCATTTGTCATCAGATGATAACCAAAATTGTATTTGACATTTATCATTAATGCCCAGTCAATTATGGATAACATTCACAATCTTAACTGAAACTTTTACTGTTGAATACACTGTTTTATAAAAGAGAACTCACTTGAGATTATATGTATCATATTCAATGGAAGACCTTGGCACTGCAGGGATCATATAAAGAAATCCAAGATGTTCATTTTCACGTATTATTTTAATGATTTGCAAGGGATTACGAATGTTGGCTTTAATGACTTCTTCCCGGTCATGGAAAGTGTACTTAGGGTACGCTGAGGAGCTAGTCCCATAGAGACCTCTTCTTCCAATACCGGTACGTGACAGTTTAGGAGAGGGAGCGAACATCTCAGTAGAGGGCCGCTGGATCTAAACAAAGCCAATTTTTAAAAATATGAGTTTTTGCAAAAAACAAAGTATAAAAAAATGACATAGTTACCATACTGCTTGAGATGTCTGGGTTCAAAGGCAAACATTTTTGAACAGAAAAATTCAAATTATTATAAGGCAGGGATATATTCCTTCCCAGTCCTCCTTATCCAGGGGTCCATCCCCTTTCCCAACCCCCCAGCATCGCTCCCATTGTCACCCTCTCTCCTTTAACTCTGTGTTTATTACATCAAAATACTACCAGCTCTCCGGGGTTCTCGGGAGCCCAGCACTCTTGCTGCTCAGTTGCTTTGCATCTATCTTGACTGTGGCCTCTCACCTCAACCCCCTCACCTAGTTCTGAGGACCTTAATGCTTTTCAGTGAGTGACATCTTAAACAGCTGTTATCATAGCTCATAATAAACTTCTTTTTAGTGAAGGTAAGGGGTGGTTACATTGAGTATTGGGGATCATTATATAATAATAGCCTTGGAGAAGCATTCATGCTACAAACTCATGATTGCCTGTTCCGTAGACCAGTGCTTCTCACATTTAAACGTGCATGTGAATTACGTAGGTGTCCTGTTAAAATGCAGATTCTGTCTGTCAGTCTGGGGTGGAGCCTGAGATCCCGCATTTCTAACCTGCTCGCAGGAGCTGCGGATGCTGTGGACCGCCACTGGACCACCAAAGCTAAGTCCCCACCATGTTCACACACTTGAACTTTGCTCTAATCCCCCAGTTCCACTGTCTGTGTTCTCAGTGCCATTCACACTCCTTTGTTCCTCCTCAGCAAACTCTGGGGCAGCATCATACACACCCCCTCCTCCTGAGGAGGAGGTTGATAACCATGTTTCAGGAAATTTGACACTAACTCCCAACAGTCATCACCTGGTCTCACCAGTAGAAGGGCAACTGGCATTAAGACAAAAGAATCACTATCGCAGACCTGCTTTGTTGAATAACTGATGTAAATATATGAATGATATCTTTATTGCCTGTTAGCATAACTAACAGAGGCTGCCATTTCTTTCTTTTTCTTTCTTCTTTCTTTCTTTCTTTCTTTCTTTCTTTCTTTCTTTCTTTCTTTCTTTCTTTCTTCCTTTCTTTCTTTCTTTGACAAAGAGAATAAGAGAGCACAAGTAGGGGGAGCGGCAGAGGGAGAGGGAGAAGCAGGCTCCCCGCTGAGGACTTGATCCAAGGGGCTTGATCCAAGGACCCCAGATCATGACCTGAGCCGAAGGCAGACACTTAACCAACTGAGCCACCCAGGTGCCCTGGGGTTGCCATTTCCATGAGAGACTGATTACCACAAGCTCTATGGAACAATGTCCCCAGGAAATTTGTATTCACAGATCCCATCATTCTCCATCTCTCATTAAATATACCCTGGTGAACAGGAGTTTCAGACAAAAATCCTAGAAAGTTTAGAGCCAGAGAAAATACATCTTTGAACTCAAAAGATACAATGTGCTTTTTTTACTTAATGGCCAGGGACAGCAGCAACAACACTGTTTTCTTATGTAAAAGAATAGGCCAAGCCAGATACCCCTAAGCCAGAGAAAATACACATTGTCTTGTCCCAATGTTTCAACAAGGGCTGTAGTCAACGTTAATATTTTTATGGGACTAGAGTATTAATATTTTAACAGAAAATGCATGTATTTTCTTTATTATATCCTTCAAAAAGTTTTACTGCCTTCTAAGTGCAAGATTTCTTCAACAATAGGCCTATATATTTTCATCTGAATACTTATTTCCAGTTATGTAACTCAGTGCAAAGATGTGTTTCAATTTAAGCAGCCACATAAGTTCAGATTTTGTGGGGGTGGTGGAAAGAGAACGAAGGAAGTATGTATGTATGTATTTAAAGATTTTATTTATTTATTTGAGAGAGACAGCGTGTGCGCTCGAGCAGGTGCACGAGTGGGGGGCGGGGCAGAGGGAGAGGGAGAAGCAGGCTCCCCACTGAGCAGGGAGCCCGAAGTGAGGCTCGATCCCAGGACCCTGAGATCACGACCTGAGCCGAAGGCAGAGCTTAACCGACTGAGCCACCCAGGCGCCCCAGGAAGCATTTGTTTATAAAGTATAGAACACCTGTAGTGTTCTCTATGATGGATGTCCAGTCCTATTTGTTAAGTCAATCTTCCTTAATTACCAGAAGCAATGCCTCCAACGGCCTTCTTATATCTCCCAGGGCATCCTCATTGGTACATTTCCATTCTAAACTCATTCTGAGAAATCAATATCCCCCCAAAATGACCCTCTTCTCAGAATAAACACCCTCCTCTTTTTATATGGAACATCCCCTTTCTTCTACATTTCCCTTTAACCCCTAACTCTTGCTGAATTCTTCACTTAGTTATAGCTACAACCAGGCATAACACACAATTTAACATTCCCTTTTAGCCCCCTCCCTTCATCCCAGATGTGCACAATTTCATTCCTCCCCTTTAAATTCAAGATCATGATGCCCACTTTATACCAAATAAACTAATTTATGGGCAATCAGAACTTTCTTGGTCCTACTTAAGATAGTTTGTTCTCCTTTCCTATTTCACAGAAATGAAATTAACTGAGGCTTTATAATTTCATACAATTGAGCACGTAATATTCTTTGAGGGTGATCTCACCCACACCCACAGTGAGCCTCTTTCCAGCCAGCTTCTCAAACCCACCGCTCTCCCACCTGATCTGCCTTATTAACTTTCCATTCATTCCTCCCAGCCTAGTGCCAGTCCCTACAGTGGCGTTTCCTCCACTGACCCTTCCCCTCACCACTAGGTGCAAGCATTCCCTTCAGTTCGCCACAGTTTTGTACCTTAAATGACCAACGGAGAGCTCTGATTGCACCCCCACTGAGTTTGAGGCTCACTTGTCCATCTACCCACCATCAAATTCTGCAATCTTCAAGGATGGAACCTGTCTTCATCTCTTCCTCTCTAGTACTCTAGCCCAAAGCCTGAAAGACACTAGCACTGAAATGTTTAACAGGTCTCGAAGGATCCTCTCAGTAAAAAGCTCAGAGAATTCTCAGCTCTACTGGCATTTTTATTGTGAGTGTGCCCACATTTTCTCCCACTTCTACTTCTCTGTCTAATTATATACAGGTATTTATAGAAAGCCGTGCTCTGGTGATTTCTCCCCAGAGCTACTGTTCACGTATTCCTTTCAAGGCAACTTCCCACTCTACAGCTCACCAATTACAGAAGTTGTTTTCCTAGCTGGTTTAGTTTCTATTTTACTGCCCTTCACCAAGGTCTTCAAAGACTGTCATTCTGGGTAATAATGATGAAAATTTCATAAAAGGTAAAATAAAATTGAAAACACTATTATGTCTTCTTTTAATATGCAAGAGAAGATCAGAGGGCACTGAATAGATGCTGTAAGTTTTCCTTTATGATTTTCCTCCACTGCCTAAAATTTCCTGGAATAAGAACTGGGAAGTACAGTATTCCCCAAATACATTGTGTAACCTGATAGAGAAATATTTTGCAACTATTCTTATGAGTTAAAAGCATGTTAGCAATGCTATAGGAAACTAAAATTAAAGTGAAAGGCTCAATTAAGTATTTTAATAGTATACCTGTTTTTTCTTCACCACACGAACTTGCTGTTCAGGAAACTGAATAGATACTTTGGCAGAACTTCTTTCCTCTCTTCTTGGAGGTTTTATGATTCCAGAAGTGACTAACTGAAGTCGGTTCTGCTCATATATGTATTCTGGCCTCTTATGATCTTGGTAGACTTTTAGCACTGGCTTTGGGGAATAAAAAGACATATTAATCTTTTTAATATTAACATGAATTTGTCTTATTCTTCACTTTGGACCCTATTCCTGTTGGAAATTGATCTCCCTGGACTAATTTCCTATCGAAGTCACAATCAGTATGGTAGTTATCATCATGGACTGGCCATGGTCCATCACTAGACTAAGACTTTTCTATTCGGTTTCTATTAATTCTGTCCCTTAATTGCCAGTGCATACTTCTAGGAGTAAGGTTCTGACAGAAAAGGGTCAGAAGCATGAAATCACATATCCAGTAATTGTGCATTACAAACCCCTACCACTCATTACAACAGTTATTGTGGGAAGGACTGTACAATTCTCACACTCTACCTGAAAGTCATTAATCAATTCCCATAGCCATAACTGATTGAAGAACCAGAAGAAATTATGGCAAAAATAAATAAATAAATAAATAAATAAATAGGAGAAATTGTGGCATTAAAATAAATAAATAAATAGGAGAAATTGTGGCATTATATTAGGCTGATCAAATTTCAGATTAAGGCAATAAAATCCAGCATTCAACATGATACACTAATGCAAGGAATTCACCATAATGGCTTTAAGTTTCTAAGCATTATGATTTTAACATGATAGCTAATCTTTTACAATTGGAGTCAGAAAAAAAAGCTTGGGAATAAGCACAGGAATCAGCTGTTAAGCTTTCAAGTGTGTGTAAATTACATTTGGTTTTGGCTAAAAATCCCTCTTGAGCCACTCACTGAAGAAAGGAAAAACACATAGATGGGGGCGGGAGGATCTCAGCTATATAACAGTGTGGAAAAGGAATACAGACCAGAATCACAAGGTAAGAAGGGGGAGAAAAGCTTCTGCACAGCAAATGAAACCAACAACAAAATGAGAAGGCAATCTACCAAGTGGTAGAAAGTATTTGCAAATCATATAGTGATAGGGGGTTAAGACCCCAAATATATAGAGAACTCATACAACTCAATAGCAAAAACAAAATAATCCAATTAAAAAAGGGGGGCAGAGGATCTGTATAGACATTTTTTCCAAACAAGACGTATAGATGGCCAGCAAGTATATGAAAAAGATGCTCAACATCACTAATCATCAGAGAAATGCAAATCAAAACCATAATGAGATACCACCTTACACCGGTCAGAATGGCTATTATCAAAAAGACAAGAAACAAGTGTTAGTGAGAATGTGTAGAAAGGGGAACCCCCATCAATATTTGATAACACAACTTATATCTTTTTATCTTATGTATTCACAACGAAGTATTGCAGCTGTATTTTTACTACTTTTGTCTTTTAACCTTTAACTAGTTTTATAAATAAGTGATTAATCCACCACCTTCACATCAGATTATTCTGAATTTTACTATATATTCACCTTTACCAGTGAGATTTATACTTTCATGTTTTCCTGTTACTAATTATAGTGCCTTTTCATTTCAGCTTCAAGAAGTCCCTTACAGGGGTGCCTGGGTGGCTCAGTCTTAAGGTTAAGTGTCTGTTTTCGGCTCAGGTCATGATCCCAGGGTCCTGGGATCGAGCCCCGCATCGGGCTCCCTGCTCAGTGGGAAGCCTGCTTCTCCCTCTCCCACTCCCCCTGCTTGTGTTCCCTCTCTGGCTGTGTCTCTGTCAAATAAATAAATAAAATCTTTAAGAAAAAAAAAGTCCCTTACAATTTACTTTTTAATAACAAAGCAACAAGCAAATATGTATATATAGGAAGAGAAAGAAAGCAAATATGGTAAAATACTAACAATTTTTTAATCTAGGTAGATGGTATATAAGTATTCATTTTACTATTATATCAACTTTTCTGTATATTTGAAACTCTTTATAGTAAAATGTTGGGAGAAATTGATTTTTTCAAATAAACTGGCAAAAATACAAAAAATTAGATAGATTCATATAAACCATAATAGTGATCATCTCTAAGCAAGGAGAGAGGGCACTGAGACTAAAATGGGGTACAAAAGGTATCTGAAATGTATTTGTAACATTCCTTTAAAAATAGATATTAAATCAAACTAAGCAAAATTCAACATTATTAACTTGGGATACATATACTTGTCTACTATACTTCTCTTTATATCTTTTTGTATTTGAAATTTTCATAATAATAGAAACAGAGGAAAACTTCTTAATATAACTATTTAGCAAAATCAGCAGCAAACCTCAATCACCCTAAATAGTAAAAACCTAAAGCCATTATGAAAATCAAGAACAAGATCGCTATTTTCACTACCAACTTCATTTTTCAATTCTCAAATGGAAGCATCTAGAACAGGGGTCAGTAAACTTTTTCTGTAAAGGATCAGACAGTAAATACGTTAGGTTTTGCGGGCCAGATGGTCTCTGTCAGAACTACTCTACCATTGCAGCACCAAAGCAGCCTTAGACGATACAAAAATAAACGGGTATCACTGTGATCCAATAAAACATTATTTACAAAAACAGGTTATAGGACTGGACTTGACCCATGGGCCATAGTGACTCCTAATCTAAAAAATAAAGTAACTGGTGTAAACACTAGGAAAGAAAGGCAAAATTATCTATCAATGATATTTATTATATACATTAAAAATAAAAGCCTAACTACTGAAGTAACTACAAGGATTTAAAAGAATATTGCTGAGGTTTCTGGTTACAAAGTAAACAGACAAAATCCATTTGCTTTTCTCTGTATTAAAAATAAACAGAAACTGGATCACAATAAAAAACTGAGGTTGAAATATTTAAGAATTTAACAAGAAAAACACAGGACCTTATTATAGCAAACTATAAAATCTCACAGAGAATGAAAAACAAAACCTGCAAAAGTATAAGGAAATGCCAAATGCTAATTGTGGGAAAAATTACATGCTCATCTCCATATATGTCAAAAAGGCATTTGATAAAATTAAACTATTTTTGATAAAAATCTATTTGATTTTGTTAAAGCTTGTTTGTTTGTTTCTTTATGTAATCTCTGCACCCAACGCGGAGCTTGAACTTAACGAGCCCTAGATCAAGAGTCGCAAGCTCTTCTGACTGAGCCAGCTAGGTGCCCCTATTTATGATTTTTTTTAATAAAAATCTATTTTTGATAAAAACATTAATCAAGAAAGGATAGATACTTCCTTAAAAATCTCAATGGTTAATATCATGCTTAAAGGGGGAACACTCAGAAATATTCCTACTAATCTCAGGAGAAAGACAAAAAATGTCTACTGTCCTCACTGTCATTTCTAATATTCTACAGGTATTAGCCAATGCAATAGTCCAAAGACACAGTATGAATATAAAACTTGGAAAGAAGGTGGCAAAAGTGTCATTATTATCAGATGATTTTACTGTTTGCCTGAAGCACCTGAGAGAATAAACAGAACACCTAGCACAAAATTAGCATCCAGAAATAAAACCTGTTCATAAACTTAATAAGAAATAAGTAAAAGTCATATGAAGAAGACTTTAAAACACTCATGATGGTCATGGAAGAAAAAGCAAACAAATAAAATCCTATTTTGTTCTTGACTTGGAAAATTAATTATAATAAAAGTCAATTTTAAGTTAATCTATAAATTTAATATGATCTTGACAGGATGTCTTGGAGATTAGACAATCTGACCCTAAATTTAATACATAAAAATTATTAAAAAGAATAGCCACAAAAGTTCTGGGGGGAAAAAAGAGTGATCAATGAAGACCAGCCCTGCCAGATATTAAAATGTTGTAAAACTACAATAATTAAAACTGTGTATTCTGGACACATGAATAGGAAAGCAGATCAATGAATCAGAATAGAAAGTCCAGTAATGGATCCCAAAATCTAAAAGGGAACTGAACCTACAACAAAGGTGATAATTTTAGGAAAATAGTATTATTCAATAAATGATAATGAAATAACTGGGTAGTTGTTAGGAAAAAAGTTGAATCCTCTCATTCATTACAATGGGAAAAATTATGAATAGATCAAAGATTTAAATGTAAAATAACAAAAATAATAAAAATAATCTTAAAGTAATCTTTAAAGAAATGTACCCATGACATCACTAGATAATTTTATCTCTACAATCTTGCTAAATGTAGGGCCGAAGTATTCCATAAAACTCAGAAGACATAAATTACTCAATTGCATAAAAATTAGGAATTAAAACAAAACTTGAAACTTTTATCATGCTTATCACAGATAAAGGGTTTATTTCCTAATATATGAAGAGCTCATGCAAATCAATAAGAAAACTACCAACTACCCAATTAGAAAATAAGACATGAGATTCATACATTTCAGATAGAAAAACAGTAACTCCTGAACATATGAAAAGATGTTCAACCTTATTCAAAAAAGAAATTTAAATTAAAACTACTCTGAGATAGCATTTTTCTTCTATTACTGAAGCAACATTTACTAACCAAAATTACAAACGAACATATGTTTTGAGTTGGCAATTCCATCTCTAGGAAGTCTGCCTACAGAGAGCCGCTCACATGTATAAGATATGTCCAAGATTATTCACTGTAACACTGTTGTCATAAAAATACTATTTTAAAAACCTAACCTATAAATCTGGGGCTTGCTAAATAAATTATGGCACATTCATCTATGATAGGATATTATGAGCTATAAAGAAAATTGATATAAAAAAACTTCTTGAACTGATATAAAATGATCTCCAAGCTATGTATTAAATGAAGAAAGCAAAGGGCAGAAGAGTTTGTTTAGTATGGTGGTTTCAGGCTTATAAAATTGTAATACATCTCTGAAAGCATACACAGCACTCTTACCATTGGATTGGTTGCCTCTAGAGAAGGAAGCTGGATGGATGAGGGACGGTGGGAGAAAATACACTTTAATTGTGCAACTTCTGTACATTTTAAAATGAATTACTTAACTAAGAAGGACAAATGTTAAAGTTTATATGAAAGGATAACTATCTAAAACAGAGAATATATAAAAAATAAGAATAGTGCGGAAGCAGGTGTCTTCTACTTATCAAAACAAAGCTACAAAGCCGGTGTCACCGAACAATGTGGTTAGATCAGCAGAGAAAAGAATCAAGAATCTGTAACAAGGTCTCACCATATATGAGAATTTTATACATGATAAAGGTGGTGTTTTAACTTAGGGGTGAAAAACATGGTGCTAGCAAAACATTATGAAGAAAATGTAGTCCCTTTCCTCACATCAGATTTAAAAGTTCACATGAACGAAAGCTTTAAATGTAAAGTACAAAAATAAAGAAGAGTAAAATGGAAGAAAATGTGGGGAAATGCTGTCAACAGAATGAGTATAAAATGGTGGTCAACGGAGAGAAAACAGAAGTCCAATACAAAGAGAACGCTGCAATTCCGGTAAGAACAGGACCCATTACCACTAATCACATGGGAGATGATTAGCAGCAGCCTGTGTGAGGATGCAGTTTCAGCCTCCCCAATCAGGCAATAAAAGGCTGGAAGATACTACAGGAAAACCTAGGAAAGGGTGAAAGTGAAATTTAATTTAGGCAACACACAGGCGCTGGTTTGAGAAACTGGTCCCCAAGTAAAATGTGTCCGAATCAAATAAAATTACATAGATATATTTTTTTTCTCTTCAACCCAACAATACCAATCATGGAACTCTAACCCACAAGAATATAAGCACCAGTTGGGATGGATAATACAACGATTTTGCTGCACCACTGTAACTATTTGTAAAACCAAATGTGCCAAAAGAGAATGATTTAATAAATTATGGAATATTTGTGCAATGCGATACCTTAATGGGATAGGCAACCATTAAAAAAAATGTTACAGAAATATCATCTGAAGGACCTCTGGGTGGCTCAGTCAGTTAGGCCTCTGATTCTTGATTTCCGCTCAGGTCATGATCTCAGAGTCATGGATTGAGCCTGGTGTCAGGTTCCAGGGTGGGTGTGGTGGGCTGGGTGTGGAGCCTGCTTGGGATTCTCTCTCTCCCTGTCTCTCTCCAGCCTACCGCTCCCCCCCTAAAACACACACTCACACTCTCTCTAAAAAAAGAAAGAAAGAAATATCATCTGACCTTGAGGAAGTCCTACAATGTATATTTAGATGTAAAAAGCAACATGTAGAGTACTATATTTATATTTATAATATGTTTTAAGACAAATGTCCATAAGTCTAAATATGTATTTCGTGTGTGTTTATCCATTTGTATAAAACTGAGTGTGGAGAAAGGCAAGAAGGGATATACACTAGATTGTTGTTGACCTTAGATACCATAGACAAGGGGCTCGGAGATGGGAGAATGTGAAGGAAAAAATGTGAAAGAAAAAGAACAGAAGAGGGAAAGGGGGTGGGAGGGAGGAAGGGAAAGAAAGGAGGAATGAGGGGGGGAGGGGTAGGAAGAGGGAAGAGGAAAATGAAGGGGATGGAAAGAGAGAAGGGGTAGCAATCACAAAAAGAACATACCATAGTATTAACACTATATAAACAAATCAAACTACAGATACCCATACACATGAAACCAGTCACTTGAATACAAAGCTACTTTCTCTCTGCATGATGGAAATTCAGGTAGTTTTCACTTTATTCCTTACTATTTTTAATACTGTATGAACTACCATATTCATGGATTAGTTATATTGCTCTAGTCATCTTTTCATACCTAACAACAGCCCCAAACCTAGTGACTTAAAAAACACTTCCACTACAATTTAGGCAGAACTCAGTGGGGACAGCTTGCCTCTGCTCCATTAAGGCATCAGATGAGACAGCTCAAAGGCTGGGGACTGGAATCAGCCGATGGCTTGTCCATTCACATGTGTGGCAGGTGATATGGGCTATAGTCTGGGACTTGTTCAGATGACATCTCCTTAAGAAGACCTTTGTAGTCACACAAGCTAATGTAGTCTGCCATCTGTTTCCAACACATTCCCTGTATTATTTTCTTAATAACACCTATCATTACATGACATTGTTCAGTCTATTTATTTAGGGTTACTAGAATGTCAACAGGAATCTTGTCTGCTTTGTTCACTGCTGTATTCCCAGAGCACGGCCCAAAGCCTGGTGCATAGTGGGTACATGATAAACATTCAATATACACAATTAATTGCACTGAAGACAAACAGAACAAATTTAATCATAAAGGGGTTACACTTTTGCCAAGTGAAGGTAAATATGTTACAGAGAAATAAATGTAAAAGGTTTCATACTAAGTCCATGGGAGAAAAATGATAGGTAGGCCTGATGCCCCGCACATGCAGTGGAGGCACAGGGAATGAACTCCCTAGAAGAGACAGCAGGGGTCAGTGCCATAAAGCAACCTAAAAATAAAAACAACAGATCAGAACTATGGATGCTCAAGATTGTTTTCCTTCAAAATGAATAAGTACTGAAGTTTGAAAAACAATGGGATAAGAGTTAATACTCATTATATATATATATATTTATTTAAAACTCATAAACTCATAGGGAAAAAGGTTAACAATCTGATTTTTTTAAGTTTTTAAGCAATCTCTACACCCAATGCAGGCCTGAACTCCCAACCCCGAGATCAAGAGTGGCATGCTCCACCCACTGAGCCAGCCAGGTGCCCCAACAATCTAATGTTAAAGTGGGCAAAGGTTATGAACAGAATCCACAAAACAGTAATATGCCAATGAATGAATGAAAATACACTTCACTAATAAGATGCAAATTACAACAATGTGATGCCATTTTAACCTGTCAGTCTAGCAAAAAGAAAACAACTGAGGGTCAGGTTTGGCGAAGATGTGGGCAAATGGGCCCTCTTCTACACTGTAGGTAGAAACTGGTTAAACCTCAACAGCAATTGAGCAATATTTTTCAAAATTAGAAGTGTACAGAAGTCTATGACCTATAAAATGACACTTCCAGGAATCCATCTTTATATGTACAAAAGCAAGCCCATCCCATGCAGCATTATCTGTAATCACAAAATAAAAACAGTAACAAAACAAATAGCAAATAAGCTGAATTCCCATCAACAGGACACCAGTTAATAGGTTACCCATGCAACAAAATACGGTGCTGCTGTTAGAAAAGATAGCTCGTTAAGCAGGGATTGGAAAAACTTCTGTATGTTTATTTCACTTTGAAAATCAGTATGTATTCCATAATCTTATTTTAAAGTTATATATGTTTATACACACACACTTGAATAAACATACAAACAGCCTAAAGGGCAACTGCTAACAGCAGTAAGTAATGTCCCAGGGTGGGAGTGATAACCTTCACTTTTTACTTTATGCATGTTCACTGCTCCTTTCCATGGATTTAGAATTATCCAAGGGCACAAATGGATTCTTAAAATTAAGTATTTTCAGACATGCACAAAAATTTTTAGGATACTAGGCATTTACTTTAAAAGTAATAAATTGAAATAACTATATGTATGTAACATATATATTACTCTTCTTGAAGGTACAAGTATTAAATGGTACCCTAATATCTCAAAGAGCCTTACAACTTACATAATTAAGTATATATATTGTACATAATCCTAAAGAGGATTTATCTGCTAGAAAACTTTGTTCACAACTGTATCCCCCCACCTTGAACAGTGCCTAAAACTCAGTATTTTTTTTTAAATAAATGTTCACAGTGTTTACAGCTTCACAAACAAGTCTTAACTTTTAGGCTTTCATTCCTTCTTTGTTAATTAAGAGTCTGGAAATGACCATCCCCCATAGGAATTTTTCAAGCTCCTGTCTAGCCAAAATTGGCTAAATGCTGGATTTTGAACTTACCAAAGGCTCTAGTTTTATAGGCTGCTGTCGTTTTCTTGTTCTCTCTTGAGCTTTTGTAGTGTGCCTGAATGTCAGGAACTGTGTATCAGATTCATTTTCGGTGGGTACTACAAAACTCAGTCTTCCCTTTGCTGTTAAACTGTTCAGTCTTGCAAGGGCAGGGTTTTCCACCTGCTCTTCAATATTTTTCAGTTTGACATCCTTCTCTGAGGTGTGAAAAGCCATTCTCACTCCTGGAAAGAGGAGGGTCAGCAAAAGAAAAATGAAAAGTAGAGCAAAAGAACTGGGGAAGTGGGACCAGTGTAAGGGACTTAAGAACTAGGGAGTGCTGAATTTGCTCAGCCCTAAGGAAAACCCACAAAGTTACTCATTTCTTCCAAACTAAGGACTTGAATCAGAGAAGTGAAAATGCCTGGCCTTCAAGTAGCTGGGGTGGGATCCAGGAATTTGCATTTCTAACAAGTTCTTAGATGCTGCAGATGCCACTGATTTGGGGACCATACTGGTCTAGATTTGGAAGGATAAAAAGAATTGCAATTAGTATTGAGATCAATGTTTTTCATGCGTGAGTATGCAAAATATCTCCAGGGGAGCTTGTTCAAAACACAGGTAATTTTAACGCAGGCAATCTGAGAAATACAGCCTAGGTACTCCAAAACCAAAAACCAAAACAAGAAACAATCAAAGGGAAAAATAGGAGTTGAGGACTAAATCCTAAAACACTGCTCCTGGAGCTTCCATATGCATGAGGAAATTGTTAAAATGCACACTCTGATTCATAACACTAGAACTATGAGCCTCTAGTAGTGGTCTTGCATTCTCACCACCACTCCCACTCCCACCCCTCCAGATGGGTGGAGATACTTCCCTTCAAAATAGTACCATAGCACATACGGTCTTGAAACAGGTGTCAGCAGGCCTAGGTTTTAGTCTAGATCTGTGGTGACCCATCAGAATCTCCTATGCAATTTTAATTTTTCAAGTAGCCATATTAAAAAACCCAAAAAAGGAACAGGTGAAATAAATTTTTAATAATGTGCTTTATTTAACGTATCTAAAATATTCTCATTTCAACATGTAATCAATACAAAACTTATTAATGTTTTATTTCATTGTTACTACATCTTCGACTTCACATTTCGAGCAGATCTCAACTCAGACTCGCCGCTAGTGGCTACCATATTGAGTAGCGCAGCCTAGATCTGATCACTCCGTGAGAGATCTTGGCCCAGTCTCCTGATCCCTCCATTCCTCACTTTCCACCCCTCTAAAATGATAGGTAGCTAGTAAATGGCCACTGAATGCTCTTCCACTGACTTTCTCTGCTTCTCTGAGCCTTATCCTCACGTGCTCTGAAAGCCAAGCTGCCTCCCTGGCTTTAGAAGTCGGAGCCCAGACCCACAGCTCTATTCCGCAGGACTCACCAAGTCAGCCTAGGGCAGCCACAGCCGCCGCTGTCGAGGGTCTCCAGAGACAGCAAAACCAGGTCTGGTAGTAGAAAGTTGACTGTAGTCCGGAATGTTTGCTGTTGCCTAGCAGCCACCCGTCCTCTACAGACGTGCAATGCGCCTGTGCGCGACCTGTCGCTACGGCAACGCCTCAGCCAACCGCAGCTCTGAGTCCCTGAGCCCGCCGGCCAATTGAACCAATCAATGCCTCCGAAACATTTCTATGCCGCTGGTTGGTGGAGAACACCCACTCGACCTGCGTGGTCGCTGCTCGGCGCTGGCAACTGGCCGCTGCTTAGGCCCGTAGGCAAGGCGGCCGAAGGAGGTGGCTAGGTGTGTTTACTCCCTCCCTTCTCCGGCGGGAATCTTTCCTGTTTCCCTTCACAAGGCCTGAGACTGACTTGACGGTTCCTGTAATCTAACTCTCTCTAGTGAGAAGACTCAAAAATCTCGGGAGAGGTAGGTGCCTTGTATAGCGTCCCGCTCTCGGAAGGAGCTGGGGAGCGACCATCCGGCATCTCTGTCCCACCCACCAGCCTCCTCCCGGGAGTGAGGAGGGAATGCGGGCTGTTCTTCCCCTCAAACTCCACCGTGTCCTTTCAACTAATGTTCTTTTCCACCTGGAAGGTAACCTAGTGTCAGGCACAGCAGGAGCCCATATTACTTGGTCCCGCGCTCTACTTACCAAAGCAGACTCTGGATCTTGTTCTGGCATTTTGGCCCACCTAATTAAGTCTCCGGACGATTCCTGCTAATGCTTTGTGGAAGCGACCCCACCGAAGCCCGATCCAGGTTGCTTACTGAAGATGTCATCCCAGTTAATGATCAGGGGAAGCAGCCCTTTCACCTGCCTGAAGGAAATGTTAACACCAAATGGCAGAGTCCTGGTTTTCAACCTCCCCTCCAAAATGACATAATCACCGCTGGAACTCATCGTCTTCTTCTGTGCTTTTTGGTCCCTCTTTTTTTTTTTTTTTTTTTAACCTTGATATTTGTTTCTTGCCTTGAATGCCAAACCCTATATGAAGTGCTTGACCTATCATACAACCTGCATTTTCTCAATCTTAACATATCCAGGTAGGTATTTTACATGCTAGATAGGACACCACCTACAGGGTAGAGAATCACCTATCAATAGAGCTGGGATGGAGATTACAGATCACCTAATACAGCTCCTCCATTTGATTAATAAGAGAACTGAGACCCAGAGAGGAAGCAAGTGATTTACTCCAGGTTAGGCAGCTACTCAGGGCAGATACAGAACTTAGAATACAGATCTCCTAATCCCTAATCAGATACTGGAAACAGCAAGGGAGTAACTTCAGTTTAGAAACAATTCAAAAACACCTCAAATGTAGACATAAAAATACTAATTCACCAGAGATAAAAGGTCCACACAAAGCCAATCGGAGCCAATTAAATATAATAATTTATATAAACTAGTAATTAAAGAAATTTGAAGCCAACCCAATACATCAAAACATAAAATTAGAATAATATGCAGTGTTAGACATATTTATAAAATGAATTTCATGTCACATGTGCAGTGAATATTCTAATCTGTTCCCTTAAACATTGACATAGTAGAGACAAAGGCCATTGCTTCTCAGCCCCAGATTTTTTTTTTTTTTTTTTAGTTGATGAAGTTGAATGTTACCTTATGCTGCTGAGAACATTCCAAGAGAGTCAAGGAAAGTGAGGGGTAGAAGACCTTGACACATAGAGTTTAGTAAGGGTATTGCTATATTAGAAGCTACTCATCAAATCTCTCCAAGCTTATTTTTTAATGTGGCAAGATATCATCTTTATTATCAACTTAATAGTTTCTAAATTAGTGCAGACAGACAAGATTTTATGTATACCCTGTTGATTTTTTTTCACAGTTACTATAGATAATAATAATTGTTACAGTTTACTGGGTGCTTTCTATGTGCCAGGTACTTTGCATTTGTTCTTTTTTTTTTTAAAAAAAGATTTTATTTATTTATTTGACAGAGAGAGAGACAGCGAGATAGGGAACACAAGCAAGGGGAGTGTGAGAGGGAAGCAGGTTTCCCACTGAGCAGGGAGCCCGATGTGGGACTCAATCCCAGGACCCTGGGATCATGACCTGAGCTGAAGGCAGACGCTTAATGACTGAGCCACCCAGGCTCCCAAAAGGTCACATGTTTAAGAGTGAAAGTAAAAATGGTTAAAATTGATTGAGCATTCAGTCAAGATTTATATTCTGAGCCCTTTGTGAAGTAGTTATCACCATTATACTAATCATTGCAACAACTTTATATTATTTTAGAGGTATTATTGTACCTATTCCACTAATAGGGAAATTGATGTTTAAAAAGATTACATGACTTACCCAAATCACTCCAGAGGTATAAGTGGCAGAGCTGAGAGACAAATTCAGATCCATCAACTTAAATAGTTAAATTTCTGTAAGATTCTAGAGCAAGAATATTGAGTCAGGGAATTCTGCTACTGGCTATATGTGGACTATATTCTGAAAAATTCCTGAAGCAAAACACCCATGTATTTGGATCAACTCCAAGGCACATATTTTAACTGCACTGCAGAGATTACAGAAATTAGGGAACCCTTGAGGGTCGAAAAAACAATGAAATGAAACCAGAAACAGAAAGGAAGCTGCATCACTGAGGACTGTGGTGGTTTAAAGAAATAAAAGTAGAACATGGGTAGCAGGGCTGGCACTGTGATGGGACCCTGGATCTGGGCAGAGTGTTCTTGTTTATCTCCCCTGCTTTTGAACCACTGCTCACCAAGTCTCTCAAGGAGCAGGATGCCTTTGGCTTTAAAGTCAGGATGTTTTCCACAACCTCATAAAATCACCCAGTATAAAACCAATTTCTCTAAAGTTCTGAACTTGAGCAGACTTCTCATATAAATCAATCACCTGTCTTTTAGAATTTTTAGATCAAACACATGTAAAAGGAGGTAAATGGTAGTGCTTTATACACAGTAACAAGTCTTTTTTGGAATATTTTCTTAATAAGCAGGAAGTTAGGGGCCAGGTAGCTCTGAAAAGGTTAGGCTGGAAGTCTAAGACCAGATGATGACCAGTGATGGTGCCAAAGAAGCAAGGAGGAGAATCCTAATAGTGAGCTGGGCATGGACCTGATTGGTAAGTCAGCCTACAGATTCAAGAGAGGTGGGAGAAATATCCCAGCTATAGCATCTGGTCTCTGAGAGACATTTAGGGAGTGCAGAATGTAGCATAGAGGATCTAGAAAGTTGTATTATTCATTTGAGGACCTGATTGGTGGTCCTGTGCAAGTTCAGATACAAACATCTACCCTGTATGGAAGATCATTGCTGCACAGAGCAAACACAGCCTGGAGTTCACAGTGAGGAAGAGCAGGCCTAGAAAGAGAGAGGCCTTATTATAGGGAGGTGGGGAGAGTTTGAAAGCCAGGGGCCATGTGGCTTTCCAAGGATCATCATTGGGTCTCTGACCCCAATTCTAATGCCATATTCTGCTAGATTGCCCAGATAGACTTATCACCCCTAACAGATCCCTCCTTGCTTATTTTTATCCTAATATTAGATCTCTAGTTATTCAGTAATGCTTTTACTGCTAAATTGTTGTTATGTCTACTCATAAAAACATATTACTATCCTAATTTTCTGAGCTTATTAAAAACCAACTTGCCAACTTGTTTTTATTGTTCCAAATATTCCCAGTTAGCCTGTGATAGAGAATCCTGGGCTTAAAATTCTGGGTTGATAATCCCATTTACAACTAAGTTTCAGAGAGGTAAAGTTACTCTCCCAAGGGCATACAGCCAATAAATTGCCAAGTAAATGGGAATACAGTCACCACAAGACCCAGGCATTCAATTCCTAAGTATTTCCCAAGAGAAATGAAAGACTTGTATGTGAATGTTCCTAGAAGCTTTATTTGTAACAGCCAAAGCCTGGAAAACAATCCAAATGTCCACCAGCAACTGAGTAGATAGGCAAATTTTGGTACATCATACTTTGTAATACTACCCACCAATAGAAAGGGACAAACTGTTGGTGCATGCAACACTGGTTGAATTTGAAAAACATACTGAGCAAAATAAGCCAGACACAAAAGAGTACCTATTGTCTAATTACAATTACATGAATCTCTAGGAAAGATAAATCTAATTTATAGTGACAGGAAATAGATCAGTTGTTGCCCGGAGCTAGGACTGGGGTAGAGGATTGGCAAGGTGGACAAAGAAATTTTTTGAAGTGATGGAAATGTTTTATATCTTGGTTATTTGGGTGGTTACAGAGGTGTATAAGCTTGTCAAAACTCACTGAAATATAAATCTTAGAATATGTGCATTTTATTGTATATAAATTATAACTCAATAAAATTGTATTAAAAATTATATTCCTAGTGTTACACTTCAAAAGCACAAGTAAGGCTTTCTAAATATACAGACTTCCAGGCTTCACACCAGAACTGGTAAATAAGAATCTTTGTAATTGGCATCCAAATATATGCTTAAAAATCCCTATAGATGAATCAAATGAACGTGTTTGGTGAAGAACCATTATCTGCCAGTGAAAATGTATGAAGATTAAAAAATGTTCAATTATATTAAATTAATCAGGTCTTAAGCAGTTTGCATAACATGATCATATTTTTATAAGCACAGAATGTATATATACTCAGCAACTATCCGGAATAAAGACATAAATGTTTATGAGATTTACAAGTATTTTCTGTTATGCCCTTTGGTTTTCTGTATATTTAAAAATAAAAACCATATACTGGTTTTGTATTGAGAAAAATGAGTTATTTTTAAAATCAGCACAAGAAAATATAAGAGCATAGAGTGGAGGGACCCCTGGAGGCCAGGGCAAGTGGATCAGGAACGTTCGCGGAGGATTTAGCTTTCTGCAAAAAGACAAGGCACCCCATTCCATGCAGATGGAAGGAACATGGGAGTGGGTTAGGTAAATTGGTAGATTTGGGTCTGATGTCTTCTTTTTCTCTCTAAAGCAGGAGGTAGGTCAGCTGCTGAGATGGATGGAGGTGGGGGTGCTAGAGGCTCCATATAATTTATATGGGGAGATGGGGTGGGAGGGAGTAAATCACTTTTAGCCTTGGCTGAAGTTTAATTTCAGGGTCTGTGAACTGCTTAAAACTGTTTTCACATTGGTGGGTGTATGTTTGTCGATAGCTGTTAGATTCTCAAAGGAGTCTGTGACCAGTGGGTCCAGCGGGGTTGGAGACTATATGATCTGCAAGCATAGGTCACAGTCAGCCCAAGTTTCTGAGAGGTTCGTTGGATCATATTTTGTTACTTTATCACCACCTTGTGGTCAAATGAATGTACTGCCAAAGGAGATTTCGAATCACAGATTTTGAATCCGGGAGATAGTTTTATCTTCCATTCGGAAGGGACTTGAGGCACTCTGTGGTGGTCTAATGTCCCACAAATTATGAGAATTAATAATCACTACACAGTTTTCCTCCAAAATGTTGAACCTGGGTTAACTATGCATGAGTAAGAAGACCTGGCTAACCCCAGATAATTACATTTCAATTAAAGATCTTTACAGAAGTAATCTCTGAGCCAGTGTTCAATGATTTTGACAGGCCAAGAGATGTGGTCCTTAAACTTCACTGTATATTAGGACCACTTGGAGAGCTTGTAAAACTCCTGATGCCCAGGCCACACTCCATGCTAACTAAACTCTCTGAGTGAGAGCCCCACGCATCATTACCTTTTCCCCCCCTAGTGCCCCTTCCCCAGGTGACTCCAATGTACACTAAGTCTGGGAGCCTCAGCCACAGGGCCTTGCAATTCAAGGTGAGATCCACAGAGCTGCAGCCTTGGCATCACCTGGGAGCTTGTTAGATATGCAGAATCTCAGGCCTGCCCCAGACCTCCGGAATCGGTCTGCATTTTAATAATTCCCAGGTGGTTCGTTGCATATTAAATCTGAGTAGTGCTGTTGAAGAGAACAGAATGGGTGTCCAGTAGGTCCACTGGATACACAAGGCAGGAATGGTGTCTGAAAGGCAGGCTTCTCATTTTTTATCAGTTCCAGTTACAGGAAATGTATGACCTCTCTGCCATGGTTGGGAAAGTTCTAATTGTCCGAAAATTCTTTTTTAAGAATTTAAGATGACAAAATCTACTTTCTTGCCAGTTCTGCAAACTGCCCCCATGATCTCTTAAAATATTTGAAGGCAGAAATGTTCTTCCTTTAATCTTCCTTCTTTGAATCCCTCCCTCCCTCCCAATCTCCCAGTCTCCTTAATCTATGTAGGATATGTTTGCAGAATGCCTAGTAATTCTACACTAAAACTGGCTCTCAGAACTGCAGGCGAGATTCTAGATGTGGCGTGACACAATGAGCATAGTAGGAAAATGACATTCCTTTATCTAGAAATTCTATTAATGGCTCCTTTTTCTTCCTGGGAATCAGACATTAGTCAGGATCTTTGTTAAATGGTGAATAATAAAGAAGTTATATCCCACAAACAAATCAGTGCTGATGGTCCCAGGGCCTCAGGTCATCACATGTGACTGCTGGTGCTGTCCTGAGCTCAAAGAGATCACCATGGGAGTCCTGGGCTGAGGTGGTTGGGGCCTGTGTTCCCACTTCTCCTAGGACCACATCCTTCAGCAGAGATAGCTCTTCCCTCAGTGTGGCTGTTGGGGGAAAACCACCAAACCCCTCCTGCTGCCTCTGATCTCAGCCTGCCCACTCCGTCCTGCCTTTGTCTCCAACCTCATGCCTAACCACATGACAGATGCCCATGTGCCCAGGCAGGAGGGCTTGACTACTGTCCCTGGCTCAGTCCTAGATCAGTTCTCCTGTTCTGAATATTTTTTTTATTTATTCATTCATTTATCTATTCATTTATTCCTGAATATTTAATCTTAGCATCTCACCCTGTTATGGACTAAATGTTTGTGTCCCTGTAAAACTCATATGTTGAAGCTCTAACCCCCAGTGTGATGGTATTTGGAGGTGGGGCCTTCCGGAGGTGGTTAGGTTTATATGAGATCATTTTAAAAGTGGGGCCTTCATGATGGGATCAGTGCCCTTATAAGAAGAGACACCAGAGATCTTAGTTTCTCTCTCTCTCCACCACTATACCTGTCCCCCGCAATCCCCCCCATGCCATTCCCCCCAATCCATGAAGACACAGGGAGAATATAGCCATCTGCAGGCCAGAAAGAAGGTTCTCAATAGAAACTGAATTGGTTAGCACTTTGATCTGGGAGTTTCTAGCCCCTTGAACTGTGAAAAATAAATGTCTATTGTTTAAGACTATGGTATTTTGTTACAGCAGCCTGAGCTGACTAAGCCACCCCTTTATCCATCTTTGGGCCTGAAGCTGTTGTGTCTACCAAGGCTATCCCATGCCCGCCTCCTCTTGGACCATTTGTCTCACTTGCATGGTGGATCTTCTGGCATCTATAATGATGACCCTTTAACTTTTTTTTTAAGTTTTTTTTTTTTTTTTTTTTAAGTAATCTCTACACCCAACATAAGGCTTGAACTCATAACCCCAAGATCAAGAGTCAGCATGTTACTACTGGGTATTTACCCCAAAGATACAAAAGTAGGGACCCGAAAGGCTACGTGCACCCCGATGTTTATAGCAGCAATGTCCACAATAGCCAAACTGTGGAAAGAGCCAAGATGTCCATCAACAGATGAATGGATAAAGAAGATGTGGTATATATATACAATGGAATATTATGCAGCCATCAAAAGGAATAAGATCTTGCCATTTGCAACGACGTGGATGGAACTGGAGGGTATTATGCTGAGCGAAATAAGTCAAACAGAGAAAGACATGTATCATATGACCTCACTGATATGAGGAATTCTTAATCTCAGGAAACAAACTGAGGGTTGCTGGAGTGGGGGGTGGGGTGGGAGGGATGGGGTGACTGGGTGATGGACACTGGGAAGGGTATGTGTTCTGGTAAGCGCTGTGAATTGTGCAAGACTGTTGAATCTCAGATCTGTACCTCTGAAACAAATAATGCAATATATGTTAAGAAAGAAAAAAAGAAGAAGAAGAATGTAGCAGGAGGGGAAGAATGAAGGGGGGGAAATTGGAGGGGCAGAAGAACCATGAGAGACGATGGACTCTGAAAAACAAACTGAGGGTTCTAGAGGGGAGGGGGTTGGGAGGATGGGTTAGCCTGGTGATGGGTATTGAGGAGGGCACGTTCTGCATGGAGCACTGGGTGTTAGGCACAAACAAGGAATCATGGAACACTATATCTAAAACTAATTGTGTAATGTATGGGGATTAACATAACAATAAAAAAATTAAAAAAAAAAAAAGAGTCAGCATGTTGAGGTGGGGATATGGACAGTCTTGTGGGACTGAGTCCTTAACCTGTGGGATCTGTCACATCTCCAGGTAAATAGCGTCAGAACTGAGATGAATTGTGGGACGCCCAGCGATGTCCACGAATTCTCTGTTGGTGTGGGACTCCTCCCCACAAATCCATACACAGGGGTGCCTGGGTGGCTCAGTCATTAAGTGTCTGCCTTTGGCTCAGGTCATGATCCCAGGGTCCTGGAATCAAGCCCCCGCTTCGGGCTCCCTGCTCAGCAGGAAGCCTGCTTCTCCCTCTCCCACTCCCCCTGCTTGTGTTCCCTCTCTCGCTGTGTCTCTCTCTGTCAAATAAATAAATAAAATCTTAAAAAAAAAAATCCACACATAATGGAATTGGGGCCAGAATCTTGATAGTGTAGAACAGAGGTTAGCAAATACTGTCCTATGGGTAAAATCCAGATGGCTGCCTGTTTTTAAAAAAGTGTTATTGGACCACAGCCACACTCATTTATTTACATATTTTCTATGGCTGCTTTTGTATTATAAGTGTTGAGTAGATTAAGTCTTTAGGGAACTCCTCATTGCTGTCAACTTTTACCTCTATTGTGATTTTATAGTCTGTATCTTTTTTTTATTGTGTTAAGACATGATGGAAATCAGTAAGCTAATACCAGAAAGAGTCTATAAGTTGTACTTTCAAATGGTAGAAGATAGTGACTCTCAGTGGACAATAGCAGGGAGCTCTGAGACCTACATTCCCCAAGGCATTGAGATATTTGGATAAAGGGTGTTTAAAAAGATTATTCTTGTAGACTGGAAGGCAAATGTGGCGTTTTGAATATACCTAATTGCTTTCATTCCCCCCTAAAGCCCTACTAAAAGGATTTTTTCAATTTATAAACTCAGAGAAATTCGGAGAATGGGTGAAGGGACAATAGCTATAAAAATTGGACTCCGGAAAGCAGAAATATGAGTGGTAAGTGATTAAACAAACACAAAAAGGGTAGATTGTAAGTAATGGTGGGGAAATATAATAACCAACTTGATACACACTATGGAAGCCCCAAGGACTCTCGAATTGGTGGTACCAGACGTTTCTGGAAACAGGGACTTGAATAAGGAGATTGGTTGGCAGTCTGTTCAGGAAGTAGTCAGTTCTTCAGGTCTGTTCTACCCTCCCCAATCCCAGCAGAAGACTGGAAATTTATTCTCTGGAGTGGGTCAAACAGAAGGTCTCTAGACTAAGGGGCACTAGGTACCTATGGGGGTGGGGTACCATAATGAAAACAGTGGATTACCTGAATGTGTACATGCAAGATGATGAGCTCACCCAACTCTCTTTCGCTAGTCAACTCCCAGAATAATGGCATAGCCTGTGCAACCATCTCAATTTTCCTGGGATGGTAGGCATTCCCAGGATAGGGACTTTCAGTTTTAAAACCAGGACAGTCCTGAATAAACCAGGATGAGTTAGTTACCCTAGTTTCAAAACATTGGCAGTTAGACACTTCCAGGCAGGAAACCCAGAGAATTTTCTCTGGGGAATCTGACCAGCCCAAGGGGAAAGATCTGAATATATGGACAGCGGAGGTTCTTCCACTAAATGGTCCGGCCAAGTCAACTTTGAGGTGAAGCTCACAGTGACTAAGTTCCACCTGGGTGTGTGGAGGTTTCAATCATGTTTTTAGGCCCTCCCTCTCAAAAATAAGCAGAGAACTAAGGATTACTAGACAAATCACAGAAGATCTCTCACACAAAAGACAGAAAGCAAAACATTCAAATAGGAAAACCAACCTGAGAGGTAAGCATATGAGTTAAGTTGGGATGATCAGAGTCTTTCTCTTGGATTTCAAAGACTGGATCTGAGTGAGAGAATTCTCTCTTCCTCTCTAGCCATCGTGCTATTAGAATATGAGCCTGGAGCTCCTGGAGGCCATATTCCAGGGCCACAGTTGGTCACATAGAGATGGAAAATAGACTCTAAGTCTGGAGTCCCAATGGCTTTTCATGCCAAGATCCATTATCTCTAAGGCTATTTTTGCTTTTTCCAAAGTTTGGCTGTATGAGTCAATAAACTCCAACACTTTTTTAAAAAGCATAAGTTTGAATAGATTTTCTGTCATTTGCAATCAACTGGTGGGCCTCATGAATGGTATTGCCTCTTCTACAGGCCTGCTTTTTTAATCTGTGCTCTACATCCGGAAAGTTTCCAACTCAGCTTGTGGGTTTCCTTGTTTAAAATAAGGATCGCATAACTCATGAAGGTAAAAATACATGAAATTTCATTGAACATGGCAGACCCAGAATACACTAACTTTTCATTATCTCTCACAATGGGGTCCTCCCCAAAATAAACTCTAAAGCAATATGTCTGAAAGACAAATATGTGGGCCACAAAACAAAGATGAAGGGAAAGAAAGGAAAATGCCTGTGTGTTAACTAACAGTGTTTGCCTTCCACACATTAGTGAGGGAAAAAGCTGTATCCATTAGGATTGTGTTTAATAGCGGGTAACGGAACACCACATCAACAGTTGCCTAATTAAACAGGGTGATTGGGGCGGGGGTCATGGATGTTAGGTGTTTCTATGATTCTCTTGGTCTTTTCATTATGATGGAAATAGGGTTGCTGCAATCTCAGCCATCATATCCACATTCAAGACAGAAATAAGGAAGTAAGGTCAAAGGATATATATATTTGTCTCCTTATAGTGGAAAAGCAAAAGCTCTCCCAGAAGGTTCTTCATTAGATAATCTCTCTCCTCATGTCTCATTGGCCAGAACTGGGACAAAAGATTACATCTAGCTTGAAGGGAGGCTCAGCGGGTAGGGAACAGGATTGTCGTCGTGACTTGGAACGATCATGATCCATTACCTAGGGCTAGATATATCCTGCCTACCCCCCACCCCCCAGAGAGTTCTACTGACAGCAAAGAAAAGGCAGAAAGATGCCACGTGGGAAAGTGTGCCTGCCACAGGAACCAAAGTAAGCAGAATGAAACACTGAAAACAAGGCTGGAACCACAATGCTCACACATTGCTGGTGGGAATCCAAAAAGGGAGTCACTTTGGAAAGGAGTTTGGTGGTTTTTTACATGCCTAAGCGTCCTTTGCAGATGTGATTAAGGATCTTGTGATGGGAGGAAGTATCCTGGATCATGGAGGTGGGCCCACTACAGGGGTCCTTATAAGGGGGAGGCAGGAGGGTCAGAGTTAGAAAAAGAAATCATAAGAAAGCAGAGGTGGGGTGTGGTGCACTTGGAAGATGAGAGAAAGGGTCATGAGCCAAGGGCTGTGGGTGACCTGGGGAAGCTAGAAAAGAAAAGCGGTCTCTTTGCAAACCTCCATGAGGGATGTGACGCTGCCAACACCTTGATTTCAGACTGCTGACCTCCAGAACAGTAAGAGAATAAACTTGTGTTTTTTAGCCACTACGTTGGTGGCAATGTGTTACTGCCACCTCCAGGAAATGAGTATACCTGCCTACCTTCCTACCTTTGGGCATCTAGACCAGTTCTTATTTTTCTGTGCCCATCTTTGTAAAGATGTCTGCATTGTTCTTCTTTCAAAAGGTCCTTTATTGACCTGTAATTCACATACCATACAATCACTCGTTTAAAGTGTATAATTCAACGGTTTTTAGGACATTCACAGAATTGTGTGACAATTACCAGTTGATCCTAGAACCTTTTCAAACACCTCAAAAAGAAACCCTATATCCTTTACCACTCCTCCCCAATTCTTCCCATTCCCTCCAGCCGTAGGCAACTACCAATCTAGTTCCGTCTCTATAGATAGGCCTATTCTGGACATCTCATATAAAAGGGATCATACAACATGTGGTCTTTAGGGACTGGCTTATTTCACTTTGCACAGTGTTTTCAAGGCTCACCCATGATGCAGCATGTACTTCATTTATTTTTATTGCTGAATAATATTCCATTGTATGGATATACCACATTTTATTTATCTATTCATCAGTTGATGGACATGTGGGTTGTCTCCGCTTCCTGGCTATTATGAATAATGTTGCTTATAAACATTCAAATTTTTGTCTGGAAGAATAGGACATTCAGTTATTAACAAACATTTATTGGGGCGCCTGGGTGGCTCGGTCGATTGGTCACCTGCCTTCGGCTCAGGTCATGATCCCAGGGTCCTAGGATTGAGCCCCGTGTCAGGCTCCCTGCACAGTGGGGAGTCTGCTTCTCCCTCTCCCCCTGCCCCTCACCTGGCTCATGCTCGCTCTCTCTCTCTCAAATAAATAAATAAAATCTTAAGGAAAAAAAAACCCACAAGCATTTATTAACTGCTGATTGTGTACATAGCACAGCGGTAGGAGTCGGGGTTCAGTGGCGGGGGGGAGATGGAGGAGGGCAGATACCCAAAAGAAATGTAAATATAAAATGTAGCTCCTGTCCTCTGACTGGTGGGGAAGGCAGACTAAGCTTTCAAGAAATATTTAAATAATGAATGATAATCATGTGAATTATTTTCTTGGGACAATTTTCTTTTCATGTCTATTCTCCAAACTGAGTATAAAAGTGGGCTGGACTCTTTAGAGTGTGTCAGTTAACAAAACAAGAGACAGAACCCCTTTAAAAAGACAGCTTTGACCCGTATAAATACGGGTCATGATGTCCTAGAATAGAATGTTTGTCTCCAGAGATGTACTTTCCTCTCTGCAGTTTTCGTCATAGACAGGGACTTGGTACCAGGTCCGAAGAGCTCAGCATCAGGCTGACCTCAGCTCTCCTTGCTGACCTGGGAAAGGAGGCTGTTCTTTGCTCTCTGGCTGCTTCTTTCCATGGGTCCAAATCACGTTTGTGAACATCTGGCAGGATTTCATCAAGGGCAGACTTCAGGCCCCTAATTCATAGCCAACATCATTAACATCATTTGTTGAGTGTCTGCAAGGGCTTGGGAATTAGCAACAAATCTTTCCTGCGTTGTCTGTGGCTTTAATGCAGGAAATCAATTTGGGTTCTGTCTGCACCATCCAAGGATCAGAGGCAATGGCTCATTGGCTCTGCAAGAATTGCTTTTTGTCATCCAGGGATACAGTATGAACCAGACTCCATGTGGCTCTGAGGCGTGAATAACACCGCCGTTTCTCAAGCTGTCAGGGATAAGTTGGGTTTTCTCATTCATTCATTATAGAGCTGAGGCAGTGCCATGTACAACTGGGGTGCCTGAATTGGAGGCATTTAGCTAATATGATAATATCCATTTACTCAGAGTCTTTTATTACTGTCCACATTTGATCCCCAAAATAGTGCTGAACAATGTAGGAGAGGCAGAAATGCATTACCATTCGACAGATGGGGAAGTTTAATGCATACAGAAAGGTATACCTTTAAAAGTCTTAATCAGTACCAGGACCAAATTCCAGGTCTCCTAACCCCCAGACCTTACCTGCTACTTCTGTCCATAGTGAATGAGTAATAAAGAGAAATGACCACCTGTGTGAAGCTAAGGTAAACGTCGGACCTGTGGCCTGGTTGTTACTGGCTCCTCTGGCGCCCCCAGCTGGAGCCTTTCCAGAAAGTCTCCTTGCTCATCATGTAACTCACCACCGTGCCTTCGTCCAGACACGGAGGCCCTGAATAAATATTTGTTGAACGAACAAGTGATTGATTGGTTCTAATCATTAAATTCCTTCTCAACCACTGAATCCAGATAGTTTTGTAGAACAGGTTTCCTTTGGCATCTTTGTCCTTTGTCTGCTCAATGTTTTGTTCTTATATTGCATTGGCAGTGAAAGAAAACACCTCCTTTCTCGCCATGGGAAAGGCAAACAGCCACGCAACCCTGGAAGATAGCCAAGTCTGTAGGGGCAATAAAGGAGGCAAGCCAGTTAGCTATTAACCAGCAGACAAGATGATTCAGCTACTTATCAAGCTCTAGGCACCTCCCTTTGGATGCCCTTTCCTTACTTTTTCCAGCTCAAAGTGGTGAGGCAGATTAAGGCCTTGGGCGATCACAGTGTGCCCTTCCCCTCCCTCCCGCCCCCCAACTGCACCCAGGGCAGCAGGTTATAGTGAACAGCAGGCTGCTTGAGGTGTAGGAAGTAACCAGCAAGCAGTCTGCAGGCTGAAGGGTGAGGATAGCTGGGAAGGGGTAGCCTCAGGCATTGACAATGGGGTTGGGGTAATGTGGGAAACAAAGGCAGAAGAAAAACTATTAAATGTCCTTACTGCCTACAGCCCACTGACAAGTCCTTGAAATAGGCAGAGTGGCCTTCCTCTAAGGACTCAGCTGTCTCGCTGTTAATACTTTGCTAAGGGCAAAAGGCAATCTTAGCCGGACCCCCAGGATCCTGTAAGTCTATTTAACATAGAAAAATTCCTTTGGAAACTTCCTTTATCTCTACCCCCCACCAAGATACATGCTGGCAATCCTCCCCCAAGCATATAACCCATCGATATACATCTGAAGGGTTTCTTAACTGAGGGTTTACTAAACAGTAATAAATGACCTCTTCCTAACATTAGCTAGCCCCCTCAGGGTCCTGGAAACCTTGTCGCCAAAATATGTTGGAGGCTTGTGCTATCCCTAACCCCCTCCCAACTTGAAAGTATACAATGGGCCCCTCCTCCTGACCCCAGTACAGCTCTTTCTGCCCACAGGTGCTGTCCCCATTCATTAATAAAACCACCTTTTTGCACCAACATCTCAAGAATTCTTGGCCATTGGCTTTGAATCCTAACATCTTTTCCACATCAGGGGGGAGACTTCAATGGCTTCTTACATTTTCCTAAAACTTCACATTTATTTTGGATCATTTAAGGCTTATTCCCCACTGATGACCTCTCAAGATATCAGAGTTCTTTTATTTTATAATTAAAGCAAAGGTACAATTTCACAGAATTCTGAAAATGTTAGGATATGCTTGAGAGGTTGAGTACTGTAAAGATATGTGTAGGATAAGCTAATGTCTGTAATGGGAAATGAGGCAGGAAAAGACAGTTTGGGGTGAAGTGCTAGCAGTTAAGATAAAATATTTTCTACTTTATCTCACCAAGTTGATATTGTGTAAAATCACAGTTTTAACTTCTTTTTTAGCACTTAGTATCTCACAAACATTTATCCTATGGTGATTGAAGATTTTTGGACATGGAGACACATCTGTCTATGAACCAGGAAGTGAGCACTCATCAGTGAATCTGCCAGCCCCTTGGTCTTGGATTTCCCAGCCTCCAGACTGTGAGAAATAAATTTCTCTTGTTTATAAGCCACACAGGTTATGGTATTCTTCTATAGCATTCTGAACAAAGACACCACTCTACCCCAGCCAAACAGTATGGAGAAAAAAACAGGGCCCACCCCCACCTCTGTCAACAAAGGCCAAGGGGGTGACCTAAACTTCCATCCTTGCTCAAGGTACCCCCTACCCCTTCAAAGAAGACCTGGTGGGGAGCTGGCCCTTCATTCCTACTCAGTAATAATAAAGCTCCCCCTCCCCCAAAAGGGTATCAGTGAAAGCCATGTGGGATGCTGGACATCCATCCCCACCCAGCAATAATGGGGCCATTCCCCCTCCCTTCCTGGATGGTGCCAGAATTGGCCAAGTGGGAAGCCAGAACTTTCACCACCATTCAGTAGTAACAAGGCATCCTCCACCTCCTGAACTATCATTGCACTTCCTGTAAATCTGTAATTCTTTCAAAATAAAAGTTAAAAAACAAAAACAAAAACAAAAAACAATGAAAAGACTTTGCTGTCCTCTTTCTCATCCTCTCATGATCATGCCAGATGACTGTTACATGGGGGTGGGGGAAGGCAGCAAAGAGAGAGAGAAAGAAAACAACCCAACATGATTGAGCCGATTTCTAATTGTTTCCCAATTGGTAAATACTTTGAAACACTGTTTCTCTTTGCAACATGCTGTTGTCCTCAGGACCTGCTGGCACTGCTCATGTGTATGGCATAAAGAGTATAACCAAGGCATTGAGTATGAACTCCTAAGAACTACTACTGGTCAAAAGCAGGGAGCTGCCATATGCCAGGAGCTACATGAGGATCATTTGGGGAGCTTTTTAAAAATATAAATTCCTGAGATGCCTCACTTGTGAGATTCTGATAGCTTAGATCTTGAAGAAACATCCCTGAGCCAATGCCCCAGTGGTCCCTGTTGGCTCCAAAGGTTGCTTTGACTCAGAGCGGACCAGGTTCAGGGATGTGCGGGGGTACTCCTTGATCTGTTCCATTCTAAATATATGACTTAGGGTATGGCGTTTCTCTTCACTCTTGTTCGCATATTGTTTTTGATGACAGGGGTTTTGCTTCCCCAGTTCTGATTAATTTTCAGAATAAAATGGAATGTGAGAAGAACCCGGAGTTAAATGAAACCTGTTGCCCTCACTGCTTTGTGTTTGCCACCCCCCCACCCCCATCTGACACCTGACACCTGTGTTCTTAACTCTTAACTGCTTCCTCCTGGGGGTCTGAGTGTACAGAAGGTCTCTTGGAACACTGTGATTGCCTCTGACAACGAGAACAAATTGACTGCAAAACCTAGAGTGCCATTCAGAGCCACATCTGCCAGACCCTGATAAGTGACACTCAAGTCTGCCCCGAGGAGCTCCCTCCAGAGAGTAGTTGTTGGAAAAACCAGAGCTGTGAATCTGGGTTGCTTCCTGTCATGAGTGAGGACAACTGGGCTGGACAGATCCAGCAGGTGGGCTTAAGGCTCCAGGAAGACAACCCGCTGTTAGCTTCCTCAGGAGGCAACAGATTGCACTCTCTTTATTTTTTTTTTAAGATTTTATTTTTAAGTAATCTCTATGCCCAACGTGGGGCTCAAACCTACAACCCCGAGATCAAGAGTTACATTTCTCCCAACTGAGTCAGCCCGGCACCCCTATCTTTTTTAAAATGAGTCAAATAAATAAATAAAATCTTTAAAAAAAAATTAGTTGATCATATTCAATAGCTTGATACATTAAGCGCCTGTCTGGTTTTATGTCACTTTCAGGAAGATCCAAAACTTTTGGTCATCTCTTTTACTCAGAGGCATTACTTAAATGTCAGCTCCAATACCACCATAAAAATAACTAATTTCATCAGAGGAAAGGTGAACTAACACCACCAGGGAGCTTACATGTGCCAGGAAGTGTGCAATGTACTTTTTGTACATATTGTTTCTTCTATTCCTTATAATAACCCCGGGAGGTAGGTGTTATGATCCATATTTTATCTAAAAAAATGTATGGTTTGTGGAAGCCGTACAAGAGGGGTACTCCCCAGAGGTTAAATTTGTGAAGGTACGTGTGTGTGTACGGGGTGGGGGGGGGGTCCTCCTCTTCTTTAGCAAGAGAAATTGCCACCTATGTCATGGCAAAGGCAGAGGCAAGAAATCACCTGGGAACTTTTGAAAACAGCTTCCCTTAGATAAGTAGGGTGGACCAACTTGGGCTCACAGGATGTGACCTCTCTTTGAGGTGGGTGTAGAGGAGGGACAATTGTTTGGGAATTGCGGGTCACCCAAAACAGAGGATGGTGGATCTGCAAGGTGGACTGGTCTTGAAGCAGTACTCCAGGATCACTGGGACACTGCTCGGTAGGAGAGGGGGGCGTAGCAATCAGTGTTTCCTGAGAACATGGACTTCGGCAGCCTGGACCCCTCTCACCGATTTCTGTCAGAGAAAACAGCCAGCTGTCATTTTCTGCCTCCTTCAGACTCATTAAACATCAAGAGGAACAGAATGTCAGATCTCATTGCTGTTTTCTGAATATGGGGAACAAAGCAGAGCATATGAGTCGCTCCTTGAACTTCATTAAAAATAAGTGAGGAATCTGAGATTCAGAGAGAGTAGGTGATTTTTCCGAGCTGATACTGCTGTGAGTGCCATGGCGGAGGTCTGAGCTCTGGACCGTTTGATGGTGAAGCCCATGTATATTCTGTCCCATATGCTTGTGAGCTGTGTCACCTTCACCAGAACTGGGTGGACACGTAGAGGATATTTTCATTTGTTTTCCAATTTAAATCTTGTTTCCTTTCTGTTTACCATTTCATCTTGCCTGTCTTTGGGCTAAGTTCATAGAAAATCCTTTCTAGGGAAAGATCCCGTGTCAGCTGTTATTAAGCATTTGAAAGTCTGAGCCTAAAATCATGAAGTAGAGATAAACAGGGGTATTGGGGTTGTGTACAACATTAGGATCTTAATCCATGATAGCGGGACACAGATTCCAGAGTCTCTTGTGTGCCTTTGCCTCCACCTGAAACACCTGCTGCCCGCTGCTGCGCACCCCCCTGGCCCCAGCACTGAAAAGTGCACCCAAGTCTGTCCAATCGCGTAGTCCCAATGCTCTTGCTAGAGGAGTCAGGACAGAAGCATTCTCTTAGTGAAGGGTTCAGTTGGAATTCTGAGGACATGAGACCTCATGACTTACTTGCACTATACCTGAAGGATACACCCTAGATTTTTCAGTTAAATGAGCTTTTAATAATAGGCAACATTTATTGAGTGTTTACCATCAATTATAGTCTCTTTTCTAAGAGTTTTATGTGGAGTATCTCATTTAATCCACACAACAAACCTATGAGATAAGTACTATTATTAGCCCTACTGATAGGAGAAGAAAGTGAGGCACAGAGATTTCCAAGTGACATATACAACTGGGAAATATCCAACAGGGCAATGATACCATAAACTTTGAGGGTTGAGTTTTCTGCTGGATAGAAACTATTTACATCTCTACCAGACAAAAATCTACAAGCTAACAGAGAGCTTCACACAGTCTGGGTCCTAATCACATCATTTCATCCATAAAAAAAACAAAACTATTGATTTTTTTTCTCGTTATAAAAAATAATATGTTAACCTTGGAGAACACCTGGAAGATATTGAAAAGAATAAATCCCAAAGTAGAAATTATCTGCAAAATTTATAATGAACAAGTATATTACTTTTGTATTAACCATGAAAGAAGTTAAATAAAAGTTCATCTTTCTAGAGAATGAAGTAATAATTTGGAGGGCATTAGACAATGTTCCAGAATGGATTGAAAGGTGTGCATCCTTTTGGATCCATGTAGATCCTTTCAACTTCTGTCAGGGGATATCAGACTTCAAAGCCCAACACTCTCACTTATTGCACAAATATACGAAGGCCCAATGAAAAAGGCAGACTTCATAGCCCCAAGAGATGAAAATGTTGATCACAGATGAGTGATGGAGCCTGAGCCAGAGCCACCATAACTTGGTAGCTGTTCAAGTCGTTTTTTGTGGAGTGCTTCATCTTCCAGGAACATGGGTCACTCTCCACCACCTTACAGTCCTTTCTCAGGCCACCACCAGCTTCCCAAGAATCCTCTCCTTTCTTTTCCATAGGCTCCAGGGCCCTGCTTTTCTCTCCTTAGTACTAATTCCTTCTTTGCCCTTCTACCAGGCTGCAGAGTAGGACACACGTCACAATGTCTTCAGCTACATTCCAGAGTCTCAGGGAATCTTGTTCTCTCCTGGTATCTTGGATGTTCATCTGCTACAAAAAAATTAAACAACACACACACACACACACACACACACACAAAGAGAGAGAGAGAAAGAGACAGAGAGAACTTCCAGAAGATGTACCTGATGAAGAAGGAAAGTTATTCTAGAAGGATCAGAGGTGGGTGGAGAAACAGCTTTCCTGGCTATAATTCCAGAAATTCTCAACATGACTCGCTCATTTGTGTGAAGACACTGGCAATCTCTATTAAAGTGTACAACAAACATGTAACTTGGAAGGGACTTTCAAACTAGGCCAAAGTCCTAGTGTATTTAATCCCTCGGCGACAGCATTGCCCTGAGAAACAGGGCACTGTCTGCAGAAGTTCTTCGAGGTGGTGAGAGACTGGCCGGACCCAGCACTGGGCAGCATGTCAGCCTTCAAAAGAAGGGGAAAAGAGGGACACTGTCCCTCAACCAAGCTGTCTTCTTTATGGTTTTCCTGAGGATTGACTCTTGCTTTCTTATCAGACTTTCTCCTGGAAGGGGCATCTGGTGGATAGTGTGATGCACCACCCAGATGCCCCTTCAATGAAGGACATGCTGCCCTCTTAACGGGGAGTGCTGTTGGTAGAGAGTCTTCAGCTGTCTCCCAGCTGCCCCAACCCTTTCAGGAATTTCCTGAACACAGACGGCTGCCTCAACCATACCATATGATCACACCCCTCCCAGGGCTGTTCACATCTTGGTGACAATCCATGCAGGGGTATAGAAGCCTGACCATCTTGCCCAGTTCAGGGCAATTCTGAAGGGCTTTGGCCAAGACTGTCACTGGACCTGCACGCAGCTGGACCTCTCCCTCTTGCCAACCTTGCTCTCTTCCCTTCCCTTCTGCAGGAGTTGGGCCCCAGGATACTCTTGCACAGGGTATTCAGGGCACCAATCCTGCAACAGGGCTCAAGTATGGGGAAAAGAAATTATATTTGGAAACCACTTCCTCTAAAGGGGAGGTCAAAGCTCTTGACACTCCCGTTAAGGATCCAGTGCAGATGAAACCTCCCCTTTGCAGGTGCTGAGTGGGACAATCATTCAAAGAAGTGTAAGAAGCTCTCAGGAGGGCCCTGCAAATGCATTTCAGAAAGTTCTTTGTCCTCAAGACAGCCAAGGTGACAGTGCCCGTCCCTGGAAGGGGAGAGGGAAAGAGCCTGCCTCTGCTCAAATCAGCCAGTGGTGTTAGTTAGCTGGTTCTTAGAATTGTGCTGTGTGATTCTGCCTCTCTTTGAAGCTGCACTTCGGGTGAAAATAATCCCCAATCTTTCTGACTCATTTCTTGTAGTTTTCCAAAAGCTGAAGCTGTGTCTGAGGTCAAGTGTTTCTGATTTGTGTTGTACCATCTTCCATAAGGAAGGCCAAGGATACAAGCTCCTATTCTCTACATTTGTTTTATGAAGGGATTAGTCATACCTATAGTGGCGCCTGAAGGGCTCAGGCTGGCTCATCAGCCTCTCATGGCTACCATTTGTTTCTCTTCGTGTGCCTGTATCACTGAGGATGAGGCAGCTTTTCTCCTTTTGGAAGGCAGCTGGCAGTTTTGTTTTTTCCCCAGAAAGAAGTTGGCAGAACTATGCCCAGACCCCCATTCCTATGTTGAGACCTACTCCCCAATGTGATGGCATGAGGAGGTGGGGCCTTTGGGAGGTAATTAGGTCATGAGGGTGGAACCCCACGAATGGGATCAGGGTCCTTATAAAAGGGACCTCAGAGCACTGTCTTGCCCTCTTTCTGCCAGGTGAGGCTATAAAGAAGACAGCCCAGAAGAGGGTCCTCGCCAGAACCCAACCATGGCGGCACCCTGATTGATCTAGGACGTCCAGCCTCCAGAACTGTGAGAAATAAATTTCTGTTGCTTATAAGCCACCCAGTCTGTGGTACTTTGTTACAGCACCCTGAGCTGAGGGACTAGAGAAGGTTCCTTTTGTCCCATTTCCACATGGCAGAGTCGGCCTGCCTAGGTGAACGCACACAAAGCTTTGGCACATCCAGATTGTAGCAGGAAGGTAATCTGTAATATTAACTGATGCTTTTCCTTCCAGTATCTCCTTCTATTCTTTGGCCCTCTTCTCCCTGATATTTCTACTCCTTCCCCTCACCAATTTCTTTTTGGCCTTCTCAGTCCATTGCCCCAGGAAAGGAATGTGTACCTAAAAGCCCCTGAGAATGACAGAAACAACTTAGATTTAGGCCAAAAATGAGAATTAATGTTTCCAAGACCAGAAAAGGATCCCAGGCTAGGAAAGAGGCAGGGAGCAGGAGAGCTTAGGTGTTGATTTTCCCCAGCCCCCCTGCTTGAAGGTGGAGAGAGGTGAGTAGTCAAAAGAATCACCAAAAAGGTTATATGAAGCAGGGTGTATTCATGTGTTCAGGTTGCCATAAAGCAATATTACAGTCTGGGTGGCTTAAACATTAGAAATTTATTTCTCACAGCTCTGAGGTCTGAAAGTCCAAGATTAAGGTGCTAGCTAATTAGTTTCCTGGTAAGAGCTCTCCTGCTGGCTTGCGGATGGCTGCCTTCTCACTATGTTCTCACATGGTGGAACAGAGAGCTCTCTGGTATTTCTTCTCATAAGAACACTAATAATATTGGTGTTTAACCCTAACTTACCTAATTTAACCTTAATTACTTCTTTACTCCGAATACAGTCAAACTGGGTGTTAGGACTTCAAAATATGAATTTGGAGGGGGGAGATGACTTGGTTCATAGCCCAGGAACTTGTTGCCCCCAAGAAAGAGAGAGAGAGATGGAAAGATGGAGAGAGAGAGAGAGAAAGCCGACTGGTTATAAGATTCTGCTAAATGGTGTGTCTAGGCAAGCAGGGATATTTGCTATGGTCCAACACAGAACCAGAGGAGCTGAGTGGTTCTCACTTATCTGAGAAGAGCCCAGAGATAGCTGATAGAGCCAGACCAAAAGGACCAAAAGGAGGAAGGCATGATATAGAAGGATGCCCAGATGAGGGGCTGCCTGCATGGACAGAGGATCAAATGCTTCTTCCACCTCAGCCACCTCACCCCAACACTACTTCACAAATTTAGACAAAACTCTGGTGAAAGGAGATGGATCTGAAATCCTGGCAGAATGGGGGCTCATAATAAAATCAAGGTAAAATACAGAACTATAGCTACTCATATATATATATATATATATATATATATATATATATATATATATATAAATAAATAAATATTTCCTTTATCAAGTAGAGAATCTACCAGAGTCTTGGTCAGATTCTCTTTTCTGGTCTGATTGGATTATAAATATCAGTGACTACAGCTGATTTATTTCCTTAAAAACAATGCAAATGAGAGACTTTGTTCCAATAGATTGAACCTCTTTACTTAGCTCAGACCTGTCAAGATTCTTGGTTGCAAAGAGCAGGGACTACTTCAGGTTAAGTTAAGCAGAAAAAGACACTGCCCTGGGGTAGTCAGCATGGACACTAGTTGCCTTTATTGCTGGTCTCCTGACTCCCCCACCAGCCCTGTTCTTAAGTCTCAATTGTCCCCTTTTCTTCTCACATTAGTGGCAACATAGAAGGGTGATGTACGGGGTGGGAGGATGGATATATATGTATGCTTGCATATGTGCAAAATAGATCTGGAAGGATACACAAGAAATTGGGTAATATTGATTTCACCCAGGGAGAACTGGATGGTGGGGAAACAGGTAGAAGGAAGATTTCTCACTATATAAATTTTGTAACTTTTGATTTTTTATTCATTGGAAAAATAGCCTATTTTAAAAATTAATAATTCTAAGTCCTCTTCAATCCAATTCAAAACATAAATCTTATACCTAATTCAAAGCTCCTTAACCCGCTCTGATGTCTGGCATGATCTGCGGCTCCACAACCTCAGCTGGGAAGGAGTCAAGGTCTGTTTTCTCCTCCTTTTACTCCTCCTCCTCTTCACTTCCCTTGCTCTTGGCTCCAGCAGGGGTGGGATAAGGTTTGGATAAAATCTCTTAAATGGTGCAATCTGAGGTTCTCTCTGGTCCTTACACTCTGGAATGCTGGCTCTTTGTGAGTCTTTCAGTGGCTCCTCTCCGCCCACCCTGCCCAGGAAATTTCATCTGCATAGTATCCTGATGAGTTATGCACTCTTTGGCTGACCTCTTGTAAACCCCTCTCCACCATCATCTCCCTCCTGTCCCTGGAGGATCTTCCATGGTCTTTTATGCTTATAGTCCCTTGCCCCAGCAGAGGATCCTTAGACGGAAGCTCAGCTTTCTTTTCTGGAATCAATTTTACCCATGGGAATATTACACATCTTGCCATACCAAACGATGCCCTGCCTGCAAACAAGCGTTGGTCCAGCCAACCTCGTGCCTTGAGTTCTCCAGTCAGGAAGCAGGCATTAGTCTGTATGTTTAGGTATGACAGCCCAACTCGAGTTTTCCTGAGCACTCTTTGACTTTATCTGCTCTAGGGCCCTGAGGTAGGCTCATGGATTTCTGGGCTTCTGCAGGGATTTAGCCTGGATTTAATGCCAGTCCTTTTTGTAAGGAGTCTCTGCCACCAATCTGTCTGGGGGGTGAGGGGAGAGGGTAGCATTCAGGGGACAACTCATGACTCAGAATTCCCTTATTCAATGAATTCCAGTCCTTTTGCTTATTTGAGCTGTTAGGATGTGAGTGTGAGGATCCAAAGACAAGTCTGACCTCTTCTTATCAAAATCTGGAGGGAGCAAGCTCCTAGGCTGCCCTCCTTAGAATGTGGAGTTCTTATGGCCTGTTGCCCTCATCTCTGGGGCTTTAGCCAAAGTTTTGATACAAATGGAAATGTCCTATTCCACATCTGGTTACTCAGATCACTAAAAACTTCAAAACAGGGGCGCCTGGGTGGCTCAGTCGGTTAAGTGCCTGCCTTTGGCTCAGTTCATGATCCCAGAGTCCCGGGATTGAGCCCCACATCGGGCTTCCTGCTCAGTGGAGAGCCTGCTTCTCCCTCTCCCTGTGCTGCTCCCCCTGCTTGTGCTCGCTCTGTCTGTCTCTCTCTCTGTCAAATAAATAACAAAAAATAAACATAAAAACTTCAAAATATCCTGCCATGTGAAGAAGAAAGTTCTTATCTTTAATAGTAATAACTACCATTTACTGAATGTTTACAAGGTACAAAGAACTTTACATATTAATGCATTAACTGCTCACAACACTATTATGAGATAGGGATTTTCACGCCATCTCAGTGAGAAAACCTGAGACCCAGAGATAACATAAGCTAGCGTCAGAACTGGAATTTGAATCCAGGTCTGTTTGACTTCAAAATCAATCTGCATATAAAAATGAGTAGTATAATTGGTATCTACTGCAACTGTCTCCCACCAGTGAGCTACAGAATTAGGGTGGAGGTGTAGTTATTGTGAGTGATTGTGAGTGATTAGGTCCATTAAACATTGTGTGTGGATTCAATAAATAAATGTATATGGTATTTCTTATCTATCAATGCAACAAATAATGCTCAAAAAATAACTCAACAAATAATGAATTCTCTTTTTGTGCCAGGTGGGGATACATCAGTGTACCAAACAAACTAAAATACTTGTCGTTGTGGAAATAAAAATTCATTAAAATCGTACCAGAATTGTATTTTTTGTCACCATGCATTTTACCAATTAACTAAAACTGCAGATATAACTATTATCATGTGAAGGCTCAGGAAGAACTTTGCTATTGAAAATGAGTCTTCATACTGGGCCTATATGGAAGCCATTGATAGTATTTAAATAAATGATTGCAAGGACAGAATACATTAGATGAAGGAGGCATTTGTGAGTAGTCAAGTCCAACCCCGCGCTGACAATATCTGGGTCATGGAAGAAATATTGGGCAATCTCCGTTGGGTAATCCTACTCATACATCAGACAGCTCAGTGTAAATTATAATTACTACTTAAGTAAATTAGGATCATAATTCCACCGATGAGAACGATGAGGAATCTCAGGAACACGGTTGGAGGCAGGGAGATGGATTACTTTGTCTCCTGTTTACCCTTTGCCTCTGGGACTCTGAGGTTCCTTCTAAAGCTCTTACAGGAGTGACCGGTTGGTTTAAACAGGGAGCAACCACATTTGATCTATAACTTCAGTCCTCCGGGATCCCCAGGGAAAAGTCACTCTCATTCACTTAGTGCTACTCAAAGGCTGTATCATAGCTTGTTTAACCAAAAGATCCGTATTCCAAGAAATTAAGTGTCAGTAAGGTAGCTTATGGTCTATCTCGTCACTTCCTTACCTTGACCAGACAGTAGCCATGAACTCACTTTTTTACCATCGGTAATTCTTCCAGGTCCTCACACGGGGGGCCGGTGATGAGCATTAGCCTTTCCACATGCCAGCCGCGCTAAATGAAAGTGCAGATCGGTTTAGGGATACGAAAAGTTCTGCACGGCTCTTCGCACCTCGCCACGATTTCCTCATTCCTCTTGCCACCCCATCCCCTGGGTATGAGTACCCTCTTTGTGGCTCGCTCCGCCTCCCGCAAACCTCTACTTAAACTGCAAACTGGTCGAGGCCACCAAACTACATTTCCCATAATGCTTAAGCGCCGACCGGCCTCGCGTGGGGTTTACTCTAAGCTGCCGTTGTAATGAATGTTAGATCAAAGCCCCATTTCCGGGGAACGGCCAAGTTATCGTCCACTTCTGCGTTCAGATACCTTTTCCCCCCTCCACCTGCGATCCCCAGTGTTCGGCGAAGAGGTCTCTGCGGCGGGAAATTCGTTCAGGCGACTGCTATGGCCACCCATTTCCTCTTTGAGCCTCGGCCCTTGCCAGGTCCTCGGGGGCTTGGGAGTGTCATTGGTGGATGACCGCAGCTCTTGCTGCTGCCGCTGTCACCGCGATCATGGCATCTGGCAGCAGGGGCTTGGCAGCCGCCCGCCTCCTATCGCGCTCCTTCCTCCGTGAGTCCAGCCGAGACTCTCTCTTCCAGGCCTCCGAGAGTTCCTGGCCTCGCCGGGCCCAACGTCCTGCTCCAGGCCGCGGCTGGGCCCTCCGGGGCCGGACCTCGGCGGGTGCCTGGAGCCGCGAGAGTGTGGCCCCAAGTCGGGGACCTCCTGGGGTGGAAGGAGCTTTGCTGGATTTGTGGGGTGGGGACATGATCTGGGCAGCTGGCCTAAGTAGCGTGGCCGAGCCAAGATTCGGGTGTGGGAGCCCTGCAAACCTGGGGAATTCTCTGCCCCCCGCGATGATGAATGGCCGGATGGGGGCGGCATCTAGACTGTCCCTATTTGGGAGTGAGAGGTGAGGTGGTCCAAGATTAACTCAGCTGGGAGAGTGAGTGTCTGGATTGAGAGGTAGGAGGAGGAATGTCTCAGTAGCAAATTGCGGGGAGAGGGTAAGGCTGTCCCTTGTTGTTGTTGTTTTTCCCCCTGCAGATTATAGGCTTAGCAGAAAGGTGGGTTCTGCACCCCAGAGTCAGCATAGCTCAGAAGACTCCTAGAAGTTTAAGGTTGGCAGGGACTTTAACCAACTATTTGCAGTGTCTCCACCAGGCAGTGTGAACTCCTCAGTCCCTGAAAACTTAATACCCAAGGTTGCTAGTTTTTGAATAACGCTGACTGTTGAAAATTCTTGCTATGTTCAAAGTCTCTATGTTAGGTAGGCTGTATAGAAAGACTTTGGAATCAAACCAAATCACATTTGAAGTCTGGCTAGTCCCTTACAGTCTGTGTAATAACCCTGGGCACTTTTCTTAATCCGTTTCTAAATTCCTGTTTTCCAGTTCCGTAAAAATAGTATCTGAGACACCATCACTTGTAAGGTGCACCATTATTTTGTCTACTGCTAACAGTAGAAAATGATCGCTAATTAAAATTGTGACATGCCATTAGTTGTCAGATGCTTCCAGATTTAAGAGATGTTAAAAAGTGAGAAAATGTGCATCTTAGAAATGGTGCAGTACAGGATAATCTGGGTTCACTGTACAGAATAATTGAAACAATTTACATAAGGCATGTGTGATGTAATACACACTGAACTAAAGTTAGTTTCCTTCTCTCCTCCTTTCTTACACTTTACTCCTAATTCTGTTTATACTGAATATTGGACAGACTTAATTCATTTCTTGAGAAGATCACATTCCAAAAGTGTGCAAGGATAAGTATGCACTCAGTAGCTGCACTTACTTACCCGACCACATGAGGACAGACATTTGGCTAGATAACTTTGGCAAGTAGGAAAAAGTTGGGTTTATTTGGGAAAGTTTTCTGGAGATTATTATTGTATAATTTAAAGGACAATTGAAGGCGGCCTAGGCAGAAGGGAAAAAGGGATTTGTTATAGCGATGTCATTCTCGCCTGGTGTCCTGCTCATCTGAGTTTCTGAAAAATCCTAGCCTCAGATAGGTCTGCTATCTTAGTAGGAGGAGAGTCTAGAGAAGTGTCTAAAGAATCAGGATCTTTAATCTGCCCGTAGCAGTATTTAGCAATCCTTTTCTCACAGAACTGGAAGTTCTTTTTTCCTAGACTCTCAGGAAATAATTAGGCCTTAAAAGATCATCTAGTTTAGCTTTCTGTTGCTGGAGTGGTCTTCATTTATCCTAATCATGTGATTAATCTGTTATTAAGGGTCTAAGAGGTCTGAGATCCAAACCAAATTATCTCCTGTATTAGAGGGCTTGCAGACTATGGTGTTTAATGCAGAAAAACCTCTAAATCCCCCAAATCTTCTCTTTCTCATGCCACATGTTTAAGCCCATTTCCACGCCCACTAGAAAAACAGCCACAACAATATCACCTTATAAACTTTTTTAAAAAAGGGTGGTCACAAATTAACTCTGAGGTTAGTAATAGACCTGGAGATGGCTAGGGAATTTTGTTTCCTCTGTTTTCTTAAGTTTCAGTTGATGGTACATTTGTGCCAAAGGTCACAAGTGTTGCAATATTGATTTGAGTTAGAAAAAACAAAAAACTCCAACACTTGTAGATGTCTTCCAGAGCCCTGTTGGAATGTTTAGAAATTTTTGAGCCAAGAAACCAAACCAAACCAGTTTTATAGTTTATGAAAAAAGGGAAAGAGTCCAGTTGAAGTAGGGAGAGAAAATAAAATGAGAATAAGGAAGATTTCTTCCCTGAGAAAGTTTAAGGATTTTATAAGCACACTTGAAGTTGAGATTGTAAAATTTTTCAAGAAATACAGAGCTATGCAAGGTCATTTTAAACATAAGCCAGGAATTCCTATAAGTTAGGTCTTGTAGAGTAAGTAGGGAACAAGAGCCAGTATTTTTGAGCCTCTCAATTAGGGTGTTTTAATGCCAGAAAGTGAACCTTACAATCCATCTGGTCTCATATCTGTTTGGCAAATGAGGAAATAAACCCAGAAAGTTTCCTGGCCAATATCAGAATGGGTATTAGACCTCAGGTCTTCTGACTCTGCAGTATCCTTTCTACTAGTGCTATGTGATACTGTGAGTCTCCTTTATTGAAGTTCTGGTCTTTCTTTTTCATTCTTTATTTCCTTTTTGGCCACCTTGTTGTTTTGTTGAGGTGACTACCCTGCTCAAAGGTGCCACCTGCCTTTTCCATATGTTTGCTAAGTTGTGTAGGCCACTTTTGGAATCAGGCATTTAGAAGTGTAGTTGGAAAGGGGACCCTCAACAGTGATGTTTCTGGTACTACTGTCTGTTGCCGTTGCATCCAAGAACCAAAGCTCTGTTTCAGAAATCCAAAATGGTCTTGATCTAAATGTACCAGTGTAACCATGAGAAAGCAATTTGACTTTCTCACCTCAAACTCATTCTTCTATAGAAACATAATTGGGGATGTTCAAAATAATTTCTGTAAGTATAGGAGAACAATTTCATTTTACCAAAGGACAGGAATGTTGTTACTATAGACCCACTTTTTTTTACATTATAACACTTCTAAAATTGGGATGTGTCTTATAATTGATGGTATCTACAATAAATTGGCAGCATTTTTTCTTTCTTACTAGTACTTACTAGTACTTCAGTGGTGTTTTAGATTTGATGAAATATGGCACTTTTGGCCAACTAAGCTTCATTTGTAAGTAAATAGTGAATGAATATATAATTTTGCATTTGAATAGTGGATTGTTTGGGGTTTAGGAGTAAGTGGCTGCTGAGTTACTCTGCTGTAAGGTTCTATAGGTAGGGACCCCGATAGCCTATATATATTATGTATATATAATATATGTAGTTAATAAGTAACCATTTATTAAACTGATGAGTACATGCAAGAATAAATGACTAACAAAGATACAGTTTGTGAGGTGACGTTGGAAGAGGAGTATTTTCATGAACAGAGTCTCAGATTATTGGTTGGGAGCGTGGTACTGGTCATACAAGGCTATGGTTTGAGTCCCATCTGGGCACGTGCTCTCTGGCCATGCCTCCCATCATGCATCCCACAGCCATCTCATAAATGCTGTGGTACTGTGTTTGGGGAAAAGGACTCAGCATGTGGCTAACAGATACAAATTTATCACCCTTCTCGAAGGCACATGTCTCTCACATTACTCAGCCTCTTTCCTTCATAGCCTTTGTTACGGTTTGCAACTTCTGTAGTTTTGTGTTTCTTTGTTTAATATTTAGCTGTTTTACAGGGTAGGATGCTTCATGTGGGTAGGACCTGAGTCCATCTTGTTTGCTCCTGAATTCCTAGTACCTGGCAGATAGCTTGGCACAAAGAACACCTCAAAGCAGTGTGGTCTTTTCATTCTGCATTGGTAATGATAATAGATAGCTAAAAATGAAATAGCATTCGCTGTACCCTAGGCATTGTTCTATGTGCTCTTTATGTTACAAACTCATTTAATTCTCATATTGCCTATGAGGTACATAGTATTACTATTCCCATTTTTTTTTTACAGTGAGGCTGCACCTTTAAAAATGTTTCATATGGTAAAAATTTACAAGTATATGTGTACATACTACATACTCTATGTAGACATGGATTAGTATATTTATAGATAAACATAGGATATGCATGAGGACATATATAAAACATTTCTCGTTGGATTTTTTTTTTTTTTTAGAGGGAGAGTGAGAGAGAGAGACGGAGGGGAGGAACAAAGGGAAAAGTAGAATTTTAAGCAAGCTCCATGCTCAGCGCAGAGCCCAACACGGGGCTCCATCTCACAACCCTGAGATCATGACTGAACGGAAATCAAGAGTCGGATGCTTAATTGACTGAGCCACCCAGGCGCCCCAACGTTGGACTTATTTTAAAATATGAATTATATGTTCTCTTTTTTTAGGAAATGGTTAGTTTACCTTTGTGTTCTTGTAGGATGTGAACCCAGTAGTGGGAACATACCCACTACTTTGCTACCCAGTTTACCCAAGGCATCATATCATATCAACATCACAGAATCCTTGTGGGCAGCTGTTATTCCATTTATAGATGGGAGGTCTGAGGTTAAGGTTGATCAAAAGATCTGTCTCAGGTCTGTGGTTGGTGAGCAGCAGAGCATAAACTCAGGCCCAGGCCTGTCTGATTCCTCAGAGCAGTTCTCAGATGCTCCTGGGATATAGTCCTAAGGTTAGGCTGGCTGATTTCTAAGAACTGGAAGAGAAGGCTACACCAACACATGCCCTGCAGGTGGCCCAAGGTGTGGCAGCTACAGCCTTCATCACTGGGAAATTCTTCCTGGTGTCCAACCTCAGGCCTTTCTGCTGCCCTAATATTTAATTTAAAATGCTCATTTTCTTAACAGTAGTTAAGTTAGATATCTCATCATCTGTTGATTTATCATTTATCTGTCTTTGGTTTTGTTTCTTCTTCATGGACTTTATCTTGTTCTTCCGTTAGGCTTTGGGCTCTACCTTGTTGGCACTTCATGTTGCCCAAGTTAGTTCCTTGTCTGTTCTATGTTATGAAAACACTTCCTGGTCTGTCACTGCCTTAACTCTCCTGTTGTGAAATAGTCCATTGGTATTACATTACTGCTTCTGGATTTTATTTCTTTTTTTAAAAAAAAGTTAGTATGGAATTTGTACTAGATTAAGATAAGAGCTTTGAGCACTGCTAATAGCATTTAGGGCTGTACAATCTTTCTAAGAATTTTAGAGAAACCTATGATCTGTGCATGTATAAAAGTGGATGTAGGTTTTTCTCCTAAGTGGGGAAAAAAGAGATGGAACTTACGACATTTAGCTTGATATAAGGGTGTTTTTTATAGACTGTCTCTTGTCCTGAAATTCAGTGAAACTCAGTTTCTTGTACCCTGACTCCATAAGGCACTGTACCATAGGGGAGACGCCATGGTGTGCAAGACATGGGCCTTCTAACCATGGCGTTTATAGTTAGAAGTTCTAGAGTATTTAGATGATACTTGAAATATCTTGAACTAAATTTAACCCTAAATAATTTTTCTTAGAAATAATGCAGTAAACAAAGTAACAAAATGTGTGCAACCATCCACATACAGTGTGTGGCGTAAGTATTACATACCGCATGGGAGGGTTTGCAGGTTCCATTCTTAATCTCAGATCCCCTAAACACCCCCCATTATATTCACAAGTCATGAATGTCATGTGAAGATTTAAGGATTCCTCACTGTGCAATGTTTTACTTAAATGTGAACTTACATGAATTAATGCCAGTGAAATTCTCAGGGAATTGTTGAGTACAATGACTCTGTCATTGAAACGTGAGAGATATTTACAAGATAGTTTGACCACTATTATATGCCCTATGTTCTTGATTTTAACTTTACAGAATAACTTATTCTAGTTACTTGGTAGTTTTATCATAGAGTCAGGCTTGTATTTAAAACCAAAATATGATTGAGCATCTTTTAGCAGTGGACAGATAATTGAAGATTTGTACTGTAAACCACTTTGCATCCTTCAGCAGAAGTGGAAGAGGCTATTTTTCATTGCTTAAGGCATTTGGTTTGGGTGGAGAGGAAATCAAGTAGGGAAAGAAAATTCAGAGCTGGTCTGACAGATTTAATGTTTACAGCAGCTAGTAGTTTGCACTCTACCAGCCCACATGAAAGAGAGCGGTGGGATTGTGGGAGGGAAGGTGAAGAGGTGCAGGGGTGGGGTTGAGAGGCTGCTTTCTTGGGGAGCCTCCAACCTCTGATTCTGGACCTTGGATATTATAAAGTAGGGAAGAATGAGGAAAATGATACAAGTAAATTAGAATTTGGTGGGTTTGACTTGGAATATAAGCGTATTTTGCATTATTTCCATCCGAAAGCTGTAGAAGAGGCAGAAATTAAGGTGAGGAGAATGATAGTGGACAGCCAGCCCGTATAGTTAGGTCCTCCTCACAGCCGTGGTAGCTGGGAGAGTGTGCTTGCTGTAAGGACCAGAGATAGGGCAGGTCCATCTGGTGTGGGGCGAGTTTCTGGGACTAAAAGAGCCATTTGTGGTGATTATAGAGTACCATCATGGCTTGCTGGGGCGCCTCAGGTTTTCCTTTGGGTTTCAGAGGGCATTTGTAGGACTGCTAATAGCATTTAGGGCCGTACAATCTTTCTAAGACTTTTAGGGAAACCTCTGATCTTTGCATGTACAAAAATGGATGTAGGTTTTCCTTTGGGTTTCAGAGGGCATTTTTTTTCTTAAAGATTTTATTTATTAGAGAGAGAGGGGCAGAGGGAGAGGGAGATGGAGAAGCAGACACTCCACTGAGCAGGGAGCCCGGCGAGGGGCTAGATCCCGGGACCCTGATACTATGGCTTGAGCCGAAGGCAGATGCTTAACCCACTGAACCACCCAGGTACCTCAGAGGCCATTTTGACTGCTAGCATTCCTCATTCAGTTGACCTACATGTCCTAGAGCAGTGTTTCAGAAAAAGAGGAATATAATCGGTTCCTTATCTAGGACCTTCTGTGACATGTTGATCTTTACCATACGGGTGCAGGTGGGTCAGTTTGGTTGATTTGGGGCCAAATTGGGTTGCGTGGGCTAGGACGAGGGCAGAGGTGAAAGAGTTTTTAGTTGTGGAGAGATTACAGCCATGGGCAGGAACTGTACAACCCTCTCTACTTTCTTTAGGAGGTTGGAAGTCAAGTATCAAGGATTTTAGGAGGGAACTGCTGGAAGTCTAGGGCTCAGTTCGGAGATAGCCCCAGTAAGGAATCCATCCCTTAACCCTACCCTCTCTGACCCTCTACCCCTCAAGCCCTCCCCCACCCCCAACATATACAGACTTACTTGGAATAGGAGAGTGTATCTGTCCCAAATGTCCAAGGCCTATTCCTACCACAGTTCTTTTCACACTGTGCACTTATGGCCTGTTTCATGTCAGTTCAGGTAGATTATGATTTCCTTGAGGGCTGAGACTCTCTTATTCAACACTTTATCCTTGATACTTGGCATTGTGGTTTGGCATAGGTGTTCCCCGATGTTGATTAAATAAACGAATGATGACAACTCCAGGAACTGGGATGTGTGCTTGATTATTCCAGCATTCTCTCATTTCGGTACCAGTGATACCTGGTCTGGCATCCTATAGGTTTCTTGTCAGGACTAAATATGATCAGGAATTTCTTATGTTTGGATATAGTTTTTTGGGTTTGGCCCAAAGGTGATGATAGTCTATTAGTTCTAGCTTACCTGCAGCTAAATCTGTGTGAGCCTGTGCTTATATGGTAGATGGGTGATCACGCGCACATGTGTGCACACATGCACACACATAAACATGGCCAGTTTCCCTAGATCGACTTCCCCAGAGGTTTAGAATGTCAGGGTCACTGCGCAGGCTGAGCAGTACCAAAGGGCTAGGAAACTGGAAGGTGAATTGCTAATCATCACACTTCCTGCTGCAGTTTTTATGGGCACCAGAGATCTTGGGCTGTGAAGTCCTGAGCTCCAGAGGGTTGATCTAGGAGGTCTGGAGTAGGAGTAGGAGAAGAGAGAGCTCTTAGTTGTTCTGCTGTTGAGCCATGCTTTATGGATGTAGGCAGACCTGTCTTTTCTCGGGGTGACAGGCCACTCTTGCCCCCTGTGGAAGGAGCTGTGAACTGTCTGATTGCTCCTTTCTTAAGAGTGAGTATAAGAATACTTGTGGAGGCCCAACTTTACCTTCAAAAAGCAAGGATTTCCTTTTAGCAAGTGTGGGCTCCAGATATCTTATAATTGGATCTTATAATCAAATCTACTATCCTGTCTGAAAACTCCTGATAGATGGACCATGTATTGAAGATTCTAGGAATGGGAAGGACTGGTGGAGCAGATTCTGCCAGGAAGAGCAGCAGGAATACCTCCACAAGTATAGTGGTTGTGGGTCTCCAGCTGGGAGAAGTAGGAGCCACGGGCGAGAATGATCCTTAAGTGACAACACTGGCTAGGGTGGGCCCTGACGCTGCAAATTCCCTTTGTAGTGTCTGCTGTCCCAGGTTCAGGTGCTTAGCTGTGCCCATGTGGCAGGACTTGACCCCCAGGGCCCCCTCATGGCCCCTTGTTCAGCATAATCTAGTCCAAGAATGCAGCTGGCTGTTACCCAGCAGATCTCTGCGCACAGAACACTCCTTTTCCCGTTGGTAAGGGCGAAATCTTGGCCTGTCTTTTCCCTACAGGGGATTCCAAAATTCAAAGTTGTTAGAAGCTGACGTCAACACGGGAGTGGAAGACAACTCAAGAGATGCCCAGAGGGCCAGATACAATCAACTATGGAACCTAAGTTCTGAGGATTTAGGAAGGCATGAGGCAGTGATTCAAGACAGAAAGCATGAATGGACCCTGGACAAATATGTGATGAGACATTCTTTTCTGGAGCTAGCTTCTATGGGCTACCTCAGTGGTAGGAGGAAAGCCTGACACTTGGAAAGGGCCAGGGATGGGCCAAGAGACAGCAAGTTGGGGCTGAAATGAAGGTTTAAAAATAGAGAGTAGCCCACAATTTTAATACATCTATGCCCTACTTTCTACTGACTTTTGAAATACAGTGAGCAGGTATTAATAACTACATAGATTTCTCAGTTTTCATTGAGGTAGGTTGCTGAAAATAAGTTAGATATTTATGACACGTTTTTCCCTTATCTATTTATTTTATTTTCCCTATTTCATCTATATGTAAGTTCTGGTGTCTTACATCAGAAGAAATCAAATTAAGTAACTTTGGATTATATATTAGACAAGCTTTATCTCTGATTTAAGATTTAATCTTAATATTTAATGTTAACATTTAATATCATTTTAGGGAATGAATTGCAGAGTAGTTCTTACAAGTTCTCCTAAGAAAGTGTACCTCTTAGCTCACCTGTTACTTACAGATGTTGCACTTAAACAGGTTGGGTAAAGGGTGCCTGCCTGGCTTAGTCAGAAGAGCATGTGACTCTTGATCTTGGGGTTGTGAGTTCGAGTCTCACATTGGGTGTAGAGATTACTAAAATAAATAAACTTAAAAAAAAAAAGGTTGAGTAAATGGGCAAAACGTGGCTAGGGGCGCCTGGGTGGCTCAGTCGTTAAGCGTCTGCCTTCGGCTCAGGTCATGATCCCAGGGTCCTGGGATCGAACCCCGCATCGGGCTCCCTGCTCAGCCGGAAGCCTGCTTCTCCCTCTCCCAATCCCCCTGCTTGTGTTCCCTCTCTCGCTGTCTCTCTCTCTGTCAAGTAAATAAATAAAATCTTAAAAACAAAAACCAAAAAACAAAAAAACCCAAAAAACATGTGGCTATTTAGCAAACATTGTTGGTACAAGTGATACCTAGTTTCCTGTCCCTGGATTTAATTTGAACCATTTGTGTTTGGGCCCCAGTTTTCCTTCTGAGGAATGACAATTATAAACTTAAGCTTTTCTTTAAAAGCTGCAAGATTGTGGTTCTCAGTAAAGAGGGGATTCTGGAGAATAGAAAGGTGTCTTTTTTTGTTTCTCTATTTCTGTAGTCTTTGTGTCTCGTCTGAAGTTGCCATGATCACGATAGCCCCTGTATTAGAGGATTTTCTTTTTTTGTCACTAAGTTCAGTTCATGGTCCAGAAGTTTGGAGAGATTATAATGTGTCATATTTTCTTTATTTTTCAGTGCAACAGAATGGAATTCGGCATTGTTCATATATAGCGTCCCGGAAACATCTCTATGTTGATAAAAATACGAAGGTTATTTGCCAGGGTTTCACTGGTAAGCAGGTATGTGTCAAGATGTTTTATAAAGATGCGTATTGCAGGTACAGAAACATTTAACTATTTTCTATTTTTTTAATAATCACAAAAGTTACATGATTGTTGCAGAAAAGTATACAGTACAGCAGTGGACTTGTATCTTAGGAGGGGGTTCAGTGTGATAGCCTGTAAGATGAAAATTGTGTTTAAACTTACCTGGAAAATACCTTCCTAGGAGCACTCTTTTTCAGCAAGTTCACCACCACTGGTTTTCCTCCAGCTTTGGAGTAGATTACTGTTTGTTTAATTAAAAACTAGGTAAAGTAAATGGCTTTACAAAAACGTGCCCAGTTAAACACAGATCAGTATGGGGAAATGCTGCAGCCCAGAGAGGCTCATGAGAACTGAGATAGGCAGAAGAAGCAGCTCGCTGACTTTTCTCACCTTATACTCTCTCTAGGCAAATGGTCTTTGAGGGGACTAGCCGGCAAAATTGCCTGAAGTATTTTAATTTGTTCTCATTCACTTATATTCATTGTCTCTCCCTATCGCTGCTTATGTCATAGAATTTGCTAAGTTTTAAATATATTTGCAATGTGATTCCACAATAAAATGCAACATAAGAGTGTCCTTTCCCTCCTTCCTATCATTTTACGCTGTAATGTATATGCTATATTTATATATAATCTATAAAATAGATTCATAAAAGAAAAATTGAATGTCAAGGTTCTGTGTATTTAAAATTTTAACAGCTTGGCTAAGTTACCCTTTAAAACATTTGTACAGATTTGTAGTTCCACCAAAGTAGATGCAGATTTTTTTAAAACAAAGGAATACTACCAAATCAATTAGAAGATAGCCATGAGACTTAACCCAGAGTATCCCTTTCATTATTAAAAAAAAAGCATGGCAAAATAAAAAGTTAATTATTTTTTTGTGTGATTTAAAAGTTAATGATTCTTCTGTCATTAAAAGAATTGTCATGTCCATTCTGTGGTATTTTGGTAATCTAGAGCAGGAGTCTGCAAGTTTATTCTGGAAAAGGACTAGACTGTAAATGTTAGGCTTAGTAGGCATGCAGTTTGTGTCACCTACTCAATAGCATTGTAACAGCAAAAGCAGCTATAGACAATATGTCAATAAATGGGTGTGATTGTATACCAATAAAACAGTTTTTAAAATCAGTGGCAGGCCAAACCCTTTGTTTTCCAAACTTTGATTTATAGGATAATACCCTAAACATCCAAATTTCTGTAGCTTTTGTTTTTAAAGTATTTACAAATTGCTTTAAAATTCTGTAGTTGTCAGTTTTTTTTTTTTTGGATGAATTTGGTTAGGTTGTTTCATATAAAATGTCCTTTCACTTTTTGACTTTTTTCTGAAGTAATTGGACACCAGAATGTGTTATTTTTCTGAAATAACTAGACCTTTCTTCTTCTATTCCTCTACTATCTTAAAAAAAAAAAAATCCACACCACAAAAAAGGAAACACCCAAAACCTTGAAATTTTGTTCCTAGGTAAAATTGGTTTACTTATTTTGATAGCTATATATTTTATGAGTATCACTTCCACATCTATATATTCTAAAGAAAGTTGATGCTCATTTAAGATTTGAAGTACATTTTATCATTCCCCTGCCAATTAAAATTATATTCAGTCCCCTTATGGTTATATATTAATTGTGTTAGCATATAATCAAATGTTTGATTAATCCAGATTCTCCACATAAGTTTATTATATAAGACGTTTTTGTTTGTTTGCTAAGTTTTATATGATCCTGTGACATCTTAACCTTTGACCTTTTTTTTAAAAGAACCATTGTCCATGGTGTAAGCAATATTTGGAACTGTCTCTGCTTCCTGAATTAAGTGATGGTTTGCCTAAATACTGAAATCCAAGGTTGGTTTCAGTGTCTTTCAGTTACCTGCAAGTACATTGTTTCTCATTCACTTTTTTTTTTTTAAGTAATTGGGAGTCTTGTCTCAGATTTGTTAGTTAAGATTCTATTAGTGTAGAGATAACAATGAGGTCTGAAATTTAGAGTTTATCTTCATAGGAAACCTACATTTTGTCTTGTTAGTTCTTTTATTCAGTGTATACATTGTTCCCCATATGAATGAGGAATATTTGTATTTTGGAGTAGATTTCAATAATGCAAATTTTCCAGTGGGTGGAATTTCTTGTACTGGCTTTGAGCTGCTAAAACTATTTTTGTTCTTAACTGGATGGTGATAATGGGAAAACTAAGGAAAATAAGCTTACTAACAGGAAATGTTGTCCTTGCTTAGCCTTATATTAGGACTAAAAAATTGGTCCATTTGAGTTTATCTAACAGAGTAGTGATCTAGGTCAGTGCTTCTCAAACTGTCTGGAGTGAAAGACCAATTTGGGTGTCTGTTTGCTTTTAATTTCCAATCTAATGCAGATCAATATTTTTTGCAAAATACAATAAAAGTTGCAGCAATATCATATTGCTATAAAAAGTTTGCAAACATTCTCACTTTTATTTTTGTTTTTTTAATTAATTTTTCTCTTCTTGTTTTTTCATTCTTTCTTCTTCCCCCCCCTTTTTTTTTGTAATTTTTTATTCTTTTTCTTTTTGTGTTTATCTCACTGCAGACCAGCAAGAGTCTACAGATTACACTTTGAATAGCACTGCTTAAAGAGAGAGCATTGGCTTGTGGTTCTTTTCAAAACTCCATCATTGACTTTAGACAAGTTAGTTAACATGCTTGGGGCTAAGTTTCCTATTCTGAAAAACGAAGAAGTTGAATCAGGATATTTCTGAAGTCCCTCTTATCCCCAACTATTATGCCTTTAATAGAACTTGAGTAGTTGGGTCAGCATTTTTAGGTCTCTATAGAATGACCACATAGATCCATTCAGTTTCAACAACTGCTTATTGAGTGTCTACTGTATGTCATGTGTTGGGTTAGGTGCCACCTCTCAGTGAACAAAGTAGACAGAAATCACTGCTTTCGTGGAATTTACATTTTAGTGGCGGGAGGGAGAGAAACATACCAACAAAATCAATGAGTAAATTATGTGGTGTATCAGAAAGTATAAATGCTATGGAAAAAATAAACCAGAGATAGAAGTGTGTGACTGTGTGTGGAGTTGTGGTGTTCAGGATGGGGAAGGGGGGATTTTATGTCAGGTGGTCAGGGGAAGCCTGACCTGAGTCAAGATCTAAGGGAGATGTGGGAGTAAAGCAGGTGGTTATGAAGGGAAGTGCATTCAAGGCAAAGGGGACAGCAAGGCCGTGAGGCAGGAATGTGCCTGTTGTGTGTGGAAGCCATAAGGCCAGTGTGACTGGAGTGAAATGAGCAATGGGAGAAGAGTAAATGAGGCCAGGCAGGTAAGGAGTTTGGATATGAGGATGTAGGTTGAATATTGACTTATGAGGCAGTATAAGGAGTTTGGCTTTTACTGTGAACGAAGTGGAACACCACTGGAGAGTTATGACCAGAGGAATGATATGATCTTGCTTATGTTTTAACAGGATCACTCTGGCTGCTGTGTTGAGAATAGATGAAAGGGAGCCAGGGGCAATATTCTGTCAAGAGTTGATGATGACTTAGACCAAGGTGGTAGCAGTAGAAGGGATTGAGACATTGTCAATTATATTTTGAAGGTAGGGCAATAGTGTATCTGACGTGAGATAAGAGAAAGAGAATCAAGGATGACTTCAGTGTTTTTGGTCTGAACACCTGTTAGAAGTGGAATTGCCACTCACCAAGACGGGGTGGAGTGTGGAGAGGAGTGATCAGGAATTTGGTTTTGGGCACATTAAGTTTGAGATGCCTACTAGTTCTCCAAGTGGAGATGTGATGTAGGCAATTGACAGTGTGAGTTTAGAGCTCAAGGCAAAGGTCCAGGCTGGGTATGGGTGTGTGTGTGTGTGTGTGAATGGGATGGGTCGCCATATGGATGATATTTATTGCTATGATGAGATCACCAAGGGCACAAATTTAGATAAAAAAAGAGAAGTCTAAGGAGAGGGAGAAAGAGAAGAAGAAAACCAGGGGAGGTGGAGCCCTTGAAGCCTAGTGAAAAATATTCTTTCAATTTATGGAGACATTTTTGGTTGTCACAACAGCTGATTGGGGTGGAGAGGAGGGTGTGGTACTGGAATCTACTGAGTAGGGGCCAGGGATGCTGCCAAACAACACACAAAGCCCGGGACAGCCTCCCATAACAACGAATCCATGCGACCAAATGTCTGTAGTGCCAAAGTTGAGGAGGGAGAGTGAATGGATAGGGAACTACAGGATATTGGCTGGGCAGCATTGAAAACTCACCTAAGATTAGCGATCATGGATTTAAAGTGACACCAGTTAGGGCGCCTGGGTGGCTTAGTCGGTTAATCAGCTGCCTTCGGCTCAGGTCATGATCCTGGGGTCCTGGGATTGAGCCCCGCATCGGGCTCCCTGCTCAGCGGGGAGTCTGCTTCTCCCTCTGCCTCTCTCTCCAGCTTATGCTCTCCCTCTCTCAAATAAATAAAATCTTTAAAAAAATAAATAAATAAAGTGATTCCAGTAATCAGGGTTCTGTTTTTTCTCCAGCTTCTGCTTGGCTGCACATGTGCAGTCTTATCAGTAGGTAGGGGACTGGATTTAACCAAGACTGGATTTGCCAGATGTGTAAGTTGAAGTGAGAGAGAGCCAGGCTTGCTGTGTGTTTATAATGACTGACCGTGGATTTAAACTGCATAAAAGAGGGATGCAAGGACATCAGGAGTTGACAGAGGAACAGTGAAAAGGAGTTTTTTTTTTAAGTAAACACACGGGTGTTTCTGACCATCAGCCAAATTTGAAAATGGAATGAAAAAAGATCCTCCTTTAAAAAAAAAACACTCCTATTTTGGCTTTGCAGAGGATTATATTGTTTCAAGGTTCAAAGCTGGGTTTAGCAAGTTGTTGGGAATGCTGGATATATGTATCGATCACATTCTGCGAAATAGTTAACCTATTTGTTTTTCTTTTCCAAGTTGCTGAAGATAGCCTTCAGGCTTCCCAGCGTGTCTTTTCTCATGAGCCTTGTGTTTCTTCCCTGTAGGGCACCTTTCATAGCCAGCAGGCATTGGATTACGGCACCCAGCTGGTTGGAGGAACCACTCCAGGGAAAGGAGGCCAGACACATCTGGGCTTACCAGTCTTTAATACTGTGAAGGAGGTAATGAATGGTACTGAGTTTGCTAAGCAAAGAAAAGCAGGAGAAGAGCAAGCCTACTTTGGATAGAGATCTTAATTGTGTCCCTTTTGGGAGAGTCACTTGCTATTTTAAAATCCAGTAACGTAAAGAAGTTTGAATCACTACGTAAAAACCTCTGGGTTCACTTTAGTCACACAGACTCAGGAAGCCTTCCCCACGCCTGTGTCCTTTTGTTTATAGGCATAGATCAGCTGTGAAGAGAAGTGCTGTAGCTTGGCTTCCATTTGGCTCCTCCTGTCCTTACTCTTTGTTCGTCCAGGGTGTTAGCAGTGCACAGGTCAGCATCCCCAACACTGCCTGAGAACGGGCTGTTTGCCAGGTGCGTCACAGACATTGCTTCATTCAGGCTTCCCCACAACCCCCTGAGGTGCAGGTGTTACCCTCGTCCCCATTCTAAAGACAAGGGTGCTACAAATGCAGAGAGGTTAAGCGTCCTGCCCAAAGTTCATAGCTGCGAAGTGGCAGACTTAGCACGGCTCAGGGTAAGTAGGATGGTGATCCTGCCTGAAAAAAACCGAGCTGTGAAGTCAGATGGACAAATCACAGAGCCCTAGTCTCTTCCCAAATTGTTGATCTCTTAATACTTTTTAAAGTATTTTGAATGACACTTTAATTCTATGTTACAAAATTAATATGTGCTTATTGTAAAAACTCAGATGATGTAAATGTATGTAAAGTTAAATTTTGTAGTGCTTTCCACGTCTCAGATTTTACCTTTCTAGAGAGCTCATTTAAGCTCCGTGTGTATTCCTTCATTCTCTTTCTACACTTGCATGAATACATAGAAAAATAAGAGTATTATAAAAGAAACTATGGTATAAAATCTTGCCTATATAATAAAAAAGAATCTAGGAAATAAACTTAGTACTTGGGACTGATGTATTGATAAAAGATGTATCCCTCCCCCTCTTCTTAAACATAGTTTTAAGCATGTTTTAAAGTATCACATTTTTTTAAAAGTACAAATTTATAGACTTAATCCCTTTTTTAGAATACTAATGTCAAGTTGAAGTTAATTTGTATTCTTGATCCTAAAATGTAGGAGAAAACAAATATTCAAATATGGAATTTTCATTTTACTTTAAACTTGAAAATAGCATGTACTATATGTGTGTATGTATGTTTTAGGTGTACTGTATTTTAAAGAGTAAAAAAAAAAGTTAAAATCGTACGTTTTGTAAAACAATCATTTAAAGTCTTTTTGCTTTAAATTCTTGGTGTTTCCCTGTACCCCTTAAGTTCTCCTATGGCTGCCTTCATGACCTCAAAATACAGAGAAGAGCTGCTTTCATAATTCCTCTAGGTAGATATGACTTTTTCATGAGCCTTTTTTGCTTTCTTTTAAAGAAAGTTTTTGTTGCTAAGCAACTCATTTATTATTCATCGTGATATAAATAGATACAACATTTGCAGTATTTTGTAAGTTCTCTGACAAATACTATATTTCTCACCTGTTAGCACTTAGAAAGAGCTTTCTGAATGAGTAGAATGGATACTTTTCATCCTGTATCGCTTGTTAGCACACACCCCGCTGTCATAGTCGGCTTCTGGCAGTATTTGTAGCCTTAAGAGGTAGAAAACTGCAGGATGTATTTTCCAAAAAAATACCTACATGCCTATGATCTGACTCCTTTTGTTTCGAAGCTAGGTTTTGTTTGTTTTTTGTTTGTTTGTTTGGTACCCCCTTCTGTGTTACCACCTTGAACAGAGTTTTTTAAAAAATTATTTTTAACCCCTGGCATTGTTTGTTGATGATCTGTCAGCATCCTTTGACTGTTCTTCCGTCAGTGTCAGGATGCCGTTTTTTATTAGGAATACCATAGAGAAAGCTCCTCGGTCTCTGGGGATGTGGGGAGTCATTCAGGGATGATTCTGAAAGTCACTGTCTTTTTTTATTTCTGCCCCTTCTAGTTGTACCTGTATGCTCCATAGCTTAGTATCTCTATCCATTGTAAAATCCCATGACACAGCCTTCCAAAAGGTTTTGCTTTATATCTTGATTAAGTTGTATTTTAACATTTATAGGGAGGCAGCCTGCTGTCACTGAAAAGAACAGACACTTGGGAATCAGAGATACTTAGATCTGAATCTTGGCTCTGTCACTCACTTCCTAGCTATGTGACCTTGTGTAAGTTATTTACTGTCTTCTGGCCACAGCATCTTGATTTGTAGATGGGGATACTAAGCATACAGGGTTGTGGTGAGGCCTTAACGGGACTGTCTTGAGCCCTCTTGCAGGGCCTCTCAGAAAACAGGTACTGTCTCTCTTGGAGAGTCAGAGATCACTGACAATCTCAGTCTTCCAGGAGCTTCCATTACATTGGAAGGGATGTGACCACACATAGAGGTGGGTAGAAGGAGACATTGTATTGATATATGTGGAGGGTACGTGGAGACCACGGAGAGAACCATGGTCCAACTGATGGTCTTTAAGTGTTTTGCATTTGTGGGGGGTAATGTAGAGTAGACCCTATTTGGCCCACCTTCTCATTCTATGGCCATTTATGCATTTGTATTTATTTTTAATTAACATGCATTTAGAGTAAAAATTGTGAGCGTAAAAACCACATCATTTTTGACGTCTCTTGATCATATTTATCAAGCATGATATGTTTTGAAGGGGTGTTTGCGAGCTGAGTTGTGAGGCTCAGCGGCTTACTCCTCTCTTTCCTCCTGGGGAGGTATAGGGTCTTTGGTACTGAGTAGTGATGCAGTGTCTTGTAGGGCAACAAAACAGAACATGGCCACAGGAATGAGAGGACACAAACGCAAATCAGGCAGTGCTTTCAGCTTTCCTGACATGCAGTCATGTCACCTGAGGGAACCTTTCAATTCAGAGTGGCAGTCCACGGAGTGGGGGGCAGAGGGGAGGCCCAGCTTGGTTCTGCTCTTTTCTGACAGCGCAGTGAACTTGCTAATGGGAAGAATGAAGACATCCAGTGTCTCCTGGTGGTGCCCTTTCCTGATCCCAAGACATTATTAAAATCATGGTATTGAATGCATTTTACAGTGTTTACAACGTAACCCATAATGAAGGGCTTCATGGTTTCAGGCCAAAGAAGAGACAGGAGCGACAGCTTCTGTCATTTATGTTCCTCCTCCTTTCGCTGCTGCTGCCATCAATGAAGCCGTCGAGGCGGAAGTGCCCTTGGTCGTGTGCATTACTGAAGGCATCCCACAGCAGGACATGGTACGGGTTAAGCACAAACTGCTGCGCCAGGGAAAGACGAGGCTGATCGGGCCTAACTGCCCTGGAATCATCAATGTAAGTGTCACAAACAAAAATAGGCCTGGATTTAGGCTTTCACAAGCCTAAGTAGCTTGGAATCAGTCCAGGTGTGTTTGTGTGTATGACCTACTAGTTACTGGTTGTTGTGTGTTTTTTTCACTTTTCTGAAACTGTGATTTCGTTTCCTTCAGCCTGGAGAATGCAAAATCGGCATTATGCCTGGCCATATTCACAAGAAAGGAAGAATTGGTGAGTATTTTTCTTATAGATTAAAAAAAAAAAATTCTTTGCTCTAAGCTCAAAATTCACCAAGAGAATTTGTGACTGTGCAAATCTAATTCATTTTAATTAACTGTAGTGGAATTTACCAGGGAATTCTGTAGTGAATCAGTTCTGTATCCTGAATTGGAGGGGATTAAGAATCCATAATAATTCTGCAGAGTCAATGAAGCTATTTTTTGGAGTTTTTAAAGATTCTTTTCCTGCTCAGCATGCTGTGGATTCTTCCATGTGTTTGCATGTATCAATAGTTCATTTCATTTTACTGTTAAGTAATATTCTATTGTGTGATTCTATCACCAGTTGTCCAAACATTTGGGTTGTTTCCAGGTTTGGATCATTATGAGTAAGGCTAAGGTGACATTTGTGTATAGGTCTTTCTGTGGACACATTTTCATTTCTCTTGGGTAAAATACTTAGGAATAGAATCAGTAAGTCATAGGTTTGAAGTATGTGCAACTTTTTCTGCCAAGTGGCTATTCATTTTACATTTCCACCATCAGTGTATGAAAGTTCCAGTCTACATCTTCACAAACATTAGTATTCTCAGTCTTTAATTTTAGCCATTCTGCTAGAAGTGAAATGGTGTCTCATGGTTTTCATTTGAGTTTCCCTGATAACTAATGATGTAGAGCACTGTCTCATGTGCTTATTGGCTATCTATATATCTTCTTTTGTGAATTAGCGGTTCAGGTTTTTTGCACATTTTTTTATTGGGTTGTCTTTTTATTGTTGATTATGGCAAGGGGTTCTATAAATACTCCTTTGTATGTGCTATATATGTGCTTTGGATATTTTTATTGTTAGTCTTTCTATAATCCTGTCTTCAAATGAGTTTGCCCTCTAGGATATCAAAGACTTTCTCAAAATGTCTTGTGAAAATTCTGCTACTTGTTTAGTTGCTTGAGGAAATAACCAAATTAACATTGTGGGGGTGAAGAGGAACTCATTATCAGCTGGCATAGATGAAAGTCCTGACTGCCTACTTGGCCTTCTCTTTCACCAATCTGGCTGGCATGTTGGGGTACCTCAGTGCAGCCTCCTAAATGTGGAAGTCTAGGAGACCCTTTTGGCCTTTGCCCATGGGAGTGAGGGTGGAGGCACAGTTATTTTCTGTAATGTTCAGTTGATATAGAGTGGTTCTTGTCTCAAAAGTTTTCTGTTTTGGGGCACCTGGGTGGCTCAGTCAGTTCAGCGTCTGGGATGCTAGCTTCTTTCACTCCATATCTGGGATGCATGAGGCAAAAGAAAACCCAAGGAGCTCACCAGTGTATCATTCCTCGAGTCTCGAGGTCCCTAGCCACTTTGCCTTCTTCATCTCTTAGTGATTTCTTGTATTTATTTTATATATAATACCCAGGGCTTTTAGTTGTACTTAACAGGAAGAATAAAGGAAAATACTTCTACGTTTCAGAAGCAGAAGTGTCCTTGTGGTGGGTATTTTTAAGTGATAACCTCTTATATTATATATACTTTAAGATGAAAGCCCCTTAAAAGAATGATAACATCCTGGTGTTAGTATTCACTGGTTATTATACTGATGCATCACCAGACTAGAATAAATCAAATAGTTGTTTTTCCCAGTAATCTAGGATGTTGAGTGGACACCTAGACCACAATCGTACCACAAGAATCAAGTAGGAGGAGTGGAAAGGAGACTAGACAATCGTACACAAGATGTACAACTAAGAAATTGCCAACTATACTTTGTTTAAACAAAGCTAAATGTATGAGTACGTAGGTAGGTAGGTATTACCTACCCAACCTTCTCAGTTATGAAAGGTCCCACAGAGGAAGGACTGTAGTAAGGAGACAGTATGTAGATGGAGAGAAAGCTCGGAGAATTAAGGAAAAACTGATGAATGAGATAGATGGGGGATGGTGGTAGTGATTGTCATTTGTCATGAATTAGGGTCCAGTGATTGAATGGCCTTAAAACTCTTTTTTTTTTTTTTTAATTTTTTTTTTTAAAGATTTTATTTATTTATTCATGAGAGACAGAGAGAGAGAGAGAGGCAGAGGGAGAAGCAGGCTCCCAAGGAGCAGGGAGCCCAATGTGGGACTCGATCCCAGGACCCTGGGATCATGACCTGAGCCGAAGGCAGACGCTTAACCATCTGAGCCACCCAGGCGCCCCAAATGGCCTTAAAACTCTTGAAATCAGGTTTGCTTAAGAGGAAGGTTGTACTCCATTGAAGGGTTTTCAGTTTTGAGCCGTTTCAGTATTGAGCTCCTTCTGTGTGGGATCTGTGTTCAATACTGGGAACAGAGGACTTGTTTACCAAGTCCCTGGAGGTTATAGTATAGCAAGGAAGACACAGAATCTTAAACACCATTGGTGGTCTCTTACTGAACTGGATGATGAGAGAACAGTATTTGTATTTGAGAAATCAGGAAAGACTTCAAAGGAAAGTGGCATTTGAGGAGGTGAGGGGCTCTGTTTTAGGCAGAACCTACGTGACTAATTGGGAAATAAATTGGTTTCACTAGGGTAGGGAAATAATGGGAAACAAGTCTGGAGAGGTAGGCTGGCACCGTGCTGGGCTGCGGAGTCGATGCAGGGTTCCGTGTGGAACGAGCAGTCCTCACCGAGTGACAGCCCCCGCTGTCTGGTGAAGTTAATCTAAGAGAGCAATCTAACAGTGTTTATAGGGTACTGTCTAGCAGTGCCAGGATACACACACGTCTTTCTATTTGACCGATGGGTGCAGAGAATCTGGTGACTTACACCCGAATTCATGGTGAGAAGTTACGTACTTATGCACTGATCATACACTTGTTGATTTGGATGACAAATTGTGGAATGGATTTTTTTATGTATTTGTATCTGTAACATGATAGTCTATGATATGAACACAATCTGTTATTTTTAAATTCTCTTCCTTTAAGGTATTGTGTCCAGATCTGGCACCCTGACTTACGAAGCGGTTCATCAAACGACACAAGTTGGATTGGGGCAGTCTTTGTGCGTTGGTGAGGGATTTTTGATCGAATCATTTTATTATAATGCAGTATTTTCATTGAATGAGTACAGTAATAATTATTGTTTTGGTTACTTACAAGAGGTTTTGATAATCATTTTATTAAAAAAAGATGTTATGATCTTAAATTTAATTAGCTTGAGTGTGAAGCACCACCGTATATTTTAAAGATTCATGGTCCAAGGTTTGACTGGCATGTTGAGGAACAAGCATCGTGGGACACGTGACCCCTGAAGAACCTTGGTGCCTGAAAACATCACTTCCTTCACTTATTGTGAAGAAATGGTTCTTCACATTAGGGCTTTGGTTGCTATAATTATCATTTTGTTATCATTATAAGCTATCATTCAGTGCCTCCCAGTAACTGAATTCTTTGCCATTTGTCATCTCATTCTTAAGGCAACCCTCTGAGGCACCTCTGAGCTGAAAAGTTGTCCTACTATAGCTTTATTCATGAGAAAAAATCTATGTTGAGGACGGTTGAGCTCCCCAGAACTTCTCTTTTTGCCACATTATATTGCCTATCACTTTTAAAAGTAAAAAGGTTTTACATTTTAAAATAATTTTAGTATTTGTTGCTAGATGCAAGGCAGATTTCTCATTTTTCTAAATATTTCTTGAAATTTTTAGAATAACTTTTAACAGCCTTTCAAAAATAGCTTTTCATAATAAATTATAAAATCAAGCCCTGGACTATTTTTATTAGGATTCAGAACCCTAAAATCAATATTGGAAATAGTAATTGAGCTTCTCTATGTACATTTTTTTTTTTTTTTAAAGATTTTATTTATTTAGGGGCGCCTGGGTGGCTCAGTCGTTAAGCGTCTGCCTTCGGCTCAGGTCATGATCTCAGGGTCCTGGGATCGAGCCCCGCATCGGGCTCCCTGCTATGCGGGAAGTCTGCTTCTCCCACTCCCTCTCTCCCTGCTTGTGTTCCCTCTCTCACTGTGTCTTTCTCTGTCAAATAAATAAAATCTTAAAAAAAAAAAAAAGATTTTATTTATTTATTTGACAGAGACACAGCGAGAGAGGGAACACAAGCAGGGGGAGTGGGAGAGGGAGAAGCAGGCCTCCTGCCGAGCAGGGAGCCCGATGTGGGGCTCGATCCCAGGACCCCGGGATCATGACCTGAGCCGAAGGCAGACGCTTAATGACTGATGTACAAAGCGCAGCCTTAGCGACAAAGTAACTTAGTGTGATGGAGAATAAGAAAAGGTTTGAAACAGAATTGCAAAATTCATATTCCCCAGCTTCTGTCTTTAATTTGTAAATTGTTAATACTAATGCCCATTTCACAGAGAGGCTGGAAGAACTAGGAAATGGCAGGTCTAACGTGTGCTGGGGCGTGGTATTTGACACACGGTTGGCACTCAAATGCTGCTTCTCTTCCTCAACTTCGTTCTTCAGAGGTGCATTGAAAAGTAGGAAAAAAAAGTAGGAAATCAATCCTGCCTTCAGTAAGTTTATAATGTAAAAATATGAGACTGGTGCGCAGCCGGCGGCGCTCAGAGGGCAGCTTTATAATGTAAAAAAAAAAAAAAAAAAAAGTGGCAGCCAGTCTGTTGGGAGCATTTCCTTTACTATCCAAGTACTTGTCCTTAAATGCTTGTGTTCGTGGTCATCACTCACCCTGGATCTAAGGGAAGAGGGGTCAGTGCACCCTCAACTCTGTCCCTCATTGGGACTTGTGTCTTAAAAACTTGTGTGTGGTTTCTCTGCAATGCGCCTCATCTAATAGTTACTTTGTGCAAAGACATTCGTGAAATGTTTAATCAGAGAAGAGACAATCTTGCTTGCTTGCAACATAAACGCACTTTTTCTTAAAACGCCCGTTTTAAAAGAGTTGTTTGGGAATAATTTCATGGGAGGAAAGAAACTTGATAAAAGAGCTAAAACAAAAAGAAGGTTGTCTTTGTGAATATCCAAAATCAACCACCATTTAGCATTCATGTAATAATGAGAAACAGAAATAAATGTAGCACTTTGTGTTTTTTTTTAAATGTTAACAAGAGTGATGATACATTTTAAAACACTGGTGAGAGGGGGAGGCAAAATAAGAAATGAGTCGAAACAACATTTCTTGGCCTCATTTTTATGGTTTATTCTTAAATTTTCAGCTGGTGGTGATACTCTTTGACTTTTTCAGGCATTGGAGGTGATCCTTTTAATGGCACAGATTTTATTGACTGCCTTGAAATCTTTCTGAATGATCCAGCCACAGAAGGCATCATATTGATTGGTGAAATTGGTGGTAATGCAGAAGAAAATGCTGCAGAATTTTTGAAGCAACATAATTCAGTAAGTTTGGGTTTGGGTGTGGAAAAGTACAGCTCTTCACATACAGTAGGCACTTCCTGAGCCAGTCACTGCTGTGCTACTGTTGAATCTTCCTCTCCTGACATTGCCTCTGTTCCTTCTTCATCCTCTCTATCCTCTTGGTTTTTCTCCTGTTTCTTCTCATCTTAATTTTCCCCTGGATTTACTTTCTGTGGCCTGTTCCTTAAGTGTGAGTGATTCTTGGATATAAACATCATACTTCATGTAGTTTCCAAGGCAGAAACCTCAGAAGCATCTTTTACTTCTCTCTCATCACCTGTTTCCACTCAGTTACCAAGATCTGTCCTCAGTAGAATGTGGAGATTCAGAGCGTCGTCTGTAATTCGTCCCTCTGCTCTGGTTCGAGCTGCCGTCTTCTCTCCCCTGGACCATGTCAGTAGTTTCTTCTTGATAATCTCTATTCCCGTTCCTCAGCCACCACCCCCTCCTTCTCTCTCAGGCCATCCTGCTCACGGCCACCCAAATCACCTGCCCTTCTGAAACACAGACATGGGCGCCTCATACCCCCTGGTTTTAGACCATGACAGTTTCCCATTACATGTAGGATAAAGTGTGGACTTAGCATCATATTCCAGTCCCTACACACCTCCCTAACCCTCTGCACATCCATGTCTGACTTGCCAGTTGTTTTCATTCTCACTTGCCCTTGCTTATTCCTTCTTCGAGGCATGCTTAATATCCAACTCTCGCTCTAGTCTGTATCATGGACAACAGGAACTGGTACCTTGGTGCCCAGCCCAGTCACCTCGCACATTAGACACCAGTAAATGGTGGATAAGGAAAGGATAATGTAGATCGTCAGAAGTTTGGGGTAAAATGTTACTAGAGTCTGTTAAATTCAGAAAAGTTGTAAAGTTTGAAATGTAAGTAAAAATTGACTTCTTTTTAGGAAAGATTTAGGTTAATGTGACATTATGCTGTGTTTCAAGTGAATTTTAAAATGTATTTAGGCCCAACTCTGGATCCCTTGAATAGCTTAGAATTTAGTGGGGAAAGCTAAGCATTTACATTTTATTTCATTTGGCACATGATTTCCTATTCCTGGTTAGTTCTTATCGGATGAATTTTTATTAAGAATCTACTGTGTACAAGATTCTAGGTTGAACAGATGACATAAAACACTTAGCACAGTAGCTGGCACAGAGTGAAAACTCAGTAATGTTATCTGCTGCCACCATTACTATTTTTATTATTATTATCATTATAATGACAATACTTATTTGTAAAAGTGGTGTTGTTTAATCTTGACCCTTTGAGTAAGATGCTTTTGTCCTTTTATGATAAGGCGACTGGCACAGAGAGGTTACTAACTTGCCAGTGGTAGGTATACAGCAAATGAACTAAGGGTGGGATCCATCCCAGGTCGGCCCGACGTCTCCATTGCACCATGGAGGGAGCAGGAGTCGGATGGCAGGGGTTCAGGGAAAGGGTCACCAGCCCTGGGCCTCTGCTCGGACTATACTGACATCATCCCAACTGGTCTGTTTCTCATCATTTCTGTATCCTATTTTCAGACCGTACTTCTTCATAGTCTTTTTCATTGTATTTTTCTCTGCTTAAAAAATTTCAAGTGACTCTTCTTTGTTAATAGGACAGAATATAAACTTCTCTGACATTCTAGGTTCATCAAAATCTTATTTCCTTCTAGTGCAGTATTCCTTTTCTGAGTATGGAGACAGAGAGGGACAAGTAGAAATTAGTACCACTTAAATATGACACGCTCCTAACTCTCCAGAGCCCACGAGTGAATGAATAAGTGACTTGTAGAGTTTTTTCTTTCTAATTCTGTACCACAGTAGGTGCTGCGCATACAGAAATAAGTGAGAACATAGTTCCTGTGTTTAGGGAATTCATAGTTTAGGAGGGGAACACACGGGAGGTAAGTTACAGCTGCTGTACTTAGTGTAGTAGTAGGAACTTGTCAAAGGCACAGCTCTGACGTCACTGAACAGAAGATGATCCACCGCGAGGGCATTTGTGGAGACTGTGGGAGGAAGAGTCAGAAAGGCTTATGGGGGAAGAGGAGGCTTGAGCTAGGTTTCAAAGTTAAGTAGAAATTGGCCAGGTGTCCAAGGAGGGTGGAGAACATTCTCTGCAGAGGAACAGGCGGAGCAGCCTGGAATTACTGGAAGACAAGAGCAGGGAGGAACGGTGGGAGATGAGGCTGGGGTAAGCAGTGTCAGACCACGCAGAACCTGGCATGCTGGCCCCGTAGCACGGGTCTGGGCGGTGGAAGCAACTGTTCTAGATCATTCGCTGGCACATACTGTTAGAAAAACCAAACCAAACCAAAATCCTTTAAGAATGTCCTTGATGAAGCAATAAAAAGTATTAATTTTATTAAATCCTGACCCATGAGTCAGTGTTTTGTGATGAAGTGGGAAGTAAAGCATCTTCCCAGTTGAGTAGTGAGCTGAACTAGCTGCTTTTTTTTTTTTTATGGAACACTAATTTTACTCTCAAGAACGTTGGCAGACAACCTGGTTGTTCAGACTGGGGTATTTGGCAGACCTTTTCTCAGAAATGAACAGAGTGAACCTGCCATAGCAAGGAAAACAACTTACAGTATTTGTTGACAGTGATAAAATTTGAGCTTTCAAGTGAATATTCCTATTTCGGGAAAGTTGTTTCTGCCACTGAGCTTGATCACTTCCTCCTACTAAAGACTTTGATTAAACCTGATAATGATGACTATGATTTGTTGATACTGAATAATGAAATGTATCAGCATTTAGAAGATATACATAACTCAGTAACCTATATTTTTCATCTGACCAATGAATGTTACAAAATTATTATAGGTAAAAGATCCATTCAATGGATTTTAAAGTAACAAAGGACAGAAAGTTCATTGCTATGGTTTCAGATTCCAACATTGCAACTAACCTTTAAGAAATTACCACTTGAAGAGGTTGGTGTAGTATCCAAGAAGAATATCCACAATTATCTGACAGGTTATTAAAATTCTTCCCCTTTTCCAACCATGTATGTGTGTGAGCCCAGATTTTCTCTTGGGTCAGCCAAAATAACATATTGTAATAGATTGAATGCAAAAGCAGATACCAGAATCCGTTTGCCTTTTGTTACATTTGACATTCAGGAGTTACAAAAATGTAAAATAACACGACACTTCTTACTAGAATGTTTTTTAAAATAGTTTTTAAGTTTTTATTTTTAAATGAATACTTATATAATTTCTTAGTTTTCATTTCTAATACAGGAAATATCAGATATGATCTACATAAACAATAGTTCTTTGGGATTCTCAATCATTTTTGTGAGTGTAAGGGGTTCTAAGACCAAATGATTTGAGAATTGCTGGCTAAGGGGAAGGTGATGGTGCCTGAGTGAAGGCACTCAGGTTCCATTTGTGTTCAAGGTCTGCTTTGTACAGGCCTCTCTGGATACCTTGCTGCCTCCGGACTCCTATGATGAACACGATATTTTCATTCACTGTGAAATTTAGCCATATATTCAAAAAACTTTTTGGTATTTCTTAACTAATCGATAATATATTATTTCTTTGACTGTATTTTAAGTCTAGAGCACAGGAATCCTTATATTTCTTATGTGGATTTTTATTTCTAACCTCAGAATATAATACAGTGCTCTTTATCTACATAGAGGTTGTGTATTAGAATGGATTTTTATTAAATAAAACCAGTCCTGATCTTCCTTAGACTTCACAGAACTTCAGAGGAGAAAGGACCCTTGGCCATTGTTCTGGTTTAGCTATTTCATTTCATAGATGAGGAATCAGAGGTTTACAGAGCTGATGTGCCTTGACAAGGTCAACTTTAGCCAACAGAAAATTGAATCTGGCGACTTCCAGTCCTGCGACTTCCAGTCCTGCATCTTTTCCAATATACCTTCCCACCTCATCTTTTCCTTCTAGCATATTTATTATAGGTAAACTAATAATGAATTAAGACATAAAATCAGGTTGAAATAAAACCTCATCTAGTGTCTTAATTCAGTATTATCACAAATTACATAACATATGTTTTCAAGTGTGCTTTTGTTTGTCAAACGGGAGAACCACACATATATTTGTAAAATAGCTTGTGGCCCGTGAAGTTGACGTTTAATATCTAAGTAGACAACAACTTTGCTCAAGATTGTTTTCCCAAGTTCGTATGAGAAGCTGAGTCATCTCAAAGGTGAATGCAGTCAGTGGTTTCAATCATAGCTTCACGTGTGTGTGGATTCTCTCAGTGGGGATGAGTGGTGGGCCCTGCCCAGGCCATTTGGCATTTCCCTTCGGAGCTGTGAATTTGGAAGTCCAGTTTTGGGCAACTTCTTCATTAGAATGTTTAAAATACCACTTTCCAGGGTCCCAAGGCCAAGCCTGTGGTGTCCTTCATCGCTGGTTTAACCGCTCCTCCTGGCAGGAGAATGGGTCACGCAGGGGCGATTATTGCTGGAGGAAAAGGTGGAGCCAAAGAGAAGATCTCGGCCCTGCAGAGTGCGGGAGTTGTGGTCAGCATGTCTCCTGCCCAGCTGGGAACCACCATCTACAAGGTGAGCTGTAACAGTGGCCCGAGTGCTCTGAAGTTATAGTCCTTGTAGCGCGGGGCCGCACTGGGTGCCCAGAAACCCTCGTCCTTTATTCTGGGTCTTACTGTTTCTTTCTTTCTGCTGTGCAGCTTAGCAGTCTCTAGCAGCTCCTTTCATGTCCCAGGGTCCTCACTGGGCATGACTGGGAATAACGTTCTGATTTTTAAAAACTTACTTCTTTCAACTTTGGAATTTGCTCTTTTGTGGGGGACAAAATATGATCTACAAGAAAGTGTTTCAGAGGCCATAAGTGCCATGAATTCCATCTGGGGGTAGTGCAGGGCATTGCATTTCTTTTTTTTCACTGAGGGCCTTTGAGATAAAGCTACTCTGATCCCCATAGGTTTCTGTTTCTAGGGAGAGGGGCTGAGTGACAAATGAAAATGGGATGATGAGTTGATGGGGAGCGGGGAAGGGAGATCAAAAGAAGAGGGTGGGGGTTTCCAGCCTGTAGCTTCTGGCCCTGGCTGTGTTGGGATGCCATTGTTTGCAGGTCGGAGGAGCGACTTCTTAACCATCTGCTTTGCTTTTCCTTTTTAATAGAACATCATGGTTTAAAATGTTCTAAATGGCTCGGTATCTTCTATAATCTCTTTGCAGTGAGTTTTAGCCTGTCTCTTTAAGTGATCATTTAAGGCTCTCTTTCTTTTTATTTTTATGATGGTTATAGCTTTGAGAAAAAAGCAAAGCAAAAACCAGACATAAGCATGTTGAGAACAGGCACAAATTTGTATCCCCAGGAGGGAACCATATTTTGGCTCAATCTTTTTTGCCCTTGCCTTGCTCCTTGTTTTATTGAATCTTTGCATGATCCTGTCTTTTGAAATAAGACACTATGTGCCACAGTTCTGGGTGGTTAGTGAGAGTGTGTCAGGGGGTTGGGGGCAGGAAAGTGGGGGGAAGCAAATGCTTACACTCACTTTGGAGACATGCATTACCATTTTGCTCCAGTAAGTGGCAGCAGGCAACTACACTTCAGTTGTAGTCTGATTACAATCTGGAGAGATGTGATTTTCAGTAGTGTTTCCTTTTCAGATATTTCTGAGGTGCTTGACATTCTGTTCAAATCTTAACCGAATCTGCATTTAGTCTCTTTCTTGGAGAAACTAAGCAAAGCTATTTCCATTGCCTTATTAAAAAGGCCAGTGCGGTTCACTTGTGGCCTTGAAGGGTTTGCATAAGTAGTCAAGTTTGTCAGCTCTTAATAATAATACTGCCGTAGAAAAGTAAGTACAGTTCAAAGCCTCTCGGCCTCTGTGTTTGGGAAACATAAAGTTGAGGCTCTGCCTCTGGTTTCGTGAAATTCAAGCCGACACAGCCTAATTTGAAAGCTATTCTGTTGTGTTCACGCACCCTCATCCTGGTCCATTTCACTTCTGTAATTTTTGGTTGTTCAAAGGGTCCTAAAGATAAGAGGTTTCAGAATCACTTTGACCGAGAATGTAATTTGAATCTTAAATCTTTTTTATCACCTCTCTGTTCCCTGTTTCTGAAGGAGTTCGAAAAGAGGAAGATGCTATGAAAGAGAAAAGAAGTTCCCTAAAGCTGTGGCGTGATTATGGAAATGTGCGGCAGCAGCGATTTGCTTCTCTCGTCCTTCACTGTCAGCCTGTGTACCTGTCGCTGCTTTGTCAGCACGAAGCCAGAACAAGGCTCAGAATGTCCAATATCGGGATGTCTCCACCTCATCGTGTAACACACAGCCAGTAAACCTACCATTTGATTTGAATATGCTTTTGGAGCTTTTTATTGTTTCCACGAGGGGGGGCGGAGGGAGAGTGGGAGAAATGGAGGTGGGGGGGTTGTGCGGGTTTTAATGGGCTCTGCAGAGAACATTGTAACAAACTCTGGAGAGAACGAGGCTGTAAAAATGTCAGTATGGCAGTGGTCTCATGATGTCAGGCGTAGAGTGACTTCACTTCTCCTTTGAATCGGTTTTCCCACGTGTCTGTGTGCGGCACTATCTTGCAGGGCAGTCTGGAGGATTGGAGCGTGTAGTAAGGCAACTTAATTGTCGTCCACACCACCGGCCGCAGCGGCCCCAGCGGGATTCCAGGCAGAAGCTCACCTGTGCTTCAATTGAGAAATGGAAGGTTTTCAGTAATGCTGTGTTTTTCTGTGGTTCTGCAGAGGTTCTGTGTTTTTCTGTGGTTCTCTCCCCTTCCCCATCCAGAGCCTGCTTTTCTTTGCTTGAGATTTAAGACATGTGCTGCAAAACCCCAGGAAAGCGGTTAGCCATCCTACTTTGGTTTAAAAGGGAGCTTGTTAACAAGAACCAATTCCAGTGGATATTCTCACATTGTGTAACTGCCCTGAAGGAAACAAACACTGTATTAGGGAGAAGCCCTGAAGAAAGACTGTTTGGGGAGGCCTTCCTGGGGAGGGGCTATGAGCTGGGACCTGGAGGCTGAGAAGGTACCAGCCACGCAGCAGGCCGAGCGCCCAGGCAAAGGCAGGGAGAGGGGAAGAGCTCACTTTGAGGAGGTAAAGGAACGCTGGGTCTTCGGGGCAGTGAGCCCTGGGAGGGGCTGGAGGAGATTTTGGGGGGCTGGGGGGACAGAGGTGCTTTTGGAGCTCCCATGAGCATGCCCAGGCTGCTGAGGGCACAGATAGCAGGTGTCAGGCACAAAACGATTCTGCCTGGACCACGGGACACAGGGTGATGGGCTTTGGGGCAGATAGTCTTTAGTTCCTGCTCACAGCTGTTTCCTCATCTTGAAAGTGGGGACAATGACCCCCATCCCACAGGTACCTCACAGGATGTATGAGGCTGCTCTTGGCATTGCTCATAAGCTGAACTTGCCTCCTGCTGTGCTGAGCTCAGCCCAGGCTGACACCCATCACTAGGGAGGAAGGCACTTACTGTCTTTGTGGTTGGCACCCCCACCCCAAGGTCCCTACAAAGCAAACATATCCTTCTTTTGTCTAACTGAGGCTTTGTGACAGGAGCACAATTCAGATGAGGGGCAGGTGAGCCTACCAGAAGAGATGCTTTTGAGGGTCCACTCCTGATTCCAGGCTGCTCTGGGCCTGGCTCAGCCCCCTGTCCTGTCCCCTGAACATCCATCCCAAGATAACACCTCTTGCCTCACAGCTCTGTTCCTGTTGCCTACCCCAGCAAACTCAGTGCCCTCTCGACCCTTTCTTCTCTCTCCCACCCCCATCCTCCCTCTCCCACGCCTCTCTCCACCCCTCCCAGGGCCTTGTGAAACCACTCCCTCCTGACCATCTCTCCCCTCTCCCCTCCCGCCGCCACCACCACCTCTGGTCCCAGCAGCTCAAACAGCAGCAGGAGAGATACTTGGTTCTGTTTTCTCTGATTTCATTTTTACAAAGCCAAGAATGAAAGTCCCGCTCATGACTCCAGTGCATTCTTTTTGGAAGTCGGGGGAGAGGGAGAATCTTAAGCAGTCTCCATGCCCAACGTGGAGCCCGTGCGGGGCTCGATCTCATGACCCCGAGATCATGACCTGAGCCGAAATCAGGAGTCAGACGCTTAACTGACTGAGCCACCCAGGTGCTCCCCCAGTCCATTTTTAAAAAACTATTGTTACAGAAACTTTGAAGCACTTACAGAACAGTTATGATAAAATAAGGAACCCCTTCTACCCATCACCCAGCTTTGAAAATTATCAACATTCTGCTATTCTGCTATTGTCCTAGGATCTGTACCCCCAGTAACTCCTTCCCCCCAGGACTCCCAGGGCTATTGTTACAGTTGTTTTGTGGAGGCAAAATGTACTTATGCTGAAATGGATCAATCTTAACCGAACACATCTGACAAACGGTTGAAACTATGGTACCACATTCTTCTCAGGACACAGAACATTTCCATCCTCCCAGAAAGTTCCATTCTGGCCTACGCAATAGGTGTACGGTATTCATCTTAGATTAGTTGTGTCTGTCCTAGACATTTAGATGAAGAGAGTCTTTTAGTTTGCCATCTCACATGTTGGCCTCTTTCAGTCAGCATAATTTCTGTGATGTTCACCGGGCCAGTGCGTGTGTCCACAGTTCATTCCCACTTACTGCTGGCTTCTACTCCCTTGCGTGGATTCTGCCACAATACGTTCCTTTTCCCTCTATTTTCTGAAATGGACCAGGGTGAAGAAATGTACCACCAACGAAGCTGGAGAAGTAAAATCCGAAGAGATCTTGAAGGCCAAGTGAAGACTTTTGCACTTTATTCCCCAGAGCAATGAAAGCTCTTGAAGAGTTTGAAGTGGCAGCATCTGCATTTTTGAGAATGCTTCCTGGCTCCTGTGTGGATGCAGGAGAGCACTCAGCAGTTTATTGCATTAATGCCGCTGAGGGCTGGTGGTTTCTTGGGCCAGAGTGGTGGCAGGAGGGAGAGAAGAGGGTGGCTGCTCCGGTCTGAGAGGTCTGTAAGGAGTGAACTGGACAGTGCCTGGTGAGTCATTGGATTTAGGGGGGGAAGGATGAGAGATGAGACAGCCGGTCGGTTTCCAGCTTGAGCAGCGTGACAGCTGAGGCCCTGGCTTGATAGAAAAGGAGGAAACTCGAGAGGAAGTATTGAATTTGACATTTCCGTCAGGGTGACAAGGCCAAGTAAACCACGGTACATGCAAGTTCTGGGCACCCTGGCTTGTCTTTGTGTATGAGTTACAGAAGCGACAGGAGTGATGGTGAGCATCTAGGGAAAGAGAAGGAAAGGCCTGGGCCACCCCATCTCAGCATTTCCATGCCATCGGGACGTCAGACACTGAGATGGAGCTCAAACATACCAACTGCATGAAGAATGGTACAGCATGCCTTCTAGACAACATGGCCATAAACTGGAGGTCCTGTTTGATGCGAAATCCTCCCGTGCAGAGTTCAGACTCCCAAGACCGGTCAGGGAGTGGGAGCTCAGTGATCATCCCATGAGTGCAGTCCTTCCTGTCACACATCTTTATGAGAATTTTCAAGGGAAAATTGAGCTGATGACGTGAAGGTTCCAAATTTCCTTTGGAACCCGTGGATGACAAATGCCAACTATGGCATATAAGGGGGCACCCAGGAGGGCTTTATCATCCTGAACTGTGCTTTTGAGAGGAACAGAAACATTTTCTTGGAGCTATGAGGATTTACCAGGCTTTGCCTCTGTTTTCAAAGTGGCATTCGTCCTAAATGTTACATATTTGAATTGCAAGGCCTGGGCTGGGGAGTAGGGAGGTGAGGGGGCAGGGCCTTGTGGAGAATTTGGAAAGTGATGGGAAATCAGTACTGATATAACAGAAAGCAGTTGGGACATTTTTTTTTTCCCCAAGAGAAAGCTGAGCGGTAAATGGATGATAAGATTAACTGGAAATGATGACCATTTATGACCCCAGATCCCTTGTTGAATCCAATGAATTGGAGGCCTGGGCTTAAACTCTTCCCTGAGGCATTTTTTTTTTTTTTTTTGCATTTGTATTTTAATGTTAAGCTTTTGGAGAAGGAATTTTACATGGAAATTACAGAGTTCATTATACCCTTCCTCCTTGAAGCCAGTCTATCCTATGCAAGCAGCTCATAACCTGCTGGCTAGAAAGTTGAGCATGATTCCAATTGGCAAGCCTCTTGGCAGCCCTTTTGCTTGTTTCAGACCAGGTTGGTTCATTTGGTTCTGTCTTCTCTGGGTCCTGACCTTCTGGCCCTGCATCTCCTACCTTGATTCCTGGTTTTCTCCCGGACTGGGCATTAGAACATGTTCTCTCATGTATTTGAACTGTGGTTCCCCTCAGTGGATTTTGGCTTGGACATCCCATTGGCTTTTAGCACTCTGCACCCTGGGTGGTCCCTGGGAGGCGGCTGACAGATGGCACATTCAAAAGTGAAGTGCCCTGGGATCAGAAAGAGCGAGAAGCCATTACCACATTTACGCCTGAATTAGCAAGGAGAGGAAGCTGTTTTCCCAAGGTGAGACCAGTAGCTCTGTGAGAGGGCTCCAGGCAGGTGCTGTGGCCCTGAGGAGGGGATCCCAAACCACTGCCCAGGTCAAGACCTGACATGGTAGACGTGAGGGGAATGAATGTCCTGATCTCACACCCCTCCTGTCCTCTCTCTCCTGCCAGTACGAGGCCTGGCTCCACCCCCCTGGAAGGCAGGGGTGGGCAAGCCCAGATGATGCCATGCAAAGTGCAGCCTCCTGAGGGCACAGAGCGGAGCTGAGCAGGGCAGATGGAGAAGGGACACGGAGGGGGTCCATGGAGAATCACGGTTTTACCCACCCCGGCTTCACACTGGGACAATATCCCGGCCCAGGCAGCAGCAAATCCATTTTGGTGGGAAATTGACAGGTACGGTAGCAGATCAGCATGGGCACATTTGGGGCAACACCCGACAGCCCCAGGGAAACCTTTATTGGAATTTTGCATTTTACCCTAAGTAGTATTCCCCAGGGAAAAATTAGTTAATTGTTTGCTCTCTAAAGTGTGGGAAGATAAAGGGGCATTTTTGGTGGGTAGACCATGATATTGGGTTTGGTGAGTGTCCCATGAGACACGTGAAGCAAGCTTTCGGATGTTCAAGGAAGGGAGGCTGTAGGTGCAGATGAGCACCCTGGGGCCCCGGGAGGTGAGGGGTCTGGGACGCGGGACGGGAGAGGACAGGAAGCTGGGCCAATGCGGTGTCTGCAGAGAGTCCAGGACTCCTGCTCTGTGGTTTCCCAGAGTCTGGAAGCAACGGTGCAGTCGTGAGCTCCTTGGTCTCAGGCTGCTCTCTGGCTGCTTCGCCGGAAATCACCTGGCACGGAGTGGTTTGCCCAGAGCACAACAGGCAGGACAGGACTTGTACCTGAGGCTCAGAAGCAGGTGACCCTGGCCCAGGAAGAATTCCCTTCTTGGGGGTTCCAGACAGTTTGTCGTTGTCCCTTGCCTCTCAGACGACACAGAGCTGCTGTAATGGAAAAGATCTGAAGAAAGATTGACCTAGCCTCATTTTGCAGGTGGGAGAGCTGTTGCATGGAGGTTAGGCCTAAAATTGCAACCGAGTTGGTGACAAAACTAAAATTTGTCATTTGGAAGGGGTTGCCCCTCCTGACTCCCAGGCCTGTGCCTCACTCAAAGGGCATGAGGAGGGCATCAGAGCTGGTCATCACAAGGCAGTTAGAGGTGATAGGAGGTGCTTAGGATAGGCAGCATTTTCAAGGAATCTGCACACACAAAAATAGGTATTCAAATAGTGTGAATACAATGGTGGCACACCTTCCTTGAGTTTTATATATTCCACGAGTGGGATCAGCTCAGCCTGGCAGGGGGAGTGGTCCGAGAGTGGTTTATGGCCCTCAGATGGAATAAAGCTGGAGAACTGGGCAGGAGTGAGAACATTGTTCTTGGCTTCAGTGTCACAGAGCTAGACTCTTCTCGATAATGAGCCAACCACAGACAATTGGGATGGATGATTCTAGGCGGACTTGGCAGCTTTCGGATAAGCCACCGGAAAAGGAACTGTGATTCCTTATCAATTGCACTTTATCAAGAATTCCATCAAAGCTCTGTGGGGTTCCGTGTCTGGGGTCAGCTCTGTCAGATCTAGAATCAGATTCGAAATTTCTCAAGATCAAAAGCTTGGTAAGGTATGCTGTAATCCACGGGGAAATTGAGCTGACAATGTGAAGGTCAGTGCTGATGGCTTTTATTCCAATACAGGAGTTCTATCTTTTAATACCTTTTTTGCTCATTAGTATTCTGGTGTGGGAAGGAAAGCAACTGTTCCTTGTCCCTGTCACCTGACTTCTGCCTGAGGCAGGCCCTGGGCTCCAGTGGAGGCCTCGCCGAGGTGGGGAGTGGGGGTGGGGATAGTGACAGCGAAAGTGGTGAGAAGCTCGACTTCTGAATGGACATTATTATTACTTGGAATTGGAAATATTAAATTCTGAAGCAGTTGGCGGTTTAAATTAGTGTTAGGATTTTGAATCTTCTGCGTGGGAACAAATAAGTCATTAGGGGTAAGAGAAATAAGTAGCCCTCTGTTAGTTTCCCAGGACTGTCGCAACAAATGACCACAAACTGGGCTGTGGCACAAGAGGAATTTATTCTCTCACAGGTCTGGAGGCTGGAGTCCAAAATCAAGATGTCGGCAGGTCCGCACCCCCTCCAGAGGCTCTGGGGGACAGTCACCAGCTTCCAGAGGCTGTTGGTGTTTGTTGGGTTTCCTTGGCATTGAGGGCTCCCCTGGGTAATCCAGGATAAATCCAGGATAATCTCCATCTCACGAGCCTTCACTCAATCACCTAAGCAAAGACCCTTTTTCTAAATTAGGTAGTATTCACAGATTCCTGGAATTAGGAGGCAGACATCTTTCAGGGGGAGCGGGGCACCATTCAATCCATGACATCTCCCAAAGTTGCTTGTGTTCACGTTCTGTGAGTCATGCTCATTCAGTGCAGCGGGACTTGGGAACACACAGAGAAGACAGTGCCTGGTGCGCAGGTCTGAATTTGCACTGTATTCTGAAAGCTCCAGGATGGATCTCCAGGGATGGGATCCGGCACATTCTTTTCAGCATCTCAGGAGGGAGACAAAATTTGGGCTTTATTGGGTGCCATGTGGGAGGGTGCCAGAGTTGGTAGTTGTTTCTTCTTCTTTTTAGAAAACCCTCAATAGAATGCAGGCGAGGTCATCAGCTTTAAGTGAAGGGGCAGCAGCGATTTGTTGGAGCCTTGAAGAACAGGGAGAACATGTGGACTGTCCTCAGGAGAATAGGAAAGCAACCAATTTAGATCTTCATCACACTTCAGCTAAGTGCTCCTAATTGTTCCCTGCCTCAGATCTCTCTACTGTCTTTATCTTCATGCCCCCCCTTCTCTGTTCTTGCTCAACAACCTTCAATGAACCCTTATTGTTAAGACAGTGGAGTTGAGGGGTGCCTGGGTGGCTCAGTCGGTTAAGCGTCTGCCTTCGGCTCAGGTCATGATCTTAAGGTCCTGGGATAGAGCTCCGCATCGGGCTCCCTGCTCAGTGGGGAGCCTGCTTCTGCCTCTTCCACTTCCTCTGCTCATGTTCCCTCTCTCGCTGTGTCTCTCTCTGTCAAATAAATAAATAAAATCTTAAAAAAAAAAAAAAGACAGTGGAGTTGAAAGTGCATAGCCTAGTAAGACCCACGACGACCTGGACCCTGACAGTTCCCCTGCTCCTTGATCTGTTCAAGTGATTGCTCCTCAGCTAAGCCAGCAGGAGGCAGTTTTTTTTTTTTTCCCTGTAATGAACCGCATAGTAAATATTTTAGGTTTTGCCAGCAACAGTCTCTGTTGTGACCACCCAACTCCGCTGTTGCAGTGAGAAAGTCAGAAACAATACCGCATGAATGAGCATGGCTGTCTTCCAATCACTTTATTTGTCGGCTCTGAAATTTGAATTTCATAGAATTTCCATGTGTCACGAAAGATTTCTTTGATGGTTTTTCAACCATCCAAAAACGTAAAACCCTTTATTCGCTTGCAGCCCCTATGAAAACATGGCAGGCGGGATTTGGCCCGTGACCCACAGTTCACTGAACACTGACATAAACCATGTATGTTCTTTCTTTCACTCGGACCACACTTCCTGCCCCAGATCCATCTTCTTGCAAGTTTACATCTGTCCTTTACTTTGACCTCAATACTTTCCATTCCTTTTCCTTCAGCGTTCTTCAATCTCCCCTTTTGCCCCAAAGCTCTTAAGGACCCTGCATGGTATTTGGCTTTCTGTAGCCCAGATGATCTGTGCTCCTCATGATGCTTAGCTGGGTCCGTTATTTGTCTTTTCTCTATCTTATGCCTCCCAAGCAGACTGTATATTTCTGGAGGGAGGGCAGAGCTGACATTTTATGTCTCCATGTGTCTCATAGAGTCATGCCCTACACCTACTTGGTGTTCAATAAATATTCAAGAACAAAATGGTACTTTTTAACCCCTACTCTGCAGGGCTCAGCAGGATTGTTTTATGCACAAAGTTCAGAAATAAAAAGCCAAACCCCAGCAAAATTGCTTCCTTTTGCATTCTTCATTTTGATGATGTCTCTAAGGTGTGGTTTCCTAGATTCTTTATGCCCCTAATATAGTCCAAATTACCTTATATTTCTGTTGTCTCTAATAGATAGGAAGTGACACGTAGGGTACAGAGGCTCCGGTCACCTAGAGTCATATACCAAAACCTGTCAGAGTAATGTAAAGAATAGACCACACCAGACATTTTATTAAAGGCTTTTACCTTGTACCAGGTAATTGTGCACCATTAAGTTAATTCACACTGGAAAGAAGCAAAAAGAATTTGGGGTGTGTTGAATGTGGTTCGGCCAATTAGGACAACAATTAGGACGACTCTGCCTGAAACTATGGTGTATCATTCGGATAGAGGCGCTATTTGGAGGTCATTGAACAGATGTTATTTGAGAGACTGCTCTACTTGGGAAGGGAGGCGAGGGAGAAAACAGCAGATTCTGAATGTTCCAACCTCTGCACTTCAGGTTTGCCTCACCTCCACTGCAGGCACGTAACACAGTCAATCTGCTGAAACTTCAGCCTGAACTCGAAATAGCCACCATGCTATTTTTGCAAAGTAGACAATAATAATTATTGAAAACGTGTCTCCCTCTAAGAGCATTTTTTTTTTTTTTTAAATAAGGGCTGACCTAACATTTCCTCTCTTCCCTCGAAGTTCATTATTCCCCGAGTTACCTCAGGGCATCCATGGGCATCCAGCCTTCGCCACCATAGCAACACCCTGCTCTCAGACTTCTCTGGTGGAAAAGACAAACACCACAAACTCCTGTGCAGGAATTCTGCCCCTTCCTTCCTCACCTACAAAACCAAACTGACTTGTTGCTCAGTACACCCGTCTTATACAGAGCAGCAGTTGTATACGGAGCCTGCAAAGACGCACGAGCAGCAGAATGCTGGTGATCACTCCCACCCATTGCTCATGAGGCAGTCTCTCGAGAAGGCTCTTGGAGATTGTCCAACTTCTATAGAACTTTTTACTTTCTGGGAGGTCATTAACCATGATCAACCAGGTCATTAGCCTCGACTTACAAAGGAGACCTAAGACCTTCTCTTACTTGAAAATGGCTAAGGCAACTGCAACATGCTCAATCCATAAGACCAAGTGTATCTAATTCACAGCTGTATCCCTGGAGTGCAGTGTAGTACCTGGTACAAAGTAGATGTGAAATACATATGTCTCCTTGGGTCATGCTCATAACCTATTAAGTGCTCTATAATTTTCAACAAAAAGTGATACACTTTGGGTGTAGCCTCACAAATACATATGTATTTGTTAAGTGCTCGAATGAATCTTTCCTGCCCGCATATTGCTTTCTTTGGGATGCTGACCTGGATGAGAATGAGTGTGCTTAAAGGGCCGGGGGGGGGGGGGGGCGGTGGTGGGGTTAAGTTTTGATTAGTGAGCTCCATGAGAGGCTCTCCTGACTCCAGGCAATGGGAGGCACAGCACTGGAATGGAGATTGCTGCAGACTTCCCATGAAACCAACCAAACTTTAAGCCTCGAGCCTCTCCTTTGCCCCTGCTCTTCCAAGGCTATGCTAGGGGCCCTGGCATTTTTCTATTCCCTTTCTTGTATTCTTTTCCTTACAGCTGCAAAAGCTTCAGGCCTCACAAAACTCAGACCTGTCCTGGGAGGTTCTCCTTGGAATCCTTCCTTGATTTCCAGGAGAACGTTTTTTTGTTTTTTTTTTTTCCCCCAGGAGAACGGTTTTGATCAACATGCATTTCAAGCCTCAGTTGAAAAGACCCCACTGGTGTGAGTATTTCCCAGACTCCTCTAGCTTCCCCACTGCCCCACCCACACCCTACCTCTCTCCCAGCCACCACGCTCACCTTCCTTTGGTTTGTGTAAGTCGTCAACCTCTTTGCCACCTCCAGGACACCTTACATCTTACTCTCTCTGTGCCCCCTTGCCCACATAGACGCAATTAGCCTGACAAGGTCCTACCCAGCCATTCTGCAGGTCTATCTTCTCAGGCCCCTCAATCTATATATTAACCCCTCCTTGCCCTCGTTCATTCTCTTTCCGAGTAGCACCTGCAGGCTTCCACCCTTGAAATCATCACATATCCTCAGCTTACAGTGATTTGTCTGCGTCTCTCTGCTCCACCTTTCTCCCCAAAAACTCGAGGGCCGGAAGTAGAGCTGACTTGTGTTCACCCACGTTTGCTGTCTTAGCCTCTGCCTGACGCATAGTGTGTGCACACTGACTATTTAATGAATAAATGAACAGATGCCTCCACGGCACGGAGTGAAAATCATGTCGCTTTACGGCTTAGGTTTTATTCGCTTATTTTGTTTGTCTTTACATTATTCTCTCTTTCACGGCACATTCCTGTTCTTAGAGGACTGTGCATTTTTATTATTTGTGTCAGGCACATAGATAAGTGCTTAAAAACATAATAACAATTAGGAAAAGCCCTCTTTTGCTCTCCCTGGTGCTAGTGCAGAATCCGTGCAGTGATTTTGTGACTGTTTGCTCTGAGGTCCCTGGAGCCAATATTGCTGTGCTTGCTTTGTTTTCTGAGGGACTCGCTGAGCTGCAGAGAGAATCTTTGAGCCCATCTTGCTCCTGCTTTCTGCTTCCCCATCCCTGTTGGCGATAGGCTTTCGAAGTAGGAGGCATGAAATCATGTTCCCTTTATTGGCAGCTCTAAAGAGCATCTGAAGCACTGGAGTGGTGATCTTCAAACTGCTGGGGAAGATTTGAAAGAGCACCAATGTCTGGGCCCCACACGCGAACAGTTACAGCAAGATCTTGGTGGTGGGTCCACCACAGAGATGTTTTAAAAGCTTCCAGGTGAGACAGAAAGACAAATACTGCATGGTCTCTCTTATTTGTGGAAGCTAAGAACAAAGTTGAACTCAGAGAAACAGAGAGTAGAATGGTGGTTGCCAGGGCTGGGAGGTGGGGAGAGATGGGGAGATGTTGGCCAAAGAGAACTAACTCTCAGTTATAACTAAGTTCTGGGGATCTAATGTGCAGCATGGTGACTGCAGTTAACAATACTCTATTGTATACTTGAAATTTGCTAAGAGAGTAGATCTCAAGCACAAGGGTAGCCAGGTAAGGTGATGGATGTGTGAATTAACTTGATTGTGGTAATTATCCCATAATGTATACACGTATCAAACCATTACATTGTCTGCTTTACATATATCCAATTCTGCTTGTAAACTTAACCTCCATGAAGCTTGGGGAGAAGCTCCCAGGGGATTCTTTTGTGCAGCGAGGGCTGAGAACCACGGCCGTGGAGGAGGAAACGCAGCTATGGCATTGGCTGAAGAGGGGTTCAGAGAGTCTTGACTGTAGCAATGACAAGCACTTGGAACCAGTCTAAGTTTTTTGTGACAAACAAGCAGAGAAGCCTTGCTCCCAGGCTATAATCCATTTCTTTTCTCACACAGGTATGGAAGGAATAACCCTCAAGAGTACATGTGGCCTGGAAAACTTCAGAAGGGAAATAGGGCTTTGGGACCCAGAGATTCTCATTTGATTCCCTATACTTTTTCTGTTGCCGGTGGGGCAGGCAGGATTTATGAGGTCTGCAGTGGGGCCAAGGTGATTTGAAACTTGATTATTTGGGGTGTCAGGGAATTCAGGAGAGAAAGATCAAGTTCCCAGGTGATGATGCTGTTGGTCTGGGACTCACATTTGGAGAACTGTTAGTTTATTATCCTAGGGTCACCCTGTCTTTGGTTCCTAATGACTGATCACTTTGAGATAACTGAGGCATCATTGAAATGGCTTTCTCAGAGTTGGGGGTGATAAACAGCAATCTACCCTGCTCACTCTGCCTTTCTTCATCCTCTCCAGCAACTCAAGACTTGCTTCCTGGAGCCAGCCTTCCCCAGCTATTTAATTCAAGCCTAGAAGGAAGTACCAAGTCTTTGATGTGTACTTTGGCCCATAACTATTTCAGTAGAGTTAAAAAGTATTTCCCATTCAACATCTCATGTAACTTTATTTTTAAAAATTTTTTATTGTTATGTTAATCACTATACATTACATCATTAGTTTTTGATGTAGTGTTCATGTAACTCTTTAGAAAACCAAGTGTTTCATTCTCCTGCTTCTTCTGTTTACTCATGATGTTTCTTCTCCTGTAGAACTTCATCTATTTATCTATCTATCTACCTATCCATCCATCCATCCATCCATCCATCCATCCATCCATCCATCTATCTATCATCTACTTATTTATTTGGCTTGCTATGGTGCTGAACCTGATTCTCATTCAGCAATTACTCTTTAGTTCAAGAACTTATCACTAGTTGACTAGAGTCTGTGTCTCTCAGTTCCAGTTCTCAAGAAAGAGAATATTTGATTAGCTACCCAAACCTGTGGGTGAGATACTCTTGGTCAGGTGCCACCTCACTCCTACCTCAAACCATCCAATGGGAAATTGAGGTAGGGCATGCATAGATGGAGGTCCACTCAACAGGGTCATTGTACAAGAACAGGGGTCAATAAAATTTTCTTGAAAGGGCCAGACAGTAAATAGTTTAGGCTCTGCAGGTCATATGGTCTGTGTTGCTGTGAGAGCACCCAGGTAAGCCCTAGACAACATATAAATAAATGGGTGTGGCTATGTTCTAAGACAACTATATTTACATGAGTAAGATTGGACTGCATTTGACCCCTTGGCCATAGTTTACTGACTCTTGTATCTGAGCACCCTAAATGCTTTTAACTTCTTAACTGCAATAACTTAATCGTAATTTTTCTCTCTGTTAATTGTGTCACTTGCAAAGGCTTACAGAGCTCTCAAGACAGACATATCATTGTCTATTTTATATTCCTCATAGCACTAATATGGCAAGTGATGCACATTGTATCCTAGCAATTGTTTTGAAATGGATGTAAAGAATGTTTGGATGAGCTATTTGGGCTTCCTAGAGATTGGCATAATGTAAATCCAACCAGTCTGTTTTATAAAGTTGGCCAAATCTTCTAATCAGAGTACATGCCTTAATTTTCCCCGTAGTAGCCAAGTGTGATGCATATTGGGCATTGTTCACTAAAAAAAAAAATTCTCCTTGTTGTCTTGATCCCACAGACCATAGGATTCTTTGTGAAAACTTTATTCTTAAGTCCCTGGCCAGGAATAGCCTAGATGGGGCAAAATCGGGGTCTGCTGAGGCAAGAGTTCTTACTCTGGCTGAACATTTATTTAAACACTAAATTAATCTGATAATTTAATTTAATTTTAATTATCACCTGGCCAGCTTTTAAAAAATGCCAATTGCCAGACTGAAGATGCTTTGAGGATGAGACCCAAACATCATGTCTTATTGTGTGATAGGGGTTGGAAAGCTAAATAGTATATTTACTATAGTCCCTTCCACTTGGGTTCTATAAATGACCCAGCTTCTTCCAAGCAGACACACCCATGCAAGACTAGAAGGAAAAAGTGACCGTCATGAGGCAAATATAGTTGTGGAGGCATTTAGTATTTTTCTGTAGCAACTGTTCCAGAGTCCCTCCTGTGTGGTTTCAGCTTTGTGGGTATTGAGAAGCATGGTATTTAATTTGCTGGCAAAGATCACAGCAAAGGTATAGTGATCTTGGTGCCAGTATGGCTTCCTGATCATGGTAGAGAGGGGCGGTTCCCTGGTGAGCAAGTTCTGCTTTTATTCTGAGCGTCATTTCTGGAAGTTCAGTTCAGTTATTCCAGTGTTTTTTGTAAGTCACCTAAAAATCAGCATTAAATTCCTTTATACTAAAACTAGTTAGAATGAATTCTGTTGTTTGCATGGAACTGGGAGTGATATCGAAATCAGGCAACAGAAACTGAAGGATGGGAATCTGGGGTGGGGGACGTGATTTGGTCAAATTTGAAGGCCCTGAGGATCTGGTAACTATTAGAGGGTAGGCTACTGATGGACCATGGCAGGGGGGATACAAAAGTTACTTCAGTTACATAAATTCCAGGGTCATCGGGAATAAAGTGCCTATTGGAATCATGGTGCTCTCAGACTGAGTATGTATTGGGGTAGCAGTACAAGGGCCATGGGAATGTGCTGGCTGGCTTATTTATTTATTTATTTGAAAGAGAGCACAGAGGGAGGAGCAGAGGGAGAGGGAGAGAGAGAGAATCTCCAGCAGACTCCTTGCTGAGCAGGATCCCAGGACCCTGAGATCAAGACTGGGGCCAAAATCAAGAGTTGATGCCCAATCGACTGCATCACCCAGGTACCCCTGTGCTGGCTTTTTATAACAGCATTTGAAAACTTTAAAAAAGAGAACTTGGATTTTAAAATTTTCATTCAAGCCTCGGCCAGAGAACTAGTGAGTTTCTTCTACCCTAAAAAAATCTCTTATCTCAGGACGCCTGGGTGGCTCAGTCTGTTAAGCGGCTGCCTTCGGCCCAGGTCATGACCCTCATCGGGCTCCTCGCTCAGCGGGGAGCCTGCTTCTCCCTCTCTGTCCCTCTGCTTGTGCTCTCTCTGTCAAATAAAATCTTTGAAAAAAAAAAATCTCTTATCTCTTACTGTTGCAGAGTTGATTCAATCAAAGTCAGCTACGCAGTCTGATGAGGGGGGAATGCTTAATTACAATGCAGGTTGAGCTCTTAGCCTCAGCAGATTGCATGTGAAAGTTGGAACAATTGTGGGAAGGAGTAGGAACTTAACATTGGAAATGACCACATTTGGGAGGATTTGGATGAGTCTGAGAACCCAGAAGCCCCAAATCCTATTGAGTTTCCTTTGCACCCGAAGCCTATATTTCCAGACTTCCTTGTATCTTGGGCTCAGCAAATGTCCTAGCTTCCACCAGGCAGACATGGCCCCATGAGACTGGGAAGGCAGGGTGGACATAGGGAGGCAGATGCCTCCATCCGGGTAATGCTGATCACGGCAGAGGCAGTGTGATCCGGAGGCAGCAGACATGGAGGCAGCTTCCTGATTCCTCAGTTTTCTTTCTACAACAGCGGAGGATCCCTCAGAAGGTGAGTTCTGTTGTATGGTTTGGAAAGTAGCTCCTACAATCTCACCCTCAAGCCTGCTCTCCAGGTATTTCTGCCAGCCACCTAATAACCATAATAAATTCCTTTCTGCTTAAAGTAGCCAGGGTGAAGTCTGTCCTCTGTAGCTGAACCCTGTACAGAGAGGTAATAAATCAATTCATCAGCAGCTTTCCTAGCCGCTGTGGAAATGGCCCATAACAACCATAAGAAAAAGGCATCTTGGCTCTGCCTGAATCCCTCTAGGGACAAGTTTCTTAGGCAACTCATTCCATTTTGAACAAATTCCAATTATCAAAAAAAAATTTTTTTTAGTTGTCTGGAATCTGTCTATTTGTAACTTGAGCCCATTGATTTGGTTTCCTGTTAGCACATTTGTTTGGTTTCCTGTTAGTCACTTGGACAAGCTAAAAACTCAAATTCCTCTACTTGTTTTCTCTGTGACATGGTTCCCAGATTCCACCACATTGCCTACAACTAGCTGAGGAAGAGAGAGAGGACAGGAGAGGAGGAGTGGAGAGGAGAGGAGAGGAGAGGGGAGGGGAGATGAGGGGAGGGGAGGGTAGGGTTAGTTAGTCCTGATGGGGACTGTTGACCCTGAGTGTGGTGACACGTGCTGGTATAAATCTTTATGTAAAAAGAAAAGCAAAAAAGGGTGGAGAAAGTGTATGTGATTAAAACCTTCTTATTTAGTAAGAGTCCCCATGCCAGCTCATGGTTACTTTGTCAGCCTCATTGGAACATTTTATTTGCATGGTAATTTATCTTTCATCTATTAGTTCATCTTTCTGTTGATAAATTAGTGACCCTTGGTTCATCCACTCAATAGCATGAATTTTGTTATTTTACCCAAGGTAGTTACCCGTATTGAAAAAGAGACAGGAAAGGGGAATAGAAATTAAAAACAAATCTAATGTAATGGGGGATTAACTAACATCCCCCGGTTATTTTTATTTCTCAAACTACTTACCACTATCGAAGAGTAGTTGTTTATATGCTTACTGTCTGTGTTCTTTTGCCAGAACATAAACTCTAAGAGGGCAAAGAATTTGTATGTTTTGATCCTTCCTGTATCCTTGGAGTCTGGTCTCTCTCTCTATGCTAATTTAATGAATGCATGTTAGCATAGATACAATGATAGAAAGAAACAGAGGAGGTGAAGGAGCAGAAGGGAGCCTGTGTTAATTTCCTATTGCTGTATTACTAGTTATCACAAACTTAGTCACTTAAAACAACATACATTTATTATCTCATAGCTCACATGGGTCAGGAATCTGGGAGGCACTGCTTGACTGGGTCCTCTGCTCGGGGTCTCACCAGTCTGCAGTCTAAATGTTGATTGACTTCATTCTCATCTGGAGGTTCATCTGAGAAAATGCCTACTTCTGAGCTCATGCAGGTTGTTGGTAGAATTCATTTCCTTGCAATATAACCGAGGACCCCAGTTTCGTACTGGATATTAGGTGGAAGCAGCTCTAGGCTTTTAGAGACCACCCTGCAATCCTCTGCCACATGGTTCTCCCATAGGCAATTCACAGCATGGCTGTCTGCTTCCTTGAGGCCAGCGGAGAAAGTCTCTCTTCACTCTGCTAGGAGTCTTATATAATGTCATGCCATCATGGGAATGGCTTTACTTTTGGCATATTCTACCAGTTAGAAGCAGGTCACAGGCTCTGCCCACACTCAAGGGGCGGGATTTATACAAGGTTACTCCTTGGGAATCACCCTAGGGTGTGTTCATCACAGAAGCCCAGGAAAAATGAGAAATGGTCAAGAAGAGAGAGATTTGGCTTTTGTTTCTCAAACATTTCTTTTTATGAAATTCACCCTACATTTTACAATCAAAATATTGTGTAGCTCAGAGATTTGGTTTAGAACGCCCCCAATCTTATACATTTTAGCAAATTCCAAGGTCCGGAATTTTTAGTTTGGTTAATGATTCACATGATGTGGAGTCCTTCTTTGGATTTTAATTTCTCTCTGATGAAGAGGGAATTTCAAGGTAGATTTAGACTGGATCTGGCTCCCTGGTTGTTTAAGAAGTAGACGTGTCTTGGTCAACAAGATGGGTAAAATTCCAAGCTGAGAATTTAGAGCACCCAGCATGAACAAAAGTCTACCAGTGATTTCAGAGGAGGTATATGGTTGTGGGACTGGACTTTTCCCTCAGAGTGGCTTCATTTCGTAACCAATGAATCTGGACTGGTCAGACAAGTTGCTTCATGCAGCTCTGCAAAAAGACAGTGAAAGCCTGTGAAATATCTTCTGGCTACTTGTCTCTTTTCCACAGTAGTTGAGTAACCAAAATGTTAGCCCTTTACCCTGGTCAAATGGGAGAGGGGCTTGCCTACAAAGCCTGTGGGTATATAGCTGAGGGTGGAGCATATATATTTGAAAATCATAAGAAAAAAGAATGCATTGACCATGCTTGCATTAGAGAACCTGCTGAAGTCTTACTATATTTAATTGAATCAAAGATGCCGTTGTAAGGCACAACATTATTTTATATGCCACTAAGCAAGAAAGAGCAAAGCCCTGGCAATTAAACAGCAACAAGCCATTGATTATAAGATACGTCACTATTTCAGAGGTATTAGTGTGTGCAAAAAAGGCATGTCTTGGAATTGATGAATAAGGTTGGCTTCCCAGGAGCAAACCTACCTGGAAATGGTATTACCTTCAGAAAGCCCTGATTCTCAGCACGGCTGGGGTCTAGAAGACCTGGGAATATGACATTGACTAGTCTGCTGTCACTAGGAAAAGAAAACATTCAAGTTGGAAATGTCCTTGGAAGTCATGTAACCCAGCCTCCCTCCTAGGGCAAGAGAAGCTGTGCCTCTCTTTCTAATGGATATTTTTCTAGTCTCTGCAGAAATATTTGGAGCATTGAGGAACTCACTACCTCACATAGCATCTGGTTGCATTTTTGGGTATAATTTATCAGGTAATGGGGTCCCAATTTAAACCTAACGATGCTTACCTTGATCCAACTGTGTAGGAGAATGTCTGGGTGATTTTAGGCTGGGCATCATCTGTGAAATGGGAAAACGAAGATCCTGTAGAGAAAGCTCATGCCAAGGGAAGAGGAAGATGGGCTGACAGGTACGCCCTGACAGTGCCTCAGCTTATTTATTCTTTCTTTCCTTTGGTGAAAGTACTTATCAAGGGCCAAGGTCTAAATCAATGACAGACATCAGTTCCCAGTTTCCACACCTCTCAGCTCATAGCTCTTCCAACTCCAGTTTGAAAAATACAGAAGAACTCTGATTGGATGTGTTTGCCTTGAGTACCTGCATGTGGTCCCATCACTCACCACCCAGGGGTGCTGTGGTGTAGCAGACAGGTCACTGGCCTTTCCATTCTATAGGCACCTTGACAAGGCTTGGGTACCACTGGGCATAGCATTGGTGGGTGTCAGCTGGAAATGAGGATGCACCATGGCACATTGCTTTGCCTAGACCTCAGAGAGCCAGATTGAGGGTAATCGCAGAGGAGGTAGAAAATGATCACACATGGTAGCAAAGGGGGCTGCATTCATCACACTAGGAAAATGAGAAGCCCCTTGATGGAGTGCTTGAAACACTCGGAGATTATGTAGTGGAATGGGACCTTGAGGTTTCCATCATAGGAAACAGGGACAGAGCCAGTTACACATTACTAGCCAGTGCTAAGTAGTTCTGCTTTGACCATGAGCAAAGAAATCTGTAGAAAAGCATGGATTATATTTTTACCAGTTGCACTCATTATAACTTACACCATTATAGTGGATCTTGTCATTAATAAAATATTAACATGTTGCTAAAACTTTAATAACAATAAAGTGCTAATGCATTTTATTTATTTATATTTGATAGTTCATAATCTCACTCTCCTCTACTATAATTAATGAGTCCACTGTTCAAATTCTTAAGAAAGCTATTCATAGATGACTGTGTCTAAATTCAGTTTTAGGAAATAGAAGTAGACTTCCAAAAGTCTGCCAATGACTCGGAGATGGTTGTGGAAAAAGCTAAATAAAAAGAAAATTATTTTCTTTTGAATATAAAAGGTACATTTGATTTTTCTCATGGGTGAAGTTAGAGATATGAATAGGAGGAGAACAATATCCGAGCTGATTGCAGTGCTCACCATTGTAACAGATTTTCAAAGTTAGGCTCTTGCAGGTTGATTTATACATATATTGATTATTGGCATCCCACAATTTTAGTAGTCTTAAAACATTTTGCTCTTATCATTTCCAATTGTTTTTCTCTTCCTTTATCATTCTCTGTCTTGGTAATGTAACATTTCATGTTGGAAGAGTTGTCTATTTTACTTTTTGTGCATTGTTATATTAATATTTCTTCCCTGGGTTCTTAGAATTCTCCTACACAGTCAAGCCCCTTTTAAAATTTTCTTGAAAATGCATATCCTTTCTTAAGTAAAAGAAAGCTCAAAAAGGCATAAATAACTTTGTTTTTTTTTTTTAAGATCTTATTTATTTATTTGAGAGAAAGAGGGAGAGAGAATCTGAAGCAGACTCTGCACTGAGCACAGAGCCTGACACGGGGCTCGATCCCACAACTGTGAGATCATGACCTGAGCCAAAACCAAGAGTCAGACACTCAACCAACTGAGCCACCAGGTGCCCCGGCATAAATAACTGTACAAGAGAATGAAAGCATAAAAAACCATAATTCTTACAAATATTTTAGTTTTGGCTTTAATTTATGGTAAGTATTTCAGACATTCAAAAGATGTACATGGTAATATAATGACTACCAGGATACTTGATTCCCAGATTAAGAATTAGAACATAATCAACATAGTTGATACCTTGTGTATGCTTCCTCAAATGCATTCTTCATGCCCCTACCCCCACAGAAGCATCCTCTTGAATTTGTTTATTGTTCCCATGCATCTCTTTTACATATTTACATATAATTACATATTTAACTTGCCTTGAATAATATACATTGTTCTGCATATTTAAAAAACATTTTACATAAATGGTATCATTTTGCATTAATTATTTTGCAACTTACTTTTTTCATTCAAAACTATGTATTTGTCCATGTTGATATATGTAACTCTAGTTCATTTTAACACGAGTATGTTATTCCAAAATACCTCCATTTATTATCACTCTCCTGATGATGGGCATTTAGTTTATTTCTGATATTTTTGTCTTTTTATATGTTATTAGAGCAAATGCAACAAAGTTGCTTACACATGTTTCTTTGTGCTCATGACGGGGAGTCTCTTTAAGGAAACTGTTTGGACTGAATTGCGCCTGCCCAAATTCATATGTTGAAGCCCTGATGCCCAGTATCTCAGCTCCTGACTGCGTTTAGAGACAGGGCCTTCAAAGAAAAGATTAAGTTAAAATGAGGCTGGTAGGGTGGAGAGTAATCCAATCTGACCAGTGCCCTTATGAGAAGAGGGGCCTAGGACACACAGAGAACCCTGGGGACTGAGGGATGCACTGAGGGATGGGCGTGAGAAGAGTCCACAGAGGGCGGCTATCTGCAAGCCAGGATATTGTTCTTCTCCTATTCATATCTCTATCTTCACCCATGATACAAATCAAATGTGCCTTTTATATTCAAGAGAAAATAATTTTCTTTTCTTTCTGTTGTTGATGCCGCCTGGTCTGTGGTATGTTGTTACGGCAGCTCGAGCAGACTAATACACTCTCTTAGTGTGAAACTGCTGGATGGAGGGATGTTTGCAGGTTCAACTTCTTGAGCTGATGCCACACCACTCTCCAAAATCATTGACACACATCTAACTCCCACCACCGGGTCTCTTCTAGTGGCAGAGCCTCACCGACATCAGACGAGTGTTGACATGGTATCTTCTTATGGTTTTAATTTGCACTTGATTTTTAGTGAGGTTGAACATCTTTCCTTATGTTTCATTAGCCATTTATGCTTTCTATTTCTCTGTAAATGGCCTGTACATATATTTTTGCTTATTTTTTTATTGGATTGGCTTTTTTTAAACAATTGATGCGTGCAGTGTTCTATTAATGCCATTAGTTTAGATTTTTTATATTCTTACTGATTTTTTAAAAAGACTAATTTATTTGAGAGACAGGGACAGAGAGAGCGTGCATGTGTGCAAGCGGGGGGAGGCTTTTAAAGAATTTTGAGGCCAGGAAGATTAGCTGTGTCTTCCTCTCTTTTTTAGTAGCATCCAGTGCATATCTCTGTTACTAGTTATGGTTCTGATCACATTTGTTTGGTAGATGCATGTTGAAATGCCTTTCTTTTCTAGACTGTGAGCTTCTTAATGGCTAGGAGCTTGTCTTTATTTCTATTCCCAGGGTCTGGCACGGTACTGGCCTGATTTGTATTTGTTGAATGAATAAATACAATAATAATATAATGTTACTATGAAGAAAAAGAATTTGTTTTATAAATCGCAAATCACATCACTCTCCCTTCTGATATTTGTATGCTTTTTTCTGTTTCAGTGAGAGTGACTTGCCTTCCCAGCTGCATTGTGAGTTTATGTGGGCAGAGGCTGTATTTTAGAGAGGATTGGTACTGCTTTGGTCCTTAGCACAGTGTTAAGTATATTAAAAATCCCAGAAGATATTGTTTGATTGATGAGAGACTAAATGTAGCATACATTCTAATCATTTATATTTTACCTTTTTATTTTTTATTTTATCTTTTTACTAAAATGAAAGTATGACAAGTAGTATTAATGAAGTACTAGTTACTCAAATAAGGTGACATATGGGGACATATGTAAAAAGGTTTCAATGCTGAGGGACAGGCTCACGCCCCCTTGGTTGGAGCCAATGCCCCGTGGCTGCCGGGTGCTATAGTCAGTCTCTGCCTTTCTCCAGTAACCCAGGCTCCTGGAGAGGCCCATTTTGACAATCTCAGCAGGTCTTGAAACTTCCTTCTGGTTTACTCACGAATTTTAGTATCTTTTTCCTTCTCAGAAACAGAAAAGCTGAGAAAACCACATATCTTCACTCTTTTTCTGAACATAATCTTTTTTTCAAGATTTATTTATTTATTTGAGAGAGAGAATGAGAGAGAGAGAGAGAGAGAGAGTGGGGAGGGGCAGAGGGAGAGTGAGAGAGAGACTCTCAAGCAGACTCCCTGCTGAGCATGGGGCCCTACGCAGGGCTTGACCTCACGACCCTGAGATCATGACCTGAGCTGAAATCAAGAGTCAGACGCCCAACTTACTGAGCCCCACCCAACCCAGGTGCCCCTAATCTGCACATAATCTTATGAGTACTCTTTGGTTTTTCTTTTTCTTTTCAGGAGAGGTTGCCTGTCTTCCCAATGATCTAAAAATGACTTATAGCCAAAAGTTTATTAGGCTACTGTTTCTCAGGAGTTAAAAATAGTGCTTTAGACTGATGGTTGTCAAAGTGTGGTCCCCAGAGCATCAGCATCAGCATCACTCAGGAACTTGTTAGAGACAGACATCCTTGGCCCCCACTCAGACCTACTGACTTGGAAACTCCAGGGGTGCAGCAGTCTGTCTTAACAAGCTTCCAGGGGATTCTGATACCTGCCAAAGTTTGAAAACCACTGCTTTAAACCTTCAGCTAAGGGTCTAAAAGGAGTAAATCCCTCCCTCCCCCATCTTCTCCTTTATGATTATTTGAAGAACTTAAACAGCACAGGACTGTTTTGAAGCAGTCATACAAACAGTGTTAGAAAGGGACATGATTAGGTCACATAGTAGCCAAAAAGACAGAGTAGAACAGTCATTATTAGGAGCAGAACTCCGAGACCAGAAGCTGGCTTGTGTTCACGTCCTGCCTCTACCATGTCGTCCTTTTGTAACCTTGAGCATGGTATTCAACCTCTCCGTGGTTCTGATTCCTCACGTATAATACTGAGATCCTGGCAGCACCTCTCTTATGGGGAGGCTTATTGCTGGAAATGAAGGGTTCATACTGATAAGTGCTTCGCACAGTGTCTGGCCCGCAATGAGAGCTCTGTAAGTGAATGTCCAATAAAATAAATGAACTTGAAGCTGAAGGTTTCATAATCTGAGATAGTCCCCAACAAGAGGGACACAGAGCAGGTGTGTGGAGCAAGTCACACCCCCTTGGAGGCCACGGCCTGTGTATCAGGCCAGAGCTGTTCTCCCAGATGCAGAGGGAGAGAACTGGACCAGCAGTGACCGCAGCGTATAGGAAATCTGTATATATTAAAGCAGGATTCACACTTGTACCCTTCTGAATCCTGGAAAGGGAGGTGATAAGAAATGCAGTTATCCGTCACCAGGATATGGCAGGTGTCTGAGATCCCTGGGCCATCATATGGCCAAATCTTGGTTGTCAGAACTTTCACATGTACTGCTTTCAAAAAAAATCCATTCAACATGAACTAGGCACCAACATCCATTTCTGTTGGTTGCTGGTGTATACTCCAGCACTTGGCAGATTTGATGTATTTTAACCTAGCTTTCAGCTTTCTGTAATCTCGCTGCATCAATCCTTCTCTGATCAGGCATGTCTGCCTTCATTTGGTAGACATGGCAGGTTTTTCATTTCCCCCATGTAAATGACTTGTTTATTACAGTAGGGGTCCCTGGTCTTTGGAAACAGCTTATAGATGTCCTCACACAGAGCTGAGAAAGGGCTTCATGAATAATAATGCCCAAGTAAACCTGAGATGAGCTTGGACGTTGCCTCTTTGAAATTCATACATCATTCTAAGTGCCATCATTTAAGGCTTCCTGGGAAAGCTGGGTCTGAAATATGCTTTCTTTACAAAACTTATCATTTCAGCACAAAGCAAACAGCAGAAAGCAAAGGTGGGAGTATGTGATTCCTGGTATGTGTTTTACTTGAGCATAAAATTTGTTTTTCTGATTGTACTGGGATTTTCACAGCCCTATGGTTTTAACTTTTTATTTTTTTTATTTTTAAAGGTTTTTTTATTTATTCATTCAAGACACAGAGATACAGAGAGAGAGAGAGAATATGAGCAGGGGGAGAAGCAGAGGGAGGGGGAGAAGCAAGCCCCCTGCTGAGCAGGGAGCCCGATGTGGGGCTCGATCCCAGGACCCTGGGATCATGACCTGAGCCGAAGGCAGACACTTAACCAACTGAGCCACCCGGGCGCCCCAGTTTTAACTTTTTAATTTGCATTTCTCTTTCTACTAAATGTTTCTCAGCTTCCTTTGAATTTATGGTAAAAAGCACAAAACTGAAGATGAGAAGACCACCATCCAAGGTAAGTTAGCGCTCAATTCCATTTGTCTTGGGACACAAAAGAGAATTATTAATGCATTTGTAGCATGGACTTTAGCTTCTGTCTAGACTGCAGGTCTTCAAACTTGCCTGTGCATGGGAATCACTTGGAGACTGTTAAAAATACTGAAGCCCAAGGGCACCTGGGTGGCTCAGTCGGTTAAGCGTCTGCCTTTCTCTCAGGTCATGATCCCAGAGTCCCAGGATTGAGTCCTGCATTAGGCTCCCTGCTCAGTGGGGAGTCTGTTTCTCCCTCTGATCCTCCCCTGTCTCATGCTTTCTCTCTCCCTCTCTTGCTCTCTCAAATAAATAAATAAGATCTTAAAAAAAAAAAAAACAAAACCTGATGCCCAGGACCCATCCAAGGTGTTATGGTCTGGGGGTGTTGGGGTTTTTTTGAAGATGCCCAGGTGATTCTAATGTACAGGAGAGTTTGAGAACAAACCACAGGTGCACATAGATTTGGAGATAGCCAGCCATTCATGCAGAAAGTCATATGACCCAACCAAAGTCTATTTAGAGATGGACTGAGTGGCCTCTGAGGAGAGAACCCATTGTGAGGGAGGAAGGAGCCAGGCATACTCAGGTAGGAAAGCTGGGAGTTCTGCTTCTGGGTATATTCACTTTACTCTGTCCCCTCCCTGCTGTGATGGTTGCAAATCTCAGACAGAGGGAGAGAGAGGACTGAGCTGAAATGGAAGCGCTTTTCCAGTAGAAGCTCTGCAAAGCCCTGGGTCCCAGCAGAAGTGGTCACGGAGTGCGACATAGTGACACAGGGGAGGTGGGCTCCTCGGCCTTGTCAACACACGCTGCAGCAATTCAGGCCTAGAGGCGGGAGGGCAGTGGTACCAGGGGCCCGGTGAGCCGGAGTGACCTCCCGCAGCGCCCTGTGTGATCTGCGATGGGCCGTGCGGGGTCACGAGTGGTCGGCGTGGCGGGGTGTGCACGGCGGGTACTGCGTCTGGCAGAAACGCTGGGAGGACGGCAGATTTGTCAGAGCGCTGAGGTCGCGGACGTTGGCAGGTAACAAGGTAACGTTTGCTATTTATACTCCAGGTGTATATCTACCAGCAGGTGAGGCCTGGGGACGCAGCACAGTTTATCTGTGTAAGTAAGGATGTGAAGATACAACTACACGGTTAGATATAGAAAATCAGAATGCTACCTTCCTGCCCCTATTGGCTTAGCTCCCCTGAAGAACGGTTAGACATTAATAGGATGCCCTTTGTCTGAATTGAGGAAGGAGCTATGTAAGAAGGTTGTGGCCGTTGCTGTGGAGCTGCTGTTAAAGACATTGCTCATTAAATCCTTCAGTGGTTCTCCTAAGGCCCCATGTGATAAATTCCTTTTGGAATTCAAGAGCGAGTCTATCCTGAATAATTGGTATGCCTTCATTTATGAGATAATAAGAACTGTGCAACCCATTACATTTCCTGCCCTCCTTCCCTCCTCAGCTGTCAAGAATTTCAAAACCAAACACAATGCTTTCTTGCAATAAATATAACTTCTGGTGTTAACAACATCGAGTCCTTCTTATTATGGCTTTGCTGTGGTTTAATAAATTTTTCTATGTGTCTCTTGTTTTAAACCACACTAAAATATTTTTAAAAGAAGCAAAGGGTGGGGCGCCTCGGTGGCTCAGTTGGTTAAGCATCTGCCTTTGGCTCAGGTCACGATCTCAGGGTCCTGGGATCAGCCCCGCCCTGCCTTCCGGTCTCCCTGCTCAGCAGGGAAACTGCTTCTCCCTTTCCCTCTGCTCCTCCCCCTACTCCCTGCTTCTGCTCTCTTTCTCTCTTTCAAATAAATAAATAAAATTTAAAAAAAAAGAAGCAAAGGGAAAACATAAAAATCTCAGTTAAATACAATCTGATTTATAAAAGTCTTTTTTTATAGCTTTATTGTGGCATAATATATACAATAAACTGCACATATTTAAAGTGTAATATTTGTAAGTTTTGACATAATATATACCCCTGAAACCGTTACCATGATTGGGATGATGAACATATTTATCATCTCCCAAAAGTCTCCTCCTGTTCCCTTGGAATCTCTCCCCCAACTCTCCCTGTCCCTAGGCAACTACTGATCTGCGCTTTGCTACTAGATTAGTTTGCATTTTCTAGAGTCTCACACAAGTGGATTCATACACTATGTTCCTTTTCTTGTCTGAATTCTTTCGGCATAATTATTTTGAGATTCATCCATCTTATTGAACGCATTAATAGTTTATTTTTATTGCTAAGCCGTATTCCACTGAATAGATACATAACACAATTGTTTCTATTCAGCTGTTGATACACATTTGGGTTACCTCCAGTTTTAGCTACTATACCTAGAGCTGCAATAAACATTCATGAACAAGTCTTTGTGTGGACATGTGCTTTCATTCATCTCGAGCAAATGAGAGGGACGGCTAGATTGTATGGTACAGGCACACGCGGCTTTTTTAGAAACTGCTGCAGCATTGTGCGAAGTGGTCGTACCATTTTACGTTCCTATCACTGGCATATGAAAGTTCTCATTGCTCCACATCCTCCCCAACACTTGGTATGATCAGTCTTTTCTTTTTTTTAATTTTAATATATATATATTTTTTATTATGTTATGTTAATCACCATACATTACATCATTAGTTGTTTTTTTTTTTAAAGATTTTATTCATTTATTTATTTGAGAGAGAGAGAGAGAGCACATGAGAGGGGGGAGGGTCAGAGGGAGAAGCAGACTCCCCGCCAAGCAGGGAGCCTGATGTGGAACTCGATCCCGGGACTCCAGGATCATGACCCGAGCCGAAGGCAGTCGCCCAAGCAACTGAGCCACCCGGGCGCCCTACATCATTAGTTTTTGATGTAGTGTTCAGTATTTTAAATTTTAGCCATCCTAATGGGTGAGTAGTTGTATCTTATTTTGGTTTTGGCTTGCATTTCCCTAATGACTAATGATGCCAAACATCTGTTCTTGTGTTTATTTGCAATTCATTTATCTTTGGTGAGATGGCTGTTCGAATCTTCAGCCAATCTTCAAAAACTGAGTTGTTTGTTTTCTTCTGATTGTGTTTTGAGGGCTCTTTATATATTCTTGGATATAAGTCCTTTATCAGATACGTGATTTGAAAATATTTTCTCATAGACTGTGACTTGTTATTTCATAGAATCTGATTGTTAAGTACACCATTGAAACCACTCCAGCACAATCCAGGCATGTGGGACCGTGAGAAGTGGTGTTCAGAATTATGATCCTGAGACTCTGCAATGTCCTGCCCTGTGGTTGGATTCACTGAATGTCCTGGGCTAGTGTAACTGGCCCCAACTCACCTCCTCTCTTGCAAGCCTCACTTTGCCTCCATCTCCTCCAGCTCCTGCCACACAGCCATTATCGAGATATTGAAACCTGCCCATTGAATGGACCCTTATTTGCCAAAATAGCACTCATTAATCTTTTTTTTTTAAGATTTATTTATTTATTTGAGAGAGAGAGAGAGAGAGAGAGAGAGAGTGCAGGGGGGAGGGGCAGAGGGAGAGCAGAGAGAGAGTCTCAAGCAGACTCCGTGCTCAGTGCAGAGCCCAACTCAGGGCTCAATCTCACGACCCTGGGATCATGACCTGAGCTGAAACCAAGGGCTGGATGCCTAACCCCCTGCACCACCCAGGCGCCCCAGCACTCCACTGATCTTTGATCTGCTTGACATACAAGAGATTGGAAGGACCTCATCTCTTTCTCCAGGGACTAAAATCTGGCTCTGCTGGGGAGGGGGGGAGGGAGAACCTAACAGTCTACCTCTTGTATTTAGGTTGAATCAAATGAAATCACTGCTTTTTTTGTTGGTCAAAAAGTATCAACCATAGGTGTATTTGTAATGGGTTGCCATAACAAAGTCCCCCAGATTTGGGTGGTTTAAACAACAGAAATTCATCGTCTCATAGCTCTGGAGGCTAGAAGTCTGAGATCAAGGTGTCAGCGGGGTTGGTTCCTTCTGGGGCCGTGAAGCAGAATCTGTACAGACGTCTCTCCCAGCTTCCGGTGGCTGGTTGGTAATTGTTGGCATTCCTTGGCTTTTAGATGCACCACCCCAAACTCTGCAAAATATCTTTACATGGTGTTCTCCTTGCATGTGTGTCTCTGTGTCTAGATTTCTCCTTTTTATAGGAACACCGATCATATCAGATCAGGACTCGCCCTAACGACCTCATTTTAATTAATTATATCTGCAAAGACCCTATTTCCAAATAAGGTCATATTCTGACGTATTGGGGGTTAGGGCTTCAACATATGAATTTTCGGGGAATAAAGCTCAACCCATAACAATAGGCAGTTGTATATAGTTCAGCCTAACAGAAACTTTTAGTCGATCTACTTGTTTTTAGCTCCTGACTTCCTTACACCTTCTGCTTTGGATTGGTTCCTCCTATTTCTAAACTTTTCCAGGGAACCTTGGAGTCAGATTGGTTGTGTCTCATTAGTTTTCTCATCCCTCCATCCCACAGGTACTTAGAGTTGACTTTTCTTCTCTAGGTCTGCTATGCAATTTGATATTCATCTAACATCCAGTTTATTGAAGTTGAGTTGTTGTTTTAAAGTCTTTGGTCTTAGCTTAGTCAAGGCTTTTTGGGCAGTGTAGAGATGTGCTCAGAAGTTCTTCTGTATTTAGAATGGGAGTTTAGTGTCAAGACAATAGAATTTGGACTCAGAACACTTGGGTTTGGGTCATGCCTCTACTATTTACTAGTCCTATGAAACTGGACAATTTGGTGGCTCAGTTTCCTCATCTAGACGATGTGAAAACAAGGTTGCTTGGTGTCTAAATTAATTGTGGAGAAAAACATGGGGGATAATTTTCAATAACATAATTTGTATATGGTAAGGCTTTATCTAACCATTAATTGTTATGACAAAAAGAATTATTTTGCAGTTGTGGAAAACTACAAAATTGAATAATAACAGCAAATATGTACCGAAAGGTTACTTTGCACAGTTACAGTTCTTAGCCTCTTTACACATTGACTCATTTAATTATCACAACTCCTGTATGAAGTAGTTACCATTTGGACTCCACTAGAGAGAGAAGGAAACTGAGGCATGGAGGCCCTATGTGTTAATCCTCTTTAAAAATCCCCTGCTCTGCACAAGACCCAAAGCATTTGTCACTTTCTCCCTCCACAGAACACTCTCCCCAACTCTCTTTACTCACACTTCCTTTGATGTCAGGGAAAGTAATTTCTCTCTTCTTCATTTATAGTTTTCTTTTCACTGGGGCCCTAAATCCCTTCCCTCTGTATCTCATGAAAACTCCCACTGCCCTGAATTCTCTCTCACTCCGTATCATGCCAGTTTCCTGTATTTGTAGGTTCAGTTTCTTACCCATCCAGAAAAGTAGAGGAGTCTAATAAAAATAGGAAAACCGCTCGAACTGTTGTCTCTTTTATCTACCTCCTATTTGGGCTCATCCCTTTTTATGTCAAATCGCACTCAAAGCATAGTCCGTACCTAGACTCAATTCACATTTCTTCTTAACTCCTGCAATCTGGCTTCTAATCTCTCCTGTCCAAACACAGTATGAAAGCAAATCTCTCCAAATTTCCTTCGCTGCAAGATTAGCGACCTGTTCTATCTTCATCTCTTACTCTTCTCTGCCTACATGAGACTTCTGGTGGTGTCCATCTGAGTGAAATCACACAGACCTGAGCTCACTCTTTCTAGCTTGTACTTTTCAGATTTGATCCAGTTGCCTTCCTTCCCACCTGGACGACTCCCATCTCCTCTGTTCTATTTCACTTTGAGAAATTATCGCCACTTGAAACCATATTATATATGAATATTTTCTTTCCTGACTGACATCAGTTGTCTTCTTTCTTCAGCCTGTCTAACTCCATGGCCAATATTTTTATAAGAGGCAGGGACTGGTGGGACAGAATGAAATGTAAGTCAGCTGTTTCTATGTTCCTTTCCTATCTGAAAACAGAATGTTGCTTTGATCAAATCTTTTTGGCCTTTGAAGAATCACTTGAGGGCTTCTTTGCATGTTCTTGGTGGTACAAATAGTGGTTCTGGGGGTGAGAGGAACGACACAAGAGAGCATGGGAGGAGAAATACTGACAAGGTGGGAACTGATCAAGGCAATGATAGTGATGTCTCCTTTCTTACGAACATGGAGTCAGGCCAAAGCTGGTGAAGGAATAAGTTCTAAATTGGTTGAAACATTGAATCTTGGATATCAGCATGGATTGGAGTCAAGAGACTATGCCATAGGGTAGGTGAGTAATGGCAGGTGAAAAGGAGAGAGGCCTAGACTGGCTATAGGTGAGATAAGAAGTGGTTGATTCTGGATCTACTTAATGGGTAGAACACATGAAATTTGTGGTTAGATTAGGTGTGGGGGCTAAGGGAAAGAGAGAAGTAAGGATTACCCTCAGTTTGGGAGCCTGAGCAACTTGGCAAATGTTGGTGTCATTTACTAATAGGGAAGGAGAAGATTTGGGGGGTAAATCCCACAGTGTGGTTTTAGATGCAATGTTTGAAATATTTAGATGTGATGTTTTGCACAGTCTAGATCTGTGTTTTGCACAGATGTAGAAGAAACTGTCTTTTCTGGCTGGAAGAGTTCCCTCTTCTAGATTTAGAAGCTTTCTCTTGGTGTGAATTTTCTGATGGATAAAAAGCTCTGTAAACCAGGTGAAATGAGTGGTGGCATAGGTTGGTTGGCAAGGCTTTCCACATCCATCACATGCAAAGAATTTTTCCTGTACTCATTTCCTAATCAAAGATGGCACATTATTTCATGTTGCCTGCCAAAGTAAAAAAATAGTCCTCATTAACAATTTCATGTGCCATGGGTGGAATACTAATAAGTCAATATGATTTACTATAAAATATTTAATAGAAGTACATTTCCATCACTGATTCTAATAAAAATAATATAAAGATTTGATCAATATTGATGATATCATTTTTAATTTGTTTTATTATAAAAAGCTGTTGGGAACAAAGCAAAGTTATTTCTGACTAGATATAATTTGTAGCAGAGCAAAGACATCAAGAAAAATTAGATATTGGAAAAAATGATCAAATAAAAATTTTATTCTTTAAAAGTTATGAAAAGTATTAGGTTATAATTTTGGAATGTGCAGACATTACAACTCAATCTGCAGATAATGCAGTGAGCATTGATGTCAACTCAGCTCAAATTCAAATGCATATAAAAGCTACTTTGGTTTTTATTTTTCAAAACTTAAGCTTATTTATGGCTTTAAAAATAAATTCATTGTTGGGGCACCTGGGTAGCTCAGTTGTTAGGCGTCTGCCTTCGGCTTGGGTCATGGTCCCAGGGTCCTGGGATCGAGCCCCACATCGGGCTCCCTGCTTGGCGAGGAGCCTGCTTCTCCCTCTCCCACCCCCCCTGCTTGTGTTCCTGCTCTCGCTGTCTCTCTCTCTGTCAAATAAATAAATAAAATCTTAAAAAATATATAAATAAATTCATTGGTTTGGGGCGCCTGAATGGCTCAGTCCGCTAAGTATCCAACTCTCGTTCTCAGCTCAGGTCTTGATCTCAGGGTCATGAGTTCAAGCCCTGTGTTGGGTTCCATGCTGGGCATGGAGCCTACTTAAAAAATAAATGAATAAAAATAAATAAATAAATAAATTCATCATTAAAAAATGGTTAATCCATAAAGTTGACAGACATTTATTAAACATCTACTATGTGTCAGACTCCAGGTTAAATGCTGAGTACACATAAGTGACGAGAATGAACAAAGTCAAGGCTTCATGGAGATTACATGATTGTTTTGGTTTCAGACATAAAAATATGAAATAAATCTCTCTTACATAATTTGAAATGCTTTCAAATTTCAATAATTTATTAGTTTGATATGTTCTAAATATTGGGAAATAATTTCTTATGTTTACTTATATTTTTCTGACCAACTGACTTATGACTTAAGATGTCTTTTTGCAGAAAGTAATATACAATGAATTGATTTAAAGCTCATGACACATGAGGATTTATCTCTGTTTGACAAAATTCTAGTTAGCAACTCACAATTATTTCAATCATGTATGTCTTCTCCTCTTTTGTAACTACTAAATTAGAAAATTCAACGGGACAGTCAATGTAATTTTAAAAAAATCAAATAAAGTTCATGTTAGTTTCTTTTAACAGAATTTTAGGGTGCCAGTAAAATCATTCAAGAAGCCAATATTAAAATAGTCACAACTCTCAAGCTCAAAATCAAATTATGACACCCAAACCAAATGGAAAGCCTTTGAGTTGGGTTTTAACAGTCATTTGTTTTTTTTGTTTTTTTAAGATTTTATTTATTTATTTGACAGAAAGAGACACAGCTAGAGAGGGAACACAAGCAGGGCGAGTGGGAGAGGGAGAAGCAGGCTTCCCGCTGAGCAGGGAGCCCGATGCGGGGCTCAATCCCAGGACCCTGGGATCATGACCTGAGCCGAAGGCAGATGCTTAACGACTGAGCCACCCAGGCGCCCCTTAAAAGTCATTTGTAATAAAACCGTAGAATAGCACACTTGACAGAATAGAGAACTACACAGAATAAGATTTCCAGGCAACATCAACATTCAGCTATATATCGAATCATCAGGATCATGCTTAGGCAAGGTACATAGCACACACTATTGTGTGACGCAACATCATAAGTTGTGTTGTCAGATGACGTTATACTCATAGACTTATTGTCATCTGATTCATTATGTGATTTTATATTCTCCACAGAAAAACTAAGGTATCTCTAAGTTTCATTATAAAAAAACTCAAGTGGAAATTCAAATTAATAAAAACACAACCTTTAAAATTTCATTTTCTTTAAAAAAATTAATTGGAATGCCAGATGAGATTATGAAGGGAAAACATTAATTTAAAAATCTCTTCTATGATCATATTACCAAATGAACCTTAACGTGTATGTGTGTTTGTCTGTATCTGTGGATATAGATGTCGATACACAGAAACTTACCATTCCTACTTGAACGTATATCAAGAGAGGTGTGCTTCTACATTCTTTACGTCCATAAGTTCCTTCCTCCCCCGCAGGATGAATTTCTGATGATGAATAAGAAATTTATTCTGGGGGCGCCTGGGTGGCTCAGTCTGTTAAGTGGCTGCCTTCGGCTCAGGTCATGATCTCAGGGTCCTGGGATCGAGAGCCGCATCGGGCTCCCTGCTCAGTGGAGAGCCTGCTTCTCCCTCTCCCACTCCCCCTGCTTGTGTTCCCTCTCTTGCTGTGTCTCTCTCTGTCAAGTAAATAAATAAAATCTTAAAAAAAAAAAAAAAAGAAATTTATTCTGAGGGAATTTTCCGGTGTAGAAAAAACTATTTCGATGGCTTCTAAGTTTCTCTAACTTGGGCCATCTTGCTTGGTTAGAATGTACAACGGGTTCTTCAGGACTCAGAGAGTGAATTACTAATTCTTGTCTGAGGGTGAAGGCCTGACAGCTTTTGCAGGTGGAGTGAAATCATGTCTCAGGGATAAGAATATCACACTTGGGGTCAGGGGCCCTCACTAGGAGTTCTAGTTCTGCCACCATCTCAATATGTGAAACCCAAACTTCCCCAGACTTTACTAACTTTTGAGTATAAAATTAGGTTTTATCAATGGCCCAATTTCACTTTCTTCTCACCTGAATTGAAAAGGGCCTCATAATCCTAAAATAAATCCCTTCCTTGAGGGTGTCTCATGCATTTAGCAACTGTCAACTGGAGTTCTTCCTCCAGAAAGCCCCTCTAGATTGATCCACATACACATGTAGGCCTCCTTGAACGTATTGGAATAGAATTTTCTGCCTTTGTACCTGTACTCTATAGCTACTTGTTTTGTGTGTTATATGCAATTCTCTGAATCCAACGGGATTTTCATATCTGCAGGAATGTCTCATTGCAGATGCTTATACTTAACACTATCAGCTCTCTCTGGCAAAGCTAAACCAAAGGCAAAGCCAAGCCCCATTTTCTTTTACAGTTGTGGTTGAGACCTGTATGGCTGCACCAGCCAGGGGCTGAAAGACAGATCATTCATCCCTGAATGGCACCAGATAATGAAGTAAGAGACATTCCGGAATTTCTACTAGAGTTTTTGATGAGAAGCCTCCTATGTCTGTCTAATTTTTTGTCTGTGATCCCACTTTGCAACATGTGGCCAGACTCTCTGTGCTAGGGTCTAGCAGCTTGACTCATACTTCAGATAAGAGTGCTTAAACATGCTATCAGTATATGCATCTCTTATATTAAGGTGGTCCAAGGGCATAAACTTCTAGTTATTATCATCTGCTTCTAGCACTAGCTAGCTCTCCTCTACTCGCCGTACCTCCCCCCCGCCCCACGCCGCAGGTCTCCTCCCCCCACCAACCCCAACGAAAAGATGTCTTACATTACTCTCTTTTTTGGACCATACAGCTATTCCTTCAAAACTTCCATGCCTCAGGCAGCACCTACAACTTAGGCCAAATTCTTTCCCTCCACTTCAGATAGATTGACCTCTTTAAGAGCCATTCCTGTCTAGTCACCACAGGATCTGTGCAGAACACTGGGACCCTAGGAGATTTACCCAGAAATTTAGCATTCATCCACATCCAGAAATAATCTCAGAAATTTCAAGAATAGAGTCTTAACATGCGCTGATACTATCAACTTTGGTGTGCAACACTGCATCAGAAATTATTGAGCCTGGAGGCTGGACGACCCAGGATTTTGTCCTGGCCCACTTTCTGACAAACCTCACCTCCTGAATAACAGCTGACTATGACACACGGAACAGCTCTTTGCTAGACTTTCATGCCTCTCCAGTACTCTTCCCCCCAGCTACCTCTGTGACTAGCTTAGCTCACAAGGTCCAGGAACAACATATATCCATCTATATCTATTAACAATCAAAAATCAGTCAGTAAACTTGCTCCATGGCTGAATATTACTTGGCTTGCCAAATTATGAAAACAGAAATCCCCATTGTTAGACTGATGCTGTTCCCAATCAAAAGCTTTAAAGCCCCCAGTAAGGGGGTAGGGAAACATTAGAAGGAGGATAAAAATAGCAGTGGGGTAGAAGCAAAGGGGCCCCAGATAATATCTGGCAAATGGAGAAAATCTGTTAAAAAAAAAAAAAAAGCAACAGTGGCCAATTAGAGAGAATCACCTGCCTGTACTGACTTTTGTCCCACAAACTTTCACTCCTTTCCTTTTTTTCTTTCTCAATGGGCCAGCTCAGGAAATAGTAACATCATCTCTGTTTCTCTTCCTCCAATAGCACAGAATTTAAGTGCCTTGTTGACTTCGGGGCCAGACCTAATATCCTTCAACCTAAGGGCTCAAAATTTCTCCCATATTCCATAAACTTCTGACATATTTAAGGTACTAGAAATTTCCCATCATATCATCCCATTCTGAAAACATCTCTCTGACCAATATATTTTCCTTTTAAGCCTGTTTTCTCCCACCAATCTGTTAGATCTTCTGTAAAATGAGATACCATTCATTTCTGAACAGGAATTCTTTGTATGTGCTCACTTAATTTCCAGAACTTCCTTTCTAATAACCTCTGCTCATCAAGGAATATTTGCATATACATCCTCCCACCCACTCTTTTGTCTCAAAGCATAAATGATGTCAGACTCACTCATTCTGCCCACTGGTGAAAATCAATGGAAGTCCTACCAATCCCATCCCAAATTACCTGAAACTCCTTGCAGCTGGAGCCAATCATATTTTTCCTACCCTATTCTGCCAGTTAAAAAACCCCCAAATCTGTCAAAGACATGCTTTCCCTTAGGATCTTCAAATGGCAGGTCCTCAGGCTCGCCTTCTTTTCCTATCATAATACAACCCACAACTCAAATATTTTCACAATGCATTTTGTTCCAACTTTCTTTTTCATAATAATAGATCTTGACAGGCAATTTCTGTTTACTTTCTTCCTATTAAGGTTTCCATTTCACCTAGACCAGAATTTCCCAAGACTAAAACCCAAAATCTTAAAGGTGATTTAGATTACATTAGGGTTCCTGGAAATTCTGTTCTTGTTCAACACATTAGTGACCTAATGTTAGCCTTTCCCTGCCTAGAAGCCTGCAAATAAGATGCTTTCATTCTGCTTCTCCAGCACCCGGGGCTGCAAACCTCTCTGATGACTGATTACAGTAAAGCCAAGCTTGCCCTGAATTGTCTATGACTTTAGGAAATGGCCTCTCAGCCAGATAGAAACACTTCTCCTCCTGATTGGGGGGTATCCTCAGGATCCATGGGCCCTGCAATCGCATGATGCACACCTTCGCTTACGTGGCTAGGTAGGTGGGGAGTGGAGACAATAATGTGTTTCAGTGACAAAGCTTCTTTCACATCCAACTGAAACTGACAACCCAGAACACCAGCTTTCTCTTTGACCAAAACACAATCCATTTTGTAATGCTGGTTTCTTTCTCCTGGTCATAGTACTGTCACTCATTTAGTACTAAATTTTGCTTCTTCACTTTTGATAAAAGCCCCCAACATCTCATGATTATCTTCAAGTTATAAATCTCATGAGGTTCTCCAAGATACCCCACTTGAAAATTAGATCTCATCTTTTCTTAGATGGGTCTAGTTCAAGACTCTCAGAGAAAGGTGGTCCCAGATGAGTTTGTAAGATTTCCCTTTGCCCTCTTATATTTTGCTCAAACCAAACTCTCCCCCACTGCCCAACCTAGGGAGGTACCTCTTCTTTTCATCAGTCTTTGCTTTATCATCGTCAATTATGCATCATTGCGGAATCAGTATAGGTTTTCATTTCTGCAAAAAGCACTATCTCTAATGGCCCTTTTTTTCCTTTCATGGTTTTACTGAAACTGCCGTAACAGCTGCCGTGCAGCGGAAGGTTTTGATGAGGTTACACATAATCTCTGGCTGATGCTCTGGCCACTGTTGTACCACAACCACCAGCCACTTGCCCTTCTCTGGACATGCCTTGGTTTCTATCCCCACTTCTCGGATAATTTTCTCTGGTACTTTCTGCGCTCACATAATAATAATGTCATTTCTACCGGCGTTGCCATGAAGGGCCAAGGTCACATTGGAGCCATAATCTCACGGCTGCACGATGCTGCTCCAGAGAACTAATCGCGCCCCGTTGTCTGATTGTGTTGGCACCTCGCTGTCAGGGAAGTCTGGGCTACCCTAAAGGCTGCTGCTGAGGTCACTTGTGCATGCCAGTGAGCAATCACCCTGGTGGTGGTTAGTTTCTGCCTCATTGTCTTGCTTGACATACTAATAAAGGTGAAGGGGATTTGGGGGAAAAAAAAAGAAAAAAGCTATTACAGAAAGAAGAGGGTTTGCTTCTCCAAACAGGTAAAGCATTTAGGTATAGGGTCTATATTAGTTTGCTAGGGCTGCTCTAACAACCACAGTCTGGGTGGCTTATGAAACAGGACTTTATTTTCGTGCAGTTCTAGAGGCTTGGAGTCTGGAAATCAAGATGTCGGTTCCCTCTGGGGGTGGTGAGGGGAGGCTCTGCTCCGGCCTCTCTCCTTGGCTCTCAGATGGCTGTCTTCTCTCTGTGTCTCTTCACATTGTCTTCCCTCTGTGTGCATCTCTGTGTCCAAATCCTACCCACCTTTTAAAAAAAGATTTATTTATTTATTTTGAGAGAGAGAGAGAGAGAGAGAGAGTGAGCGCAGGAGGGGAGGGGCAGAGGGAGAGGGAGAGAGAGTCCCAAGCGCAGAGCCAGACACAGGGCTTGATCTCATGACTCTGAGATCACAACCTGAGCCAAAACCAAGAGTCAGATGCTTTAACCAACTGCACCACCCAGGCACCCCCAAATTTCCTCTTTTTATAAGGACACCAGTCATATTGGGTTAGAGCCCATCTTAACGGCCTAACTGTAACTTGATTATCTCTGTAAAGACCCTATTACTAAATAAGGTCACCTTCTAAGGTACTGGGGGTTAGAACTTCAACATGCAAGTTTTTCGGGGAGGGACACAATTCAAACCATAATAGGCTCTATCTCCTAGTGCCATACAGTTCAAACTACAGACAATTGTAAATACATGTACACCTCTGAATCCTAATCACGGACAGGAATAAAGTGGGTTTTTTCCCCCCACAGGAGTTTTATTCACATTTATATTTTAGTAAATACGACTTATATGGCCTGATCCTGGCTTGATTGTCCCACGGTGAAGCCAGTGTGTTGGACATATCCAAGTATTCCCTCCAGTTACTAGAAAAAGATGATAAATACACCTCCTAACCTTGAGGATTTACAGAAACAACAAAGACGGACATAAAATGTCAATATAAATAGGATAACTACTAAAGGAGGTAACCTCTCAGGAAAAAATAAATATGCATTAGGAAAAACATTTTAAGAGGTGGGCTTGAGCTTTGGAAGATAGATAAGATGTAAACAGTTGTAGAAGGAGTTGATGGTAGAGACAGTTCCAGAAAAAAACTTATTCACAAACCCTCTTAGGGTTTCTGGGGATGAGATCATAAGGAGACTTGTGTGGATGCAGTAAGCTTTTCCTTTAGTGTTTGGGAGGAGGGTGGTATGTGAAGAGGGATGGGATTGTGAAGGCTCTGCTATTTATCCTGGAGATCACTGAGCACAACAGAATGTTTTTGAGGAGAGGAGTGACATGATGGAGAAATGTTTGGGGGACAGACAACTGAGTGGAGTGGAGAGTGCATAGTGAGGGGAGGTCGAGATGGCCCCCAGGGTGTGGGTGGGGGCTGACATGAAGAGGAGGAAGGCAGACTAATTTTTTCTGAGCCTATAACCATCAAGCATGTTTACAAAGTCATGATGATGTTAACACTGGATGTTGATAGATGTAGATTATGAAGATCTATATTGGGCAGGTGGGGAAGTGTGTGTGTGGTTAGAAAGAGGCAATGGTGTGAATGAGGGCTAATACAGGAAATCAATAGACAGTGTTGAAAAGGAAGCCTCAGGGGGCGCCTGGGTGGCTCAGTCGTTAGGCGGCTGCCTTCGGCTCAGGTCATGCATGATCCCAGGGTCCTGGGATCGAGCCCCGCATTGGGCTCCCTGCTCCGCGGGAAGCCTGCTTCTCCCTCTCCCACTCCCCCTGCTTGTGTTCCCTCTCTCGCTGTGTCTCTGTCAAATAAATAAAATCTTTAAAAAACAAAAAAAAGAAAAGGAAGCCTCAGAAATTCCTAATTTAATTATATTACTTAGTAGAATGGAGGAAATATCAAAATATTCAACTGAGTATTTTGCCCTGAAAGTAATTTGCCTTTAAGGAGCAGGCAGGTGGGGGTGGGGTGGGGAGGAGAGGCGGATCAAGGGGCTCTTTTTGTAAAACAAAACAAACCCATAGAAGGACTTGACTCTCTAAGATGTGTCTATAAGTAACTTTGATCAAATTAAAGATTAAATTCAGAAAGGAATGGTAATAACAATAGTGAGTTGTTTTCGTCTATCAGATTGGAAGAAAAATTGACAATTTTTCTAAAAGGCTGTTTGACAATGCATATTAAACCTTTAAGCTATATACCTTTTTGTTTTTTTTGGCTCAGAACCCCCGGTTCTGGAAATTGACCCTAAAGAGTACAGTACAACTATGTTCAAAAGTATGATCAAAACTGTTGTACTGTAAGCATTTACTATTTCTGAGCCTTTTCGTATGTCCGGCTATAATGGGCATCATCTGATTTAACCCCAATGACAGCACAATTACCTAGATCTTAGAGATTCCACTTTGTATCCAAGGAAATAGCTCTCTCTTGTTCTTGCTCTCCTTCTTCTCTGTTTCTCCTCTTTTCTTTCTTCCCTGCTCACTTACTCTCCTCTCCCCTCTTCCTCCACTTTCTCTTCCTATATGGTAGGAGCACCAGGATAGGACTTCCCATCTAGCATGAAGTCTTACATTCATTTAACATCTGTGATTAGATTCAATTCAAGGAATGGAAAGGGAGAGGAAAGCTCCCTTTTGTCTACAGAATATGTTCTGTAATATAGCCTTTTTTTTTTTTTTTTTTTTAGTAAAGACAAGATGTTTTCCCTCTTCTTCTCAGTTGGTGAGAACTTGAGGTGGAGGACAGTGGCTGATCGGCCAGACAAATCTCCAAACATCCATGTTGAAGAAAGTCTTAGTAATTAATGAGACTATGGACTAAAAGAAAGTTGGGTACAGTAAGGAAACCTGCCGGATTGGAAAGATTGATGTGAACCCATAACTTTATAAGGAAACAGATATTCTAGCTGAAAAAGTGGCCCATGGAAATAATAGTTTCAACAGTAGCCATTTTGCTCATCATGACTCTCATGTGTCTAGTGTCAGATTTTCATCTGTTTTGTTTTTATCCACTAAAAGAACTAGATTTTCTTTAAAAGTAGCTGATTCCCCAAGTCTTGGCAGGAAAATTCAGATGGGTCTAGAACATCTTGTTGTTGCTGGAAAGCAGGGATGCTTTCAAGGTGTGAACCCACTAGTCAAAGCATATCAGGAACAGATTTAAATTTATTTAGCTTGCTATGCATGGGAACCATCTGCGTGTGGGTAAAGGCCATTTGGGAGGGGCTTATTATAAGATTTGTGCTTATGCTGAATGATTTTTATGAAGAGATTGGGGAAGCGGGGACCATCCCTGGATTGCATAATGTCAAGAAGCTGGGAGCAGTTCAGTGATTCAGTATCTCAGTAATCTCTGTTCAGAAGGTAGGAGGAGTGAAGTGAGGCTGGTGATTTCACTGGCAAGAAAGCAAAAATCACTCAGAGATCTTTTTTTTTTCTTCAGTTGCATTATGGCTTTAATTATGTTGGAAATTGTTTATCATAGCTTGATAGCCACCAGGGCTGGTTTTCACTTTCTCAGAAATATTCAAGGCAGTGCTACAAGAATAAAGGAATCAACTTAAAAAAGGTCTCCTATTGGCCAAGATGAGACAATATGAGCATCAAATAATTATAATCATTAAGGCTATGAGGTCATTAGGATACTCAAAATTAAAGGTTAGTAGAAGTATAAAAATGTAGCTATAATAAAAAACGTAAATATGATAGAATATATTTAATTTTTACTGATTACAAGTTTCCAATTAATACCCACAGACAGACATTTAGTACCTACACGTTAAGAAATGTCAGCCATCCAAACATTAAATAACACATCAGTTCTGGGAAAGCAATACATTTTAAAAGTTTGAAACCTATATGAAAGGCAGACACTTAAAAAATCTCATGATGTATCAAGTAAACTTTTATTATAAAAAGGGACTCTGCCTAATGCCCCAAGGCTTGGGTTGAAATTACAGTGGCGTACACAATCAGGACCCTTGGGTAACCAAGATCAGTGGCAAAATTCCAGAAGCTGCCATTTCAACTGATCTGAGACGGTATTCTTCTTCTGTGACTGGTAAAATTACTTCAGCCTTGGGAAACTTTGATAAAACATAAAAACAAAAATCCTAGGGAGGAAGGAGCATAAGACTGTATGATGAAATTAAAATTCATTTTGATTTGAGCACCTTTATTACTGGTTTAAAGTGAAAGTATAATAAAAATTATTTAAAGCTTTATTTTATTTTTTGTATTTTGTTGGATTTTTTCAGAAAAATATGAAATATTTATAATCGTAATTTTAATTAAACTGTTTAGAACATTTTATTAGATAAGCTCATAACCAATTAATAAGTTTGGGAAAGTTTAATTTGTTAGATTCCAAGTCCAGACATTTGTTATGAAGATACTGTGTGAAAACTTAGAATAGTGACTGCTTACTCCTTAACAAGAATGTTATCTTATTTTTTACTAAAATATAATTGACACACAATGTTACCTTAGTTTCAAGTGTACAACATAGTGATTCGACAAGTCTATATGTTATGCTATGCTGACCACAAGTGTAGCTACCATCTGTGGAACGTTAATCCTTTAATGAAATCGTACAATTAAAAAATTAAGCATTACATCATAGTAATGAATATCCTTCGTTATGTACAGATTATTTTCAGACATCAGAGAGTCTACCAACAGAGCAGAGGTAAGGATATAATAGAACTCAGAAGCAAGGTGTTGAGGAACCATTCATCCATTATCCTTTAAGATGTTTCTAGAACAAAGGTTCTTTGAGAGCAGCCCTTCATCTACATCCCCTGAGAACCTTGTGATTCTACGGTCTTGACCATAAATAATTAGGTTAGAAGAGATGATGTTTGTTTCCCTTGGCCTTTTCCTACCTGTCACAAAATGGTGTCCTCAGGATCAGGCAGGTGGCCAGGAAGATTGTACTCAGAGCTGTCCACAGAAGAGTGCAAGTTTGGGTCAACTCAATCAGTCAGGATTACCCCATTCACCTCTCCATTATGGCTCTCTTTATATGGAACTCATACATTGGAATGCCTCGAACTTCCCAATCCCAAATGAGTTCCCAGGAAACATCTCCATTTGTGAACTAATGGACAAATCTCTTGCCATTGCTGTCTCTTTGGTTAGGAATGTAAGGGAGGTTGGGAAAGGAAGAATTTATGTCTGTTATTGCCGCTCTGAAAAAACCTGGGCCATTTAATAAGGAAGACAAGAAAAATGGATATTGGGTGACCAGTAGCTGTGTCTGCCACAGGAGTGACTAATCGTACAAACCAGGTATAATCTTCCAACTGGGAAAAAGAAAAGAAAAATGGTGCACAGAGGGAAAAACCCCTGGAGATACTTACCCTGCTGTGGACCAGGCAAATAGAGTATTTGGACACAGAAAGATGCTATGTTTTGTGATTTGGGGTTGGCCTGTGGCAGATAGAGTCATCAATTGTGCACTCTCAGAGCCCTTGACTTTATCTACAATCAGCAATATCCCTCCCTCTAGGCTCTCACACTTCCCCGATCTCAGAGCAAAAAAAGACCTGCTGCCTATTGAAGCGTCCTTGCAGCCTGCCCTGTGGACCCCATCGATTTCATCTCTACCGCACCCTGTCTTTCTGTGCGCCTCTTACTCTGCTTCTCCATCTCTCCTATCCTCCTGCACTCAGGCATTTGTACGCTTCCCTTTGTAAAATATGAAACCTCAGTCGTCATGTTAATCCACCCATCTATTTTTTTCCATTAAAGTCTTCGATTTTATGGCTCACACCCACAGTTTCCTTTTCCTTTCCTGCCCTTGGAATTTGGAGTTTCCCATTTCACAATGTTATTAAATCTGCTCCTTGGAGGACACTCTAGCTTTCTTCCTATTCAAATATAATAGATTAAAAAAACTTGTATTATCAACAGCCATCTTCCTTTGGTAACAGTCTTGACCTTGTGTTCTTCCTGAAGGCCTTTTCCCTTGGGTTTTCCTTTCTTTCATAATTACTTTCTTATTAGCTTTCCTCTCTTCCTCAACCTGCAAATATTCTGAGGACTGGTTTTCCACGCCCCCCCCCCACACACACACTCCCTTCTGTCTTGAGAGAAAAAACAGAGGAGTATTTCCCTGACTCTTTATTCTGTGTGTTAAGTCCCGGCCCCACAGGCACATCCAGCTTCTTTGTATCTCCTCTGTTCTAATTCCATGTTCAGAGTTGCGGTGGGAGATTTCCACTTCAAAGTCCCACTACCATTTAAAGCTGAGTTCATCTCCTGCAAAAGCGCTTCCCTTTCCCGTTGTCTCCATCTCCAACAGGGTGGCACCGTGTTTTCCAGCACAAACTCTGGAATCAAACAGAAAAGCAGCTCTCATACTGACCTGCTGAGGGACTTTGGGCGCATTATGTAACCTGTCTCTGTCTCTTTTCTTACCTGCAAAATGAGACCACCTACCTCAGAGGGCCTGGCACTCCTTGTGGAGTTACTAGCTGTTGTACAAATATTTAGTTCATTCCTCCAAGGCAAATGGGAGGGCTGTACTACCCTGCCCCACTGAACTCAGGTTGGCCGTGTGACTTGCTATGGCCTAAAATGTGAGTAGAAGTGCCAAGTGTCATTGCTCACCAGAACCTTTAAAAGCTGTGATCCCTTTCCCTCTGCTGCAACAACCAGCAATGTTCCCATGGTGACTTCTGGGTCATTCTGGTGTCTCTGACATGGGGCAGAGCCCCACTGATCTTTGATGGATGTGTAATGTTAGTGAGAAATAAGCCTTTGTTGCTTGAAGCTCCTGGAATTTAGGGTTGTTTTGGCACTGTAGCATAACGGAGCTTATACTGACTAAGAACAAGACAGCTGGAGCTTAGAGCTGAGTGGAGAAGATAAACACTGGAAAGTAATTATGCAAGGCTTTTCTGCCTGTAATAGCTCTTGCCTTGTTTTGTCCTCACGCTTCAGCCTTTAATACTGTCAAATGCTATTAGTTCTCTGACACAAAGCTTCCCCTTTTAGTTGTCATGAAAAATCTTTCTTTTACTTAAGAGACTCAAATGCAAGGATGCATCGAAATCACCTGGTGGGCTTGTTAAACCACAGATTGCTGGGTTTATCCCCAGGCATTCTGATTCAGTAGGTCTTGGGTGGGGCCAAGAACTTGCTTTTTTAACAAGCTCCCAGATGATGCACATGCTGCTGTGTCAGGGACCACAGTTCTAGAACCACTGTTTTACTGGTTGTGGTTTTTAAGGATATGGGGCGTCCTCATTTTTTCAGTCTTCACATACTCACTAGTTAATGTTAGGTCTGACTTTAGTCTTCAAGGGAAGTGTTTATGTAATACCAGGAAGGGAAAGAATATTGGGGGCCACTTGGGAAGGAAAAGCACTGAGTCAGGGGTAGTGACATTTAGATCCCCTGGGGGCTTTGTGATGCTAGCAGGGCAAGGCTAGCAAAATCCTCAAGCTGGACTTTGAGTCCATGGCGCAGTTCAACACTGATTTTATTGATTAGCAAAGGGACCACATTTACTCTTCTAAGAGCTAATCCCAGCAGAAAAAAACGGGATTCAATCCTCCCCAGAGCATCAACCTCCTACATCTAGTTGTCTGCTCACACGAAAGGTTCCACCCTTCCAAAACTGGGTCCAGATGAAAATCAAATATCTGGTATAGATTGTACCATGTTGATTTAGGCATAAGATACAGGTTTGTCGATTTTCTTGAGACAAAACAGAAGATCTTGGGACAATTTTCATTTAAAGTGCAAATAAAAATCAGCTGTATCTTGTATGGCCAAGTCTTCTCTTGCCATTCCTTTAGGAGTACTAAGCACTGATGCACTTTAACTAATAGCTTGTTTTCCTTCTGAAGTTTGTGGCCCTTTAAGCAATAATAAAGACAACTAATTTTTGCTACATCCCAGACACCATGCTAAACCTTTTCGTGACTCATTATCTTATTAAATCCTAACTTGAACACTTTGGTGTAGGTATTGTTATTTTCATTTCTTTTTCTTTTTATAGTTAAGAAAATGCTGGGAGCTTCCCAACTTGTGCCGTGTTAGCTGGCTAGTACATGACAGCATGGAGACCCAAAGTGTGGCTATCTGATTCCAGGGAGTTAATCACGTGAATAACATGAACCCAGGGCAGGTTTACGATTAAACTTGAAATCCTCTCCTTCCTTCCAGGCATCTTCAAACCTCCCCTTTTGTGTCAAAAGCCCCAGCAGAGGATCATTAGGTGATAGGATGAGCTGCAGCAAAGGGTGCTATAAGAATCACTTCAGGTAGATTTGTCTCCAAAATTAACTTGTGTTTGCATCTAAAACAAAATGAGGGCATTTCATCTTCTGAGGTGGCATTCCCAGGCCCATGCTCTTACTTTGACTCTTTTCTGATGTTTTTAATTAAGGCCAGAACCCTCACCTATTTGCCCAATTACTCAGTAAGCTATTTTAGCCAAATGGTAGGCCAATATCCTCAGTCTGCAACGGTGTGAGATGCTGGTTTAGAGAACATTCCCTGCCACCCCCCAAGGACAAGACCTTTCTTCAAGCAATAAGCAATATCATACATGGTACCCCAGTAGATGAAAGGCATAGTAGTGGTGCTACCGAAGGTAGGCCCCTCCTTCACTGAGCTTCCCTCCATTCAGCGGCTCTAAGGACCCAGGGGACCATCTCATCCCGATGGCTGGCCCTCTCCAGCCCCCCTTATGCCGGGGCCACTAACTACACATTAACTGGACATTCAGCCTGGCTTCCTCCTCTCAGCCCCACCTTTACCTCCTCTCTCAGATCCCCCTGGTGCTCCCAGGTCCTGAGCATTTTGGAGTCCTTCTGTATAAATGAGTTTGCCTCTTACTTTCCCTCGGTTTTGGCATTTGGGGTCTGCTGAGTTGGTTTCCACATGCCTATCTGCTTCTCAGCTTTTATGTGTATGTATGTACATATGTATGTATTATATCTGTATAGTTGCTCTTCCCTTTATTTTGGGGGGTTGTGCCTTTAAAAACTCACCTTTGGTCTTTTCCACTGAGATTATTTTGCTTTTGGGATTATAGTGTAATTTTTAGTATTTTGAATCCAATCTTTAAAAAAATCTTTATGTGTTCTTGATTCACAGTTGCCTGTTTTTGCTGCTTAATTTTTTGGGGGGTATGTTGATATTAGCCATTACTTTATCTCATTGAAGATTTAGACCATACTATTTTTTAATTATCATTTTTAAAAATTTTAATTTCAGTATAGTTAACATACAGTGTTATATTAGTTTCAGGTGTACAATATAGTGATTCAACACTTCCATACATTACTCAGTGCTCATCATGGTAAGTATGCTCTCTTCATCCCTTTATCTAATTCATCCATCCCCCCCATATCCCCCCTCCCCCCCCACCCCATAACCATCAGTTTGTTCTCTATAGTTAAGAGACTTTTTTGGTTTGTCTCTTTTTTTTCTTTGTTTTGTTTCTTAAATTCCACATATGAGTGAAATCATACAGTATTTGTTTTTTTCTAACTGACTTATTTTACTTAGCATTATACTCTCTAGCTCCTTCCATGTTGTGGCAAATGGCAAGATTCCATTCTTTTTTATGGCTGAGGAATATTCCATTGTATATATATATACCACATCTTCTTTATCCATTCATCTATGGTTGGATACTTGGGCTGCTTCCATAATTTGACTTTTGTATATAATACTGCAATAAGCATAGGGTGTGTGTATCTTTTTGAATTAGTGTTTTCATATTCTTTGGGCAAATACCCAGTAGTGGAATTACTGGATTGTATGGTAATTCTGTTTTTAATTTTTGAGAAACTTCATACTGTTTTCCACATGGCTGCACCCATTTGCATTCCCACCAACAGTGAACAAAGGTTCCTTTTTCTCCACATCCTCGCCAACACTGATTGTTTCTTGTGTTTTTGATTTTAGCCATTCTGACAGGTGTGAGGTGCTATCTCGTTGTGGTTTTGATTTGCATTTCTCTGATGATCAGTGATGTTGAGCATCTTTTCGTGTGTCTGTTGGCCATCTGTGTGTCTTCTTTGGAGAAATGTCTGTTCATGCCTTCTGCCCATTTTTAATTGGATTATTTGTTTTTTTGGTGTTGAGTTTTAGAAGTTCTTTATATATATTTTGGATACTAACCCTTTATCAGATACGTCATTTGCAAATATCTTCTCCCATTCAGTAGGCTGTCTTTTAGTTTTGTTGATTATTTCCTTTGCTGTGCAGTAACTTTTTATTTTGATGTAGTCCTGATAATTTAATTTTGCGTTTTTACCCTTGTCTCAGGAGACATATCTAGAAAAATGTTGCTATGGCCGATGTCAGAGACATTACTGCCTGTGCTCTCTTCTAGGATTTTTATAGTTTCAGGTCTCACATGTAGGTCCTTAATCCATTTTGAATTTATTTTTGTGTGTGGTATAAGAAAGTGGTCCAGTTTCCTTCTTTTGCATGTTTCTGTCCAGTTTTCCCAGCACCATTTGTTGAAGAGATTATCTTTTTCCCATTACATATTCTTACCTACTTTGTCAAAGATTAATTGACAATATCATCATGGGTTTGTTTCTGGGCTCTCTATTCTTTTCTATCAATCTATATATCTATTTTTGTGCCAGTACCATAATGTTTTGATTACTACAGTTTTATAGTATACCTTGAAATATGGAATTGTGATACCTCCAGTTTTGTTCTTTTTAAATAATTCTTTGGCTATGCAGGGTCTTTTGTGGTTCTATACAAATTTTAGGATTTTTTGTTTTAGTTCTGTGAAAAATGCTGTTTGTATTTTGGTAAGATTGCATTAAATCTATAGATTGCCTTGGGTAATATGGTCATTTTAACAATATTTGTTCTTCTGATCCATGAGCATAGACCATACTATTTTAAAGTCATTTTTTTTTTTTTACAAAAGATTGAATTATTATTTAGAATCCTATAAAAGAGAAATCTCTCATTAGTTCAGTTTGTTGGCTTTTTTCCCAGTTTTTATAGAGATATAACTGACATATAACATTGTGTAAGTTTATGGTGTACAACATGTTGATTTGATACACTTACATACTGCAAAATGATTACAACTCTGGTGTTAGCTAATACCTTCATCACATCACATAATTACCTTTTTGAGGTGAGAACATTTAAGGTCCACTTTCATAGCAACTTTCAAGTATATAATACAGTATTATTAACTGTAATCACAATGGTGTACATTAGATCCCCAGAACTTATTCATCTTACAGCTGGAAATTTGTACCCTTTGACCTACCTTTCCCCCTTTCCCTCACTCCCTAGCCTCTGGGAATCACCACTCTACTCTATGAGTTTGGCTTTTTTAGATTCCACATATAAGTGAATATAGTATTTGTCTTTCTCTGCCTGACTTATTTTACTTACCATGATGCCCTCAAGGTCCATCCATGTGTCCAAGCAGCAGGATTTCATTCTTTCTCATGGATGAATAATATTCCATATATATATATTTCATATCTTGGCTATTGTGAATAATGCTGCAATGAGTGCAGATATCTTTGAATATATACCCAGAAATGGAATAGCTGGATGATGTGGTAGTTCTATATTTAATTTTTTGAGGACCCTCCATACTATTGTCCCTAGTGGCTGCACCAGTTTGCATTCCCACCAACAGTGCACGAGTGTTTCCTTTTCTCCACATCCTCGCCAACACCTGTTATGTCCTGTCTTTTGATGTGGCTATCTTTTCTCACATTAGTTTTACTCACTTGCTTTGGAATTTGAGTATTTGAGCTGAGGGTGGGGGGCAGTGTTGATGTGTCCATCTTATTCTCATTGTGCGCCTCCATAGTTTCCTCCGCTCCCCTTGAAGGACCCACAGGTCGGAACCAGTGTTATACTGATGACTTCGAGCTCTCCTTCTCTAGAGATGTTGCAGATCAGATTCCCGAGATCACAGGCAGCTGTCTCTGCTTCCTCTTGCCTTCCCTCTAGGTGACAGGAGGGGATGCCAACCCCAGTGCCAGTTTTCCTGCAGGGGCCTGGCTTTGGTCTCCCGACATCCTCAGGGACCATTATCTTGCCCAAGCCCAGTAGACCTAGAGCTGCAGCTGGTTTTGTATTGTGTTGTAATGTTTCTGAGTGTTTCAATCTCACCTCCTCAGCAGTGTAAGCCTTGTTCTATTTATATTTTTTGAGTGAGGTTAAGACTTGATTATTGTTTTTGGGGTAGAAGAAGATTCTTTGTGATTCATAGTGCCACCTTGCCCGCAAATCAGGTCCTTTAGATTCTGTGGTATAAAAATGTGCAAGACACACCTTCCTCTTGCTAATATTTACACATTTTATAGCATAACTTCCACAAATTATTGAATTATTAGGCTAACAGAGCTTAGGTCTCTTTACCATAAATCCCTGCTCAAACCTTTCTGCAATAAAGTTTAAAGTAAGTAAGGAGTTAAGGGTGGAAGGAAATCTGTTATGCCACAAAATGAGTGTTTTTCAGGTCAGCGCCATGAGTTAACATTGATCTTATTTCTTTTTTTTTTTTTTTTTTTAAAGATTTTATTTATTTATTTGAGAGAGAGAGAATGAGAGAGAGCACATGAGGGGGGGGGGAGGGTCAGAGGGAGAAGCAGACTCCCTACCGAGCAGGGAGCCCTATGCGGGACTCGATCCAGGGACTCCAGGATCATGACCTGAGCCGAAGGCAGTCGCTTAACCAACTGAGCCACCCAGGCGTCCAACATTGATCTTATTTCTGAACTTATGCAGCTTGAAACCTTTAAAAGTATTTTAGTGTTTAGTTCTTGGATTTTAGTTGTTGTCTTGAAGGCTTAGCTCCAGACTCTCACCTCCTCCATGATGCCTTTTCTCACTGTTTGGACCCGTCTCCTCCCATGCTTTCCCCTACTGCTACATGCAGACACAATCAGAGTTTGTATCTTATAGTGTTTCACATAATTATGCACTTTTTTGAGGGGGGGGGTGTTGAGCTGTAATTATTCTGTATGTGTTTCAGTCTTACCCCCTCAATAGTGTAAGTCCTGCAAGGGCAGACTGTCTTTCGTTACTTTTATGAGCACATTGTGATGGCTTATGTAACAATAAGTGGGTATTGAGCAAGAACTTATTTTCTTGGAGATGAATGGGACGGCTCCAGCCAGCAATGCTTCCTAAGCTAGGTGTGCTGATTTGAATACATCTCTTAAGAATATACCTCCAAGGCCAGAATGCACTGTATGGTGTGATCTATTTCATGTATCCAGTGCGATTGGGTGTCAATTTATCAGCTCATCATAGGATTGGAAGGGAACATTAGGGACATACAATCCAGTGGTTCTCAAATGTGTTTTTAGTCAGGGAGCACTGCCTCCAAAAATCCTAATACAAAATGGATAAAAGAGGTGGTGGTAAAGCTCTTCTTTTTACATGGGGTCCAGGGGAGAGATGCAGACACACTTTGCCTCCATTCCCTTACCACTCTTTCCTCCACCTCTTGGGATGTGACCCAATGTGTAAATGGAGAACCCAGAATCCACAGAACATATTTGAAAATCCTGATCTACTCCATACCCCTTATTTGTACAAACTGAGACCCATGGAGGAAAGGTGTCTTATTTGGTCTCATAGCTGGTTGGATTTAGGACTGGCTCTTTATCCGATTCCCTTCTTACTGCCTTTTCTACTTGACCAGGGTCTCCTAACAGAGGTAGAAAAAACCCGAAAATTTCAATTGAACTGTTAATCAAAATGTTACGGAGTGCTCCTTCCTTTTTATGCTATGCCTCTAGATACCTCCTCCTGTGGTAGGCCCCGAATGATAGGGCCTGCCCAGTCCGCCGTCAACCCCACTGGCTTAGTCCTTTGGGACAGACAGCTTCCTGAAACATGTGAGAAGGCTTCAGCCTCATTCAGTCTTCCAGAAAGTGTTTCTCTGGGTGTCTATCAAAGCCTAATCATTTAACTTAGCCCGGTTCTTCCTTCCAGCCCCCACTAAGTTTCTGATTCACCCACAACACCCCAGTCCAGGAATTTTTCACTAAAAGTACAACTGAGCAGAGGGGTGGGTCTGGAGGGACTCAGGGGCCAGGTGAGAAGGTTTAGGAACATGTTAGGTTATGTGGTTTTCTAGGTTTTTTTTTAAAAAAAAGATTCCATGAACTTCCCTACCAAATTTTTGAAGTTGAATATACCAACAGTTCATCAAAAAACCAGAGACCAAGGGGTGCCTGGGTGGCTCAGTTGGTTAAGTCTCCGACTCTTGATTTTGGCTCAGGTCGTGAGATCGAGCCCCGTGTCTGGCTCTGTGCTCAGTGGGGAGTCTGCTTGTCCCTCTCCCTCTGTTCCTCCCCCCTCCCCCACTCTCTCTCTCTCAAATAAATAAGTGAATAAAATCTTAAAAAAAACCAGAGACCAAGATTCTAGACAGATTTGGGATTTAAAAAATATATTCATAGAAAAGTCAATAATTAGATTTTTTAAAAGAAGTTAATAATCTTTTCAGGATATGGAAGAAAACTATGATAGACAACAGCAATTAAGCTTTCATATATGCTTCAGCTAAATTAATGAACATATTTAGACACCATTACAGTCTGAAAGGTACTTTTAAGGATATCATCTCACTGAATTTTTACACCACTACTGAGAGGAAGGTATTCATAGAACTATTTTACAGATGAGTAAATTGAGGCTGGGAGCAGATAAATAACAGCTTGCCCAAAGTCCCACATTTCAAAGTGGTGAAAATAGGCCCCCGAGCCAGATGCTTCTGTTTCTGGATTTCATATTCTTTTGTGCCCTTTAAAAGGCAGACTGCTGGACAGGACAGACGATTGATCTGAGCCAGTTCGGTAGCTTTTATGTACAGTGATGCCTCATTAATCTCATATTACTGGGGAATGAGCTGTTCTACATAAGTGAATATTTCATGTAATGGAAGCATTAAGCACTAAAGCTTAACATAAAACTTAACCATTTTGGAGGGAATCTTTCTGGCTTGTATTAGACATTTTTGTTCTGTAGGTCACTTCCTGTGCCAGCCCCATTTTATCTGTCCCCAGTGTTGTCTAGCTTCAGCAGAGCCAACCCTGCCCAGACTTGGGGCCAGTGAAACCATGGGTCTGGGAGCGCATGGATAGTCCCTACCTTGGTAGAAACTGGAACCTGAGTTTGGGGCTCCAGTAGCTTATTGAAATGTGGATGGGGGCACCTGGGTGGCTCAGATGGTTAAGCATCTGCCTTTGGCTCAGGTCATGATCCCAGGGTCCTGGAATCGAGTCCCGCATCGGGCTTCCTGCTTCTCCCTCTCCCTCTGCCTGCCGCTCTGCCTACTTGTGCTCTCTCACTCTCTCTGTCAAATAAATAAATAAATAATCTTAAAAAAAAAAAAAAAGAAAGAAATGTGGATGGATTTAAGCCTGAGGACCTTCATGATCACTGAGTGGTCACTACCCAGTCTCATACCATCATGTGCCTGGACAGCAAATGTTATGGGAGCTGTTTTGTAAGCACCTACTGCTCAGTTATCCATTAGAGACTACAGGTTCTGAAGTGCAGGCTGGTTATTGTCTAGCAGAGCTGGAGGCCATACTCTCCATGGCCATTTTACCCAAGACAGAGCCCTGCTTCAATATTCTTGATATTTTTGAGGCTCTTAATTAAAGACTTGTGCCTTCACCTGATGTCAAGAAGCACACACCCCAGAGTATCTTCGTTGTGTCTCACCCACCCCTTTGGACATGACCCCTTGGACTTTGGTGATGGCTCAGGTCATCCTGGATTGGCAGGTCTGGTTAGTTCTCCTTAGCCCGCATACTATGGCCATTCTAACTTGATTGTAGCATGCTCTACTCTTTAGGTGAAAACTTCAAGCATAACCACGGGGTTGGGTCAGGCTATTTATGACAATCTGATCTCATTTTTAAAGTTACTTAAAACTTTTACCAAAATTAGAAGGCTATTAAAGGAAACAAATAAACAAACAAGCAAACAAACAAACCCAGTAGTCCCCTGCTCTATTCCTCTGTAAACTTTTGAGTATAATGTTTAGTCCTTGATTTATCAAATTTTATCATTTTCTACTTTTTATTGGCTTTTTATCATGAAGAGGAGGACTTCATATCCTTATATGATCCAATATCCTTGCTTTCCCTCCTGTTCTCAAAAGAATTTGATAATTATATCAAAATGTTTAGTTAAAGCAATGTAAAATGTTTGCCTGATTTTCTGTCTGGTATTTTGTGATTACACTTCCTTTCTTGTTCAAAATATTTTGCTTCTTGGAGTTAATCGTTAACTTTATTTCCCCCCACCTACTTCTTTGCCTGTGTTCTTAACACTAATTATTTTCCAAGTTTCCAACTCCAGTGACTATTATTTCTCATCCAGTCTAAAGCATCGGCTTTTCTTTGTCCTTGGAGATGTTCCTCTGGGAGTCCTCTGTCCTCTGGCTCCTGTGTGACCCAGCTGTGCCCTAGGCATGCTCTACAGATGTGCTCCCGGCTCTTCTCTTTGCTTCTCTCTTGAGATGTGTTTCTTGTTTCCTAAATCTCACCTCTTTCTCATCCTTGGAATAATGCCCTGATTTCAGTAGAACATATCCTTCAGTAGTTTCTTAAGAAAGCATGCATGAGAAATATTTTTTGAGACCCTGAAAGTGTTGTATTATTATCTCTTCACACATAACTTTTGATTTGACTGAATGTAGCATTCTGGGATGCAAATATTTATTCAAAATTTGAAGCTGTTGCTCCATGGACTCCTAGCTTTGACTATGTTATTGAGAAGTCAGATGACATTCATATTTGCAATCATTTGACGTGAACTAGTTATTTATGACTTGAGGATTTTAGTATCTTCTCTTTATCCCCAGTGCTCTGAAATTTCACATCAGTGTAACTTGACATGGGGGTTTCTTTATTCATTGTGCTATACATTCAATAGGCTTTTATAATCTGAATATGTCTCCCAGTTATGAGAATATTTTGTGCATCAGTATTTTGATAATTTCTCTTTTATTTTACCATGTTCTCTTTTTCTGGAACTCAATTATACAGTGGTTAGACTTCCTGAGCTGATTGATACTCAAATTTCCTCATATCTCCTACTGTTCATCTTTTTGTTTAGCTTTCTGAGAAAGTCTTTTGACTTTACATTCCAAAATTTTTATCGAATTTTTTTCTGTTGAATCTCTTATTCAGCTTTCACATTGTCAAATTGTAATCATTCTAATTTGTTTTCTATTCCTTAAAAAACGTAGCATTCTGTTCTTTTGCTATGAAGAATATTTTCTCCCATCTCTCTAAGGATATCAGTTACATACATTCAAAGTTTTCTTCTCCCTTCACTGTCTTGATTTCCTCTGAGTTCCTTTTGTTAGTTTGTTTTGGTCTTGATTTTCCTTATTGGAGGCTTACTTCTGGTGTTTTGGGTCTGATTATCTTGGAGCAGATTGGTCACTTTTTGGGAGGGGAGAAGCAGGGCTTTTCAACTATGATGTGACTGGATAGGGATCCAAGTGCTCATGGGAAAACCCTACCTTGAGAGTGTAGTGTCTGTAAATACCGAGCGTCAGTCTTTAGAGATCTTTTCTCTGGGTATAGTCTGTTTCCCCAGGTAAGAATCCTCCAGTTTCCTGCCTTGTCCTAGTGCCTCTCATTTGAGTCTTTCCAGGGATCTGAGGCCTGACTTGGCTGGCTTCTCACTGGCTTCCTTCTGCAGGCCCTTGCTGTTCTGCTTTATCAGCTCTCATCATTTCATTTGATCCTTTCTAGCTTAGAAATGTTGGCTGACATTTCTTGTCCACCTGGATCTTTTTCTCTCTCTTTTTCCTTATGGAAATCACATACACACATATCACTTTCCTGTCCTTTGAAGTAGGGTATTAGGAGGGAAGCAGAGATAAGACCTGTGCTCACTCTCCCGTGTTTAACCAGATGTCATCATTTGCTATCTCAGTGAGAGCTTACTGAGCATAGTTTAAATTTCCCTTGCTGTCTTGGCCACCCACGTGGATATTAATTGCGGTGTGTACAAGTCTTTGAGAGGCTCTTCAGGCATGTATGGTCATGGGTACCTGTACTAAGTGTTCCCTGACCACTGTATTTAAAACAATTATATCTGCTTTTTGTAGGTATTGCTTTCATTCATTTATTCATCCATCCAATCATGCATTCATTTAACATTTATTGTGCATATACTATGTACCCAGCACTGGGTATATAGCAACGAACCAGATAAAGTTCTGACTTCTTGAAGTTTTCTGTTTTCTCCTTTGGGCTTTCACTTCTTGTCATTGTCAGTGCTCTTGCCTGTTTCAGCTAATTTTCTCCTTCTAATGTGTTGTGAGCCCAGCAAATAGAGCAAACAAGTCACTAGGCCAGTGTAGCAAGGAAGAATAAATTGATGGTGAGCCTGGGCCTATCAGGTTCTGGGAGGCATAAAATGTATGGACTTTATAACATCAACTTATGCTCTTCATGGGTTCTTTCTTTCTGCGGTCCTTTTGATTCATGGTTATATTTTTGATAGTTAAAATAGTCAGAAAAGGGACTTCTAAGTATAGAGCTTGTTTAGGATCAAGGAATTTTAGAGCTGGGGGATATCTTTGAGGGCATGCAATAAAATCTTTTTATTTTATAGTTGTGTTAGTTCATGCCAAGAGAGGTAAAAAGAATTGCTTAAGGTCACATGGTTGGTGAGTGACTGATCCAAAGCTGGAACTGGGATCCCTGGGGGCTTTGCACGAAGAAACGTTCAGATGTATAATCTTCAGAAGTATGCATGGAAAATTAGCTGGCAGTTCAGCTAGTGGGAAATGACAATAGTGATGAGGCTGCCTCTTCAGAAGGAAGAAAGCGGATCTCATTAGAATACCAGGGCATCTTCAGCTTGAGCCAACCCGAGGCTGGGGCAGGAAGAGCTTTAATATCCGCACCCCTCTGCTGTGTAATGTTAATTACATTTTTCACTTCAGCTTAACTGGAAAAAGAGCTTGAATTTATACTGCACACGATTTTTACGTGATTTCTGCTGATCACTGTTTAACAAGGTATTCCACAGGAGAGGTTTGTTAGCTTTAATAGCCCTTAAATTACTTATGGCAATTACCTGCCTCACTTTCAACTCCACGGAGGTTATTAAAATGCTCTCATGGCAACTGTAAAGAAATATAAAAATAGGTAAAGATGAAATTATGCCCTTTCCCTGAAGGCATTTTCTTGGAATGTATTTGCATTGCTTTTATACAAGGGGATGCATTTAGTTCAAGATAAATATCCTAACCACAGAGGCTTAATCAACCTAAAAGCAGACATATCTCATTAAAAAAACTTTTTTTCTCATCCCACAGGTTTATTTCAGTGCTGTCCTCGCAGAGGTAACTGGGAAATATTTCAGCTGAGATTTAATAAGCATTTGCTGAGCCTCTAGCATATGCAAGCCCCTCTGCCAGATAATGTCACAGATGCTATTTCATCTGAATTCAAAGCACCCCTGCGAGCGATGTGAAATTCTACCTATTTCACAGATAAGAAAACCTAGGTTCATAGAAGTGAAGTGAAAATCATAAGGTCACAGAGCTAGTGAGTATAATAGATGGGATTCCAATTCAACCTCGATTCCAGCATGATTTACACTATATCACCACTAGCACCTACTAACTGTATGACCTTACCTGTAAGCAGAGCTACTTCTGTGGTATGGTTTGCAGGACTCCAGGGAGGTGTTTTTTCTTCTAGCTGATCACTGAAATGCCATCGCTTCTTAGAGTCCTATAGGCTCACATGCTTTCTTTCTGGGATTCTCTTGTAGAAATCAAATCCCAAATTCAAGTAAAGCTTTACATGAGTCTCTAACCCCTAATGCCTTGCTTACTCGAAGTGCGGTCTGTGGGCCAGTAGCATTGGCATCACTGGGAAAAAGTAGAATCTCAGGCCCCACCCCAGACCTACTCAGTCGGAATCCACATTTTAACAAGATCCGCAGGTGATGTACATGAACAGTCAAGTTTGGGAAGCACTGTTCTAGTATGAGGGAGTTTGCCAGAGACTTCTGTTTGAGGGTATTGATCATGTGGAGGCGTATGGAGAGAGGGAGAGAGGCCTCAGCAGAGGGGAGAGTCCTGCTTCATGGAAGGACCTCGCTTATGGATCCCATCTACATCCTCATCATGTCTGGGATCCGCTCTGAGTAACTAATGCAGGAGGAAAACAGTGCATGCATATGTGTACGGCAAGCATTTCCTTGCAATGCCTGTTGTGAATATTTCCTTAGAAATGGCCTGCAGCACGGACGCCTGGGTGGCTTAGTCAGTTAAGCATCTGCCTTTGGCTCAGGTCATGGCCCCGGGGTCCTGGGATCGAGCCCCGCATCGGGTTCCCTGCTCAGCGAGGAGCCTGCTTCTCCCTCTGCCTGCTGGCCCCCCGGCTTGTGCTCTCTCTCTCTCTGACAAATAAATAAATAAAATCTTAAAAAAAAAAGGTTTAAGAAATGGCGTGCAGCATTTTCGTGTGAAATGGGCAGAAGTGTTTCTGCCTCCTGTGGTTAGGAAGACCTCTCCAAGCCATGCCTCCCTAGCCTTTGCTTTTCATCCTGTCCTCTCCCTGGGCTCCAGTGTCTCTCTCTGACGTATTTCTCAGCATCAGAATCCAAAAGTCTCACAGGAGCTTCTAACTCAAAATACCTAACTCCAAATGCATCACCTTCCCCCATCTCCTTCAACAGAGCTGTGTTTCCCAGGGGTCGATGGGGACATTGATTTATTAATCCAGTCAATCATTCTGCAAGGAGTTATTATACAGGTGCTATGAGCTGGTCACTGTTAATGATCCTGTTTTTAAAGACTGACACCCTGTAACACACAAACACAATTACACTGCGATGTGCTAAGAGTAAGGTTAGGCCGCACTGTTCCGTTCAGCATTAGCTGCATGTAGCCACAGAGCACTGGAAATGTGGCCGGGGTGATTGAGATGTGCTGTAAGTGTACAAGACACACCATTCTGGAGACTTCGAATGAAAAAAAAATGAATGCAAAATACCTCAGTATTTTATTTTTATTTATTTATTAAAGATTTATTTACTTTTTTGAGAGAGAGCACGAGAGATCATAAGCAGGAGAGGGAGAGAGAATCTCAAGCAGACTCTGCACTAAGCTCAGAGTCCGACTCGGGGCTTGGTTTCAGACCCTGAGGTCACAACCTGAGCCCAAACCAAGAGTCGGTTGCTTAACTGACTGTGCCACCCAGACGCCCTCTCGATATTTTAAAAATATATTTTTTGAAGATTTATTTATTTTAGAGAGAGAGAGAAAGTGGCAGAGGGGCAGAGGGAGAGAATCTTCAAGCAGTCTCCTCGCTGAGGGAGGAGCCAGACACGGGGCTTGATCTCATGATCCTGAGATCATGACCTGAGCAGAAACCAAGAGTCAGACTTTCAACACACTGAGCCACCCAGCTGCCCCTCATTGTTTTTATTGATTACATGTTGAATTGATCCTGTTTGGGATATATTGGGTTAAATAAAATGTATTATTGAAATTAGGTTCCCCTGACTCTTTTTAAAATCCTGTATCTAGACAATTTAAAATTACACATTGGCTGGCATTATATTTCTATTGGGTTGTGCTCCATATGGGTTCTAGAGTGTAGTGGAACCACAGAGTCAGGGAAAGTTTTGAAAGGGTGAAGGGGCAATAGGAGTTCTCTAGATAAAGGAGAGAGTTCTCTATGGCTTTAGTGACCAGGAAAGCCGGTGCATTGAGATGAAAGGAAATTAACAGAACTACTGCTTTTCCATTCCCAGCAACCATATCGCAGTGGGGGAAGGTGGGAAGCTTCACGATGTGTCCAGCCAGAGAAGCCGAGTGATCTCTTACACAGTCACATTATCAAATCGAGCCCTGCCTCCCACCTGGTTGTTCTACCACAGGGCTCCCTGAAGAATCACCCTCACTTTCCTGCACTCCCCTTGAAGTGGGAGCCCTCACTTCTGAGTGCAGGCTGCAGTGTGAGAGAGTGAAGTAAAATTCATTTCCGGCTGCAGATGGAGGGTTAAGGATAGTTCGAGGTTTGTGTGTGTTCTTCTGTTGTCTCTGCTAAATGGTGACTTAAAATCAATTATAATCAAATGGAAAGAGGCAGAAGTTGCTGATTCCTGAGTCTTTGGGGCAGGGCGGGGGAAGGGAGGGACGGAGGCTGGGATTTCTCTCTCTCATTTTTTCCCCCCATTCGATAAAACCTGACACTTGAGATCCCAGGTTTACCACGTGGTTGAGAGTTCTGAGGTGCGGCACGTTTTTAGAAGGTGGGAAACTTCTACCCCAAGTCTGTAACAGTGAGGGCTATGGGATGGCACGGGGGTCGGGGGGCAGGCCCATCTCTCAGTAGAGCAGCACCTGGGGGTCTGTTCATCTCTCTTCTGTTTTGGGCAAACACAGGGTTCCCCTGGGAGGTCCCAGGTCTACAGAAGGCGAAAGGATGAGACAGGGGCCAGCAACCTAGGTAACCTTCCAACTGATGGACTCTAGATTGGTCTTTGAGCTTGAGAGAAAGATCTCGTAGGGGAGAATAACCTGAGATTTTTACCTGTAGACTGAGAGCTGGTTCTGGATAAAATGTGCAGTTTATTCAGTAAACATTTATCAAGTTATTTCTCTATGCCAGGAACTGCTGTGGGTGGAGGAAAAGGAAGGAAAACACCATAATCCTGTGAGGTAGGTATTTTTGTCCCTATCTGATGGATGAGAAAACTGAGGTTACATTCTTTGCTCCAAATGGTCTTAAACTCCAAGTCACTAACCAGGGCTTCACTGTCTTATCCTCTCCAAAGCCTCCCCTGACACCCTTTGCTCGTTCTGTCCCTTTCCACTCTGTCGAGGCCCCCAGGTCCACGTTGGTCCTGAGAGGGAGGGGTTGGGAGAGGCGGCTGAGCGGGCTCTGAGCACCCCCCTCCCTCTCAGTGTGTGTTGCAAGGGGTAAGCCGTGGCGGTCAGGTCTTGAGTAAGCAAACTTAGCAAATCCTGCCGAATGCCCTCCTCCAGACAGCTGCTTTTTGGGGTGAAGGGAGGAAAGACTACTAACAACACAATTCTCTTTTTTTGTATTCTTCTTTCTTCTGTGACTTGGTATCTCTGGGACTGACTACAAATGTGTTTATGATATAAAGTAAAATTTCCCCTAGTTTATCATATAATACAGCATAATCCCCAACCCCCAGCCAACCAAAGCACCTGGAGAGCACACAGTTCTTCTACGCTCTGGCTGCCAGATGTCTGAATCCAACCCTGAGAAGTCAGCTTTGAATTTTCAGGAACCAAACTGTGAAAGTATCAGACATATAAGTAGAATAAGTTTATACCTTTTTGACTGATAAATATTTATCAAGTGTGCGAGGTATTTTTGCTGAAACCATCTGGCAAGTCTGCCTCTCCTCTCTGCTCCTTCAGACAGGCCAGAGGTTGACGTCTGACGACCCCTTCTGGGCTGAATATTTATATCCACCCCACCCCCATTAATATGTTGAAGTGCTAATCCTGAATGTGATGGCATTAACAGGTGGGATTTGGGGGAGGTAATTAGGTTTAGATTAGGTCATGAGGGTGGAGCCCCATGATGAGATTAGTGTCCTTATAAGGAGAGGGAGACAGTGGATCTCCCTTTCTCCTTCCTGTGAGGACACAACAGAATAGCAGCATCCGCAAACCTGGGAGAACCCCTGATCTCGGACTTTCTAGCCTCCAGAACTGTGAGAAATAAATGTCTGTTGTTTAAGCCGCCCAGTGTTGGCATTTTGTTGTGATAGTCTGAGTTGATCAAGACAAGACCTAAATACCACGCCAAGGTGAGCACGAAAGAAAGCAAGGATTCAACCGTCAGAGAGAAAAGGCAGCTAAGGAGGACTGTCGAAATCCCATTCTGCCCCTTGTTTGGCAGATGTGGAGAGTGAGCCCCGAAGAGGGGAAGTGGCAGAGTAACCTAGCCTGTGGTAGGCGAGGCCGGGCTGGGAGCAGGGCTCCTGAGGGCTGGCTCAGCCCCTCTCTTAGGGAGGGTGCCACGAAGCTGCTTTCAGAGGTTGCTTCAGTCAGGAAGCAGAGAACATGAAAATCCCATAGCCTTTTTCATCGAAGAGAACTCAGTCTTTGCTCTGAGCTAGGAGCACTGTGCTGTGTGGAGGAGCTCACGCAGGTCTGGAAAGAAACTTGGCATTCAGCTCCACACTCCACCATGGAGAGGTTTTGTTACCTCAGACGAGGCTCTGAAATTTTCGGTACCTCCCTCTCCCTGTCAGTGGATGAGGGGCCTGTTGGACTTGCTGGATTAATCAGGTGAGGTGTGGAGAGATGTCAAGAGACCCTCTGGAGAATCCCAATCAATACCACACGTGAAAACAAAGCAGGCTTTGAAGCCCCTGAGTTCACAAAGGAAAGTTTCTTTGCTGCTAAGACAAGTTAGAACAACACAAAAGTGGTTAAAACTAGTTCAGAAATTTTCTTTGTTCCCTTCAGAAAGCTTTGGCTTTGGAGAGGGATTTTCCCATAGTACATCTGGGCATATATGGATCAATATGAGGAGGAGAGAAACATGAAGGTAAACAAGTGTGCCTTCTGTTGCTTGATTGCAAATCTGGAAAGCTCCCTCTCTCTGTCCTGGCACCGAGGACTCATGGTCCTGACTGTTGATGGCTACCAAGTTGAGCCCACTCTTCCTGAGCCTGGGCTCTCATTCTGGAACTTTCCTCCTTCTACCCCAACTTATATATGCCTTGTCTATCCACCTTCACCCCCATTCCTTCAAAGCCTTGGTCACAAGGCTTAAAGCTTGTTAGGTAGCCAGATCCTGTTCAAGTCTGTTGTGTTGGGTATCAATGCTTTACTCACAACAGAGGCTAATGCTCTGTGGTTTGGGACAAGTGATTTACTGCCTGGAAGCCTCCATTTTCTTATCTGTGAATAACTGAACCTTGCTAGGTGGCAAGATTCAAAACCCATGTGAATTAATGAATGAATGAAAGGGTCCTTGTCGGGGCACCTGGGTGGCTCAGTTGGTTAAGGGTCTGCCTTCAGCTCAGGTCATGATCCGAGGGTCCTGTGGTTAGCCTGCTTCTCCCTCTCTCTCTGCCACTCCCTCTGCTTGTGCATGCACTCTCTCTCTGTGTCAAATAAATAAATCTTTTTTAAAAAAGGGTCCTTGTCAAACTGTAGCATGCCTTATAAAATGTAAGATAGCATTATTAAACACTTAGTTTAAAGAAGTAATTTTCTGAGTTCATGTCACATCAAGGGAAAGATAATTATTGCTAGGTGCCCCCCCAGTGTACCTTCTGACTTGCCCAAGTAGGCCCTGCATTTCTCCACCTGTGCCTCAGTCTTTCCTTACTCTGTTTAATCCCTCTTCTAGAGATAGGAGGGAGTGCCCAAGGTGACCTAACCCTTCATGAGCTCTAACATAGAGATGGAGCACTGATGAGCCAAGGCAAGCCTTATGCGAGCCTACCCAGAGTGGAACTGGGGGCAGCCATGGGAGAAGAATCAGAATGCTTTGTCATTTACTCCTTCCAGGGGCCCACTTGAGCCCTGGACTGAACTGTCTTGGGAGCAGATGTTGAGCGGGACTTTTTGATTGCCCAGAATTGGTACTAGGGGTCCAAAACTGACGTTGAAGAGGTACCAAAGGAGCCACATTCTAAAGAGAGAAGTTAAAAATGCATCCCTCTCCTGGCCCAGCCTTACGGAGAGGTGGCAGCTATCCTCGGGCAATGTTCCCCCTTGTGGCTGTGCAGGAATTCATTGCCCTGAGAGGACATTGTGTGTGTGTGTGTGTGTGTGTGTGTGTGTGTGTGTGTGTGTGTGTAAGAGTTATCAGTGTCCAGAGCCTCAGGACCTGAGGGCCCTAGGAAAGGTGCTTCCCTGCCCTCCCTACAGGGGAGAGGAGGGAGTGTACTTTCCTTTCCCTAAGGCTGAAGGAAGACAGGGGAGGGCTCCAAGAATATCACACGTGAAGATTTTAGGTGCCTGCAAGAAGGGACAGATGATGTTTCATTTTCTAGAGGGATGCTCATTACTGATCTGTTCTGGGCCATGTGTGCAAGGGACAAGATAAGTGTCATAGAAACAGTCTGCATTCACGTTTGGTGGGCAAAGATGTGAGGATTTCCTGTGGGCCAAGGAAACCAGAGGGTTCAGCAAACAGGGCTGCCAGAGGACCCTAGCAGAAGATACTGTTGGGCCCACTCCTGGTGACGGTCTGCAGGGGGTGGGTGGCGGGGAGCTGGAGCTCCCTCTCCCCCAGCGAACTGTGCTCAGGGAGTCTTTACAAGAAGCCCCTGTATGGGGTCCCTATGGGAGAGCAAGCGCTTGGTTTCCCACCACATGGGGGCCACTTTCTGCTTGCCAGGAATGCAGCTACACCCAGTAGTGAGAGTGCTCTGTGAATGGCAGTTGAGTAGAGAGACATGTGACCTCACCACACTGAAGAATGAAGGGGGGAGGAGGCACCCGGAGCTAGACCAGGTGCTCCTCTCTCTCCTTTGCTCCAAGAGTCAGGGTCCCTGCTCAGTCCTGTACTAGCTGAAAGATGGAGTGTGAGAAAGGTTTAAAACTGGACTGAATAAGTTTTAATAACCAGAAGTGTCCCCCAAGTAATAAATTCTGTTCAGCTGTCCTTAAGAAGTCTGCTTTCCAGCGGGCAGGGATAAAGCAGTTAAATAAAGAGAAGGGTTTGTATTTGCACCTCCCATTGAGCTGTGACACCTCAGTAAACCACCTGCATGGGGGAAAAGGGGCAGTGGGAAGGAGATAAGATGGCAAGAGCATCTCAGGTATTCATTTCGTGGCCCACCGGCCTCTGTGTCCTGCTTTCCTTCCCTGCTAAAGCACTGAGTTTGTCCCAAAGACCTAACATAATGACCAGTCCATCAGAAGTAGGTTCCAGCACATGGGACTATTGAGGTCCCTTGCCCCTGACATGTCTCTGGCAGCAGCAGTAAGAGGAACCTGAAGGGTTAAGTCCTGAAGTCCCCAGAGTCCTCAGAAGTGTCTAGAGGCAGATGTCCTGAGGTCCTGCTCAGAAGGTCACTGGCCAGGCTAGATGTGAGGTCAGCGGAAGGCTCCGGACTTCTGCTCAGGGATCAGCTGTCAGCTCTCCTGGTCCCTTGGTCTTGATCCAGGCACCTGTGTTATTTTGTAGCCCCCAGGACTTCGATTGTCCTTCAGATGGATGGTCCCTTAACCAAGGAGCAGCCTTGAGTGGGCACCGCCTCTGGCTCCCTGGCTGATGCTTGGTTTTGGGGTTGCAGCCCCAGGAGCGCCACCTTGACAGATTATCCTGAAAGGTGTTAGGGGACTGCAGGCCACAAGGTGGCAGCAGAGGACTAGCCTGGTCTGAGGTTCCTTGCTGGCGGAGTCGGGAGACCCCATGGGGGTAGGGAGGTGGAGTTTCCTAACCACAAGGGCAGGTTGGAAAGGAAAAGGAGTGCCAGCATTTCAGCGGGCCGGGACGTCAGTTCTAACAGGTGTAGAAAGATTCCAGAACGGTGTTGAGATGAAACTTGAATAGAAAGACTAATAATCACGAATGTTTACTGTGACCTTGGCACTGTGCTTAACACTTAACATACATTACATGATCCGTTTCTTAGAACATTCTTATAATTATCCCTATTCTACTTGTGGGAAAATAGAGGTTCAGATTAATGAAATTACTTGCCCAAGTTCACACCGCTATTAGGAGCCAGGGGTAAAATCAAGTCTGTCTGACTTTAAAGCCTGAGCCCTTGAACCTGTGTTAAACAGTTCAAGTGTCAGGATAGACCAGTGGTTCTCAAAATGTGTTTCTGGGAGCCCCAGTAACTGGCATTACTCAGTGACTTGTTTGAAATGCAAACTCTCAGGCCCCACCCCAGGTCTACTGAATTGGAAACTCTGAAATAGGCTCAGCAATCTGTGTTTTTGTAAAGCCCCCCGAGGGGTTCTGATGCCAGTTCAAGTTTGGGAACCACTAGCGTAGACAGTAGTCCTACCTGCTTAAATGCTGGGCTGTGGCTTTGCTTCTGGGAGTCCCCTCACTGTGTAGTCATTGCTCTGCCCTGAGCTGGAATAACCTGGCTCCTGACTTGAGGCCAGCTGGCCCCAAAGATAAAGTAGATATTTTAGGGTTGCCCCGATTCTGCCCCTGACTTGCCAACATTTCTTTCTCACCTTCAGCTGTGGGGAAAAAACGTCTTTGTGGAACTTGGAACTTTTCTCTTCATTAACATGACGAACAGGCTCCCTCTCTCAAGGGCAGCCGGGTGAGACCAGCCTGGAATTTAGAATCTCCTTTATAAATAAAGTCTCAGCTTTAAGCATTAATGAAAGACATGGGATCATTATGGCGCCATTCATTTCTGATCTTGCCAATTCAGTAGCTGGAGAGTGTCTTCTATCTTCACTCCTGCCACTAATTATGGAACTCTGCCCTCATGTGCGGTAGTTCAGGTTTTTAGCAAAATCGTATTCATCTAAAAATATTATGTAATATGTAAGACTGGAGAAAAGACTCCAAATTGTTAATATTTGTCTGTCTAGCTAGGAATTTCTGGGTGATTCTTCACTTCTTTCTTTATGCCTTTATTTATTTATTTTTAACTTTGAAGTGTGTGTAACTTTTTCAGGAGGAGAAGAAAATAATAAACAAATCTTTTAATCTGGAAGGTGAACCCAACGGAATGAAAGTTAGAAGCCTGAAATTCCTGATGGGGCTGATCTGACTAGGGAAGAGCTGTTTGAAGTTATCGTATAACCATTTAAAGGGGAAAAAAAACCTCATTAATTTTCACTTTCTTCATTTGGAATTTATGATCACATCCATAGGAGGTAGGAGCCCTTTCTGCTGAGACTACAAAAGGACATTACGGACAAGACAATGTTTAGGAGAACAGATTGTTTACATGGAGCTTGAACTACCTTCGACATTCTCATTGATGTGCTTATTTTATACTTTTCTTACATATTCACTAGATTATAGGTAGTAACCCTCTGCATTAGCACCTATCTCTGGCCTTGACATCGGAGTGTAAGATGTATCAGTATATCAACCATACCAGTATACCAAGTCTATCAAGCTCTAAATAGTCATGAATGTTTTTTATCCAGACAGATGCGCAAATCCTGTCTCCAGGCTGAATCCCAGACATTCAACGGGCTGGACATTTGCTACGGAAGAACCAAAGCAATAAGATCTCCTGACGTGACCACCTCTCAGAGAATGGGCTTCTGGACATTTCAAACCTCTTTAGAAGCCAGGCAGCCTTGGGGAGGTGGAGATAGCCTGAGGGCAAACTCGTCATTATCAAAGCATCCTTCCTCTGATGTCCACAGACCTCAAAGGCACGCTGGTTCCCGGACTCGCATTAGGTCTCCGGTAAGCCTTTGAGGACAGAGGGCCTCAGCAATGGCATCTGTAGTATGCGCCAGTGGATCCCCGTGAGCTAAGCTGCTGAGGAAGCCCCTGTCCTTGCCAGAAGGGAAAGTGCCTCCTTCTGAGGAGTCTGGGAGGACTGAGCAGGAATACGGAGCCCTCCTCTTTGGGACTCTGGGCACACAGGACTCGAGACTGCAAGATGTGTATGACTGAACACCATCTCATGCACACGTCTGTCTCTTGCTTGCCTCCCTCATTAGAATATAAGCTTCCTAAAAGCCAGACCTTGTCTCTCAACTTCAAGCTGGTATCCTCAGTATCTAGAACATAGTGGATAATACTCAATAAATACGCACTGAATGAATGTGTGAAAGGTATCATAAACTCTATGTTTTTGGCATTTATTGACACTTCTGTTAAGTTAGGGCACTTTCCTAATAATTCAAGCAATTATATTTTCTTTTCAGCAACAGCATATAAGAACTCCAGTAACCAGGGTACCAGTAGGGAACATCTAAAATGATGCTGAGAAGAAGTTTTCTTGCTACAAAAACCCCATGGACCCTTTACATCTAAGAACTTCAAAACAGTGGTTCAAACTTGTTTATTTTGTTAGCAGAGAGCTCTTTCTTCAGTGGAAATCTGAGGCAGAGACCCAATATATAAACAAGATAAAAGTGGGGATGCTCAGGTTCAAGCTGGAGGGGAGGGCGGGGGAGGCTCTGAGCCCACCCCCTTCTTTTCTTCCTCTGGGGAATCCCAAAGCAGCTCCCTGCCACACCTGGGACGGTGGCTCTCAGACTTGGCTGCCTATTAGAATCACCTGGGCAGCTTTAAAACCCCAGATGTCCAATCACATCCCAAGAGCTGCCAATGCCTGGCGGCAGAGGGGCAAGTGATGCCCGGGTTCCGTTGGTTGTTGAGAGCACGCACACGATTTTGTTTGGTTTTGCCTTTGTCTTAGAACATTGTTGAGAGAGTGTAGGACTCAGAGTCAGAAAGAGCAAAGTTCAAATCCCAGCTCTACCACTTTCTAGTTCTGTGCATTTGGACTAATTACTTTAGTCCTTTATGGACAAAAATCCATGAGAGAATAAAGTCTATCAGAGCAGGGATATCGCCTATCTTGTTTAATCAGTGTATCTAGTATCGACACGCAGGATACTCAATAAGCATTAGTTCAATTAATGAATAAGTCATTAATTATTCATGGACCCAGGATGGATTGCATCTAGGTTTTATTTATTTTTTTAAGACTTTATTTATTTGTTTGTCAGAGAGAAAGAGAGAGAGAGAGAGCTTGAGCAGGGGGAGAGGCAGAGGGAGAAGCAGGCTCCCCACTGAGCAGGGAGCCCGAGGCGGGACTCGATCCCAGGACCCTGGGATCATGACCTGAGCCGAAGGCAGACGCTTAACCAACTGAGCCACCAAGGCGTCCTGCATCTAGGTTTTAAAGGTTCCCAACACTGTGATCCGAAGAATGTTAAGTGCTGTTATCACGTGGTCACCTCCTGCCAGGTTCTCAAATGCACAAGACCTAGTTCCGCTCTTGTTCTCCTTGAAAGGGGAACCCTCCTACACTGTTGGTGGGAATGCAGGCTGGTGTAGCCACTCTGGAAAACAGTATGGGGGCTCCTCAAAAAGTTGAAAATAGAGCTACCCTAAGACCCAGCAATTGCACTACTGGGTATTTACCCCAAAGATATAAATGTAATGATCTGAAGGGGTATGTGCATCCCAAAGTTTATAGCAGCAATGTCCACAATAGCCAAACTATGGAAAGAGCCAAGATGTCCATCAACAGATGAGTGGATAAAGAAGATGTGGTGTATATATACACAATGGAATATTGAACAGCCATCAAAAACAAAACAAAACAAAACAAAACATGAAATCTTGCCATTTGCACCAACGTGGATGGAACTAGAGGGTATTATGCTAAGGGCAATAAGTCAATCAGAGAAAGACAAGTATCATATGATCTCACTGATATGAGGAATTCTTAATCTCAGGAAACAAACTGAGGGTTGCTGGAGTGGTGCGGGGTGGGAGGGATGGAGTGGCTGGGTGATGGACACTGGGGAGGGTATGTGCTATGGTGAGCGCTGTGAATTGTGTGAGAATGATGAATCACAGACCTGTGATAATATATTATATTATATATTATAATATAATAATTATATATTATATATTATAATATATGTTAAAAAAAAGAGAAGATAGTAGGAAGGGAAAAATGAAGGGGGGGATATCGGAGGGGGAGATGAACCATGAGAGACTATGGACTCTAAGAAACAAACTGAGGGTTCTAGAGGGGAGGGGGGTGGGGGGATGGGTTAGCCTGGTGATGGGTATTAAAGAGGGCATGTATTGAATGGAGCACTGGGTGTTGTATGCCAACAATGAATCATGGAACACTACATCAAAAACTAATGATGTACTGTATGGTGACTAACATAACATAAAAAAAAAAAATGTTCTCTGTGGCCCCATAAAGAATGTTCTCCTCTGTGGCTCCTTTCTGCCAATTGTGCAGGGATCTCTCCTGGGCAGGGAGGCCTGCCTTGGCCTAGTGTCACCTGTGACAGCCTGAGGAGGTCTGTCATCATCACCTGGGGTGTAGTTAGGGGCTCCGTTGGCTCTCCTATAAAGCTGTATCTCCCAACTTAGCTCCTGTCAGTATTAGATAGATATTTTGGCCACCATCTTTCTTTTGTGTCTGATTTCTCAATTTGTTCACAGCCCAGGTAAGGAAAGTGAGTACTATTTTTGAAACGACCTCTTTGAGACTCCAACAGCAGACACTCCACGGCATTTGGCTTCATTTTGTGTATGTTTCTAAATAAGGATTTCACTTAGCTTCCATCAAGCAAAAATATGAAGCCTAGAATGTCTACACATGGAAGATTTAGCAGCAGGCCCCATGCTGGCATCCTCAAGAACAAGGCACAGGGCAGGGGTGGAGGACTAATGAAACATGACATTTCTGGAGCGCTTGCTCAGTAAAAACTCATGCATGGTCCCTCAGCTGGTAAGGATTTGAACCATTCTGTGAAAACCTGTCCAGGCTGAGTGCCTGGGGCATGGTAGAGACTCAACAGATGGGTAGGTGCAAGAGATAATGAGTGGATAAACTGGTGAATGAACAAGAGAAATTGGGAAACAAATGAGGGGAAAATGGAGGTAGGAACAAAAAGGGAGAAGGAAGAGGAGATGAAATTCAGACACATTTGGAGGGTCATCATTATTGCCAGCTCTCATAGCAGGCTCTTCCAAGTACAAATGGCTTAATTCACCTTAAAACACTTTGTCTTTCAAGATTCTTAGGGCCAGTGAGCTTGCTCCCTAGCAAGCTAACAATGCAAGATAGATTGAGAAATTGATACAAGTGGTTTCTGCTCGGTGAGAACAAGATGACACTTAAAAAAAATGTCACAGTAGAGCTGTGAAAATGTCAGCATGGTCACAGATGCCTCCTCCCACTCACTCACCTGGGAGGCACAGTTTATAAAGTCTGTAGACTGTTTTTATTTTACTGTTTTGGGAAACTTCTTGAGGTAGGCAGAATAATTATTGTTATCTTCATTTTATAAATCAGTAAATAGAAGTGCATGAAAATCAAAACAATCATCCAAAGATTCAATGGCTATTAAGGGGAGGTCACTGGAGATCAAATCTAAAACTTCTGATGTGGGGTGCCTGGGTGGCTCAGTCAGTTAAGCATCCGCCTTTGACTCAGGTCATGATCCCGGGGTCCTGGGGTGGAGCCCTGCATCGGGCTCCCTGCTCAGCGGGGAGTCTGCTTCTCCCTCTCCCTCTGCCCCTGCTCATGCTCTCTCTCTCTCAAATAAATAAATAAAATCTTTAAAAAAAAAAAAAAAAAGAAAGAAAGAGTCAGCCCCTGGATGAACTGAATTTGTGGTCTCAATTCCTGGTCAAGTTCTGCAGGGCTGATCTTTTTATATTAAAAATAACAAACAAATAAATAAAACTTCTGATGCCATTTCTAGATCAAGATTTATAAATTCATCATCATTATTCTTTCATAGAGTTTGTGACTAGTAACAAGTTGGTCAGGTATCCAAAGTTCATGGTTCCATAACATCTACTCCAGCAACCCTCATCTTTCCGGAGGCTGGTCATACCTGGAATGTGTTGAAGCTAGGGAAGGTGTCTGCATCCTCAGAAGTAGCTTTAGCCAACCGAGGGATGGACCATTTCTTCAGATAAAACTTGGAAAGTCTCAGCCTGTGATTGACATTGCACAGCATGCTATTAGTAGTATCATCTGGGAATTCCTGGTGGACTGGGAGCTGATGACTCATGGCATAGCTCTGGGTTATTAACTGATATGGCCATTACTTTCATGGGAAGGTCTTGAGTTCTTATCTTTTTAAAAGATTTATTTATTTATTTATTTATTTATTTATTTATTTATTTATTTATTTAAAGTAGTCTCCTTACCCAGCATGGAGCCCAATGCGGGGCTTGAACTCACGGCCCTGAGATCAAGACCTGAGCTGAGACCAAGAGTTGGATGCTTAACTGACTGAGCTACCCAGGTGCCCTGAGCTCTTATCTTTCTAGCTGCTGATGGAAGCTATTTTAAGGAAAATTAAAGGTTTTGGGGGGGTCAGAGAGTTTTTAAAAATTAGATCTTGTGCACAAACCTCTTTGTGGTAGAGTTCTTGGGGGTGTGAGTGTGTGTGTCTCCTTCCCAGATCATGTTCAAGGCTTGTCTCTGATGTTTGAGACAATAAGTGAGGAAGGTAGGTGACCTCTTCAAACTCTGTCAAAAGACGTAATCATGGAGGCACAATTGAATTAGTCATTTCATTTGGTGTTTTGGTTCAGAAAACAGTATCTGAACAACTTGGTTAAATTCTGTGTTACAGAGGAGAGTGCCATTGGGAAGGGGATAGAGTTGGGGCCATGGCATCTAGGCTGGGTCGAATTATGGCCCTGGCCCCCTGCAGCTTTTGTATTTATTCTCTGGACTTACACTGCCCCAGCGAGGCAGATGGGGCTCGACATCTGTCCCCTGGGCTCTTTGGATGGCCCTGGAGTGGATATTGTTGATTTTTGGCTGCCAACTTCCATTCCTTCCCCTAACAGCACCTCAGTTTCCTTCTGGGAGAATTACTGCTCTGTCTAGTGGGGCAAAAAAGGAAGGAGCTGAACCTCCCACCACAGACCCCTGTGACTGGTCCCCGGGGATCATCTCTCAGCCCTGGATAGTCAGGGAGCAGCATGCGACATACACTAGATCAGTTGGATTTTCTCTCCCCAAACTCTGAATCTGAAACAGAATGATCAAAATTGGAGGAATGCTACGAATCTGTGTTTCTGGCAGCAGCATCCAGTGGCGGGCAGAGAACTGAGTGGTGCTTGTTTTCACACTTTCTAGAGCTGTCCCATTTCTGAGGGCTACAAGCCTGGTTCTCCAGCTTCCTCAACCCCATGAGCACCTCCTCAGCCTTGGATAAATTCTTCTTTGGCTTCAGTTGCTCAGAGTTATATTCTATCCTTTGTGATCACCATACCTGAACTGGAAAAGCCCCTTCACTAGTCCCCTTTCCTCCAGAAATCCTGCACGTTTTTCTAAACAAGCCCAAACCTGAAATTCTTTCAATGCCTCTCTTGCCTACGGGAAAGCTCATGCTCTTCAGCATGGCGGGGAAGTCTCCTTGGGTAGTGCCTCATCTCTCTGAACTTTTTTTTCTTTATAAAATCTTCAACCTTTTCCCTCCTAAGACTGACTACTCTGTACGCAATTTCTGTTCTTATCCACTTATTTGAATCTCCATGACCCTAGTAAATGAACTTCCCTTGAAGGGGGGCATTCTATCAGATTCACCTTTGCATTCCTGGTACCTGGGCCCAGCGTAGATTTTCTTTTTGTGTTTTCAGGATGGTCGGATGGGTGAAGGAGTTGTCGCATTCCTTAGGGCACACTCACACACGTGAGTCTGGCACCTGTCCTACACGCCTGGCCTGGAGCATGAACCTGCCTTATAATTAGGGCAATGATCCTGAGAGTCCACAGGGAGTGCAGAAGCCTGTGTGCAAAGGTGGCCACAGCGATACCTCGCTTCCTGTGGACATACGCCTTTGCACTGTGACCTCACCGCTGTTCCCATCAAGAAGTGGGTTTAATTTTCCTCCCACTGAATCAGACCCTGTGACTTATCATGACCAAATGGCTGTGTTTGAACTGACATTGCGGGACTTCTGAACCAGACCTCAAAGAGCCTCTCAATGTCTGCTTTTGCCTTTTTTCCTTGCTGACTCAAGACCACCATGGAAAACAGCTCTGTCCAGCCTGCCAGAGCGTGGGAACCCAGGCTCAACAGCCGACAGCCAGCGCCGATTGCCAGACATGTGAACGGGGCCCTCTTCAAACAGTCCCCCCCGGTCAGGATGCCAAACAGTCGCAGCCAAGTGGGTGACCTTGGGAGAGACCAGCAGAAGCGCCGCCCAGATGATCTTGGCCCGAGTTGCTGGCCCACAGAGTTGTGAGCCAATGGGTAGTCGTTGTTTGGAGCTGCTAAGCTTTCGGTGGTTTGTGATGCAGCAATCAAGAACTGACACAGAGATTTTGGGAAACTTCTTGGTAGATGTAAAGAACAGGGGTGCACTGTCCCCTTCATAGTCCCTATTCTTTAATCATTGTGACTCTTTGCCTCCAGTGTCCACTTAGGGTGCTGACCAATGCTTCAGCTGGTCCCAGTTAACCCCAGGCTCTTTGCCACCTGTATTAATCAGCTCAGGCTGCCAGATCAAAGTGCCACTGAGTGAGGGGCTTAAACAATACAAATGTCTTGTCTCACAGCTCTGGAGGTTGGACGTCCCAGATTAAAGTGTCAGCCGGGTTGTTTTCCTTTACGGCCCTTCTGCCTGGCTGTGGATACCGTCTCCTCTCTGTGTTGTTACATGGGCTTCTCTGTGTGTGTCTGTGTCCTAATCTCTTCTGCTTCTAACAACAACTTTCGTACTGGATTAGGGCTCACCCATAAGACCTCATTTGACCTTATTTACCTCTTTCAAGGATTTATCTCCAAATATAGTCACACTCTGAGGTACTGGGGCTTAGAATTTCAACAAATGAACCTTGGTGGGGGCCACCATTTGGCCTGTAACACTGCCTAAAGCCTTAGCCAAGCTTGTTTTGCCATCCACTTCTTGTCTACTGGCAGTCAGAGAAGCGATTGTGCCGTGCTGGACCGACCCACCACTAGTTGGTCAGCTGCCATTGTTAGTGATACCCTTCCAGATGTGCGAAACCCCTAAAACAATTCAGGGAGGACAGGTGCATATGTCACCATCCAAGTCCATGTCCTTGCTGGCTGCATTCTGGGGCTGTCTGCGTATCCTCTGGAGGACGCTGCAAAGGACAAGACGGGGCCGGAGTCTGTGGAGGCCACCACAGGCTGGGGCCATTTCTGCTGACGCTACAGTGTTCCTGCTGGAGAAGACATCCTCGTGTGTAAGGGGCAGGGTGGGAATGAACTTTTGCCAAACTCTAGAGAAGAAAAGTAAACTCTTATGGAAACTCTGGAAAGAAGGAATTTGCTCGAATTCTAAGAACGGGACCTGGTGCCTCTGCAGCCAGCCCCCCGATGGAGACCGGCAAGCTAGAGGGGAGGGGTGGTGGCAGGATGGACAGTGCACATGTGTGTCTATGAACATTTACCTTGGTTAATCAATATACACACAGCCAAGGAGGAATTCGTGATAGAATTATCTAGATTTCTGAAGGGTAATCAGTTAGTATTTATTAAATGTTTGCTACGTGTGAAGTCATGCATTATGGGTTGTGAAGAAAAATTCCAATCTTCACTCCTGCTGTTAAATAATTTCTGAAAGGCCTGAGTTACCTTTTTTGCCTAATTGAGTCTAAGTTGGATCGTAAGACTGACTTTAATGACCTGGCCCCTCTCCAGCCTCAGGCATGAATTCTTACTTCTACTGATCACTGGCACAGGGCTGGAGCGAGCCAGGAAAGATGATCGATCGGGCTACGTGTCAACAGATCCAGTTCATGCTTTCATCTGTTTATGCAACACAGCTTTGCTGCAGATCTCATCATGGGTGCCAGACCTGGGCTGTGACCCCGAAGATCCGCAGACCATGAAGCCAGGGCCGCTGTGCCAGAGAGCTCAGAGCCCGTGGGTTGCTTAAAGACAACCTAGAAGTGGCTCATTTGCATGAGTTCTTGAAAATAACAGCAGTGTCCCAGTTACTTGCATTCTTGACATTCTAAAAGTGGATTCAGCGAAAATATCCCAGCTCGTTAATGCCAGTTAGTTAGGTTATGTGCACTTTTCTTGCATGTACACCTAAGTTGTATGTTTTTACTTGTGTGTGTCTCATACACACACGCACACAACTGTACATGATGATCACACAATCTTACTAATCAAGTCATTACTGTGACACACCTGCCCTTGCTTACATGTGCACCTACGCACAAACACACGCGTGCTGACCTGCGTACATAAACTTAGCTGTGCATGAGAATTTGCTTTGAGAAGGTTCCTGTGCTGCCAGCCCCATAGGGGAGACAGCAGGGGCGGCCCCTAGCATATCTGGGAGATACTAAATCCAGTCCGAGATGTGGTGGGTGGTCAAGTTTAGGCAGTGACATTCACCGGAAGAGCAGTTTGTGGTGATTAAAGTGCAGCCCAGGGCTGGCTTGGGGACAAGTGACCAGGGGCACAGATGAGGTGACAGAATAGGAAATAATGTGTGGAGTATTCAACAGGGGGAGACTGATTCTTCTCGGTAATTCTACTGGTCAGTGCCTCCGGGGGAGGCTGCGTGATATAAAGGGTTCTCACACTGAAGCCAGGAAAACCTTGTTCTGAATCCAGCCCTTCCAGCCTGTCTGCACATCAGTGACCTCCCTCTCATGCTTTTGGGAGGATTACATGCATAACATATATAAAGCAGTTATTACTTTGAAGTCTTTCAACAAATGCTAGCTTCTTTCCTTCTCTGGCTTGAAGCCGCTTTCCGTGTCTTGAAGGTGCCACCCAGAGACAGGAAAAAGAATCAGGCAGATCACGCAGGGTGTCCCAAACAATTCAAATATACATCCCAGAGTGATAAAAGTTGAGAAATCTTTCTCTTTTCCACCACTTTCGGAGCTATTTAACTTCCCAGGGAGCATGAGAAATGTCTAGGGAGAACTGACTTCCGCTCCCTCTGATCTTAAAGTCGACGGAATGAGGCTGTCCTCTTGCTGGGGGGCCGAGGCACCTGCGGATGGAGTTTCCATATGAAGCCCACAAATACTGACACATGCAGGAAAATTGTGTAAGAAGTACGAAGAAACTCTTCGGGCAGAATATTTATCACAACAGCGTGGAGCCTCACACGGTCTTGTGTCTTCTGATCGTGGGCTCTGAGTGAGTCGGGGGAAGAACTTTAAGGGCAGAACAAAGAGCCAAGTTCCAGAAAGCACTTCACGTGCCAGGACTTCTTCCCTCTAAGCACTGGTATGTTTATTAACTCATTTAACCCTCATAAAAACTCTGTAAGGTAGGTATTACTACAGCTGGAGAAACAAGGCACAGAGAAGTTAAGCAACTTCTCCAAGTCACACAGCTAGTGAGTAACTGAGCTGAACACAGATTCAAACACAGGAAGCCTACCTCCCAGTCTATGCTTAAACCCGTGATGCTATGGCCACCATTATAATCGGACAGAGAAGTTTAAGACATTTTCAAATTTAATGCTGGGGCGATGAAAGACCTAAAAGTGAAAGGCAGAACTATAAATCTTTTTGCAGCGAATACAGAACAATATCTTTATGTTCTTGGAGTAGGGAAGGATTCTTAAGTTCGACCCCCAAAGCACTAACTCTAAGGGAAAGACTGATAAATTCAACTGTGTTTTAAAACTAAAAACTTTTGTTCAACGAAATACATCCACAAGAAAGTCAAAAGACCAACTCTGGGGTGGGACAGATATTTTCAACAATTATCATTACGAAAGGCTAGTGCCCAGAATACATAACCGACTCCTTCAAACTATTAAGAAAAAGAAAAACAATTCAAAAGAAGAATCAGCAAAGGATTTCCACCCACTCTTCATAAAAAGGAAATATAAATGGCCAGTAAATATGTGAGAATGTGTTTAACTTCATCAGTCACCCAGGAAATGCAAAATAAAACCACTAAGGAATATCATTAAAACACAACCAGAATGACTAAAATTAAACACTCTGAAATACCAAGTGTTGATGAAATGTGGAGCGGAGGAAATTCTCCCTCATGCCGGTAGAAATGTAAAATGGTACAAACACCTTGGAAAACTGCAATTGACGATCTTCATTCCTTATGACTCCGGGCATCATTTTCTGGGGATAAAGCTAGAGACATGTGTGCATAAGAGCACCACGAAACAGATATCAACAACAAGCAATGTTTGTAACAGCTTTGTTCCCAATTGTCCCAAACTAGAAGGAACCTAAGTGTCTATTAACAAAGGAATGGATAAATAAATTGTGGTATATGCATACAACCGAATATTACCCAGCAGCGAAAGGAGCTACACACAGCAGCTACACACAAGGACAAACATGAATATTACAAACCTAATGATGAGCAATGAGCACAAGAAAAGTAGCATCACTTCTAGTGACGGTATCCCCCTCTAACGTTTTCCCTAATAAAACACACCTGCATGATTTTACTTGGGGAATTCTGGGGGCAGCATTACATTTCGGGGAAAAGCTCTGCTGTCACACGGATTTCCTCTCCTAAATTGCTGTCCATCTATTGTCCATCTCTACGCCTCTCCAGGAATAGAGAAATTTCCATAGCATGACCTCTGTGCCAGCTACTAGTCCTCATTCTTCACATTTATTATTTTATTCAATCTCTATGGAACCCCACGAAGGATCCAGTTTCATTACGCTCCTTTTGCCAATGAGAAAACTGAAGCACAGAACAGCTAGGCAACTGGTCTAAGGCTGCACAGCTGGTAAGTGGCAGAGTTAGGATTCAAATGCAGGCAGTCAGATTCCAGAGTCCATGGTCTTGTCCCTGACACTTTGCTGTCTCCCATTAAAGCATTTTTTCTAGACACATACGGAACTCTCCAGAAAAGGGACTTTGGTGAATAAAAACCTCTTCATTTCTTTCTGCAAATATGTGTATTTCTAAATTTTGCATTGGATTGTCAACATTAGGCATACTTAAGATTGGAAACACTGTATTTTATTGACTCTAAGACACCATTGATGGAAAGATGCACCATTATTTTGTTCATCATTTAAACTATGACTCCAGATCTCAGTGATAGGGCAGCATGACCCATGACTTGGTCACATTGCTTCAAATTTTCTTTAACAAATTTCAAAGGTCTGGGCAATTTCTCTTGCCTTCAATCTCAGTAGCAAAACATATGTTGCTTTATCCACTTATGGATATCTTTCTTTGGTCTTTGAGAGAGCTCACTGGTTAGTTTCATATATATATATAAAATCACACTTATTCCTTTCAATGTCAAATGTTTGTTCTACTAATATCACATTGACACTGCGCTGCTCTGTTTTCTCCTTTTCTGAAAACACAAGAGGCATTTTGCTTCAGTGTTGAATTCTTGTACATTTTGGAGGATTATTTTCCCCCTTTTGATTAAGGAAATGTTGAAACATATAAAAAAGTGGAAAGAATAGAATAATGAACTCCCATGAATCTGTTATCTAACTTCAACAATCACCAACATTTTACTGTTCTGGGATGAAGACATTTTAAACTTTAATTAAACTCAGTACGCGAACAAAGACAATGGACTAGCTGGGCCATGCTGGGGCACGCGGGCAACGTCCGTTCCACTGTAATTGACTCCTGGCTGGGAGACATGGGGCCCAGCATGGCTGCCAAGTACAACCCAGTTTCAGAGATGTTAAAATGTGAGAAAACATGGGCTTAGATGGGTCGCATGCAGCCGCCATGAGGCCAGGCTGCATTTTACTTACGGGTCAGTACCCAAGGAGTCAGGATTGCCCTTATTCAGTGCTTCTGAGGTTTTCTGTTTTTCCTTTTCAGTTTCTCCCCATCACCAAGACACAAGCAGGAAAGAATCTTTGCATGTTTCCTGGAGAATCTCCTTCTTCTCCCCCAGTCTTCGGACTGTCAGGGCCAGGCAGGCCTTTAGCAACCCACTGATGGCTCTTGTGGGGCCTAACTGGAGAGAGCCCAGGCCCTGCTTCTTCTCCTCCCAGGAGACTTGGTCATTCCCCTGTGCCTGAGGATGTGTGTACAGCTCAGATCTGGCCTGCTCGGGGCATGTGAGTCCAGCCCAGAGATGTTGCTTCTGTGAACCACAAGTGATGCTTGCTGTTTGCAGATTTAGTACCTGAACCAGGTTCTAAGTCCCCTGTACCCTCTCTTGCCCCGATGGTCCTACCACTTGGACTTAAGAACTTGCCTTTCTTCTTCCTTGCCTTTTGTCCTGGTTACTATCCTCCCTTCTGCCAAAATGTGTCTCTGGATTGATATCCTGGTAACAGATCCCTTTAGGCCTGGAAACAGGACCCCAAATCTGTGAATTCTCATGTCAGGGACTCTGTACTAGGTTTGTAAGGCTGGGCATGCTGGGCTGAATGTCTGAAGCCCAGAGAGGACAGTGTGGCCAAGAGACGCCTTCTTTAGACTCTGACCCGGTGGGGCTGCCACGTATGGGAAGAACAACCCTGGCAGGAAGCAGTCTGAGCAGAAGCCTCCCGAGGTCAGGAGTGTTCATCCCGGGTGTCAGAGGAGAGCATGATATGGCCGAGTGAGAGAGATCCTAGTGGGCCAGGCAACCGGAGTCCTGGTCTCAGCGCTGCCCATACTAGCTGTCAGTGACTGATACCACACACATCCAAGGCGTCTTACCACTTCAGTGTTCGTGGCCAAGCTCCAGCTGGCAGCCTCTGCTTTCATTTGTCTGCAGGATTTCTTCAAGGAGCCACGGAAGGCCCCTCTGCCCACAGTCTGTCCCAGCAGCCTTCAACCAATAACTGTGGCAAGTAGGCCTGTAAATACTCCAGCTCCCTCACTGCCTGGGTGGGATAACTCTGAGGTCTAGTTCTGCTCCATTTCCAGAATTTCCTCAGGCAAGTAATCTTCTGGTACCCACAGTGGTTATCTGGACTGTGAACACATCCTTTACTGGCTTCCTTCTCTTCCTTGGCTCACTTTCCCAGGATTCTTGTTTTCTTGCATTCCTTAAACTACTTGCATTCAAACCCTTGTTTCAGGGTCTATTTCTTGGGAGGAACCAAAACGAAGAGAATGGACACGTGGGTTGTTTAGTTTCCTCAGGCCACAGTTTTCTCGCCTGTGAGGTAGTAGCCAAGTTTGCAAGTATGTTGGGGCGTTAGAGTTCCCCAGGCATTTTTGCATGCACTATCGTATTTGGAGCCCAGGACAGACCTGTGAGCAGGCAAGGTCTTGTTGTCCCATTTTGCAGATGAGGAATGAGAGGCCCTGAGAGTTGTCCAAGGCCCCTCCACTGGCAAGTGGCCGAGCTGAGACTAGAGCACAGGCCCTTGAACTCTGAGACCACTAGTTTCCTTTCCAGGGTTTTCTGGTCTTTACTGTTCCCTTCCAAACGTTGTTCTTATATTTCTGAGTCCAAGAAAAACAGTTCAGTGTTGGAGACAGTTTTCATCATCTAGGCTTCATCCTTTGGGACTGTGTGGTCAGCCCTGGCTGGGGGAGGTGCTCCCAGGGGTAAGTCTCTGGTACCCTGGACAGGCTCAAAGGCTCTTCCATAGGTCTCCCGAGGGTGCTAAACTCCCAGGGCCACTGAGCCTTAAGGAATACATTCACATCTCGTGATCCCACCTTCTGGCAGTTCTTTCCAACTGGCTCTGGGTCATCAGCCTCAGCGTCATGGTAGAACCCAGAAGACAGTCAGGGTGGGTTGTCTATCCTGGCTCCACGTCTCCACTGGCTCCACGTCTCCACTTGGTTGCGTCTTCCTGGCAACGATAACTGGCTCTTGGTACTGACTCTTACAAGGCCTTTGTCTTATGATGTCCTGGGAGGAAGGTCACTAAGTTCTGGAGGAAAGAGGGAAGTGTCCAATGGAGGCCATTTTCCCCAGTAAGATAATCGCCTTATTATTATCCCATCCTAGGGAGAATATCTTTGGACACCTTTGGACCCCAACCCTACACCTCTAACCTGGCCCCACATCCCACCCAGTCTTCAGCCAGGAAAACAAGTGTGGGTCTCTGAATTTAGTTAACTCTCTTGGACTTTTTTTTCTTTTTAATTTAAATTCAATTAGCCAACATATAATACATTGTTAGTTTTTGATGTAATGTTCAATGATTCATTAGTTGCATTTAACACCCAGTGCTCATCACATTATGTGCCTTCCTTAGTGCCCATCACTCAGTTACCCCACCCCCCACCCACCTCCCTTTCTGCAACCTTCAGTTTGTTTCCTGGAGTCAAGAGTCTCTCATGGTTTGTCTCCCTCTCTGATTTCTTCCCATTCAGTTTTCCCTCCTTTTCTCTATGATCTTCTGCGCTATTCCTTATATTCCACATATGAGTGAAACCATATGATAATTGTCTTTCTCTGATTGGCTTATTTCACTTAGCATAATACCCTCCAGTTCCATCCATATCAATATAAATGGTAGTATTCATCCTTTCTGATGGTTGAGTAATATTCCATTGTGTATATATACTACATTTTCTTCTGTTGAAGGACATCTTGGCTCCTTCCACAGTTTGGCTATTGTGGACATTGCTGCTGTGAACATTGGGGTGCAGGTGCCCCTTCTTTTCACTATGTCTGTATCTTTGGGGTAAAAACCCAGTAGTGCAATTGCTGGGTCATAGGGTAGCTCTATTTTTAACTTTTTGAGGAACCTCCATACTGTTTTCCAGAATGGCTGCACCAGCTTGCATTCCCACCAACAGTGTAAGAGGGTTCCCCTTTCTTCACATCCTCTCCAACATTTGTTGTTCCCTGTCTTGTTAATTTTAGCCATTCTAATTGGTGTAAGGTGGTATCTCATTGTGGTTTTGATATGTATTTCCCTGATGGCAAGTGATGTGGAGCATTTTTTCAAGTGTCTGTTGGCCATTTGTATGTCTTCTTTGGAGAAGTGTCTGTTTATGTCTTCTGCCCATTTCTTGACTGGATTATTTGTTTTTTGGGTGTTGAGTTTGAGAAGATCTTTATAGATCTTGGATACCAGCCCTTTATCTGATATGTCACTTGCAAATATCTTCTCCCATTCCATAGGTTGCTTTTTAGTTTTGTTGATAGTTTCCTTTGCCATGCAAAAGCTTTTTATCTTGATGAAGTCCAAAGAGTTCATTTTTGTTTTTGTTTCCCTTGCCTTTAGAGATGTGTCTTGCCAGAAGTTGCTGCGGCTGAGCTCTCCTGGACTTGTTGACTTCTCTCTCTCATTTGTTCATGAAACACTCCTTCATCCCAGCAGCTTTCTTTGTTACCTCTGTTCCTTATTCTTTATTTCATGCTCTCCCTTATTTTTTGGAAGGTGACAAAATCTAACCAATCCCACTTTGATTTGGCATTCCTTATGACAAGCTTACAGACACCCCCACCCCCATCTGTTTCTGGCTATTTCACATAACCACTTCCCCGGAGCCAGCTGTAGCTACTAGAGCCTGCTCAGGTGTTGATTTCTTGGCCAGCACCTGCGTGGCCCAGTCAAGAGCACCCACAATGAGTATTTGAAAAGGTATCATAGATCACTTAGGTAGACTTTACATCTCTGGACAGAAGCAGCAAAGACTATGCTGATGAGCCTTTGCAAACTCAAAGCTATCTGGATGAGCTTTTTTAAACTTCATGAGCTGTTTTTATTTTGAGAGATTATTTTTGGTCACTGGTCATGATCATGGTCAGGTGATGGATAGGCAGTGATGCTCTGACTGAGGGAAGCTGGAAATAGTCTCTGCCCCCACCCAGTAATACCTATGCCTATTAGCCTGAAACTCTGACATCAGTGTGGGGTTCGTGTTGAGTCAACAGAGCCCTTGTCAAGGTTGCAGTACTATCAGGAAGGGGTAACACTGGAGTGGCTTTTGATGTTAACTACCTTAGCACACGTGAAGAGCACTTCCCAGGAAGTTTAATGATCAGATTAGAATCAATCAGTCACTTAGAGAGAAGTAAGATTAGCAAAAGGGCAGAATGAGGGCCCTGGACATTGGAGGATAGGGGACAAAAAGGCACTAGGGGCCACCAAAGGTTATTCTTCACAGCTTTGCCTCAGATCAGCACTTACCTTGATCTACCTTGTCTAAGTTTTATAGTAGTCCTTCCCAGCCATCTATAGTAGTCCTTCCCACCCATTTGAGGTTGTGCCACCTCAAATTTTTATCCTATTCCTTTTCACAGCAGTGCGGGAAAAGCAAACATCAGAAACAAGCAGAAGCTGAAAGGTAATACTTGAGTCTCTTCTTTCTTATCTCTAGAATGGGAGAAATACAGAATTATCACCAGGATCCAATAAGATCATGTGTCTACCATGTTTTGTAAACCATAGGACTCCTAGGCAAAGGTCCAGTTGAATTTTCTTGGAAAACACTTCCCTTTGCACTGTCAATCACTCTCACCTTTTGAAAATTAGCCAAAGATTTCACATCTTTTGAGGTAACCTGATGCCTCTTTGGGTTTTAGAAAATCTGAGTGAGGAGTTATTCTACGGGGCCTGCAGGCTGCTGTTATTTTTCCCCTGGGACTCACCTGGAAGGAGCTGTCCAAGGTGTCATGTCTGGGGAAGTTCAGAGAAGAGGGTAATGCACACGAGGAGGGAGATGGTGGCTCGTCAACAACCCTTCAAACAGGAAAGGCTATGCTGCCTGAGACCTTTGGGGGTGCTCTCTCAGCCTCCAACAAAAACCCTTTCCCAATTTGTGGGGTGCAAAATGGCAGGCATTGTTGCCTGCGAATCCTCTGCAAATGTCAAACCCATTATCAGGCTGAGGAAGGCAGGGTTTTAATTGAGCTTTTCCTCCAACCTTCTGCCCTCCACAGCCATAACAGGACAGCTTGTGCCATCTTGGCCTTTTGATAAGACCCAGACTGGAAAAAGCAAATGATCTCTAAAGAAATGTTTGGACAGGAATAAGTCTGAACTGGAAGTGTCTGTTTTCTTTATGTCCCTGTATCTTCTTGCTGCTAACATATCTTGCTCACAGGATGAGGACACTATCCGTCACAACAGGTCTTCAATGCAGGTAAAAAAGAAAAATGCAAGCAAGAAAGGTAGAGGGAGAATCAGGCTGACACTTTGAAGGGCATGTCCTGGTAACTCTATAAAGGTGCTTCAACTCTCTTCCGTCTTCAACACCACCCCTCCCACCCTCTTTTAACCCTGAATTTTCTTTCCCTCTCCCTTGGCCAAGCTTCTAAAAAATACAATTTTTCCTTGCTCTTATTCTTACATTCCAAAGCTTGCCCACCCATTCAGACTGATTTATTGGCCTTGCCTTTGCCATATCTCCAGTGGCCTCCCAATTAGAATTCATTTACTCTCTCTGGCCCCACTTTTACTTTATTTCAGGCTGCCATCATTTCTTGGTTGGATTATTTCAACAGCTTCCTAACTGGTCTCCACGTCCTGTCTCTTGCCCCTTTCGAACCCATTCTTTTCACTGTCTCCAAAGGGATCCTCAAAGGCACCTTAGGCCCCGAAGGATGTTCTAAATCCCCTTGCTTGGTTTATAGAGCCATTTGGATACAACCATTCCCCACCTTGCTCCCTCCTTCCTGCCAGTCCCTTGAACAGGTGGTGCTCCCACTGTACTGATTTATTTGTAATTTCCCAAACTTGCTCTGTTGTGCCTTTTCTTAGGATCTTTGCCTGGCTGCTTCTTCTGTCAGAAATGCTCTCCCACTTTGCTATGCTGATCCTCACCTCTGCAGTGTTAGCATAGACTTCTTTGGCTCCTGGAAGCCCTCTCTGTTCCCATAAGTCTAGATCTTGCACCCCCACCCCATATGTTCCCCCTGGAATTGTGTTTCCCCCACTTTTTCACACTGTACTTACTATTCACTTGCTCCTCCCCCTTCTAGAGAGTGAGCACCTCAAAGGTCTCAGGAGCAGACTCTAACATGAGGGTTCAAGGATAGGTGATGTTCTAAAGAAAGTGCTCCCTCGGGAGGCTGGCAGGGAGTTGGGGGAGCAGGACAGTGATGGGGAGGGAACCAAGCAAAGACCTGTCCTCGGGGGATACCCTTGAGGCTGACTCCAGCCTGGTCCTGCAGGGAGCTCTGGAGTGTAGGTGATGCCCCAGCATTGCTCCATGGGAGCAATGGGCTGTGGTCTCCCCACATGTATAGGTCACTGGTCAAGGGCCGCCATGGATAAGGTAAACCCCCAGGATTCCAGCTCTCCTGTGTGTGAGTGTGTGGACAAGCCTGGTGGTGGGGCTGTCTCACTGCTGAGTCTTAGAAGCAAAGGGATACTGAAGGGGAGTAGATTGCAGCAGTGACAAAAATTGATCCCAGGGGGCCTGGGTAGAGCACTGACATTGCCCCTACAGTCACATTCCTTGTGGGACATTGTTCAGCAAATGTCCCACGCAGTGATTTGTTTTGTTTTTGTTTTAAGATTATATATATATATATATATATATATATAGAGAGAGAGAGAGAGAGAGAGAGAGAGAGAACGCAGAGGGGAAGAGGGAGAGGGAGAGAAAGGATCCCAAACCGACTCTATGCTGAGCACAGAACCCCAGAGAGCTCAATCCCTGACCTGGAGAACATGACCTGAGCCAAATCAAGAATCGGACGCTTAACCAACTGCACCAGCAGGTGCCTCTGCAGTGATTTGTTTTTTAATTGAATTGGTGAGGATTTTTCGGTTTGTGACATTTTACACTATTCCAGCCTCCTTCCTTGAAAGTATCTCTTCCACTGGCTTTTGAGGTACTGCTTTAACCACTGCTTCTCCTCTTTCCATTCCATTCTGCTCTGTGTCCCTTCTTGGCTCATCATCCCCTGCTTGTTTTAAGCACTGGTGTTTCCACGGGTTATGTCCTCAATCCTCTTCTTGGTTCACTCTCTGTGAGTGTTCTTACCTCTATGTATGGTTTAATTATAATTTATATCCTAATGATGCTCCATTTCATATTTCTTTTATTCACTTACTCATTCATTTAACAAATATTTCTGAGAGTATATTGCCTACTATGTATGTGTCAACCACTAGTCTAGGTTCTTAGGATACAACATTGACCAAATCATACGCAGATCTGTCTTTGGAGAGCTTGCACCCTGGTAGCAGGGTGGGAAGGTGGGCAGATAATATGCAATTAACATAATTAAATGAGAAAATTATGTAATACACTAAAGGGAAAAGGAAAAGCAAAGCAGGGTGAGCAGGATGGAAGTGCTGAGGACACAGAGGGCAGGTGGAGGTTATGATTTCAGCAGATGAGAGTGGTAGTCCTCATTGAGAAGATGACATTTGAGCAAAGCTCTGAAGGAGCTGAGGGAGTCAGCTGTACCATTGTCTGTGGCGAGAGCATCCAGGAAGAGGGAACTAAGAGTGCAAATGCCCTGAGGTGGATTCTTGTCAAGTTCAAGGAATGCGGAGGATGACTGTGTGGCTAGAGCAGAGTGATCTCAGGAAAGAGTAGGAGATGAGTTCAAATGGATATGGGGGGTGGATAGATCATGTAGGGCCCAGAAGGCTGTGGTAAGGACTTTGGCTTTTGATCTGAGTGACCAAGTAGCATTGCAGGGCTTTGAGCAAAGGTGTGAAATATCTGATTTATAGCCCAATAGCCCTCTCCTGTCTCTAGACTGGTATATTCAATTGGTTTTTGGATGTCCCATGGGCATGTCAAGTTAAATGCAGTCTTCATCATTTGCAGATTCCATTTCTGTGAATTTACTTACTAGGTAAAATTTATTTGTAATCCCCAAATCAATACCTGGGATGCTTTTTTAGTCATTTATGGACATAGGCAGAGCAGTGGACAATTTTGATAGCATGTTCCCATCTAAGGTTGAGCAAGGTAACACCTCACCTTCTTAGTTCAGCTCTTATACTGTAAACAAGTTTCCTTTTCACTGTCTATTCATTGTCACTTTTTTTTTTTGCATTTTTGTGCATTTTCTTGGTGATTTCACTGTTTAATATGGCCCCCAACCTTAGTGCTGATGTGCTGTCTAGTGCTCCTAAGCACAAGGACGCTGTGACATGCTTTATGGAGAAAATGCATGTGTTAGATCAGCTTCATTCAGGCATGAGTTACAGTGCTGTTGGCTGTAAGTTCAATGTCAATGAATCAATAATATATATTAAACAAGGAATCTTTAAAGAGAAATGCACATTAAACAACGTTATGTATTGATTAATTGATGAAAAGTTGTGGCCAGAGGCTTGCAGGAACTTAACCTTGCATTTCCCCTAGGAGCAATGGTTCAGTATTCATTAATTCAGTGTTCGCAGTGACTATAGAACATAACTACCACAAATAACGAGAATTGACTGTATGTAAAACGTAGCATTTATTTTTAGTTCCATCATTCACCAAAACACCCCAACCAGATAGAATTCCTACTTCCTCCTTCCTTACATCAAATCAGTCTGAAGCTCCTCCTTAAACATCCTCTTCTCCCCATCTCCACTACCACAGCCTTACTTAGATTTTCATTTTGCCTGGACTGATATAGCAACCTGATCTTTCTGCCTCCAGTGTGGCCCCTTTCAATTTCTCCTTCATGCATCTTCCAGGGAGGTCTTTCTAAAATGCAGCTCTGATCACAATATATTTCTGCCAACAACCTTCAGGGGCTCCTTTTTTTTTTTCTTTTTTTCTCCATCAGCAGTGACTTGCCACTTACTGCTAAATACCTACTGACTAGCCTCCTTCCAATTTCTCAGGTGGCAATGTGCCCAGCTTGCGTCCTCAGACCACCTTGCAGCATATGGCCCAATGCCACTCAATGAGATGTATGCACAAGTCACTGGATGGAGCTGACGGGAAATCCTTTAGAGGGGACACATGTGATTGGCATCAACAGTTTACCTTTTGATCTTTCTTTCCTTGGACGTACTTTTGATGCAGCACCCATCTTGTTAACCACAAAACAGAAATGAAACACAAAGGATAGTGTTTCAGTTGTCTATTGCTGTGTAACAAATCATCCAAGACTTAGTGGTTTAAAACAGTACCATTTATTTGCTCACAATTCTATCTGGAGGGCTAAACTAGGTTGTTCTTCTACAGGTCTTTCCCTGAGGTTGTGTACGATAGGGAATTGGCTAAGAGTTGGTTGGTCCTGGATGGCTTCAACAGTCACATGTCTGGAGCCTCACTGGAGATGTCTGGAAAAGCTGGGTTGGCTGGGCCTTTCTCCATCTGGCTTCATTCTCCATCTGGTCTCTTTCTCTATCTGGTTTCCCTTTCTCTAGGAGGCTAAGACATTCTTACATGATGTTTTCAGGGCAAGATGATGGGAGCAGCTGCTTCAAGGCTTCTTGAGGATAAGGCTGAGAAGTCACACAGGGAAACTTCTGCCATATGCTATTGGTCAAAGCAAGTCACATGGCCAGCTCAGATTACAGAACATGTATCCAGGGATGGGAGCAATTGCTGTGGTCATCTTGGCAAGCAATCTGCCATAGATGACAAAATCTGAGGATGGAAGGAGCCTGGATCCCCATTGTTACTGTGAGTCCTGATGTCAGCACTGGATCACCTATGTCTAGACTTCTTGTTATGTAACGAATAGAAGTCTATTTATTTAGCTCCTGGAATGGTTGTTTTTATCACATGGAACTGAACGTATTCCTAACTGGTTCAGGTTGTTCTTAACTATGTTTTTATTGTACCTTAGTAGTTCCAATCAGTGGTTGAATTCTCACAGGTAATTTATCACTAGTAATAAAGTGCCAAAATTTTTGAATAATTCATAGAGCTTAAAAAATAAATTAGGGTGGATTCAAGATCCCACTTCTGAATTGCCCATCTCCTCTGTCATGAGGATAAAAGCCAGAGATGCACTGTCCTGTAAAAGCAATCCATTGTCTTTTGCTTGTGGCTAATGCTAAAATTCATAAGGGACTGTATCTTTAGGTTCCCTTTGGCTTTATTGTGCATCTCTAACTCCCATCCCCAAACCAGACTCTTCCCTCTTTATTTCTGAGAGCCCCCAAGAGTGCTTCCATGTGTATACAAAGCACTCCCAATGGTTACTTGTTACTGTGGCTTCCACGGCCCTGACAAACTCCATGAGATACTGCTCTGAGCTATGACTATTTCCCCCTTGATGTTGCCTGGGGACCCTAAGACTTGGAGGGCCTCTGATGTTCTTCTGATTCCTCCCACCACCAGGCAGGATTCACCACTCCTTCTCACGGCACTGGCATCTGTTAATATTCCTTTCATCTTCCAAACAATAAGGAAGATGCTCCCTTCTGGTTACACTTTATTTGAATGCCCCAGCAAGCTGGCCCGGATGCCAAAGTTTTACAGAGGAAAACTCTCTGCTGGAGGTAACTGTGAAGAGACTGCCCCCTCCCCCTCCCCCTTTGTTCTTGACACTGTTATGGGCAGCGAAGCTGAAATACCTACTCTACCGCTAATGGGCTTTGACCCTATCCCAGTGCCAGAGACCATTCAACACCCAAGAAGGCCCTGGTGCATCGAGAAGGATGTTTTATTCAGAGGTTGTTCAACAACGCTGTTGTTTTGGACCCTAGTTAGTGATACAACTTTTTCCTTTAAGAACACATATTTCTTAAAGTCTCTGAATAGCAACTTCACGTATGTGATTAAAAGCAAAAAATCCAAGCAGTACAAAAAGATACAACAAGGCAAAGCAAATCTCTCTAATCCTGAAATCCACTTCCTTGGTCTCCTTCATTTGAACAAACTTCCAGAGGTGTTTATGCATCCTCATGAATACATGATCCAGTCCTTTTAATTCGTAAACACAGCTCCAGCTGAACCAGAGGCCTGGGTTAGCAGAAGTTCTGGAAGAAGCTGCCACATGGCATGCAGACCCCCACTCCACTCTGATCCTCGGGCTTTGCTTAATTTGACCAGCCTCTGTCTTTTCTCACGGAAACTTCCTTATTCATCTCTTCATCCCATCTGTTGTCTTTTTCTCTCTCTGGTCTTATTGAGATATAAAGACATACAGCTCTGTTGTCTAAGTTTAAGGTGTACCTTATAATGACTTGACATACATATATTGCAAAATGATTACCAAAATAAATGTAATTAACATCTATCTCCTCATATGGTTACAAAAAACTCTCTCTTTTTTCCCCCCTTTGTGATGAGAACTTTTAAATTCTACTCTCAGCAACTTCCAAATAGATCATACAGCCCATCTGCTGTCTTTTGAGATTATCAGACATGTTAGTACATGTTCAAACTTCACTACTGGCTGGGGTTCAACTGTTTTTCCCAGGAGGTTTGTGAGCCCCTAGACAGGGGTGAGAAGTCGCCTACTTCCAGCTTTCAGAGACGGCCGAGAACAAGCTCCAGCTCATCCAGCACGGCTCTTGATAGGTGTCCCAAGGTCCCTCATCATGTAACTCCCAGCTGCTTGGCCTGCCTCAGTCCCCATCCCGCCCTCACGCCACGTCCCCCTCTAACACTACTCTGCGTGCCCTCCAGAGGTTTCACGCTCCCATGCCTTGGCAAAGGCTTTCCGTCCTCCTGGGTTACCTTTTTTCTTTTGTTCTCTTTGGAAATTCCTATTTTTCCACCAAGATTAAACTTAACTGTTACTTGTTCTGTGAGTGTCTTACATGATTTATTTCCCCTCTAAGCCCCTGAGTTGAGGTTATTACATGGACGCTGGTCACTGCTGTCTCTGGCATTGATTCTGGTTATTCAAATGATCACACTGTGCTACAATTTTATTTTCGCTTCTATTTTTCTCTCCCGTCAGTATTATGAGCAACTTGAGAATAAGTACTTGGTGTTAAAATGTATGCATGTCGCATAGGTGGCCGTCAACAAACTTTGCTTAAATAAGCCCTCACGTATAATACATGATTTTTGTACGTATGCAGCTCTGGTGCTCACTGGAATTTGGAATCAAGTGAAAAAGATTGGGAGCTGTGTCCTACAGACTACAGCTCAAAGTCCTTCGCATCAAGCTGCTGTCCCCTGTATCAGGAGACCCAGCTCTAAATCCTCAACCATTTAGCGGTTGCAACAGTGGCCAGCCGCTCAGTCTCACTGAGCTTTGGTTTTCTCGTTGGGAGAAAAAAAAGAGGATTTATACATCTTACAGAGTTCTGGGAACTAATTGCAACTATGAGAAGCTGCCTGGAAGGGTGCTGGGCGCCTACTGGGTGTTCAATACATGTTCATTTGTGAATGAATAAATGAACGAGTGTATTAAGAGCTCTCATGTTACGGTAACTGACATCTGGACTAACATAGCATCTAAAGGAGGAAAGTTTACAGAAATAGCAATAGGAACAACATAAATGTATCTTTGTGCTTCTCTATTTTATTCTTACACACACACACACACACACACACACACATACAGGAAGACTCTCTCTTCCTTTCTTGTACATACAATTCCAGTTCCCAGTCTTGTTTGCTCGTTACACAGCAAATCTCCAGGATGCAGTCTTGCAGGTCAACAGAGAAGTTGAGGCAGCTTTAGCTGCAATTTTGACGTTATGCCCCAGTGATGCTTCATTTTCATGTCTGCTTTTCTCGAGTCCAAGGCTGTTACACACCTTTCCTTTATGTGCACAGCTGGGGAGGGCTGCTTACTCTGGTTTCGTGAGCTGTTTTGATGACCTGCTGTCCACATTGGTATTCTGTGAGCCTAGGATTTCTAGTCTTCCTGGAAAGCCCCGATATCTTATCGTGTGGACGCAGGAAGTTTTTTTCAATGCTTACTTTGCTTCCATTTTTCAGTGTGATTGAATTCTGCAAAAGCCTCTCAGTGAAAGAATGTTTTGTGATAAGCACTTGAAATCCTCCATTTGTCAGATTTCGCTTTTAGTTGGTGTTTGGACTACTTTATACCACACGGGCATCCCCCAGGCTCTCGGTCTCTCTCACATGTGTATATATGTACATATCCCCTCGCTGCCTGATCTCCACCTACCCTCAGTCTCTGCTCCATCTGTGAGCCTATTTGGGGAAAAGTGGACTTCTCTCAAGTCTGTTCCTGGACTGATCCATACTTAGCCTGCTTCTCCACTCTCAGGCCCAGCTCCATCTTAGTTCTGAGGTCATAGTCACCGATAATGTGGCCCTTGGGGGCTACCACCCTCCATCAGTAAGAAGCTGCTATCCCCACAGTGCTCCCAGAGACAGAGTGTGTTTGGGGGCAACATGTGGGGAGGTCACATCCCTGTCCCATGCCTTGCACACCACTTCAATTCTTAGCGGCACCAATGTGGTGTTAACAGTCTCAGAATGAAATCTTGGGGCTGCCAAAAGGGATCATAATACAGAACAGAGGTATCTTGAAACTTTTCCCCAAATTGACTAGCCCTCATTAAAGGGGATCTCTCCCTGATCATGTCTCACTTGGGGTCCCAGCCTGCTGCTGGGCTGATGAGTTGGGAGTTTTCTTCTCAAAGATGGTTTCTCCACCTTGTTCATTATGGAGCTCAGAGGTCCCATCCCTGCCTATCAGGTTGTTCAACAAAAAGTTCAAAGGCCACTCCTTTACTACTCAGGGTAGTTTATTTTCCCTCGGTCTCAGCCATTCTCTCTAGCACAACCTTCAGCCCCCACTTTCACCCTCAAAATGCCCACCGGGAGTGTCTTACCAAACAACAGAGCAAATTTCCCCCTCTCTCCCTCAAATTTTGCCACTCCCCTTAGAACGTGAGACTGGCTACATTTAGTTTCCATTTTTAAAATTAGTAACATTTTTTTCTCCTTATGACACACAGATCTTACCCTTGCAGATAATCACTTCCAGTTTTATATTCCAAACAGGTTTTTCTTATTGGTCCATTAAAAAGAAGACACTTTAAGCTCACTAATCCATGGCCATTTCAGTTATAACTCATCTACTAATTTGTACCTATTATAAATATTATGATAATTATTAATGACAAGGAATATTATTAATTGTTGGCGTATAATGTGTCTGTTATGAATATTTGTGGTAACTCATAACTACATGCCCATCATTCAGTAAGAGAAGTCTCATGCCCAGGATGTATTTAGCTAGTGTGGTGCACAGAGCGGTGTACTCTCCCAGCCAGCGCATATTCTACGGGTACACTGTGACTGTTCTTACTGATAGGAGCCCTGCGAAATATTTTCAATATTACCTTTCTCCATACTCATGCCTGGCATCAAATAAACAATTGAAAATTAAATCAGTCAAGCTTCTATCTACTTGGAATATATAAGACCAAGCATTAATTTATTGTAATGACTGAATTGGTTTAACTAACCAGGTACTTGATAGCAATACAGACTTATCGAGTGTGTAGAACCCCATCCCAGAGGTCAGGGCTGTGTTCAGGGAACTAAAACCCTAATCAGGTAGATAGGATCACCCCACATAATGGGTGCTTTATGCTTTTGTATATTGTGCTGGCTTTCCCAGGCCTTTCCGATTCTTGAGATGTCTTTGGCCATCTTGATGATGACAATGGTTCTTGACCCTGATAATCTGCACAACTGGATCCTCAGGACTCTTCATGTCATTCTTGGGTTTCTGGTGGCTCACTCGCTCCTCTGTGGTGGTTTACTGTCCTTGGTTGTTACTCGGTGGCAGGTCATTTTCCTGCCTGTGTTCCTCTTATCTTGTCTGAATGGCCCTTCTGGGTGACCAGGAGGCGTGGGGTTCCAGCCTGAATTAGTGGTGGGAAGAACTGGGTGACAATTGTGGGCTGGAGAGCAAAGAGACACCAAAGGCAACATCTCAGACCCTGTGGGAAGTCCAGTGGAAAGTATTATAGACTGTCTAGGAAGCAAAACCTGGAGCATGCTGACTAAGGAGGTCAAGCAGGTGAAAGAACCACAAGAGATCTTTGAGGCAACTTTCTGTGGGAAGTGGGAGCCTTCACAGGGGCTGGTGACTATGTAGGAAGGAATTGTGAAAGGCTGGCCGTCTTTCCATTTTTTTTTTTTCTACCACTGTGGGCATCTTCGTTCAGCAGAGGGCTCTGTTTACACCTCTAGCACCCCACTGCTCCTCAAGCTGGAAAGGAGCCTCAGCCTGCAAATTTTTGCGAAGATGGCATGATCTGATATCTAAGTGATGACCGATCTCAAGTCTTGTAATTGCATTACCCCTTCTCTTATAAAACTTCAAATAAGTTTTCAAGGGAGCTTGACATCTGTGAAACCACCCAGAACTACCCTCACACTAATGAACTATGTCGGGTCCCACGTACTTCAGCTCTCTCCTATTTCCAGTGTGCTCTCTGCCCTTCTGGGGCATCCTCTTTGATGGACTCTTCCCTGTGGGTTGGGCAGCCATCACTTTCCCCTTTGTCCAGGCATCATAATTCCTATGTTCGAGGGCCGGACCTTTGGTCTCTGAGTCCCTGTTGATCTGCCAGCATTCTTACAAATAGTTTCCTAGTGTCCTTTCCTGGAAGTTCTGTGGAGGTACACAGATGTGTCTCCACCCTGACACCTTGGAAATGTAGAGTGTGTCGTGATCACAGGGGTGTGGTTTTGCTGTGGCTATTAATATCAAGAAAATAAGGGACGCTCACTCCCAGGTTTGTGCTTCCTTCCTCTGTTTTAATGTAATGTCTGCCTGCTACCCTAGGTTCCTTCCCTTCTGTCCCAGTCCTGGCTGGTCAGCCTGATGCAGTGCCCTCAATATTCATGGTCCCCCTCCTTTCTGCTTTTGAGTACCATTTCTCCATGGTAATGCTTCTCTCAACAGGAGGAGGGTGAAGAGTTCTCAACACTTGGTCCTCATTGTGCACCCTGGTCGCTGCAAGGCCAGATCTACTTGACAGGAGCCGGGCACAGGATCGCCGCATGGTGTGCAAGCCTGTCAGTTGCTGTCAGTTATGGACAATGCTCTTCAGCCTGCGATGATGTTCCAGGAAGGAGGCCTGAAAGAAATTTTTTCCTTCCGTTTGAAAATCACAAGATCCAGGTCATCCTTCGTGGTGAAATGGACCCTGCTTTTCTGCAGATAGTACGTATTTCCATATTCTCTGTTGGGAGAGGAAACGAACCAGTTGAGCTCCTCCACAAACCCCCATGAATGCTGATGGTCTGGTTTGGGAGCCTGAAAATGTCTTGACCTTAATTTTTTCCCCAGTGTCTCCCGACTCCCAATGCATAACTCTCCCAGCTTCTGAAAAATCCTGAACTGAAGATTCTATAGGAGGAGAGATTGAGGCTTGGCAGCAGCATGCAAAATATGCCCTTAAGGCCATGGTTTTTATTTTTTTGTGTCATGGACTCCCTTGAGCATCTGATGAAATACACACACACATGCATGCATAAGAATAGATACCCCTCCACACACACAAAGATAAGCATACATACAAATTTTTTTGCATACCATATTCAAAAAGATTATATATCCTTGAAGCACATTTGGCTTTCCAGGTAACTCAAAGTGATGGAGGTAATCTCTAATAAGACAGAAGTTAAAACAGCAGAAGAAAAATGAACACGTAAGGGGATGCCTGAGTCCATTGGGGAGGTAAGCTGTTTGGGAATACAGGAAGAAAGAAGGACACCCATTCTGGGCTGAACCCATTCTGGGCCAGTGGATGGACAGCCTGGAGGATGGGCGGAGGGAGAGACAGAATCCTAAAATGAAAGTGTTTACATCTGAAGTCAGACAAAATAGAATCATTCTTTCACTACATGTGACTGAGAAAAATATCTGGATCCTGTCTTCATGTTCTTTTCAGTGTTCCATATTCTCTCTGCTGCTCTGTTTTTGTGTGAAGAAACACAGTCCTTCCCAAACTTTTGCTGTGATCACAAGCATCAGAAAATGTGGCATTGCTTGGTAGGCAGGGAAAAGAAGGATTCAGTGTTTTTTCCTTGAAAGCTCCTTGTGTTCTGAGTTTTTGACTCTTTTTAGGACATCTTCACTAAAAACCATTCTATCACACGATGGCAGTAAAGATATAATCTAAATTTATAAGCTATAATGCATGGATGCATCCCAATGGGGAGAAAAGTCTAATTTATGTTTGTCCATATATTTTTCTTTGGTTGGTGCTTGTGTTCTAAGTTTCCGGAGGCATCAAACATAAAAAGGCCCTGTAATTCCAGATGGGATTAACACAGACAGTATTTCATTCAGGAAGTGAAACCATAAATAAGGAGAGGTACTTTTAGATGGCCTCTAAATTTTTTGAGATACCACTCAAGTGCCCGTAAAAACCAAAATCAACTTTCTACTTGCATTCTTAATTTTCTCTGCACCTCATTTCTTTCCTGGATAGAGACAATTTTTCAGGCTGGACAGGAGCTGAAGAACATCTATGAAAGACTCAGGCTTTTCCCTTTCACATTATCTCTACCCTAACTCCGAATTCCTTCTGTTTTTGTCAAAGGAAATTTTTCTCGGGTCCTAAACAGTGATAAACAAAAAGACAAGTAAAATGTGGAATCCATTAGGATGGGTCAAAAACCTTTGTTTAGGAAGATTTGTATGTTTCGCTGTTCTCTGTGGATATGCTTTTCTCAAGCCACAAAAGGGTTCTGTAGAACAACCAATGTCTTCTTCAATGATGCCAGATTTTCTTCTGAGAGAAAAAACAATTGCTCCTCATGATTCATTTATTCATCCAACACACTAGTGGAAACCATTATGCGCCACACACTAGGGAACTAATACTATTTATTTAAGTGATCACTATTTTTTTTTTTTTAAAGATTTTATTTATTTATTTGACAGAGAGATAGACAGAAGAGCACAAGCAGAGGGAGTGGCAGAGGGAGAGGGAGAAGCAGGCTCTGCACTGAGCAGGGAACCCGATGCGGGACTCGATCCCAGGACCCTGAGATCATGACCTGAGCCGAAGGCAGACGCTTAACCATCTGAGCCACCCAGGCGCCCTAAGTGATCACTATTAAGTGACCACTAATAACATGCCACAGAGCTTGGAGCTCTGTGGCATGTGATTATCTCATTTGATCCTCGCTGTCTTGCCATGAGGCAGGTCCCAGCAATAGCCTCGTTCATCTTACAGATGGGGAAACTGAGACACTGGGAGGTAAAGTAACAAAATCAGACAGCTAGTCAGGGACTGACCATGATTAGCAACCAGGCAGTCTGGCTTCAAAGTCCATGCTATTAACCATGGAGCTGCAGGAGACAAAGGCTCTTTCTGCAAGTAGTTTATAATCTCATAAGAAATGAAAGCTTACAATCTAAGGCAGACATGCTGAATCAAAGTGAGATGACATTCTGGTGCCATATTGGATATGACATATGAGAAAATGTGAGCTTAGAACATGGGTCAGTTCATTAAAGGTTATGGTTTATACAGGGAAAAATTAGTAGATGTGCGACTGAAGCGAGCACTATATGGGGAAAATTTAAAACATAGGAAATTCTCCCAACTAGAGAGTGAGATGGATATTTCATTTCCTTAATTCTTCATCCTGGGCATGGCAAGGTTTTATATGGGACCTTGAACAGGAGCATGAGGGTATGTAGGCTTAGAGGTTTTGATCAGAGATTCGATTTTGGGGAGGGAGGCAGTGGCGATTGCCTTGTGTTTTGGAAAGTATTTTGGTCTGAGTGCTTTTGTGGGGTTGTCTCTTTTTCACTCACTCTTTCCCCTCTTTGAATCTGGGAAGCTCAGAGAAGATAAGAAGGCAGGCTACACAGTTGTGGTGCTCAATTCAAGGGTGAGATGGGCGTCTTCAAGTCTCCTTCTAGTTTGTCCATCTTAGCTCCTCTGGGATGGGAAAGGAACAGGGATTCAGGGTAGAAGCGCAGTCCAGGAATAGAGAGCATGCATTTATCTGAAACATCTCTTGTGCTATAATTTTTAGGAACCAGGGTGAGGCAGATGGAGTATATGAACCCAACACTAATGTCTTATGAAAACATATGAAAATTAATTCCCTGCCTGAATAGCAAAGGTGTCAGTAAATCATATTCTTGGTACATCCAAAATTCTCTTTACTTTATATTTTCCAATTAAATTTCATGTTAAGAATAGCTTGGAGTTGTTTAGCTCTTCTTGTCCTAGAAAAAACTATTATTTTTGGATAATTTTAGTCCTTTCTGTTTTTGCTTTTCTGTATTTTGAAATTTGCATGGATGAGTTAGAAATTAGTTATCTAAAAACACCTGCTTTCTCTATACTTTTAGAAAGAAGAGACGATTAAGTTCTCTTCTAATCTACTTTTAAGTGTCTAAAGTTTGAGATAACCATCTTCAGAAGATAGATAATTGAATTGAGGCCATTCTTAGGGATCATGACATTAAATGGTGCTAAGGATACTCAAAATGACAAAAATCCAAGGAATAAAAATAATGCTTGACTTTCATTTTACTGTGGAACCATTTGAACTATTAAAAGTGAGAAAATTTATTGTAGTGCAACAGTTTATGCTTTCCCATTTCTAAAGAGATAAATAAATAGAGAAATGGGGCCATATTTCTCCAAAGATGAATGACTTAAGACAACAGTGAGACTATTCACTAAAAGCCATAATGAGTAGGGGCTAAAACTATAGCCACTTTATGATGTCTGCAGTAGCTCTTCAGCTATCTGCATTTTATAGGGTAGAACAGAAAATATCTTCACTGGCCTAACTTATATATTCTATTCAATGCACTTACTCTATCTTCCAACACCATTTGTTGGTGTCCAAGGTGTTTCCTTTTATTTTTACAATAACTAAGAGGCGGGTTGGCTTAGAAGGCCAATGTGAATGTGAGGGTGAAGGAGAAGACAGGATTCACTGCTGTAGTTTTGACCAAAACGGCTGTGTGAATCTAAAACCTTAGAAGTGAAATTTTGGTCATTTGTCCTCACTTCTTAATCTTTATGTTGCCAAGCATCTTTATTAGGAATAAATAAGCTAATGTTATGAGATAGGAGAAGGCCTCTGTGTTGACTAGTAGGATTACTCTCAGGTTGCATGGGAATAGTCCTCATTCTTTTCTCTGGAAGGTGCATCTGTATGTCCTATAGAGAGGAGGGGGCCCATTTTTAGTCTACCCCTGCCTCGATTCAGAGAATCATGTAGGGCCCAATAGGACAAAAGAGGTCCATTAGCTCTGACAGGAGTTCAAATCGTAGATAAACCTCTGAAGGAGTATCACGTAGTAAGGCTCAGAGCCTCAGTAGTGCAGAAAGTAGAGGGCCTCCTAATCCGTTCACTGAGAGGTGCTAAAACTTCACTGGAAGCCATCTGGCGGCCCTGGATGGCTGCTATCAGGACGGCCCTCTGTGACTCTTCATCTGGTGTGCTCTCACCTCAGAGAGGGAAACAACATATCGACTCTCCTCACTGGTGGTGTCTCAGTGACTACGTCGGTAATTAACTCTGTTTACCATACTCATCAAAATTCAGAGGCAACTGGAATAAAGCATTATCACCTCCTTTCACTGTGTAAATTCTTTTGATTGGCTTTACATGATTCTCTTTTAAGGGGCAAACCAACCTGGCTAGCTCTGAGCTGCTGTTCGCCTCACAAAAGGGCTGTGGAATATGAGACATTCTCGTTATAATGGGCCAGCTGAGCCCACAAACTAGGGGCTCTTCCCATTTTCTGGAAACTATTCTCCTCTCTTCATCTACAGGAGGTGGCCTCCCCCTCCATGTGTGTTCTGCCTGACTCTTCTCCCCCTCCATGTGTGATCTGCCTGTCAGGAGTTGAAATCTATCTCAAACTGGGAACATTCTCTCTTCCAGGATTTGGAAGAGGGAGAGGGAGAGACAGAGGGAGAGACAGAGGGGGAGAATGGAGGGGTAACACGTTATGTGAGGGGTTGCAGGGTAACCATGCTCCCCTGCAATCAAGGAGAGGGAGCTGAGAAAGCTGATCTGGAGTACAAGTGAGAAAAACAGCAGCTTTCCAGTTTTTTTTTTTTTTTCTCCTTGATTTTTACGAGAATCCCCACATCCCTGTAATAAATTGCTCCAATTTATTTTATCTAGATTGAATTGGTTTCTGTAACTTGCAATCAAAGGATCCTAACTAAAACACAGACTAAAGAAGACACTGATGATTTATTTGGCTTGTGGATTTATTTCCAATAATTTATAAATCTGCAAAATTGTATCTTGGCTTGTATCCAATTTAATAGGACTTTGGAACAGGAAGGACAGGTATGGACTAAATGTGGCATAAGAGTGTGCTCTGGAATTAATACAGAACAGGTATCAGCCTCTTGTTATCTTTAAGAAAGTAGGCATATTATTTAATCTCTCTGAGCTTTAGTTTCTTTAACTTCAAAATAGGTATCATATGTATCTCATAGGACTTTTGATAAATTTAGTGAGCTACAATATGTAAAGTAACTAGCTAGCATAATAAAGGTATCCTCTTCTAGTTATGGGGAGTTTCTGTTGGGGAAAAACTATCAATTTGCCATTTTTGTTCTTTGTTGTTGTTGTTTTTGGGACTGCTTAGTGTTGGGTCAGGAACTGGACAGAGCTGAATCTAGGCATGGAGGAGTTATAGTGTCTCCAGGTGGAGTTGGGAGGGGCAGGAGCTCAGATGACCGGAGGATGTTGGAACGGGAGAAGATAGAAAGAAGAAGAGGGGCGCATACAAGCTTCATCTGCCTGACAGTTTTGGTGATGGCCTGCCCAGGCTGACAGATCCGCAGGGGCCTGCTGAGAAGCTGCAATGCCAATACTACAGGGGTCACTCCCCTTCTCACCAGACTGGGGTCCTGCTGCATTTGTATGCAGTGCCCATGTCTCACGGAACCTCTTAAATAGGGTTCCTCCTTCTTATTACTATTGCCATTTTGGACCCATAGTTCTTCATTGTGAGGGCTGTTCTGTGCATTGCAGGGATGTTGATCAGCATTTCTGTCCTTTATCCTTCAATTGTGATAACCAAAAATGTCACAAATGTCGGAGGACATTGCCAAATAGCCAATGGGGTGGTGATGGTGCAAAAATCACTCGGGTTTGAGAATCACTGTTTTAAAATGCATTTTTATAGATTAGTAACTCTGTTTTAATCAAGGACTCTAATCATGAAGACAACCATCAGTAGAAATGGGACAAAGTGCTCCCCTATTCCACCCCACCCCAGCCCCACCCATTTCTTATTATTTTTTTTTTTTTTTCATGTTTTAAAAATATTTCTTTCTTTTTTTTTTTTTTTTAAATTTTTTTATTGTTATGTTAATCCCCATACATTACATCATTAGTTTTAGATATAGTGTTCCATGATTCATTGTTTGTGTATAACACCCAGTGCTCCATGCAGAACGTGCCCTCCTCAATACCCATCACCAGGCTAACCCATCCTCCCAACCCCCTCCCCTCTAGAACCCTCAGTTTGTTTTTCAGAGTCCATCGTCTCTCATGGTTCTTCTCCCCCTCCGATTTCCCCCCCTTCATTCTTCCCTTCCTGCTACATTCTTCTTCTTCTTTTTTTCTTTCTTAACATATATTCACCCATTTCTTATTTTTACCAACTTGGCCCTGATTGCACCATGCACAACTTGTGAGAAGGCTGGATTTGGAATGAGAAGACCTGAGTCCAGATCCTTTATACTCTGGGTGTGTGCGAGGAAAAAAAAAGAGAGAGAATATATGGAACTGATTACCAGTACTTATTATTGCTATATTAAAGAGGAGTTTGCATAGCTCCAGAGAACAATCTGGTGGTGGCCAGAGGCGAGGAGGTGGAGGGATAGGAGAAATAGGGAAAGGGGATTAAAAGGTACAAACTTTCAGTTATCAAATCAATAAGAAATGGAGATACAATGCATAGCATAGGGAATATAATTTTTTTTTTAAAGATTTATTTATTTATTTATTTGACAGAGAGAGAGACAGCTAGAGAGGGAACACAAGCAGGGGGAGTGGGAGAGGGAGAAGCAGGCTTCCTGCTGAGCAGGGAGCCCGATGTGGGGCTCGATCCCAGGACCCTGGAATCATGACCTGAGCCGAAAGCAGGTGCTTAACGACTGAGCCACCCAGGCGCCCCAGCATAGGGAATATAATTAATAATATGTAACAACTTTGTAAAGTGACAGATGGTAACTAGATTTCTTGTGGTGATCACTTTGTATAGTATATAAATATTGAATCACTATGGTGTACATATGAAATGAATATACCATTGTATGTCAACTCACTTCAATAAAAAATAAATAAAAAGAAATTTGATGGTTTGTCTAGCTAGCAAAAGTCACCAGAGTTCAAATTCAAGAAGGTCCTTCCTTTAATTCACTCGCCACTCACATCTTGGAGGGCAGCAGAGATTATGTTGACTTGGCAGCCGAGGCGCATTAGGACTAATCTGGGGTTAAAATAGTAAATGTCCAAGTCTCAGAGTGCGCTTGATTTGGGAGTTATGAGGATCCGGAAGGTTGTAAATTAAGCCCACTCCTTTAAGCAGTATTAAAAAAATATGTTTAAAAAGTTGGTGTAATCCTTATATGATCTTGAACAGAGGGCAGTGAACACCATCTGTTCTGTATTGCTTTGTTTTGGGAATGACGTAGATCACTCCTGCTAACCCTTGATGTATGCACAGCTTGGTCCCCGTGAGCACAGACAGATCTGCTTCTGGGTTTCTTGTGCCTGCTTTCATCTATCATCAGAGGCAGGAGCTCACTATTGTCAGAATTTGTTTATCAAAAAATCCTTCCAATTTCCTGCTGAAAATCTACTATAGGCTAAGATACCAAATGGCTAACCTTACTGGAATAGTGTCTAGAATAGGGAATAAATAGACTGTGTGAGGACCCCACATTTCTCTAAGGTGTGAATAGTATTCGTGAATGGACTTTATAATACATATTTTGAAAATGTATGACATCTGCTCTTCTCTCTTATTAAAAACAAATGAACATTGCTTTGTTCTGAGTGGGTGAGGTTTCTAATAACTAACATTTATTAAACTTACATGATAGAATACATACTGATACCACCGAAGTTTCACCAATATTAGTTGGAAATGAAAATTTTTAGGAAGGGAATCAATTCTACCATTAGATTTCTTTGCCAGGAACGAAAGAACAACTCAGGAGTAAACAAAGAATTGAAGGAGAATACATTAATTCTGTATTTTGGGGAAAATTGTTCAAAATATGTATATATAGCTTTGTCAACTTAACTAAATAAAATGCTTAGCCCAAACAACTTAGCCTAGAAATCATGTACCCAAGATATGGTTCTATAGAGTAGTGTTTTAAGATGAGTATTGCAAGGGCACTTTTGATACACAGAACTTCTTTTGTCTAAAGCTAATGCTCACTGAAAATGCCTATAATGAAGGCCACCATGAGTGAGGCAGGCAACTTTGGGGTTTTGCTGGGAAGGGAAAGAGTTATATCTGAAAAATACTCTCAGAAATTCATCAGGATCAGGGGTCCCAAAGGCTTAGTCCAGAGTCTGTGTCCTTTTTTGTATAGGTTATATTTCTTGTGTTCCTTTCTCTGGTTCAGCGAGAACCCTTTCTGGAAGGCAGGCATCCTGGAAATTCATCTGGCCTATCTGGACAACTTCTCTTCTCTGTGGATTAGGAGTATTTTCTACCTGTAATTTGGGCTAGTCTGGGAAGGCAGCTTCCAAGTTTGCTGGAATGGGACAAAATAAGACCAAATAGTTTAGTGTTTATTGGGTCCAAATCCTGCTCAAACTTTTGTCAGCTGTGCAATGTGGAGTGAGATTTCTAATGAGATAATATATTTAAAGTGCTTGATGCATAGTAAATACTCAACAAACTATCTAATGTTTTATACTCATAAACTTACTATTATTAAAACACTATTCTTGTTTATTTATGATTCATTGAAGCTATCTGACAATTGAAAGTGTCTCCTCCTTGTCCAGTGCTATGGAATGTAAGGGTCAGACGATTTGATGGGGATGCTGTGGCCTCCTGAGGCCTCCCCTCCCCTGTCCCTGCACCAAATGGGTTCACCCAAAGCAGATGAGACTTATCAAGTTGACCCAGTGTGATGGCCATGATGATGGTTTCATCTGTGCTTTTCTCAATTCCCTCTGACTGAGTCTCAGTTGACACCAAGATTGATGTGAGTGGAACTGAAAATCCTTAGTCCCCAAACATTTCTTCACCACTTTGTCTCAGTGTCTAGAATTTCTACCACAGGCCCCTCCTGCCTAATGGCAAGGGAAGCTTTGCAGAAGCAAAGGTGACTTTGACTAGTTCTTTCTTCCCTTTTAGAGGTGACAAAACAGACGAGAGAGCCCTCCCCCATCCCAGCTCTGTGCGCTATCATCAGAGACAGTTTCCTGGACAGGAAAGGCCATGGACAACTTTTAAGGTGTTAAAGATTTTTTATGTTTTCCATGGGTGACTTCTGTAGGAATAAATGCATAACATATGAGCAATTTCTCAATGCCTTGAATTGACATCCGTGGACTTTCAGTAGAATCCTGGCCTCGGGCTTTGGTGGTTTATACGTCATTCTCCACTTTAGCTGTAGAAGCAGCAGGTGAGTGAGAAGAGCCTGTTTAGAGCAGCCAGATTTTGTTTTTGGTGTCAGCTACAACAGAAACCCCATCATTCTGGACTTGGCAGCTTGTTAGTAGAAAAGCCACTGGGAAGCTCTGAGTCCGTAATTTGGAGCCCAGGCTTATTCCCCAGTACAGCTGCACAGCAGCAGGTACCTGTGACTTAAGCAAACACTAGCTTTAAAAAAAAAATGAAATTAAAAATTGGAGAATCTTTTCTTTTGCACATATCAATGTGGCTAAGAATGTGGGAGTTCATATCTTGTTCCTTGGGATTCTCGTCTTATTAACTTGCTTAGACATATATAAGAGAGTATTTCACTCCACCCAATTCAATTTAACAAACATTTATTGAGCACCTACTGTGTACCAGACACAGTGCTAGGTTTTGGGACTCTTCATTCCCTGGTTTAGAGTTTGATGTGGAGACAGATGTGTACATAGATTCATAATAAAGAAACAAAGCTATTCCTTCCGAGCCCTGGACAGGGACTGATTCTGATCATGGAATGGGAGAAGCCTTCTGGGAGAAAGTGGGCAGAAGCTAAAGGGATAAGTTGGACAGAAATGGATTGGAGGAAGAGGGTTGCAGGCAGCAGGGGCTGTCAGAGAAAAATCTGAAGGATATCAGAGTGATTGAGTGGGAGGAAATAAAATAGGGATGTCCTTGAATTCATAATTGATCATCTCATCCTATCATGTCCAAATACGGTCCTAATTTTGAAAAAAAGTTTACAGCTGTGTACATATTTACAAATTTTACAGGGGCAGCACAGAGATCTACTTGTTAATAGTGATCATTGACTGCTGTTAGGGTTAGAGATTATTTTAATTTCACCTTTTCAGATCTGCTACAAAGAATTTGAAATTGAAACAGAAAACATACCTACTCCATTTTCAACAGCCTGATCTCAGCGCCTGGCGCAGAGCACTCTTTCAGAAATAGTGGCATTAAGGGGCGCCTGGGTGGCTCAGTTGTTAAGCATCTGCCTTCAGCTCAGGTCATGATCCCAGGGTCCTGGGATCAAGCCCTGCATCGGGCTCCCTGTTTGGCGGGAAGCCTGCTTCTCCTTCTCCCTCTGCCTGCTACTCTACCTACTTATGATGTCTTCTCTCTGTTTCAAATAAATAAATAAATCTTAAAAAAAAAAAAAGAAATAGTGGCATTAAAACATCTAGCAATTGGAGTGGAAAGTGTGGAAATAAGAATGGGGATGGCAGAGAGGATGGTGCTAGCACTGGGCTGCCCCAGATTCATGGCAGCCTGGAAGACCCAGAGGCCCCACAGGACGGGGAGTGTGAACAGTTTGAACAAAACTCAGAAATCACACCTTTCTCCTCCCTCTTCCCTGCTCTCCCTGCCCTGCTGTGCACACACCCAGCGTCAGAGGAAGGGCTGGGTTTGCCAGGGAGCCCAAAGGCTGGTGCAGCAGTGCATGGGCTGAGCTCTGGGGCCACGGATTGATCCACAGCAGTTGGGGAGCTGCTCTGACCTCCAGAAGAAACTTGTTTGTAAAATAGAAGAAAAATGCTTTCTTCTTTGAGCAGATGACAGAGTGGAGAATCAGAGGTAATGACAGTTACATGAACTGAAGGTCTCTGAATTCAGTAGACCGGGAGATCTTCATCCAACAGCATGATGAATGAGAATTCCCAATACTCCAAGTGGAAGAGGCTACAAGTGGGAGAGAGCTGAGGATAAGACCCAGATAGAACATAGGAGGACTAAAATTAACACTGAAGTAGGGCAGGCCATGTTCTAGTCACACATTCCCTCTCTCTCTCCTCCATATTTATTAAGCACCCACTGAATACCACCATACTCTAGGAGCCCTGGTTCCAACCTTCAAATGGCTCAGAAACCAATAAAGCTACCCTCTGGTCCAGGTTGCACTTTAGAGACTCTGTAATTGGTTTATATCCTCTTCCAGTGTTTCCTGGTATCCTGTCATTCCTCCCCTGCTCCTGTCCCCCCACACACCCCCAACCCCTGAGCTGGGCCATTCGTCCCTGAGGGATGCAGTGAGTGATAATCTGGACTCTCTCCCATGATATTAGCTAGACAGTAGGATTTAACCCTCTTCTCTCTTAAAGGTAACAAATCCTGGGAAGATGAAAAGGACAAGTTCCTAACTCAATGGAGGAGAGTTAAGAAGTCCTAACTCAATGTAAGAGTAGGGGAAGCTTCTTAAAATGCGGATTCCTGGGGCACCTGAGTGGCTCAGTCGGTTAAGTGTCTGACTCTTGATCTCAGCTCAGGTCTTGATCTGAGTCATGAGTTCAAGCCCTGCGTTGGGCCCCATGCTGGGCATGAAGTCTACTTAAAAAATGCAGATTCCTAGGCTCATATCCAGATAGTCTGGATAGATCTAGGATGGGGGCTCCAGACTGCTTCCTAACAATGCCCCTGGTTGATTCTGAGGTAGGTGGTCTTCTACACTTTGGGAAATGTTGCTCTAGGCTCTGAGTCCTTGCCATCTTGATGGATTCTCTGCTTCTCTCAGTTTCAGTTCTCACAGGTGATGGATTCTGACTGTGGCCCCCAGAATCTTCTGTGAACAACTGTTAGGTGTCCAATCAGGCAAGGTCAGTTCAGCCCCACTTCTTGACCACCTTCTTGCTGAGCCCCTTTCTCTTGAGCCCCCTCTACCGTTGTACAACTGGATCGAGAAGCAGCATTTTTGAAGGGGCTTGTTCAGCATCCTCTAGGTTTCAGGAAAAGTCCTACATAGGTTTGCTATTTTCTCAGTAGAATTTCAGAGGGATCTCCTTTAGGTCAGTGTAGTGATAGCATGGTAACCAGGCTTATTTTCCAAGAGGGAAATTTGGGCCAATCAGTGCAGAATAACTCTCTGACACGTGCCTTTCAGAAAGACTGTGGCAACCTATCTAAGCTGCCAATTTCTCTTCCCTACAAGGCAGGAGAGAGACAGCATTTAAGGATCTTCTTGATTTGACCTCACTCACCCTTCTGTCACCCTTCCATTTCAGTGTGAGCTGTGGGTTCTTACTCGGGTGGAGTCCGTTCATCTGCTTCTCAGGTTTCAGCAGTGGCTGAGTTCAGAAATTTGGTTTGTTGCATCTTCAAACCTGACCTTGACCTTTTACCTCGGACCCCAGGTATTTTCTGAGCCAAGTTTTATTTCCCGGTATTGCTGCTCAGCATGAGGACCGAGGATAATGGCAGAGCATGATACAGGGCGGCCCCCATGTTCCTAAAGCGTTAGTGGTCAGTGCCCTCCGAGGAGCTTTGTCAGCTTGATAGACACATCTAAGGTTCTGCCATGGTGGAAAGTCTCAGACCTTGCCTCTGGACCTTTTATCAACAAATTACAATATGGGACCTTTGGTTAAATTTCCACCTTTATATGTTTTATTGAAGCAAAAAACAGAAAGCACACGCTCTGCTGGGATTGGAGAAACCTGATCTTTTATTTTTTTTAAGATTTTATTTATTTATTTGACAGAGAGACACAGTGAGAGAGGGAACACAAGCAGGGGGAGCGGGAGAGAGAGGAGCAGGCTTCCCGCTGAGCAGGGAGCCCGATGCGGGGCTGGATTCCAGGACCCTGGAATCCCGAAGGCAGACGCTTAACCGACTGAGCCACCCAGGAGCCCCTGGAGAAACCTGATCTTATGCTGCATCCGAGAGTTGAAAGTTATTTAACCAAGGTCTGAGATGCAGTGATAAAAAGCATTTCATTTTGGTTCATGGTGAGGCTCATGCAGTGTGACTGGGAAGACAGCTAACCCGTGTGAGGGGTAAATAGACCCATGCTGCTTCTGTTCTTTATAGCACCTGTAAAATCAGATAGATTTGTGGAGGAAATGATGGAAGGCCATATTTGCATGGGTTGGCAAGACCACTTTCTCTCTTTCCTGATTTGGCCTACTGTTTGTAAGTGTTACTTCTGAGTCACTTCTGCAAAAGATCTCTTTCTCTTTGGCAATTTTCCTACATCATCCCCCCCCCTTTTCTTTTCCCTTTGATTTCTTCTTCCTCTGAACTCTCAGAACTTATTGTCCACATTGTTCATTTTCCATTGACTATTTCTCATTCTTTTCTGTTTCTGGGTTCTGCAATCTGAGAGCCTATTCCATATTGTCCTTTATAGGAAAGTTCAGGTGACAAGTGTTCCGTTCCTCTCCCCTGCTCCTGCTCCATCAGCATGTTTCTCTTCCCATTTCCTCTACCCTGCAACCTGTTCTCAAGAGTGGTGGAGCTGGTCCTCGAAGGGCTCACCAGCTGGGAGGGTGTCGGTTTTTGAAAGTCAGCACAGGCTGCGGTACTTACTCTGGTATTTCTTGCTCTTATGCGACAAGTGTATCCTGGCAGGCTATTTTCTCCTACTTCCTATGTTAGTGTTCTTCAGGCTTCTGTCTATTGAGGCCTGAGCATCTCTTGTTTGGTGCTGGAGGGGGTGGTGTTATTTATATTAGTTGTGTGCCCATGCATGGATGCGTGAGTGTGTGTGTGTGTGTGTGTGTGTGCGTGTGTGTGTGTGTAGGTGGGTGGAGAGAAGACTGAAGTGCAATCTGTGTCCTCTGAGTCAGCTGTGACCAGAGAACCCTGCACTGGGTCTTTAGCTTATTCTATCTGATGCAGGCCAGACTCCACAAAGAAATCTTAGCACAGTGCGTTTTCCATAGTGCTTTCCCATTGTGCATGCTTGAAGGAGTGAGCAAAAGGAGGAAGTAATGAAGAAGCAGAAGAAGGGATCTTTAGAGAGACATCTTAAAAAGAGATTTGAATGTTTGACAGTAATGGAAGAAGACACATTCCCCGTGTCTGGAAAGCGCTAGCCTGAGGCAAAGTTGTCACGTAGTTAGCCAGGCTGTCGGGGGCCTTCTTCCCAGCTCAGTCGGCTAGCTTGCTAATCTTATCTTCAGGCTGTTCTGATTCTTCATGTTGTTTTTATTCTACTAGCTTTCAGTTCTGTATTTACCCCCCAGACACATTCCTTGTCCACTGTTAAGGGGAAATAATTTCAATATTTGAACACTAGTGTATTTGGAGGCATGGACCTAAGGTCCATAGGAAATGCTTTTCAGAGCATGGTGGGGGAGGGGAGCTGGGGGATCCCTTGGGGGTTGTTGGTCTGTGGGAAGTAGGAGAGGGAGGAAGGGAATGATCCTACAAGTTAGTTCTTTTCTGTTTACTGTAGATGAGAGGCTTCCAGGGTCTGATATAGGGCCAGTAAAGTGAATATACACTTAATATGGAGGAAGGCTCATATGGAGGAGAATGTTAGCCTTCCCTGTGAAGGGAAATCAGGTCACAGGTGAGGGCAGCTGTCCATGTGGTATGGTCTAGAAGGTAGGAAAAGTCTTGTTGAAAAGTCATCCCTTTGCTGACCTACCGTGGTGCTGGAAATGCTCACCCCTGTGGATTTAGGTATTTTTTGCAAAGCCCTTGCCAAATAATAATCGGGTTAATGAAGAGGTAATGCACTGCACAAGTAAATACCTTAACCAGGGGTGGTAATGTATAAACTCATGAACACGTACGAAACATAGGCACAGGGTACTTCGTAAAGCATGGTTACTTATGGCTGAGCCTAGGGAATGGAACAGAGGTCTAGTCTGTTTTGAGAGGCTAGTGTATTGCCAGAGGGGGCATGTGTGAGGATTCTGGGGATGAAGAAGGAATGTGAGGTTTTTGGGTATTTGGAGAAGGTAGGAGAGGGGAAAATCATAAGGGGAGAGAGATATTTAGATAGAAAATGAGCATGAACACAGCATGAAGTGAGTGTGAGGTTTTTGGGTATTTGGAGAAGGTAGGAGAGGGGAAAATCATAAGGGGAGAGAGATATTTAGATAGAAAATGAGGCACCAAAGATAATTTTATCTTTTTTTCCTTTCTTTTTTTTTTAAAGATTTTATTTATTTGAAAGAGAGAGCACATGAACGGGGTGGGGGGGGCAGAGGCAGAGGGAGAAGCAGACTCCCTGTGGAGCACAGAGCCCAGTGGGGGGGGGGGGGCTTGACATGGGCCTTGATCCCAAGACTCTGAGATCATGACCTGAGCAGAAGTCAGATGCTTAACTGACTGAGCCACCCAGGTGCCCCCGATAATCTTTCCTAACTTCACAATTTTCCCAACTTTTCTTTTTCTTTTTTTATTATGTTATGTTAATCACCATACATTACATCATTAGTTTTATATATAGTGTTCCATGATTCATTGTTTGCGTATAACACCCAGTGCTCCATGCAGTACGTGCCCTCTTTAATACCCATCACCAGGCTAACCCATCCCCCCACCCCAACTTTTATTTTTTCTATTGCTATTTTTATTTGTATTTAAATATTTGGAGAGTGGATCAATAGCTCCCCATGAAGGAGAGACTTAACTAACTGCCTGCTAGAATGCATTAGATTGTCAGACTGGTTATCTCAGGCTTATAGAATACATCTATTCAGAGTAGTGAACTCTATGGGCTGATTGTCTATATTATCCAAATGAATGAGATAATTGATAGATATCCTTAAAATCAGTCCATAATACCTAAGGGAAAAGAAAATGGCCCTTTTTATAGTAGCCTAGGTTTTAGCCTGTCACACACTTGTTCTGCAAGAAGGAGGGGGCGATTTGTGGATCTTGTAAATTGCAGAATTAAGATGATATCCATGATCTCCTCTTAACATTTACTAGGATAAACAGGAGTATCTCTGACCATCAGCATGTTGAGTTAGAGAAATAAGCATATTCCTTCTTTCTAATTAATCTGGCTAGTTCCTACAGCAACTTTAACAAGCTATGATATGCAGAGAGATGAAACATTCCAATTATTTCTCTATAATGCTATAATCCTTTTACAAGTGCTTCCCTCTGATGTATAATCTCCTAAATCAGACACTAAAGAAGTAATAGCAGCTTTGATTTGACGAGCCTATTCTTCTCACTGAAGGGGGGTGAAAAACAACCCACCAAAAACCTTGATTCTCTCAACAGTTGTGAAGTATTCCCTTCCGAGGGAAGTCTTTCTGCTGCTGAGTGCTGAGTACTCCTTCTGTGCTTGATTTGTTTCCTACAGGGGCCACCGCTGATTATGGCATTTGGATTCAGCCACTGTTTTCTTTCCGATGAGCATGAACACAGCATGAAGTGAGTGGGAGTGGGCATGGGAGGAGAAGCAGCAATGGTGAGGAAGAAAAGCATGAGTGGGAAGAGTCAGAGGGGCAGGAAAGAGGGAAGGGCACAGAGAGGAGGAAGGTACGTGGCAAACAACCAAACTCCATCAGGCCAGCTCACAAAAAGAGACCGGGACAGCCCAGGAGGGGAAACCGCCAGCAGGAGATGGAAACAGAAACCCCAGCTTTGAGTTCTATGGGATTTGAGAACCGGTTCTGAGCCTGGGTCTCCTCTTTTCTAGCTGTGTGATTTTAACTGCCACAATTACTGTTGTAAGATTTTTTTAAATTTAATTTTTAATTTTTTAAAAGATTTTTATTTATTCATTTGAGAGAGAGAGAGAGCGAGTGAGTGAGCAAAAGACAGCACGAACAGGGGGGAGAGGCAGAGGGAGAGGGAGAAAGTGGACTCCCTGCTCGATCCCAGGACCCTGGGAGATCATGACCTGAGCTGAAGGCAGACACTTAGCCAACTGAGCCACCCAGGTGCCCCAAGATTTTTTTCTGAAAGTGAAAGAACCATGTGGATTGAAGACACCATACAAATATGGGTCATTCTTAGATATTTTATAGAGATGCCACTAGATATATAGAGAGAGTCAGATTGAGAACCAGCAGGAGAGACAAAGCTTATACTCAGGAAAATTTCAGAGTGTACATTATATATGACAAGTTTATCGAAGAGTCTCCACTCATTGGGGGTAGAAACAGGAGATTGTTTGTTTTGTTTTGTTTTCCTAAGCAAGTGCTACCAGCCCTGCACTGTCCAAACTCTCTGCTTGGGTAGCAAGATTCTTCATGGCCTCCATCCCATGTCCTGATTTCTCAGACACTTTCTGTTAACAAAGCAGTCTCAAGTCAATTATGTGAGACTCTGTTGTGATTATTTTAAAACTTCATTCTCAGGCATAAATCAAAGCCATTGTCTCCCCAGTACTTGGAGTTGGACCAGGAGTATGAAGGAAAGAGGGGCCTGAGGTCCTTCCTTCCACAGTGATGTGACTCTCTGTCCTGTGCTCATCCTTACCTTTCATCCAGGTCTTTGCCTGGGGGCTAGTGGGATTGTTGCCAGTGAAAGGTCCACACCCAAATTGCTCCTTGTGCATAGGTGGTCCTTTCTGGCTGACCCTCATCTGGAGGCTCCCCCAAAAGAGTCCTCTGCTCAGAGGGTCTGTTTGCTTTGTGGCTGATTTCAGCAAGCACTTTGAGGACATTGCTGTCCCCAAAAGTGGATTCTGTGAACTTAGAAGTGGGAAGTGTTTTTTTATTCTTTGTTGTATCCTTAGTTGTCAAAACTAGGAAAATTGAGGAGAAAGTAATTTCTCTGGAGTTTAATATGTATATTGGTATGTAGGTGTATAATATGTATATATTAATGTACATATTAAACTCTAGCAGGATCTATGACCTCTCTATTTCTCTATCATCATTTATCTATCATCTATCTACAGTCTTCCATTTTTATCTAAAGCCCAGCACAGAAAATCTTGAAACCCTTTCTTGAATACAATTCTTTTCAAATTTCTTTATTTTGAAAAGTGGTAAATTTTCCCTCTCATTTTACAGAAAAAAAAAAATCACTTTTATGATGCTATTAGCTTCTCTTGTAAATTAAAACTTTTTTTTGGGTGTTACTGAGATATCACCAACATCTAACATTGTATAAGTTGAAAGGGTACAGTGCAATAATTTGATATACATATGTATTGTGAAATGGCTACCACAGTAAGGTGAGTTAACCCATCCATCACCTTTGCATTGGTGGTGGTACGTTTTCCTGGTATCTTGACCTTAAATGTTTTCTAAGCCTTTCTAAGGACCAGCTAATGGAATGATCTCTTTCTCTCTCTTCTGCTGGTAGAAGCTTTGGGCTAGGGAAACTGAAGGAACCCCATGAAAGACTCCTTTTTTGCTCCTTCTTTTCCTTTTTTTTAAGATTTTATTTTTTTATTTGAGAGAGAGAGAAAGTGAGAGACAGCACGAGCAGAGGGTGAGGGGCAGAGGGAGAGGGAGAAGCAGACTCCCCACTGAGCAGGAAGCCTGATGTGGGACTCGATCTTCTTGCTAAGACCTGCACCTCCACCCTACACATGGCTTATAGTACCGGTAATGTATATCCTCCTTGTAAGGGTCAAGGAGTTTATGATGTCTTTGGAGTCTTCCAGCACAATAGATAACATCTAAGGAGTGACCAGGCCATGTCATCATGTACATTTTCCAAGACCAAGGACTCCAGACACCATGACCCCAAGACCCCTGGCTCCAGGGCATAAGGGACTTGCCGAGGACTTATGGAGGACCTGAATACTCGTCTTTGTTGGACCAGTTCCTGGATGCCTGAGAAGACATGTACACCAGACCACCAGCCTCAGTAAGAACCCCAGACCCCAAGCAAAAATGAGACTCTCTCCTTTCCTTTCTGAGTCGCCCAGACACTGTCTGTACTTGCATTCTCTATCTACCTTCAATAAACTCTGCTCTCACTTCATCCTGACTCACATGTGATTTCTATCTTACGCTTAGCCAAGGACTCTGTTGGCTGGTTCTGTGGGACCCCTCTGGGTCCTCAGACCCGGCCTGCCTGCATCGGCTTGGCCTTCCAAAATGCAAGCACTTTCTGTCCATAAGATCATCTCTGATGTTAGGCTCAGCCAAGAGTTTTCCAAAAAATCTAGAAAAACTGTTTTGCTTTCCCAAGTCCTTACCAAGGCTCCCATTGTTGTGGACTCTCTCCCGCTGTCTCTCAGCAGTGTCATTTTTTTAGTTCAGAATGCCAGAGGCTCCCATTTAGGTGTGTGGCCAAATGTGCCCGACAGCTGCCTTCCCTAAATTGGGCTACAGCAGCTGAAAATCTGCCCAGAGAAGAACGGGGCAGATTTTTGGCTTTAGGGAAATCCTGGAGCAGCTCACAACTTTGCTTCCCCACATGTCTGCAACAGAAGGTGCATGGAATAATGATCAAGTGTTGCTTCCTAGGTGATTTTGTTCCGTCTGGACCATGATCTGAGAGAGATGCTTTCATGATGTTTCCAAAAACGCACATTGTTCTTAGTTTCTTGTAATGAACATCTTTCTGAGGCAAAGGAATCTCCCCAAAGGATGAAGAACCATGGCCTCTGGGCTTGGTTCCAAATAAAATTTCAGAGCCATAGAGCAGGTATAGGTTTATCATCTTTGGAAGTTCTAAATCTGGTCGAAGTGGGTAATCTCACCTTCTGACCCTAGGGCCAGGCATCCAGATCTGTTTTTAAATCCCCCTAATGTTAACGATTTGCCACCATGGTTACAAACTTCGGGGGTAATGGAATGTTCCATCTCTCTCTGCCTCTTAAGAAGGTAAAATGGTGTTTTATTCTTTCTTATTAAAGAACGTAGATACACAGTTCTGAAAATAGCACATTCCTGCTAATGGCATCAAGATCGGTCTCTTCTTAAAATGTAATGATATTTTCTTAGGCAGGGATTTGGCATCAGGGATGGTTTTCAGCAGCCTCTTCCCTTTGATCATTATAATTGAATAATTATTACATACATTCAAATGTTCTATTTATGCTAATGCATTGGTTATAAAGAATGACACAACTATTCAGATTATGCTGGTTGCATTAAGAATGGAAAAAAGGCCACATTGAGGTAATTTTGTTTCATTATTTTTGTAATTATTTCTTCCTCATTAATGTGCCTTGAAATCTTCATATTCAAAGCTAGTGTTTATTGAACAAAATTGCCCTTACTTAAGCTACATCATTGTTCACAAAGCCCATAAGACCGGGAAACATTTGAGTATCCACCCTCCCTATGTTTATCAGTTGAGATTGATTTCATCTCCTGGTCAAAGAGACCCAAACTAAAGAACTTAGAAGTTGATTTCTGTCTGACAAGGAGGTGTGGAGCACGAGGCCTCTAAGGTTGGTATTGTGCCTCCTCTCTACAAGTTGTGAGCAATTCAGGCTCCCTCCAGCATGTTCGTCCACTTTTTGTGCCTTGTATTGTTAACGTCAATCGATGGCCCAAGATGGCTGCATTGGCTTCAGCCCTCGGGCTGACCTTCCAGTCTACTAAAAGGAGGAAGGGCTGGGGCACGGATGTCAACTGCTTTTAAGAAAGTTCCCTGGAGGTGCAACACATCATTTTTGTTTAGATCTCATCAGCCAGATTTTAGGCATCTGGCCCCATTTAATGGCAAAGGAGCCTGAGAAACAATCCACCCTCTACTTTTTTTTTTTCCTGGGCGGTCATGGACTGAGATAAAAAAACAAAAATGAGGGGCGCCTCGGTGGCTCAGCTGGTTAAGCATCTGCCTTCGGCTCCAGTCATGATCCCAGGGTCCTGGGATCGAGTTGTGTCCCGTGTGTGGCTCCCTGCTTCTCCCTCTCCCTCTGCCTGCCACTCCCCCTGCTTGTGCTCTCTGTGGCAAATAAATAAATAAAATCTTAAAAAAAAAAAAAGAAAAGAAAAACAAAACAAACAAACAAAAACTCACAAAAAGCCCTAGGATTCTATTACAATGGAAGAGGGGAGAAAGTCTATTGGTAGTCAGCCAGCAGTCTCAGCCTCATTGTCCTCCAGCCTTTGAATGAGCCAGAGGGACATGGATGGAGCGTCTTTGAAAAGTAATCTAAATGAGGCCAATGGAGGGTCATTCATATTCTGCCCCCACGGTTGGCCTGATGGGCAGTTTCTCTTGGCTCTCTAGGGAAAGAGGATTTTTCCTCTCAGCCTGCATTTATTATGGAATCCATTCATGCTCTTTAAGATGTTAAAGCTTTGAATAAAATGCAAATGTTCTCTGTGAATATTAATGGATTAACTGGCAACATGTAGTACAAAGAGCACAGATGTTAGAATCAGAACCACATTTAATTCTGGGTCTGTCACTTAATAAATGAGTGAATATGGGAATATTCATACGAATATCCTGGCCTCAGTTTTCTTATCTATAAAATAAGTGCAATAATACTTTACATGTTTTATGTATGTATGGAGTAAATCATATAACGTTTGAAAAGTGCAAAGTTAGTGATTAAGAATGATCCCTCCTTTGCCGTTCCCTATCAGCCATGAATATAACAGCTCTGATCAGATTCTTACACGACCGCGGCACTAGGCTCTGGGCAGATGGGACTGGTAAGTGTTGATACAGGGTGGTCAGACTTCTTCTGGGGACACGGGGGAACCTTCTGAAAGAGCTGCATGAGTTGTTAATGATGAAGGATAGTTGGAAGGCAGGCAGGCAGGGACAAGGGGCCCCCACCCTAAAAGGAAACTACTCTTTTAAGGGTTTTAAAAGGATTTTAAAAGGATTTTATACCACCCTGGAAGGAGCCCGCCACCCTTTCCCACGTGATAGATAGGTGACAAAAGCCTGATTGGATGACAGGCACAGGGAGGGTTAATCAGATTAAAACAGCCCGACACCAAAGCCCATAAAAACCCCTAGACTTAGAAACTCCGGTGCCAACCCTCTCGGGTCCCCTCCCTCCTTGGGACCTTTATACTATCACTTTGCTATTGCTCAATAAACCTTGCTTTGCTGCCCACCGCTCTGTCTGGTCTACCTCTTCATTCTTCGAAGCGGCAGGACCGAGAACCGCGGGCACCGACGGAGAAAAAAATCCTGTAACATTATGGTACCAGGTCCCGACCAACATTAGGCAGGATTAGAACTCCTAACTGCACCCAGGAGAGTGTTTATTTTGGCCTGTTGCTGTGATAGTTTTAATTCAGTCATTTTAGCATGGGAGCATTTTGGTATAATCTGAAACATAAACCACTCAACTTTCACACTTTGCAAATTGTCAGTCATCAGGGGAAAACAGCATCCACCTGGAGTGAACCTCAGGAGGTGTTTGAACAGTGGGGTGTGTGTCAAGAGCGAAGGTGAGACTCCAGGGTGGAGTAAGGACCAGGGATAGCTCTTGCACACTTTTTTTTTTTTTAATAATAATGAAAAATAGTGTATTTACTTTTTATCTTGGATACGGAAACACCAAAACCATCTCGTCAAATGAGTCAAGTCCAAAGGATCCTGCTTCAAGTGCAGTCTCAGTGCTGAATAAGCGTAGCGTATATCCTGCTTTGGAAAAAGACAGTCATTTAGGAGATGCGCAGTCTTTTCTTCGAACTTCAGGAACTCATCAGGGAAACACAAGGACCTAAGATCCTTCGGAGGAACGTAGAGCGATCAGCAGGCTGCACGCCCACCATGTGCACTGGTCGTGTTCCTGTGCTTTTGAGTTTGGGCATCGCACGTGCTGGGGTCTAGGGTGGAGTTGGCCAGGGGTGGTTTTACCCCCATCAGGGACTGTTGTGAAGAATCACTCCCTCCCCCCGGTTTACTGTGACCATTTCCATGTTGTATGTGAGTGCAGTGAAGCAATAATGCATTAATGATGCCTTGCAGAGCTGTGTGAATCCTTTCCTTGATAAACTAGGAGCCTGTGCACAAGATAAATGCCCAAGAAGGGGGAAGCTATCCAGGATCCTGAAAGAAAAAGCCCAATAAAGGTCATAATAGGCACGTAGAGAAATTTCGCTCCGAAGAGTATTTTTTAGACGTCAGAATTTTGTGTCATATTATGTTTTGCTGTTTAAAAGCCTTCTGCCTGGCAGTGCCTAAAAATTGAAGAGGAAAGAAAAAGAATAAGATAAATGTGGCTGTGTAGCTTATCTTTGTTATAATGCAATGGCGATTACCTTTGTGTCAGCTTTGCGGTCCCTAAATAGGGATTTAAGGAGTAAAGTAAGGTAGCCATCGTACGAAGAAATATGGTGTATTTTTTTAAATTACCGATACGTGACACTACACTTATGGGGTTGGAACTGAGAAAGCAGTGAAGAGAGGATTTTGAAAAAGAAATGTTAACTGTCAGCTCTTACCTATGTTGTTACAAAAGTTCCTGGATCAGATATATCAATGCCAGTGTCGTGTATCATAATTGTAAGGTGTAAATAAAACATTATGGCAGCAAAAAGTCATGTGGCTTTTACGTGGAGAAATAAAAATGACCTATTGTCTACTATAAATTGGGGTGAGGGCATCATGTGAGGCAAATGGTAGGCCAAGAAATAAAATATGTGTAATATATGGCCACAATTTTCTAAGTTTTAAATCTCCCCATATGGAAGTTGATCTTAAGTGAAACTGTGGATTGAATCTTGAACCCTTAAATTAACTATATGAATTTGTTGAATTTAAAAATGAACTCAAAATATATACTTTCCTCCCAACAGAAATAAAACCTGTTTTTCTTTTTCTTTTTTTTTTTAACCAACCAGGGAACGAGTTTGAACTGGATCGAGACTTAAATATATTCAAAGTCTGAAGACATAAAAGTATACCCTGGGTCAAATAAAAATCCATTTGGTCACCTTGTAAGAGGGTCAAGACATCAAAGTATTCTTTTTTTTTTTTTTTTAAGATTTTTATTTATTTATTTGACAGAGAGAGAGATAGCGAGAGCAGGAACACAAGCAGGGGGAGTGGGAGAGGGAGAAGCAGGCTTCCTGCCGAGCAGGGAGCCCTATGTGGGACTTGATCCCAGGACCCTGGGATCATGACCTGAGCTGAAGGCAGATGCTTAATGACTGAGCCACCCGGGCACCCCATCAAAGTATTCTTATGAACAGGTATCATTATTGGACAGTAGGACAGGAAGAGGCAAACTGCTCCATCCTCTCCTTTCTTTTAAACCTTTTTAAAAATTATTATTATAAATACTTTTTAAAAAATTCATTCACCCCGGTACACCTTTCAGCATTTAGATTTTTCATTCATTTATCACATGGCACATTTTGCATTGTAAATACTTGCTTAATGTATGACCGATTTCTCATTTCTCTAATATTTGATTTCATCTTGGGCTTTCTTGTTGGTTTTAATTGAAAATTTCATCAAGTAAATACGTTGGACTCCCAAGTCTAGATTCATCAATTCAAGGAGGGCACAGCTTGCTTGTGGCCTGAGATGCTGTGTTTACTGATTGACATGCTGAGGATTTAGACAGGTGTTCTTGCAGAGTGAGGTTGCAGAAAGATAGAGGAAGAGAGAAATCTGGAAGTTGATAATGTGCCTCTCTTTATAAATGTTCGCATATGTTGAAGAAATTGGCAAATTTAGATTTGTTTTTTGTTTTTTTAGCATGACTGATGTTCAGTTTGGTTTAGATAGAAGAGCCATCTACTGTCTCTGATTAATCACCAAGGTGACTTGCAGTGAAAAACAGCATCTGAGAAATTGTTGGGACTGGGAGAAGGATAACAGGAGAGACCCTTGCATGTCTTTGAAACCACTTTCCAAGCATTTAAGCCTTGTCAGAGCCTGCCCTGGTTTTACACTGGGTGAACACTTCTGAGTACCTTCTCTCTCCCCAGGCTAACATTCCTACATTTATTTACAGGCTACTCGGTGCTTACATTGGTGAGCCTCAGGGTTTGGTATTTGGTGCTACATTATTTTTGTTTTATCTTCCCCTCAAATGCATTGAACCGCATCAAAAAATACTGCCATTAAGACACAGGCATATACAAAAGGTAGGAGCGGGTCTGGCACCAAGAGGCAGGAACTGGGTTTCCTTGGAGCTGGGCTGGGTGTGCCCACAGGAGCAAGATCCGGCTTCTCTTGAAGGCGGGTGGGGGGCGAAACAAGGTACACCTGAGATGAAGACTATGAATATTTTTAAAAAAGATTTTATTTATTTATTTGAGAGAGGGAGAGAGAGAGAGCAGGAATGGTGGGCCGAGGAGGGGGGCAGAGAGAGAGAAAGACAAGCAGACTCCCCACTGAGCAAGGAGCCCGATGCAGGGCTCCATCCCATGACCCTGAGATCATGACCTGAGCCTTAGGCAGATGCTTAACCGACTGAGCCACCCAGGCGCCCCAAGACTATGAACATTTTTTAAAACTCCTGGATGAAAGATGCCTAATAAATCTTCCAACTTAATTTTGTTTCTATTGGTTTCACTTTTCATCTTGTTTAGTGTTTGGTGTATATATCCCTAACGTGTGTGGGCTATTTTGATCAAATAAAAGCTACCCTTTTGGACAAAGGACAAAGCCATGCTTGCCCATCAATTTTTCCCCCAGGTTATGCCCCTTGGAATCAGAATGCTGGGCTGATATGACCATGGGTTTAACCTAATGGCGAACTCTCTTGGTGTGTGTTAGAAAGAAATCCGTATTTTGTTATCTTCGTATTTCCCTGGAAGGAGACATCTACATTCTCCCTGCAGGATGGGGGTGGTATTGGAGTGACTGGTCTGCCTCTCCCTGGAGCGTCTTTACTCAGCCCTCTGCCGAGGAAGAAGAATGACTTCTTTCATTGGTGAAATTGGTGAAAGGCTAATTTCTGTTGGACTTCATCATCTGGGCAATGAGGCTAATGCATTGAAAAGACAATGCTTGCCCATCACTCCTGCTCTTGAACTCTCCATTTTAATGATTAGGTTTGTGAATGGGCTTTACCTTGCACTTTGGACTTTCACTTCTGAGGTGGATGCTTTGATCCCCATCTTGTCATTAGCTTTTGTGTTTGGGTCCTTACCCTACTATAAGGAAGAGGAGGGGAGTAAATGGTCTTCTCAGTGTGCTCACTGCCCAGGAGCTGGCCCAATGACTGCCTAGGGCTCCCCACTGTTGAGAGCGTTCTGGAACTGACCTGCCATGCCTCCCCAACAATGCTGATTATCAGAATCATTTGGGACAGCTGTTAAAAATACATATTCCTTGTACCAACTTCAGAGCTAAGCAAGCAGCCCTTCATGGAGAGGGGTATGAGATTTCCTGTTTTAAGCATTTCCTACAGGTAACTGTGGTGACCAGCCAAGTTTGAGAAGCATCTCCGGAGACTTTTCCCAATATCCTCCTCTACAATTAAAACTGCACTTTACCTTGTCATAGTCTTTCGGGTTGCTATTTAGGAACTGCTCGATAATTCATGTTGGTAGGGACGGTTTGGTTTAGGATTGGTTTAATATATGACTGTTCCAGAAGAGGGTATCTGTCTGTGTCAACAAAGACCTTCTGAGGACAGTGCTGGAGCTGAAAGAGGGATGCCATTCTAGGCACTGTCGGCCTGACACAGCGTACAAGGCTAGTGGCGCTGGGAGCCCTCCCAGCACTGTGCAAATCACACCTTGCAGGCCACATCCCTTCTGCAGAAGTCACACAGGTCCTCGGTGTGTATTTCAGGGTGACAGGCTTTTCTGTCCCTGCTGCTGGACTCGGAATGAGAGAGTAGATGAAATGTAAATTCAAGCACATTTGGGAATGAGCAGTTCGTTCTTTTGAATAGACTGGCATAGAGTAGGAGATGCAGGTGACAGGCCAGGAGCTGGTGACATTCATAAATTATCAGATCCTAAAATTCACATTCTAACAGGATTATTTTAAAGAAGCTTAGCTCTCTTTGGGCGCATAATGTCTTATTCTTTCATCTTAAGCATTCATGTTTGATAAGAACGATCCCTCATGTAAATTCATTTATTGTAATTCAATCCTTCCTAAATTCCCTTGATACGGAGCTACAGAATGTTACTTTTCTTTTTCCTCTTGAGAAAGGTGCTAAAAATGCAATACTGCCTTATGGTATATGAATTCATCCAAAATCCTTGCAACAAATTCTCTTGCCTTTTAGAAGCTCTGCCCCTCTCTAACTTGATGGTTTTCATCTGCCGAACAAATTATTGTCCACTTTTGAGATTTTATACACATATATATATACATTTTATACAGACATATTATATATACATATATACTATATATTTATGAATTGGATTCAACCAAAGTTCTCCAATGGATCAATTCACTCCCTTTCCTGAGCAGTCTACCTTTCACCACTTTGATGCTTTTCAGCCATTTTGTTCCTCCCCACGGAACGAACGCACCTTCAGAGTGACCATCTTCGTTGGCCCCATGCCGCTGCCGCTGCAGAATTATGGCACTGACAGGGCTGCCAAGAGATGACTGATGTGAGAATTGGTCACTGAACTTCCTGGTGCTGACCTTAAAGTCACAGAGGTGTGCTGTTTATCTTTCCCTGGCAATCCCAAGCTAAAATTAGTGACGATATGCCAGTTACTGTTAGTCTTGTATTCAGTTCATAGATTGAGAGTCAGTAAATGTCTGCCAGGCATTCTGAGAGCCTAAGAGAGAGGGGTTCCGGGTGCTTTGCCTTGTGCAGATGAAGAAGCAGAGGGACTGCATCTGCATGCCAAGTAGTTCTTTCTGTTTTGTTGCACGATCGATGCGATTCAGTGTTCTACTGTGTTTATGCCTGGCAAATGGAGCTGCTCAGCCTTGGAGTCAGCAATGCTGTATCTTACCAGTGACATGTCTGTAGGAGATAGGCCTGCTGAATTAGTAGTTGCTATGGGGCAGTGAGTGAAGAATTCAGCTGCAAGAAGCAAGCAGAGCAGGAGGCCTTGTGTTTGCTCTGACCTCTGCAATCTGATTTAGGACCAACGGAGAAATGCTCTGGTGTTCCAAATCCTAACCTTAGAAATTCATTTCTTTGAGATATATACTATACTTCCAGGAATTCTGTGTTAACATGTCAAGTGTTTATGTTCCCTAGGGTGTCACGTTATTATTATTAGCCCTCCAAAATGTATCCTGGTCACTCACCAGGTGCTAACAGCATCCTGAGGGCTAGGCCAAAGGCTCAGGAAGTCTGAAAGTAGGTCAGAGTGGGAGGCCATGCTCACTTTCTCCTAAGAAAGGCCCCTTGGTCCTTTGGCACGGTTGGCAGTAAGCAGCAATAGGCTGTGAGAGTAATCGCCTGGGATCCAACCTGATGAGCAGATGCTTGAAATGGAGTCCTGAAAGGTCTAGGGTCTGTGCTGGACTATTCCTGTTTACAAGTCATTCTCCCGGTTCTTGAGAACCCTGTGCTCTCCTCTAATGCACCCCAGGAAGGGAGTCTTGCAGGAAGGCCCCCCCCACCCTTGCTGCTTAGGTTCATGTTTCTCCTGTTGCAAATTTACTCAGGGATTTTCCATATACCTTTGGATGTCACAGTAAATTGCTGTCTTCCCATCCTTACTTAGGAATATGATTTAAATTTTAAAATATTTGTATCTTTCTCTATATTTTTTTACATTGAGTATAAACACCTTTGGTGCTACTCCTTAAATCATAATCATTTTTAAAAAAGGAAAGATTAGCCAAAGAGATTGACTTCTAGGATGGACAGCTTACTGGTTTCTAAGGAAAAATGTATTTGCCCAACTACTTAAACATAGCCAGGAGGTATTATTTTAGTGACTAATATACTCCTTTACTTTCTACTGTCTTGTTTGTGGAAAGGGATGTGAGCCTTGCTCTTAGGCATGTGGGACAATGCATGGGGGAGTTTTCTATGTATTCTGAACCCCAGATCCTATATCCGAAGTCCTTGGGTCAGTGTATGCCTAGCCAGTCTGCTTAATGTTTTGTAGTTTCATCCTTATAATCTCTTTGAAAGACAATTAAGGTTTTTATCTTTCTTTTATAAGTCTCACTGTAAACTGGAACAATGGGTCTTTTCCAGAGAAGGAAACGGAACACTGATTTATACGTGTGCGTGTGTGTGTGTGTGTGTGTGGTCAATTCTATGCTATGCTATAAAAAAGGTAAATGAGATGGAAAGGAACAATTCAGAGGCTACTAATAGAATCAGTTTTGATCCACACCTGGGAATGGCAAAGGCTCTAAAGACTGAGAATGTTTATATCCACAGTACTTTATAAGAAACTCATAAAGTGGCTCCTCCTCAGGAGAAGTCAATTTTACCGAAAAATTCTCCATAGTCTGCACCTTGAATTTATAAAACACAGCCATGTAGACCTTCACAAATAAAATCACAACAAATTCTCCAAAGCAGAAATTATAAGCTTAGAATCATTAATATTACACTGTATGTTAACTAACTAGGACTTAAATAAAAACTAAAAAAAGAAAAAAAATAAAATGAAATGCATTAACATTTGAAATAAAAGAGAGCTTTGTCAATTCACCTAATACAAAACGATACAAAACAAAAGCTTCTGAACATAATATGATTTTAAGGTAAATTAAAATGGAATTTATGAATTGCTTAATACAAAAGGGGGATAAGAATCTTATATATCTTATATATAAAAACCTATGGAATCAAGCCAAATATTCCTCAAAGAAAAATTGATAGTTTTTAATTCATTTATTAGAAAACAAAGATTGAAAATCAGTGAGCTAAGATTTCAACTTAGGAAACTAGAAGAGCATAACAAAGTAAATTTAAAAAATGTGGAGGGAAATATTAATACAAACGTTATGTTGAAAGAAATCAGTATAGACGAATGCAGGCATTACCAAAATGGAAAATAAAATGTAGAAGATGCTTAAACAAAATAGAATTTTCTCCTTAGAAATAATGAATGAAATAATCAAAACTTTGTCAATGTGATCAAGCCAAAAAGCAATAAATGAATGACAAAAAAGATTAAGAACAAAAAAAGAGGATTTATCTGAAGGTAAAGAAGACATTAAAAATACAGGAGGGCAGGATTTACTTTGGAATGAGAGCACATGGAACTCCACAGTCACATTTCTCAGCAACATAAGCAAAGCCAGGGGAAACTATTAAAAAAAAAGTTTAATGTCTCTGTGAATAATCCTACAGGCATACAACAAATGAAGAAACTGTTTATTCAAGAAAATCTACTAAAACTTTATAAGGACGGTGAGAGTCTCTGGCATTTGAACAATGGCCCTCTCCCTCATCACCCATACCCCAGCTCAGTGTGACAAAAGCTCAGTCTGGCTGGGGGTAGCCAAGAAGATGGGGCATGCTCTCCCTTCAGCTCTCAATAAAAGCTTACCTGTTTCATTAAAAATGGCAAACAAGGGGCGCCTGGGTGGCTCAGTCGGTTAAGCGTCTGCCTTCAGCTCAGGTCGTGATCCCAGGGTCCTGGGATCGAGCCCCGCATTGGGCTCCTTGCTCCGTGGGAAGCCTGTTTCTCCCTCTGCCTCTGCCCCTCCCCCAATTCATGCTTGCACTCTCTCTCTCTCAAATAAATAAATAAAATCTTTAAAAAAAAAAAAAAAGGGCAAACAATGACTGTTTTTCATCCCCTCTGACTCCAAGTTGAAGAGATCAAGTTCCTGGTGAGTGTGGCCTAGAGGTCAGGGGCTCCCTTTCTGCACCTAGGCCCAACCTCAGGACAGAGGCTGTACCTTGGGAGTAAAGAAATGACACCAGATGGTAACTCAAACCCACAGGAACAAACACAAAGAATGAGAAAAGGTAAATAAAAAGGTACATAACAAACTCTATAAATATATAATTACTCTCCTTTCTTTTCTCAATGTCTCAAATAGACATAAAATTGTATAAAGAATTATAACAATATGTTGATGGGTTTGTAATGTACATAGATGTAATATGCATAACACTAATAGAACAAAAAGGATAAAAGTGAATAGAGTTGGGGGCGCCTGGGTGGCTCAGTCATTAAGCGTCTGCCTTCGGCTCAGGTCATGATCCCAGGGTCCTGGGATGGAGCCCCGCATTGGGCTCCCTGCTCAGTGAGAAGCCTGCTTCTCCCTCTCCCACTCCCCCTGCTTGTGTTCCCTCCCTCGCTGTGTCTCTCTCTGTCAAATAAATAAATAAAAATCTTAAAAAAAAAAAAAAGTGAACAGAGTTGTATAGGAGTAACATTTCTATATCTCACTGGAATTAAGTCAGTATAAATCTGAAGTAGATTTGGTAAGTTAAAATGTCTGTGATGAGCCCTGGAGCAACCATTAAGAAAATGACTTGAAAAAAATCATTCAAGGAATTAAAATATTCCACTAGAACATATTCATCTGAGAAAGGATACAGTAAAGCAGAAACAGAGGAACAAAAAAATGACATAAGACACATAGAAAACAAAAAGTAAAATGGCAGATACAAATCCAATTATATCAATAACAGCAATAAATATGAAGGAATTAAGCAATATGCTCGTAATGCAGAGATTGCCAGCCTGGATAAATAAACATGATCCAACCATATGCTGTCTACAGCAGAAACCCTTTAGATTCCAAGATATAAATAGATTTAAAGCAAAAGGATGGAAAAGACTATATCCTACAAGCAACAACCATAAGTAAGCTGGAGTGTCTATATTAATATCAGACAAAATAGAGTTTAAAATAAAAAGAATGTTACTAGAGATAAGGAGGAGCATCTTATAATGATAAAAGTTTCCATCCATCAGGAAGTTATAATGATCATAAACATAGATGTACCTAATAAAATATGTGAAGCAAAAGCTGATTGAATTGAGTGAAGAAATAGAGAATTTAACAATAATAGAGATTTCAATACTTGACTTCAATAATGAAGAGAAAACAAGGCAGAAGTAGAAAGCCTGGCAACACTATACACAGAGTAGATCTAACAGACACCTCTAGCGCGCTCCATCCAGCCATATTAGAGTACATACACTTCTATCTCAAGCATACATGGACATTCTCTATGATGGACCAACTGCTACACCATAAAACAAGGGTCAGTATATCTAAAAGGATTGTGATCATACAAAGTATGTTCTCTGATCACAATGGATTGAAATTGGAAATCAGTAACAGAAAAAAAACCTGGGAAATTCACAAATATGTGGGAATGAACACACTACCAAATAACCAACGGGTCAACAAAGAAATGGCAAGCTGAATTAGAGAACATATTTGAAATGAGTGAAAACAAAGAGAAAACACACCAAAACTTACGGGCTACAGCTAAATAAAACTGTGCTGAGAGGGAAATGTATAGTGCCACACATCCGTATCAGAGAAGAAGAGAGATCTAAAATCAATAACCTAACCTTCCTTCTTAAGAAAGTAGACAAAGAAGAGAAAATAAAACCCAAGTAAGCAGGAGAAAGAAGAACAATGATGATCCCAACAAAAATAAATGAAATGGAGGATAGAAAAACAATAGAGAACATCAAATCTTTAGCTAGGCTGACCTAGAAGAAAGTGAGAACAATCAAATTACTAAAACAAAAAAATGAAAGAGGGTACATTACTACCAAACTTACTGAAATATCAAGAATGACAGGGGAGGGCTGTGAACAGCCATATGCCAATGATTTGACGACTCAGACGTAATGGACAAGTTCCTAGAAGGAAAGCCACTACCTAAACTGGCCACTAAGAAATAGAGAGTCTGGATCTAGAAAGAGATTGCAGTAAATAAAAACTTTCCCCCAAAGAAAAATCTGGGACCGGATGACTTCATTGATAAAAGCTACCAAACATTTAAAGAAGAATGAATACCAATTCTTCACAAACTCTACCAAAAAGTAGAAGGGGAGGGAACACTTTGTGACTCATTCTATGAGGCCAGTATCTCCCTGATATCAAAACCAAACAAAAACACTAGAAGAAAAGAAAACTAGGGGAGCCTGGGTGGCTCAGTCGTTAGGCGTCTGCCTTCGGCTCAGGTCATGGTCCCAGGGTCCTGGGATCGAGTCCCGCATCGGGCTCCCTGCTCAGTGGGAAGCCTGCTTCTCCCTCTCCCACTCCCCCTGCTTGTGTTTCCTCTCACTCTGTCTCTCTCTGTCAAATAAATAAATAAAATCTTAAAAAAAAAAAAAAGAAAAGAAAACTATAGGATAGTATATCTTCTGAGTAGAAACACAAAAATCCTCAACAAAATACTAGCAACCGAGATTATGTGCCGCGACCAAGTGGTCTAGAATATAGTCTATGCTGCAGAAACAATAGACTGTTGACCAAGAGTTTTAGATCTAGTAAAACTACTGTGCACAAATGAGCAAGCAATTGACATTTTGATATTAAAAAAAAAAAAAACCAAACTTAGAGAATTTTTCAAGGGCAGACAAAAAAATACCAAAGGAAATCTCTTCAGGCTGAAATTAAAAAAGCATTAGATGATAACTTGAATCAACAGGAAGAAATAAACAGTACTTGGTGTCATTCACAACTGCATTCAGATTGCAAGTCAGTCATTATTGACGATGCCAGTTGCCCAGTGACTTACTCTCTCTCACCTTCTTTCCCTTCATGGACAAAGAACAGTTAATCACATCTGCACACATGGACCATAACACAGGTCAAACTCCTGGCAAAATGCTGGGCACGTGGTAGATCGCCAGTAACAAGCGGTGGTGGCTTGCATTTGTTTCTCTGTCCCTCATGGCTTGTGTCAGGGAGGGAATTTTTCTCCAAGTTCTTGCCTTTTCTCTCCTTCCTGAAGGGCAGGAAACCTTCCCGGCCCTTGGGCATGTGATGTTTAATTTATTTCTGACAGAGCACGAGGAGATCTTCTGAGGACTGTGCTCTAGGCATTGCCACTGGGGTCCTTCTTTGTCCTTTGCAGGAGACAGGCACTCTGCAGCAGTGCCCAACACTGCCCCCCAGCCGGTGTCAGCCAGAGGCCGAGAAGCTGCAGCTGCTGTAGCTGGTCTGCTGCAGCTCCCCACTCAGTCACAGTGGCCTCAGGACCCTGGGGAGAGTGGCGGGGCTGGCAGTTGCTAGTGCAACGGGGTCGGCTCCTTGTCTGTTTCTCTCCCTGTCCTTCAACCCTGCCTGCCCCGTGCACGTCCTCCTGCACTGCCCCAGCTCCAAGGATCAGCGTTGGTCGTCCTGAATCACAAGACACCTGCCCACAGGGCGGGCTTTTTGGGCCCCTGGAAACTGTGCCTCTGTGATTCTGAAGAAGGATGGGTCTATTTGGACATTGCCTTTTAAAACTCATCTCTTCTCTATCCCTACCCTGCCCCTTCTTTCATGGTAAAATTTTCATAAATATTTAATATCGGAGGGGTGAGTTATCTGATCTCATTCTGTCTGGAGCTGAGGTTGTGCAAGAGTTCCAGGGTGCTCTGGCCTCTCACTGACAAAGTATGAGTTGGACCAACAGATAATGGAAGGACTCCTGCTGCTTACCCTGGACGACTAACGCTGCAGAAGACCAGCTACGGCAGCCGCCCCAGGACCCGTTAGAAAACATGTTTGTATGTGGCCTCTGTCTGGAGATAAGGAAATGGGTTTGGTATTTCCTTTCTGTGCCAACGTCCTTCACATTAACCTAAGCAAAGTAAGAGAACGGCCCCCTCTGGAAAATCTTGTTATATAACACATTGTTTATTCTGTTGTTTTCATGCTCCTAGCAGACTGTGAGCTGTTCAAGGTCGCGAGCTTCCCTTCCCCTGTGTCTGCAGATGCATCTTCAGATCCGCCTAAAAGCAAAACCTCTGTTTTTTTGCTGGACTACTAGAAGGTTCTAATGAAAGCACTGGTTTGCTTTGCTAAAAGCGAAGCTGAAAACCTTCCCGTTTCAGTGACTGTTGCAGGTGATAGGAGGGCTTTCCTGCTTTACTGGAGCTTACCTAGTGAACCTGACAGTGAGAACTCTCAGAGCCATTATTCTGAACCTCACTTCTCCACGTTCAGGCCTCAGGAGGGAGCCGGGGCCGGAGTAAGCTGGGCTGGCCGAGAGAAGGCTTGAGTAGCTGCTTTGCCATCCAGTGCCCAAGGCAACCATCAATATTTTATCACTGAGCTCAGACACAGCCTTAGATTTTTCCTGAGGGGGTGCTCCAGGCGGCCAGTACCTGCTGATGGGAAGTGGCAGCTGAGATGAAGTCCGTTTGCCAGCTTAGGTGGACGGAGCCCCAGATGTCCTCTAAATCTCCCTTTTTGACTAACTTCTTACTACCCACTCACATTTCTTTCTTTCTTTTTTTCAAAGATTTTATTTATTTATTTTGACAGAGAGAGAGAGAAAGCGACAGAGGGAACACAAGCAGGGGGAGTGGGAGAGGGAGAAGCAGGCTTCCCGCAGAGCAGGGAGCCCGATGCGGGGCTCGATCCCAGGACTCCGGGATCATGACCTGAGCCGAAGGCAGACGACCAACTGACTGAGCCACCCAGGTTTCCCCCCACTCACATTTCTGACATTAACTCCTTTTGCCTAAATAAATAGGGACCTCTCCAAATCTGAGCATAGTCAGCAGACGATTTTTCGAAACATGCATGTAGCTGAAAAGTGTTACTATTGATTTAATTAACACTTGTTCAGTGACTATGCTTTGCACTGGTTGAGTTCAATATAAGCCTGGTCTCGGAGTAGAGACATAGTTTATTGCCTTTCTTCCAGGAATTACCTGCCCTCAAAAAAGGCCACACTTGCCCATCTCTAGGAGAGACTGCTTCTTTGCCCACAAAATCCCTTCTTTCTCCTCAACTATCTATACCCCACATATTCTACAGGACCTAGAACATTCAGGCTTCAGCCTCCTTTCTTGATTTCCCTCACTACCCCAGCTCTTGTGGCTCTCAGTTCTTCTTCTGAAGGGATCCTGGAGAACCGTGCTTAGTTGACCTCTTTGGGTGGAGGGAAACTGTAGCTTTGAATCCTTGTATCTCTAGTAGTGTGGGATAGTACTTGGCATGTAGTGAGTTTCCAGTAAATGTCCGTGAAGTGACTGGACAGGTATGTACAGAGATTTACAGCTTATCAAGTTTTCTTTCACACACATTATTTTCCTATTCAGTCCTGAAAATGTCCCCGTAAGATAATTATTTTTTTTTTAAGATTTTGTTTATTTGTCAGAGAGAGAGAGAGACAGAGAGAGCACGTGCATGAGCACAAGCAGAGGGAGAAGCAGGCTTCCCGCCGCGCCCAGCAAGGAGCCCACCATGGAACTCGATCCCAGGACCCTGGGACCACGACCTGAGCCGAAGGCAGATGCTTAACTGACTGAGCCACCCAGGCATCCCACCTGTAAGGCAATTATTTTTCCAGGAGAGAACTCTGAAGCTCAGAGAGATTAGGCACCTGTTTTGGAGATGCACAGCCAAATAACAGGCAGAACTGGGACTCCAACCTTCCAACGCTAAACTATCATTCCTCCTCCCACCTTCCCAATGTCAGCGCTTTTTGGTTATGAGCCATGAAGCTGTTACATGTCATTCACTGTTATAGTCTGGGCTCACATTGTCTGTACATCTAGATTATAAACTCCTGAAGGGTAAGGTAAATATCTGACTTTTATTCTCTCTGCACCTCTTCTCTCATTATTGGAATAGGTTGGCAATTCTAAAAGCATGTATTCAGTATTGTCTGATCACTGGATGTCACAAATCACTGTAAGATTAATTTTTTTAGACTTGGTTTGCCAAAAAACTGATTTGTCTAATGAGGTCATTAAAAAGAAGCATGAAATATATTCAAAAGAGTATGGAATTTTATGCTGTGATGGCAGTATCTGAACTGCCTGAGCACATATAAAAAACCATTAAAGAAGCTAGTGTGCTTATTAAATCTTAAAAAAATTTTCCTTTAGTCATTGTAATTGAAAAGACTTCAATATAACACTTGCCTGCCAAGAATCACAGATGATCTAGTGGGACAGAGTCTAATAATAAATTCTGGCACTTAGGAGATAGGTCCTGATTCTGTGAAGGTCTCTTGCTCCCTTTTCTGAATACGAATTGTCCCGGCAAAGGAATAATGGTCAGGTAAATCTAATATGTCCCCTTGAACTCATCCCCATTATGCTAATATATAAATATATATTCTAAAGTAAAAGTAATGCTACCTTCTGGTTTACACAATTCCCCTGATATCTAATGCTACCAGTTAGCTAACTTTTGGTCTTGATATGGCCTAATTTTGCTCTGTAAATATATGATCTGAAATTATATTCCTATTCAGCAATAGCTGAGGGCAAAACCATCCAATGGGGGGGCACCTGGGTGGCTCAGTCAGTTAAGCGTCTGCCTTTGGCTCAGGTCATGATCCCGGGGTCCTGGGATTGAGTCCTGAGTCAGGGTCCCTACTCAGCGGGGAGCGTGCTTCTCCCCTTTACCCCTGCCTCCTGCTTGTGCTCTCTCTCTCTCATACTCTCTCTCAAATAAATAAATAAAATCTTTAAAATAAAAAAAAAACCCCACCCAATGATTACTACTTGTAATAAATCTTTTGATTATATTTTCTTGTTGGAGAAAATGAAAGAAACTCAAATCTATAACAAATCAATGAATCAATGAAGATTAATGCAGTTTAGGGGAGGCTTTCACGGTTGCCTATGATGTAGAAGTCATCAGGCTAGGGACAGAGGTACAAGGGTGAGGGACACTCATCATATCTCCAAGTAGCTTAGAATTGGGTGTGGAGTTAAGACAAATATGTTTCTAAGGTAAATTCTGCAATAGATATTTAACCACAGGGCATTGGAAAGATGAGGGAGAGATTACAGCTGGTTTAAACAATTAGGATAGGTTTCATGAAGGTAGAATTCAGACAGACTTCAGGAGCAGTGAAAAATACAGTTTACCCAGTCTCAGTATGTGCAGAGAAGTAGTGGGAAATAATTGGAAATGTAGATGGGGTCATTGGGTGTGTGGGGTCATGATCAATGAGGAATTTGAATATCTTTGTGTAGACTGTGAGAGCTTCTATTGGAAGATTTTTAACCAAGGTACTGCTAGGTGTTGGAAGTCTGTGTGAGATCGTAAAAACTGGCTTAAGGGGCACCTGGGTGGCTCAGTCAGTTGAGCATCTGCCTTCGGCTCAGGTCATGATCCATGATCCTGGGGTCCTGAGATCAAACCTCAGATGGGGCTCTCTGCTCAGCTGGGAGCCTAATTCTCCCCTCCTTCCTGCTCCTATCTCTGTCTCTCTCTCTCAAATAAATAAATAAAATCTTAAAAAAAAAACAAAAACCGAAGGAAAGCTGGTTTAAGAGGGACAGTTAGAGGTTTATGGGTGACTAAATTTGGGATATGACCATATAGATTTCAAATAATGAAAGACAGTGTTCATGTTTGGCCAACAGTCAACTTTTGATCCTATGTGGGTATTCTCTGTTAGCTCCTTGAATTTACCCTCTACTCTTTCCCACCTGCTTAACCCCACAGAAATGGACATATATGGCCTGGGGTTAGTAGGTTTGCTTGCTCTTTGATTTCTGTCTGGCATGGCCAGTGGAAGGCATTGGGTGGGGCAAGGAGTTAGTGGCCATGGTATTTTTCTCCGGGCCCCTCCATGCCATGGCATGACGCACAGGTTGGCAGTGGCCAGGCTCCTTTAGCTACAGGATGCATGGGCTTCTGGTAACCCCTTCCCCCCACCCCCCTGCTTCAGTTCGAGGGGAGTAGCCTTGGTGGGGGGGTTGCCTCCCTTGTTGGTTCCCTTACTTCTTTAGATTCTCCTCAATTCTCTGTTCTGAGGGTGCCCCACATTTCCTGAGGGCACCTTTAACTGTTGTTTAACTGTTTGTTGGTTTTTTTTTTTTTAAAGATTTTATTTATTTATTTGAGAGAGAATGAGAGAGAGAGAGCATGAGAGGGGAAGGGCCAGAGGGAGAAGTAGACTCCCCGCTGAGCAGGGAACCCGATGTGGGACTCGATCCCGGGACTCCAGGATCATGACCTGAGCCGAAGGCAGTCGCTTAACCAACTGAGCCACCCAGGCGCCCCTGTTTGTTGGTTTTAATAGTGACCAAGCTGGGGCAGTTTTCCAGCTTTCCTCAAAATGAGAAGCCAGAATTGCCTATAGGACTTTAAAAGTGGTCTAATCATTGCAGAAGAGAGTGGGGCCTCACTCCCATTAGCCTGTAAGCCAGGTTTCTATTAAGGCACAATTAATTTCTTCTTAGAGGGGAATCGTTTGCAACTAGATTAACACAATTTTGTTTCTACGGTTAGCCAACACTGACCTGTGAAAATAGCTTTGTTGGCAAAAATCTCCATTGTATTTTACAGTTGGTTATAATCCGTTTTCTCTGCTTTACCACAAAGCCAAGGCTGTCCTCGAAAACTCAAGCTGGACTTGGAGATGGGTGACACATTTGTAATGCAGGGTCGGTTCCACTGGGAAACTCACCCCAATTGCCAAGACAGCCAGGGCCCCTCGAGATGTGTGCATTGGAGATTTAGAGAAGACTTTGTCTTCACTGTCACCTTTGAATTTTCAAACGTTTCAAAAGCTTTTTTCCCCCCTTTTCTGTTCTATTTAACTTACATCTTATTACCTCCATGAGGCAGAATAGGATATTTTCACTTGAGATGTAAATTCTGCCTTTCCTGACCTCGCCTTCCCCTCTATCTTGTCCTTGATGCTCCAACTGAAAGCTCCTTTCCTGTGGAGCTGAAATTTCCCCACTTCTCCTAGGCCTTCCTTCCTATGTCTAAGGACCGGGAACATGTCTTACAATCCTTTTGATGCCCCCCATCACTTGGAATGGAAGAAGCTCTCAGTTATTCTGGACTGGTGAAAGGATATCAAAGTGGTTTCTTGGATAAAAACAATTTGAAGATGGGTACTCACATATGCCTTGCTCAGTTAATTGAAGAGTTACAAATAAAGTCTTTTAATTTGAGAACTGGAAATATTTCTATTTATATTTCTGCGTGACATTTCTTCGTTGGCTCTTACTCATCCTTCAGAGCTCACCTCCAGAGTCTGCCTGGCCTCTGCGGGGATCTTGTGCTCCGACCCTAACTGAGCCAGGATTGGATGTCACTCCTCAGCATATTAGAACATCTTGGTCACAAGACTTCACGCTGCCGAGCTGACCTCGAGTATCTCCTGTTCTTTTCCCCTTTAGATGATAAACTTCTTGAGGGCATGCACCATCTCCTTTAAACCTTGTATACTTGATGCCAAGCACAGAGCCCGGCACATGATAGGTATATAACAAGAGCTTATTGAAAGCAAGAGTGAAAACAAATGAAGATAAACATCATTGTATGGGCTTCTCTATTTAGGATCTGAGTTTCAGCGTATCCAAGAATAGCTGGGAACGCTTGCAAAAAAAGGAAGAATATACTCTTGTATCCTGCCTTTCTGTGTCCCTTCTTCCCAGGAGATTCGGATTCATCAAGACTTGGGTGAAGTTCCAGAATGTAAATGTTTGAAAATACACACTAGTGGTTATGACAGAGGCAAAAGATAAGAATCACTGATCTGATTTCTCCTGGGAGCAGGAGGGATGTGGGGGAAGTCTACCTCCAGAATTCATGGAAAATGGCAGGATACTTGAAGGTTCAAAAGCCTTGCCTCACCCTGTTTTGTTATGAGTCAGTGTTTGGGAGTCAAGAGAAAACTTTACTCTTCCCAGTTTGTAATCAATCGTTTCGTGAGGACTTGATGAATTGGCTGGCTGACTTTGTGTTACAAATGCATTGAAAGAAACTATGGTAAGAATTAAAGAATGTTTTGGTGAACATGTAAAATTCTTTTTCTTTTTTTAAAGATTTTATTTATTTGAGAGAGAGAATGAGAGAGAGAGCACACGAGAGGGGGGAGGGTCAGAGGGAGAAGCAGACTCCCTGCTGAGCAGGGAGCCCGATGTGGGACTCCATCCAGGGACTCCAGGATCATGACCTGAGCCGAAGGCCATCACTTAACCAACTGAGCCACCCAGGCGCCCTAAACGTGTAAAATTCTTAAAAGATTACTCAGGAGATCAGAAGCTTTCAGGTTAAGATTTCCCATTTTTCTGGGAAAAGTTAATTTTTCCCCCCTTAAATGGTTGCTTTTAGTGAATTATTGCCTTTGTGAAGAATTTGCTTGTTCAAGTGCCCCCCTCCACATTAATTTTCTCATTTTCTGATGGATTCTTTCCAACAGCAAAGATGCTAAAATATCTCACATCTCTTTTTCAAAAAGTTACAGTCTTCACTTAACCCTCCAGCTAATATTCTATTTTTCTGCTTTCATTTATAGCCAAACTCTATGATAGAAACTTGAAGAACACTATCTCTGGGCTGACGTTCAGCACTGGAGTCACAAACAAAAGAAGTGGGCTTTGGAAAGGACTCAGAGAAGGGATGCGAGTACAATTTCTGTAGGATAGGCAAGCAGCAGTCTCAAAATACTTATTTGACACACTCAGGGGCCAGAAGTGAGAGTGGCAGACAGATCTGGCCATCAGTTGAAGAGCAGAGAGTGAAGGGAGGCAAGCTAGGGAGACAGTAAGTCCCTGCTTTTTCCTACCAGTTTGCCTGTGAAGAGAAGGGAAGATGAAGAGACATGCTCAGAGGAACTAGGAGATCAATTTGAAAATTATAGGGCGTTATCTAACCTGGGTGAGGACTGGGCCATTGGACTATGTGGAGCAAAAGGATAAGGTTACTTAATTAAAATTGGCTGCACTCGGCTGTGTGAACTGCATTTCTGTCCTCAGACTCATCAGCTGATTTTCTAATTTTACAGTCTAGGAGTTGGAAGAGGGATCACATATATTCCAGAGAGATCCTCTTCTTATGGCACCAGACCAACATACAGCAACACTAAGTAGCTGATGTTGTCAAGTTCAAATGGGCCACCATGTGAGGTACTGAGTTGTCATGGTTGACAAAGGGACAGTGAACATTGGTAACCTCTGAGGTCAATTCTGTCCAGTGCATTCTCCTTCCAATGGGACTACAATACAGGGAATCCCACCATGAGAGCCGATTCCAAGAACATGATGTTAGCCTATTGAATTGCATTAGCTTAGATTTGGAAGAGTTCCTTTAGTTAAGTTAAATCTGTAATCCAGTTTAGAAGACTCTTTCACTATCACCATAAAGCTTTAGTTTGAACTTGCCTATGAGACGCCTACTGATTTCCCACCTCTTTTTCTTCATGAGGAGAACTAATTGCCATCTGAGTTAACCAGAGCAGCTTGCTATCACTTAACAAAGGAGAGGTCCCTCAGAGAATGGGAATCAAGGCAATAGATATGAGAATATGGAAGGGCTTCTAGAATGTTGCGCAGGGAGTATCTACTTGAGTGAAGTGTAAGACCAAAGGTAGGGGGTGCGAGGGGTACAAGGATGTAGCTTTAGTGGTTCAAGAATTATTGAAAGAACATAAAAAACACCTGTAGGGTATTTCTTTCATCATTTTGCCCAGCTTTTTGCTGTGAGGGACAGAGCCCCACGGCTCCGCATGGCAAAGTCCCTGGCACAAAGTAGATACTCAATAAATATTTGATGACTAATAAATATCTGTTCACAGCATGCCAACTATTTAAGAATATGTTCCTTAGCATAAAAGTGTCCCAGATTCGATTGTTGGTTTCACCTCAAGCTCGTTATTCCTGTTGTCTCACTCTCAGGTACTTTTCCGTGAAATGGATATACCAATCATGCTCATCTCATTGAGCATATGTAAATATATATACATCCACATACCTACACTCCTAAGTATCTCTTTCTCTGTCCATCTCTTTCTCTTCTCTCTAAAGAAACATGAAATCATACTTGAGGCGTACTTCCATGGCAGACTGTTCTAAATATTTCCCATAAATTAACTCATTTAATCTTTACGACAAATCTGTGTGTAAGGTAGCTTCACACATGAAGAAACAGGCACAGAGAGGTTAAGTAGCTCACTCAGCTAATGAGGAGAAAGCTGGGGTTTGAAGTCAGGCACATGGCTGTTGAGTCTGTACTCAATCACGGTGCTCCTTTCCATGGTAATGCATGTAAAATTGTGTGACATTGGGACTGGCACAATTTCCCTTTGCACTACTATTACTATTACTTTAGTCTCATGTTAAACTCTTGTTATGGTTCAGAGTATCCCCCGAAAGGGGAAGAAACAAGATCGCCGAAGCTGAGAGGCTGGGAGAGGCTGATTCTCACCCCCGAGGACACAGACAGTCCTGTGTTTTGGCAATAACCTCTGTCTGCTTCTCCAGCATTTGTTTGAGTTTTATTAAACATGATTATACGACCCACCCCCTAGGGAGAAACTAATTTCCTGGGGTTCTCAGTACACCATCTAGCATAGCACACGCACTTGACAGCTTACTTCCAAAGTGATTATCACACTTGTGTTAATCTATCAGCCAGCAAATGACCCCCAAAGATTCACGGAGACTGAACAATGCGGTGGTAGATCAATATCATATTTCACTTTGTCGGCAATGGATGTCTGGGATAGCTGAGTGGGATAAGAGTTAAATGAACTATCGGATTATTGAGCAGGTTCCCTCTGGAGTCATCCTGGGATTCATCAGATATTAACTAGAAGCCAAATTTTTGTTGACCATAGACCCAGAAGGAGATAAAAAGTCTTTTATTTGATAGCTGATAAAGTATAACTTATGGCACATGTTGTAATTAATGAGAAGTTTTCCTCATGATAAAGAAAAGAGCCCTTCTATATTGTGGTAGTGATTGCTTATATGTAACCCCCTCTAACTCTCTAAGCTTTTTGAATGCATTGTATCTTCATAAATATTCCCTTTCACCTTGTATATTCTCACTTCTTATCCTTCCCAGCATTTTTGGAGGAAAAATTAGTTTTCCTGGATAATTTCTCTCCTCTTTTTGGCTTTTGGCACTAGATTGTGAAGGTCGGTTATGTAACAAATATTTATGTCCTGTTTTCTCTGGGTTCTGTGGGAGACAGAGTTGAATGAAGCACATGACCTATCATCACAGAGCTTGAAGTCGAACAGGGAGAGCCAAACAAAAAGCAGTAACTGAATATCTGGGAGCCAGTTCTACTTTGCAAGGTGACTCATGCCTTGAAAAGGGGAGAAGAGAGCGTGAGAGGTGAAATGATCCACATTTAAGTCACAAGGGCGATGTACAGAGGAGCCACGGGGTGGAGAAGAACTGGGGCTCTGTGCTGTGTACGTGTGTCTGTGTGCTGTGGGTACTGTGTGTGTTCTGTGTGTGTGTATACACTGTGTGCGCGCTATGGGCTTTGTGTGTGTGTGCATGCATGTATGTGTGTGTGTGCGCGTGCATGCGTGCATGGGATGGATCTTAGGAGTTCTATTCCATCGATACGTCTGGGAACTGACTCCTGGGCAGAAGGGCGATTAGTCAGGATAGGATACACCACGCTGCAGTGACAACTCCCACATCTTCATTGTTTATTATAACAGATGACATTCTTGCTCACACTGTTTGTCCCCTTCAGGTCTGTTGTGGCTTCTACTGCTACATTTCCTTACTTTTGGATTCCCTCTTACAGAGCGGCCACCATCTTGAATGCTATGAGTTGTTGTAGCAGAAGGAAAAGAGAGTGAGCTTCTTGATCTGGCCATGGAAGGCTCCCAATTACTTAACCAGAACCAGTCAGGTATCCTTGAAGAACCAGAGACGGGCTGGAAGTATAATATCACCATGTGTCCCTGAAGGTAGGGAGCTGGAAATATTTGGTGAACAGCAGAAGTGACAAACGACCACAGAAACTGTGCCAGGGAAGTCAGCCGCTAGTGAAAGGCATTTCAGACTCTTCCCAGCACCAGGGAACAGCAGTGAGCTGTGGTGCAATGCACGGAGGAATAAAATCCAGGACAACTTGATTCTAACCCCAAACCAGCAGCCTGACCGAGGACATGTCTCTACGTCAGTTTCCTTATCAAAACCAGTTTTCTAGGACTGTTCTGGGAATTACAGGATATTGATGTTTTGTGGGTAATAAAGGGGGAGGAAATGTGTGAGGAGCCCTTAAGAGTTTTCCTATCCTCCACTTCCCTGCCCTCGTGCCTCCTGCCCTACCCATTTGGTTGTGGGTTGTATTTTCTCTGAAGTTAACTGGATGAACACAGGTGGAATACTTGTGTCAAGAAGTGGGCAGGCCCGAGTCTTCAGGGAGAAGAAGGTATGAAGCTGAGAGAGAGGCCAGTTTCAGTGGCTCTCATCCAGGGGGCCTGCTGCCCCCTGACACATGTGTTTGAACACATGCGGGGGACGTTTGGATGTTCACAGTGACCGGGTGCACTGGTGGCATTTGGCAAGTGTTTCCTGGAGACGCTAATTGTCCTACCATGCCCAGGATGGTCCTGACCAGTAAAGGATGGTGCCGTTCCAGATACAAATATTTGAGAAACACTGGGAGGGGAGAAGCAGGTTCAGCACCGAGTGCAGAAGTTCTGTGATTTGAGCCGGCTCCGAGCTCCAGAGAGGCTTGCGGTCAGGTTGCCAGATTGAGAATGGGTTTTAGACTTCTTTTTCTCCTAGGTGGCAATGTACACAGTGATTGCTCAATTAAATATGTGGTGAGTGGATGCCCCAATTACTGTGTTCCTGGCTGTTGCCTAGCTCGCATGACAGTGTTCCTTAAGATAGCTGGAGACTTAAAAGGAAGGTTTAGGCAAATTCACAGATGGTATTCTAACAAGTTAAAAAGGACAGATAGGGACAGCTGGGGCATGCGCCTAAACTCTTTAAGTCAGCATCAGGGTACCTCGTGGTGCCTCTTGCTTACATGCTCCTTGATGCCTGGACCCCTACCAGAGACAAGATTCTTCCGGAGGTACAGAGCCTGGTCCCAAGTCTGGGTTATTCTTTGGCTCCTATACTATCCTTGCTTGTCTAGTATTGGCCATCTTTCCAAATTCTACTCTTCTTCGATGTCAGGCTCAATTATATTTCAGCAAGGGAACATCGACAGGGCCCTGAAGAAACCACAATCTCCTTTAAAATCCCACCTCATCGATCACTGGAAACATTCCTCTAGACTGCCTGTTTTTTTGCTTTTGTTTTTGTTTTTTTCCTGAGAGATCCTAAGAAGATGAGATCTGCGTCTAGGATAATTTATTCTGCAAGTGGAATGGAGGGTGACGGTGAGAGATAAAAACCTAAAAATTTTAGATACAGTCAGTTGTGTTATAACGTTAGCTTGCTTTGAAAACACAAATTTGTTCCCACACGCTTGAAATATCAGAGAATGGCTTGAGCACAGTGTGAATTTAGTGTTTGCTTATGCACAGTCCTGTCCACAGCAAACACGAGGTGGGTGCGGAAACCGCGCTCCGCTGGTCTGAGCCCTGGGGAATACACAAGGAGGGTCTACACAAACACATCTTCCGGGGCTCCCATGTTCACCGCCTATGTTACGAACCACATCCGTCCACACCCAGGCTTTCAGTGCTTGGTTTGATTTCTGGTAGCCTTCTTCTACTACTGCACAATGACTCACAGCTACAACCCTCCAACCCCCACATACTCAGGCAACACATAAGATGTGTACAACTGTGTTGTCATTTTTGTTTCCTAGCTTCTGTTTATGACTAAAGCTTCAGCGTTAGGGGTGTACACAAAATCCCTTTGCAGATCTAGGTAGAACACTGCGCTGCATTGCTTGTTGTGATGTTAGTATAATTGTTATAAAAGGGCCGAGAAGAAAATGGACAAATGACATGTACAATGTACAGGTACAACAGCGTGTTTGTATAGAGATAGCTCGTCTTAGAGAGTGGCTCCCCGAACCCACCCGTGGAAGGAGGGAGGTGGTCCCATACAAGCCCTGTCCCCATTTCTTTGTTCCTCTTGGACCAGGAACACTTCTATGAGTTGTTCGTGGAAGCATGGGGCTCCCAATGGGTTTTGTTTGGGGGTGTGGGATGTTTGAGGTGAAGACTGATAAGAGTAGTTAAAGAGCACATGACTAGGATCGTGGGACTAAAGTGTAGGGCCTCGTTTTCCTCTTCCCACCACAGAGCCTTGCCTCCTGGCCAAGGAGTGGATGAGGGGTTTTGGGTAAGATTTTTCACGGACTAGAATTTCTGATAACGAGGTTCATAAAAGCTGGGGAGGGTCACTTCCCTTTTATCTTACCACATTTTATAGCTTCATTTTGTGTTGGTTGTTTAGAGGTGGTATCCTTCATTTCTCCTCATTTGGTAAGGAAATTGTTTTCCTGTGGCTTATTTAAATTGGATGTGGAGCTACCAGGCCATGGGGAGTACACACATAGATGTGAGTGATAGATTAGATGCCTGAGATGTTGAGGGCGACAGAATATATCTAGGAACTTTAAACAGTGCTCCCTGGCAAGTGCTATTTATAGAAAACTGCTAAGAATCTACAAGATGCAAATGGAGTCTCCCCCAAATAAGCATCAAAAGCTTTCCCTCTTTTGTCCCTTGAAATAAAGTGCTAACAGTTTCTTCTGGATCATGGGTTGTACTGTTTACAATAGGTACTTCCTGAGCATTTGGTTGCAAAGAGAGAGTGAAGACACTGCTGACCTTCAGCTCTTGCTGGTCTTTCGGAGTCTCTCTTCCACTTTCTCCCAGAAGAGAAATGGCTCCCCCCTTCCCGAGTAGCCCGGCTTTCTGTCCTCAACCCTCTCTAGCCGTAACTCTATTCCTAAACTCAAGTTTTGTTTGATACGTAGAGAGCAGCTTTGGGAGTTTGGAAAACCATTTGCTCCCTCAACACAGCTAGGATTTTAAGATTATTGTTTTACCCTTGATTTGAAAAACCCAATTTGAAACTCAGCACTGAGCAATGACCCCTTCATTTTAGGTTGGATCCTCCCTCTACTGATTCAGTGTGGTGGGGAATGCTGGGCAATGACATTCACAGGGAATGGAGGACATTTCAGTTTAATATCTCAATATATTATTACTGAAACAGAGTTTATGAGATAACCATATGCTAATTGGTCACTTCCCAGATTTCTGAGACAATCTCTAGGCTTCTCTGAATGCTGAGGCATCTTGCCCTCCAAAAAAGGCAGAATGCAATGTTTCTAAACCTGGAGTTATGTGTGACATGTTTCTGTTACAGTGTTACTTAACATGTACACATATATACTCTAAGTGCAAACTTCTTGTGTTTATAGCTCTTGATACTATAAGCACTAGTAAATGGAAAGAAGGTATCAATTTCATACCAGTGATTCAACTGATACTCTAATAACATTCCAAAAAATGCCACTAATTTAATATGGCTGATAATATTTTCCTGAAGCTAATGTCCCACTTATAAGGTGAATATGACACTGATGGCTATGGTTTGGGTTGATATTTTGCACTTGGGAAGACTTTTCTACTCTGCTGTGTGAAGGTTTAATTCTCCCATTTACTGTGTTTGATCTACTGCGAAACCTTGGTTTATAGAATACATTGGGTCTCCACTTGGCTCAAGTGCCTCCCTTTCACATCCAAACTGTTCTGCTCATTTTTCCTTGGCCACAGGAATATACTCAAGCATGTTTTTATTTTCATGGTATTTGGACAAAAGTATCAGTGTGGTAGGCAGATTTCTAAGATGGCCCTCAAATCCTCCTTATTTTGGTGTTCACATCTTTATGTGATCATCTCCCCTTGATCATGGGTTGGACCTGGTGACTTGCTTCTAACCAACAGAATACAGCGAAGATCATGGGATGTCACTTCCCATGTGACTTCATGTTGCTAGCACACTCTCTCTTTTGCCTTTTTGGTTTGTCCACCTCGAGAAAGCAAGCTGCCATCATGGAGGCAAGCAAATGAGCAAGGAAATGAGGGGTGGCCAGCCAGCTAGGAACTGACGTCCTTAGTCCAACAGTGCACGAATAACTGAATCTTTCCAACAACCATGTGCTTTTGAAAGTGGACCCCTTCCCCACTTGAGCCTTGAAATGACCATGGGCCAGCTGACACCTTGATTGCAGCCTGAAGCAGAGGATCCAGTTGAGACGTGTCCAGATTCCTGACTCACAGAAACTGTGACATGAGAAATTGGTGTTGTTTAACTTGTAAATTTTTGAGTAATGTGTTATGCAGCAATAGATAATGGATACAATTAGTTTAGTAAATAACTTAAGAAATCAAAGTCTTATTTTATGGAAGTGTCGGTCAGCTGATACCTATACGGTGCGGTGCTGCCTGTATAATTGACAAGAGAATTCAGTGTTAATGTAATGAATAGTCAGATGGAAAAAAATTTATTTATTTATTTATTTACATTGAAGCATACCTAAATTCTATCAGAAATGTTTATCAACACAGTAGATGTCGTCATACTATTGATCATCATATTCATGATCACTTAAAGCCAATTTATTTGGGGCCACTATTTGCAAGTGCAGAAACTGAAGTGTGTATATTGGACCCCTGGAGCCCCAAGACTATGTTGAAGTATGAATGCACTAGACTAGCAGAGCAGGACTGGAGCGGTTAATAGAGATTCCCACCATCGGATGCTACTTCACTGCGGAAGGTGTCAATATTTCAGTGTAACACCGGTGGAATCTGTTTATTCCCAATTTACTGTTTTTTTTTTTTTCTTTAATAAAAAATAGTTTAAATTCCTGGCCTGGAACAGTTTCCTACATTGTATTAGGACAAAGTCTGTGAACAATTATTGATCACTGGCTAAGTAATCTCAGTAACTGACATTTTTTAATGTATAAATTAAAAAATTTTTATTATTAAAGTATAGATGACATATCATGTTATATTAGTTTCAGGTGTACAACATAGTGATTGGACCATTATATACTTTATGCAATGCTTGCTATGCTAAGTGTAGTCACATCATCTGTCACCAGACCGTTATTACAATATTATTGACTATATTTCTTATGCTGTATTTTTCATCCCTATAGATTTATTTATTTTATAACTGGAAGTTTGTACCTCTTAATCTCCTTTGCCTATTTTGTTCATTCCTGTACCCCCTCCCCTCTGGCAACCATCAGTTCATTCTCTGTATTTATGAGTCAGTTTCTGTTTTTTGTTTGTTCATTTCTGTTGTTTTTTAGATTCATGTATTGAACTTTTTACAAAATTACCATTAGGCCCTCTATGATCCTCTGTGAGGTACAGTTATGCTCTTCTGGACTTTGTTATTTTCTCCCAGTAAGCGGGGATCACCAGGGACTCCAATCTTTGCTGTTCCTGTTGCAGTGTTTGGTAATCCCGCACCAGGGGCTGGAAGGTTGGTCTTTATATTTCCTTTCCTGTTTCTGTTTCAGGTCCATGTGGACCAAAAGCACTGTATAAGGATCCATGCCGAACCTCCATGATATAACAAAGATCAGCTATAAGATTATATCAGCTAAAGACAGAACAAAGATTATCACATACTGCTGTTAGGAAGAGGTTTAATGATGGTCCCCTGGAAATATCATGGTGTCTACATTTCTATTCAAAGGGACAATCTGCTTTCAGTTCAGAAATCTCTGGGGCAGTTTCCATCACCCAAGATTGACAGAGAGCCTACAGGGTACAGAAGGGATTAAGGCACACAGCATTCATATGCAGAAAGACAGACAGAACCAATACCATGCCCCCAGAAAGGACAGACATCTTTAGAATATAAAATGTCTGAAACATCACAGGAACCTAATTCATATTTGTCAAAAATAATAAATAACAATTAAAGGAGGTACCAGAAACAAAATATTTTTAACAATGTATTTTATAAAGGATCTGAAAAGCAAAATTTAACAATTGTATAAGAAGAAATAGAGAATTTCCAAAACCAAAATGTCAACTTAGACTAACATAGGGTAATAATTGTGTGGGGCTTGCAGGGAAGGATCAGAAGAATCTAGACTTTAGGAGAAGACGAATCTTAGCCTGATAACTATGTATCTTGGTTTGCCTGGTATATAACTGTCTTAGTATATACCTGTTGTTCTGAGATAATCATTTACGGTGTCCTCTTTCACTCTTAAAGTGTCCTGCTTTCAATGGTAAACTGTAATGTCACTCTCCTCTTAGCATATGTCCAAGAACTATCATACAGTCTGTAGGGGATGCCCACTCCTTAGAATAGAAATACAACCTAAGTCATGTAGATAATTTTAAATTTTCTAGTAGTCATATTAAAAAAGAAATAGATGATGTTAATTTTAATAATATATTGTATTTAACCCAATATATCAAAAATATTCTTTTCAACAGGTAGTCAACTAAAATTATTAATGAGATTTTTTTCCAAAATTTTATTTAAATTCTAGTTAGTTAACATATTAATGAGACATTTTATGTTCTTTTCCACACACTAAGATTTTGAAATTTTGCATTTTTTACTTGCAGTGCATCTCAATTTACTAGCCACATTTCAAGTGCTCAGTAGGCACATGTGGCTAATAACTCCTGCATTAGAGTAGAAGCACAGCTATGGAATATAGAGTTTGCTGAATATAATTGTATCATGTCAACTGAACAGCGAACGGTGTGGTTCAGTCATTCTTGAGTCATCTGTTATCATTATAAAACCAGGTTAAAGAATCCCTCAGCATTAGGATTGTTTCTTCATCTTTGGCTCTGCTTTATTCTACTTTAATTTAATTTTCAATCAGGCTCTTCCTTCCCAAAGGCAATATGGCCATTAGGAGTTCTAGACTTATTCTCCACCAAAGTGAAAATGGCTTACTCTTTCTCAGTAGTTCCAGCAAGTGTCTAGGCATTGAGTCTGATTTGACCAACCTGGGTCACATGCCCATCCCTGATGCAGTCACCGTCCCAGGGGATGGGAAATTCTGACTGGTCACACATCTGCCCCTGGAGCTCTAGGGGAGGGGTTAAGTTCCATCCAAACATGATGACCAGTGAATGGCGAAAGCCCTTCACAGTAGAATCCAAGTGCTATTACCAGAAGGAAAATGCATTTTGAGATGACAAAACATTAGAAGGACAGGGGCTCTTTGGAGACCTCAGGGGGAACAGGTAGAGCCTAGATAATCCAGGGCCATAGGTCGACTTGAGTAGTTCTGTAAGAGCAGCCGCCTTCCCTCAACTGCAAGAACTTTGTTAGAGGCCACCATTGAAATCCCATCTCTAAATCTCTCTGGCAATGGACTTTGGTTACTCATGCAAATTGTGACATGTGACTAAAAGATCCGGTGTCAACTTCCAGTGGGAAGATTGTAATGAATGCATTCATTTTGACCCCAAACTAGGGATTCAGAATCTCTGCGGCTGGAAGGGAAAACATCTATTATATCCAGGTTTCTTTGGGATCTCCCTCACATTTAATGTAAATATTCATGTTCCAGATAGGACCAGGACATGTGACTATGGATGTTCAACAATCCACACCTTAAGGAATGGAGACTAGTCGCATCCCCAGAGCCTAAAGGGCAAATGGACGCCAGACTCGCCAGAAGAATTTGATGGACTTTGGGGTATGACATCTTCTTATACAAGAATTTGATGGACTTTGGGCCTCTGACCACATTTGGGGGTGCTGAAGGGGCTATGCAGAGCGGGTGGGGAATTCCAGAGCCTCATGTACTGCAGGAGTTGGCTAGAACCGTAACAGGATAGGATGAGCCTGGGCTAAGAAAGGAGTCCTCAGAGGGGTCAGCTTGTTCCTATACGCTGTATCTAACAAAGCATTATATTTGGTGCTACCTGAGGCTTCAGAGAGGAAGCCCAGCTCTGTCAGTGGCAATCCTGAAAAGGTAGGTCCCCATAGTCTTCAGCCAGCAGGAAATCCCTATGTCAACTGCTGGGGTTGAGGATTGGACAAAACTCTCCATTCACTGAGGTGCGTAGAGTTCAGTGCTTTGCATGCTTCCTTCTAGAGAATGCACCACTGATGATGATAAGATAGTCATTGAAGAATTTTTGTGCCATGTGTACTCTTAATCACCACATCCATGCAAAACTCCCTCCTAAGTCAGTGTGGTGGGCTGAGAAGCAGAAAGCCTGGGACGGAATCCTGGCCCTGCCTTCGGTTAACTGTGTGATTCTGAGCCAACCCCTAAAATGTTCTGCACCTCAGTTGCTTTATCTGAGAAATGGACACAGTGCTAATGCTAGTCTTACTTTACAATTCTTGTATGAGTTCATTTATTTATTCATACACTATTTATAGTATCTGCCGTGTATGTGGCACTGACTTAGGCAGTTCCTGACCTAATAGAGGGGATCAAATAAGATATTAGATAACAAATATCCCCTAAACTTTAAGATGTAATAGACATGTAAATGGTGATCATTATGATCACATTTTATTAATAATTCAACTTTTTATTTTCTCAGACAGCTGTTTATCTCCCAACCTCTCCCCAACAGCATGTTGAATATACAACATCAGCAGTTTTCTGCCTTTGTAGCGGAGATTACATTTTCTCTGTCAGTCTAGGCAAGCCTGCTGCGGTGTTTGTATTCATAATTGCCCCCCACCCCCCACAGGCTCCCGGGGGTCCCCAGGGCCAGGCGTGCCAAGGTCATGAAGAGGCAGCCTCCCTGGCTCTTGTCACTGCACAATCATCAGCCTTCAGAGCCACACAGGCAAATGTGTCATTGATGTGTAATTAATGAAGAGGGAGTCTAGCCCTGCATTAACACAAACAAATCAAGGCCTTGTCAGCCATGGGGGTGTCAATGGGACTTTTGTTCATTTAACAATATTTATTGTTACAAAATGCTGCACAGTCGAGTAGGAAGGGAGTGCCTTTGTGGCACTGGTGATGTGGCTGTTTGCAGCCAGCCAAGGGACAGGCATCAGTTGGATCCTCCGATTAATTCAAGGCTCCACAGGCTGAAGCAGAAGAGGTGGCTGGAGGGAACATTCTTCTGTTTAAAATGTGTGTGCAGATTCCCTGATTGTGAGCTGCCCTTGGTTTCTGCAAGCCTAGGGGCTTTTAAGAACTTTTGTTCACTCCAGTGATTGGAATTTATTGAGCATTCTCTGTGTGCAGGTGATAGAAGGGGACATGGCTCGCGAGTTCAGGTACTCTACATTCAGTTGATGGAGACTGGGGTTCCCTGTGGCTCAGGCAATCAGAAATGGAAGGAGTCTTAGAGCTCATGTTGTCCAACCCTCTGGGTGGGAATCCTTTCCTGGTGATGACTTCTGAATGTTTACTCATATTTGTCCTGCCATGGTTGGACCAATAGAGCAATGAGTCCCAGCATCTAATCCCAGTTCCTCACTTTTGGAGAGAAGACAGAGATGGGGGCAAAGAAAAATGAAAGAGGAAAAACTGACATCCTTCCTCCTCTCTGAAGGCTCATAGAGAGGGAAAAGCATGAAAAAAACTGGCAAATCCAAAGTAGTCTTATAGTGTATCTATGGACCAAGATGAGCTTTAATTCATGGTCATCAGACCACAAATGTTGGGTTGTCGAGTTCTGGGGCATCCCCCAGCATTGATCCATATCTAAAATTTTATGCACAGCTTTACCTGTCTCTGAACAAAACTCCCTGTCTCTCCAGCCCCTTGCTTCTTCTCTCTCATCACACATATTCTTCAACCTTACCTCTGCTCCCTCCTCCATCCCTCCAGTCATAGCTTTTCTGTCTTTCCTGGGCTATGGTATATCACTTCAGTCACTGCCTTGCCACGAATGTGCCCAATTATCTCACTCCATGGGCCTTTTGCTGCAACTTCCCCATACATTTCCTACTTTTGATCAATTTGACCATCTGCTTCTCTGTTCCAGTTCCCAGATGGCTGGATGCTGTAGATAGGGGAAAAGCACATGAGGGTACAGGTGTGGTTTCCAACTTTAGTTAGATTCTCAGTGCTGCTCTGTGATCTTCCTACAAGGTCCCAGTTGGTATCCTCATCTGTTCATCACAGCAGCTCTTATACAACTGCATCCACTGCTCAGATTTATTCTGCGAAGATGGCCTTGCTTTCTCTTATCAAGGAAGAAGGTAAGGCCATTAGCTATGAACTCTCCCATCTCTCTCCCCTGGCTGCTATAGATTTATTCATGTGATTCATGTCACAAAGGTGTCTTTGTTTGGGTTTCTCCAAATCAATGATTCCAGTGGGTGTAGTTTATTTGGGAGGTGATCCCAGGAAACATCAGTAGGAGAGTGTCAAGACAGAAAGGGAAGACAGCCAATAAAAGCTGCGTTATCAAGCACGTTTCCTCTGTAAGTTACAAGTTCAATCCTACTGGGAACTCTGGGAGTCAGCATAGAACATGTGCTTTGAGTTATCCTGTGAGGGGCTGAAGGATATTTACACACCATCTCCCATCAGTTTTGACCAAAGGCGCTCTAGGAGTCATTCATTTTTCAGAACTCCTAGCCTGATGCAGTTACATTCTCCTGGAAGGGTAAGCCCTTGTACCAGCTGGTAAAACCTTTGAAACTCTGGGTGATCTACCTAACTCTTGCATATTCTGTTTTCTCTTCTCAATATATTATTTACCTAGAAATATTAGACCTTTTCCATGAGATAATGGTTATTTAGTCCTTCAGTAAGGATTTTTAGCATAATGAAAGTATCACCCTCAATCAAGCACCTGGCTCCCACATTTGAAAGCATGGCTTTCAATGTGTGTGTGTGTAGTGTGTGTGTGTGTGTGTGTGTCCATGTGTGTGCACGCACATTTGGATGTGCTATAGGTTTACAAAAGACTACCTATGGCTTGATCTTGTTCTGTTGTATCTTCTTTGAGGTAATTAGCCACATTTTTTTGCTGAATATTTAATATTGGAGGGAGGCAGATGATGATGATGATGATGATGATGATGATGATAATATGACTATGATAAAATATCCTTGAGAAATAAAAAATAAACTGGAAAAGATTTAAAAATATTCTCTCTCCACATCTTATCTGTCAGCGTCCCCCTCCTTGGCTGCCCATATCACCCACCATACTGCCGCAGGCTGCTGGCCCACAGGCTGGCTCTGAAGTCGATGTCCATCAGCATCCCAACTGATGCCCAGAACTGAGGTCACTCATGTCTGGCTAAGTCCTTTCTGCTGAGCCTGTTGGCACTAAAGCTGCTCCAGTTCTGAGTTCTCCGTGTCTCTCAAGACTTTAGCATAACCATGCTTTGCTTTTGTTTCTATCTTATGTTTCCAGCTTTCTGCCCTGAGAATTAGTCATGAACTCTTGTGGGTTACACTTACTCCCAAGCCTTGGGCTCCTTGCTCAGTGGGGAGGGTGTCTGCTTCTCCTTCTCCCTCTGTTAGTTCCCCCTATTTGTGCTCTCTCTCTAAATAAATAAATAAATAAATAAATAAATAAATAAAATCTTAAAAAAATGTAGTTTGTCATCCCCACATCCACTGGTGTAGAGTTCCATCATTTCCTGCCTGGCCCCAAATGGGGACATAAATAAGTGAAGCATGTCATACAAAGCACTTTGCACAGCCCTGGTACACTGTTTACCATGGGCTGCCCACCAAACTGAGCCTCATAATCTGTCTTCTTTCTATTCTCCAACCTGTTCTAAGGCCTGCTCTAGAATAATCTTTCCAAAAGCCTAAATAAATCACATAAAAACCTACCATGCACCCCACTGCCGATAGTATAAAGGTGCAACTCCTGAGCACATGCCCAAGATTTCCCACGCATTGGTTTTTGCCTTTCTGTCCAGGCTCATCTCTCATTGCAGCCTACTTTTTGCCTGTTGTCTGAACACGTGGCCTCACTCAGGCATTTGAGTACATGCGTGCACCATGACTGCACTGTGCCCTCCTTCCCTTTGCTCCTCCTTCTGCTCTGCATGTGCTTTCCCCTGCTATATGCCCAGTGACTCCAGACTGCTTTACAAGCTGGGCTCAGTCACTTCTTCTCTGGAGCTCCTGTGTTCTCCCATAGAGGGGGGTCACCATGCTCCTCTCAGGCCTTCCTATGTAAAAGGTGGATGAGGTTAGCAGCAACCACATAGGTGGCTGTAGTGAATTAATAATAGAAAATGATAGGAGGGCGCCTGGGTGGCTCAGTTGGTTAAGCGACTGCCTTCGGCTCAGGTCATGATCCTGGAGTCTCGGGATCGAGTCCTGCATCGGGCTCCCTGCTCGGCGGGGAGTCTGCTTCTCCCTCTGACCTTCCCCCCTCTCATGTGCTCTCTCTCTCTCTCTCTCACTCTCTCAAATAAATGAATAAATAAAATCTTTAAAAAAAAAAAAAGAAAATGATAGGAAACATGTAACTATTCCTGGTGCAGAATCAATCCTTGATGCATATAAACTTTCTAAATGAGTACTTTAGAAATCTCTACCATGAATATCATAACCCATGGATGTCATTAATGTGCACAATTCCCAGTGCCTACCAGATATGAACTGTGTCTTATTCATCTTTATGTCTCCAGTACTTAGTATCATGTTAAATAAACAAAGGAAGGAAACCTATCATTGCTACAAGTTAACACTTAACCTAGAGATCTGTAGGTCAAAAAATATACTTCTTAATTATTTCACTTAATCCTTAAGTCCTTAAATTAGGACAGTGAAACTATTCCGTATGATACCACAATGGTGGATACATGGTATCAGACATTTGTCAAAACTCATAGACTAAAACATCAAGAGTGAACTCTAATGTAAACTATGGATATTAGTTAATAATAACATATCAATAATGAGGCGTCAGTTGTAACAAATGTGGTACATGAATGCAAGACATTAATCACAGGAGAAATGGAGGGTGGAGGAAGGTAGGGGTATATGGGAACTCTACTTGCTGTTCAGTTGTTCTCTAAACCAACACTGCTCTGAAAAATCACCTCTATTAATTAAAAAAAAAAAAATTGCTCCATGAAGCAGTGAGGGCTAGTGGATGGTATTACTTGAAAATCAGAGAAAGTGGTATGAATGGTCCAAGGTCACACAACGAAATCAGTCCGAGATGGGATTCAAGTTTTTTTACGCTGCACTTTCCATAGTTAGCACAGGATGAATTTTAATCTCCATTCCTTTTTTTTTTTTTGGTGAGTGATCAGGCAACCTCATCATTGATATTCTCCTTTCAGCACTTTTGGAAAGTAAGTCTTAGGTGGAGTGGAGTTTATTAGGGACTGTCTGAGAATACCCTTCACAAGACTAATTTAAAGTCTTTATGACTCAGTAGAGGCTGTCAATCCTAAGTTATCTGACGTTTAATTCCTGCTGATGTAAATTTTATATGACAAATAGTTTCATTTAATTGTGTCACCTCTGGCTTATATATACCATAAAAGGTTTCAGTTTTAACAGCCGGCAACAAAAGAGTCCTGGATGAGAGGAATAATGTTGAGAAAACTTGCAAGGGCATGGCTGGCTGGGGAAGGCGGGTGGCTCTCTGGGTGGGGAGATCTCTGGAGGGAGGCTGGGCTTGGGGCAGAAGTGTATCTGCAGCTGTGTTTGTGCTGAGCACCTGGACGGGGATGGGTGCTCCTTCCTCCTGAGAGTTTGACTGATATACCTTCCTCCCGGCGGTGAGTTCCATACACCTGCCCCTCCTCTGGCTCATCCTTTCCACCCATGGACTTCCCACAAAGAGTACTTGCTTTGTAAAAGCTCTGGTATGCACTAATAACAATTCCAAAATAGTTTCATGAAATTTCCCTAACGTTGTAACTTTGTTTCTCTATAGAAAATCACTCTGCTTAGGGATGACGGCATGACTGAATCTCATTAAGTATTGGCAAGTGCTGACTTGTATCTACGTATCCTCAAACTATTTATTAAGCATCTACTGTATACCATGTTCTGTGGTAGATCCTGTGGAAAATGAGTGGTTTCTGTCCTGAAGAAGCTTTCAGTTTACTGGGAAAATCCGATATACCTATATAATGAAACAGTAGTAAAAGGTATATATGGGTGCAGTATTTTATGGTTTATTAAGAACTTTCATGTGTCCGTTGCAACAACACTCTCAAGGGGGAGTAGAGAGTATATTTCTCCCATTTTATTGGTGATGACTCTGAGATCCATGGTGTGACAGCTGGACTTTCCCTTCCCAGATCTGGTGCTCTGTTCTCATCACACTTTGTGCACAGGCTTCCATACGCACACTACAAAGTCTCCCAATAGAAGATGAGTTCTTCCAAGGTGTTAATAACACAAAATAGATGCTACTCTGGTGTATGCCATTGTTGACAATGCCTTGGTCCTGATGGGGGGCATTCTGTACACTTCTAATCATAAGGAAATCAAAGTAGAGACCGGCTAATATAGTTTCATTCTACATAATAGAATATTTGTCAATATCGCTCTAACCAAATGTGTATTTTATTAGGGTACACTATATATGAGATATTTCTCACTTTGAGTCTAATATTCCTTCACAGTACCAACCTTGCTTATTTTTTTTAAAGATCTTATTTGACAGAGAGAGAGAGTGCACGTGCGCAAGCAAGAGCATGCACAAGCAGGGTGAGGGGCCAAGGGAGAGGGAGAAGCAGACTCGCTGCTGAGCAGGGAGCCTGCGATCATGACCTGAGCCAAAGGCAGATGAGCCTGCGATCATGACCTGAGCCATGAGCCACCCAGGCACCCCCAACCTTGCTTACTTAAAAGTTCTATCCTCTGTGTGAAAGATGTGATACCTGGCAAATCTCTGAGAATGACGATCACTACTTATTCCAGATATCTCTCATTTACTCCACACCATCCACTCTTCACACTTCTCTAATTTTTTCTGCTGGGAGAGGGTGACCTGCATGAACTGTATCAGTGGGCTCTCAGTGCCCTCAGGAGGAGGTGTCCTGTTGGATTTGGCCAAGGGGGAGCCTCGCAGGCAATCAGAGGGAGGGGAAAAAGCCTGTGGCCCCACCTCTGTGAGATCGTCTTGGACTGACTCCACTGCTCCTCTCTAGGATGGCCTTCTCTCCTTCCTGCATCTTCTTCTTCTCCACGTCCCATCAAGTCTAGGGGAAGTAACAACTATTTACAAAGAAGATACTCTTATTTTTTTAAAGGTTTTATTTATTTATTTGAGAGAAACAGAGAGCACACACGCACAAGCAGGGGGAGGGGCAGAGGAAGAGGGAGAAGCAGATTCCCTGCCTAGAGGGGAGCCCGGGGCGGGGGGGCTCCACACGAGATTCGACCCCAGGACCCCGAGCGGAAGTCAGACCTGAGTGGAAGTGACCTGAGCAGATCATGACCTGAGTTGAAGTCATGCTTAACTGACTGAAAATAAAGGTGTGCGACTACCCCCCCCCCCAGCCAGTCAGGCACCCCTCCTATTGACAAAGGAAGCCCTTATTTGTAAACAATCCCTCTATTCAACCCTTCTTAAATTATCCTGAGTGTGCCTTTTGTTTCCAATTGGGACGCTATTATCTGTGGGGATCCTTAAAGAGTCCATGCACCTTGAAAGATCTGTGCTCCACACACCTGCCTCTCTCTGGCTTATCCTTTCTAATGATAGACATTTTGTAAAGTAAAAATAAGCACAGTGAACTTAGAAAGAAAACCCAGGCCATATGAGGGCTAGAAAAAGTACATGGGATGTGAATGATTGGGTGGGAGTGGAGGTGCGCAGAGCTGGAGATGAGAGAAAGGGCAAGCTCCTAGCCAGAAGTCTTTGTTTCTTGTCTTTGAGTGACTTACAGTGTCCTTGGGGGGAATTTTGAGATACATAGAAAAACTTTCCCTGGGAAGGTCTATTGCTAAAATGCATATATATATATGTATATTAGGGAAACAGAATATAGTGCAGTGGGAAGAGACTGGAGATAAATTTGTGATCCACTACTTACTAGATTCAATATCTGTTAACTTCTCTGGGGTTTGGTAGACTTAGCTATAAAGTGACCTATGCCTGGGTGCCTGGGTGGCTCAGTCAGTTAAGCGTCTGCCTTCGGCTCAGGTCATGATCCCAGGGTCCTGGGATCGAGCCCTGCATTGGGCTCCCTGCTCGGCGGGAGGCCTGCTTCTCCCTCTCCCACTCCCCCTGGTTGTGCTACCTCTCTCGCTGTGTCTCTCTCTGTCAAATAAATAAATAAAATCTTTAAAAAAAGTCCCCTATGCCCTTAATATAGGATAAGCATCTCTATTATTATTTGTAGTTTAATTAGATTTTAGATATGTAGAAATATATTTTCCCTAGTGAAAAAAATTTTGGGGAGGGAACTTCATTTTTGTACCGTATATAGAGGAAGAGGGAGTATGGATTAGTATTTACCCTGAAAATTAAGTACTTCCCCAAATATCCATCAATCAAGGCCAGACTATCCAGGGTTGGGACAACCTCAGCTGATGTTAGCCTACCATGAGAGAACCTTTTGGAATAAGGATTCTGGGACTGATGACACCACATCAGTTGTGCCATTAAATGGATCTCTTAGCAAAAAGTTTATTAAGTAACTGAGTGCCTGCAGCATTGTTGCAAGACTCTGTGTTAGGTACTTTAGATATAAAAAATAAATAGGCAATGGTCTTGCATTCAAGGAGACCCAAGCCCAGTGAGGGAGAAAGGGTAAGAGGTGATCTAGCAAGATCATAGTTCATGTCTTCTTAGCCTCTGTCTTCCCAGTGCTAACATAGATCCCAGTCTATTACTGGTATCATAAAAGCTGGCTGAATTTGAATACATTGCTAACTAGCAATGCCAGGCATGAGAGGCAAAGACACTAAGTGCATTGTCAATTCAAAGGTGAGAGAGCTCTTTGTGGCTTAAAAGTTTCATAAATGTGGAGGAAATTGTTCTGGGCCTTGATGTATAGATTTCAGTAGGTTTAGAGGGGTGGGGATAACACTTCAGGGGACTAATTATTTGCTTAGTATAGATTTATTGAAATCAAATTACCAGGTAAAGTGGTATGAATTTTAATAGGAAGTGATTTACAGACACAAACTTACATAGTCTTAATTTTATTAGGACTTGAATTACATACACCATGGAGAAGACTGTATTATTATTATTTTTTGTTTTGTTTTACCACAACCAGCAATATGTGAAAGTACTGTTTCACCATAACAGCACTAGCATAGTGTGTTACCTTGGAAAAATATCGGGGGAACAGAAGAACATTGGAGGAAAGGCGAAGATGGGGAGAGGATGTATGGCACAGAGAAAGAGGCCACAAGGAGGGGTTGGTGCTGATATCAGCTTGTGTAGCTATCAGGAGCCAGAAGAGCTTATTGGCTGAAAGTAGGCCTGGCTTCTCCATTTATTAGTCATTTGATTTGGGCCAAAGCACTCTACGCTTTTGTGCTTCAGTTGCCTCACCTGCAAAGTAGGACTGCTGTGGAGTTTAAGTGGGATGCTACATTTAACATGAATAGAATGGTGTCTGCACACAGGAAGTGCCTGTGTTAGCCACTGTTTTTGGGGACAGTGTTGTATGGTGGTGACAGGAGGTGGTATTTTTTTCTGGTTGCTATAATTGCATGTTGTTGGTGGAAAAGACGGTCATGTGTTGTTATATAAGGATGAGAGTGATGGAGCTGAGGAGCAGGCTGGAGGCCAGTGTTTTCAGTGGGATAAAAGGGACTGGTCTCTAATCCCTTCAAAAAGTTGGAGAATGCCCCAGGGGTTGCTGGAAGAATGCCTAGCATCCTCCTAAATCTCCTAAATCTTGGGGTATCGGAATTCCTTTATATGCGAAGTGACTGTTGGAAAGGAAGCACAGTAGGGATCAGGGCAAACAGTTAATATTTTTTTAAATTAGTTTCAGAGGTAGAATTTAGTGATTCATCAGTTGCATGTAACACCCAGTCCTTGTTACATCACGTGCCCTCCTTAATGCCCATGACCCTGTTACCCCATCCTCCCCTCCAGCAACCCTCAGTTTGTTTCCTATGATTAGGAGTCTCTTATGGTTTGGCTCCCTCTCAATTTTCATCTTATTTTTCCTTCCCTTCCCCTATATTCATCTACTTTGTTTCTTAAATTCCACATATGAGTGCAATCATATGGTATTTGTCTTTCTCTGACTTATTTCACTTAGCATAATACCCTCTAGTTCCATCCATGTTGTTGCAAATGGCAAGATTTCATTCTTTTTGATGGCTGAGTACTATTCCATCATACACACACACACACACACACACACACACACACACACACACACACATACACACATCTTCTTTATCCATTCATCTATCATAAAAGCCATATACGAGAAACCCACAGTGAATATCATCCTCAACGGGGAAGAACTGAGAGCTTTTCCCCTAAGGTCAGGAACACGACACAGATGCCCACTCTCACCACTGTTATTAAACACAGTACCGGAAGTCCTGGCCTCAGCTATCAGACAACAAACAGTTAACATTTGCTGCAGGATTTCTGACTCACTGGGAGGAGAGGAAAAATCTAGACTGACTTTTTGAACTCTGCCCAAACCTGACTCTTTCTGGGAGGCAGCTGGGGCTACAGCCTGACTTCTGCCTTTCATGAAACCCAGGAGTCCCTAAGTGCCCATCACAGTTTGGGCTTAATCTTGGTTTTGTGCTCCTTTAGGTGGGAGTTCATATGGGTGTCATCTGTTTTAATGGGCTTTGCTCCATAAGGTGAGCTTATGAGCTTGGCAAAAATAGCCTTGTTTTTAGTACCCTTTGGTTCCTCGGTTTATCATTCTTGTTTATCTGTTTGGTCTGTGACCTTTTTTTTCTTCTTGGTGTGGCCTGATGAAAACAAGTGAACATTTCCTGACAAGTTTTAGCCCAGAGTTTATAGCTTCTGCTATGTTTCAGATTATTCTATGCTTTGTCTGAAGCTGCAGCAGTGTGAGAGGCCTGTTTGTCATGATGATTCGGGCATGGCTGAAAAGCTTCTACCCTCTGTTTGCCCAAAGAACCCGACTCCAGACTGAAGGTACACATGTCTGTTGGAATGGGAAAACAGCTTCCCAACATAAAGTTTGGCATAAAGGACCCTTTGTCCTTAGATGAGACTAAGTTGCAGAATACATCAAACCATTATCTGGCTGTCGGCACCTCCGTCACGGATGAGTTTATAACATTTCCTCCCTTGTAGGTGTTTTAACAGGACAGGCCACTTCTGACAAAAGGACAGGAACCAGGAAAGATCCTGGACCTGCCTACGAGGGGAGCGTGTGTTGTACGGCCACAGCTGGGGGCTCTGGGAACTAAAGAAAGTGCCTCAACACGCTACCTCTTTGGTTCTGTCTGTGGTGGTGGTGGTGCTTGGAAAGAAGAAGCTTGTAAAGGTGAAGGGGGCTTGGGAAAATCATCACAGATCTTTGTGGACAATCTTGATTCTACAGTGCTGGGTTATTCACCAATATCGGCCAATCAATGCAAGGGCCTGTGGAGAGAAACCCAGTGTGGAAGGGGCAGAGCTGAGATTCCTAATGAATATTCCTTTCATTACCAGCCCATCTGAGGGGAGGGGGTTCCAGTACACACACACACACACACACACACACACACACACACACACACACCCCAAATAACTTAAGAGATACTGGATAGTACAATGATTTTTCCTTTCACAGAACAAAAATGAGTCCCTCATATCTTTCCATAACTTGGTGAGTTACCTCAAGTGGTGGTTTTTCAAACTGTTGTTATGTGGGCTCAGTGGATCTAGGAGTGGGGTCAAAATTTATCTTCAAGTGTTAGAGGCATAACCCACTGCATATCCATAGAAGAGGAAAAAAAAAGATATAGTTACTTTTTTAAATATCCATGCTAACTAGACTAACCTTCTCACAGGCTCGAGAGCATTTTTTATACACCTCTGATTCCAAACCTCTTTTTCCCAGGTTTTCCTTTCCTGTCTAATCTCACAAATCCGGCTCACATTCTGCCTTCTCTACCTTTTCTTCTTTTAAGCATACAAACTGATGTTTCTTCAGCTCTAATTATCTTTTTCTGACTATGTTCCAGTTTGTTCATTTCCTTCTTGAAGTGTGATGCTCAAATTTAACACAATACATCAGATGTGGTCAAATCGATGTTAGCTAAAAATAAAACAACAATTATTTCCCAATTTTCAATATCGTGTTTCTGTTGATGCCATTGAAGATGGCAGCCACAATTCACCATGAGTTCTTTATCCCCTAAAACTTCTGCGTCTTCTCTCTTTAGCTGCTGCTGGGCCATATTCTTACCCCAGCCTGTTTGTGCAGTGGGCTATTTAGAGCCAACTATAGGAATTTACATTTATCTTTGTAAAAATGACATCTTATAAGATTCAGCTCATCACCCTAGCCTGTTAAAAGACATTTGAAACTGGATTACAAGAAATTAATTTTCTTTTCAGTCTAATGTCATTCATGCAGTTGATGTGCTCAGCTAGGAATTGATAAAAAATGTTGAAAAAGACATAACTGAAGACATACTCAAGTCCAGGACAGCTGTGCTGATGTCAAGAGCTTCTGTCCCAAGCCTAATTGAGGCCCACAGGAACCCGAGGATCACTCAGCTCCAGTCTGCTCCCAACATTAAGCTTCCAGGGCCTCCTCTCCTTGAGCCTTCTGCTGTCCATCCCGACCATCTTTTCTGTCCTTCTCTGAGCCTTCGCTCCTGAAAAGGACAGGAATGTCCCCTTTCTGAGCTGTAGCTTTCCTTGGGGATGGCCACATGACTTGAGCCCACATTAATTAATGTCTCCTATTCCTGGACCACTCTTTGGCTCTGGTTTATAGTTCTCATTACTAAAATAATTATTACCCTAGCAATAGTTAATATTGCTTGAACCTTTAATATGTACTTGGCACTATGCTGAGTGTATTACATACATGATCTAATTTATCTTCACAGTATGTCCACGTGCTATTATTTTTGCCCTGTTCTTTTTTTTTTTTTTTTAAAGATTTTATTTATTTGACAGAGAGAGCACAAGCAGAGGGAGAGAGAGGGAGAAGCAGACTCCCTGCTGAGCAAGGAGCCTGATGTGGGACTCGATCCCAGGACCCTGGGATCATGACCTGGGTCGAAGGCAGCCGCTTAACCAGCTGAGCAACCCAGGTGTCCCTGCCCCGTTATATTAAGGAGAAATCTCCCATCCAAGTACTAACCAGGCCCGACCCTGCTTAGCTTCTGAGATCTGAGGCTTAGAGAGACTTTAAGTCACTTGTTCAAGCTCACCTTGGTGTGTCATGGCTTGAATGTAGATCTATCTGAGTCTTTACAAGTCTCCCCCTTTTGGGTTGTAAAGTCTTTGGGTGGAGACTGGTTTTCAGTTTCTCTGTTTTCCCACCCAACAGAGAGACCTCAGTGATACCGACAGTGAACATACAGTGGTGCTTAATACGTATGTATTGAATTAAAGAGTAAATTAATGAGTGAAATGGGTGTTTTACAATATTCTTTTTCTTCCTGATACTATGCCAACATCTGGAGACTCTTTTCAAGGTAAGAGAGATGACAATATAGACTTGTCTGGAATACCGCCTGTCTTAATTTGCTGGAGCTGCCATTAAGTACCACAGACTGGGGGGCTTACGCATTAGAAGTTTATTTTCTCATGATTCTGGAGGCTAGAAGTTCAAGATCCAAGCATCGGCAGGGTTGGTTTTTTCTGAGGCCTCTGTCCTTGGCTCATAGAAGGCTGTCTTCTCCCTGTGTCTTCACAAAGTCTTCCTTCTGTGTATGTCCATGTCCTAATCTCTTCTTCTTCTAAGGAGACCGGTCATGTTGGATTAGGCCCACTTGATGACCTCATTTAACCTTTATCACTTCTTTAAAAACCCTATTTCCAAATATAGTCACGTTCTGAGGTTCTGGGGGTTAGGATTTCAATATTTGCATTTTGGGAGGACACGACTGAGCCCATTACACTAGCAAACAGAATTCAATGAACATCCTGAAGGTTCCGGGATGTGTATTCTTCTTGGAATCTTTCACCAAGTTAGTGCTAATAGATTTGCTATAAGCTAGAGGAAAAATCAATCTTCCCTTTGGACAAATTTTTCTCAGCAGTTTGATCTTTTCTTCTTAATCAAGTCAAAAGTATTTTAGATATTTGGGGGTCTTTGTTCCTTTTCTAAAAGTAAAATCAATGAAGTTAATAGGGTGAAATAGGGTAAGTCTATTGAATGAGAAGAATCTAATTAAGAAGTGAATTTTTTGCTGCATACTGTCTCCTTAATTTGGCTCTCTTTGCATATTTTACTTAGAAGCATTTAAAGTTAACATTTGACAAAGTTGACATGTAAGATGTTGAAAAGTGATTTTGGGATAGGCATGCCTAGATTTTTATTGTTACTCTATTATCAGCTGCCAGGTTGAACTTTGTTTCTTCTTACTCTGTCATTTGCCGATGACACTCACATATTCAGGAGCTGTCAATGTTTTGTGATTTCAAGGGTCCCTAGGGAACGATGACTGCTATCTTACTCTGAAACTCCAACCTGTTAGCTTAACTTTGATTCCAGTTAAAGCACAAATTCCCTGGGAGGGTTATGCTAAGAATTAATCTTAGGCTGCTCCTAGAACTCTAGAATCTAGTCAGTTGTGTTTCTCATGGTTTCTTCACGGCTCACTTTGTGAACAATCAGTTCATAGTCACTGAATTTTCTCTTTTAAGACAGCCACAGAACACTTTGATTTATCCCATGGGGTTTAGTGCCTCGGGGCCATCCTGTTGACCAGGATGGGACTTGCGCGTGGAAGGAGTTAGAGTTGCTTCATAGTGAGTTTGGGAGGCTCCCCTGCATCTTTCTGATTTGTATCTGGCACTGCCCAAGCCCTCCCCAGAAAACATCTGAAAAATGGCAATTCAGACTCTTCCTGAATCTCCAGCTTCCCACTACTTCATAAAGAAAGTCTTCCTACTTAGGTCAGATGCAGCCACCACAATATTCTTAAATTGAGCCCAAAGATGCTTCCCGTTGGCCTCACTTCTGGCACTATATAGAGTACACCATTCTAACAGCTTTTTTTTCTTATTATATTTTCTGTTTTGCTGTTTTTCTTTTGCTGGGAAGCAGCATATGTCTCAGTCAGCTGAGATTCAGACCATGACCTCCCTTACAAACAAAAATAAATACTGCCTTTCTTAGACTTTTTCCTCCTTCACATCTGCCCTTGACATTCTTTTAATGTATATTTCAGATGGAGGACTACACGGCCTGTGTGTTTGAGAAAGTGGCAGCTGATGCAGATCACTGACACCTGGAAACCTGCTCGGTGCACCAGGGAGAGCCTGTTCTGCTGAGCCTGAAGGGTTTTCTGCTCACCTTTTGGAACTGGAGAATGCCATGGTTGGAGGGCAGGCTGTGAGGAACACTCCTGGTGAGATGTCCAAGAAGGGCCTTGTGATTATCCAATGTTGGCCTGCCTGTCTACCATCCAAAAGCACTGTAGATGGGAGGAAACCAGAGATCTTCAGCATGAGGGAGCACAAACTTTCATTTTTGTGTAGAAGTAGGTGAATGGTTAACTGCGAACCAGAGGCAGAGGTGACCTGGGAAATTTCAGTGCTTACTTGCATCTCAAACAGGCCTTGGAAATATATGTACTTAGAGTATTTTGTGTATTCTAACTTATTGTAATCAGAGTAAATGGCATGCACTTCAGACACATCCAGGATGGCAGGGGAGGACAAATATGTCATCCAAGGATATTCCTGGGCAAGCAGTTGTAAGCGGATGCCACCCATTGAACATCCTGTAGGAAATGCAGTGCCCTACCCAAGATTTCTGTGAATTCCTGGGAGTTCCTTTGTCATGGGCACTTTTGAATCAGAGCACCTGTGCCCCTGAGCCCTCAGCCTTCTTCAGTCTCATTTCTCTGTTCTGTTTCTTCTGTTTTATGCTTATCCAGCTCTAGAGCTCAGCACTTTCCCCTTGCCTTCCCCCCAAATCATGCACACAAAGCATTTAAAAATGTCACAGATTTTATGGAAGCTCTGTGGAGCAGAGAAGATAATTTATAGTAATATAAATAAATTTAAGTGGGTTATGAGATGTTCTTGTTCTTAAAAGCTCTTCAGTTACCCTGTCACTGGGAATTTCTGACTGGTCACTTTCCCATGGAGTGAATTATCTGCCATATTTCTTTGCCTTTCCCTCTTCCTTTCCCATCCCCCCTCCCCTCCCCTCTTGAAGTTCCCCTAATTCCTGTTCATTTCTATCAATTTGATCACCATCTTCTAAACTATGGCCTTACCTACTATACTCAAAGGGCCTTTCCTACACAGTTTAGGTTCTCTATAGAATAAACCTAAACACAGATTAATTCCCTTATGGGAACTCTCTAAATCTCACTTATATCCTGAATTGTATTTATTGTAAAGTTGCGGGCTGCTGGTCCTAGAGTGGCTGATGTATTGATCTCCCTCTAGAGCAGGAGCTCCATTAGAGCTGAGACCTTCCGTGTGCAGCCCTTCATGGGTCCCCAGAGCAAAAGGGATGCTTAGGGTGTATTAAAGCTGACTTGGCCATGACAGAATTGTTGAATCATTATATTGTACACCTGAAACTAATATAACACTGTATGTTAATTATACCTCAATTTAAAAAAAAGGACAAAAGACTGACTCGGTCATTGTTCTCTTTCTGGATTTGCATGGTGGTTATGCATGTGTGTTCACTTTGTAATAATTATTTGAGCTGCACACTTACAAGTTGCTCATCCTTTTGTTTGTATTACATTTCAATAAACATGGTGTTTAGGAAGTGGCCTGCACAAGATGACACAGTTGTCAAGGGACAGGCTTGGGTCTGTGGACTTCCAGTGAGGGGTGTCCTGCTCAACCAGAGCTGCTTCTCCAAAGACTGTAGTGGGTTGGCTGCCTTCTCTAAGGATGCGGGGCTCTGTGTGAAAGAAACAAAGTTTGTGTTGCCTCCCTATATCTCTCCTCTGTGTGCACCCATGAGCCGCCTGAGCCTCTCCTTTGAAGCCCCAGAGGCTGGCATGTTCTTTGCTAACAAAGACTCTGTTCACATCCAATTCTCCTTCAGTGAGCACCATTCATCTGGTTTCTTGTCTCAGGATCATTTTTGGGGGTAGGGGTTTATTCCACCCCCCAAGGTATGACAGGATAGGCTTGGAGTCTCTGGTTAGGAGGGTCATCACACACATGGCAGGTGTTGAACTTCATCAGGTGCTCATCATGCCCTCCAGGGTCATTGCAGACTTGTCAGGAAAAGGTTGACGTGCTTGTCTGTGGATTTTTCTGGTAGGTTTCTAGGCTTATCTACTGACCTGCCCCTTACGGCCTTCACTCAGTGGTGTCAGCCACCAACCGCCAACTTGGCTTGTGGCAGTCTCTGTGGGTTTCTCTTTTCTCTTCCTCACCCCACTCCCAAATCCTCACTCATGCTCTGGAAGAACTATGCTTTTCCTTCTGAGACCAGCCTATAAACACCTCTTCTAAGAAGCCATTCCATATTCTCCCAGTGGCAATTGCCTTTCTCTCCTTCTCAGTACAGACTGTTAGTCTTCATCTTCCTACTTGTTACAAGCTGCTCTGAGGTCAGCATTTAGTGGGCATTTAGGTTGTTATTCTTGTAACTATTAGTACTACAATGTTACTAATGTTGGTTAACTAAACTATTTACTACCTATTTGTCTCATTTATTCCCCTCAAAAATGCAATCAGGGGGGTACTTTTTTAAGTCTTACTTTACAGATGAGTAAACCGTTTTTTTTTTTTTTAAGATTTTATTTATTTATTTGACAGAGAGAGACACAGCAAGAGCAGGAACACAAGCAGGGGGAGTGGGAGAGGGAGAAGTAGGCCTCCCGCGGAGCAGGGAGCCCGATGCGGGGCTCGATCCCAGGACGCTGGGATCATGACCTGAGCCGAAGGCAGACGCTTAACGACTGAGCCACCCAGGCGCCCAGTAAACCGAGTTTTAAAGATTAAGTGGGTACAGGGCGCCTGGGTGGCTCAGTTGGTTAAGTATCCGACTCAATTTTGGCTCAGGTCATGATCTCAGGGTCCCGAGATGGAGCACTGTGTCAGGCTCTGTGCTCAGCAGGGAGTCTGCTTGAGATTCTCTCCCTCTCCCTCTGCCCCTCTCTGTGCTTGTGCTCTCTCTTTCAAAATAAATTAATTAAAGATTAATAAGTTAATCTTTAAACAGAAGATTAAGTGGGTATAGATATGGGATATCAACCCCGACAGTGTTTACTTATCTACCTCGCTGGCCAGGGAGGTCATGGGATACAGGAATATGTTTTATGAGATACATGAGTATGTTTTTGTACCTACCAGAGTACCTACTGTTGCTGTTTCTGCATGGCACTATGACCTTGTTTCTGAATATGCATAATGTTTATTGGATTGTTTCATTTGACTTATGTAAGTGAAACATGCAGACTTAGGAAAATGCAGTGATCAATAGCTCCAGTGAAAATGTTTGCTTGTTTAAATGTAAAATGTACAGTTTTGATCATTGGAACCAAGGCTACCTCTAGGGTGCATGGAGCTGAGCAAATATTTTTTGTGGTGTCCCTGTCTGGATAAACACTTTGAGTCACCCCAAATCAGCAATGTGAGCTCTATTCTTGCAGACCAGTCTTGTGCAATTCCATTAAAGGAAAACTATCTTGGAGAGAAGGAACACTCTGATCCAGAAGGGAACTAGAGCTCAGATGGGACTCAATCAGACTCAGTGTACCCCATCTAGCTGCCCTGATCTGGCCCTTATGGTCCCAGTCACCAGAAGGGGACTTGGGAAATATAGAGGAACATGCTCCAAAGCATGGGAGTGCCCGGAGCAGGCAGAGCTGAATCATGCTAGCCCAGGTCTAAAGTGTGATACTGGCTGGAAATATATAATAGGCAAATAATGGCTCAGATAATTGCAATAGAAGCCTTGATAGACATATCCCAAACTCTATACTGGGTAGGTATTTAATATATTTCAAGATAATTTGGCATTGTAACCCTAAGTTTATAATCGATTTCTTGCTTTCTCACTTGTAAACTCTGTGACTGGCCCAGTGGCTAAGTTCTCTGCATCTCATGAATGTAATGGACAGTGATGACAGGTTCATGTGCAGAGGTGCTGTTATCACCATAATAGCCTGCATTTATGAATCATTGTGTGCCGGGTACTATTCTAAATGCATTACATGGATTAGCTCGTTTACACCTCACCACAACCCATTGAGGTGGGTTCTTTTATTCTCTTTTAATAGATGAAAAAAATGAGGTATGGAGAGGTAACTGTGAGTCCAATGCCAGGGCCTAATCACACAACCATCATGCCATATCACCTGGCTCAGCTCTTCTCAGTGCTGGGTAGAACTGCTTGAGGAACCAGTGACCGGGCACCCCCTTCCCAATCTCAAATTCCAATTTAAGTGGCCCGAAGTGGGGCACAGGCATCGATCCATTGAACAGCTCCCCAGGTAATTCACATGGCAGCCAGCACTGAGAACTAATAGAGAGCAGGCATGCAGTGAGCTTGGGTTGCGTCTCAGTCAGGGGAGCTCAGACCTGACAACACCAAAGGAGTAAATGTGCCCAAGTGCATTTTAAAACCAAGTACCCCACACATATACAAAATTGGATTTGATATTTGTTAAGCTAGTACTTACCCAGGGTCTTCTTTGTTCCTACCACTGACTAGAGAAACAAATCTGTACAGAGCATCTCTTAAGCAGGAGCAGGGGAGGGGAGAGTGGGTAGGTGATGAGATGGGGGAAGGTGGTCTGCTGCAGAGGGGAGGGGCAGCTTATCACTGACCACAGTTAGCAGGGCGTGGGCATGGTGAGAAGAAAAAGCAGAATGACTTGTGGTGGCTTTATTATTATTTAAGAATTTTCTCTCATCCTGTCCCATTCACATGCTACCACTTAGTAGGTCACTGCTGTTGCTTTTAAGTATATCACCAAAGTGATAAGTTAAATGTATATAAAAATAAAATTATTTACTATCAGTATATATATATATAAGTAATATATACTATATGTTATTATATTTTTATGTAGATCATTCATATATTTATACTAAATAAGGAAATATATGAATAAAGTTATATAAATAAAAAATATTTATATTTTTTGAAGGATTATTATCCCTATTTTACAAATGAAGAATTTGAAACAGGTTAAGTCACTTGCCCAATGCTAGGAAGCTAGTAGTAAGTAGCAGACGTATGCTGTACATTTACTGTGTGATTTACCTAAATTATTTCTCTTAATTCTTTCAACAATCCTATGAAGAGATACTATTAGTCTTTTCTTTCTTTCTTTCTTTCTTTTTTAATAAAAGGCATAGGAGAAGGACAAAACCAAGTCCAAGGCACAGGATGTGAAGGTAATTTTTTTTTTAAGTTTTAAAATTTTTTTTTAGCTTCTCCCAATTAGGAAGTGGCTGAGCCAGAACTTGGCCCCAGGCGGTCTGCATCTGACACTTATTCTTACACATAGGCCATACCACCTCTAATGAAAGGGAGGAGAAGGTACAACCCAAATGTCTTTTTTCAGTATACTTCCCCCTCTTCTTTACCCCTTTTACTTTCTTCTGTGATTATTCCTATCCTGTCTTCAGCTTCTAGATCCCTATCAATTGAAGGAAACTATAAAATGTCACTCCAAAATATGCCAATATGGCATAAGGAATGTGTTGATCTGAAGGCAATTGAGAAGAAGCAGATTCAAGGAAAGCTCCCTGCCCTCCCTCTATTTGCCTAAAAATGGGACAAACATTTTCAAAGGTGTCCCTGATCCTTTCTCCACCAGGAAGGACAAAAGTTAATTACCAGATGAGACAACTTTGGACTTGTATCAGTCTGGAGATGGGAAGCAGAGGAATCTACATAATGAACTTCACTAACTAGCCTTTATCAGTTTCCCACATATTTACCTTCCTACAGTTTGCCATCCTTGAAAGCCTAGAAATTCTTTCGTCTTAACATTTCTCTACAGATTTATTGTTTTTTGTTGAAGATGCTATATAAGCCTGAATTCTAAGCTGCCTCTTCGAGTTACTCTTCTGAGTTTCTCCCAAGTATATATGAGATACACATGTTAACAAACTTGTTTGTTTTTCTCTTGTTAATCTGTCTTTTATTATAGAGTCCCAACCAAGAGTCTACGGTCGGTAGAGGACAAATTCTCCTCCCCTGTACCAAATGATGCACACAGGTCATTGTGTTCCTCTTTAATTCTGTGACATGAGCACTTCTTCCTGGTTCAACCATTGGTACCTCACTCAACATGTCTGAAATTGGACTCCTGCACTAGCCCTGACATTAGCCTGGCTAATTGCATCAGTGTCCACCAGTCTGTCACACGAGACTCCCACTTTCCATCTGGGAATTGTTTTGCCGTCTCCTCAGGCAGGAACGTGACCACAGGGCACATATGGCTAGCATCCAAGCCCACTCTCTCTATCTCCAGGTGCTTCTTTGCTTCTACCACACTCCTAAATTCTTTCAAACAAGACTACCATATTGGAGAGAATTTGAAACTAAAATTGGTGGCTGTGTGTCCTTGAAGAGGTTAGCGAATCTCCTTCCTAGATCTTTTCAACTGCAAATTGGGGATAATATTAAGACTTTGAAGGAAGGCATGAGGTGGAAAAGTATGGTAGACAAGCAATCATCATTAAGAGGACACACTTCCTTGCAGGAGAGGGCAGGTGTATTTATTTTGCCTGTCTTTCTAGATTCAGAGTGAGGTAGAGGCCCGGAGTTTGGAAATCTTTTTCATTTCATCTGTGTTTGGAATTAAAAGGTTAATATGATGACTGATATGGACTAAATTTTGTCTCCCCCATATGCTGCTAACCCCCAATATGACTGTACATGGAAATAGGGCCTTTAAAGAGGTAACTAGGGTTAAATAAGGTCATATGGGTGGGGCTCTAATCCAGTATGACTGGTGTCCTTATAAGAACATGGATAGACACCAGGGGTGCATGTGTTCATGTGAGGACACAGCCAAAGACAGCCATCTGGGCTTTTGGAGAGAAGATTAGCTTCAGGAGAAACCAAACCTACTGATCCCTTGGTCTTGAACTCCCAGCCCCCAGAACTATGAAAACATGAATTTCTGTTGTTTCAGCCACCTAGTCTGTGGTGTTTTGTTATGGCACTCCTAGCAAATGAATACAATCACTTTTGCACTATGCAATTTATTTAAAAGTGATCAGATGTGTTCATTTGATCAAGGCCCTGTAGCAGCATGTATATGAGGAACATTCAAGGCTGGGCTTGGCTTTCCCCAAAGCGACTTTCATTATCTCATTATAAGAAAGAAATTATCACCTTAATTTGCATGCAAAGAATTTTATCACTAATGGCCCAAGCTGCATAAACAGCTTTCATCTTTCTGGAAGGAAAAAAAAAATCAAATTTCTCTTTGTACAGCACTAATGGTCTTTTGTGTCTTCTAAGGGGCCTGACCCTTTAAAGAGACTTTGATGCTTGTCCCAATTTTAGTTTTGTTATTAAACCTCTCCGCCTGGCAGGGATACTCAGTGGCTTATGCCACACTCTCCCTCTTAATTGAACCTGGTATTGAGTGACAGATCAAATGATCTTAAATTAATAACAATGACAAATTGCCCTCAAATGGCACTTGTACATAAAAGGAAACACTTCCATTAAACAAATGTTATGTCATCAAGAAACCCATTAATAGCTCTGCCAGTGATCATAGCTGTGTAATTTTTCTCATCAGTGTTAATAACCAGCAAAGTTATAATTGCATATGGAGCTTAATTAAAATTTTCTATCCTATTAATGAGTGTCCATGCTTCAGATCTCCCATCAAATGGAGTGCAAAATTTAGACCATATTTCTTGAGGTCCAGGTTCTTAGAAGACATGAACAGGTATGGACAGAAATGGATCTGGATGATAAAATCTCAATATGCTGTGATTATTAACCACTGGATATTAGTGGTGGAATTGGTCTTAAATATTATTTAAGCTAACTCCAGTATTTTAAGCTGATTTTTATTTTATGTTTTTGTGTCTCTTACATACAACATAATATAAATAACAAAGAAAAATTGCCTATCTCCTAAGTAAATAAACCATTTACTGAGCAAATAAATCTACCTCCTGAGTAAACCTACTCTTTCCATTTTTACATCCTCTTACTATCCATTCATATACATATTGTGGCATAGACTGACCAGATGCTCAACAGATCTACCTTCTCTTCCCCCCCGAGCACTCACCCGCATTACGTCTTCCAGCGCCCCTCATCTAGGTTCCGTCAGGGACCAGGTGACTTGTTCCTGCCAATGGCCTTGAACAGAAGCCATGTTTGTAACTTTCAAGTGGAGATGGTTAAGGGCAGGGAAGCCTTCTCCACCTCTCATTTCCTCCATCTGCCTTTCACATAAGAAGGATACAGAGGATGAGGCAACCAAAAGGTGATGGAAGCACTGGTGGGAAGGATCCTGGGTCCCTACGTAACTGCGTGGATTAGAGACCACCCACGCACCACTGCTCACTGACCTAAACCAGACTGTGATGTGAGTGAGAAATTAAGCTTTATTAGTTTTACTACTAGTACTACTACTACTGAGATTTGGAAATTATTTTTTATAGCATGTGGCCTGCCCTAATACATATATTTTACCTAATTTCATAGGTAGTTATGATTTTTTCCTACTTTTTAAAAATCTGACATTACTGGATATGGAGTTTCTACATACCATACAGTCTTCCATGTGATACAGAATTGTGATTTCAATTACTGAATAATATTCCATGTCAAATATTGTGCAGATCATTTCTTGTGTTCTCCTCTTTAGGGAATATCCGCATACATATAATATATTTCGTTAGAATTATGTTGACAAACTTTTTATAATCATGTGTCAGTTTACATTGCCCCTAGCCATTATAAGAGTATAAGTATAATCAACCTTTCTAAAATTGAGAATTTTTCTCCTTTTAAAATTTACTTGACAATAAATGATACTTTGTATGTAAATACATTGTATATATAACATATATATAAACACGTGATATTTATACACACATATATACTTTATATAACCACTGTATATACATACTGATACACATGTTTTATAATTTGTGCTTCTTTAATAACTGGGGAGTTTTATACTTTCCATATATGTTCATGCTTACACAAACATATTAGCTCCTTTCAGAAGGAGAATGTAATCTTGTCCACAGGGGAGCATAGGATCCTTCAGCTTAGCAGATGTCACAACTGAGAATGGAGGGCATTAGGGAAGGGAGGCAATGTGAAGATTATGACTGAGTATCAGAATACAGATCTTATCATTTAAACACAGGGATTTTTCTATTATAGCAAAACCTCCATGTTTATGAAATATGGCATGTCATTCTGGTCCTTATGACTGTCATCTTGGAAAGAATGATCATGACATAAATAAAACATGCATCTCACCCGGTATCATTCCCTGTCACTTAATAGACAAGCTGAATTCAATAAAGGCTTCCAAGCACCCAGGGTTTCGTAGTTTTGGAAGCTCAGAGACTATGGTTAAACCCACCCCCACCATGGATAGAACCAAGCCCTACAATGTATTTCACAATCTAGCCTTCTAGGTTTTGTCCCTATGACATTCGTTCAGGGATGAATGAATTCTTGATGAGTGATTTAGTATTAGTGATTGAATGATTTAGTATTAATAATGGCAGAAAGAGGGGCAGAGACACATGATATTTGAGCAGTAGCAGGTTATCCTGAAGAATTTACCTAGAGGAGAAGCAGAAGAGAATGCTGGAAAGACAAGTTAGAGCTGGTATAACTGAAATCAATTAGCAAGTTCTGAATAGGGTAGATGAAAGGTAAACCAGATAAAAGCCTTGTTTGAACTCTTAATCAAATAAGAGAGAGTATAGTTTAGTGAAGAAATCAAGAGGTTTTGTAATTGGCCTGAAGCAGGAGACTCGAGGCTAAATTTTGTAAGCTTGGACAAGCTACCTCGGTATAACTTTCCCCATATGTAAATGCAAGATAACTATAGCACATAAGTTTGTTGGGAAGCAAACCTGGGAGATAATACCTGAAAAGACTGTAATGCCCTAGTTGGTGCAAATTGTGCCCACTACAATGCTAATTATTAAGTTTCATTAACTGGGAAAACCAACTGTCAAAACAGTTATAATACAGCATGACTAAATGCAACAGTTAAAACACATACAAAATACGTAGTTAGCCCAGAAGAGACCTGGGGATATTGTTAATCTGAAAGTGGACTGAATTATCAATACTAATTCTTTACCTTTCTGTGTCCATGGCCTTTGCCATGTAATTTATTCAGTTCCTGCCATAATTAAATTAAAATAGTGTCTATTGCCCTGAAAGAAGAAAATCCATTATAGCAATAATTAAAATGATAGATTTTTAGAAAGTGACCAAAAATCACAAACAAAGGTAATTGTCATTAACTTCATGCCAAAGTTATTTTTAAGTAGGTGAATGGCACAATATCCTAGGATTTTTGCCTTCTACTTATAAATCTCTGTGGCCCATCCCTCCTTCCCTTTTCATTTTATTCTGTATATAGTCAATGAGTTTCTCTCTTTAGATCTCTTAGGGCTCTTGAACAGATCTTCTTCCTTTTTAATTTAAGTCATAGTGAAGATCCTCGGACTGGGAATCAGAAGTTCCTGGCTGTTGTCCTGCTCAGCCAGTGATTTGTTTTGAGTCCTTGCACAAGCTCTTTTATTGCTTTGGCTTTGGTTGAAAAATCTTTAACATCCCATCCAGTATTGATATCCATGCATCTATCCAGCCAAAAAACATTTCTTGAGTCTCTACTACATGCCTAACAATGTCCTGGATCTTGTTCTCCCTTTGCAGGGAGAAGACAGTCAGTAAACAAATAAATTGATGAGTGAGAACAATGTCTGATGCTGGTAAGTATTCTGCAGAAAAATTAAGATATGATGTGACATGATTATAATTTGGTTGCTGCTTTACATTGAACGGATGGTATAAAACACGGTCTCCCTGAGGAAGTGACATTTCAGTAGAGAAGAAGCAAATGAAAAAAAAAAAAAGTGGCCAGCCCTGTTAGGATGGGGGAAAAGTATATTTTAAGTGACAACTCTCAGGAACTTCTGTAAATACGGGGAATGGTGGGGCCAAGCTATGTAAAGCCATCACTTAAATTGTCAAAGAGCTTACATTACTGCCGTGATTGGTTCGTTCTAAACTGACTGTTCAAAAGACCAGTTTGTCCGCAGGCAGGAGGCAGAGGGCACTGCAGACTCTCGGCGCAGGGGGTCAAATACTGAAGGAGGGCCTGAGACACGCATGGAAGTAAGTATAAATTCCACCACTAGGGTGCAGCATAATCACTTAAAACTATAAGAAGAGAGTAGAGCGTATCTGGCCCAGCCCCCTTATTCTCAGATCAGAAAACTGAAATCCAGAGAGGCAGAGTGATTTCCCTAAAATCATTAAGGGTCTACTCTGCAAGTCATGCGTCCAGTTCCTAAGAATCACTAATCATGTAAATCATGAATCAAGTCTCTGATGGGACTTAACGTTTTTGAGGTGGGGGTGGGAGGGGAGAGGAGGCTCTAATTTTGCTATAGCCCGCGGGAGAATAAAGTCACCTGTTATTACTAAATTTCACTACTTCTCCATATTCAGGTTCCATTTGAATAAAGCAGAATTATTACAACATTGGTACACCAACCGAGAGCCCTAAAAAAAAAAAAAAAAGAAAGGCTGGGCTGCTTAGTTCTATAGCACAGCCTAATTCCCACTTGGCTAATTCTAGCAGATGTGAGCCCTAGACCTGATTTGTGACTAAGTCGGGGAAGTGTTACGTAGCAGCAGAAAAATGCCAAACTCCTGGAATCATGGTTAGAAGCCTTGTGTTCATTCCCTAAGGTCAACCTTAAATCTTTCATTCCCCAGCCCAGAAAATGATTATGCCACTTGTCTTGCCTACCACATGTGATTATCAAGAGTTAAGTACAGACCTCAGGATGGTATTTTATATATTAAACAATAAATGTAAAAGGTGACTGGATTGTTTACTAACAGAAATTATTTATTAGCAGGATCGCTTCACTTCTTTGGGTCATGGTACTCCTTTTTTTTTTTTTTTTTTTTTAAAGAGAATTAGATTAAATAAACTCTCAGGCTGTTCCAGATCTAACAGCCTTTGATTTTATGACAAAATAGTAGCCTTAAATCCTCGAAAAAGTATCCTCTAGGTCTTTTATCTTTACTGTGGGGCTTGCCACCGGCAACCCAATATATTCTGTGGTATTTCATTACTGGGAAGTTGCCTATCCTAGTTCATCCATATACAAAATCATAAGGTGCATATGAGTTGAAGCTAGAAAGGGTGTTAGACCTCACAGTATGTTTTTCTGGAGCTGACTGACATGGAACCACAATTTCTCAAGTGTATATTGGCAACATAGCTAATCAGATAATTCCAAGATGCCTCTTGCAAGGTTTCAAAATGACCGCCTGATGATCCATAAATCTGACTGGATTTATACTGCAGGAGTAGATCCTGTCTGAGTTCCCGGTCATAGATAACCTATTCTCGTGCCGGTTCTCAGGGCAAGATTCTGTAAATCACTGAATAGAATAATTGCTCCCTGAATAGCAAAGTAAACTCGTTAGGAGCCCAGGAGAAATTAAGTCATTCTGAAGGGGGAGATGAATTGGCCAATTTCCTAGATATTGCCAAACAGGATGGGCACCCTGAAGCCAGAGCTTTTAAACTTTTTTGTCAGATGTTCACTTATAAGAAGCAAAAACAGTAAAGACCTTTTTCATTTGCTCTATTTCAAAAGGAGGGAAAAAAATCACCTTTGTTTAATTATAAAGGAGTGTCACTATACAAGCAAATCTGGGGGGAGATGATGTATCCATCTCTTAGCAGTGGAAGGCAAGGTGATGCATAATCTTTTACTTGCAAAATATGCAGTAGTCCCTCCTTATCTGTGGTTTCACTTTCCATGGTTTCAGTCACCCACAGTCAACCATGGTCTGGAAGCAGATGATCTTTCTTCTGACATATTGTACCGTCAGAAAGTTAATAGTAGCCTAATGCTATGTCACAGTGCCCATGTCATTCACCTCACTTCATCTGGTTACATAGGCATTTTATCATCTCACATCATCACAAGAAGGGTGAGTGCAGTACAATAAGATATTTTGAGAGACCACATTCATATAACTTTTACGGCATGTTGTTCTAATTGTTTCATTTTATTATTAGTTACTAGCTTAAATCTCTTACTGTGCTTGATTTATAAATTAAAATTTATCATAGGTATGTATGTATAGGAAAGACAGTATATATAGGGTTTCAGGCATCCATCCAGTGGGGATCTTGGAACATAAGGTAAGGGGGGGGCACTAGCGTATATAACTGAAAGTCTGGTTATTTCAGTTATATACATTATATATAATTTCAGTCAAAAATCCTGATAAACATGTATATCAATTTGCATGATAAGAGTTTAAAAAAATACCCAATGATAATAGTATTGATAATGATAAAATAAAACTCATAGTATTTCAAAATTGAAAAGCAAGAATGTCAGCAAATGAAAACCATGCCCTACTGAAGACAGCACCGATGAAGCATTGACAATTGCTTTATAGTATTACTGAAGATCTTCATGCATACATTGACATTAGGATCTCTACAAGATAGCCAAGAATTGCTGAGCAGAAAGACTTAGCAGAATACTGAATTACAGTTGCTGGTAAACTCTTGTAATGTCCTACTTCTCATTTGAATATCAAGTTCTACTAACCCTTAATAACTAACTTAGGAGGTCAGTAGTCATAAGTGTTCTTCACCAATACAGACTTGAGTCTACTACAAGATTGCCCATCATTCACCTCAGAAGTGAAGAAAATTTGTAAACCCAGGAGGAAAATATCATGGGTCCCCTAACTGCCTGATGCTTAATAGTACTTATATACATATTTTTAAGATTTATTTGTTTATTTTGAAGAGAGAGCAAGCAAGTGGGCAAAGGGGCAGAAGGAGAGAATCTTTAAGCAGGTTCCCCAGAGTATGGAGACTGACACAGGGCTGGATCTCACCACCTTGCCAAAACCAAGAGTTTTTGAGCCGAAACCAAGAGTTGGACACTTAACCGACTGAGCCACCCAGGCGTCCCAGTACTTAAATGCTTTTTATGTGGAAGCTTTGGTATTCTGTATAGGACTAAATTTTAGTATAAAATGGATCATATTCTTTCACCGAATCACTTAATTCTAGCAACTGGGGACTCAATCAAGCACTTACCAATTAGTAATTACCTGAGATAGAAGGAGGAAGGGACTATTACTAATTGTGCACTAAATATCAGGAATTTTGCTAGATGTCTTATATATGCTACTGTGTTTAATGTTTTAAATAATTTTGTGTGCTATTTATTATTTTTCCTGATTTATGGATTAGGAAGCAGAGACTCAGAAAGTCTATACAACTAGTAAGTTGTGGAGCAGGGATTTGAACCAAATATCTTTTCATTTCAAAGCTGTTCTTTTCACATTATTGCTCCTACAAAGGTGACAGATATCCTTCCCCAACATTAGGGCACATACTTTCCAAACTCTCTGCCATCAGTATGATGGATTAGTCCGTAATGTTGCCCATGGTCTGGTGGCCACAGCAACCATGAACTGCTGAGCAACAATGAAGGGCCAGCATTCAAGTTTAGTACATGATGTGAGTTTCTTGAGAGTTTTTTTTTTTAGGAATAGAATGTACCAATCCCAGCCTCTCCACTTTTCCCTGGTTATCTTTTTAAGAATCAAAGGAATCGAGAACTTGGTAAGTATCATCAACTAATTCTTTGAAAAGAAGCCCAATGAGAGGAACATTTAGTTTCCTGGGGATGTGATAAAAGTTCAAAGCCAGCCGTATCACATCTCATCTCCCCTAATCCCATAGGTCTAGCCCACCCAGGAATGCCACTGGAGAATTCTGATGCTTTTGAGAGGAGAATATCAAAGAACAGGCAATGAATAAGTCATAAAAGTGGGGAGTCTTTAGCCACTTTGCTTTTAGAGTATGGTGCTTCAGAGGCAGCTCTACAGTGAAGATAGGTGAAAATAAACATCTTGCTCCTATGAGCATAATATCAGGAGCCTTGCCAGATAATTTATGTGAGTAAGTGTCTATAATTACTCATGTTCATACATATTCATTCCCATGCTCCTAATTTTAGAGAACAGAGAAGTGAATAAATTGATTAGTAATTTGATTGTATTTGATTCAGCTGGCTCTCTTAAGTGCCTTATAAAGGTCCCAGGATAAGTTTCCACTAATAGAGAATTCAGTGGCAGGCTTGAGACCTTGGGGAGTAGTCGATTGACTGATGATGGGGTGATTGAGCCATTCATTTATTCAAACATTTTATTTATTCATTCATTCAACAATTATGCCCTACTCTACCCAGGTACTGTGCTAGGTACAGAGGACACCCAGTCTGATAAATGACTGGACCTGCAATGTCTCCTGCTTATCCTTGTGGGGAAGATAGTCAAGTAATGAAGGCACTGATTACAGGACAACGTGGCCAAGTGCTAAAGTCATCCAACACAGGCTGGAGTTTCAGGAATGAGTTCCTAATGATGGATAAATCTGAGCTGATTTTGGAAGAAAAGTTAAGAGCCGTCTGGATGATGAAGCATGGGGAAGGCATTCTATTTGGAGGCAGAGCAGTAAGAAGGGCTCTGGACCTTAAAGTTCCAGCAATTTTGTACCATTAGAAGGAAATGGGAGAGTAGTTAAAAAAGAGGCTCCAGTTGCAGGGAGTCAAATGGCTACTTCTGCTAAAAACTGGGGTGGGGCCTGGAAGGGTTTTAAGCTGAGGGGTTAATACACTAGGTTTTTATTCCAGAAAGTTCACTCAGGCTTCTGTGTGGAGGGCAGACTGGATATGGTACAGACTCTGGGCAGAGTCAAGTTAGAAAACTAATGGAGGAATTCACACAAGGAATGATGAAACTTGGAGCTGAATTCATAACAATAGAGACTATGGAAAGGAGGAAAAGACTTGATAGATACAAGTAAGGGAAAAATTGCACAACCTGGGGATATTATGGTAAATGAAAAGGGATATCAGGGCAAACCATTATCCTGTTAGGCATTTGGAGGATGAGGATACCATTCATGAGGAAAACACACTGGAAAGAACAGTTTTGGGGAGGAATGTGTATCAAATTAGTTTAGAAACATGGTAAGTTTAAGAAGTCACAGAATTCATGCAGAGCTTAGCCACAGTATCCAAGTGATATAGGACTGTTTTCAGACCTCTGTTCCATCTATTTGGAATGCTTCATCTACCTCTCTTTCTCTTCTCCCCAGACAAGCTTATACTTCTGTTTTAAGGGTCAACTCAAATGCTGTTTTCTCTATGAAGGCTTCTATTGTCCACTCACCTTCTCCCCACTGTGGTTCACTCCACCCTCATCCTTGCCCTGGAAAAGCTAAGTCCTATTTCTCTTTTAATCCTCTTCACAGTGAATTGTCAAGATATGTGCACACGATGGTCTGTCTTGACATCCTGCGAGGTCCTTGAGGGCAGGGATCCATATCTCATTCAATACCTTTGTAACCTCAGCTCCTAACATAGCCTGACACCTAACGGGCACCCAATAAATGTTTGTTCCTTGAATCTTTTTCTTACCTGCCATTCTATTCTCACATAAGATCCATTCATAGCTTTCCAAGTGAGGCAAGAGGGAATTACACCTTGATTCTGCTCATCTATTGATAGCTGTATCCCTTGGAAGGGGTGGAGCATGGTGGCACAGAGCTCAAGACTGTTTCTCACAGAGGTTAGGAGGGATCCTAAGAGGAGTTTTAGGATAGAAAACAACCTTCTGCAAGTTCATTGCAATTCACTCCTCTGTTTCCAGTTCTCTGGTGCAGTGTGTTTGTCAGGCACACACAGTGACAGAGCCCTCAGGAGAGCTCATGGTTATCAGGCAAGGCCTCTCTCTGAACCTGGCCTACGGCGACTCGACCTGCCAATATCCATGACTAGACGGTTGTAGCTTAGTGGGTTTAGTTTTTGTCTTCCCCTTACACAATTTTGACTTAGAACTTTAGTGAATTACTAGTTGGGAGTCCCAGTCTTCCCTAGCTCCACCTGGCTGCCATGAAGATTACCCGAAGAGGAGCCCACTAAACCCCCAAAGCAAAACAAACCCAGCCTGACCCTAATGTTAGCAGCATCTTGGTTGGCTATAGCAAGTTGTGTCTATACAAAGTCTAGTCTTGGATACTCTATGCCTAATGTTCGAAGACATAGAAGTGAAAGCAGGCTCTAAACCTGCCCATATACCCAGTCCCACACAGGCAATGAGTCTGTCTAACCCCCTTCTTCTCACTGGATTTAAGCTTTTTGAAGATTAGACCATTAGCCAGCTCTGTCTTCTAATTTCCCATCGAGAGGGCTACAATCCTAGGGCTTTAAGTGTAAGCTCAATCTGTTTCCTAGGTGACCCCAAAATATGCCTACTTCTTCTTGTACCTTGGCCTCACAGCTGGGATTTGTTTCTCATAATCTATTAATCATCCTAGACTCAATTACCTGATTTTCTCTTACTGTGATAACTGCTTCAGCCTGCCACTCTTGATGTGTTTTTGCCTTCCTGTCTTTGCTTGGATGTTCTTAAGAATCTCACACTTTCTTGGACTGCTGTGAAAAACCATACCCTGGACAGGGCTGTTCCCGGGGCTCTGTCAGATGACACCAGCCTCTATTTGCACTAGGATGTATTCCCTCTTATGGGCTCATCGCTATTACAAGACCCTGTAGGAGGCTGAGCAGCTAGTGTCAATGCTGGTCTCTTTTCCTTAGATATACGATGGCCACCATTTGTAGCTGACTCATTTGCTACCCTGTAGTTTGTGGAATGAAGGTATAAAGAAAGAGCAGAGGGATTTGTCCTTGGAGGGAGCCAGAGAAGCCAGGTCTCTTACTTTCTCCTTCCCAAACCACACTGGGCAAAACCCAGAAGCCAGGCCATTTAGCTTAGGAGAACTGAGAACATCCAAATGACTGGCAAAGGCTCTGCAATTGCACTGTAAAGACCCAGTAGCCAGGGCTTCAGGAAGAGGAGGCGTGCAAAGACAAGAGGAAAATGGAGAAACCAGCTGGACCTGAATCAACACAGAGGAGGAGATACTCGGAGGGACAGATCTGTGGATTAACCTTACTTGAGATGTATTTGTCAAGACCATGCTGAGAACCAGAGCATCACAAATTCACAGAACCTCAGAGCTGGGGAAATTGTGAGATGATATTAGAGAAGCCCTTGGGAGCAAGGTGGACAATGTGAAGAAGTGAATAAGTAAGGATGATGGCAGATGGTGAGTGGTAACCATCGCACAGATAACTGGTACCATGCAGCAAGTTGGCCCAGAGCTGCAAGATCTCACATTTTTCAAGAGAATCCAGAAATCCAAATTGATGGCTCAGTGTACTGTCTGCTCTCCTTCCCTCCCCTTTTCTCTCTCTCTTTTCAATCCAACAGCTTGTAGAGATGTAGGAGACATAAGGTATTTGACCCTCTCTCCAACCGGAAAACAATGGAATAGAGACAAAGACCCTTTGTTGCTTCTTGACTTCCCGTTGGCTTGTTCCTTCCTTGAGAGGTTGATCTCCTGTTCAGCGCGGTGAGAGTGGAAAGAGACTGGATCATAGTCTAGCCCAGGCTTAGCTACTAACCTTGCAGCCTTGGAAAATTCTGTTCTTTGAACCTCATTCTCTTTGTAGATATAATGAGGCTGTCAGTCTGATAACTTCCAAGTTTCCCAAGTGAACCCAAGCTTGCTTTAAATATCTTTGTAAATGCTCATTTTGTTAGCACTTCCTCCTGCTCCATCCCCCTCCCCCAGCATCAACACACATATCCTGAGTACCTGGTACCCTCATACTGCTCCCCAAAGCCTGGAGTTTACCATCTAAATAAAATTATCCCAATGGTCTGCAGTGACCTACATTATCTGACCCCTGTTATGGGACTTTCTCAAATTCTACTCCTCCACTGCCCACTCTGTCCAGGAACACTGGTCTCTTAGGTATTCCTCCAAGGTACCCTGAATGTAAAATTGTAAAATGGTGAGGCTGCTTGAAAAAGAAATTGACAGTTCTTCAAAATGTCAAACAGAGTTACCATATGACCCAACAATTCCACTCCTAGTTACATACCCAAGAGAAATTAAAACAAAAATCCACACAAAAATTTGTACACGGATATTCATAGTAGCATTGCTCATAATAGCAAAAAGTGCAAATGACCCAAATGTCCATTATCTCATGAATGGCTAAAGAAAATGTGGTATATCCTTGGAAGGAATATTATTAGATAATAAATTAGAAAAGAATGAAGTACTAATACATGCTAGAACATGAATGAACGTTGGAAACTATGCTAAGTGAAAGGATCCAGTCACAAAAGACAACATATTATATGAATCCACTTACATGAAATGTTCAGAATGAAAAAAATCTCCAGAGACAGAAGGTAGATTAGTGGTTGCCTAGGGCTAGGGTGGTGGTATTGGGGTTTGTGTGGGTGGTGGGGGAGGCTGGTGGAGGAGAATGGGAGAATGACTGTTCATAGTTATAGGGCATTTTTGGGCTTATGAAAATCTAAAATTGATCATGATGATGGTTGTACAACTCTGTGAATACGCTAAAATTATTAAACTGTATACTTTAAATAGGTCAATTTATGTAAATGATATTTCAATAAAGCTGTTCAAAAGGTAAAATGGTAAGTGTTTACCAAGGGCTTTTACATACATTATCTCATCATTTCCTCAAACTACCAGGACAGTGCTTGGGAGGAACATGGGATCACTTCCACTAGTGTGCAGAAGAGAAACCCGAGTTCCAAGTTTAGCCATATATCCAAGGTCACTCCACTAGTAAGTGAACCATCTAAAATGAGGATTTCTGGCTTCACATTTTATTTTATCCCCTTCCCCACACAATTTCTTACTTCTTCGCCCTTTTGATTTCTATTTTTAGATCTGGCTTTTGATTTACTTCCGATGAGCCCTTTATCCTCTGTTTGCATTTTCTTCACCACAGCCAGCATTTTATTCATTAATTCATTTATTCAAACATTGCAAAACACAAAGACTGCTCTGTAAGCTGACTGCCGGATATATGAGTTACTTCACGTTCAAGAGTTTTGAAAATTCCAGAAGTGATGGTCCTTCATGAAAAATACCTTCTGGGATCCCTCCCATGCATCGTGGAATCAGGCTACAGTTCTGTCAGCTGGCCTATCTGCCAGGAGAGCTAACCTCCCGTGGCCTTGTCTGGATGTACTCATTTCATTTCACGGCTTCTTTCCTGAAGTTTTACCTCAATGACACCATCTAACTAAGCTGATTAGTCTGACAGTCTGTCATCCACGTATCTCTAACACTTTAAAAAACTCTCTCTCTCCCCTTCTTTTTCTTTTCTTCTTCCTTCCTTCCTTCCTTTCCTTCCTACTTTCCTTCCTTCTTTCTTTTCTCTCTGAGGAATGAATAAATTAATAAATAAGTAAGTAAGTGCCTGGAACATAGGATTTTAAAAAGGGGACTGGCACATACAACTTTTTTATTTAAGGGATCATCTCTAGTGGCAGAGGAGAGGATTGGATACTGGGAAACCAGTGAGGAGACGCTAAATATTAGTGCCGGCAGTTGTGGTTATTTATTTTGATGACCAAAGGCCTTTCAAGATATCAAAGTGCCATTCAGAGCATCAGAAATTCAATTAAGTTTCTTGTGGTTTCATTGCTAAGATCACTAACCTAGAAATTGGTTATACATCACCCACTCTTAGACCATACTAGATTCACTTATTTATTCATTTATTCAGCAAATACTTGCTTAGCGTCTACTCTGTTCTTGGCATTATGAAACTGGGTATATGCAGCAGTGAACCAAACCTGCATAGTTCTGGGTATTGCAATCTAGCGACAAACTTTAGATAAGCCAGCAAATAGATATGAAAGTGGATCTGTAAATGAACTACAGTTATATGCATGGAAACCAAAGTTCTGGATAAGGGAGTAATGGAAAATGAAATAGTGAAATTAGGAAGGGCAGCCAAAGAAAAGTTAAGTCTTAAATGCCAAACTGAGTCAATGATGATGGTAATGATAATGCCAATGTTGATAATAATGCTTTATCTTCAGGTAATGCTGTTACATTTACAAAGTCTTTTTTTATAACTGTCCAATCCTGCCCCTTTCTAAATGAAATATAAGCAGCACAAAGAAGTAAAGTGAGTCATCTGTGGTTACAGAATTTCTAGCGGCAGAGGTGATAGTAGAACCATCTTTGGTGACTCGCTCTCTAAACAAGTGTCATTGTAGGCTTTGCTAACACAAAGTCTTACATGGAAGGCTACCCTTCACCTGATCCTACGTGCATACTTTCTTCTACTCTCCTCTGCCTCTCAGGGCATGGCCAAGTCTCCAAGGCACACAGTTTGGAAACTGGCTAAATGTCATGCTCTGCTATAGAGACACTACACTAGATTGGGAAATGGATTTGTCCTGTAATTCTAACAAATACACTAAATGCTTTGGCCTATGTTCAACCTCATACCTTCCATCTAACCATTGCTAGGAAAATGTAGCCTAAAAAACTTAATATGCTTTGGTTCCTATTGTATTGTGCTGTTAGGTTGGTCATGGGAAAGAAGAAATATGAGGAGAACCATCAATACCTTTCTCTGTGCTTGGTGAGATCTTACCCTGATCCAGTGATGTTATCCTTGACCAGCCTCTGGGATGTGCACGCTTTCCCACTGTACTTAGCAGCACTTCTTTTCCCTGATTGCTGCATGTCAGCCTATAGTTCAACATTTTAAAATCGAAGTATTTCTTCTTAAGCCCAAGAAAATTCATACTCTGTACCTCCTCTGGGAATTGAGCCTCCCACTGCAGACTCTGGTAGAGGGTCCCCCAGACTTTTCCTTACATCTATCCCCATTATTCTCTGCACCTCTGTGCTCTGTTCCATCCCCTGAGATGCCAACATCTATGAATAGTATCACCCAACTCCCTTGTTCTCTGGCTACCACTTGGGTTGGTCAATGGGAGGTCTATCAGGAGATCCAAGAAGGAGAAGAGGAAGGCATTGGGGTATTTCTTCCTCTGGTTCCCTTCGTGCTGCAGTGAAGTTTTGACTGTATGTCCTCCTCTACAACCATAGCTTTTGTCGGTTGGCCCTTCTTCCATGGTTCTAGCTCTCAATTGGTCTAATATTGTTTCCTCCCCTTGAGTCTCTAAACCTACAGCAGTAGCTGTTGCTAGTTCTGGGTCACTCAACATTCCTTGTAGTTGTTCTTAACCCTGCCCATAACTTTGCAAATAGTTTCATCATTAAAAGGTCTCTTCACATATATCTTACAGGAGTATGCTGACACAGGACCCCACTGTGCCCTCTGTCTAGTACCTGGAGGACTTTAGAGCATTAACCTGTGCTCCCTCTCAAAGTTTCAAAGACTGTGAGCCTTTAACTTATAGTCTCAACATTTCTCACAGAGACTGTCCCATAGGAGGTGCTCAGTAAATGAATCAATAAATAAATACATGAGGATTGAAGCTCTTTCACATTCTGAAGGTGCTTGATTTGGAAGTTCATCTCATGGGCTCCTAGGAATGGCAGGCTGAGTTTTGGAGATAAATAGTAGAGTTAATTGTCTAGATAATTAAAAATAATTACTGCATCCAATTATATTTATGGGGTGGTTATGCATCTATCATGGCATTTGACCTTTACCACAATCTTAAGAGAAATAGAAAAAAGCCAGATATCACCCCAGTTCCCAAAATGGGCCCAGAGAAATTAAGCAACTTACTCAAGGTCATAATCTTTGGTTAATTAATATACCTTAAACATTTTCAGTATAAAGAAAGATCCATAAACAAAAGCATTTTATCCCAAAACAAATACTGTCCTGTAGCTCATAAAACAGAGAGCCATCTTTGAAGGGAGCTATTAATGCTTCAACATCCATTCAACTCCTATTCCCTGGGAACTCAGCCTTTGCCCCCTGTGTTGAGCCCATGGAAATAGTGGTAGGACAATAGATGGTGGTTTCTGCCCTTTGAGCTCATGCTCTTGGGGGGGAAACAGCGATCACTCAAATAACTACACGAGTAGAATGCAGTTAGAACTTAGGAGCAGTGTGAGGAAGGAAAAGAACAGGCCATTCTGAGCAGGACGTGTGATTTAGTCAGCATCCTGAGAAAATGATGTTTAGTTGAAAACTGAAGAATAAGTAGGAGTTACTGAGTGAGAGGATTGAGAACTTGGATGAAGAGCACTCTAGGGAGAGGAACTAGTTCATTCCAAAGCTGAAACAGAGATTAGCCTACCTGACACACTAAAACAAGCCTAGTGAGGCTGAAGTTTGGTGCGGGCAGGGGAAAGACATGACCTTGGGGTTCTCAGAGGTTCCATTTTACCTGGAGGCTCCCACCCTCCTAGCATGGGGTGGGGAGGAAATGATTATTCTCCTTTCTTAGAAAGGAGATGAACTGTCAATAAAAACTTTGACAGAATTTCCAGGAAGGAAAAAAAAAAAAAGCTTCAAATTTTCAATTATAGAACATTAGTTCTTATTGTATTATTGACTCTTGGGATGTTTAAAAATAAGACCAAGGGACTACACTGAAAATACTGGGAAGTTAGTTATGGCTGATTGCATTTTTCATAACTAACTTCAATAAACAGAGTGGGATTAGCATCCTAAATGAAAATATTGCTGTATCATGTCAAAAAAATGGTAGTATTGTAATGAGGACAATGTGATGATCTGAGAAATATATGTGACATAACAGTATCTATGTGGCCCAAAGTGCAGTGGAGATTAGCAGTTGCAGTCAGGGTCCTGGTGGGAAACAGATAGCCCACTTGAAAGGTTAACTCAGGAGTTTAATGAAAGGACTATTTATAGAGGTGTGCACAGGGTTAAGGGAACCCACAAGAGATGGGCAGATGGTGACATACCTAAGGACTAATGGGAAATTAGTGCCACACAGAGGTGATAGTAGAACCATCTTTGGTGACTTGCTCTCTAAACAAGTGTCATTGTAGTGCTTTGCTAACACAAAGTCTTACATGGAAGGCTACCCTTAAGAGACACAGGTGTACTGACTATATTTTCTTGTTTATTGTATTCTTGATGTTCTGGCATCTGGGGCCTTGATCTGGGAGAGACTGCACCTCCAAGGGCTAATTTCTAGAGACATCAAAAGACTCTCCTGCCTTTGATATGCAGACAAACCAATCCAGAGCTTGTACACAACCATCAACTCAAATTCTTACTTACCAAGCCAATATTTCTCCTCCACGAAATCCACCCACTTCCAGGGCCAGGTCATAAACAACTAAGGACCACCCCTATAGCCCCAGAGCATGTTGAAATCACTCAAGCTCTCCAATCCTAAATTTACTCAGCATGCCTACCCCCCTTCACCCCAACCTCCTGTGAAAACCCCAGTAAAATTTCTGGGCGATACTCTGCCTTCACTCTCCTCTGCCTGCTGACCTGTTCTGGTTCTTTCCCCATGTGGCCCTGTGTGGTGTGCATTGCCTTCTGTTTCTAGGGATCTGTGATCTTCTCTCATGACAGTTATTTCCATGTCCACATGTCTTATAATACCTGATTACAACAAGTTCCAAGCACTTTTTAAGCATGGCCCATAAAGAGCTGTTCTTGGAATCTATGGAGAGTTATAGCCACTGAAGAGGGGACATTCAACAGGAACCATGGATTTATGGAGGGGGATGCAGCTGCTGCCAAACCAGTGACAGTCTGAGAGTCAGGGGAATAAATACCCAACCTCTCTTTTCCTTCTCTCTGATCTCCTGGCTGGGCCTCTGACAGACAAAAGTCAAATGTAAGCCAGGGCCCAATGAAGTCCAGGTGATACAGACTTGTAGAGGTCTGTTCCCTTGGCACAGAGCAGGGCAGAGAACAGTGGAGAATGGATCAAGACTGCACTGAGAAGAACAAAACTCGTTGTCAATTTAAACGAGCCCTAACGCTCCCTTGATCTCCATCAAAGAGCTGTGTTGTGGAAAAGTCATGGACAGTCCAACTATTTCACCAGTACTTCCATCTGCAGTTACTCATGTTTCTGATCCACCATGTTATCTATCCAGATCACAGTTCAGAGGATGCAACTTACTTCTTCAAACACTTGCAAGGGCTGCCCATTGCCTTAAGAAGCAGGACCACTGAGGTTCTCCACCTGCCTCGTCCTGCACTCAAGCCTCATACTTAGCCTTTGTGCCCCCTCCCATTCATTTTCCATGTCCTTGAACATTGAACTCCTCTTTATTCCTTAAGCATGTCGAACCCTTTCAAAGTGCAGAATTCTGAAAACCTTTGCATATGCTGTGCCTACTGTTCAACTTATCTTTTCTAATCTTTGCCTGACAAACTCCTTTCATGACTCAGCTCAAATACTCCCTCCCCTGTAACATCCCTATTCTTTTCCTTCCCATAATAAGCAGTTACTCCTCTCCACCCCCAAAGTACTTTGCTCAAACATCTATTTCCAGCACATACAGCCTCATCTTATTTAACTAATCAGCTTTTCATTCAGTGTTTCCCATTTGTCAGGAAGTTTAAGCTTGTGTCTTTATACCCAACAGATCTGTAGGGGGCTCAAGAGTTATTTATTTGAATAAATAGATGAGTGAATTAATGAGTGATTAAATTCACATCTACTTATGAAATAGTCCAACTCCACTGAAGAAATTAAACATTTAGCTGGGATCAAGAAGGAGGGAAAAGAGACAAGTTATTGAGTATTTTTAGGGTAGTGCTGGCTGCTGGTAGACTGCCATCCCTCAACATCCATGTGCTGGAAGGTTCTAGGGATTGAGGAAGGGACAACTCAGGGATGGCAGGAAAGTACAGAGAGGGAACCAAGAAGAGACCAAAGAAAGAGGATATACATTACTTAGGGCAGTGATATTCAAGCTTCAAGTATTACTTAAACATTTTTGTTATGTATCACTTGTGTGCTATTAATATTTTTTTAAATTGACATACTTTTAAAAAACATTAATTTAAAAAAAACACCTATTTGCTACCATTATGAAAACCAGTATGTCTTGCCAAAATCAGAAAATAATGATAAAAATAAACCCTGGAAACAGAACCTTATTGCTAATTTCAACCTGGACACTGCTGCCTGCTGACATTCAGAGTCTCAGACCTAAGCCCTTAGTTAAAAAGATAATTTGGCAAGCCTTAGAAGGTGTCAAGAACATATATGTACTAAACTAATGGTTTCTCTTACAAATGATCAAGAAACTTAAATGTAAATTGAGAAAGAATGACTCTCCTAGTGGGAGTCAGAGGCTGTCTAATTCCCTATCCACATTCCATAAAGTCAACCCGTGAGCATCCACGCTCTGCAGAACTCTGCTCCTGGGTGGTCACTGCCCTTCTCTCTAAGCCAGAGGTAAACAGCGTCCCTGGAAACCTCACCACTTGATGACATTGTTTCTATGTAAAAAGGCATTCCACATGCCCCAGCAGCAGTTTCCTAAGGAACTTTCTGGAAAGAGGAAGAGTCAGAAGATACCTTTTGGTTCTCAGCACCCACACCTAGAGCAAGTCCTTTGCCTTCCATGAGCTTCATTTTCTTTAACCGTGAAATGTGCATTATGGTAGCCATCCAGTTGTATTCACAATGCCAGATTAGCAAGGGTACCCAAAAAGTGCGGTACAAAATGTGTTGAACGCGCAATTGGAAGCAGGCAGCACATAGGAAATATTATTTGTTAGTTTTGGATTGCTGGCTTGAGTGACTGTCTGGAAATTATACTGAGACTTTCCCTAATCATTTATTTATTTACTATTAAATATTAAATGTGGACAGTTAAGTGATGTGATAGTGGTTAACATTTTATCATATTTCCTGCAGATTAATTTTTGAAGAACCAGTATCTTAAAGTTATAATTAGAGCTCCCGTTGTATTCAGCCCAATTACATTTTTCTCTCTCTTGCTATAAAATATTTTATGCATTTGCTATGTACATGTTAAGTGAAACATTTAGATTGTATTACTTTGTATGTTTTTAAAACTTAAGTAAATAGTATATATTGCATATATTATTTTGCTACTTGCCTTTTTCATTCAAAATTTTATTTTTGAAATTTATCCATATTATCTATTTATCTGTCCTTTATTACAAGAGCTACATATTATTCCATGTATAAATATACTGTGTTACTTATCTCATCTCAAATAGTGGAAACCCACCACCCCATTTTTTACTATCACCTATAATGTAGAATGTATACCCAGAATATTGCTACTGTATTTATTTCCAGTGTGTGTATTTTACTGGAATTGCTAAATCACAGGATATGTGCCTTTAACTTCATCAGATATTGCCAAAATGTTTTCCAATTATAACAATCTGTGCCTTTTTCAATGAGTATATGAAGAGAAGAGGAACACTCTGAGTGATGGCATTTTAGGTAGCAGGAAAGGGAAAGTGGGAGGCATTGATGGGCAGATGAATTCCTGTGACAGGAGCATTCCTCTAATTCTCCTTGGTCTCACAATAAGCATCTTCTACCACGGGGATGAGCCCTTATACCTTCCCTTCCCTGCATCTATTAAACTACCATTAGGTTTCTTCTTTGCTTCTGTTCAGATGGTCACAGGTGTACTGAATCCCAGCAGCAACTCTCCCTGAAGACAACTTTTAGAATACTGGGAATGGTTAAGTTTCATGGGTGCATAGCCAATTGTGGGCGTTGCATTAGAAATCTATTTGTTAACATGGTATCAGGCTTACTCTGTAACCGTGGGAATCCAGGTATTTTCTGCAGGGCTCTTCAACCCAAGAAGCTGCCTGTACTTCTTGTTCTATAGGGAATAATTTTTCACTGTCAGAATAATAAAATGCATTTAGTATTCAGAATCAGGATTGTTCTTCACTCCCTCCACTCCCACCCCCACCTCACTTAATGGTCATAACTCCAGACCTTCAGGGAATCTTTTATCTTTGCTCTGCATTAGTATTTCATCATCTTGCCTGCACACTGGAACCATCTTGGGAGATTTAAAACATATATATTTATGGAAAAGTCCCATTGCTGGAAGTCCTGATTTAATTGGTTTGGAGTATGGCCTGGGTATGGGGAGTTTTAAGAACTTTCTGGGTGATTGAAATGGGGAGCCAGGGTTGAGAACCACTTTTTTAGGTTTTCACGTTTATCTCCTTTGGCTAACTTCCACATTCCTATCTCTCCCACAATATCTTACAAAACATTTTGATTTCTCTCACCTTATTTCTTATAATGAAGCTCAATATTTCACCTGGAATTTTTTTTCCCAACAAAATGACAACACCCCTGTCTTCGGATTTTCTTTAGTTCCTTTCCCAGCTCTGTGTATGTAGTAAGTATTTAATAAGTATCCAGTGGGTCAATGTTCTGGAGACTCAGAGTGGCATACTGGCTCTTCTTCCTTCCGGTCGGAGCCAGCTTCCCACTCCAGAGGGAGCAGCAAGCCAGAAGGTCAAGAAGATAAATTGGTTTTGAGAATGTCAACATGAAAAATGAGAAAACTACTTTTAACAGTTGGAAACCTATTTAAACTCCTAATCCTCTATTAAACCTGTTTGAAGACAGCCTGGAGAAACCGATGCTATAGATACTTCCATTTACCATCCAGATGTACAAAATAAATAATGGAGTGTCAATCAGCTGGAGATGCTGCTGAGCCCTAACACCTGATGAGATTCTTTTATTCATTTTTCCCCTGGGAAAACTAATTACAGCAAACTGTTTCATCAAACTGTCCTGGAGAGTGCTTGTACTTGGTAGTGTCACTCTTGGAGAGAGGGAGTTTACTTGATAAAAGGGTATGATCTCAATTCCATTACATTAAGGTAACAGAAACCAATTGCATGTGTATGGTGGTCATAGGGGCTGTTGTTATAAATGAGCCTGCAGGGGAAGGAAAATATAACTGTTTAGAGAACCACTGACCCAATCTTCAAAAGCATTGTGTGTATAATTGTTAGAAACAATTTATTGTTACATGCACTTGACACTAGGTTGGCAGGTTCAAGATACACGTTTTTTCCCTTAAATTTTCACAGTGATGCTGAAAGTCGGGGAACAGTACAATAAACTGAGACTCAGAAGTTATTTGCTCACAGTTGCATAGGTGTTCAGTGTGAGAACAGACATAAGAATTCAGCTAATTTATTTCTGTTTTCCAAGTTTCCTCTTATTATGGTAAAAAAAAAAAAAAAAGCCCACGGTTTTCTTAGGAATCTGGTACACATGTAAATTTTGTTCTTTTAAGCTACACACTGGTAGATGTTGGATTAAGATCCCTGACTAAAGACAGTGAATCACATGAGCACCAGCCTGGGGTCCCGGTGAGGGAAGGGCTTTTATGACCCATGCTTTTTCTTTTCTTTTTCTTTTCCTTTGGGGCCTGAGGCACAGATGGAAGATCTCTTCTCAACTGGATACTAACCTGGGCCCTGCGTCTGATTCGACCCCAGGTGTTTACATGACTGAACCCAGCTCCCCTCTGTCTTGGCAGTGGGGGCTTCAAAGCCCCTGCTGCATTCTGTCACCATCGGCAGGCTTTTGCTTCATCCCTGTCACCTCACACCCGGATTACAGCATTAGCCTTCATGTCAGGTCCCTTGATTTCGTTTTCTCCCTCCTCTTCTCCATCCTCAGGCCAGAGGCTTCTCTCTCTAACGCCACTCTCTCTCTGGATCCCTCACCTGCTTCCAAACCTGCGCTGGCTCCTGTCACATCTCACGGCTCTGACTCACTGGCAGGTTTCTTTTCTTCTCCACACACAGTAGCCACCTCCCCGGTGTGCCTTCTGTTTCAGTCTGTCGGATTCAAACTCTGTTTTTTCTGCCCTCATTTATTCCTCCCATCCTCCCCCTTCATTTCTGGACACTCCCACTCATCTCTTTCTCCTCTGCTCATAAAAGTCCTACACGTTTCCAAACTCCTGTTACACAAAGGTTCCTTTGCTGATCCATCCCTCACTCTTGGAATTTGTTCCTAAATATTCTGTCTTCTAGTGTTCTTCTTGGTTCTCGTATGTGTTCTTGGTATGTTTCCCATGGTGCTAAGCAATCAGTAGATAGTCAATGAACTCCTGGTACTTACTGGGAAAAGGGGAAAGGGTGAGGTAAAATGTGTTGTAGACCCCTGAGATTTCCATATGTTTTCCCTCCTTCAACTCAGGAAGAAAAAAACCCAAACAAAAAAAGGATAATTACATCTGGAATGATTTTATTCTGCTTGTCAGTGTTTCAGAAAATGTTCCTCTTCAAGGATAGCCAATCAGCCTGAAGACAGATGACAGAATATGTTGATCTGTCATCCGTGTTCCTTTGTCTTCCAGAATATGAGGCCAATTGACCCAGCATTTCTTAAATAGTGCATAATTTCCACACTGACTTGAAATAACCCCTTTATCATCCACTAACATCTTATTTGTCTGAGTTAGTATCTTTCTGGGTTAGCGCTCTGGTAGCTTTTTGACTGGGTTCAATAGCTGGTAGAGAAAAAATTCCTTTAGTTTTTCTTATTTTTAAGATTATTCTTGGCTATATTCGCCCATTAGTTTTCCAGATAAAAATTCAAATTTTCTATGACAAGTTAAAAGATTCTGTTAGGGGTTTCACTGGAATTTTATTAAAACTGTGCATTAATTCGAGGGGGAGTTAACATTATCACCACTTACAATAACCTCATTCAAGAACACAGTTTGCGTCGATGTTTATTCCAGATTTCTTTTATACATTCTGACACAAAAATGTTAGTTTCCTCCTTTGTAGACAATAGAATCTACTTTATAGGGTGTTGTGAAGGTAGAGATGACACCACACGCCCTGCACATAGTAAGTATTCAGTAGGTGTGAACTTCCCGATGTTTATCAGAGTGAGGACGATGTCTCTTAGTAAAGAACGGTCATTTGCTTTTAGAGTACCTGCATATTTCTCATTTACCCTAAGTGTTTTATGTCCTTATTGTGAGCAGACCATTTATTTTTCACATGATGATTTACAGCTGGCTACTACTAGCATGTAGGGAAACATTTTACTTTATTATACACTTATTTTTAACTGGACAACTTATGAAACTCTTATGGGTTCCATTAGTTTTCAGTGGATGCACCTGGATTTTCTAGGCAAAAACTGCAACAGCAGAAAAATAAAATGAAATAAAATTTATATTTCTAAGAGTTCTATTTCTTAACCCATTTTGTTTTTTACATTTTATTTCATTGACCTGAACTTACAGATCAATGTTAAATGATGGTAGTAATGAGGGTAGGGATTTTCACTTTATGCTGCCAGGAATGTACTATTTGATTCACAAATGAGTGCGCATTGTACAGCTTGTGAGTGGAATATTAAGAGCTTTGATTTTAGGAGGGGAGAGCATCTCGCATTCAGATAAATTAGGATAATTTACTAAATTGAAGCAGTTTTGTTTATTACAAGATTTTTGAAAGCAGCAGGCCTCGTGTACCTAAGGGTAAGGCTACAGTCTGCAGAATTTCTCGAACGCATCTGACACATATTTGACCCTTTTCTTTCAGTGCACATCTATCAATATCTCCCAAAGCAGTGTCCTGTTGTATACCAGTTGGGACATTATTGCCCTGATGACTGACTCATCTGTTGAGAGGTGCATTGAGATGGATAAGCTCTACAATTCTTATGAAGAGCCTTACTCCTGGGGAGCCTGGGTGGCTCAGTCAGTTAAGCGTCTGCCTTCGGCTCAGATCATGATCCCAGGAACCTAGGATGGAGCCTGCATCTGGCTCCCTGCTCAGCAGGGAGTCCTCTTCTCCCTCTCTGCCTTCCCCCTGGCTTGTGCTCTCTCTCTCTCACTCTCTTTCAAATAAATAAATAAAATCTTAAAAAAAGATCCATAAGAGCCTTATTTCTAACACTGAAAAAAGATGTGGATGTAGAGCTTTTTTAATAAATGGCTGAGATCTAATGAAAGTTTGCAGGGTGAAATGGTCAAAAGCATGGATTCTGGGTGCTATCTGGGTTTGAGTCCCAGGCCATCTCTTGTCAGTTGTGTGACCTTGAGCTAGGTACTTGACTTCTTACTTCTTCCTCATCTGTACAATGGGGATAGCAATTTTACCTACTTTATAGATTAGTAATGAGGGTCACAGGAGTTAATGAGCAAGGCCGACTACAGTAGGAACTATATTACAGTTTATTAAACATTAAATAAAAATAGAATAATGTGTCTAGTCCCACAGGAGGAGATCCTTAGGTATTTTCCCATAATAATGAACGACTCAGAATCCCCATGTTCTCGGTATCACCTCATCCTTCCCCCTCCATTTTCATCCAGAGAGAAGGAGAGGCGCAGGAATATGCTAGATTCCCTGTGTAAGTCATCCCTGCAAATCTGAGACCTCCTTGCTTGAAATGAATGCCAGGAATCCCTACTGTGGACCAGCTGACAGAAATGAAAAAGATTTCCGTATGATCCAAGGTCATCCTGTATGGACTTTCTGTCTTCAGGCAAGGGATTTTACCAAGTCAGAGACCTAGCATTTCTTATAATTTTGAGTGTTTGTTTTTGCTCTTTATTTTATTTGCATTGACATTCTAGAGCTTTGTCTATTTTAGGAGGAATTTTGTTTTCAAAGAAGCAGTCCCTTCATTTTTTTATCCTACCATTTCTTTTCCCTCTGGGATTTATATTTGTATTTCTGCTTGTATTCTTCTTAATTCCTTTCTTTTGCTTTCTTTAGGATTTTGTCTTTGTTCTTTTCCTTATTTGAGTTCAAGGCACAATTTAATTTATTTTCCTTGTTTCTGGCTTACTAACAAAACAATTTAAGTTTATGATAATGCTCTGAACATGGATTTTAATGTCTGTCCCATTAGAATTGATACATAGTTATTCATGTCTAATAATCTGTAATTTCAGTGTCGGTATCTTTGTTGACTTGAGAGATTTTAGGACAGTAAAGGTGTTTGTTTGCTTTATTACTAGTTTTTTTTCCCTTCAATATCCATGTGGTCATTTATTTTTGTTTAAATTTTTGTTTCTATTGTATTGATGGTTGTCAGAGACCATGTCTTGTTCATGTCTGATTCGGAGAATTTATTGAGATTTCCTTAGTGACTGAATATATGACACACTTATACTTTGCAAATGTTCCACAAATTCTTCAATAAAATGTTTATTTTTCCTGAAGGCATTTGTAATATTTCCTTTCCCACTGCCACCCAAATCCAATTTGTTACCAAACTCTGTCAGATTTACAAAAAACTTACTTTATGTCAGCCTTTTTGTGGAGGTTTTCGCTTTTATTCCCCTGGCCCCAAGCAGCTACCGTCTCTCCCTTGGTCCACCAGAATCAACACCTTCCTCCTGCTTTGATTCTTGCTCTTTTCCAATCCACTTTCCACCTGCCAGCCACGTGACTTAAAGGAAGGAATCAGTTTGCAGCCCTCCCCTAATGTGCTAAATGTTCCCTCTTTGTCCCTCTGGACAAAATCAAGACCTGAGCATACTGCCAAGCTGGCCCCTTTCCTCTTGCTTATATTCCATCTAGCCACAGAACCACCTGCCTTCTTTTGGTCCTTAAACATACCAGGCTTTTTCCCCTTTTCGACTCCTGGCACCTGGTGTCCTTCCACCAGGAATGGTCTCTGTGTGTTTGCCTGGCTGGCTCCATCTCCTGCCCCCTGCCTTGTCCTTCTGAGAAGCCTTCCCAAGCTACCTAATCTAAAGGAGATCTACCCCTCCCACTCCATATTCTCTTTCCTTGTACCCCATACTTTCCCTTTACAGCATTTATTGCAAGTTGTAATTGAATATTCATCGGTTACTTGTTCAGAGACTATTTCTTCTACCAGGCTGAAAGCTCCAGGAGTGCAGCATCTTTATTTATGACCCACAGAAAACCTATTGCTTAGTACAATTCCAATGTATAATAGTCTCTCAAAAAATATGCTGAATGGAAGAACGATTTGTACAGAGCACGGAGTATGATATATTTCCCCAAATTTAGTCTTATTATTTTTAGTATTCAGAGCATATATCCTTATTTATTTGTTCTTCTTCATCAGTCAAGTGCAGAGCAGTAAGGATTAAACTTCCTGCTACAACAGTGTTTCTGTCAATTTCTTCTCATATTTCACTTTATGTATGCTAAGGCAACCAGAGCATAAGTGTTTTTTGACTATTATAACTTTGTATGATTTAGGACTCTATTGGTTGTAACCAACAGAATCAAATGTGAGCTTGTAGCAGCAGACCAGAAAAGAGAAGGTTTACAAAGTTGCAGGGGCAGGAGTATAGCAAAGCCTCAAGATGTCTGTGTGTGCTTGTGTTTCTCTTTGTGCACCTTTGACTGGTTTTTAAGCCTATGAAGACCCCAAACTTGCTCAGAAACAATGGATGTAGATCTCCCTTTGTTTTTCCTCAATGATTATGACTTGGATTCTTCCTACATCATAAGCAGAAGCCTGGTGAACGTGGCCATCTCAGGAGGGGATTTGGTGTCCATGCTGTATCTTGTCTGTTTGGTGAAGTAGCCTCTCTGTGGCCTAACCCTCTATACCTGACCTGTCTGGCTAGATTTCCAGACGTCACTGAGCCAAGGACCAGTGGCACCTGGCCTAGTGTCCTCCTACCTGCTAATCCTGGCTGCCATAATTGGGCAAACCCCTGGTTGGCTTTCTCAAAGATACTATCATTCCTTCCCAATGTTGTTGAACTACAGTAACAAACAGATACCAAAGAACTGAACCCTCATCTGATCCACAGCCCATTCTCACTTCAGCTCATCAACCCCAATGTGAGTATGTGATCATGGGAAAGGGTTCCTCCCCTTTCCCTCAGTCAAGGCCACGGCCCTGCCACCCTGCTGACTTTCTGCTCAGTATAGCACCTTTTCAACCCAGACTCTTTCAGGATTGCTCCTCCGTTAAACTGCTGCTTTGAGAGAGTCACCTGTACACTGTATATGGAAGGTGTCATGACTGAATGTTGTCTGAGCGCTGTGATCCCAGCAAACAGCACATTAAAAAATCCCCCACCTAATGTGCTCCAGAAAGCAGCTTACTTCCCTGTATGATAAGACTAGCAGTGCCCGCTTGTTTATCTATGCTAAGGCCAGGCACAGCTCCTCCAAATTCCCATTCTTTGCCTCGTAAATGATTAGCTAAACTGCCTGTCTTCACTGATTAATCAGAACAAAATGCTTGTTAACCACACTTTAGTTAAGATTCATTCCTTCCCTTAGCTCTCAAAGCTTTTATCCACCCTCAGGCTGAGCCAGCATGCAGCCCTTCATTAAGGGCCCTTAAAGGAAAATAGGCTGGTCTCAGGGTAAAATATTCCATCATGCCACCTTTTCATCCCACTTCCCATGATCACACACTTTTCAACCAGCTCCATCTGGCTTCTGTACCAAAGCTCCCCTTTATACCACCAACGACCTCCACATTGCCAAATTGGATGGACTTTTCTCAGTCTTAGTATTCCCCAGCTCTCAGTAGCATTTGGGACAAGTGGCCACTTCCTCCTCGCTTCTTGGAATGTTAACGGCTCTTGGCCTCCATGAAACCTTACTCTTCCGTGCTCATTCCTGCTCATCAAGCAGTGGCTTCTGTCTCCTTTGTTTTCTATCCCAATGCCTAATGTTATTTTGTAGGGCTCAGATTTGGGACATCTCCTCATGCTTTATGCTTTCTTGAGGTCACATTCATTTCTACCCCTTTAGGTATTGTATCTTTGCCTGTGATTCTCCAATTTCTGTCTCCACCCCACATCTTTTTCCTGAACCCCAGATCCATATATCTGATGCTTGAAATCTGTTTTGTCTAAAATGAATTTCAAGCTTCATATACCCCAAATGAATTATTTTTTATTTTCAGTGTATGTCTCTGAAGGTCTCCCATTCATTCTGTCCACTTTGTTGCATAATCTGCAAATACACATCCCTCTTTCTTCATCCCTCTCTTCAAATCCATTGCCAAGTCCTGTTTGACCTCAAGTCAGATCCTGGGTCAGCCAGTTTTCTCTGTTCTCCACTATCACATTCATAGTTCAGATCACTACTATATAGGAGCTGCTGCTGTAGCCGCCAACTGACTTCCCGCAGCCTGTCATGTTGCCCATCTAGTCAACTTCCCATGCAAGGGCCAAAATAATCTTCTAAAACCCCCTCTTCAAAACATATTAAGGATATAATATAACATATCATATTAGAAACCATAACCTACAGCAGGTTTTTTTAGTCTCAGCACTATTGACATCTTGTTCTGGAAAATTATTTGTTGTAGGGCACCGTCCTGTACATTGTAAAAAGTTTTAACATATCCCTGTCTTCCACCCACCAGATGCTAGAAGCATCCTTGGTCTTCTTCCTCTCCTCCACCCAGTGGTGACATCAAAAATGTCTCTAGATATTGACAAATGTTTCCCGGGGGGCACAAATATCCCTGGTTGAGAACCACCGATCATCTAAACCACCTATAAGGCTCTGAATAATGTATCCCTGCCTTCTCTGCAGCTGCTGATTTTCTTTCTTCTTGTAAAGCTTTGTCATTGTCTTTGACATCTTTTTCATCTATCAAAATGCTGCTCAAGGTCTATCACGCGTCAGCTCCTTCATGGACCCTTTCTGAGATTTCCCAACATACAAAACTGTCTCCCAGCAAAATACATGGCTCCCTCTCTTACCAAGGTTGCATCCCTCCCATCCCTCTTGCCATTTTCTCTCCATACATACAGAGAAGTACTTAACGCTGTGTTCCCTTTTGAGCCATCTCTTTTCCTGATGGGACTTTCTCTTCTATCTACTTTTAATTTACGGCCTCCCTCCAAAGATGTTTCATCACCAGTGTCTCTCCCTCTAACACCAAGCCTCATAGCCACTTGTCTGGCTGTTCTGCAAAGCAGAAAAGCCACCAGAAAACTAAGTGGTCCAGGGTCACTTGGCTTGTCTGAGGCAAAGCTAGCACTCGAACAGAGTCTGCAGTCCATGCTTCCTACACTGCCTTCCTAACAGATGGTCTATTGGAAAGGACAAGTGAGACCAAAAATAGACTTGTAATGGCTTATTAAGAGGCATTTACAGAGAGAGAGAGCACACTTTGCCATGTCCAACAAAGATATAAAAGCCGTAACTTGCAGTTGTATAAATTTTTTTTTTTTTTAATGTATAAAACTTATTGAAAGCATTTCATCTTACGTCTGCTGCACAGATTGTTCCTTATGGCCAAGACTTTCCTCCTGATGCAGTGAAAATATGCCCGCTGCTGGGATGCTGTTTTTGAGGTTTTGAGCGGAGCTCTCTGTTTTCCAAAATTCCTCTCCTTGCTGACAAATAGACACTAGACACATGGCTTTGAATGCTCTTCTGTGGTCTGTAGCCAAACAGGGGAATTGGCCATAATTTAAATGTAAAAAGCCCCTTCAGGAGGCCTTGAGTGATACATGTTCGTGTAATTTGAAGGAATTAATGAGTACATTTGAAGCCTCTTTTATTTTATTTATTTATTTATTTATTTATTTATTTATTTATTTATTAATTATTTTTGAAGCCTCCTTTAAAGGAAGTTCACTGTTTTTTTGTCAAGAACAGGTTTTGGAAGGGGGTTTGGAGATAGAATGAAAGTACTTCCAGCCAGAGTTTAGAAGAGAGAGAACAGCAAGAGAAGAGTGTGAAGACCCAGATATCTCATTGACAGGGTTGAAGGGACTGTGGTGTCCCTGGGGACAGGATGTAAGTCCCCGGGACCCGGTGAAAATGAGCAAGGAAATAAGAAACTGCCATCCACAGTTGTGGCTCCAGCTTGAACCCAGAAATAGGGGATCCTACGAATTGGGGAAATGCAGGGTCAACCAGACACTTATTTCAGCCCTCTGATGAACTGTTACTGTTGCATTTGTGAACAAGTATCTTTTATGAATATCTTGGCATCTAGAGACAGAATTTTATATTTGTTACATCATTACATACAAATAAGAAATGGGTATTGGAAAGCACTCCATTATTTTGATACACTATCTGTACACATTTAGTTTCCTCTTTATTTATCATAATTTGAAAAGAAATACTGTTACTTGCCAGGGGATAGAGCTTACCATATATTTGTCACAGTGTTGTTATTCTCAACATCTGCATGTGTAATTAAAGGGAGAAAAAAGATAGGTTGTCTTTCCTCCTACACAGAAAAGATAAAATGAGAGGAATTATTTTTGGAATTGATGAGATGATGTTTGTTAATGGTTTAAACTAGGATTACAAATGAAGATAGCCACAAACTTTATTCTAGTCTTGGTCTATTAAATTATTGTCGGGAAATATATGCCACACCAGGAATTTTACATTACAACTGTTTGAACTCACAGAAACTTAAAAGTTAACATATTAGCAAGTAAAAGGCTTAATTACACACACACACACACACACACACACACACACTCTTTTTCTCAATACAGACCACCAGAATTAGGGATTTATAGGTCATTGAATAAGGATATACAAGAGATATAAAAAGACTTTTCCAAGGTCACACAGCATCTACCTTGATGTCTAATCTTTCCATTCCTCCTGCCCCTTTGGTTTTACTCCTCCCTTTAGACTTGCAGTGACTGAAGAAAAACTGGGTCAAAGAAAGAGAGAGGAAAAGATGGTGCGAGAGGTCTTGGGGTAAAGAGCGAAGTCTCTACAGCTGTCTCAGCCCCAAGTCACTTCCATTGGGATTTCCAGTTAAAAGACCCCTGACATGGAATGCGGCTTAGTGTCTCTGTGAGCAGGATCTGGGGTTGGGGGTAGATAAGGTTAGTCCAGAACAGAGGATTAAAAACAGTGCAGTGCTAGACACAAAGTCATCTGATGTCTGTGACCTATGTTGTAGGAAAGATAGTGAGGACCCAGGAAGCACCATTTTGGACACCCACATTTTTGGGGGCAAGTCCTGTTGTCCCAAGGATAAGGCTCCTTCTCAAGGTGAGTCATATTATTGTGTGCCAGTTTATATACTCTCCTGTGGTACCTTCCCTCCAACATCCAGTCCTGGTATCTTTTCATGAACCCCACTTTCATTGAAGAACCTGGATCACTTGACCTCCTTTTATCACACACAGTGCTGGGTACCATAACAGGAGTCCCAGAAGGTAAATTTCTTCTGTCACAGGATTTTTCTGTCTGTTCTATTGCCTTTTATATTTTGACTCTCTCACCTCCCTCTATATTTATCTACCTTATATATTCCCTGTGTTCCCACAGAAGCCTCTTTTAAGAATTAGCTGAAGATGTGGGGCTAATATAGATAGCAGGGATTTTAATTTTGAAAGATAATATTTACCAAGGATTCCTTAAGGAAAGGTAATCCATTCACTTCTCTAAGGCTGTGTTTCTTAGGTAGAGGTGCCCATTGGGCTTTTCTGGAGAGCTTTTAAAAAAACATAGATTCTTGGTGCCTACCCAGATCTTCTAAAATGGACTTTGAGGAATAAAAGCCCAGTGGATTTTGAAAAATGCCTAGAATTAGTTTAGATCATCTGAATTTTATTCCAAGACCAAACCGATTTGTTGGAAAACTGATTACTTGAACTACATTCTTTAGTGCCTAATAGGATTGCATTTATGAAATTGTTCTTTGGCCTTAACTGCTCACGTTGAATTGAATAGCCTTATGAAAACTACTAATTTAAAGTAAATTGGGTATTAAGGATATTGTCTACAACTTCACATACAACTTCACATTTGCATCAGACTCCTGGATAAAAATTTCTCTTAGACTCAAGTGCTGCAGTTGAGGTGGGGTTTGATAGAGGAGGCAGAAAACAACTATTTTTCCTGAGAAAATTCTACCTTTTGGGTTTAAAATTTTGTAGCTAATCAGGTTTCCCCCTTTTCTTTGTAGTCTACTACAAAGCTCTCAAATCAAGTTCAAGCTCAAAATAGCCCATGTTTAATATTTGTGTACATCTTTCTGGTGTACATTCCTGTGTATAACCTTGGCTTCATTTTATTTTTCAAATTATATTTTGGGCTTCATTTCTTATTCTCCTTCCATTATTTTGAATTTGTTATTAGAAATTGCATTAAAGTCTTATGGAATGACCAATAAGGCACAAACATACACATAACAGTGATTGCATTTTTTTTTCCTTTTATGAAGTTCATTATTAGACGTGGGGACAAATATTATAAACTCTAGGGTTTGAAAAAGTATAATAAATGACAGATGAAGAAACTTGAAATTAGAAATAATATCTTCATGCAACCTTTCATTAACAGCTATATATCAATTATTAACACTATCTTTTTAAAAACAATGATTACATTTACGTGAATACTGTGACTTTTCTCCTGAGCATTTTTCACTCATATTGTCTGGTTTGCTTTCACAACTTTTCTGTGTTATAACAAGAATTACAATTATTTTTTCTTATTTTAAAGTTGAAAAAAATCAAAAGATCTTACAATGTCCACAGAAATATTATTCCAATATAGCGGAGGCATTCAGAAATTCCTGCTCTGACCCTGCTGTTGATCAATTAAGGTCAACTATGTCTACAAAATTCACTTACTGTTTGTAAAATGCATGCAGCATGAATGGCATTGTACCAGAGACTGTGGTAAGTATAGAAAGAATAATGTAGCCCCGGATCTCAAGATACTAAAATTCAGTTGGAGGGAAAGACTTAGGAACATGTGATTTTAAGGAAAAACTAAACAAATAAATAGCATAATAAAGTATCAGTCCAAAATGAGCAACTATAGGGTTGCCTGGGTGGCCCATATGGTTAAGCGTCTGCCTTCGGCTCAGGTTGTGATCCTGGGGTCCTGGGATTGAGCCCCATATCCAGCTCCTGGCTCGACGGGAGTCTGCTTCTCCCTCTCCCCCTGCTCATGCTCTCTCTCTCTCTGTATCTCTGTGTCTCAAATGAATAAATAAAAAATCTTAAAAAAAACCAAAATGAGCAATTATAGAAAAATTAGAGTGATGTTATTTTATTGGTTGTTTATCAAACTGATAAAGATAATACATATATCATATTCAAAACTAACAGTGATCTGAATGTATCTTAATATGCTTTTAAATTATAATTTCTTTACAAATATTCCAGAGGACAACTCGTTAATATATATTAGAGGTCTCCAATGTGTTCATACCCTTGGACCCCACAGTTCTACTTCTATAACTCTAACCTGAGAAAATAATTAAAGACAAAATCAAAGATGTATTTATGAGACTGTTTAAGGCTAAAATATTTATGAGACTTTATATGTGTAATCACAGGAAAAAAAGAGAAATAAATCAAGTTATTAGTATTGTTTATCTCTGAATTGAAATTTTTTATACTTGCTGAAATATTCCAAAGTTTATAGGACAGGGTATTACCTTTATAACGAGAAAAATCCGACCATAAATCTAATTTTCAAATTCTCATCAGAGAAAGCAGTTATTGACTCCTATGTAAAGCCAGGTATCCAGATGTTTAGAAATATTTAATTAGTAGTATCCAATTTTAACTCTGGTTATTGCAGAAGGAAGAATGAGCAGTGGGGTTGGAGTCTGCATCCACAGTCCCCCAGTGCATCTAACATAGTTAGAGAAACGAGAGATTTCAAGGAGAGATCTCTGTAAGGGCAGCTCGTGTGCACCACCTTCCATGAGATGAAGTGGACACTGATCTGCTGCTTTTGCCAGAGTCACATGAGCTGACATCAGTCTCCATGGGGAAGAGGGACACTATATTCTGAGTGTGGCTGTCATACCACAGCTGCTCCTGCCATCTGTTCTGCCTTTGATTCATATTGTTTGTCATTTCCCTTGTGCCTTTTTTGTAGGCGGCTGTCCAGTGCTCATTTTTAAGTGACTTCTCTGAGACCAGGGGATTGATGGTCATAACAGCATGATTTCAATTCTATTTTACCTGGAGGGCTTCAGTTTCAGAAAAAGAAATCCAAGTAATATATCAGCAATCCATGTGAGGCATTGAAAATTCAATTCAAAAAGTTAATCAAGTTTTCGTGATCCCTTTGTTCTGATGACCTAGTTAAGTAACTTGAAAATGCTAGAGGGGATACATTTGGCTTGAGTGTAGACAGAAGGATAGTGACATGGTTTAGATGGTACATAGGCTTCAAGTGGCAGCTCAGAGATGGATATTTTGGGGTCAAATCAGTCACGGTATTTTTAGTGTCTTAATTGCTCTCAATCTAATGTTTTATTTAATTGATAGTTTTTGTCTTTTTTAGAGCCTTAAAGAACAAAAAGAATTATTTTAAGTAAAAATATTCAACCACCTTCATTCATTCATTTCTTCAAACACCTGGGCACCTGCTTTGAGGCTGGCTCAGCACAGGACTGGAGGTAGAGTGATGAGTAAGGGGCTCTCCTTCCTTGAAAGAGTGAATAGAGGCAATTATGAATTTGTTTCTTGACTGGACTGAACACTGTGAGGAAGTTCAGCCACTGTGTCATTGAAGCAATGTCTGTGAAGACTCACTGGAAGAAAAGCACTGAAAGATTTGTTACAGAAGGAGGGAGAGTAAATGAAAAGAGAAAGATGAGAAACTTAGAGAGAGAACCATGAAATCCTAAAATAGAAAATGGTAGGAGTTAGGACAGTTTTATCATCTAAAAGGGAAGTCAGTTGGTCATTCCCTTGCTTTTAGGTCATCCAAAAGGTAGTTTCTTTTTCACTTCCTGGAGATCCCTGTGGAAAGTGCCTTGAGACAATCCCATAACAAACCACTTAGGGGTCTCATTTCCCCCTCTAACAAAACATTCTTCTCCATGTCCGATCCTACTTCCTCTATGTGGGACCAGGACAGCATATGCTAAGACCTGCTCCATGCTATGCAAAACCATTTCCTCCTGTTTGATATTTGCAGCGGCCACAAACAGTAGCTGCAAACATTCGGTGTGCTGTGTTGTGAAGAATGCTTTGCATTTTTTACCTTATTTAATTCTTACAACCAGCCTGGGATACTGGCATTTTTTTTATCCTCATTTAATAGCTGAGGCCATTCGGATGCAGAGAATTAAGAAACTTGTGGAAAAACACTAAGTCGTGAGGGACAGACTCAGTTCAGGCTGCTGGGACTCAACAGTCATGGTTTAAAGCACAGATTATTTTAAGGATGTGAAGAACAACTGGTTATCACTGCACCATTTGCCAAGTATTTCCGATTCTTTACCCTTCCAAAAAACTGTTAGGCTTCCTCGTGGTGCAGGAGTTTAGTCCATGAGTTGAAAGTGTAGGATAGTCGCTGGCATGAGAGGCTCCAGAATCTCCCCCTCTCAGATGAAAGCTGGCAATGTTCAAGATGGTGACTACTCACTTAGCCTTTGTTTACGAGTCACTGTGAAAACCAGGGTCCCCACTCACCCACGGTGGTCAAAAGCAAAACACAAATGCTTTCATTTGTAATTCATTGTGATTTTAGGAGTTATTGCAGGAACATAAATAAGCATATTCTGACCCACACAAACTCTAAGCTCTTGCACTTGCACACAAGAAGACCATCTATGTGTGCTTCCTTCTCTTGTGTTCCCTGTAGGCACTAAGATCATGATGAAATAGTACTTCAGGATTTGCTCTTCTGAGCTTTTATTAAGACCATAAATAGATAATTTGAAAATGACTATGCCCACATCATGAAATGAACTTTATAAATTTATTGAACAGTTAAGTGTGTATTTATTTTAAGTCCCCACTGAGAAACCAAGTGGTTATTATAGAAATGTCTCTTTGATTGAATTGAGGCAGAGGTGAGACAATTATTCTATGGGAGCTTCGAAACTACAGAATGACCATTGGGATTTGGGTTATTTCCTGGGACTCTTTCCTAGGAAGACCATTGTTAAATGTCAATAGCTAAGCATGTTCTAAGATACGATTTCCAAATCTAGATATATTTAGCATCATACGGGAAGCTTTTATAGCTCCAGATTACTAGACCCCACCCCCAGATGTTCTGTCACAGTGTTTGGCAGGAGCCCAGGGAAACTGTATTTTAAAAGAATGAAAGCCAAAATCTCAACTCCAGAAATCCTCCTTGGATAGTGCTGACCACAGCCAAGTTTGGCTATTTTAAAATATCCCTCCCTTCAGAACCCTCCCTGCAAACACACATTTGGAGCCCCTTTGGATGAGTTCTGGTTGGCTGGAGGAGGGCTATGCCTCAAAGTTTTCAAAACATGAATTTCTTGGGGTCCCAGGGAGACAAGCCTGAGGGGACTAGGCAGGAAATAAAGAGCAGAAAGTACGGTCTACTCCACTCATCTGCTGCATCATAGAGGGCTCACTGCATAAAGATAGTTGGATTCCTTGCAGAGCCTTTTATCTTCACACTGTCAGAAACATACAGACAAAGTCTATGCATATTAAGCAGGAGTTTGGATCAAACAACCGGTAATTTATTTTTTGGAGGGAAGAGGAATCTATTTTATTTATTCATCTTTTTTTTTTTTTAACACTAAGAAAAACCAGACCTGAAATTGGTAAGACCATTCCAGAAGGCAGAATTTTTCGGGAAGGACTCACCTGCATGTCTGAGTGACATGCTACTGTCCATTTGACACACACCTCAGAGACATGAGGTAGCCCCTAGGCAGTTCCCAAGTTCCACTTCCAGGTCACATGACACACAGATTCCAGGCTCTTCTACCTCCTTTTCTCATATCCATACATCTTTGCCATCTCCTGACTCTTTGATTCCTAGCCAAAGGCCGCTGGTGTCAGGATTCCACACTCTGGCATCCCCTGAGTCCTGGAGCATGGAGCTTGCTCACCATTATCCTTGAAAATATTCTCCTTTCTTTCTTAAAGATTCTCAGCCTTAGTTATTTACAAATTAATATACAGAATTAAATGATGATTAATGATGAATGTAGTTTGGATTTATGGATCCTTATGTTTTTCCTTTTCTTTAGGAATTACCAACCTCATAAAAAATAATCTTATTATTAAAAGCCTATGGGGGCCCCTGGGTGGCTCAATTGGTTAAGCATCTGCCTTTGGCTCAGGTTATGATCTCAGGGTCCTGGGATCGAGCCCCGCATTGGGCTCCCTGCTCAGCGGGGAGCCTGCTTCTCCCTCTCCCTCTGCCTGCCGCTCCCCCTGCTTGTTCTCTCTCTGTCAAATAAATAAAATCTTAAAAAAAAAAGCCTATGAAGTCTTACTAAAATGCTATGAAGCTGTGTCTGGTTTTTTTTTTAAAGATTTTATTTATTCATTTGAGACAGAGATACAGAGAGAGAGAGAGAGCATGAGCAGGGAGAGAGGCAGAGGGAGAGGGAGAAGCAGGCTCCCTGTTGAGCAGGGAGCCCGATGCGGGGCTCGATCCCAGGATGCTGGGATCATGACCTGAGCTGAAGGCAGACGCTTAACCATCTGAGCCACCCAGGTGCCCCAAGCTGTGTCTATTTTCAAGTTTGTATAGAATGGAGAGGGAAGGGAGGTGATTGTTTCATGCTCACCTGTAGCTGGTGAAGCAATTGAGCTCAGTTGAGTTTTCACACTCACATTGTCCCTGTTCTGTTTCACATTGTTCTGGGGGTGGAATTCATCTTTTTTCCTTAATTTTCATAAAATGAAACAAAAAAAATCATTAAAGCACTCACAGAACACATTGGTATGTGTGAAAAACTTCACTGAAGATTTGAAGGAAATGCAGAGATTGACAGAGCAGAAAGGCACATGGCTAGAAGTTTGATGACAGTTCTCTTATTCTTACAAGTGCCCAGCTGTTCCATAGCCCAAGCTTTAACTTTCTCCATGTTGTCCTCCCCTCCCTTTCTTCCCTTCCTCCTCCTTTCTTCTCACTTTCCCTCAAGTTCATGTTCTTTTCCACACAGAACAATTTACCTAATATGTTTGTGGTCTTAGATCCTAAGGGCCAAATCCTCAGGATCTCATTTTCTATTCTCAAGAGGGTAATCAAAGTATGTTTCTAAAAAGATACCACTCCTTCCTTTGCAGCTGAGAGTAGCTATTAAGCACGCGTGAATATAACTATATCTATATATATCCCTCTACAGAATTATAAAACATAAAAATTGTGAAGAAAACTGGAAGGATGCTCTGTCAACATGAATCTCAGGAAGACATGCTGGTCACCATTCGGGTTGGGTGGCAATGTGCACGTAAAATGCATAAGTAACAACTAAGTGATAAAGAAATCAAAACATAACATTGCATACATTAACTTCACTTTCTTTTAAGGATTTATTTATTTTAGAGAGAGTGGGGGCAGGGGCAGAGGGAGAGGGAGAAAGAATCCTCAAGCAGACCTCCTGCTGAGCGAAGAGCCTGACTCGGGGTTCGATCCTCTGGGAGCATGACCTGAGTGAAATCAAGAGCCAGCTGCTCAACCGACGGAGCCACCCAGGCGCCCCTTAACTTCACTTTCTTAGTAAATGATAGTGTTAGTAATTTTAAGGGACTGATATAAACCTTAGGATACATATAGTTTCTTATCTAACACTGGACTATTCCACGGGAAGTGTTTTTCTCGCCCTAATCTTATACACAAACCCAGATCTGAAAGTTGACCTTGCAGAATTTCTTTAATACTAGGCTTTTCTGGTTAGAGATTCCCTCTCAGCTTATGTCATAAGTTGCTGGGCTGGCTGCAAAGCACACTTGCAATGAGAAGCTTGGACCTCAAAGGACCTGACCCAGCTATAGACAAGTGTAGTAGCCCCCCTGATCTTGGCAGGTTTGACTATCCAGGAGGTCCAATGTGAAGACTAGGGCTTGGCCACAGTAGTACTAGATAAACAACAGTACTCAGCCCCAGGCAGATGGCAGTATGGATCCGTTCAGAATAAGAGAAAACTAGCAAATTGGAATGGAAAGCGAGCCCTACTTTCCCCCACCCGTCCCTCTGAGCCAGGAGTCTGGAAAGAGTTGGATAGGATGTGAGCACCTCAACTATGTGTGCTAGGTTTAGGGAAAGGTTTCCACACCGGGAGTTGGAGAATCAAAAGCAGAAAAGGGGAGGCAGAAGCCCAGCACTATGGATGCTAAGTGAAGGCTATGACTCAAAAGCTACTGAGCCTCATTCCGGCACACATTGCACAGGGCTCAGCCCCTGCCCAGTCTGCAGTGATGGGACTGAGAGGCTAACACGTCCTGTGCAGGAGCTGCACTGATGGGGCTGACCTGGGAATGACACAGGGTGGGGCTTACAGGTGAAGGGCTCAGGGACTCCAGGCGAACGGAGCTGGGGAAGGCAAGAAGTGATAGGGCCCTGAGCTTATTCAAGAGACAGTCATTGGTTGGCTGTCTTCTCCATTTTTTCATTAACCTAGAAGTCCATGTCTCTCCAGCTTTCTCTTAGCAAGAAGATTGCATTAATCATGCACTCTCGTATCCTGGCTCTAGAAGCTCACCCCAGTTATATTTATATCCTATTAACCTGTTCTGTTGTTTCTTTAGCTGGTTCATAATTTGCAGACCTTTTTTCAAATCTCTGTGATCTGACTCATGCTATTCAATCTGCCTGGAATAATTTTCTTCCTCCTCCTCTTCCTCCTAGACCTCCTACTCCTTTTTCTTTTTTTTTCTCTTCTTCTTCTTCTTCTTTTTTTTCTCCCAAAAACTCCTCCAAAGCTCAGCTCAACTGCTACCCATTGCTAAAACCTGATCAAAGCCTCTCAGACTTGGGACTGCTCCTCTTTTGTATTTGAGAACACCATCTTTATACCTCTTTCTTAGCCCTTAATGCATAATATTAAAATTATTCTTATTAACATATTCTTGTCTCCATCAGTGTAGGAATTTGTTCATTTTGGTGCCCTCAGTCCCTAGACTAGTTCATTAGACACATTAAGTGTTCAGCTGAATCAAATAAACTACATGGTTATAAGGAAGTGTTTTGTTAGGAAGTTGGAAAGTGACCCTTTGAATGTCTGTACACACAATTCTTTAAAAATAGTCATTCTTTTTGGTTTTTGTAAAAGTCATCATAAAATATTAAACAGAAGAAAGCATGAAAAATGAAAAAATTCCATGAACCAGAAAAAAATAAGGTTACTATTAGGGGAATGTTATACTGACATCTCTCTATGCCTATGTCCAGACAGGTGAAAATAATTTTGTGAAATTGGATGTGATGTATTATTTTGAGTATAATTTTAAAATTTAATTTTATTTGAATTTATTAAAAGAAAGTAAGTGAAGCAGAAAGAACTACTGAATTTTGGATAAACAGTCCTTCATCACAAGAAATAGGCATCTCTAGAAGTTCCCTCTAAGTTGAAGACAAAAAGATTAGGAGGAATGTTAAAAGTTTAGAATCATTGTGCCTTTTCTTATTATGGATTTCACTTTTATGTACTATAAGCTTCCTGCTATGACAGAAAAGGAAAATGACCCTGTCACCTTTCTTTTCTCCCACCACCTCCACATTGTTATTGGTCATATTTTATTTTATTTTATTTTATTTTTTTAGATATTAGTGGGTTTTTAAAAAATGTTTTGTTTTATTTAAATTCCAGTTAGTTAACATACAGTCTAATATTAGTTTCAGGTGTACAATATAGTGATTCAACACTTCTTTACAACATGTTGATCACATTTTAATTTTCATTTTGTCAGGTGCTGCCATATTTTTATACTTTCGCAATTAACCTAACCAAGAGATGTTCTGGTGTCAATTATTCTGTAGTAGTTTAAAAAAATACAAATATATTTTAATAAACTGGAGGAGGTTCAGTTCTTTCTTTACTTCAAAGAAAAAATATTTTAAAATCATATTTCTGAATACTTATTATATTTGATGGCTTCTCAGTCTTAAAATCTCAACCATTCCTATTTGGATAATCGTATTCTTCCTAGCTGTTATCTCTCGAATTAATCTCTAGTCTTTTCCCTCTGCATTCGTTGTGTGAAAATACATCTGTTCAGGAAATGTCTTTCTGGAAGGACATAACCATGTCTGTAGAAGCACATCACAGAGCCTCAGGTGTGGGTGGAGGCAGGGCTATTTATGAGAATTACAGGTAAAGGGGACGTAGATTACCAGCAGGTTAATCACACTAGATAGTTGACCCAAGTGGAGATCCTAATGTGAACTTGATTGTGTTACTTAACTGTACAGAGACTCCATTTCCTTATTTGTTATGGTGTATTATCAGCCAAATTAAGATAATACGATGTGACTGATACATAGTAGGCCTTCAATATATATTAAAACAAAATCCGAAACAACTTGAGTAAGTTTGAGTAGTAAGGTAGCATGATTTACGTTTATACCAGAGAGTAACCTAATTTTCCTAAAAACAAACTTCATTTCTTTAATTTTTGTGTGAAACTTAAGGATTAGCTCACTGAAAAGTGGCAAAAAGTGGCTGGTGCATAGAGTTAATTTTGGAATGAACTAAGTGACTAACTTAGTAAGGTAATCAGCAATAGCTAGATGATGACAGAAAGAAGGGTGAAGAACAGATCCTGAAAAGGTCCAAATTTGTCTCAGACAGCTACATCAACACGAAAATGGATGTGAAATTATTTCATAAAATGTGAAGTTGAATAGAAATATTTTCATTAACTCTCTCTTGTTTTGAGAGATGTCATGATTAGAGAAGAGCAAAAGAGCGTTGGAATGAGGCAGACTCAAGTTTGTAGTTCACACTTGCCATTTTAATAACTGTCAGATTGCATGCATTTAAAAAAAACTTTATCTCAGTTTCCTTTTAGGGAGTACTGGGAAATTGATTCCAACTTGGCAAGACTGTTGGAATTAGCATGATGTGAAATAAGTTCACATGGTTGCTCTCTGGTAGATTGAATCATCGGTCCCAATTCCCTTCCTCTGTCTGTATTTGCTTCATGAGTTTGAGGTTCATCCCTCTAGAGGCGGGTGGGTGTTCTCCCTGGACTTGAGTATGGACTGGAATGTGGGCTTCTCCCTTGTTTTGGCAGAAGACAGGACACAAGCAGAGACTGGGGATGCACTTGTATAACCCTACGTGCCCTCTTGTGCTGCTATCACTGTCAGAAGAGCTGCCCCCGAGTAGCTACCTCCCCTTCAGGCTGGGACTTCAGAATGAAGACACACGTGAGGGACCTGGGCCTAACCCAGAGTGAAGAGTCGAACGGAGCCTCACAGCCTGAAGCAGAGATGCTCAGTTAACTCTGAGTTTAAGTCGGCTGACCCGCCTCCACTTTCGAGAGAAGAAGCTCACTGAGATCTGGGAAGTTTGGCACATAGCACTACCGTTGTGGTAGATAACTGATACTCTCACCACACCACGTGCGCACCATAAGTGTATGCGGCCATGTGTATGACCTTCAGCGGTATTGCTACGACCGTTTTTGAAGAGGAAGTTGAGCACAGCAAGAGCATAAACAGATGGGATAGACAAACGGGCAAAGAGTGTAGTCAGCAGGTTAATCACACTAGATAGTTGACCCAAGTGGAGATCCTATTTTTTGAGATTACCTTCTCTGGCATTTTTAAAAATCACAAAGGATGGGGGGCCCGGATTTTCATGTTCCCGCAGGTCCCAGAAATAACTTTATAGGTTACCTAACCTGAATCCCATAAGCATGTATCAGATTTAATAAGATTGATAAAGAAGCAAAAATCAACAAGTATGATTGTTGGGTTGCAGCCAACCTGAGGTGCAAGAGAAAGTTTTGTTAGATAATTCTGTAATAATTTTGTAAATAATTTTGCTCTGGGTTTACTCTTTTGATGAGTAGGAGTAACCCATGCCAGAAAGCTGGAAGGAAGATCCCATCCCTGCTTACGAATCAGACATAAGTTCAAATCTTACCTCCTCCATTTCCTTGGTAGGTGGCTTGAGCCAAAGAAATAGATACTTGGGGGCTTATCTCACCTATAACATCTTAGGTGAATGTGTGAATTCAATGAGATTACAACAGTGCTCACACAGCCTAGTTCTTCCTAATGAAGAGAGGATGAGCGGTGAAGCATGGTCATCTGCATAATGCCCACAGCAACCATGCAGCCCCCAAACTCACACCTGTAATCCTCCCTGGCCAACCCTTGTTTTCCTAACTGGCGTCTCCAGTAGTCTTCCCACTTTAAATCCATTTTCTTTCTATCTGAAGCCTCCTCCTTTCATGGTTTAAACTCCGCAGCTCTTCAGAACGGTTTGGTTTCCTGTTGCCTTCTGCCTTGAAAATCTTCCAGAACACACATGCACTCCACAGGTGGCTGTCTCTGCAGTCATTTCTTGTATTTTTACAGCTTTCTGCCCTGAAGCACTTCTTTGTTTCAGAGAAACTAGATTTAAAAAATGGACCTGTGCCCAGAGAGTTTACACATCTTTATAAAAAGTATCATGTGCTAAATAATGAGTATGTGAATGCCAAACACTGTAAGCAAATTACATAGCAACCTACTCCCTAATGGATTAGAGTATTTTTTATTCCATTTAAAATAATTAAAACACCCATTTCCTGATCCTTCAAGGGTAAGTGAAAATTCTAACCATTTATTTTTATTATTATTTAAATCTGCCACTTGACATGTACTTTTTAAAAATCATCTTTTTTTTTTTTTTTTTTTTTGGCTGCTTTAAAAAGGGGAATAATCCATTACTTAGCCTAGCCTACTTAATATGGGAAAGAAAAACTGAAATGTATGATTTTGAAAACAGAATTTTGGTGTGAGGATTTATTAAACATGGACAGAATTATGCTCCGAGTGGCTGGTGAGTGGAAATACACTACGTGTTTTTTTCTTGGATACCATTCAACCTTAACTTTTTGGTTTTAGAATTCAGTGAACGTAGAAATATGTTAATGAAGCCTCTTAATGCCAAAAGCAATGGAATTGTATTGAGCCATTAAAAGAGAAATTGGTAAGAAATGACTGAGTTTGAAGACATTATAGGCACATTCTGTGAATTTTATTCAAAGTTATTCTCCTTAGTGGCTATTAATAGCACCTCATAATTTGGTCCATTTTTCCTCAAAGAGAAAAATTCCCACAGAGAGAGGCAGATCATCATCTCCTATATGGCTTCTATACATTTCTAGCACTCCCTTAAATTGAGAAAATTGCCTAAGTTATACTTACCTGGAAATTAAGGAGTGCTTTGCACCCATAGGGCTATTAAAAATGGTATTTTACAGTCCTTTTAAGGCTACCATCTTTGAATGTCAAAATGAAAGGATAAACCATTATCTCCCAGAACTTTTAAAACCAGTGATAATGGCTAAACAACATGGCTCTTTCTTCGGCTACGGCTAATTTCTATTGGGGGGAAATATTTCCTGTCCAAGGGTAGGTTAATTCAACTTTGAGCCTCACTTCTATTCTCTATGTCTCAAGTTCAAATCATGCTTCTTATAAGCAGCTTCCCTTGTTTGCTAGGAATCTTTGTAGGGCTGTTTCCACTGTGCATTTTTACCTCTGTGTGTCCCTCTTTTCCTCTCTCCCACAACACTGTTTGTCATTCTTTGTATGCATGAAATCATGCTAGGAGTTTAATGAACAGAAAATACTATAAAGCACATAGAGCAGATATTAAAGTGTCTGGATTGCAAATAAATATTGACAGTTCTCACATTACCTTAGGCCATTTGCCTTATTTTCTTATATTTAATCCATCTTCTCTCTCCCTTTGCAGGGTTTGGAAATACAGCCTTTTGGGGTTGAGCTTTGCTAAGCCCACATAGTTCCTGGATTCCTAGAGCTACCCCCATTGTAATGGTTTGGGGATCCTTCACTGTCTGGGTCATGTGCTTCTCAGTGTTCATTCTTCTCTGGGGCTAAAGAGTGCAGATGGGAAAAACTTATTCAGATTCACATCAGCAGAACATTCTGCTCTGGCCCTAAAACTCAGGACCTTTTTCCCAAATACGTTTCTCATTCAGGGTCCCTCCTGTTCATAAATACCTAAAAAGGTAGTCCTCTACCTACTTGCACCAGTATTATCCAGGAGTGCCTTAAATTTTTTTTTTTAAATTCAGATTCTTGGGCTCTTCCCTATAAATCCACTGAGCCAGAATTTTAGGGAGTGGGCCAGAGAATCGAAATAGTTAAAAGCTCTCTAGGTGATTCCTATATACATTAGGATGTGCGGACTGCCACAATAAATGGCACCACTAGCCATCCAATTGCTCATGCCAAACTCCGGCAGTCATCCCTAAGATTTTATGTCTCTCACCCTCCCCACATTTAATCAATAACCTAATCTACAAATCTACCTCTTAGAGATGTCATGATTATAAGAGATACTGTCTGAGACAGTGATTTATAATCTGATTAGGTAGGATGCTGAAGCATTAAATTAATTAATTCCTATGTGCAATTTACACTCTTCCCACAAAACTTAAAGATAAATACTCCTTAGGGAATAAGATGCTGAGTGGTTGAACAAGATGCTAAATCAAAGCACTCGATGTCTAATCTACCAGATTCCCTCATCCTTTCTTGGTTTCAACTCCCCTTGCTTATCATTTCCTGATTATCTCTCTGAATCTCAAATAGACACTGTAACCTTCCTTAATTCCTGTTTTTGGTGAAAAGGCATGGTGTATTTTACTTTAGCACATTAAGGATCACAATGTTAAATCATGTGTTCTCCTGCCAGGTGATAGAAACTAATTTTCCAGAAGCTTAAATAACCCAGAACATTTTAATTTTTGCTACAAAGTAAGACAGAGAAGAGAAACTCGAGAATGAATTTTCTTGTAATTGTGTCTTATGGTACCATGTGCTTGAATTGCTTCCTGATAGAATCCTTTCATAATGACCATTGTTAGAGCTGGTGCTTCTGAATGTATTTCTTGGTATCTCTAGTATTTGCTTTTTCACTTAAAATCTTAATTTAATACCTTTTTTTGGTTTTCTTATAAATGTCTGACACTGATAAATAATTCCTTAAAATTAACTTTTTCTTTTTTCTGATTGTAATGTAATAATGACTCACAGATATAAGTTGAAAAACAAAAGTATAAAGGCAAAAGGAAAATCAACTATAATTCTACAAAATATGTATTTCTACATAAAATCAGGCTTAAAGAGGAGTTATGAAACTCTAAAGCATTTACGAGGCTCACAAATCCCTTTTAGGAAAAATGGCAATAAATGCTTATCAAGCACATACTTTGTGCCAGACACGTGCTGATCTCTGAGCATTTAGTGGTGAATGATTTAGATACAGATGGTGCAGACTCTCATGGAGTGTAATTTTATTTTATTTTATATTTTTTTGTTTTGACAGAAGTCACTGTGGACTTTCCATTAAGTGAAATGATATCTTACACTAACCCAATTCACTTATTCAACAAATATTTATCGAATGCTATTTAGTCAGCATAAGTAACACCAGCTGCTTTAAAAAAAATGCCTTAAAAATTTAGTGGTTTAAACTACTTTTTTTCTGGTTCATGTTTCAGTCTGATGGAGGATGGAGAGGACTCCAAGCCATGTTCTGGGGATTCTGACATCTACTTTGTAATGGCACCATTTTTAGCACAGACCTTCCTGGAAGAATGTGGATTATCACATGGGATCATTACAAGGGCCAGACCTGGAGTGTCTTGGTCAGTCTTAGTTATATGGCTCCCAACTCAGCTGCAAATGAGGGACCCATGGAGAGGAGAATGAAAAGGGACTCTGAATACTTAGCTTTATCTCTGCCACAGCTCATCAAATGTCCATCTCAGTATTTCCCACACAGACAAGACTCCCTACTCCTATTTTGTCCCTAAGGAAGACAATCCTAAATCTCATCTAGTCAAGGTTTAGTGTCACTGTGTAATGTGCTATCCTTTCTGTCACATTTTGTTGGCCCTCAAGTTGGCTTAACGGTACAAACAGTAAAGGGACAGATGATCTACTGCCCCCACACCTATATAAAATTGTGAAACAGGGACTGTTTAACAGCAACAAACACTCACAGGCAGAAAGGTGATGAATGGGAGACACTCTACAGCCCCTGGTCTGCAGCAGTCTAAAATCCCAGTGAATGGAGACTGAGAAGACTTCCCATCTTGGAGATGGTAGAAAAAAAAAATGCCCTAATTAGTATAGGAAGAACTTATCTCTGAAAATGATTTTCAACAAGACATTCAAGTAAAATTTAAAAGGCACCGAAAATATCAAGCTTATATGGGTTGTCGGAAAGGGTTCTCATCTGTAAAAGTCTAGAACAAAGTCTGTTACACAATGACCACCCATTTAATGTAAGTTAACAAGATCAGTTATATACTTTTGGCCGAAGGTAATAAAAGATTAATTCAAACTGGCCTTAAAAATTAGGAAATTTATTATCTCATAAACCCTGAAATGCAGATATGGTACCGGCTTCAAAGCTGGATTACATAATGGCTCCCTGTTCTTTCCTTCTCTTTGCTCTGTTGGAGGGCCCCTCAGAGGCTGCCAGCGCCAACAGGGCACTTTTTTGATCACATACTGTGAGAAAAAACCAAAAGCCTTTACCTTAACTCTGGAGTGAGTTTTTTACCGTCCGCCTGATTGGACCAACTTAGGTCACATGGCTATCCTGGACCAACAACAATCCTCAGGCTAATATCATGTGCTGGTTGGTGTGACCTTAGAATCCACCCTGGAAGCTGAAACGGGCTTTGCATCCCTTGAGGCACATGGGCCATATGAGGTTGGGAAGGGTTGTGGCTGGGAAATCATACCTGTCCGTTTTACTTACTATGTGTTAAATATTTTGTCGATTGCTGGACGTTTTAAGATATGTGCGACACAAGTTAAAAAAAAACAAACAAACCCTAAAACCTTCTATATATTAACTGTTGAGGAAAGCTCAGGGTGTTTGAGGAATGCATGAAAGAGCCACATAATTTCCACAGTAACCATGGTGGGGTGGGACGTGAATGGGGAGGAAGGGAATTCAAGCCAGAGGTAGCACAGGAAAGACTGAAGAAAATGCAAGTGTCTTAGATTTGCACCATGTGTGGCTACTGAACACTTGAAATGTGGCTAATGCCACATGTTGGAATAATAATATTTGGGGTATATTGGGTTAAATACAATATTTTATTAAAATTCACTTCACTTGTTTCTTTTTTACCTTTTTTTCCTTTAAGTATGGCTCTCATTATATTTCTCTTGGGCGGTGCTGGCTTAGACAGAAATGAAAGTGCAGGGAGGGCTGTAGAGAGAGGGGATTGGGGCATTAAGCAGGGGCTGGCTCATTTGGGGTTTTGAGTGCTAAGCCATGGAATTCAAATGTGATCATTTTATTGTTGGGGAGTCACTGAAGGTCTGATGTGCATTCCAGCAAGTTTACCAGCTGTTTTTGGAGAATGAATTAAAGGGGGGCAAAACAGTGGGCAAGGAGCCCAGGAGACAGTTGCGGTAATTCAGGCAAGAGGTAGCATGAAAAAGTAGCAGGGGGGGATGATGAATGGGCAGATTCAAGAAGCCTGAAGGTGACAGAGTCAGCAGAATTTTGTGATTGATTAGATGCTCGGGCACAGCTGAGGGAGAAAGTAGTATGACTTGCAGGTTTCTGGCTTTGGGTACCTGGGCTCCTGTGTTCAGTGATACGGGAAATACACGTAAGAGGTAGGCAGTGTGGGTTAAAGGTTGACAAAAGTGCCATGTGTTGGGAGAGGGAGATCAAAAACAAAAACATGACTAGGGGTAGGGTGTGGGGATGGTTGTCTTCACCATGCCCTCACCAGCACAGTCTTTCTGGAGGAGAGTCAAAATGAGTTGTAGGATCAGTGGAGCTGTTCTTGATGTCTATCATTTATTTGTTTGTTTCTTTTTGTTTGGGGGTGTTATTCTTCTAAGTCATCGTCTTTCCTGGTATTTGGGATCAAGGATATTTTTATTCCCCTGATTTCTCTAATAAGTTAGCTTACACTCTGACTTTTATTGTTGGATAAGGAATCCAAGTTTCTATGAGTTTCTCAGGGTGTATCATTATTATTAATGGCAGGTAATTTTAGTTTTTTTGCTCACATCAGAAACTAAATCATCTCTGTGTCTCTCAGCTTCGTCAGTGCAGTTTTGGCTTGCCACAGCAAAATGTCCGGCCTGTTTCAATTTTTTTTTCAGTTGCTAGGTTCAAAATGGAAGGGGATTTGGAATCCCAGTAGTTCTGTGTGCTTTCTTTCCACGTATCCTACACTGTATTATGCTCTACTCTACTATAGCGCTACGTTTGCTATGTTTGCATATATAAATGTGATTTTATTTTCCTGAAGAGATGCTGAAAGATAAGAGGTTTTTATGTCCCCTTTGGTGTCTGGAATCACCGCAGTGGTAGTATCTGGAGACAGGACACATACGCTCTATGGAGGGGGCTTTAGAGAGGAGAGCTATCTGAGGGAGGGAAGTCCTTTGACGACAATGACAAATTTTCCTGAATCACTTTGATCAGGCTTTTGTTATTTTTAAAATCAGTATTTCACCAGAGAAGAGAAGAAAAGCATAGCATTTTCTTTCAGGATTTTGGATAGAGTCAGGTCAATTAGATATACCAGCAGAGAAGGGATTCTCAGGGATAGACAGAAAGAGGCTGTGTTATTGATGAAGGGCCTTTAATAAGCCCTCTTTGCATGGCTGACCTAAATCCAGCAGGTTATTATGTGGCCCTTTATTCTGAAATGAGTCCATTTTCTCTTCAGCACTCATACTAATCGTCTCATAATAATCAAGAGAGCTGCTGTGGGTTGAGCATCTACCACGTGCCAGCTGCTGTATGTATTTTTCTGATCCTTAAAGCAACTCTACCAATTAGGCATCATTACCCCATTTTTTTTTTTTTGGACTCCAGATACAAATATAGATTTGTCATAGATGTCTGCCTCTAACACAGTTTTGTTGTTTTCAATTGTATAAAAAGCTCATAATGTTGAATGCAATCTTTTGGCGTTTACTTTCGTTTGCTCAGTATTATATTATTAAGATTTATTCTTTGTGTGGCTTTGTAGTTGTAATTCATAGAATTTTACTATTGTGTAATAATCCATTCTATAAAAAAACAAAATTTACTTCATTATACTACTATTAATGATTTTTGCTAACATGAAAAATACTGTCACGAATGTCCTTACACATGTCTCCTGATGTACATTTTGTGATTTTTCTTTTGGGTACCTAAGAATTTTATTCTCCTATTTCCTATTATTTCCCAATCCTATTTCTCCCATTATTAACATCCTGAATTAGTGTGGTTCATTTGTCACAACTGATGGACCAATGCGGATACATTATTATTAATTAAATTCCATAATATATGTTAGAGGTCACTTTTTGTCTTGTATAGTTTTATGGATTTGACAAATGTAAAATGTGATGTATCCATCATTACAATATCATACAAAATATTTTCACTCCCTAAAAATTCCTTGTGCTCCACTTATTCATCCCTCTCCATACCTTTGCTTGAATCTCTGGCAACCACTGATCTTTTCACTGTCTCTGTAATTTTGCCTTTTCCAGAATGTCATATAAATGAAAAGCTACAGTATGTAGCTTTTTTTAGACTGGCCATTCAAAATGTTTTTATGTTTTCCTTTTCTCTTGATTTGTTTTGCCAGAGTTTAGTCTACTTAGTCTTTTTTAAAGATCCAGTTTATAACTTTATTGATCTCTACTAGATCTCTTTTCTATTTCACCAATTTTTGGTCTTATTTTATTTCTTTTCTACTAATGTCTCTGGGGTTATTTTGCTGTTTATTCTAACTTCTTAAATCAGTTCCTTACCTTATTCATGCTTAGATTTTATTATTTTCTAAGACAAATAATGCTGTAAATTTTCCTTAAAACTCCACTTTAGGTGTAGTCCACAAGTTTTGATATATAGTGTTTTCATTATTAAGCAGTTCTAGGTAATTATGATATCTCCTCATGAGTTATTTAGGTACATTTTTGTTTGAATTTCAAAATGTGTAGGAAATTTTTACTTTTTATAATTAATTCTTTGAAGTTTATGGAGGCTTGCTTTATATTCTAGTACATGATGAATTTGTATAAAGTTACTTATATTCTTGAGAAGCAGGTTTATTCTGAAATAGTTGAATGCAGCGTTCTACTTATATCCATGTATAGGTCAAGCACTGTAATTGTGCTTAAATCTTTTATTTAGAAGTTTATTAGATCTGATTGATCAATTAGTAATGAGAAAGTCACACTGAAATCTCCCATTCTGATGATGAATTTATATATTTATAACTGTAGCTCTATCATTTTATTATATAACATATAGAAAACCATTTTTTAGTTATATATATATTTAAAATTATTCTATTTTCCATCATGGTGAATAGAAACTTCTATCAATGTGTAAGAAACTTCTCTCTCCTTAATGAAGATGTTTAAAATTTAAATCCCATTTTGTCTAATATTAATGGAGATATACTAGAATATTTTTCTTTAGAATTTGGCTGTACCTCTTTTTGCATCCTTTTAATTTCAACTTTTCCAAAGTCTTATGGTTTAAGTGTGTCTGTTTCTTCTATGCATATATTTTTTAAACCCAACCTGATAATCTCTGTCTTTTAATTGCTAAGCTTATTCTTCTTATATTTATTATAATTACTGATATATTTGGATTTATTTCTATTACCTTTGTTTATTATCCTACCTCTTCTTTGTTTCTTCTTCTTATTTTTTTGTAAGCATTTTTACTGTATATACTTTACCTTTAGACACAAATTTTTGCATGCTGTTTATTTCCCCTTTTCTCGAATTTTAGACTATTAATATTATATAGATTTTTAAATTTTACATTGTTATGGAAATAAAAATACTTTTTTGACAGCTACAAACTGAATAATATTATGTCTCTATATTAACAATAATTTAATATATAGAGAGCTGTCTTACAACATCTTGATTTGTTTTTCCCATTTAATATTTTCTCCCAAATGTTTTCAATGAAGTAATTATGCATCAAATTTTCTGAAGCCTATATCTGCTAGAGAGGTTTATCTACCCTCTTTTTTTTAAAAAAAGGTTTTATTTATTTGTCAGAGAGAGAGAGCACAAGCAGGGGGAGCGGCAGGCAGAGGGAGAAGCAAGCTCCCCACTGAGCAAGGAGCCCGATGTGGAACTAGATCCCAGGACCCTGGGATCATGACCTGAGCCGGATGCAGATGCTTAACCGACTGAGCCACCCAAGCACCCCTATCTACCCTCTTAACATACACACACACACATTCTCACATTTGAACAATAATTTGGCAGAATATAAAATTCTAGGTTCAGAAAACTATTTTCTTTTACTTCTTTAAAAATATTTCTTTATTGATTTCTCACCTCCAGTGGTGCTGTTAAAAAGATCTGAGGTCAGGGGCACCTGGGTGGCTCAGTTAGTTAAGCGTCTGCCTTCAGCTCAGGTCACAATCTCAGGGTCCTGGGATCAAGCCTGTCTCAGGCTCCCTGCTCAGTGGGGAGTCTGCTTCTCCCTCTCCCTTTGGCCCTCTCCCCACTCTTGCTCCCTTTCTCACTCTCTCTCTCTCTTCTCTCAAATAAATAAAACCTTTAAAAAAAAATCTGAGGTCAATGTGATCTTTCCCTTTGAATGTGATGACCTCTTTTTTCTCCAGATATTTTAGAATTTTCTACTTATCTTTGATTTTCTTACATTTTCCTGTAATATGGTTTTCTTTGACATTCCATAGGGTGTTCCAGTCAGACATTCAGATCCTCCCACCCTCCCTCCTTCCCTCCCGCCCTTCCTTCCTCCCTCCCTCCCTTCCTTATTATTCTGGGAAGTTTAGCTCAATTATCCCTCCAAATATTTCCTTCTATTTGATATTTTTTTTCCTTCTGTGACTCATTACTCAGATGTTTTCATTTAAAAGTTTTTGTTTATTTAACCTTTCCTGTTTTTTTTTCTGGATCAGGTTCTCAATACAATGTTCCCGCCCATGAATCTGTTCTTTCACTATATTCACTCACATCTCTTACCAATGTACTTACTTATAGTTAGCCAAACTGCAAGATTAAGGGCACAGTCATCCAGACTGCAAAATCTGCCTAAGATGTTTGACATTAGCTGCAAGTTCCCAGGTTCCCAGGGCTACCTACCCTCACTTCAGATTAGCTAGTCACAAATTTAAGGGTCACCATGGACCCCTTCAGATTTGATAATTTGCTAGAATGACTTACTGAATTCAGGAAAGTATTATACTTGTGATTGCTGTTTCATTACAGAAAAAGGATAAAAAATCAGAACCTGGTAAGGGAAGAGAAGCAGAGGGGAATCTGGGATTGGTACACTCCCGAATGCAAAGCTTCTGTGTCCTTAGGGATGGGTTACCTTTCTGACTTTGACATGAGATAATATTCAGAGTATTGCCAACCTAGGAAGCTCACCCTAGCATCAGTATCCAGAGTATTTATTGAGGTTTCATTACATAGGCATTATTGGTTGAATTATTGCCCATATGGTTGAACTCAGTCTCCATCCCTCTACTCCCCAGAAGTTGGGCTGATTTCATGTGGCTCAAACTCCAACCTTCTAATCACATGATTGATTTTTCTGGCATGGATAGCCTCCACCTTGAGTCATCTTATTATAAACTTTCAGTTTCAGGGGTCCATCAGGAATAACAAAGACACTCCTATCATTTGGGAAATTCCAAGCATGTATAGGTTACTCCCCCAGGGCCAAACCTCTTTTTGGGTAAAGTTAATTTTTGACTACACTGCACTGTGTTTATCTCAAAAATTATATTTGCATAACTAATATTTATAACTGGATAGCTTATGTTATTTCTTTTGTTATATAATATTAATATTATATATATAATGTCTCATTCTGTTTAAGATCTCTGCCTCTGATGGTGTCTGTTACCTAGTTTACTGCTTTCTCAGCTTTATTGAGGTATGGCTGGTATACAAAAAATTGCACATAATTAATGCATGCGATTTGGTGGGTCTGGACATATGTATACACTCAGGTTACCATCACCACAGTTAAGGTAATAGACATATCCACCACCTCCAAAAGTTGCCTTGTGTCCCCCCGACCTCCGGCTTACATGGTATTTCAAATAGCTCTCTGTGCCTCCGAGTATTTAGTTGTCTGTTATTTCTCAGGTTTCTAAAAGTTTCAGTAGTTCCCCAACCTACCATTGATCTCAGGAGAAGTCAGCAGCCTGTGCTAATTCTACTTCTTGTTGGAAATCAGAATCAAATGCTAGTTTTTAATCCATATCACAAAGATGAGGCATCATAGGCTAAGTTAAATAAGTGTTCAAGAATCCATCACTAATAAGGAGTTAAAACCAGATTTCAAACCTCATCTGACTGAACCCAAATTCTGTGCTCTTTCTCCTCCATTTTTCTCTGTCTCTACGAGGGTTTAGACTAAACTGAATTTACCTTTCTGTAGCTTTGTACAATCAAATATTTTCCTTGCCTACTGTTAAATAACAAAAAATCAACTGAGAAAATGTGAAGATCTAATTGGCTTTAGTCAATAACTCGTGAATTGGGCAGAATCCCATCTAGCAAGTAGAAAGGGACTCCAAGGAGCCCTACGCTTGTTTCAGGGAAGGTCACCTTCTTCTGGGGGAAGGGTGGGGGTTTCTCAGATTGCCTTATTAGTGCTGTTCAGGAAATTACAGGTTGACTGGTTAAACATCACATTCCTGCAATTGAATCTTGGTTTGCTGTCATGGCAAGGAACCCCATTTTGGGCCTGTTGTTTGTTTGTTTCACACTACTCTCATTGCTACCTGAGGAAAAAGCAACTGGTATGGTTATGGAATGTCTGCAGAGTGGCAAGCTCTCTGAAACTCTGCAAATGAGCAATTACAATAATAAACAGCAGTATGGCCCCCTCTGTGTTTTCCACAGAGTAAATTCATTGCTGGTTTGTCTGACCTTGAAACCTTGTGATACTGCTTTGTGCAATTAGCAGACTCTAAATGTATATTCAGGTCACATCTGTGCTGAATTGTTTTATTTATGTTGATTGATTGTGGATTATGACACAGCATCCTTCCTTATTCAGAGTAAGTGGAGTGAGGAGTTTTAAGGACAGTGAACCAGCTGCAGAAAGGTCGAGAAGACAGAAGAGTGTAGTACTGCAACTTGATAATATTGTAAACTTCAAGAAGGAATCTTTATTAAACCATAAAAAACATCTGTACCTTCTTAAGACTGAAAGTTCAAGCTTATTAGGCACTGGCTGCATAATCAATTTTTCATACAGTCATCGTAAAACTCTCCTCCACCTGCCATGGCTCTTATGGAGGAGCACAGAGTTTACTCCTTACCTGGGAAGCATTTCATACTTTCCCCTAAATATCCTCTAATGGCCAATAAGAGTTAGGGAATATCTTTAGGGTGATAACCTCAAGTAGCTACAGAAAATTCAAAAAACATTTCTTTGAATGATCATAGTTTTATTTTAAAAAAGGTATCAGTTTCACACTCTATTCTATAAGATAGCCATGTTTGCTCCAATAAATACAAATATCACCCATTGCCTAAATCTTGCGGTTTGGGATATACCTCAGTTTCACTGAATTAGAATCACAGAGACTTGTGCGTATTTTTGTGTTCAGATGTGTGGCCAAATTGAAAGCCACTGTAGGAAGATGTCTCCATTGTCATGTGGCTTTGCAAACTCCTTGGCATAGGAATGAGCAGTTCTGCTTAAGAAGGGAGGAACTCTGAAGACTGGATTCTATCCTCTAAATCTAGGGAGTCATTAAAGGTATGAGGCTACAAGGACAAGTCAGAACAGCACGGTGAAGATTTCTGATGAGAAATCAGAAATTCAGCGCAACAGTGTTGGATATGACACCGCTTTAAGGAGACAGCAGAAACCCTGGCCAGGTCATTGACAATGCAGGTTGCAGCTTTGTCTGTCGTGGGCCAATAAATTTTAAAGAAAAAGGGTCACTTTACAAAACTGCCTTCTTCAAAAGGTTTGTGATAGCAGTTTGGTCTGTGGGGCATTCAGAGATATAAACCACAAAAACCGCCCTCTTTGGCTTCCCTTTCACCATTCTGCAGTTGGGTATAGGTCACGACCTCAGTCAGCTGTGGGACCTACTCTGTGTGGGCTCTCGCTTGTGGTCAGCAGGGGAGAGAAAGGGAAGAAGTAGCTTTTTCTAGTAGTATCCTCAGTAGCAGAAATTGTTGGTCTCTCTTTGAATATTCATTCCCCAATCGTCACCCCCCCCACCGCCCACCAAACAGAACCATGATTTAAGTTCAGATGTCTACCTATTCCCCACATGACTCTGGGTAAATTCTGATTATAACTTGGTGGTTTCAATCTTTTTTACTCAGTGATTTGTTTAGGATGTGCTTGTGACCCAATACTGGCCAGAAGCCAAAAGGGCAGTTCACCTTAAGAGTTTCTCCTCTTAAGCAGGAGATTCCAGAGAACACTGTACAACTGTCTTAGGCTACTGTCTCGTGTGGGTGTAAGGTTTTGAATTCCAGCAGCCATCTTGTTCTGTGAGAGGAGCCAGCCCAGAGGCAAAACCGAGCCACCGAAGATGGTACAAGGGGGTGCCTGAGTGGCTCATTTGGTGAAGCATCTGCCTCATGCTCAGGTCATGATCCCAGGGTTCTGGGATAGAACCCCATGGAGCTTCAGTGTCAGGCTCCCTGCTCAGTGGGGAGGCTGCTTCTCCCTCTCCCTCTGCCGCTCTCGTTGCTTATGCTCTCCCTGCCCCCTCTCTCTGCCCCAGATAAATAAATAAAATTAAAAAAAAAAGATGGTACAGAGAAGGGATGGGATAGAAACAGGGTCCTTGATGATGCCACTGAACCACTAAATCATTTAAACCTAGAGCCCTTCCTTGAATTCTTTTTTTTTTTTTTACTTTCTTTTTTACTTTTTGGAGACTTTTAGGTTCACAGAAACATTGAGCAGAAAGTAGAGATTTCCCACATAGCCCCTCTCCCAGCTCCCAACACCCTCCTCCACCATGAACATTCTGCACCAGACTGATACATTTGCTACAATCGATGAACCTATAGAATCATTTTTATGATCTCCCTTCAATCATGGCTCCCATTTACCTTTCAGCCCAGTCTCCAAAATCTCCTTGAAGCTACTGGAAGCTATTATTTTATTCTGTTTTGTCTTATTTATTTTAGTGTTTTTCTTGCTTTCTGGTTTGTTCGTGTGTGTACGTGTGTGAATGTTGAGGGAAGAGGGGTGATGGCAAATAAGAAGATCCAGTTGGCAGAAAAGAAATTTTCAATTAGTCATAATTAAGTGTCTAAATATACACTTCCTCTTACATTAAGTGCCATTTGATGGAAAGGACACAGTTCTGTCCTGGTGAAATATTTTAAAATGGGGTTTTGAAAACATTAATAATCAGGAACTGATCTATCTAATAAAAGGGAAAACCAAATGTTTATTGAAGCTTGTCACTGTCAGGCTCGTTGTGTTCTGGTTTATAGGGAGTAAGAAATAACCATTATGAGGGAATTAACACCGCAAAATATAAATCTTGCAAGTAATTAGGCAGCTGTATATTTATCAGTACAGAATGTATTTTAATTTTTAATCAGGGCTTTTGTTCCAACTGACAAAATAATGGCTTGTTTGCAATCTTCCACTGAAACAGACTTCCCAAAATGGGATTTGGTGCATCAGTCGGCCCCTCTGTGTTTCATCTGCCATCAAGTCTGATGCATCATGTAATCCCCCCACTGAGAGGCCCCAAGGAAATACTGTGCTGCTTTCAAATTGGCTATGTTTTTCTCATATATGATTCACAAGGTAAATAAAAATGGTCTGTTTAAGCAATGCATTTCTATTTGCAGGGAAATGAAAGAGAAATATTATTACAAAGGTATTGGAATTATTATACGAGGAGCCAGAATGGTTTTTATAGGCCCAGAATGTAGATTAAATCTCCAGAGAAACTACAAAATTGAAGAACTCCAATTGGGATAGTTGTTATCTTACCCATGGCAGAAATCTTCCTGCTTATCTCTACCCCAATCATGAACAATATGTATATAATTTAAATGCCAAGGATAATGGGATTTCAGAAACATACCTCTATATCCCTAGCAATCATTTCCTAAAGAAATACTATTTGCTAAAATTAGTAGATATGAAGATGTCTGTGGCGCGTTTGATAAAACACTAGGAGATCCAGAATTTAATCAGAAAACCCAAATATGAATCCTGACTGGTTTATTAAGCCTGCACTTTGAGCAAGTGGTTTTGGCTCTCTGTGCTTTAGTCTCCTCTTTGGTAAAATGGGAATCATTCTACCTGACCAATAATTTTGTTGGGCAGACTATTTGAATTTTGACTTTGCCTCTTAGTTACTGTGACATTTGTAAATTACCTCACCATTAAAGAGCCTCAGTTTACCTACGTGCAACATGGAGATAATGATGCCCATCTCACAGGGTTCTTGTGCAGATTTCTCAAAATCCCCGTAAAAAAACTTCATGGACATTTTAGGAGTGTGATCATATTTGTTGAATGAATAAGGACAGTTGTTGTTCTTAAGAACTCACATAAACTTTGCTAATGAAAGTACAATAGAATCCATTTCAAGTTGATTTGGGAGATTGGGAGAAGGTTTGCTCATAAGGAACTGAAAATGATATCTGGCCCATGAATAGTCATTGAGCCCATGAAAGAGGTAGTCTATCATGGGCTGGATGATAAATATCTTAGTTGCTACATATGTGTCTCTGTCACACGCACTCAACTCTGCCATTGTGGCACAGAAACTTTATTTATGGTAGGTAAAAGCCCCAAGGAAGAAAGGAGCATGCCTCCTGGGAGGAACCATGAGAATCCATGATGATGTTCCTTTTCTTTATTGGGAGACATTTCCAGGGTGGGAGGAAGGACATTGCCATGTTGGGTGACCTAGATCCAGGTTCTTTACTTCTTTTCACTGAGATTTCCTCCTTGTTAGAAGTAAATAACCACTGTTGTGAAGGCATTAGAACATAAAACCCTGTGCCAGTGGTAATTATCGTTAGTGGAATTCAGTGAACTACCGTGAGTTAAGGTGTCAGAAGGGACAAGCTCTCTGCACTCCTGGAGATGTCGAGGATATCCATAGGAGAAGATCTGCTGAGGCCAACTCCCCAGGGGGTGCTTACCCTGGTCTGTCTGCATCCAAAGTCCACACTCCTATCACTGTATCATGGTCCATAGTGTAATAGAAATCGCCACTCAATCTGGCACCCACCACTAACAACAACTGTAAGACACCAGGCTGGTCATCTTTCCATTGTGAGCCTTAATCTCCACATCTGTAAAAGGAATGGGCTGGTCTAGATATCAAGAGGATTCTGACATGTCTCCCCATTGTACCTAACCTATGGACTGTGATTGTATACACTGGAACCTTCCTGCCTTTGCAGAGCAGCTAACAGACATAAGGTCTTTCAGACGCCTGAGGATAATCCTCCTTTGGATGAAACCCCAGACAGACTAATTTTGTACTGAATTTCACAGTGAAATATAACAGTACAATTCTCCTTTTACGGAATGCAGGACAGAACTCACTTTACCCGTTGTTGTTGTTGTTCTTTTTTAAAAAACATTTTTAAATTTAAATTCAATTAATTAACATATAAGGTATTATTGGTTTTAGAGGTACAGGCCTGTGATTCATCAGTCTCCATTGTTCTTCTTTTTCCTTATGATCCCCCATAACCCATGCACATTTAGCCCTGTCTTTAGGGTCTGGAGAACCCATTCCCACTTGTTTTAACCAGATCCTTAAATGGAGTTGAAGAGGCAGTGCAGTGTGGTGGTCACTGCCCTCGGCTGTGATGTCGGGGAGACATGAGTCCTAGTTCTAGGTTTGTATTTACTATCTGTGTGGCCCTCCTTTGCCTTGGTTTCACTCTAGTAAAATAATCACAATGCCTCCTTCATGGGGAAATTTTGATGAGTAAGTGTGACAATAGCAATAAAGTTGTAAAGCATGTTAACTGGAACATAGTAAGTGTTCAAAATAATTAATAATAATTATTACTTTTACTCTTTGGTTCTCCACAGAAAATTAAGTTTTGTCTTAGCACCAAGAAGACAGATTTGGAAGATGTTGCTTTTTCCTTCTCTTCTAGGTCTCGTAACTGGCTGCTTCGCGGTTGGACTCTCCTCTGAAGGAATGCTCTTTCTCCCTGAGCGTGGTGGAGAACAGTCGTGACAAACATGGACGAATACCAGCACCATATCACGTGCTGGTACCTTGGTGTCTTCCTTAGCTGCTAATGTGTTAATTAAGCCACGAGGAGCCATGAGGCAGAAAGGGATAATTTTTTTTCCCTTGGCAAATCAGACGCTAATTGAATAAAACTTACAGATCTATTTTTAATGGTACCTTGCTATGATTCAGGGGTGTCAGTGGCATGGATACAAGATGGGGTGCCAAGACCAAGGGATCTCAAAAAAGCTTAAGAGATAAACTAGGAATTGGAGGTTCCAGAGAGGTCAGAGCAGGTAGGCCAGGTAGGGGGCTTACGAAGTGAGACATCCATGGAGAACAGTCAGTCTAGCTGAAGCTGGCAAACTTCCTAATGGACTGGCTAGTAAATAGTGTAAGTTGTTGGGCATTATGTGTCTGTCTCACCTCCTCAGCTCTGTCACCGTGGCACAAAAGCAGGTACAGAATACTGTGCATGAACGGGCGTGGCTGGGTTCCAATTAAATTTTATTCAGGGACACCGAAATTTGAATTTTATTTATCCTTTTGTTGTTGTTGTTTTGCTTTGTCTTTAAAAATGTAAAAATCGTTCCTAGCTTGCTTGCAGTACAAAAACACAGGGTGGGTGGTAGTTTGCTGACCTTTAGTCTAGAAAATTTGAAATTGCAAATTACGGAGACTTGAGCAAGGTATGACATCCGTAATGCAAAATATGCCATGCAAAAATACAGCTGTGGGACAAGCCCAGGCTCCTTGGTTGGGTATCTGCTTGGCAGGCCTCTGCCTCCACCAGAAAATGTGGCTGCACTTTACTTGAGGGTCCTGGCTAATCTTTAAGTGTGGCCTGAGGCCATCAGGATTTGTAGAGGGACACAAAAGAAAATGAGGACGGTGACAGACAGGTTCTGGCTCTGGCGGGTCCTGACCTACTTTTTCCTATTATTTCTAAAATATTTTCTTTCAAAGCTACCAGATCTCCTTCTTCTACTGGTGTTGACACGTGTCCTTTTCAAAAACCTTCTACAGTATTCCTGCTGTCCTTTTGAACAAATGCCCTGAGCCTTTGCTAAAACCCAATTTGCTCTACAAGGAGATTTTGTGTAAGGTGGGTGCACCCTTAGATTTCATACAAGGAACTTTACTTACCAAGAACTAAAGGAGTTCCTGACAAGCCAGTCTTGCCCAAAGTGACTGTTATGGAGCAGATTCTTTGGTACACACACACACTCACACACACACACACACACTGACTGTTCTTAAATTTAAGTCCTCTATTAATTAATTCCACTCTGAAAACCTGTGTTTCTTTCCCTTATTTGCATCAAACACCTGAACACGTGCATCACTGAAGGCCATGTCAAGCCTGGATAAATTCGAGCTCCACCACATGCTGGTTAAGTGACCTTGGACACATTATTTGAATTTTGCCTAATATGCATTTTTCAAACACATTTGATGATATCTCCTGGCCTAATGATACACGTATTTACTGGTTTTTAGAATGTATATAAACAAAGGTGTCAGGCTGGTTTGATTAATTTGTATATTCCAGTATGTGTGTGCTTTAAGTCATTTGGAAATACATATTAAATATTGCATGGAGTCTTTTATTTAATTTTATTTGATTATGTTATGTTAATCACTATACATTACATCATTAGTTTTTGATGTAGTGTTCCATGATTTATTGTTTGCGTATAACACCCAGTGCTCCATTCAGTATGTGCTGGACTAGTCTTTTAAGTATGCTCACACACACACACACACACACACACACACACACTCACACACACACACTCACACACACTGCAGTCGATGGCCCAGAGAGACAAAAGGTGTATATGTGACTTCTGATCTCTGAGCAGGAGCAGTGCGGTACAGCAAAAGGAGCCCTGGCTTTAGAGGCAAGGCACTGGGACTTGCATTATCAGCCTGGATCCATCCTTAATTACCTGTAACAGTAGAAAAGTTGCTTAACATCTATGAATCTTTATTTCTTCATTTTTAAAAATGGAGATATTAACTCTTGCCCTCTTCGCAGGATTATTTTAAGAATCTACTGAAATAATGAAAAGTGTTTTATAAAAAGTAAAGTGCTATGCAAATGTAAGCCTTGCCTCATTAGCATCCTTTTCTCCCCTGTGGCACCCTGAAAGTCTGCTAAAAAATTCTAGGGATCCAGAGTTTGGAAACCGCTAGCAGCTAAAATGGCAAACTTTCAGAAGAAGGTAATGGTTCACTGACAGGTGAAATATACTTACTGAATTTTCCTATATATGACTAGGAGACCAACTTCAAAGTGTGCTTTACTAAAATCCAAAAGTTACCCTCAAGGTTCAACAATGGGATTTTTACTAAATCCAATAAATAAGAGATTCTGCCTATGCAGTCCACAAATGTGTATCTATTACTTTTCCTTGCATCTGTTAATGCAACAAAGCGTCGAGTCACTTAAGCACCGGGAGTCTGAAGCTCCTTTTGATTGGAAAAAAGAGAAACAATATCTCTGCCAGAGTCATGGGGGGAAGAAAATTCCTTCCCAGCTTCTAAAGAAGGTCAGACAACTGGCCAATTTTACCAGAGCAGTCAAGCAGTTAGTTGAACTAATTGCTTCCCTGAAATGACTTTTTTTCTGACTGAAGATACTTGAGTCCAGAGGGCTGATCTCATATTGCTTGCTTGACCATCTAACACCCAAAGCCTCAGGCAATGTAGTATAAAACAAAACACAACAAAAGCAGGTAGGAAAGTCCTAGGGTGTGTACTGAGTGACCCGAGTTAAACAGGCAGTCTCATGTCTGACATTAATTTGACAATATCGTGGGAGTCCCCCCACTCCGACCCCTCCAGGGACTGAAATTCTCAGTCCTTATTGTTTCAAATATTTCTTCTGTTCCTTTCTCTCTTTCTTCTCCTTCTGGTATTCCCACTCTGTGTATGTTACACCTTTTATAGTTGTCCCACAGTCTTTGGATATTCTGTTCTGTTTTTCCTGTCTTTGTTCTCTTTGCTTTTCAGTTTTTGAAGTTTCCACTGATAGATCCTCAAGCTCAGAGATTCTGTCTTCGGCTGTGTCCTATTGAGGGCATTCTTCATTTCTGATCCAGTGTTTTGATCCCTAGCATGTCTTTGAGTTCTCGTAGGATTTCCATCTCTCTGCTTACATTGCTCATCTGTTCCTAAGTGCTGTCTACTTTACTGATTAGAGCTCTTAGCATATTAATCATCATTGTTTTAATTTCCAGGTCTTATAATTCCAATATCTCTGCTATGTTTGGTTCTGAGGCTTGCTCTGTCTTTGTACTTTTTGTTTCTTAGTGTGCCTTGTAATTTTGTCTTCATAGAGCAGGATGTAACAGGTCAAAGGAACCACTGTAAATAGGCCTTTAGTAATGTGGTGGTGAGGTACGGAGCGAGGGAAGGCTTTCTATCTTATGAATAGGTCTCAGTTTCTTATTAAACCTGAGCCTTTGGACTGTGAACTTCACAAGTGTTTCTCAGTTTTTTCTCCTCTTTTAGGTGAGACAGGATGGCTACCGTGGGCTGGAATTGTGTATTTTCCTTTTGGCATGTGGAAGGCTGGAGCTAACTTGTGTTGAGTATTTCCCTTCTCCCAGGTCATTTGGGCTCTGGTAATACCCCAGCCGTTTAGGCTCTGGTTGACTAGTTTCTCCTGAGGGCAGGCCTTGTTAGGAACAGAGTGCTCTGTGGTATTACAGTATGGTTCCTTTTCCCCTCTCCCTGCCATAAACATGAGAGGATTTTTGTTTGCTACTTACTGTGGGAAACTGGTTAAGCTCCTGGAGGTAAATCTTATAGTATTGTGGCGGTCCCCTGTGACTGGGTCCCTCTGGGGTTTTTAGCTCTCAGACTTGTCCACAATGAGCATCCAGCAATTTGTGAATCATAGTTCAGGTTTTCCTACCTCAGCATTGGTTTCCCCAGCAGTTTCTGTTCCTAAGTCTCTGGTAAATTGTGACTCCCTGTATGCAGTCTTGTCTCCAGTCTTGAGGACAGCAGTTTGCTCTGTGTCCTCCACAGATCCTGGGATCCTTATGGCTCCAAGAACAGTTGTTGATTTTTCAATCTGCTCAGCTTTTCAGTTGTTAGGATGGAGTGACAATCTCCAAACTCCTTGCATGTGAGACTAGAAACCCTAAATCTATTCCTTTATTTTTCATCTCTCTAGTGTTTATTAAATACTTGCCATGTGTCATTATTTTGTAAGTGCTGGGGACACGATGCTATAAAAAATAATTTCTCTGCCATCATAGAGAATTTTTAGTGGAGAGAAGGGAACCATAAATAAGTTAAGTAGACACATATGGTGGAAGACATTGAAAAGGAAACCAGTCATGTCCTAGGTAGGAACTGGATGGGGAATAAAGGAAGGCTAATTTAGATGTAGAGTTCAGGGAAGGCCTTGCTGGGGAAGTTGACTTGTGAACAGAGAAGTTGCCCTCCAGGAGTGAACAGCATTCTAGGTAGAGGAAACAGCAAGTGGAATGGTCTTCAACTGGGTATCTTCGAGGAATACAAAGGAGATCAGTGTTGCTGGAACATAGTGAACAGGTGGAAAAGAGAAAAGTAGTGAAGAAGCAAGTTCCAGATCATGCAGTACACCATAGGCCAGGTTAGGATTTTGAAGTATGTTAGTAAATGTAAAGGGATGCCAAAGAAGGGTATTAATATGGGGAAAAACATTACAGGATTGTATTTTTAATTACCACTCTAGCTCTACATTGAAACTAGATTGGAAGCTACAGAAACAATGAATATATTTAAGCACATTTGTTATTATATTTTTGTTGTGTGTGTGTGGTGAGAACATTTAAGACCCACTCTCCTGGCAACTTTCAAGTATATAACACAGTACTGTTGACTATAGTCATGATCTATGCATTAGACCCTAGAACTTACTCATAACTGAACGTTTGTTCCCTTTGACCACATCTCCTTGTTTTCCTCAGCCCCTAAGCCCGTGGCAACCAATATTCTATTATCTATTTCTGTGAGTTAGGCTTTTTTTGATTCCACATGTAAGTGATATCATGCAGTATTTGTCTTTCTTTGTCTAACGCATTTCACTCAGCACAATGCCCTCAAGGTACATCCATGCTGTTGCAAATGGCAGGGTTGCTTTCTTCTTTGTGGCTGCATATATATATAATATATATATTATGCCATATATGCCACATTTTCTTTACCCATTTATACATTGATTGACATTTAGGTTATTTCCATGTGTTGGCTATTGTGAATAATGCTGCAATGAACATGGGGGTGGCACTTAGTTCTTTGAGATAGCGATTTTACTTCTTTGGATATATACCTAGAAGTAGGATTGCTAGATTATATAGTGATTCTATTTTTAATTTTTTGAGGAACCTCCATACTGTTTTCCAGAGTACCAGTTTACATTCCCACCAACAGCGTGCATGGATTCCCTTTTCTCCACATCCTCGCCATCACTTGTTTTCTCTTGTCTTTCTCCATTCTACCAGGTGTGAGGTCACATCTCATTGTGGTTTTGATTTGGAGGTCCCTGATGATTAGTTAGTGATGTCGAGAACCTTTTCCTTCAGTTGTTGGACATTTGTGTGTCTTCTTTGGAAAAACATCTATCCAGGCCCTCTGACCATTTTTAAATCAGATTGTTTTTTGATATTGAGTTGTATGAATTCCTTATATATTTGCATATTATCCCCTTATTAGGTAGATGATTTGCAAATGTTTTTTCTCATGCCATCTGTGTTCATTTAGTGATGTTTGTATTCAACTTTTCTTTGGTGTTCACTTTACATTTTGTGTGATATAAAGACACAACAATATTTTAGAAGATTACAGTACAGTACATTGAGATGGATAAGATATGTGCAGTGGAATACAAGGCCGCATTTTTTTTTTTTTAAAGATTTTATTCATTTATTTGAGAGAGAGAATGAGAGAGAGAGAGAGAGAGCACATGAGAGGGGGGAGGGTCAGAGGGAGAAGCAGACTCCCTGCTAAGCAGGGAGCCCGATGTGGGACTCGATCCCGGGACTCCAGGATCATGACCTGAGCCGAAGGCAGTTGCTCAACCAACTGAGCCACCCAGGCACCCACAAGGCCGCATTTGATACAAGTAGTAAGAATGGGTCATTAATCATGTATTCAGATTTTAGGAAAACAAGGAATCCCACTCAACTGGGTTAGTTAGAGGAGGTATCATGGGAGAGGGCTGGAGGGCTGAGAAGACTCATGCACTGAACCTTGACTGGTGTGTTGGTTTTCTATCTCATGACCACTTGCACAAATAGCGCTGCCACCATTCACTTGGTCAACTGAGGATAAAACCTAGGAATCAACACTGACTCCTCCCTTTATTTATTTATTACCCACAGCAGAAATGTTGCTGTGACTGGTATTGAGTAAGGTTTGAATGATTGCTTCAGACCTCAAGGAATCTAGTTAATCTATCCTCTTTTTCTTTGCCTTTGGACTATCTTTTTCTAACCGTTCTTGGTACTAACCAGGAGATTGTGTGTTCTAGAGAAAATAACACAGATTTTGCAGTCACAAATGGCTTTAGTATAAATACTGTGTCTACCACTGATTTTGCAATCAAAGGAGCATGCTCCTTTCTTGTTTCATTCCCAGGTTTTGCATTTCTAAATTGAAGGAATATCAGTTCGGATTATGTTTAGTTTGAGATAACAGAAACCTCAAATTATGTACCTTAGATATTTTTATCACATGGAAAAATGTTTTTAGGTAGGAGATCCAGAAATGGTACAGAGCTCCACAAAGATGTCAGAGACTCAGGTCAGTTTCCACTAACTGCTGTGACACAGTACGTGCTGTACATTGTCAGGCTCCAGCCAGCAGATGGAGGAAGGGGTGGTGACAAAAGGTACGGAAACACACACCAGCCATCTCCTGAGGACATTTTTAAGAAGCTGTAACACAACACTTCCACTTACATTTCATTGCCCAGAATTTAGTCACATGACAACACCTAGTTGCAAAGGAAGCTGGGAAATCTGTCCTTTAGTTTTGTGCCATGGGCATAGCTAAAAATTGGGGAGATTTGTTATTAAGAACAATAACAAGAGGAAAAAAACCCCCAAATGTTAATAAAGTGTCTAGTTCATAGTATCTAGTTAAATTAGTTAAATTAATGTTTAAGTTTTGTCTTTCTGATCCAGTCTTGCTTTCCCAAAATCATATTTTCCAGTATTATTTTGTGGCAAATTTGTCATGAATCCAGATATGCACATTCTTTGTCAGACTGTTACTACACTAGTTTATGTTTATAAAATGCAACTAAATAGTTAAATAATCATTTGAACAGATTAAAATTTGGCTCAAAATAGGTATTTCAGTCTTCACAAACTGGAAGAGGAAACCAAATACTTAAGTTATAGGAATAGGTGTAAAAACTCCAATGAGAAGTATAGGAAATGAGATCAGGAGTGGGCTGACTTTAGTCTATATTGCATATGCTGAATTTGTTGTCGGGACCATCAGATTCCTGTTCAAATTCCTCCCACAACCCCTCCCTCCATGTTTTCACATAGCTCTGCATTACCTCTTGTACCTTCTACCACAGCTTGGGAGATCTCATTTGTTCCCCCTTCTAAAAACTGCTCTCTTCTTTATTTTGAGAACACTGAATAAAAAATGATGGGGGACAGCTTAAAGCAATTGGATTCTAGATGGATCAAGCGTTGAGCACAGGTACAAGAAAACATGTGTAGAATTCCAGGAATAATGGCGTGAAGGATTTGCCAACACCAATGACTCATGGGACTTACCCTCTCAAAGCCAGGCTTATGAAGCTGTCAGGGCAGAGAACCTCCTCTCCGTGGGTGTGAGTTTCCACATCTGTTAAATGAGAGTTGGACTCAATATTACCAATTTCATACTCCAGGGGGCACCATTTGCATTGTATTCTATGTATCACCCAGATGTTCCAGTCTTAAAAAATGAAAGGCAAATGGTATCTCTGGTATTGGGCAATATAGCCCTAGATAATACCTAATATGTAACTGGAGAATGTCCTACTTTGATCAGACCAAATCCTTTTAAAATCTGCATGAAAATCACCAACTTGTGTTTTGATTATATTTATTTTGCTTCTATATATTTTCCTATTGACTTTATGAATTAAACCATTTACTATGCAAGATATGATCTGTGCTTCCAGAGGAAATGCTATAACTTTTATTCAATTGAACTAAATGGTGGAGGTTTATGATCGTCAGTGGGATTGTGGTTTGTTCAAAGTAAAGACGAACAACTTTATTAACCATGTGCTGTGTATCATCATTATTGTTATTATTCTAGGTTGTGAGCAGATGATTCATGATTCCTGAGCAGTAAGTAAATATATGAACAGAGTTTACTGTTGCAATAAAATAAAACTTACAGCACAGTTTATCTGACTTTTTATGGAACACATAATCCTTATTGTGTTGCACAGTAAACAGGCATAAATTGTAAACTGTTCACTTTAAGGCTTATGATTAAAATTACTTTTTACAAAGACAAATAATGTTTTCAGTTTTCTTATTTTATTTAGTTTTCTTGTATGTAGAATCAACATCAATGGAGTTTGGCAATCAGAAAATGATTTAGAATGGGGTATCTACCACTACTTAAAAAAAGAATGTGTGATTCTCTAAGTTCACTATAGCTTTAGATAGAGGAAGAAGTGATGGCCTTTTCATGTTCCAGAAGTAGGAGCAAATTGTCCAGAATTTCAGTTAAAAGGAAATTCATAGGGGAGTGGATCTGAAGGTTGAGTATGTCTATTAGAATGTGGAATTAAAAAAATAAAACTATAATAACTGCACTCTTTACTGTACCTGTTAAAAGTGTAAGCCAGGATGATTTGATAATTTGTTACCTGCATATAAGATCTGAACTGGACCAGAAAGGGGAAACCCAGTGTAGTAGATGGACCTTATAATGTTAAAAATATCTAGGGTGCCTGGGTAGCTCAGTGGGTTAAGTGTCTGCCTTTGACTCAGGTCATGATCTCCAGGTCCTGGGATGGATCAAGCCCCACATTTGGCTCCCTGCTTAGCAGGGAGTCTGCTTCTCCCTCTCCCTCTACCCCTCCCCTGCTTGTGCATGTTCACACGCTCTCTCTCTCTCAAATAAATAAATAAATAAAATCTTCTAAAAAATTAAAAAAATATTTGCTGCTCCCCCTTATGAGAGGAGTACGCTTTCCTCTCCCACTAACATGGGGTTTAGCCATATGACTTGCTTAGTCCAAAGAAGTATGAGGGAAGTGATGTCTGCCACATTGGAGCATAAGGTTTAAGAGAACTGTGAGGTTTCACTATGTTCTTTTTTCCTTTTGTCTGAAGACTGGCATGTTCTAAACATGCTTCTTAGCCTGGGTCTCAGAATGAAGATAATATGAAGTAAAGTCGTAGACAACCTGCACAGGGCAGTTTAACATGAGGAAGAAATAAGCCTTAGTGATGCAAGCCACTGAGCTTTGGTGTATCAAAACTCAGAGTCATTCCAGCCAATATAAGAAAATGTCTTATGTGTTCCATGTTGATATGGGTCAACAAATTGTAGAGGCAATTAAATTATACAAACAAGGAGGATTTATGATGTATAATATGAAAGCTAAGAGTCCAAGATCAAGCATTGTAAATACAAGTGGGTAAACAGAAAAAAATATCACAACGTAAGTAGCAGTACTAAAATGCCAGGGAAATTGTAAAACAACATAATTAAAATGTAAAATATGATTGATTTTTATAGAGGCTCGCCTTCATTTAATGAACGTTTAGGGGACACCTTCTTCAATTTTGGCGCTGTGCTAAATCTTTTGAACAGTGTTATCTCAGCTGTGCTCGGGGAAATTGATCCCTGGAAATAAACAGCACTTGGAGGTCAGAGGAGGTGGAGAATCTATGATTCCAAAAGTTTGGGAAAAGCCACAAACTGTATCTCGCTCTTGGAGATTCATTAAGACACACAGGAAAGTAAAGCCTTGAGAATTCCTTTACCAGATACCTGTTTTACTGGATTTATTCCAGTATTTCTGAACCTTATTTGGACACAGTGGGGGAAATACGGTCTTGAGGCATTCAAAGATTTGTAAGACATTCTCTATTTCAACTCCCTCCCACCTCCTACCATAGTTAGTAAGGGGTTAGAAAAAGTGTACAGAAACTTCACAAGGGAATGCATGAGTGGGGGTAAGAGGTCATAAGGAGGGGCCGAATGTGCAAAGGGCCAGTCCCCAAACTCCAATTCAGAGCATGAGTGCTATATGGGAAGGAGCAGACATTTTTAAACCTTGATCCAGTAGCAAGGGCATTCCTTTAACATATCATATATGAATTACAACTGCCTCCTGACTGTCCATTTTGTCCTTAACCTCTTCCATTTTATGCCGCCCTGCACATCTCTACTATTTAATGTTTTGAAGGCCATAGCTTAATTTCCTTCTCAAAATCTTCTGTGGTTTTCATTCTCTTCAGGATGATATCCATGTAATTGATTTGTAAGAAGTTTGTATTATCATAATACATGTCTCTACTTGGGTGACTTTTATTACATTGTCATTGAATTCTTCTTTTAACTATTGATTCATTTAATAAGCATTAACCACGTGTCTTCTCTGTATTTAGTACGAAGCTAAGCAGTGGGTTTTGTAGAGAAAAAAGCTTGGAGCTTGATGTCAGGCCCCCCACACTCAAATTCAGTTTTCTACTCTCTAGTGATTTAGTTGTCAGTGACCAAATATGAAAAGTAAAAATAATAATACATGTATCTCAGTATCTTACAGATTTAATATGATTAAATTACATGAAAAAAACTTCACTAGATGCTTAGATCAAAACAGATCCTCAAACAATGTTAGTTGTTTAATCCAAATCTAAGTAATATAAGATATACAAAGTGGTAGATTCAGTCCTTGAAGTTTAAGAAATTTAAAGGCAACCTAAGAAGGAATAATATAAATGCAGAAGCAAACAAGGAAAACAAACAAAAACAGAGAAGAATCCAGACTGCATTTAAAAGTATGGGTGGGTGTCCCTTTTTGCATGTTATAGTTTGTCACAGGGTACTTGAGCTTGCCTCTTGTAATCAGATGTATGGATTCAAATCCTGATTTCCTCTCTTGCTAACTCTCTGACTTTGGTAAAATGTCATAAACTCCCTGGGCCTCTTCTTTTTTGTAAAACAATTCAGATAAAACCTTACAGAATTGATTTTGAAATTAACCTGTCTTCATGGAAGACATAAATCTTTGATATGAATCTTTAAAGAAGAAGCAGAGATATGAGATATTTGAGAAGAGCAGGCAGCATCCCAAATGGATGAAGAGATGGGAAGGAGAAAGAATTGTGTGCATGACTGTGGGGGGATGCTCTTAGAGCAGCATGCCTGGGACTTGTGGGAAGTGCTGAGAGCCAGGCTATGCCTAATGCAAGAGAGTATGGTCATTGAGGGGTGAAGGCAAGAAGAGGACACCTCCATTATAAATGACAGAGGTGTCCTGGGACAGGCAGGTGAGTGGATGGTATGGGCCATTGGAACAAACTGGAGACTGCCTCAACTCAAGGTTCAATCCCTACTCAGCTCTATACTTACATGCTGCCTTAGTGTGGCCAGATCTTCTTATGTTTTAGAAGCAGCCAGCAGTGAGGAACTTTATGTGGACTTCTAGAAATGTTCATGCTCTTTTACCCCTTTATATCTTTAAGCTTGTCTTTTTTTCTGCTCCAATAAACTGCCCCTCCTTTCTCTTTGGCTAAATTCAATATATCCCACAAGGCTCCCCTCAAATATTTGTCATTTGCTCTGTGGAACTACTTCCTCATCCTGAGGGACTCTATCCTCCTCTGTTCTAGCACTTCCCACATTGGATTACGACCTTGAGGCTGGGAGCTGCACCAGGCTGTTCAGTTCATGGCCCCAGGGCTGTCACATACAGACTCCCAGGGGAGAATGAGCCCCTTGGAATTGTGTGCCTGGGCATCCCTGAGGGCAGGGCCTGCCCTCCCTTGGTTACAATGCCCAGCATAGCACCTGACACAGAAAAGTCTTCAATGAGCATGTGCTGCATGTCTGTATTGGGCTGGATTCCTGAGTCCCAGGGGATGATGAGTTTACTGTCCATCTCTGCAGCAGAGGAAACACTGAGAGGCACCAAGTTTCTTTTCAGATTTAAAAAAAAAAAATGAGCTCAGTTTAGCATAAAAATCACATTTTGAAAATATTTTGGAAAATCATTTTTAAAAATTCCCAATTCTCCTGTGTCAGATAGGTCTACACATTTTTTTCCTCCTAGTGCTACCAATAAAGTTTTGAAAATACAGATCTCTCTCTCTCTCTCTCACACACACACACACGCGCACACACACACACACACACACACACACACGGACATGCTTATGTATCAGGCAGCTGTATCCATTAGTCAGGGGGGCTCTGTTCTAGTAGAAGTAAATCTGGAGAAAAAAGAAAAAGGAGCACAGAGCCGGGCCATGCTGGTGGAGACTCATGGTTTCCATGATAAGAAAGAAGTTTTTATTTTATTTTTTTAAAGATTTTATTTATTTATTTGACAGAGAGAGACAGCGAGAGAGGGAACACAAACAGGGGGAATGGGAGAGGGAGAAGCAGACTCCCTGCTGAGCAGGGAGCCCGATGTGGGACTCGATCCCAGGACCCTGGGATCATGACCTGAGCTGAAGGCAGACACTTAACGACTGAGCCACCTAGGCACCTCAAGAAAGAAGTTTTTAAATGGCAAGGGGTATCAGAGAGGATATCTTGTGGAGGGAAGCCGGTGGCACCCAGAAAATGCTCTGAGAGAACATGGATGCACCAGCCACATAAAACTTGTCCAATAACACCGTCAGCTTGCAGCAGAGCTATCCAGTCGAGTCCTCATGCTTCCTCTTTTGTTTCCTTCCTGATCTCTCCCTCCTTCTTTCCCTTCCTGTCTGCCTCCCTCCCTCCTTTCCATTAGTCCTTCTCCAATACTTCTTTCCCTTTTTCTTTTCCTCGCCCTTTCCCTCCTCATGTTCTTCTTTCTTTCTTGTCCTCTTCCTTCTTCTTCCTGCCTTTGTTCTTCTCATCTTTCCTCCTTCTCCTCTTTCTTCTCTTAAAGGAATCTAGCTCTAATTGTGGAAGGAAGTGGGGCAGTAGAACTCATTTGAGAGTCAATTTTGCTGGGCTGCATCTATTCTAGAATATGAGGGCTAATGATAATTTTAAAATATTGTAAGATAAACTCTGGCAGATTAATCATATTTTAATTAATCCCAGTTACTTTTGCAGTGATAACAGAATTTCTATCTGTCCTGTGTCACTTTCCTTTAGGCATTTTATGTAATTCAGAATAAGTGGGTTAAGTTTTTAATTAACTATCGTCAGTCAATGAGACAGAATTGCCAGTATCTTCTCATCTGCCTTATTTTTGTCTTTTGAAATAGATTTGAACACAAGGACAATCTGTCTTGTTTGGTTTAATTTTATTCATTAATTTAAAAATTTTTTAAAGGTGCCCATGTTCCACATATTTGGGACATGATTTAAAATATTTTCTATTTTCAGTGATTAATACAACCATTTCCATGAAATTCAATTATTTCCCAATTAAATCAATTCTCTCTAATCTTAGGATACTAGAATTTCTAGATATTAAATACTCTGTGGCTGTTATTCCATAACAGGACTGATTAGAATCCATGTGGGTTGTTAAAGCTGCATGTCGTGCTTAAAACTTGACAGTACATATTTTTGTAAAGTGAAGTGGGATGAAAGATATGTAAATGATGAGTTACCATTTTACCTGTGATAAAGGGTTTATTGACTTTTCATATTGCAATTTTAATAGAAAAATGTCACTTTTTAAAACAGTAATTTATAAATAAACCAACATTACCATATATGCATGAAGACTTAAGGTTATTAAAATTGCTTTTTTTCCAGTGCACATGAGGTGCATCTGCTATTTTGAGACTCTGCTCTAAATATGCCTAACTTTATTTATCATCTATTTAGTTTTCCAGCTATATAACTATATAATTTATGTATTACTTTAATGAACTTAAGGCAATTTACATATATGCATTGTATTTTTTAAAATAGAACTCAGGGGCACCTGGATGGCTCAGTCGATTAAGTGTCTGCCTTCGGCTCAGATCATGATCCCAGTGTCCTGAGATCGAGTCCTACATCAGGCTCCCTTCTCAGCGGGGAGTCTGTTTCTCCCTCTGCCCCTCCCCCTGCTCCCTCTCTCTCTCTCTCTCAAATAAATAAATAAAATCTTAAAAAAAATAAAATAAGTAGAACTTGTGATATTATTTCTACCTTTAAGAATTATAAAATATCTTTCCTGTTCTTGTTCTCATTCTTTCTTATCTATTGCTTATACTCCTTAACACTGCCTCAAACTGCTCCTTAACCCGTAAATGGGACTCCTACACATCTAGGGTCATGCATGCTCTATTGGTCTTGATTCATCTCCCATCATATGAATCAGGGGGCTAGATCTTTTGGTAACTCCACCCTGGTCCCAGCCACTATCATGTCTTGTCCCAAGTGAGTCTCCCTGTGAATGTCCTCCCTTCTGTTGCCCATTTCATCCATCCTACTGAAGAGCTGCACAGAATTTGTTAAAATGCAAATTTGTTCAACTCCTGAATCCTCCTTCTAATTTGGCAATGGCTTCCTACTGATCTTGGTAGGAAGGCCAGTTGGTCTTTCACAAGATGGGGCCCTGTGATATCTGTGATCTTTGCTTGGTTCTTCAGCTCTCCCTCTCACCACACCAACCCAAAAACTTAATCCTCTGAACTGTTGCATTTTCCAACAAGCCAAGCTCACCCTTAACCCCCAGTCTTGGCACATTCTATTTTGTATGCCTTAAATGATTCCACTCCTTTTAGTTCCACATGTTATGAATAAAATAAATACACTTCAAGTTTGTGAAAATAATGTCTCTACTTAAATTGTATTTTTAAAATGAAAATACAAATCTATTAAAGTTGATATTCCATTTCAATTCACTCATTTGGAATAAGAAGGTTTATCTACCTGAAGTGACCGGATCATTTTTTTATCTACTCTTGGCAATTCCTGTCTTTTATTTGGTGTACTTAGATTGTTCATATTTGAAATGATTATTGATGCAGTTGCATTAATATTTAGCATGCTTATAACTGTTTCTTAAATGTTTCATTTTTTTCTTTGTTTCTACCACTTTGGCTGTCTTCTCTGTTTTTAATTGAGCATTTTACATGATTCTATTTTATCTTCTCTCTTAGCATATCAATCATACTTCTTTTAAAAACTATTTTGGTGGTTGCCCTGGAGTTTACAACTAATCTAAGTCCACCTTCAAATAACACTACACCACTTCATGAGTAGTGCAGGTGCTCTATAATAGGGAATTCCCAATTTCTCCCCCTAGTTCCTTATTACATTGCTATAAGTAATTTTCATAGAAGGATTGATTTATAATAGTCATTTAAGGTATTATAATCTATTGGAATTTCCATCTTATAGATAAGCAAATTGAAGTTGACAGAGAATAGGGGAGAAAACAGATTGGGTATTTTATATCTCTTTGAACTCAATAAAAAGGATCTTGCCAAGGCCTTAAAATAATTTCACCATGAACACTTGTAATTGCTATCTCTTGGAGATGTGGGCTGGACCATCTGGACTGGCTGAAGACCATTTACAAAATAAATGAATCTACCAGATTCATAACATGGTTCCTCAGCAGAACTTGATCACAATCAGCAAACATATGAATGCTCATACACAAACACACAATTGCTCTCCATTAGACATGAATGCTCCTTCCAGTCAAGACTGGGTTTGCCTTCATTCTTATATTAAATTTATTAAATTGGTGATTAACCCATCAAAGACCATTTTTTTAAATTATGTTTTTGTCCCTAAGATTCAGCCACACAGTCTTGGTTTCCTGTCATGTCCCACTGGTCAATTCTGATTATCAAAGGAACTGGTATGCTTCTTGGTAAAGCCCAGAATGTCTTCCACATTCCCCATTGCCTCATAGAGCAGGCATTGGCTTTCCTTTATTCTACATAATAAGAGATGTTTCATAAATCTTAAATCCCCCCATTAACATTTCTTGATTTATGCCCAAGTATTTGTTTCCAGTTACATTATTAGTCACCTTAGTCATGCTTATTCAATTACAGGTTCCCATACTTCTTATTTGGCCAACTTGTACAGCTTTTTAAATTTCTCATCTTCCAGCTTTTAAAATAAAAACTGGTGAGTCCCAGGAATGAGTGACAGAGGCAGGCACTCAAGCTTTCATTATCAGGTTTACAAAACAAGATATTTTATATGTTGGGAACTCTGATAATATATCAGAATAAAAGGAAGAATTTTTTGAGGATTTCCCGGTAAAGGACTCAAAAAAGAATGACTTTAATTATCTAGTTTGTATATACACCAAACTTGAAGATGGTGTGAAATTTTTAATTGCATAGGAGATACAATGCAATTATGACCTCTTTGGTCAATGCTGAATAGCTTCAGATGGAACATTTACTGATGCTTTGGGGTTATATTTACTCTGGGAGAAGCTGTGGTAAAGATGATCACAGCATAGCTTTGTCATTCTTTTTAAAGACCTTTGTGGTTGGACTTTTAAAATGCTTTAGGTGTAAGAGTGGAAAAGCACCCAACATATATGGGAAAGTTAAATGGTTGCTATTGAAAAGAGCAAACAACATTTTCCTGAATATAAATCATCTTCATTCATTTGCTTATAATGATTTCCTTACTTGAAGTGACTTCTCTATCTTGGTAGACTCTTTATTATCCTTCAAGACCCTGCTTAGACGTAACTCTTTGCTGAAACCTTCTCCAACTGTCCTCCTCACTCAAATTGCTATATATTCATTCACTCACCCATTCATTTATTCACTCATTTACTCACTCATTCATTCAATAGGTTTCTAGATCATCTACCAGGAATTGGGGCCAGAAATTCCAATAAGATTTATTATCTACCCTCCAGAAGTATATAATGTATTCAGAGGATACACATGTTGAGAAAAATAAGTCAAACCTTCTATTAGAGAAGTCATTATGAAGGATAAAGAGGTTGCAAAGTCGAGGACTATTAACAACCTTGGGAACTACCAAGGTGTCATAGAGAAGGAGGCATTTGTGATTATCTTGAAGAATGTGTACATTTGGCCAATGCAGCTGAAGTTGTTGGTAGGCTGTCTATGCTTTTTGTCTTTACAACATCAGTGCCTACTGGCCATACCCATGATAAGCTGGACATGCTGGGAATGAACCATTCTCTTAAAGCAGCCATCAGTCACAGATACATGGTTTACAATCAGGAGAAAGTTCTGGGACAGAGTGTTAAGTATAGGAGTTGGTGGATAAATACTACACCTCTCTTACCCATGGCTGAGATAACTCTGAGGAATGTGTACCATACTGATTAGGAGTCATCCAGGGAGCAAAAACTCCAGTTACTCACAGTATTAACTAACTTTATAATGTACACTTATTAACTGACTTCCCTTTCCTGTCTCACTTCCCTATTTTCTTACTTCCCAAATGAACTACCTGTATTCTGTTATGGGATGATTTTTTTAAAAAGTAAAATCAAGACTCTTATACCTCTATGAAATGAACACATATCACATACTACCTTATTGATTAGTGAGGGAAATGAGGGCACTGGTAAGATGTCACACTGGGTCAAAGGTAGGATTGCCAGATGCTTAGTTAAATTTGAATTGCAGACAAAAAACTTATAATTTTTCAAGATAAGTATGTCCCAAATATTGCATGGGACTGTACTTATGTTAAAAAAGAATTATTTATTTGAAATTCAAATATAACTGGGCATCCTGCTATTTTGATTTGCTAATATTACAACCTTACTCAAAGGAGAATTCAAACTACATATAGATGCCAGATAAGGCATGCTGGAAAATAAATTTACAAACAGATGCAAAACTGATCAATATCTACAGGGCCAGGAGGGTGTGCCCTAACAGAGCCCAGGAAAAGAGAAGAGAGCTTCAGGAAATAGGGAGCAAGAAACTATGTCAAATGTTAAGGAGAGGTACACCAGTAGGAATAGTACACCACTACTAAAATGATGAATGTTGCCCATTAACCACCGAGAGAGCATTTTCCAAAGCATGTTCTGAGATACTCAAGTTCAGGGTACCATGTTGAAATAAGCTTGGGATCACTTGGATATCATATTCCCCTCTTGTTGAATTAAAGTAAACATCATTTAGGTAACTCTAAGAAATTCTGACATATTTCCCCAAAACCAAAAGCACAGACAAGGGGTGTGATTTAACATTATTTAGTCCAGAATTTCCCAATCTGATTTCGTGATGAAGCATTTTCTATAACTTGCTACCTATTGATATACTATGGAACATGTTTCTGGGAAGGATGGATTAGAATTAGTGAAGAAATAAGAATACTAGAGAAAAAGGTGGTAGGTAAAGCAATGTAGAATGTTTAACATCAGTACTAGCAATTTATAATTATTGGTGCTTGGCCAATATGCCAAGACCTCTACAAAGATTATTTCATTTAAATTCCACAATGATCCTGTAACATGGTACTGTTATTATCCCCATTTTATTGATGAAGGAATTGAAGATACATAAAGAAGTTAACTAACTTGCTCTAGGGCATGCCTAGTTGGCTCAGTTGGTTAGGTGGCCAACTCTTGATTTCAGCTCAGGTCATGATCTCAGGGTCTGGGGATTAGCCCCGCGTCGGGCTGCCCGCTCAGTGGGGAGTCTGCTTGAGATTCTCTCCCTCTTCCTCTGCCCCTCCTTCACTTGCTCTCTCTCTCTCAAATAAATAAATAAATAAGTCTTAAAAAAAGTTAACTAACTTGCCCTAGATCATACAGATAATTAATGGCAGTATCAGCTTCTGAACTCAGGCAGGCTGCCTCTGAGCAATACTCTTATGCCCAGTGTTATATTACCTTCCAAATATATCTGAAAGTTATTCCAAAATATTAAGAAGGATACAAAAGGATGACCTATAAAGTTAAAATTAAAAGGAAATAAAAACTGACCATAATAATCACACATGTTCTATTATAGGGGTTGGCGAACTATGACCTATGATCCAAATCACACCCGTCGCTTGCTTTTGTAAGAACAGTGAGCTAAAATATGTTTTATTTTTAATTTTAATTTTTTATCTTTAAGTGGTTGGAAATAAATGAAGAATAATGTTTCATAACACATTAAATTAAACTTAAGTGTCCATAAATAAAGTTTTATTGGAACACAACCAGTCCCACTTGTTTGCACATTACCTATGGATGCTTTCACACTACAACAGCAGAATGGAGTTGAAACAGACAGAATGGCCCACAAAGCCTTAATTAAAATTTTACTGTCTGGCCCTTTACAGACAAAGTTTCCTGACTCCCGTTCTAAAAGAAAGGGCATACTTTCAAGAGAAAAAATGAGGGTAGAGGCTTAAGGGTTAGGTGCCACAGATGACATTATTATTATTAGTTGATACAGGGCTTGGGAAAATGGAAGCATTATGTTTGGTTGATATAAGCCTTTTGTGAATGCTGGTATGAAGAGCCAACACACAAGCAGGCACAGTTCAGTTATATAGAACAACAACCATTCAAGACAGCAAAAATAAAGGGGCAGAGAAACATCACTGTATTTTCAGGATAGGAGAATGCCACAACTCAAAGACTTGTATTGCAAGAAATACAGCTAGTCCTTCCATAAAATGGACAGTCCTCAAGCCTTCATCTTTGCCCTCCTTCTTATCACAGGGTATCTTGCCTCTAATTTTCTTCTGCCTCTTTTTTTCTCCACAGAACAGCTCTCTGCTCACTCATCTACCTTCACAAAGTTGCCTCCAAATGGTAGTCTACATAACTCAAAGATCTATATGATTTTCCAGCTTGGCTCCACATTGTAAATGAGTGCCTGATAAGTAAGTCCCAGAAGATGACATATATAGTATACTACCTTTTCTTATAAGGTTAAAGAAACTAAAATGAAATAATATATTTCAATATTTGTGAGTACATTGAGTGATGAACTATAAAAAGAAGGCAAAGGAATAAGAGGCATAAAATTCAGGGTCACACTGATTTCTGGGGGTGGGAAGCAAGACAGAGGGATGGGTTGGGGGAAGAAGTACATTATTGGTGATGTTCTAATTTTGGTGTTGGCTGCATTGTGGAGGCTTATTATCTTAATAATTTAAATAAATGCATGCAATATAAAACAATAAAAAGACACATGCATGAAGCAATAATAGGTCATGAACTAGAAATTACAATTAATCTAATTTTGTACATATATGGTTCACCAAAAAAAAAAAAAAAAGAGAGAGAGAGAAAGAAAGAAAAGAAAAGAAAAGAAAAGAAAGAAAGAAAGAAAGAAGGAAGAAAAGCCTAGAGACCTAGCTAATACTCCCAACTATGACTGGGAAGAATGAGTCCATAAAGTAAGCTTAGTGAGTGGGAAGAAGAATAAATGTTCTCTTTTGCTTGTACCTAAGACATCAAGCTTTTTCAAAGAGTTGTCTTTGCCCTAGCTTACATGTAAGAGGGGCAAGCTTTGACCAGCTATTCAAAACATGGTAACATCTTGTCAAAGTCTAAGGGCAAGGGGAAAATGAAAACTAACATGTCAGGGCTGTATTTATATAAACCAAGTGGAAGTGAGCTCAAGGTCTAAAGAGAAGATTTTATCAACTTAATTATGGAACTTGATGTTAATGCTGGTATTCAAAGTTTCCTCTTTCTCAAGTAAAGGTTAGTCTGTCAATGAATAAAGGACAGAGGGTGACCTGTCAGAGATAAGGCTCTGTGGTGGTACCAATGATCTAATTAGATAGAGCCAGAGGCTCCAAGAAACAGATGAAGGAAAAATTGAGAGCTCCTCAAAGAAGACACTCCTCTCAATTTTCTAAAGTAACTTTACATATAAAAAAGATCCTATAATACAATTGTGGTAGAAACACTGGAACTTATTATTAAATAGTGAAGGTTTCTCCAATATTTTTCTTATGTGCCTGAGAGGAAGAAGAAAGCCTCAGACAGGCCTGAAATTGCTGGGCATTGGTGTTGTTTGGAGAGCCCTCAACCAAGACAGGTTTCAATACCAATTGGAATCCTCACGGCCCTGGAAGCCCCAGTCTTTTCTCACCTACTAGCACCCTGCGCACCAGACACCACGATATTAGTATGCTAGCAGAACTGGAAAATGGTATGCGAGGTTTAAGGGTAATAACTGTAGAAAGAGATGGGTAAACAGATCTCTTAGGGACAGGATAAGGCAGCATGAATCCTTAAATCCACTCTCTAAAATTGGGTAAACTAATAAAGGTTTTATTTATTTATTTATTTATTTATTGACACCTCTCATTCTGTTGATAGTGCCCACCTTTCCTTGGGCTGCAAAGCTTGCTGAAGAACCATTCTGCCTGGCTGGTGTCAAATGTACAGATGTCCTGGAAGGTGAGAGAAATGCCTATGACATATCAATTGCTGATATATTCATAAGGATGGCTATCTATAAAAGCTGACTTAACAAGTTGGAGAAAACTCAGATCCATTTAAAAGCTATCCTGGAGCATTTGTATGAAGTAGTCAACCAGGGTATTCAATGGAGCAGATGGACTCTTAGAATGTGGCGAGTAGCATCTGGTCACAAGTGTCTGCTTTCTCTGACTTCTAGTCATTTCAGTTTTAAATTGGGGCAGAGGAAAGTAAAAAGATGCAAAAGAGTGCCTAATTCCAGAAAACGTTGTTGATTTTTTCCTCCGTTCAACAGATGTTTGCCTCAGTGATGCCACAACATGGTCAGCCATCGTGTGAGATGAACAACGCTGATTTCTAGAGCAGCTATTATGGGCACTGAAGTGGTTTTCAAATAGGTAGTAGTATTTAATCACTGTGTAAGGAAATGTTGAAGTAGCTCAAAAAATATGTCACATCATCCTGTTTAGATGTCCATGAAGGAAAAGCACAGGGCTCATTTACAGCCATTCCTAAAACTGTATTATATATCTGTCAAGGCTGGAGTTGGCTAAAAGATCTGAGTGGGGGAACCAAGCTCGTTCAGATACATGTTGGAGTAAAAGAATAAAATCAACTGTCAAAGAAAATACCCCATGGGCCATTTGTTGTGATTGTGACAGTTTGTCCCTTGTGGCCAGCTGTAGAGAAGCCACACTTCATTTCTGCCAACCCCTTGCATTTCCCAAGTAGAAATCCTGGCACTGGGCAAGTGCCTGTGTGAGTTTGACCTATTCCGGAGACACAGAAGACTGCTTGTAGGGGTCATGGTCTCTGAGAACAGATTCAGAAGACTATTTCAACTGACAACTTTCTAGCCATGATGCACCCTTTCAACAAACCATTTCAAAAAGAGCTACAATCATGTAGTTTGAACATTCAAATTGCTTTATAAGAGTTGTTTGGGCAAGCAGAGGCATTTGACAGGAATTAGCTATCATGGACGGCAAGGAATAAGGTTTATGGAGGTTAGCATGGGTGGGAGTTGAAGAGCTTCCAAAGAGACAGACATAGTCAGTGTCTGGGAGGTGAATCAGTCAGAAACAGAGACCTTTCTTGAGTCAGTTGATCCTCTGTTTCTTTTTTCTTTTCACATATAAAGTCTAGTTTTATTCACTGAATATCGAGGGCACTTGATGGATATTTGTACAATGACTGATAGAATTTTCCTCAGCAGGGTGATTGCTTTATAATATCTATAATAGTGATTTGTTCAATGTTGAATGGCTGGCCACGGCTGACCCTTGGCTTACCTGTGAGATTAAGGCCAAAAGAAGATGAGGAACTGCCAGGTAAATCTTGCTTCTGAGTGAGGATGGGGGAGAAATGTCAGGGTTACCTCCCGGGTTGCGTTTTGTGTGCTAGGGATGAGTAATTCCTACAGGAGAACAACAAGGAAAGGTTACAAGCAAACAGGTTTATGTATGTTTTCCTCTGGGGGAGTGGCATTGGAGAATGAGGGAGGCATCTCACTTTTACTTTGTGCACTTTTGTCTTGTTTGATTTTTGTGTGTGTGTGTGAAGGGCATTCATGTGTTAAAAAGTGAACTGGCATCCAAAGTCTATGAAAGATCTCTGTTCTGGCTGAGATAGTCTTTGCAGGATCAGAGGTTGATTTTTGTTGTTGTTGTTGTTGTTTGTTTTCAGTCTCTTTTTTTCCTACTGACCTTGAAAATATATATGACACCAAACTCTTAAGGGAAACAAAAATTTAGTCTAAAAATCTGCATGTCTTAAATATTTAATATTTAAGCAACATATCTGTAATGTTCTGCTTTGGAAAGTGGTTTCTTAATCTGTATGTGGCTTAAGAGATATTAATATATTGCTATACTACTCATTTGAAAATAAATCAGTTAAACCAATTAATTGGGCTTATGAAATACTGGGAGAAATGCTGTTTTTGTTGAAGTTTCCCAGTCTTGTGTGCTAACTCCAACAGTCTTCTACTCAGTTGCTTGTATGTGCAAAATACTGCATTAGATATTTTAAGATCTTAAGACCTCTAAAAGAGACCTCTTCTTTCCTCCATCTTTTACCCTGGAATTTTATTCAGGGTGAAAGTGTAGATCAGAGGATTGAGAATTTTCTTTATTGTCCTATTTCCCTAGAGACTCCTTCTTAACTAAATTCTGAGCCTTGCTGTCCTTTCATATATAATATTCTGTTATGTAGGAGACCTGGTATAGTGGAAAGTTGTGGGGGAGGGGCAGTATTTTATAATCCTATGATTAAATCTCAATGTTTTAGGGAGCCCATGTCCCTGGGCTATGACTTTTACAAGTGTTTCACAGTTAACCACCTCTGTTTAGGTGAGACAGGAAGGCTAGAAGGGGCTGGAGTTCAGTAGTCCCCTTCCGCCAGTTCAGTTAGGCTCTGGTAAAATAGTTCCCCTTGAGGATAGGCAGTTGTTAAGAAGAATGAAGCACTCTGAGCTTATTTAAAAATCGTTACTTTCCTGGGGTGCCTGGGTGGTTCAGTCAGTTAAGTGTCTGACTCTTGATCTCGACTCAGGTCTTGATCTCGCAGTCGTGAGTTCAAGCCCTGCAGTGGGCTCCATGCTGGGCATGGAGCCTACTTAAAAAAATTGTTATTTTCCCCCTTTCTCTGCCAGAAACATGAAGGGATTTTTCTTTGATCTTTACAGTGAAAACCTGGTAGAGTTCTTTGAGGTAAAACTCAAGAAAGTATGGGAACTTCCTTAAGGCTGGGCCCCCAGGAGTTTTTATCTCTCAAATGTTGTTGCATCTCCAGCAATTATTCTGTCTGCGTTGGTGGTGTAGTGGTGAGCATAGCTGCCTTCCAGAATTATTCAATTATCCTTTGAGTGTTCCTAGTAGACTCCAGCAGAAGCTTCTGCTGCAGGTAAGCTGTGATTATGTGTCCACTTGTTTCTCCAGTTTTCAAGGTAGTTGTTTGCCCCGTGACCTAAGTTCTCCAATGGATCTAAGAAGAGTTGTTGATTTTCAGTTCATTCAGCTTTTTCATTGTTGTTGTAAAAACAGAAGTGATGATCCCAAACTCTTGGCATGTCAGACTAGAAACTGTATCTTTGAGACCCACTTTTTTAGATATTATAGAGTGGGCATATTTATCAGGAAAAGGAGTTGTACTTAATAATCTCTAAATTCTCTTCCTGGTCTGAACTTCTAACAAGTTTTGCCTTGTAAATTTTGCCACATAAAATGGAGTGTAAAGCCATTATAATGTCTTTAACATTACAGTTTTGAGGCAATATATAAATGGGGTAGGGGAGAGCCTGTATATAAATCATGAAGGTGAGGTCTTAGTTTCAGCTCACCACTTGTGCTGGGTCTAGAAAAAGCTACCTCATGTCTATGGATTTCAGCTCCTTCATTTATAGAATATGGCAGTTGGCTTACATTGCAATTAATAGTAACATTCTGCTATTCTAGAGGATGATTCTTTAAAGGATTCATAGCAAAAATGTGCCTAATTTATTGCTCACAACCTTGGTTCTCATATATGAAATACTTTATTGGCATTAAGCAAATAGCTATTTAAATGTCAGCAGTTGATCTGGGTACTTTATCTGGCAGCCTTCCATTTTCTAAATGGAAAGGAGAGGTCTTGCTGGTGCTCCCATTTATTTTAAACATAAGAAATATAGTTCCTGGTGGTTTACAGATCTCCTGAAAACTGGACAAATTGGCCTCAGTTGAGCAAGATGGTTTTTGAATAGCTGATTAACTAAAAGGAGAACAAAAGCTACAGATATTAAATACTGATTTTCAGCAGTGAATACTCAAATTATTGAATTTGCCAACAGATTCAGTTGGAACATGAAAAGTTCAATCAGTCAGTGGGCTATTTAGGCTATCATGCTCCCAAAAGACAGATTTTTTTTTCCTTCTTCTTTTTCTTCTTCACCGATTTGAATATATTTTTGTGTGAACTGAACAAATAGGCTTTCTTTTGTTGCTATGTTGGCACAGAATAATTCTAGTACTTGCCTGTATGCAATACATTTACATGTGTCTTGTACTTTCATCTTCTAACCAATTCAAATATCATTTAGTCAACATCTACTGCATGTCAGGTACTATTTTAGTGCTTGGAAATTAAGAAAGAAAAAGAGATAGGCCAGTCTTCCAAGAGTTCACAGTTTTGTATGGGCCAGAAACATCCTGGTCAAATTGGATGTTGAAAGTTATACCAGAGCTACAGGAATTGATTTGAGTATCATAAACCTATAGATAGTAAATGAAAACAGGAATGTGGATGAGCTCTATCAGAGGCTGGGACCTTGAGAATCCCCAATATTTAAAGTAGAAACCGCTACTGAAAATAAAAATTCAGGGAAGTAACTATAGAATTAAAATTCTGTCTTCATTTGGATTCCATAAGAAGCAGACCCCAAGACAAGGTTTGAGTGCAAGGAATTTATATGATGAATGATCCTAGGAAGTCCCAGTAGATGAGTAAGGAGGTGAGGCGGAGAAGAGAAGCCAGTAAAGGTTGCAAGATACTGCCGTGAGCAACTGAAGCTTCGCTTCACTGTGGAACTCTGTTTGCACTGAGAGTCAGTATAGACACGTCTCCTAGAATTGTCTTGGCTGAAGGGTGAAGGAGCTGAAGTATTTGTTCACTAATTGCTGTTAGTCATTGGCTAGGGGAAGTTCTTGGGAGTTCTTAATTCCCTGGCATCGCTGACCTATCGCACGTACATCAAGAGCTCAGAGAGAACCCTGAGTTCCACAAAAGAGCGCTACTGATGGTGGGTATGGGTCTAGGCTGTCACGCACAGAAATGTTAGGGCTGAAGAGCTACCGATGGAGCACTAACAGCATTCGCCAAAGTTTAGTTCCGAGACTTCCGAAGGAAGAGAGAGTTTCTGGGAGGAGAAAGTAGTAAATAACGTCAAAAGGCTGACACATCACATAAGTAAAAGAACTGAGAATGAGTGACAAGCCAAGGGGAAGGCACTAACAGAAACAGAAAAGATTAAAAAAAAAGTTATAGAAAATGAATATTTGATGGAATAGAATGCAAGAGGAGATGGAATGAGGGGTATGTGCTTATTTATAACTAAAATTGAAAAATATACACAAAGACAGGGATGCCTGGGTGGCTCAGTCAGGTAAGCATCTGCCTTCAGCTCAGGTCATGATCCCAGGGTGCTGGGATCAAGTCCTGCGTCGGGCTCCTTGCTCAGCGGGGAGCCTGCCACTCCCCCTGCTTGTGCTCTCTCTCTGACAAATAAATAAATAAAATCTTAAAAAAAAAATCCCTTCAAAATATACACAAAGACAAAATAAAATTATAATTAAAAATGCCTTTTTATGATTTAATTCATTTATCAATTTATTCAGGAGACTCTCCTTGAACTGCCAAGTCTGGCTTCAGTGTCACTTTTTCTTCTTCCCAGTGCACCCTTTGCTGATTTTTATGATGGGACTTACCACACAGACTCCAAGTTATTTATTTGCTGCTTATGCAGGGATGGTATCAGGCACAGAGAGAAGCTAGAGCTCCATTTGGTTCATTTGAGCTATAAAGCATTGAATTACTTTGTGCCCAGCAATCTTAGGACACATGAATAGAAACTAAACCAGCATCCTGGGGGATATAAACCCGGTCACACAGTATCCATCTCAAACTGAGGTTAGTCACGTCCTTGATGTTCTCTCCTGACATACTGATGAGCTGCACTGCAGCCCAGCATCAGAATACAGGATGACTTCTTTGGAGAAATTACATTTTTCCTTAGCAGGCTCTAGATGGAGATATTCATCTATTGTTCTTTTGTTTTCTCAGCAGTTAAGGTGAACAATATACTCGACAACTAAAAAAAGTAAATTAAAATTATTACTCATTTTTAAGTCTCTCAAAGACTCATAGAAATGATTTAGAATATTATTTAAGGCAGATAAGATATGAAAAATATTTTTGAATTGCTAATCTGGATAATTTATTAAAGTGGGACACTGCTGCATGTTACCTCTTTCTATCTATGGACATTTTCTAAAGAAGATACAGATCAATTGCCTTTTTATATGAAATAGATTTAAGCTGAAATACAAAGGAGTTAAAACATTTCAATTTATTCTTTAAAATCTGCATTTTGTAAACAATGATGGGGAATACCAAAGTCAATCCACAATAGGAAAAAAAAAAAACAAAATTTGCTAATGTTTTTGCATAGATTTTAACTTTAGGTAAGGCTTAAGAAGTTAGTACTGTTATTGTTACTGTTATTGAATAATCATGCACATCAGTTCCCGGGGAAATGGGTTACTCGGCACCCTGCGGAACATGTTTCAAGCAGGAGAGGAAAAGAAAAGGGAAATTAATATGGAGTGTGGAGAGACACCGGGTGATGGAAGGAGAAGGTAACCAACTCCTCACACAACTGGGAGAACATTAACCTCTCTGAGCTTCTGCTTTCTCTGCTGTCACACGGGGAAATTTCTTCCTGCTGTGCTTATCTTGTAGATTGACTAAGGTAAGAGAAAAGAAGAGTAAGTGGTTGTGAGGGGTGGATGGTCAGGGCCAGGAGGCAGCAGGATGCACCACGATGGCCAGAGGTGCCCCTCCTGCCCTCAGCTGCCTGCAGCTTCTTCTGCTGGTGGTGGAGCTGGACCTGGGCCTAGGGTTTTTGAAGTCAAGCTTGAATAACACAAATGCTAAAGATATATATATATATTCTTAACAGCCCCCATCCTGCTGACAGTTTGCATAACTGTGATCTGGTTAATGACTGTGGATTTATCACAGAAACTACTGGAAATTTCTGACCACTATTTTGAATGAAGAAAGAAGCCACTGAAATTTATATAAACCATGATCTGCTTCTTGAGGTCACTGTGGAAGGACCTGTATAAGACTGGCATCATTCAATTGTACCAGCAGGGATTCCAAAGTTCTGAGCCCTTTGCTACTCCTTGCAAAGCCGTGGCTTTCATCCTCTCAGTGGGCGTTTACTTGTGTTTTCAACCTATGCAGGAACTCCAGCTCCCCTCTTCCCCCTCTTTCCTCCCAGCAGGGGATACAGAAGGGGGGGGCACACAGCTCTCCCCAAATGGGAGACACCTGCTACTGTGTTCACCTCTAGCAAGAGAACTCTGCTCTGGGTCTTAGATACACATCCTAACCTTAGCCAAGGAAATATGGAAGGCTTTCCTGGATCCGTTCTAAAACAACAGATACACTTCCAAGAAGGTAAGATGTACCCTCAGCTAGCAAGAGGCAGGCATACCTCAGAGTTGAGCGTGCTTTAAGCCAGCATTTGATACTGCTACTTTAGGAATGTTAGCAGAGTGATTCAGGACCTATCACTTAACCAAGATCAAGCAGCGGTACAAGCAAATGTACAATGCCTAGCCCAAGTCCTCCCACTAACTAGGTCAGGATTTCACAGAACACTCCAGAGCAATTCTTCAGCAACTCAAGGATAAATCTTAAGAATTTTTCTGTAAGATGTCAATTCTCTGAGAACATGATCAACTTGCTTCTGACCCATGGGGAGGGGAGCATTCTTACCCGAAAGTGGGAGCACAAAAAGAAGCAGAAAGGAAAAGACATTGTAATTTGAAATTAAATAATTCCATCGATGACAAATAATGATTTGTCTTTTTGCTTGTTTTTTTCTTTTCGTTTTTTTTCCTTTTTCTTCTTTTGCATTGGGAAGTAGAGAAAGCATATACACTTATAAAGTGCAGGGTAAAGTGTGAGGATCACTTTTAGAGTTCAAGAATCATGTGAGGTTTCTGGGTGTTTGAGGGGGGTGTCAGTTACACTGAAGAATGCCTACCACTGAAATAAATTCCATTACAGATTTATTACCAGCTTGTTACAAAAAGGCTGGCATTAATGTATAATGAACTCTAAGTCAAATCATGATTTCAATTAATATGAACTGAATCAGCTGATAATCAGTTTAATAATTGTAAATAGATTAGAACTGTAACTTCTGGGCCTTTACTGGTTTTCAGATTGGTTAAGGAAATCTCATCTAATACAGTGTTGCCATACAGCAACACAACATGTCTTGTGATTTAATGTCTTAGTGACCAGTAGCTTTGGACAATGTCATGTGCTACACCAGGTGATTAGCCAACGAGAGACTTTCCAAGGAGCATTTGCCTTGGACAGTCCATCATGGACCAGCATCTGGCCTTCAGTTCTGCAGTTTTAGAAGGTGGATTTTATCAGCACACTAAACACTAGGAATGAATGAACTCAATAACTAGAATTAAGAGACTCATGTAAATTAACCTGCTGTGATAGTAAATTTATAGAGAGACCGGATAAACACACAAAAATGATTGTGACTGTGTTGTAAGAGACGTTACATACAGAGGACGCATTACAACAGCCTCTGAACGCAAACCAGAGTATCCAGAACAGACCCAGCCTAGAAGTAGAAGCTCAATTCCTGGAAATAAGAAAGTTGTGGCTCTAACCCCTTGATCCGTTTTCCTGATCTTGAAAATGTAGCTGACTTTCCTGTCCCTTTGTTACATAATCTGCAAAAGTGGGCTGTCGGGGAAGCAGCAGAGGTGAAGTTGTCTGTAAGTACAACACGCTAAGATAATTAGCCACAGGAGATTGTTTTGTTCAAAGAAGTTCAAGTTTCCTGAAACTCTAGCTGGTGAGATTGTTTTCATGCTTTTCAAGTTGGCATTTGAACTTTCAAATGAAAAAAAAAATGTTCTTATTTTTACACAGCTAGGGGTGTGATAGAATTTTATTTCTGCCTCTCCTGGGTTGACACTAAGTCAGGACAAGAGGCAGCAGAGTTGAATAGATTCCGCTTTAGAGCAGACTGGGCAAACTTACACGCCAAATAGAGGTGTATTATTCAAATGCAGTAGGGTGTTCCCCCCTTCCCCACACTCACTATTTTACTGAGAGGTGATATATAGAATACTAATTATAACACTATTGATCTCAGACAAGTAGGCGGACTGACACATACTCCTACATATTCATTACATTACTGACCAGCACACTTAGTTTCTTCTTTCCTTATCACTGTGAATGATAAATTGAACATTATCCCATCTGCTAGATGTGGACTGACCCTATCACACATTCATGGCCTACTGGCTCCATTTGTGGCCCAAAGATCTCAGGGCACAGACTGACTTTTCTTTCTTCATTTTGTGTGACATCATCTCTATGTTTACCTTCCAGTGGTCTTGTTTTCTGTCATCATTTTTGTTTCAATGAACACATTTGACTCAAGGACATACATTTGGTCACTTTCGAAGTTTCACAAAGTGCCAAGACAAATACAAATGACATTAAAAGTCATTTTGTGTGTGTGTGTGTGTGTATGTGTGTGTATTTTACCATGGTTCAAAGCAAGAGAGCATAATCAAGGAACTGTTTTAGGAAGCAAATGGTCAAAATTAGCCTTTAAATAGAGACTGGGGAAAGTTCTTCTAATAGAGAGCATCTAATCAGAGGGAGTGACCAACAATAAAATAGACAGAATCTAGAAGAGAGAATGGCCAGAAACATGACATGATTCCAAGTGTATGCTGTCCAGAATGTATTTCCATGGGGCCTGTGCTTTGGCCTTCTAATGAAGATTCACTTAGCAATTGCATTTCCAGGAGAATATTCTTGTCCCATTGCTGCATAACAGTAAGTATGGGTTCTGACTCTAATTTCAATGTGAGAGTGAGGGATTTTCTCACCACCAAGCAATTCTCAGACACCAGCTGGGTGTCTTACAATTCAATTTAATTCTGTCACTATCTCCCTACGGATAACATCAGATCCCACAGGTTAAGGGCTCAGTCCCACAAGACTGCCCCCCACTTCAGATGCCAATGGCAAGCACAGGGTGTTACCTGGGCTTCTGACCTGCCAATTACTGATTGGTGGTTCCCACAACTCCTTCCTTGGGTTTGATTATTTCTCACAGAACTCAGGAAACCCATTTACTCGCTAGATTACTGGTTTGTTACAAAGCATATTAAAAGATATGATCAACAGCCAGATGAAGAGATACGTAAGTGAGGTCCTGAGCAAAAGAGCTTCTGTCCTTATGGAGTCTGGGGCCTGGCACTGAGGCACATGAAAGTGTTCTAGTTCACCAATCTGGAAGCTCTCTAACCACCCCCCCCTTCACATAAGCATGGTTGATTAAATCATTGGTTACTGGTGACTGATTCAACCCCCAGTCCCTTTCTCTTCCCCAGAAATCAGGGGCTAGGACTGAAAGAAGTTCGAGCCCTCTATTCATCATTGGTTCCCCTGGCAACCAGCCTTAGGAGCTTTCCAAAAGTCGTATCATTAATATAAACTCAGTTGTGGTAGAAAGGGGTTAATTATGAATAAAAAGATACCCATTTCACCTTTACGGCTCTGAAGGGATTTCAAGAACTGAGGACAGGGCACCTGGGTGGCTCAGTCGTTAAGTGTCTGCCTTCGGCTCAGGTCATGATCCCAGGGTCCAGGGATCGAGCCCCACATCGGGCTCCCTGCTCGGCGGGAAGCCTGCTTCTCCCTCTCCCACTCCCCCTGCTTGTGTTCCCTCTCTCGCTGTGTCTCTCTCTGTCAAATAAATAAATAAAATTAAAAAAAAAAAAAAAAGAACTGAGGACAAGTGGCAAACATCATAACAAAAGATGCTCCCATTGCTCTTTATCTCTTAGAACTCCAAGGGTGTGGGGAGCTGTGATCTAGGAAGCATAGATGAAGACCAAATGTATATATTTTTTAGTACAATTCATAATATCACAGGATAATTACTTGCAGAATATTAAGGTAAAGAACAGAGATTTGGAATCAGATAGACCCGGACTCAAACATGCCACCAAAAAGTAATAACTGTGTGACCTTGGATAAATCATTTAATCCCTCAAAGTGGATTCTGTGGAGCAGCATTCAGATTACCACCCCCCACCCCTTCAGGACTGCAGCACCAATTCCCCTAGTTGAGACCATTAGCAGCTGGTGGCTTTGAGTCCCTCCCTGAGATTGCTCTCAGAGTTTCCTCGGGGATCCTCTGAGGTCTTTGTTGAGACTAATTACGGTTCACCTTCCTCTGCCCACTCCTCCGCAGGTGGCTCTCCTCAGTCAAATCACTGAATGTAAGAATCTGTCCCCGAGTCTCTTTCTCCCAGTACATACTTGCAACCTCTCTTTGAGTATCTGTTTCCTTAATAATAGTATTGACCACTTCACAGTTTTGCGGATAATTTAAATAGGATAATTCATAAAAAGGATGTCTTACTGCTGACACAGTTAGCGGGAGAAGAACATGCCATTATTGTTTCTGTATCAAACTGGAGGAATCTGCTGTCCTTCCAGGTTTCTCTTCCTGCCACCACCTGCCTTTTTCCTTCTTGCACCACTAAGCTTTGCAAACAGCTCTTTTGTGTCTGCCATAATCTTTCCTTTTGAGGCACTATTCCTGGCTTGCTATAAGCTTTTTTTTTTTTTTTTTTTTTTAATATTCCTGTTTAAAACTCTGGTTTCTTCATGTGAAATAAGGCCCCAAATTAAGTCCCAATATTATGTGTTCCTTGGCATCTGGGGAAGGCAGGAGTACCTCAAATGGCCTAATCACAAGTTCACCTCCTCACTCTCACTCTGCTCCCGGGAATAAGATTTCCTAGGAAAACATCTCTCCTTACGATGGGGACCAGCCATAGTTCCTGCTTATCCCTGAGTACCAGCTTCAGTTCCTTACCTATCTACGGAACTGTTCAAATGAGCCAAGCCCATCCTCCCTGGAGCCCAGGAGTCACCCACCTTCTTGAGACCACAAAGCCTGGTGACCATTGCCACTGGCTGGTGACTCTGCTCCCACTGCAATGGCGTGTCGTCCTACAGGCTGTGTGGTGTCCTTCCCTTCCAGCCCGCAAGTATGTGTGATGGATAAACTGCTGTCAGTCTCATCTGTCCAGTGTCAACTGTTGTGGATTTGTCATTCCCACAACCCCAAGGCAAGAATCCATTCCTCACCAACAGGTAAAGAAGTGATTGAAACACTTCGCTAAGAGAACAGGGCGCTTTCCAACAGCTCACTTCACTGCTATGAACTTTCATGTCTGAGATAAGAATTGTAAACAAGGCTCCAGGCAGTTTAGGATGTAGAGGCCGAGGGCAGGCCGCCCTAAAATGTGCCACTTTGGCATATTATTTTAAATTAAAAGTTACTTAAGAAACAGCCAGTGCAAAAAAGAACACCCTGACCTCCGTTTGTCTCCAGAAAGGAGGTAGTGACTCTCCTATATGAAAGGCAGCTTCCCTGCACCAGGACAGAAAGACACATTGTTACCACCAGAGATAAGGAATTCAGAGAAGAGAAGGCCGTATAAAGAATCCTTGTTACTTTTTAGTTATTTAACCCCAGCTCACATCCTATTTAGAACTCCTTACTGATTAAACCCCTGAACGTAAGTTTTCATGGTCCTGTCAATTCCTCACAGATTTATTATCTTTTTGCCTAAAAAGTGTAAAAACTGCCTACCATCATTTCGTTGGGTCTCAATTCCATTATTGGTCCTCTCTGCACATGTGATTAATTTTTTTTTTTTTCCTCCTGATAATCTGTCTCATGTCAATTTAATTCCTAGGCCAGCTAGAAGAATCTTGCAGGGTAGAGGAAAACAGATGTCTGTATCTGCAATCACACAGTGTCAAACAGTGGCCTCCTATTTCAACAGTTATTCCCTTGGTTACCTCTGCAATTCTTTTGTCACCCAGTCCCCTAAATTCCCTCTCTACCATGTCCCTAGATATTATTGTCCATGTCCACATATTAGGAATTTTGAATGCCTAAAGCCTGCTTTGAGAAATTGAGATTGGTTCAGAGTCTCAGTCAAAAGATGCAGGTAAAATTCCAGGGAAGATGGTGGAGTAGGAGGATCCTGGGCTCACTTTGTCCCAAAGACACAACTAGATAACACCCGTATCAATCTTAGTAACCCAGAGAATAACCTGGCGACTGGCAGAACAGAATCTCCACTGCTAACTATAGAGAAGAGGCCACATAGAAGAGGGTAGGAAGGGCAGAGACTCTGTCAGGAGCCAAACAGACCCACAGGCCATCTGTCGGAAGGAGTGGGAATTCATGGTACAAAGAGGGGAGAGAAGCAGAGCCCCACACCAGGCACCCCAAGCACAGGGGACCCGCAATGGGAAGACAAATCTCCATAACATTTGGCTTTGAAAACCAGAGAGGCCTGGTTCTGTGAGTTTTTTATATCAGTGAGGCTTCACACCTGGAACTTTAAAAATCAGTAGGCTCAGCTCTGGAATTACTGGTGGATGATGGGAAACTGAGTCTCTGCCCTTAAAGAGATAGCACAACAAAAAGCCTTGCTGAGATATAGCACAGAAGAGACAATTTGAAAAATACCCAGGGTATACAGGAAGGAGATTTATTTAATAGCATCAGAGCATGTGCTGGAGGGGTAGGGATCTTTGGGAGACTTCTTCAAGAGCAAAAGAGCTGGTGGGCACCATTTCCCTCTGTCCACCCTCAGCCTACGCAAACTGACACCTGTGGGAATAGCATTTAAACACTGTCCTCCTAGCTAGCTAACAGCACACCCACCCCTTGCGTGCTTCTGCGGAGCTGCCTCCTCCAACCCTGCTGGTCTCAGCAGGAGTTTTCTCAGGCAGCTTCAGGTCCCCTCCTGCAGCAGACCAGCACAGACTTTGCTGGCATCATTTGCCCCACCCCCTCATTCTCCTGTGGATACACCCTCCAACATGCCCGTGGCAGGAGTCCATCCAAAGTGTGCCATAAGCCTGGTAGTGAGTGAGCAGCCCCAGTAGGGGCCAGCACCATTTCAAAGTGACTTGTGCCCCAGGGAGAGGGGAAGATAACCACACACAAACAAGTCCCAATGCAGCCTCCGTGATGGGCTGGGGGCAGGCACTGGGATTGACTGCAGGCTGTACCCACCAAAGAGAGATTCTCAGGGGACAAAACAGGGAGAGTACCCTGCAGTTCAGTGCTACTGCAGCTCTGGAAAAGGCATGGTCTGACTCTCCTCAAATCCAAGGTGGCCCCAGACTGACCCACTAACAACACAGGGACCAAACCCTGACCAAAATAGGCAAAGAGGACCATCACAGATGACTGGACTGAAGGCAAAAGTGGCTCAGCCACAACAGTAGAGGGCACGCAAAACACATAGGAGATACCCCTCTCGTGCCAGGTTCTGGTGAACAGAAGATAGTTCACCAGAACAGAACTGTTCACCAGTACCTGTCACTGCAGGGTACTACAGAACCTCATCTTCATAAAGCCACTACTTTCAAGAGTAGGAGATGTAGCTGACTTTCCTAAAACTTCGAAACAGACACAGAGAGTTAGACAAAATGAGACAGAAGAATATGTTCCAAATGAAAGAACAGGACAAAATCACAGCAAGAGAGCTAAGAGAAATGGAGATAAGTAATATGCCTAATAGAAAATTTAAAGTAATGGTCATAGAGATACTCAATGGACTTGAGAAAAGAGTGGATAACCTCAGTGTGACCATCAACAAATAGAAAACAAAAAAGAACCAATCAGAGATGAAGAACACAATAACTGAATTTAGAAATATACTAGATGGAATAAACAGTAGACAAGAGAAAGCAGAAGAATGGATTAACAACCTGGAGGACAAAGTAAGGGAAGGCAATCAAGCTGTACAGGAGAGAAAAAAATGAATATTAACAAAAGAAAATAAATTGAGGGAAATCAGTGACACCATCAAGTGCAGCAACATTCACATTATGGGGAGCCCAGAAGAAGATGACAGAAAACGGGGCAGAAAATTTATTTGAAGAAATAGAGCTGAAAACATCTCAAATCTGGGGAAGAAACAGAAATCCAGATCAAGAAGGCACAGAGACCTCCACTGAAATCAACCCAAGGAGGTCTATACCAAGACACATAGTAATTAAAATGGCAAAAAGTAGTAATAAACAGAGAATTTTAAAAGCAGCAAGAGAAAAGAATACAGTTATAGACAAGGGAAACCCCCTAAGCTATCAGTTAAGTAGGTTTTTCTGCAGGCCAGAAGGGAGTGGCATGATATATTCAAAATGCTGAAAGAAAAAACCCTGCAGCCAAGAATACTCTACCCAGCAAGGCTATTATTCAGAATAGTAGGAGAGAGAAAGAATTTCCCAGGCAAACAAAAGTTAGAGGAGTTCATCTCCACTAAACCATCCTTACAAGAAATGTTAAAGGGGATTCTTTGAGTGGAAAGGAAAGACATAAGCAGGAGTAAGAAAAGGAGGAAGCACAAAAGCATTAAAGTATATTTATAAAAATCAGTCAAGGGATTCACAAAATAAAAGGATGTAAAGTGTGATACCATATACCTAAAACATAGGGGAAGAAGAGTGAATATTTAATGCTTTTAGAATGGGTTCAAACTTAAGTGACCATCAACTTAATATAGACTGCTATGTGCATAAGATGTTATATATAAACTTAATGATACACACAAATCAAAAACCAGTAATAGATATACAAAGAATAAAGAGAAAGAAATCCAGGTATATCACTAAAAAAAGCCAGCAAACCACGAGAGAAGAGAGCAAGAGAAGAAAGGAACAGAAGAACTGCAAAAACAACTGTAAAACAAGTAACAAAATGGCAATAAGTACAAACCTATGAATAATAATTTTGAATGTAAATGGACTAAATTGATCAAAATACATAGGGTGATGGAATGGATAAAAAAGAAAGACCCATCTGTATTCTGCCTGCAAGAGACTCATTTGAGACCTAAAGACACATGCAAATTGAAAGGGAAGGGATGGAAAAGCATTTATCATGCAAATAGAATTGAAAAGAAAGCTGAGGTAGCAATACTTATATCAGACAAAACAGACTTTAAAACAAAGACTGTAACAAGAGGCAAAGAAGGACACTACATAATCATAAAGGGAACAATCCAACAAGAAGACACAACAATTGCAAATATTTATGCACTCAACACGGTAGCAGCCAAATACATAAAGCAGCTAATAACAAATAAAGGAAGTAACTGGTAGTAATACAATAATAGTAGGGAACTTTAACACTCCACTTAAATTCATGGAAAGATCATCTAAACAGAAAATCAGCAAGGAAACAGTGGCTTTGAATTACCCATTGGGCCAGATGGATCTAACAAATATATTCAGAATTTTTCATCTTAAAACAGTGGAACACACATTGTTTTCAAGTGTGCAGGGAACATTCTTCAGAATAGATCACATATTAGGTCACAAAACAAGTCTCAACAAATTAAAAAAGATCAAAGTCATTCCACGTATCTTTTTCTAACTACAAAACTATGAAACTAGAAGTCAACCACAAGAAAAAACTCTGGAAATAGCACACATACATGGAAATTAAATAACATGCTACTAAATAATGAATGAGTCAACCAAGAAATCAAAGAGGAAATCAAAATATACATGGAGACAAATGAAAATGAAAATGCAATGGTCCAAAATCTTTGGGATGCAGCAATAGCTGTTCTAAGAGGGAAGTTTATACTTATACAGGCCTATTTCAAGAAGCTAGAAAACTTTCAAATAAACAATCTAACCTCACACTTACAGGAGCTAAAAAAAGAAAAACAAATGAAACCCAAAACCAGTAGAAGGAGGACATAATAAAGATTAGAGCAGAAATATGCAATATAGAAACTGAAAAAACAATAGAACAGATCAATGAAACCAGAAGCTGGTTCTTTGAAAAGATCTACAAAATTGATAAGCCTTTAGCCAGACTCATAAAAAAGAGATAGAGAAAGAGGACTCATAAACAAAATCAGAAATGAAAGAGAAGAAATAACAACCAACACGACAGAAATACAAAAGAGTATAGGAACATATTATGAAAAATCATATGCCAACAAATCAGACAACCTAGAAGAAACGGATAAATTCCTAGAAACATTTAACCTCTCAAAACTGAATCAAGAAGAAACCAAAAATCTGAACAGACCAATTACCAGTAATGATATTGAATCAATAATAAAAAAACTCCCAACAAACAAAAGTCTAGGACCAGATGGCTTCACAGGCAAATTCTAGCAAACAGTTAAAAAAGAGTTAATACCGGGGCGCCTGGGTGGCTCAGTCGTTAAGTGTCTGCCTTCGGCTCAGGTCATGATCCCAGGGTCCTGGGATTGAGCCCCGCTGTTTCTCCCTCTCCCTCTCCCCCTGCTTGTGATCCTGCTCTCACTATGTCTCTCTCTGTCAAATAGATAAAATCTTTAAAAAAAAAAAAAAAAAAGAGTTAATACCTATTCTTCTCAAACTATTCCAAAAAACAGAAGGGGAAGGAGGACTTCCAAATTCTTTCTATGAGGCAGTCATTACCCTGATACCAAAACCAGAGAAAGACACCACAAAAAAGGAGAACTACAGGCCCATATCTCTGATGAACATAGATGTAAAAGTCCTCAACAAAATACTAGCAAACCAAATCCAACAATACATTAAAAAAAGAAAAATCATTCACCACGATCAAGTGGGATTTATTCCTGGGATACAAGGGGTGGTTCAATATTTGCAAATCAATGAACACAATATGATCACAATTCAATAAGAGAAAGGACAAAAAAAATGATCATTTCAATAGATGTAGAAAAAGCTATGACAAAGTACAGCATCCATTTATGATAAAACCCTCAACAAAATAGGTTTAGAGGGAACATACCTCAAGAGAATAAAGGCCTATATGAAAATCCCACAGCTAACACTATACTCAATGGTGAAAAACTGAGAGCTTTCCCCCTAAGATCAGGAACAAGGAAAGGATATCCACTCTCACCACTTTTATTCAACATATTACCAGAAGTCCTAGCCATAGCAATCAGATAACAAAAAGAAATAAAAGGCATCCAAATTGGTAAGGAATAAGTAAAACTATCACTATTTGCAGATGACATGATACTGTATATAGAAAACCCTAAACACTCCACCAAAAAACTACTAGAACCAATGAATGAATTCAGTAAGATCACAAGATACAAAATCAATAGGGGAATTCATTGCATTTCTATACACTAATAATGAAGTAACAGAAAGAGAAATTAAGAAAACAGTCCCCTTTATAATTGCACCAAAAATAATAAAATACCTAGGAATAAACTTAACCAAGGAGGTGAAAGACCTGTACTTGAAAACTACAAAACATTGATGAGAGAACTGAAGATGACACAAACAAATGGAAAGACATTCCATGCTCATGGACTGGGAGAATAAATATTGTTAAAATGGCCATATTACCCAAAGCAATTTACAGATTTAATGCAATCCCTATCAAAATACCAACAGCATTTTTCACAGAACAAATAATCCTAAAATTTGTATGGGACCACAAAAGACCCTGAATAGCTAAAGCAATCTTGAAAAAGAAGAACAAAACTGGAGTTACCAGAATTCCAGATTTCAAAATATACTACAAAACTATAGTAATCAAAACAGCATGGAACTGGCACAAAAATAAACACACAGATCAACAGAATAGACCAGAGAGTCCAGAAATAAACCCATGATTATATGGGCAATTAATCTTTGACAACAGAGGCAAGAATACTCAATGGGGAAAAGACAGTCTCCTCAACAAATGGTGTTGGGAAAACTGGAGAGCTACATGCAAAAGAAGGAAACTGGACCACGCTATTACACCATACACAAAAACTCAAAATAGTTTAAGGACCTAAATGTAAGACCTAAAACCACAAATATCCTAGGATAGAGCACAGGCAGTAATTTCTCTGATGTAGGCCATAGCAACATTTTTCTAGATATGTCTCCCGAGGGAGGGGAAGTAAGAGCAGAAATAAACTACTGAGACTACATCAAAAGAAAAATCTTCTGTACAGCAAAGGAAACAATCAACAAAACCAAAAGATAATCTACTGAATGGGAGAAGATATTTGCAAATGACATATCTGATAAAGGGTTAGTATACAAAATATATAAAGAACTTATACAACTCAACACCAAAAAACCAAATAGTCCAATTAAAAATGGGCAGAAGGCATGAACAGACATTTCTTCAAAGAAGACACACAGATGGCCAACAGACACATGAAAAGATGCTCAACACCACTCATTATCAGGGAAATGCAAATTAAAACCACAATGAGCTATTGCCTCGCAACTGTCAGAATGGCTAAAATAAAAAAAAACATGATATATAACAAGTATTGGCAAGGATGTGGAGAAAAAGGAGTCCTCAAATACTGTTGGTGGGAATGCAAACTGGCACAGTCACTGTGGAAAACAGTTTGGAGGCTGCTCAAAAAATTAAAAATAAAATTATCATATGATCTAGTAATTTCACTACTGGATATTTACCAGAAGAATATGAAAACACTAATTCAAAAGATATGTGCATCTCTATGTTTACTGAAGCATTATTTACAATAGCCAAATTATGGAAGCAACCCAAGTAACCACTGGTAGATGAATGGACAAAGAAAAAGTGTACATATACAATGGAATATTACTTAGCTATAGAAATGAATGCAATCTTGCATCTGCAACAACATGGATGGATCTCGAGGGTAAATGCTAAGTGAAATAAGTCAGTCAGAGAAAGACAAGTATCATATGATTTCACTCATATATGGAATTTAAGAACCAAAAAAGAAAATGAACAAAGAAAATAGGGACAAACCAAAAAACACTCTTAACTATAGAGAAGAAACTGATGGTTACCAGAGGCATTAAAGGTATTAAGAGTACATTTATCCAGGGGCACCTGGGTGGCTCAGTTGGTTAAGCGACTGCCTTCGGCTCAGGTCATGATCCTAGAGTCCTGGGATCGAGTCCCGTATCGGGCTCCCCGCTCAGCGGGGAGTCTTCTTCTCCCTCTGACCCTCCCCCTCTCATGTGCTCTCTCTCTCTCTCTCTCTCTCAAATAAATAAATAAAATCTTTAAAAAAAAAAGAGTATATTTATCTTGATGAGCAATGAGTAATGTATAGAATTGAATCATTATATTGTACATCTGAAACTAACATAACACTGTAGGTTCATTATGCTGGGGTTAAAAAAAAGATACAGGTACAATGAATTTTTTTTTTTTTTTTAAGCAAATGAGAAGTTTATTTCTCTTTCATGCCAAGTTTGTCCCAATTTATGTTTTGATGGTAAGTACAATGAATTTTTTAATCTCAGTCATCAAAATATACTCCCAGCTGTCAAATTCAACTTTTATCTAAGGCTTTATTCTTTCTATATCTCTCACCCATTTGCATATTTCACTTACTCTCTTTAAGGTACTTTCAAATATCTCTCTATTTTGGCTTCACTCCTGAGGGGCAATTTCATATTTCCAACTACCACATGGATAATTCGGATGGCTGGCCTATCATCAACTCCTATTCTACATTTTAAATGAATTTATGTTTCCTTTAACACAAGTTTTCTTCTATGGTTGCCTTATTCCTATTTCTCCACTTTCTCCACCTACATTTCCTAGTCTCTGTTGCAGATGGATGGAGCCTACAGGTACATAATAAGACTAGCTGTGCACTGTCCCAACCTGGAACAGGCATGCACTATCTAAAGGAGGCAGTCCTCTGTCATGGCACATTATTTGCATGCAGAGATGTGAATGTATTGTGCCTCATGTGATTTTTTAGGTGAATTCAGAAATCCAGATTTTCATGTGAAATTTTTCAATTTTTAAACATTGGTTCAAATTTGTTCATCATTATTTGGGCCACACAAAATGTCTGTGGGCTATATTCTGCTGATGAGACACTTGTTTGCAATCTGGAACTCAATGATCTCTAAGTCTTTGTCAGCAAACAGCACCACATCCATTGGGCAGATGTTCCCACATTGGTCCATAATAACATTATGAAAGTATCTATTTCATTATATCATCACTCTGCTTTAAAAACAAAAATTAAAACAAATAAACAAAAATCCCAGAGCTGCCTGGCCTTTAAACCTCGTACTACACACTCCAAGCAAACTCATCTTCACAAAAATGTGCTGTGTTCATTTGTGTTTGTATATCTTTTCCACTGTGCTTGCCACCATGTGATTATCTATGTCCCTCCTACTTAGCCAAATCATATCAATCCTTAAGGGTCACTCAACTCATTCAAAGCAACCTTTCTTGATCAGTGCAGTCATCACTGGACCACTTTTATTTTGAATCCTTGATGCATTTATAGCAGAGAGCACATTAAGTTGCCTTTAAATACATTATCATGTATTAGTAGTACTATTCCAAGTACATTAGCATTCTCTCTTAACCCAGAATGAGGGCTGAAACAGTTCTTGACTCATGCCATTTTTATATTTCTCAAAGTGCTCAGCACTATTCTTCAGCATTATGTGACAAATTTTCCTGTGTTGTTCAGACTGCTAGTGCATAGGACAATAACTCTAATATTCCACCACAAATGTAGATGGTAATACCCTTTAGAGTGGATAGGTGAGGATGTCATAACTTGAAAGCAGCCTGTGTCTGGTAGAATGATGGATGGGGTGGAAAAAGAGAGTAAGCAGTGGATAGAGGCCAGAGGGGCATCTAGCACATCTTAACATAACTACTTACTTACTATATAAAAAGGGAAGGGGAAAATGTCATGATTATTTAACAGAGAATTTGAATTCCCAAATAAATTATCCTACAAAAAAATTAAACTTGCCTTTTCAAACATTTTTGAGCTGGTTAAAATGAAAAAAAAAATCACATTGCAAAGAAAAATTTGTAGGCTTGTATAGCAAGTTAAGACCACCATATTTATAAAATAAATAAATCCTTCAAATGTTTTGTACAAATTTAAATTTTCAAAAAATAGGTCAAATGTTTACCCTATGTTTGTTTGGTCAACTGAAACACCATTTATCAAACTGATATTAAACTGGACTGCAAACCCTATCCTACAAATGGTACAGGTGTCACTGAGGCTGATATGCACATGTGCGTATTACATACACGGGAAATGGCTAACACTGCTGTGCATACTATTTCCATAAGTAGTTTTACCCTCTAAAAGTCCTTTAGACTATCTTGAATCAAATGGCAAAGAAACAGTGAAGGAAAATGCTTTGACATTTGGTCAAAGAATTTGAAAATGCAAATGCAAAATTTGTAATGGTTTTGGGATTTAAGATGATTGAACATCAGATAAAAGTCAATATTCCTAGGGTGCCTGGGTGGCTCAGTCGTTAAGCGCCTGCCTTCGGCTCAGGTCATGATCCCCGGGTCCTGGGATCGAGCCCCACATCGGGCTCCCTGCTCAGCGGGAGGCCTCCTTCTCCCTCTCCCACTCCCCCTGTTTGTGTTCTGTCTCTCGCTGTGTCTCTCTCTGTCAAATAAATAAATAAAATCTTAAAAAAAAAAGTCAATATTCCTTACAAAATACCTGGATATGGAGAGTATATGCAACATACTCATGTGAGGAGTATAAGAGTAAGGTATATTACAGAACTCTGGCTTCATTAGGTCTATTCCTATTGTTTTATTCTAAGTTTTACCTAGACTTGGATGGAAATTTAATCAAATAATATTATTTTTTTCAGTTCTAATAACCAGCTTTAAGAAGAAGTACAGTGGAAGGGTATAGATCTTTCTGTACTTGTACTTCTATGGCCAATTCAATTTTTATTGTGATGTGATATTGTAATTAACATTATGCTAAAAATAAAATGGACTGCATTATGATTTTGTCCACAGCATTCAAGTACCTTATTGCTAAAATATTCCAAAATGAATCCAGTAAACATTTGCTATTTCCAAATAGCCTGAGAGATGGATCCAACCTTTTTTACCAATGACAAGTAAACTAGGCTCAGAACAGCTGTGTTGAAACCCCACAAACCAAAGCCAGTCATCCAAAAATCTAAAATACTAACATTTTCCATCCAAGATAGAAAAACAAGCATCCAAAGTAAAGAAAACCCCACGATTAATCACATAACCAGTCAACATTCACTTCTGTTATTCAAGCTAATAGTTCTTTGAAGTTTGAAGTTTCTGCCTTTGTCATTTATTGATGGTTCCTAGAGTCACAGATTCAATGTCAAATGGGAGAGTTCCACTGACCCCTTTGCCCAGAAGTAACTTTGGGCAGCTGATTATATTTTTCCATTTAAAAAATGGCAACATTTGTACTAATGCACAATGTTTGATCCTTCTACAGAGCATTTCAACTATGAATGCTAATGCCTGCCCACAGAAATAAACTGGAGTGCTGGAGCTGGATTCAGAATCATTCTGGTGTGTTCTATGTCTTCCATTGCTCAAACAGTACTCTCAAAGCCAGCTTTCCACTCATTAGGCACCAATATGGAATGACATATTTGGGGGATGCTCCAAGCACTCCACTCCTATCAGTCATCTCCCCTACCAGAACTGATCATCAACATCGGAGTCTCTGTGCAATGCTGTGAGTTCCATGTCAGGGTTACATGTATGTCCTTAAAATGACTGGAAGCACATTTATGGAATTGGTACCTATAATCTTGGGTTCCAAAGTCACCATCCACCTTACACCACTGTACTGTGAGGCCTCTAGGGTTCATTATTAGTTCTTGTATGTGTTCTGGTGGTTGAGATGCCATTGTACTATGGTTAAAAATGTAGTCTTTTACTATGTTAAGAACTGAGTTATCTGACTGAGCAGATAAACAAGGCGCATCAACCAGTATGGTCATTTCTGGTAACCTGTCCAACTGAATGCGTGAGGCTTTTTTGGTAAAGCGTCCCAGTTTCCCATTCTGTTTTCACATACCACCAAGACTGGGGATTTCTCCTTGGACTAAGTCCTCTGCAGCGTTAGTCCCATGCTCTATGACTTCTGGAAGTCATCTATTGGCTTAATAGTCTCCTATTCAGTGGTGTCCACCTCTTGTAAAAGAGACACCAATCGTTTATCCTGGAGCTTCTCTTTAAATCACTAAAATGCTATATCAGGACATCCTTTGTGATGTTCTCTCTTGGTTCTCTGGGACAATGAGTTAATCCTTTCTAAGTCATGATCCTTTTCTGAGAATCTTGATGAGAGATTTATAGACTCTATTCCCAGAAAAGTCATAATCCATATCCTGCCTCTGTGCCTCCTGCAAAAGCAGCTCAGGTGCAGCTCCATGGTCCCCTTCACCAGGAGGCATGGCTGGGAGCTGTGCTTGCAGCTTCCTCACGTCCCATCCATCACCGGAAGTAGCTCTTTTGAGGGAGAAATGGACTCTGAAGAAAGCCAAAATTCTTCGTTTGATACATCATGCCTGAGCTGTCTTCAGCGTGACTTTTGCACTTTCTGGACTGTTGACCAGCGTTGTCAACGAGAAAGAGTAAAAAAGACCAATAGTTCTATTTGGCTGCATATGGTACCTCAGCCCGTGGCTGATGGTGCGAATGCCTGGGGGGTAAAGGCCCAGGTCAAATGGTCATTTTATAACAAAGAAGTCAGTGAACCAGGCTGACTAGGTGATTGCCCTAATTTCTAACTCCCAACTCCAAACCCTGTATTCACCTAGCAGTTATTTCATTTTCCTCTCTTCATCTATTTTCTAATTACTCCAGTTCGTTTTGAGAAAGAAAAACTTTTTCTGGTTAAATTATATACAACTTCTAAGGAAGAATATAAGAGAGTTGACCCAGGGGAATTAACACTGAAATGATTTTTATAAGCTTCAACAACATTATGACTCAGGAATGAAGTAATAATTTTAAGTGCTTTGAATGTTTTATGAGAAGAAAATGAGTTAGGTACTGAAGGAAGAGTCCAAGAGTTGTCATTTGGCATCGCATTCCTCACAGCTCATATGTTGCCTAGAGTGGTGACCTATAACTGTGAAGGTTACAAGAAAAAGGCATGGCATGATGTAGAAGATGAAAATGTAGAGGGTATTAGCCCAGGGGATGTGTGGGCTGCATACACTCTGGTTATGTCAGCGTGAGATGATTTAGATCTATGTTTTTTCCTCCATGGGCCTGGGCCCAGGTGGGACCTTTGGTTTCCTCTGACTCTGTTATTGCTTGAGTTTCCAGGACTGCCTATTGGAAGGGAAAGCAAACGTGGAACAGACAGCAAGCCCCATATGCCCTGGGACTAGGCATTTTGTATGCTGTTCATGGTGCTGCTGCCACAGACTCTGACCTTTTTGCCCATCTGGGACTCTGGACCCACCCACCCCTTTCTCAAACTCCCTCATCCTGGTTCACTGTCGTCCTGGACTGTGGAATCTGCCCGGCTTTTTCTTCTCTAGACCCGTTCTCTCCCTGGCTCATTTTGAAAAAAACCCCAGTACAACTTACCACCCTGTCCTTTTTCTTCAGTGATCACATGCGTGAGAGAGAGTTTAGCTAAATGAACTTGCTAACCTTTATTGAATGTTTATTGTGCACCAGGCACTGTTCTAAATGCTTTACTCATATCAACTCATTTAATTCTCATGTTGACTATGTGAGGTCCATATTATTATCCCCATGCAGTAATTTGCTCAAGATAACAAAGATATGAGGGGACAGAGCCAAGATTCAAATCCAGATAGTTTGGCTCCCAAAGGCTGAACTCTTAACCATAACACCATAAGGTCTCTGTAAATAAACACCCAGGTGGTAAAATGGGAAAGCCAGACCAGCAGGTGGAATCATTCAATATTTATCGTATTTGTATTCCGTGCCAGGCTCTTATGCCTGCAATGACAGATCCTAAGTTATACTAGATAACAATTTTACATTCTCTGAGTTCCCAATCTAGTGAACAATAAAATAAAGGACACTGATCATGACTAGAGGGAAATGCAGTCTGATTTACTAAGAGAGCACAGGAGAGAGAGTGAGCAGTCCCAGGACAGAGGATCAGGGAATGCTTCACAGATGAGCCAGAGTTTGATCTGGATCTAAGCATTTATTTGGGTATTAGAAGGGAAGAAAGAAGGCAGCAGTTCTAGGATAGGGACTAACAGAGAGTGTCCAGGGCACACTGTGTACAGGGGCAGTACGTAACTCTGGATAAGAACTAGAATAGGAGCAGAACATAGAGCTGGAGGGCAAGGCTAGAATTTAGAAAACCTCATATGCCAGGTTAAAGAGTTTGTATAAAAACTGAAAGGCGACACACGTCAGAGGTCTTGAGCATGCTTCAGGAGGACTGACTGGGCAGTGGAGCAAGATATCAGTCGGAGCCAGGAGCAACCAGATAGGAGGTAAGGCAGTCTCTTAGTTGGAAGGGCCAGAAGGCAGTGGGCAAGGGGCGGGGGAGTGAACTTGAGAGCCATCTGAGGAGTAGGTACAAAAGTCCTATTGAGTTGGATATGAGAAGTGAGGAAGAGTGAGTTGTTGGAGCTGGTGGGAGTCAGAGTGCCCAGGCCCCTGCCCATGCGTAAGTATCTTTTCTCTTCACCTGATTTCTTAGCACACCTCACCCAACAAACATCAAGGGCAAGGCCTCCACCTCTACTACTCTGCCTTCTGTGACCCTCGGCAGAGGGAGAATGAAGCGGGTCTTGACTGAGATGGCATGTGATCAAACCCCTCTTGGTACCTACAAAACATGATACGTGATTCACAAGTGCATAAAGCACTTACGTAAAATTTGTGAGGCTCTGTTTAGAAATTGCATTAATTCTTAGAGCCACAGTTCTTAAAAAGAGTCAGGGAAACTCCCAAAGTAGGCCAGAGAGCCGCAGCTCAAACAATGATAAGCTGAGTTAATTGTTCACCTAGGCCTCTGTTTTGTTCTGGGATCTCAGGAAGGGAAAAAGATGAAGTACTCAACAGAGAAAAGGGCTTTGAGAATAGGCATGATCTACTGAGCAGCAATGCTGGTTGTGGATATAGAAGGGGATAATGGAAATGGGCCACATACAAGCCATCCCAGCTCAGGCCCAGTTTTTGTGGGATCCTGCAGTTGAAATAGGGGAGCATCTGTAGGGACAAGATCCCTTGAATATCTCTGGGGGACTTTGGGACTCTGGCTTTTTTCTGTGAGAACCTTTTAATGGAAATGTCAATAGCCTTAAAAAAGGTATGGAGATTATCTTGCTTCACTAGTAGTCTTAGGAGACTTGCAGACATGTTGAACCTAGTTTTGGCAAATGATTTCACCTCCTCCCTCCAAAAGGAAGAATAGGACCTAGTGTGATGGATACATGGGGATCTCCACTGACTGAGATTTAATACTTTTTTATTAGTGCTGGCCTGAAGGGGCCAATTGCCCTTGAAATTCTTGTAGTATTTCCCTTCCCTTGAACCCAAAAGAGTGAGATAATGAGACAGAGCTGGATGGCTTAGACCTATCTCTCCTTCCTTGACAACAATTTTTGGCACAGCCATGTGATAATGGATGGCAATTCCAAAGTCACAGAGTTGTTCCCAAAGCATGCCTGGACTCAGTCTGAGGTTGAATGACCTAGACATTCAATCCACTGCCCTATTCATGACTGCAAACTGGAATACCAAATGCTGCTTCCTTCACGTGACTTTGTCACATGCCAATTGATATGCTCAGAGTCTGCTGCTTGCCCAACTATCACTCCTCTTATTCAGATGAAAGCCACAGTGTTAAATGATATACGAGGTATAGTCTCCATTGGTTCCTACCAATGAAACTTCATAAAAGAGACTGTTGTGACTGCCTAAAACCCAAAGTGTTAATTTCACCAATCCTAAGACATCTCCTTTTTCTTCTTTTGGGGTTGTTTGGAGTGTGGTTGTATTAAGTTGTTATCTCTGAATTTATCTAGTATGAGTCAGGTAATGTCCAGCATTATATTTATCCTGATTTCAGTTGATGCCTGATCTTATGATGCAGATGTCAATCATTTTAGAGGTAGGGGCATAAACAAAACTTGGCAGTGACATGGCAGAATCTTCCACTCAAGGGCTGGAATCAAGATTCTCTGAGCTCTGAATTTATCAGGAGGTGGCATGGATAAGAGATGGTAGTAGAGGCCAATGAAACAAGGTTGCCATATCTAGAATGCTAGACCTGGTTAGAAGTGGGCCAATCCTCAGTGAACCCAGAAATCCTTCCTCCTTGACTGATTACTAGAAAACAACTTGTTCCCAATATGTATGAGGTTTACCTTTTGCTCTTTGCACTGCATGAATATTCAACTCAGCCAATAAGGAATTTTGGAGAAACATTTTCATGTGTGATTGTTTGAAATATTTTCACATAGATTAATAAGATGGAAACGTAACTCTTTAGAGGGTCAAAATCCACAGCAACTCAGAGAAGCCATTTTGCATGATTCATACTGGACTTTATTCAAGGCTGTCACAGGTCCCAAAGAATAGCATCCTGGGGCTTATCATGGTTGCATAATAAATCGAGCTGAGTATAATAGGAGAGGTCAAACATCAAAAAGCAAACCCCTTATCTACTACCAAATCTTCTTTAAAAAAATGAATCCCTAGAAAGAGGTCACACTGTTACTTTTGCTATGTTGGGACTCAGGCTTATTCACCAGTAATTGCACCCAGGAGAGATTTCTTAGCCTCTACTTGAAAAGCAGTGACAAGAGGGGAAATAATTCCAGGTGGGAGGTTTTTTCATGGTCCATCAAATCTCATACGTAGGTGTCTTATTTTAAAATAGAAAAGGCTGGCCAGGATGGTTTTGTTTTACTCTCTTGCCTCAACCTTTTTAATACTTACTTGGTTTCATATTTGACAAACAATGATCATGAAACGGCTATTTGCCTGGCAGAGTGCTAAGCATATTTGCCTAGTTTTCGCACTAAATCACTTAACACTAAGAAAAAGACATTCAGATCTTCATTTCAAAGATTAGGAGACTGGATTTCAGAAATATGCAGTGCATCACCCAAGGTCACACAGTGAGGAAATGGCATCTCAGGGACTTGAACATGGTTTTCCCTGAGCCTAGAATTCTTCAGATGGCAAAATGCCATCTCTTTAATATTATATCTGCATTATAAACTCATTTTTATATCTACAATGTTGATGTCCTTACCTGTTTATGTTTAAAACTGCACTTTTTATTTTCAACTTTTGAGAACCTAGAAGCAGAAAATATGTCTCTTGTTTATTGAAACCATGTTAAGTGCATTTAAGGGATAGATCTTGATTTTATAAAATATTATCTGATAATTTCTTATTAGATCAATAAAATTACACAGTAAAGCCATTTTAAATGGAATTTAACAAGCACAGAGTTTATTCTAATACATTTTTTTTTTTAATCTCTAAAATATCAACACAGGTGAAATCCCAGAGTAACTGCATAACACTTTCAGTTGACTCATCTATAATAAGAAGGTAGGTATTTTAATTTTTGTTTTGCCCTTATAACCCATGTCTCTGCAGTTGGTTAGTTTAATTCAAGGCAAGTCTCAGACCAAAACTGAGGCAATTGCTATCCATCATGAGAGGTAATTAATAGATCATTCATTCAAATTACTGAAGATTTTGATTTCCAGTGTTTTCACCTGGTAGATCTTTAGGATGCCAGACCTCACACTCTGTAGGGAAGTAGGTTAACACACTGGTTGTTCACTTTTCCTACAATTCCTAGTCTGGGCTTTCTGTGCTATGAAACTGTCAAGTTTCTGTTTTGCATCTTTCTATTCAAGGAATTCTCATCCGTATTTCTAATTCTTTCCTCTCTGAGGGCTCCCCTCCCGGGCCTCACTGACCCTTTTGTTAGAGGGGGAACAGTGACATTTTCTCTTTTCAGTCAAGTACATAATGGATATCAATTCCTAGAGTCTCCTCACTCATGCAAAGTAGAAAATCAGAGACAATATTCTCCTCCTGTGAAAGTAATCACTTGGGATGGCACAGAACCCCAGAAATCTCCAAATTAAGATGTCTTCCTGGCTGCAGTACATCTGCTCTTCATAATGGCATCTTTGGAAAAGAAGGATCTCTTAGCTGCTCCTCCTAGTGGCAATTTCTAGCCCTGTATTTTCTGCTGGAGCCCTTCTGCCTTAAGGAATTGTTCCAAACTGCATGGGTTTTGAGAAAAGTTGTATTATTTTTAGTTCTACCTTCTGATTTTTTTTTTCTTACTACAGATCCAATTAGTGGTATCTGTGAGACCATGCAACTAATTTGTGGATCCGTTTTTTGAAAGTTTCTTTTTAAAAAAAGTTCTAAAGAATTTCACCAAAAAGTAAACAAAGACATCTCAGTAGCACATATGTAGTTCCTCCCTTATGCCCTTTCCACCATGTTGCAAGGGAGAGCTGAGATCCACTGATTCCCTGGCTGGGTTGAATATTCATTTACTCATGTAACAAACACTAAGTATTTACTTTGTACCAGTCACAGTTCCAAGCATTGAGGAATACAGGATATAAGGAAAGAGAAAAATTCCTGCCTACATCAAACTTATTCTCAAGTAGGAAAGACAGACAATAAAACACATATATAAAATATGTAAGATAATAGATGATAAATCAGGGAGAACATTCTGGATTGTGTGTGGGGTACCATGTTCTTCAGCCCCTCCTCATCCTCAGTCTCTTCAGACAGTGTCTGAATTCCAATTACTGGGTATAATGGACACTGACTTTACTGCCTATATAATATCCTTACTCCCTTGTTCTTTACCAACAGAATTCTGATTTTCTCTGGGCAACCTCATACTAATTTTCCTAGACTCATTTGCAGCTATAGAAGGCAATGTAACTCAGTTCTACTGATGAGATCAAGCAAATGTTCCTGAGCTGGTTGTCTCAGAGACTTTAGAGAAGACTCTCTATTTTCCTTCGGCTTTATTCCTGCCAAGGATGTGGACACGATTTCTGGAGTTGCAGTCACCTTGCAATCAGGAGGCAAGGTCATGTCAGAGATCGCATAGCAGGAAAATGGAACTCAAGCAGCTGTATCAGCCTGGACTACCTGCTTGACTCAGCACCAATGCATCACATGACCCCTGGGGGGCTCCATCCACATTGCGCCCTCTGCATGTGGGGCACACTGGACCCCAATTCTAAAGGCTGCAATAAGTATGAGATTCCTGGGAATTGTGTAATACTGCGGAACTCTGTGTGTGTGTGTGTGTGTGTGTAATAATCCTGTGGTTTATTCACAGTAGTATTACATGCAGCCAAACACAACCTTTAACCCTGATTCACTAGAGGATTAACAGTAGCTGCATTTCCTCTTCTAAACTTTTCTCTGAAGATACAGAGGCACATAACTCAAGTTGAGTCCTAGGACAATTCTAGTATCTTACATGGCAGTTATGCAAAGTGGGCTGTAATAGTCATGGTCAGGATGATTCATCTGTCAAGTTAATTTTCTTGCCAACCCAACACCTTCTAAGAACCCAACTTGTTCAGAGAGGAGAATTAAAGAAAGGAGGAGGTTGAAAGCATTAGACTTTAAGTCAAACAATCAGAACTCTATCTTACATGACACAGGTTCAAGGGGTGGCTGTTCCTCAACCCCATATCCAGGCGCTCACCTGTCAAGACATCTGTCAAGATAATCCTCTGGAATCTAGAATCTGTGTCCATTGTCACTGGATAGATTCAGCCTCATCTGTCTTGCTCAAGCCATTGCATTTGCCTTGCCCTTCATCTCCTTGTCTTCACTTATGTTTCCTCTGAGTAAGTCTCCATATTACCACAGACTTGCCTTCCTCAAAATCGCATTTCCTATCACTTTCTTTCTTTAGAACTTTCTTCAGATAAATGCTGCCTTCTGAATAAAGCCCAGATGCCTTAACTTGGCACGCTGGATTCCTTATGTTATGGCAGCGTTTGACTTTCCAGCTTCAATTCCTGCCACTCACTACATCTTGACAATTTCTGAATACATGGTGCCATTTATAATTTTGTGCCTCTCTTGTTCATGGGTTTTCTTTCTGTAAGAATGTTCCTCTTCCTCTCAACTTTCTGCGATCCCCTTGCTCTTCTGTCAAGGCTTAGCAAATAGAAGTGTCTCTGAAAATTTTCCTGATTTATGCAAACAGTTGGTTATCCCTTCCCCTGCATTCTTCTTCTTTTTTTTAAAAGATTTACTTATTTATTTTAGATAGAGAGAGAATGTGGTAGGGAGGGGTAGAGGGAGAGGGAGAGAGAGTCTTATGCAGACTCCACGCTGAGTGTGGAGGCCCACTCGGGGCTCAATCTCACAACCCTGAGATCACGATATGAGCCACAACTAAGAGTCAGACGCTCAACCGACTGTGCTACCCAAGCACCCCTCCACTGCGTTATTCTTTACACATCACTTGGTACTCTGCATTATTCTTTACCCATCACTTGGTACTACCTCACAACAACACTTACTTTACCCCATTACAATGATCAACTATCATTTGTTTCTATCTGTCTCCCTTTCCATATAATGCATTCTCAAGGGTTCATGTCCTCATCTTATTAATCTTTATATCCTAGGTTTTAGTATAAGTGCTTGGCAAACATAAGATGAGTTTTCTAAACATGAGTTTAATTTTTTTTTTTAATTCAGAATTTAATCTAAGTAATTGTCTCTATCATAAGTGACCTGGTTAAATCAGAGATGAGAATGAAGTAACCAAAAATTCCAAATGCAAAGCTTCTGAATTATTTGGAATCAGAGTCAAAGCCTTGAATTATGTTGAAAATTACTACTCTGAGACCATTAGTAAAATAGAGACTTTGAGCTGCGTTCAGGATGGTATCAGTGCACAACATAACTATCAATAGATATGTGTGGATATATCTTCGTACACCTAACGGCAGAAAATATATCTTAATATATTTTGTTACTAACCAAAGCAATAATATTTTATGAGATTATATTGTACAAGTATACATATTAATTTTCAGTTGGCTGGGGTAAGAACTCCTCTAATTGGATTAGATGGCAGTGGTGTAAACAATACATATTGATATCAAGGGAGCCTATTGTATTTAATGTTGATGGATCCTAACAACAGCAATTCATATATGGTTCCAATAGCAGTAATTAGGAACATTGCTTTTAGGTGCAAACCTATTAATAAATAAAGCTCATTATAAAATGTCATCCAGTGAGCCTATCTTTTCCCCACTGGGAAAAAAAAATACAGCTTAATGCTTATATGTGACATGTCTGAAGGAACTGAGCTAGGAGACAGATGCATAATTACTGTGCTCTGCATTGGAAATTCTCGGGTTGCTATGAGAAAGTGGAGCCAGGAGGGCCCAGCTTGCACAAAATTTTGTACCAGGTAGTGGCATTCCTCCATCCTCTCCCTCTCTGTCTCTGTCTCTCTCCTTCTCTCTCCCTCTCTCTCCCAAATGGACAGTTTGTTTGTGCCCACAGTATCTGAATGGGCCATTATACTGTGTGTACTTTACTTTAAAACACATCAGTATAAGCTGTGTGGTACATATGTGGGTGAGAGAATTAACTTTGCACCAAAGTAACTGTTTAACACTTGATAGATCTCATTCAAGTCCACATTCCAAAGGTAGTTCCTGAGCATTTTAAAGATCCTAATCAGGAGTCTACATTTCAAAGGAGGCTCAAACTGGCACTTCAATATCACCATCTAAATCTGCACTAGCCTCTTGCTATTTAGTGTAGTTCAGAGACCACTAACAGGCATTATCTACGAGCTTGTTAGAATGTAGAATCTCAGGCCCTCAACCCAGACATAATGAATCAGAGTCTGCATTTTAGCCCGACTCCCAGTGGATTCTGTGAGCATTTAATGTGAGAATCACTGCACTAGGCAATTTGTTAATTAGCGTATGAAATGTTAGAAATAATTTTTGCACTGGTGAAATGAGTAATGACCAAACATGTGGGTCGTTAGAAATACTGTACAGGGTACCTCTGCTCTTGCCGGAATCTGGGCAGCCCAGTAGTTTTTTGGGTGGCACTCCAAAATGAATCTAGGACTCATTTGGTCTTGTGTCTCCCCACTTAACAGAAAACTCTGGCATCTGCTCTGTGAGTTTAGCTGGCCCTGTTGTCAAAATATTGTCACATTTACTTGGGAATAAAACTTTCACAAAAGGTGCTTGTCATTGTCTACCAGGACAGAGAATGAGGATGTCATGTGATTGCTTTTGTACTTGCTTGTTTGTATGTATTTGTTGGTTTGGAAACCTCCTGGGAGTTTGCTGGATATTATCTGAAACCGGCCCTTAAAAGCACAGGGCAGGGAGGGACAAAGAGGCAGGCCACTCCAGATGAGGTAGGTGGCAGATTTAAAAATCAAGGGAACTATGCAGCCCGTTTTAGGCAGCCGCAAGACAAGTAGATCTCTGCACTCACTGGCCAAATCTTAAAGCTTTATTATAGAGGCCTTAATTGGGTTTAATCACGCCCAGATGGTCTCAACACCACCTCCCCACCTGAAGGCTACCCTTGGGGCAGCTTCTGAGAGTGAGAAATGCCAACAGAATTAGCCCCCCCTCCCCCCAAGCAGAAGGCACATTCCAAGGACAGGGGAGGGTGGAGCCTCTGATTGCCAGGGACAGACAGCTCAAAGGACAACTGGTGGTCACATGCTCTCAATGACCACCCACAACAGAGTTTATAAGTTTGTATGTCCAAGACTTCTTACATTATAACATTATAACGTGCCACCTGGTAGGGAGCACACTTACAATCCTAATAACCCTGCCATCTTGATATTGGCACCTACTGTCTCTTCATTTTGTCTGAAATCCTCCTGATTCTCAGTATGATGAATCTTTTTTTTTCTTAAACTGTAGCTTTTTGTATTATGTTCTAACTCTAGATCCTATTTAAACCTTTTCTTTTAGCTGAAGATCTCTGACACCACTTCAGCAGAAGGGAGGGTGATGCCTCGTTATTGTCAGGTGGCTATAGAAACCCAGTTCCCTAGTCTTTGTTGACATTTGGATAGGAGTCTTAATTACTGCTTGGCAGGGTGGGAGTTCCAATACCCCATATGGTTTCTACTGACAGTGCACTGCTGGTAGTCTCATTACTACTGGGTGATTATGAAAGTCTTGTCTCTCCACTGGCCTCTTCTGACTCCACCTAAGCAGGGAGGGGGGAGGGGCACCTCATTACTGTGTGTGTGGGAGGAGGTGGGAGGGTGGAAGTGTAGGTTTCCTGCTTGGTCTCCACTGTGGATAAACACTGGTGATTGTTGCTTCCAGACTCCTAACAAGTTCACTACAATAAAACTGATTCTAAATAGGAAAGTTGAATTCTCCAAATGAGAGGAGACATCTGAAATCTTTGAGAAATCAAATCTAGTGGAAAATGCAAGGGGAAATATTCCTTATGATTTTGTTCTGGAAACTTTGCCTTTTCTGCCAATCCTTCCTTAATGTGTTTATTTTGCATTCCCCTGTCTCCTCTATTACATGCTTTGTTTATGTGGGTGCTTCTGCATTGAAGACTAAGCAATTGTATCCTTAGAGTGGAAGTTGTAGCAGCTTCACAGAAACATTTTGATCTCTCTGAAAGAAATTGCTTTTGCAATGCTCTATCTGCACGCTGTTCTCTCCCTGCATTCCAGTTAAGATACAACTTTATATGGGTGAGTACATCTCTGGAAAAATTCTCTTCTGCCAATTTCCCCAGGCCAGAAATCTCAGTTGCAGAAAGCTCGTGGTACATTATTCTTAAAGAAAATAATAATTTTTATAAGAAAGTTCAGGTCTTGACCACATATTGTCAACATGTCAAAAATTTTTAAAAATTATCAACTTACTTTATTTTCCTTCTGCTTAATGTCAATTAAGTTTATTGATTGATACTGTTTACAAAAATTACACATCTGGGCTCTGGATGGAGAGGATTTCTGACCAAAGCTTCCCCTTATCTCATGGGCAGTTCTCACAGTGCAGAATCAGATTCAAGAGGCAGCAAAGGAGCTTAGACTCTAAGATGCATCAATGTTTTAAGGGAAATGTCAGAAACTATTGATATTCAGATTCTAGGACAAAACAAAACAAAACAAAACAAAACAAAAAAACCCAACTCAATCCAGAAAATAGATCCAAGCATGAAGGATTTGAAAAAGCTACAAATGCAAGTATATGAAAAAAAAAAAAAGGTTATTTTGCTGAGGAGATATGACAAAGTGTGAGACTATTGTCCACTTGAGGCACTAATATTCTTTCCGAACCTTGGTAAGACTTAATTGTGGTCAGTATTGCATCTCCCTATTCTAGAAGCAGTATTTATCTGAATATTACAGATAATATCAATTTCTGCCATGTCATCTGGATTTAGCTAGGATTTAGCTTGTGAAAAGCAAAGGGAGAGAAATGGAGAACAGCAGCTTCTGAAGACCTGTCATCGAGAAGTGAAGAGAAATTTAGAAAAAAGCTCCACGTTCTCCTGTTAAAATTCAGCTTTGTCTTTTTACTAGTATTTTCTTATTATGCTCCTTTATCTCTCCAGCCATCTTCTCCCCCCACCCCTTTTCGTTCTATTTCGAAGAGGTTGCTGGTTGTGTGAAAAAGAAGGGAGAAGAGACCATTACTGAAGATTCTCGGCCTTCCCAACTTTGGTTCATGCCATGTTCCTCTGGAAGCAATTTCCCTCCTAAATATTTAAACTCTTCTGCTGTATTAATACATTGTATTAACTGTCCCCTGCTTTTCCCTGCTCTTCCATTCCCAAATACCCTGCATATACACCCCTGCCTGGATCACTTCAAAATCAAATGGTTCGGGCGCCTGGGTGGCTCAGTTGGTTGAGCGACTGCCTTCGGCTCAGGTCATGATCCTGGAGTCCCGGGATCGAGTCCCGCATCGGGCTCCCTGCTCGGCAGGGAGCCTGCTTCTCCCTCTGACCCTCCCCCCTTTCATGTGCTCTCTCTCTCTCATTCTCTCTGTCTCAAACAAATAAATAAAATCTTTAAAAAAAAAAAAAAAATCAAATGGTTCTCCCTGGGGTTGTACATGAGTAGCACATACTTAGGATCAGAATGCTGATGAAGAATTTTAATATTCAGGGTCTATGTTCATAAGGAGCTAAAAATGTTCACTTTTTTGTCTTTGTGCTTGAAATCTAACTATTTTAAGAGTAGCTTTAGATGTTGGTATCTTTTTGTGAATTTTACTTGACACTGAATAAACCTTCAGTTGTGGTTTTAACACTCATTCTTTGCTTCTAGAATTTCTGTTTCCATTTTACTGTGGATTATTGCTTCTGTCCCATTTTCTAGATTTCCCTATAGTACTGCCAGTTATCCATAGGCTTAATCTCCACTGTCTGTCTATCATGTTTATTATCTATCTCACTGTTTGCATGGTTTTTACATGATTCTTAGAGAGTTCCATAAGTTCTTCGTTTACATATTAAGATGAGTGAGCACAGGATGGGGCTATTATGAATAGCCCCAGCCAAATTTGTTTTGTAGTGGAAACATGTGATCAGACCTCGCTTAAGTGAGGTGAGAGCTTCTCTGACTTGAATATGGTGAATTTCTTTCTGTGCATTATGAAGCAGATGGTTAATGAAAACTCTAAGCCCCAAACTACTTTGTTCTCACTGCCCTTCCCTGTCTCTTCGGCTCCTATCACCTTGACACGCAAGTGTGCAGGGGGCCACCCTCCTCTTGAGATGTGCAGTAGAAGGGGATGGAAAGGGGCAGTATCTGTCTCTGGATGCCTCAAAGCATACGCATTTGGGTCTTGTTTATATTTGGGGCCAGAACCATATTTTTAAGGAATGCTGTTAGGTTGAAGTGGTCTATCATTTTCCTGTATGACTCAGCTGTTCAGTTTCAGGCGTCCAAGCCTGTGTCAGAAGCCAAAGCTGATGTTTCCCAATACAATGGCGATATAGTTAATAGACATAGTTAACAGAAATGGTGATAGAGTTAATAGAAATACCCAGATCTCTTTTTCTTCAAAACATTTATTTCCATCTGTAATACTAGGTTATCATTTGCTTCTCTGCCTATTGTCTTTCTCTATTTTAATAAACTCCCTGTGAGCAGGGAATTTGATAGCTTTGGTCACTGCTGGATTCTTTTTTTTTTTTTTTTTTTTAAGATTTTATTTATTTGACAGAGAGAGACACAGTGAGAGAGGGAACACAAGCAGGGGGAGTGGGAGAGGGAGAAGCAGGCTTCCCGCGGAGCAGGGAGCCTGATGCGGGGCTCGATCCCAGGACCCTGGGATCATGACCTGAGCCGAAGGCAGACGCTTAACGACTGAGCCACCCAGGTGCCCCGGTCACTGCTGGATTCTTAGTGCCTGGCACACAGAAGGTAGCCAGTAGATGTTTGTCAAAAGGAAGTAAGGACATAACCATAAATTGGAGAAGACAAAGGTGATTATCAGTCTCTCTTTACTTCCTTGACTCTATATTTCCAATATATAAGTGTCTAAAGTTGGGGATGAATGGTTTAGGAAGGGAAGGTAGATGGTTTATTATAGAACATATTGGGTTTCAGGTGCCCAAAAAACATGTTCATGGAGATGTCAACTGCAAATGTAGACTGAAAAGCTGAAGCTAAAGGGACACTTTTGTGCTGAAGGAGAGACTGAAGATTCAACAGCATCTACGTAGTATCTGGTGCAGGAAAAACACTAGGCAGATTTTATAGCATGAAATAATCAGTGTACTGAAGACTGAATCCTTGGCACACTAATGCGGAACTTAAAGAAAAATATTTTTTACATAATTATGGCCTTCTAAGCAAAGAACACTAAGTAAAAAGGACAAACATGGATGTGACACAGTGATTGAATAGAGATCTCCATAGATAGAGATTTATCTTCAGGAGTATTGTTTTTATATTTCAAAAGGGTATAAAATCCCTGGGGCCATCTGTTTATAATTAAAAGGATTGTAAAACAGTAGGGAGCAAAGATATGTCTTAGTCTTTCTGGAAGGAGAGTGGTAGCTTAGTGGTAGTTCTTATATGAGCTCCCAGATTCAAAATTTTGGGATTCTTCTCTATAGTGCCAAAGAAAAAAATTACGTGTGCATGCAGGGTTACATCTGGCTCCCATTGTATCACCTTGAAGAGAGATACTGGGGTGTGGGGAACCAGCACATTTGTTGCTGTAACATAATAATACCATGCCTTTGATCCAAAAACCTAATGTTTGATTTCAGGAAAAAATAACTAAATATACCTCTTTTTTTTTTTTTTTTAAAGATTTTTTATTTATTTGACAGAGAGAGAGACAGCGAGAGGAGGAACACAAGCAGGGGGAGCGGGAGAGGGAGAGCAGGCTTCCCGCAGAGCAAGGAGCCCGATGCGGGGCTCAATCCCAGGACCCTGGGACCATGACCTGAGCCGAAGGCAGATGCTTAACGACTGAGCCACCCAGGCGCCCCTAACTAAATATACCTCTTAAAAACATTCATTGACTAATAGTTACAGGCCATTAAGAGAAAAAAAAAAACATGCATACGATTGAGAACTGGGAGAAGATGGTATTTTAGAAGATAACTGGGTTTTCAAGTATTTGAGCTCTCAGGTAGAAGATAGATTTAATCTAATCTTAACCTAGATCATAGAGGGCTGTGTAAAGGTCAGTTGTTGCATATCACTGGGAAGCAAGTTCTGGTACAAAAAGGGAAAGCATTTTTATCAAATTTTTCAGTAATGGACCATGATCCCTTAGAATTCGAGAAGTAGTATGTTGTTGTAATGAAAAGAATACTGGGTCAGGATTAAATTCCTGGGATTTTTTAAATACTCATAGCCATGTTTTTTTCAGGCATGTTATCATATTTGAATCTCTGTTTTTTCATCTTTCATCTATTTAACAGTCCTGGCCATAAAGATGCACCATGTGAAAGTACTGATGTACAAATGAATCTGAAATAAATTACCCTGAACTAAAGTATAAAAACAGAGACTAGGTGGCCACTTCTCAAGCCATCTTTGATGTCTGATATTCTGATGACTCCAACCCCAGCTGTCTGAGTGCAACCTTATGGGGGACACCAGTTGGGACCACTCAACGGAGTCCAGTCAACCTACAGAACCATGAGAGACAATAATACCTTGTTTCAAATTGAGGGGTAGTGCTATATACAGATAGAGAGATAGATAGATTTTCCAAATAAAGATAATGGAGGCTAGTAGGTAAAGTGCTTTGCTCATGGACATTTAGCTGGTTGGTGGCAGAATCCAGATTCTTCAGTCTCTGTCCACTCACCATTAGATCATTCTGTCTTGGGAGACCCCTCTGTAGTAAATACAGCAGCATTTGTTTGTCTAGTTTTACAATGTGTGAATTAAGGCAGAATATAATTATGTATGAGTGATTTAATTGAGGTCAAAAAGGTAATTTAAAACATAACCCCAGGCACTGCTAAGGCCCTTTATCATCTCTGCAATTCTACTCCTGGGCATATAATGCAAAAATAATGAAAACATACCTCCACATAAAAATTTGTACATACATGTCGATGGCACCATTCATGATAGCCAAAAAGTAAAAACAACCCAAATGTCCACCACTGATGAATGGATAAACAAACTGGTATTTCCATGCAATGGAATATTAGTCAGCAATAAAAAGTAATAAAATAGCAATATATTCTACAACATGGGCTAGTTTTGAAAACATTACATTAAATGTTAAGAAGGTCACATATTGTATGATTCCATACAAATCCGTACAGTCAGAAAGTAGATTAGTGGTTGCTTAGGGCTGGGGTGTAGTGGGAGAATAAGAATGGCTAATAAAGGATATGGGGTTTCCTTTTACAGTGATGAAAATGTTATAAAATGGATTGCGGTGATGAATGTGCAACTGTGTGAGTATACTGTTGGGAAATGTCATCAAAAAGACATGACTGCTGACTGACCCATGAGCTGGATCTGGGCACTTAGAGGCTCTCACCCCCACCCCTGTCCTGGAATGTGGGTTCTGCTTGCCTTTCCTGCTTCCAGGGGCTGCTCCAAAGACATAGCCTTGAGATGGTGATGTTGTGTTGAAAACACCTACATGGTATATGTGACTGAGCCTAGTTAGGGCTTCTTTACAAATTTTTAAGATTTGGAGGGGGTACAGGGATCCATTCGTCTTGCTATAGCCCCAAATAAGCCTTGCATGTAAGTTCCCTTTGCTTATTAAAACTGCTACCTATCAATCTGGAGGGGCCTGCCTCTTTCTTTAGTTTCTTCCTGTCTTCCATTTTTGGGGGCCAGTTTCAGATCACACCTTGGAAGCTCCCGAGAGGACTGCAAACCAACATATACCATTGAGTTATACTCTTGAAATGGGTCAATTTTATGGTATGTGAACTACACCTCAAGAAAGCCATTATGAGAGAGACTGAGAAAGACAAAGGAAAAAGAAGGAGACAGCTCTTCATCTTGACCAAGGAAACCAGGATTGAATTTCAAAAGGGCCCATTCTATAATACTGAAATATGTCAGCTGAGTAATTCCATTAAAGTGAGATGCAAATGAGTTAAGGTTGTGATTTATTCCTGAAGTGAGTCAGATTTGCCTGAAGCAGTATTTTCTAAAGTGTGGTAAGCCTTCTCTTGATGGCAAGCATGATGATATTAAGGAGTCCCCAGATTTTAATTACCATGAGATTAATTTGTTGATGCTGATATTCCATTTGTGGTGGTAATATAAAGTTTTCTTTGGAAACATATTAATTTTAGATAAAATAAATTAATCTAAAGAAACAAAAATATAGAAAAAATGGTACAGTTGGAATGAGGATATGGTATAATATTACGAAGATGGTTCATGAACAGTTCACTTTTGGGAAACTCTAATCTAAACTTCTCCCAACGCTCAGATTATTCTCTAAACTTCTTCAGCATTAGTGAGCTTTTGGTTATCTAAAGGGAGGATTAGGTGTGTGGGGGCATATGGCTTGAGGTCACCTGTTCTCAAACCAGGGGGCACATGGCTTAAAATGGCAAATCAAAAGTGGCTCACTTCTGTATAAAAGACCATATCTCATGTTTGATTCAGTGATATAGTGAAAAAAAAATAAGGGTTGTTAGGTCAAGGAATTTGGATTTGAATATTTGCTGTGTGATTTGTTAAACTTTGGGCACATCACAGTATCTCTGAGTCTGTATTTTATGTGTGAAATGGAAATACTAGGACTTATTTTAATAGCATGGTTGTAAGGATTAACTAAAACAATGTAAGTGACATATCTTACCCTACATAAAGTAGATAATTAAAGACTAGTTTCCTTCCTTTCATTTTAGGTTGTACAACCGCATTCCATGGAACAGAGTGGAAAGCTAATTGGCTGTGTCATTCTGTCAAGAAGATACATGTTAAGGCTCTTGTAGGGCTGAAGGTTGAGCCCCTCTGGTCTTTCCTAGTCAAGTACAGTTATTGGTCAGTCACACTCCAAGGGCAATTAACACATTCTCTATTCACTTCCTTTCAAAAGATTTCTCTATTGAACTGTGCTATTGTGATTACTATTCTGGATTCTTTGGTTGTTATGCAGAATGTGTGTGTGTGTGTGTGTGTGTGTGTGTGTGTGTGTGTGTGTGTGGTGACTGCATCTTCTTTGCACATAGACTGGAAGATCATCCAGGGAAATCCTTTGGGTACCTAGATACTTCCTACTAGAGGAAACTGATCACCAAGAGCCTGGTAGTTTAGTTTACTTAGAGATGGAGTAGAAATTATTTCCCCTTAAGTACCATTGTATCTTTCACAGAAATTACATAATTGGGTCTTTATTCAGTATGCAATATGAGGAGATAAGTAGAACATGGGCTTTGCAGTTTTACGTACTTGCATGTACCTGTTCATTTGCTCTCTTAGTCTCTGAGTTCTCTTTGATAAAAAAAGATGAAAGAAAGGAAGAGAGGGGGAGTGGGAGGGAGAAAAGAAGGAAAGAAAGAGAGGAAGGAGAATAGGGAGGGAGGGAAGAAGGAATGAATGAATGAAGGGAAGGAAGGAATGAGGAAGATTTATATATGTATTTTTTTTTATTATATCTTTTCTACCAAGATGTTGTGAGAATAAACAAAAATGAGGTAATTTGGAAGAGAATTAGAGTAGTCACTTTTGTTCCCTCTATTCTTACCTCCTCTTCTGACTCAATTTTGGAGTTTAAAAGCATTTGTCAAGTAACTAATCTATTTAGATATGATAGGTAGAGATTACAAAAGCCATAAGGGTATGGTTCTTATCATTAAAAACAACTACCACTTAGATAAGACAAAACATACTTCACATAAATTAGATTGGATTGTGGAGCAATGGTCAGGAACTATACGTAAAAGCTATAAAAATCCTTATAAATATCACTGGGAAGCTTCCACTGAGAGAGTCCCCTTTCTCTTATATCACCTCGTTACAGTGACATTTCAGTCAATATATTTTTGACTTGATGAATGAATGGCTTTGTCCTCAGGCAGTGAATACTATTTCACTAGCAAACTTGTCATACTTAGAGAAACACCAAGATGGGGCCACATTTATTATTGTCACTTTACAGATGAGGGAATTAAGGCTCACTGAGGTAGAGTAACATACCCAAAGTCATATAACTAGGGAGGGAGCCCTCAGACTCTGCTCTATCCAATCCTAGAGACTAGTCCTTGTCACCATGTGTCACAGCCTCTCCAGGTCTTGAAGAGACTAGGAGAGTAGGTTGTTTGGCAGAGAGCATGTGTGAAGGGCATTCTGTTGGTTTCTAGAAATGACACGATAAAAGCCTTAGGAGGCTCTGAAGGAAGAGACATCAGACAACTTGGCACATTTAGAGCAGAGGCACGGGCTAACTAAGGTAGCTCCTGGAGCACTTTGGGGATGTTACTGATTCCAGATTTACAAGAGCAAAGCACAGGTTTTAAAGAGCACAGCCTGAGTGCTTGGTTCTGAAATAGTGAACTTGCCTTTGTTTCTTGTGTTGAGCAGACAAAAATGACCCCGCCATCAGCTTCCTTTTTCTAACTCTTATTAAAAACTCTGCAATCACAGCAGTGTGGGTTAATATTCCTGCCCACATGTACATGGAGACCAACGCTTTCCATTTGTTTGTGGAAAGGCCATCATGATGTGAGGTAAAAAAAATGCTAATAGACTTTGTCTTTTGAAGAGAATGAGCTCAGTTTCTGTGAAACCATCCATTATATCTTCAGTGTCATTTTCAGCATAATGCAGAGAATGCATGATTTTTACTGCTTTTTAAACTTTTGCAAGACGGATACTATTTAAAAAATATTGTGATCAAAGTGCACGTAGGGAAGCGTGGTGTTTGGGTTCTGCATGGTGAATGGTGTGGGCATGTGGGGGTTCTTCCTTTAATTCAAAGCTGGTCCAGGCAAAGTGATACTTTGGATACATGTAAGTTTGTCTTTGGGGCATCTCTTTCTCTCCTTTTTGTGAGCCTCTCTCTCCTACCTCCTGGAATCCTATTCCTTCATGAAATTGCTCCAGAAGCTTACTCTCTTGGATTTAATCCATACATCAAACACTGTCCTCTGACACCAATTCCCAGAGCTAGAGGTTCAGTTTTGTAGGAACAAGAGTAGTAAAAAAAAAAAAAGTCCTTTTCTCTCGTCTCAAGTGGAGCAAGCATATCTCAGACTTTGACACTTAAAGCAGGGGCCAGGGACCAACAGCATAAGCACTGCCTGGGTATTTGTAAGAAATGCAGAAATCTGGGCTCCATTTGAACTGACTGAATCAGAATCTGCCTTTTAACAAGATTCTCAGGTGATAAAGGCTGGGGAAAGTTCTGCTCTGGAAACCCACTGCCTTCCATGGAGAGAAAATGCAGGTTGGGATTTCCTAAGTATCATGTCCCAGCAAAGTATACTAACCCCATATGATCTTAACACATACTAGAGTGTGAGCTCGATTTGCTCAGGTTCCTTTGGGAAATCTCTGGGTTAAATTAAACAGGTAGTGATAATCATAAAAATACTAACATTACTAGTACTGCCACCAGCTGCCATGTTTGAGTACTTACCGTATCAAGATACACTTGAGAAGTTTTCTTATTTAATTTTCACCATGACTGTATGAGGTAAGTACAGTTAAGTGTCTCTGCTTCATGTGTGGAGAAACCTAACTTTGTGATATTAAGACCACACAGGGAGTGAATTAGAGATTCGGTTGAAACCCAGGTCATCTGGCTCCAAAACCTAAAGCAGTATTTTGACCACACTGGAAGTTCTTAGAAACTTTAGAATTCTGATCTGCTTTAGGAATCTTCAAACCAGAAATACAATAGTTAAGGTTTCTCAAGTGAATTGGACACAGAACCCCTTCTGAAGTGATGGAACAAGTCTCCAGAATAGACTCTACAGAACATCTGGGAGCCGTCTCCTCTGGTCATAGCTTTACAGATGATGATAGACATAGGGAACATGGTGGGGCAGACCACTGGGCACTTTGCATGTAACTCTGAGGCACTGAAAGGCCTAAAATTCTCTGGCAGCTCTGTGATTAGTATGAAGCTGTTGCTACTACATTCATTTTGTGTAACCACTGAAGAATGTTTTATGTTAAGCCTTCATCTTCACCTCTTTGTCAAGTCTCCAGTAAGCAGCAGACCTTAGATTTTTTTTCTGAACATAGTGATGAGCCAAAATGGGCTTTTCTCAAGCTCAAATTTTATTTCAAGTTTCATTCTTTAAGCTTCAAAATTGGTATAACTTTTGCTTTCTGCTCTGGGCTGTCTATTCTGTTTGCTCTTCCAGATTCACTTGCTAATCTCCTCCTCCTTTCTCTGAGCCCCCCTAGCCACCCTCTACGGATGGCACTACTAGGCTGCCCTTGCCCTCCGGCTTATGGTTGGATTCAGCCAAGGGGTAATGATATGTCAGAGTGCAGAGGGATAGAGAGGTCAGGTTACTTATTTACATAGCTATCTGCCTGCTGGACTACATCTTCAGTGCATCCTTGCTACCAACTGTCCCACCTCCAGCTGGGGGTTCTTTCTTACGGCTGCAGATTATCCCAGGCTCCCTCTGGTCCAAGGGTGAGAATGGACCCCTCCTGTTAGGGTGCTTCACTGCCCCTTGTTGGTTCCCCTTCATTTTACCCATTCATCTGTAACTAGTCCTTTATTAGACTCTGCTCATCTTCACCATTTGATCACGCCATTTATTTCCTACTTGGATCTTGAGTGATGTATAAATCAACATATAATCAGGTCTATTTAAATTAAAATGTTATTTAAATTATTCTCTTATTACATTGTGTTACTTCTTTCTCATATATTCCCCTATTTCCTGAATCTTGAGATAAAATAAGTGTTCCAGAAAATGTGCCATGTTTCTCCACTGATTTCTTTCAGGTATTTCCAAGGGTATTATGGGTACTCCAGATGGGGGATGATGTGAAGCTGATATGAGTGTTCACACCTGAGAGACATGAATAGAACAAAAAGCAGAGACCTGAGGCACTAATTTCTTCTAATCAGAGAAATGGAGGAACATGATATGGGTCACTGTCTTGGATGAGAACCCTTGCGAATCATTGCAGTAGGGTGAGGAACCTGGGAGAGCTGGTGGGGAAAGGGAGAATGCTAACAAGAAGACTGCTACAGAGAAAAACAAAACAAAACAAAATTCCTGCCCTGGAAAGTGCCTGTGGCCTCAAACAGGAGTGAGAATGTGGGGACGTAAGGCATAAGATGTTGAGGGCTGTGAGAAGAGCCTTCTCTCAAGTACCAGGGGCACACAGAGAGGTGTGATTCGAGGTAGTGACTGAGCTTGGTGTACTAAATAAAGACCCTGGGAGATGGTGGGTGGACTCTCTGCCTTGTCAATAAGGGTGACTGCCAGGACAGAAGTTTTGATCTGGATGCAAAGAAAATGAGAAAAGGGGGAGCTAGAGTTTCTTAAACAGAGTAGTCTCATTTTTATCCTCTTAAATATTTTTTTTTCCCTTTCATTTTATACTTGAGGAAAGTGAGGCTGGAAATTGACTAGCAGGAGGTCACAAAACTAGTTAAGTATCAGAGCTAGACTCAACCCAAATCTGGAGCCAGCTGTCCCAAGCATCCTCCTCCTAAGGCCCAGAGAAGGTCACTTCCCTGCCACATTGTGGACATAGGGTTGGAGGGGCAATAATTCAGACAATTAAGAAAAACTGATTCATATACCCAAAGCCTGAAGGAAGAGTTCTATGAACTGGAAAGAGGAAAAATTGAGGAACTCCCTGAAAGAGATGGTTTTAAGCTTGCCATCTGTGGCCAATGAGTGAGTAAGGTGAAAGCCCGTATTTTAAAACTTACATTAACCATATGTATAATGCAGTTAGACCCCACTGCCCCCTCCCACTCCAATAAATCTCAGTTGAATATCAGAATGCATTTAAAGTACCAGACCACAAAATGACTACATTGAGAAAACTGATCCCAAATTTACTGTGCATGAAAATCACCCAGGAGCAACAGTTAAAACACAGACTACTAGGCCCCACCAGATTTAATAGGTCTGGACTGGAACCCAGGAATCTGCATTATAACAAGCACTCAGGTGACTTTGATGGAGATTGATCATCTGCTTTAAGTACGGGCTTTGAAACAGTTTGACTTGAAATCTGACCTAGGAAGTGATCTAAGTAGGAAAACAAGGATATATGGCAGATATGTACATGAAACAAGTCATTTAGGATTGATTAATACAACTCTGTACTTTTTTTCATCTATTTTTCTATCTGCTTAGTTTCCACATCATCGTCCCCTCACTCTTAGACAATTTAATAGACTGTTTTATTGAAGTTCCTAAAAATATTCTTCTTTTTACCCACTACTTCATCTAATCTGATACATCCTAAAAGGTAATTTTTCCATACCCATTTTATGATGCTGTTCTTTTCCACAAAACTTCAAGTTTTCTTAATAATTAAGCAATAAAGGCCAGTCTCCTTGCTGTGACATTTAAAGTTCTCTATAATCTAGCCCCTCCTTAACTTCCAGGATAATCTCCTACATCCTGCATAGAATAAGCTTGTTTCTTCTTCTTTACCAAGTTTACTCTGAGCAGCCATTCTTCCATGTGCTTGCTAATACTCTATGAGAAACAAAACTCCTCATTCCTTCTACCTGGAGGTAGGGAGGGGGAGGTGTGAGGACTAGGCAGTGGGAGGCTGGGAAAAGGTTAACAATCAGCTCCCTTTGGGGAAAAAAGGTCCTGATTTTTAGCATTTCAATTTCCATGGTGTAAATAATCCCATTGGGGCTGATTTCAAGCTACCAATGTGATAGCACGGCAAGTAAGGCCTGGAAGCACTGTGCACAGTTGGCCCCCTGTGTTAGGCCTGTTTAAGCGAACCAGAGCCTACCCGTGGGACTAGAGGTTACTCCCTTCTCATTCCACATATCCCAGTCATGTCTGACTGTAGGGGAAACTACACATCTCTTTCACAATGGTTGGAGGGCTGACTAGTCTACGTGCAAAATTAGTTCTGCGCCAGTCTTGGCTGGTTTCTGACCTGACAGCCTCTGTCCTGGGCAGTACTCAGTGTCCTGCTGCTGAAATCTAGTTGGTGAATTTTGCACAGTCTACACTCTTGGTACTTTCAAGGCCCTGCGCCCCTTCCCCGTCAGCTAACTTGCTTTCCCTCAGCTCTTGCTGGGGCTACAGGCTCTGTGTCATGGTCTACTTGGCTCTTGGCTCATGCTGGGCTCCCATAATTGCTTCCCCACTGCCAGCCTGTGGTTCCCACCTCAACTGTCTTCCAAGTACTGACTGGGTGCAAGCAGAGACTTCCGGATCCCCAGTCCAGGCTGCTGAGGAAACCCTGGGGCGTTATCAATGACCTTCTCTCTGTGTAGTCTCATCCTTTCTTTCTTTTCTGCCATCTAGATAGAGTCATGCTAGTCACGGAGATTGTCTAAGAGAACTGCAAAGGTCCCCAGTCTTCATTAGGAAGATCGAGGAGTGAGTTCCAGGGCCCTGGGGTTCCCTGACCTGTTTGCTTGTTTCTAAAACCACCAGAGCATTCTTTACCCTGGGTTTCAGCCTAGAGTGGTTAGCAGGGTATAGCGATTCTCCTCTCTGTCCTTCCCTATTCTGTCTCCCCTGACTTTTCTTTTCCTTGCCAAAGGGCTCCTATTTCCATTTCCTTTTTGAAAAGTCACTTTTCTTATATACTGGGTTCTCCCTATAAATGACTATAGGAAGAATAAGTAAACAAACAAACAAATACACTCTCTCATATATTGAGTCAATACACAAATTCATTCCCTCCACAGGTACAAATAAAGGGATATGAGCAGCAAATAAAACTTATTAAGCTTTGACTCCAGAACATGCCAGAAAAAATGATGGAGCCTCCAGTCCCTCCAAGTTTCTTCCATTAATTGTTCTCAGGTTGGCATATAATCTCATCTTAAGTGGACCAGGGCATGCGGTCTCAGGGGCACCAATCCCACCATGTTTATTTTCTATGGCACTGATGCTCTGCTTTTCTTTTTCATGAGGTTGAGTTATCAGGTTTTAAGGTTTAATTTTCAGATTTTTAAGATTTCTGGTTTTTAAAATTATAGTTGCAAAGATGTCAGCTTTGAGATTCCAATCTGTCTGCTGACCTCTCGTAAATACTTTCTCTGGCATAAGGAGCTTCATGATTTAACCTTAATGGTGAGAGTGGGCAGAAGAACAAGGGGGAAAAATCTCCTACCATTACTTAAATATTTTTGAATACTATGTTGACTCACAGTGTTTATTGAGTTCTGTTCCTAATACATCTTTGCTATCCTCTCTCCAAAGGGGGAGCTGATATTTTATTACTGGGTGTAGCTACTCTGCCCACAGTTGGGAACTGATTTAGTGCTTTCTCTTTTATTTCTTGTACTCAGGGGTGGTGCGTCTTCTTTTTCTTGCAGGAAACGCCCTCAGGTGGTGGTTGCCATAAGAATCCCATCCTCTCTGTTTTGACTGAACAGGAAGTGAGGCCAGGTTTGAACTGAAGACCTGGTTATCGCTAATGAGAGGCAGGAAGCCCACCTTGGCACCAGTACTGAGCGTATTTGACCTCAAACTGCATTTGGGGGAACAGATACTTGCTCAAATATATTATTTTTGTTTCCTTTTAGGTTGTTGATCTGTGGCTACACTCCATGTGTCAGGGCCCTGGAACGGAGGAGGGGTATGTGACACTTCTTAGCCCTAACACTTCCCACTATGGGAAGTCTTCCTTCATTTATTCGTTCCAATTTTTACATTTAATCACAGATCAGCTTAAATCCCAATTTATTTGTCAGCTACACATCACCTTTTTTAGCCTATATTTCAAGTTATTCACCAGTCTGGTTCATCGACCTGATAGCATGCTTTTGAAAGTGGTGATAGTATCTTGAAATTCTTTGTATCTCATTTGGCATAATATAACCTTCCTTAAATAAAATTTAATTAACCAATTAATAATTGCCCGGCATTTTATGTTTTAAAAGCTCTCATTCAGAGAGCTAGATGTTTACACACTTCACATATTAGAAATCCACGTTTCATAGGACGCAGAGTTATCTCAGACAAGGGATCCACCTCTAAAGAGACAACAGAGAAGAAGGATCCTGGCTACCTTGCTTTCCACTCCTGTCATTGTGCCCAGAGTCTAAGTTCTGAGACTCAAGGGCTTGAAACAGAACACAGATGAGTCAGCAATTATCCTGATGGCAATTCTCCCAGAGAGAAAACACTGAACAACTGGAATGACTTGTCCCTTCAGGGTCTTAAGTATTTAGGGGGGTAATCTTCTCACTGGGTATTTCTAAATTATTTAACCTAAATTGGCCTGCCCTGTGGTCTGTTCTCTCCACAGGATTTGAAAGGCTGACTATTTCCTTCTCACAAGTGGGTAGGTTTATAGCTTAATCAAAATGACAATTACCTAAGGCATTATGCCTATTATAAACTACATCCATTACAGGGTCACCAAGGCAGGGAAGAGGGAGGGGTGAGGAGGAAGTTCAGGCTGCTAGTCTAACTGGAAAGCAGTTTCTCTTCTTTGCCTTCTATGCTTTCCCCTGAAGGTTAGAAGTGAGCCCGCCTTTTGGGGCAATTCACCCTTCCCAGAGGCAAGTTCAGTGGCCCATTTGTGGGGTCAGGATGTCAGCACCCTGGTGCTTTGCATCTACATATTTGATGTACTCCACAGCCAGGAATTCAGGCTGCCTTTGTCCTCCATGCCTCCAGATCACTTCTCTCACAACACACAGGACTTCCATTATTTTGACAAGAGGAAAAATAGTGCTGAGATATGCAGACGTTCCAACATTTTAGGAGCTGATGTTTGGTATCTAGGGATTTATATTTTTCAATGTGGAAGCTCTAAAAGTGGTATTGAAACCAATGGGTGGAAGTTGTAACTGAGGCTGTTTTCAGTTTTAGCTAACCAATCTACTAGGTCACACCTGCATGGATAGGGATAATCAAAGAGATAGGAGCAGTGTATACTTTTTTTTTTTAAGAGAGAGAGAGAGAACGGGGAGGGGAGGGGCGGCGGGGGGAGAGGGAAAGAGAGAATCTTAAGCAGGCTCCACACCCAGTGCAGAGCCCCACCTGGGGCTCAATCTCACAACCCTGAGATCATGACCTGAGCTGAAATCAAGAGTCAGACACTTAACTGACTGAGCCACCCAGGAGCCCCATAAAAATTTTATAATGACATTAATCTTTGACTCCAGGATTCACTAGAAATATGGAAGCTCCAGTCCCTAAAAATGTCTTTTGTTAGGGTTCTCAGGTAGGCACATACGCTCATCTTGGCAGACCCAACTACCCAGTTTAAGTACTAATCCCACTCTGTGGTATTTCTTTTTTCTGTACTGATGCAGCAGAAATAAATCGATGTTATTTTTTTCTCTTTCATGAGGTTATTTGTCACTTGATCTCTAGTCCCAGTGGTTACTAAAGCCAATCCTCTTGCCGTAGGTGGTCATGGCCACTTTAATAGTTCAACAATTAGATTAATTCTCTATTATTCCAAGACTGTGTACTGCCCCTCTCCTATGGTGATTTGGACATACTATTTGCACATAAACTTTTGCAGAACATATTAGGTGAAGTGAAGTGAGAAGAAAACTGGCAGAAGGGAAATTTTTTCTTGAGTCCTTAAAGCAGGGAGCAATTTATCCACTAAATGAGATCTTCATTCTCTGGGAGGCCCCCATGGCTAAGCTCATTAAAAAATACAGCCATAAGCACATCGTAAACCAGGTAAAAGGTCTCAGTGTGATCCTTGGAAAGGTGCCAACATACAGAATCACAAAGGGAGGTTGGGGACCAAGATGAGAAATCTGGATCCACCTTGCTCTGTGGATATATTTCTCCAAATTACAGGGAAAAAAAAAAATGCTTGGAGACAGAGCTGCATAGATAGAAACTTGGTTTTCTTTCAGGAACTATCCCTATTCATTAGTCTTGAAAATAAGAATTGCCTCCTCTGTAAAGACCTTGTGGAAATGGGATGGGATAAGTTGAAAATAAAGTCATACTTGTATTTTAATAAGGATAAGATGCACTGGATTCTCAAGCTATCATTGTGAGAAAAGGAATAAGAACATGAGCACAAAATAAGTACAAAGAGAATATAGTTTAGGGGGACATCACTGGGGACATATGATGCAAAGGAAGTAGAGAAGGCTTTTTGAATATAAAACCATTAAAGCCCATTAAAGTCATATTTTTTGCTGTACGATGAATGGATTTAGATATCACATTAGGGAAGAAGAAGCAGGTATTGGTATTGACTGAGATTCTTGAAGAGGATGTTTTTATGGCTTCTGTAAAATAACTTAGAAGAGAGTGATGCAAATGATTGTTTGTTCTAAGCTGTCTGGGGCCCACCTGAAGGATCTGGCACAAAAGATTTGTTTCTGTTTTGCCTAACTCAGAATTCACTCAGGGTGGAAAAGCAGCATTGCCCAACAATATTAAAGGCAAACGGAAAACCTATAGCCACCTGGGACAATAGATTAGGGTTGACACATACAATAAACAGCCTAAAATCTGGGGATCAAACATGAGGGGAGAGTTTTTTCTGAGAAATCAGGGCATTTAAATGCTCCCATGTATACTTGACAATTTATAAAGCCACACACATGCCTACGACTTGATGCATGCTCAGGAAAGACCTGTGCAAACCCTAAGCTGCCATCTTTGGCTTATCCTGAGGCTCAGTGCAAGCAGGAAATTAAGGCTAAGGCAGAGTTGTAAATGGTCTGCCTACGTAGTACTGCCTCAGGGCAAAGACAATCTGCAAAAAGTGGGAGAGATTTTTTTTTAAGCTTCTAGTATTCAAGGAAATCTCTTTCAAAATACTAGCTGAAAAGAAGCTAAGGGAACAGAGCTTTTAGTGATCATGCATGGAAAGAAATTTAACCTTTGCAAAAGGAGACTGGAAAAGTCACTAATCAAATGGACTTTGACCGGGCATCTGTGAAAAATCCAGAGCTAATATATTTAATGGTGAAAGATGGAAAGCTTCCTGCATAGACAAGGATGCCCTCTGTTATTAACCACTGCTATTTAACATTGTACTAGAAATTCTAGCCATGGAAAGTTACTTTTGAAGTGCATGGAAGTTTAGATGTTGAGAGGGACTTCTTGGGTGGTGTATATATTACATTTTTTTACTTGGGAGGTGGGTTTACTGTGAGCTACTCATCAAACTGTGCATTTGTGATTTGTGCATTTTTGTATCTATATTTTAATAAAAAAACCTCAGTCATATACCATTGAATAAAAAATTAAGGTTGCCATTGTGAGAGATTGTATTTTGGTTCTAATATTAATGCTTCCCTATCTTTGGATTAAATAATAAATCTACTTTTAATGGAACATAATAAAAATATATAAAAGCATATATTAAGCTTCAAGTAAATGAACAGTAAATGCTTTTTACAGCAGTTACTTTTCAGTGGAGAACTTGTGATATAGCATTTCTGATTTCAGCAATAAAAATCTCACTGTAGGTGCTGATATAAACTAGAGGAAAGCTCTGATCTGATGATTTTACATTATTAACCTGGCTGTTTCTTCACTGTTTCATCCCTCTATAATTTTGTGAACATTATGATACAGAAATGACTCTTTATTTTCCAAAATATGGCTTATAAATCATTATTTATTCATTCACGTATGCTGTTTTTTTTTTTTTTGGCATTAATGTCTGAGACTCTGAATGTATGGAGAAGAACTCCGAAGTACAAATAGTACAAATTAATGCTAAATTCATTAAATTTTGTCCTTTTGGTATCACCCTTGACATTTTAGAAAACATTTCTGTTTTCTGTCAATAGTATGATAAATCCAGAAGCATTCTGATATTTCCTCAGCCAACCCATGGTATCAGGTGCTTTCCAAGGTTCCCACTGATTTTCCCAGTTCCACATTTTATGTTGCTTAACCCTACTTTTTTAGGATGAGGCTTCATCGGCCACTAATGCTTTCTTCTACCCTGATAATTTACAAAAAGGAGATCAAAGGAAGCCAGGATGGGGGAATACAGATTTTTGCCACTGTGATATGGAGGACAGGTGAGTGGAGGTCATGCAACAGCAGAACTCTACCTCGGGCAGCATCCTTCCCAGACTCAGAGCTGTGCTCATTCTGTACAAGCAGCTGCTTTGATGGCAACAGTGGGAATATACTGATAGTGAGTTTAGCAGTTGGTTATTTCAATAGGTAAGAAACCCCAGGGTAATTTGGCCAATTCTGTACAAACCAGCCACTTCCTAGCAGCACCAAAAAATCACTTGCAACGTTAGCCAACTGTAATTATGGGTCCTGGATGGTAATATGAGTATCCAGTAATGTGAATATAATGTGAATGTGCAGCGTTTTAGTTTGCTAGGGCTGTCATGACAGAGTACTACAGACTTGGTGGGTTAAACAACAGAAATTTATTTTCTTATAGCTCAGGAGGTTAGAAGTCCGAGATCAAGGTGTCGGTAGGGTTGGTGTCTTCTGGGGCCTCTCTCTTTGTCTTGCAGATGCCCACCTTCTCTCTGTGTCTTCACCTTTGTCTGTCTGTGTCCTGTAAGGACACCAGGCATACTGGATTAGGGCCCATGCTCATGACCTTATTTTAACTGTACCTCTTTAAAAACCCCATCTCCAAATACAGCCACGTTCTGAGGCACTGGGGGTTAGGACTTCAACATAAGAATTTTGGGATGATGCAATTCAACCCATAACACTGTAGCAGTTTCCTAATCCTGGTCAGGTACATTGACTTGCAACCAGCATATTATATGTAATAGCATCACATTCTCAAGTCCATGCTCCAAATGGAAAGAGTTCAGCAGGTCTTTCTGAGGTAATCATGGGTGTGAAATATAAAAAAGAAATGGAAGCGTATGATAATACCTATAACTTCTTTGTGGAAGGGATATTAACATTTTAGCAGAATTTTGTAGTTAGATATATTTTAATAAGCCTATGTATTTGCAGAAGTATTATAAAAGCTGGTTTTAAAATATCAGTGTTACTAAAGCACTGCTTTGCCCCTTTCTCCTTTGTTCAGTAATATTGGAACATATGCTAATGGAGGAGGATATTAGAAATTAATGACCCACGTAGTCAAAGTGAATAGATTTGAACTCATCCTATTTACCATCAAATCTGTTCTTTCTTAGTATGACCTGTGTCTTTTAATGATAATACCAGTTAACTGTCACCCAGAGTGTGCCACCTCTGACTTTCTTCTTATTCTAATGTAACAGTTGGAGCCAAACAGATCTGCATTCAAAATCTAGGTTCGCCACTTACTCTCTGTGACCTTGACATGTTATTTATCCTCTTGCTTTACTTCAGTTTCCACATCTGCAACATATGGGACAATAACAGTCCTCATTTCATGGAATTATTGATAGAGTCAAATGATAAAATGGATGTACAGTAAATATTACTAATCATTGCTATTATCGCTAAGTACCCCTTATTCTATCTCTAATTTTTCTCTAATAGTTACACATTTCTCTGTATTCATACTGTTCCTGTCCTGATTTAGGACTGGTCTTCTTGCTGCCCTGGGCTCTTGGAAATCTAATGCAACTACTCTTTTCACCCACTTTTATTCCTTATTTTATCCTTTTCTTTTTATAAACCTTTAATGACTTCAAATTATCCAGAAAATGAGGTTGAATTGACTTGAGCTGGCTTTCTAGGCCTTTAAAGTGTTAGATGAATGTCACTTTTCAATTCTCTTTGGGCTCAACTTGCTCTTAACCTGTTGTATTGTCTTGAATCAGTCACTAGACTTGGCAGTGAGGATGCCTACTCCCAAGGTTTATTTTGAGGATTATTTAGTTTAATTTCTAGAAGTTCTGGTTTTGAGAGCTCCATTAACCAGCAGAGTGACTTTGGGAAAATCAGTGAACTTCCCTGTGCTTAATTTTGCTATCTGTAAATTGAAATGGTTCTCAAACTTCAGTGTGCATAAAGAATCACCTGGTGAACTTGTGAAACATGGAGATTCTGAGCCCTTATCCCAGCGATTCTAATAATTTAAAAAAATTTTTTAAAGTTAAGGTATAACATACAGTAATTGTACAAAGTACACTAATAGGTGCACATCTTGACTTTTTTATGTGCATACTCTTGTATGAACACCGTCCAAGTCAAGATATACAGTATTTCTAAGCACCCAGACATTTCTTCCCACAACTTCCCAGTCTCTCCTTAGAGACAGCCACTGTTCTTACTTCTGTCATGACTCCATTTTAACAATCTACATTAGATGATTTTTGATGTTCCTTTTAGATCTGGTTTTATCTCATTCTAAGCTTCTAATTCAGATGGAGAAGTAATTTGAGTAAGTTCACATTGGTATCTCTAATTTAGATATTTAGAAATGTTTCTGCACCCGCTGCCCTCCACTCTGTAGGAAACAGAGGAACTTCCTCTCCTTTGATTCTCCACCTCCCCAAACCTTAATATTCTTTCTTATTCTTCAGCTTTCTAGTGGTTCCTTCCCAAGCTAGGCTAGAAATATAGAATATTAAAGTTAGAGGTCAGGTGTTCCAAACCCCACCTCTTACAGCAACTCCTTCTGCAACATCCCTGGCAAATAGTTTTTCACTTCGCTTGAAAGCTTCTAGTGCCTGAGACATGATTAGATCACATTATTGGTTATTTTTCTTTGCTATAAGAGGCATTCATATGTTGAGCTTGATATATTTGATCATAGTGACACCCTTTAGAATAATGAACATTATTTGTTCTTTTTTTCCTATGGCAGCCTTTCAAATATCTAAGGCAGTTGCCATATACGCCCTAAGATTTTTCTTCTCTGATAGCTGGAATCAGGATTCCCAACACCTTACTGGATCCTGCCATGGCTTTCAAAAACCAATGAGGCTGAAGGTTACTATGCAGTTAAAAGTCACAGTAACCTACCAGGAGAGAAATTACACTTTACGCTGTAACACAACGGTTGAAGCAATAATGTATAGGTTCTGCCCTACTGGGACATACAGAACAGCACATATCTCTTCCCTTGCTTCAGGACTAGCTTTGTGGACATGCAACCTATGCAGTATCCCTGGTCTCATGCCTAGATGGTCCCCATGCTTGGTTTGGTGTTCTGCTATTGCTATCTTAAAATTCTTAGTATATTTTAGAAAAAGGGCCCGGCATTTCATCTTGCAATGGGTCTCACACATTAAACAGCCAGTTCTGCCTTTCTGGTTGTATTGCATTTGCTAATGTCCTACATACTTTGATTTTTCTTCTTTAATAATGCTTCCTATAAGTGCCATTAAGAGTGTATTATATTTTATGGTCCTTTTTACTTATTTCAAAAAGCTTTCCTTAGAGCAATGAAGATAGGTTCAATATTATAATCACACTCATGTTATAGATGAACAACCTAGGGCTTAAAGAAATTAAGTGAATTGCCAAGTTTTTATAGCTTATTAGTAAGAAAGCTAGGACAGAACTAGGTCTCCTGATTGGGTATCCTTTGTTAGGCCATCTTGCCCTTCTCCTGGAATAGCGCTATATTCCAAATTTCCAGGGTTCGAGTTGGATACTCTAATCTTACTAATTTTCCAGGTTCCTGCAGTTCTCCTTTTAGTTCACTCTCTCAGCATCATGCTTCCACTTGACACTGTGTATTGCTGACTCATATTTAGTCTAGAGTTCCATTTGCTCCTCAGGTCATTTACCCATAATTGCCTAGTCCTTTCTTATCTAATAATTGAAGCTTATTTTTCTACCCTAAGTGATTTACCCTGAGCTTGCATTTTTTTTAAAGTAATCTCAGGTTAATTTTGAGAGAATTCTAATGCAATCTCATTTTTTCCTCCCTCGATTATAATTCTGATCTATAGCTAATCTCCAGATCATTAAGGATGTTCCAGTAATTGGAAAGAAATAGCCATGTTGTTTTTTTTTTTTTTTTCATTAAGTGCTCATCTAACTTGTGAAGGGAAGTTAAACTAACTTAAGCTGCTGAGACTTGCCTTATTTGACCAAAAAGAAATCCAAAGCATTTCTATGAAAATGTAGCTTCATTTGCAATTATATTAGTCAGGGGAAAGGAAATGGAGAGTATAATGTAACAGGGTTATAATGACTATCTTAATATGGCAAGGTTGATAGTGGCATGAAGCCTCCACATCAGCGTTACCTCTGCATCCTCCACAGGCTGAGCTCTTAGCACTGTGGGCTGTCTAGCCCAAGTAAAATTGTGCAGTTGGTGTCTCTGTCTTCTGATGACAACTCTGACTCAGGCTCTGCTTCCTGGAGAGCCCAAGCTAAAATATACATTTTCAGATGTAGTGCGTACCACCTGAGGTAGTCTAGCAGCATTATTAACTGATTTCTGGAGGATAAAAATAAAAGGACTTGCTTGAGATTATTTAATTGTCCTTACATCTGTGACATTGGAGCTATGGAATACTACCACTTTAAGCAAGTACCACTGCCCTAGAAATAAACTGAACCAGTAATTTCTATCCCAGTCAAGGACACCACTATCTTCTCCACTGAAGAGTTAAAAACCTGGGCACTCCCCTTATTTGCTCCTTTTCCTTTACCCCCACATCCAATCAGACAACTAAGTCCTGTGATTTCTATCTCCAAATATACCCCAAAGGACTTCTGCTCCCCATTCACAGTTACACCTACACAATACACACTGTACTCACATTCCATACACTACACCTACCCACTAAAGCTCATCAGCACTGCTTCTCACCTGGTCTCTGCCATAAACTCTTAACTGGTCTCCTTTGGTATCTTTATAAGCCATGCTCCACACAGCAATGAGACTGGATTTTTAATACTGCAAATCAGATCATGTCATTCCTCTGATTACAACTCCACTCTAATTCTGCATCCTTTTATTCTGTTCTTCTTTTAAAAATAGCACTTAGTACCATCTATATACTTTCCCCTCTTACTTATGTTGTCCCCTAACCTAGAATGAAAAAAGGGCCTTTCTGTTTTGGCCATCAGTTATCTCCCTGTGCTTAGAAGAGTGCTAGCACCCAGTAGGTGCTCACAGATTATTCAGTGAATAAATAAATGGGCCTGTGCAAGCCAGGGCTGAAATACAGCCCATCTCCTTTTATTTTAGACCGTTCCCTCCAATACCTGAGTGCTACCTCCAAGCCTTGGCAAACTCTGGCTCCCTTAGTGTTGGCCTTCAGGACTTGCACCTCCTCTGCTTATCCCTTTGGGTTAGCTAAAGCCAGAGACCTCACTTTGATTAGGGTTTGGCTTCCCATCTTTCCCCTATGCCTCTTCTGCAATATATCTTCAGCTCTACAATGATCCCTCCTATCTGATTTCAGCCTCTGACTAGTCACGCCTTCCAAGGTTGACTAGGTTGCTATTCCCAGCTTTCCTTGCTCCTGCTTCCTCCCTGAGCCAATACTTGCAAATCGTCATCTACCCTTTAAACTCCGTAGGGTTTAGTGGATCCCAGGTGGAAAGTGCTTGGAGCGACTAAGCCAGATGAGTGCCTCTATCTGATCACATAACATATTCAGGATAAATGTTTCCTCCAAGCTGAGATTTGCAAGTCCTCACTGCTTAAAAATAAGCACTTGTTTTATAAAAATAGTTTGCATATTTGTGCTCGCCAAGTCCACCTATGAATCTATGATGAGAATACCACTGCTTGGCCCCCGGAGAAAAATTGAGCTGTATTTGAATCATTCCCAACTGTTCTCTGATCCTAAAACTTAGCAGTTCACTTAGAAGTCAAAAAAGATTGCAACAAGCAGCTGGCAAAACAATCCTAATGGCAGAGAAGGGATGTTAAGCACAACTTGGGCTGGCATTTTCAGGATTTCTAAATGCTTGGCTGCCAACTGTCACTTCCATAAGGATTTCATGAAGATTAATAATGGAAGAAAAAGGCCATATTTCAAGTAACTGAACACAGTAACTTAGGACTTCTCTGGCAAAATAGAGAAGAAATCTGTCTCCTTGTATGTCCACCCCTATTTTTATTTTGTTTTTCTTCTTTAAAAATCTGCATTCTGTTATTTGTCAAGTATATCTCAGTAAATTTGCATTTCTATTACCATTAGATCATGGTGATAATAATAATATATAAACATACGCATACATGCAAATATATGTACATGTATGTTTGTACATAAGTATAATATTTTGTAGCGTTATTTTGATGATAACAATGTGAATAAATGAACTGGACTAGTAAATGTACTACAGTAGGTACTCAATAAATATTAGCCACTGTTATTGTTATATTATTATCCTTTCTATAAATAATACAGGAAAATAAAAAAGGCAAATTGACTTCCAGCATGACAGTGTGGGGAGCTCTACTGTCCTGCTCCCCAGTCAACTCCCCAGTGAAAAACTATAAAAAGCCAACTATTTAAAAGCCTCTGTAAAATGGTCCTAAGGGCAGAAAGCAAATAAACATCAATTCAAAAGAATCTGTGAAAAGTCAGGAAGAGAGGTAACAGTCCGTAGTCTTTGAATCCACAAATTCCTCCCAGCTCAGCAAGGCAAATAATACTCTACTCCGGATTACTACAACCAAGAACACAGGGCTCCCACTCCCCTAGCACACAGAAAAAGCACTTTCTTCTTGGATCTTAGCATTTCTTAGCCTTCCCAAGCTGAGGCTAATTTCCAGGTGAACTTGATTAAAAGGTGAGTGTGCCCTTCTGAGTATAAATCCTAAGCTGATTCGGATCAGTTAAGATGTATATGGTAAACCTTAGAGTAATCCCTATAAAAATAACTAAAAAAATACAGCGAAAAAAAATTAAAGAAATTAACAATGTTACATTAGAAAATATTCACTTAGGGTAAACAAAAGCAATAGAGGCGAAATAGGATCAAGAAACTCATGATATACAGAACAGAAAAGGTAAAATTGCAGACATAAATCAAATTACAGTTCTTATTCTTTGTGATAGTCATGCCCTATAAAATGAATTTTAACTCTATTGTTGCTCTAAATAGAAAACCGGCTGCCATGAACAACTCGCGTATCCACGGGAGAGAGAGTATGTGAAGAGAGTAAACCTGGATGGTCTACATCCTTGCTCCTAAAGGTGTGGTCTGCAGAGCACCAGCAGGAGCACCGAGGAGTGTGTGAGAAATGCAGAACCCCAGATCCCTGCTCCAGAACTCCTGAGTCAGGATCTGCCTTTTAACAAGGTCCCCAGGGTTATTCCCGCGCACATTCAAGAAAGCACTAGATGATGTACAGCTAAGTTAGCTCGTGCTTCAAGAAGTCTGTGGGGGAGTGGAGAGGACCCCAAGATCCCCTAAGAAGGACCAAATGTTCCATGGCTCTGACAAAGGTTTCAGGCCCCAGGTGGGTATTTTCTGGAGGATTCACATGGCCAGAGATCAGTGACTGGGTAGAAAGAATTTGCCGAGATCATATTCTAACAACACAACCTTGTTTCATGTTATCTAAACATACTTAGTTAAGTCAGTGGTTAGTGTTATTCACCTTTTTACTTTTTGGCCCTAAATCTCTCATTTTTATGGTACTAGGAGATGGAATCCTGAACTTGGCACCTTAAAGGCTAAGCTATTTGTCAGCTCTTTCTCTTCCTGCCCTACCTTGTGCTTCTGTACGGAATACTCATGTTTCCTCTTTCTAACAGGCATGGCTGTAACAAGTATCAATGTAATAATGTTTATGAAAATTCTTTGAAAACTGTAACTGTTGCTAATTATTTTTAAAACCAGAGACCATTTCCTGTTCTTCCATCCTAATGATTGGAGATGAGTTGACACTCAGGGCCTTCCCTTCCTAAAGAGCTCTTTCCACAGCCGCGTCTATGTGCATTGCGTGTGCATGTTCACAGGAGCAAAGTAAGACTCTGGAGCTCACAGTGGTATTATAGGTTAGTAGTAGCAGCATGCTAGCGTTTATTCCCACCCCACTTCCTCGGTCTTCATGTTAAGCATTTCCATTCTACCACGTGCTTGATAATGTTTCCCAAACACTACTGTTTGCAGTTATAATCCTTTGCATTTTATTCTTGCTTCCAGATCGCCGTGTCTCTGCTTCCATCTGGAACGCACACTGGGGACTATTTCATTGGTGGTGCCTCCCTGTTCAAGCCTTTGGATGGTTTCTTTCTCACACGGCATGGAGCTAATTTTGTCATTAACATTTCAGGAAACACGCAGTGGCATTTTAGATGAAATACAAATGAGAAAACTCTGCTGTTCTTAGTTACTCTTTTCTCCCAAATTTGAAAAGAAATCACTGTCAAATTACCCGAGTCATATTTATCCTTTTTAAACGGCATCAGTTGTTGTCATTATTCTGCCAAACTCTCTCTTTCTAGCCCCTTAGATAGAAATTATGCCCCTTTCGGAGCAACAGTGGGGAGAAAACTGAAGTATGATATATTTAGAGAAAAAAAAATTCCATGAGGCACAAAGAGAGCTACTTCCCTTAGCAGTTGGCACATACTTCTGCTTTGTCGGCTCTTGTAGATGTGAATGCGTGAATCCATGTTGCACCGACACCATTTCTGGATCATAGTAATCAATCAATATAAGTTGATTCGTCAACTGATTGATGAAGAAACCCTTCATTTAACTGGAATTATAGATGAAGATTATGCTCTTAATTTTTAAAAGCTAACATTTTATTGATTTTTTACTGTGTGCCAAGGACTCTGGTAAGTACATGAAATGCATTATTTCACTCAGTTCTTTCCCTGCTCAACAGTTCCATGAGGTGGTGACCATTTCTATAGATAATTGACCAGAAATGGCGCACATTGGAATATGTTAAGAAGTAGTTAAGTTTCCACACTGAGTATTAAATCCATTAAGTATTAATTAATTTAGTCTTAATTAATTAATGGAATACATGGGAACATATGTTTTATTTCATCAGGCAAACCTTCACAGCATAAAATTAGCCAGCAATTATTAAGCATTTATACCGTGCCAGGCACTATGATGTGATTTACATAATTATTTCATTTACTTCTAATAATTGCCTTATGTGGGAGATATATTATTAATATCCCCCTTTAGTGGAAGAGAAAGCTGAAGCTAAAAATGCTGAAGTGACAAACCTAAGATCAGAAAAATAATAATGGAGCTGGGCTTTGCAATCAGGACTGAATGCTTAGCCCAGGTGGCACGATGCTTCAAGACCACTGCGTAGCTCCCCAGTGAGTCAACCACACGGGCCAAAGTCACCCTCTCCTTGCCAGCAATCTCCTTTGAACTCACATTCTTTTCTGGTTAAGGAAAGAGCCAGGGAGTTTTCATCAGATCTGTGGTCTCTGGGCCTCTAGGACAGTGCAGCAAATGTCTTCTAGGGAGAATTATTTTATTTTTTTATTTTTTTATTTTTTATTTTTTTTTAAAGATTTTATTTATTTATTTGACAGAGAGAGACAGCGAGAGAGGGAACACAAGCAGGGGGAGTGGGAGAGGGAGAAGCAGGCTTCCCGCTGAGCAGGGAGCCCGATGTGGGGCTCGATCCCAGGACCCTGGGATCATGACCCGAGCCGAAGGCAGACACTTAACGACTGAGCCACCCAGGCGCCCCGGGAGAATTATTTTAAACATAGCTTTGTATCCTGTTTTATTTTTCACTTAACATTATAATGTAAATGTTTCCCAATGTTATTAAAGACTCTTAATAAACATAATTTTCAATGGTTGCTTGATTTTTAAAATCAGGTGATTGTACTGTAATTTAATTATCCATTTCCTTATTATTGACTATTATTTCCTTTTTCTGTTATTTTGCATAATGCTGTAATAAGCATCTCTTTACACAGAGCTCCCCCCCATACCCTGATTTATGCATAATGCATATGGAAGGTACCTAGAAGTGAATTTGGGGGCTTGGATATTTTAAGTCTCTTGATGCACATTGCCAAATTGCCTTCTAAAAGTCCTGTTCCAATTTATACCGCCCCCACCAGCCTCACCGTACCCTCGTATTAGGTATAGAATTAAAATAAGAGAAACCTTTGCTAATTTTATGGGTGAAAAACTCCATCACATTATTATAATTTCTATTTGATTAATTGTAAAGTAAAATATTTTTCCAATATTTACCAGCCACTGAACATCCTTATTTGACAATTTTCAGTTCCTATTTTTTGCTGCAGTGAGATTTTACTTCTTTGTTTGTATTCCTTATCAGGGAATTCAAACTTTTGCTATGTTTATTGTAAATATTTTCCAGTTGTTGCCTCTGCCTGGAGCAGAAACAGAAGGAAATACGTTGCTGAAAGCAAGGGAGCAGAGGAGCCCTTCAACAAAGGAGTGAGCAGTTTGCAATGCTACAAAGAGACCCAGAAAGATAAGGTTTGGGTCGTATCTGACGTGGGAAACAAAGGCCGAAGAGAAATTATTAAATGTCCTTACTGCCTACAGCCCACTGACCCGTCCTTGAAACAGAACAGTGACATTCCTCTAGGGACTCAACTGCCTTGATGTTAATGCTTTGCTCAGGGCAAAAGGCAATCTTAGCCCAACCCCCAGGATCCTGTAAGTCTACTTCAACATATAAACATTCCTTTAGACACTTCCTTTATCTCTAAACCCCCCAAGATACGTGTTGGCAATCACCCCCCAAACATATGACCCACCCATATACATCTGAAGGGTCTCATGACTCAGGTTTTATTAGACAGTCATAAGTGACCTTTTCCCAACAATAGCTAGCCTCCTCAGGGTCCTGGAAACCTTGCTTCCAAAATTCCTTAGAGACTTAATGCTATCCCTAACCCCTTCCCAACTTGAAAGTATATAATGGGCCACTCCTCGTGACCCCGGTGCAGCTATTTCTGCCCATGGGTCCTGTCCCTGTGCTTTAATAAAACCACCTTTTTGCACCAAAGATGTCTCAAGAATTCATTCTTGGCCATTGTCTTCGAACCTTAATGTCTTTCCTACGTCAATATCCACTTTTTTCTCCATACACCATAATGAATGGTAATAAAGATTATATATTGCTTTAGACCAGGTGGGCAATACTTTACTATTGTTCATTAAAAGGAAAGTTGTATATCACATAAAAAAAACCTAATCTACTTGGTAGAGATTAACAAATAAATGAGGGTGTCACATATTCGATAGCACAGTGGCAAGAACTTCAGTCCCTGCCTACCTCCATCATCTTATAGAATAGGAAACTGAGGTTCCTGAGAGACAAGTAGTGACTCTGGTCCAAATAATATAGACTAGAACCAGGTTTTCAGTTTCAAGCCTCTGCAAATATACCATGCCCTCTCTTGCTCAAAACAGCTCAAATGGAAATATTTTGATTAAAATAAAAATAAAAATATTAATAAAAATGTTGATTCTGGTATATTAGAGTTCTTAAGTGGAACAGAACTAACAGAATATATGTGTGGATATATATCTGTGTGTGTGTGAGATTTATTTTAAGGAATTGTCTTACACAATCATGGAGGCTTGGCAGCCCCACAATTTGTAGGTTAGGCAGCAGGTGGAACATGGATTCCAAAAACCATCTGCAGGCAGAATTCCTTCTATTTTTTTTTTTTTTTTTTTTTTTTAGTTTTTGATGTAGTGTTCCATGATTCATTGTTTGCGTATAACACCCAGTGCTCCATGCAATACGTGCCTTCCTTAATTCCCATCACCGGTCTAACCCATCCCCCCACCCCCCTCCCCTCTAAAACCCTCAGTTTGTTTCTCAGAGCCCATAGTCTCTCATGGTTCCTCTCCCACTCCGATTTCCCCGCCTGGCAGAATTCCTTCTTGCTCAGGGGAGGTCAATCTTTGTTCTACTAAGGCCTTCAACTGATTGCATGAAGCAGAGCCTCTCACATTATGGAGGTTATCTCCTTGACTCAAAGTCCACCGATTTAAGTGTTCATCACAACTCCAAAAACCTTTACAGAGATATCCACAATAAAAAAAGCTAGGCTCCAACAGAAAGTTAACCATTACACCTGGTAAGGTTAATCAGAATGCAACTAATTTTAAGATTTTTGTTATTTGAGGTTTTATTTTCAAAGGGATATATCTCATTGAGACATATAACAGCTTTCTCTCTCATTCCCACTCCACTTTAAAACAAATTTTTTTTTTTTGGTTTAAGTCACTATCATTCTTCTGTACTTTCTGATCTTGCCTGTGACCAAGCTAGGAGGTGTAGACTATTGTGGAAGGAGGGGGATGCTTTTTGCACTGAGTTCTTAGGAACTTAGTTTCTGTAGAGATGTAGTGATGTTACTGTTCTCTGTTGCCCTGGGGCTTTTGTAGCTTTTCATTCTGAGTTCAGCAGCCACAATGAAGTTAAGATGATGGATGTGAAATGGAAATTCTCTGGTTCAGATACAATTAAACCCCTTTCAGTGGCTTATTTTTTAATTTTAGTAAATATTCATTTAGCAGCCTCAGGTAGTAGAACTAATGATTACAATTTTGCCTCAAACAAAGAAGGAGACAAATACTGTAATTACAAAAAGTACAAATCAAATCACCTAATTAAATAGAGAAAGAAAATCTGCAATAATTACTGGGTATAGGCCAGTTAACAATGCACAGAAAAAGGACCCATAATTTTAAGAAATATACCAATGCCTGATTTATCAAAAGGCAAATTTAATAAACAAGTGCATTTTAACTTAAAATAATACAAGCTTCATGTATAATAAATTAACTCAAATGACTCCTCAGGTGTCAGATTGTAGACTTTCTTGTCTATATTTCTTCAGAGAATTAAAAAATATTTAAATTATGTGTTCTGGGTGCAAAGAACATTAATACTTAATTGTGAAAATTTAAATACTTCTTTGTTATATCCAAACTCCAGGAAGCTTCTGTGATTACTGCCAGCCCATGAGAGCTATATTATGTCCAAATGCTCAGCTCTTAGACATTTGGTTTATTCCATTTTCTTTGGCACCATGGTTCACTTACATGGCTTGCCCTGAATGTTCAAGTTATTTTCCATAAGGGCTGACTCTGCCCTGCCCAAGAAGACTCTACAGCTATCAGAAATAGATATTGTGCATTCCGTCTTTACTGTTTCTTTCCATTACTACAGCAATTACTTAAAGCAGTAGTCAATCAATACCTGTGTGTGTGTGTGTGTGTGTGTGTGTGTGTGGGTATGTGTGTTCACGTAAGTATCGTAATTTGCCCCTTCCCAGAAAAGACTGAAGGGTTCACACCAGAATGTTACTGGAAGCATTTCAGAGCTTGCTTCATGGCATTATATAATGCACTAACCAGAATGGATTTTACCACATCTGAGTATTTAGTTACAAAAATCTTTTTTTTTTCCTAAGATTTTATTTATTTGACCGGGAGAGTGAGTACAGGCAGGGGGAGTGGCAGGCAGAGGGAGAGGGAGAAGCAGGCTTCCCGCTGAGCAAGGAGCCGGATGCGGGACTCGATCCCAGGACTCTGAGATCATGAATTGAGCTGAAGGCAGATGCTTAACAGACTGAGCCACCCAGGTGCCCTAGTTACAAAATCTTGATGAAGATATGACAACTATCAAGATCCCTTAGTCAAATAAAGCTCTGTATTAATAACTCAGATTACATTCCAAATTTCCCTATGCCTTTTCATCTTTAACTCCTTAAACTGTTAGAGAATTTCTATTCAGAATTTTCACCTTTTCACACTCCCCACAGCAGGGGAGTTCAGGATTTCCATTATCCTGAAGATGGATATCCAGAAGATGGTCAAATCCAAGCAAAATGTTCCCTAATTTCTTTACTTTCAACCTCAGAATCTTGCTGTATCTACATTCTTCATTGTTTTGGCTTGATCCTATTGTCTCCAACTTTTCCCCAGATCTTGCTCTTCTACGAGATCTTCTATCATTAGTCCATCCTTCTTCATCCATAAACTTACTTAGGTCACTCCCATCTTAAATCAGTTCTAAAGCATCATGTATCACTTCCTTCTCCTTTTCTTGTAATGGTTAGAAGTCTCCTACTACTTATGTTTCCTGTACTCTCTTGGCTACCCCCCATTTCGGTGTACATCCCGTAATTTTTTCTCAAATTGCCTTTCAACACTTTCCAGCACCTTCTAAATGAATCAAACTAATAACCAAATCAAGTGATTATTTTTCAGTCCCTAGCCTCCTTGAGTTCTCTGTGACATTACAGGCTATTTTGAACATCCCTGCTTAAAATTTATTCTTTTCTTGGTTTTCCTAAAACAGTCTCCTAGAAGGTTTCCTACTTTCTCTACCATCACCTGTTTCCTTCACTAGTTCTTCATTCAATTTTGTAGTCCATTGGGAAGAGCACCGGTTTTACAGGTTTTACTAGGATTGAACCTCAATCCTAGTTTCTTCATAACTTATTTCTTCTCCTGGAGATTGCTTATTCTCCATCGTTCTCAGCTTTTATAGTTGTAAAATGGGGGTGGGGGTAGTCCACACCACTGGACTACCACCACACAGTTGTAACCGTGCTCTACAGAATCTTAAGAATCCCTTTCTTGGGGTGCCTGGGTGGCTCAGTTGGTTGAGTGTCTGACTCTTGATTTCAGCTCAGGCATGACCTCAGGGTTGTGAGATTGAGACACCCATCAGGCTCCGCACTTGCCCCAGAGTCTGCTTGTCCCTCTCCCTCTGCTCTTCCCCCTGCTTACATGCTCTCTCTCTCAAACAAATAAAATCTACAAAAAAAAAAAAAAAAAAAAAGAATCCCTTTCTTATTTCTCAGCCACCACATGATTCCCATCTTCATTTCAACCACAACAGCCACACTCTAATCTGGCTTATGTATTGGGCACCCACAATTGATTTCCATCTCTAGGGAAAGATGAGTCTGGAAATATAAGTACTTTGGACAAGTGAGTCCAGTGACTGTTAGCCTACACAAGTTGATAGAGACTATTTCCCAAGATAATGTTTGATGAGGGAAAATACGCCACAAAATGGGATAAAAGGGATGCTGGGCATGCCATCTACTGGGGTGGTATTCAATATGGTAGTTCAGGGTGGTGCAGGGGTGGGAGGTAGAGGTGGCATGTGGACCAGTAAAAGCACTTTCCTATTCATCTCTAAGATCATATTTTGTTCTAAATGCAAAAATTCAGCATTTATTTTCTGGAGTTGATGTGAGAATTATGTAAGATAACATTTTTAAAGCATTCAGCATAGCACTTGGCATACAGCCAGCAATTAATACATTTGTTTGTTTTAAGTACTTTCTCTGCAACATTAAGTGAGGAAACACCAACATGCACTTTCCATATAGTGGCTCAACCACATGCTGCTCAAATATATTAATAGTCTGATTTCTGCTACTCATTTTGCAAAATCAAGACTAGAAAAATGGTTCTATAAACAGGAAGGGGAACCAGGAGAGGCATTTAAAATTATCTAGCTATGAGGACTACTCTCTAATGTTTCAAAGAGTGAAAAGGGGAAAAAAAAAGGCACTGTGGTTCCATTAGAGTTCCACGCTTAGAAAGCTGGAAGGGTCAGAGGTTCTCTGAAAACAGGGCACCTGAACTTTGGAAGCCCATGTACAAAGTTTCTATGGGAAAAGCCACAAAGATTGCATTTCCCCCACTCTAGAGGGACACTTCCTGCCTGCAGTAAAATTCTTTGTCTTATACCACATCATGCTGGGCTGGGAAAATAATACTTGTGATTGCTCCTATATTTATTTCCCCTGCAAATTGCTGCCAGGACACCCCAGTTCTGTGCAGTGAATCATTATTTTGTCACATCACAAATATCAGCAGCACCTAGCTGATTCCACTTAAAATCAAAAGAATGAAATGCGCACACACACACACACACACACACCCCAGAAACAAAGCGCAAATCTCAAACCAAGCATTAAATGTCCCTGAAATTCCTGCAGCAGGCTTGGTGTTCTTTTTATGCAGGGAAATGGAGCTACAGTCCGCAGTGCAGTATTGGCTGTTTTCCTGATTTGCTTAGGTTAGTTGTAAAGGAATTTCTGCTCTTGCTGTGCATTTAAGTGTGAATGACAAAGAACAGGAGCACAGCTGTGCCCATTAGCACTTTCCTCCAGCACTGACTCTTCAAGAAGTCAGGCACTAAGCTTAAAACCAGTGCCCTAGTCATAAAAGATGCCAAGTACATTACTTCTTCCTTTGCTAAATTCTATGAGGATAACTATAGTGTGGAACATGTCACAATTTTAGTCTCTTACAGTTTATTAAGCACTTTCACATATAATATGCTTCCTGGTCCTCATACCCATCCTGTAAGACAGATGGGGCAGGATTATGCATTTTCAGATAAACATACACAATGACTCAGAAAAGTGTTTTGTCCACAATCACAAAGCTAGGAAAAAACAGCTGGAACTCAAAACCAAGGGTCCTATTTTTGAATTTGGAGTTTTGTTCACTAAAGTTCTCATTTCTTCTACAAGAGTGTCTGCAAACAGGCTTCTGCCAAATGGTGATGTGATGTCGACCCCACTTTAGGCTTTCTTTCTCTTCTCCTCACCATCCAGGACCCTCATGCTGACTCCCCCTCCAACACACCTGCCCTTGTGCCCTAGTTCCTGGGATGCAGGATGAGTCCTTGTTCAGCTCTGCACTTCTCATGAGTGAGGGGCTGGACAAATGATTGATAGTGGCTGTTATGGACAGTTGTGTATCCTCAAATTCATATGTTGAACTCCTAAGACCTGATGTGATGGTATTTGGAGATGGGGGCTTCAGGAGATAATTAGGTTTGGATGATCTTAAGAGTATTGGTGCCCTTATAAGAGACACCAGAGCTTTCCTGCTCTCTCTCTCTCCCATGTGGGGACACAGTGAGAAGGCAGCCATCTGCAAGCCTGGAAGAGAGCTCTCACCAGAACCAGACCACGCTGGCTGCAGACTCCTGAACTGTGAAAAGTAAACTCCTGTTGTTTAAGCCAGTCAGTCTGTGGTATTTTGTTTGGTAGCCCCTGCTAATACATGGCTTCATGCATTTCCTATCCTGGTGTGTGCATTTCTTTTGTAATAGAAACTCGTAGATGCACAGGCTTTAACCTAGAGTAATGAGCATTGGAGGCAGCACGGAAGAGGATGGTCTACTGAAGTGTAAGGCTGGTCTGATCTTATTGGGGATCTTCTTTTGGCTCATATAAGTCAGCACTCCAAGAGGAATGCGCTCTCAGCTGCTGCCTTTCTACTGTCCCCTCTCTTCCCCATCACAACAACACCTCCCAAAGAACTGAAGACTGGCCCACAGGTAACTAGAGGCTGGTCATGGAGGGTTAGTCATGGTTCAGCCACTTTTTTTTTTTCTTTTTTTAGCCTTATGAATACGGGGAGTTATTTTTTCCCTGGACTTCAGTTTTCTCACTGATAAAATAAGAAGATTAAACTAAACCATTTTGTAAACTTTTTTTCTCTTTTGACAGTGGACTCCTATTTTCAAATGTAAAATAATATAGGTTGTCAATACAAAAAACAGATAAACATTGTGCTCTTTCCCTTTTTTAACAGAGTGACCTGCTCGGGGAAAGGGAAGTGGCTATAAAGGAAAAAAGAGGAGATATGGAAACGAGAGAGATTTTCATTTATTTTTTTGTGTGTATCCATTTAGCAAACATTTATTAAGCTTCTTTTGGATAGTATGGTCAAGGATGCAAAGATATTGCAAAACCCTGTTCATAGTCTCTGGGTCTGTAGGAGACAAGACATATGGATCAATAACTAAAACATGAGGTAGAAATGACATGTGCACAGCTAACTTGCTGAGACAGTCCAGCAGTGAGAGATGAGAGACAGTGAAGGGGACAGAGACAGAGAGAGAGAGGGGAAGTAGTAAAGGTAGTGGTTGGTTTGAAACCTAAATAATTAAAAGGAATACAATTCTCTATGGTCATTTCCAAATAGTGAATTATATCTTAAAAGAGGTGAGTGAAGGGGGCAGTTTAATTCCAATGAGACTGCTTGGTGTTTAATTCCAATGAGACTGCTTGGATGTCCAAAGACATTCCAGTCCAACTGCAGTGTCTCTCCTAGGTCTTACTCAAACAGATTCTGAGAAGGACTTGCTCCTTAGTTATCTGGATTAGCTGTCTCTATTGATCAAATTTATCAAGTAGCAGCTAATCTCTCACACAGAGACCTACTTTATTTCATTATGCCCTAAGAACATTCTCCCTTCATGGACCCAGACCTATAAGTAGAATTTTATAGCACCAGAGCCTGATAGTATTTTAATTAACTCAGCTAAGCCTTCCTATTATGCTCAGGAGCAGAAGTTTGTAGGTTAATTTAGTTTTCTTAATTACAATGATAAGGCCAGATAAAAATTCTGATACAGTACAAGTTAGTAGCCCACATGCTTAATTACCCAGGGTTGCTGCCATATTTGGTATTCTCTGTTTACTGAACTCCAGACTCATTAACGACACCTCTAGAGACTTATTCTCTATATAAAGTTGCTTGCTGATTCTAGACCTGAGTTGAACTTTAACTCATGAGAGAGATGAGTTCAGTTCCAGACTCTAGACTTGTGCTGTGGTCACAAGGCACTCTTTCCATCAGGAAATTTTAGAAACACCTGATTAAAAAGAGAACAATGCCTTCTTTGGAAAAATGCCTATTCAGGTCCTCTGCCCATTTTTTAATCAGACTGAGTTTTTGGTGGTTTGTGTGTGTGTGTGTGTGTGTGTGTGTGTGTGTTGAGTTGTATAAATTCTATATATATTTTGGATATTAACCTCTTCTCAAATATATCATTTGTAAATATCTTCTCCCATTTAGTAGGCGCCTTTCTGTTTTGTTGTTGGTTTCCTTTGCTGTGTGAAAGCTTTTTATTTTGATGTGGTTTATTTTTGCTTTTGTTTCCCTTGCCTCATGAAAAGATGCACAACATCACTGATCATCAGAGAAATGCAAATCAAAACCACAATGAGATATCACCTTACACCTGTCAGAATGGCTAACATCAAAAAGACAAGAAATAACAATTGTTGGCAAGGATATGGAGAAAAGGGAACACTCATGCCCTGTTGGTGGGAATATCAATTGGTGCAGCCATGTCAAAAATAGTATGGAGGTTCCTCAAAAAATTAAAAATAGAAATACCATATGATCCAATAATTCCACTACTGGGTATTTATCCAAAGAAAATGAAAGCAGTAATTCAAAAAGATATATACACCCTTATGTTTATTGCAGCATTAGTTACAATAGTCAAGATATGGAAGAAACCTAAGTGTCCATCGATAGATGAATGGATAAGAAAGATGTGGTATACACGCACGCTCTCTCTCTCTCACACACACACACAAAGGAATTATGCAGGCATAAAAAGGATGAGATTATGCCATTTCGACAACATGGATGGACCTAAGAGGGTATTATGCTAAGTGAAATAAGTCAGATTGAGAAAGATAAAAACAGCCATATGATTTCACTCTTATGTGGAATCTAAAAAAAACAAATGAATATAAAAAGACAAACAAAAAGCAGAATCAGACCTGTAAATACAGAGAACAAACTGGTAGTTGCCAGAGGGAAGAGGGGTGGAAGGATGGGCAAAATGGGTGAAGGGGAGTGGGAGGTACAGGCTTCCAGTTATGGAATGAATAAGTCATGGAAATAAAAGGCACAGCATTGGGAATATAGTCAATGATACTGTAATAGTGTGGTATGGTGCCTGATGGCAGCTGTCCTTGTGGTGAGCACAGTATGTAACATACAGAGAAGCTGAATCACTATGTTGTACACCTGAAACTAAGGTAACATTGTGTGTCAACCATATCAAGTCAAATACTTTTTAAAAAGAAAAAAATCTAACAATTTAAATAGTTATCATTTGCTTATTCAATTGTGTCTCCTTGGGACCTCTCCTGAACTTGAGAGGTGGGGTAGAGAAGGAAAATTTCTCAACCTCAGCACTACTGACATTGGACCAGACAATCCTTTGCTTTAGGAGACTGTCTTCAACACTGTAGGATGTGTAACAGCATCCCTGTCCTCTACCCACTACTTGCCAGTAGCACTCTTACCCCTCTTGTGGCAACCAAAAATGTCTCCAGACACTGCCTAATGTCACCTGTGGCACAAAATTGCCCCAGCCAAGAACCACTGGTTGTTGTGGTGTTTAATGTGTGACTCTGTAGTTAGATTGGCTTAAACCCAGTCACCTGCATCTAGGGGCTGTGACCTTGGGCACTTGACTTAAACTCTGAATTTCCATATACATGGAAAGGGGTAAGTGCACCCACCGTATAGCACTGTGGTAAGAGTCAAATAAATTAACATGTGAAAAGTTCTTAGAATTGTGCTTGGTGCATAGTAAACAATAAACAGAAAGTATTATTCATATTATTAGTATCGTCCAGATGAATCTACATTTTACAGATTTATTTTTTATAAAGACAAGAACAACTGATCATAAAAAAACATGACCAGCCAGTTGCCATCCCAGAGTCTACAGCTGGTCAATGTCCTAGCCTGGTGAAGGGAACGTTCCAGCTTGGAGTCATACATATAATGCAAATTCTGTTTCTGTTGCCTTGATCGGTTGTGGACAGCCTTCCCTTTGCCCCTCAGCATTCTTCTTTAAAGAAGAACATCTCCTACACTACAGGGCTATATTATAAACCATTCAGTACAAGACTGCAAAAACAAAAAAACCTCCCACCTGCCCCTGCCTGCTTCCCCACCTTCCTATCCTTGTCTTTCTTCCTTTTCTTTTTCCCTTTTCTTTCCATGTCTGAATATCAAAAGCTTTATTTTTATTGGTTCTTATTTTTAAAGAAGAGTGAGTCTCAACCACCTGAGAGCTTGTTAGAATACCGGTAACTGGGCCCACCTTTTTTTTTTTGGTAAGATTTTATTTATTTTATATTTATTTGAGAGAGAGAGAGAGAACATGAGCAGGGTGGGGGGCAGAGGGAGAAGCATGCTCCCCACTGAGCAGGGAGCCCGACGTGGGACTGGATCCAGGACCCTGGGATCATGACCTGAGCCAAAGGCAGAGGCTTAACTGACTGAGCCACCCAGGAGCCCCCTGGGTCCACTTTCAGAGTTTCTGACTCAGTAGGTCGGGGGATGGCATGTAAGAATTTGCATTTTGCATTTCTAATGCATTCCCAGGTGATCCTGATGCTGATGCTCCTGACTGGGAACCACTCTGAACTAAAGTCATATTCACTGCTACGCTCTAGAACAGTGGTTCTGAACCTTAAGCATGCATTAAAATCCTCTAGATGGCTTTTAGAAGCATATTGCTGGGCCCCATCCCTGAGTTTCTGATTTATTAAGTCCATATATTGAGAACCAATGCTTTGGAAAGGCTCTCAACTTGAGCTGCACATTAGAATCACCTGGGGAGTTTTAAAAATAAGTCCTAAAGCCTAAGTTCCAACCCAGACCAATTAAATCAGAATCTCTCTGTAGTTTGTAAGGCTTCTCAGGTGATTCCAATATGCAGACAAGGTTGAGATGTCATTCAAAAGCATATACAGAGGTTTACAAAATCTGGGAGGGCAAGAAGGGAATTTGAGGATTTCATACTCAGTATGACAAATGCTAAACAGAAAAAGCAATTCAGAGCTTTGGGTATTGAAGTGATGAGCATATATTTTGTCCTTATCTACCTTGGATTAGCAATAGAAAGACTCACAGGCCTTGGGGGTTCTAAGGGACTTTGTAGTGTTCAGGTAGTGACCTTGGAAAATTCATGACAATCTGAGGTGAAAGTCAGAAACAGTTTTTTCAGAGATCAGATAAAGACATGATCATCTAGAACACTTTAAAAGACAATAAACACGTTTTCTAAGGCATCCTTAGACTTTGATAGTCTTGGTAGTCTACATTCTTTGTCCTGCTTGCTGTTGAGAGACGTGGAGGGACTTGACTCTAAATAACAATCCTGACTCTTGAGTGATTGGGCCCATTGTCCCCAAAGAGACAAGGTATGTCTTTCATTTTTCTAAAAGATTTCTGGAAATGCCTTGCTCCTCTCTATTCCAGCATTACTTGGACTAGCTGATCAGATACAGGTATATTGAGTACTCCTGAGTTAAACAGCCATGGAAACCAGGAACTTGGGTGAGGAGGACCAAGGAAGCAATGTAATATTGTAATGAATACAAAGCAGCCTGAGACTGGGCCTAGGTAATGTCATCTGACCATGCCTCTGGGGCTTTGAGGTCAGAGAAGAGCTTTGAGCCTTAAGGAGACTAGGGCTGCCTGGTGAAGACAGAGAAAGATGGTGGTTTGGAACTAGGTCTGGCTCTCATGGACCTATTAGTGGGTGGCTGTGATCAGATGGTGCTGCTGGTGGTACTCATTCCCAGAAATGTACCTGGTATCTTTCTGGACACAAGACATTGCTTCAGCGAGAATAAAAGGTTCTCTCCTCACCCATAATTATTGCACATTAACTAGTCTCTTTAAAAGTAACCTACCCTGTCTGTTTTCACACACTACCATCTCTTAAGCAATGTGGGAAAAGCCCCTCTAAAACCTAAAACTATTCAGCATCACATTCAGCATTCTTTCCCCCACTGCACCCCTACCAGGTCCCAGAATGGACCTCCAGATAATTCAGGTCTGTCTTCTGCCATTTTGGGTTTCCTGGAATTGGGAATTCCTGTAATTCTCCACAACTTCTTTCCCCCTCATTTCTTGGGCATTAATCCCATTACACCTCCATCTTCCCATCAGTGACCTCACCTGACACCTCAGGTTTTCCTAGGAGGTTCGTGTGCAACTTGGCTGTCTGTAGACAGAGCTACTACTCTATGCTCTTCTCTCCTGCTCCTGGCACCACTCTGATAAATCCATGTTTCCGATGGTTAAGGTGAGAAGGCTTGATTTTTGTGCATCTAATTCAATTGCATCCCTTGCTAAAGCTATATAGGCTTTTTTAACTTCTTGCAGTGGGAGAGTGGTAGGGAGTCAAATAATGAACACATCAACAAGAATTCTTCTCATGTTCTAAAAGCACTTGTCCCCCTCCCCCCTCCCCGTGCTGCGCTGCATCCAAGTAAAGTCAGTGGTGCTTAGTAGTGATAAATCTTGAAAGTGGGATGATTTTCCTACTTGAAAGTAGGCAAGCAAGAGTCAACCTAGTTTCTAGTCCCTGCTTCCCATAGGAACAAGGACAAATAGAGAAGAAAGCACAAAGCAAACATTCTTAGATCATGTTCTTAACAAGTATAAAGGGGTTCGAGTCCTACTCTGAAGTGAGGATTTTGACAAATGTCTTCCCAAAGGACTAATTTTGAATTCCATGTTTATTTAAGTAAAAATTAGGTGGACATTATGAAAAAGTAAAATAATAATTGCAATATGTGGTAGTAACTTAAGGGGGTTTTGTAATGCAGTGGTTTTGAACAGGGTTCCTCAGAGCTATGATGTTATGAGAGGTGTCTCAGAGTGGGGAGATGTGATGGAAGATGGGGGGCAGCACTCTATTGCTTTGTACCTTCATCACTTCAACAGAGTCACTCCACTTTCTTTGTCTTCATATGTAGGATAACTTAAATAGACTTATATACTTTATATGACTTTATGCTACAGATTTATAAATTTATTTAAAATTAGATTATTTGTGGTCATTTCTATGAAAGGTTCTACATTAGGTATAACCCTGAGCAGCAGGACTGGCATTTCTTCATGGCTAATAAACTGGTTAAGGTAGGTCTGGCCTGACTGAGATGCCAACTGCAAAAGAGACGAATGTGGTACAGTGAGGGAGGAATGGATTCTCCCAAATCAGCCAAGAAACAAATAAGCCAAGAAAGTCCCTGTGACCAGGGAGGTCGAAGATCTCTCCATGCTCCAGAGAATGACCAGCTTCAGTTGGAGTTTAAAATGTTTAGTTTTCTGATACTTTATCCTAATATTTCCTCCGAGAACTCACATTTCAAAAACATTTTAATTAATTTACAATTAGCCACATTTAACATCATCTCCATGTTTTTGTTAATACAAAGACCTATGCCCCAGAAGGATAAATGACCTGCCCAGGGTCACAAATTTAGAGATGAGATAAAGATTCCCTAATTCCTTATCCAGTGTTCTTTACAATACTGATTAAAACCAATTTTAGAAGCTGATCAGTACTTCTTTCTTTCTGATGAGTTCTTATTTCTAATGTACTTTTACATAGGAGCTCTGCACACAAAATGTAAAATCGTGGAAATGTTTTAGATGAAGCCAAGCTGGGAAGGAGGCTTTTAATTCTAGCTACTTTATGCCCCTCCTTTTCTTTCTCCACCTCCAGCAGCAATCCTGGGGCTCCCGTGGATCACAATTGGAAAATGACTGTTCTGGGTGTGGTATTAACAGCTGGAGTCCAAAGGCCTCTAGATCTTCCTCCTTTCCTACCTATTGCTTATATGAGTAATATTGGCAGGGCTGAATGTACTAGACTTTCTACCCTAAGACCTTGCAAGGTAAAATACTAAAAAGAATTTTCGCTTTTAATTTGTGGTATTAAGTCCAATGAAAACAGTACATTTACTAGCAGCTTAATGGCCTATTAGGTGAACATTTTATTGCTTCCATAATTTTGAATTAATTATATCCCTCGTACTTTAAGTCCACATGGTATCCTCATTTACAACATTGTCACACTTGTCCAAACACTCCTCTATAGAAAACGCACAAAATCTAAATATTATGTGAATTAAAAACATGATTAAATCTCTGCTCCATAATTAATTGAAAGATGATCATGTGTAATATCACTTCGATTTGTATGGAAATACTTAAACCACAATTACTCTATCAGGTTAATCCAAACCCTTTCTTCCGGTATTCTTTTTCCCTCCCTCTAATGCACCAGAGTAATACTCTTCTGTTGCATGGCACACTCAATTTTTTAAATCACTTTAAAATATATCATTTTATGTAATACCGACGGCAGGCAAAACATGCATTATTATTCCTTTGTAACAAATGAGAAACATTGATGCATACAGAAGTTAAAAGATTTGTTAAGGTCATAGGTATAAGTCAGATTGGCTTTTGAGAGACCCAACCTCCTTAATAGGAGAGGGAGTAGCTGGTTTAGGGACCACCTTCCAAAGGAGCTTCTCTCCTCTTCCTTCTTTATTGAACCCCAGGGGATGATGGTGCTGTCTCTCATTGCATAGTGAGGCAGGGCCAGGGCACCAAACTGCCTTTGCAAACACCTTCCTGTCAGGAACAGGTGCTAGGAAGCCAAGAAGGTGAGCACCCTGCCACTGCTCAGCTGTCTGAAAGTCTAAACGATATTTTGTTTCAAATCACATGTGGGCTAAGCGGGAGGTGGGGGTGAGGGGAAGACAAGGGCGAATCTCCTTACGTCTATGTCTTCAAGACACAAGTGTTCAAAGCCAACATTTGTGCCCTGAAAATCTATGTTCCATGGCATAATTCTGAATCTCAAAAAAGGGTGAGATTTTTCCACCTCAGGATACTAAGAGCTGTTTGTCCTTTTAAATGCTGATCAATCAACCTAGCGAAAGCTTACTTTTAACAGGTGTTTACTGAGTAACTACACTGTGCTCAGAGCAGTCTTCAAACAGAGATCAGAAAAAAAATGTAAAAGCAGATAGTCTATGACTGTAGAATCCATGTAGACTATCGACACTTTTAGAGCAAACTTATCCCAAGAGAACACCAGTAAAATATGAATGCTACCACTGGAACCAGATTCATCAGGCTGCGTGTCTCCCCCCACCCCATTTACACACAAACTAAGTAGAACAGGGGTTTGAAGGATGGAAATGGGATGAGTGGAAACAGAATTTAATTTAATAACTGGTTGGAATATGAGTTTCAGTATCTTACTGACAAAGCATGATTTTTTGTGTAAAAATATTGATCCTTTCTCTCAAAGGGATTAAGGTGATTTTGGGGACATTGACAGTACACACACACACACTCAGCCTGTGAAATAGAGAGTATGGTTGAGCCAGGTGGGAAAGCGTGAAGGAGTCTGGTGTGCACTCATGTCATCAGTGATAGTGAGCGCTGTCACTTCCTCAGCTCTCACAATAGCGATCCGTTAATTGCTGTACTTTATTATTTTTTTTCAGTGGTTAGGAAAGAGCTGGGGAATCTTTGGGGAAACCTTACTGTGTTTTGAATACACTCTTAGTTTCATCTCTAGTATTTTTGTCAGTGTTCTGATGTGATACCAGTTCTTACTGAGATATTATTTTCGAGAATTCTCTAACATGGACTTTAAAGGTAAACCAGACTCTTTGTTTTTTGTCACCTCAGGCTTGTCATCCTTTACAGCAAAATCATTTCCCTGTTTGTGATGTGAATTATTCACTAATATAACTACACTATGTGCTGATATTGGATAACAGGATTGAAATAACCCAAGACAAAATGAGGAGTGGTAAGAAACTGTGGGGAGAAGGAAGATTTACTTGCACTGCATTTAAGGACATTTTCACAAAAGTTAGACAGTGCATTGGTTCACTTATTCCACAGGGGGGAAAATCTCCACATCTATTATTCTTCCTCCTCACACTCATAACTTGTACACATGTATTCAGGCCATAATGAGAAGAAATAAATCAAATTATATGTTTATCAACTTAAGACAGTTTGGCTCCAACAGAGTTTTGAAAAAAGTGGCTCTTTTTTATGGAGCAAGTTTTTACTCTATCAGCCTTTGAGAAAATGGGTAATGCCAGAGTCTCATTAGAATTATCACAGCTTATTTTGTTATTTTATTGGCTTTGTTTCTTCAAAGTAGGCTTTCCTGATCTAATTCACCTTGATGATTATAATGTATTCTCCCAGTATTCTTCTCTTCCGTGTACTTCGTTTGTACAGCCTGTCTGGGGAAAGCAAGTGTTGTTGGTGGTGGTGGTTTAAGAAAACTCAGGAACATTACTGTGTACTTCCAGCAAAGTCTATATTCTTTCCTAACTGGAAATTCACTAAGTATGCCTGGCACTCTCAACTTGTTTAGAAAACATACTGGGGATTCTCAAAATGCAGAATTCATGGTTATAGCTATGAGGTGAACACAAGAAAAAGTCAGATGCTACCTGAGGGCTAGAATGTAACAGCTGCGCAGGGGCAGGGGACCCAAGATTCCAGGGTCAGGTCCATGCCTTTTCGGGCACCTGCAACCTTGCTGTGAGCCATACCCTGGTAACAATAAGGTACTCAAAAGGAACGGCACGGTTGGAGCTTGGGATGTAGAATGCTGGGGGCCAGATGGAGATTCTGCTAGTGAGTAAATGAGATACCAAACTGGTAGAAGTTTTCAAGTATGTGATTTTCTTTTAATCTGGCAGAATAATCCTCCTTATAAATTGTTACTCAGTCTTCTGACATAATTCAGACAGCTCTCAACCGGCTCTATTTACCTTCTTTCAAAGGTACAACAAATGATACTCTCACAATGGTCCTATGGGTTTCACTTCACCATGCTCAACTTTTTTCATTTCTCTTATCTTAAGGCTATGTTAAGATGGAATCACTGATTTCACATGAAATGACAAAAACGCACTATGAAAAATTGGCAGTGGTGTTTTGCTAAAGGGAATCCTTTACCACTCTGAAACGCAGTGCACATGTGTGTTGTCACTATGAGAGAAGCCGGAATGTTAATAGTGAACATTTTCCTGGACAGTATAATCTGGAAGCTCCAGTAGTCCACCCAATTGAGTAGAGCTAGGGCATATTTTTATTATTCTGCAGGAGCTGTGCAATGCATCTGTTCATGGAGTATCTAAGCTAGCACCCTTCATTCCCCCAATACTTCATCTGAGACCACTTTATTTCCCTGATAATTCCTTGCCTTGAGACAATCAGGTGTGATATGTATCCTCATTATGATTTTATGAAGCAGTAAATGCCACCACCCCCGCCTACCAGGAGGCAGCATCCACTGAAGGGTGAGACTTCGAACCATGCTGTTTTTTTGAAACACCCTAGGAAATATATCGCTGGTACGTTCGGCTCCTGTTGCAGATTCTGTTATGTCTAAAGTCCTAAAATGTGAAGCTTTCTGTTGTTTACTGCACTACCGGAGAGACGGTGCAGGCACACCAAAGGGCATCGTCCTCATTTTTAAATGCTTTGGTTGGAAAGCTTTTCCTTCACCAGAGGCTTTGCTCGGGAACAGCTAAGACCCTCTGAGGCTGTGAAGGAAAGCCCTGCCAGAAGACGGGGAGTGGAAATGAGGCAGGGAGGGACTTGTTCAAGCCTCAGCATGACTCACAGGATCAAGAGGCCTAAGATAGGAGGCAGAGAACAGAATAAAAACTAAAGTTTTGGGCAAATTAGACAAACTTGTTCAGTTGACTATTTTATGGAATTTTGGCTGAGCAAGGCTGTGTATAATCATTGTTATTAGTACATTTGATAATCAGAGTCATCTTTAGCCTACTGATAAGTGTAATGTGGTCTATGCCTACCTGGGAATGAAGCCTAGCATTTAACAAAAATGTTAGAATATTTGGAGGTTTCAATAGAAAAAAGGTTTTTGTTTTCTTCTGTCTAGTAGCAATGCTATCAGCCCAAATTAAGCTGCTACAAAGCTACCAGTTAGAAAATTAAGGCTCACTGCTGCACACTGGATGATTCTTTTTAGTGGGTAAGAGCTTGGGATTTGGATTCATAATATCTCGATTCAAATCCTGCCTTTTCTATTTCCTAGCTGTGTGAATTTGGGTAAGTTACTTAACCTCTCTATTTTGTTTCCCTATGTAAAAACTGAAAATAACAATAGTACCCGAGTTACACTGTTTTGTTTTTTTAGAATTAAGTGATATAAGGCAGATAAAACATTCTGCACAATACCAGACGCTTAGTAAATGATTTGTAAATGTTATTAATGTTATTAACAATTAAGTAATATTAGGCAAATTAGTTTAGAAGTCAATCAACTTAAGAGTGGATTCTAGAAAGCATCCTAATTACACAGATACTAAAGTAGGCGACTGCCAAAGCTCTTTGTCTGTTAAGGCACCGTCTATGAGGCAACTGTGCCTTGACAACAGAACTACGTAAACCTCATAAGCAATAAGACTTGGTTCTCTCCCACGTACACAGTTCTGTTGTTGTTGTTTTTCTAAAACCGTGCTCTTTTTTCCCCCAAGTTTTTATTTAAATTCCAGTTAGTTAACATAGAGTGTACTATTAATTTCAGGTGTAGAATTTAGTGATTCATTGCTTACATACAATACCTAGTGCTCATCACAAGTGCCCTCCAAGTGCCCACCTTGCCTATCACCCATTTAACCCATCCCCCCCATCTGCCTCCCCTGAAGTAATCCTCAGTTTGTTCTTTATAGTTATCTGTTTCCTGGTTTGCTTCTCCACACCCCCCCAGGTTCATCTGTTTTGTTTCTTAACTTCCATATATGAGTGAAATCATATGGTATTTGTCTTTCTCTGACTGACTTATTTTACTTAGCATAATACCCTCTGGTTCCATCCATGTCATTGCAAATGGCAAGATTTCATTCTTTTTGATGGCTGAGTAATATTCCATTGTGTGTGTGTGTGTGTGTGTGTGTGTGTGTGTGTACACACGCACACACCACATCTTCTTTATTCATTCACCAGTCAATGGAAATTGGGGCTCTTTCCATAATTTGTCTTTTGTTGATAATGCTGCTATAAACATCAAAGTGCATGTACCCCTTTGAATCTGTATTTTTGTAGCCTTTGGATAAATGCCTAGTAGTGCAATTGTTGGGTCGTAGAGTAGCTCTATTTTTAACATTTTGAGGAACCTCCATGCTATTCTCCAGAGTGGCTGCACCGGCTTGTATTCCCACCAACAGTGTAGGAGGGTTCCCCTTTCTCCGCATCCTCACCAATACTTGTTGTTTCCTGTGTTGTTAATTTTAGCCATTCTCACAGGTGTGGAGTGATATTTCATTGCAGTTTTGATTTGTATTTCCCTGATGATGAGTGATGTTGAGTATCTTTTCAGATGTCTCAAAACAGTGCTCTTTTTAATTTATTAAACTCTAAATTTCTTGAGAACAACATCTTACACCCCCAATGCTCAGAATTCAGTGTGTCATTAAAAAATGTTCCCGAAGCACTGACTAGGAGTTGCCATAACTTTACACTAGGGTCTTTGGTTGTTATATCTAGTCAATAATCACATGAGTAATGTTTTAAAGCAGCAGGGTTTCTATTGTTTTTGGATGCCTATAAAAGTGAAGATCTTTGCTTTGGGAAGGCACTCTCATAAATGTGTCATTTTGAGAGCCGGCCACTCACACTGGGTTGAAGTTGCAGGTGGTGCCCATCATCCGTCTCTTTACCATCAGGATCCTACACGTTTCTCCTTTTTTGGCCTCTTACTTTACTTTGCTTTATAGTTTATTATTTCCAGATGCCAGGTCTTATCAGCTTGGAATTGGAAGCACATTAATTATTCTTTTTAAATTTTCCAGTGCCGGATCCTCAGCACAGTGAGTATCATCATGGCTCCACGTGGCTTTTGGATAAATACATGATCGAACAGAGAGGTCTGCATGAGCTTTCTAATTCATAATGTAGACATTTAAAAATCATGGAACCTCATCAACCTACGCCACATCAAGAACTTCTGTTGTCAAGCCTTTCCTAATTTCTCCTTAGGTGGTCTTGTCCAGCTTTCCATAGCTTTATCTACTGATGCACACAGGCACAGAAAGATTTTCTCCATTTTCTGAATTAAAAACAGGGCAGGATACATGCTGTTTACTTGTGTTCTACAATTTAGTAGAGAAGATGTACTTAATCTTCTTTCGATAGTTCTGCTGTTTGGTGCAAGCTGGGTAGGACACTACAGATTGGGAGTTGTGTAACTTATCTCTGACATGGTAACTCATTGCACACTTCTTGTTCTATTTCTTGGATTCTTTGTCTAGTTCAGAGCTGGGGAATTCCACCCTAAATCCCATTTGACTAGAACCCTGGCTATAACCTGAGAACTGCCTCTGGAGGCTCAGTCTCTCTCTAACGGGTTCTCTCTACTCCTGGTGCCCTGGTGTGAATAGACCACTCTATGAAGTTACACTGCTGGTCTCCACTTATCTGTATGGATCCTCATGGGCCAAAACTTCTTGCCTTTCTTTGCCTTTATCTGCTTGCCAGTTTCACAGCTCAAATATCAACAATCATCTAAATCAGCATCTCTCAAACATCAGTCCATAAAATGCAAGTTCTGGGAGATGCTAATAGATGTCCTTTCATTATTATATTTGAAAAATACTTTTTCTCCCTCTTGAAGAAACATATTGTGTGGTAGCACATTATAGGCTCTGAGATGGCTTCCTCAGAGAAAAAATGTACTTGCTTAATTTGAATCTGGAACATTTGTAAAATTGCAACTCTTAATATTAAGTCCTATGAAACAGTGTTTTATCGAACACCAGTTTGCAAAATGCTGGCCTCGTCCTAGGTCACTGGGAATTCATTTACCTCTAAGGGATGACTCTTTGATCCTCAGATTAACCCTCCATGGGTTCCTTTCCTCTCAACCACTTCCCATTAGTAGGTTCCTGAAAAACCATCACCTGTTATACAGACATGGATCATAATCAATGGTTTTGGCCTATTAGGGACATCATCTTTTCTAGCTCCAACTGTTCTTCTCCCCAGAAGTTTTGTTTTGTTTTGTTTTTGTTTCTTGGAGGAAGAGGGAAATTCTTTTTCCTTCACAGTATTATTTCAGCTATTCAGCTTTCTAGGGGGATTTTGTATCTGTTACAAGACACTTGTTCAACTTCTGGCTTTAGAAATATTTTCAACATGGCAACTAAAATCACACCCTGCAAATTACAGCTTAACTATCACCTCTTCACGTCAGATCACAAGTACAAGGCAGGCCCTTGAGCTACACTTCTGTTACATGACATGTCAGCAAGGCAACTTGTCAGTCATGTACTCCCAATAATGACATTTTACTATCTAACAACTCCGAGTAAATCCATCACAGATGCTCATTTATACTTCAACCACAACCGTATTGTGGCACCTCGCAATGACATTTACCCCATAACTTGTTATAGGCAAATATCTTGTTGAACTATTGGTTTTAAAGGTTGTGTTATAGCCCCTTTCCAGCAAGTGACCTTTTAGGGCAGCAAGGTCACCGATAGCTGGCTTGCTCCTCTGTGCTTTGTTCTAGTTTATTGCTAGGCTCTTTCTCATTACTGACATTATTTCTACCGTCTCTCCCAGTTTACCTCTTATTTTATCAATTTTTCTTCTGTCTTACCTAACAAGAGCCTCTGTGACATTTCTCTCCACTTGGAAGACGAGAAGGTTCAGACACAGAGAGTACATCTCACTGAGATCAAACAGTAGGAGAGAAGCAGAAGGACGGACAAGTAGACTCTGGGATTCCGGACCAGAGTCCATCTTACCCTGTACCACTGTGTTTTTGGAGTGGTCCCTAACTGAACAAAGAGTTTGAAGATACTGAAAAATGAACCATCAGAATGTATTCCTACACATCCATCTTAGACTTTTATAAGCACTCTAATGGATAATAATCCAAGAAGAAATTGCTCTCATATTCCACAACAGTAAACTGGAACACACACACACACACACACACACACACACGTGTGTGTGTGTGTCTATATATATATATATATATATACATATATATATATATATATATATATATGTATACGTTTTATCAGACTTCCATTCCCACTAGTGTACCTGACACGTAGCTAGCGGTAAATGTGTTAACTGAGTGAATGGATGACTGCTGTACCTCATTGACTGAAAGCCTCATGGTCCCAAACTTCAGAACCCTCTACTTCAATCTGTGCAGCATCTCCATTTTCCTCTAAAGCACATCTCCCTCTGAGAGGGGTGAAGAGGGCAGTGGTTTATAGCAGATGCTGAGTATACAGAGCTGATTACTTCGAACGAACGGAAGGAAGAGGGATTTCCAGTGACATTTCTGGGTAGCCCACTAAATGCAAATGGTGTAGCATAGAGTGTAGCCTAGAATGATGCCCGACTTGCAGGGGGCAAGAAAGCATTAAAATACAATTCCATAGTTGGAGATACAGACAATCTGAGGAATCCCAACTCTGAATTTAACTTCTCTCTTTCGTATCTGGGGTAGGGTGAGTCTTTACCATCAGTTATAGATGGGAGAAAGACCTTAGGGGAAAAAAAAGAGGAATAGAGGCAGGAAGGCAATGAAGAATCAGGACAAACTGGGAGGGGGAAAGTAAAAGCAAGTTGACCCCTTCACTTGCTTTCTGTAAGAAGCAAAGGAGAAGAGAAAGAAAGCAAGAAGAGATGAGAGGACGTGGGGGGATCAGTGGGTCAGAATGCAATGTTAAGAATGGGACATAGCACTGGCTTCAGATGACTCAGGGGCAGGCACTGATCTCGGTGACATCACAGTGTTCTGAGACCTTTGGTAAATTACCCGACTTGTTAGAATCTGCTTCTCTATAATAAAAGAGCAAAACAACACTTACTTCTGGAATATGAGGAATGGATTTGTACATAATAACAAGTGATAGTTATAAGTAAACACTGTTATGTAGTTGTAGTACCAGCTAACACTTACTGGGCACTTATTTTGTGCAAGGCCAAGCACTTTACATGGAGACTTTCATGTAATCCTCTCATGAGGAGAAGGTCCTGTAATTATCCTCATTTACAGACAAATAAACTGAAGTCTGGACAAGTTAAATATGCTACCCAGACCACACAGGTGTTAAGTAATACAACTGGAACTTAAGTCCACTCTGCCCGCATCCAAAGTCAATGTTCTTAACCATGAGGCCATATTGTATTGCTTTTTCATTAAAGAATCCACAAGGATAAGTTAAAGAACAAGGGAATTTGACCTTAAAAAACAAAACAAAACAAAGACAAGTAAAATTTGACAAGAGAAAGACTTTTGCAACATCAGGAGATCATGCAAAGTGGGCCAACACTCATTGTACTACTTCTCATGGTAAAGGGGGAAAAATCACACATCCCTACAGAGGCATGGAAACAGACCAAAGTGATCCTCAAAAAGAATGGCATTCCTTTGGAGCTCAAATTCAACTATTTTTTAAAAGTACAGATTGGGCATTTTCTTCTGTAACATATCCAGGTTAGTACATATATATGAATAGATACAGTCCCTGGCATAAACATAAACACAAAAGATCGCCCAGGGTTGCTCAGGGTCTTATGTAAATAACTATGCATTACAAAGTGATTTCAGTGGCCATGGGCCTATCAGATTGCAATTCCAGAACAGTGGGATGGCACAAGTTCTTTTTGTGCCTGACTGAGTAAAGAGGCTTCCAAAGAAAGTTTAAAATAATTCCAATGTATATCTTTTAGAAATTATTATTTTCTTGGAAACCAAGGCAGCATTGCAGATACTTCATAAAGTTCTTGAGGGGATGGGATGAGATAATGTATGTAAAGTGATTATTCTGGCACTTTCTTCCTAGCTCTTCTTAAGTAACCATCAGCTGCCTGCCTCAGCATCTTCCCCTTAAAAGGGCAGAAAGATTCACTTTGAAGGAAATGAGATCAACTTTAGAAATTGCAACTCTGAGGTCAGGACAAATGAATTCATTTGGGATGAAACCAAGAAATATTTGTTGTAATTCAGATTTCTAAGGTCAAGACCTCAAGATCAAACCAGAAATTGGATTTACTTTTGAGAAATACACCAGGCACGGAGAAGCAAAAAGTTTAGAACTGTGTAAAGAAAACTTTGTGACCTATTCTGCCAGGCTCTAATCAGTTTTGGTTAATTTATTATAACAAAAATGACCTCAACAAACTTATATAGTTAGTTAATGATGGTTGTAAAGTTAGGCTTCTGTAAGAAGTTTAGATTGGTTCCAATCATTCAGGTGGGTCACAGCTGGAAGAACCTTGCACAAATGCCCATGAGCTTTAAAAAAATGGCTTGATATGTTTACATAGGTTCTGACTAATTTAAACCAGTTCTGGTTTACTCAAAGTTGTTCCCATTCTTTTAAATTAATTTGGACTCATCCAGGTCAAGTTAAACCTATAAAAAGCGAGCCAGATAAAAAAGTTTTCTTTGGCTCAAAATGTTTTTGAACTACAGGATGAATTTATTTGTTTTTTGGGTGTTGAGTTTGAGAAGTTCTTTAAAACTTTTTGATCAGTTCTAATTTCTTTTTATTTAGATCACACTGCTTCTGAGTAAAACCAGTCATAACCAGGTCTTATCCTGTTCAAACCAGATCAGATCCATTTAAAGGAATTTGCTTGGTTTATGCTAAGCAGCCTAATGATCTGTTGAAATAAGTGCTGTTATTAGATCCCTGGTACAATAAAAAAATGAGAATATAGTCAACTGGGCTTTCAGGAATAGATGGGAAAATTAAAAAGATGGATTTAGATGGCCATAAGAATGAACAGACAATAAAACAAAGGCAAATAGTTCAGAAGAAAATAGTTGAGAGAATCTAGCTTCTGCTAAAAACAAAGGTGGCATAGCATGGCAGGCCAGCTTCACAGGAAACAGATACGTCAGAGACAAGAGAAGGAAATAAGGGAAGGCAAAGGCTTCAGTAATACTACTCGAGATGAAGGGTATAGAAAAAGTCAATGAAAACTCAACCATTATATTATAAATCTCTCAAGAATACCTACAACACAAAGAAACAGAGTAGCTAAAAACCAGAGCAGGAAAAGTAGAGGGAAAGACAAGCTAAAAGAGGGAGTTCATGGCAAACGTTGAAGATTGAAACTAATTCAGAAACATGGCTAAATCACAACAGAATATCAGGGTTGATAACACAAATGTCATTTAAAAATCACAGGCTACTGATGCATTCAAAAGGGCTATCAGACAAAAGAGTGCATGCAATTTTAGCATATGAAATAAGAAAAATTAGGGAAAATGTGTTTTATCTGTGAAAAAATACTGAGTTAATAGTTTTCACTGTTGTTCAGAAGAACTGCAGGCAGACAGGATTTGGTTCCAATCTCCACTGGGATCCCATTTTCCCGCTGCAAGCTGGACCTATTGAAACACACTACACCTGGCATGGACCATGCACGATTGAAAGAGGGAGAGTTGCTGGGGGTCTTGGTCTGGCATATCCCACTCCCAGTCCATCTCCTCACGCCTGACAACGCTGCCTCCCCTGACCAACATGTATGGTATGCACAACAAAGTCAAGTTCCTAAAGCTGCCAACTTCCCTCTCCTCAAGGCCAGATGGTCACATTCTGTTTTCCACTGGTACAATCATTTGGACTCTGGCTTTGTTCCCTCCATTGGCTTTTATACAGTCCATAAGAACATTATAGCACACACAGAAGCCCATAGTAGATTCACCCAACAAGCCTTAAATGATAGCCAGCAAAGCCTGTCTTTACCAAATACAGGCTAAACACTGAAATGTCTCTAGTGAGAAAAACTGTCTCCAAAAACAGGATGGTCTTGGACATTATTACTGCCTCCCAGGGAGGCACCTGTGCCATTATCCAAGCAGAATGTTGTGTGTTCATACCTTACAAGTCTGCTAATGTAACATCTTTATTAAATCACATGATACCAAGAGTGAATGCCCTGAGTGATTTAACCATCGGCCCAGGGGACTTAATAAATCAATGGTTTAGCTCATGGGGCTCTTGTTTAAAAAAAAAAAAAAGTTACTTATTTTAGGAATCAGTATCTTCATCTGTGTTTTCTTTTACATGTGCCTTAATTACTGCTGTGGCATCTGTCTCCAATGCAGCCAGATAGCAGCCAAATGAAACCCCTTGCTGATTGCTAACAGCACATTGTGGGACAGGTGGGTGTATAAGATTGCAGGAGCCAGCGACGAGAGGTGTGTCTGAGGAGGTCATCAAGAAGATGGGACTGCTGGTTGACCTGCAAGCTGGAACCAGGCAATCAGAGGCTCCTTACCCACTTCCCTGTTCTTGGAATGTATATTCCACCCATCATTCCCACAGCCAGAGCCATTTCAAGGATGATCCTTGAGAGAACAATGTGTTGTTGCAATATGGATGGCTATGTGACTGTACCCTGTTAAGGCCTGTATAGAAACTTTTAAGATTCCTGCAGGTAGATGTGGACATATACTTGTTTTGCAGCCACCTAAGACAAGCCTCATAGATAAGGTCCCTTGCTTATTAGACCTACCACCTACCAATCTGGGGTGGCCTGCCTCTTAGATTTCCTCTTGTCCTCCATGTACAGAGCCAGTTTCAAATTTCACCTGGGAAGCTCCAGAGGTTTTGAACCAGCATAGACACTCAAAAAAGCATGTCTTTCTCTGATGTGTGAGTAAGACTGTATTATAATAGTGTCTGGCATATACTAGGTGTTCTATGCATGCTTAATTTCCTATGTGTGAGTAAAATTATTCTAGCACATAATTTGGCCTATAGCACATGCTTCATGCAGGCTTGTTTCCTTCTTCTATGTGTGGATATGTTCTACTTGAGTAGTATCAATTATAAATTAGATGCTAATGAATGCATGCTTTCTTCTCCCTATGAGTGAGAGAAATGCTATACTAGATTAATGTCTGGCATATACTTGGAGCTCAGTGCTTGGCTTGGCTTAACCTACATGTGAAATGTATGAATGCATTCTTCATTTTATGTAGTGGTAAGATTGTACTAAAAAACTGCCTGGCATACATACGCATTTAATGAATGCATGCTCCATTTTTCCTAATTATGGTTTATGTGTCATTAAAACAGTGCTTGGCAATACCAGGTACTCCTTGCATGCCTGTTCTCTTCTCCTATGAGTGAGTAAATTATACCAGAATAGTATCTGACAAATATTAGGCACTTAGTAATACTGGTATCATTCCATTGATTTGTGAGTAATGTTCTGCTAGAAAGGTACCAGGCAAATACTTGGCACTAAATACATATTCATTTTCTTTCCCAATGTGAGAGTAAACATTAACTAGAGTTGTACCTGGTATGTATCAGGCACTCATTGCAGGCATGTTACTTACCCCTATGTGTGAATAAAGTTGTACCAGAACAGACCCTTGAATATTCTGGTGGCTCGGTGCACGACTGCTTCCTTCCCACTGTGAGTAATATTGTGAGAATAACACGTGCCACATACAAAGTGCTTGATGCACGCATGTTTGTTCACCCTTTATGTGAGAAATGTACTAGAAGAATGCCTGGCATACTCTAGTTGCTTCATTGTGCTTATTTCCTTCTCATATGTGTGAGTAAGGTTGCATGGCATATATTAAGTTCACAGTGCATGTTTGTTTCCTCCCCACTATGTGTGACTAAAGTTGTACTAGACTAGAATGTGCTAGACTAGAATATAGCAGGAGTTTAACCCATGCATCGTTCCTTTCCCCTATATGTGTGTAAGATTGTACTAGAAGAGCAGGTGACATACCCTAGGCGATCAATGCATTTATGCTTCCTTCCCCCTACATGTGAGCAAATTGGTATCAGAAAAGTAGCTGGCTTGGATGCTCAATGTATGCTGGTTCCCCTCCCCCTATCAGTGAGTCAGGTTGTCATAGAATTGTTCCTGACATATACTCAGTGCTCAATCCAATCTTGCTTTCTTCCCCTATGGGTAAGTGACATTTTCTAGAATAGAACCTGACATACACTAGATACCCAGTGCAAGCTCCTTCCTTGTCTTTATGCTTGAGTATGATTGTCCTAGAATAGTACTTGAGATATAATACATAATCTATGCATGCTCAATACTGCCCCATTAGTGTAAGTAATGCAGTAGAAGAGCAATAGGCACATATTAGAAGCTCAATGCCTGCATATTTCCTTCCACTCATATGAGAGTCAATTTCAATTACAAAAGTAGAATATATATGTATATATGGAATACACTAAATGCTTAATATATGCTATCTTCCTTCCACATATGTGTGAGTAATGATGCACTAGAATACTGATTGCCTGGTATATACCTGGTGCTTCATGCAGGCTTATTTTTTTTCCATAAATGTGAACAAAGTTGTATTGGAATCACACTTCTTAAACATGAAGTTTCCTCTGTATTTGCTTTCTCTGTTTGAATAAGGTTGTAGTAGATCAGGACCAGGCATAAACTAAGGGATCAATCAATGGTAATTTTTTCCCCTCATGTGTAAAGTTTTACTTACACAGTACTTGGAATTACTAGCTATTTAGTACATAATTCCTTTTCTCTCCTATGTATTAGTAATGTTGTAGTAGAAGAATGCTAAGCAATACTTTGTGCTCCAGGAATACGTGATTCCTCCCCTTAGGTGTAGGCAAGGACATAGTAAAAATCATCTAGCGTATTCTAGGTATTCCATGCATGCTCCTTTTCTTACCCTGCCTGAGAGTAATGTTGCACTAGCATAATATGTGGCATATACCACGCACTTAATGAATACTTGCTGCCTTTACTCATGTGTGAGTAATGTTTTTACTAGAATATTACCTGGTATACACAAGGTACTTCATGCATGTTTATTTCATTCCGCCTATGTTAGAATAACATTTGACTAGAGTAATTCCTGGCACACAATAGTCAACTGATGCATATGTCCTTCCTTTTTCCCAATGTGTGTGTAATGTTGTGCTAAAATGGTGCCTGACATATAATTTGCACTTAATGTAGGCTCATAGTATTTCCCAATGTGAGAATAATGATGTAGCAGAACAGTGTCCAGCACATAACAGACACTAACTGCATGAATGTTTTCCTCCCCATATGTATGAGTAATGTTGTAATTAAAAAGTACCTTGCATATGCTGCTGGCTCAATGCATGTTTTGTTCTTTCACACGATGTGTGAGCAATACTTTATTGCAATAATATCTGACACATATTAAGTGCTCAATGCCTGTTTATTTGTTTTTCTCTTTCTGTGGGGGATGTAGCACTAGAATTGTACCTGGCATAAACTAGTTGTTCACTTATACTTGTTTTCTGTCACCTGTGTGTGAATAATGTCATAGTAGAGTAGTGTTGTCATATGCTGGTTGTTCTACAGCCTTGTTTCCTTTGCTTATGTGTGTGCAATGCGGTATATAATAGGATCTGGCATTTACTAGGTGCTGATTGCACGCTCATTTCATTCAGCTACATATGAGTAAGTTCGTAATTAACAGCACCTTGCATATATTAGGACTCAGTGCATGCTTACTTAATTCCAGTATGTGTGGGCAACGCTAGTCTTGAATAATTCCTGGCCTATACTAGGTAAACTATGCAAGCTTATTTTCTTTCCATATCTATGAATAATATAGTACTAGATATTCCCTGGATGATTTTATGTGATGAACTCATGATTTTATTCCTTCACTCATGTGTGGATAATGTTAGAATAGAACCTGGCATATATTAGGAACACAGTGAATACATTTTGTCTTCCTCCTGTATATTACTTACATTGTACTAGAACACTATCTGTCTTCCGCAAGAGGATCAATGCATGATTATATCGCTCCTCCCATGTGTGAGTAATGTGGTACCAGAATGTATTTCAGGTACAACCTAACTGTCAAATTGGAAAAGGAAATAAGTCTATGTGTATATGTGTAAGTAACATACTAGAATAGTGTCTGTCATATATTCAGTACCTTATGTGGCTTAGTTTCCTTCCACTATGGGTGAGTAATGTTGTACCATAAAAGCTGGCATGTATTAGGCAATTTATGTTTACTTTCTTTTCCCAGTGTGTGAATCACATTGTACTAAAGTGGTGTCAGGCATATACAACACCCTCCATTTATGACTGTTTCTTTCCCCTATGAGCAAGTTTGTACCAGGATACTGTACGCTTATCAAAGGTATATATGCATGATTGCTTCTTTTACTCTATTGTGAGTAATGTTGTATCTGGCATATTTGAGGCACTCTATGAAATACTGTTTCCTTCCCTGTGTGTGTAGCGTTGTATTAGAATAGTTCTTGACACATTCTTGGCACTCAATGCATTCTTGTGTCCTTTATCCTAAGTAAGAGTAAAGTAGTGCTAGATTACTGGCTGGCATTAACAAGGCACTTAATGCATGTTTGCTACTTTCCCTCTCATAGTAGGTAATGTTGTATTAATGCTCTAGTGGTTGTACCAGATGTACCAGGCATGCTCACTTCTTTCTCCTTTGAATAAGACTGTATGAAAACAGCACCTTGCATATACAGGTGACTTGTTTCCTTCCCCGATATGTGAGTACTGTTGTACTAGAATGGTTGTCTGCATTGAGTAGACAATAATGCTTATTTCTTCCACCTATGTGTAACATTGTATTAGACTAGTGCCTGGCACATACGAGATGCTTAATATTTTTTTTTCCTATTGTATGTGAGTAACGTTTTACTAGAATAAGACTTGGCATATAGTAGGAATTTAATGCATGCTAATTTCTTTCTCCCTATGTGCAAGTTATGTTTTACTAGAACACTGCCTGGCATATATTAGGTGCTTTATGCATTCGTGTTTCCTGCCCCCTATCTATAATTAAGTTTATACTAAAATAGGGCCTTGTATATACTAAGCACTTAACACATTAAGTTTTATGTAATTTTATGTAAGAAATGATGAATTATGATAATGCCTGACATGAACTTATTAGTAAATGCATGCTCCTTTTTTCCCCCTTATGTGAGGATATTTTCCTGGAATAATACCTGACACATACTTGGCATTCTTTCATGCTTTTTTTCTTTCTCCAATATATGAGCTATATTGTGCAGTAACAATATCGGGCATTTACTATGTTCTCCCTGTATGCTCATCCCCTTCACCTACATGTGCGTAATGGCACACTAGAATCCCGTCTGGCACACACTGGTGCTTCATGCATGTAAGTTTTCTTTCTCTCTGCGGAGATAAGATTGTTCTAAAAAGCACCTACCATGTATTGGATGATGAATTCATGCTTGTTTCCTTCCCCCTATGTGTGAATAATATTGTAGTGGAATCATGCTTCACATATTCTAGTTGCTCAATGTAACCTTGTTTTCTTCCTCCTAATTACGTGTAATGTTATACTAGAATAGGGTTTGGCCTATCCTAAGCTCTGAATTTGTGCTCATTCCCTTCCTTATGTGTGAATAACACTGTGATAGTACAGTGCCATATACCAGGCTATGAATGCACACTCACTGCCTTCCCTTATGTGTAAGTTTGTCACAGAATAGTATCTGACATATACTAGGCAATTCATGCAGCTTAAATCTTTCAGCCTATGTGTGAGTAATGTTATGCTAAAATAATCCCTGGTATGTAGTAGATGCTTCATGTAGACTCCCCTTTTCCTCCTTGTATGGGAGTAATGTACTAGAAGAGTCCTTGGTATCTCATAAGCAGTTCATACTTGTTTCTGTCTCTGTATGTTTGTAATATTTTAATATAATAGTAACTGGCATGTATTAGGTGTTCCATGCATGTCATTTATTTTGCCCTGTACGTGAGTAATATATTAGACTAGGGCCTGTCATATACTAGGTGTTCAAGCATGCTAGTTTCCTTCCCTTATATTTACATAAGGCCATATTAGATAAGACCTGGCATATACTAGGCAATTAAAGCATGCTTGCTTCCTTACTTCTGAGTAATGCTGTAGTAGAACAGTGCCTGGAATATATTAGGAGCTTAATCCATCCTAGTTTGCTTCCCTTACGTATAAATGATGTTAAACAAGAACTGTGCCTGTAATTAGTGCTTCATGCATGCTTGTTACCTTCCTCTATGTATAAGTAATTATTACCAGACTAGAAAGTAGCATACACCATGTGCTCCATGCATACTCATTTTCTTCCCAAAATTCCATGTAATTTTGTGTCTAGAATCTATTAGGCATTTAATGCATGCTCATATATTTCCATGTATGTGAAAAAATATATTAGAAATTAGTCTGAAACTTACTTCCTTTCCCTTTAAGTCAGTAATGTTGTATCGGAATAGTGCCTGGCATACACTAGGTTATTCAAGAATGCTAGTTTCCTTCTGCAATGTATTAGCAAGTGTTACTGAACTTGATGATTTATATTGAAACACTGTGTTTGGTAGTATTTGGTGTGTGTGATACTGTAGTTAGTGCTGTGCATGTGAGGCATGGTGTTTAGTGCTGTGTGTTGTATGGATTCCTGGTTTAGTGATGTTTGTGAGATAGTGTGTTATATTATATTTAATATTGGGTATGTAACACACTGTGTTAATAGTGACTGTACGAGACAAGGTGTTTAGTGGTGTGGGATGTATGTAATAGTGTGTTTCATACTGCATTTGAGTCATTGTGTTTTTGTTGTGAGTAGTTGTGAGTTGTAGTTGTGAGACTTTGTGCCTACTGATGTGTCGTTTTGTATTTAGTGCTATGTGCAAGCTATTGTGTTAATGGTGTGTGTGTGACACAGCAGTAAATAATATTTAGTGTGTGTACTAATTTGTTTAGTGCTGAGTTTGAGTCACTGTGTTTAGAAAAGTATGTGAGAGACACTGTTTACTTTTATATGGTATGTGTGACGCTGGGTTTAGTGATGTGTGTGAAGCACTGTCATTATTAACATGTGTGAAATGTAGTTTTATTGATAAACATGGTGTAATACTGTAGTTATGAGAATATGTGATACTGTTTTTATCACATACAACAATGTGTAAGGCATTGCTTTAATAATGTGTGAGATGTTAAAATGTTTTAAGGGATGTGTTAGGTACTATGTGTATGTGTGTGTGCATGTGAATCTCTGAGTTTAGTGGTGTGTGATGTGTGTAGATTTTGTGAAGACACTGTGTAGGGACAGTGAATTTAGTGGTGTGTTGTGTCTGGGGTTACTGTGGGTAGTGATGTGTGTTTGAGATATTGTGTTTACTGAGGTGTGTGTGAGGCTCTCTGTTTAGTTATGTATGTGTAAAACACCCCTTTTAGTTATATGATTGGGGTGTGTGTGTGTGATACGTGTGTAATAATACATGCATGAGGCACTGTGGTTTGTGAAGTATGTTTGAGGCATTGTGTTTAATAACTGGTGTGTGAGACACTGTGCTTAGTGGTGTGTTGTGTGTGATATGTGTTTATTGATGTTTGTGCGAGGCACAGTGTAAAGTGATGTATGTATTAGTCACTATGGTAGTGGTATGTTGTATGTGTGTGATAATTTTAGTAAATCATAAGTGAGATACTGTGCTTACTCATCTGTGTGTATCTGAGGCACAGTGCTTGTTCAGCTGTTGGGCAAACAGGCACCTCACACTATTAAACACAGTATACCAAGCATAGATCACTAGACAAAGTAGTACATGTAACATTCAATGCTCAGCTCAGTGTCTTACACATATATGACTACACACAGTTATACATGCACTGAGCACTAATAAATACTGTGTCACAAATAGAGTATAAAACAAAATGGTATATGCACCAAATATGGCTAAATGCACTGTTTTATAAATGTATCACTACATACAGTAACGTACACATGCCACTATTAAACATAGTGTTTCAACGTCTTTCAACATATATCACGAAACAAAGTACAGTTCACCCTTAACACAGGTTTGAACGACATGGTCCACTTATATGCAGAGTTTTTCTTTTTTTTTTTCTATATTGCAGAGTTTTTTCAATAAATACAGCAAAGTACTATAAATATATTTTTTCTTCCTATGAGTCTCGATAACATTTTCTTTTCTCTAGCTTATTTTATTGTAAGAATACAGTATATAACAAATATAATATACACAATATGTGTTAACTTACTGTTTATGTTATCAGTAAGGCCTCTGGTCAACTAGTTAAGTTAACAAGTAGTTAAGTTTTGGGGGAGTCAAAAGTTTATATGTGGATTTTTTGACTGTGCAGGGGTTGGAATCCCCAACCCTGGTGTCATTCAGGGTCAGCTATATTACACACACATGCATATATATTGCCAAACCCAGTGTTACACACAATTCTTCAACATATAACATCAACAAAGAAGTACACACATAATGTTCTGCCAAACAGAGTTGTTTACACATATATCTTCATATGCAGTAACATACACAGATACAGGACTATGAAGCAGAATTTTAAGATATGTATCACTAAAAGAGCTTTAAGTACCATGCAGTGCTAAATTAAATGGTGCATACATCTATCTCTGTACAAGTAACTCATACATTTAACACTATTAAACAGTTTCCACATATATTACTGACAAAGTAGTACATTCACCACATACTACTAAACAATGTTTCACACATATATCACTAAACACCATACACAACTAAACACAGCATCATATATATATGTACATATATATAATTAAATGCTGTACCACACATACCCTGTACCACTAAATACTGTGTTCAACGTCGTATCACTAAATTCAGGGGTGCACATACCAGGCATCACTAAACACATGCTTCTGACAAGTAACATTAAACACAGTAGCACACACACCAAGCATAACATCTAAATTCAGTGCCTCACACAAATATCACTAAGTGGAGCAGTGACACACCAGACTCCAATAAATATAGTTCTCACATACACATCACTAACACAAGCAAACTCAGAGTAGGCAATACTAAGCAGTGTCTCACAGAGATCACTGAACAGAGTGGGACACCCCCTCCCAGGCATTTCTAACTAGTGCCCCACACAATTCACTAAATGGGCCAGCGCACACATAGCACTGAATCCAAGGTCACACATGTATTCCTTAAACACAGTGTCTCACAATGCCACACAATATTACTAAACAAAGTAACACACCACCTGGCATTACCAAAAACAGTGTCTCACATTTACTAAGGAAAGTAGCCAATTCATCAGGCACTAACAAACAGAGTATCTCACACATATGTTACTGACCAAAGCAGAAAGTAGGCACATTCTAGTCACAGCTTCTCACGAACACATCATTAATCAGGAGCACACAACCACTTACTCAATATTGTCTTACATTTATGTTAAAGCAGAGAGTATTAAAATACTACATAACTCTAAACAAATCAACTCAACAATATTAAAAAAAACATATTCCCTCAAACACACATCACTACATCATCATGTACACCACGTACCATTAAGCCTGGTGCTTCATATACACATTATTAAATAAAAATCCCTACCACACATGCCCCTAAACACACTATCACACTCCACGGAACACAAACCCACTGTTCCACACATGAAATACTTGAACACAGTCTACAGAGTGCACACAATTAGATACAATGTAACACACATATATTCCTAAATACTGTAAAAAAAGCACCACACACCACTAACACAATGCCTCACACTCTCTGATCAGTAAACACGGAAGCACACACACCAGGTAGCACCAAACAAGGTGTTTTATACAAATATCACTGAACACATTGAAACACCTACATTTTACCTGGAAACAGTGTCTCACGCATGTATCACTGAACATAGTAAACATGCCAGACACCGCTAAGCATGATCTCTCACACACGTTAACACTAAACAGAGTAGCACATACACAAGCAGCATGAAACGCAGTGTCTCACGCACGTATCACGGAACGGACCAGCACACACACCCCTGAACCCAAGTCCTCACGCTACGGGAAGCAGCACAGCATGAGTCATCACCACACACAGTATCTCTAACTATATGACTAAAGGCAGCCCCAAACACACCTGGAATCCTTAGACACAGGGTCTCTCACATATGTCACTGAACCAAGCTGCAAGCGTGCCAGGCACTACGAAACACACTCGCTCACACACATCGCTGAACACAGGAGCAGACACCAGTCATATCTGCACAGTATTTTGCTTCTCCTCAGCCAAACACAGCAGCCCACACACCGTGCCCTACGGTCTCACTCGTGTATCACTGGAACACTAGCACACATCAAGCACTGTGGACACAGTGGCTCACAAATATATCGCTACTAAACAAAGTATCACAGAAGACGGGCACTCTAAATGTTCTGCACGAATACACCACTAACACAGTAGCATGCACACCAGTAAACACAATACCTCACACATGTATAAGGAACACTGTAGCGGACATTTCTCTAGAAGTATACCACCCACACCGAGCACCCCGAAGGGACTGTCTCACACATACGTATGACACATGTATCCCTATCCAACAGCACATATACCACTGAGTCCAGGGGTTCAGACATATGTCATCAAACAGTTTGCACAACCTCAGTGCAACACTAAATGCCGTGTCTCACGTAACATTACTAAACATGGTGCCGCACACACTTGTATGTTTTAACTCAATATCCCACTCTTCTATCACTGACCAAAGTAGCAAATACACTAGGCACAACGAAACACAGCATTTCACTCATATATCACTAAACTGCATAGCGAGTAGATAACCCAAATATCACTAAACAGAGCACCGTATTCACCCCCACCCCCCACCTGCAGTTTTGCTTTCCATGGTTTCAGTTAATCGCAGTCAACCGCGGTCCAAAAGAGATGATTCTCCTTCTGACATATGGTCAGAAGGTCAATAGTAGCCTGACACTATGCCTACATCATGCACCTCACTTCACCCATCACACAGGCATTTTATCATCTCACATCATTACAAGAAGGGTGAGTACAGTACAATAACATGTTTTGAGAAAGACTGCATTCACATCAATTTTATTACAGTATATTGCTATAACTGTTCTATTTTATTAGTAATTATTTTTGTCAATCTCTTACTGTGCTTAATTTATAAATTAAACTTTATCATAAGTATGTGTGTATAGGAAAAAACATCGTATACACAGCGTTCAGCAATATCCATGGGTTCAGACATCCACTAGGGGTCTTGGAACATTCCCCCGTGGATAGGGTAGACTACTACTACACACACACACACACACACACACACACACACACACACAGGACTTCAAAATACAGTGTTTTAGACATTTATCAATAACAATTTTCCATAAAGTAGCCACAACCAGCAAGTATCTCTAAACACAGGAGCAAAAACCATGAGCCAATAAAGCAAAAATCACACACACATGCCACTAATTACAGTAGCATATAAACAACTAAATGCAATGTCTTACAAAAAAAATTATTAAACAATGTAGCACATATACCTGGCCTCACTAAACACAATTTCAAGTTCATATATCACCTAACAAATTAGAAAACACACCAAGACAGCTATAAAAGCAGTCTCTCACATAGATATCTACATAGAGTAGCACACACAGGAGGCATTGCTAAATAGACTGATTCATACATATATCACTAAACACAACCAGAGGATGTGTAGACCAATGGGGACTTCTGCTGGTCCCCCAACATTTAAAGGCTCTAAATACACCTGCACTATTACTTTAGCTTGGAAGAATACAAAAGTTGAGAAGATAAAGATGGCCATAAGAAATCTGACTTTGAACTGCCAAGGGTGATGGGTTTAGCAGAACAGGATTAGGATTGCTGAAGGTGCCAGAGTCCCTTAGCCTGACCCTTGCGTGGAAACTCAAGGTCACATATATGTACATGAATAAAATGACAGATGGCAGAAAAGAAGCTTGTCTGGGTTCCTTGCCATGGGAACCCAATGCACTGTGATTCCAAAACCAGCTGGTGAAGTCCTATCAGGGACTATAGTTCCATTAGGAGGATATCGAGATGAAATGGTTGATGAGATTAAGGTGAAAAATTTTTTTTATTTTTAAATTTATTTTAATTCCAGTATAGTTAACATACCATGTTATATTAGTTTCAGGTGTACAATATAGCGATTTGACAATTCCATACATCACTTGGTGCTCATCACAAGAAGTGCACTCCTTAATCCCCATCACCTATTTCATCCATTCCCCCATCCACCTCCCCTATGGTAACCATCAGTTTGTTCTCTATAGTTAAGGGTCTGGTTTTTTTTTGGCTTGTGTCTCATTTTCCCTTTGCTCGTTTGTTTTGTTTCTTAAGTTCCACAGATGAGTGAAACCATATGGTATTTGTCTTTCTCTGACTGAATTATTTTGCTTAGCATATACTCTCTAGCTCTATCCATGTCATTGCAAATGACAAGATTTCATTCTTTTTGATGGCTGAATAATATTCCATTATAAATACACAACATCTTCTTTATCCATTCATCCATTGATGAACACTTAGGCAGCTTCCATACTTTGGCTATTGTAAATAATGCTGCTATAAACATAGGGCTGCATATATCCCTTTGAATTAGTGCTTTTCTATTTTTTTTTTTGGTAACTACTCAGCATTTTTGTGATTACTGAGTCATAGGGTAGCTCTATTTTTAACTTTTTGAGGAACCTCTATACTGTTTTCCCAGTGGCTGGACGAGTTTGCATTCCCACCAATAGAGCAAGAGGGTTCCTTTTCTTGAAAATTTGGAGGAAAATTGTAATGTTTGAACACCCTTTTATATAAAGTGTTGTCTTTTGTACCTGCACGCTTATTGGGATGGATATTATGTCTAATTGTAGAACACTTCCCCTCCCTGGAATTGTAGAACAGAATGGATGTAAGTTCACCCTCCAGCGAGAATTATTAAGACATGCTAAATGGAACCTATAGAATTGTCTAAGCCTCATACAACCTATACAGGTTATTATTTTGAAATGGTATAGAATAACTGGTGGAAAAAAGAGAAATTACCATTCTAATTAGTGACATGTTAGAAGGTGGAATGTGGTATGAATAAACTCACTGAACAATAGCCTTGTGTAGCTGATGAAAAAGGCAGACGGTCCATGGAGACTAATAGTAGACTATTAAGCACTGAATAAAATAGTTCCACTTAAGGCATTGGGAATCTCAGATATGGTTTGAACAGTGCAAACTAAAAGAGCCAAAAACACTCAAGGAGACTGGTACTCAATGGCCAATCTTGCAAATGCTTTTTCCCCAATCTCTGAAAAAGTTAACCACAGTGGGAAGGATCCTAAGTTACATTTACTGTATTATTATAGAGTTCTTTGAATTTGCCAGCTTACTGTCATAATGGGTTGGCAGGGATCTGGACTTGATGTAGGACCCCAGTGTAATAATACACTATATTGATGATATTATGACAGTATCAGAAATGAAAGCATAAGCTAGAACTGACTCAAATACAATGATGACACCTGATCACTAGAGGCTGGTAAATAAACCTGGTAGAGATCCAAGGGCACACCCAAACAGTGAGATTCTTCAGAACAAACTGGGCAGGGGCCACCTAGAACATTCCCCAATTAATTAAAAAATAAACTGCTTTCATTACCTACATGTGTAACTAAGTGAGAAACATTGCACCTGGTTGTTGTTTGAATTTTGGAGGAGGCATATTCTACATCTGGGAATATTGGTAGCTTCTAGCAATCAAAATACCTCAAAGAAGGTCATATAATGTGGGCCTGAACAATGGCAGATTATGTATGAATTATAAGAGGTGGTAACTCAGTCAAAGCTTTTGGGCCCTTATGATTCACACTCAGATATAAATTTTGTAGTATCTGCAGCTCACGCTTATGCAGACTGGAGTGGACTGAAATGGATGCTGTTCTCTCTGCAATGATAGGAAAATTGAGCAATGACAAATAATGCCTTCTTCATTTTGGTAATGTGTTACTAGAATAGTGATGGGCATATACTATCTGTTCCATGCATCGTTACCTCTTCCAAGTGTGCAGATGATGGGACTAGAATATTATTTGGAATATATGTGGTACTAAGTGACTGCTTGTTTCTTTCCACCTATGTGTGAGTAATGTTCTAAAATAATGCTTGGTAGTAGTTGGTGATCAATGCCCTACTGTCTTCTTAGCTATGTGTGAATAATGTAGTTTCAGAATAGTATCTGCCAGATGATCAATTCTCAAAATATACTCATTTTCCTCTCGCTCCTACAATGTATGAGTAGGGTGTGTACTGAACTATTATCAGGTATATACGATGCACTCATTGTATGCTCCTTTTCTTCCACTGATGTGTGAGTAATGTGCTAGAATAGTAACTGGCCTATACCTGGTGCTCAATGCATAGTCTTACTTTTCACCTCCGCATGACTAAGTTTGTACTAGAATAGCACCTGTGATATCCTAGGCACTTGATGAATGCTTGTTTTCTTTCCCTCTATATGAGTAAGATTGTATTTGAATAGTGTGTGGTACATAGTATGTGCTCAATACATGCTTTCTTCCCCTATACACGAGTAATGTTGTCTAGAGTAGTTCCTGGTATATAACAGGCAGTCAGAGTGTGCTCATTTCTTTAGGACTAGTGTAATAAAAATTGTGCCTATCAAGTATGGTCAGTATGTGTTCATTCCATCTCCTATCTGTGAGTAATGCTGTAAATTTAGACTAATACCTGGCATATATTAGGTGCTCAATTCATGTTTTTCATTCCTCCTACATGTGAGTAAAATCATTTTAGAATTGTTTCTGGCATTTACAAGGTGGGCAATGCAGGCTTATTTACTACCTTGTCTGTATGAGTAATATTGTTCTGATTTTTGTGTCCTTTAGAACTGTTGACAAAGGCATAATTTATTACCAAAATGTATGTGTAGATTTAAGACACCTATAGGTACATCATATCATCAAACAGATGTCTAATGAAATGTGATGGAGGATGAGCTTTGCTAGAGCTTTGAAGGTTGGGTAGAATGTACTGTGGTGAAGATAATGAAGGATCATCCAGGTAGAGAACCATGAACCAATAAAGCAACTGAACTGGAATATGAAAAGAACAGCTGGAGTTTGAGTGTGGAGGCTGTTGTGAGCCTAGGCTCTGCTCCTGCGTAATACTGGAGACGTCATGTTAGCTCACTGGTTCTCATACTCTAATTTCTCTATGACCTAAATGCCTCAGGATGTCTCCAGCTTGTGGAAAGAAATAAAGTCACATTAGCACACATAATTATTGCAGTTGTTATTGTTCTTTCCCTTGCCAGCTCACACAGGATCCCTGCTTTATGAAAAAGAATCTACTCAGTAAATTCATAGGAACCCCCCTTTTTTCTAGGGGCGAGACCATGCTGAATACCGGGTCATCTCTCTTATCCCTGCTGTGTCTGCTCATCATGTGGTTCTTCCAGGGGAACACTGTACCCTAAACTCAACCTTTAACAGCCCACAACTGACTCAAAATGGATTCTCCACAGAAATGGTGATCTCGAGTGTTAGGATTTTCTCTTCCCTTAGGCACTATCTCAAACTCTGTTTTCTACTATGGCCTTCAATGTTAAAGAGCAAAGAGACATATGCTAGAATCAAAGAATAACTGAGCTGCAGACATTTTAACTGGCAAACAGAAAAACTACACTGCAATGATAAGATCCTTGACTTGAATGAGCCTGATCATCATTTATTCAAAATATAAATCATAGTAGGCTTCATAGCCAATAAGGTAGAAACCAGAAATTTAATAACAAATGGCATCCTCACTATCCCTGCCCTTATGGATACTTTCATCAGTGGAGGTGACAGATATTTTAATAACTGATCACAATTCAGTATATAATCTTTTTTGGAGATAATATAGAAATGGGCTTTATTGGAAATGTTCCAGCTCGAGTATTAGGAAGAGCTAAAGAATAATAAGCCAGAAGTTATATTAGCACACACATTCCCCTTTCACTGCTAAATCACCGCACTACCCCATGACTAGGATATATACATATTCCATATATATATTTGTGTGAATGAGTGCTGCCAAGGTGACAAATAGAAAAAAAAAAAAAAAGCCAGTTAAAAAATATGAAGGTGTGGAGAACAAATTTTTGTCAAGTTGTGTACTGTATACACCGTCTTTGATCCTTTGTCTGCTCATCAGTAAAATGTGAGTATAGTACTTCCCTTTATGGAGCATTGTGGTGATAAAATTATACACTCAAACCACTTAGCATTCTATTAATGCTAGTTCTTAAGGAGGAAGCTCTAAATCACAGAAGAGAAATAAGGTGAGCAAGACGGGGAGATACTTTGTGAAGTTGGCGTGTCACTGGGTTTTGAGTCACACCATCCTATCTCTCACTAAGGGACCCCAGGCCAACTTGGAAACCTGGTGAAAACAACACCGTAGCTGAGTCCTTTTCCCAGCACTGTGAGAATCTTTCCCCTAGGAGAGAGTAGCTGATGTGAGGCTCCAGCTGAAATTGCCTGAAGATACAAGTTTAGAACAGTTGAGTTTGGGGATTATCTTCTGAGCTTGAAAAGGCTTAGCAAATATCTCTGTGTAAAATTCTAAAAGGACTATTTTCGTTTTGATTAAATGTTACAGATTCTTAGCTAAGGTACTGAGCTTTGGAATTAATAGATCAGCTTGGCTGTGTCCAGGCTATGCTTCTGGGTAAAAAAAAGAAATGCCGACAGTAATTTTTTTTCTGGCATCACCTCACAAAAAGGTAGATGCTGTGTGAAGACAAAATGAACAGAAAGAGAGGGGAAAAAGAAGATGGACACTCCAAGGTCAGAAAATGCATTCTTTCCCCAACGTTACAAAACCATTAGTCTGAAATGAGTGGGTGTTTCTCTTCTAAGAAAACCCTGATGTAGATAAGAGGATAATGTCTTTGTTTTTGGATTGAACACAAGGTAGTATTTGTTGCTTATGCTTATGTGAAAAGGTGATTTGATTTGCAAATCTGAATAAATGTTCAGTCAAAACCTGAGATTGTTTTGCTAAGTAATGCAGTAAGTGGAATATAAATAAAACAGACGAATGACCTAGGACTACTAAAGTACACATGGATATATAACTTATATAGCATATATCTTGCAGGTTAATTTGATCGTGAGCCTTTGAACAGTTTGCATTTAATTTTTGGCTGTTTTAGAGTTGTCTTTTAATGAAAATTAGATCATACTGCATATTTGTTCTGAATACTGCATTTTTTCCACTCAGCAGTATGCCTTGAACAATTTCTGTGTCTATACATACAGATCAACCTTTTTCTGACAGTTTTATGATACTATATGCCGTGAACCGACCATAATTTAACACTTCTTATTATTGAATATTAGACTATCTCCAATTGCTCCATATTATAAACAATGCTACCATGAATATATTTATACAAATACCCTGACACTCTTGCTCGAGGATCTCCATAGATTTCTAGAAGTGGTATTTCTCAAAGGATATGTGCATTCAGTTTGATTTTTATTTTATTTTGGTTTTGTTTTGGAGCAGTCCCACACAGAATAGTTGCAAGTACAATACAAATAACTGAATTTGTTATACAAATAAGTATATTTTCCTACATGGCCATGGTACAATGATCAAAATCAGGAAGTTAACATTGATTTATTACTACTCTCTATTCCTTAGGCCTCATTCAAGTTTCTGCACGTGTTCTAATAATGTAATACTTAGCAAAGGATCCATTTCAGAACCAGACATTGTATTTAGTTGTCATGTCTCTTTATTTTTATTCATTTTGGAAGAGTTTCTATTTTTATTGACTTTCAAGACCTTGACACTCTTAAAGAGCATGCAACAATTATACACAGTGGTAAGTATGTGAGGTGATAGACATGTTAATTTGCTTGATTGTGGTAATCACTACACAAGGTATATTTATATCAAAATACCACATTGTACACCTTAAATATATGCAATTTTATTTATCAAACATACCTTCATAAAGTTGGGGAAAAAATCTGACTCCCAAATTAAAAAATAATAATAAAAATAGGGGTGCCTGGGTTGCTCAGTCAGTTGAGCATCTGCCTTTGGCTCAGGTCATGATCTCAGGGTCAGGTCATGATCTCGGGGTCCTGGGATCAAGCCCAGTGTCAGGCTCCCTGCTCCGCAGGAAGCCTGCTTCTCCCTCTCCCACTCCCCCTGCTTGTGTTCCCTCTCTGTCAAATCAATCAATCAATCAATCAATCTTTAAAAAATATAAAAATGAAATAAGTAAATAAAATGCTTCCATCCCTTTCCTCCAACAACAACAATAACAATGAAAAGATGCAGTGGAGGACTCATGACAATGCAGATATTTGCTAATTTAATAATAAAGAGAAGAAAACAAATTAGAGTAGGAAAGTCTCCACCAGGAACTATAATTTGTCTCCAGCATACCAGCCTCATGGAACTCAAACTAGTCAAGCAAGAACATAATGACTTCATTTTATTGAACTTCATAGTCACTATGAAACATTCAAAATTAAGAAAGTAAAGTCTAGTGTCAAGCATGTACTGAACTGAGAAGCTTTCATTCTCTCAGAAAGAACACTGCATTCAATTGGACTGTGCTCTTGACTGTCTTTGGGGTCTAAGGAATTTTTATTTAACTCTCTAATTCCCTTACTTGACCTAACATAGGTAGGGTCTCAGATCTTGTCCACAGATTTAAATTTTACAAATGGAACTAACCCTCTGGTGAAGGCATTAATTTACGTATCTTACCAATTCAATTATAGGTTTTATGGATGCCTTTGCATAATTATTTTGCATCTGGAGCCCTAAAAGAGCCTTACACATTTTTCTCTTGTCTCTTATCTGGAAAAGAAATAGATATATTGAAAGTCCCAAATCATTATTCCGGTCTTCAAAACTGCCAAGGGCACTAAAAAGTACATCTTACATTTATATATGCATTTTCCTACAATTCAGCCTGACATCATGCAATCATTCATTGGATTTAATATTTATTGAGCACCTATTATGTTCTAGGCAATGATCCAAGTGTCATGGAAAGACGAAGTGTGCAGGTATATAATGCATCATGTATATACCAGATGTCATGGGATTGAATGAATTGAGTCAGGTATGGGTGCTGCCCTCCAGGAAATTACAAGAAACCAAAGAGGATAAAACACATACACAGATATTTTTAACAGAAGGTAGAGGGTTGTGATAAGGATCATGAGAGACATATGGTAAAAGACTAAGAAAAGTCAGGGGAGGTGAGTATAATTTCTGGATGGAGAGCTAAGGTGGGGTAGGGTATGGAGAGTGGAAAACCAGAAACCTTCATGGAGGAGAAAGATCTGAATGATAACTGTACTATGTTGAAAATTTTGTAGGTTTATTTCAAATATCCATAACCTTCCTAAATATTAAAAGAATTAAGTATATGTGGCATAGGCAGTTTTATATTTGGAACAACAGAACAAAAAAGTAAAGGTAGACACATAGGTGAGAACCTATTCCTTTTTTTCTCACATTGGCACTATTCTAGGCCTTCCTTATCTACTTTGCTTAATATTTATCACCAGCATTTTGAAGAATGTATGGAACTTTGTAGGCACTCAATACATATTTACGGAATTAAAAACAAAACCATGGACATACGAATCTTATGATTTAGGCATCTTTCCTCATAATGGATGATTTAGTCTTAGCAAACAGATGGGGATCACAGGAACAAATGACAAGAACAGAATACAGTATTTTTCTTTCAATTGTTTGTTTTTCACTAGTTCTTTGTCTACTTATTAATTTATAAAGTAGAACACTGGGATAATCTTTTTACTTTTCTTCAAAGAACTGTGAAAATCCATCTACATCAAATGTCAACTCTCCATGTGTCTCTTCACCCATTAGAAACTGCAGAAAGGCGGGATTTAATCAATCAACCTTCATGCTTCTGCAGTTCTTATATAGCCAGCATGACTTGGTGAATCTCATGTGTTGATCTTTTATCAGAATTCCTACAAAGCAGTGTTGAGCATTTCCGTGTAATTTGGTTTTAGTATCTTAAACAAATAGTAAATAAATGAGGCAAAAATGACAAATAAGAGGGTAAAGATTGATCATTGCTTATAGAAAGTCTTATTGTCTGGATTAAAAGCTATATTGTGTATTAAATATTAGTATAAAGGTTGAGTTCTTTTTTCCCCCCAAGATTTGTCCAATGGAATTGTGTTAATCCTATCAGCAGTTGAAACTGCTTATGTTTATATTGAGTGTTGTGTTAGTGCCAGATATCATTTGATAGTTTAAAAAAATTAACTGAGAGAAACAGTAGCCTCCAGTTTATAGATAAGGAGTGAGGCTTAGGAAGAGTAAAGCTCAAGTTCATAGACCTGGTAAGGGGCAGAACTGGGACATTTCCAAATCCATCCCTCTGGCACTGCCTTTTTATATTAGAATTCTACTTTTCATAGAGGAAGGAAAGTCAGTAGGCTAATGATGCAAAATAAGTGAATCTTGTCTAATAGCCATGTTCATACTCTGGACTTCAGGCAACTAAGAAAAAGAAATAGGCAGAGAAAGGTGACATAGAGCAGAATGAGTTCATGATCAAAGTCTCTGCTATTTCCTGCTGAGAGTATGAGATTTACTGCTGCCTCCCCAGGGGAAAGCCAGATCGTTATTTCATACTTGTGGAAAAGAACTACTGACACAAAGAGACACTGCTCATTCTGTTCTTAGTTTTCCAACTTCAACCATAATCACAGGAAAGAAGTGGCCACAGATGAGAATGAGATTACTTTTCACACAAAATTGGATCAAGGAGTCCTGCTTCTTTCTTTGAAGTATTCCTTGAAAAAATGCACACTTTCCTATTGAGGATCTTACAAATTATTGCTTTTAATGGATCTTGCAACATAAAATGCACTGTGCTTGAACTCCAAACTTGTGTCATGCCTTGGTGAGTATTTTATGAATTGTAAAATTGGAAAGTAAGTTAAGATACAAAAGTGGCTGCTGGCTCTTCCATCTGATAAATCTTATTTGGGATTAGTGTGTAATATCCCTTTTAAGACCTCAGTTAAACTGAATACCAAGAAAAATGAGGAAATTCTATCCATGTATCTTTGCTTCTTTCTTGTTAATTATATCACTTAGCTGTGCAAATTTTTTTTTTCTTCTAAATGATCACAGGTTTTCTGAAAATGTCAGCATCAGATTTAACTGTGTTTCTAGTTTTCAGACACTGCACCATGACTGATACTATGTTAGAAATATACATTTTATAACACGTTAACCAGGGGATGATCAGCTTCTGGAATGGCAGAGTGAGGACCTTGATGAACTCACTCTCCCTCTGAAACAACAAAAATACTAGCAAACAACTAAAATACATCATTTTAGAACTTTGGCAATTAACCAGAGCCGCAGAATAAACTGAAAAATTTCTATACAAGACAAACTACTAAATTTTGGTGAAATACCAGGTCTGTGATGCTGAACTCAGAGCTATTCTCATCTCCTCTCACTCCCTCCCCAGCTTAGTAATATAATAGGCAAAAGCCAGCATCACTGCAGAAAATGAAAAAATTGGATGGCTTTTGGAGCTCCATTAAAAGTATCATCCCCTGTGCAGAGTCAACATTTTGCCTGAACTTTCAGCTCCCTGGGAAATTTCTATGCTTAGGTGGCTATCTGAATGACTCAGAGCTTAGTTCGGTGGGAGGTGGAGAGACCTGATACTAGAGTGATTACAAACATCTCTATTTGTAACAAAGAAAAGATACAAAGCCTGGGAAGAAACAGGAAAGTGAGCCCACATACACTGGGAGAAAAAGAAACCAACAGAAAATGCCCCTGGGGGGACCAGATTTTGGATTTAGTAGACAAAGACTTTAAAAAACTATTATAAATATATTCAAAGAACTATAGGAAACCATGTATAATGAATTCAAGGAAAGTGTGAAAATGATACCAGTAAGGGGTAATAACTGTTGGGTATTATGAAAGGCAATATAAATGTATTTTTGTTTGCAATTCTTTTCTCTTCAATCTTTTTTAAATTTACAACTACATAACAATAAATACAAAACTGTGTTAATGGGCTTATAATGTACACAGATGTACATTTGTACAAAGGAGGGAGAGGGAATAGGAGTATTTTAGAGAGAAGTCTTTGCATATTATTGAAATTAAGTTAGCATAACCAACTAGATTGTTTTAAACTAAGGTGCTAATCATAACCTCCAGAGCGAGCACTACAAAAAATAACTTAAATAAATACAGTGAAACAAATGACAAGGGAATTAAAAAGGTACACTAGACAATACATATTTAACAAAAACAGAAGGGAAAAATCAAGGAATCCAGAAAAAAAGGCAAAGACATAAGGAAAAGAAATAGCAAAAGGACAGATATAAATCCTGCCTTATCAGCAACTGCATTAAATGTAAGTGGATTAAACACCTCAATCAAAAGGGAGATATTGGCAGAATAAATATGCTCTCTAAAGGATGTAGGCTTTAGATTCAAAGACACAAATACATCAAAAGGAAAAGGATGGAAACATATACATGTAAGTGGTAATTAAAAGAGAGCCACAATTGGTCTACTAAAATCAGGAAAAATAGACTCTGGAAAAAAAAATCATTACTAGAGATAAAGAAAGACATTTTATTTTATGATAAGAAGGACAATCCATCAGGAAGATATAAAAATTATAAACATATATGCTCCTATCAACAGAGCTCCAAAACACATGAAGCAAAGAAAATGACATAATTTAAGGGAGAAATAGACACTTCAGCAATAACTGGAATGTCAATGCCTGATTTTCAATAATGGATGGTAAAATTAGGCATAATAAAAGGCATGAACAACTATAACTGAGTAGACATGACATTTATAGAAAAGTCCATCCAACAGCATGACACACGTTATTCTCAAGCTCTCATGGAACAAAATCCAGGATAGACCTCATGTTAGGCCATCAGATAAACTTCAATAAACTTAAACAGATTGAAATACAATGTTCTTTAACCCTAAAGGAATTAAATTAGAAATCAACAGCAGCAGAAAATTTGAGAAACTCACAAACATATGGAAATTAAACATTTTCCTAAATAATTAAAGCAGCAAAGAAGAACTTACAAAGGAAATTAGAAAACACTAGGAAGAAATTAAAACAGAACACAACATACTAAAACTTATGGGATGAAGCAAAAGCAATATTTAGAGGGAGATGTATAGCTGTAAGTGACCATATTAAAAAAGAAAAAAGACAGAGATTCACCTGAACTCCATCTTAAGAATCTAGAGAAAGAGGAACAAACTAAACCCAAAGCAAGTAGGAGGAAAGAATAAAGTTTAGAGCAGAAATTGAAGAAATAGGGAATAGGAAAACAATAGAGAAATCAATGACACCAAAAGTGGTTCTTTGAAAAGATAAATGAAATTGACAAATTTAGCTAGCCTGATCGTGAGAAGATGGAAGATTCAAATTACTGAAGTCAGCAATGAAAGAGGGAACATCACCACTGATCTTACAGAAATAAAGTCATAAGGAAGTATCAACTACTCTATGACAACAAGTTAAATAACTTAAATAAAATGGGCAAATTCCTAGAAAGACAAATAGTAAAAATGTACACATGGGGCTGGCCTGGAGAGAAGCTCCTTGAGTTTCCAGGGTTTCAGAACACAAAAGTGACTACAAGATGATTATTTGGGGGAGTAATGTATATCAAGCACAGCATGTTTAAAGAAACTCCAAACAAAATTATTTTTCAGACCTTTAGAAAAGCAGTGAGAAAGAGAAAGTGGGCCCTTAAATATGATTTCTCTGTATTTTCTCTGGCCATATCTCCCTGATAAACTGCGCTGTGACTTTATGAAAGGCCATTTGTTTGTAGGTGATTTGTTTCTAAAACTCACTGTAGTTATATAAACCAGGGACAGGAAAATTGCTTTATTTATGTCCTATATGAGTAGAGCTTTGTTTTTTCTATTTCAGATTTCAGTAAGCCATGTGCTTGCAAATTCTCATAAGAATCTTTTTCTCTCCCATACTCAACAGTGCTTTGGGGATAGCTTTTGAAATGGTAAGTAACATATTGCTAAACACTTACTAGTGTCCGGACTACAAAATACATTCCTTTTCAGCTGTTCAGTATGTGTTCCAGTATGTGAGAAAACTCATCAACTTGGTGTCTTAATATTACAAATATTTTCACCCACTTTTTTTTTTTTATTTGGGAAAAAGTCATGGCTTACAGTAATTATCAACCTGGGGTAAGTGGCTTTGTTTTCTAGGATTTTTAGTTTTGCTTTCTAAAATTAATCAGTCCATAACAAATAAGTACTAACAACATCATAGTACTGTATTAGTCACTATGGGGGAGGCAAAGATGTATTGAGATGGTGAACATAAAGAACTTATATCTACCATTTCACCCATCCCCACCCATACCATCCTTGGTTAAACCTTCCTCATCAGTTACTTAATGCTTTCTCTGACTATACTCCTCAGTCATACTCTAGTCCAATATTTGCTTTACAAATGTTGTCTCCCAGTCTGTATCTTGTGTTTCATTTAAAGGGTTTCTTTTGCAGAGAAGTTTTAAAATTGTATAAAGAAATTTAAATAGCAGGCTGAAGATTTTGAACTTATTACTAGATCAACATTTCTTGAGGACTTCCAATGAGCCAGCTTTCTGCACAGCCATGAACTCCATCGCTGATTTTAGCTGCTTGTAACATTTCTGTGAAACAAGCATCACTTCCTCTCTTACAAAGGAGGAAACTGATGCCCTGGAGATCCAGTAAATTGCATGCATAAGTTGTATTGTATTGTTCCTTGGCCTCCATTGTTATGCTATGTTATACAATTTTGCCATTGATTTACTTGGGGAGGGTGTCACTACATTTATGGGAGAGCTAGACATTTTAGGGCTTCGTGAATGACTCTGTAATTAGAACCTTCTACTTCTGAAAAATAATTCAGCCACAGCCAGAGTGAACATGCCACATGAAATCAATGAGGTTTCCCTTTGGATTCTTCCAATTTGGTTATAAAGATTCAGGGTATGGTGATGTGAATAGTACATAATTATTTCACTTGATACTTGCACCTTGCTAATAATTCTTTTTAAAATGATTTCATCCCCCACGGCATTTTCATAGTCTTAATGGACTGCTAGTCTCTTTGATTATCTCACATTCCCCAAATTGTGGGATGGCACGTAAAGGCAGCAAAATAGCACATGCACTTATAGCAACAGATCTCCCACGATTTGGCCAAAACAGATGCTTTAACACATAGTATTCATATTCTGCCACTTGTAATTAATTTATGAGATAAATACAGTATGCTAAGATTATTTTGTTGCTTCATTATTCCTCTTACTGACTTGTGGTTCTCCAATACTAAACCAATATGGATATTTTAAGAAAACCCAGTCTATCAGGAACTGTGTATAATGACGCTCACTTTTCCAGTACATACCCTGCATTCATCAAGTAGGCTGTATCAATAGCTGCCATCCAAAATTAAGTGCCAAGTGCTTTACTGTGACTGGTTTTATTAGTCACTCTGTGAGAATTTAAAAAAAAAGAAAAGAAAAGAAAAAAAAAAAACTCATGAGAGAAAAAAGGCTCACATATATTATCCAAACTCTGATGGGATTATATTTAAGTAGTATCACTCTTTACTACTCTCTCTACAAAAGTGCCAATGTAATTCTGGGAAACACCTTCCTAGAGCCTGATGTTAGAGTACAAATTGTGACGTGTTGTATGTTTGGAATTATGGACATTAACGATGAGATGTTGTGTAAATAGGTATTTGAATATCTAAACTGGTAGGGTAAAAGTTTTACCTAAAGTGGTTGTATGTTCACAGGCCCATATTCACATTACCGGTGAGGGTTTACAGTGATATAAGCCCGAACTGGCAGACAGCAAGACCAAGAAAAATTTACATACCTCATAAAATGGGATCGAGATAAACTTTTACTCATTTCAGAATGAATAAATAAAAATACCAACATGGGAGCTATAGAGAACAGATTGTAAAAGAAGAGAAAGGGATTTTCATCCCAGGTGACTGAGAGAGAACTATTATAAATTTTATTTACTTCCTCAACCAAAAGAATATTCCAGATGACTGCTATATGGTATCAAGAGGATGAAAAGCATGGCCAATACCTTTGCATTGGGTTGGTTCCTTTTCATTCTTTTAACCTCAGCTTAAAAGTCATCTTTTCAAGGGGTAGGGAATGAGAGGGACTTTTCAGATCACTACATAAATTAGGTCAGTGCTTTTATTGTGGCTCTCTGCACTTTATTCATTTCCTTTACAGTACTAATTAAAATTTAAAATTATGCACTTAGTTGTTTTAATTTTATTCTCTGTCTCTCTAATAGGATATAACTCCATAAAGACAGTGATAATATAGCACCCAGTCGATTTCTTGGCAAAAATTAACTGGTAAAATGTGTTGACTAATTTAATGAACCAATAAGAAACAGGAGAATATGAGAAAAGACCTGGTTGACCCGGGAGAAAACAAAAGCTTTTGAAAAAGGTACAACAGAATTTTGTCTCAGAAAGACCTATAAATCCAGGCTCCAGGCTTTAAAGATATACTCTTTCAAATTTTCTAAGAAACAATGCTATATATAGCTCATTCCAGAACAAAGAACATGGTAGAAAATACATCAATTGATGGAACATTGTAGTTAATAGTATAGAATTTGATCCCCAAAGTACCAGACTTGGTGATTTGCATCTATCGTTATCAGGGGTATAACAATAGGTCAAATACTCAGTGTCTTAAAATTCATTTTATTTATCTATAAAATGAGCACAAAAATAAACTCTACTAAACAGAGTTGTTGTGGGGATTGATTATGAAATTTTATATAAACTGAACATCACAGGACAGACAGAGAACAGTTAGTAAAAATTTACAATTTATCCCAGTATGGGGCAGATAATAAACATTTATCATACATAAGCTACTAGTATCATTTTTATGTTAAGTAAGTAAACTCTGATACTAAAATCCAACATAGCACGTGGCTCATCAATGTACAAATATCTTTAAGAACCGACAAACCAGTTACCAGTATCGTGACTAAGTGAGAATTCATGATGGCTTAATAGAATCTATTAGCTCACTATTGGACTCTAGAAGAAAAAAATATAAATGAGAATATGGTAGGGTACTTAAAATGTATTAAAAATAAAACGTCAGCAGCCATTGTTGTTAAAAGCTTTTAGAAAATTGGAAATGTTGGAAAACTTCTGGATCATTTAAAGACTATATCAACTCTGTAGCTCTCATTCATTATTTTTTTATTTACAAAACAGTATTTATGAATACAAATTATGCTAGGCAATATGGGAATTGTCAAAAGCAGAATAATGACCCCCCCCCCCCCCACCAAGTGTCCCTGTCTTAATCCCTGGAATCTATGAACATGTTACTTCACATCACAAAGAGAAATTAAGGTTGCTAATCAGCTAACTTTAAAATAGGGAGATTGTCTTGGATTATTTGAGTCAGCTTGATCTGATCACAAGATTCTTTAAAAGTGGTAAGTGAGGCAGAAATGGTCAGAGTGACTCAAACCCATCATTGCTGGCTTTAACCATTGCTGGCTTTAAAAACATAGGGAAGAGGCCAGAAGACAAGGGATATGCAAACACTCTAGAAGCTGGAAAAGGCAAGAAAACCAATTCTTATCTAAAGCCTCCAGAAAGAATGTAACACTGTATGTTAATTATACTTGAATTAAAAAAAGAGAGAGAGATCTTGAAAACAAAATAAAAACCACCAATCAAAAATTCAAAACCAAAAAACCAAAAAACCCTCCAGAAGGGAACACAGCCCTTGCTGACACCTTGGTTTTAGCCCAGCATGACCAGTGTCAGACACCGTTACAATAATAATAGAACACTAACACAGGTGGGCCAATGAATGAAAAAAAAAAAAATGAATCCTGCCCCAAATGAACTTAAAGTCTGGTAGAAAAGTAAATAGTTATTTAATAATAGTAAATGTCAATGGAAAGCAGTTATTCTGTGAAGTGCTACAAAAGAGTATAAGCTTTGAGATGTTTGTTCATATTTAAAGAGTTCTATTATGTTCTAAAGTCAGTATAAAATGCACAAATCATCAGAGTCATGATTAATTCTGAATAACTCTTAAAGTGTCCACATTAGGTTTTATTATATATGGTTTTGGCCATTCCGGCCAGAAGAGTAATTCTAAAGCTTGATAACCAGTAAAGCAGATTAACAAAACAAAAGCAGAGTCTATATACAGAGTGTTTGGTTATTAAATGTGTCCTCTTTTTTGAAAACAATCAAATGTCTGACAGTGACTGGAGGAGGGATGTGGAAAATGCTAAAATACTGGGCTTTCCTTCAGGATTTACTCTGTTTTGTTTTTCACATTAAGCTTTTAAACCTCATTTTCAATAGTGAAATGCTAGATATAGCCACATTAAATTTACAAATAGTTTCCTGTGAATTTTAGTACTTTTAAACTTGTTCCAGACATTCTGATCAACATAATATGATATGACAAAAAAAAAAAAAAATAAGAGCTGTAATCATTAGAAAGTTGAAGATAAAAATGCTCTTTTTTATTTTTATTTTATGGTGGCAGGAACATTTACAGATGGTATTATATACCTTGAAACCCCAAGAAAATCAACTGAAGAGCTCTAAATTTACCAAGAGATTATCAGTAAAATTGTTACATATAAGATGAAACAACAGCTTTCCCTTAGAAGGTATGTTATAAAAGAGAATCATCCATAACAAAGAAACAAATAATCAAGTACCCAGCAAGTCACTAACTAGTGAATGCACAGAATTTGTATGAAGAAAAAAGATTAAAAAGAAGAGAAAAAGACCTGGCAAATGCCCTATGAATTAACTAAGAACATTTTAAGTTAAAGAGTTATGTCAGCATGTTTGGGTGGGACAGAGACTTGGGGGAGGCATAAGGAGGTACAGCTTATATGAGAATCTGACAGAGTTTCAGAAACCTTCTAAGTTAATAGGAAGTGAAAGAGTATTCAAGAAATTATTTTGGAATAAAAGCACTGGGTCTTCATCGTATTTAATTAACCAAAATATATGTAATGCATATTAAAGTGTTAAGATTTTCTAATTGAAATCTTATTGTTATGTGTGATACAAAAGAAAATGTAGATGACCATTTAAATGAAAAAGAAAAAACTAGAGGCATCACAATTCAGATTTCAAGCTATATCACAAAGCTGTAGTCATCAAGACAGTATGGAACTGGCACAAAAACAGACACATAGATCAATGGAACAGAATAGAGAACCCAGAAATGGACCCTCAACTCTATGGTCAACTAATCTTTGACAAAGCAGGAAAGAATATCCAATGGAAAAAAGACTGTCTCTTCAACAAATGGTGCTGGGAAACTGGACAGCCACATGCAGAAGAATGAAACTGGACCATTTCCTTACACCACACACAAAAATAAATTCAAAATAGATGAAAGACCTAAATGTGAGAGAGGAATCCATCAAAATCCTAGAGGAGAACACAGGCAGAAACCTCTTTGACCTCGGCCACAGCAACTTCTGACTAGACACATGTCTCCAGAGGCAAGGGAAACAAAAGCAAAAATGAACTATTGGGACTTCATTAAGATAAAAAGCTTCTGCACAGCAAAGAAAACAATCAACAAAACTAAAAGGCAACCTACAGAATGGGAGAAGATATTTGCAAATGACATATCAGATAAAGGGCTGGTATCCAAGATCTATAAATAACTTACCAAACTCAACACCCCAAAACCAAAAAGTCCAGTGAAGAAATGGGCAGAAGACATGAATAGACACTTTTCCAAAAAAGACATCCAGATGGCTAACAGACACATGAAAAGATGCTCGACATCACTCATCATCAGGGAAATGCAAATCAAAACCACAATGAGATACCATCTCACGCCTGTCAGGATGGTTAAAATTAACAACACAAGAAACAGGTGTTAGTGAGGATGCAGAGAAAGGGAAACCCTCTTGCACTGTTGGGAATGCAAACTGGTGCAGCCACTCTGGAGAACAGCATGGCGGTTCCTCAAAATGTTAAAAAAAGAACTACTCTACAACCCAACAATTGCACTACTAGGTATATACTAAAAGGATACAAAAATACAGGTTCAATACATGCACCCTGATGCTTATAGCAGCATTATCAACAATAGCCGAACTATGGAGAGAGTCCAAATGTCCATTAACTGATGAATGGATAAAGAAGATTTGTGTATATATATGTATATACACACACAATGGAATATTACTTAGTCACAAAAAGAAATCTTGCCACTTACAATGACATGGATGGAGCTAAAGTGTATTATGCTAAATAAAGTAAGTCAGAGAAAGACAAATACCATATGATCTCACTCAAATGTGGAACTTAAGAAAGAAAACAGATGAACATATGGGAAGGGGGGAAGTAAAAAAAAAAAAAAAAAAGAGAGAGGGAACCAAATCATAAGAGACTCTTAATGATAGAGAACAAACTGAGGGTGGCTGGAGGGAGGTGGCTGGGCGATGGGCTAGATAGGTGATGGGGATTAAGGAGGGCACTTTTTGTGATGAGCACTGGGTGTTGTATGTAAGTGATGAATCACTGAATTCTACTCCAGAAACCAATATTGCATTGTATGTTAACTACCTAAAATTTAAATCAATCAATCAATCAATCGATAATGGAGGGGACTCAACAAGCAACAAAAAAATGGGAGAACAATAGATACGAAAGCACAAAAAATATAAAATGTCTGCATAGCAAACATCCTGTAAAAATGTGAAGATTTGCTACAAACTGAAAAGACTTACTATAAACTAATATTTGTAGCAAACATGGCTGATAAAAAGTTAATATTCTTATGAAAAGATCTTAAAAAAGCAATGAGAAAACTTGCTAATTAAAAAAAGAAACACAAATGTGTTCAACTTCTCTACTGATCAATGTCATATATGCAGATTAAAGTAAAAATATATGATTTTTTTTACTTATTACTTTAGAAAGAGTCATGTATTAAATATCAATATTCAATACTATTGATTTTATAATGAGATGCTGCTGCTTCTGGGATTATTAGTAAATATATATTTTCTGAAATGCCATTATCAATATATATTAAAAGGCCTAAAAACTTACATCTTCTATTTTAATATTCTCACTTCTCAGACTCTTAATAAAATATCTTAATAAAATATCATAGGTTCCGACAGGGAAGACTTTTATACTAAGATTTTAACCACAGAATGTTTAATTTTACTCAGCATAATAAAATAAATTTTTATTTCAGTATTTAGTACACTGAAGGCACTTAATACATACTTTTAAATGAAAAATTAATGACGACTTTTTAAGTGGCAAAAATGGAAATGGGCCTAAGGATCTAGTAGAGAAAAAGATATATACATTACATAAAAAGTTACATAAAAAATTATATACAGTTATACCAATTATATATAGTAAGGTAAATGTGGTAGCCAGACTCCAAGATGGCCTCAAGTATCCCTGTCTCCTGGTCTTCATACATTTGCGTAATGTTCTCCTCTCCTTTCGTATGAGTTAGTCTTAGTGACTGTTTCTACTGAATAACATATGGTAGACATGATGGTATGTGACTGGAAGACTTGGTCATAAAAGGCAGTATCATCAATCTCTCTCTCTCTCTTTCTTTCCCTGTCTCCCCCCCTTTCCCTCCCTCTCTTTCTCTTTATTCATCCACTCTGGGAGAAGCCATGGTGGGAACAGCTCTACAGAGAAGCCCATGTGTTGAAAAACCGAAGCTTCCAGTCAATAAATAGCCAACTGAGTGATCTTCAAAGTGAATCATCTAGGGTCAGTCGTCTTCTGAGACTGTAACACCAGTCACAGCTTGACTGCAGCCTCATGAGACATATTGAGCCAGAATGTCCCAGCTAGGCACTCCTGAATTCTTGACACTCAGAAACTCTGTGACATAATAAGTATTTGGTTTAAGTTCTGGAGTAATATGTTATACAACAGTAATACAGTAACTTCCAAGATATTAAAGTTCCAGTTATTTAATCATATTCTCAAAGACTAATGGCATAACAGCATTCATATGAGACAGCATCAAGGGTTAAAAAGATATTTATTTATTTATTTATTTATTTATTTATTTATTTATTTGACACAGAGAGAGAGAGTGAGTGAGCACAAGTGGGGGAGAGTCAGAGGGAGAGGGAGAAGCAGGATCCCCGCTGAGCACGGAGCCCAAGGTGGGGCTTGGTCCCAGGACCCTGGGATCATGACCTAAGCCAAAGGCAGATGCTTAATGGACTGAGCCACCCAGGCACCCTAAAGAGATATTTAAAAAAACACCTCATGAAGTAGAATTTTGTGAAAACCTTACACCCCCAAGTTAAATCCATCTTTATCTATAGGTCTTGAAAGAAAACAGACCAAGATGTTGACAGTAATGTTATACATGATATGATAATCACTTATTTTAATTTTTTGTACTTGCCTGTTTTCTCCTTGAAAATTCTCTAATGAGCATATATTCCTTTTATAATCAGAAACCAGAAATAAACCATTGACTGTTACTTATAAAATGTGTCTTAGAAATTTGTGCAGGGGCGCCTGGGTGGCTCAGTCAGTTGGGCGTCTGCCTTCAGCTCAGGTCATGTTCCCGGGGTCCTGGGATCGAGCCCCGCATCGGGCTCCCTGCTCAGCGGAGAGTCTGCTTCTCTCTCTCCCTCTGCCCCTCCCCTGATTCATGTTCTCTCTCTCTCTCAAATAAATAAATAAAATCTTAAAAAAAAGAAATTTGTGCAAATAAATTCCCATGCAATTCATTGGAAAAAAGAGTCAAACATTTTCACATATAAAGAAGAAAGAGTAAGTTAAAAATTCACTCTTCTTCTAAGAATGTATATTCCTCCTTACTGTTGGGTCATAATTATGACTCCTCTCTTTGTTACAGGCAGCTCTTACCTTTTGCCATTAAGGATGCTTTACTTAACCTAATAATTTCTATAATAATGGATGTAAATTCTTTTTCAAGATCTTCATTATTTTTCTCACTCATATTCCTCTCCTTGAATTTTCTTTGCCCTTGTGAACAGTTGGCTTGTAGACTAGATCAAGCCCTGGATCCCTTCCAAGGTCCTGCAAACTCTAGGAGGAGGAATGTCGGGATAACTTCCCACACACACTTAATGGGATTTAAGCAGGCAATGATGGGACCTGGTTAACCAGGCACCATACAAACTTGATAGAACATAATCTTGGGTCACAAAGATATGAATTCATTCATTTGCTTAGTCATTCATTTATTTATTTAATAATTTTTTACTGAGTATTTACTATGCATCAAATACTATGCTAAGTCTTGACATATGATAGTTCCAACCTGCAGAAATAAGATGAGGAGGTTGAGTTGAAAGTGTACATGCCCAGACTCTGGAGTGGAAGGAGGCATGGTGCATACAAAGGACTGAGAAAAGTTCCCCGTGGCTCGAGTGGAGTGAGTGAGAGTAAATGTGATCCGCAAAGAGCTTTCAAACCATTTAGGAAGTTCATACTAAGAGCAATAAGAAGTCTCTGAGTAAAAAATAAAAATAAAAATAAAAAAGAAACAGCCCCTGACATTTGAAAGCTGGCCTGGAATTCACGGCAAAGCCAAATTATTCTCTTGTTAAATATAAACAATCTCCTAGAATACCAGCTTCAGACAAGGCTACTCAGGGACCATGATAAAATGAAACAAAACAAGGCCACTTCATGGCCACCTGGATGGCTCAGCCAGTAGAGCATATGACTCTTGATCTCAGGGTATTGAGTTCAAGCCCTATGTTGGGCATGGAGCCTACTTAAAAACAAACAAAACAGGGCCACTTCATAGTTTGTCTAAGCATAGGCAAAAAAAAAAAAGAAAAAAAAGTCACTGTGCTACCCACAAAATACCAAATATCCCATCTTGACCAAAATATATGACTGCTACTTCTTTACCAATTACAGTTTTATCTTTGTGCTAGAAAAGATTTACTAGATATCCAATCAAAGAATAACCCCTATTTTTTGACAGCATTCAAACTAGAGCAAACTCCTGCTCCTTAGGCCCTCCCCCAAATCACCTAACCAAATCCCCAATCCTAAAAGAGATTCTTTCTAACACCATCTTACTGAGATACTCCATGGTTTCCTATGTGTACTTTGCCCCCCACCGCAATAAACCCAACTGGTTTAACTCCGAGCATATTCATGATGCTCTTTGGCTGGAGGGCACTGATATCACTAGGAGGTTTCTGACATACTTAGAATAAATTTTAACAAGATTTTACTGAGAGAGCTGATAAAATGGAAAGTAAATAAGTACCTTAAATTCCTATATAGGCCAAGATAGATTTATATGGTCTATCCTGGTTAATTTTCTCCCTTCCGTTTGGTCCTTTCCATGGGTTCAGGGGCAGCTTCTACCTTTCCTTACCTCACTTTTCCTTCAGTGTTGACCTCACACACATTCTGGAAGCACTATATAGAATCCCATATCTCAGAACATGAGCAAAATTAAGTCTATGCTTTCAAAGAAATCTGGGAGACATTTATCCCTCACACCATTTGATTTAGTCTATATTCTCTACAGTAAGAGCCTAAGATGAGGCCTCATGTGCTAATGATCTGTTAAAGAATTCTCCTAGGAGTGGCACCTGGCTGGCTTGGTTGGTACGGCATGCGACTCTTGATCTCGGGGTTGTAAGTTTGAGCCCCATGTTGGGTGTAGAGATTACTTAAAAATAAAATCTTAAAAAAAAAATGCTCCCAGAAGAAATCTGTGAGACCATGAAGGAAAAGGAAGGGATAAAGTCAAGCAAGGATGCAATAACTGGCAAAAATCCCAGTATCAGCCTAGTCTGTAGGGAGCTCTGAAGTGTAAATTATACCTCAGAATTTATATCAACTTGAGGCAAGGATCTGGGCTATCACACTCTGACATTAATCAGTCATTGGTAATGGCTGTGCCAGGGGTACATAACCTTGCAGGCACTTCCAGTTCCAGTAGCCAGGAGCAGCCGTACAAAGAGAGACACAAATGGGGGTAGTTTGAAGCAAAGGCAGGTTGGGGCAGAGGTTTCACAAAAATGGTCAGATATATCCCAGAAGATCTGGTGGAGCATCTCCATTTCCTAATCCTTGTCCACCCATCTTCATTTCCTACTGATAGACTGGCCTTCCCAAGAGCAATGACAAATGGAAACATCTATTTGCCTTGGAGGAAGCTCTACAGAGATATGTGTGGACCACTGGCTCCTACAAAACAATCTTACACAGCAGGACCTTAGTCTATTTCCTGAAAGTCATTTAAATTAATTAGTTACTTAATTTGATTAATTTTAATGTTCCTGAAATCCTTCATTTTAAATATCCCATGAAGAGCAACTCATAGCAAATTCAGATTTCCCTGCGACAAGTTCCATTTTGTTCCATTTTCATTCTTCCCCCAGTAAGTGTTCAAGAAAATACGGGGCCAGCCTCACCATCTGTCACATCAATAGATATGTTAAGCATATAGCACACTGCCTGGCACTGTGTAGATCCTAAGTATATAGTAGCTATCTTTATGATTGTTTCATTCTAAAACCATGCACTAACAGGATGTTAAATGCTAGGGGAGGGAATTACCCCTTTCTGGCTATTATTGACCAATTATCCACTATTCTTTCTGTCCTCCCGGGACCTGAAAGATGTGTTGGCCACAGCCATGTGATAGAACCATCTGTAGCTTATGCTTTTTGGGACCAGAATATTTTCTTCCCCTAGAATTACCGGCATGGCTGTAATCGCTCAGTAACAAACACATGCCTTGTGTGACTTTGTGGAGGGAAGATTTCCAGAAGTCTCTCTGACTGCTCGGAGGCAGCGGAAAGAGGGAGGATCAGTTGCCAAGATATCTCTCCCATCATAATGAGCACTAATTGAATGTCTTGTTTGAAAAATGTGTAAAACTATAAAGACATCATCACTTAGATGATTTGGGCTTCAGCCTGGCCAGATGCAGTTCTATGTTTCAGACATGATGTCATAAGCCAGTTAAGATGTGCCATATATTTTAAAATATTGTGTTTGCTTGGACTGGTCAAGTATTCTAGGACTTGTCCTCGATAAGCCTGCAGGCAAATGATGAAGAAATGCCCCTGCCCACAACATTCTTCAGTTCTAGTGTGCTCTTCCCTTTTTGGTTCTCACATAAGTATATCCTGCCCTCCAAAAGTGCTGGCCTTTCCTGTTTCCCCTGTCTCCAATTACAACTTGCTTGTTCACTGTATGCTAACTCATTGAGCCCAAGGGTCAAGACACAGGAAAAGGCAGGGACTTAGCTGTGGGACCTCCAGGAATATCCAGGTAGTTGGGGACATGGCCAGAAAGGATTTTATAATAGGTTTCATGATTTTATTGAATTCCTTGGTAAGAATAAGGGATAAGGGTGGAATTTTGGTGATATTTTGATGGAATTACAGCCAGGGCTTTAGAATACCTGGCTGCCACTCTACCAGTTAATATATCAATGCTCTATCAATGTATTCCCTCTCATCAAGCTCAGAAAAATCTAAGTGCATAAAAAAAAGAATAAAGAGAATGAGATGAGAATACATTTATTTGAAACATATTGACAAGTATCTAACTGACTTCTAATGCAATGCTGTTTGGCAAAACAAATTAAAGAACGTAGCCCAACTCTTATAAAAGGAATGTCCTGGGATCTAATCAATCAAGTCATCTTCTCTGTTTGAGGCAAGCTGGGAAGGGGCATTAGCAGATTCAGTTCTAGAACAAGAAGAGAGCTAGAAATTGTCTTTATCTGACCCTGCTCTATTTTTGTTTTCTCTTAACAAAGAGCCTAGCATAAAATCAAGCAAAGGTATGAGACTATTTCCCTAATATCATCCTTTGTTCGCTTTCAACCTGCTTGGAATCACTGAAGTAGCTGTCTCTGCAACTGACCAGAACAAACATGAAATTAACTTTAAGGCTCAACTATTCACCAGGCCAAAGCTGCACTCTCAGTTCCATTTACCTCCTTGTATTAATGGTGATAAATCACCCTCACCCTAAACCCAGGATGAGATTTCAAATAAAGCCAATTAATAATGATCCAAATATGTAAACTTTTTACAGTCTCCTCCTTCTTCTGACCCCTGGTTATCTAAGAGAAATACAAGATCCAGTGCTTCAGAACATGGGGCTCTGAGCAAGCATGCCTGGTCCAGTCCAGGCTTTCACACATAAGAACTGGAGGACTGTCACTAAGTTACATATCCTCTGTTTGACTCCTATTCCTAGTCTCTTAAGTGGGATGATATTTCCTAATATCATTAGTATCGCCCCATAAAGTTTTTGTGTTGGTTAATCAAGTTATTATATGTGTACCATACAGAATAGTGCCTGGCACATTTATCATCATGAGCACATTTAATTTAAAAGGAAAAGAACCAGAAAGAGTGTGTCTTTAAAGGAACAGTTCCTTTGACCATACTCTGAGTTTCTGGGTTATGGTGTATGAGATGAGACATCCTCCTGCTTGGGGAGGAGTTAGGAAGAAGATGGTAGAAACAGAATTAGACTAAGAAGACTAACAGTGTGACCCAGAATTCCAATTTCTGATATTACCAAAGACAGAGCAAATCAAAGGACAAAAGAGATAGGATACTGACTAGGGACCAAGATGGGAGGCAGAAAGCTGGGGGTAGAATGACAAAATTACACAACTCATATGAAGGTACATTCCTCCAAAAAACAGATTATGTCATCTAGAATTACTTTTAGACACATTAGTGAAAATCCCTTCAAAAGCCTTAATGGGAGGGAGTTATCTTTCACTGAGAGTAGATTTTTATATTTAAAAAACAACCACCATGTGGATATGAAAGAGAAATGAAAAATATGGTAATATTTTCTTTTTTCAAAATGATGCCACGAGTGAAGAAAATGGTGTATCATTTTAATTTTATTTCTTTGATTTCTAGTAACTTATATATATTTTTTCATATTTTTTTTTGGTCATTCTCCACTCCCCTACCCCGGAATATGAATTGACTGCTTATGACTTTGCCTACCTTTATATTAAGGATTTTTTTCTCCTTATGGAATTGTATCTACACATGCTGAACATTAGGAACTTCATGCAACACTTTCTGGCTGCCGGGGGAAAGTTGTGTACTGCGTAGCAGGGCTCATGTTGCTACAACTGATGAAATCACTGCTTTCTGCTTCTCTTCACTTTTGTTGACCCGAGGTCTCCATGTAGTGCCATCTTGGCCACTTGGACATTTCTGTTTCATTGTGAGCACTGATACTCTTTCCCTCTCTCTCCTGCTTTCTTTGGTGAGGATTCGTTTTTCTTATTTGTAGAATCTGTACACTGTTTCTCCTGTTTGGTGCTGAGATCACCTTTGCTAATTTTAGGAAACATCTTATTAAATTTCCTGTTCAAGACCAAGGTCTCCTTCCATAGTGATAGTAGAGTTCCTCAAGTAATTCTGGAAACAAAGGAATGAGGGGGAGTGAGGGCTATTTCCTAGGGGAGAAGACCTCTAAAAGGGCACAGAATTTGCAGAAGAGGAGGGGGGAAAGGGATGTGCTTTTGAAATGATGTTCTTGGGTGTAAGGAATCACTGACTAAACTGATTCTATTTACCTGCCTGGACCCAAACATAGATGTGAAAGATGATTTTCAGACAAGCAGAGAGGTTCTAAATATGTGTGTGGACATGGGGAATTGGTAAAGGTGACTATTTCCTAGAGTGATGCCAATACACTTTCAAATTATTTATATATTTATTTGCATTGGCTCAGGTTCTCTTCTCCAGGAATGTAGATATGAGAATTGCCTAGCCTTGAAACAGGAGCAACGATTTAGTATCTATTGATAATTGAGTCAATAGGCCTTCCTTGGGTGCTTATGATATCACAGTACCTGGGCAGGTACTGTGGAGTAAGCAAAGAGGAAAGGGAACTGAGTCTCTACCCTCAAGCCTGAGGAATAGAAAAGAAGATTTGAGACAGTAAGCAATAGATTAACAGATTTCAAAATTTATTCTATAATTAGTGGTAGTTAACTGAAACATTTAAAAGCTTTACCATATATGTTCTCTTAATTTTTTTTTTTTTGAGGAAGTATGGCTTTTAAAAGGTTTTTGCATTTAACATCACCTGAGTAGAACATTATTCCTTCTGCTAACTTCCTGCACCCTCATGGCAGTTAGAGTAATTTAACAGTTCTCTGGTGAAATATGACACACGGAACCAAGAAGAGATGAAGCTGATAGTGATGGCGGGGTCAATGGTTAGGAAAACAGGCAAAAATGTGGGTGAAGAAACTCATCCAAATGTAAAGGTCAAAATTACTGAGCTATTATTTATTGAGTACCTACAAGGTTTCATGGAAGTGCTTTTTGACTTTGGCCTTAGAAAAGTGCTATGTGAAGCTTAACTTAACATATCCAGACATATATTTTATCAGAAATAACAGAAGGTTATAAAGGAAAGCAATTGTTGTGGAAATTAAGAGGAGGGCAAATTTAAGGAGATAAAAATCTATAGAAATTGGAATTTTTTTGTATTAAGGGGCTGATAACTATGGAGAAATCCAGAATGAGTCTGACATTACAGAAAAAAAAAAAAAAAGAAAAACAGTGTTTGTTATGATGTATCATGGGGGGAAGCAAGGATCAGGTGTAGATAATCTGGGAAGAGTTTTGCTTGGTGAACCTTTTTGTTGGGACCGGTTGTTAGTGGTTCATCTGTTGATAGAGCAACTTCCATCATGGGCTCTTTTCAATGCAGCATGCAGCTTATGACAGCACTAACCGTGCCAGGCCTTTATGAAATGAAAAAGAGTGGTTCCTGGATGACAGATGATCCTGCTGCACCAGGGGAAATTGTTAGGAGCTTAGAGGTGCTTAGCAGATAACAGGCATTTGTTCTAAGGTACACTGTCACTGCAGGGCAGAGCAAGCAGCAATTTGTTATTCCGTGGTTGGGCCAGGTTTGAAATGCTGATTTAGTGGACAGAGCAAGATAACAGACCTGGAACCATGCAAATCATCAGAAAACCTGAAAAAGTAAATACTGTCCCATCTAAATCCATCTGCCATAATAAGGGATGGATTCCCTTTTCAAGCTTTCCATTCGGGCAGAGATCACATGATGGACCAAACCTGATGTGAGCAAACCAACTATGTTAATCCACTAGCACTGTTTCGGACACTGATTAGGAGCTTGATCAATATTGTTGTGTGAGTTTTTCTGATTTGCTTCTTTATTTAAAGATTTTACAAGTCTCGATTAATCTTACTCTGTAAATGTTTATATTCCTATTTCCCACCTTGTGTCACAAATGACACACCTGTGAATGTCCACATTATCATGCAGTAAGCTTGAATATAAGACCAGCTTTATGGCTACCATTGACACCAAGCCAAGAGGTTCCAGGTGTTCATTTGAAACAATCTGGCTGCATACCTGTATGTCATCAGTACTGAGTGACCCTAATCCATTAATAAATCATGAACCAATCTTTGGAAAAAGATATGAATTCTTCAGTCCAAAGGATAAGACATTTAACTCATAAAGCTCATCTGGTGACACAAATTCCAAAACCTTTTAAGTAAAACAAGAGTTGTTTATAGTACCCAAATGATCCACCAAACGAGGAATAGGATTTATATCAGTTTTCATTTTAGAGCATACTTTTCTTTAATGTACATAAAATTGAACTGTGCCATTTGCAACTGGTGATAAGCATCTTGAAGAAACAGATTTTTATATCTCTAATTTTAACATATACTCTTTCCACTTCTCACTTCCCACTATTTTTTGTTTTCCTATTGTTTTTGTTAATAGACTAAGTGAAATTTAGCTCATAATTGTAGCTCAATATTTCCTATCTGATTTGCCTAGAAATGCTTCACATATTTCACATAAGAATAAAGTAAGGATCTTATTTTATGATAATATATTCAAGCACTTATCTACCCTTCTGCTAATTTTCACTAGATACATAGTGATAGTTCTTTGAATTGTTTCCTAGGAGAATAATTCCAGACCCTCATGGTTCTAGTCATTCTTCACCAAATGGACTCATTATTAGACCCAAGATTCCAATCAGTGCATCCTAAGACATCTAATGGAACATTATATAAACTAAAAAATTAGGTTAATATTACTATGCACTTACTATATGATTTTCTTATTTCCCTGAATCTATCAAAGGACAAAACTTCTTCATGTACACTGCATCCCAATTCTCATTACCTTCTTAGAGGTGCTTTGATAATTTAATATCCTCAAGGTGCTTTCCAAGTAGAAGGTATTAAAACAATCTGGCACATACTTGTCTTACCACACACACACAAAAAATCACTATGGTTTTCTATTTTCATATACATTTAAGCAGTTATTTGTTTGAGGTTATGTTTTCACAGTGGCCAAAATAATTATGTGTTTGCCCAAAGAAAAAAATCAAGTCAATGAAATAAACACAAAGTAAGACTTCTTGTATGGAATGGATTATATTCTAGATGGGGAATGATGATCAATGCAGATAAAAGTATTTACCCAAGAGGACCAGCTGGAGATAAATTGTCCATTTTTCCTTCCAGAGGTGTTACATGATAATCAGTTAGCTCAGAGCTGCCTTACATACAGAAAACAACAGTAAGTATTACATAAATAAATGAGTAGGTGAGTGAATGAATGAATGAATGAATACCAAGAAAACCTTGCTGTCTCTAAACCAAGAAGGGCAGCTGCATCATCTAATGTCTGTAAATGTCTTTTCTGCTTCTCTGCAGAGTTATAAAGAGCATACATCTTTTCTGTTTACTGAATTAGTTGGTTATAATGCCTGTACACCCAGATGCATCTTGGAAGTATTTGCATCTATTCACAATAATGTATTGGGAAGAATCCATTCTGGAAAAGTACTAGCAGTTGGGCCAATGTGTTCTGAGAAGGCTGACAACATGGGAGAGCCAGGAGAGGGAATGATTCCTGGCTGTCAGGATCTCTCAGTCTTTTCTATCCTACCCTCCTGATATGGAGGTATGAAGTTAGAATTATAAAATATGGCTATGGGCATAGAAGAGGAAAAATAAGGATCATCTTTTAGGACAGCATCGGCCTTAAAAAAATCCATAATGCAAACAAAACAGCTTGGGAACATTTCATAGAACACAAATAAATAGAACACTGAGGCTGAAATGCAGGCCTGAGATGAATCCTAAGGTGCTGTCTTAGGGTTGGGGACTTAGTTTACAATCTGAACCAATGTATCTCTTTGCCAAAACTCAAATAAAAACCTCAATAGAGGATCCAAGGCTCAAATTATTTATTCTTCTGGAACTCCCCGCTCAGCATTGTTTAAACATTGGTGTTTAATTTTTTAGTGAGAGAAAATGAATTAGACACTTGACTCCAACTCCTCTGTGGAGAAAAATGGGTAGGTTTCAAAGGGATCTGATACTGAATAATCTAAATCATCATTATCATCATCTTCAATATCATCATTAATATTGACTCAACATTTACTGTGTAATTGAGACTTCTAAGATTCTCACATGAGTCATGTCATTGAATCCTCCAAAGCTGAAAGAAACGTATGCCAATATTACTATCTTAAGATGGGAAATTTGAGGCTCAGGGAAGTTAAATAATTTTCACAAAGCCACACAACTCTGTGCCTTGTCTAGGTATGTGTGCTGGTTAGGGCAGGATCTAAATATGGACAATCTAGGGGAGGAGGAGTGTGTGTGAGGAGTTCAACTGAGCTGGAGAGATCTGAGCTGCCAGATGTTGGAGTAGCCAATTAAAGCAATAAGCCAAAGTAGAATTAACAGTCAAGCCTTTTATCACTGACTGCGAAACTATACCCAAGAAGCTAAACCACAGAAAGTACTAACTCCCCTGATCCATTTTCCCCACGGAACAGCACGATGGTTTGAGGGTCTGGTGGATGCGCACAGATGTAGAGTTCATTTTACTGCTGAACAAGTCTCAAACACAAGTCTTCTGCAGTTTTATTGCCCGCGGGGCTGGGTAAAGGGCAAGGGGAAAGAACCAGGAATGGAAAAGTACGGAGTACTGTGTCAGAGGGCGGACAAGTGTCTTTGAGCTCCCCTTCCCCTCCACCTCCTTAAGGAGGCCTTAGCAGAGGCACCTGAGAAGGCATTTCCTTAACACCCCAGATAAAGAGGCTTTGGATGGAGGCTCCTAGGCTAGGAATGCAGGTATGTGAGAGCACGGCTGGCCAGAGCAGCCTTAGACTGTAACCCAGTGGCTGTGTATCAAGTCTGAGTGGGGAGGCCAGCTGTCCCCCGTGAGGCCTGTCAGGTAAAGCCTTTGTAATTGCCTATGGTGGGACCTGAAAAATCACATATAGGTTTTTGGCCTGGGGCTGGACTCCTCAGCATGCAAACCTAATCTGGAGAGGTTCACTACACAAATTCTCTCCCTACCCCCAATTGATTCTGATAGGGGTTCCGCTTCATTGTTTTGAAAATCTCTCCACAAGGGTGCCACTGTGACTGACAGAATTATGTTCTCCAGTTTGTTGGGTTAGAAAAAAAAGATTCAATGTAATCTAGATTTTTGACTAATCATAGAAAATGACAGCAAATTTGAAATTCATAAATTCACAAGGTTAAAAGGAATGGAAGGGAAGAATAGTCATGCATAGGAGATGTCAATAGGGAATTGGAAGAGGTAAAAGGATGGAGGCTTAGGAGAAAAAAGAGAACCAATAGCAGAGGACAGCAGTGAAAAGCAAGATAATTGCTTTCTAGGATCCGGCAAAGACTCAGAAATGGGAGGTTCCAAGTATCACAGATGGTGATGCTGATTTAAGTGGCAAAAACAGGGGGCTGTCTGACAGGTCTACCCACGCACAGTCAAACAAATGCCTCTGGCTGCCTCCAGGAGATGACCAGTGGTATATTCTGTGGGGACGTCAAACCCTGAAGACCACAGTTGTTTCTGGTCACTAGGCTCAGTAGAAGTTGAAGGTGAGATGTGGGAATGAAAATGGAGGCTCAAGTGAAAAGCTGCCTGCTGAGTGCTGAGGGCCCAGCCCCCTTTTCCATCCTGCTCTCATGATTCTGATGGGCAGTAAAAATGCTCCAAGCAGAAGACTGAAGGACTGGAGGCTTCCTCTAGAAAAACTGGCAATTGTGGGTAAAACATTCAGTTCCCTGCCTGATATCCCAACAGTGAAGCCCCAAAAATGGTAAGGATTTTCCATACTCACACCACGTCCAATCAGCCTCCTAAATGCGACTGGAGAGTCAAGGATGGCTGATATTTTAGGAAATCCTCCAACACGAAAGTTAGTCATACAAAGAAATAAATAAGAAGCAAAGAGGGAAACTTAAAATATTCTATAATCAATATCTTCAAAAAGATAAAAGAAGATACTGCATTTGTTTAAAAGAATGGATGCTAGACAACGGGAATCATCAGAAATATACATAGGCTTTAAAAATGAACATGTAGCCTAAATTACATATATGTATTTTATAAAAACATTCTGAAGGGCTAGGGGAGACAATGCTTTCAAAATTCCAAGAGAAATGGTTTTTAACTTAGATTTCTATACCAAGGCAAGAGGACATAATTCAAGATCAAGAAAGTGGAATAATGAGAAATTATTGTGGACCCAACACAGAAGAGTACAGATCCTTGGGAAATAGTTGTCCAATAGGCTGAGAGAACAACCAAACTTATGTGGAGCAAACCAGACAGCTGTAGAACAGAGAGCTGTGAGAAGTTCATCCTTGGGGGATGGTAGATGAGTGAAGGTGGGAAAAAACCCAATACAATCTGATCCATTATTCAGTGTTTTTGAGCCCTTGGAAAAAATGGTTACCATGTGCTTGACAGATATATTGGAACATTCGTGGAAAGTGATAGGTGCATCCAAAACTAAGTAAATGAAAAATGGGAGATTAATAATAACTCCAGGAAAAACAGAAAAGGACTCGTAAGAATAGTGCCTTTTGACTCAGTAGTAAATGGCTCTTAGTAATAATAAGATAAACCCTGATAACCGAACCTTACATAGTGACATAACTAGTGTCAGGTAGAGGCTTAGAAAGTAGGCAGAGTACGTTAAATCCTTATGAACAGAACCAGAGGTTAACAGAATGTTTAAAATTAAGAAATCGAAAAACAACAGCACAATGATATTATTTGGAAATAAAATGTGGAAGTAAATTAAAAAAACATAATAAAAGCAAAAATTGCCTCTGTTCCTCTGAGGAACAGGGCATGAATATACAGAAGGCTGCAGTGAGGAAAAGCTGGTGTTCTCTGTGAGACTTTTTCATACATGAGATCCAAAGCACAAAATGCTGTCTATGGCCATAACCATAATGCATTCATTTTATCAATTTTTTTTCACTTGTAGAAGAGCTAAAGTAATTGCTTTGGTGTTAGCATCCACCAAAAAGTAGTTGATTATAATCATCAATTGGTTGTTTTGTCTACATGGTCCTGGATGTCCAAAAGTTTTCACGTTTCTGGAATGGAACTATGAAGACTTGGTATCTTATCTTAATTTTATCACTTCCTATCACCCATGTCTATTATACAGATCTTCCTTACTCTTTTAAACCCTACAGCTTTCCTGCATTTATTCACAGATCACATAAATAAATACTAAAAAAATTTAAGAGATGTTTATCTTATCTTTCCAGATCGATGTTAAATTTCTCAAGAAAAAAAATGCTGTGAATTTTTTATTATATTCTTTTCTCCCCACCAGCGTTTAGTACTCTGCATTTTTCATGGTTAACAACAAACAGAAAATAAAAGAAAACAAAAATAATAAAGAAATAACCTCTATATTTTAAGTCTAGAAAGACTTGAGTTTGTGTTGAATCTGGCCCATATCTATCGGTCTGTCTGTTTGCCTGTCTATCTATCTATCTATCTATCTATCTATCTATCTATCTATCTATCTCTCAACCCAAATGATCTATAGTTTTCTCATTTCTATATTGGTACTCAAAGTCATTATAAAAATTGGATGAGATCATGCATATTTATATGTTTTGTAAGCTAAGAAATTATACAAAGATAAAGCATCAGTGTGATAGGTTACAAATACATACAAATATGTATGCATGCAAATTCTGGTTTCCTTTTTCATCCAGAAGTATAGTAGAGGCCAGAAAGGAAAAACACTAGGGAATGTTTTAGGCTTACTTGGAAACTCAAAGGAAGAAGAAAAAAAAAAAAAAAGAAGGAGGAAATAAGAACATCAACACCAACAAAAATTTAACCAAGTTTTAGTACCTTTTTTGGTAAGTTATATATTTTAGGCAAAATCAAATTAATAACCTGAAATCAAAATCTTAAGTACTAAAATGATAATTTCCTAGGATCTGTCTCAACTTTTAGTGGAATATAAAATTATAAACTATTATAATTCTGTCAATTATTTAACTGCATATTTTCAGTTAACTCACACAAAGTATTGAAAATACTTACTACTTTTTATATTTTTTAAGTGAGATTAAAATCAGAAACTTTATTTATTTTTTAAAGATGTTATTTATTTGAGAACAAGAGAGCAAGAGAGAGAGAAAGCATGAGCAGGGTGAGGGGCAGAGGGAGAAGCAGGCTCCTTGCTGAGCAGGAAGCTCGATGTGGGGCTCCATCTCGGGACTCCGGGATCATGACCTGAGCTGAAGGCAGAGGCTTAACCAACTAAGCCACCCAGATGCCCCTAAAATCCAGAGACTTTAAAAAAATGTGTCCCTCAAAAGGTAGTGTGCTAGTAACTAGTATAAGAGCCAACATGAGAGCAGTCTGTTGGACATCTGTATTTCTTTCCACTACTAGACGTGTGGTAGAATATTCTACTAAAATAATAATTTGTGCTTTATTCCACTGCACTCAAAGGAATGTGAGGTATTTTTCTCTCTCACAATACTTGTGCCCACCTCTCTGAGGAAGTAAACAACCTTAGGCTCAGAAGGGCTATGGCTTCTCTGCTTCAGGACCTTTGTTATAGCCCTTTGTGAAAGCCCCTTAATCTTTCCAAGAATGGATATTTATGTCCCAGTGCCCCTAACCCAACTGTTGGGGTATATGAGAGAAGCCTTGTTAGGAAGGTGGAAGATGGAAAGAAGCATAGCTTGCTGACTACTGGAAAAGAGGCTTAAAGGAATTCCTGGGGCGGCGGAGACCTTGCCCTCACTTGCACTCAGTGTCCTAGTTAGGAAGAAAGCTGGATGATATGAACACTGAGGGCACCTGTGGTGGATACTACTCATGTCCATTGACAACTTGTTCTCCTCTTCTTCCAGGTACATGAAGGATTATGATTGTTTAACCCTCGAAGTTACATATGTCCATATTAGTTTCCCAGGCAATGAAAAGTGAGCAGGTGAGAAAAGTGTAATTTCCGGTCTGAAGCATTAATGGCTAGTATTTGGGTCTTCTCTTGATCAGGTTGCTATGTAGGTATGTTCATCAACAGAGAGAAGGAATGGAACCAAACATAAATGATCCATATTTTCTTTTCTCTATGTACTACTCCAGAAGTAGTTCTTAGAAAGGGTGGCAAGGGGGAAAGCCTACTTAGGAGTAGTACATGGAAGGAAGGGAGGAAGGAGGCTCCCTCTCTTTTTCCTGTTGTCCGTTGGTCAAAGATCATTCCATTAGAGGCTAACTCCCCATACTTGTGGTTTGTATTATCCTCATCTCATACCAAGGGGGTCTCTTAGGAAGCCATATTTCCAGATCTTTAGTGTGATGGTTAAACTCAAGTTTGAAAATGGAAAAAACCACTCTGCATAGGAGGGTCACTGGCCAGAGAGGCATAAAAGAAGCAGGTGAGGAAATATGAGAAGGCACACAGATCTCTTTCCTAATAGAAGAATCCTGATAATGTTTGCCCGGTGGAATTTCAGAATTGCTATGGATAGTGATTGCTATATGTTTCCCATTGTTTCTGAAATCAAGTCAACATTTATTGTTTTTATTTTGTCCCAGTTTCACCAGTGTATGCTGGGTTACTGGAAACAGCTTGTTTTTTAGTTCCTCATTATCCAAACCAAAGGAATCATGTCTGGATCAGTTGTAACCACCTTCTTTCACACATGTATGCTGGACTTTTTAGGTGCCTCCCTTGGGGAGTAGTTGAAAGTCTATCTAATATATAGTGACCAGAAGATTGAATTGTGATAGGCATTATAAATATTCACTAATGTTAATCATTAATATTTAATCCCTATTTCTGGGTGTATGAAGAATTATAATTCCCATCCACTTGAAGTTAGGCCCTGCCAGGAGATTAGCCAAGGAAAGGTGAGTAGAAGTGGTGGGCGTATTTCTCAAAACTAGAACATTCAATAGGCCAATGCTCTTCCTTCTCCTGCACAGTGATGTGATCAAGGAAGCACTTACGAAAACAGTGATGTCATAGTTTGAGCATCTGTTAGCTTCTGTCATAGTTTGAGCATCTGATAGCATGCTATCATCATGACATCCTGGTATGACCACAATGAATATATTTCTGGCCTTCTTTACTGAGCATGTAGTGTGAGAAGAAATGAACCTTTAATATTTTCAGCTACTGAGAATTTAGAACTGTTAACTTAGTAACAGTTGAGTTACTCTGAGTAATTGGGGATGTTACCTAGCCTTTCCTGACCAATGCAATCCATAAAAGATTCCATTCCTCCACAATGACTCAGGTTAGACTTTTTGATTACTAGGGACTGCAAGATTTAATTTGACTTAGAAAAAAATAAAGGTGACTTTTATTGTTCTAAATTATAATTGACCAAACTTTTACTGATAAATAGGTATCTTCTTTGGTAAGAAGAACAAAAATTGGGGCACCTGGGTGGCTCAGTCGGTTAAGCGGCTGCCTTCAGCTTGGGTCATGATCCCAGGGTCCTGGGATCGAGTCCCGCATCGGGCTCCCTGCTCAGCGGGGAGTCTGCTTCTCCCTCTCCCTCTGCCTCTTCCCCTGCTCATGCTCTCTCTCTGTATCTCTGGGTCTCAAATGAATGAATAAAATCTTTAAAAAAAACAAAAGAAGAACAAAAATAATGTTATAGGAGCTGCTTTTTGTTTGGGCATGTTTACTAATCTAGTGCTAATTGTGTTGAGCATAACATTTTTAATTTAATGTAATAGAACAGATGCATAAAAGTGATTTTAAGGAGTGAAGTTGCTACACTGTCATTCATCCCACTGACTTGCTTACAGAAATAAGTGTTCGGTCCTCAGATTTTTCAGACTATTTGTTCCACACTAATAGCTTGGAAACATGACTTCTGGAAGTAATTTACTTAAACCACAAATCCTCACTACTTCTTTCTGCTTGGCTACACGGCATCTGAGCTAGCTATGGTGTGTTTCTGGAGGATACAATCTATTACATGGCAAGCGTAAATAGGATGTCCTTATTTCTCTGACCCAGATCGCTTATGGATCTTTGTTCTTTTCATGTTACTCCCAACTCTGCTATGCAGTCTCTACATGAATCTTGGATGCCTCTCCAGATCATTAATCATACCGAGGATTACTCAACATTATGTATGGGGCTTTGGTTTTCCACCCCAGACCAGGCTAAATCTTCTGATAATTGGAGTACTTCTCTTAAATTTCTGGATGTATCCAATGGAACAAAAGTACTAAGAAAGATCAGAAGCTCATGAAGGCTTCACCTATTCATAAATATTTTATCATCGGGCAAATTAGGCTCCTCTTATATTTTCCTTACTACCCTCAGAGAAGCTTGTTTATGACTAGTATTTATTCATAAATGAACACATTGTTTTAAGTTTGACCTCATGGAAATACAAACCAATCACACCAAGCAAAAAATGTAACCACCTTGTATTAGTACCAGTCTGAGTAATTTCACTGAGATAACTTTTGCTCTTGATTTCTTGTATTATGGGGTGTGTAAAAACAGACTGACAGCACTCCTCATAGTCTCTGAAAATACCTCCCTCTCTCAAGTTGCATGCTATATTTTGGTACTGAGAGTGAAAGAATGGAAGAAGGTATTAAGAAAAGTGGGATGTTCAGAGAATGGGGGTATGAGAAAGGTAAAAAAGATATTCCAAAGTGGATCTCGCCACTAAAAGATAGGGAGGTGGAGTTGAAACTACAACAGGAACGTGAACTAAACTTATTGTGGTGGTCAATTCACGGTATATATACATCAAATCATTATGTTGTACACTTAAAACTAATACAATATTATATGTTTAATTATAACTCAATAATTTAAAAAATATATAGTAGTGAGTTCAGGATCCAGGAGCCCCTGAGTCTTCATTCTCTGCCTTCAGTTGCTCAATGCTTCAAGCAGCTGGTCTGTATTTCAACACAATACCATACAAAAGTGAATATTTCATTTCATGATGACATTCAAAATAGGAATATGTGGCATCTGAGTATGGCCAGAAGGGCTATCTTGGAGCTTTAGTTTTCATGCATAAATATAATGTTTGAGAGTTTAGTGAAAGTTTAGAGTAGACTCACATTAACGAAGCTCATAAATGGGCACAACTAAAGTGCTCGTTTATTAATTTCATATGGGTAATAAAAGAACTTTACAGATTGGAATTCTTGAGCCAACATATCCTGTGTAGTCTACCCCTGCATACAAACCTACATAAGATGTACAATCATGAATGATGAACATAAAATTAAAGAGATGGATTAATTATGCAATGGCTAAAATTGAAAAACATCTTGCCAAAAAGGGTTACTCTCAAAATTATGGGTCTTTTCTTGCAATTATTCCTTTTCTCTTTTGCATCCTGAATATATATTCCATATCCATGAGCCTGCAGACATGCCTCAAGGCTTTCACCTTAGAAACAACTAAAACAATAACAAGACTCCTTGAATCCATCATTTCTTCCAAACTATGATCCATTTTCTGGCTCCCATCAGAGCAAAGACTTTTTAAAATTTGTCTATGGCTTTTTTCTCTACTTCCTCCCATGGTAGCTCCAACAGTGAATCAAATGCAAATCCTGTCAAGTTGCACTCCTGAATATATATCCAAACTACTAATGTTTTTACCTCTTTACTACCTTTTTGTTTCATGCTATCATCAATTTTTACCTTAATTATAAGAAAAGCCTTCTGAAAAATTTTCCCTATATCCCTATTTGTGCTTTTGTCATTATCCACAAAATAGCCAGAATCATCTGCTTTTAATTAAAAGATGATCATGTCATTCTTTCACTTAGTTCCTTTTAGAGTCTTTAGATTACACTAAGCATAAAATCTAGTAGTTTTACATGTAATTATTAGAAGTCATGTAATTATTATACCCATAATCTGACTACCAATTTTGCCTCATTTCATGCTGCTCACACCTTCATTTTCTATATTACACATCCTGACTTTCTATCAGTTCTTAAGACCTGCCAGCATCCTTTAGGATTCAGAGCATTCACACAAGCTGTTCTTTTTGCCCTGGAATGTTTTTCTCTTGTTTAGTCTTACTCAGGTTTCTTCTTTTCCCTACATGTCACTTCCACAAGGAAGTGTTCCATGAAAAGCCAGGAGTAGGTCCCTTGTATAGCACCTCATATTTCCTTTACTCTAGCATATAATAATTTTGACTTAATATTTACTTGCTCATTATATTATTGCTTTCTAAGTTATTCCTCACACTATAAGCTTCATATAAGAAGGGATGTGGGGCGCCTGGTGGCTCAGGTGGTTAAGTGTCCAACTCTTGATTTTGGCTCAGATCATGATCTCAGGGTCCTAAGATCAAGCCCTGTGTCAGGCTCCGTGCTCAGCGGGGAGTCTGCTGGAGATTCTCTCTCTCTCCCTCTCCCTCTGCCCCTCTCACTGCCCCTCCTGCTGTACACTCACTCTCTCTCTCAAATAAATAAAATCTCCCCCCCCAAAAAAGGAGTGACATTGGAAATGTTGACTCCTGTATCCCCATCTTCTGAGAATCAGTTTATCCTCATTAATTATTCATTGAACAAATGAGTGAATCAATAGGAGGAAAAAAGAGAATCTTTCATTTATGGAGCATTTGCCATATGCCTGGCACTTTGGTTGATATATTATCTAGATGAAAAAACTAAGATTCAGTACATCTCATAAATTTGTTTTAAGATTACATGATACCTAGTAGAAGAGGAGAGATTTGAACTCAGATAGTTCTGGCTGCAAAGGTAACCTCTAAGGCTGGTGAAATCCTCAATTCCTCCTAGAAACTGTTTCTTAAGACTGTCTCCTATTATTGGTCTCCAAGGGGCATCTTCTGCAGTAACTACTCTGTATTTCTGCTCCCTGGGTGCTCTGGTCCCTTCTAAAATTTCTTGGTTCCCGATCTCCGGTACTCTGGAGAAATCAGTCATTTCCAGATTTATCCCCAGACACTGACTTCAGCTCATCTTCCACTGACCTCTCCACACATTTATATACTTAACAAATATTATTTTAGCTCTTTTCCTCAACAAATACTTGTATGAATCATTGTTTTAGTCAGAATGTCCTATTATCTTCTGACATCAAAGTCCCTGGAATGAAAGGATAACGTAAGAGAGGAATAACTTGATCTCTTTATGGTCAGTCCATTTCTTTGTTTGCCCCATCCAACCTCACAGAGTGTGTTAAGAGTTAAAGTCACAATAGATCAGAGTAGAAAATGGCACAGATAATAAAAGAGTCAGCAGAAATAGCTTGCTGTCCTGCTGCTTCTGCTGCAGGGCCTTTAGGAATATTACAAACTATGACTATATATACATTTATGTGCCCTTGTAAATATGTCACATGTAAATATTTTTCTGGAAGGCTGGGAGGGCTGAATCAATGTGTGACCATTTTTCCTCCTGTCAGAAGCAATAGAATTTTTATTAGCATAATTTCCATTACTCAGCACTGACTATGGTATCTTTGATCAAACTAATTAGAAATAGTTACACTTTGTACCATGAGATATATCAAATTTATTAGAAAAAATTATGTATGTGCACACATAGAAAATAAATAGGGATATTAAATATAAAAGTATGACATTTATGCCACCGGTTAGAGTGAGGAGGCATCTTAATTAGATAGTGAATATTCTTAAAGTATGGATTTTCCTATGTGGATTGCACTATTCAGCTAAAACTACAATTGCCAATAGAACTTGAATGCATAGAGGAAGACAAAGGTTTTTCTTTTTTTTTTTTTTGAGCAGTCAAGTCAATCTATATTTATTGGTCTACTGTTATGTATCTTTGTTCGGTGTTGTGGTGAGGAAAATGGGTTTCAGGCATTAAGAAGTTCTTTAATATACCTTGCAGGCAAAGATTAGTTAGCTAGTATATGGAAATAAAATGTTAATTTCTTTAAATGTGTGTTAAAAGAAAGAACTGGTGCAGTTGTCCACAGAAAAGATGGAATCTTGTAGTTGGGAGACATATCTATGGGGAAGATGCAACTCATACAGTTTTGAGAAAGGAGATGGGGAAAGAGGATAGCAGTAGGGGGTAAGTATTTATGTGACTTACATAACCTGTATGTCCTTGGCTCTTACCAGTCTGTGATACATATGAGGTCATATTATTTTGATAATCCATACTTCGTACAGGTCTCAGGTTTTGCTGAACCATCTCCATCAGTGCGAGCTAAGATGCACATCTACCAACATGGCAGCCTTTAGCATTCTCCTGCAGTAGCCCTGGGAGTCCAACTCTGTGGCTATGGCATCTAATACCAATGATAAGAGATCCCCAATGCTGAATTCCAGTAAAGCACTACTCACAGACAATATCTGAATCTTGGTAATTTATACCTGCTGAGACCCTCGGTAAACTTGAATGCCTGTTCTTCCCTGGAGAGCCAGAAGAAGGTAATCATACAATTTAGCAGCTCTTCAGTTTGGAGCCCTTCTGCCTCACTTGATAGACATTCACAAATGGGATAGTAGCTGTCATTCCTCTTAAAGCTGGGAGAAAGTGTCTCTCCTCCTCACAGAAACTTTCTTGTACTTGCTTTTCAATTACCAAATTTTCTCTTTGCAAGTTCTAAACTTCTCAGTTAATTTTACTATAATTTTTCAGACTGATCGGCAAAACCAAATATATTTTCCAGAACTGAAACTCAGAGTTCCATCATGTGACTACTCTTTAGAAAGCCTGTTTCCTTCTGCCCTTGGTCCCCCTTCCCACTTCTTTGTTCAGAAGCACACAATGACTGACCGAGAGAAATATTTCTCTTTGAGAAAAATTAATCTGCATTGGCAAGATTAAAAGAGTTGAAGAGATTTGTTATTTTAATTCCTGACAATTAAGCAACCACATACACAGTCACATAGGAAAGACAGTTATAACTTTTAACCAAGCAATCAGGTGGGAAGTAAAAGTGTAACATCCTTTATCACATTCTCTTCCTCTTGTCTTCTCATTTCATGTTTTCCTAAACTAAAACATATTTAGACTACTGAACACTAAATCTGCTAAATAGGCTGAAAATAAAATAAGCGTGGTACACAAATATACATCCACACGCATACACCCATACCTGTACAACTTTCACTCAGTGTAAACATCTTAGAGGAGATAGGTTTAAAAAAATTCTTTCTTGGAGAAAGTGTGTTTGCCTCAGTGCTAGAGATAAGGGACAAGGTAGGGTATATGAGATCCCTAGGGCTATGTAGTTCAGGAATTTCCATGTATAATTGTTGCCTGATTAGATTCTTGCCCAGATAACAAATACATACTTTTGGGTTGACTCATTAGTATTGGTTGTTTCAAATATGGTGACTTCTAAAAGATCACTATGTACTGCACTTTTTTGGGCAATATTAAAATAAATAATTGACAAAAAATTGGCACCAGGAAAGTATTTTGTCTCCACAAAGCCCAAGTCTATTAGATCCTCTTAGATACCATACACAGCAAGCATTAAAACTACTTGGAAAGAAAAATCTTTGATGCTAAAGTAACAGTTTTCTTTGAGGTGTTAGTTGCTCTGAGCTATTTAGATAGCCATCTGTAACACTAGACCAAAATGAAAAAAAGAAAGGTCTACTGTATGGTTTAACATAGCTGAACATTTATTTATTGTATAATCAGGGCACTGAAAACAAGATCATGTCTTCTTTCATTTATTTGCTTTGATTTATAATGGGGAAGATTTGAACAGGCTTTTAAAATGTTGGGAGGAAGCCACTGAAAAAAGAAATACCTGTTTGCTTACCATCTCTCATCCCCTAGATCTATAATGGCCATGAATATGGCAGCTCACACTCATGGTGTGGGTTACTAGTGCCAGAGGGAGCAATATGGTCCTATTCTCAAGTAATTGTGGTAATGTTTTTGATCTATCTGGTGGATTCCTGAAAGACTAGTGAAAGATTGTGTCTTTGTTTAGCATAACTTGGAGCATTTTAGGGACTGAGGCTGCTTTTTGGGTGGAATTGACTGAAAGCAATACTATTGTCCAAAGCAGTCTGGGGCAAGGAAGAAGTCTAGACAAGCAATAAATGGTAAATCTGGGAAGGCTGGTAAATCTGGGAAGGCTGGTAAATCTGGGAAGGAAGAAGCTAGGAAAGGGGATATATGAGGTATTCAGGGGAAGATAGGCTTCTAAAGGTTCCTGTGTGAACTGGGGAATCAAGGACATTCATGTGCAGAGCTGGATGCATGCTCAGAGGAGACCAGAGAAAACTCTGAGCTTTCATCTCTGGCTATGTTCAAGCTCCATACAAGTGAGAAGTGAAGGTTAAAGCAGAGTTGTACATGGCTTGGATAAACGTTGAAGGAGTGTCTCTACACGGAACCAATGTCCAGAAGAGTTTTTTGTTTGTTTGATCCTTTTTTTTTGGCCCCAAGAGTTTAAGGAAATCTTTGTCAAAACACTTGCTGACCACTAAGTTAATTAAACACAGACTTCAGTGGTCACACACACACACACACACACACACAATACAGACTTCACAAAAGTAGTCTGGGAAAATCAGTAAACAAAGAAATAGTAATAGCCCACAATAAGCAGCAACAACACATCCTGTAGAGGGAGAGAATCTGATTTCCAGATTTGCCACATTAGAATATTTAAAATGTCTTGTCTTCAACAAATAATTATGGGCCACACAAAGAAGAAAGAAAAAATGGTTCATTCGTTGCGGGGGGAGGGGGGAAGAAAGTAACAGAAACTGTCCCTGATGAAGTACAAGCATTGGACTTACCAGACAAAGACTTTAACTCAACTATCTCAAATATCTTCAAAGAGCCTTAGGAAACAAGGAGCAAAGAACTAAGCTAGGAGAACTGTGTATCATCAAATAGAGAATATCACTGAAGAGGTAAAACTTAGAAAAAGGGACCAAATAGAAAAGCATAAGGGGAAGATTTAACCTGAACCCAAATAGGATGTTTCCTTTTTTTCTTTTTTTTTTGAGATTGGTGTTAAGAGGTGAGGGGAGTTGCATCTACAGAGAAGGTTTACGAAAAAAGGTGGAGAATTAAGAGAGGTTGCACTGAGAGCTTCATCTTGCTCTAGGTCAAGGTCAACTGCTGAGAAGAGAGGATGATCTCTACAGGTTTGAGGAAGACTGAAGATGCACATTTAGATAAAATGATGTTGAATATCCAGTTAACACTGGAGATCATGAGTTGAGGTGTGGGAATTTGTACCACTGTGATATTTCCTTTAGCTTTAGCTCATTCATCAGCCACAGAGTAGGAGCAGAGAGGGCATGTTATCATACTGATCCAAAATTCTTGAACTCTTAGCCAATATTATTTCCAAATGTTCTTTTTAATAGCACTTCTTACTAGTCTCAATATTGGAAAAGGATGCGTCTCCAAAATAAGATTTTACTTTTGTCACCAAGGGTTTCTTCATCAGGTGTTAGAAAGTACAGAATCAAATTTCTATTTCACTTTCAGAAACTACAAAAAATCATATGGTATGCATTTTTATTAATAGATTTTTAATTCTTAGATTTCTCTTGATCAACTTTCCCATAATAGCATTTCATAAAATGGGCATTACTTAGAACTCAGTTCTAGGAATTATAGCTAGGTAACTAAAGGCTGAACACTATATACCTTTCTTTGATAGTCACAGATTACATTAATATTATCCAGTGTGTGCTAGTGTTATAAATAATTTAACTCTCTTTAAAGCCAGCTTTTCTCATATTTATTCTGTTACTGTAAAACATTTTGCAGTGCTCTGTGAAATACCAGTATAAACAATTCTGCCTTAAGTCATTTATTTTATTCTCTTGAATTTTATGTTTTCCTAAACTGCTTTGAAACTTTTGTCATTTGAGAAAGGCCAGGGAGACCATCTGGTCTCTAACTTGAGGGATGAGATGATTTCACTTGATTCTTAGGGTTAGTTTATACCCAGTAAGTTGTAAACCCATTTCATACAAACATGTTCTCTTTTCCCTTAAGGCAGTATAAATGGTGTTTTCCTGTGTTTTTTTTTTTTTTTTTTGCTTAATATAAAACATAACAATAAGGAAACACAAATGACCCATAGGTTGACAACCTCATGAATACCTACTAAAATTTAAAAAAAATCCAAAAACTAGTATGTTAGGCACTTATTAAATTCTAAATATTAAAAAACAATATAAAGTTATAAATATTATTTTTGCTAAAGGGAACCACTGTTAGTAATTTCTTGACTTGATTTGAAGAAAAAAGTCATATGCCAAAAAATAAATATGCACAGATGTACATACTTTAAAAAATAAGCGACACTTATCATACAATGTTAATTCACTAACTTGTGGCTTTTTCCTCCTTAAAATACACTTTAAGAATTTTTCTATATAATTGTAAAATATGGTACCTCATTGTTTCTAAGAGTTACATATCATTGAACGGAAAAAACAGAATTAATTTAACCAGTTAAAAACTTGGCATAAAAATGACAGAGAACAAACTAAGGGTTGATGGAGGGAAGTGGGTGGGGGATGGGCTAAGTGGGTGATGGGTATTAAGGAGGGCACTTGTTATGATGAGCACTGGGTGTGAATCACTAAATTCTACTCCTGAAACTAATATTACACTATATATTAACTAACTAGAATTTAAATAAAAATTTGAAAGGAAAAAAAACTTGGCATAACAGGGTAAATTCATAACTCAAAAAGAATAGGCACACGCATTCCACAAAAATATATGAGACTTCCATTTTCTTCTTACCATCACATTTTAAGGAAGATATTGTATTATTTTGATAGGGATTGCACTGAATGTGTAGATTGTTTTGGGTAACACCAGCACTTTTCACAGAGCTGGAACAAATTGTTCCAACAATTTGTTCCAACAAATCCTAAAATTTGAATGGAACCAGAAAAGACCCCAAATAGCCAAAGTCATGCTGAAAAGGAAAACCAAAGCTGAAGGCATCACAATCCCGGACTTTAAACTGTATTACAAAGCTGTAATCATCAAGATAGTATGGTACTGGCACAAAAACAGACATAGACCAATGGAACAGAATAGAGAACCCAGAAATGGACCCTCAACTCTATGGTCAACTAATTTTTGACAAAGCAGGAAAGAATATCCAATGGAAAAAAGACAGTCTCTTCAAAAAATGGTGTTGGGAAAATTGGACCACTTCCTTACACCATAAACAAAAAAAATTCAAAAATAAAGACCTAAATGTGAGACAGGAATCCATCAAAATCCTAGAGGAGAACAAAGGCAGCAACCTCTTTGACACTGGCCACAGCAACTTCTGACTAGACACATGTCTCCAAAGGCAAGGGAAACAAAAGCAAAAATGAACTATTGGGACTTCATCAAGATAAAAAGCTTCTGCACAGCAAAGGAAACAGTCAGCAAAACTAAAAGCAACCTATGGAGTGGGAGAAGATATTTGCAAATGATATATCAGATAAAGGGCTGGTATCCAAGATCTATTAAGAACTTATCAAACTCAACACCCATAAAACAAATAACCCAGTAAAGAAATGGGCAGAAGGCATGAATAGACACTTCTCTAAAAATGACATACAAATGGCCAACAGACACATGAAAAAATGCTCCACATCACTTGTCATCAGGGAAATACAAATCAAAACCACAATACCACCTTACACCAGTTAGAATGGTTAAAATGAACAAGACAGGTAATAACAAATGTTGGTGAGGATATGGAGAAAGGGGAACCCTCTTACACTGTTGGTGGAAATGCAAGCCGGTACAGCCACTCTGGAAAACAGTATGGAGGTTGCTCAAGAAGTTAAAAATAGAGCTACCCTACGACCCAGCTATTGCACTACTGGGTATTTACCCCAAAGATACAGATGTACTGAAAAGAAGGGGCATATGCACCCCAATGTTTATAGCAGCAATGTCCACATAGTCAAACTATGGAAAGGGTCCAGATGTCCATCAACAGATGAATGGATAAAGATGTGTGGAATAGAATGGAATGGAATATTACTCAGCCATAAAAAATGAAATCTTGCCATTTGCAACGATGTGGATGGAGCTAGAGTGTATTATGCTGAGTGAAGTAAGTCAGTCAGAGAAAGACAAATACCATATGATTTCACTCATATATGGAATTTAAGAAACAAAACTGATGAACATAGGGGAAAGAAAGGAAAAATAAAATAAGAGGAAAACAGAGAGGGAGACAAACCATAAGAGACTCTTAACTATAGGGAACAAACTGAGGGTTGCTGGAGGGGAAGAGGGGGATGGGGTTACTGGGTGATGGACACTAAGGAGGGCACTTGATGTAAAGAGCACTGGGTGTTATATGCAACCGATGAATCACTAAATTCTACCCCTGTAACTAATAATACACTATATGCTAAATAACTTGAATTTAAATAAAACAAAAAAAAAGGAAAGATATTGTGAAACACAATGCAGCACACATACAGCAAGGGTGCAGAAAGTGTCTGGAAATCAGGTTATGTGAAAACAGACTGATAAGACTGGGCTACTCATCCCCCAGGGCAAAAAGCTAGAGAAAATGAACTAATTTGCATTAAAGTATAAATGAGTTCTACCCACCCTACTTAACCTTCCCAGGGTACTTATAAAACATTATTTTAACACTAGTCATTTTCTAATTATGAGATTTTAGTATAGGAAATTAGTAAGTACAGCTAAAATTGGGGGGAAAACCCCACAAGAATTACTAATTTTCGACTTACAGGGTTTAAGGCTCTACACATTAACCTTGTAAGAGCTTCCTTCCTTAGTCTATTACTCTTTACCCTCTTTTGAAAGACAGGTATGCTAAAAGGCTTAAAAGAAACTATAGATGATTTACAGTATAAATCAAATAGTTGATCACTTTGTTTCCCTACATAAAGTTTTGACAAATGCATCAGGAAAAAAATGGCTCTGACTGGTGAGGGCAAGGAGTGGAGGAAAAAATGGCTCTATTTGGGACTGTGACTTCTTTAAGAGAGAGACTGGATTGACTTGGTGCTACCTTCTTTGGGGAACAGAGGCATTAGGAACCCAGAAGTTAGCCTATGGGGAATGAATAACTGTCTCCAGGATAGTCGAGCCTCATAAAATGGGAGTATGGAAAACACCCAAACACAAGCTCACAAATTTCATGAATGTTTGTGGAGCTCATATTACTACCCAGTCTTTTCCTCTTCTTTACCTTTCTTTCTTTTCCCTTCCTCCCTTCCCTCCTTCCTTCCTGCTTTCCTTTCCTTTCCCTTCCTTCCTTTCTTTCTTCCTTCCTTCCCTCCCTCCCTTCCTTTCCTTCTCCCTTCTGCCTTGCCTTGCCTTTCTCCCTCCCTCGCTTCCTTCCTTTCTTTCCTTTACTGTTTTTTCTTTATTTTTCTTTCTTTCTTCCTTCCTCCCCTGCCCCTTTTACTCTTGAAAAACCAGTTCAGTACTATCTGCTCAATAATGATCTCCTGAGAGCGGGAGGTCAGCACAACCCTTTCAACTCCTTCCATCCAAGTCCTAAGAGTGTAAGTCTGTGTCTCCACTTGCTTTCTACTCATTTTTATGTCAAATCCTCTTTCTACATTCCACATTTAGTGTGTACATATTGTTTTTAAATCCTTGAATTATTGAAAAATAAAATAAAATAAATAAATCCTCAAATTATTACTAATTTTTTTCTTGCCTTTTGGGGAATGCTTCTTCTACTATATCATTCATGAGATGCTAGTGGACCATTCCATATACCTTGGTATTCTGCTTCCTTATCCACACTGGGTTGGGGTAAAGAGAGCATGTGAATCAAGGCTGGCCAAGCAGGCTCCTTAGACTTTTTCAGACTGGACTGCGAGGTGCCTCCTTCAATAGAGCACAGGGAGGGCCCGGACCGCTGAAGATTGAACTTTCACCTGAAACATTCATCTGAGTTTCAAAGAAAGAAGATCTAGTCTTCCCTTCCACCACTTCTCAGTGGTGGGTGGGAGCCTCATGGGGAAGAGTAAATCAATAAAATCGATACAAAGAAGTCATATTTTAATTGAACAGTCGAATGAAACAAAAGTAAAGTTTGTAGCATGCAACAGCATCACCATTCTGACTCATGGTGAGATGAACATTCTAAACTCTTAAGAGTGGCATTGCAGATGTCCTCGTTTCATTACACATGCAGGCTCACACGTTAGATGTTCTTCCTCAGAAAAATTTTAAACTATAATCAATACCCAATGAAAATAAAGGGAAAGCAAAAAGCCAAACAGCTATCACAAAATGAACTTTAGGAAGTTCACCTTTGTTTTTTGTTTTTAAGATTTTTTTATTTATTGTAGAGAGAGAGAGAGAGCATGAGCAGGAGGGGCAGAGGGAGAGGAAGAGAGAATGACGTGGGGCTCGATCTCACAACCCTGAGATCACAACCTGAGCTGAAACCAAGAGTCCGATGCTCAACTGACTACATCACCCAGGTGCACCAAGGAAGTTCACCTTTGATGAATGATTTTGATTCCTTTGTTTAAAGTTACTTTGGAGTTTAGTCTGAAGATTTTTTTCTGACTTCTTATTCTTTTAAGATGGTTTAAGATTGCAGCCCTGGAAAATGCTTCCCAAGGGCACAGTCTATCTTAGAGTAGGTATCTCCCATGAAGCTACGAATTTAAGGAACAAAATAAAAATCCCCGTCTCAAGGAAAACATAATAGACAGGTAGTCTCTGATGAATGTGATTTATGGTAACTGATGGCTTAGGTTGTGAATTTTTATTTCATAAATCAGAAAATAAAGCCTATGACAGGGTGGCACTGCTGACCAAACTTAAGTCCAAAACATATCAGATCCTAGTTTTTGGATTTTCTGGAGAAGGATTACAGAAATGCCATTTCTTACCTGTAGTTTTATAATACCTGTGATATGTAAAGCTCAAAATCACTGATTGTTTAGAATTTGTCTGACAAAAAACATTAAAAAACACTGAAAACTTGGAAGCAAATTATCTGTAGCATTTCCATAATTAAATTGTCCACTCATTTTTTTCAACCCTTCATTTATTCAGCTCAAATTTGTTGTACTCCTAATAACACGTCAGACATTGTGCCAGACCCAACACCAGTGTGCTTGCCCCCCTCCCTCTGAGGATCCTTACTCCATCCTTACTCCTCACTTGCTCTCTCTTTTCTTTACGTAGTCCACAACGATACCTTTGAATTAACTTCAGTCACCCATGAAGGTTATGCTCTAAGTCACAAGTAACCTAAAAACAACTCTGTCTTACTTGAATATTTCCTATAAGGGGCTGAATCACTTCTTCTTAATAAATAAAGGGAAGAAAACCAAACTAGAGAGAAAAAAAATGGAGGCACAGATGAGACCCTGTAAAGCAGGATTCGCTTCTTTATCCGGCTATGGATACAAAACATTCTGCTTGATTGATATCTCATTTCTAATTTACAGATTGTCCAATTCTTTGACATTGAGTAACTTCACAAATCAGACACTTTGACAAAATCCAGGGGGAAAAATTGCACTTTGGTGAGTGCAACCTGAAGTTTTCCTTGTTGACATGATCTTCTCAGGTTCTTTCCATATTCATTCCAAACTAAAGCACATGAGTATGATTGAATTTTTCATATACATTTGCATCTGATGTATTTTTTCCGAATTAGAAGTAGCATAAATGCCACAGAGAATTTTTGAGGAAGATTAATTGTTTTTCCTTTCAAAAATGTTGCTCCTTCATTTCATATCAGTGGTAGGTATTAGTATAGTGAGCTTCTTCTGTTTTCTTGTTTGTGCTCAGCCAGTTTGAAATACTAATTATTCACTTACCTTATCAAGTACACATTCATTGCACTTAAATTTCTGTTTGTGTGCTTTAAAACAATAAAATATGAGAATAAAATAATACATCTGCTAAGCCCAACATACAAAGAGGTAATCCAGAAAGATTCTACCTATATTATGAAATGTCTTTTAGTATTAAGGTTAGAATTCTCAGCCTGATCCTCACCAAGTTATAATCCTTCTATGATACAAACTTAAGTCCCTGAAGGAAGGCTAAAAAAGTGATAAACATATTGTTTCTTCATTGTCTAAAATTCAAATGTATGAAAAAGGCAAAATGGTAGAAAGTAAATCAGAAAATCATATAATGCAAGCAAATTCAGAGAGAAACTTGCATTTTCAAAAGTAGACAGGAGGTTTTAATGATAGTTATTAATAGTGGAATATATAGACCAGACATTATTTGGAAGACAACAATCACCTTTTGAACCTTAAATTTGACTCTTTTTGAACATCTACTATATGCTAGGCATTATGGAAGGATGAAGACAACATTTTCACCCTCATTCTATGTTTGCATGTTATCCCTGATCTGACCATAACTCCATTCCAGTCACTATGTCTTCCCAGGGTAGGGCTTCTGGCCCTTGGCCCCACCATCTTGCCTTCTCCATCCTGATTCCCCTAATAAAATATAGAGGCCCCTATGTCATTCTCTCAGTGCTATTTTGCTGTTATGCTAAACTGATTAATTCAAATAACCAAACTGGTTGAGATTTTATTGATAATATTCTATCCCTTATGGTCAGTGCACAGAGGTCTATGGTCAAAATGTGGGCAAGGTCAGGAAAACTCTTCCACGTGAGAATACAGACAAATAACAACAAAACAAAACAAAACAGAACAACTCATTATAAAATAACATCCCTAACAAGGATAATATTTTCATCTTCAAAAAGACCTTATTGAGGCAATTTCTTAATTTGCAACCAAGGATAAATGTAATATAATAGCTGGATTTTTAGGCAACTCTGATGGTCAAATATGGAATATTTACCCCAAGGAGCAGCTTTCAGTGCTAGGCATGTTACATGTTTTTAGGTAACTGCTTGTTTCATCATTTGCTAAGACTCCTTCACATTTCACTTAACTGCTATTCACTCAATAACTTCCTAGAAAAGGGTTATCATATTCAATCTAGTACCTTCTGTTGCTGAAACAAATCAAAACTGCCATACTTACCCATTCATTACCTGATTTTTAAAAAACTGAGTTATAAATGAGACCAGAATCAAGAAATTTGGCTTTCCTGGGCAAGCCACATGCACCCCACCACTAATGGGCGTTTGACCCTGGATCACAATGTCTGTTCTGTCATTTCTACTAGGAAGATGGAGCAGAAGGTCTGGGGAAACAGGGTATTAGGCTGTGGCTTGTGAGTCAGGTTCTCAGTAGCAAGATCAAAATAAAATAATGGGACCAATCCCCAACCTTTCCATCTCTCTCATCCAAGAACAGGCAGTCCTGAGATGCCCTTGGCCCCCATCCAGCATGGCAGCTGTGACTCTCAAAGATGTGGATTGATGCTGGCAATGAAATTCTCGACAAGATATTTTTCTGCCATATGTTCTGGGAGTGCCCAGGGCATCACGCTTCCAATGACAATGTAATTTTATGGCTTAAGAGTATCTTAACCATATTTCCTTCCAGAATCTTCAGACTGGGAGATAAGCACTGCATGAAATCTGCTTCTGGATACCGGCCATTTACTTACTTGAACTATTAATTACCTATTCTGTCCCATAGACACTGTCCCTCTGAGACTCTGGTGTTACTGACTTATTTCATTTACTTAAGATGCTGTGGCTTAGAGTATTAACTGCCTCTGTGGAAAAATTGTGAGAGTGAAAGTGAAAGAGAAGATCCTTTTTGGAAGTTTAATTTGCCTCTGTGCAACCTTATGGCAACTTCATTTTTCAAATTCCATTTATCCTTGAGTGGAATAAACCTATAAAACTTAGCTTATAATGCAATTGTCTTTCCTGATATTTAACTGTTCCCCTTCACATTGAGGCTGAAGCAAAGTGGAGGGTGGGTAGGAGAGAGAAAGAGAGAGGGAATTTTTTTTTCCTCATGTCCCCACAAATGTGAATCTCAAACCTGTTCTGTGTTCCTTAAACATTCTCTATGTTCTTAGTCCACTTACAAAATTTTTATAGCTAGAAGTACTGACATCACCCTCTATATCTGTCTTATCTGTGACAGCAAATTAGACATCACGTTTTAGCCATTCTACCTGCAAGATAGCTATCAAATCTGACCTCTCACCAAGTCCTACTATTAGTACCTTAGTTAAGTTGTTCATCAGGTCTCCCCTGCCACAGCAGGTAGCTTTTCCTTTTTTTAAGATTTATTTATATATTTTAGAGAAAGAGTGTACCTGAGTGGGGGAGGGACAGAGGGAGAAGGCGAGAGAGAGGATCCTCAAGCAGACTCCCCGCTCAGCACGGAGCCTGAAGCATGGCTTGATCTCAGGACCCTGAGATCATGGCCTGAGCTGAAATTGAGTCACCTGCTTAACTGACTGGGCCATCCATGCGCCCCACAGTGGGGAGGTTTTATACCAATTACCTTTCCTTTGAGATACCTCCTAAGATATATATTTCCCAAACGGCTGGCACAGTTATTTTTCCTAAGCCAACTGTGATCATATCACTTTGCCCTTAAATATCCCTAATGATTATCTTTGGTACTGGTAGAATAACATTCTAACCCCTTACCAGGACATACAAGGCAGACTCTACTGCTGAACCGTATCTCCGGCCACACTGTGCTCCAGTCACCGAACTTAATCACCATTTTCTGAATAAGCCATGTGTTTCCATATCTTTATGCATCTGGATGAGGATTTCATTCATTAGAATGTCTTTGCCCCTTTATCTGCCTAATGAATTAACTTCTTCTCAAATATTCAAGGCACAGCTCCAAAGTCACTGGCAACTTTTTCCCATTCACTCTCCCCACTATGCATCCACATTTGTTATTCATTCCTGTAGTGTAGTATGCTTCAAGCTAACTGTTAGCCCCTGGGAGAGTCTCCAGGTTTGCTTGCTAGCAAAGGTGCCTCAGAGTGGAATCTGCCGTTGAAAAGCTTAGGTACTAGTTGGAGAGATAAGATTAATTTCCCCCGAAATATTACACCAATGACACAAAACAATGACACATCAATAACGCAACAGACAATAATGCTCCATGATACAGAAGTTAGAGGACAAAAAGGAAAAGCTTAAAAGAAAGTTAAAGAGTAGATATAATTGTTGGGGAAACTCTTATCAATGATTTGAAAATGAGTGAGTAGAATTATATAGCACAATCTCCATGACCCAGAGATTTTATATGTGTATTAATTTCAAAACAAGAAGAGTTGATTAAGTGATAAATTCCTATCAAAATAGCTACAGAATATCCTACACTGAATATCCCTATTTGCTCTAAATACAGTCCAAGGAATACTACAATATAAAGGATAAATTTAATAAAACCTATCTAAGCTCAAAATTAAAATGTACATCTTTCTATGCCAGAAATCAAAAAGAAATGTGAATTGGTTAGCAGTGTAAAGAGCAGAAACTAGGCTCTGGGTCCAGGGACAGACTTATGTAGCATAATGTAAAAAAAGCTGGTTCACACATAAGGGATACTCTTCAATATTAAAAGCCACAATTTGCAATATTATGTATATCTATGCACCAAATGACATAGTGACCCCTTTATAAAACAAAACTACAGGTGATATGAGAAGATATGGATAGAAATAGTTTATTAAAAAGAAACTAATGTGCTACCTTTATTTTTTATTGTTTTTAATGATTTATTTATTTATTTGAGAGAGAGACACACACACAGAGAGTGTGGCAGGGAGGGCCAGAGGGAGAGGGAGAGATAATCCCAAGCAGGCTCCCCGCTGAGCGGGAAGCCCTACATGGGGCTCCATCTCAGGACCCTGAGATCATGACCTGAGCTGAAACCAAGAGCTGGCCACTTAAACCAACTGAGCCACCCAGGTGCCCCTAACGTGCTGCCTTTTAGTACAACACAGATCACGGGGATGAGAAAACTTAAGTAAGACTATATAAGACCTAAAAAACCTAATGAATCAGGCATTGGTCATTATTTATAACCTTATGGTTATATATTGATTGTTATACACAGATAATAGAGAATACACGTTTCCTCAAGCACACATAGAATATTCACAAGGACTGTATATTAGATAAAAAAGAAATCATTTGGTAGGGTCAGTAAAGTAGAAATATTATAAACAATACTTTAATCACAATGTAATAAAACTAGAAATTAGTATCAAAATTTAAAAAAGGCCCTTCCTCCTGGAGATTTATAAAATCCTTCTCAATAACTCTTGGTGTAAGGGGAAATACAAATAGAATTTATGCAATTTCAAAAAATAATGATTAATCATTTGGGATTTTCTCTGTTATGATCACTTTTGTAGTTTCATGTGTTTGGTTTTTTTTTAAGTCCCAATAGTTTATTTTTGCTTTTGTTTCTCTTGCCTTAGGAGGCATATCTGGAAAAATGTTGCTACAGCCAACGTCAGAGAAATTACTGTCTGTGCTCTCTCCCAGGATTTTTATGGTTTCAGGTCTCCCATTCTAATCTTTAACCCATTTTGAGGTTTTATGTATGGTGTTAGAAAGCAGTTCATTTTCATTCTTTCACATGTGGTTGTCCAGTTTTCCCAGCACCATTTACTGAAGAGACTGCCTTTTCCCCGTTTTATATTCTTGCTCTCTTTGACATAAGTTAATTGACCATATAATTGTGGGTTGATTTCTGGACTCTGTATTCTGTTCCGTTGACTTATGTGTCTATTTTTGTTCTAGTACCATACTGTTTTGATTACCTCAAATTTATAGCAAATCTTAAAATCTGGAATTGTGAGACTTCCAGCTTTGCTCTTCTTTCTCAAGATTGTTTTGACTCTTTGGGGTATTTTGTGGTTCTGCACAAATTTTAGTATTATTTGTTCTAGTTCTGTGAAGAATGTTTGTTGGTATTTCTCATATCTGTAGATTGCTTTGTAAGTCAGACATTTTAACAATATTAATTCTCCTAATCCATGAGCATGGAATATCTTTCCATTTGTGTCTTCTTCAGTTCTTTCATCAATATTTTATAGTTTTTTTTTTTTTTTTTTTTAAAGATTTTATTTATTTATTTGACAGAGAGAGAGACAGCGAGAGCAGGAACACAAGCAGGGGGAGTGGGAGAGGGAGAAGCAGGCTTCCTGCCGAGCAGGGAGCCCGATGTGGGACTCGATCCCAGGACCCTGGGATCACGACCTGAGCCGAAGGCAGACGCTTAACGACTGAGCCACCCAGGCGCCCCAATATTTTATAGTTTTTAATTTCATACTTTGGAGAACATTACAGGCTGAAAAAATACTGTTTTTCTTTACTTTTGTAATAATGTGACCTGTGTTTCATATGATTGAATTTTCGGATCCCACTTATCACCTTTTGTTGCGATTTTACTGTGCTTCATTATATGATTAAACAACAGTTTTATCTACTGTTGTACTGATGGAACATAGGGTGTTACTGACAAAGCTGCTGTTGATATTGTCATGCAGGTTTCCTTGTGTTTATGCAAAGCACTTAAATTGTTCTTTTAGAGTATCTGCATCTTCAAATTTATTACATGTTGCTAAATTGCTTTCCAAACTGGTTTTATACAAATAACGCTCTGTAAAACACAGGACTTCCCATTTTGTCACAATTTTACCATCAGTTGATGATAAGCTCTTTAGTTTTTGCCAAATCAAAGTGTATGAACTGATGACCTTATTATGATGAGCAGGAGAGGCTGTGGTTAAGAATAGTGAGCCCATATGCACGGTGCCCTCTTCCGGTGCCAGATTTGCCTCTCACTCACTGCGCTATTTGGGTAGGTTACTTGGCTTCCCTGTGCCTCAATTTCCTCATGTATAAAATAAGGATAATAATCACACCTAACTCATAAGGTTCTCGTGAGGATTAAATGAGTTTACATATATATAAAACACTTAGAACAATGTCTGTTCTGTGGTAAGCACTCTGCAAGGTTTATCAGCTACAAATCACCCTAATAATTTCCTTATAGCAAAAGAAAATCTCCAATTATGTTATGCCTTTTTAGTCTATTTAACCTGGAATGCTGCATTCGGCTTTCTTTGTCTTTTATGACATCAATATTTCTGAAGAATATAGGCCAGTATCGTGCAGAGTCTCTATCAATTTGGAAAAGTCTGACGTTCCTCTACAGTTAAAGTTCCTCTACAGTTTGATTCAGGTTGTACATTATCTGTCCCTCTCTTCTCTGACCCTCCATAGGGAGATAGGGAGTTGGGATGGCCTTTCAAAAGTTCTTGAGTTGGGTTAAAGGGGCTGGGTCTTTATACTCCCCACTGAGCAGGCTGCCTGGGGGAAGAGCGCAGAGGGTAATCTCCAGAGAGGTATGACAGCTGAGAGCTATTACGCCCTGCACTCCCAGCAGCTCGGCAGTAAGTTCCCCAATCTTGAAAGGGGAGTTGGGAGATACATCACAATTTCACTACATGAATAATGCAAGTTGATGAACAATATGAACTGTATCATGCCTTTTATGTAGTCTTAAAATATGTAAAACAATGCTAAAACATATGTAAATAGTAAAACAATGTGCCATTTCAGGCACATATACATGCAGTAATAGTATGAGATAATGAGTATTAAGTTCAGATTATTGGTTATATCTGGGGGCATGTGGTTAATAGGATAAGGGAGGGGTACCCAGAAGTATACCTGTATTAGTGATGATCCTTCTTTAAGTGAAGAAAAAAGAGATTTCTTTTTTATAATATTTTTTAAAAGCTTCAGTACAATGTAACACAGTGTTCCATTACTTTCAGGTATATAATACAGCTCACCGCAAGTGTAGCTACCATCCGTCACCACAGAATGCCATTGCAATATTAGTGACTACATGCCCTGTGCTGTGCCCCCCATGACTTACTCATTCCATAACGAGAAGCCTATATCTCTCACTCCCCTTCACCCATTATGCCCATCCCCCCATTCTCTTTCCCTCTGGCAGTCATCAGTTTGCTCTCTGTACTTACACGTCTGATTCTGCTTTTTGTTTATTCAGTTGTTTTGTTTTTTAGGTTTCACATATGAGTGAAATAATATATTTGTCTTTCTTAGTCTGACTTATCTACTATTTCTTCTTCAAAGATAATGTTTTCCTCATCTTATTTAATTTCATAATGATACTGATATTTCTCATACCGAGACATTCACACCTACCAAGAATCCAAGAACTGTTCATCTGTGGGCTTTTAAAAGATCAGTTCAAGGCTCATTGAGCTCCAGAGAGATGGGGATGGGATGGTCAAGACAAAAAAAATCTTGTCATCAGGGGTCCAAGTTTGTCACTTTAAGTATCAAGAATATTATTCTGAGAGGCATCTTTAAAGAGGGATCTGCATATTTTTAGATCCCATGGGTCTAGTCAGACATATATATGTATATATATATATATGTATGTATGTATATACACACACACACACACACACACACACATATATGCTACAGACAGAGAATGTCTTCTGTGGGATTTTCTTATATGTGAGGTCACTCTGATACATTTTGGCCTATCTCTGCAATAAGCACACAGGGTTAGGGTTATCACTATGCTCTGTATTTTATATTTGTGTTGATCCTACTAATGGTGACCTGTAGGTTACAGATGTGTAGGGCAGGTTCCCCCAAATAAAACAGAATAGCTGTTAGGGATAAGTAATAGAGCTGTCTTTATAATTTAAACAACATAGTTCCTAACCCGCAAAAACCGAAGCTGATTTGAGTGGGATAATTTATGTAAGTCCTCATAAGATAGACTGAGAGGAAGATTATAGATCCTTCTGTTTCTCAGTACTCACCGATTGGTAGAATCAGACAGTGGTAGCTCTCCTTTAAAGACTTTTACCTAATCCAACAATTCTATTTTACGGAAGAAAACCCGGGAGACTGAACAGATTACCAAAGGTTTCATAGCTGGTAAATGGCAGATCCAGGACCAGAATCAAGAGCACCTGTCTCGCAGGTCAATGCCTCATTGTCTCCAGTTCATTTACATGCTTTTGGCATCAGTAAGCTGGAACATTGATATGAAAGCTATAGCTAAGTTGATTTTGTCATTAAAATGAATGAAGAATTTATTAAATGCTTTCTTATTATTTTGGTCATCTTGGACACAGGTTTAAACTGTCAAAATACCTGACTGATTTCCTTCAAAGCAAGGTCACACAGCAATATGGGGAAGAAACTCTCCAAGAATAATCAATCCATTATCAAAATTTCACTGAATAATTTCCAAACTGTTATACTGTTATCTTAATAATGGCATGAAAATTTATATACTAGTCCTGGTTTTAAGGAAAGGGTTAGAGTATGATCTATTAATTGCAACTTGATTAAAATATTTGTGGTCTGTATTTTAGTGGGAAATCACTGAGAGCAATGGCATGAAATAAATTTGCCCTGCTAATAGAAAAACTCATGGTAGTACAGAATTGAAAATCCAGTCATGCCACCTTCTTCTGAATAAAACGTACAGATTGAAAGCGAGGGATGGAGCCAGCCACAGCACCTGAATCACACAGAATTATAGGTCTGGTTCACAAATTGCTACTTGGGGTTGCATTACATAATAGCAAGCAATGGATTATGCTGAGGCCAAGAAAGCATATGTGCCTGGCACTTTGGAGAGAACACTGTCCCTGGGCACCTCCTGGTACCTATTGGAAATCATTTAGAGTCCACCCTAGTAACTGTACCAAGCCAGAATCTGGACTTTGGACTTCTAGCTCTAGAGCTGAAGCTTGTTTTCATGACGCTATTCTGCCTGTTAGTCACCCGATATATTTGAAACTTGTATTGCTTCCTGTCTCTCTCTGGGAAAAACACCTCTAATCCTTGGCTGATTGACACTGTGAACTCACTGCAATAAAACTAAATTTCTATTTCACATTATTGTTGTCCCTCGGGATGGCTGGGACATAAATACCTCCTAACTACTCCCTATTCCAGCTATAGGAGTCTCAGCTACTAAACTGTCTATAGCCTACCTTATAAAATCACTGACCTTAGGGTGAGTGTCTATGTGTGAGTGGTGTGTGTGTAAGGATGTGTATCTTACCTGTCCACTTTGACACATTATTGTGGTCTTGTAACATCTGGCTACAGCCATGTCTCAGGAGCTGGAGTTTGCCAACTGCTGAACTTGAGGCAATCTCTGCGGATTTCCTCAACCTTCCTAATTCCTTCCCTTCTAATACATCAAGAAATCTCAGGAATGCTCTCCAAGCTACCAGCACCATTTCCAATTTGGGAATGCATTAGCTGAAATTCTTTCTCTCCTTTCCCTCCAACATGGTGAAAGCCAATTTAAAATCACAAAGAAAAAGTCTTGACCAAAGAAACATAAGCAATACTATAAATTTCTGCTTTCCTGGCCACATAATAAGTGGTTATTCTCCGGCCATACCCACTTGCTCCATGAACTTTGCCAGAATCAGATAAGCTCAAGTTTCTTCCAAGAGAATGGGACATTACAGGGGATGATTTCCATGCACACTGAGGATCAGTCTTCTTACTTAAACCAGGGAGAAACTGCTGCTTTCTCTTTGTCCCCATGTGGGAAAGTTTCCTATACAGTAATTGTATCATTAAAAAAATGGAAGCTGTATACCCAATGCTACTGAGCCTAAGTCACCTTGGGCTCTTGCTTAGATAGATCAATGTCACCTCTGCTGCTGAGGTTTCTCTTTCATCCCAAAGATGATAATAATAAAGGCCAGAGACACTGTATACAGAAATGGAGGGCACAATGGGTGGTTAACACTGTAACCTTGGCCCAGCACTAAGGCCTCAGCCACATTAATATTATGAGGGTCACTGTTGTCATCAGAACTGGAGGTGGTATCTTATGATCTCAGGCTTTTACAGAATTTATTGGAAAAAACTCCTTTAACTTATTAATTTCTTGAGGACTTTTTCACATTTCATGCCAAAGTTTTCCCATAGCTCTTTTTTTTTTTTAAGATTTTATTTGACACAAAAAGAGAGTGAGAGAGAGGGAGAGAGAGAGAGAGCACAAGCAGGTGGAGGGAGAGGGAGAAGCAGGCTCCCCGATGAGCAGGGAGCCCGACATGGGGCTCAATCCCAGGACCTTGGGATCATGACCTGAGCCGAAGGCAGACGCTTAACCAACTGAGCACCCCTCCCATAGTTCTTAAAATCAGAATCATTAGGGTAGGGACTCCTCAGCATTCCTCCTCAGCATCTCTTCAGGACCTAGCAGAGGGCCTGGCCCATAGTAAATGATCAGTACTTGTTTTTTTGAGTTTATGGGTTAAATCATCCTGATGTAGGACTCCCATATGTATCTGTGGGATTGGTTATACTCTAAGACACAACCGTGTATTTAAAATTGCCATTCCTTTTAGATACATTGATGTCATTTCAAACTTCAACAAGTTTTTATCAAAACAGTAGGCACACAGGCAGTCTTCCCCTATAGTTCTCCAAACATATCTGGATCTTAGTTTGGGAGGAGCTAAGTAAGGCTTGAGCTCAGAAAGGAGCTCAGTGATAATTTATTGGTTTATACGTCCGGTTTCCTCACAAAATTCCAATCTTCTTGAGGTTTGAAATTTTCTCTTATTCCTGTGCCTCTGGGGCCTGGCACATAAAAAGTGGCTAAATCAGTAAAATGTGGTATGTGTAAGTATGTGTGTGCCTGTGTATGTGGGGTCTCTTCCCAAGACAGGTCATGTCCTTGAAGTTTTTTTTTACTGAATGCTGAATATAGTGGGGGAAACAGGCCATAATAATTAGAGATTTGCCCAGGGGGTCCTGTCTCACATGCTATGTTAAAAATGTCATTCTAGATCTGGTTTAGAAACCTATATTCTGTTGCTTTATTTAGCTGTCCAGAGATGAAGGGAGGTGCATGAAATAAAACATTCCCAACGCAGAGCCCATCTCTGTTGTAGTATGTATCTCCATGGGTTTCTACTTAGTAAGGTGAAATGTGGAGAATTCCTCTGGTAGAGTTCCAGGCAGTAGGACTTTTAGATGATGACAGGGATTACGTGTCATGGACCTCAGCCACACTCATGTTAAGGAAGGACGTGGAATGCAAGTACAGCTGAATGTGACCTTTAGATTCAACCAAGTGAAATAAGAGGTTTGTTTCAATTATTTTCTTTGCCTTTTATGTTAATTTTTTTTCCTATTTTTAGCTTTCTCTTTTGTCTTCACAACCAACAGGCTACAACTGCAGAACATCTACTATGTGCCAAGCCTGATATTAGATTATTTTTAACAAAGGAAGGAGCAAGACATGGGCAAGGCCCTAACGTAATGAACGTGTGTGGGTGCACATGTGTGAGTGTGCATGTGTGCTGCTGGGGCACAGAGTGTGGAAAAGAAAGGGAACCCACTGAAAACAGAAAACTAATTGTACAGCCCAGTGGCAAGAACTTTCAACTGGAAAATTATGTAACTACGAGATTATAGAAATGTAAGAAATTTTGTGCCTCTATTTCCATACATATAGAATGAGCAAGAAGGATTGGAAAATTTGGATTCCCACTCTGACCTCCTCATTGGTCTCCCTGTCTCCTTTTTCCTCCCTGCCCAGGCTCTTTTCTCTATTTTCAGAGCATTATCTCTCAAATGCGTTTCTCACTTGGTTTCTTTCTTGATCAGTGAGTTTCAGGATAAAGTCCCTTAGCTCAAAATAGTCTTGTCTCCACTTTCTCTTAAATGCCTATCTTTGAATGTGGCTCTAGCCACTCCATTATGATCTCTAACTCCCACTTTCTTCCGTCATAGCTTAACATTTATACATGCTGTTCCCCTGCCTGGAACACCCCCCCTTTTTTTCACCCCTAGCTAACTTCTATACGTTTTTTACCACCTTTTAAGGCTAAAAATAACACTTTGCATACTCTTCTTCACTAAAAGACTAGTCAGCTGCTCCTTTCCTGCATTCCTATGGCACAACATGTCTATCTTTTCACTGATTATCTAGCACTTGTACCACTTGCCAAATACAAAATGACTATTTCATAGCTTTTAACTATTATTATTATTCACATTGTTACTGCTTTATTTTTAAAGAACAGTCACCATTATGAGCTCCTTCTATGAATAAGGGGGGAAAGAACGCCACTCTAACGCATAATTGCAAGGGCTGAGAACTTCACATTTGGATTTTGGAGAGCCTTTGTAAGCTATATTTTTTGGTTTGATTTTCATTTAATCACTCTCTTTAACTGGCTAGGCTATTACAGTTTTACTTACAATCTAACTCTCTGAGGCGGGGGGAAGGGCGAGCTAGTAGAAAAGTACTGAATATTGTGTCAGAGTGGGGGAAAATGACCTTCGAGTTTTCTTCAGCACCACCATCTCCATCTGCTGCAAGAAGATCTCAGCATAGGCACCCAAGGAAGGCCTCAGCAGGGGGAAGGCTCCAGATAAAGAGATGTGTGAACCTTGGTGCCTGGGCTCAGAATGCAAATATGCATAAAAGCATAGCTGGCCAGGGGCCTGAGGCCTTGACTACAACTCCCTTCAGAGACTTTAACATACCAGCTGTGCACCAAATCTGGTGTGGGGAGGCCAGCTTTCCTCTGTGAGTCCTGCCAGGTAAAGCCTCTGTAATTGCCTATGGTTGGGCCTGAAAAATCACACATCGTTTTTCAAGCAGTAGTTTTTCTCAACTCCCTATTGGATTCATTACAGGAACTTCTTTTGGACAATGTGCTTAGATTGGCTTCAGGAGAACCTAAGGAGTGTTTGGCTCAAAGATTTTCTATCTTTTCTCCAATAAACTCCAGGAACAGAGTCAGTCCCCAGTGTAGACCTCTTTTCATATGCTGCCACAAGAGCAGGTAGCCAGGAAGAGTCTTTCATATTTAGCCCTCCTCAGTCTTAGGGCCTTCAGCGTTCACAGCTCAAGGTCTACTGTGGTCCACTGAAAGTTTTCACCTTGACTTTGATGTAAGAGAGAAGCGCCCCTTCCCATTCCCTAGAGAAGAGATATTATGCCACAGTATCGCACATTTTTCCAAAGACATCCTTATTCCATGATCCTTCAACTTCAACAATTCTGTAAGTATGAGATGAGTATAGAACTAAGGGTTATAAAAAAACACAACAACCCTAGTCTTTTGTTATCTTCTTCGCAAGTCTTACATGGTATGTCAAGCCCATACTTTTTGAATATGAGAATGTTTGCCATATTACTTTATGCTCATCCTTTTGGGAAACTGGCCAAAACTGAGATAAAGTGCAAGCATCTCATTATACTTAAAGCACTGCTGAGAAGGAAATCATGTCGTACTCAATACTGACTTTATAGCTGAGGAGAATAAGGCCCAAAGAAGTGAAATAGTGTTTTAACCAATATTATGCATTTTATCAGGGTGCTGGGAACTTAATTGTTTATATTTAATTCTAGTAGTCATCCCCATACCAGTTTTACTAACAGTATGATTTGGGAGAGAATAAATAAGGACTTTGAACTTCTGTTTCTACATTTTAACCCAATTTTCTGTTAAAATTAAATGAAATAATGTAAGTAAATTGTTAGCAAAGGGCTGGTCCACTGTGTTCCCAGGAAGTATAAGTAAGCACTGTCCTTCCTTCACCACTTTTCTTTATGCTACCTCTCTAAATCCACATGTAGTCCTGAAACTCCTAAAGTAGTTTTAAAATAAAATTTAGATTCACTTAACTCTTTTTTTCATTTGAAATTAGGATCAATTTTTGACACCTCTTGTTCTAATGTAGGTCCTAGGGAAGGAAGAAGATACCTAAAGGGAGGATTGTTATAAATGAATGTGAAGAGAGGAGGAGATATAATAAATACTGTAAAGTTAAGAAACTAAAAGTAGAAAGAAATGTCTGGGAGGGAGACACCAAGAGCAATGAAGGAAAAGATCTTGGTGTAGCACTGAAATCTGTAAACTGGTGGAGAGATCAATGGTCTCAGGCATCTAACGATTAATCTATGAACAGGGCTTGTTTTGTAAATAAACGACCCGGAACAGCATTAACTTGACCAGTTAGAACTCTGAACACACAGAAGCAGATCAAAAATTAGAAAACATTAGACAAGACAGCTGAAAAATGACCGTGCCTGGAAGGTGTCAAATGCATCATTTATTGAATAGATAAATTACATGCACTATAAGTAAATGCCATAACCGAGTAAATAGGAGCAAACTGGATTTCTTTTTTTTTAATTTTCATACACAGATATATGAAATCTCTTGATCTATCACCTCTCTCTCTCTCTCTCTATATATATATATAGAAATATATATCCTCCAATTGGAAGAAGAAGATTATTTTTCTCACTGCTGACCTGTGGAGAAAGGATTCTGTAAGAATTGCTGTCCACTAGGAAATTTCAGGTTTGTAAACTATCTGGTGATCATCTCAGAAGAAAGACGCAATTCCAATGTGAAATTAATTCTGAGTCTGTATCATTCCTTGTTCTAAGTTCCTCCCCAGGTGTAATTAGGCACATCAGAAATAGTGTGTTATATCTTCCTGAAATGCCAATTTCTCTGCCAACTCTTGATCAAATACCTACTATTAGTCACCATTCCTGACTTATCTTTTGTCATCCTCCATAAAATGGCTTGCTAATTCTGATGAAGCTATATTTTCTGATATTCTTCATCTTTCTTCTGTTATATTCAGAGATCCCATTTTATCAATGGTGCTGGAACCAGTGGACTCAAGTGTCAATTCAGGGATCAATTATTGGTTTAACTTAGTGTTAGGGATGCTGGTTCATATGACAAGAGTGGAGGAGAAAGAAGTATTGTACTGGATTTGAAAAGGCCCTGTATGGGGCGCCTGGGTGGCTCAGATGGTTAAGCGTCTGCCTTCGGCTCAGGTCATGATCCTAGGGTCCTAGGATCGAGTCCCGCATTGGGCTCCCTGCTAGGCGGGGAGCCTGCTTCTCCCTCTGCCTCTGCCTCTCTCTCTCTCTCTCTGACTCTCATGAATAAATAAATAAAAAAAAAAATCATTTATAAAAGGCCCTGTATGGACATTAGATAGTACTGCAGAAAATCTGCTTGGATCCTAATTGATTTTAAGTTACAATATCACCACAGTTAGCCCAGAGGTGGATCTTTAGGACTAGGAGTTCTGCTCTGAGAGGGCAGGTTCCAAAGCTCTGATCTGGATATTTAAAATAAAAATCTCAACGGATGGTCTCAGCAGAAGAATGAGAGAAAACAGGCAGAATCTGTGAATTGAAAGATAAACAAAAGAAATTACTCAATTTGAAAAAACAGAGTGAAAGAGACTGAGAAAAAAAGCCTTAGGGATTTGTGGGACTGTAACAAAAGATCCAACATTTATGGCCTCAAAGTCCCAGAAAGAGAGGAGAAAGAGGGCAGCATTGAAAAAGTATTCAAATAAATAATGCTTGAAAATTTCCCAAATTTGGCAAGTCATAAATACAGATTCAAAAAGCTGAGTGAACCCCAAAGAAAGGAAACCCAAACAAATTCACACCAGGGTACATTATAGTCAAACTTCTGAAAGCTAAAAACAAAGAAAAAAAAAATCTTGATTCAGTCAGAGAAAAATACCTTACATATAAGAAAAAAAAAAAAAGATTTCTAATGGTAGATTTTTCATCAGAAACTATGAAGGTCAGAAACAAATGCTAAACATTTTTCAAATGTTGAAAAATAACCCTGTCAACCCAGAATCCTATAACCAGCAAAAGTAACATCAGGAAGAGGGGGAGATCAAAATATTCTCAGATGAAGGAAAACTAAGGGAATTAGTTGTCAGCAGGCCTTCCCTGAAGATGGCTTAAAGGAAGTTATCTAAACTGAAAGAAAGCAATAAAAAAGAAATCTTGGAACATCACAGAATAAGGAACATGATAAACAAAAATATGGATAAAAGCAATAGACTTTTCTTTTGTATTTGGGTTTTCTAATTTATGTTTGGTGATAAAGGAAAAATACACCTGTCTGATATTTTTCTAAATATATAAAGAAGAAATATTTAACAGAATTAAATTATAAACAGAGAGGTTAAGGGATGTAAAAGGAGGTAAGGTTTCTGTACTTCACTTGGCTATACAAAAACACTATATATAAAATAAATGTAGTGCTAAATATATTCCAGGAACTCACATGAAGTAACTAAAAAGAGAAAGGATCAAAACAAAAAAGAACAAAGAGAAAACAAAAAATAAAATAGCAGATTTAATCCCCAACCTATCAATGACTACCTTAAATGTAAATAAATGGTCTAAATACAGCAATTAAAATACAAAGATTGAAGTGAGAATTGAAAAAATAACGGCCCACCTATGTGATATCTTGATGTCTATAAGAAACTCACTTCAAGGGCGCCCGGGTGGCTCAGTTGTTAAGCGTCTGCCTTCGGCTCAGGTCATGATCCCAGGGTCCTGGGATCGAGCCCCACATTGGGCTCCCTGCTCGGCGGGAAGCCTGCTTCTCCCTCTCCCACTCCCCCTGCTTGTGTTCCCTCTCTTGCTCTCTCTCTGTCAAATAAATAAATAAAATCTTAAAAAAAAAAAAAAAAAAGAAACTCACTTCAAATATAAAGGTATGTAACACTAAGTAGCACATACACAAGCAGCATGAAACACAGTGTCTCACGCACGTATCACGGAACGGACCAGCACACACACCCCTGAACCCAAGTCCTCACGCTACGGGGAGCAGCACAGCATGAGTCCTCACCACACACAGTATCTCTAACTATATGACTAAAGGCAGCCCCAAACACACCTGGACTCCTTAGACACAGGGTCTCTCACATATGTCACTGAACCAAGCTGCAAGCGTGCCAGGCACTACGAAACACACTCGCTCACACACATCGCTGAACACAGTAGCAAACACCAGTCATATCTGCACAGTATTTTGCTTCTCCTCAGCCAAACACAGCAGCCCACACACCGTGCCCTACGGTCTCACTCGTGTATCACTGGAACACTAGCACACATCAAGCACTATGGACACAGTGGCTCACAAATATATCGCTACTAAACAAAGTATCACAGAAGACGGGCACTCTAAATGTTCTGCACGAATACACCACTAACACAGTAGCATGCACACCAGTAAACACAATACCTCACACATGTATAAGGAACACTGTAGCGGACATTTCTCTAGAAGTATACCACCCACACCGGGCACCCCGAAGGGACTGTCTCACACATATGTATGACACATGTATCCCTATCCAACAGCACATATACCACTGAGTCCAGGGGTTCAGACATATGTCATCAAACAGGTTAGCACAGCCTCAGTGCAACACTAAATGCCGTGTCTCACGTAACATTACTAAACATGGTGCCGCACACACTTGTGTTTTAACTCAATATCCCACTCTTCTATCACTGACCAAAGTAGCAAATACACTAGGCACAACGAAACACAGCATTTCACTCATATATCACTAAACTGCATAGCGAGTAGATAACCCAAATATCACTAAACAGAGCACCATATTCACCCCCACCCCCCATCTCTACCCATTCTTTTGCTTTCCATGGTTTAATCACTCGTGGTCAACTGTGGTCTGAAAGGAGATGATCCTCCTTCTGATTTATGGTCACAAAGTCAGTAACAATGCCTAAGTCATTCACCCCCACTTCATCTCATCACAAAGCTGTTCTATTATTTCACATTGTCACAAATAAGGGTGAGCACAATATAATGAGATATTTTGAGAGAGAGACCACATCCACATAACTTTTATTGCATTATATTGTTATAATTATTAGTTATTGTTGTTAATCTCTTACTGTGCCTGATTTATAAATTAAACTTTATCATAGGTGTGTATGTACAGGAAAAAACAGTATATGTAGGCTTCAGTACTATCCATAGTTTCAGGCATCCACTGGGAGTCTTGGAACATATCCCCCATGGATACGGGGTGGGGTGGGGGGACTTCTGTACAGTTATTAATATATTCACTAGTGAAATATAAACTCTTTCGGTGATCAAGAAAGTGGCAAGGGTAGCTGTTTTCATCACTTGTATTTATGGTTTCTGGGTATCTTAAGAAAAGCAATAAAATGAGAAAATATAACAAATGTTAAAAAGATTAAATAAGAAGAAATAAAACTATCATTATATACAGATGACACTGTATGCATAAAACAGGGAAAATCATAAACTTAGAATTAATACATGAAATTAAGAAGTCACTTTTTACAAGTTTGAAATATAAAAATCAGTATTTTTATATGCCAGGAATAAATAATTCAAAAATAATAATTACAAAAGGAAAAACTTGAATTATGCCATTTGTAGTAGTCTCGGATAACTAGAATGTTTCTAAAAAGTATGTGTAAGTTTTATACATATAATATGGTAAACATTGCTAAGTGAAATTAAATAAGACCTAAATAAATAGAGGGATGGTATGTTTATGGTTCAAAAGACTTAATATTGTAAAGGTGTAATTTTCGAATCAATTTATCCACAGATTCAATGAAATCCCAAGCAAAGTTTAAATATTTAGGAAAGGGGGAGACTGGTAAAAGAATTCTAGAGTGCATATGGAATGCACTGGCCCAAGGTTAGTTCAGAAAAATTTTGAAGAACAAAACTGGTGGAATTACACTATCAGATAGTGAGTAATTATAAAGCTATAGTTTTTTTTAAAGATTTGATTTATTTATTTGAGAGAAAGTGAGAAAGAGAGAGCGAGAGAGCGAGCACAGACTGGAGGAGGAGCAGAGGGACAGGGAGAAGCAGATTTTGCGCTGAGCCCAACGACTGATCCCATGACCTTGAGATCAGGACCTGAGCCGAAATAACAGTCAGACGCTTAACTGACTGAGCCACCCAGGAGCCCCAAAGCTATAGTTCTTAAGACAGTGATATCATAGATATTATAGGTACAACAGTAGGTTATAGGTCGAAACATAAAAAAAGAAAAAGATCATGGGACAGAGTAAGAGAGTCTATAAACATATATTCACATATTTGAACATGTGGATATAGTAAAAATGTGACAGCAGATCAGCAAGGAAAGGAATGGTCTTTCCAATAAATACTGCTAGCTGAACTGAACATCCATATGGAGAAAAATGAGTTTGAATGCTACCACAGATCATACTAAAAAATGAACTCCAGATAGATTGTAGATCTATATGTGAACATAAAACCAATGAAAATTCAAAAAGATAACATAGGTGAATATCAACTTCAGGTAGAAAAATATTTAATAAATAGGACACAGAAAGCATCAGCCAGGAAAGAAAATATTGATATTTTGGACTTCACTATAATTTTTTATGTATATATAGAGAAAAAATTTTATTAGGTAACAGAAAAATAAATCCTACAAAACAAAAAAAGGATAGCATTCTATGTAATAATTATCATCCAAAAAAAAAAAAATAGAATGGGAAACGACATTTCACAAGAAATCCATGTGACAATAATAATTAAGATCTGGATTAGCAGTCACAAACTCCCTTAGTGCTGATTTGTCTGTGAAACTCTTGACCTCTCCTATTCTGAATGGTGCACTTCCTAAATAGAGTCTTCTTGGCTGCAGGATATTTCTCATTCTTTATTTTTTTTAACTTATATTCAATTAATTAACATATAGCATATTACTAGTTTCAGATGTAGAGTTTAGTGATTCATCAGTTGCATATAACATCCAGTGCTCATTCCATCAAGTGCCCTCCTTAATGCCCATCACCCAGTAACCCCATTGCCCACTTCCCATCCAGCAACACTCAGTTTGTTTCCTATAGTTAAGAGTCTCTGGTGGTTTGTCTCCCTCTCTGTTTTCATCTTATTTTTTTTTTCCCCTCCCTTCCCCATGATCCCTTCCCCAAAATTTCCACATTTGTCAGGAAAACAGTATGGAGCTTCCTCCAAAAGTGAAAAACTGAGCTCCCCTACGACCTAGCAACTGTACTACTAGGCATTTACCCCAAAGATACAAATGTAGTGATCCAAAGGGGCACCTGCACCCCAGTGTTTATAGCAGCAATGTGCACAATAGCCAAACTATGGAAAGAGCCCAGATATCCATCGACAGATGAATGGATAAAGAAGATGTGGTATATATAGACAATGGAGTATTACTCAACCATCAAAAAAAAAAAAAAAAAGAAATCTTACCATTTGCCATCAGAGTTTTCTTCCCATTCAGCAGGTCGAATAGCTCACGCCCCTCCCTTCTGGCTTCCCAGGTGTCTGTGGAGAGATCTGCTCTTTCCAGCCTCATGGTCATTGCATCAAGCCTGTTTCCCATCTCAGTTATTGTATTGTTCATTTCTGATTTTTTTTTAACTCTTTTATCTCTGTGGTAAGGGCCTCCCTGAAGTCCTCCATTCTTTTCTTAATCCCAGTGAGTATCCTTAGAATTATTGCTTTAAATTCTCCATCAGGCATATTACTTTTATCTGTTGCACTTAGATCTCTGGCCACGACTTGATCTTGTTCTTTCATTTGGGATGAGTTCCTCCGTCTTGGCGTTTTGCCTAAGTCTCTGCCTTCCTCTGGGTGCAAGAACAGTCTGTTTGTTTCCCACTCTGGAGAGAAATGGCTTTAGGAAGCAGAGGGTAGGTAGTGCCCGGCGTCTGGCGCTGGGCGCCCGAGACAGGCCTCTCAGGAAAGCACTCTGACAAGGACGAATCACCTCCCCTGTGCGTGTGCCAGGCCTTTTCCAGGGCGCTGGTTCCGGGCCGTCCGCCCCGGGCTTGGGGGCCTGCCTCCTCACCGGAGCGGCGCGGTGCCCTGCGGCCTCTGTCCCAGCCAGGCCTGCCGACTTTTCCAACCCCAGGCTTAGGGACATGACGCGGGCAGGGGCCTGCGCTGGTCTTCTGGGGGAAGGTCTCACTGCGCTGGGACTGAGACGACCTTCACCTAGAAAGACAGTCTCACCAGGCTGCAGGGAAGTGGGGTCTGGTGGAAGCGGGCGCGGCGGCCCCTGCTGGCCCAGTGCTGCCTCCTGCTGGTGCGTCTGTGCTTCCGCTGCGGGGCGGGCAGAGGAATGGCGCCAGGCAGCGCCTGGGTGCCGAGAGGCCTCTCCAGGGATACTACCTCCCTGCGCCTCCGCCAAGAAGGGCAAATCATCTCCCCGCCGTGTGCCACAGGCACTCTTCAGATGGCTGTTCCCATGCCCTCTGCCCCCGGGGTGTTCGCCTGCCTTCTCCCTGGGAGCAGGGCCCTGGGCCCGCCAAGCCCACCGACCTTTCAAACTCCAGGCCTCAAGCCTCGCTGGCAGCAAAAACTCGCGAAAATCAGCCCCTCTCTCTTTCCCAGCAAATGGCTTTGGGGGAAATGTTCTTGCGGGTTCCCGTGTGCGCTCCTCTACCTCTCTCACTCTTTCTCTCGTTCTCCGTATCTCTCTTGCTTCTGCGACCCCGGCTCCCCCTCCGCCACAGCGGGGATGATCCCTTTCTGCCCCAAACCATGTCTCCGCCTTTCCTACCCTCCTCCATGAGGCTTTTTCTTTCCCTTTAGTTGTGGAGTTTGTTCTGTCTTCAGGGCGGCTTCTGGGGTATTTAGGATGATTTGATAGTTATCTGGTTGTGCTCCACGGACAAGACCAGCCTACGGTCCTCCTCCTCCGCGGCATCTTAGCTCCTCCCCGGACTTCACTCCAATTAAGCAATTTGTTAATCAGACACCATTGAGAATGTTAGCCCCAGAATGGAAAAAGACATTGCAACAGATATAACTAACAATCTGTTTATATAGAGCTTATTCAAAGAACTTCTACAAAGCAATAAGGAAAAAAACTCTGCTAGAAAAAAATGGACAGACTTGAATAGGATGGAAGCTCATTTGTTCAACAACATTTATGAAAGACTGTAACTATATTCCAGTCAATTTTGCAGCATCAGGGATTTGCTCACTAGGCATCTTTGTTTTCCTAATAGACCATCCTGGATCTAAGTTCATGAATTTGTCTAAAATCTTTTAAAACTATTTTAATTTCTAATTTGTGTGGGTATTGAAATGGAAATACTGGGTTTTATGACAGTTGAAAAGCAAATGGCATCTAGAACTTCCTTGAGAAAACTCCCTTACTCCTGACCTTTCAAATTATGAATGAACTTCTCAGAACTTTGAACATCAGTTCATCAGCACTGCATCCCAGCTGGATCAATAACATTAAATGTGATATGAACAATGACAGAGTTATTCCCCAAAGAAAAGCAACAAGGGGAATGTATTCCCCAGGCTGGGAAATTTGTTCAGAAGTCTCCCTTGGGACTCAATTGACGTTGAAAAACAGGTAAATCCCTTAGCACTGATGCTAAGTCACACCAGCGCCTTCATCAGCAGCCTATGCATTCCCCCCCCCCCACTGTCACAACAGGAGCCATTCGTGAGAAATGAAAAGACACCAATACTCTTTTCTGCTGAGGAAGGAGTGTTATCAGGCATATCTGTCATCCATCAGTGAAGGGAACTTCCGTTGCATTTTACAGATTTGGATGTCCACGGAAGTGTCATGTAGATATAAGACAGATGGAGAAACTGGAAGAGCCGGGAAGATAATCTGTAGGTAGAGGGAATTAAGTTTGCTCCTTAAGAAGACTTCAAAATAGATACTGCTAACTAGACCTCAGAAACAGTTCCTTATTAGAATAGCTCTGTCAAATTTCACACGTTTATCATACATAGAGGACAACTATTGTAGAGGCCTAAAAAGAAGCTGAAGACCTCACAGCCTTAATAAAGTTACTCCAAAGGAGGATCCAGGGCATGTGAAATTAGATTTTGATAAAAGATAGAATAAAAGTAGTAGCAGTGCCTATATGGTTGAGGCTGATAGAGTTTTAAGAAAGTAAACTAATTTGCGCTTAAAAGGTGATATGACAAATAGTGAAGACCCTGGGATATGGGATTAGAAAGCTGCAAGTATGATGCCTGAATAATAGTACCTTTTGTGGCTTAGTGAAGAGTCTGCCTCAAAATAACCTTTTCTTTGTAGAGCTAGCCTCTGAGAAAAAGGTAGGTATCCTGTAATCAAGGCCAAGGAAAAGCACTGAGGGAAAGTGATTAATTTAACTCTTAAACCTCTTCCTTTTTGAAATTCAAAGTTACTAGAACTTTTCTAAGGTGGTTGAGGTTAACTGGCAGGAGAGAACATGGAGGCCCTGCAAAGATTTCTCACGAGGGAGAGAAAATCAGCATTGGTGACAGAGTCTCAACATTAAGGCCAAGAAGGACGTGGGGCAATGACTGGTTTTGAAACAGTGCATGGCTAAGATTAGAAGCTCTCTGCAGTCTCAGCCACCTTCAATTGGCACTATTCCACTGGGAACAGTGGCTTGAAAGAGTAATACATCCTAATGAGCACTAACATTGCGGATCCACACATGGGATTCTTTGTCTAGTGCAGGGATTTGGGCCAGTTGCAGTCACAATCACAGTGGTGAAAAATACAAGAACAAATTTTATGGGATCAGTTTTTAACAGTGGCTATGTAGTACCTCAACCATTAGAGAATGAGCCAGGAATGGATGTTAATGCAAATTCTGCTTTTCCATATCAACTGGAGGAAGATGACCTTTGCAGGAAGGGATTCTGGAGGTTGGATTTCTCAGGTACACACACACACATTTGTGTGCATGTGGCAGTGTGTATGTGCTTATATATTCAATGCAAAAATATTCACTGGGCCCTGGATGATGGCCTGTGTGATACAGGCATGTTCTTAGGGGCTGACGATACGGGGATGAATGAGAGAATAAGCAGTGGTCCTTTACACACATATGTGCACACCAAACATCACTTTAGAATTGACTTTCACTCATGTGATCTCATCTGACCTGTATAACATTGCATTTTACAAATGATGAGACCAAGGCTTAAGTAATAGAAATAGTTATTAGCCAGGGAGTGGGAATAGCACTGGACTCTCTCATCAGAATTTAGTGTTCTAAATTTATGTCCAACATTAAACATACCTAATCTGGTTATTACTGTGTTGAATCCCCCAAAGGGCTGCCCGTTATCATTAGAATAAGTTACAAAATATACAAGGGAGATGAGCATGCCTTAGTCCCTGGTAAATACTCCAGACTCATGTCTGGCCAGCCTCCTCATCCCTTTCTCCTTTACAGGCACACAGGCCTTCGTTCAGTCCCTCAAACATACAGTCCTTTAGCATCTGTACTCCTTCATGACACCTGGCATACTTAGGTTTATTGGTAATTACTAGTCACTATTTAATTAGTATCTGACTTCCCTGCTAGACTATAAGTCCTGAACTGGCAAATCCACGTCTGTATTGTTTAGTCTCTGCTCAGTGCTTCACTCAGTATCTGGCACATAGGACGTGCTCAATATATGTTCTTTAATTTTTGTACCAACTCCAAATAATTATCTTCCTGTGACCTCACATAACCCCTGTTCCTATGCCATCTTTCTGATATATGGCAGATCACATCTACCTCCTTTGGTTAGCCTGTGTAACTCTGCCCATTGCTCCAAATCCAATTTAAGACTCTCTAGAACAGTTATTTCTCTCTCTTCCTATCTTCTCATACATTTGCTGTTAGAATCACACAATCAACATTTGATTACACTCATTCTTCTTAGAAAAAAAATATGTATATTTCATGAGTATGTTTTCTTTTACTTCAATAAGATTTAAGACGTTTTAAAAAGAAATTCTGAAAGTCTTTTTCTTCTTATTTCTTCACAGAGCCTAATGCCTGCTGGGCATCTTCGAAGGCGATGAATAACAACTCGCTGACATTGATTTGGAAGACACTGAAGAGTACAGAGCAGTTAGGAGACAAAGGTTTTAGATAGAGTGCATGGTCCAGAGCCCATCCAGGAGAGGGCTTAAGAAAGGCAGCCCATTTTCTTTTCTTTTCTTTTCTTTTTTTAAGAGGCCGCATGTCTGGAGATTGTGGTGAACATTTCAAAACATATCTGAGTAAATAACAGGGTAGATATTTGTCTCCCAGGATGCATCCGTGAGAAATGAACTGACAAAGTCAGTTTGAAAACTATTAAGAAAGTCAAGGTTAATAGGAGACATATTGTTTGAGAACTCCAAACACAATATTCACAGAAGTTCTAATTTAACCTCATTTGAAAAAGCAACACAGAAAGTGAAGCAAAACCCACTGGAATTTAAATCACTTACAATCATCTGTGTATTTGGCCTCTTTTATTCAAATATTTTTGGGGTTTTCAAACATTAAATTTAATCAGCCCAACAGAACAAAATTGGCAATCTGACAGAAAGGGAATAATTGAATAGATTTTCTTCTTTCAATATGAATAGAACTCGTGGACTGAGGAAAAGCTATTTGTTCCTCATTCATTCCATGTCATAAATCTATAGAACTGAACAACCTTGTCCTGAAAATCCTTTTCAGACCAGGAACATGAGGCTCTTAATCTCAAAATCCTGTGTTCCAGCCTGTATTGAGCAGATCGGTTTGTTTTTTTCTTACTAAACTGTGAATTCCTGGGGTCAGAGAAATTTTTTTTTGGTATGCCTGTTACGTAGTTTCTGACTTTTATAAGGCACTTTTAAAAGTGAAAGGATGAAAGAAGAAATACAAGGGGATGCTGTTGCAAACAACAATATATTTTCAAAATTACATCTGGCAAAACATGAAAGGCCCTGAGTTACAGTTCAGGAAAATGCACTTTTTAAACAGACCTCACCTAAGGAGGAACAAAGATGATGAACTCTCTGCTGCAACGTATTTCCAGAATCTGCCTGCTCGAGTCCCTGACATTTCCATGCTTATTTTAGCTTCGGTTTAAGGCATTGCGTTGTCCCCTTAAAGCATCCATGTGGCATCTGAGATACGAGTAATGCATTAAGCCACTATCGGCTACATGAATTAGGGCATCAGATATCCCAAGACAAAACTAGTTGAAGGATGGGGACGTAAGTAAGATAAGTTTCTGACAAGAGACAAAGGAAATTATGGTTCTGAGCTTATCCTTTGAGAGGAAAAGGTTTATGATCACTGCAAAGCAAGAAAATAGTTGTTGAAAACGATAGAAGAAGCCAAATTGCACAATTCACTCTTTTGAAGTGGGCCTACCACAGAGAGTTCAGTTCAATGGTGTTACTAAGTTTCGAGTCCCTCCTGGCTCAGGACACTTTGCTGTGATATGGGAAGGAGCCACAGAAATGAGAAGGAGCAGCACCGTCCCACTGTGTCACTGTAGTGGCACAGAAATAGATCTTTTCTCTCCAAGGCTCGTGATAAGCTACTTGCACGATTGGCTACTCAGCACTGTTACTTTACCATCTCTAAACCTGTTTGGGAGCTAGAACTAAGAGCTTATGCACACGGTGTTTAAAGGAAGTGTTGGGGCTGGGCAGGAGCATGGTTATGGGGATATGGTAATGCTCTCTTCATAAAATAGTAATGACAATCCCTTCTTGGTTTCATTTTTTCCTCTTAACCCTACTCCTTTCCCCACCCCAGATCAAAGGTTATACTCTCTTAATACATTCTGTTTATTTTTTAAAATGCAGATGAATCCACAGATGTTCGTCAGTTATATAAAATGGCCAGCAATTACAAAATGTATTTTCTCAGAAATGCTGGAAGGGCATATTGAGCCCTGGGTAGAGGCGGAGGTGGGTATAGAGCGCAGGTTTCCTTTACATCTTCCTCACTCATGCTGGCTCATGTGGTAATCAGAATTGCCAAAATGACCACCCCAAAAATGTCTTTTCCTAATCCCACAACCTGTGAATATGATGAGATATCAACCTGTGAATACGTTACCTTATGCAGCAAGAGGGACTTTGTAGATGTAATAATATAACTAACTAGTTGACCTCAAGACAAAAGGAGTAGCCTGGACTATCCAGGTGGGCCCAATGTAGTCACAACTGCCCTTTAAAAGCAAAGATCCTTCTTCAGCTGATAGGCAAAATGAAGAAGTGAGGTCAGAGGGATTTGGAGTGTGACAAGGATGTAATCGCTGGTTTGAAGATGGAGGGGGACACAGATGGGATGCAGGCAGCTCTACGAGCAAGGAGAGGAGGCACAGACAGTCAGCAAGGAAATGGGGACCTCAGAACTAAAGCCAACTGGATCATGCCAACTACCTGAATGAGCTTGGAAGGTGATTCTCCCCTGCAAGCCTCTGGATAAAAGCCCAGCCTGACCAGCACCTTGATTTTAGACTTGTAAGACATTGAGCAGAGAACTTAGTCAAACCCACCTGGAGTTCTGACTATAGAACTGTGCAGTAATACATATATGTTGCTTTAATATACTAAATTTGTGGTACTTTGCTACTTGGCAATAGAAAACTAATACAGACATATACTGATATAGTTATGGATAAAATTGTGTGCTGAAGAACTTGCATCAAAATAATCTAGTGGGGTGGGTAAGTGTGGAGAAAATATGAAATGTGGATGGCTAAGGGTTGATGATTGATGAAAGAGGTTGATAGATCATGGAGATTCATTACACCAATCTATCTACATGTATTTGAAACTTTCCATAACAAAAAGGTTACAAAAATTGGAAAGTGTGCCTCAAACAGTTTTACAAGAGTAATAGTTAAAAATCAGTTCTATAACTCTTTAAAATCTTTACCTGTTTTGAAACTCTAAAAGCAAGAGGAGAGTTTGTAAGGATCTGTGAGTAATTTCTGCCTCTGCCCTCAAGGGGAGGGATGGGATGGCAGATAAAGAGAGAGAGAGAGAGAGAGTCTGCATTTGGGATATAACTAGAGTTTCAAGGGACAGAGGTCATGTGAATACTTCCATGGACTAGAGATGGGCTGCATTCAAAGAAAGTAGGTGTGAGATTGTCTTGCAGCCTGTATGTTGGCTTTACTGGGAGGTGATGGAGATGAACTCTGAGCTACTATGGACTGTGGGAAACTAGACGACCCCTGGAAGAGTGCATTTGCTCTCTAAAACCTAAAGATGGAAGATCTCTAGTGATGGGGATCTCTGAGGGACCTGTAAGAGGACCCCCAATGAGGGAAAGTCTTGATCATGAGAAAATCTACCATGAAAGATTGTGCCTTTTCCCCGTCCTTTCTCTTTTGGTTCTACCCTGGCGGGATCAGAAACCTTCTGTAGCCTGTGGGTATGGAGGGAGTAGTAGGAAAGATGAGCGAGAGAGAAGGAAGTTCTAACCTAGCTCTGGTTCTGGGAAGAAGGGAGATAACACCAAATCAAATTATGTGTATAATTATTACACGGGACTGGGATTTTCAAATTGTCAGATAGAGACTGTGTGGCTTAGAGTAGCACTAATATAGTCATTATAGAAGGTGACCATATATATGTCTGTTGACAGCCCTGTCCATTCCTCTTACTCATCTATTACTTTCCAGAGTAAACTGATAGAGTTTGAGTCAGTTCAATACATGGGCTCTGGGGCAGGAGGTGGAGCACTGCTTCCCTGGCTATGGCCTCCTCGGTTCTACGAACTGTAAAATGCTATGATGCAGAAACACAGACAGCAGGAGGGAATGATCTACCTGGTAGTGAAGAGCTGAGACTGTGCCACGAGCACACAACATCATCTCTCCTGTCCTCATTACCAGTCTCACCTTTATCTCCCTCAGGCTACCGAAATAGCCACATAGCTGGTCTCCTTGCTTCAAGACATCCACAGTCTCTTAACCCACTTTCATACCACACCCAAATGATATTTCTAAGGCTAAATTTTGATCATATAATTTCCCTTATTAACATCTTTCAGTAGCTCTTTATAACCCTCAGGATGAAATCCAAACACAGAGACAAACATATATATTCCCTCTAGCTCTGTTCTCTTCCTCTCTTTCTGGTTTCTCTTTTATATGATGTAGGCAGTCTAAGCCACTTGTCATTTAATGGATGTCTCAAGCTCTTGAACACGGCATACTAAAAGTGCTTGAATGAGATGAGAAAAATAGGTTCAAAAATGAAACTTTCTGTTAGTCTTAGTTAGATAGTCGTATATTGGTCAGATTCATTTTCAAAACTAGGTATACCAACGCTGTGAGTTCCTCAAAGGTAAAAGTTATGCTGCATCTCATGTATTGCTGTGTCCTTGGGCTCAAACACATTTTTTTGAAGATGAAGAAAAGAAGGAGAGGGAGAGAGACTTCATTAGAATGAAACCATCTTAGGAATGCTTACAGACAATTGGGTTCCAATAAGTTGCATCTGAAATTAAATAAAAATTAAGGGGAAAACACCTTGTTCTGATCCCTACTACAGAAAATGTTTCCCAAACACTGTATTCCATATTTCTTCTCGTATGGCTCATTGGTCATAATTGAATTTTTCTTAGATAAAGCTTGAATGACCTTCTTGGTTCCTACTCCATGCATTTATTTTTCAAGGTTTCAGGACCAGTGGAGTAGGTATTATAGTTGAGTTTAAAATGGATTGTGCTCAAAACATCACAAATAAGGTGGTTCTTATAGTAAATACACATGGTTATCTTGGTTTTTCATGATTCACTTACTGAAATCTAAGTTCTGGTGACAAAATATTGTTCATTAAAAAAAATCTGGATTTATTTGCTTAGCTGCAGTTTTAGGCAGGCAGAGTTAAGGAAATAGAAGTTGCCTTGTTAACCCTGGCTCTGCTGTTGATGCATTAGGTACTAGCTGAAAAAAAACTACTGAGGACTTAAGGCTAACCCATGTGTAATAAAAGAAATGAACTAAATTGCTCTAGTAGCCTTTTTTTGAACCTAAAATAATAACCACAAACAGAATATCTTTAACTTCTTGAGTTCTTAGCTCAAGAAAGTTATAGAAAAGTTCCCTAATTTAAGCCTCATAATTATCTTTAAGATTGGCACCGCGTTCCACTTAAAGATAAGGGAACTGGAGTTTGAAGTCAAAGGTTCTTGTCACGGTGGCCTTAGTAATTCATTAATTTTTTTCATGGCTACTAGGTCAACAGAATGTCAAACAGCTTTATTTTTTAAGTAGTTATAGGCCAAACAACTGAAGTGTTTATGCTCTAAACAAATTAGTAATTGTTTGAAAAAAATACGCATATGTTGAAAGAAAAATAATACACTGATTTCAGTTTCTTAAATAATGTCAAATTAGTTACTAAAAGGATGTGTGTGCCCATCGAGCACCTCCCAGCTTCTTAAATCTTGGAATCTGATGAAACACACAAATCTCATTTTCTGTTCTACATTGATCTTCACAGGACACTCATTTGTTTGTTTGTTTGTTTTGGGGGGAGGGGCCGAGGGAGAGGTAGAGAGAGAATCTTAAGCTGGGATTGGAGCCCAATGTAGGGCTCAGGCTCACAACCCTGAGATCATGACCTGAGCCAAAATCAAGAGTCAGATGCTTAACTGGACTGAACCACCCAGGTGCCCCTGTTTGTTTTTGCTTTTCAATTACAGAATACACAGAAAGCCCAGCTTCAGCAAAGTTAGGCCATAGGAAGGAATGTAGTGTGATCTAATATTGAAGCTGTGAACTACTTTAAGCTACTAATTGCCAGGATCCTGACAGATGTCAAGTATCACTGTGTTGGTCTCAGAAAATAAAATACCCTGAGGTACCCCTCTGAGTTCACTGTGGAGCTCCAACACAGCTGGAACTGCAGAATTAAGAAACTTGCTCAAGACCACATCAGCAGAAAGGGGTAGAGCTGAGGTTTGAACCCAATTCCCTGTGAAGCAAAACCAGGGTCTTGGGCTACTACAATTTCTGGTGTTCATACAAGGAGGTAAAATGGTGCCAGGGTCACTGGATAACCATAGCCAGTTATGTGGGAGAACACTTCGGGAATACTGGCGTTTCCAATAATTAACAACATAAAACTGCCTAGTTAACCCTTCTAGTTACTCAAATCTTCATTAAATGTGGAGTCTATGAAAAAGTATATAAAAAAATAAAGCCCCTAGTCTCCAGGAGTTTATAGTCTCTAGTTGGGAAAAGAACATGTATATTCAAAGTGTAACTGAAGCTGAACTCAGCTAATACTGACAAGCTACTTTGTGTTCCTCTTATGGAAGCATTTTAAAATGTTCAATTATAATTTTGCTTGCAGGAAAATAATGTTTATGCCCACAATAAAACGTGTTGGTTTAATTAAAAACACTGGACTTTAAACAACTACTTTTGATTTCTCTGGTTATGTATTTGTATTTTAGTTATTATTTTAAAAAAATTCCCATGTATTGTTTTTATAAATATTTATATGATTTTTTTTACTATCTCATGCATTTTATCCATTTTAATATTACTTGCCTTTTCAAAGCACTTTTTAAAAGACCAAAAAAAAAAGATAAAAGGGATCATTGTGTCTCAGAATATAATTGCTTTAGTAGATTTGCTCAGCCAAAAGTAGCTATATATATGAGAAAATCCCATGAGATCTAGAAAATTGTTGATCCACTGCCAGTTTGCTGTATAATTTGCTTATAATCAAAATATTTTTCAGTTTTATCATTAAAATATGGTCATAGATTCAGCAGCTTTTATAAAAGTTTTCATATGCATCATCTAATGGAAAGGTTTAATACATTCTTTTTTATAATGTAATGGTATCAGTATTTTCTAAGGAACTTTTCTAATATACTCATTTTAAATGAAATTAGTTAATCTAAGTGAAATAAAGTCTACTTTTTTACAGATTGATTCTCCATAGTATCTAAGGGTGAATCACTGGCACAGTCCACACAGAAGATTTGAGAGAGAGGAGCTTGAACAACCATTATAGAACCTTCAGGATAATTTTTACTTCAAATGCTGAGAATTGCAATCTCAATATTTATCAGCACAAAAAGCAAATCTCAGTGTAGTACTGAGTGCTATGGCTTACTTTTAAGAATTGAAACTGAGGAAGTTGCACAGTGTGTGTAAGGTCTCAAACTGTCTTTTGTAACTGCATCAATGGATTTAAATGAAGCCATTTATCTGTGTCATCTACTCTGAGTCCAAAATAATTAAACATATTTTTCTGTATCCCAGAAAAACATGTTTTTCTAGTAGCCATTAATAATCCATAGTATTTATTATACATTAAAATATCAAATTATTTTTATGAAAAGAGAATGACATTGGGTCAGTGGGTTAGTCAGTAAGAGACCACAGCTGTTTGTGGGATGGAAGTCATTATTTTGAAATGTTTGGCTTATTTAAGCTGAATGGTATTTTAAGCCAGAAAAAGCTGTAAGGAGACTTAATTTCAAACATAAAGGTCATGGAAGGCCTATGAATGAGAGACTGTCTGCAGAGCACACTGAGAGAGTTGAACAGTAGCTATAAATGCAGGAGCACAAGGCGGCTCAAATTTCACTCCTTCAAGTGCATCAGAAGCCCACCTACCACTAAACCCATGAGTCAGTTTGACTACTTAGGATTGGCTGTCTCCATGAGTCATGACTGGCTCTCTAATAATTTCTTGGCTTTGTTTTCTTTCCATCATTTCTCTATCGGTAGAACAGCATTTTCTTTATCTTTTTTCTTTTCTTTTTCTTTTTTCATTTCCATTTCTCCCCTCTGCCCCTTTCCCCTTCTCTTTCTCCTTCCTCTTCCCTTTTGTTTCAGGCTCTGGTGGTGGTACTCTCTAGGGGCATGACTTTAGCTGAGAACGAACGTTATTTTCTCATCCATTCATTCTCTTGCATATTCCTTAAACAAATACTTCTTTAGTATATATTATCTGTGATTCCAGATGGACAGTATGACCTGGTGCCACCTAAGGGATAAGCTTCTGTGGCATATAGGAACAGAAGAGTGTTGCAGGATAGGAAAGCAAGACCAAGTTCTGCAATATGGCCAGCATTACAAATAGCATCATTGTCTCCTTGGGCCTAATAGCTTCACTGTTACCCCTGATAACTGATATGAGATTCATACTTTTACTATGCTTACATCTACATTATTTGTGAACCTCTCTCTTGTATCTCTATTAATGATTTGTTAAATTCTATACGATTATTTCCATTCCATTCCAATTTATGTATTGGGATCCAGTTCTACTCAAAAAGTCCAGAATTCAAATGACACTTTCAGGTTTTGCTAGGTGAGTCCTATGACCTCAGTCAACTGTGAATATTTAGTTATTAATTGATAACCATGTTGGCTTCACCGTAGCATCTGACTGGGTGCCATCCTAAACTAACTAGTCCTTCAGGGTATTTCCATCTTTATATCGTTGCTAATTGTTTTTCTCCTTATTTCACCACTGAAGTAATTATTCCCCTAATTAGTGAATCTTTTTAAAAATTAAAATTGGGAAGCAGCATCATGTGGTAGAAAGACTACTCAATAAAGATTGGGGACACCTGATATTTACTCTGCATCTGCTTCATATTAGTGTATTAGCTTACTAGGGCTGCCACAACGAAGTCCCATAGACTAGGGAGTTTAAGCCACAGGAATGTGTTTTTTCACCATTCTGGAGGCTAGAAGTTTGATGAGGGTGTTGGCAGGGTTGCTTTCTTTTGAAGCCTCTCCCCTTGGCTTGTCGGTAGCCATTTTCTCCCTGTGTCTTCGCATGGTCTTCTGTGTGTGTGTGTGTCTGGGTCCCACTTCTCTCTTCTGTAGAAGGACACTAGGCATATTAGAGCATGGTTGTTCTAATGACCTCATTGTTAACTTCATTATCTCTTGAAAGAACCTATACCCAAATATGGCCACATTCTGAAGCCCTTGGGGTTAGGACTCCAATATATTAATTTAGGGGAAACAAAAAAAAACAGGCCATAACAATTATCTTTGGTGAACTTTCTGGCTTCAGTAGATTGTTTTCTTTTGTCTTACAAACTGAGTAGTGAGTTCTTTTATGGTCTTACATCCCTAATAACTCTGGATATGACTATATCAGCCAGGTATCCTAGTACATGGCAAAAGGGTTGAAAAATAAATTGGATTTTGACCATATTCAACATGTTGGCATTTGATGATCATAATAATGGTAATAAAAATTGAGGTTTTTTTTTAAAGATTTTATTTATTTATTTGCTAGAGAGAGTGAGAGTACAAGCAGGAGGAGTGGCAGGCAGAGGGAGAAGCAGGCTCCCTGCTGAGCAAGGAGCCCGATGCTGGACTCAATCCCAGGACTCTGGGATCATGACCTGAGCTGAAGGCAGCCGCTTAACCAACTGAGCCACCCAGGCGTCCACCCAAAAATTGAGATTTTAAATGCCTTCCGAGTCAATAAAGATTAATACATATATATATATTCATTGAAATCATTTGAAAATCAGAAATTTATAGAATAGATTTTCACATCTCATTTTCTTATAAATCTTGTGAGTACTGCATTTATTCCTTTTTGCAGATAAGTAAAAAAAATAATGATATTGTAATATATAAGATCTTATACTTAGGAGGCAGTAGAACTAAGACACAGGGTTAATTAGATACCAAACTCTATGCCTTATCTACCACAGTTTGCACACTTTCTTGGGGAGATAAAGAATATTTTGAACAAACAGTACTGTTTAAGCTCTTGACAAATTTAAATGGCATATTTACAAAAAAGGAAAAGGATTTAACTAGTTAGGGGAAAAATGTGATGTTAAATTGATAGAGTGAAAAAAAGATGGCATTTTTACTAGAATAAATAAACATAAAAATTTTTTTCTTACTCTCAGCTAAGGGGGTAACAAAAGCTCAGAGAAAATTCAGTGCAGAAAATGACAAGAAACAAAAAGAAATTGAAATGAGGTGAGTAAATTCAATGTATGAGATTATAAATGAGAACTTTAATATTAACCTGAATTACAATATAAATGAAAAGATTAAATCAACATATCTAGCTAGCTAAGATTTGTTGCAGGTGGACAAGGAAACCAGGCAATTCCATACCAAATCTCATGCTTATTATCTAGGGTACAGACAAAATGACTCCAAAATATCACTAAGCTTTCTCCATCTGCAAAACTGTTTATCACATTTTGTTCTTACATATGCTGTGAGAAACATGTTCCACAAAGTAATAGCATAATCGTTCCATTTCTTATATCTGTCAATCTGTCATCCACTTAAATACGTCAAAATTTAACCCAAGAACCGAGTAATTAGCAACCATGCATTATCAAATTATAAACTGCTTTCCTAATTCCTGGCACATTCTCTCCTTTTGTATGTGTCCACTTTGTACTTGCTATTATTTATTTTTTAAGCAAATATTCATATAGTACTTGCTAAATGGTAAACAGTGATCTTGGTCTTTATCAATATTAACTCATTACAAATAGTAACTCATGAGTCTTCTTTTTCAGTTATTTTGAATAGAAATTTTAAGATATCAGCATATCAACACATTTCCAAAATAGCTGGTCTAACTGCTTTTCCAGCTTCCTTCCTTCCTTCCCCACCATCATCAGATACAATACTTGTTTCTGCATTTTATCATTCCCTAGTAAGGATTAGGAGGTAGGTAGTGGAATAAAGTCAGTAAGTGCACAGCATATTGGCTTTGAAGAGTTTGAAAGCTCTGCTCTGTCATTTACAATGACAATGTTCTATTCAAGACATGAACGCATACTGTCCCAATCCAATGTGAATGACTGTTAGCTATGGGTGAAGGATGCCTATAGTTGGGTAGGAGTGGAATAATGGGCATACTCAGGATACAGAAAAATCATGTACCCAATCTGAAACAGAATGTATGCCGGCAGGGAATCCCATTCAGGGTAGTCGGCTAAGGCAGACAGGCACTTAGTGGTGTCATAGGACAGGCAGGCAAGATGCCTAATATGGGCCAAAATGAGAGAAAAGCTTATGGGAGCAGATCACTGGGTTCTTATCCCCCAGCGAGTCCCAGTTCTAGTCCCTCTTTCTGTATCAGGGTCCCCTCCCATGTTCCAGATATCTTCCTTGCCTCCCCCACCAGAATATTTGTCTGCTACTTGTCCTATTCCCTTAGTAATCCTGTTCTTCTAATTACATAAATTAATTTACTAAGTGACATGAGCGGCTGATAACAGCTTAATGTCTCTCTCCTTCTAGAGAGTATTTGTAATACACACACACATCTGCCATTTATATAGGAAGGACTGCAATGCCTTCACACAGGGCAGAGCAGACAGGCAGGAAGTGAAATCCTTCAGGAAGAAGGGTTTGCTCTTCTTCATTGAAGGCTCACACTGTATTGATCGATACTGAGGGGTGCTTGTCTCATCCCAGTGATTGAGCAGTGACTGGAAGAAATGGGGGTGATAAAGGAGGGAAAGGATGCCACTGGGAAATGCAGTAGACGTGGCTCAAACTTTTCCGGCCAAGTAGAGTTTTTGCAGCTTTATTGATTTTCTTTTTGAAATACAATTTGAAAGGCTTCTCTCAAGTTCGTGAGTGGAACATTTTTAAGCAAGGCTGTGGCAAAGACATGTTTATGGTTGACTCTGTGTCATTTCCCAGTTTATGGTATCTGTTTGGGGAATATGTTTATATCCTTCTTAGTGCTGGCATTTACCAAGCTAAGATGTCACTTGGAAAGGGTGATTTACTTTTTTGCACCATTATTTTTTGAAAGACTTTCAGGTTACAAGAAGTCTTTGGAGTTAGAGCCCATGATTTTAAGATTAATAACAGTAATTACAGGGCTCTGTTATAGCAGAAAAAGCTATAGTTTGCCTGTGAGATTGAATACGAACGGTCCCTGGTCCAAGGGAATAATAAAAGTTTGTTCTTTCTACAAGGACAACCAGTAACAGGGACAGGAAGACACTGTTCCCCTGGAAAAAAAAACGGCGGTGGTGAGGGTTAAAGTTTTTTGTTCTGTTTTGTTTTGTTTTGCTTTTTGAAACTATGGTGACTCTCTGTAACCTGGCCCTGAAGACCAATTCAGGTCATAATTGCTTTTGTTTGATCTTTTTTTCTGTGATGCCAACACTCACCTGGGAAATTAGGATTGCTCTGACCCTTTCTCCCCAGCCACACACTTCGAAGTCTGCAGTGATTTACCCATTCCCTCCAGTAGCTGCAGCTGACAGACCTGCACTCGGTTAGGCGGCGGCTGCAGGGACACTCATTTCTCTCGATAAGTGGCCAGAGTTGGGCAGAGACTGGAAAGTCCATCCATACTTTGGAGGGACAAGAACTGCACCCCCAAAAACCCATAAAGCGTTTATAATGATGGAAAATGGCAAGGTTAAAAGCAACTCTAATGGTTTTCTCCTATGAACAACTTTTGAGGGGACCCTTTTGGAAGCAGGGAGAGGAAAAGGTAAGATAAAACAAGTGAGATTGGAAAAAACTATCTGGACGTGATCTAGAATGGAGGCAAGAACATAGGAGAAGATGGGGAAAGAGACAAAGAATGACCTGGAAAATGAAAGAGGGAGAAAGAAGTGGTGAGAACAGAGGAGAATACATTGACAGGAAGAAGTGGGGAAGACTGGCAGCATTGATTGATGGGAAGGACAGTAACAAAAGGGGAATACAAAAGCAGGATAGAAAAAAGAGGCCCTGTAAAGCATTCTTGTCTCTATTCCATCTTCCTCTTTATTCAAATGTGGGACTTGAAATTCAAGCTCAAATGCAGAATTTCAGGGTTGAATCAACCATACTCTCTCTTCTTTTTTAATTGAAATATAATTACAGATAGTGTTATATCAGTTTCAGGTATACAGTGTAATGATTCAACATTCTATACATCAAGATAAGGGTATTCTTGATCCCCTTTATTTATCTTACCCCTTCCCCCACACTCACTTCCCCTCTGGCAACCACCAGTTTGTTCTCTGTATTTAAGAGTCTGGTTTTTGTTTGTCTTTTTTTGGCTTTATTTTGTTTCTCAAATTCCACAAATAAGTGAAATCATATGGTATTTGTCTTTCTCTTATTGACTTATTTCACTTAGCATTATACACTGTAGGTCCATCACAGATTAAAGACCTATATGTGAGACCTGAAACCAAAAAACTTCTAGAAGAAAACGGAGGTGGTTATTTCTTTGACATCAGCTATAGAAACATTTTTCTAAATATGTCTCCTCAGGCAAGGGAAACAAAAACAAAATTAAACTATTGAAACTACACCAAAATAAAAAGCTTTTGCACAGCAAAGGAAACCATCAAGAAAACAAAAAGGCAACCTACTGAATGGGAGAAGATCTTTGGAAATGACATATCTGATAAAAGGTTAACATCCAAAATATATAAAGACCTTCTACAACTCAATACCAAAAAGACCATACTCTTTACTAAGAGAAGATACAGTTAGAAATATGGAAACAGAAAGGTTGTGTTTGAAAGCATTCCTGAGGATACCCAAGAAAGATAATTATGTCAAGTGGTAAGTAGGAGAGGGCATAAGGAAGCCCAGGTTTGGAAGGTCATGCAGGATATTCAGTGACTGGGGAGTACATTACCCTGTTCCCTCCTCAGGAGACTCTAAAATCCTTCCTGGATGCTTCTGAGTGAACACCATCTGGTGAGCTTCTGCATCTCTCTACTCCTGCCCTCATCCTTGTCTCCAATGACCAATTCTGCCTTCAATTTCTTTCCCTCCCCCTTCTCTCTTCTTTATCTGTGGTAGATGGAATTATGGTTCCCAAATCCTCACTCCCTCCTGGTATCCAAACTTGCCATGTGATTTTTCAATTTTTCCCACCAGAGGTAAAGTGTGTACTTTATCACTCCCTGACTTTGGGCTTGGCTGTGTAACTTTGACCAATGAGATTTTGGCAGAGATGAGGCAAAAACAGTGGCTTCAAATGTACTTACATGATTGGACCTTCTCTCTTGTGTTTTTGCTATTGCCATGAGAACATGTCCCTAGTGTCCTTCAGGTTCTCAAAGAATGAGACACATATGGAGCAGACCTGAAGTAAACTGATGCCATGCAGCCAAGCCAACCAGAGCTCATTCAAGAACAGCAGAACTTCTCCAGCTGCATGAGCAGGAAATAAATGCTTTAAATAAATGCTTTAATAAATGCTTTTAATAAATGTTTTTGGACATTTCTTAAAGTTCCTACACTTCAGGGCCTTCATGCAGCCACCCTAATAATTCTAGGGCTGGGCACTGGACAACTAGGGACAGCTCCATTATCCAGAGCCCACCAAAATTATTCAAATTAGACAATGCACAGGAAGCCTCAGAAACTTAGCTAACCACTTTCAATTTGCCATACAAATTGTCCCCTAAAGCTCCAACTTGCTGTTACCCCTGTCCCTGGGTGCAAACCCCTGTGGCCCTACCTGGTGGTTCTTTTCTCATTTGAAGCTGTGAGAAGTGAAGAGTTCTGACTTTTCATTTATCTGCATGTCAGTGTGCTGGGTCCTACCATCAAAACAATCTTTAAATTTTATAAAATAATTGTTGTTATCAATAGTATGCCTGATACAGTAACTAACATTTAAACACATGAAGAGAAAGAAATGATTTTGTTTGACTTAGCCACTAGTTTACCCGTTGGGCAAAACTTTTACTTCAAACAGTCTCATATTTTATAGGTTAGCCTATCAACTGGTCACTTTTGGGCCAAGTACTAGCCTCTAAACTATTCCATTGTAGACCGAGGAGTCAAATCGTGAGGTAGAAAACATGGGTGTCTGTGCTGAAGGAATAGCCCAGGACCACTTTTTTCAGCATAATTGGCTTGTATAATGAAACCACTCTATCTTCTCTTCTACTCAAACCTCAAACAGCTTTCTTATTATAGGTGATGATGTGAATTTTGAGACATTGATATAAGGTTCTAGTAAATCAAATATCATGAAGTATGAAATAATAATAGAACATTTTATTCATATTGGGAGAAGTATTGGGAAGAAAACTTAATTTCCTTCAGTCAATAGCATAAAGCAATCACTTTCTTTCCATTCTTCTAACTCCTGTCCATTCTAGGGTAGAAGAAGTCTATAAAGTTGGAAAACCTGCCTTACTTCAACTATTCTGTTATTAGTTCTAGCATTGTTGACCACTCGCTCTGGGCTTCAGTTTCCAAATATGAGAAGTAGTATTATGAATGGACATAAAAAATTTTTGTAAAAGCAAATGATATATAATTGATATTTATAATTCTAGGTTAATAGGCTACTCATAAGATTTCAGATAAATACTGTCAAGAGTTCCACCAACTAATTTCTAACAAGAAATTTGCACCCACTTGAAAAGCCCATCTTGTTACAGATATCATGAAGCTCCCTAAAGTGCTTACCATTTATCCAGGAATGTCTGACACTAATTTGGTGGTTAAATTTCTTCATCCACATGATTTCATATGATTCTGCATGACCTGGAATCTAGTCTCTGGAGAAAGTCTGAAATGAAAAAGTACATTTAGGAAAAGGTTGGATGGAATAACTCTGCAGAAGCTTTGATTTCACCTATCACTGTTTGATGGCCCAGAATTCCATCATTTGTGCCTGTAAAGGCCTTAGTCTTACATTTTATTAGGTACTCCTGCCTTCTGCATGTTCCATACTCACAAAAAGAAAGAATAATTATGTATTTCAGGGGAATGGTTTGGCAGAAAGGTGCATGAGATTTGAACTCAGATATCCTGTGGTTTGGATTCTGGTCATGCTATTTAGTTTTAATACCTTAGAGAATTCACTTAATTTCTGTGAATCTCATGGCCTCATCCTTTAAAAAATTTTTTTATTAATATAATGTATTATTTGTTTCAGGGGTACAGGTCTGTGATTCATCAGTCTTACACAATTCACAGCGCTCACCATAGCACATACCCTCACCAGTGTCCATCACCCAGCCGCCCATCCTTCCCACCCCCCTCCACTCCAGCAACCCTCAGTTTGTTTCCTGAGATTAAGAGTCTCCTATGGTTTGTCTCCCCCTCCGGTTTCGTCTTGTTTCATTTTTCCCTCCCTTCCCCTATGATCCTCTGTTTTGTTTCTCAAATTCCTCATATCAGTGAGAGCATATGATACTTGTCTTTCTCTGATTGACTTATTTTGCTTAGCATAATATAATGGCCTCATCTTTAAATTAGGATAATAATCACTCTGTCATGGAATTGTTGAGGCTAGTGAGGGTCATGGTGCATGTCAAACATGTGGTGTATCTTTGGGCACATAGCAGGTACTCAAATATTTGTTCTATCTGAAAGGGTGAAAAATAAGAACAAATTCAATGAGAATGAAAGGACAAGAAGAAAACAGCAAAAAAAGATAACAACAGAAAGAGAAGGATTAGTTTTCTTTCCATAAATAATTTTATAACAAGAAACAGAAAATATCTCTCTCTGAGAACTCAACAAGGATGAAAAACTCAACTGTAGCCTATTAATGTACTAATTCACTTGATTATTCAACTATTTTTGATACCAACCATGTAGTTGGCAGTGTGGAAGTGACTGTGGCAGGGGCAAAGACAGATGAGACATGCACAGGGCCATTAAGAACTTCCTATTCTAGTCAGAGAGATGAGATATTGTTATAAATAACTGTTAGTCAACATATCCCAAAGGACCTGCCATAAGAAATCTAAACTTAATGAAACACAGAGTTCTACGGTCAAATTAGTTTAGAAAAAATACACAGCATATTTCTCATCCACCCTTGAAAATTCACAAATCAAAACTCCTCTGAGTACTCTGAGGATCCTGTGTAACTAGTATCCATATTACGTGTAGGAAATAAATGTTTCTTGCTTTACATATCTTCTTCCCCCAACTCACCCCTAGAAACAACTTGTGAGAATATTCTTGAGTGGATCAAATTTTGTAAAATATTTCTTTTCTTAAAAAAGATTTATTTATTTGAGAGAGAGAGAGGGCATGCACAAGTGCAAGTGGGGGGAGGGGCATAGGGAGAGGGAGAGAATCCTTAAGCAGATTCCCTGCTGAGCACAGAGCTGAGGCAGGGCTTGATCCCAGGCCCTGAGATCATGACCTGAGCCAAAATCAAGAGCCAGCCGCTCAACCGACTGAGCCACCCAGGTGCCTCTAAAATATTTCTATAAGTAAAGTTATAATGTAATAAGCAGCACAGAAAAAAGGTCAATAATGTGCAGTGTTATATTCACAGGACCTAGATGGGGGAAAAGTGCTTCTCTGTGTGAGAAGGAACTATAGGATTATGGAAAGCACCACATTAGAGTGAGATCTGAAGTGTGGCTAAGAACAGCCAAAGTAGAAATTGGCTGTAGGGGCGCAGTCGGTTGAGCGTGGGACTCTTGGTTTCTGCTCAGGTGCTGATCTCAGGATCACCGGAACGAGCCTTGAGTTGGGCTCCGCACTCAGCGTCGAGTCGGCTTGGGATTCTCTCTCTCCTCTCCCTGTCTTTCCTGCTTGTGCTCTCTCTTCCTCTCTAAAATAAATAGATAAATCTTAAAAGAAAAAAAAAAAGAAGTAGAAATTTGCTGGAGAAATGTCTGAATTAAAAGGAGAGATGAGGGTTAGAAGGTATGTGAGGTCCAAAATATTGACCTATTATATATGAGAAAATAATTTTATTTATTTTGTGCGGCTCTCTAGCAGCAGCAGAGACAGATTTTTGAATAAAAAGGACACTCTAAGGAACAGAACAGAGTGCAAACAGAGTAGGTAGTAGGTTTCTTGACCCTGGAAGTGTTTCAGCGGAGACTAAACAATGGCATAAACACACACACTGAGTCCTGTGCCAAATAATTGGTGGGATGAATAGACCCCTGAGGACAGTCAACTTGAAGTCAGTCTTTAATTCCATGAGTTAAAAGTCTGTTGCTGTCAGCTCTAAAGAGCTGTTGAAGATTTTGAGCAGAAAAACTCATGACTTGGACTGTGTTTGGGAAGATTCATTTTACAGTGCTGTGTAGGGTGTATTAGAAAAAGCCAGTAAAGTAGCAAAGAGGCCACCACAAAGAATCATGCACAAGCACCATGATCATCCCCTTTTCCACCAACAGAGATGACATTCAAATTCCTCTTCCTGCCTTCCCTACTGGGAAGTAGGATGGACTTGAGTTCATTTGCCTAGTCTTCCATGGAATCCCATCTGAAATTTACCATGGGGTTTAGAGGTGGGTATTAACTTAGGCTTTGTAACAGATATAACATTTTTACTCTCACAAAATACTGACATAGTAAAAATTATTGATAAAATCTGTCAAGACACATAAAGGACATTCTTCATTTTGTATAATATTGTAATAAAACCACTTATGCAAATATAGAACATTTTGGGAAAGTGAAAATGTTAGTTGCATGAAGTATACCTTAATTTCTGTGAGATTTCATTTCCCTTTTTGAAAAAAAATCTTGATAATTATATATTCCTTCATAATAATAGTTATTGCATGCCTACTAAGTATTAGACACTATGCATGATACTTAGTATTTATTATTACATTCAAGCATTAAGGTAATAGCAATGCTAAAGCTTTAAAGTTCACATGAAGCTAAGCTAATATTTGGATGGTATTATAGTAAAGCACCCCTGACAATTGCAAAACAACTGCAGAATGGGACTCAGAACACTATATTATTAATAGTTGCATAAAAGGATACAGAACCAATTCCAGGTTCTGTAGTAACGATAGGACTAGGACACTGCTCAGGCTCAAAGCCTAAGGGGTGGAGTGGGGAGGTGGCTTCTTTTCCCTCCTCTAGTGCTTCCCTAAGCTTGTACAGACATGCCTAGCAAGAAGTAGTATCGCCTTTTAAATTTACCCTGAACCAATATATGTTAACAGCCAGAGTGACATTTGTTTACCAACTACAGAGTGCTAGGGCAGTAAACCTAAGTTTCTTTATATGGTCATTAGCTTCAGAAATTTCCAGAAAAACTCTCCCAGCCCCAGCTACTCAAAGAACAGATTCTCTGAGCTCTTAGTTGGGAGAGGAGGGTTTTCCCATTTCCCTTCAAACTATGTATTTTATTTTTTTTTACTTTATTTCTTTATTTTATTATGTTATGTTAGTCACCATACAGTACATCATTAATTTTTGATGTAGTGTTCCATGATTCATTGTTAGCCCGGTGATGGGTATTAAGGAGGGCACATATTGCATGGAGCACTGGGTGTTATACGTAAACAATGAATCATGGAACACTATATCCCTTCAAACTATAATAAATACAGGAGCAGTCATACATGTAACCTTATGGCTATTAACTTTCAAATATAGGGAATAAAAGTAATTATTTGTGATATTCCCTACTTGATAACCCCTACTGAACACTAACTATGTGCCAGGAATTGCAGTTGGGTGTAGAACCTACAGAAATCAGGAAAACCATAGTTTCATGTCTCCGAGGAATAGTCAGACAAGGAAAACCATCATGTAATTAAGGTTTAAGGGATCTGTGGGGTCATCTACTCAAACATTTGATTTTACAGATCGAAAGACTCAACAGCAAAGAAGGCCACTTACTTATCAAAATCACAGGTGATGTTAGTGATACCACCGCAATTAAAAGCCTAGTCAACCAGCACCTGGGCCAATGTTCTTTAAACTCTAAATCTCAGGGCACAAACTAATTTATCTCTTTTATCCTTAGCCTTTCTTATTTGTTTGAAAGTCACTGACATTTCTGCTCCACACTGATCTGATTCTCCTCTACCTTCATGATTTCACTGCCAAGTCCCTGATCAGTTCCACGAGGCCCCTTTTCTCCTTCCCGTCTGAGCTCTTAGAGTTCCTTGAGGATCACTGTCTCACCACCACCTCTAGCTGATTAGGTTCACTTGTGCCAAGCTGTCATTGTTCCTCAGCTGATTGCAGATAATGCTGTCTCACCTTTTTGTACAAGTGAGAAGAATGTACATTAAATAATAATTAGCTACCTCGCATTTGTCTCCCTTAGCTATGCAGTCTGGCACTTCTTATTTGTTACAAACAAATAATTTCCACATCTATTCCTTCTTCCTTGGATATTGGTCCAGTATTAAAAAAGAAATCCCACTGTACACATTTCCATTTCTGATTGAGCTCTCTGTCCTGGAATTAATGTAAATTTCTTTTTGTCCCTGGGAATGTCTGCATGTATACTCATTATCTTTCCCATGATAATCTGTTCTTTCTTTCAGTTTAGATGAGCCTATTGTTCAGTATTGTTCAATAGTCAAGAATCTAATAGAGACAGGCACCTGGGTGGCTCAATCGGTTAAGTGTCCGACTCTTGGTTTTGGCTCAGGTCATGATCTCATGGGTTGTGGGATCAAGCCCAGGGTTGGGTTCCATGCTCAGTGGGGAGTCTGCTTGAAGATTCTTTCCCTCTGCCCCTCCCCCAACTTGCTCAAATCAATCAATCAATCAATCTTTAAAAAAAGGAAAAAAAAGAATATAATAGAGACTGTGTCAGGATTTAAACTCCTTTTTTTTAAGGGTATTTCAAAATTATATTGTTTTATCTTTTTACACTCAATTTCATTAAGTCTCCTTATCAGACTGCAAATACAAAACAATTTCTTTCTTTTGGTCTTCATTCAATATAGGCCTATTACCAGGAAGTCTAATATTTAGAATGGACACAGAGATAAAAGACATATTCCCTGCATTGAGTCATGGTGGAAAAGTCAAGCAGGTAGATCAATGATAACTCTACAATGTGATATGTAGTTTGATGTGTTATAGTGAAAAGGGAGGGATAAACAGATCCTTCAATCCTTCTTGGGGTGGAGAACAAAAGCTTTAACAAAGTAGTAGATACTTAAACTGAGTGTTGAGTGCCAAAGGAAAAAGAGCAATTGACAGAAAGGGAATGTTGTGCTATTTTGCAGCTGGGGAAATTGAAGAGTAAATAAAACATTGTTATTCTCAAAAGCACAGGGTCAAGATTCTAAGAGACAATTTATAGAGAAAATACAACCCACTGGGAGAAAGCTGGATATATTCTGTGGAATTTTTAAACATCCAAATTCTACCTGGGATTTCAGCATGCCAATTCTTCTCCTTTAAGATGATTGGAAGGATAAAATTTTGCAATATTTTAAGCATTTTATTTCATACAAAAAACTTAGAAGAGGTTAGAGAAGTTAATACAATGTTTTTAACAGGTTTTATTTCTATAGGTAAGAGGGAATCACTGAAGATATTTGAGAAAGGCACTTGAATTGTTGAAAGGTGTATTTACTGAAGCTATTTTGTCAGGAACATCAGAACACAATTTTTTATCAGAAACAATTTGGAGAAAGAAATAATAATTTGTAGGCAAGACAAACCAACATAAACATTATTTCAACAAGACTAAAAGTCAAAGCCTAAATGAGAGAGGCAATTTAAATAACAGACCAGGGTGGCCAATTGAATAAAAGGTCATTCTGAGTTATTAAATAGGAGTGAATTCAGAAAACATTGGTGTTCTTTCTTAGTGCTCAATACTTTTTTTGTTTGTGAATTGGAACTTCTAGGTATGATCTGAACATGAACACAAACTTCAAAATACACCCACCCAGTGGCTTCACCTACCAAATTAAAAAAAACAAATTTCTAAATGGAGAAGAGGTGTCCTGAAACTATGCTAAGAATTAGATTAGGGAAAGATGCTTTTCACACACAACATATTTGAAGCATTTCCTATATTAAATATAACGTTAATGGGACACTATTGAAAGAAGATTCCAAGAGATGACATTGATATAAACATAGGATTACCAGGAAATTTATTAAAGGAGAGGGTCCCATTTTGGTGCACTCCTCTTTAAAAATCAGAGGATAAAAACTGAAGACACAGGCAGGAAAGTGTAAGGGCAGATCTTACTACTTGAACATGTCTCTGTGGCAAAAGCTTAGCAACATTAGAGAGTAACAGCACTGGAAGAATTGAGGTTTCCTGGGGTGAGTGAAAGAAGTAGAGACCAGTCAATGTGCCTGAGAATAGTCACTGGACAGGCGGGCAGCACAGTGGGAATCTCTTGGCATGCCAAAATGTGTACCTGGCATAGAGCAGAGCCCAAATCCAAAGTTGGATATAGATATTTGGTCTCTAGTGCAGTTTTTTAATCAAAGACAGAGAAGAAACTGTAGTGGAAAGTGTTAATTCTGGCATTACCAAGGACCTGGCTCTCTCCTAACTTCCCTTAGGATACTGGATCACTGAATTGCTTGTTTAAATTTCTGTCAACCAGCCCACCTATTTGAGGTGTGAGAAGAGTGTTTTTCATAGCAACCGAATGGAAAGGGAGGACATCCCAGGAGAATTTAGCCCCCTTATTTGCTCAGGAAAGTTTACCCAATTAAAGATCATTTGAGAAATTGAGACAGAGAGGGAGAGCAAGAGGAAAATGAAGGCAGCATATGGGAAAAAAAGAATCTGGATTCAAAGAGCAGAATATTGACTCTAACAATGCAGACAAATACATATCTACTTTTTTAAATATCTAAAAAAATGAAGTACTATTAGAACTATCTTGTATGTGTATTCAGTATGATTGAAATATTTGGAGTATATAAGAAATAAGATGAGATAGCATGATAGTCAAGACTCTGGCTGCAATTTATTGTAATCTATCACAAAACAGCTTAAACTAAATAGAAAATTAGCAACTAAATAAACTAAATAGAAAAGTGGCTAGCCCTACTTCTAAGTCCAGAGAAGACTAACTGCAGTCACAGCTGGGTCTAGATGCTCAAATAATGCCTGAAGGATATAGGGCTTCTCATCTTTCCTTCTCTAGGCTTTGTCTTACAGTTTTCATTCTTATGCAGAGTCTCCTCAAATGATGCTCCACAGTTTTAAAAGTTATTTCCCTAATGAGTCCAGTAAAAACAGTCCTTGACTGGGATCCTATATTTTCACTCAGGTTACATACTCATAATACACACAGAAAGGACAGTCAAGTCTCTATCACACACAGCTTTGGGTATGGGAATAGGAGCTACCCATCCATAACTCAGGGAGTGAAAGTGAGGTCATGGTCATTATGCAGTAGAAAATCAAGACACTGTTATCAGAAGAAGGTAGAAAGCATACCAGACAGAAGACAGTAACTTTCTACCACATTCCATGCCTTGGTAACACAAAGATTACATGCCCATACTTCCCTAAGACACATTTAAAAATAACACATCTGGGGTGCCTGGGTGGCTCATTTGGTTAAGCGTCCGCCTCTTGATCTCAGGGTCCTGGGATCAAGCCCTGCATTGGGCTCCCTGCTCAGCAGGGAGTCTGCTTCTCTGCTTCTCCCTCTCCCCCTCCCCCCCTCATGCTCTCTTTCTTGCTCTGCTCTCTCAAATAAATAAAGTCTTAAAGAAAATAACATATCTAACATGACATAATTACTTCACATACCAGTAAAAGTCTACTCACCTTATCTTTTCAAACAGACAATATCAAGTTCCATGCTCCAAGTCCAAGACTTTTAAGGGGTGTGCCTTGCTCATTTTCCTTTGTCTAGACCATATGGGAAATGAAAGCAATCATGATCAAAAAGGAAAAAAAAATATTTAGAAAAAGGGTGAAGAATTTAAGAGTTTACCTGTCTATAACATACACCATATCCTTAGAGAGCTGTAACAAGGATTCCCTGTTCTGGTGGTGAAGCAGAGCCCACTGTGAGAATCTTAGTAGGCCCTCAGTGAGGATGTCTAATGTCTATTATTCTCCACACTCACATTTGGGATGGACCAATGGGGAGAATTACCCTTAAACAGATTAAAATATTTCTATCACAACACTTTTTGTTGGTATCAGTTTGGCACCTTGGGAACTGAGAAATCAATAGCGTCTTTGAGCCTTCTCTCAAAAGGCAGTTATCTCGAATGCCAGAGATTTTGTAGTGATGATTAAGACAGCCATCTGGCTTCTGTTATCCTGGAAATCTCTCATTCCCATTGCCATCAATGAGCTCATTTCTGTAATTGCATCTCCTGACATCAGCCCTGACTTACGGAGGACCACTGTCCACTGAAAAAACTGAGACCTTGAGCTTCTCAGTGATGATGGGGCCCTAGCAGTGCAATCTTGCCACTTTAGTTCATGGAGGATCGTCTGTGTCCTCTCATGTTGGTGGGTTTTCTGGCTGCATGTGGTATTGTCACTCTGGCACCTCACTTCTCGTAGTCTCCTCCTCCATCTTCGATCACAGTGGTCCTGAAATTACCACTTCCCTGAGAGTGGGTTTCCAACAACTGCACTAGCATTTCAGTCACCAACTCTCAGGGTTCTTATCTGGATGTTAAATTGATATCATAATTACAATGTTCCATGTCAACAGTCTCTCACTTAACCAACTTCATGTTCCACCTCTCCTGATCCATCCCTCTCTGGACCTCAGTCCCATACATGCTCTCTTGGGTCTCATCAGTACTTCTTAATTAGTTCCTGCAACTCATTCAGAAGACAGTTTTCTCCTTTCCTTTAGCAGACAGAACTTCTCCAACTGGGTATGGTTGTTATCTAACCTAAGTTATCAGTCTGGAGGCTGGGAGGGGAAGTGGGGTTTTATATTAAGGGGTGCACATGCTCTTTCTCTTCAGGCAAGAGTGAGGGACCCAGTCTTGGTCAGGGACAAATGGGACACTGCAGAAGTGTCTTGGGGTTCAGGTGAACCCCATGGTTTTTGAGTGCATCAACCCAGATGTTTTCCTACCCACTTGAGTCTCCGGGTTCCACTCCTAACCAGCCATAGTCCTGGCTGTGGCATATCAGACTTGCCAGAGTGCATAATTCAGTCTTCTCTAGTTCCTTCTTGCCCTTATAATTCAGCTCAAGGTCTGTTTTTTCTGCCCCATGATTTCAGATTATGAATTTCTTTATGTTCTGCCTAGAAGTCTTTTGACATTCACATCTAGCCTTAAATCTGTGATTAATCCCCCTCAGACTTTCATTATCTTTCTCCACCCCATCTAATACATTGCAACAGACTACTTCCTCTGAACCCTCCAAACCCTTGGGAAATTACAACAAATTTTAGTAGCCATAGGCTACTCGTAGTGGACTCACAGCTAGTGATAGGGTTTTCCTTGTCAACTGGACAGCTATAGAAACCGATTTTAGGGCCTTTTCTCAGACCAGTCCTAACACCAATTGCTAGCACCCAGATTTCCTTTTATGTAGTTTAGTCCATAACAAAAACCAAAAAAGTTGCATGGGTGCATGGCTTCAGCCATTAGTTCAGGAGATATTATCCAGCTTCTACTATAATCCAGCAAGCACAGATGCCAGCAATATATAGATTTATAAATCCATCCTCTTGATATTGCAGGTCCCCCAGATTAATGTAGAGAGATCCTATAAAAAGGTAATGACAACACAATGTGACAAGGAGGAGCCCTATAATTTTACCTGAAGGAGGTTAAACTTGTTAAAAGCATGTGTATGACATTAGTCATTGTTGAGCTGGGTAGTCAAGAACAGATATGTTCTAGGCATACCTGGTAGGTAAGATGTTGCAGAGCCAGGAAACAATATGCACAAAATATATTTACATGAAACAGCTTGGTTTTAATTAATTAAACATAATTAAGCAACTCTGATATGAGAACACTTACTGGCCATGTAAAGAGAAGTGTATTAGTTAGAATTCATTCTTTCTGTTTTATTTTTTTTATTTGGGGTAAAATTCATATTACATTAATTAACCATTTAAAATGGTTCACTTTAAAGTGAATTAAAGTTAGTTCTAAAGTTTTTAATTAAAGTTAAATTTATGCCAGTACCATACTATCTTGATGATTACAGCTTTGTAATAGAGCTTGAAGTCCAGAACTATGATGCCACCAGCTTTGCTTTTCTTTTTCAACATTCCTCTGGCTATTCGGGGTCTTTTCTGGTTCCATACAAATTTTAGGATTATTTGTTCCATTTCTTTGAAAAAAGTTGATGGTATTTTGATAGGGATTGCATTAAATGTGTAGATTGCTCTAGGTAGCATTGACATCTTCACAATATTTGTTCTTCCAATCCATGAGCATGGAACATTTTTCCATTTCTTTGTGTCTTCCTCAATTTCTTTCATGAGTATTTTATAGTTTTCTGAGTACAGATTCTTTGCCTCTTTGGTTAGATTTATTCTTATGTATCTTATGGCTTTGGATGCAATTGTAAATGGGATCGAATCCTTAATTTCTCTTTCTTCTGTCTTGTTGTTGGTGTATAGGAATGGCACTGATTTCTGTGCATTGATTTTATATCCTGCCACTTTACTGAATTCCTGTATGAGTTCTAGCAGTTTTGGGGTGGAGTCTTTTGGGTTTTCCACATAAAGTATCATATCATCTGCAAAGAGTGAGAGTTTGTCATTTTCTGACTTGTTAATTTTAGCCATTCTGACTGGTGTGAGGTGGTATCTCATTGAGGTTTTGATTTGGATTTCCCTGATGCCGAGTGATGTTGAGCACTTTTTCATGTGTCTGTTGGTCCTTTGGATATCTTCTTTGGAAAAATGTCTGTTCACGTCTTCTGCTCATTTCTTGATTGGATTATTTGTTCTTTGGGTGTTGAGTTTGATAAGTTCTTTATAGATTTTGGATAGTAGCCCTTTATCTGATATGTCATATGCAAATATCTTCTCCCATTCTGTCGGTTGTCTTTTGGTTTTGTTGACTGTTTCTTTTGCTGTGCAAAAGCTTTTTATCTTGATGAAGTCCCAATAGTTCATTTTTACCCTTGCTTCTCTTGCCTTTGGCGAGGTTTCTAGGAAGAAGTTGCTGCGGCTGAGGTCGAAGAGGTTGCTGCCTGTGTTCTCCTTTAGGATTTTGATGGACTGCTGTCTCACATTTAGGTCTTTCAACCATTTTGAGTCTATTTTTGTGTGTGGTGTAAGGAAATGGTCCAGTTTCATTCTTCTGCATGTGGCTGTCCAATTTTCCCAACACCATTTGTTGAAGAGACTGTCTTTTTCCCATTGGACATTCTTTCCTGCTTTGTCGAAGATTAGTTGACCATAGAGTTGAGGGTCCATTTCTGGGCTCTCTATTATGTTCCATTGATCTATGTGTCTGTTTCTGTGCCAGTACCATGTTGTCTTGATGGGAAATCCAAATCAAAACCTCAATGACATACCACCTCACACCAGTCAGAATGGCTAAAATTAACAAGTCAGGAAATGACAGATGTTGGCGAGGATGTGGAGAAAGGGGAACCCTCCTACACTGTTGGTGGGAATTCAAGCTGGTGCAGCCACTCTGGAAAACAGTATGGAGGTTCCTCAAAAAGTTGAAAATAGAGCTACCCTATGACCCAGCAATTGCAGTACTGGTTATTGACCCCAAAGATACAAATGTAGTGATCCGAAGGGGTACATGCACCCCAATGTTTATAGCAGCAATGTCCACAATAGCCAAACTATGGAAAGAGCCAAGATGTCCATCAACAGATGAATGGATAAAGAAGATGTGGTATATATCTATACAATGGAATATTATGCAGCCATCAAAAAGAACCCAAAATCTTGCCATTTGCAATGACGTGGATGGAACTAGAGGGTATTATGCTAAGCGAAATACGTCAATCAGAGTAAGACATGTATCATATGATCTCACTGATATGAGGAATTCTTAATCTCAGGAAACAAACTGAGGGTTGCTGGAATGGTGGGGGTGGGAGGGATAGGGTGGCTGGGTGACAGACATTGGGGAGGGTATGTGCTATGGTGAGCGCTGTGAATTGTGTAAGACTATTGAATCACAGACCTGTACCTCTGAAACAAATAATACATTGTATGTTAAAAAAAAAAAAGAAGAAGATAGTAGGAAGGGAAAAATGAAGGGGGGGATATCGGAGGGGGAGACGAACCATGAGAGACTATGGACTCTGAGAAACAAACTGAGGGTTCTAGAGGGGAGGGGGGTGGGGGGATGGGTTAGCCTGGTGATGGGTATTAAAGAGAGCATGTATTGAATGGAGCACTAGGTGTTATACACAAACAAAACAATGAACCATGGAACACTACATCAAAAACTAATGATGTAATAATGTATGGTGATAAACATAACATAATAAAATAAAATCTTTTTTAAAAAAAGTTAAATTTAAAGTGAAAGGATCTGTGGAATTTAGTACATTCACCATGTTATTCAACCACCACCTCTGTTTGGTTCCAAAATATTTCTTTACTCCAAACTAAAGCTCCATATCCCTGAAACAGTTAATTTCCATTCCCCCATCTCCCCAACCCCTGGCAACCATCAATTTGCTTTCATGCTTTTGGTTTCTATGGATTTACCTATTCTGGGCATCCCACATGAATGGGATTCTATAATATATGACCTTTTGTATCTAGCTTCTTTCACTTAAAGTAATGTTTTAGAGATTAATCCATATGGTAACATGTAGCAGTACTTCATTCCTTTTATGTTTGGATAATATTTCATTGTATGTAATATCACATTTTATTTATCTATTAATACATTGATGGACATCAGTGCATACATTGTGTACAAGTATTGGTTTGAGTCCCTGTTTTCAATTCTTTGGGGTATATACCTGGAAGTAGTATTGCTGGGTCATGTGGTGATTCTATGTTTTACTTTTTGAGGAATTGCCAAATTCCACATGGCTGAATAAAGTACTGAGGTAAGTCCTCAGGGCTTAATTAAATGATATTTCTTCCATTTTAGCAATTAGGCTTCTTCTATTTCAGAGGTCATCAAACTACTGTCTGAAGTTGCATATAAATTATGTTTTATTGGTACGTAGCCATTCCCATTCATTTATGTATTCTCTATAGGGACTTAGGCATTACACGGCACAACTGAAGAGATACGGAGACAGTATGACCTGCAAAGCCAAAAATATCTGGACTGTTCCAGAAAAAGTTTGCTGAACACTTACTTTATTGGCCTGTCATCTTTTGCTTGGGCTTCCTACTCATAGTCCCAAATGGCTATTTGAGCTCTAGTCCTGAATCCAGCCATCAGGAAGGAGAAAGAACAGAGAAAGGGCTTGCCAGTCTCTTGAAAACCGCTTCCCTGAGGAATCTTACTTACATTTCATTATCATAAATTAGTCCCTAGTCCATGACTAACGATGAAGGAGACCGGGACATGCAGTCTTTATGTCAGGTGGCTAGGGAACCACCTAAAATTTGAGTTCACTTGACAACGGAAAAAAGGGGAAAGAAGTGTTCTAAATGACTGGCCAGCTCTGGCACAGGGGCAGCATCCACTAGAGGAACTAGCACATATTCTAGATGTATCTACAGTTCCCCGGAGAATTATAGAATCCGGATAAGCAGCTAAGAAGGGAGAGAGTTCTTCAGGACCAAGTACAGAATCTAAGAATCAATGAGGGTCCTTGTTACCCATCCCAATCATCATACAACAATTAGAAATAGGTAGATTAGTAATAAATCTCTATCTTCCTTGATAAACTGAGTGATTTCTAAGTTCACTAGGTCTCATTTTCTGGTTAATTTAAAAGTCTGATTAAAGTTTTACCTCTCATAATTGAGATCAATGTAGCATAATCTCCACCTCTAATTGTATTTTCAAGGTTTTGCATTTGGAAAGGGATTGAAATTCAGAGAAGTTGTCAAAGGCACAATTTGCGGGATTGGGACAACCAATCGCTATTATCTTTCTGAAAGAAAAAGACATTAAATATTGTTTCTGCATCAGCTTAGGGAGAAATAGCTGTAGAAGAAATAAGAATGTGGAAAATTAGCACAATGAAGTATTAACTCAAACATATGTTTTAATGTGAGCACAGACTCAAGAGTGTCAGAGTAGAATGTACTTAAACTTGGGCGCCTGGGTGGCTCAGATGGTTAAGCGTCTGCCTTCGGCTCAGGTCATGATCCCAGGGTCCTGGGATCGAGTCCCGCATCGGGCTCCCTGCTCCTTGGGAGCCTGCTTCTCCCTCTGCCTCTCTCTCTCTCTCTGTCTCTCATGAATAAATAAAGAAAAAATCTTTAAAAAAAAAGCAATTTTGGCATTTGCCAAAATTTGTAGAACTATATACCAAGAAGAATATTTACATTATGCAAATTAAAAACTAAAAAGCAAGGAAAGGAGAACATTGGAGTTTTGCATTTCTCATAAAAGCTCCCATTTGTTCTATTCAAAAATGAGGACAATTTAAAAATAGAATGACCCTGATATGAATAAATCAATAAGCCTCTGAACACTACATTTCCTTCCAATGTAGCACTCTTTTCTTTCTAACATAGTGATGGACTGGGTACATATTATGAACTTTTAACATTGCATACTTTTTAATTTACTCTTTTTAATTAATATCTGGACATCGAAAATTCACAGAACAACTACCTCTTACTGATGTTTCTATTCTTAGGCAAATTAAAAATATTTTTAAACAGAAGAAATCTTGTGAATGTGCTATTCAATTTATTTACTGACTTATGCAAGTTTAAGTACATTCTTTTTTTTTTAAAGATTTTTTCTTTATTTATTCATGAGAGACAGAGAGAGAGAGAGAGGCAGAGGGAGAAGCAGGCTCCCAAGGAGCAGGGAGCCCGATGCGGGACTCGATCCCAGGACCCTGGGATCATGACCTGAGCCGAAGGCAGACGCTTAACCATCTGAGCCACCCAGGCGCCCAAGTTTAAGTACATTCTACTCTGACACTCTTGAGTCTGTGCTCACATTAAAACATATGTTTGAGTTAATACTTCATTGTGCTAATTTTCCACATTCTTATTTCTTCACATTGGTATGGATACATTTGTTACATTTAGTGAACCAATATTTATGTATTAACTGAAGTTCATGATTTAAGATTCCTTTATTTTTATCTAATATCATTTTTTTTTTGTTATAGTATCCCATCCAGGATAACACATTACATTTAGTTGTCATGTCTTCTTAGGTCCAACTCACAAAAAACAGAGTTCATGGTCAGTTCTCCCATTGAGGTGACAGGCGTAGTTAGTGGCGGAAAGAAGACTTCTCATATGCAAAGGAAAACCCATCTACACAGCCTTTCATTCATGTGTATGGCCAGGCACAGCATGTTGTGGGCATTTCATTGTTAAGCCAGCGGAATAAATCCCTTTTAGTCACTTCTGACCTTGACAATTACTGAAAAACCAGGCCAATGAACAACAGAAACACATGATCCCCCTTGGATGAGACTAGGAGAGATCCCTAAACCTGAATTACAATATAATGAAATCAAAAGGCAAGAGAAAGTGGAACCCAACATAGCAACTGAAAAAGAGGAAAACAAAACAAAGCTCCTCCAAAGGAAGGAGAAGTACTCCAATTGAAACTACACACACCTGCAAAACTTCAGAACTATCAGGGTCTGCACGTGGTGTAGTGAAGAGTAAGAGTGGAGTGTTTTATAAGCATAATTTGAATTCCCTGGGTCCTACTTCTATTCCCACACCTTATACAGTAAAACTATGTTTTGCAACTGCGTAGACATTTACGTTCCAGAGAAGACAGGACATGTGTGACTTGAGAAGAGGGAAAGCCAGTCACAATAGCAGGATGGAATAAAGTTATAGACTGAAAAGAGGAGGATTTATTTCTCCCTCTGGTGATGGCAGATTAGCTTGATGTGACTGAACCTTCATGCTAACAGTACATAGAAAAAAATGGAAAAAATGGAGTTTGATTAAGAAGCTACCACAGCACTGAGAACTTGTAGGGCCCAAGATCCCCCTAAAAAGGGCTGCCCAGGCAAGTGAGTCTGCTACTCCACGCTGCTCTTCCTCTTGAATATTTGTTGATACACAAGTTGTGACTGAGAGACTGAGAGGCTGAGCAGAGATTTTATAGACTCATGGGCTAAAGGGACAAAATTGACAGCTCAGGATCCACCAGGAAGTATTTTTTGTAGACCTCGCAGACTTTTAGTTAGAATGATAAAGAAGGCGTAGGGCAAACCTGAGCTTGAGAAGCCCTAACAGAGACTAAAGCCCAGCTGCAAATCAGCTCCGGTCATGAGATATACTGAGACAATGTGTCCCTATGTTAAAAGCCTGACAGAAGCAGAAGTCCGTCCCTTCTGTAGCAAGGAGACATCACTGAGCACTTCAAATTAATTATGTGACTTATATCAAATCAAATCCATTATCAATGATTAATACACAAGTATATTCTTTTTGAGTACTTCTCTGACAATACCATCTAAAGTTTGGCGGCATGTCTCCCAGATATCTAGAACAGTGCCTGGCCTACAATTTCCACTCCATAAATATTTGTTAAATGAAACAATAAACATTCACATTCACTTATACAATATCTCCTGGTGATAGGCCTGAGGGAGATATACCAGTTTCATAGTAGTTACAACTTGGTCATGTGGGATTCTATTTTCTTCCCTGATATTTCTTTATTTTTCACATTTTCTACCATTACTATGTATTATTTCTAAAAGCACCTCTTCAAAATGTTATTTTATTAAAAGTCACCAAATATGAAGTATCAAGTTCTTTCCCTCTTACCCATTCAAAGCTTAAATTTAGAAACGATTCACCAAAAAAAAAGAGTATGATCTTTTAACACAATCATGCTATGTATAATCATGTTATCTCCTATGTTCTCCATTTTCACATATCGGTAGTTGGCCAGGTTAGGGTGGATGACTGTAGACAAGAACAGAGCAAACCTAGCCAGACTGTGTGAAATGACTCCCTCCAGCTGGTTTCCACAGGCAGGATCCCACCACAGTATCCAAAGAGATGTAGATAACAGAGAGCATCAAGACTGAAACAGACTCTGGTCTACAGAATATCTAGTACATATGCTGCCAATGTATTTTACCACCAAATGCTCATTTTTCTTTCTGTAATGATTGGGCATTTTGAAGTATTTAATTTACTAAATAGAGCCTACAGTCAGTGATCAGTGACTAATCATATTAAAAATGTCTTATCGGGGGGCACCTGGGTGGCTCAGTCGGTTAAGCATCTGCCTTCTGCTCAGGTAGTGATCCCAGGGTCCTGGGATCAAGCCCTGTGGTCAGGCTCCCTCTCAGTGGGAGTCTGCTTCTCCCTCTCCTTCCACAGCTCCCCCTGCTTGTACTCGTGCTCGCGCTCTCTCTCAGATGAATAAGTGAAATCTTTAAAAAATTTTTAATAAAAATGTCAGGGCGCCTGGGTGGCTCAGTCGTTAAGCGTCTGCCTTCGGCTCAGGTCATGATCCCAGAGTCCTGGGATCGAGTCCCACATCGGGCTCCCTGCTTGGCGGGAAGCCTGCTTCTCCCTCTCCCACTCCCCCTGCTTGTGTTCCTGCTCTTGCTCTCTCTCTCTCTGTCAAATAAATAAATAAAATCTTTAAAAAAAAAATTTTTTTTAATAAAAATGTCTTATCAGTAGAGATGACTAGTATAACTTCATTGAATAGCTATAATTATGGCATAAAACAAAACATGATGTTTTGGTGACTTTTGTAGCTAAACCAAATTTCTATGAATTTTTCTGAAATACCAGAAATATCAGATACATCTTCCAGACTACTATTTTCATGGTACAGTCACATGTGGGCATTGTCAGTTGGAAATTAGATAAAAGTAAAAATTTCTCCAATTAGATAAAAGTCAAAAATTTTATAGGATAATGGCAGTTAGGCTTCTAAAACCATCACCCCTTTTACCTTAGAACCCCACCCAAAGAATCCACCAGCATTTGAGGCATTTGAACAATGACTAACATGAAAGCTAGGGCCAAAACAAATCTTACAATCAGAAACTTTGAAAACCAGAAATACATGGGAGACTAGAAAAAAACATTAATATATACTTTAATATACTGAGGTATAAATATATATTTGATGAAAAAGAACAGGATGTTCTTTAAAAAGGGAACATTTATACAAAAAGAACAAGCTATTGAAAAGAATAACAAAGAAAACTGACATAAACAAGTAAAATAGAAAGGTGGGAAGGAAAAGTTGATGAAATGTTTCAGAAAGCAACCTAAAAAGATGAAGACATGGATATTAAGTGAAGAAAAAAGAATTTTAATTAGGCAAATCAGAGGAGTAGTTCCAACATAACATCAATCAGCACTCTGGAAAAAGCAGAGAAAACAAAGTGGAAGAAATGATGAACAATGATTACAGAAAATTTCCCAGAATTGAAGAACTATAGTTCCAAGCTGAAAGGATCCACAGAGTGCTTTTCCTGATGAGTGGAAAAAGCCCTACCAGCAATAAACCCTTCATAGTAATTGTTTAGAAAACAAGGTAAAGATTCCAGAAGCTTTCAGAGGCCAAAGACAGGTCGCACATAAAGAAGAGAAAATGAGCATATCAGTGGGCTCTGTAGAACTGAAATGAAAATACAAGAAACTCCTTCAAAAGTTTGAGGAGAAACGATTGTCAAACTAGAATTTTATGCCCAAATCATCTCTCAAGGGAGAGAATAGAATAAAGACGTTCAGACTCACAAAAACTTCTAAACTATTACCTCCCTTGAATGTAGGTAGTTTAGGATGGCTTCTAAAACATCAGGGACAAATTAACAGGGAGGTCATGGAAACTGTGACATTGGCCTTCAACCAGGGGGTAAGGAGGGATGACTTTCAGGAGGATCATAAGGGAAGGCCTGGAGGGACAGGGAGGGAGCCAGGCCGGGTTAGCTCCAGAGGGTGGAGAATGATCAGGAGGGTGTCTCAAGGATGGCAGTTTTTTGACTAAAGAAATGTATTACTATAATTGACAGAAAGAAACAGAAAAAAAATAAAAAAGGAATAAAGCAACAAAAATAAAGGCCGTTGTCAAGAAGAGACTCTTGTACCTCAATTATATACCTGACCCAGATAGGTTTTTTTTGAAACGACTTATTTATTTTTTTTATTATTATGTTATGTTAATCACCATACATTACATCATTAGTTTTTGATGTAGTGTTCCATGATTCATTGTTTGCACATAACACCCAATGCTCCATGCAGAACGTGCCCTCTTTAATACCCATCACCAGGCTAACCCATCCCCCCGCCCCCCTCCCCTCCAGAACCCCCAGTTTGTTTTTCAGAGTCCATAGTCTCTCATGGTTCATTTCCCCCTCTGATTTCCCCCCCTTCATTCTTCCCCTCCTGCTATCTTCTTTTTCTTTTTCTTTTTTTTTAACATATAATGTATTATTTGTTTCAGAGGTACAGATCTGTGATTCAACAGTCTTACACAATTCACAGTGCTCACCATAGCACATACCCTCCCCAATGTCTATCACCCAGGCACCCCATCCCTCCCACCCCCCACCACTCCAGCAACCCTCAGTTTGTTTCCTGAGATTAAGAATTCCTCATATCAGTGAGGTCATATGATACCTGACCCAGATAGTTTTATATATCAGTTTTTATAAACTTTCAAGAGCATGCATTCCTTTCAAATACAAAGGTTCAGAGTAGAAAGGAAAGGAAATTTATCTAAATTATTGTGTGAGGGTAGACAATCTTGATAATTGAATAAGGAAAACCTAAAAAAGTATAAGCAAATATAATGTAAGAATACATAGATAACAAATTCCTAAATAAATTATTTACAAAGCCAATTTGCACTGTATTTTATTAAAAATAGGTGGAATAAACTGGGTTTGTTGCAGAATCTACCAATGCAATTCATTATATTAACATAGCAAAGAAAAAAAGCCTAATAAATCCCACAATATAATTAAACTGTATTAACAAAGCAATGGATAAAAACCTAATTTGATGGGGGAAAAACAGTATTCAGTAAGATTCAAAACTCATTTTCTAAAGTATAACTTATTATATTAGCACAGTAATGGATAAAACTAAATATGATGGAGGAAGAAATAGTATGCAGTAGGATTCAAACTCATTCATAATTAAAAAGAAAAATTTTTATTAAACTACGAATAGAAGAAAACTTCTTTAACAAAAGTATCTACTGGCCACCCCTTATAAAAAAATCATACCTAATGATAAAACATTGGATATGTACATTTTAAGACAAGGAAAAAAACCCAGAAATGACTCCACCACTGTTATGCAACTTGAGTTTCCATTACTAAATGGAAAAAGAAAATTAAAAGTATAAATATTGCAAAAATATAAAATATTGTAACTTCTAAATAGTAGGATTGTTTGTACAGAAAGTATGAGATAATACACAATTATGACTAAAAAGAAAGTCCAGAAATATAGCTAGAAAAATTCAACAACTAAAACATAATGGCAATTTTCAAATAGAAATTTAATATATATAATATTTATATAAGTTATAAACTGCAGTTACTTAGAATGGAATATAAAATATATATGCAATAACCTTATGGAGAAAATTTCAATATACCACTGAAGGACATAGAAGAAAATCTAGATAATTATGAGACATACATACTTGGATACAAAGTCTCAATACTATAAAAATGACACTTTCCCACAATTTAATATAAACATTTAATGCCAATTTAATCAAAGCCCCCCCAAAAATCTCCACGGAATTTAACAATTTAATTCTGAAAGTGGTATGGAAAAATCGAAGACCAATCCAAAAATGGGCAAGGCTTTAGGGAAATGGAAACTCACAGAAACTGCTGATAGTTTGCATTGGTACAATCACTTTGGAGAAAACTTCTGTAGTATCAAGTCAACTTGCCGATAAACAGAAATGTCATCTCAGAATATAACATAGAGAGCCTTTTTATAAGCCCAAGGAAACTACGATATAATTGTAGGATTACTTGCAATCACAAACAGCCTGATCCAATATAAATGTTTATCAGCAGGAGGACCTTATTATGCATTATGCTATTTTCATAGGGTATACAACCACAGAGCAGCTCAACTAAATAATATCAAATACCTCATGTTGGAATAAATAGAAAAGATCCAAAATGATATAGAGAGGGTGATAGGTTTAATGTAGACTTAGTGACGTGCAAAACAACAATAAATATTGTTTATGGATATATACAAATGTAATATACCATGAAAACATTTACTGCAAAGACACATTTCACTTTTATAATAGCGGTTACCTCTAGGGAGGAAAAGTATTTGGATCTGAAGTGAATATAAAAGGGTCTTAAAAATACCTGTCATTTTTTTTTTTTTTCAAAATGGTTTATGAAAGCATGGGGACAGGACCTGTGGGCAGAAAGAGCTGCTACCAAAACTGTCATGTTTGACTTAAAAACATTTTTGAAGGAATTTGCTAATATGAGAACTGAGTATATGGTATTTATTGTAATGGTCTTTATCATTTTCTGAGTATGTGCTTGTTTTCATAAAATGAATATATATGTAAATTGTTCATTTTCTAATTTTGGTTTAAAACTAGAAGATAATGTGGTTTAGGTTGCATCATAGTCTTTTTTGTGAATTAGGCTTTAAATAAAAAGTAGCTAAAGAGTACCAATTGGTAAAAAGTTGAACATTAGGCCTGTAACTATAATAATCCAAGAGAGAACTTTAAGATAATTTTATAGATAATGTGCTCTTTTCAACACAAGAAAAATAATAGACAAATGCTTCATCAGCTCATGCACCTTGTAGATGCTTCATCTGTAATTTTTGGGTGTATCCCCCAGCATTCCAAATAAGCAGAAAAGTGGGCTACTTGTGAAAGAAACATAGCAAGGTATAGAGTTTGCTGTGCTCATCTTTCATTCCAGTTATTCCTTAGAAAATGTATTGCACCCAGTTTAAACTGCATGGTGGTTTAAATGTGCTTGGCATCTCTACAGGGCCACCAGACAGTTGACTTCAGGTTTTGAGAACAAAGCTAAATTTGCTGGAGGTGATCCTTGGACTCCTGTGACCGAGTACACCATTCATAACTTTCTTACTTTTGACATAATTTTTTGTATCCTAAGAATTTTCTGATTGGAATAGAATAGCTGCTGTTTAGTTTGAAAAGCTTCTAGGAAAGTATCACTTCACAAGGGGTAGTGTTTAATGTACATTAAAACTCAAAAAAATGGAAGTCTCTGGACCATCTCCCATTGGGGAGATGAATTTATTGATAAGCAAGTGAGGGCTTTCATCTGAAGATGTGCTTAGGTTCTACCTGCAGACTTCTCAGGCTCAATGACTCAAGTCATCTTGTCCACTGGTCTCTTGCAATTTTTAATTTTTTTTAAGTAGGCTCCATTCATGGAGAAAGGTACTGATTAGAGAAACTGTGTGTCTCTGTGACTTACCAGTTACTACTCAGACCCTGAGTCTGAAGACTGTTGAGAACATATGTTTTATCACTTACGAATTGGGGATTTTCTAGTGGGTTGTGAGGATTAAATTGTCTAGTGCTGTCTGTTCCCATAACATAATATGGGGTCTATGAGAATATGGTTCTTAACTGTTTTGTTCATCTACATAGCCCCATTGTCTATAATACTGCCAGGCAATAGTGGGGGACCCAAGGACTATCAATTAAACAAAGGTATTCATATATAACTATGTTCATGGGTGCATGAATGAATGGAAAAGGTACTGATGGGCACAAAAGTGGTTAACAGGTATTTGTTCCATCTCCTTTTACTTCTACCTGCAGAACAGTTATGATGACTAAACAAGTCCACATACATGTTTAGATCATAGTAGCTGCTAAGAAAAAAGAAATTGTGTCGGCTTCCCCTTCATATCTCTGCATATTTCTGTATCCTATGAAAGTATATATATACTTCTAAGTTATTCTACTGAAAAATATGTAAGTACTTAGCACAAGGAAAGATGTGTATTACGTTACTATAAGTTGAATATGTGGCTATTCTTCAACTTATGTAAAATAAAGCTATACATGACGCCTTCCATTTCCTTTGAGTTCCATAGCATGCCTAGTGTATGTGCAATCATTCAGCATTCAATTCTGAAATGTCTCAAAGCTCTCTTTGTATTAGGCATGTTTTCTAGCCCTGGCCTCTTGATGGACTGTAAATGCCATGAAAGAGGGCCTACAACTCCTCCTATGCCATAGCAGGTAGGGAAATACATTCTATGAAATTATATCAATTAGGGCGCCATGACATCAATATTCTCTAATATGTCTTCTCTCACTCCCCATTAAATGTACATGGAAAATTAAAAACATCCTCAAACATGAAAGAGTGCAGTGGTTAAAGTGTGGGCTCTCCACCCAGATGGCTGAATGTGAGTACTCTTTCCACCATATGGACAAAGGTTGTCCAATGTATAAAGTGGGGTTAATAATATCTCTTAAAATTGCTCTGGGGAGTCAATCTTTTACTACATTTAAAACACTTAGGGCAGATCCTGGCCATAGTAAGAGAACGGTAATGTCCACTGTTGTTGTGACTGTCATTATAAAAGATTGGGGGAAATCAGCATAAAATCCAGCCATAATTTATGAAAAACACATCTAAAACCAAAATATGTCAGAAACTTGGAAATAAAGAGAAGTATGATTAATCATACAAATAATGACAAAATAAAGTGGGAGCAAAACTATCAATATTACTCAAAAGAACAGAAGTTAAAAGGAATTTAATGGAACAAGGAGAGATGTTCATGGCAGATAAAAGATTAATCCATGGGAAAAATAAGTCATTTATCAACTTTAAGAACTTAATAAATTCAAAGAAAACGGCAGACTCTAACCTTATATGTATTATACATATAAAATGGAATAAGAAAAGTAAAAGCAAGATGAATAATTGTCAGGGTTACTATATAAACAGATAGGTATAGTTACATATGACACTTGTGTGTATTTGGCTGTGGTCAGACTTGTTCTGAAACTTCAAGAGGTCCTGATGGACAAACAAACCTTAAAAGCCAGAAATAATCAGGTTAGGGTCAGTGACTCAGAAAGACACAGTAAACTCCAGCCTCCTCCTGGGGTCAAAGGGCTTCACTTCTTGTTACTCATGCCTAAACCGCTCTGCTAGTGGAGATGTGGAGATAAAGCTTCCACGTGTGTACTAAGCTCTGCTGCTGGTGCCCTGTAGAGACCCTGCCCGCCCAGCCCCTCTCAGAGCCCCCCTTTCAGGGCTGCTATCACCTGCACAGCAACTGTTTATCACTAATACTCAGAAATCAGGTAACTGATCAAGTGGTTTCACATGAGCAAAGGACAGAGATTGCAGCAAAACCCACATGTGACATAAGACAAAGGAAACCCTCTTTATTTTAAGGGCAGGATTTTGTGAGCAAGTCTGGCATTCCCAAAGGTCACACTGCCCAGCATGCTATGGAAGACTTTTATCACCTTAGATTATATGCTGTAAGATAATGGAATAGAAAAGATAACCAGTTTGTAAAACTGCAAAGTGAAATTGAACTATTTGGTTGATATAATACACATATATTATTAAAGATCCCTTTTATGAAATAAGTGAGCCATGAGTTTGTTAAGCACTGCTAAACATTTTTGGAGGAGGCACATTAAAGTTGCAGCCATTCATTGCTGAAGGCCAATGGTGATTAACATCTTTAAAATGATGCTCTACATTTTTCAATCATTTGATGTGTTAAAAATCTAATAATATAACACAGCTGGAGGCCACAACTGTTTCTTCAATTGATTTAATGTTGTGCTTTATCTTAAAAAATAATTTAAATGAAAATCAGTTGTTATTTTGACAGAAGGATATTAAAACATGCTTGATTCAGATAGTTATGAAGTGCGCTAAAAATATTAAACTAGTTAGACCTCCTGTTCTGCCAAAACTATAAAATTAGTGTAATAAACAAAATCAAGAAACATATGTGAAATTCAGAAACACGTCACAGTATAACACTTTCTTTTAAGGTTTAACAGATACTAACCAAGAGACAGTTATTGTGGTGTGCTTAATTGTGATCCCGAAATATTAGCAACCATGTTAAAGTCAACGCCTGCACTCACTGAAGCTTTTTAGAGGTGTGTACTTCACCTCTCAGTAAGTTAATGTGGATAATTTGAGGTGAGAACAACTTCTTCCGTTCATCCTCATTACAACTCAGACATTCACCACTTAGCTTTCTCATTAAAGTACTTTTAGCCCTTCCTATAGAGAATTACAATCTAGATTCAAGGTATTTTTGTTTGTGTACCCACATTTGTTTTCAGAGAAAAGAATAGTAAATAAAAAATGGGATCAGTCTTTCATGTCATTTATTTTCATATACATATTTGTATGTCATATTTAATATTTGTTTTATAGAGAAGTCATATTATTTGCTCCCAATGTTTGAAATCTCATATATGCCAGATTGATAAAGAAATTATATATATTATAATTAATATATATGTCATTGTTATATATATTATATATCATAATGATAAAGTTAATCTCTATATGTGTGTGTGTATATATGTATATGTATGTACATATATACATGAAACAAGATTCAAAAAACTTTTTTGTAAAAGTTCAGATAGTAAATTATTTTTAGCTTTGCAATCTGTACTCAACTCTGCCCACCACTGTAGTATGAATGCAGCCATAGGCAATATGAGTGGGAATGGCTGAATTCCAATGAAACTTGATTTATAAAAGCAGGCTACTGGACATTTGGCCCCTGGGTCTGCTGACCCCTCTACCAGAATCATTCTGCCGACCTTAAACTTATGAATGAACAGCTAGAAATATTCCCATGATTTTAGGGACAAGATGTAAATGCCACTATCATACTATTGTTCAGGATTTCTACAGATTTCCTAGCCAGTTGCAAGAAACAAAGAGTTATGTATTGGAAAGGAGAAGTAAAAACCATCATTGCTTCTAGATGTTTGAATGATTAACAGAATCAATTGCAAAAGTATTAGAAGAAATAAGATTATAATGGCAGAATAAAAACATTAAAAAATCAATCGCTTTCCTAAACATGAGCAATTAGAAAATGCAATGAAAAAGGGATTCCATTAGCAATCATGCCAAGGTCCAAATTGTATCTTGGAATAAAACTAGCCAAAAAAGGCCTCTAGTAAGAAGGCCTTTTGCTTCTCTGGGGTAAGACTCAAGATGGTAGTCGCCACAGATTTTCAATAAATTTAATGTACTCTCAATCAAAATCCCAAGGTAATTTTAAGGTTTTTTTGGAACTTATCAAGGATTCCAAAAAGTTCTTTTTGGTTCTTTTTACAGCACGACTTATTATTCTATAGATTTTACTTCTTACTTTTGTTTTCAATTACAACTTTTATTTCTTTAATCATACTTAGCATGTTTTTCAATATTTGGTTTCTGTCAATATAAATTTCTGAAGGTCGTATGTATCTGATTCTAGTATTTACATTTTATATTTCTAATTATTCTTAACTTTTGCTGCCTGGTTTTCTTGTATTGTGTGTGTTTAATTTTCATATTCATGAGAATATGGGGATCTCTGAGGCCTATATTGAAACTGTGCTCTTCCAGAGAAGATTTGACTTTGATTCTGCTATTTAGCCCACGTTAGGTCTTGGATGATGTGTATAGTGTAAATTCAGGTCCTAAATCCATGTAAGGCCTAATCCATTATTTTACAATCTAAAGGGAAATTCTGATTCCTTCTACCCACAGCCAAGGACTGCCCGGTAATGATTTTTCCACTCATCATGGTTCTTGCCTTTCATAAGCCTTATTTTGCACTGAAATCTCAGATTCCCTGCTTTTTCATGTATGGGCCCAAGCCTTTGAATCTTTCCCCATGTTGATGGGCATTCATCAAAACAATTGCTGTTAAGACCAAAGCTGTAGGACCCTGTCAGTACGAAGTGTCCCATGGCAGGCAAAATTTACCTCCAAGGACACAAACTCTGGTCATGTCTTGACCCCAGAAGATATCCATTACTTCAAATCCCCCTATGTTTAATATCTGTACTTATAATCATCTATATATGGTTTATCTGCATTTTAAGGTATTTTACTGCTGCCAATTTTCTGGATAATTTAATAGGCATTATTGCAATAACTAGGAATCTTTCGTATTATATACTAGGTAGAACTAGGAAACTTAAAATGTCTCCCAACACTCTGCTTGATATCAAATAGTTTAGTGGTATACTTGGATTTCATATATGTTTGGATTTACAAAATATTCTTCATTATAACATTATAAAATCATCCTGCATCATATTTCTTTTCAGGTCTGATTATTACTTGTCCATTTAGTAGTTTATTTATTGTCCGTGTGCTTCATTCTTTGCCAAAGCCCCAGTACCCAGAGTGGGGTTCAGCACAGAGGGGATTAAAAAACATTTATCATTGGCTGAATCAAGCATCTTTCTATTTCAAACACAAATAATTGCTTTCAGGGTTAATACAGATGCAATAATTAGTGCCTCAATGTAAAATAATAAACATCAATTACTTTCCTAGATATCTATATCTGAGATCAACTGTACCATTCTACTAAGAAAATAGAAATATTTAATTACAGTTTGGGGTGAAGAGGTGATAGAGGTTTGGAGCTGTCCCATTCAATAGGACAGCCCTTAGCCCATGTGGCTATTTTAATTCAAATTTAAGTTAATTAAATTAAAAATAAAAATTTTAAAGTCATTTCTTCAGTCATTCTCCCTGCACTTCCAGTACTCAGTAGCCACCTGGCACTACTGACTGTCTGTACTGGGCAACACAGAATATAGAACATTGTCTTCACCCATCATCACAGGGAATTGTACTGGACAGCTCTGGCTGGGAAAATTCTGGAGGATCAGAGGAGGTAGTAGAGGGAGAAGCTTTTCTGCAGTAGGATTAGTAAGAGTATTTGAACATCTGTTCCTTAAGTGTAAAGAAAGGGGAATGCAGAACAAGAAGAGTTACAGACAAACCCTATCTTTTCCACTTCTGCCACCAGGACCACTTGAAAAAAATATTTGGTTATTTTTAACTTAATAATGGTGGCACAATAATAATTATTGAGCAAAATTTTGTTTGGATCTTCTGCAGGGAAAGAAATTTTGGAGTTGTTTGTTTTCTCCTGCATGTAGTATAACAGTTTAAGAGCTAGCTAAATTAAAAATTTTTGGGGGGGTGACTGGGTGGCTCAGGTGGTAAAGTGTTTACTTTCGGCTCAGCTCATGATCCCAGGGTCCTGGGATCAGCCCCTTGTCAGGCTCCCTGCTCAGTGGGGAGTCTGCTTCTTCTTCACCCTCTGCCCCTCCCCCTGCCCATGCTTTCTCTCTCTTTCTCTCTCTCTTAAATAATAACTAACTAACTAACTAAATAAATAAATAAAAATTTAATTATTTTTCTTTTTCATTATGTGCTTTCCTAAACCACTCAATATGGTTTTATGTGTATACAATCTGTCTATATACTAAAGCCAGTGAAAAACTGAATGTTGAAATTCAAGAAATTATTTTAACTTATATTTTAGCAATAACATTAAAAATTTAAAGGGACAGGTCTTGATGTTGGTTGCAAGATTTAGGACTCATTTTTTTTTTTCTTGTATTCTCCCAGTTCTATTCTGATAGGTGACACTGGAACTTGATTGGCAGCCAACCCAACCCAGGGTTCTCTATCTTCAATAAGGATGTATATATGGCATTTCTTTTGAAAACAGCTTCCATATTTTGATAATTTCTCATGTCTAATTCTTGCTAATTCAAAACAAACAAAACAAAAGCACTGCCCAGCCTCACTTGCTTCTTGCTTTTAGGGACCAAATAGTTGATAGTTTATCTTCTAACAGTCAAATGAACTAGTAATATTAGGAAGCAAGCTGGACCAAGGGCAGTCTATTTTGCTGGCTTGAATTTAGCAAAGGCAGCTAGGTTCTCCAGCCAGCCAGTGGCAAGACAAATTCCTGATTCCATAACTTTCTGATCATGACAGAGACAACACAGATACTGCATCCAGCAAGAGCAGCTGTGACTTCCAGTTCTTGTAGCTTCCTCAGGATGGAAGAGGGAGTGCAGGTCTGAAAACAGTAGCTATGTAAGTGGCTTCATAATTCAGAGCTTTCTAATCATGGTGGAGATAGCAGCAAACTTGCCTAATGTCTCTTTCTTGGAATGCCTCTCATGATCCTTTGAGTTTTTTATATTCCTCAATAAATCCCTTTTTCTTAAAGTTATCTGCAGTGGGCTCTATCATCTGCAAATAAGATTCCTAACACATCAAACTATTGTAGGCTCAACAACATAAAGGCAAGAACCAATGAGATCCACCCTACTTCAAAAAAAAAAATCATCATCATTATTATTAACAAATAGATGATTTATGCTTGATGAAAGTTGCTCAGAATTTTATAAAGGCCTGGGTTCATTAATAAAAGTGAGCTACAGTTTTTTTTCAATACTCACCTCTACTTGAACGTGGGCAAGCATTCTAAAAGGATATAAGGGGGTGAGACCAGAGCCAACGTTCTGTTTTTTTTTTTTTTTCTTGGCAGTTTGCAGAACCTGGTTTTCTCATGTAATATGTTCTTGATTCCTTCTCATAGGACCGGACTCTGCCTAATGAAAGACAAATCGATGAGGAATATTCTGAGGGGCTCAACTTTATTCCCAGTTTTAACTTGCATTTTGTGTTGTTTTCATTCAAACTTTCTTAACTATAGAATTATTGTAGGTGATTTATTGGACAGCATATCCCCAGGGTCCTTAAGTCAGGTTTCCATTGCTTCTCATTTAAACAGATGTCTGGGACAAAGGGGACTTCCATGTTATGGAATGACTGCTATCCATGTTTAGCAGTCCATTTGGTTTCTCTTCCATCTTGCAGGAGTGGAAAACAGGCTGTGTAACTGAAATGCATGCATGACATAATTCTCATAAAATTATTCAGGGAAAAAATAGCAGCATACAACAATAACTTTAAAATGATACATCAGAAGCCTGTGTTTTGTTTCAGGTTTACATTTTCTATGACTAGGCTAAGTTAATTTTTATAAAGGAACAATATGACAATATAAAAGGCAATAGGATACCACGCATTCCAGAAAGAGCCCTGAGAAGTTCTCAAACTCATCTCCAAAGTAATTATATGGGAAAGAGCTAAGAAGTTGTCTGTGTTGTCCAGAACAATCAGTCTTTTGTGTTTTCATAAATGTCTCATTTCTCAAAGCCACAGGGGGAACAAAAAAAGACTTTAGCATGAGAGCAATCACGGTACCAAAATAGAACAAAAATGACCTGGCTCTAGATAAGAGGGGAGAAAAATTAGCCTGATAAACAGTACCAGTCTCATCCAGACCATTCTGATTTTCCCCCTCCTATTTTCTGGTCATGATAATACAAAAAAAAGAAAAAAAAGATTTGATTTGTTTTGAATCAGAGACTGTGGGGCTCAGATGTCTTTGTCTAGGAAGATTTTAATTTTTGCTCAGAGTAAGATATAAAAAAAAATCTTAATTGCATTCTAGAATTTCCCATTAATTTAGGCTCCTAGTAAGGTACATTTCAAACTTCTTAGTCAATGTGAGATTTTTTAAAAAAAATTTTATTCCATATGAGCATATTCAGTATGAATAATAAGAAATTAAACCGGATTCCCCAGTCATCTTTACTTCCTCTGTTTCTCCTTCTTAAAAATTTTAATACAGTATCATTGTATTATGCAAATGGTCTTGTTTCCCTAAGCCCCTAACTCAGAGATCAGCAATTTTTTCTCTAAAGGACCGACGGTAAATATTTGAGGCTTTGTGTATTATACGGTTTCTGCCCTAGCTACTCAACTCTGCTGTATGCCAGTGGCCATAGGCGATATATAAAACAACAGGTGTTGGTTGTGTTCCAATAAAACTTTCTTTACAAACATAAACACTGCACCAGATGTGGCCTATAGGCTGTAGTTTTTCTAGTCCTGTCTTAAAAACAGGAATGCTATGTTACCAGCCGTAAAGTTTGAAAAACTCTTTGAAGAGAGATATAACAAATTTCCTTATGTCAGACAAATGACATTTAATAAAGAATATCAGAAAGAGTGCTAGCTTTGGGTCAGGGATAGAAAAGCAAGTAGTGGTTTCAATGTATGCAAAACAAAACATCCAGAAAAGCAAAAGCTAGTAACATATGAGTCCAAGATCAATAGGATCTGTGGTCTGAAGCAAAATAGAGGGTTAAATATCCAGACCACACATACATCACAGACATGACAATGTGTAGAAATTAAAGGAGGAGATTTCAACAGCCCCCAAATGAGATTATACAGAAGAAAAGTTCTTGGCCCTGAGGAAAACAGTTGCTTTAGCTGGACACTCTTATACGAAACAGGGGCCAGTAGATAAGAAGGACTGGGAGGGAATCTGCCAGGGTTAAGAAAGTCTATTTGGGGGCAGTGAGCAAGATAGTAGAGATACAGATAATTTCTTTTTTTTTTTTTTTAAGATTTTATTTATTTATTTGACAGAGGGAGATACAGCGAGAGAGGGAACACAAGCAGGGGGAGTGGGAGAGAGAGAAGCAGGCTCCCCGCTGAGCAGGGAGCCCAATGTGGGGCTCAATCCCAGGACCCTGGGATCATGACCTGAGCCGAAGGCAGACGCTTAATGACTGAGCCACCCAGGCGCCCACAGATACAGATAATTTCTGACATTTATGAAGTTCCTTGGTGAATTAGGGAGGACAATGCGGTATTACAGAAGTTCTGTCTCACTGTGTTTGGCGATAAACCTGGCATGAAACCAACTCTCCCCTGTGTGTCCTCGTTGTGCCTCTGTTTCCTTCTAGATTATCTCATGACCGTATTTTAATCCCAAACCTGAAGAGTGGCCCAAACAAATGGATGACATTTATCTTGCTCTTCTGCTTTCCTCCTAGCACCCATCTGATGGGCACATTTGTCTTCTGATAGAATGACTGCTGCTCATGTGGATGAGATAAGCTGACAAAGGTGAGTACTGAAAAGTGTTTGAATGAATTATACTTAGCACTTAGCTTAAGAGGTCTTCCTCCAAATGCTTTGGCATCCTTTCTTCTTTGAAAGAAAATTCTTTAGTGTGGTAGAAATTATACAAATGCCAGTGATTTGGTGTGCATTCTGTGATCAGAATTATATCCTCATGTTGGATAATTTCTTCTAGAACCTGATGCATTCACTAATTACTGGCTATTGTCTTGGCAATGTGTGTAAATTTGATTTCATATCAAGGAGGATACATATGGGTTAAAGCAGTATGCTTGAGCACAAAGATAAAACTTTTGATGCTTATATTATTAATTGTAGTTATCCAAAACAGCCAAGATCCCACAAGAAGAATAAATAATTTCCCTATGAGAGTTCTCAAAAAGAACTTGTAAAGTGCTATATTCAGTGAGATGCCAATTCCATTCTGCCTGTTTTGCATTCATTCATTTCCTTTCTGTCTAGTCTCCTCAACAGCTTTATTTCCATGGGCCTAACCAGGGATCTCCAAAGGGAGAGTCATGCACTGCTGAGAGTCTGACAGATTATTCAGTTGGGCACAGGAAGGATATCCTAGAATTTGTGTCAACATTTATTCCTTACGTAAAAATAAGGAAGAAATAAAACTTACTAATTTAAAAATATTTATATATTTACATTCTTTAATATACAAGACAATTGTGCATATAAATGCATGTAATATAATCTATAATGTAATATACATGTATATTCAGTTATGACATATGATATGTGGAATGACATTGGTACCCTTACTCAGATTCTCAGTTAGATGTTCCTGGATCACATAGAATACCCAAGACATCTGAGGGAATAGTGTGATTCCATAATGTACAATGGGTAAGACTATAGAAATTGAGTAAAAGTCTCAGCATGTTTCAACATATATTATTTGTTATGAATGATTTCAATTTAAAAATCCATGCCAGTTCCAAAATACATGGGTACTAACATTTGTTGTAAGCCACTCAAAAAATTTCAGAGAAGAAATAAGAACATATCAGAGAAGAGAAATTCTCAATGGTTAGCTGTTTCTTTAAAAAATATGATGCTTTGTGGAATATTTTTATGCATGACTACTGGTGGTGAAGCTGACTTGACTAGTACTAAAAATAATAATTTAATACTTGACTAGTATTAAAAATAGAATTCCAACAATTGAATGGGACTCTGGATGGATTTCGTTGCTTCCATCTCTTTTCTATTCCACTCTGTCCTTCACTGCTCCCAGAGTGAGCTAACTTCTTGAAGCTCACCTCCGGTCACTCTACCCTCCTCTTCATGTACAAGCACTGCCCACCCAGGGTATACACAGTCTTCAGAAAAGTAGAAGATGAACCACTCCATGACCCTATTTATTTTTTCTGGTTTTATCTTCCGCTCTATACTAAACACATTATACATTATTGCCACATTAGACTACACAAGTATTTCTGAATAGGTGTATCTAGAAAATCGTGACCTTCTATATTCCTCTTCTGTATCTCAAATGTTCTGCATTTTTCAAGTTAATCTCAAATGGTGCTATCTTCATAAATCCTTCTCTATTTTCTTCACTAAGATTTTATATCTTCTTTTATATTCCCATTTTGTGCAGTTGTCTTATCTTTTATTTTTTTGAGAAAAGCAATTTTGTCTTATTTGCCTTTATATCATACTAGCACTCTTTGTTAAATTGGATTGGTTCCTCTTCCTCCAAACTCAATTGAAGGCCCATCTCCCACCAACATTCACTAACTATGCAATCTTTCTCTGAGCCCCATCACTGAATATATACAGCATTTTAACAAGAAAGAAGTCAATTTTTAAAAAGATTTATTAAAAAAAAGAAAAAAAAAAGATTTAATTAATTAATTTATTTCAGAGAGAGAGAAAGAGCTCACACAAGCAGGTGTAGGAGCAGAGAGAGAGGGACAAGCAGACTGTGTGTGAATGTGGAGCCCAAGGTGGGACTTGATCTCACCACCCTGAGATCACAACCTGAGTCAAAATCAAGAGTTGGACACTCAACCAACTGAGCCACCTAGGTGCCACAGGAAAAAAAAATCATTTTTAAGTGTTACAGCCATGTTTTATGCTTAATTGGGTTGTTCACTCTATGATGACCAACAACATTTATTATTTTTTATTAAAACTTCATAACTCTTAAGCAGAGGTCATTAAGTATATGGCTTAGTTAAGGCATGCAGACTAAACACATACAGTTACCATGTAAGGCTATAGTTTTGTTTCATAACTCATTTAGACAAAATAAAACCTTCTGTGTCAGGCTGTACTTTTCAAAGGTGACCATGACAATATCTCCCATTCTACACGACACTCTTTCCATCAAGAGGTATAGTCTTGTCTCTTCGTCTTAGATTTGAGTGGGCTACTGATTTGCTTATAACCAATAAGATGCTGTGGAAATGATACTGAGTTACTTCTGTCTGTTGGTCAGAGAAAAAAACATATAACTTCTTGCTTTGCTTACTGGAACATTCACACTTGGAGCCCTGAACCACTGTGTTAAGAAATCTGACTACCTTGAGGTCACTATGCTGTGAGGAAGCCAAGCTGTATGGAGAAGCTATGTGTAGGCACTCCAGGTTAAAATCTTAATTTTTGCATTTTCTTATCCTAGGTTCCAGTTATGTGAGTGAACATGCATTCAGATGATTCTATGCTCCTGATGTTGAGTCAACCAAGCTTTCAATTCTTCCCATTTCAGGCCCCAGATATTATAGAGCAGAGACAAATCATTTCTGCTTTGTTCTTTCGAAATTACTGACTCAAGGAAACTGTGAGCATAGAAAAAGGATTGTTGTTAAGTTTGGAATACTTTGTTATGCAGCAATATTACCTGGACACCTTCTTTCTGATTTGGGGGAAAATATTTTTATGCAAACAAATGTGTTGAGAAATATAATCTTTGATTACCTTTTTAGACATATAAATAACCATACATGGGCTCACAACTTTCCAGATCTCAAACTCTGAAGACCTTATCACCATCTTGGCCTTCTAATACAATCTCCTAATTTTCTACAGCAATAATTTATAAGGAAAAACAAATGGGACCACAGAAGAAATTCTGATTAATCAACAAAGTAAAAACCTTTTAATATCTCTCTACAATCATAAGTGATGATTCCTTTATATTCTGAAAACTGTATTTTGGGAGGTCAAATAACTTTAATTACATGGACATATTTTCCTAGATTTCAAAGTTAAGTAAGCCCCCTCTAAAATTTAGCAAGCTTGTCCTCTGTTCATTGACACCAAGATTTTAAGTAGACTTTTTCTTAGTAAGCTCTACCAAATAAAAGTGGACTATAATATCTGGCTTATCCGAAGCCTAGTGACCCTTAGAACAGCTATCGTAGTAGGTAGGGGCAGAGGCAGAGAGAGGTGCTAGAATCAGGGTCTCATTTGCCATTCCCTCTTCCACCCAGTGAGAAGCTGAGCCCTGAGCAAGACAAGAAAGTGATGTGTAGATGCTGTATGCACTAGAAGCACATAAATCTGTACTATTCTATTTGTAATTTACAGAGACCATGATCCTTCTTGGTGACTTCTGACCTTAGCTTTGACTCTTGTCAGTGAACACACACACACACACACACACACTGAACATTTTCCAACCTAATTGTTTATCCACACTGTGGAAGAGCCTGGGCTGTTCATGTTCTGGAAATAATTCCTGTCACAACAAAGAACAAATAAAAAATGTTTCACATATAGCAGAAGCCACCATTGCTTTAATATTTATCAATGGTTTCCATTCAGTCTAGTCTAGTCACTTGCTAAGTTTCTGACCCTTTGGTTTGCTTTCCTCATTGGCAGTTGTGTATTCTGCTGCCCTGAGTTCTTGCCTTGCTAGCTTGAATGTCAATTTCTTTGGAAATTCTGAGCATGCTAAAATTTAATCTATCTGAAAAGACTGTGGCTTTGCTGGCTCATGGGCCAAATAAGACATTCAACCTTAGCCAAATCCTTAGAAAATGTGTAGTGTTTCTCTGTGAAAGCTACCTTAACTAGTTAGGTAAGTAATACAAGATATGTATTTCACACATGATTTATATTGGATGATAAACCAGAAAAGCTGACTTTTGAAACCAAGTTTTCCCATGAATATTTATTGGCATTTGTTTATGTGCCAAGCATATCATCCTAGTTTACCTAAAATAATTTTGAGCTTAAGCTATTTATTCCAATTGGGCCATAAATGGATTTACTTTGTAGGGATTTTAAATTACCTTTACCCTTAGACTTCAAAGGACTTGACACATTTTCCAAGAAAATCTTAACTCTGTTTTGGATACTCACTCATAACACCTCAAAACTTAGGTGGGATGACTACATAATTTTCTTGAAAAATGTAACATCTTTGCTGATCCTGTCAGTTCCTTCCTGCCAACAGCTTCATGTGGGCACTTGTGTCAGTGAATACTGTTTCCTCAAGTGTATGGGATCTGGAATTAAAACATCCTCTCTTTGGTATCTCGTGTTACCACATCATTACTAAACATGGCTATACCCTAGTGAGTATGACCATTTTCAAAAACTAACTACAGTTCTTGTTTTTTAAGTGGGAGTAGGCCTGTGACAAATTTACTTGAGCATTTTCTAAGACCTTGACAAACCACTTGTACTGGAAGCTGGATGCTATGTTAGCACTTTTCGGAGTCCCCACTTTGTTATAGGGCACCTCTCTCTGATCCAAATCTAAGTAATTTCTCAGGGAACTCATACTGTGTTTCAGAACAAATCTTCTAGATGTTGACATCTACCAGTTCAGACAAGATTGGCACTCAACTTGCCACCTTGTTGTTATGGATTGAATTATGTACCATGCCCACAAATTCTCATATTGAAGTCCTTATTTGGAAATTGAGTAGTTGCAGATGTAATTAGTTAAGATGAAGTCATTGGGGAGGCCCTAATCTGGTAAGACCGGTGTCCCTCCAAAAGGTGAAATTTGGACATGAAGACACAGATACGGGGAGGATGCCATGTGCAGATGAAGGCAGACATCAGCTGATACTTCTGCAAGCAAGTAATGCCAAAGATGGCCAGAAAACCAGCAGAAACTAGAGGAGAGGCAAGGGACAGAGTCTTCCTCACAGACCTCAGAAAAGAACCGACATGGCCAACACCTTGATTTCAGATTTCCAGTGTCTAGAACTATGAGAAAATACATTTCTGTTGCTCAGTTTGTGGTACTTTGTTACGACAGACCTAGAAAACTAATAGATGAGATTTAGGGTTAACACTTCTGCAAGGTAAATTCCATAACCTGAACCCAAATACTCCACACTCCTATTTGGGTCCTGGAATATTTAGGCCACAAAAGCAACACCTCATCTGCAGTCTCTTTTTCTAACTCTGTTATACACTGTAACACACATGGGTTTACTTCTCTTTCTGACTAGCAGGTGGTCTCAAGGTAATTTACAATATTACATATACATCATTGTCAGAAAAGTATGCTCATGGATTCATATGAGATTTGTAACTATCATCATTCAATGGTTGTATGGTACATCTTTTCTTAAAAAAAAGATTTTATTTATTTATTTGTCAGAGAGAGAGTAAGCACAAGCAGGGGGAGCGGCAGGCAGAGAGAGAAGCAGGCTCTCCACCGAGCAAGGAGCCCGATGCGGGACTCGATCCCAGGACCCTGGGATCATGACCTGAGTTGAAGGCATATGCTCAACTGACTGAGCCACCCAGGTGTCCCTGTATGGTATATCTTTAGCATCCAAATGAAACGAAATAAAAAATTGACATTGCAGAGCGATTCAGTAATGGGAAAAATCAGCTGAAACATTTGTAAGGTGTAAATAAAGAAAAAATAATAGGTATGATTTATTCTTAAAATTAATTATGAAGACCAAAGTTGACATGAGTTCCTGAGTATGGAAACAGGTGACATTTTAGAATTGACTTCATAACAGGAATCATTTGATCTATACATTGTCCTGCCTTTTTAATGCCATTCTCTACAACTTAGATCTGATATTTGAAGTGGCTGGAACAAATAGACTGTAATGATCATGTCAGGAAGGAAGGAACTTGGCTTTGCTGTTATTTTTTGAGTGCATATCGGTCTGACTTATTCTTAAGAAGCTGTGTTATAGTATTACATGCAGCAGGCCAAGTTTTATATAGAGATTTATTTAAATTTGTAGAAAATCTATCCAAGATCTCAAGGAGAATATGCTATTATTTTTTACTAAAGGGTCATTTCATTGGCATGTTTCTGTGGAATAAAACTGATGTAAATTGAATTGCATTAAATTTGCCTCACCCAAAACAAATAAGCAACCCAATCTATCAGTGTTTCTTATCTGTTTCATCTGTTCTGGGAAAGAAAATTCCATCTCTGAGTATTGACTTGATTCCTCTACTGAAACGCCAAAACTATACCTACACTATCCCCAGGACAGACATTTATAAATGATCATCACATTTTCCTCAGTAAGTCTGGTTGTGGGCTCAGAGTTCTTAACACAGTGAACCATGGAGCTTCTATAAAATGCTGAATTGATTTATGACTTGAAACATGTTTGTCACCCTTGCTTATTGGTACCATTAACTGGTATTTCACAGAGGTAACTGTATACTTGAGAATAACTGAAGTCAATGTTTAAAATATTGTACATGCAGGGGCGCCTGGGTGGCTCAGTTGTTAAGCGTCTGCCTTCGGCTCAGGTCATGATCCCAGGGTCCTGGGATCGAGCCCCGCATCGGGCTGCCTGCTCGGTGGGAAGCCTGCTTCTTCCTCTCCCACTCCCCCTGCTTGTGTTCCCTCTCTTGCTGTGTCTCTCTGTCAAATAAATAAATAAAGCTTTAAAAAAAATAAAATAAAATATTGTACATGCAGATTTATAAAACAATTATTTTGGATTTGACATGTATATGTATGCAAGTTTTGTAGACCAGATAAATATACATATTTGCAAATACATATATTACGATTATAAATGAAAATTATACATGCTATCAGTTTTCAGATTTTATGTAATATATGGATTAAATTTTTTTTTATGGTCATAGTTTCAACCTAATCTCATTTGAAATTTCTCTTCCTGTCATTTTTGGTCTAGATGAGCCACTGATCCTTTTCTTTTCCCAGTGCAGCCCAAGCAATGTTCTGATTCATGAGATGTTACTTGACACTGATCACGTTTTTGGTTAGTCCCTATATTTGGGTTGAAGTTCTAATTGCAGTTTATTCTAGACCTTTGTCTACAGTTTCTCAAACTTAAGAATTCTATATACAGAGCATCATTTACTATTGTATTAGTTATCTATTTGGAGTAGAAATGTATACCAAAACCTGTCATCTTAATACACATTTATTAGTTCATACAGCTTCTGGGGGTCAGGAATCTGGGAGTGGCTTAGCCAGGTGGTTCTGCTCAAAGTCTACGATGAAGGTGCAGTCAGGCTATGGTCTCTCCATAGGGATGCTCACAACATGACAGCTTGCTTATCCCAGAATGAGTGAGCTCTGTTTAACAAACCCTCCAGGTGATTCTGATGCATGCTAAGCTTTGACAACCACTGACCTAAATGACTTTTTTGGAAGATACACACTCATTAAAATCCTGACTTAGCTTTCTATTAAGGAGAATCACTCTTCCCTGGTATTACCCTACTTTTGGAAATGTTTATATCCTTTAGTCTTATATATGGGCAGGAATAAATGAAACTCTCCCCTACCCTCAGTCTTGTTTTATCTCTTGGGTATTGCACAAATCCATGAGAACGCAGGATTTTAGGAGGTGTAACCTACCCTCACAAATGTCCCGTGCGCCCTTTGTTCCAAAATGCCTTCTCTAAGCAACAGTAAGAGGGTGTTTGTTGTTGTTGGGGTTTTTTTTGACATCCAAACCTACCCAGGCTGATTACAAAAATACTTCTCCTTCCCCAAATACAAAACCTCTTAACTCTTGTTTTACTTCCGTTGCTTCATTATGCATAGCTCACTTCTGCAGAGAATTTGGAGCTTAGAAGCCTTTAAACTTTCTGTTTAATGCCTTCCTTAACATGTTCTCTGCAGCAGTTCAAACTTGACTGTAGGGAGGTTACACTGCAGTTAAAGTGCTTCAACAAACAGTGTGGACGTGGACTCACCCAGCTATTAGCAGACAACGGGGATAGAGTATTTCAGGATGCAATTTTGTTCGCCAATAAATGGAGGCAAATCCTCAAATAAGAATTTTCTGTTTCAACTTCCATTATTCTATGATTAAGTTTTGAGACTGCTACTTCAGGAACAAAAAGCTTTTAAAATTTAACCCACTCTCAGTGCAATATTCCTCTTAATGATAAATGGGCATGTTTCAAGCTGGGAGGTTAAAAGGTGAGAAAAGGCTAAACTAAAACCATCCTCACAGTATAGTGCACTGTTTCAACTTGGGGGGATGAAAGATTTTACATTTGCTTTGAAGCAGAGAAATATCCAAGTGCTCACTAGAACTGATTATAGATGTATCTACAAAAGTAGGAATAAATGGCTGAGGACAAGCTACTATTACGCTGAGAAAATGTCATTTTTTCTTCTCTGAAAAACACATTTGTGCTGTGTAAGATATCATTTATATTGTTGTCCATAGAAGAAAATTCAAAAATATATACAAAAATTGAAAGTTTTAATCATTACAATTTTTCATAGAAAATTAAAAAAAAAAAAAAGGACAAGAATCAACCAAAACCACCAACTTCCTATTTTCCACAAGCTTATGCTTTTGAGCATGTGTAACTTGAAACATACCTCTCAAAGAACTCTCCCCTATTTTGACCAAACACACCATACCCATAAGAAAAGAAATTATTACATAATTTGTTGATCTGATTCTTGTGTCCACAAAAGAGCTTAAAAATATAAAGATGGCTTACTTTTTAGGTGAAGAAAACAACAGGCAAGAATAAGGACATGAGCGATCATCTGAATATATTCAGGTGTCACGACGTCGACCTTCACAGATGAACTTTCATTCAAAGGTTGCTCACATGAGGATTATTTTTTCCATTTCTTCTAAAGAACTTTCCACAATTAGCCTAGCTTCACTTGCATATGACTGAAATTATTAGAGTGAGTAGAGCATAGAGTCAGTACTGTCTTTAAAAATGCTACTACTTTTTTAAATGAAGTATGAATTATTTAGAGATTTTAAACAAACTAACATTAAGTAAATAGGACTGCCCAACATACCTAGAATCCTACTGCATAAATAAATAAAATGACTTTGTTTCTTTTTGGTTTGCCTGTAAATTTATTCCCATCTATCTCTAGTTCTGACCTTAGTTAAAAAAAAATCCTTTCCCGCAGATCTCTCTTTCCTGGTTCATTGGGTTGACCACTATTTCCAGGGCATCTCGACCTCCTGCCATAATCCACTCCCAAATGTACGCATTTAAAATCAGCCATTTTTCCTGGCCTACGACATCTTTGAAGACTAAAAATAAGAGAAGGGAGGACAAGGAAACTTAAATTGCTCTGCCCGTCAATTTCCAATCACGATGCAATCCCCACGGTACTGTCACAGAGGCAAACCCTCCGTATTCTGTCAGAAACCCCACCTGGTGTCCAAATTGGATTGCTGCTTCAATACTCCCACTGCCATGTTCCACCCCGCGGTATCGATGGCTGTCTGAATTAGACCTGCGCTTGCTGTGCCTTTTTAATATGGTGTCATAGCCTGTCCCCAGAGCCTGGTGAGTCCTCCCAAATCTCCCCTTAACCTTCCCTCTTCAGGCAAGCTCTGTTTGCCATAATCAGAACAGCTCTCCACTCTTCTAGAATAAATCAGTCTTAATTTCTTTTTTGTTGTCATGTGGGTAGATACTGAGTTTAATATAATTGTGTTAAATCCTTCACATGCAGTTTAATGTCTCTGGTTAATTTTTTTTCCTTTTCTTTTCCTTTTTCCTCTTTCCCTTCCTTTTTTCTTCCTTTTCCCCTCCCTTCTCCTTTCTTTTTCTTTTCTTTTTTTACAAGCAAGGCTAACAGGGCAGGTAGTGGCAGAATAATGAAAGAACCAGAGTTCTTTCATTTAGGGTTTAAAATATTTCTTACTCTATAAAGAGCCGTAAGAGAAAGAAAGACACGGTTTACGTAGCTGGGGCCTTTGACTCTTACTTTCATTTATTTCTATGCTATTTATCTGACCAGATTTCTCATCTAAATTGGAAAAAAAAATGCAATTGGAACACTTTATAATATTGCAGGCTCTGCTAATGATCAAACTCCTGCTAAAAGAAATATCTATGTTTATATAAAATACATGCGTGTGTATATGTATGCATATTTTCATATATATAAGACGAGATATAGATATATTTGTTTTCCTTTTCACCCTGTGATGTATGCTATGATACCACGATATGCTGATGAGATCCCTCCCTACAACTGTGGGCCTCAATCCCCCAGCAGCTGCAAGTTCGGTCTGGAGCTAGCCCTCAGCTACCTTTTGGAATTGTTTGGCTGAGGAAAGTTGCCTAGGGACGGGCCATAACCAATGATTAGTTAATGCGGGGGCACGGACCTTGCCTCCTCAACCCTCAGAAGGAAATCCGAAAGACAACTGGGGCTTTGGGGTTGCTTGCTGTAGGGTAAGCCCGGAGAGTCGTCTTGTCTTTCTGTAATGCAAATAACTGACTTAAGCTTTGCTGAGGCAACCACTACTTCAAAGAAATCTATCTCCAATAAGCACCTTGCTAGCCAGAAGACATTATAAAGAGACAGGCCACCACCCTTCCCCCACCCCCACTCCAACCCCCAGCCTCCTTTCTTGTAGAGATCTTGATTGTTTTTTATAACTGACAGTTCGGGCCCCTTGTTTTTTGTCTTCGCATGCTTTAAATTCCTGTGCTTATGTCGTAAATTCACAAAGAAAGAAACCCTAACCCCCAACTTAGACCCCAATAAAGGCAGAACACTAGGCCTGCAGGCCCTCTCTGTCTTTCTCTCTACTCACAACTTTGTTGTGTGACCCCAGGTGTGCTGTGTAATTTCCAGGTCCTGTAAGTAATAAACCTTTTTTTCCCCCTGAAGTTTCCTGCTGGTTATTGCTGAGGGAGTCTCACAATCATAAGAACCACAAAGGCGGGCCCTTCTACAACATTGCTTGTGGACAGGCTGAGACTACACAAAAACAGTTGCTTATGGTTTGGCCTATCCTCTCTCCTTGAGCAGTCCTGATCTTCCCAGGTGATCAATCCAGGAGCACCCCTAATAAACCTCTTGCATGCTCAGCTTTACCTCAGAGTCTGCTCCCCAAGGAACCCATGCTGTTACACACTTCATTTTCTTATAGTTTAAAATACTTAAATAGTAACGTTATTAAACCTTGCAAACTGGGGCCTCCATTTCTTATTTCAGGAAGAGCTCAGCTAGGATAATAGAAGCATTACAACTCCATTTATGTGAAAATCAATTAGGACACATAGGTATTAAAGACTAAAAAAGGAAAAAAAAAAAAAAACAACTCATGTGGTCTGCTCCAAATATAATGTATAAGGCAACATTAGCCATGTCACTGCAATCCAGCTTGGGACATAGGGAATTACCAGACTGGGTAGCTGCCAACAACAGACTGGGTAGTTATTCAAAAAGAGAACAGATGTCCATACAGGACCTGAATCTCTTGGTGTCACATGTCCCTGTTCAGTTCAGCTACTCTGGGAATAAAAATATCTTTGGGCCTGAATTTTTATGCAACACTTTTGTTCTAAGGAGATTCAACTGTCCATTCATTCCTATAATAATAAGGCAAATAAAAATAAAATAGTAACATTTACTGAAAAGTTACTAAGTGTCAATCAGAATTATCTTAATTATTGGACTAGAAGAGCAATTGTCTAAGCTTTTCTGAGTGTCTCTACTTATCTCCAGATTACATATTGGCAAGCTGAGGCACAGAGACACCAAGCAACTGGCTGAGTCACCCAGCCAAGAAGTGACAGACCCCAGAGCCAGATTTATTCGACTGCAGAGCCTCTACTTCTGTTCTGCTTATCAACAGGGTGAAGCACCACTGTGTAAAGATGCCGATCAAAATCCTTTCACAGACAAAAAGGGGATCAGCTCTCCTGTCTCCCATCAAAAACCTGCTTGTTTGTTTTCCAATAATTTAAAAATGTTAAGAAAAAAGGAGGCAGGCTCTCCATTGGGAATCAGGTGGTCTTTCATATATGTTTGTCATCAGATTCCCACCTCTATGCATCATTTCATGCCTCCACGTCCTCCGCATCAGTCCAAATCTCCTATTCCCTTTAATTCTGTTTCAAGCATCACTTGTTCCAAGAAGTTATTCTGGATTGTTCCACTCTACAATGATTGACAATTTAAACTCACTGCCATCTGTCAATCTGAAATTGAGATTCATTTTGCACATTATATTCTAGAGGCTTTTATGTTATCTCCTTTAATTATCACAAAATAATTTGAAGGATGGGTATTATTGTTATTTCCGTGTCCAAATGAGGGAATGGAGACACAACAGATTTGGTCATTCACAAGTAACAGGTGCGACCTGGTTCTAAATACACAGTCTGACTCAAGTGCTCTTGTTTGGCTGCAATTTCCCATTGTTTGTCCCCCCGATTAACTACCTTCTTTTAATTATATCTGTGCATTTTCTTACTTAAATTATAACTTAAATTATGAGTTGAACTAAGACTCATGTATGCAGATTTTGTCTTTCAAATACTAGCTTAAGCTCCCTTAATGAGATCAGTGAAGTCTTAGGTCTAAGTCTTCTCCTGTTCACTCACTGGCCCTCATAAGCTTCACTAGTAGGAAAACAGCTAGCAGAACCAATCAATGTTAGGCTGGCTAGAACTTGCTTCTTGGGCTTCTTGGAGACTTTTGAAAATTGCCCTGTGGATGGAAATGTGATTCTTAGCATGTTTACAAGTCAACGGTGTATATCCTTATTATTTTTTATTAAAAATATTTGCCTTTGTCTCTTCTTAAATCATATTATCCTGTTCATCACTGGGTAGAGGGGAAAATGGGCAGTAGCCCAACACCTCTCATGTCCACCTTTCTCTAATATTGTGGCATTTCAAGGAGGTTATCCTCCTGATAACACTCTAAGCAAACCTGTTGTCCTCATTTGATAGTGAGTTCAAACTCAATAATAAATGATTCATGGAATTCAATTAATTAAAATGAGACCACTGAAGGGGAGAGGGGCTATATTTAACTTATAAAACAAAGCTTCTTTGGTGAATTTCAAACCTCAATGAGTCAGATGGGAAATATATTTTGAAAAAAGTCAAATGACTTCATTTTTTGTCTATGCTTAACTTTAGATATGATCAAAGTGATGTAAAAGATAAAAAGTATGTTTGTCTTTGCTTTCTGTTTTCTCTGCCATTTAGTGATAGATATTGTCCTCAAGTCCTGAAAGATTTGCCTCACATGTCACAGGAAATTGAGATTCTATTTCTGATTATCAACACTCAACTGACTATTTGCAACACAGACCCAAATAGCATATTACGGAACACACTCTGTTTCCCTGAAGCATCATTGATACTTACAGCTCAGAAAATAATCAAACTGTATTTAATTATTCACTAAGATGTCAGTTAGCAGAAAATCAAGATGTCTAGTTTTTATTAGGTTTATTTGGCTCTTTGCTGCCCTGTGAGGGCTTAAGCTTTCTTTAGAAAACAAATTGACATAGCCAGAAGTTATGAGAAAAACACAATCTTTTGTTTTTGGAAAGTTAGATAGCCATAAATCCTAATCAGAACATGTTCAATTTCAGAGCAAACTGCATAGGAGCTCCTCATGAGAGCATAGCTCTCTGCCTTCCTGGTTTTGTTCTGTTTTTCTATTCAAATAAGGACATACTTTAACAGGTGGAGTCTCCAGTACTTTTTCCCTTTAAAGGGAAAAAGAAACCAGTGTTAGTTCAATAAAATTGGCCCAGGAACGATGAGGACCCCACTGGGTACATGCAATCCTATGTATCAGCCACCTTGCAAAAGATAAAGCCCATATAACAAAGCTACTTTTTTTCAATTAAAAAATATTAAATTCTTTTTTATTCTCTTTCTCCAGTGTGTTGTATCTGTATTCTTAAACGCTTAAGTCTTTGCCTTTAAAAGCTAACAAACTGCTTCTTTCTGAGTGATGCCAAATCTAATGCTACAAAAAGAAGAGACTCACTGGCAGGTATTGCTAAGCTAAAAATGAATTTGTTTTGGCTGAACTGGGAAGATGGTGATATGGGAAACAAAGGCCAAAGAAATGTAGCTTGCATTAAAATCTCCTTACAGCTTGCAGCCCACTGACAGATACTGAAACGTGCAGAGTGTGACCTTCCTCAAGGAACTCGTGGCTGCCATTAGTGCCTTCATGTTTAAAAGTAACCTTGTCTTGGCAGCAGCTGGCCCCTCATGGTCCTGAAAGCCTTGCTTCCAGATTCCTTGGAGACTTGTGCCATCCCCAAGCCCCACTAATTAAAAAGTATACAATCAGTCACTGCTCACAATCCCAGTAAAGCTCTTTCTGCCCACAGGTCCTGTCTCTTGAGCAGGGAGGGGGTTAAGGTATAGGCAGTAGAGATAGGAGGCCCCTCACTCTCCTGACGAGGCTCTGAAACTGTTTCTGGCAAGTGGAGACACTGAGACGGAGCGAAACAAGAGATAAGGGAACAAACCAAGACAGCACAAGAATCTCAAGGCCACAAGCTTCCCAGTCAGTTCTCAATAAAAGATGCCACAAAAAGCCCTCAGCGGCAACCCGCTCGGGCCCCCTCTCACTCTAGAGAGCTTTTTTCTTTCCTTTCTGCTCTCACTTTCACTTAATAAACTATCACTTCTCTTCACCCTCGTGTCCACGAGATGCATTCTTTGACTCTGTGAGACAAGAACCCTGCAGTCCTGCAACAATGGGAAGTCACAGTTAAACTTCCTAAGCCTCTGAGGTACTGTTTCTCAAACCTGAAGGTACATAAGCATCACCTAGATGGCTTGCTTAAGACAGATTGCTGGGCCTACCCACAGAGTTTCCAGTGGTTGGGATGGGGCCTGAGAACCTACATTCCTCACAGATTCACTCATGACACTCATGTGATTGTACTAGGGACCCCACTTTGAGAACCACTGCTTATGAACACCTTACTTGCAGACAGGCATATATTTTGCTTGTCTCATCCAGTACAATTTTCCAAAAAGATGATTTCCAACATATATCACTTGGAAGATTTTATATAGTTATTTTCTCAGGCTACTCTAAAAAATAAAATTGGAAACTCTGGCAGCACGGGGTCCACACTCACACATGACAAGAATCTTCTGGAATTAAGGAATAGCAACTCCCTTTTGGTAAGATGTATCCTTTCCAGCTACTTTGGTCTACTTGTCTTAATTTTTAGTGTTCTAAGTCTCCCACATTCTGATATGCAGACAATATTCATCCTCATTTATTTCTAAATACTTCAAAATTTCCTTTTTGATTTCTAACTTTTAAATTTAATTTACTTTTTAACTTATGGGTTATTTAAGAGTGTGATCTTTCTAAGTAAATCTACCTATGAAACTATATAACATATATATATAAAATTACCTTTTAATTATTGGTTCTAATTATTTACATTGTGTTCAGAAAATATATTCTACACAATACAGTTTAATGAAGAATATATTATTATACAATTAATTTGAAAAATTTGAGATTTATCATGTGGAATTTATGAGATCAGTTTTTATAAATGCTTTACAGATGTCCATCAAGAGAATGATTATATATTTGTTTTATGGGTTCAATATATATCTCTTGGATCACACTTGTTTTTTATTTTTTAAAGCTTTTAGAGACAATAATTTTTCTCTGCTTGTGTTAATGTCTCCCACTATGAGTGTGACATGGCAATTTATCCTTAAATATCTTTTAATTTTGCCCTATTCAATTGCTCCCACACCAGGAACAAATAGTCTTTCAATTTATACCACCATTAATTTGTTTTGCCTATTTTTGAATATTTTAAAAATGTAAGTATACAGTATGTACTTTTTTGTGTGTCTGTCTTCTTTTACTGAAAATGTTTTTGACAGTCATCCATAACATTACATGTATTAGTAGTCTATTTTGTTTTACTTGATGTGTAGTATTCCATGGCATAAATATACCACAATTATTTATCATCCTCTTGTGGACAGACATTTGGGGTTTCCAGTGTTAGGCTATCAAAATAATATTCTTACTTCTATTGGTCAGTGCTTAGTTTCTTTTATCTGCCTAGTATATACTCTGAGGAGCACTTAAATGTTGACTTTGCTAATGTTTTTGCTATTGCTAAATTTACAGACTTAAAAATTTTTAGTGAAAATTTTTCTTTACAACCTGTCAGTCACTCAAAAATGTATTGAGAATGTAGCACATATGTGACACTAGAAATCTAAAACCAATTAGTTATTTAACATCCCAAATATATAGAATTTATAGTATGAGTGGAGTACCGTAAATCGATAATTAAAATTCAAGGCAAACTCAAGAAAGCCCAAAAATAGGAGGAGAGAAATCACAACTGGTGTTCAATAGATAGTAAGATTCATCTAAGTGGGGTGAATAAAATAGATAAATAAAATAAAATAAAATAAAACTTCAATTAGAATTGAAAATTATAGTCCAGGGATTTGGTGTTGAAGATGAGTTATGATGCAGGTTATCAGATATTGGAGGGCATAGAAATACTTAATTCAGAAGAATTAACATAAATAAAGGCATCCATACCAAGATATTTTTATATCATAAGCTATTCTATGTATAAAAATCTTGTACTTTTTATGTTAAATCACTATATAAAATACAAGGGCTGTAAAACTTTTATTATTATTTTGAAAAATCTGTGCATGAAATTGGGAGATCAATTCCTATAATAGTTTGCTTGAAATGGAAATGGTATGAAAGACATTACTGGGGAATAAAACTGTACTATAAATTTTCTCCAGACACAGAAAAACTTAAATTTCTCATTTGTCATTATGACTTGGATTTTTGAAAAAAAAAGAAGTATTTTAGTGCTTAAATTATTTTCCCCTAAAAACAGAGATAGTAATTCACTGTGTCCTGGTATCTTTGGTTGATCAAGAACTCACTATAGCCTTGTAGGAAAATATCAATTAATATTAGAAGAACAAATGCTGTGATTGCAATTTTAGTCCAAAGATTCAACCGAGCAAACCTAGCATGGCAAGTTGATACATGCTGCCATTAACTGGCATTACTTGACAAGAATCTAGCAAGGAAAGAAGACCTGTTTACTAGATACAAAAAATTAAGTTATAGTTCTTTTTTTTTCTAAGATTTTATTTATTTCACAAAGAGAGAGACAGCGGGAGAGGGAACACAAGCAGGGGGAGTGGGAGAGGGAGAAGCAGACTCCCCGCTGAGCAGGGAGCCCGATGCGGGGCTCGATCCCAGGACCCTGGGATCACGACCCAAGCGGAAGGCTGAGCCACCCAGGTGCCCCTAAGTTATAGTTCTGATTGTGGTGATGAACTGTTTTAGTCAGATAGGGATACACGAAGGGCAGCCAAGTGACCAGTGTAATCATGCTGGCTGCTTTTGTAGACATCGTAATACATTTTTATCCTGGAGGAATTATGGAGTTGTAATTATTGCTACCTTGTTTTGCAATTATTTAATCTATTCAAGCTAGCCTCCCTTCAAAATCTAGTATTTAACACAACTGCAATGCAAATGGTTGAAAATCCTGGCTGAACTGTCTGTGATGGTATGGGGAAGCATTCTTTCTTTCTTCCTTTTTTTTTTTTTTTTAAAGACATCATTGTTTCAGAGCAGTGTGAGGTTTACAACAAAACTGAGGGGAAGCTACAAAGATTTCCCACATACTTTCTGCCTCCACACATGCCTAGCTTCTCCTATTCTCAACATCACTCACCAGAGTGGTGAACTTTTTACCTGACAAATTATAATCACCCAAAGTCCATAGTTTATATTACAGTTCACCCTTGGTGTTGTCCATTCTATGGTTTTAGACGAAAGTATAGTGAAATGTATCCATCATTATAATATCATACAAAGTACTTTTACTGCCCTAAAAATCCTCTGTGCTGTGTCTATTTTTTTTAAGATTTTATTTATTTGAGAGAGAGAGAGAGAGAGCACAAGCAGGGGGTTGGCGTAGAGAGAGAGGGAGAAGCAGACTCCCCGCTGAGCAGGGAGCCCTACGTGGGATCATGGGATCACGGGACCCTGGGATCACGGGACCCCGGGATCACGACCTGAGCCAAAGGCAGACGCTTAACCAACTGAGCCACCCAGGCACCCCTGTGCTCTATTAATCTCTCCTCCCCCTTCATCCCCTCACATACATACATACTCTCTTCCTCTATTCTGTCCCATTGATCTATTTGTTTATTCTTTCACCAATATCACACTGTTTTCTTTTGATTAGTATGGCTTTATAGTAAGTCTTGGAGTTAGGTAGCTTTCATCTCCAACTTTGTTCTTCAATATTGTGTTGGTTATTCTGGGTCTTTTGCCTTTCCATATAAATTTTAGAATCAGTTTGTCAATATCAATAAAATAAGTTGCTAGGATTTTGATTGGGGTTGCTTTGAATCAATAGATCAATTTGGAAAGAACTGACATCTTGACAATATTGAGTCTTCCTATATAGGAACATGGAATATTTATTTATTTAATTCTTTGATTTCATTCATTAGAGTTTTATAGTTTTTCTCATATAGATCTTGTACATATTTTGTTAGATATGAATGAAATACCTAACTCATTTTTTGGAATGCTAGTGTAAATAATATTGTGTGTTTGATTTCAAATTCTATTTGTTCATTGTTGGCATATAGGAAAAGAATTGACTTATATATATATTAACCTTACATCCTGTAACCTTGCTAATATCACTTCTTAGTTTCAGGGGTTTTTGTTGTTGTTGTTGATTCTTTTGGATTTTCTACATAGACAATCATGTCATCTGGAAAAATTAGTTCTTACTATACCCATGGACTCTAATATTTTGCTTTGATAAACAGTAATGGGATCCAGATATTTAAATGTGCAACATTGCATTTAAAGCTAGAAGTGAGAAGATTTTAGAAGTTTAGTGTCAAGTTTACCATTCTCATTATCTATAATAAGCCACTCCAAGATTTAGTGGCTTAAATAAAAGTTTATTATTACGTATTAGAGTTCTGTGGATTGACTAGGCTGTGCTGTGCAGTTTTCACTTGGGAGTCTCTCATGCAGTTGCAGTCAGGTGGTAACTAGTTTTCCGAAGGCTCAACTAGATTGGAAATCCAAGAGGGCTCATTTGCTTGGCTGGCAATTGATGTTGTTGTCATAAGGGAGTCTGATGGAATTTCCACCAGAATGACTTCATGTGGCCTGTCCATATGGCTTGGAGTTCTTAAAGCAAGTGGTATGATTGGGAGGCAGGATTCCAAAAACGAGCACACCAAGAGGGAGATCACAGAAACTTTCAAGTCAACTAAGGGCTTTCATTATTTTCCTGGGGCTACTATAATAAAGTATCACACACTTAGTGGCTTAAAGAAACTGAAATTTATGTCTCCCATTTCTGAGACCAGAAGTATAAAACCATGGTTTTGACAAGGCCATGCTCTATCTGAAGGTGCTGTTCTGTGACTATCCCAGCTTTTGGTAGCCTCAGACATTCTTTGGCCTATAGATGTAGATACATCACTCTAGTCCTTTGTCTTCACATCATCTTTCCTCTGTGTGTTATCTATCTCTGTGTCTTCATTTCCTCTTTTTTATAAGCACCCAATCCAATTTTATATTGGGTTAGGACTCACCCTAATGACCTCATTTTAACTTGAATACATCTGTAAAGACTCTTTATTCAAATAAGGTCATATTCTGAGGTTTCGGGGAATAGGTCTTGAGCATATCATTTTTGGGGGATACAACGCAACCTCTAACAGAGCTAATACCTCAACTGACACAGTATAATACCTGCTGTGTTCTATTGGTCCAAGGATTCTCAAAGCTTACCAATTTCAAGGGGATGGAACATAGACTCCACTTTTTGAGGATAGATGGTAAATCATATTACAAAGAGTTTAAAGGATGAAGAATATTGTTGTGGCCCTTTTTGAAATATGCATCTTGCCACACTCCACCCTCCGCCCACAGTGATTTCCTTTTTTTCCATATGCAAAACTTACCCACTCCAATGAGCCTGTTATAACATCATCTCAATCAGCTCCCAGTATGGATAAGGCTCCTCAGCTATAGTCTCCTGGGTTACTTTTGATTTGAAAACTTCTGAACTAAGGAGAGAAGTTATCAGCCCCTCACACACTGACATCCAGTGTAGAGGCAGGGATAGGTAACCACAGTGGACATATTGGTTCAAAAGTAAGGAATATGATATAAATAGTAGTTACTAGTCCACAGCCATACTGAAAACCATCTGGGTGCATGTTTCCAGTTCCTGTAAGAACTTCTCTATGGTTGTGATTTTCTTATGGTTCTCATTCTGCAATTTAAGTTTTTGACATCACCATCTGAGTCATGTACCCTTTTTGATTAAAAAAAAAAGTGGCCTAACTAAAAAAAGGGGGATGCTTGAGTGGTTCATTTTGTTAAGTGTCTGAATCTTGATGTCAGCTCAGGTCTTGATCTCAGGGTTGTGATTTCAAGCCCCTGGCGTGGAGCCTACTTAAAAAAAAAGTGGCCTGCATTTCCAGCCAACTTCCTGTCTATAGGTTTATAGGTACTAAAAAGGCAGGATAAACAAACAAACAAACAAACAAAAAACCCCTAAACCCACAAGCAGTCTGAAATTAAAGCTTCAGAACAAAGGTGACAGATATTGTGGGTTGGCTTACTCAACATCCCCTTCCCACTTCCTTCTTGCTTGCTTTTTTCTAACACAGAATCTGGAAAGCCAAGGCTTTCCTCTCAGACTCCCTTGCAGCTAGGGCTGTCCTTCTGACACAGTTCTCATCAATGCTCTGTAAACAGAAGTCTGCTACTGCCAGTCTTCCTTCCACTAAATCTCCTTTTTCCTCTTTGTAATACTGATATGAGAGTGGGATGTTAGCAGTCATCTTGTATCCATAAAGAGAAAGTTAAGAGAATTTTAGGTATCTTGGCCATACTATCCTTAAGCTGCTGGATGGAACTGAAAAAAACTGAAGATTTCTGTTGCCTGGGTCCTTTGAGAAACCATGTGTACGTACGTCAGAATCATCCCAATGGAGGGCAAGGTATCTATAGTACCTCCAGACTTACACAAAGGAAAAAAGAAACTCTTCTTTTTTAAAAGATTTATTTATTTATTTTAGAGAGAGAGAGAGAGAGAGTGTGAGCGTGAGCATGCAAGTGGGGGGAAGGGCAGTGGGAGAGGGAGAGAGAATCCTCAGGCAGACTCCCTGCTGAGTGCAGAGCCCAATGCAGAGCTTGTTCCCATGACCCTGATATCATGACCTGAGCTGAAACCAAGAATCAGATGTTCACTGACTAAGCCACCCAGGTGCCCCCCACACAAAAGAAACTCTTACATTGGGATTTCTCTCACATGCAGCTAAAGGCAATCCTAACTAATACAAGTAGCAAAGCTCTAATGAACCCATTCCTGAAAAAAATGTATTTGTTCACAGTTTATATTTCAAGGACCAAGACAGGCACTAATTATTCAACTGTGAACTACATAAACATGGTCAAGGATCTCCAGGAACTCACAGTCTTAGAGCTCCCTTAGGTGAAAGGGGTGTCTCTAAAAAGGATCCAGGCTCCAATAATCTTTTTCTCCACTATTTCTAACACCTGACTTTTAACTTCATGGCAAAAAGATGGTATCTGTTTTTGTGTCTATAGGCCTGGGACGCATATCCTAGGCTGTAAGAAGGGAACTGTGAAGAGTAACACAACACTGGTATTTTATTCAGGAAAATCTATTTTTCTCCTTGAACATGGGACTTAGCCCTCCATCTCATTGTTTAGCAATGTGTTCATGACTGCCAACATTCAAACGAGGACCCAGTGTAAGGGAGGCGGTCAAACGAGGGCTTTTATTTGCGTATCATACATCCACAAGAAAATTATAATACTTTAATATTATTCTTGGGGTGCCTGGGTGGCTCAGTTGGTTAAGCTGCTGCCTTCGGCTCAGGTCATGATCCCAGAGTCCTGGGATCGAGCCCCTCATCGGGCTCCCTGCTCCTTGGGGAGCCTGCTTCTCCTTCTCCCTCTGCTGCTCCCCCTGCTTGTGTGCTCTCTCTCTCTGTCAAATAAATAAAATCTTAAAAAAATTAATATTATTCTTAATATTATCCTATTCAGAGGGAATGGCTACTGTGCGGGGCACTAGTAGTGAAGGCTGATGCATCTCATTGTGTAGATGAGAGGTGGTTAAGATCTACAGTAATCAAGAGCTCATTATTTCAGGCAAGGTTAGCGATTATAAAGTTCACTTTTTGTTTTTTAATTGCAGACATCATTATTTTCAGGCAGCTAACCTGAGAAGCTGCATGCTAAGTAAAATACTCACATTTTTGAAAATACAAAGTCAATAGGAAAGAACAATAACAGCCACAATGTCTTTGAGTTATATTTATATCATTGTTAGTAGGTTTTGAGTGGCAACATGCTATTTTACCTCATCATAAGAACCATTGTGGATTTAAGAGCACAGAACAGAGTTAAAAGAATGTTAAGCTTCTAAGACTAAGCCAAATACCCCATCATGTTGTTATTTCAAATACCATTTTCCCCACTACTTTATGCCTAGGGCCCTCAGCTCTATTTCTGTAAGCCCTTTAAAACATTTCTTCTCTAGTAGTTTCATTTAAGAGTTTATATATTTTTAAGGGATTTTATTTTTAAGTAATCTCTAAACCCAACACAGGGCTCAAACTTACAACCCTGAGATCAAGAGTCGCATGCTCTACTGACTGAGCCAGCCAGGTGCCCCAAAGATTTCTATTTTCCAAATCAAAATATATACATTTCACATTTCCTTTTGATGTTTCTCAAGGACCTGTGTTTTTCTTCAATATCACACTTGAAACTGTTGTGTGGGAGACTAAGTATATCATGCTGTTCATTTATATAACGTCTTTAAAACATTAGAAATGGAGAAGACCCCTAGTTATAAGTGGCAAACATTCATTTTAAAGATAAGTGATTAAAGGTAAAAAGAAACAAAATATTGTTACTTCTACCGTACCCAGATTATTTTCTCTTGTACATCACTGTCTGGGATTGCTCTCTATGGGAAAACACGACAGCATGGTAAAAGCAGTTCCTAGAGAGAAGACAGCAGCCCACAGAGAAGAGAAGAGAAAGTGAACAGAGAGAGGTACTCTCCAGTCATTAACATGTAAACTATAATTCGTTTACTCATGAACCAATTTTCTGTATTGATATTCAGATGAATTTTCTAAAACGCTCTCATGATTCTATATTCAATGGAATAGTTCTAATGAAATGCTGAAGTCTGTGATATGATGTCATCTGAGTCACTCTGGTTTTTCCTTCCCTCAATGGCTGTGGGAAAAAATTAACTGAACTTCTGCTACTGCAAGAAGGTGTCAAAAGAATAAAGAAAAAACACGATCCTAGTTGTGGGACTTTATAAAAGCAACAAGAAGGTTCTGTTCTTGCAGAAGGCAGAGTGAATGAAATTTGTAAGAAGCAAAGATATGACATAAGATAAATTGTAGGAATGAGTTTTATCCTGAGGCACTGAAAACTACTAAAGAATTCTATGTAGAGTCCAACATGGTCAGATGTGTGTTTTAGAAACCTCTCTACCCATTGTAGATATTGATTAATTTTTCATGGTGATAGGAGAATACAAGTTTAAGGGATAAATTCTAGTGGAATATAAATAAAAGATAAAATTTCAAAAGTATTAGAGGAGAAAAAAAGAAAAAATAGCAAAGGGCAATAAAGGAGAAAAATGGACAAGCAAAAATAGTGAATAGAAAAATAAATAATAGAAATAAGAGTAAATACAAAATTGATCAAAGTAAAGTGTAAAGGTTCAATTTCCCAGCTGGGAGGAAAAAAAATTATAAATAAAAAACAAACCCTTTCCACAGTTCTATACCTATCACTTCCCTGTATAACTCAATAAATGACATCATCATTCACCAGTTTCTTAGCAAAAATTTATAAATTATATTTGATTACCCTTATTTCATTTTGTCTCACATCTGATCACTCAGCAGGTTTTGTGGAGTCCATCTACAATTCTGTCCCCAAACCATCCTTTTCATTGTCTCTACAGCAGCAAACCTGGTCTGAGCAACCACATTATTTAGCCTGGACCAAAGCAATACACTACTGGCTGGTCTTCCTTTTCCCTATCCTGTGCTCAGCTCATTCCCTTCCTCTGAGAAGAATGATATTAAAAAAATAAATCTGATGATATCACACCCTTCTTTCAAATCAAATGATAGGTAACTATTTAATTAACATATAATCCAAACTCCATTTTATGACTTCTATTTTCAGCTATGATTAGTAAAAAGGCCAGATTTTCCTTTCTCCCTTTCACAACTAAAACAGTAGATAAAATATATGAAACAATGTGTTTGAGGCATTGGAAAAACAGTGACAGATCATTAATTCATAAAGGAAGGGAAACAAAAATTGTGAGCCTTACAAATGCCCCAGGTTCATGCCTCGAGGGAATTGCTAGGCCAAAGCACAGGGAGGGAACCAAACTGAAGTCTGTGGTCTCCCTCAGCTGTAGAAACAGATTTCAGAGTTCAGGAGGCCAAAGTAGCCAGAACTCTAAAGACACAGTATTGAAGAAGAAAGAGCTGCACACAGAATTCCAGAGCTCTAGAAGAAAACTCTTCTCAAGTTTTCATCTGAGTTCTAATCAGTACGTATATGTGAGAAATTACCGGGTGGGGAAAGAACCACCAGAAAGAATCAGATGGGACAATCTCTAGAGTTCACAGAAGGCTGGCTCATGTTGACAGCCAGGGTGAAAAGCCTCAAAATTCACATCAAGTAGAGTACCCTGAAAGCTATTCCCTCAGTTGTGGGGCCCTCGACTAGAAGCTGAACCGGCCCCACCTAACAAAGTGAAAGGCTTTGGGGGTGCTTGGGTGGCTCAGTTGTTAAGCATCTGCCTTCGTCTCAGGTCATGATCCCAGGGTCCTGGGATCAAGCCCTGCTCCCTGCTCGGCAGGAAGCCTGCTTCTCCCTCTCCCACTCCCCCTGCTTGTATTCCCTCTCTTGCTATTTCTCTCTCTCTGTCAAATAAATAAATAAAATCTTAAAAAAAAAGCAGGCTTTGGCAGGATCAAATGGATTCTAAGTAATTTTACCACATTTCAGAATCAAACTCAAAACTATTTAAAGAAATGCAACAACAACAAAAAATTTCAGCACCCAACAATGTAAAATTCACAAGTTCCGGCATTGTTGCATTGAACTGTCTCCTCCAAAAGATACACTGAAGTCCTAACCTCAATATCTGTTAATGTAACCTTATTTGGAAATAGAGTCTTAGACATAATCAAGTTAAAATGAGGTCATTAAAGTGGGCCCTCATGCAATGACTGATATCCTTATAAGATGAGGGGAATTTGGGCACAGAGACATATGGAGGGAAGATGGCCATGTGAAGACAGAGGCAGAGATTGGAATTATGCTACCACAAGGCAAAAAACACCTGGGGCTACCAGAAGCTGGAAGAGACAAGGAAAGATACTTCCCCAGAGCTTTGGAGGGGAAGTATCTTCAGACTTCTAGCCTATAGAGCTATAGGGAACTGTCCAGAACTGTATAGAATTGACATTGTTTTAAGTAATCAGTTTGTGGAACTTGTTTTTGGCTACTCCAGAAAACAAATCCAAGTACTGTCAAAAATTACCTAGCATACAAAGAAGTAAAAAAATATGCGTAATAAGAGTAAAGTTAGTCAATAGAACTTAACACCCAAAATGACTCAGATGACAAAATTGGTAGACATAATAAAACATCTCTTGTAAATATTCTTCATATTGTTCAAGAAATTACAGTAAAATACGTGCATAGTGTGAGATATGGAAAATATAAAAAGGACTACATCACACTTCTAGAAAGGTAAGTTAACCATGTCTAAATGAAAAATTCATTCTATGGGATTAACAATGGATTGCACAGGGCAGAAAAAAAGATCCTTGAATACATAGTGATTGAAACCATTCAAAATGAGATAGAAAGGAAAGAATTAAAAAAAATAAACAGAGTTATCAGTCATTTGCAGAATAAAATTAAGTACTTGTGTAAGTAATGAGGGTCACACAAAAGGCAAAAAGGACACAAAATAATTTTGAAAAAATAATGGCCAAGAATTTTTCAAATTTGATGCAAACTATAATCCTACTGATACAAAAAACTCAATGAACTCAAAGTAGATGACATGAAGAAAATTGCATCAAGGTATGTTTCAATAATATTGCTGAAAATTAGTGATATAGATACAATTTTTAAAGCAGCTGGAAAAAAACACATATTCCACACTGAAGAACAAGGACAAGAATGACTACAGGTGTCTTGCTGAGGGCGACGTAAGCCAGAAGTATGTGCAGTAACATGTTTAATCTTGACAGAAACGATCAACAGCAACAACACTCTGTCAACCTAGAATTCTATACCCACTGAAAATGTTTTTCAAATTCCATTTTATGACCTATAAGGCTTTAAATTTCAGACATCATTTCTCTCCACTCTGCCCTAACTTATTATACTGTCATGAAGATGGCCCACTTCCAGTCTTCCCAACATTGCTAAATTCATTCGCAACTGAGAAACACTGCATTTATTGTCCCTTTGCCTAGAATGTTCTTTCTCCAGGCTTTGCAACCTGGATTCTAGCAATATTCAGGTCTCAGCTCTGGCCTCATTTGATCACCCCAGCTATAGAGGCTGGTGTGATGAACACAAATCAAAATTGATTGACGAGTGTGTTTATGGAACTTTATAAAAGGAATGTACAAACATTTTTTCCTAATGTGCAAGGAAGGGTTTAAAAATTTAATCACTCTCAAAAAAATCCAAGAATTGTAAATTACTCAAGGAAAAAAATAATATAATAAAACTTACTTTGTTGGTAAGTAGGCTGATAGGATTTGCTGATGGCTGTAAGAGAACAAGAAAAGTCAAGAATGATGCCAGGTTTTGTGACTTGCATGACTAGAAGAATGGAATTGTCATGGAGATAGGGAAAAGAATGGGAGAAGTACTTAGGAGGAGGAAATCAAGAGTATATTTTGACATATAAAATATGAGGTATCTGTTAGATTTCCTGATGGAGATGCCAAAAAGGCAGTCAGATAGAGAAATCTGATGTTAAGGACAAACTTGTGGCTAGAGATATGAATTTGTAAGTTGCCAACATATAAATGGTATTTAAAGCTATGTGACTAAATTTTATGACCTCGAGAATAAATATAAGCAAAGATATGTCCAAAGACTAAACTCTTGTGTATTCCAACAATTAATAGTTATGCAGGTAAGGAGAGACCACAAAAGAGACTGAACAAAAGAGACATGTAACTCCCCAAAAGAACAAAGAGATACTAATGTCCTGATCTTCAAGTGAAGATAAGGTTTCAAGGAGAAAGTGACAAAAATGTATCAGGTAATACTGAGAATTTGAATAAGACAAGAACAGGTATTGACAATTGATCTCATCATGTTGGTAACGTTTACAAAGGAGGTTTTAAGAAGCAGTAAGTGCACACTCCTAATTGGAATGGATTTGAGACAATGGGCAGAAAGGAAGTATAGACCGTAGCACTGTATATTCTAGAACAGAAAAGCATATACAATATATAAAATCTAAGTATCTAAAACATATGCCAACAAATAAATACAAATAAACATTCATGGGGCACCTGGGTGGCTCAGTCGGTTAAGCGTCCAACTCTTTATATCAGCTCAGGTCATGATCTCAGGGTTGTGAGATCGCGCCCGGTGTTGGGCTTGCACTGGGCATGGATCTTGCTTAAGATTCTCTCTCTCCTTCTCCCTCTGCCCCTCCCTGCTGCGTGTGTGCGCATGCGCGCTCTCTCTCTCTCTCTCTCTCTCTCTCTCTCTCTCTTTCCCTCTCTCAAAACAACAAAACAAAACAAAAAAACGAAACAAAAAAAAGTAAACATCATAAATATCTTCAGGGTAAAAAGAGAAAACAAAAAAGATAATAAAACAATCCAGACTATTTAGAATAACCAGTATACAACACATATATGTGGAAAATGGTACTTATATATAATTTAAGCATATGCTAGAAAATTAAATAGTACAAATTGTAAGTCAGAAACGTGTTCAGCAGGAAGCTAAAGAAAACATAACCTACACTGGCTTAAATAAGTAAGGTAATTATAGATCTGAGCCAATACATTGTTAGGATTAAGCTACCCTGGCCTTTGTGACAGTCCAGCAATTTCATCAATACATGTAAGCTTTTACTCTTTATCTTCCTTGCCATCCTTACCATTTGGTTTCTTTTCTCAAGATCCACTGCTGTGGTATTTCCAATTATCAGGTCTGTGTTTATGGTGGGAGGAAAAAAGGAGGATGATGAGAAAAGTGCTTAAAACCCATGGCACACCTGGCCAGAATTATCTCTGGGTGCAAGGCAATTGAAATTGAGTATTTTGTCTTTATAACTACAACAGAGGAAGGCAAGGGAAAAGACAGTGGTGAATAGCTTGCGGGTAACTAATCTGGAGTTTGCTCACTCAAAATAAGCAAAGCAAGCATTTGACTCAAGGAGATAATAGATATAAATAAAGTAAGAAAGGTATAATAAAAAAGAAATAAAAGAATAATAAACAAAAAAGTATTCAACATAAAATTAAGAAAGGTTCTTTAAAATACATTATTAAAAAAGAAAACAGCATAGCCTTGCTCAATTAAAACAGAAGAATAAATAATAAGCATTTTAATTGTGAAAATATAAAATTAAACACAAAAGCATCTGAAACATATCAGAGAATTCAATGTACAATTTCAAATCCTTGTGATTTTATGAAGTTGAGAGGAGATGTATAATTTTTCAAGAAAATTTAAATGATGAAAATGGTCAGGAGGAAAGATGAATAACCTAAATAGGTCATTAATTATGGGGAGAGGAATATAAAAGATGGCCAGATATTTACCTCTCACCTAACATTAGGCTCAGATGGTTTTATTTGATCATTTTCATAAAATCTTCAAGAAAATGAGAATTTCTAGGGAATTTAAGTTTTCTCAGAGCATAGGAAACCATGAAAAACTTCCAAATGACAGGTCTATTGCCTAATTCCAAAACAAAATTGGACAAAAATAATACCACATCATTTATAAAGACAGAGGAAAATATTATTATTAAATATTTGAAAACTCATTATATGGGCATATTTATAAATAACATACTCCAACCAAGTAAGGATTGTTTTAGAAATATGAAGTTGGCTCAGATTTGGGTAATGTATTAATGCCACTTATTTTATTAATATGTTAAAAAAAATCGGAGAATAGTGACAATTATATTTTAGAGGTAAGAAAATGGACATACACAGTGCTTAAGAAATGTGTTCAAGGGCGCCTGGGTGGCTCAGTCGTTAAGCGTCTGCCTTCGGCTCAGGTCATGATCCCAGGGTCCTGGGATCGAGTCCCACATCGGGCTCCCTGCTCGGCAGGAAGCCTGCTTGTCCCTCTCCCACTCCCCCTGCTTGTGTTCCTGCTCTCGCTATTCTCTCTCTGTCAAATAAATAAATAAAATCTTTAAAAAAAAAAAAAAAAGAAATGTGTTCAAAACAGAAGAAAGTATACATGGCTCAGCCGAGGTTTAATCGTAAGTCTTTCTGACTTTAAAGAAACTTCTTTTGTATTAGATGAAATAATTTTGTTGTTGCCTGGATCTCAGGTAATCCTGAGTGAATCCCAAGTTGTCCTAATAAAATTAATGGTTGAAATCATTTAGGTTATAACCGAAAACCTGGATAAGAGTTTCTCTCTCTTATCAAGAAGCTAAAACCTTTCTCAGAAATCCCCCGGCAAGCATCTCCTTATGTCTCATTGACCATAACTGGCTCATGTGACCCCTGTGGTTACCAGAAAGGCCACAAGGCTTTTGAAGACCCTCTTGTGGGAGACTACCAGAGGACGAGAACTTGGAGGTTGTTATTAGGAAGCCGAACAATGCTACCACAGAGGCATTATTATTTGATGGCTGTCCAATGATAACTTCAAACTGTTTCTCCCACCTCCCTGGTGCAATCAGGAAAGCAGAGTACAAGGTGAGGGAGAGAGAGGAAGCTCCGTTTTGTAGGCATTGAGTCTCACTTCCAGTCATTTCTCTATTCTGAATTATTTCCATGACAGATCCGTCTCCATAATACAGTCATGGATGCTCATGGGAACTGCTAGTTTGGCAAATGTTTAAAAATAATTCACTTCACAATGCAATAGTTCATCAGGGAGCCAAAAACAGTTTTATTGGCTTAGATACATAAAATAGTTTATGGTTGGAGGACACTGGAGGGCAAATCACTAGTAGTGGTGATTAGTCTCTCGTGATGTGCCTCACACATCAGAAAATAAAATGTGAATATGGGAACAGCTAAAGAGATATATGAATGTTCTAAAGCCATTGTAAGCAACTTTTCTTTGCTCTGCTCTAGAATGTCACACACTTAAAAAAAAATATTTTATGGGTATGTGACATGAATGGAATATGTTATGCTATAGGACCCCAGCCATGCTCCTTGAAAAGCTCATTTTTGACCAGATCAGTTTGGAAGATGCTTTTGGTCAAGGCTGTGTGATCTACTATCTTACATCTAAATGGTCTTCAGATCAGGAGGGTCAAAGGAGCCTTTCTTGTCATTGGTGCACGAGCCAGGTTTCAGTTTGCTGAGACTTCACTGAAAATCGATTTGATTCAGGTCTGATTCTGTCTTCATCTCATAATTATTAAACAATGAGAAACTGGGAACCTCCTTTTCTATAATTATTAGATCTTCAAATGTTAATTTTCAATTAGTCAAGCAAGGTTGATTGAGGGAGCTCCTACTGAATGTGCATTACCGAGGAGAATGTCTCGTTTTTCTCTAAGGGAGCAAGGGTGGCAGAGGCGTTAGGGCCTGCTGGACAGAAAGCAGCCTCAGTGGGGGTGGTCAGAAGCTTCCCACCGAAGGGGCAAACATGCTCAATTTTCCTTCCTGGAATAACTTAACACAAAATCATTCTGTCAGCGTGACTCAGAGTGGGCTGCTCATGTGGCAATAACTGCGAGAGGGAACGTGCAGAGAAGCTGAGACCTTGGCCATCTTTTTGGCACTATTTCATTTCACTCTTTTGTCATCCCTGGGCCTCACACTCCGCTCATGTTCCTTGGGCGCCTCTCATTTTCACTGTGACCTAGTGGGTGTGTTGTGCTCTGATACAGGTTTTACTAACCGTACCTTCAGCTCTAGGGAGGTGGTGTCTGTGTTATGGTCATAAAGGACATTAATCAGGAGGATTGATTTCTCCAGTTAAAACTTCTCTCTTCGGCATCATCATCTTTTTTTCCTCTGCCTGATTAATTTCTACCAGCATACCAAAATTCTCTATAATCTCCTATTTTTAAAACATAAACAATCCCTTGGCTCATCACTCCTGACCCACACGCGCCATCTGGCATGTCATCTGTGCCCTCCTTCATCACCCCGATCAAGGCTCTGTTATCCATCACTGCAAGTGTTGTATTGGCCTCTGTACCCTCTCAGCTCTCAACTCCACATTCTTGTAATCCGTTTCCTAGTCAACATTCACAGTTACCCTTTCACAAATCAGATCGTATCATAAAAAATTAAATGCCTTTCCCTTTACCCTAGAAAGAAATCCAACTCCTTTCATGGTAAACAAGACCTTTTATGCTTTGGCCCTTGCCTTATTCTCCAATGTTATCTCAAACTGTGTTGCCCCCACCACACCTCCCCGCAGTGACATGCCCCTCACTTACTATATTTTAACTGCACTCATTATTCTCTCGTTCCTTGAATATTTCGAGGTATTTTCCACCTTAATTTGTTGTTCTCCCTGCTTGAATTGCTTCTTTCCCTGCTCCTGAAATGACTTATCTCTCCTCATCCATCCATTGAATCTCAGTTCAGTCATTATCTCCACAAAGTAAGTTTACTTTCTCCTAACCTATTAGAATTGTAACCCACAAACTCCCTCCTTGATTGCAACTACTCTCATGGAACAAATGTGAAATTATTTTGCTTACTTATTTCTTAGTTTACACTGGCTGTTATTGCAGTCACAAAATACACACACACACACACACACACACACACACACACACACACACACACCAAATAAGAGCTCTGTGGTACAGACATCTGGTCTGTTTGTTTACCTCTGTACCCCTTCAAACAAGAAAAATGTCTGGCACTTATGAAATACATAATTTATATTTTTTGAGTGAATCTTCCTTGAAATGTGGAATTGGATAAAAGGAAAAAAGGTTATTATTAACTTGGGTTAATAATAAACACTAAAAGGGGTGCCTGGGTGGCTCAGTTGGTTAAATGCCTGACTCTTGATTTTGGCTCAGGTCATGATCTCAGGGATGTGAGATCCAGCTCCGCGCTCAGCAGGGAGTCTGCTCAAGATTCTCTTTTCCTCTCCCTTTGACCCTACCCCTGCTCTCTCTCTGAAATAAATAAATAAATCTTTTAAAAATTAATGAACACTAATATATACTGAGTTTTAATTATGGGTTACGCTACGTCCTCAACATCTTACATGTAATAATGCAGTTGATCTTCAGAACAACCTTATAGCGTGGTGCGTCTATCATTCATCTCTATTTTGAAGAAGTTAAAGCAAAGAGAGAAGAGGTCCATCACCAAACGACACAGAATTAACAAGGGATGTGGCTGAAATTCCAATCCTGGAAGTCATAAACTGTTTCCTGAATCTTAAATTACATTTAAATGCTCCCTTTTTGGTGGCTCCAGAGTGACTGTCTCAAAGAGAAGATGCAAGGACTTCTGGTTTGGAATTTGGGGACCCTGAACATCACTTAATGGTTCAACATGTATCATTACTGGCATTAGTAGGTCAGTGGTACATTGTCCAATGAGTAAGTGGCAATATATGAAGGTAAAACCTAACAGATAAAGAAATTAGCAGTTATTAACAATAGTAAAAATAATAAATAATTTTGGTCTATTTAAATGTTGCCAACTAATTGTGGCAGTAGGTCAGAAGAAAGGGTGCTTAATGGTTACTATATGCTTTAGCAGCTACTTAGGCAGAGATCCAATTTGGATACAGAGAAGGGAAGAAAGAAAGAAAACTTTTTCTTACACTTAGTGCAACCCATTCCATTTCATTTATAATTTATTCTACTTCTCTCAAGCTTAACCCATTTCATCTCATCCTACCTTATTTCATCCATTCTGTTTAGTTTTATTTTTTCAATCACTAGTGACACTTTTAAGTATAAGCTTTTTCATTTAAGGGAAAAGGGTAAACAAAAATGTAGTGCCCGTCTTCAAGGAGGTTAAAATCTAACAGGGGGATGATTTACATCTAAAAATGAGAGAGCTCTGTATTCCAAACATAGCTCTGTCAGATAGTCAATTTTTTTGAGCCACAATTTTTCCCTCTAGTATATTAAAATTTATATACTTTTATATCTTTAGTATTAGATAAATGTATTAATAGATACAAAGAACCTGACATAGTCACTGGCACATAGGATTTTAATTTTCTTCCTCTTTAAAAATTTTTACAGGGGTACCTGGGTAGCTCAGTCAGTTGAGCATCTGACTCTTGATTTCCACGTAGGTTATGATCTCAGGGTTGTGAGATGGAGCCCTGCATTGGGCTCCATGCTCAGCAGGAATCAGTTTGAGATTCTCTCTCCCTCTGCCTCTTTCTCCCCCCTCCCCCCTCCACCGTGCTCTCTCTCTAAAATAAATAAATAAATCTTAAAAAAATAAAAAAAACTTTTACAATAATACAGCAAATAATAAATCATATAGGATAGCAATAATAATTTTCAGAATTTATGTCAGAAACTCAGTTTTTCTTTTCAAAAATGCTAATTTGTTAAATATAATTTTATTCCATTTTAGGCTTTTCACCAAGTTAAACAGATTAGGGCAATCTTATTTTTAGAAAATCCATACTGATATTTGAAAAAGCTGCCAGCCATAAATGTGCCACAGAGTAGAACAGATTCATGGAACACAAGGCCCTAATGGAGGAGAGACTTTTAGGGGTTCTCTGGTTAATTGCTGACACAAACTTAGTAAGAACTCTGAAGTTAAGAGAGTGGAAATGAATTGCCAAAAATCAGTGCTATCAGTCCAGGTACTTCATCCTCTTTGTTTCTTGCCTATTGTTGCGTATCCCCTAAAATTCTAATAAAGCACATTTATTGGTTAGTAAAAACATTGTTTTACATTGATGAAATCCTACATACCAATAAAGAATTCAGGAATTGCCTCTCAAAATCTTTTCTAAAACAGAGTGAATTTCTCACAACCTTTCACCTTCCTTACCTTCATATTTCTTTCTTTTCTTCATTCACTTGATAAATATCTGTCAAGCATCTAATTCATTGTCCCAAGACCCTAGTTCTTGTTTTTTTTACACAGAAAGCTTAATTGGATCAATACCAATACCTTTGCACAATGGATGTGCAATTGATTCCTTTATAAATGAACTTAACACACATATAGGGACACACACAATCACATACACACTCCTTCTTAAAATAATTTCTGAAGAACTTATACAGGTTTTAAAGCAAAATCTGGGGCTTGTGGGACCAATATTAATTTATCAATGACTGAAGAGAATTAAACAATGTTTTTAAAATGAAAATAAATGACTAAGATTGTTTTTTATTGTAATATTAATATATGCTCATTATAGACTATTTGGATGATATTGGAAGACTAGAAGAAACAAAATAAATCACCCATGGATTCATCACCAAGAAGCCCTCTTAGAATTCATTAAATTTTGACACGTCTTTTTTTTGAAGGATGATTCAGATTATAGTGCATTCACAATTTTATAAAATTTTATAAAATTTAACTTTATGGTTGAAGCATTTATTATAAACTCTTTATATGCATTTTAAATAACATTTTATTATCTGGATGTTCTATTATTTATTTAGTCATGTCCTTAACAAAATCTGGCTTCTACTCTTAACTACAATTTTTTACTTTCGTTCCAGCCCTTGAAAAGTCATTCAAAATCTCAAAATAAATATTAACTAAGTACTAGGAAACTAGCTGTTGATCATATGGTTCAGAGATTCAGGAAAGGAAAAGTGGGAAGTGTCAGAAATTGTTCTGAGTTCTGACTCCTAGAGTCATTTAATCTTTATCCATAAGCTAAGTCTCTCACCACATGTCTAGCATCTCTATCTCTACCTGGGGCAGGAGATTGTTACTAGGCTCCAATCAAACATTCTAGTATTGGCAACTGAGTCATTACTACTGACCTTACCATTTTGATTCTGCTGTTTTTCTGTGCTCAAAACCTTGTATTAGTAAGTTGTGGAATTCTCCATTCCTCTTCAGACATGGAAAAGCTTTGCCTTACAGTCCCAGACTTCCTTTGGGGACGTTGATCAAATTTGATTATGCCAATAGTCTCCTTGCCTAAACTTTTAATTATTCTTTCATTTATTAATTCATTCATAAATGAATAAAGTTCCTGCATTTATTCATTTGCACATAAATTCATGCATCTATACAGTATTTCCCCCCAAAAGTTTCTAAGTCTCTTCCATGCACCAGTCACACGCTAGTTCCTGGGGATACACAGGTAAATAAAATGCAGTTCTTGATTTTGGAACAATCTTAGTCTTGCAAGGAAGAACGATGTTTGTTGCATTTGTCTTTGCTGACTTCTACCCTCATGCTTTAACAACCTGTACCCTGAAAGGAAATGCTTCACTGCACTCTTATTTTGGATCTGGATATGATATTCCCATTAAGTTATGCTTTGTTCATGCCCCTACAACTTTGTTTCTCTCCCCCAAGTTCATTCTGAATCCTAGGCTCTGTCTGAGCCAGTCTTACCCCATTGCAGGAAACCTGACTATGCCCAGACATGGCCTGTGATACAAGAAGAATTTAAGAATTTGTGACAGTCTAACACTTTCCCATCCTCCTACCCTAGTAATACTTAAAGATGTCATCTACAAAAGGAACCAAGTCCTTTCTGCTAATGAAGCCAAAAAGTTGCATTTTTCTAACAGCTAGAAAGAGACTGTAAGTTTTATAAAAGTAGTTTTATCTCTTCCTTTTCTGCTGAAAAGCAGAAAATGAATTCTCAAGGTTAAGTGGTAGAAAGAAACAGTTCAATGATTTTCTCTTAAATTTCACATATGGAGCCTACAAAAATCCCTTGAATATCCTCAAATATTCTGTTGAGAAGATGTTGTGGCACAAGGCCAAACTGCCATTTTCTATCAAGTTAGAACAAAGGCAGCATTATGAGGGGATGAACAGAGGGACAATTCACTAATCCATAGCTGGAAGATGAGCGTTCTGCATGCCAAGGCCATTCTCTACCTAGATTTCTAAAAGTGCACAATTTTCCCTTTGACACAATACAGGTTTGTACCCATCTCAACAACTAGTCAGGAAAAAAGCAATTGTTTATACCACTGTATCAGTCAGGAGTATCCAGAAAATAGAACCAATAGGAAATAGGATATCTATATCTATATGTATTTATGTATCTATCTATGTAAAATCTATCTAAGAGAAAGAGAGTGGGAGATTTTAAGAATTGGCTCATGTGACTGTGGGGACTGGAAAGTTCAATATCTATAGGTCAGGCTGAAAGGCTGGAAACCCAGGCAGGAGTTATATGTTACTCTTAAAAATTATTTCTCAGAGCATCTTTAGTGTTTACTCTTAAGGCCTTCAATGGATTGGATGAGGGCCACCTACATTGTGAACGGTTAAGGATAATCTCCTTGACTTAAAGTTAACTGATTGTAAATATTAATCACATCTGCAAAATACATTCACAACATCATTTAGACTAATATTTGATTAAACAACTGAGCTCCATAGCTTAGCCAAGTCAATACATAAAATTAACCATCATACTTGCCTATGTCAGCAAGTGAATTTATTAGTATATGAATTAAAAAAATACATGGTGACATTTTTTATCTTTATATGATGACAATTTTTAACCAAATCAGTTCAAAGTCTCTTGGAAAAGTGACGACTCATCAGGACTCAGTAGGAAGAATGGTGACACAGAGATTTTCTCCTATGCCCTCCCACTGTGGTGAACTCTCTAGAATCATACCTCTCTATATTTTTTTCCTACCTAAGTCCTTAATGTGACTCTACCTCTATGGTTAAGGTTGGGAAGATTCCCTGTCTTTCTAGGACCCCATTGGTAGTGACAAGACTTCTACCTTAAAGAGATTTTACCCATCTAGACTAGGGAACCCCTTTGATCTTATCACTGATTGTGGTGTCTCTACTTATGGACGGACCTCCTTAATGGGGAACACCTAAGTAGAGCTTGACAAAGGCTGTCAAAATCAGATTCCACTAAAGCTATCACTGGATACCATCTTAACTTGAGTGGGTGTTAAAGATCAATAGTAAGAGATTCAAACATACATGAAGATGGATGATCATCATGTGAAAACATCATCACTGGACAGAAGGGTTCTAGGTACCGAGAGTAGAGGTTTATCTAGGGCTTCATTTCCAAAGAAAGAGAATGATGAAATCGAAATAGGTGTGTGGCATTTGCAAGGGTATCAGAGCAGTTAGGGTTCGGGAATAAAGGCATTCTCAGACTAGGAAGTAAAACTGGAAGTCAAATCCTGTACAATTGGACATAGAAGGCAGGCATGGGATCAGGAATCTGAGGTTAGGAGCCTCTGTGTCAGAGCAAGGACATTCATCCATCTATCCATACATTCATTCGTATATGCACTTGTCCATTATTAATGTTTATTGATACAAAGATAGATGGTTTTCACAATGCTAAAACCCAGGCCAGGAGGATGGCATGTTAAAAAAACTTTTTAAAAACCTTACCCAAAGGTCTGTGGTGCCATGACACATTCCATACCTACGTAGGGAAAGGAGTTGTGTGAAATTTACGGTGGCTAGGTCTTTCTATCACATGGATTGGAAAGTGGAAGGCCATGTTAAGCTTGTACAGGGATTCTGACAATGCCTCATGGGTAGCTCATAATTTGGATGAGCAAATAATTTAAAAATCCTTGGTCTTTGATCTTTACATTTTACTTCTTTTCTTTTTTTGACAGACAGGAATGTCAAATATTTTATTATAGTCCTATATACTGACATTTCTCCCTTCTTTTTTTAAAAAAAACTACATTTTTTTTTAATGATTTGAAATGCCATGTCAGTCATAGAAAGGATAGCAGAGATTTGAGTGGTAAGACCATGTCTGGAATAGAACAGAAGGAAGGATATTCTAGGCACAGGTAGAAGGGAAAGCATAAGAGGTAAGAAACTTTTCAGAAACTGTAAGAACTGCATGGGCACTCAAATTGAGTATACGTATTTTGAGGGAAGCGAGATAGGGAAGTTTTAAAAGGGAAGCTGCATACTAGAAGCTGAGGGTGGAGTGAGAAATTGGTGCATTCTCATACAGAATATCGTTGTCCACTAGACTAGAATTCTTTGAGGGGTGAACATGGGTCAAATTTGCTAATGGCTATATTTCCATTATACAAACATACTTTGCATCTTTAGTACTGTAGCCACTACATTTTTGTTGAAGAATGAGTGAATGAATGCTAAAACCTTAAGGCTGAGAGAAAGTGTTGAGACATTATTCTTAGAGAGGAATACACAAAGGCTATTTGTTAATCTTCTGCATTAGAGTGTTAGGATCCACATCTATCTCAGAAAGACAACACAGGGTGTGGTTTGAGGAATGGACCACTAGGGTGAAAGACTGGAGGCAAAAGGACCAGTTAGGAGCCAATTAAAACACTAGTATTGAACAAATAAAGTAGAAATAAAATAAAGCACAGGGGTTGAGGACATTAGAGAAAGATTCATGAGTGAATGGAAAGGAGCCATGAATGGGATTGATACGCAGAGACGGCTGGGGAAGGAAGAGGTGTGGTAGAGGATGGAATGGCATTCAGTGAAAAAGAAAACAGAGGAAGAGGAGTACTTTGTCTTCTACCTTCTCATGATCTGTGTTCCCACATGAAATCACTTTTTAGGCATAGAAATATCTAAAATTTTTGGATTATACTAATTATCCACATGTACTCACAGCATAATGCATTCATTTACTTAATTACTTTCTATTTAATTGTTTTAAAAGAATGCTTTGTTAGCAGCAAAGATTACCTAACACTGGCAGGTGTATCTTACTTCTCTTTGCATAGTTAGCATGTAGCAATTTGCCTGTTATGCAGCAAATGTTCATTGATTCAATCTAAGCATGGTCCTGATATTTTCAACTTACTATTCTAAATATTAAATTATTAAATGCCTAATAAGTGCCTATACCTCTGCTCTTTGACCATATCTCTGCCATCTATCTCTTTACATAATCTTTCCAATAAGAAGCCTTCAAGAACTTTCTTTATTCATGTTTTGTTATCCAACTTTATTTGGTCCTTGTTTCATTGCTTTATCCCAGATATTTTGTGATTAACTAAGATGTTAACAAGGGGTAAATATTTTGACTATTGATTTATGACTGTACATTTCCTAATGTTTTTCTATAGTTTTAAAAAATATTTGACCTACCAGATGAGAATATCTGGGAATAATGCATGTGTATCTACAATTTTTTAACAATCACCCCAGGTAATTCATATGTGCCCTAAAGATTAAAAATTATAGTACTGGAATGAAGAAAGGATATCCTGGAATTCTGGAATTGTTTCCTCTACTTTATTGACCCAAACTCTCAGACCCCTCAATTAAGATGCTGCTCAATCAGAACTCTGATTCTAAGAAAATTCACTGAATTTTATATTTTTTAAAAATTACAAGAAGATGAAATATCAATACTGAAGATCAGATTGAGAAAACATATGAATTTTATTAAACTCATAACATTTAAATGATTTTCTTTGCTTCAATTATTTCTAGAGCACCTCAAATTCTCAAGATGAAATTTTAACCCTTAGTAATGACAAGGTAAAGGAAGTAACACTGGAATTTTTTCAGAATAGACTGAATTTCCAACCAACATTATGTATTTTTAATCACACTGTGTGGTATCACAGCAATATTAATTCAAAATGATGTTTGAGGAATGACAATTTGGGGAATAAAAATCATTTGGAAAGCAAACCTAGAGCCTCATTTTAGGATGCACTAGCTTAAATGCTAATATTGAATAGAAATATTTCAATCTCATGTAATGACTCAAAAAGACATTTACCTTGCCAAGAAAAATGAAAGTTCTTCAAAAAAAAAATTCTGGGAACATTTGTGGCTGGCAATGCAGGGCATGCAGGGAGAGTGCAAAGAAATTTACAGAACCGCATTTTATGTCTTACCTAAATGCAGTAAGGAATATCATACATTGGGCAAAATTTATTCCTCTCTAATTCAATATTTATGTGCCCTGTGTTTTCTTGTGCATTGGAATCATAGAAGATGAATATCAGTAAAATTTGAAGGAGAATATTGTGGTACATTTTATTCAGATGTGCTTTGAAAGTGCTAAGCAACAACTGCATTTAATCTAAAGCCTACTTTTTTTTACAAAATTATCTTGACATTTCGACAAGATTTTGATAATCTTGTAATTATGCTTCTATTTTCTATTATAAAGAATGTGAAACAAAATAACTTTGACTATATAATTTTTAGGGTCCTGAGTCTGACGGGCACTGTCAGCTCTGCAGATCTTAAGGATCAAAGTTACTTAGTAACTCCAGTGGGACAAGCCAATTCTTAGCCCATGGTCTTATCACCCCCTAGACTGGCTTATGAATTCCTGAAACTGAATTGACTGTTTTCCTGCAGTATAGATCTTTTTCTTTTACAAGATTGTTAAAGGATTCCTTACAATTAACCCAATTCTGACCAGTTATCTCATTACAGTATGCTATTTTTAATATGGGGGGTAGGGGTATGAATTTAGTCCTCATGTCCTTCTCAAAGAACCCTATATCCCTTGTCCCACTTTATTCAATTTCTTTCCATTTTAATAAGTTCAGTTAATATACTCTAATTTTCTTGGTTTTTTTCTTTCCACATTGAGCTAGGTTCAAAGTGCTATCTCTTTTTATTTATTTACTTATTTATTTATTTATTTATTTATTTAGAGCAGGAACACAAGCAGGGGGAGTGGGAGAGGGAGAAGCAGGTTTCCTGCCGAGCAGGGAGCCCGATGTGGGGCTTGATCCCCAGGACCCTGGGATCATGACCTGAGCCAAGGCAGACGCTTAATGACTGAGCCACCCAGGTGCCCCTCTATCTCTTTTTAATTGCTATCTGTGAACCATCTATTTTATACAGTAAACACATAACAGACTAGATTTGCTGAAATTTCTTTCTGACATTTTCATGTTCGTTTATTTTGTTATAGTTTATATTCTGTCCTGCTCATCCAGAATATAAGCAGCACGAGAGTAGGATTTTGATGACAAATAGTAGGTGCTAAATAAATACTTGGTTAACAAATATTAAATGATTGTTATTTTTACAACTATATAGCACACTCATTTCTTTTTCTTTCAATGTGTGACATATTTTGGCCAAGATAATGTACAGGCTGAGTAGACCAAGGCAGGCTAGTATTTGGCAAATCTTTAAATAGGCCTTAATTATTTGTTTAATTTTTACTTATAAGAGTTTGAGCAGCTACTAACCCAGTCTGTTTATCAGAGTACTTCTTTAAACTGAAATTCTGAAGGGGAGTTCTGATAAAACAGTATCTCTTATCCATCATGTGATGTTTCCAGATACGATTCGGTGCCCGTTAGAAATGGGTGTGCGAGGCCACCTGACTGGCCACCTTTCTGATTTGGCTTAAAAGCTATCTAGGTTAAATTAGTAAGGGTGAAGTGAGATTAGGCCTCAACTAATCTGTCACCCGGAGGGCGATGCTTGGATGTCAATATGGTCATTAACGGTCAAGCCCAGGGAGAGGCCCCGGAAATCATTTTAATGAGGACTCCAAGCCATGAAGCAAAGGGCCAAGCAAAGCTGGTAATTCTCCAGGTATTAAACACAAACCCAGAGATCAGGTCTCACAGAGCTCTACTGGATTCTGTAGAAAACTCGTTTGCTGTCTGCCAGCTTTTACTGGTGTTGCCTCAGGTGCTACAACCCCTCTTCCACAAGTGTCATAAAATAACCTGTGGCTTTTGATATTTCTTCAGGGAAAGAACATTTTCAGTGAATAGTGAAGTGCCTTCTAGGCATCTGAGATTTAAAAGAAATCTACTAACTCACTAAAAAACTCGGAACATAAAGTACATACCTTACTAATGTTATTTACTTATTAAAGAAATAGACATTAAGTGCCCATCCATATCGATCACTGTGTGAAGTGCTAGATAAATAAAAAGTAATGCATGGTTCCTCCTCTTGAGAAGCTTAGAGTTTAACGGGGAGCCAGATGAATTATCCAAAACTACACAGCAATGTTGTAAGTGCTATGATATAAGCCAGTAGAAGGACCTAAGAGAAGGCATGAGATAGAAAACAAACTCAGTCACAGGAAGAACATAAAGCGTTCCCCCAACTACTCCCAATATATATATATGACATTATCTGATGGAAAGAAATGCCAAGGAATTTGTTCCTTCTTAACTTATCCAGGAGATTCGTTTACTTTCTAAATAAATTTTCAATCTTTCCCGTGAAAGCAAAACTTGGAAAACAAAATAGTCATTGGAGCAGCCTGATTTGGACTGATTCAGGGACGGTTTATGGTGTGAAGACAACATGTCTCCGGAGGAATTTTCAGCATTGGGCAGATAGTGAGGAAAAGTTCAAAGACACAGGATCCGGAGCTGTTTCTGCTTCTGCTTCAGTCAGAGTGGCTTGCTTAATATAGTAAACTCTGAAATAAAATTTCAATAAAAGGAAGTTTTTTTGTGTGTGTAGTTAAAAAAATAAATTTCAAAAGCTCTAATGCAAACAAAGCAGAGCAAATTCATCCTGCTGCAACCATTTCCGACATAACATTTCCAAGTCTCAACTCCTTAGCCTACATTTTAAGGTCCTGTATAACCTGGTTCCCATCTGCCCTTTCTGGCTAATCTCTCACAGTTTTACATTCCACCAATCCATTGCCCCAAACGCCTGAGAGCTCATTACATTTCTTTACTTGGTAGATTTCTCGATATTATGAATTTTCATATTTTAATGCTTACCAAATATGTTTAAGTAAATTCCGCTTTTGTTGTTCTGCTTAGAGACTTCGAGACTGTTTAGCATTTATATTAATTCACCCACATCTTTTTTCTGCTTGTTTTTCACATAAATTATATTTAAAATCACCTGAGTTGAGGTAGAACTGTGGCATTTAACATTTCATATGGGTCAGGACCAGCATCTTATAAAGAACTATCTTTTTCTATCCATAGGGTTAGAGTTTAGGGTTAGCTTTTGTCTCACAAATTGTTACTGAAATACTATTACTAGTCTTGTCAAAATTCCTGAGGTCTGCATGCAGAGAAACTCTTTGCTTGGGGACTCGCGACACTAGTGTGAAGAGTAACTATTAATTATTACATTTTGGTTAACGATTCCAGTCAAGTAATGCATAAGCTTCAGAGGAGAGGCTGTTCAGGTTATAATTTCATTTTTGTCTTTTCCAAAAGTATCCTGGTAGAGAGTACTACATATAATTTTTATGTATTTTAAATGAAAAAGTCACAGGAATAAAAGGTACAGCATAAGGAATATAGTCGATAGTGTTATATGACAGATGGTAGCTACACGTGTGGTGAGCATAGCATAACATATAGAGATGTTGAATCACCATGTTGTAACACCTGAAACTAATGTAACATTGTGTGTCAATGATATTCAAATAAAATTGAAGTGCAAAAGTTCAAAAGAAAGAACATTTGCTTCAAATAGGAAAAATGAAGGGGGGGGAAAATCGGAGGGGGATACGAACCATGAGAGACTATGGACTCTGAGAAACAAACTGAGGGTTCTAGAGGTGAGGGGGGTGGGGGGATGGGTGAGCCCGGTGATGGGTATTAAAGAGGGCACGTACTGAATGGAGCACTGGGTGTTGTATGCAAACAATGAATCATGGAACACTACATCAAAAACTAATGATGTAATATATGGTGATTAACATAATAAAATAAAATTAAAAAAAAATAAAATGAGCATGATCGACTGGGAAGTTTTATGATGAAACTTTCCATTGTCTGTGTTCACTATCATTTCAGTAATTGCCACTGTTCACAGCTTTACCTTTTTATAAAATCGACAATTACTGAAATGATACTGTTGAATTTGTAGTGATCACTATCCATATGCATTAGTGAAAACTAGATAAAAATGAAGACAATACAGGCATTTTTTTTACATTCCATAGCTTAGCTATCCATAAACACACAAAAATAAAACATATAAGTCCTTTACATTTCAATTGTTTTAGAATAAAATTATTCTCAAAATGTTATAACTTGGGAGTTACTTTGAGTCACATTTAATGTACATAATAAGCCCATTTTGTTCCCACCAAGTTTATTCAGTCAATTTGACCTTACTATTTGTATGTGGTTGAGTCACAATGCAAAATAACTTTCTCTCCAATCAGTATACATAATAGTTCCTTATAATTACTGCAGTTCTGACTCTCAGTCCATCTCAGATTCTCTTACTACACCTTACATCCCTCTTTTTAGTCAATCTTCATCTTTCAAAAAGGTGATAATGGGGTTAGGAAATGCAGGCAATGTTGGTAACCATAACATTCCAAGAATGGAGTAAATACTCCTATTTGCCCACTAGTTGGTAATAAAAAAGCTAAAATTTCAATGGTTTCTAAAATCCTCATCAAAACAATTTATTCAAAGAAAACATAACCCAAAGTGATTTTGTCAGAATAGCCATATCAAATAGGCTTGTGCATGTTGTATGTTTGTACCCCTGGATGATACCTAGCTCTGTTCTAGATAACTGTTTTCCAAATAGAAGCAACCAGGCAGTAAGTATCAGGTGGATATGAACAGCTAAAGAAGAGGTAAGGACAAAGTTGATGCTGCTGGGCATGCCATGCTTACACAGTAGAGTCTGTCTTAGGCAATAAGGTATGCATTCTCCTTGACTAAGATCTGTGTTACTGTTTTCCTCTATGCAACAGATCAATCTGTGAAAACTGAACAAAAAGGGAAGAGACAGTTAACTTGGCAGAAAAAACTAAACTTTTAAGCTTTCTAATGGTGAAGGAGTAAAACAGTGGGAAGCTCGCACAATGAAATAATACAACAAAATAACAGAGAGATGGCATTAAGAAAAAATCAGTTCCCTACAAACCTTTTTTTTTTTTTCCCTCCAAAAATAGGAGCATGATTGGGGAGGGTGGTGTTATGAAAATCTATCATTTGTTTCTTATCAAACTAATTTTTACCATTAATATCATTAATGCATGGAAAGTTTTAGTAAAATAGTGAATGATGATAAGTTGACATGAGACAGAAAAATTTAAATGGAAAGGTGGCCCAGATATGGTATCCACTCTACCTCTTGGTGTTGCTATCAATTTGGTGTGAGGATAGTTGAAGGTACTTTCTCCTTCTTCTCATAATTATAGATATGGCTCATATTGACAGTGAGAAAAATATTAATAGCACTCACAAACTGCCAAGAAACCTTTTACATGAAATGGTTTTGGGTGGATGGGCAGAAATTTTAATCATTAGAAATACCGATCAATAGTCCTCATTATTGGTTCTTCAGTTTGGTCAGTCATAACCTATCATTCACCTGGCACATTATGTTCACAGAAAATAGAGGGAAGGAGGCAGGCAGGGAGAGAGGGAGGGTGAGAAAGAGAGAGGGGAAGCCAGGGAGAGACTGTTAAGAGATACATCACATGCACTCATAATTTCATTTTGTTGGCATTTCATTCTGGTAAACAACAGTTAATGTAGCAATCCCCTACTTTGGGCTCTTTTTAATATATGAAATATAGTTAACAATAATAAGATCAAAATTAACGATATAAGCAAGGCAAGATCTTGCAGATAATATACTCTGCATTCTTTTATCTTATGCACCTCAATATATTCCCAAATAATGGCATTTGAGGAAATTGTGTCTCTGCTTAAGGTTAAGATATTTAGCTGAAGCAATCAGAGAAAGACATGTATCATATGATCTCACTGTTATGAGGAATCCTTAATCTCAGGAAACAAACTGAGGGTTGCGGGAGGGATGGGGTGGCTGGGTGATAGACGTTGGGGAGGGTATGTGCTATGGTGAGCGCTGTGAATTGTGTAAGACTGTTGAATCACAGACCTGTACCTCTGAAACAAATAATACATTATATGTTAAAAAAAAAAAAAAAAAAAGAAGATAGCAGGAAGGGAAGAATGAAGGGGGGGAATCGGAGGGGGAGATGAACCATGAGAGACTATGAACTCTGAGAAAAAAGCTGAGGATTCTAGAGGGGAGGGGGGTGGGGGGATGGGTTAGCCTGGTGATGGGTATTAAGGAGGGCACGTACTGCATGGAGCACGGGGTGTTATACGCAAACAACAAATCATGGAACACTACATCAAAAACTAATGATGTGGGGCGCCTGGGTGGCTCAGTCGTTAAGCGTCTGCCTTCGGCTCAGGTCATGATCCCAGGGTCCTGGGATCGAGCCCCGCATCGGGCTCCCTGCTTGGCGGGAAGCCTGCTTCTCCCTCTCCCACTCCCCCTGCTTGTGTTCCCTCTCTCGCTGTGTCTCTCTCTGTCAAATAAATAAATAAAATCTTTAAAAAAAAAAAACAACTAATGATGTAATGTATGGTGATTAACATAACATAATAATAAAAAATAAAAAATAAATAAATAAATAAAAATTTGAAAAAAAAAAGATATTTAGCTGAAGAAGCAGGTACTAATGGAAACCTGGGACTTTAGGTAAAATGTTGAGTCCAAGTTTTAGAATAAGCAGATGCAGAATAAGCAGAATGATTATTAACACAATAATGACTCTCATGTTAATAAGAATGACTGGAGAACTTCATTGCCAGGACTCTCTCATTATAAACCTAAGTAATTTCAAATAATTATTATCTATTAGTTTCCTAATTAAAAAACGCAACTGCCTTTCTTTTTTAAAAAAGTTCTTTCATTATTTTTCTTGACTAATTAAAAGTAAAATGTTTTGAATAGGGCTATAGATTGGAATTATGAGTTTATATGCAAAAGATCCAGACTGTTGGGGACAGAAGCAGCATGAACAGACATATATGTATTTGAATAGATTTATCCCATCTGTACTACAGCTGAGATGGCTCAAACCTGGTGTTGGCATCTTTTTCTGGGTCTGCTCTTTGTATGCCATATGTTAATCGGATGAGTACATGTTCATAACGTTCTTTGTCAACCAAATTTTACACAGAGGCCAAAACAACAATGAAAACTTGGGAGTTTATTTCAGAAGGCAATATGTTTCCATGAATATTTATTATTAGAGCTTTGACCATTGGCCCCATAAAATTATCAAGGAAAGCACATTCAATTCTACACACAGAGAGAAATCAACTAAATCTATGTATTTTAGAACAATGAGAAAAGCTGTTCCTAAAAGAGAATATATTGTATTATAAGCATCTGTAGTTTTTCTTGAACTTATGTATACTCTTTTGATTAATCCCACATGGAAATATATAGTATAGGTATCCCAGGTTTATAGTAGAATGAAAAATGACAATAGAGCGACTGAGAACAAAAAACCAAAAGAACACTGTAAAATAGTCCCCCAACTTCTCAGTTGAAGATAGTTTGTCCATCAATATTTATTATTAATCACATGTTTCTTCAGTTGTATATCGGCATAATTTGGAGAAGGAAAAATACCTTGTATTTAACAAAAACTGTTGCATGAACTTTCTTGGGTTACAGATAAGCAAATATTTTCAGGCTTAAGAAGACTGATTTCAGCAATGCCTTTGCTAACATATCATATAGTATCTTTTCAGAGAAGATGAAGAAAGGTGATGTGAATGATTTTATTGGAAGTTAGACTGCAACTGGTTAAACCATACTATCTGTGGAGGTACTGGGACTCAGCGGGAAGGGTTGAACACACTGACTTTACCTGATGTCTCTGTGGCTGTAGCCAACTCATTTGGGTGTGAATACCTGAAGATCCATGGAGAGGCTGAATCTCCTAGTAATAGCAACCAGCTAGATCCTGTTTTTGGAAGTTTGGCTTTGAAAAAGTTCACTGTCTGCATATGGATCTCCTCTATTAGAGAAGGCTTTCCCATAAATCCAGCTCAGATCCACAGGGGTGAGTTTCCTGCACCTTTTGAGATCTTTAATGCATTTCTGACCCAATATCAGATCTCACCTCTATTCCCAGCCCCATGTTGATGCAGAATAACTATGACCTGTGTCTGAAGATCCCTAAGTTTAAAAAATGCCATGCATTGATTTAAAATATTATAGCATTTTTATAATTTTGAAATACCTTTAAAATAAAATCAGATGCTGTGAGAAATGGGGAAGAAAGGGAGAAAGAGAGGAAGATAAAGGGAAGGAAGAAGAGAATAAGGTAGAAAGAAAGGAGAAAGGGGAATAAGAATGGAATAAATGAGTGAGCAAAGGAACCAATGGATGAGGGAACATAGCCTGAAACCAAAAATATTTGTTGGGTTAAAGAAAGGGAGAAAGAAACTAAAGTGGGAGGAAGAGAGACATAGCTAACCTTCACTAACTGTTTAGCATGTAACAGTCACTGTCCTAGGCAGTTTCACTTGTTATTATACATGAAATTTGATCTTTACAACTTCCTTGTGAGCTAACTATTTTCCATGCAGACCACGTACCTGGTCTGTTAGAATCTGAAGCCCAGGATCTTTATATTAAATAACTCAACACAGGAAGTGAGCTGTCTTCATTGTCAAAACCACAGAGCAAGCCTTGTTTTATCTTTAAACTTTCCCACCACCCTAACTAAATGATATGTAGCCATATGCTTGGTAATCACAAGGCTGAAGGTTTCTCTCTACCATTTTTATCACATTTAGGTTATTTCTAGGTTGCAATTTGCATAATATTGGGTCAAAAATATGAAGAATCTATGTGGTGTCTTAAACCATGCTAATATTTAATAGCAAGGCAGAGAAGACAACAACATTGATATGCAGCCTTCCTTCCTAGACAGATTTTCTATCTAAAGTGTATGCCCAATAATGCTGAAAGGAAGATGTGGAGAAATTATACATTGTGTGATCAGGAGAACAACAGTGAAATCAAATCTCTCCTCTGGGAGAGAGTTAGCTCCAACTACTGTAAGCCTATCTTAGAGAAGAACACACCAACTCTGTGTTTCAGCACAGAGTTCTGAGGAAAAACAAAATGGTTAATAATTTTGCTGTTAAAAAAACCTGAAATAGGTGGTGGGGATTAAGAAGCGCACTTGTTGATGAGCACTGGGTGTTATACAGAAGTGTTGAATCACTATATTGTATGCCTTAAACTAATATTACACTGTATGCTAACTGGAATTTAAATAAAAACTTTACAAAACCTGAAAATAAATCAAATTTACAAGATGTAGAAAATTCTATTTTAGATCATTAATTGTGTTTAGATCATTTAGATTAGCTTCAGGATGGGAAAATTAACAATGGATCTCACACACAGAGAGACATACATCACTACATCCAATTTATTATGTTTGCAAATGTTAATGAGGAAGGAAGAAGTAAAATGCAAATTAAGTAAAGCAGTAAAACATGAATTTAAAAGAGGGAGGGAAGGTGTTGACTTAAGCAACTTTTGAAAATGAGTATAATCTGTAATAGTAAAAAGTAAAAGGAACTGTACATAAACACTGTACTCTAGTTGATAAAGTTGTTTTCCACAGGGGCACGGGTTCACAATTCTAATATTTTATACATGTATACTAAGACTGAACAATTAAGTAAATGGAGCTGTATTTCTCACTCCTGTAATGGGAATTTATAGATAAGCAAGGGGAGGGCCTGAAATAATCCAGGTAGTAATGGATTAGAGTTGGAGATGTCAGTATGAACTCATGGTTAGTTTAATATGGATACAGACAGTTATATATAGACATATGTATAGATGTTTGTGTATACCTGGGTAGTATACATACATGCGTTTCGGTCAGCTGAGGCGCTTAAAAATGATACCCCATTAACAATGAGCATACTCATCTGTATCTTGGTTTCTTTTTTTGTTTTTTTGAGATTTATTTATTTTAGAGAGAGGAAGTGAGTGGGGGAGGAGCAGAAGGAGAGGGAGAGATACAGACTTTCCACTGATCATGGAGCCCAAAGCAAAGCTCTATCCCACAACCCATGAGATCTGACCTGAAATCACAAGTCAGACGCTTAACCAATTGAGCCCCTGAGGCACCTCTGTATCTTGGTTTCTAATACCATTCTCCAATAGGAAAACAACAACAACAACAACAACAACAAAACATACAAACAATAAACAGGGATGCTTATAAAGATGGTTGACTCCAGGACTAGGGCAGAAAATACCCAAGATGAAGCTGGAATATCTTGTTGTGCCAGAAATAAAAGAAAGCTCAAAAAAATTGAAGACAGTTTGTCAAAGGGACACTGGAACCAACTAAAGAGCTCCCAGTGGCCAAAGATGGAACAACTTGATCAAAATAAATCAAGTTTCTTGAAATATAATCCAAAATTAAACTAAATTTCCGAGCCCATTAATTTTTAGTAAATTAATACATGGAGAGGAGCAGACAATTCTTCCATGCAGAAGAATTCCAAATACTTTATGTAGATACCCTGCCCTCAACAGGGCAGGGTATGACTCCCAATCCTTAAGTGTGTGCTGTACAACTACAGAAAAAGTAAATAAAAACTCCTGGGATTCAGAGGAGAGAGGAGACAAAGTAACCTGGATTCTTTGAATATAGAAGAGAAATAACTGGAATGATTCTAACAAGTGGATTCTACTCTTTTGAGTTTCTACAATAAAAACTATCAATTTCTACTGTACATGCATTGTCTATTAAAAAGGATATTGTAATGCACCCTACCTGAACCACAGGAATTTGAGGATTCAGAAAAATTGTTTATAAAAATTACAAAAATTGTTTACAAAACGTGTAACTAACTTTCTTACATCTATCAGTAAATCCTGTCAGGGCTACCTTCAAATTACATCCAGAATTCTACAACTTTTTATCTTCTCAAACCAACCACCACCATCTGGACAAAGCCCTCAAATCTTATGGTATTTGTGCTTCCATTTTTTTCCCCATAGAATGCTGGGTGATCCTTAAAAAATGTAAGTTGTGAGCCTGCTATTTGTGATTGTGCAGTGTGCAGTTGTAGAGAACATCATTCTCATACCGCTTGTGGAATTGTGCACCTATTCTGACAGTGCTATCATAGATAGTAAACCGTCTGGAGAAAATAATGTCTTCTTTTAATGATTGACACAAAGGAAGCATCTGAGCCAACAGTAGCTGGAGATCACTCACTGTTCAGCTCACTGTTATGCAATGGCTATCCTATAACTCAGGATGAAAATCTAACAAGGTTTTATGTAACCTTGTCCCATGCTACTTCTCTTTTCTCATCCCCTATTCCTATCTAGCTCAGCTCTTCTGAAAATTTTATTTACCTAGTAATCACCTAGGGGTTTTTTCAAAATGTAGAACTGATTCAGTAGGTCTGAGTAAGGACTTAGTTTCTGTATTTCTAATGACCTCCCAGATGATACCAATAAATGGTTCTAGTCTGGGGTCACTGTTTCAGTCAGTCTGTCTCTGCTCATGCTGTCTTTACTCATGCCTAAAGACATTTATACTTGTTTCTTTTATTTGAAATATTCTTTCTTTAAATATCCTCAGGATTTACCCTCTCACCTACTTTTGGTTATTACTTATTTTCTCCTCAATGAACACTTCCCTGCCTGTGTTGTTTAAATTTCTATCCTCTCCCTTTCCACAACCTAATTTTCATTTTTTGGGTATACAATCTATTTTTTTCTTTTTGGCTGTTTTTAACATGCTCTTTTTTTGGGTAGTATTTTACTATAATGATATAGGTATGTATTTCTATTAAATTATCCTGCTTAGAATTTGTTGCAGTTCCTGAATCTGAGGATTGTTATCTTTTATAAATTCTAGAAACCTCTTGGTCATTACCTCTTAAATATATTATTATTCTTGTCTTCTTGAACTATGTTAAAATGTATATTAATGTAGATCTTTTCACATAATTTTAGTCTCTTAGTCTTTCCTTCACACTTTCTATTGGTTACACCGTGTTGCCTTTTGGATTGACTTATCTAGGTCTTTTCTTTACTTCACTAATTATCTTTAGTTGTGGTTAATCTTATATTTATATAACTATCAGTTATAAAGTGTGTGTATAATTTCTAGAAGTTTGATTTGGTTCTTTAAAAAGTGTACCATTCATTCTTGGTAATGTATTTTATTTTTCAGTAAATTCTTAAAATAGTACTTTATTTCTTTAAGGTATTTAAGAATACAAATATAATAAGAAATATATTTATTTTGAAATTTATCCAAAAAATTAAACCCACAAATTTTGTGAGTATGATTTTGCAGGTTGTTATTTTACTGACAAACTCATAAGGGTTTGTTTCTTTAGGTGTTCTGTTGTTTGTTTTAATGTGAGGTTTCATTTTGTAAAAATTCTCCTGTCCCTTTGTGTAAGCATTCTCTGAAAGAGAATTTGCATTTGTCTGTTCCAGGCTCCTGAAAGAACTAACCAAACAATACCACCAATTTTGACTTCAATGATGATGATGATGATGATGATGATAGTGATAAAGACAGTTATTTTAGGACATAGAAGTAAATTCTAGATTGAGACTTTTTTAAAAAAATAATTTACACTAGGTGACAGAATCAAGGCTTTAATCTACGGTCAGTGGACAAAAATAGTAATAGTAGCAATCTCTTATATTTGTTTAGCTTTAGACTCTTGGACTCATGTTCATGTTTATGACTCATTAAATGTGCACAATAAGCCTGTGAGGTTGACAGAGCATTTTAGAGCCATATTATAGTTAATATATATAGTTAAATATAATCTATGACAATGTCATGAAAGTTTGGTTATGTTCTAAATTTGGCAGTATTTCACAATTCTAGAATGTTTTTAGATCAAGTATTCTAGTTCTAAAATTCTCCTCTTTCCCTCTCTCTTTTAAACGATTTGAACTATTTGACCATAGAAGGTCTTGAAGTGACTATAAAAATGTCTGAGATCCTTAGACCCAAGTGTATTCTTTCAACACAAATAAATTTAAATGTTTAACTATAATCAAAATTATAATTATATTAAATTAACAAAATGATGGATTCATTTATTTAAAGCATTAATGAGCCCTGTATCATCTGCTGTTGGGTTCAGAAACATGTGTCTTCCTTTGAACCCTTTGAGAAGAAATTAGCAAGAAATTGTTACTGACAGAAATGATGGAGTGCTGAGCCAGGTTGTGGGCAGAAATCTAGGAAATATGAGGAGCAAATCAGGATTTCTTCCCTCTTCAGTGCCAGTTTTGAAAGCCAGGAATCTCAGGGATTATATGGTGACATCACAAGGTGTTATGACTGGATAGAGCAGGAAATCAGAGGAACTCAATTCAGGTTCAAGTTGATATTCTTTAATAAGTAGTGCAAATTGTTTTTTCTTTTCTTTTTTTTTTAGGTTGGCCCCAATTTGTAAAATGGGGACAATCATATCCATCCTCATAACTATAATTTTGGGTGCTTACATGCAAGACAGTAAGCTAATTACTTTACCTGAATATTAATTTAATCTTCACACTGATTCTATGAGGTAAGTAGGTGTTGTCATTATTCCTAGTTATGAACACACAATTGAGGCATAGGCAGTTTGATTCTAGGGACCAACTGGCTGATAATAATCACCCCAGAGGGACATTGTGAAGATAAACAAATAACACTTAGGAAAACAAGTGTTCCTGGCATGGAGTTGAAGCTTGATGAACGTAAGGCTGGGCTTATGTTCTGAGACTGGGCTTTAGAAATGGAAATAAAAACCAAAGCTAAGTCAAGTGAGAAAGAATAGTAGACCCCTAGCCCAGATAGAATAAATCTGCTCAACCTATGAGTTAATATAGTTGACACCTGCCTGGTTGGCCTTCTTTGAAGATTTGCCAGAGTTCAGAATAGGTTCTCTACTTTCATTTTTGATGGAAACATGTGCTGTATTGGGCATATAGTAAATGTCTAATAAATATCTGTTAAATTAACACATTACGGGGCCCTTTACTCATCTCCAAGCATGATAAGCATGACTTTATTACTGCAGTACCACTGGTCTGAGCTAGCAGCAGTGTTTTTATGAATTGAAGGAGAGTTCCAGTTCTATTAAGTAGCTGTAGAGTTACTACACTGATATTTGGGACTATAAATATACTGTCTTCTTTGTACAATTATTGTTATGTGTGTTTTTCCTTTGCATTACTTTATTTGTCCTTTACAGAAGCCCCCCGAGTTCATTCATTTTATTGGTAAGAAAACTCAGATATCAAATGGTACATAACCATCCCATGCCATATAGCAAATAAGATTTGAAGTATAGATTTAAACCCAGATTTTCTACTTTCAGGACATTTTATCATTTAATGAGCATTTCTCCTAAGGGCAATTTTGTGGCTATGTCTGGCAGTTTTCCAATGTTGGAGATGAAAGTTTTTTTTTTTTTTATTGAAGTTGCAATATATATACAAGACATGGGCCAATATATATTATATTTTATACATATTGTATGTAACACATATAATACATACATTTAAATGCATCTTATTAATCCCTGGAGTGGTTTCTGTATGTTGTTGTTGAGTTATGTAATTATTTCTTATCCTACTAACCTCTTTTTATATTCTTCCTAATCTCATTTACTATCAGCAATTATTTACTCATTGATTTATTATCTGTCTCCCCTCTCCCATTACACCCTCATCATGCAAGAAAGTAAGTTTTAAGTGAGCAGGATCCTGCTTATTTTGTTCACTGCTGAGTCTACACATAGAAAGCAACTCCAAGCATATTTTAGGAGTTTAAAAGTATTACTACATGAATGAATAAGTGTCTTAATATCGCTGAGAAAAGTACATAATTTTCTCAATGGTCAAAGGAATGAGGGGAGACTGAAGACAGATGAAAATGACTTGCCCTGCTTAGTTCAAAAGGATGGACTTTAACCATATATACAAATAATCCAGAATATCCATAGGAAATCAAGATTTAGAACCTAATTCAACAAAACAGAGAATATTAAATCTGGGAAAAGGCTTGCTTGAAGTTTAGGGCTAAATTTAATAGGAATATCAGGCAATGGCTTTATAAAACTCATTTTTCAAAAGAGGCACTAACAGGATGAAAATACGAAAAGATGCAAAACAAGTGCAACCTAATTATAAATTGTTCATTAAAGCTGGACACTGGAGGATTGCTACTTCATGTCACTTCTCTTACTTCAGTTTCATCTAATTTACATACGTGAAGGAGTGAGAATTATATTTTTAAACACAGATTATCAAATCTATTCTATGGATTCAAATTAACTCAAAGGAGGCTCCTCTCACAGCTACAATTTCCAGATAATTTGGCCCCTATTCAGATCATGTAGATCAAGTTAACTTTTTTTTTTTTTTTTTTTTAAAGATTTTTTATTTATTTATTTGAGACAGAGAGAATGAGAGAGAGAGCACATGAGAAGGGGGAGGGTCAGAGGGAGAAGCAGGCTCCCTGCCGAGCAGGGAGCCCGATGCGGGACTCGATCCAGGGACTCCAGGATCATGACCTGAGCCGAAGGCAGTCGCTTAACCAACTGAGCCACCCAGGCGCCCGATCAAGTTAACTTTTTAACTGCCCCAAATGAACATATCCAACCATAGTTTCCCTATCTTTAAAATAAACAGGTCATCTGTTAAAATTAATGAAAAAGACACAATAGAACATAAATGCCCTGTGTTTCAACTGCAGCAGGATAACGATGCAGGCCTTGCATCTCTCTTTAAAAGAAAAATGCAGCACTGCCTCCTTGGAATCCAACATTTGGCAGCCAGAGCACAAACAGGAACAGAATCCAGAGATGGGCTCTTTGGTAGCCAATTGTGCAAGTCCAATTTTCCACTTCCTTCTAGGCTGCAAAGAGAACTTAGGTAAGGGTTTGATGACATTAGCAGAGATGGGAGAAAATTCTGGGACTGTTTTCAGCTGCCACATTGGATGTACTGACAGATGAGAAACAAATGGAAGACACAGTAAATAAAATACAATTATGGGCTTCTGATGGCCATGTTGCACCTGAAAGTGGACAACTGAGAAAATTAACCTATAAATTATAAGATTAGTTTCATAGGTGATCATAAAATATATCATCAAAACTGGGTCATTTCTCTGAGTGAAAGGGGTATCATTAATAATCACTTTAGGTGGTGCCTAGGTGGCTCAGTCTGGGTCTTGGTTTCGGCTCAGTTCTTGATCTTGGGGTCATGGGATGGAAGCCCCCTGTCCTGTGGGGCTCCCGGCTCAGCAGGGAGTCTGCTTGAGATTCCCACACTCTGCCCTTCCCCTTGCTTGCATGCACTCTGTCTCCAAACGAAGAAAAAAATTACTTTGGAACTACAAGAACAGAAATCCACTTCTATGTCTGCTGAGTGTATGAACTTGCTTGCTAGAGTGAAGGATGCATGCTAGGCTGGGGCCACTGATCAGAGAAGAGAAAAACCAAGATTCTTGCATAATTGTTGATATGATTTTTACAGATATTATTTTCTGATATTCACATGGAATCATTAATCTTATAGAAATATACATATTTTTGGGGATTAGAAAAAGGTTTACAGTTTCTTCTGGCCAAGGCTGGGTGTACAAAGCATGACTAGATATGCAGTTTTTATTCCGCTGATTCACTGGAAAAGAGAAGAGCTTGAATGTTCAGTAAGCCCAATTCTGGCATCTAAGCTATTTTCAGATGGAAGAGATACTTCTTTATAAGAGATACAAATAAAACATCCATAACAAAAATCAGTATCATATGGGAGACAATCTACTCAAGATGAAAAAAAGTCTTCAGATAACTTTGTAGAACTTTCCTATATCTTATGTCTTTTGCAGTATAATTCACATTCAAATTTCCTCCTGTAGGTCAAGTTTAAATTTTAAACAAAATCCAGAGAGTACATAAATCAATTTCTCCCAGGTCTGTATGATATATGTTAGTTCCTAGGTGTCTTGAAAAATGGCACCATGCAGTCTTTTGGCACCTAAAAGTCCCATGTAGGGAGGATATTCAAAATGCTGGAGTCACAGCATTAACTCTGAACTTCTAATTTTCTTTCTGATGTTTGTAGGGCGGACATATAAACCTTTCAAATACGGAAAATGATAAAACAAGGAACTAGCTATACAATGTATAAAACAACGTAAGAAGATGTGTCATTTATCAGATTATTCAGGTTAAACAAAGGGACATTCTACCATGAGTTAGGAGAGCCTCAAAAGAGAGGTTTTTCACATATCTGAACTCAGTCACATTGGTGGCCCTTACATTATCACCAACCTCACATCCTGTCTATTTATTCATTCATTTATGAAAACTGAATTTAAACATTGTTAAAACATCTGTATTCAACAGCGTGCTAGGCATCTGAGGATGCTCAAAGAAAAGACACAGCTCACAACCTAGTCACGAGATGGTAAGCAAACAATGACGTTACAATGAGAAAGATGGAACTCAGTTTGCCTCTGGCAATGTGAATAAAAGCAAGGCAAGAGCCAGGGGGTCTATGGTAAATTTTATTCATTTTGTTTCCACAGTTTCTCAGATTGTTCCTCTCACCAACATTTCTCCTCTCTTCCTGATCTGTTTCATCCAGAAAACATCAAAAGTTTATATAACAGTGAATACCACTGATCCCATTTACTGTGCTTCACAATACTAGATAATGGATCTCTATTTCCCTATAAAGTACATTAATTTTCTTCCTTCCTCTATTCTTCCCTCCCTCCCTCCCTCCCTCCTTCCCTTCCTTCCTTCCTTTCACTATTTAGATTAAGATTTAGGTTTTGGTTTTTGTCAACTGTTCGTTTGCTGTGCAAAAGCTTTTTATCTTGATGAAGTCCCAATAGTTCTTTTTTGCCTTTGTTTCCCTTGCCTTTGGAGATGTGTCTAGCAAGACAGAATGGGAGAAGATATTTGCAAATGTCTTAACAGATAAAGGGCTAGTATCCAAAATCTATAAAGAACTTATCCAACTCAACACCCAAAGAACAAATAATCCAGTCAAGAAATGGGAAGGGGGCGCCTGGGTGGCTCAGTCGTTAAGCGTCTGCCTTTGGCTCAGGTCATGATCCCAGGGCCCTGGGATCGAGCCCCGCATCGGGCTCCCTGCTCCGTGGGAAGCCTGCTTCTCCCTCTCCCACTCCCCCTGCGTGTGTTCTCTCTCTGGCTGTGTCTCTGTCAAATAAATAAATAAAATCTTAAAAAAAAAAAAAAAGAAATGGGAAGAAGACATGAACAGACATTTTTTCCAAAGAAAACATAAAAATGGCCAACAGACACATGAAGAAATGCTCCACACCACTTGTTATCAGGGAAATACAAATCAAAACCACAGTGAGATACCACCTCACACTAGTAAGAATGGCTAAAATTAACAAGTTAGTTAATGACAGATGTTGGTGAGGATGCAGAGAAAGGGGAACCCCCTAAAAGTGTTGGTGGGAATGCAAGCTGGTGCAGCCACTCTGGAAAACAGTATGGAGGTTCCTCCAAAAGTTGAAAATAGAGCTACACTATGACCCAGCAATTGCACAACTGCGTATTTACCCCAAAGATACAAATGTAGCGGTCTGAAGGGGCATGTGCACCCTAATGTTTATATCACCAATGTCCACAACAGCCAAACTATGGAAAGATGTCCATCGACAGATGAATGGATAAAGAAGATGTGGTATATATATATATATATACATATAATGGAATACTACTCAACAAGAAAAAATTGAAATCTTGCCATTTGCAATGACGTGGATGGAACCAGAGGGCATAATGCTAAGCAAAATAAGTCAATCAGGTAAAGACAATTATCATATGATTTCACTCATATGTAAAATTTAAGAAACAAAACAGAGGATCATAGGGGAAGGAGGGGAAAAATAAAACAAGATGAAATCAGAGAGGGAGACAAACTGTTAAGAGACTCTTAATCATAGGAAACAAACTGAGGGTTGCTGGAGGGTGGGGGTAGAGGGATGGGGTAACTGGGTGATGTACATTAAGAAGGGCACATGATGTAATGAGCACTGGGTGTTATATAAGACTGATGAATCACTGAACCCTACCTATGAAACTAATAATACACTATATGTTAATTATTTGAATTCAAATAAAAAATAGTAAACAGATAAACAAGAATACCTTTATAATGCAATTAAATACATGTATAAGGCTTTATGGGATTGAAAAACTGGGCAGGGTTGTGTTTTAAGGAAGATGAGAGGATAGAGTAGTAACAGAAGCTAGGGGCAAGAGACCTAACCAGAAGATGCTTCTTTGGGTGGGAATCTTCAGTGGAGTCTTAAGGAAATGGTCTTCTGGGACTGGGAAAAGATTATGGAACAGGAAGAGAGTTCAAGAAAGTAAGCCAAGATCACTGAATCAGAAGAGCCTACCATAGGGTAAATAGTTTACCAGTAATAATTTTACTCTCTAAATATTGAAAAATAGATAGTATTAAAACAGTTTTGCAGCTAATAAAAATCATTAAACTGAAGTGTAGTTAATTGTCCAAGTTAACACTGTGGTAAGTGATGGAAGTAGTAGTCAAGTCCAACTCTCTGCAAAGCTTTGTTCAGCTTGTAACCAACCCTGCTCATGTTCAATATGCTACACATAGGGAGTCTAGCACCTCAGTCATTCTATGTATTTGTGCTTTGGCTCAACCCCTGGTAGTATCTACATCTATCTTCTCTTATTCTTGTGTTTATTCTCCATAGAACTAGAAGGGTCTCTTAGAGTACACATTAAGAGAGTAATCAATACACGGGACTTGGCATATTTGAGCCCTGCCTTGAGCACTTAACAGGCTTAAGTAGATCAAATGTTTGAATAATATATCACTCTTACTTTAAGTCCTCCAATTCTGAGTTATCTTTCAATTCTCAGATACTGTTTCCTTTGGTAAGCTTTTGATAAATATTATTTCTTTTACCCAATTCTGATGGATTTAATTGAATCTCATGTGAACTACGTACATACATGTATTGTTGAATATATTGCTCTTCTTTTGCATTTGATTTTCCTTATAAAGGTCTGAGACTCTTATGGAAAATATCTGTGTTTCTACAAGAGTTCCCAAAGGGCATTTCTGTGGAGTGACACCACCGTCATCCCTAGTAGGCCTTGAAGCAAGTATCAGGATGAAGATACTAAGTGGCTTACCACCAAAAGACTGTTTTACATTATTAAATCAGAGTAAAAAGCAAAGGTAATTGCATTTATTTTACGTCTCACTTGGAAAAAAAGTTTTAAAAAGTTACCAATTTTATGACTGTTTTCTACACTATAATTTTTATTTTAATCTATGATATATATTTACATACTAGCATTAGTGTATTAGCAGTTACTTGGGGTTTGAATCATATTTCTGACAGCATCTCACTATGTGGGTTTAAGAAAAACATTTAATTCTTCTTATCTTCAGTCTCCTTGTATATAAAATATGGATAATAATACTACTTTTAAAGTAATAAATTTAAAATGTCTAATAGTGTCTGGAGGTAAAGAAATTAGGAGTAAATTGGCTGTCAGTATTTTCACAGTTCTAGAACCTAGTGATAGTGTCTGGCACATGCTGAAGTAAAATAAAAATGTTTGAATTGCACATACATGTAAGGATCAAATAATAGAAGATATATTTAGTATAGCAAAATATGCAAAGTTAAGGAATTAAAGTCAATTTCAACTTACTTAGCCTTTGTTTTTTTCTCACCTATAATCCAGGATCTCATTATATATGTCAAATCCATGTTCAGGTTCCTCCTGATTCCAGAGACTGTGAACAAAAATGGCAAGTTAATAATTCCACTGAAAATTTGCAATGCTATTTTATAAAGTTGGACCACAGGATGACGTATTAATGGATTGCAAGTCTAAAAGAAGGACTTAGAGGACTTTTTCACCCATGCTTCCAAACACCAGTCTAATGGAGTCCACTCTCCACCATCATGTTATTTATTCTATCTTTCCTCACATAGTTTGAGAAAAAGGTATTAAGTAAGAAAAAGTGCTGGAGTCATGTTGTGCACATCTAATATTCTCATTAATTATTAGTAAAAGATGCATAAGAATAATTTTGAGCTATCAGGAAGCAAGTGAGCGAGGGGAGCAATAAACTTACTTGAAATTGATGTTTGATTTAATGAGGGCCCCTTGGGTTAATAGTAGAAGCAAGTCATGTCTTTCTGCCAAGATTAATCTCACCCAACAGGTTACTCAGGTGTTAACCCAGTTGGAAGCAGTTTGGGAACTCTAATAATCCTAGGATTGAAGAATGAAGAGGGATGCTGATAAACTTTGCAATTGGTAATAAATAGGAATATATAGTGGTAACAATGTTTATACCTCCAGCTCTTTGCTCCTACAAATATTCAGGTAAAGTATGGTTGAGGAATTACCTAGAATTAACCTAAGTCCAAAGTTCAGAAAAAAAGTAAGTATTAAAAAGCCATTGGAACCAGAACAGTATAAGACTGGCATAAAAAACAGACAAATAGATCAATGGAACAGAATAGAAAGCCCAGAAATAAATTCACACATAGACAGTCAACTAATTTTTTCAAAGATATTATTTATTTATTGGAGAAAGAGAGAGCGAGAGCACGCGTGCACAAGCAGGTGGAACGGCAGGCAGAGGGAGAGGGAGAAGCAGGCTTCCCTCAGAGCAGAGTCCGACGTGGGGCTTGATCCCAGGACCTTAGATCATGACCTGAGCCGAAGGCAGACGCTTAACTGACTGAGCCACCCAGGTGCCCCTACAGTCAACTGTTTTTGACAAAGTTGCCAAGAATACACATTTGGTAAAGGATAGTCTCTTCAATAAATGGTGCTGGGAAAAATGGACATTCACATGTAAAAGAATGAAACTAGACCCCCATCTTACACTACTCACAAAAATTAACTCAAAATGGATTTAAGACTTTAAGACCTGAAACCATAAAACTCCTAAAAGAAAACATGGGAAAAAACTTGATATTCATCTTGGCAATGAGTGTTTGGATCTGACACCAAAGGCACAAGCAACAAAAATAAAAAACAAATGAGACTACATCAAACGAAAATGTTTCTGCACAGCAAAGGAAATAATCAACAACACGGAAAGGCAACCTATGGAATGGGAGAAAATATTTGCACATCATATATCAGATAAGGGGGTTATATCCAAAAATATAAAAGGAACTCTTACAATTCAGTAGCAAAAACCAGAAAACCCAGTTAAAAATGGTCAAGAACCTGAAGAGACATTATTCCAAAGAAGACATACAAATGGCCAACAAGTAAAGGAAAAGATGTTCAATATCACCAGTCCTCAGGAAAATGCAAGTCAAAACCATAATGACATATCACCTCACATCCATTAAAAGGTCTATTATCAAAAAGCAAGAAATAAATGCTGGTAAGAATGTAGAAAACAGGGAACATCTGTAGATGGTTGCCACCAGTGTAAACCGGCGTAGCTATTAAGGGAAACAGTATAGAGTTTCCTCAGAAAATTAAAAATAGAACTACCATATGATCCAACAATCCCACTTCCGGTTATACATTTAAAGAAGACACAACCACCACTTGAAAGACATATCAGTACTTCCATGTTCTTTGCAGCATTTTTCACAATAGCCATGAAATGGAAACAAGTGTCCATAGATGGATAAATGGATAAAGAAAATGTTGTATATATTATACAATGGAATATTATTTGGCCATAAAGAAGAAGGAATCCTACCATTTGTGACAACATGGAGGAAACTGAAGGATATTATACTAAATGAAATAAGCTAGAAGGAGAAAGACAAATACTGTATGTTATCACTTATATGTGAGATCTAAAAAACAAACATCATAGAAACAGAGTAGAATGGTGGTTGCCACAGGCTGGAAGGTGGGATAAATGGGAAAAAAACTAGTCAAAGGGTACAAACTTTCAATGAGAAGATAAATAAGTTCTGGGGACCTAATGTACAATTAATAATACTGTGTTATATATTTGAAGTTTGCTAAGAGAGTAGGTCTTAAGTGTTCTTATCTCCTACACACAAAGGTAACTATGTGAGGTGATGGATGTGTGAATTAACTTGATTATGGTGAATATTTCACAATATGTATATAAAATTATTATGTTGCATACTATAAGTATATTGCAATTTTATCTGCCAATCATATCTCAGTAAAACTGGGAAAGAAAAGAAAAAAAATTAAAAAATTCATAAAACACAGGATCTTTCATTTTCTACTGAAATATTAGCACATATACATACTAAGAATGTCAAAGCAGGAAAAAATTCATATAGTAAAAATCAGACATCTTTCACACCAATATTATAAAATTATATAACAAATTTCCACATAAAATATATTTATATATATATTATAAATAAACATATGTAAAAAGATACAGATATATAGATACATTTATAGAGATACAGATATAAAAGTAAATATACATATGTAGAGAGATACAGATATCTAGGTACTCTAGAGATATAAATTTTTTATATTATGTATAACTTTATACAATTTGAAATATAAAATTTGGCTTTGTCTATTTAGCATCACATTTCATAAATGTATCAGAATGTACTTAACTATAATCCAATTGGTACACATTTGGGTGTTTCTCATGCTTTTCTTAAATTATATTGGCTTCTTTTTAATGCTGATTATCTAATCTTTATTGTTCTCTGAATAGGATGTACATAATATTCTCTAGATGACAATTTATACTTTAGAATCTAATGACTGATGAGATCTACATAATCAAAGTTAATTATAAAGTTTGGCTTTGGAGAGAAAGGTGTATGTGTATGTGTATGTACTGTTATTTACAAAACTGCATTGTTTGACTTTTACAGCATAAACATCAGCTCTGCCTTAAAATTCTACCCCAGAATCAGCCTTTTCATACCAGTTGTCCATTATATAGTGAATCAAATATTGGTCATAATCTTCCAGTGTCATTCTTATAGGGAATTTGATACTCAAAATATTTTACCCAAATGATTATTTATTTTTTATCAAAATATTTGACATCCAAATGAATTATTCTGTCACAAAAAATATAACAGAAACATTAAATAACCTCCAGTTCATAGCTTTTTTCTAGGGTTGAAATAAGGAACAAAGAAATAAAAATATTTGTTATTTGATATCAAACAACTTATAATGTTTGGGAATGATCAGTTCTACAAACACAGAATTACAATCAAATAGAATTAAACTACAGGTATCCATCAATTATGAGGGAAGCAGCCATCAACTCATTAGTCACTATAATTGGCTCAGCTAATCCAATAGCCTGGATTTGTGTTTATTTCATTTTGGTTCTACTTAGGTGACCTCGACTCTGATAGGTGCACAAATATATCCCAGTTTTATTGAGCCCAGTATTATGTAAACAGTAGTGAAAGTAGTAGGAGGTATCTACCTCACAATCCTAGAAATAGTCAAAGCCTTACTGGTGAAAGGGGTGGAGGAAACAGACAATAATACAAAACATATATAATTAGCTGGTAAGTAATGTAAAAGGTCAAATAAGAATTTTAGAGGGAAAAGCAGCAAAATGCAGACTGAAGTGAGAGTGAACGAGAGTGTGACAAAGGAGAATTGTGTATGCACTGATGTGTAGCACACGAAGCACTCTCCTTCCCCCTTCTCTTCCCTACACACGGCAGGGAGAAAGCTAATTTAATTATTCCAACTCATAGATTTTGGGACCTCATGTAAGATACACATACTCTGGGGCCACATGTATCAATCTGTGTGTTGGGGTAGTAACATCAAAGCTTCCATTTGTATCTATGAAAAAAGGAGCATAAACTGAACAGAGGTTCCTTAAGGCCTGGGTAGTTATATATCTTTCTGTTTTTTTTTTTTTTTGCTTTCTTTTGTTTTGAATCACATTTATGTGCGTGTGTGTGCACGTGTATGGGCATGTGCGCCCATGTGTGCATCTTCATCACTCTTTAGTGCTTCTGTTATGTGAGTCAAGCAGAGGCGGATTAGAGCTCAATGTTTGGACTTGGGCTGAGGGAAAAGCAGAGGGTCTATTGCCTTTTTCACAGTTTGAGTCTACTCAGCTTTACCAAAAGTATTTGTAAAGGCCATCACCACATAATAAAAATCGGTATTTTGTTTATTTGCTGCTGTTCTGTCTACTTAACTTCCTCAATATCCTCTTTGGGGAAAATGATGGAGGTCAAGCTAGTTTCAGTTATTCCTTATCCCCTTGTCAAATAACATAAAACCATGTAAATGTTCATACCATTCACTTTCTGTTCACATTTCCTGATGGTTGGCTAGGTAACTGAAGCCCAGTATCTTGGGGGTAAGTAAAGGTGCTCATTCTTACTGTCCCCCTCCTTTTGCTCTGGCACAGGGCATTTCATTTGCATGGCTTTTCTATGCATTGCAGTGGTAAGATCCAATCGTTTGGATCCTTGGTGGTGAAACAGACAGGCTGGGCTAAGGCAGGGAGAGTGAGAAGGACCATTATAAACAGATTCAAAATTGCAATATCAGAGAAAGAAGAGATATGTAGAGTAGGTCTCACTAGCATTTGTTAAAATTTTGATACAAAATATTATCCTTGGGATAATATAAATATCAGTCCTGAACCTAAAGGATAAATTATTTGCGTTGGGTGGTGTCAGTGAGGGAGGATTGAGATGTGGGAGAGAAACTCATATTTAAGATAAATCTCCTTTGAGTCATGTAATATACTGTATTATGTTATCTAATTAAATGAGTAAATGGCAGTCACTATAGGTGTTATTGCCTTCAAGAAATGTAAGATACAGGGGCACCTGGGGGGCTCAGTTGGTTAAGCATCCAACTCTTGATTTTGGCTCAGGTCATGATCTCAGGGCTCTGAGACTGAGCCCTGCGTTGGGCTCTGCTCTGGGTAAGGAGCTTGCTTAAGATGCTCTCCCTCTGCCCCTCCCTTCCTCCCTCCCTCTCTCTCTCTCTCCCTAAAAAAAAAAGAAAGAAAAAAGTATGATACACTTGTGTAGGAAAATATGACTTCCCACTAGGTCATTTTCCTAGAACATCCCAACAAGCAATGTTCAACTTATTCTTCTGAAGTGCTGAGAAGATATGAAAAAGATAATGATCTGATTACTATTCAGGCTTCAGACAGACATTCAAGAAAGGGTTAACTTAGTGAGTAATGCATAGGAGTCTGGGAGAAAAATTTAAAGGTATTTTCAAAAAGAAGCTGTTTCCTTTTAAAGAGTCAGATGGTGGGTATGAGGAAATGTTGCTCAAGGAATAGCAAGCCGATTAGCCTAGGGGACAGAAGATTTGTGTGGGGATAGTGAGAGCGTTGATTTTAATGGCTAGCTCAGTGGTCCTCAAACTCTTTATAAAATTACACTGTGTGAGCCCCTCCTTAACTCACTGAAGCAAAACCTTTCCAGGCAATTCTGAGTGATAGATACAGTTACAATCATTGATTGATACCTCTGCATTTCATTGGTGACACTGACAAATTAAAGTATCCAGATCTGGGAGCCAGTACAGATCTAGGAAGTATCGCACCTAGGACTTTACTAACACCTTAGGACATTGAGCCTGTAAAAGATATTAAAGAGGGATTTGTTAATGGCCATCATCTGGAAAAGGTTGTCATATGGGAAAGGAGAAGCAGGGTTACTCAAAACTTTAATCCAGGGACAAAAAGTTGAAATAGGCTGTTATTTCTTGATCTAAATAAATGGATGAACTTTAGTTTCTTAGGCTACATTTGACTTGAGAATAGCTGACTGAGAAATACACACTTCAACAAATAGCACTATTATGAAGCTTGAAACTAAAGAAAATTAAAAAATATATATTATAAATCAGGAATCACGAACAATTTTAAAATTATGATATTCTGTGCTCTTTTCCAGCTTTACTGAGGTATAATTGACATATGACATTGTGTAAGATTAAGGTTTGATTTGATACACATGTATATTATAAAATGATTACCACAGGAGTATCAGCTAAACCTCCATCATGTCACATAATTGCCATTTCTCTTTTGGGGTAAGAATATCTAAGATGCACTCCTAGGCAACTTTCAAGACATAATGCAATATTTTTAACTATAATCACCATGCTGTACATTATATCCCCAGAACTTACTTATCTTCTGAGTAGAAATTTGTACCCTTTGACGAACAAATCCTCATTTCCCTAGTCACCAGCCCCTTGTAATCACCACTCTATTCTCTGTTTCTTTGAGTGTGGCTTTTGTAGACATGTCTAAGTGAGATCATACAGTATTTCCCATTCTCTGACTTACTTCACACAGCATGATGCCCTTAAGGTCTATCCATGTTGTTAACAAAAGCCAGGAATTCCTTCTTTTATATGGCAGAATAACATGCCATTATATAGATATGTACCAGTCTCTTTAACCATTCATCTGTCCATGAGCACTTCGGTTATTTCCATGCCTATGGTGAATAATGCTGCAACAAAATGGAAGCTTGGTTTCCACGTGTGATCCCCAGATGTCTATGAAAACTCATTCTGGCCACGGCCCTCAGGAGCATGCCCAGGGAGCAGACACAGTGCACAGTGGGGTGTGGGTGAGGCTCAGGGAGCACTGGGGATGCTGCATACCAGTTAGGGGATCTGTGGGTGAGGCTTTCCCAGCACTTTTTGGGCGGATTTCCTAATGGAATATAAAGCACAATCAGCAGGAACCACACTCCCTTAATGCCCTCTAAGACTTAAATATTGCTCTCCTTCCAGTCATGGAGCTCCTGATTTAGCACTCTGGAGGCCGCTAGAGAAAACTGAATCTCTTTGGCAGCGTCCCACACAGCTGAGCCAGGCGCTCTTTGTTTCTCCCGCGGGAAAAATCATAGGCTGAGAGGTCTCACTAAGCCAGAAGTTTGGCTCATGTGGGGGAGGGGTGATGGGGGTGATGTGGGCAAAGTCAAACTTTTCCTCTTACCTTTTCTAATGCATTAAAGCTTTTTTTTTTTTTTTTCTCCAATAGAGTGTTGGAGCTTCCCTGGAGACCTGAACTTCCACAAAGCCTCTCTCACTCATGGGTCACTGCACAGGTCCTTGTTCTTCAAGTGCTCCTGGACCATGGCCCCTAAGGGTTGTGGAACTGGTTCACAGGCTACTACAAGGTCAACAGCTGGTCCTGAGGTCTGTCTGCTTATTGCCCGATGCACAGGTGGCCGAGACTTCTGAGTTCACCATTATCCTAATGGACCTTGTCTGGGTTCTTACTGAGTTTTCTCTTTTGCTTTTTCACAACTTGCTGAATTTCCTGACTTGTTTCATGCCCTCTTGCAAACGTCTTGAGTTGTGTTTTGATCATTACCTCTATACTCACCTCTACTCATTGATTCCTTCTAGTTGTCCACTTGAGAAACATATGCATATATGCTAGCCAGAGAGGTGAAAAGGAGAAAGGAGGATGAAGGGGACAGACACGGAGAGCCAGGCAGACAGAGGGAATGGGAGAGATTAAAAATTTGGTAGTTAGCCAAGGAAGGGGGTGTGTGAACAAAGCCTTGTTCAACACAATTGCCGTATTTTTGTGGACTTCACTGCATTTTGATGGAAACAACTGTTTTCTTGGTTTGAGAAAACTTGGCCTCAAATTTTTTTTCAGCCAATTCCAGCAAATTGCTAGCTATGTGGTATTAGAAGAGATTCTCCAATAGTGCTCTGTAGAAGTTGTCCCTCAGGGTGTGTGGAATTGAATATGCTGCAGAAAATCCATCTCCTTATCTTACACATCCATGGGCTATGTGAGGGTATTAAGACCTCTGAGCATTTTTTCAGGAAAGAAATTCGAAACTCTCTTTAGACTAGTATTTCTCAAACTTCTTTGATCACTGATACTTTTTTTTTTTGGCATGTAAGAACTTTTAACCTGCATATCATATTTTTGTAAACTCAGTAGTAGATGATCGATCTCTCTAACCCTGTAGAATGGAGATAATATAATCTTCCTGTCCACATGCACTGACAATTTAGTAATATAGTATGAGGATTCATTATGAATTATAATACTGATATAAAAAAATTACTGTTATTGTATTCATGAATAATTTTTAAAAAACATTACATTTCTTATTCTTTCTTTGCAGAGGCAAAATAGTGAGTTGATAGAGGGTTTAGCCTTTGTCTTAGAGATGAGTAAACAGTCCTAAAAAAATCACATGCCTTACCCAAGACCTCCCAGCAGCAGGTAACTAAATTGGGATGATAAATCAGATTTCCTGACCCTTGGAACAGAATACTATTTGCTTTTTCGCTCTGCCTCCATATGATCACACATCAAACCATTCATGCATAGAACTGCTGAAGAGGTCTAGAAGAACTGTAAAATTAACTCTGCACAATACTGAAGTGGATGAAAGTAGGAAATAATCATTGTTTAAATATCCACACACAGGATATTATAATCAGAGATGAATGTGACATATTTGAAAATGCTTTTTATCCCAAGTAGTTGAAAAGTTCTTAAATGAATGAACTACAGTTATCTGAAAACCTATGTAGCTTGACACGTTCAGTGAAAAATCTAGATAAATGAAATGTTTTTACCTAGGTGTCTAGACTACAACACTGCTGTTTAATTTTTGACACTGATCTCCAATATCACTGTTAATACAGAATTCAAATATGTGTTCTACCCATCCCCCATTCTCTTTTTTTCTTTAAATCTTCTTTCCTTCTGTTTTATCCTTCCTTTAATCTTCTCATTTTATTTCCTTTGTTGCTATGGTCACTTCTGTTGAAGCAGGTCCTACATGAAAAGAGGGAGTTTCGCTAAAAGAGAAATAGCACTGGCAGATGATTCTTCTCTAGTCCTGAATGTGTTTGCAAAGTGATCATTTCAAAGTGACACGCGAGACGCTGAAAGCACAGACAGGAAGATGAGAAAGAGAGGGCACTGGGGAGGCTAAGAAAATGCTGGTGTTTTTGTACGTCAGTACTTTCGTGGGTTCTCAAACTCAGAAATGATTTCGGAGATGGAGCAACTAGTCAAAGAAGCTTGAGGGCCCTCGTTCACAGTCATAAGCAGCATGAGGACCAAAGGGCCAGAACTCAAAATATCTGTCCTCATTTCCCGTCTGACATTTTATTTTTCCAACTGGATAGTTATCTGTATGAGTGGAACACATTCTAAAATAAGAGAATGCTTTACAAACCAAAACTCAAGGCTTAAAAGTGAAAAACATTTTATTTTCACTTTAGTTAGCTATGAAAACATGGTAATATTTCCAGGTATTTCAGTGTTTTGTGAGGAAAGAAGAAAATGTTTAAAATAAGGATTGGTATAGAAAATTCCAGAATATTTTGCTTATTCTGTGGACACCAATGTAGTTTCATTAACAACTTTAGTGCGTGAGCCTAAGACTGAAATATGTGCCTGTACCTAATACATCAGAGATGAAGTTTTTAAAAATCATGCCTTAATTGTAAGTAAGATTTCTTTAGCAGCCATATTGAGTACAAAATGGAAAGTACTTTCTACAGGAAATTGAAAAACTGCTCCATAACCAAAAATCATTTTCAGAAAAGGTACTTGATTCTGGAGTTGACCCTTTCTCCTCTGTCTCCACTTCTCCCCTCTATGGAGACCCCACAGGCAGCGTCGTACAAGGGCTCACGTAGGTTTCCTGGTGCCGAGGAGGCCAGCTGGTTTGAAACATCAGCACCTACACATAACTTTATTTAAACTGCATTTGCATTTCATTTCAGCTTCTAAAAAGTGAAGTTGGGGGTTTAGTCAGTAACTCGTTGGCCCAGGAATATGGGCCAGATTGGGCTAATAAGTTTCTAGAGAACAGTAATTATTGCAATGATAATGAATGATGACATTAATAGCCATTGTATGCCCTAGTGAGCAACTGATACTCTAATGAAAATTATAAGCCAGTATGAGTTTTTAAGATATTGGGCTGATACTTGGTTTCAGAAAGGAGGAAGAGTCTGGGATATTTCTGTGTAGCAAAGCCAAGTAATACGGAACAAGGGTTAATCCCAGGAAGAATGATCTGAGTAGATGAAAGAACTCATTTATCTGTCACCTACATGTCCTGCTGGTAATACTCTGAGGTCACAATTGTACTAATAGACCGTGTCTGGGTTCCTACTTAATTTTCTCTTTTGCTTACTGACAACTTGCTTAATTTCCAGATTTGCTTCATGCCCTCTTGCAAATGCCTTAAATCATCTCTTCATCATTACCTTTTCCACCCCTACACTCACTCTATTGATTCCTTCTGTTTGCCCATTTGAGAAACACAAGAAGAATTTCTCTCTGCTATCCTATTCTATGTTGGATCAAAACATAGTCCATTGGCATTCTAGAAGGAATCATAAAGTCCTGTGCTAAATACTGGTGCCCGAGTGTAGTATCAGATTCATTTCTTAAACACTTCAGATTATAGTTCAAACCTCTCCAAGGGGAGGGTTGAAGTTAAGTATTGTTTCCAGAGCTCCCAATATCTAAATATAACCTGCTATTCTGAAGATTTTTTATGAAAGCCATCTTAGTGGGAAAGTTTTCTCTGAAAGCTTTTCACAGATAAGCATATTTTTAAGATCAAGGATTAAAAATAATTCTATGTCCAAAGTGTTTCATCACAGCAAAGCTGCCTAAAACACCCATTTATTTATCAAGACTTCTTGTTAATAGTGTCCATGGTTAGGGGAGAAGCTGATAACTGATTTACATCTCTGGTTCCAAGGGGAAGGATACCTTCTGTAGGGTTTCTCATAACAAAATCCATGCAGTGCAGTTGCCCGTGCTCTACCACCTGCCTCCTGGATCTGAATATAAAGGAGTAATGGCTGATAGACTACATTTCGAACAATCATTCCAGGATATTTCAGTTTCATATAAAAGTTTTGGACTACTGCCAGATGCATGGTCCTGAGAACAAAATGCTTTCTTGATTTCATTTCAATGAAGTATATACACTGATTAAAGAGCAATTTTAACATTTGTTTAATATGTTAAGCAATATGAATTTTGACCTGCTTCAAAATTATTGTCACTGTCTAATAAAAGTAAGCTTAGTGACTTGGGCATGAACAAGAAGTGGTTTCATTTCTCCCTCTCTTTCTGCTCCAGGCCTCAGATCACTGGGCATCTCCAGCAAACGGCAGAAAACTGCCTCTCTCTTGGGCAACAGCTGCTTTCTGACGCAGCTAAAGTCTTACCTCCTGGTCAGTACCCTTTCCCCTCTTGGTACCTCTTTTTCTATATCTATCAAGTTCCCCTAAGATAGTCACTGCAGAACTTAGACAGGAGCTGAGTGAAATGGCTGTGGGAGGCTTAGGCTACCAGAGAGACCACAGGCAGAACTCTCGACCGGTGGGCATGCAGGAGCAGCGGTGCCTGTGGACTGTGACTTTTATCATACTCGATTCCAGTATTAGAGCTTCACATGCCAGGCACCTAGTTAGGAAGTGCGCCCATCAATCCACTTATGCAACAAAATAAGCTTTCTAAAAATGAGGTTAGTCAGTGCTGACTAGTATGCAATGAAATGGCCCTTTTAGTTCATTTGTATATGCAATTATAAAATGGTACAGTTCCAATCACTCTTCTCTTAAAAGCCTGGGGACAAATGTATATTGGAATGCAATTTTTTTTCAGATGTTAGAAAGTTAAGACAATTTTCAGCACCCATAACGAACATTTTATTATTTCTGCAGCAAATCTATGGATATTTTACAAACTAGAACAAATAAAGTATATAATTAGCCTCTGAGAAAGTAACACGAAAGAAGCTTCCCACATCCAGAAGTTGTCTTGGCACTCACAGCTAGACCACGCTATCCTCCTATTATTCTACATAAGCAATCTCATAGAAATCCAACCTTAGACGATAGTACTCTGATTTTATGATATGGTGGGATAAAACATGGCCACTTCATAAGTTTTTCTAAACACAAACAAACAAAAAAAGTGTCAAACGTTCACTCTCTGTCCTAAAATGAGTGACTGCTACTTCTTTACCAATTGTGTATTGGCAAAGCTTTATTTCACTGCAGGCTGCCTTTCTCAATGAGATACCCAATCAAAGATTTGCCCTTGCCTCTAACAGCATCCTTTCTAGCACTAACCCCACTTCCTTAGACTCTCCAATATCAACCAAGCACAGCTGAAGACCTGTGACTGGTTCTTTCTAAAAATCCCTTACTGGCAACTGGGTGGCCCAGTCAGTTAAGCTTCTGACTCTTGATTTTGGCTCAGGTCATGATCTCAGGGTCATGATATGGAGTCCCGCATCAGGCTCCGCTCTGGATCTGGAGCCTGCTTAAGATTCTCTTTTTCTCTCTCCCACTCCCTTTACTCCCACCTGCTCTTATAAATAAATAACTCCCATACTGATCCTCCAGGGTTCCTCATGGTATATGTTCTACATTAAATGAGGTCCAGTAAGTCAGGTGACATTTTACGTTTTAGAATTCCAGATACATTTTGTGCACTTTATATATTTTTGGAAACCATTTGGCAATATGTATCCAGAGCTTAAAGATGTATACATGCTGACCGAGTAATATCTTCAGGGAAAATATTAAATTTAGATGATCTCTTCTGGCATTACTTATGAAAGCAGAAATTCAGAAATAAAAGTAGATATCCATGACATGGGTCTTGGCAATGATTTTTTGGATATGACACCTAAAGTTCAAGCAACAAAATAAAAAATAAGTTGGAATACAAGAAACCACCAACAAAATAAAAAGGAAACGTAAGGAGTGGGAGAAGATATTTGCAGATCATATATCTGACAAGGCATTAATATCTAAAAGATATAAAGAACTCATACAACTCAATAGGATAAAAATAAATAATCCAGTCATTATGCTGTACACTGTTAAACTTAGACTGTTTATACTTATACTGTATATAAGTATAAACTTACACTGTTTTATGTCATGTATGTATTTATGTATATAATATTGTATGTCAATTGTATCTCAATAATACTGGAAGAAAAATAATTTAAGTAGCTATAAAAAATACAATCATGCATCCATTAAATAGACTATTATGCAGCCATATAAAATGATATTTAAAAGGGTTTTAGTGAAATACTTATAATATGCTGAGTCAAAGCAAAAGATAAATTGCATACATAGCACCATCTCTTGGAAATTTTCCAAATGAACAAAAACACTGGCCAATTTTAATTGATTTGTGTATTTCTTTACTCCAATGTTTTCTTCTAGACTTTTATATTTAAATTCTGAAATCACTATGAGCACGGATTAGTGTTTTGGAGATATAAATGTTATGTATATTTGGTAGCCATTATTTTGGATAAAATCTCTGTGGAGGACACATGAGAGAGAGAATTTAATCATTCCTAAGAATCTTGTAGGATAAGAAATAAGGTGAGGAACTTACAAATGAGACAATTAGATATAAAACAGCCATTTAGCATTGGAGCAACAGATACAGTGAACTGGCAATCAAATGTGAAGTAAGCAGGAGGGGGCAGTTTGAGGCAAATGTATCTATATTTATATCTATATATATATCTATATATTTAAGCTAAGGTGCAGAGCTTGTTTACTACAGAGAAAGGTGATGTGGGTCGTAAATACAGAATTAAATTTGATCTTCCTTACATTATTCCAATTTGCTGAATAAATCAATCCAATGGATGGTATAATTTCCATTCTTTCTCTTTTCTTTACTTGTGAGCAAATAACTTTGACATGACGGAAATAATTTTTTAAAAGAGAAGCTGTATTTGCAAGGGTTAAATAATTCAACTTGTCAACAGCACTTCCTCTAAACTATATTTGAAGTAGAGAAATCCTTAGGCGATTTACACTTTCGGGTGAGCATCTTTCTTTGGCATTTTATTCTCTGTAGTAATTCCATTAAAAGAGCACAATTTATTGCACATCTGTCTTTGCAGATTTTATCAATGCTGAAACCTTTTAAACTGAGAATGGGATTAAATAAACCCCATTTACCAATGTGGTAAAATATAATAGACATCCAGCCCATTAAATGGCCAGCTAGATCAATATATCCACTTGGCAGCAATTTCCAGAAGATAAGGTGAAAACCTCCTGTTCTATTTGATAGATGAGTAAACTTAAAGGGAAGAATTTACAGTAGATTCAGCGTATACCTTGAAGGAATGTTCATTATTCTCAAATTACCTTCTCATGTCAGCAGATTTGTGGTTAGTAAACAGGCCATTTGTACTCCTCCTCCTGCGTGGGTATGGAGGCGTCAGCAAGCGAGTAACTAATGTGGAAGGCAGACCAGTGTTTGAACCTATTTAATAAAGACGAGATTTCAAGTGTGATTATAAGATATTTATACATTTTAATTGGGTAATACACACTGTTCAAGATCAGCCCAACTAATATGGCTTTCTATATGAAAGTGAAGAAGCGAGAGTGTAAAAACACAGGAAGCTAAAGAATGTAATAATAACCGTGACTCATAATGTGCTTATGAGTCTGTACACAAGTGTTTTGTGTACTTATTAATTTAATAGGAATCAGTCAAAGGAGGGAAACTAACTTGTGTTTACAATGTGCCAGAAACTATTCTTAACAAATTTACGTACATTAGTATTTGTTTAATCTTCACAAAACATCTTTGAGGTCTATATCATTATGGATATGGAAACAGAATCAGAGTGAACTACCCCAAAATCACAATAAAAATATTGAGACTAGTATTTTAATTTAGGCTTTTGGCTTCCTAGAACCACTGTTCTATAAAACAAAATACCAGAAATAGAAGTGTAATGTGTATGTAAAGTGTATATATATATATTTTTGATATAACACTTTATATATATAATACTTTACATCTCTTTATGTATATATGAATACAGATGGTCCTAAACTAAAGCTGAGTATTATAAATGGGATTACCTTGAGCTTAACATTGTAGGGTGACACCAAAAGATATCTTTCCCCCACTGCATTGCTCTTCTATGGGCTCTCCCTGATCAACCCTTTCTTCTTCCTAGCAATCAAGAGCATGGGAGGCGGGAAAGACGAACAGGAGTTTTTTGCTGCCTTGTCTCTGGCTCCAAGGTAGAAACCAGATTTTAAATCAGAAAGAATTCAAAGGGTCCAGTCTGAGGTTCTCTGTCATTGTTGTATAGATTTGGAGAACGCACTATAAGTCAGAGGATGAGGGGTGGATAGAGGAGGACAGGGAGTGTTGGAGTGAAAGTTGCTCTGAGAAGGATCAGTATTAAAAACAACCCCCAAATCTCTTAGCATGATAAGGATAAGCCCTTTGCAAATATTTATCTTGGTGGTTTACTATATAAACATAAACCCACAGCTGCTGGTGTGGACGCGGTCTAGATGAGAAATATTGCTCTGGCTTTGTGACAGTCCAGAAGATGAAAGAGTCTCCCTTTTTCGGTGCTATGGGCACACAGTGCTATCACCTCAGCTGTCTCCACATGAGCCCCGTATTAAGAAAGGAAGAATTGATTTTCAGGGTAAAGAGGCTTTTGAGTTAATCTTCCTGTATACACATGTATTAAGCATGGTCGGTTGGAGTAATTCACTCCTGTGATCTTTAAGTCATGGATTTAGCCCTGATGCAGGTGGATATTTATGGCTTTTTGTGAGCTGCGAATTATGACTGACCCCAGGTTACACAGGTCTAAATACGATTATAAGCATCCTAACATGGCATGGTGCCTTTTTAAGGGAAGCCAGCCTGTTAGATTGTGATTTCATATTTCCAAGGCAGCACGGGGAGGATGCTATCACTCCCTGTTTCTTACTCACAGTGCATCATAGATGTTCAGCACTTACTAAAACATCTTCTGTGCTTCATGCTATGGGAAACTTCTTAAGTGCCCTTTGTAGCAATGTCAATTTTCAGGGTTTACCTAGTCGTGAATATGGGAAAGGAAGGAATTCTGCCTACTGACTTAGATGTCCTTAAATCTTACACTTGGTGTTAGAGCCTCCTTGCTTTCCTCGGTTGGGTTACAAGGTCAATTTTCAGCTTGTTTATCGCTGTCTCATAAAACTTCTGACACCTTCTCCTTGGATGAGGGTTGCTCCCTTTGCATAGGCAGGAGGGAGAGGTCAGTGTGAGATAGAACTCATTTTTTCTCACTGCCATGTGTGGATTGTTTGCCCACGGCTTAGTTTCTACATGTTTATCAACTATAGTCTCCCTTAAAACATTATTTCACAACTTCAAGTGTAATGTGAGGATCTCATAGAAGTAAACTAGCAATTCCTCCTCATTGTCAGACTTTTTACTTTTACATATGCCATAAATATGTATGTTGCTATTATTTTTTTATTCAGTTTTTTTAGCCACTGAAAATAAAAAGAGAACTGAATTTCATATTTACCTTTACCTGTGTAATTTTGTTGGAGGAGGTATTGAGAGGACATTGAGTGTCAGTTGACCCTCGAGCTGGATCCTAGCTCCTCACCCTCTCCTCTGTCCTTGAAAAAATGTATGTTCTGATGGGGCCAATTTCAAGGACTTAGCCTTTTTTTTTTTAAGATTTTATTTATTTGAGAGAGAGAGAACAAGCGAGAGAAAACACAAGTAGGGTGAAGGGTAGAGGGAGAAGCAGACTCTCTGCTGAGCAGGGAGCCCAATGCGGGACTTAATTCCAGGACTCTGGGATCATGACCCAAGCTGAAGGCAGATGCTTAACCGACTGAGCCACCCAGGCACCCAAGGACTTAGCCTTATGAGAGCAATGTGTTGAGACCAATTGGATGGTGTATATGACTGAACCCCATTAAGGCCTCTATATAAACTTTTAAGATTCTGGTGGGCAGGTTTAGAGATCTACATATCTTGTGGTTGTCCAAGACAAGCCTCATCTGTAAATTCTCTTGCTTATTTAACCTGCCAGCTCCCAATCTGGACTGGCTTGACTTTTTCTTCAGTCTCTCCTTGCCCTCTGTGTAAGGGGGACACTCCCAAGCTTATGAACAAATTTCTGCTGTTCTTCATTTATGTGTGTTTGACTGTATATGTGTGTGTAGGTATGTTTAGTTCCAAGTTTCTGTTAGATGTTATTCCTTTTATTTAACAATTCCTTTAATATTATAGTGTGAATGTACTGTCAAAAATTCCATCAATTTTGCCTGTCTGAAAAAAATCTTATTTTTCATTTTTTGAAAGATATGTTTCACTGGATATAGAATTCTAGGTTAACAGATTTTCTTCTTTCAGTATTTTAAAGGTATAACACCATTGTCTTTGGCTTGCATAAATTTCCATGAGAATGTTGATAGTCTTTGTTCCTTTATATGTAATGTATCTTTTATTTGCTGTCTGTCTTCAAGATTTTCTCTATCATTTTCAGTAATTTGAATCTGATATATCTTGGTGATTTTTTTGCTGTTCATTTACTTATTTGGTATTTATATACTTACTTATTTTGTACTTATCCTGTTTGGTATTTCCTCAATTTTTTGGATCTTTGATTTGTTTTCTTGTGTTAAACGAGAAAATTCTCAGCCATGCTCTTCTCTCTCTCCTTCTCCATATCTCTGCTGGAATTCCCTATTTGTTCATGCATGATGTCTACCTTTTCTAATAGAACCTTTAACATATTAATCATAATTATCTTAAATTCCCTGTCCAGATGTTCCAACATCTAGTCTGTATCCCAGTCTGGTTTTGGGAATTAATTTTTCTCTTTCAATATATTTTTAAAAATTTTTTAAAAAGATTTATTTATTTATTTTGGGGGGGCAAAGGAAGAGGAGAGTCTTTTCTTTTTTTTTAGGTTTATTTATTTATTTTTAGAGAGAGAACGAGCATGAGTGTATAAGCAGGAGGCGCAGAAGGGGAAGGAGAAAGAATCCCAAGCAGACTCCACACTCAGCACAGAGCCCAATCGGGGGCTCTCTGAGGGCCTCAGTCCCAGGACCCTGAGATCACGACCTGAGCCGAAACCAAGAGTTGGACACTTAACTGACTGCACCACCCAGGCACCCCTCTTTTTCAGTATTTTGTTCTACTTCTTTTTTTTATGCTTCATATAAGTTTTGGTTGAAAGCCAGATACCTTGTGTAAGGCAGTGAAGACAGAGATAAATAAAATTCATGCCAGAAAATGGGCACATTTCTTTTATTGTGGGATAAGGTGTAGTCAATTGAATAGGTATTTGCTGGGTTTGGGTTTTGTTGTCCCTACTGTTACTTTAAGCATACTATAGACTTCAAAGTCCTCTGGCATTACATTCTGTTTAGCGTGGGGACCAACCAGTTGGTTGAGAGTTTTCTTCAGTGCGTGCTCCACCCTCAACTTCATGATTTCTCTCTGTACCTCGAGCTCAGAGAGGCTCTCTCTCCATGCCCTTCTACCATCCCCAGCAGTAGATGGCTGTTACATGTTGCTCGACTCTTACTAGGCAGGTTTGGGGAGAGGGCAGTATTCTTTACTGTTCTTTTTCATTCTCAGCCTTAGTTGAGTGCTGTTTTCCTGAATCCTTGGAGTGGGGCCTTCTCAGTGATCCTGCCCCTCCCCAACGAGCAGGGATGTGCAAGTGCCCGGCCCCAGGAGTTTCCTGCCCTTTGCCCAAGATGGGTCTTCACAAATGCAGTCAGAGTGAAAGGTTTTGCTGTCCTTCCTTTAGCATCTTGAGGCTTCTGTTCTATAGGGAAGATAGGAAAGCAGGATCCAGACAGGGTTTGTATAATTTCCCACAATCTTTTGTTTTCTAGTTCTAGAGAATTCAGAGATACCATGCAAAGCACCAAGATAGGAACACAGGCAAATAAAACAAACTGGTCTGTTTAGGTGAATAGAGGAACTGAGAACAAGATTCTCAGGAACAAGACAGAGTTCAAATATTATAATCAAGACATATAAGGTTAGAGTTTTATAATCAGAAGAACAACTTCATAGTAAATGCTAGGATGACTCTAGGTGTGGGAATGGAGAAACAGAGGTAAAACTAACTTACATGGCAACAGAGGAGACATGTACCTTCCAGATGTTTCTGAGTAAATTTAAATTGATATTTAAATGCCAGATCATCAAAATATACTGTCTTAGTAGTCAAAATCTGATGTATTAGTAAATAGAGTCAGCTGCAAAGTGCTAAAATTTTTTTTAATCTATTCTTTATATTGCAGGGACTCTAATTACACTTATTAGCTCCTTATCTTAAGTTGTTTAATGTAGATCCGGCTTCAGCTAATGGCAGCAACTCACTCTGACTACTCATCTTCATAAGGACTGAGATTTTCAAAGGTAGAAAAAGAAAACAAGAAATGGAAATATTAAAGAGGATATTTAGCACATAAAGTTATGCCAGAAACAGAAAAGATAAATTCATGAACTAAGAAAAGTCAGGGAAGACAGAAGACCATGAAGTAATGTGACTAATGGAAGAGATAAGTCAGCATGTTTTCAAGCGAATCCTATCTGACAATATCTGTATGTCAGAGGTTGTGAAAGATTCAAGTAAAACTAAAATGCAGTCTCTGATCTTGGGACAGGTACTTACAAATTTGGAGGAAGACCAATCTTACACACATGAAGCTATCAAAAAAAGATGTAGGGCGCCTGGGTCACTCAGTTGGTTAAGCATCCAACTCTTGATTTTGGCTCAGGTCATGATCTCAGGGTTGTGAGATAGAGCCCCATGTCAGGCTCAGTGTAGAGTCAGCTTGACCTTTTCCCTCTGCTTCCCCCCCGCCCCCGCCACTCTTTCTATCTCTAAAAAAAAAAAAAAAAAAAAAAAAGTTGGTCTCTCAGAGTAACCTGTGACATCATGTGAGATCTGAAGCTATTTTCTCCAGCTTTCTTCTCCTGGACTTGCTTTCTGTATCTGCCTCCATGGACCAAGTCTCAGTGCTTGAAATGCACTGCTCACTGAACTTCAATGATCTACACCATTTTGTTTTTCTATCTCTGAAATGCTTTTCTCCCTTCCATTGTCAATGCTTACTTTCTTTTGCTCCTTTCTGTTTATCCCATTTTCTCGTTCTCCTCTGCTATATGTCCATCAAAAGATTGGGTCTTATGTTTTTTTTTTTCTCTCTCTCTCTCTCCCTCTCATCAACAAAACTCCAGATATTCTTTTCCATTTGATTTTTAGAATAAAACTGATATTGAATTGATACACTGGTTCTGAATCCTAAGTATTTGTTTGGGTACTCTTCTGTCATACCCTCATTAAACAAATTTATGTTTATTAAACACCAGAGGGTGCAAAAATGACTCCAAAAAATAGCAATAATAATAACAAATGATCATTTGTCCAAGCCTTTATTTATTCCACAGATATTTATTGTAAGAGTAGGGACCTTGTCTTTTTCAGTTATGTCATATTTCCAACAGTTAAATAGTTTCTGGTACAAACTAGGCATTCATTGAACATTACTAAATTACTTAATGAAAGTAAAGGAAGCCAAGAGTTGTGTTAACTCGGGAGGGGAGGGGAGATGATAGCCATCATTAAATAAATGAAATAACATGGGGTTATAGTAGAGAGTTGATATTCACTGATTAGGTGAATTATTAGGTGAAAATTAGGTTAATTAAGTGAAAAATTTTACTCTGCAATGAAAGTGATATATTTTGGATTTTTTTTTTTAATGGCTGAAAGCAAAGATTGAATAATTGGTATCTATTCCTAAAGAACTATGAAATCTCGATTCCATAAACATTTTAAGAAAAAAAACCATAGGAATTATTGACTATATAGGATTTTAATATTCTTACCTGAAGGCAGATTGTGTGAAATCCTCCTGGTACCTCACAATGGGACAATGTCCTCATTAACACGTGTAGCTATTTGCATCTAAAGCTTTCCTTTATCTTCTTTGTCATCTCTATAAATTGCTGAAACCTGGAATAAAATAGATGATTCCCCAAAGTAACACCAGGATAAGCAATGCTGAATTTCATAAATAATCTTTTTTTTTTCTGCATCTTGGCACAGAAAATTTCCTGAAATATAAAAACACTATTCCCACATTTGATGTAAATAGAATACTCATGCATTTTAAATATTCTCAATATGCCACTCAGTTAATACTCTAAACAAATAGCATGCTTCTCAAAATTACATATTAACTCCAGAGAAAGAAGAAAAGGAGAAATTGTTTCCTCTACAGTTATGTACAGCATTTAAATATCACACAGTACTCTTTGAGGGTCACAGTTTAACATCTCTCTTAAAGGAGCACCTTGGAGATGTGTGCACGTAACAGGGATAAGGACTTCTTTTCTACATGTGGTAACATTGAATAGGAAATAGTTTACAATAAAAAGTATATAAATAATCCAGTTTCCTACAGCATTTAGCACAGCCAAAGTATATGAGTCACAATTAGGAAAATCTGAGTGTGGTCCCTGCAGCTGGATTTGGTCAACAGAGTATATGCTCTGAGCATTCAAAGTGAAAAATACCAGAAGTTCAGTGACATATTTGTAGGATGGAGCATTCATTTAAAAAACAAGGAATGTATAGATACTTTGATACCATTTGAACTATTTCTTTTGCTTCAAAGACATCATTTTACTTAATATAGAAACCCTAAAAACATTTTGGCTAGAGGCAGGAACAAAAGAAAGATGTTTTCCATTAGCATTATTATTTATCTTTGGTACTATTATCCAGTGTGGTTAGATAAATAGAAGTTTAAAATTTGGAATGTTTCTGGTGACAGAACTAGGAGAATTAATTTTTTTTAAATTAAAAAAAAACACAAGAAAAATCTGATTGCTATTGCTGTGTTAGCAAATCACCCCAAAATTAAGTGGTTTAAAACAACAATTATTTCTAATCACTCATGATTTCTGTGGATTAGGTATTTGGGAGCATCTCAGCTGTGGAGTTCAGAGTCAGCCTAGTCCTGGAGCCATCTCAAAAGCTTCTATACTCATATATCTAGTACCTGGGCTGAGAGCTGGATGTTGAAAGAGCTGGGGCTCGTTGGTATCTCTGTCTCTTTATGTAATTTCACCACACTGTTTCTCCACCAACGCAATCACAGGGCTGTTAGATTGCTTGCATAGTGACCTAAGGTTCCAAAGACACATTTCCTGAGATAGAAAGCCATATTGCAGGTTTCAAGTTTCATCTTAAGAAAATCATGCAGCTATCTTTTGAAAATACAATCTTCTATAAGTTCATTCAGATGAAAAAATACAAATTATGTATAGCCTATTGAAAACAGATCTATATTTAATATAATATTTCAGGAAATTCCCAATACATGGATTAGGTAAATGAAAATCATACAACAATAAGTCACTCTATAAGAAAAGATTGTCAATTCTTTTTTTAACATCAACTATTATTCAGACTAAAATAATATATATATAGTGACTCTAATATAAAAATAAAAACTTTTGCATCATTACAAAATAAATGATTGCCACAGTTAAAAAAATAATAGCAAACTTGTAAAGTTGTAAGAAATGTTTACAGCTTCTATCATAGACAAAGATTTAATCCTTATAATATTTAAAAATATTCTTCGATAAATAAGATAAAGACTAAAAACCCAATGGGGGAAATGGGAGAAGAAATAAAAGAATATTAGTGAAAATAACATATAAACAGTCCTTAAACGTATGAAAAGTACTGAATCTCATTTATAATAAGAGAAAGAAAATTAAAAGTATACTGAGAAACTCCCAATTCACCTATCAGACTGATACCATTCCAAAATGTATTAACATACAATACTGGTGAGGCCCATAAGAAAATATGAATGTACTGCTTTTTGAAAGTGTAATTGTCTAGGAAGGGCCTTTTGTCAATTTCTTTCAAAATTGCAATTGGCCCCACAATTTCACTTCAGGGAATATAGTTGTGGTAGCCAGAATTCTAAGGAGGTCTCTAATGACCGATGCCCTTGTGTAATCACAGCCCCTTGGGTGTAGGCTAGACCTGTAACATGCTTAACCAATAAATATAGTAAAAGTGATGGGCTATCATTCCTGTGATTGTGCAAGTTATAAGTCTGCTCTGAAAGGGATTTTGCAGGTGTAATTAAAGCCCCTAATCAGTTGTCTTTAAGTTAATCAAAGGTGAGAATATCCTGAGTGGGACTGATCCGATCAGGTAAGCTCTTATTAAATAAAAACAAACAAAATAAAACAAAGAAAGCAAAGTGCAGAACAATGCTGTGGTGTACAACCAGTTACGTAACAAAAGGGGAAAAGGAATATAGATTTCTATTTGCTTGTCTAAATATAAAAAAGAACCTTTGAGTGAAGCAAAAATAGTAGTAGTCATTTGCTATGGCATCTGGAAGATGGGATCTAATTTGAAAGAGGACAGTCAAAGAAGGTAACCTTTTTACTGTTAATGTATTATTTAAAATTTTTCAATATATTTTATTTTAAAATGTTAAAAAATAAAAGTATGAATGTCAAAATCCGTAATCAACTTTTAAAGAATACCACAATGCAGGAGAAATATGTATCAATGGATGAAGGCCAAGAAGATTCAAGAACATTAACACAGTGTAAGAGAGTGGACAGAACGGAGCCAGAGGATTCAAGGTGAGGGTATGCAGCCGGCTCACTGTGGAATGGTCTAGTTTTGAGTACTGGAAATGGACCGATACCTGGGATAATGAGACCCTGTCATTGCTGGAGGCAGTCAGGTATTGGTTGGGTCAGGTTAGGGCATGATGAGCCTGGTGACTGGATCGGAGAAATACGGTCTATAGCCACACTGGTGAGAGCCAACTCTGGTTTCTACCCAAACAGGCAAACTCCTTTTTCATCTCTTAATTCCTATATTTCCTGTAGCGCCGCTTCTTTATTTGTTTCCAGGAAGCTTTTTTGCAAGTCACATGGTGTTTCCATGTCTTTGATGTAAATATTGCCAACATTATAGGACAATCCTGCTGATAACATCGGTGAATTCCCAGTGTCTGTCCTTGAGGGATCTCACAGTGGCCTCTCTACTTGGCATTTCTAACCACTCACCTTTTATTGCCAGAGTGATCCTGACAGTATTTTCAGAAACAAACACAGGCTAGTATAATATATTTTATTGTTTGTTTAGTGAGAAGATTTAGGCCTTTAAGCAGGGAGACTTAGAGACATCTTAAAAGTGCTTTGTAGTTTAAAAGCACGTCTGTGACTTCAATATTGGACTAAGGTATTGTCATAATAATGATATCTGCAGATCAGGTGCAAAGAATATGAATGAAAATAATCTCTCTGTCCTATTCAGTGCGTGTCTCTAGGATCTGTTTCTACATTGGGAAGCTGTGGGGAACAAATCTGAAGCTGATGCTTTGCACTTCATCTGGTACCATTAGAGGGCCAGCCACAGCTCCCTCCCCTCCCCCCAGGCAAGGGAACCCGGGTGTATTTTCACTCTTTCATTGTTCATTATAATTCTCCACTCTTTAAGCTGCAACTTGGGAGTCATTATGCACTTTTGGGAACTGTATTAGCTATAGCAGGCCGCTAGAGAATATGTAGTGTGCAGAAGCTGTAATTTACAAAATACGCTCTAGAAAAAGAAGCAAGGGAATGAAGCTTGGGAAGTGCTTCCTTTTCTGCATTGCCACTTATACACTATGGGAATTAAACTCAACAACCTCATCATGACATAAGAGCTTCACAAATAGAAAGGAGTCTGTCTATTGTGTAGAACAAGACAATGCAGAGAATCTCTTGTTTCCACATGAGCTATTGTTAGAATAAACACACATTCCCATGGTTCTCCTAATAGCTGTGGAACAAGAATACTAGCGAGATCGTTTCCTGCTTGATAATTCTCAGGATGGATGAGCTTTACTTTCTTTATTCTCCTATCAGAATAAGTAGCCAATGAAGCTATGCGGTGATTTTTGTTAAAATTTTATTTTGGGGAGAGTAGATAATTGATGTGAAATCATTGAAACTTTGTTGTGGATATTTCCAGTGTATAGATAAACCATTACTAAGTTAATCGCTGCTGACAAGAGACAGGTCTTTCTTTTAGCTATTGAGGGACTGCTTGGTTGTTTCCTGGTTTTGGTGATTATAAATAAAGCTGATATTAAAAAATAGGATGTAGGTATTTGTGGGAAATACATCTTCACATCAGTTGGGGTAAACACCTAGAAGCACATTAGAGGCAGGAGGTAGAAGAACATTAAATATAGCTTTGTAAGAACCGCAATGCTGTATTTCAAAGTGACTGCGACATATTGCATTCCCAACAGCAATGAAAGAGTTTCTGTTGCTATTCACCCTTGACAGCATTTATTATTGTCGCTTTTTTGGATTTTAGCCATTCTAATAGATGTATAGTGGTGGTATCTCATTGCTATTTTAATTTGCAATTCCTTAATAACAAATGATGGTGAGCGTATTTTCATATGCTTATTTGCCTTCTGAATATCTTCTTTTATGAGGTGTCTGTTCAGTTCTTTTGCCCATATTTTAATTGGGTTTATTTTCTTATTGTTGAGTTTTAAGAGTTCTTTGGACACTTTGGATACCAGTTCTTTATCAGATCTGTGTTTTTCAAATATTTTCTCCCAATAGGTGACTTGTGTTTTCATCCTATTAAGTTTTGTTTGTTTGCAGAGAAGTTTTTAATTTTGGTAAAGTCCACATTATTATTTTCTTTCATGGAATGTGCTTTTTGATGTTTTATTTAAAAACAAGCCCAGATGATTTCCTGTTTTCTTCTAGAAGTGTTCTAGTTTGTTTATGGGTTTTGTTTGCTTTTGTTTGCTTATTTGTTTACATTTATCTATTATCCATTTGAATTAATTTTTTGTGCAAAGTTTTAGGTCTGTGTCTAGATTCATTGTTGTTGTTGTTGTTTAATGTGGCCATCTAGACAGTACTAGTGCTTTCTTCACATTCTGTGTACCTTTCACTTACTTTTCTTGTTTTATTTCATATTTCTTGTCAGCTGAACTTCCAACACAATATTGGCTAGGTGTGGTGAGAGGGAATATCCTTGTCTTGTTCTCAGTCTTGGCGGGAATGTGTATATTTCCTTACCATTAAGTGTCATGTTGGGTATAAGTTGTTTGTAGACATAATTTATCAAATAGAGAAAGTTTTTCTCTATTACTAGTTTACTAAGTTCTTTTAATTATAAATGGGTATGAACTTTGTCAAATTCATATCCTGAATCAATTTAAATAAGCATATGAGCCTAATAATTTAGTGGGTTACATTAATTAATATTAATAGTGTTAAGCCAGACTTGCATACCTGGCAAAAATCCCACTTGTTCATGGTACAATTCTTTTCTGTATATTTTTGGATATTTTGTTGAGGATTTTTACATCTGTATTCATTAGAGATTTTTGTCTGTAGTTTTCCTTTCTTGAAATGGCTTTGTTTGGTTTGGGTAGTAGGGTAATGGCCTCATAGAATGAGTTAGGAAGTGTTCCCTGTGTTATATTTTTGGGAACAGATTATAGAGAATTAGAATCATTTCTTCCTTAAATGTGTGGTAGAATTCCCCAGTGATATTATCTGCATCTGGTGCTTTGCCTTCTTTTTTGAAAGGTTATTAATTATTGATTCAACTTATTTAATAGATACAGTCTGTATTTCTCCTTGTGTGAGTTTCGGTAGTTTGCCTCTTTTAAGGAATTGGTCCATTTCACTTAAGTTCTCATATTTGTGGGTATAGAGTTGTTCATAGTATTCCTTATTATCCTTTTTTTTTTGGTTTTGTTTTGAGAAAGAGAGAGAAAGAGCACATGTGTGGAAGTAGGGGGCGGGGAGGGATAGAGGGAGGAGAAAATCCTAAACAGGCTCTGCACTGAGCCTGAGACAGGGCTCGGTCTCACGACTATGAGATCATGACCTGAGCCCAGACCAAGAGCTGGGCGCTTAACTGACTGAGCCACCCAGGACCCCCTCCTTACTATCTTTTAAATGTCTATGGAATCAGTAGTGATAATTCCTCTTTTATTTCTGATATTACTAAATTGTGTCTTCTCTTTGTTACTGTAAGCTTGACTAGAATTTTGTCAATTTAATTGATCTCTTCAAAGAACCAGCTTTTCGTTTCATTGAATTTCTCTATTGGTTTCCGGTTTTCAATTTCATGAATTTCTGTTATAATTTTTATTATGTCTTTTTTTCTGCTGGCTTTAGGCTTATAGTTTCCTATGATAGAGGTTTGGAGTATTGAATAGCTCCTTCATTTATCCTAATATATGCATTTAATGCTTTAAAAGTCCATCTATGAACTGCTTTTGCTGCAACCACACATTTTCATAAGTTTTATTTTCATTTGCTTCAATTTTTAAAAATTTCTCTTGAGACATCTTTAATCCATGTGTTACTGAGAAATGTGTTGTTTAATTGAGAAATGTTTGGTAATTTTCCAGCTGTCTTTCTGTTACTGATTTGTAGTTCAATTCCACTGTGGTCTCCAAACATAGTTTGTATGATTTCTATTTTTTAAAATTGTTAAGCTGTGTTATATGGACCAGAAGTGGTTTATTTTAGTGAGTGTTATAGGTGAGCTTGATAACAATGTATTCAGCTGTTGTTAGGTGGGATATGCTATAAATATCAATTAGATCCAATTGATTGATAGTGCTGCTCAAGTCAATAATATCCTTAATAAATTTCTGCGTGTTTGATCTATTGATTAGAGGGGTGTTAATGTCTCCAAGTATAATAGTGGACTTTTTGTTTCTCCTTACATTTCTTTGAGCTTTTGCCACACTATATTGATGGCTTTTGTTAGGTGCGTACATGCTCAAGATTATTAGGTCTTCTTGGAATGTTGACCCTTTTATAATTGTTTAATGCTCCTCTGTATTTCTGATAATATACCTGGTTCTGAGGTCTACTTTATCTGAAATTAATACAGCTATTCTAACTCTCTTTTGATTAGTGTTAGCATATTATATCTTTCTTCATCCCTTTGATTTTAATCTATCTGTGTTTTTATATTTGAAGTGGATCTTTTAGACACACCTAGTTAGGTCTTGCTTTTTATCTATTTTGATGGTTTCTATCTTTAATTTATTTAGACCACACTTTACGTGGTTATTGATATAGTTGGATTATTATTTACTATGTTTGTAACTCTTTTCTATTTATTGAACAGGTTCTTCATCCTTTTTTTTAATTCCTTTTCTACCTTTTCTGGTTTTAATGGAAAATTTCACATGATTCCATTTTATTTCCTCTTAGTATATTCATTATACTTTTTAAAAAATTAGTAGCATTCCTAGAGCTTGAAATGTACCTTTACAATTTACCTAAGTCTGCTTTCAAATAGTCTATACTACCTCAAGGGTGGTGCAGGTTCCTATAAATGTGCTTCTAGCTCCTCTTTCCAAACCCTTATTACTTTGCTGTCATTCATTTCCTTTATCTGTATGCTATAATCATCTAATAAATACATTGTTGCTATCATTACTTTGAAGAAACAAGTATCTATTGATCAGTTAAGAATTAGAAAAATTAAAAAATTATTTTACTTTTATTTTTTGATGTTCTTTCGTTGATATAAATCAGAGTTCGACATTTTTCTTCTGAAGAACTTAACAATTCTCACAGGACAGGTCTGTTGGCCAAAAGTCACCTTATATTTTACCTGCCTGAGAAAATCTTTATTTCTTCTTCCCTTTTGAAAGATACTATAGTTAAATCTAGAATTCTAGGCTGGTGTGGTTTTTTCCCCCTCCAACACTTTAAATATTTCACTCCATTCTTTTCTTGCTTGCATGGCTTCTGCTATGAAGTCAGCTATATTTTTTTAACCTTTTCTCTCTACAGACAAGTCCCCCACTGCCACTTCTTTTAAGATTTTCACTTTGTCTTTGGTTTTCTGAACTCTGAATATGATATGGGCAGATACAGATTTTATGATACATTTCTGGCTTGGTGTTCTCTAACCCTCATAGATATGTAGTTTTGGATCTGCTATTATTTTCAGAAAAACATCTTCTCTGATCTTCAAATATTTCTTCTTTCTTTCGGTATTTCAATTATATTAATGTCACACTTTCTGAAATTGTTCCACAGTTCTTAGACATTGTGTTCTGTTTTTTTTTTTTTTAAATTTTTTAATTGTTATGTTAATCCCCATACATTACATCATTAGTTTTAGATATAGTGTTCCATGATTCATTGTTTGTGCATAACACCCAGTGCTCCATGCAGAACGTGCCCTCCTCAATACCCATCACCAGGCTAACCCATCCTCCCAACCCCCTCCCCTCTAGAACCCTCAGTTTGTTTTTCAGAGTCCATCGTCTCTCATGGTTCTTCTCCCTCTCCGATTTCCCCCCCTTCATTCTTCCCCTCCTGCTACATTCTTCTTCTTCTTTTTTTCTTTCTTAACATATATTGCATTATTTGTTTCAGAGGTACAGATCTGAGATTCAACAGTCCTGCACAATTCACAGCGCTTACCAGAACACATACCCTCCCCAGCGTCCATCACCCAGTCACCCCATCCCTCCCACCCCACCCCCCACTCCAGCAACCCTCAGTTTGTTTCCTGAGATTAAGAATTCCTCATATCAGTGAGGAAATTATCTTTTCTCTTTGAATTTCAGCGTGGAAAGTCTGCTGACAAATTCTCAGGCTCACTGATGATTTCCTTGGCTATGCCCACTGTAATGATCATTCCATCAAGGGCATTCTTCATTTCTGTTACAGTATTTTGACTTCTAGCATTAGCTTTGACTTCTTCCTAAAGTTTTCAGTTATCTATTATCTGCTTGCTCTAACCATCTATTTTTGCATGTTATCTGCTTTTTCTAGCACAGCCAGACTCTATTAGTTTAAATTTTCTATTGGATAATTCCAAAATCTGTATCATATCAAAGTCTGATTCTGATATTTGTTTTGTATCTTCTGTGTGTTTTTCTTGCCTTTTAGCATGCTGTGTAATTTCTTGTTGAGAGCTAGACATTATGTATCAGGCAAAAGGGTCTGAGGTAAATAGGTCTTTAGTTTGAAGTTTTATGTTCACCTGGCTAGGGGTTGGGCTATGTTATGTTTGCTGTAAATTGAGGTGCCATAGGCTTCAAATTCCTTGAGGGTCCTTATTTTTATCTCTCCTCTTGTCTTTGGGCTTGTCTAAGAACTTTTTTTAAAAGATTTTTTAAATTTATTTGACAGAGAGAGACACAGTGAGAGAGGGAACACAAGCAGGGGGAGTGGGAGAGGGAGAAGCCAGCTTCCCGCTGAGCAGGGAGCCCGATGCGGGGCTCGATCCCAGGACCCCGGGATCATGACCTGAACCGAAGGCAGACACTTAACGACTGAGCCACCCAGGCACCCCTTGTCTAAGAACTTCTTAAATAGAGTCTGTACCTTACAGCTACTATAGCTGCAGTCCATTTTTATTACACTGGATCCCCAATGATGTGTTGATTAGGTATGGGAGAGGGAAAGGTTTCCAGAACCTTATGATTAAATCCAGTGATTTAGTGAGCCTGTGTCCACGGGCTGTGACTTTCACAAAGGTTTCTTATCTTCCTGTCCCCTTAGGTGAGACAGGAAGGCAAGACAGGATTGGTCAGGGATAAATGCCCTTCCCCTAGTGGGATAAGGTTCTGTTAAGGTCTTTCCCTTTGGAGAGTAAGCCTCTATCAGAGAGAATGCTCTGGGAGTATTTCAGAATTGCTACTTCTACCCTCCCACTTCCAGAGACATGTGGGGATTTTTCTTGACTCTTCATCATGAGAATGGTGGGTTACCTGGAAGTTAAGCCTATGAGATGGGGGGATCCATCGAAGACTGAAGGTCTCCAGGAATTTTTCCCTTTAACACACAGCCTCTAACATTTTATCAAAATTACTATTAAATGTTTCTACCAGTTTATGACTCCAGTAGCTTCTACTTCAGATTTGTTAATCTCAGCTACGGTTTTCTGTATTTGCCTGTTCCTTTAGATTTGGGGGAGTCCATTTGCCCCACATGTCTACTTTTTGATTAGTGTAAGGAAAATCATTGATATTTTTAGTTCGTTCAGGTTTTTTTGTTGTGGGAAAGATGGGGGTAGCACTTTTGAAGCTCTTTACATGTTGGAGATGAGACTGGAAGAAACAGGTTCTTATCTTAAAGAAAAGGAAAGGTCTCCTTTAAATGTTTAGTCCCTTCTAATTACTATATTTTTATTTTTCAGTCGTTTCTTTGCCCTAATACTGAATTTCATAAAGATATTTATGCATTCATATTTTGACAAATGAAGGCCAGGCCATCCTTAGAAAAAGCAACATGACTCTGTGGGTTTGTGAGGACATTTGCTTAGAGGAAGTTCATAGACAGAGCTGCTATCCTTGAAAAGCCAGCACATCTGAATTGGAAAGGGCTCCAAATTGGAGAGACCTCAGAAAGTGGAGTTATGGACCAGAAAATATGCATTATAACTTAAAAAAATTAGCCTTATATCTTCAATGATTATATTTTCTGAACAAAGACTTAGAACATGTAGTGAATTAACCAAGTAATAGTGTACTTGCCCAACATTCAAAAGCTCATGTGCCTATAGGGACCAAGCAGGTAACATCAATATGTTACTCACTCAAGCAGTAACAGGAGCATGGGAAGGATGGGCGGAACTAACAGACAAAGCTGCCACATTAACACATTTAAATAAAAAAAAAAAAAATCAGCCAAAGAAAAAATGCATCTGTGTGCTCTGTGCAGAATAATGACTACTTGCTTTTCATTTATTATGTATGCGGCTGATTTATTGGGTTTCTACCATGTAGGCTCAATAAAATGAAATATTTTAGATGAGAAGATAGAAAATTTCATCTATGACAAAGGGATTATTATGCTTTAAGGAAGGAAAGTAGATTTTTCTGTTTTCTTGTATGTGCAGGAATTTGCTACTGAACTGAATTTCTTATATGTGTAGGCAAGAAGCTTAAAAGAAATGCCATCCTAAAGTATCTGCTTGGTGGCCAGACCCACTTTAAGAATGTCTATTGTAAACTTCTTGTCACATTCTTCAATATCTCCTGGAGGCAGCTCAATGCAGTTCCAGCAGCAAGAAAAGAATTTTAGAAAACAATTGGACAATATAATAATTAGAATTAAATTATTCATCATGTTTGACCTGGTAATTCTACTTTGAAATTTATCCTTAGGAGCTAATATAAAATACAAACCAATATTTATGCAAAGAGCTTCCTTGTCTATACAACAAAGGATATGCACAAACAAAACAATCTGAATATAAGTAGATAAAGCTATGAAATATTAAAATTATATATAATTTGATGCAGACATTAAAATTATGTGGGCCAAGAAACAACAACACAGGTAAATACACAAGTATATTTAAAAAATGGAAGTGTATTTGTGGCACTCTAAAACAAGATGTATAAAAAAGGAAAAACATACCAAAGTTTAAACACTATTACTCTTGGTTCAGTGGCATCTGAATCCTGTCTTATTTTCTATCAATTTCTTATTCTCTTGTCTATACTTTTTATCATAAACAGAAAGTACTTGCATGATTAGGGGAAAAAAAACAAACCCTAAATACCAATTCTGGCATATTTCCTCAAAAGATTTCATAACCCCCAGGTATTTCCCATGATACTTTTAAAAACTTGCTAAAATTAACAAAACTACATCATTAAATAATTGAAATTCCTTTTCACTAAAATGGAAAGCAAAATAGTTATTTAAATGACTGTCACTTGGAGGAAAAGCCACAATCTGGAAATTGATTGCAGGGACGAGGGCTAGTATAGGTGCAGAACTTAGCAATGGCAGTCAGGGAGGGACACTCTAGAACAGGGGTGCTCCAAGCCTGGGAGGCTGGAAGTGGCACTGTAGAGAGAGACCACCTGCTTCTCCAGCTTGGATGCTCGGGGTGAGGATTCTATCCCTATCTGTGTTCTCTGGGGAAGGATGTGGCTTACTGTGGTCCAGTCTCCCTGTGGCCAGAGAGTGAGTTTGGTGACGTCTATGACCAGCAGTGATACTATTGAAAGGACAGCAGAGTGGGAGGCTTCTATGTGAGAAGCCATGAATACACACTTCAGCAAAGTAAAAATGCAGTAAGAACCGGGGAGAAACGAACCAGTTCACTTTCAAGGGGAGAGGGCTTGGTGATGCCAAGGGTGAGGTTAAGTAGAACTGATAAAACTCTAGCTTCTGCATCAGGAAAAGAGATGGGACTGGGGGAGTGGGGCAGGCACCTCAGTAGTTCTACTCAGGAGGGCATTACGGTGCCCTGTGTTTCCTGGACCTTAATTTCCCAAGACCCTGAGAGCATTTCAGGAAACTCACATCCAGTGCTACTTTTCCCTTTAATCCCCGAGAAGTTTCATACAACATTAATAGATTTCCCAGTGGTGAGGTCAATCAAATTCTCGCCTATGACTTGAAATACGTTTTATATTTTCCACTTATCCACATACATTTCACAGTGATAATTTTAGGGATACATAATGTTCTATCAGGTTGATGTAACATTATATATGTATACATATATAATATATACATATACATATATATGTGTGTGCAGGTGTGTGTGTGTGTATATATATATATATATATATACACAATCCTGATGTTGGACATTTACGTTGTTTTTCAATATTTTATCTTTAGAAATAATTACTAAAATTTTTTTTCACCTGTGGAACACTTCCCATTTGATAAATTCCTAGGAATGGAAATGCAGGATTTCTCTTGATTTGATTTGTAGCTCACTCTCCAAAATGGTTCTAATAATTCATAAAGCTATCATAATAAGGATGTTCTAATTTTGCTCCAACCATGTCCACTATCTTAGCTCAAGAGATGCCATAACAAAATATCACAACTGAGTGGCTTAAACAACAGAAATTTATTTTTACAGTTCTGGAAGTCCAAGATCCGGGTGCCAGCAGGGTTGGTGTCTGGTGAGGGCTCTCTTTGGGTTACAGATCGCCTCCTCATTGTGTCCTTACATGGCCTTTCCTAGGTGAGTGTGGGGGAGATGGGGAAATAGAAAAGACCTGGGGTGAGTAAGCAAACTCTTAGGTGTCTCCTCTTATAGGAGCACTAATCCCATCTTGAGGGCCCCATATGGAAGACACAAGTGACCTCTACTCATCTTAGGTTTTCAGCTGGGACTCTAACAAATAACAAGAGAAAACCAGTTTATTAGCAGATGCAGTGCAGATCACATGGGAGAAACCAAAACCAAAAATGACTTAAAATGATGATTTAGAATTACAGCTTATATAGTACCTTCAACAAAGAGCAATAAATCTGTAGAGAAATGACAGAAAAAGGAAAGTAGTTGTAGGCTTCCAAGGGTGGCAACTTGTGGGAAAGTCAACGTATGCGATGAAAGTAATGGAATTCAGGTTTGTTTACAGACTCTTATGAGTCCATCTCTGGGCTGATAAGACTAAGTCTTCAGTAAAAGGAGAATTTATATCTTTCCTTCAGGCAGAAAAGGAGGATTTTTTTCTGCATTAGCTGTTTCTTACCTGCTTTCAGCATAAAATATTTTTTATGTCCAAGAGGCATATCTGGGGTGACATATTCTGGTTTCCCTCTACCCCATTTTCATGACCTCATCTAAAGCTAATTATCTCCCAAAGGCTCTATCTCTGAATACTGTCACTCTGGGGTGAGTGTTTCCACCTACAAATTTTGGGGGGACACAATTCTATCCATAGCATCCCCTTTAGGCATTGTGGTTTCTTATTTTTTGATGAATTTTGTGCATATGAAATGATGCCACATGAAGACTCTCTGAAGCTTTATCTTCATTCCTTCCCACCATCTTCCTCTTAGTAAATTTGCCTTTACTTACAATCACTTGGCAAATATCTATTGAGCTTTTTTTAGGAATATTTTGTAGAGATGGAGAATCAACCATGAATGAATGAAGTCCCTCGCCTTAAGGAGCTTATATTGGAGAATGGTAGAAAAATATACAAGCCAAAAAAGAAGATAATATCAGACAGTGGTTAAGTGCTACTAAGAAAAATGAAAGCGGAGTGAACATAAATTATGCTAATGGGAAGTTCTAAGTCCTCATTTAAGAGCTCTGGAAGAGTTGGGGAGGACAAGGCAAGACATTAATAAGTCAAGGTTCAAGGTAAAGTTATTATTAAGATGGCTGTTATTAACGAGGCTGTTCTGTCCAAGTATTTTGTTATTTTATATAGTTATCAGAAATGTGCTGGAGTTGGATGTAGGATATAAAACACAACTGAAATAGTCATCTGGTTTTGCTTGATCCTTTGACAAAATGCTTTGTTCATCATTGAGAACTTAATTTTATCTTCAAGTTTCTGAGACTTTGGTAGACCTCTGAACATCTGAAATTTTTTTCCCCAAAGATAAAGATTTTAAATTGCTTCTCTTCGAACGCATGCTACTGTGATTTCAGGAGTCCTACTTCTGAAATCTACTAAGATTTCCAGGGTCCCTTTTAGATACTGGACATGCATATCCTGTTTTAAAAATGGTAGTGTTAAAAGAGAGACAACAGGCCCCAAATGGAGTCATTTGTGCAAAGGCCTACATCACAAAACCAAGACTTGAAACCTAAGTTAATTACAGTCTCAACCTCTCCTAGGAGTGGAGTCTTAAACCAGTGGGTCTGTGTATCACTTGGTCAGCACTAATGGGATCATCTGCCTCCAAAGGCTCCTCCACCCCCTAAAGGAAGGTGACCTTGCCACAAACAGTTCCCTCTGCTAGTAACTTCCTTGTCCTGCTCCCTTCTGCCTATAAAAGTCTTTCATTTTGTACAGCTCTTCAGAGCTCTTTCCATCTGCTAACTGGGATGTTGCCCAATTCATTAATCATTGAATAAAGCCAATAAGAAGATCTTTAATATTTACTCAATTGAATTTTGTTTTTGTTGTTCTTTTCTTTTTTAACAGAGAGGAGAAGAAGGGGTTCATTAGGAGATCCTCTGCAGAGATTGTGTTGTCAGGAAAGTACATCCAAAGAGCTTCCAAATAGACCACAATTAAAAAAAGTGGAAGGAAAGGAAAATTAAAATCACTACCTCACTTTTTTTGTTGTTATTTGGCCAGCCCTGCAAAAGAATTAGAATGCGTGTTGCATATTTGAAAGCTGCTCAGAGAATGGATCTTAAAAGGTCTTATCACAAGGAAAAGAAACTTTTATAACTATGTATGGCGATGGATGGTAACTAGACTTACTGTGGCAATCATCTCACAATAGAAACACATATGGAATTGTTATGCTGTGCACCTGAAGCTAATATAATAATAATAATTACCCTTTTTTTTTGTTTTAAAGATTTTATTTATTTATTTGACTGACAGAGAGAGAGCACAAGCAGGGGGAGCGGCAGGCAGAGGGAGAGGGAGAGGCAGAAGCAGGTTTCCCGCTGAGCAGGGAGCCCGACTAGGGGCTTGATCCCAGGACCCTGAGATCATGACCTGAGCCAAAGGTTAACCAACTGAGCCACCCAGGCACCCCATTAATTATCCTTAATTAAAAAAAGAAGAGAGAATGTGTCTAAGAGTAAACAATTTAGTCTGTATTATTTGTTCTTTGCCGCTCCTTTCTTTTATGTCACCATCAGGGTGTTCTTACATTTCCATTTTACTGGGCCAGTTCTGGTGGTGAACAAAGGAAGATAAGGCGGAAATGAGAGTCTGTATGATAGGATATGATTTCAACGGCCTAAACAAGTTAACTTGGACCAAAAAAAAAAAAAAAATACATATAGATACGGATGTGGATAGATAGATATATAAACAAATGGATTACTTTCTCACATCTAGATAGTGTCTGAAATTAATTTAATGTGAGAGAAGGCATTTCAGATCCCCAGGCCACTGAAGGGTAAACTCCAAGTGAGAATATTTACATAGATTATGATTTAATGGTTCCCCCTCTAGACGTCTTTCAATTTAGAAAGAGAAAGGTAAAAATGCAAATAACTTGATGCAAGAACTAATTACTGCTAATGTTATGGGCAGCCTATGGGCTGCATCAGTCTTCTGTTTGGTTTTGGTAAGCGATTGCAGTACTTACTAATATTATTATTTTAATTTGAATGTCTTACTGGCCAGGACCTGTGCTCTTCAGTTAGTTGTGGATACTGCCTGTCCATTCTTATATTTGCCTTTTCTACTTTGCTTCTTAGCATTTGAAATTGAGCATGTGGTGTGTGGCTTTCTTTTGATATAGGGTCTGGGGCTCCTAACAAGAGGAAAAAAAGTAGATACACACGTGCATCTCATACATACCAGGGAGCCCTCACAAGAAACATAAAGACCTAAAGAAATTAGAAACCGAACAGCTTTTCTACTAAGTTGAACAAAGAGTAATAAATTGTGAAACTGTGACCAAAGGGCCCGAGACTAGGGCAGTTGATGGTAGAAACTAAGAAGATAAGGGTGAGTTTAACTAATGCTTGTTTGCGGATTCCTCTGGTGCCATCTCTGGGCTGATTACGAGTCTAAAGTCCTCTCCCATAAGAAGACTTTAAATCTGGTCTTTAGGCAGAAAAAAGAGAAGACAGAGCTCTTCCTGCTCTTCCTGCTGCTTCTTAACTGTCTACAGCTCAAAATAATTTGTGAGAGAGGCATATTTTGGGATGACATATTCTGGTTTCTTTCAAGAGCACTGACACAAATTTGTTCATTCATCAGGGAGCAAACATTTCTCAAATGCCTACCAAGGGTGCAAGCGCGATGGCTGGCAAAGTGAGGGAGAGAAAGAGAATTCAGATGTGATCCCTGCCTTTAGTAAGCTCAGACTTCTGGAAGTATGTTTTAGAGAGAGATGCTGCTTCCCCACTCCTGAGAGTGATGACCTGTTTGGATAATTTGGAACCTATGGGAGGAATCTGGGCATACCTGGCTCAGTTTTACTTTCCTTTTGAAGCAAGCTAACCACAGCATTTCATTATTTAAAACATACTTGGTTCTCACTCCATTTGCAAACCTGAATAGTTTCTACTAACTAATAAAGGTGCTATTTTAGTATTCCAAATTTATGTTTTATCTTATTTCTAAATCTCTAAAAATTATAAATTTATTGAGTTCCTTTTATAACTCTAATAGAGCATAAAAAACAAAATACATTTAAATTATATTTCAAAACAAACTTGAGATGTGTCAGGTAAAGGAAACAGATACTGTCATCTGAGAGTTCAAAAAGCCTGTCTGTTTTTTGTTGATGACATTAGAAAAGGTGGAATTTGAACTGGATTTAAGTAGGGGTAATATTTGGCTGGTGAGAGAGGGGAAGCCCATCCAGGTAAGAGCTATAATATGTGCAGAGTCAGGAAATAGAGGGCAGAGAGTAATTTGGATTGGCTGCAGCATACAGCAAGTCAAGGAGAACTGTGAGAAATTGTGTTAGTTGCCAATGATTGAGAAGCTATAACTTCAGGCTAAAACGATTAGCTTTATTCTGTTGGAATATGAGAATCACTGCAGCAACATTTAAGAGTAGGAAAGTAGCATGACCAAAACCTTATTCATAAAAATAATTTGGGAGTTATAATACATGTCATCTGGGATTCCCTGCTCCCAGGCTAGTTGTGTCCTGACTCCTGAATTGCGATTCTATAGGCCCTTGAGAAACCAAATGCCACCCAACGATCCCTGAAATTTCTGGGAGCTTATTCCTCATTCTGTACCCTGTCTCCATACTTCCCTAGCCACACATATTGCCTTGTCTGCATCACTAACATGTAGCATAGACCATTATTAATTTCCATGAAAAAGGACTGATCAAAAGGCTATGCTTTTCATGAGTTTAGCAACACTTAAGGGAGAACTCACTTAAGCAAATGTTTGAGGCTTTTCACCACACTCTCTTCTTCACTCTCCAACATCTCTTTCCTCCCACATGCTTCAGGGAATCTGTATCTCACAAATCTGTTCAGGCCCTGGAGGATGAAGATGGCATTTCCCCCCAAAATTCAAACTTACAGAAAAGTTGAAAGTATAGTACAATGGACATCCATGTACCCTTGTTAATATTTTATCTATCATCTATCTATCTATCTATCATCTATTTTTTTACCAAACCATTCAAAAGTTGAAGATCTCATGATACTTCACCCTTAAATACTTCAGCACGTGCATCTAAAAATAAAGATATTATCTTATAAAATCAAAAGTGTTCCTGTCTTTGTAAATTAGCATTATTTTAAAAGTATCACACTGTCCACATTTACATTTTAAATTGTTCCTCATGTGTAATTTTGTCAGGCTGCTTTTTAGGTTTTATCTTTATTATTGGTTTTCAGCAATTTGATTATACTATGATCATGTTGTGTGGCTTTCTTTGTGTTTATTTTGCTTAAGTTTCTGACTTTATTGGGTCTGTGGATTTGTCTTTTTCATCAGATTGGGAACATTCTCAGCAATTATTTATTTAAATTGTTCTTAATACTTAAGAAAGAAATACAAACCTCCTTTCACACATAAGGAATACTGCTTGATGTTTAGGCCACAGGGCACTGAGAGACACATTGAGAAAGCACTGAGAAAACACAAGGGAGAAGACAATAATGCTGATTTGATAATAACTGAAAAAAAAGATCATTTTTTCAAGACTAAGTGATTCCTACACAAAGAAGAAAGCTAATACCAGTCCTAAATATGGCTCATTACATATACCAACTAGACCAAACAGCCAAATGAAATTATTGACCATCCTCTAAAATACATAGTGTAATTGCATACCGAGAATCTCAAATAGCTTTGAGGCACTGCATAATATAGATCTCATTCATTCCCTCTAGCTCCAATTTCTCAAGTTAGGAATCACTTCGTACGTAAAAGTATAATAACATGCCAAACAGGCTCAAAGAGGGTAGTCAGTTAGAAATAAGCTTGGAAAAAAGGACAAAAATATTATGCTTCGATAGGAAGAAATGACAGAAAATATATGTGGTTCATATCAATGCCCAAGCCAGTGGCACTGTGCCTGGAAAATCTATTACATAAATAATTGAATAATTATTAAACTTTTAAAAAGTTTATACCGTAATCTTAAGAATCTAGTAATTAAGCTTACTAGTAATTACAGGGAGCTATTACATATGTGGGTTGTCTGAACTGAAATACTCCTGCACTCATCATGGTTTTTTTTTTTTTTTTAAAGATTTTATTTATTTATTTGACAGAGAGAGCGAGAGAGCACAAGCAGGGGGAACAGTAGAGGGAGAGGGAGAAGCAGGCTCCCCTCCAAGCAGGGAGCCCGATGCGGGGCTCGATCCCAGGACCCCGAGATCATGACCCGAGCCGAAGGCAGACGCCCAACCATCTGAGCCACCCAGGCGCCCCTCATCATGGTTTTTATGTGTAGGCCACAGAAACTGAATATGGCTGACACAAGGAAATTATTTAAAAGCTATAGGATGGCTCACAGAAGTGCAAAGGAAGGTGTAGGGTAAGGACAATGGCATCTTCACTGCTGAGCACCGCACGCTGCAGAGTGCACCACTGTTACCGCGAGGAGTCTATGCCCCCGCTCTCACCAACAACAAAACAGATTTTGACGCAACTTTTTTTTCTGTGGTGAGTTCTCACTTTAATTCAAAGCCACATGCCTATATGCTGGCTGCAGAAAAGTTTTGGAAAAATTAATAGACGACCCTTTCATCTTCTACATTAGGACTATGTCTCCCACAAATACTCAAATGTCTGGGAAAACTTTAAAGTAGGATGAAGACAATGTTTACATATTCCAGCCATTTAAATATGAGTATTTTGGGCTAAGACATTATTACCAGTATTCCTTGTCTTAAATGCATGAAAAGTATTATATGTTATCACACTTTTGCCATTAACACTTTTTTAAAAAAGATTTTATTTATTCATTTGAGAGAGTGAGAGAGAGAGCGTGAAAGAGAGCATGAGCGGGGGCGGGGGAGAGGGAGAAGCTGAGCAGGGAGCCTGACATGGGGCTCCATCTCAGGACCCTGGGATCATGACCTGAGCCAGAGGCAGACACTTAACCGACCAAGCCACTTAGGTGCCCCTGCCATTAACACTTTTGAATCACAAAATGTTTGTTCCAATTTATACTCTAATCGAGACTGTACATCTTACTCATTTACTTTTTTTGTCACTCTCATTTACTTTTGATTTATGAGTTCTCAAATGACCTCTATAAATCTAGAATGCTATGACTTTATATAAGTCCTGTATGTTACAATACCAGGAGTCAAGTGTCTTTTATTATTGAGTAAAATCTGCCCCTAACAGCTATGCAAGGTTGGAAAAAGCAATTTTCTTTTACACTAGGTGAGGATATCAGGGAATGAACAGGTAGGCTCTGTAATTTGAATGTTTATTTAGAGCAGGAATAAGCCAGGTAGTCAGACTAATATTGGGATTATATACTTACAGAGAGTCTATATATGCCACTAATTGAATTTCATTCTTATCTCAACATTTTAAATTAATATTGTCATATTTATTTTATAAAGAAATATGAGATTCATACATTCTGAGTACTTTCGGTACAAATTCAAACATCCACACATTCAAAACAAGGGTTGCAGTATTCTCAAGCACATGTATTTTTACAATACCATTCTGCCTATTGGATTGCCTACCTCTTAGACACATTTAATCCATCCCCAGTAAAAAAGGATATTGGTCACATCCATCACCACCTTTCACTTGTATCACCTACACTTAGACAAAAAGGGTTTGTCTCTATCTGCTGTTAATCTTTATAAGTGAGATAGTCTCTTACGGTTGCAAGTACGTGGGTGGACTTGATGACCCATGCTATACTGTTTATGCAGGCTCAGAAATACACATTTATTAAGGTTGGAAGAGGAAATGTTAGTTTATGAACCAGAAACTAGAGCTGTGAGGAAATACTTTCAGTATAATACCAGGCTTTGAATTTGCAGGCCCAAATATCTGCCAGAAAGAAAAAGGGGGCTTGGGAAGGGAGATAATTTAGCTTTTTCACTATCAGTAATGGCTTGTCTTTTATGTTGGGAGAATAGAGAGTTATCAGTATGAGGTACGTCATAAGTGCTCTGAATTGTAGCATTGTTTTTTGTTGTTGTTGTTGTTCTTTTTTTTGTTTTGTTTTTGTTTGTTTGCTTTTTTCTTTTTCTTTTCTTTTCTTTTTTTTTCTAGCTTGGTACTGTGCTACGGCCATTTGTGATTCAAGGTACTTTTAATATGAAAAAGTCAGGGAAAGAAATTATTCAAATAAACCAAAAGTGGTGCAAAGTACATATACATATTATCTGGCCCACTTTGATTCATTTATTTTATCAATCAATAAAATTATTTATTAGGCTTCTATTCTATATTCTGGGTCTTCTATATTCTATTCTAAATTCTACTCTATATTCTATATTATGGTCCAGGGAATAATTTAATGTGTGAAGTAGACACACAAACAAATCATTAAAATAAATGATAGCCTGGGAAGTTTAATATAGGGTGTCCAAAAAGTCTTGAAGCAGTTCTAAGTTTTAATAAATTCAGAAGGATAAATGACACAAACTTATAAAAATAATCTGAAAATTTAACTATTTCAAGTTCTTACAGATTTATTTAGTTTTTTGCATTTTGTGTAATAAATTTTTAATTTTTTTGCTTTGGTCCATCTGATTAAAAATAGCACAGGCTGACTAAAAAATTAAAATGAAAGCTTTTATGAGTATATACATAATTGAAATGGTAAACTTTCCAATTGATGTTTTGTTTGTAACATTTATACTTATGAAGTTAATAAAGTTTAAAACTGCATAAAAGTTGTTGAAACAGACTACATTAAAGAGATGCACAAGGTACTTCAGAAACATAGAGGGGCAGGCTACATAGATATCCTGAGTATTAGAAGACAAGGAACTAGCAGAATGAATTACGGAGAGGATATTATGAATAGAGGGAATGGTATGAGAACAGACAGAAAAATAAGCACAGTTTGAGTGTGACACACAGCCAGTCCTCACATACACAATATTGACCCCTACTTCCTTCCTACTACCCTTCATTCATTGAAGACTTTTATCTAGTCCAGCATTGCTTTCTATCACAGACTTTGCCATCATTCTCAATGCCTTCAATATCTATGTGGATGATGTAACCAATACGGAATTTTTCTCTGTGACCCTTCACTACTTTCTACCACTACCACCAAGCTCACACACATTTTGGGTATTTTCATTCCCCTCATGAGCCCTAATGTCTCATTCTGACTACCATTTCTTTTCCTCTCCAATTGCTTGCTCAAAAAGACTCAGGAGACTTTTCTGGGTAATCTTTATGACCTCAGTGAGACATCTAATCAACTGACTCCTCAAATTTATCTGTTCAAAATGTCCACCATTATAAAGAGGAACATAATGGAAAAGGAAGATGAGCCAGATCATAAGTGCACTTAACATCTTTGATGTGATTTGAGTTTCCTGTGATATAAAAAGGCCCCAGTTATGCCTGTGCATAGGGAGAGTAAAGTTTATAACTCGCAGTGAATGTGTTTCCTTTCGAGTTAAACCCTTTTGACTCTTGGGCTCTAAAAATAGGAGGTCATTTATTAGGTCAAAATTATTAGATTACTTAACATTATGCCTTTCCTTCCCCCTCCTTTCCCTCACTGATACTACCTGCTCAGACAGCGCTCTGCAAGCATCTGGGTTCATCTATTGAAAAGCAACAATAACAAAAACAGATTTTGGGTCCCCCTGATGCAGAAGAGATAAGATCTCTCAGACTAAGGTTAGAAACACAGTGGTATTAGAAGTGCAAATATTGATACATAATGGTATCAGAACATATAGCAAGTTTTCAACATCAGTTTCTAGGACAGCCAAAATTTCTCATCTCAATGGCTTTACTGGTGGATATGGTATTTCAGCTTTATTTTTTTTTTTAAGTTTTTATTTTAATTCCAGTTAGTTAACATACAGTGTTATATTAGTTTCAGGTGTACAACATAGTGACTTAACAATCAGCTTAATTTTCTAATCAGTTGACTTCTTTATATCTGAGAAGTGAGGAGGTACTAATTTAATCAGTCCCACTAGTATGATAAAATCTTTACATTTAATCAAATCTGTCTAGAGTGTGCCTTGCCCTTTATGTTTGAACCTTTTGTGGTTATGGCCAGTGGTAGATATTGAAATGTTCTGGACCTTCTAACCAAACATAATTCTCTGGATTTTTCCAAGTTTTTTCACCATATACTCTAGACACATTCAAAATGTTAGGTTGGGGCGCCTGGGTGGCTCAGTTGGTTAGTGTCTGCCTTTGGCTCAGGTCATGATCCCAGGGTCCTGGGATCAAACCCCTCAGCAGGGAGCCTTCTTCTCCCTCTCCTCCCCACTCATGCTCTCTGTCACTATTTCTGTCTCTCTCTCTCAAGTAAATACATAAAATCTTTAAAAAAAAAATGAAAATGTTAGGTATATTTTTAAAAATTTTGACCAACATTCTACTACTGCTTCTAATTTTATAAATTTAGGTATCTCATATTTTCATTAAAAAAAAAGCAACAATGCAGGCTTTAGGCAAAAATTCAATTATTGTACATCTATAATGTGAGTAGTTTTCTAAAATTAGGATACACTGTATATATACCAATATATATTTGCCTTTTTTAAAAAAAACCATGTGCCCTACATAGAAGACTTGTCTAAAATGGAATTTGTCTGTGTATTCTGGTAACAAAAATGTTAAATTGTGAGTATTATAGGAGCCTAAATCCGGAATTTTATATACTCTCTTTGGGGTCAAAACAGGTAACTGGAAAGTGGGCAACAAACAAGCTATAATCCATAGTGATAATTCAGGTCAAAACAAAGAATTAACTCTTGTGATAATGAATTTAACTATTTTTAAACCAAAAGACAGTAAGGAAAGTTAAAACAGGATCCAAGGAAGAAACAAAGCAGGACTCAATGGAAACCCAAGTCCCGGTCAAACCTCAGCCACTAAAGCCTCATCAATACTTTTAGTTGCTTTGAACCATCTGAGACTAATTCTCAGTATCTGCAGAGAGGTTTTAGTCTTTTGCATGGTAGCCTTTTAAAGCAGTTAGCACTGAGACGTCATTTGAATGACCTTCAAGAAATAATCTTTTATAACAAGGCCTCCCATGAGATAAAAGAAAAATGTTCTATTGATAAGATAAATAATCCTACACCATTTCTGCTGTAAGCTTAATCAGTTTTCCTATTAAGTATGAAACTATTTTGAATTAGTCATAGTGCCTTTAAGATCATGTTACCTCTCACTTCTTTATGTGGCTGTGATCAATCAGTATCTTTAGTAACACACATTCTCACACTGAAGAATTCTGGTGAGACAGGATTAGGTAATGAAGGTCAGCATAGAATTGTACACTTGCTAGATACTAGCTATCATGTGGTTGTTATCAGGATACATGTTATTTATGTTTATTATTGGACTGTCTTGATGGAATGGCAGGGAAAGGTGACTATTCTGTTTCTTCATTACTATCTCCAAATACTTTAGAATGATTACTTATGTGTATTGGTTGTATTTCAAAAAAGTAAATCATTTTAATAAAAGCTTCAAAAGTTTTGCATTAGAAATAAATCTGTGAAGTGCCACTTCCAGTAACAGCAGAGTATTTCATATCAGATCACCATCTTGCCAAAAATAATTAAAAACACTAAACAAAATATTTTTTTAAAAAATCCAAAGACACTGGAAAGTGGCCAAATGTAAGCAAATTCTAGAAGGGAGGGCAACACTTGGACTTTCCTGGTTTAGTAGCTTTTTGTCTGAGAATATGGGGAAAGTTTCCCTGTTTCATGAATTTTCATCTGGATGGAGGTCCCAGTTGTTGCCCTGAGGGCTGGAGAAAACCAAGAAAAAGAATATCACATTCCTACTGCTAGAGGAATGCTAGTATAGTGTTCACCATGACCACAACAGCTGCAAAGTGAAACATAAACTCTGTCCAGCAATCTGGTGACCTGTGCAGGAAACGTGTGGGGCAGACTCCAGAAAACAGCCAAGTTTAACAGAACCGAACAGAGATTTTAGCATCTGCCTACTGCAAGGGAGAAGTAGTTTAGAGGTCGAATCTGACAATGTTAAAACCCTGCTGAAAAGAAAAAAAAAAAAAATCAGTACCTATAGAGCATACCAGAATTAAGAGAGATCACAGATTCTATGACTTCTCCAAGGTTGAACATAAAGGCTGTGATCAATCACAGTGAGTGACTTGACCTTTGGGAAAAAATACCAGTAGTAAGAATAGACTATGTCCTTCATTAGTCACAACTTGTCAACTTGTTTGGTGCCAACGATATTATTGATGAGGAAACTGAGGCTTTATAATGTTACACAAAAAACCCTTAACCATAAAGTCAATAAGTGATAGAACCGCTGTTCTCAGACATTTTCCGACACTAAAAATAGAAATGTGCTGCTCAAGTAATCTTACATACGTATGTAATTGCTGACATGATTTCCTGAGGTTGTGCATCCCAAATGTTATGTTCATGGGAACTTTCATCAGTGGAAAATCTCTAAATATCACCCATTTTTCTTGTCATTGGAAAGAAGAAATAATAGAATGGGGAAAGATATGTCTGAAGACATATCAAGAAGAAGCTTTTTTTCTGAGCTATACACTAAACTCACAACAGAATAAGCATAATAATAATTATCACAGGATAAGCAATTTTGTTACTTAAGTCAAACTAAGGGCCACCTTTAGACACTTGAGCCCAGGTAAACTAAACTTAGGCAACTAATATTTTCAGTGTGCAACCTATGTGCTTTTAAATACCTTTAGAGTCATTCGTCCCCCCACATTCTCCTTAGAGTTCTATTTTATCCTGATTTGTAGGCTAAGTCCCATTTTAGTTATGGAACCATGGAGCCTGAAGCTGAAGGTATTAAAATGGATATAGCCTATATTTAAGGACAGGACAGCAAGGCACTTCATTCAACTGTGATGAGATGCTGTATTCTAGGACTGTTATCCTCATTTCATTTCTTAGACGTGGCCTTCTCTTTGCATGCCAGTTCTGATGTCTATGTTTTATTTTGCCCTTTTTTCCTGAATTAAACATATGATGACTTGTATAACACCATATTCATGAGGCTCTCCTTTGTTCTTGCCAATCTCTTAGGGTGACAATCATCCTAAAATCTATCTTTATCCACATACTCCAGAACTATGTTAAATGTACTTTGGGACATCCTTAGACATTCTGGCTCTGAATATCAGGATTGGAATTTATATTGCCAATTCTTTTTCAGATATTACTATACTTTTTGATAGCAAACCAGAGTCTTCTTTTTCTACTATTGTATCTGGTTTACTTCTCTGAAGATCCTGTCTTGACCGTATGAGTATAGCTTGTTTGGTCCTTTCTTCTCCCTGTATAATTTCAAGAATATAAAAAATAATCTCCCAGGTATCACAATCCCAGATTTTAAGATACACTACAAAGCTGTAGTAATCAAAACAGTATGGTACTAGTCCCCAAACAGACACAAGATTAATGGAACTGAATAGAGAACCCAGAAGTAAACCCACAATTACATGGTCAATTAATCATTGACAAAGGAGGCAAGAATATGCAATCAGAAAAAGACAGTCTCTTCAACAAATGGTGTTGAAAAAACTGGACAGCTACCTGCAAAAGAAGGAAACTGGGCCATTTTCTTACACCATACACACACACACAGAAAACCCTCAAACATAACATTTATTTTATATATATATAATGGAATATCACTCAACCATAAAAAATGAAATATTGCCATTTGCAACAACATGGATGGGTCGAGGGTATAATCCTAAGTGCAATAAGTCAGTCAGAGAAACACAAATACCATATGATTTCACTCATCTGTGGAATTTAAGAAATGAAACAAATGAACAAAGAAATAAAGGGACACACCAAAAGACTCTTAACTGTAGAGAACAAACTGATGGTTACCAAAGGGGAGATGAGTGGAGGGATGGGTGAAATAGGTGAAGGGGATGAAGAGTACACTCATCATGATGAACACTGAGTAACATACAGAATTGTTGAATCACTATATTGTACACCTGAAACTAATATAACATTGCATGTTACTTATACTGGAATTAAAAATTTTTAAGAAAGAAAAAATAATCTCCTAGAGTTGTCATAGGATATATACTTCATACTGAAAAAACACAGGTTGTCAGAAAGGAAGTTTAAAAATAATAACAAAAATAATTTAAAAATCAAATGCATGCTAGGGGTGCCTGGGTGGTTCATTCGTTAAGCGTCTGCCTTAGGCTCAGGTCATGATCCCAGGGTCCTGGGATCGAGCCTGTATCCGGCTCCCTGCTCAGCGGGAAGCCTGCTTCTCCCTCTCCCACTCCCCCTGCTTGTGTTCCCTCTCTCGCTATCTCTCTCTGTCAAATAAATAAATAAATAAAATCTTAAAAAAAAAATCAAATGCATGCTCAATACATTTTACAAAACAGAATTAAAAAAATATCAGAAAGTCTCAAGTAAAAACCCAGGTTAGTTACAACCCAAAGCACATCATATTTCTTACCAGCAATACTGAATTCTAAAAGGCAATGGATACACTGCCCTCCAAGGTACATGTGAGACTGATTTTGAATGAAGACTTCTCTGCAAAATCAAACTATCCATAATGCATGAGAGTAAAATAAAGATATTCTTATATTTTTAAGATCTCAGAAATGTTTTCAAAAGTACTAAATCAAAATAAAGAAGGAAATCAAGAAAGAGGCAGATAAAATACATCAGAAAATCATATGAAGACAGGGATGCAAAGAAAGAATTCCTAGAATAACAGCAGTTCCAAAACCTGGAAAATAGTTTATATTCAATGTGCAGCATAATTTAAAAGCTAGATGATGATATTACTAATATTTAAAAAAGATATTTATTTTTATATAGAAAATTCAAAAGATAGCCAATTTTAAAATCTTTAAATTTAAGCTTTTACTCTAAAAGCTGCCTATGAAACAAATGATAAAATATAACACAGAATTGACTGTGGCATGATTTTTCAGTATTTGGTGCAATGTAGGAAAATACCTGACCTGATGTATAAATTTTTTCTTGAAATTTCATAAATTTAGAGACTGGATTATATTCTTAATATATAATTCCAACAGCCCTATTTAACTATAAATTTAATAGTTACATAATCATAAGTTTTGACTCTATTCTTATTGTTTTTTAGAACTAACCTACAGACAAAACAAGGAAGAGTTAAAATTGCATAACCTGGTGATATAAAATCAATGTGAAGTTAGGAATTATAGAAGGTTGGGAGTAGAAACCCTATGGCCCTCATCTTAAAGGAAGACTCAAACTGAAATAATGTATAAGGAGTTGAGTTGTATAACTTCTTTATTATTTTGGATACTAACTCCTTATCAAATACATCATTTGCAAATATCTTGTCCCATTCAGTAGGTTGCCTTTTTGTTTCATTGATGGTTTCCTTCACTATGCAAAGGCTTTTTACTTTGGTGCAATACCAATAGTTTATTTTTGCTTTTGTTTCCATTGCCTCAGGAGACATAGCTAGAAAAATGTTGTGAAGGCCAATGTCAAAGAAATTATTGCCTGTATTTTCTTCTGTAAGTTTTATGCTTTCATGTCCCACATTAGGTCTTTAATCCATTTTGTGTTTATTTTTGTGTATGGTGTAAGAACATTCTTTTGCATGTAACTGTCCAGTTTTCCCAGGACCATTTATCAAAAAGACTGTATTTTCTCCATTGTATATTCTTGCCTTCCTTGCCATAGTTTATTTGACAAAAAATTTGATTAAAAATGGACAGAGGACCAGAATAAATGTTTCTTTCTAAATAAGACATGCAGATGGCTGACAGACATACGAAAAGATGCTCAACATCACTCATCATCAGGGAAATACAAACCCAAACCACAATAGGATATCACCTCACACACGTCAGAATGGCTAAAATCAAAACCACAAGAAGTAACAAGTGCTGGAGAGGATGTGGAGAAAAATGAACCATCTGGAACTATTGGTAGGTATGCAAACTGATGCAGCCACTGTGGAAAACAGTATGGAGGTTCCTTAAAAAATTAGAATTGTCATATGATTCAGTAATTCCACTGCTGGGTATTTACCCAAAGAAAATGAAAACACTAATTTGAAAAGATATGTGTACCCCTATGTTAACTGCCGCATTATTTACAATACCTAAGATATGGAAGCAACCTAAGTGTCCGTTCATAGATGAATGGATAAAGAAGATGTGATGTGTATATATAGAGATAAACACCAGCTGTACAAAATCTGTGTCTCTCTTATCATAGAGGGAACTTTATGGCCTTTGCAAATTATTTAACTTGATGAAGGGTCAATCATCAATTTGTAAAATGGATATTATAAAACTGACCTCATTTAGCTACTATTAGGATTAAATGAGATCATATACATAAAAGGTCTACACAATGCTAGGAACCTGGTAAGCATTTAAGAAATATGTTTATGTTGTAGTTGAAGACATTAGGGATGATCTAAACTGCAATGAGACCGTACTTCACACCTATTAAGATGGCTAAAAAGGTGGAAAAAACCCATCATCATATCATCATCTGAACAGATAAATAAGATGCTGCATACGCATATAATGGAATATTATTCAGCTATAAAAATCATGAAGTTTGATACATGCTATGTAAATAAACCTTGAAAACATTATGTAAGTGAAATAAGCCAGATACGAAAGGAAGACTACTGTATGATTCCTCTTATAGGAAATACTTAAAATGGGCTATTTCAGAGATGGGAAACAGATTAGAGGTTACCAGGAGTTGGGATTTATTGCTTAATGGTTACAGAATGTCTGGGTTGATGAAAAGTTTTAGAAATAGATAGAGATGATGGTTGCATACCATTGTGAAAGTAGTTAATGCCACTGAATTGTATACTTAAATAATACTTAAAATGGTAAACTTTGTCAAATGTATTTTACCACAAGTGAAAAAAATAATAAAGTGATATATTAAAAATCACTGAATAGTGTATTTTATTTATTTCTATTTTATTTATGGTATGCAAATTATATCTCAATAAAGCTGTTTAAAAAAGATATCAGGAGGGTTATTCAAAATGTTTAATAATAGTAACCGAATCAGAATGCATACTGGCCATTTTGCTGATTATCTACCTGGATGTGAAGTTCTAGTCTTCTGCAGACCTACAATCTGAAGTATTTTAATTAAATACTATCCTGCTAGCCTTTAAGAGTGGCTGCATTTTTTAAAGCTTCTTCTTGAAGTGCAATATAAATAGAAGAAAAAATCACTTTTCATAGGTTTAGAGCAGAGATTCAGGAACTATAGGGTTAAATCTGGCCTGCCTTCGGTGTCTATGTGGACCATGAGTCATATAGATAAATACCCACCTTTTCAAGTTCTACTGTACGGCTTGCCTACGGGTCAATGGAACAGCGACGTCATGGGAATCAGGACGTGTGAGGTGTGGGGCAGGAGGTAGGGGCATCCAGAGACCCCTCCGTCAGGTTGGTTTGCTGGCATAAAGTTGGGCAATGACCATGCAGAGATGGTAATCACAGTAGCAACACATGAAACATGAGTCAGGTGGGGATGAGACTGTTCAAACCAACATGTAAGAGGTGATTCATACAACAAATTCCACAAATAATTACTGTGGGTAATTAGAATTATTTTCAAACACTCCCATAGTTTTAGAAAATAATAATAAATAAATCCTAGGATACCTGAACTAGTGGAATATAAAAGTAGTAAGTACCTAGTATGCAAAAAAAAAATCAAAAACTTCAAATAAATGGAAATGATTAATCAGATAAATTATTATTATCATTTTTTAAAGATTTTATTTATTTATTTGACAGAGAGAGGCACAGCAAGAGAGGGAACACAAGCAGGGGGAGTGGGAGAGGGAGAAGCAGGCTTCCCACCGAGCAGGGAGCCCGATGTGGGGCTTGATCCCAGGACCCTGAGATCATGACCTGAGCCGAAGGCAGACGCTTAATGACTGAGCCACCCAGGCGCCCCTCAGATAAATTATTTTAATTGGAATTTTAGTTCTAATTACTCTCTTCATATTTTTAAAGGTTATATTCAACCATTTGGAGTATTTAGGGGGTTTTGAATCTCCTGAGTTGTTTCCCCACGTGAAGATAGAGAAGTGAGTTTCATGTTTCACCAGTTGGAAAGAAACACTGGTTATGTGATGGATGGACTGTGTCTTCCCCAAGTCCATAGTATCACTTTCTTCCATTTGTTTCTGCGGTGTGTTTGACTGCCACTTCAATGCCCCCAACTCTATTTGGTACCATCCTTTGTATTTGCTCTCTCAAGTGACTGCAGAAATAGAAGCAGCTGAATGCATCCGTTTGACAGACCTGGAGCAGTTCCTGTCTGCTGCTAAGGTTTCCACTAGAGATGCAAGAAAAAAGTGTCCTCGCGCTTTCTGTCTGTCTCATTATGGCAGTCAAGATTGAATGGGGGAGTACACGGAAAAACCAGAAGAATTTCTGCAACTCAGAAGTAACCTTGTCAACAATGAAATCTTGTTTTACTCCAAAAAAAAAAAAAAAAAAAAAAAAAGAAATAGAAGCAGCTGGTATTTCCAATTCAGACAACCGCTGTTAAGCACTAACCTCAGGTTCAGATTGCAAATCTGTCACCAGTTGCTATTTTTCTGGAAAATGACATGTAACTCCTTCTGCTTGCCTTTTACATTTTTGAAAACTTATTTTTATTTCCTTCTTGCTGTGAGATAATAGTTAAACAAAGAGTTAATTGAAGCTAACATGAAGGGCATTTATCTTATTGAAGTTGTCTGTAAAACATCCTCAATCAAATGGATTTATTGACTTCAAACAAGAAAAACCTCCATCAACTCTTTTCTGCAGAGAAATAACATGATAGGCAGATTAAAGAGGTCTGAGAGGAAAGTGTGGTGTGTGTGGATTTTAATATGAAATTTCAAGAGGTTTGATCAAGGAAAAGAATGTTCAAGGAAAAGAAAAACTCATCAAAGAATTGACTAATGTTGAAAGTTATAGCAAGTATATAACTTTGATGGAGAACTTACTAGAAGCATACACTGTGTTAAGAAATTTATAAACCTATTTCATTTCATCATTATCTCACCTGTTTAGTAATGTAAATACTGTTACTATCTCCATATAGATGAGAACCTGGAAGATGATGAGTAAATGACATATCCAGATGCAAAAATGAGGCACGTGGTACACTCTTCTTTAAGAATAAACCTTGTTCTCTAACCTATATTTGTGTGCAACCTCATTACTTAACAACAGAACTCTGATGTATTAGTTAGCTATGGCTGCCATAACAAAATACCACAGACCCCGTGGCTTAAACCACAGCTTTCTCACAGTTCTGGAATAAGACCAAGACCAAGGTGCCAGCAGGCTTGATTTCTTCTTCAGCCTCTCTCCTTGGTTTGCAGATGGTTGCCCTCTTGTAGTCTCTTCACCTGATCTCCCACTGTGCATGACTGCCTGGTGTCTCTGCCTCTTTTCCTAAGGGCACTAGTCAGTTTGGATTAGGGCCTTACCCTGTTTTATTTTAATTTAGTCACCTCTTCAAAGTCCTTATCTTCAAATATGGTTACATTTGGGGTCCATCCTGAGTTTTGGGGTTTGGGACTTCAACATGAATTTGCGGGGAGCACAATTCAGCCCAAACATCTGTTTTGTTAGAAGATTGGGAGTCCCACACCAAAACCCACCAACAAATAGCAACAAAAAAATCCTACATTTTCTTAATTCCCTTGTAGATAAGAGTATATGATGTAATTCTAGCTAAGGAGATATAAGCAAAAGTAGTTGAAAGAGGCTACTCTTATTATTCCATATACCTATATGGAAACAGAGACTTTAAGTAACCCCCACACACCACCACACACATCATGAAACTGACAAGGATGGAGCTGGCATAGCATGTGGGGTATGAGGGGCAAAACTCTTACCATACATTAAACATAATCATGATCAACAGCGTGAAGTAGGAGGACTGTAAGAGGAATAGGAAAATGAGACATAAACAAGTGCAGTCCCCCTACCAAATTAAGCATTACGTATGGCCTACCTCCTGCCCAAAACAATCATTACCTATTTAACTTCTTAAGAAAACTCACATAAAACCCTGTGCCACTGTATGGTGTGTGTGTGTGTGTGTGTGTGTGTGTGTGTGTGTGTGTTTGTGTGGTGTATGCATATGTGGGGATTTTGATTAAATAGAATAAGGTATAATGTACCTGGTATGACCTTTAGGTATTTTTCAGAATGTCATCAGCCCAAAATATCCTTACCATGTGACCTTTGCAATAATTGTACATTTTGTCATTACAGAAAAACTTCTTTGGCATAATGCCTTGTGATTCTGTTGTATTTCAGAAACATATATTTATGGGATACATCATCCTACTAACTTTTAATATTTTATAATAGATTAATTTATCAATTAACCAATAAACATTTTTGATATTGGCAAGTAGGACACATTGGGAATGAGACAACACATAGAATGTGGAGTTAGGGGTGAGGAGGAAAGTGTGAGAGGCTACACAAGAAAGTGGGCCAGATGGGGGTGGTTGAGCGACTCAACTATAGAGCCCTCCAGTAAACCACTTAAAAGAGCTTTTAACAGGAAGTTGAAATGGAACCAAGGAACTTGCTTGCCAATTACTGAGGTTCATGGTTTAAGGAACCAGATGGACCAGTAGGAAGAAAACCTCCACCTTTCATTTAAGTATCCTCACATAAACACTTTTAGAACCCACCTTGAACGAAGCTATGCCTTGTGCCACTTGCTATGGAAGATACTAGGAATAGAGTAGTGAGCAGGATAAATATTGTACTGGTTATGGTGAATCATGTGGTATATTTTGGGGGCCTTTAAATTTCTTGAGTTCTTTCTTCATGTACAGATGGAGAAGTCAGTTTTATTTTTTCACAAGTTGGAAAAAGAAACAAAGCAGTTTTGGCTAAATATGTGATAGATAGACTGATAGTCTACTGAGGAAAATGGGTATTTTTTGAGTACTTAAGAGCACAAAGAGGTGTTTTGAAAAGGGAATGCAGAGTGAGTACTACTAAGTTAGGTACCTGGTGAATACAATCAAATTAGAAGTTTTATGAAGGTTTTGTTTAGCAGAAAATACTTAATCTGAGACTGGACATTTGTAAAGGGGTTAACTAAATAAAGAGGTAGTGGTGGTAATAGGGGTAGTGGTCATTACAAAGACCAAAATATCTGAAGATCATGAAATTATTAAAAGACTACAGCACTGAACAGGAACAGAAGGAAGTGAAGTAGGCTTATAGTGAAAAACTAAATGATGTAAGAGGAGTTGTAGAGGTAGACAAGGATATAATTATAAAGGAATTTATGTTTAATATTATAAATGTTTGTCTTAATACAAATGGTCAATGGACACATGAAAAGACGCTCAACATCAGTCATCATCAGGGCAATGCAAATCAAAACCACAATGAGATATCACCTTATATGTGTCAGAATGGCTAAAGTCAAAACCACAAGAAGTAACAAGTGCTGGAGAGGACGTGGAGAAAAAGGAACCCTCTTGCTCTGTTTGTAGGTATGCAAACTGATGCAGCCACTGTGGAAAATAGTATGGAGGTTCCTCAAAAATTAACAATAAAATACCTTATTATTCAGTAATTCCACTGCTGGGTATTTACCCAAAGAAAATGAAAATACTAACTTGAAAAGATAATATGCACCCCTATGTTTATTGCAGCATTATTTACAATAGCCAAGATATGGAAGCAACCCGAGTGTCCATCCATAAATGAATGGATAAAGATGTGGTATGTGTATATATGCAGTGGAATATTATTCAGCCATAAAAATATTGAGATCTTGCCATTCACAACAACATAGATGGACCTAGAAGGTATAATGCTAAATAAAGTAAGTCAGATAGAGAAAGACAAATACCATATGATTTCACTCATTTATGGAATTTAAGAAAGAAATGAACAAAGAAAAAAGAGACAAACAAAAAACCAGATTCTTAAATACAAAGAACAAAGTGGTGGTTGCCAGAGGGAAGATGGGTGGGGGGTTGGATGAAATAGATGAAGGGGATTAAGAGTACACTTATCATGATCACTGACCCTGAGTAACATATAGTATTGATGAATCATTATATGTATACCTGAAATTAATATAACACTGCACATTAGTCATACTTCAATAAAAACACAAATATTTGTCTTTATCTTAAAGGCAATAGGAAGCTATTAGAGGATTTTAATCAAGGGAGCTCGACCATCAGTTTGCACTAAAAAATGATTATTCTGGTTTCAATATTAAAAAATGAATTTTAAAAAAGATAGAGTTTAAGAAACAAAACCAGTTAGGAGGCAATGACAGTAGCCTAATTAAGAGATGATGAGAGCTTATTGACTAACAATGATGGCAGAGAAAAATCCAAATTTAAGGACTGTTTTATTCTCAGTCAGTGAACTTGACATTTGATTGTATGTGGGAGATGAGAAATAGATAAGAGTGAAGGATGATATTTTTGTTTCTTGTTTGAGCAACTGGATTGGTGTTTAAGATTTGGGGAAAATAACACATTTATTTTTACATGTGTTGAGTTTGAATTTCCGTAGAATTTTTTGAGGTAAGATGTTGAGTAAGGATTTGGATATAGTGATTTGGAACTCTACAGAACATACTGACTCAGATATATACATTTGGAAGACAGTGACATATGGAAAATAAAGCATTAGAGAAGAAATTTTCCAGGAAAAGCATACAGAGTTCAAAAAATAAGGGGCTAGGAAATGGTTATAAGAAATTTCTCACTTAATAACTAATATAAAGGAGGTTAGCATGGGAATCAAAGATAGAAGGAACCTGGCAATGTGTAGAAACCACAGAATAAAAGTGTTTTGGTAATAAAAAAATGGTCAATTTTGTCAAATACTGTTCAGATATCAAATATGATAACTGGAGAATATCCTGAGGCTTACAGATCTGGGATTTGTTTTAAATTTGGTTGCAGGGCCAGGGACAGAATCAAGATATATGCTGATTAAAAAATGAGTACACGTGTGGGAAATACTGTAGGCTGTTTTACCAAAAGCTAATCCATATACCAACCCTGCATGCATGCATATACACACACATCCTTGCTTCCTTCCTGATTAGCACTTCTCCCATAATAGAGGCTGCACATGTCAAATAATTGTCTTCCCAACCTTCCTTGTATCACATGGGCTTGTGACAAAGTCTGGCCATAGTGTCAAGGGTGAGTGCTTGCTGGAGGGTTTCCTCACTAATAGAAAGGAAAAGCTGAGGCAAAAATTTTATTCTTCTCTGGATAAATCATGTTTGCTTGTGAAACACAGAACATCTATGACCATCAGGGAGCAAGACAGAAAGTGCCTGAGTCTCTGATGACACTGTTAAGCAATTGAGTAAGCCTCCCTCCTGCCCCCAGTGAGCCCTATCTTTGCATGTCCTATCCATTGCATGAGATATAATACCCTTAAGGCTCAAGTCTTCCATAGTGGGTATTCTATAATGGGCAAAAACATCCTACATGATACAGAAGGTTGAAAATGGAGATATGGATTCTTTTGTTTCTTTTGTTAAGGTGAAAGATTGGAGAGAATCAAGAGAGACCAAGATACGTCAGTTTGAGACTGTTTTTCCTTTCTTTCCTTTTTTTCCCCTTTTCTCCTTTCCTTTCCATCCCCTCTTATCTCTTCCTTCCTTTTTTCCTTCCTTCCTTCTTCCTTTCATTCTTGTTTTTCAAGAAAGTGAGAATTAACTATGTTTGAGTACTAATACTACTGGGGAGGCATTGGGGAGAGAAGCACGAGAGAGGAAGGGATGGGGGCAGTCAAGAATAAAGAGTAAGAGAGAACGGTGCTAAAGCACTGAAATGGCAGTAGGGAAGGTGGAACACTAACAGAGGAGATGGGAAGATGCTGGAAGAGAAGTGGTGGTCGATGGTGTGATTCTTGAGAAGTTGTGTGGGGGTGGAGGGTTAGCTCTAGAGCACATATTAATAGTTGGTATCAGGGAGAACAAGGGAAATCCACCTGTTATAGCAAGAGGGAGGAGGGATGGGTGGGTTTAGAATCGGGCAATGGTAGAAGTTGGGAGTGGGGATTTATGGTAATTCCAATCTGATTATTTCCACTTATCCTGTTAAGCGGGAAGTAAAGTTACCGGCTGTAATTGATACATGATCAGAGGAACTATAGCGATGAGCAAGAAGAATAGAGCTGAACGATAGTTTGGACTTAGAGCGGTTTGTTTATTTAAGGCTTGAGTCATAACTCAGTTTAACTGCTTGGAATGGACGTTGACTTGTGGGGAAGGGAAGTCAGTTTATGTGCTTCTTGAATGGGGAACAATAATAGGCAACTTGGAGTTGGCCTTTTCTTTCTTATTCCTCTTAGTTGAAGAACGGCATTCACCAGATGTCTCTAGCAGATAACAATAAGGAAGTACATGTTCTTTGGAATTTAGAGTAAAAGATGCAAAGAGTAAAGAGAAAACTATATAGCATAAAAATTAAAGGTATATTGATTCAAAATGATATACAGCATGAGATTAGTTCTCAGGTAAGTATAGCATTAAATTTGCTTTAAAACGGAGAGTATAGTCTCTCTGACTCATATAGAATAGCACTTTACTGTTTACACTGGATATTTCAGAAAGTCATATTATTTGAAGCTACGCTTTCCTTCATCCCAAAGGGAATATCTTTAATTTTATATATTAGTTAACTGTGATTAACTGATTATAAAATAATGAAAGGTTGTCTTTTTTGTGTTTTAAGAAGTAGAATAAAAGTGTTTTTAGCAAAGAATTATCACCATGACATTTAGCAAACAAAACCAAAAATTTTGAGATGAACTGATGAGTTTTTTTTCCTTCTGAACAGATGTTGGTACTAGATGTGGGCAGTGTTCTGTACTGGTATAAAACTGATTAACAATTTTATAGAACAAAAACCATATGTAAACTTTTGTGTGAACCTAAGTAAGTGTGCCCATAAATTTAGCAATTAGATGGGGATAAAAAATATCAAGAGACTATTGAATTTACTCCAAACATATAAATAGAGAGAAAGGGTATAAATTATGGTACATGATAGAGGTAGATAATTTCCCACAATTTCGATAAAATAACAAAAAGCTCAGGGATCTAGTTCATTCAAATATACAATTTACTGTGAGTATGATATCTGAAGAACAAGCAGATAAAACAATCTTTCTGGAAAAAACTCAGAAGAGGTGTTGTATTCATGGTTATGATTAATTGCAGAGAAAAGTTCAAGATCAAAACCAGCAAAGGGAAAAGATGCTTGAGTCAAGCAAAGGAGAAACTACAAAAAAAAAACTTCTTTAGGAGCCCCCTTTCTGTGGAGTTTCGTGTAGGCCTTGACTAATTTTCCCAGCAACAATGTGGGACAACCGGTGGGAAGTGTTGCCAAAGAGGAGAGATCACCCAAATCCTGGAGTCTGGCTTTTTATTGAGGGTCAGTCACAGGAATGCAGCACCCACGTGACTGACCTGAGCTAGTCAACTCCACCTCTACCCTCAGAGCAACAACAGGCATTCACCATACGTCACATTGTTAAGATAAACTCATTGGTCAAGTAACAAGGCCCAAGCCTCAGGCATACAAAAACACTCTGAGGCAGAATATTCTAAGGAATCAGAGGTTAGTTCCCAGGAACCAGCCAAGGTCTAGTCCTGAAAATAAGCTTTCTTTGGAATGTGCAGGATTTGAGCAACAAAGGCCCACTGAGTTACGTTTTCTTGCCCAGTAAGTTACTCTTCTATTTTATTTTTAGGGGCGTTGTGATCAGTTGGACATTGCAAAAAGCCCTGTAGGTCAAAATATCCCCACTCTTGTTGCCTAATACAGTAATCAGACCCGCCATGTCCGGAGCTTCATAGCTGGCATTTACCCCCTGCCACTCCAGTGTCCCATTAACCCAATCAAGATCAGAGAGCCAGTCTCTGTGATGGCACCTGCCACTGTCATTCCCAGCCTACAAAGGACAGCTACCAGAGATGTCTTTGAGGATGTGATGCCCCCTCACTAATATTTTTCTCAATGTTTTCATTAAAAAAAAAAAAAAGTGTCCACTGAGCTTTCTCTGGGGATATAGTGAGTGAGTGAGTGAGTGTGTGTGTGTGTGTGTGTGTCATTGGGGGAGGATGTTTGCCATTCACAGGTGAAACCTCAACTCCACCATTTCCATTTCCCTAAGCTGTTTTATTTCATCCCCCGGATTAGGCTAGGGAACTTTTGACATTTCAGTCTTAATGAATGTGAGTTGTTATTGAGTCCAATTTCCAATCAACCAAAGCAAATGTTTGAGGTGTTTCCTATTGTGTGAGATAATAATTCTGAACCCTGGTAAACACAGTCACATTGATATACTCACAAAGATCCACTATATAGACTTGCCTCTTTGGATTGATTCCCTTGACATTCATTCCCACCCATATTCCATAGGTTTCTACTGAAATGAATTAGTAATCTCTTTCACCTTTTTGAAGGATAAGCTATTTCATCTCAGGTCAGGCTTGACACTTGTCCCTCTGGAACATAAGATCTCATTGTAGTTATAGGTCGAGAAGCAGTAGAGTTGTTGGAACGTGTCCTGAGAAAAACAGACAACCCTTTATAAACTAACTTACTTAAGTGATGTTCCATGGTTCCCAAATTAGGATGACTCAGGTATATCTCAGAGAGACTTATGGATTCAGAATCCTCAAGTTTGTTTCAATATAGACAGATGTCCTTCTTCTAAGCTTCTGGATCTCAATCTGTGCTAAAATATGCCCTTATTTTCACTTGAGTAGCACGGTAAGGTTGTGAATTCAACTTCCATTAAAACTCCATCACTAGTAAAATTACCTTTGGGCCTGGTTTTTATTTAGGTTGGCCTGCTACTACCAGAACTAAGAGATCATTTTAGGGCCACCACCGAAAAGTTCAGCCTCTGACTGTGATTTGAAATGAGAGTTTAAAATTCTGAGCTTAACAGTGGTTTCCTTCTTTTACCTCTTGAGTGCATTCAGACAATCTTTGCAGTCTTCATCATGGCCATAGATTAACAATGCACAAGCTAAATGGTCTGCTGAGGTATTTCCTTTTTAACAGGCACTTGGTTTCAACAAACTACAGGTGATCTTCCAATTAGTCAGGATGCCATTGCATGTCATGGGTTATTAAAGCACCATTTCCCATTGCATTTGAAACCAAGAATACAGCTAAACTAATCATGGAACTCCACCTTTTTGTTTGTTTTCCTACAACCATTCCTGATACCATGTATGTATCAGCCATATAATAAACATTGTTTATGCCCTATCCATACCTTGCTGTTGTAGTACAAGGTGGGTCTGACCTCTAATTGCTTGAAGGCTTTCTCTGGAGCCCCAAAATCTTTCTATCTCCCAGCACAGCTGCTCAGAAAGGCTGGGAAATCGTTTCCTAGCAATAGCCATCAACCAATGACTGACACGAGGTTCTGTATAAATATTCCAGCTCTCTTGTCCTTTTCTGAGATAATGCTGAAGCATGTGTTCTACATGGATTTGCAGAGTTCCCCAGGCAGGTTTAGCTCCCACAGTAGCGACTGGCTAGATAAGTAACCATTTTTGGTTGCTGCTCCCAGTCTTATTTTCCTGCTACTTTTCTGTTGTTTTCTGAGAGCATCCCTAATGCCCCCTATTGGCATAAACTAACAGGAAGACAGCAGGCAACATGCAAAGTAGTTTTAAAAATTTTACCCTCTAATGTAATCATTTTCTTTTCTTTATGTAATTATAAATGATAATAATCTTTGAATACAGGGCCCTGGCTTTTTTACTTTCCTGCTGATGGAATTATACAAAAAGCTTGGATGCCAAGGCTGGGTTACAAGAATGAGTATATAGGTTAAGTTTAAATTCATTATAGAAGTAAAGTTTAAATTCATTATAGAAGTAAAACAAAAATAGAAAGAAATGTGTCCCTAGAGCAGTTTGGTAATACGGGAACCCTTTTAAAAATGTAAAAGAATTGTCAGAGAAGAAACGTAAATTTAAAAGACATCTTGAATAGCATTTGTATGCACTTAAGTAGTATTTGTATTTTTATTTGTGATTTACATTTCACACATTGTCTTTCTAAACCCTTACCTCACTTACTAAGATATAAAGTGGTTGAGCTACATAATAAAGTTTGAATTCACATTTTTTTTACTACATTTTTTCTTTCTTTCTATCTAAAATTGTTGTAAGGAAAATTATGTTTTATTTATTCAAGTACCTTTAATAACTCTACCTAATCAAACCAAATATTTTCCCAAGAGGGATTCCCATTGGGTTTGTTTAAACACAGAAATGATCATGATTATCCACATAGCTACCATTACATGCACAAACACACAAACATGGTATATAAATAAAATAAATGCTTATTGTCAATATGTATGGTTTTATTAATATAGAATTATTAATATAGAAATGGCTCTTTCTTAACTGCTTAACACAACTTATCTCCTAACATGGTTTCCAAATCAGGGTGTCTATAAACAGCTTAGACCTACTAAATCAGATTGCTTGGTATGCAATAATTAGTCTATTGCAAATTTAGGGAACATGGCCCACATAGACTACCTTCCCTTATAATACCAAATGAACCTAAATTTTGATATTTCACCAGAAGGACTCACAGACTCACTGAAAGCTATTATAATCACAGTATGGTTTATTACAGAAAAAGTATATATACCAAAACCAGCCAAGGGAAGAGATACATGGGGCACAGCCTAAAAGAGCCCCAAACATGGAACTTCCAGATGTCCTCTCCACATGGAATCACAGACAGCATTAATTATTATTGGCAATGAGGTGTGGGAATACACATAGACTTGTCAACCAGGTAAGTTCACCTGAATTTTGGTGTCCAGCATCTTTATTGAAGCACCATAAAATAGGTAAGGCTGGTTGCCAGCATGGCTGATCTCAGTTTCCAGACCCTCAGGAGGTCAAGGTAATACTTGACACCCAAAGTCCTCACCCTAAATCACATTATTATCATTATCAGATGGGCTCAAGCTCTACAGACAAAGAAAGACTCCTTTCAGGCGTAACATTCCAAGGGCTTAGACATTATCTCCCAGAAGCCAAGAGCAAAAGCTAGACCTCTGTTTGGGCAAAGTTAAATTCTTTACTTTGCACGGGGTTGGGGGTTGGGACGGTAAAGTTTCCCAAGTGAGTCAAATATAGCTTGATTAGTATTGATATTTAAATCAGCACTTTGGAACCACTGCTTCAAATTTCACATCTCTGCCCTACCACTACCTGGTTTTCAGTACAATTTGCTGAAGAAATAATGTTTGATTGCATAAAAGTAAATTTTATAACTGTGCCTTTTAGTCTTTGCATGAATACTAATCACAATAATTTAAATTAATGACATATTGATACTTAAAAAATGCAGGGAAAATATGGAAAATGGGGGAAATGTATAACATATGATTTAAAAAGGAAATATTGTTAATTAAGCCATCTGGCACATTGTCTTATACATAGTTATTCAAAAATTCACATATCACATTGTTTTTCAAAACTAAAGGAGCAATTTAAATTCAAAGATATGCCAATGTTTGGATAATTTATGTTTTTACTTTAAGGGAAAAGTCTATATTAGAAACACTGATCTTAGAAATTGTCTAATCCAATGGCAAAATAATTAAACTAGGACCTTTAGATATGGAGTGACTGTCCTAAAATCACATTTGAATTGGGATTGTAGGCAACAGAAACATCACTATACTGGCTTAAGTAAGTAAAGGTTGACTTTTCTTATGTATGAAGAACTCCAGAGGCAGAGCCCAAGCCTTGAGTGTTCAAGGAAACCATTAAGGACGTACTGCTCTACGAGCTTTTTGCTCTATTATCCTTAGCGTGTGGCTTTTTCACTCATGCCCTTATGATGGCTTCTTATGATGGTTTCTCCTCTTTGAGAAATTATATCCATGTTCCAGTGGACATATGGTGGGCAAAAGAGAAATACAATACCCTTTGCAGTATAATTTGACTTACATTAAATTGGAAAAACAGCACTGTAATTCTCATATAAGGCAGTACTGAGAAGTAAGTACAGTAACTGGGCACATAATAAATAGCAGAACCGCAAAAACAAACAAACAAACAAACAAACAAAACACACACACACACACAAAAACCCCACAAAAAACAAATGAACAAAGAAGCCCGAAATGGGGGTTGTATTAGTAGGAGAGAAGGGGAGATTGGATATTGGATATATCTGTGTTTGTTGTGTGTTTTTTCATCAAATATTTATTAATCATCCATTTGTCCTAGGCTCAGATTATAAAGTACTGAACAAGACCAACATAGTCCCTAGTCCCTAACCTCATGGAACTTATGGTAATGAGAAAAAAACATACAGTAAACTATCAAGTACACAAACTATATGATTGAAAATTGTAATAAATGTTATATAAGAAGAAAAAAAGTGCTATGAAAAAGAGTGAGAAATAGGAAGACAGGATCCACTTCAAGTTGTGTAATCTGGAAAGATTTTCTTAAAGGGATGGCATCATAGCTGAAGCTTGGAAGAGAAGTATCAGCTTCATTGGGGTAGGAAAGAGTGATCTATGAAGTAGAACAGAACATGTGAAGGTGCCGAGTTCTAAGGGACTGAAATATTTAAGAATATGAAGATAGGCTAGTGTGGCGACAGTATGATGAATGAGAGAGATAAGCTGTGAGAGAAGGCAAGGCAAAATGTTTGATTTCTTTTTACTCTGATCCCCACCCCCTACTATCAGCAGAAGATTTCCAAGTAATGGAGAAAAGAGAAAACAGGAAGAAACAGAGGATGAGTGCTGGTGGGGCTTAAGATGGCAAGGCCATACCTGCAGAGATATCATGGGGAGGAACATTCGGTGTTAGCAGCCAGAAGTTGTCCATGGTCCCCACTGTGGCCATCAGGTAAACACTGCTCTAGACCTGGAACAACAGCTGTAAATCAGTCCCTTTGTCTGTCCAGACTCCATCTGAGAATGCAGCTTATCCTTGTCATCCAACAGGGCTCTTTCTTTCCCTTTAGTAAACACTGCTCATTGATTACCTAGAAATGATGTCTCCTTACTCCCTCTGGCTTTGCTCTACCTAAAAGGCACTAGTCTTTGTACTGAGGACATAGCCACTAAAACATGGCCTCTTTTCTCCTTTATAGTCAGTAAACAAGAAGGACAGTAAACCAAAGGAAAAAAAAAAAAGAAAGAAAAATAATCATAAATTCTATTATTGCTACATAATTTCACATAATTGTGTTTTCTTTAAAGACCAACTTTTTAATTCAACACATCATTACTTAGGGTTTACTGTAAGGCCCTGAGTCAGCCAGCCATGAAGACACATCTTGAGCAGGTGTGCAGAATTCATGGCATTCATTGAATTTCTTTACTTGTATCTTATTTCCTGTCAACTCTTTGCTGACATGTGTCAAAATCTTTATTCCCGACTAAACTACTTCTCTAGCTCCAACACTCAGTCTTTTTGAAGCTGCTCCTATATATTGGCCCCGATGCCATCAACACCTCTACCAACTACCCATCTTCTCTGCTGGTAGGGTCTGGAATTTCTGCCTTTCAATACTACTTGTCTGTGTTGCAGGGCATGACAGTGTCTCTTGGTTTGAGGGTGGGATCATGGACTATTACAGCTGATGTTTATACCACTTTGTGCTGTCCCAGACAGAGGATTTTGGCATAACAGTATCTCTTTAGTCACTTGTTATTCTTGTCACCATTTTATCAGCATCTGTCAAGCAGGGACACACGCTGTCTCTGTTTTGTATGACACGACTGTCCCGGGTATCTAGCAATGATGCCACAGTCCCCACAGGCAAGCACTTAACATTGATCAGGATGCTGGTGCTGAGACCTGCTCATCAACCTTTCATGAATTACAAACATTTCAAGTTTGACTCACATTTTATTTTTAATATGATTTCAAAATGCCTTGAGATTCCTCAGCCTGATAAAATCCTATTGGAGTTAGAGTTGCTTTTGTTGCAATTCTGAACAATCAAAAGTGTGGAGTCACTCTTGAGTGACTGTGATAACCATGGCATTTCTAAAGAAAATGTTAAAGCTCTTTATAATGATGGCTTAGGGGCTAGTCACATCACACAAATATATGTAGATATATATTCTTTAAAGAGCAGACTTTTCAATACAAAATCTAATGAAATCAGACATATTTTTAAATCTCTATAGTTTACTATTTGGTATCTAGTCTTATGTTCTCATTTGAAACACAAAAAACATTTGATAGAGTTTATTTCCTTGAAATTTCAATTATTTCCAAAATAGTAGTCTGTAATTTTAGTTGTGCTTCGGTTCAAGGGAAATGTAAAGATTAACCATATGGGCTATTTAATTGGTCCCAGGGGGTTTATTTTCAGAATATGCATTATATAAAAATGGACAAAGCACAGAAGAGGAGGAGGCATGAGGGAATAGTGGAAAATGCACTGGTATGGGTTAGGAAATTCCAAACTCAGTCCTATTCATAGCATGTTTGTTTTCTTATTTCTTAAATAAAGGTAAATGATAATTCCCACTCCCTAACTTAATCATGACATTTTTTTTTGTTCTGAGAAACAAAAAAGCATATGATAATATACATAATAAGTATTAAGCACATGGAAGAAATTATAATAATAATCATTACTATTTGATGAACAATTACTAAATTACTCAATTAAGTGTATCAGCCAACTAAAGCCCACATCCAAATTTTGCTTATTTCTTAACCTGAAAAATTGAAGTTAAGAAAAACTGTTTTTTACCCAGCCATCCATCCATTGCATATGCTATAAGAGAATGTTTAAATCTGAACTTCATCATTTGTGGCATATATTTGTTCCTATTCTACAGCAATTCACAAATTCACTCACTCTGTCCTTGCAAATAGCACCAATTCAATTTGAGTGGACACATCCTTGGCCTCAAGGAATATATCAGGATGGGTCCAAGCTAATGATGGCAACCTAGCTCACCTGTGGTGATGACTGGTTGCAACCCAGCCCTGGAGGGAGAGAGGGAAGGAGGAAGGGAGTGAGAGAGAGAGAAATAAAGAGAGAGAAAGAGAGAGAAAGGAGAGGAGAAGGAAGGGGGGGAAGATATATATATATATATATATATATATAGAGAGAGAGAGAGAGAGAGAGAGAGAGGTGTAGAAATATAGATATATAGATAGACTCCTGGATTCTTGATCAATAAAGTGAACAAATGAATCTCATGACTTCTAATCACTGAAAATCTTGCTAAGTAATAAAAAATGACCTTGAGATTTAAGCCAATATTAGCTATGTTTTCTGTTCCTTTTGGCTGGAAGCATCTGACAAGAGTGGTGTTCTGATCCTACTGCCTCTGGCCAAATGGTGGTACTACATTCCTGGCTCCCCTGGACTGATGGATATTCAACAACCAATTGTGAGACCCTGCCAGGCTCTTTTTTTCTCTGGAACAGTGACTGGCAACTTTTGAGATGATTACTACTCCATTAGCCTGGATCCCTAAGTGACTATGATAAGCAGAATATCATCATCTAGCATGAACAAGATACAAGTCTTTGTTACTGTAAGCCACATATATCTTGGACTTTGTTACTACCATATAAGCTAGCCTGACCTGAAACAAGATCAGTGTTATGTATGGGTTGATATGTGACCCTTGAAATGATATGTTGAAGTCCCAACCCCCATACCTTGGAATGTGACCTTACTGTAAACAGGGTCATTACAAATTAATCAGTTAAGATGAAGTCATCTGGAGCAGGATGGGCCCTTAATCTAATATGACTAGTATTCTTGTAAGAAGAGAATACAAATTGGACAGAGACATACAGAAGAATGCCATGTAATGATGAGTAAGGGACAGGCAGAGCTAGGTAGGGAGAGATAGGTAGGGACCTACTGGATCAGGCTCACAGAAATTCCAAAAAAGCAGAGGTGAAAGGAAACCAGAGATAAGGAAACAAACCAGACCATACAATCCTAGGTGTCAGAGGTGGGGTCTTGTTACAACAGCTAATTGTGACCAACAAAGAATTACCAGAATTACCGGACCCTAAAGGGGAAGTAAACCATTGAAGGTGTACTCAATGGTGCTATCAATAGAAATGTTAAAAGGATTTAAGTTCCCTGGTTAGCCCTCAATAAAAGACCAACCCTAAAAGCCCTTAGTGGCAACCCTGTTGGAACCCCTCTCATTCTTGAGGGCTTTTTCTGTATCCTTGCTTAATAAAACTCTATTGCTTTACTCACTCTCCTTTGTCCACAAGATTCATTCTTTGATTCCATGAGACAAGAATCTCGTTCTCCCGCTTCAGTGACAGAGGCAGAGGTTGAATTATTGCAAATGCAAGCTAAGCAACATCAGGGACTGCCAAAAAAATCACCAGAAACGAGAAAGAAGCAAAGAAGGATTCTCCCCAACGGGTTTTAGATAGATCATAGCCTGGGTAATACCTTGATTTTAGACTTTTGGCCTCCAGAAAAAAATTCTATTGTTTTAAGCTACCCAATTTGTGATATTTTTGTTATGAAAATCTTAGGAAACTAATCTGATCAAATAAGGGTGTGATGTTGTTGTGTTATTTTGTTTTCACTCTTTGTAAAAATGATATAAATTAGGTCCAAAGGCATAATAGACATGGCCTTCCATACTCGGTAATACTTTCAATAGGACTTTGGAAATATATTCACACATATAATCCTTAAAGGAAACCAAAGTTTTAAAATATTGTTAAGTAGACATTAAGAGCAGTAACTGATTGAGGGCTCACATAATAGTTTCACACAATCTACATAACCTCAGAAGTTAAACACACACACACTTAGATATATCTCCTCTGCTTGTATGTATATGCAAGTATGTATGTGTGCATGTATGTACATAGTTATGTGTGTAGTTAAAACATCTCTTCTAGAGTCTCCATGTGAAGAAGGGTTCAAAGAAGTAGTTCAGTCAGAAATCTTTTCTTAGTCTGAATTTCTCAAATACACAAAATCCAAAGTGTCCAGCTATCTCCAGCAACACACAGTAGAGAATACCTAACCGTAGACAGCACCTTGATCCTACACGTAGTTTTGCCTAGGATGGCTCTCTTGCTACCCTGACCTAGTGCTACTGAAGTCCTATATACCCTGTCGCTCTGAGCACTGGTTTCGCCTTCAAACTCCATCTCTGGGCTTGATCCTGAGTTGCATTGCCATAATTAGACCCTTCTCTGGCTAATCCCCCTTAAGTCTGCATTTCATTCTTACATCTAATTGTTCCCTTTTTCTTGGAGAGTAAAACTCATTTACCCATTCTGCCACTATCCTGAAATTGCCTCAGAATCATGACTTGTCCCTCAGCCTTTCCACCACAGAAGGGAAATTCTAGTACAAAGAAATCCGTGGAAGTATCTCTGCGCTGCATGAAGAAAGAAATTTTTTCTTTTAATTCATAGAGTTATATTCTAAGAGGCTCAGAGGTGGTTTATGCTAGATGGATTTTCTGTTAGCAAAAAGATAGCAAGAAACAAAACAAACAACAAACTAGAGAATTTTCAGAAATCTAGGATCAAATGACAAAGGTTTGGACATTATGTTCTATAGTCACTATTTTAGGGTTATTTTGGCCCAGTGCCAAGTTCTAATTAATTGGTTCTCTTTATATATCAGAGAGAACAGATTCTGACTCATCTAGAGCCAGGATCTATGGATATGGCCTCTCCCTATTTCCTCAAGACTTAGATGACCTGGTCCAGATGAATAAGAATGATATGCATTTATATCTTTATTAATTTTGGACCTTGATAAAGGTCTTGGCAGAACATGACATGCTTCTATTTCCTTCCCTCTGTCTTAATTTTGATAAATTACCTTTATAATATTTGATAAAACTCCTGTTTTCAAGGCAAAGGAAAGATTGTTACTTGGCAAATGACTGATACACCCTCTAGTCTGAACAGAAGATTCCCTAGTGTTCTCCTGGCACAGGAGTGGCTTGAGAGATTAAAGATGTTTAACACAGAAAAGAAACGATTTAGGCACTGCTTAATGTTTTACAGGTTATGTACAAGAAGGACTGATTTTTTTTTTTTCCTAAATAGTTCCACAAAGCAGAACCAGGGAAAGAGGGTGATAGTTAACGAAATAATGATTTCTGCTTAGTACAATGCTTTCTTTTGAAATATTGCACTTCCTGTTACATGGCAAGCTTAGATAAAAAATGAAAGAACATTCTTCAGGTAAAATAAAGATGTTATTCTTTCATTGGATGGGGTTTTGGTGCCACTGAACTTCAAAATTATATTATCTTCTCAAGAAGACTTGACCAGATTATTTAAGTTGGTAATCACCCAGAGTGAAAGGAACTCTGCAGGTAAAAGAAGCTTCAAGATGCCAAGTATGGTCCCATGGAAAGAGCATGGTCTTTGGAATCAGATCCACCTGGCTCCAGGCAAGTTTCTGTATGTTTCAGAGATACGATTTCATCATTAATAAAACCCACCACTCTAAGCTTCATAAGTGACAAAATTATAGTTATCAATTATAGTCAAATGATAACAGAATTAAATAAACCTTTCTTTTCAAAAACCAAATGTCAAGATAGTATAAAGAAAAACAGTGGAACAACAGCTTCATAACCCTGCTGATTAGGCAAGAGACCTATTAATGGCACAGTGACATCCACAACTTCCCTGCCCCTTTTAGGCATAGAAACTCTATTGAAACAAAGGGGCACTTACTTGTCTGCTTGTTCGTTTGTTAAATATATTTTTACTATTGCTCTTTCTATTCTCCCATGGAAATCAATTATGTTAGGAGCAATGTTATAGTAAAACCAGACCAAAAACCAACCAAAGAGTTGTCCATAAATAACATATGGACAACTCTTTCTTCCAAATGACCCATAGATACATACAAATAACCCTACTCCCAAATTTTCTGAAGTCCATGTCTGCCTCTCAATCACCCTGTCGGTGGTGGTGAATAGATCAAAGAAGTGACATCAATCTGCTCAATACCCACGGACTATCTACCGGAACACAAACTTTACCTCTTCATCTCCTCTATTTTCAGTTTTCTTCTTTAAAAGACTCATTGATATCTGTATAACTTTTTGTGATACATTTTCTCTCTGACATACCTTCAAGTTTTTGCTTTCCCTTTGTATTAAACAGTTCCAACCCAGGCTAGGCAATATTCTTATCCTTAAACTTGGCAACTCAAATGTCATCTCTGACCTTGATCAAGGTATCTCAGGAATCTGGCTCCATGGGGAACAGAGAATCTTTCTGATTTATGCTGACATCTCTGTATAGGGGGCAGAGCTGAGATAGAGTTGAGGATTCCTCAAAATAGAGGGTTAAGATTTTCTTGTGATTAGAAGAACTGGTAGTAGCTGCACAATGGGTTCGGCTATGTATTTATCTGAGATTGGAAGGAACGTAAAGAGATGACCAGATCTTGACCCTCTGAATTCTTGATCTGACCCCTATTGTTGAAGCTGATTCTCAAGGCAGAAGCAAAAAAGGAACATTCTAGGAAAAATCATTCTCTATTGTTCTAATAGAAAAAAATCTAATGGAATTATTATTCTAATTATTGATGGAGGATTTTTGACAACAGATATCTTTTCAGAATCCTTAGACTGAATCTTGTGTTTAAATAATTTGAAGATGGAACGACCCTTATTTCTAGCTTCCAGAGAGTCAATAATGTTTGTGTGAATATGATAATACCAGTCTCAAACATCTACATTTTAGAAAACAAGTCACCTCCTCTCCAAGTCTATCACTAAATATGAACATTAAAATAACTTTAATATATTGATATAGTACTATGCTTCATATAAATTCTACCCATCAGCACAGCAAATGCATCTCCAGGAAAGGATCCCCATTTCTAGCAAAAACTAATTACCTTAGATACAAAATTCAATACCCTTTCTCAAAGCATAAATTTGCTCGTGAGAAGTGTGGCTGCCATTGCAATTTGAGATTTCATATAAGTCCACTTTAACTCTGAAACTGAACATCCTCCTTTTAAAACTTAGATTTTTTTTTTCAGACTAAGAATTTTGCATGGGATTTTGCCCATAGTAAATGCAACTATGACAACATTTTGGGGAGTAAGCTTACCTTAAAAAACACAAGACTTTTTACATGTCTCACCCTAGTTTGCAAATCCATACATTATTCATTTGCTAACTCATACTTTTTGTGGTTAATATGGGAAAAATACAGCAGATATAACTCTAGAATAGTACAAAGTGGGAGGTATATGAACAAAGAAAGAGTCTAGATGAAGTTACTCTGTAAATTATTGTATTATTTTATTCCAAACGCTTATCTGCAAATCATAACTCCTGTTTGATGTCCAAATCTATTTGGAACCCTCTGACTAAATACTGAATCTTATACTTTTGTTAATTCTCCTATAGGCCCATACTCTATTTACATGGCTCTTAAAAGCTTGATACTATTATACTGAAAAGAGACAAAGATGAGGCTAAGGAATAGTAGAAAAAAGTAAAGATATTTACTCCTTGAAGAGTTTAGCTTACCTACTCCATGTTGCTGTTTTCACATCCATTTTGTTTGGCCTAGAGGCTGGCAGGGCCCTGAACTGACACCAGCCCCTCATGCAAACACATGCCCTAGATAACAGCCTACAAAGTCACAAGTAAATGCCAGGTTCCTGATATGACTTCCCTAGCAGCCAGATCAACAATCTCCCCTACCTCCCCGGGGCCCTCTCCCTAGGTAAGACCTCATGGAGTTTACCAAAACCCCACTCTTTTTGTTTACAATTAACCATTTGGGCCTTAGCCTGGGAACCCCAAAACACTACACCCTTACATCTCATGGTCCTACATCTCTCTCTGCCTGTACCCTAACTTTACCTACCCTTGTGCACCCTTGAAGTATGCCATGTACTTCTCCTGGGACCTGTGAGTAATAAATTTCTTTATTTCAACTTCTCTTGTGGTCTTTTGTTGAACCAAGGCTCATCTTCCATCAGCCTGTGCTCTGCTTAACAAATGTTAATTTTACAAATTCATCACAGCCTCATATAAAGTAGAAGCTAAGCCATTCCCTCCATGTATACTTCCTCTGGGGCTTACCTAAATTTTTGCCTGGATTTCTTAAGCTTCAGGCCTACCCTGAAAAGAAGGAGGCCCTTGGCAAATCTTTAACAAACACCCACTGGGAAAAATAAGTCTTTAATGCTGGAGGATCTACAGGTATGTGTCAATCAGTATTAGAATGAACAATTTTACCCCTTAGTAAAGTCATACCCTTATCAGGGAGTAAAACATTAGAGTTTTTTCCCCCACAATGGTTGAAGACAGAAAACAGAGCAAGTTTATCTTTTCCCTAAAGGCCAACAGATATGACCTTAGGCCAACAGAACTAGAAAATTCTCCAACTTTCTACATGATTTGAAATCTATAAATAAAGACTGGGGAAATTTGGAAAGTCGAATACCTCTTTCAGACCATTAGTTTGGAGGGTATGGTAAACAAAAATCAAATCATGATCAATTCAGGAACAAAAATAATTTCATGTTTTCTTTGGGTAAGTTTTTAAAATATCCGACAAATTCTGTAAAAAAAAAATTAGGGACGCCTGGGTGGCTCAGTTGGTTAAGCGGCTGCCTTCGGCCCAGGTCATGATCCCAGGGTCCTGGGATCGAGTCCCATATCAGGCTCCTTGCTCAGCAGGGAACCTGCTTCTCCCTCCCTCTCCCTCTGCTTGTGCTCTCTCTGTCAGATAAATAAAATCTTTAAAAAAAAAAAATTTAAAAAGTGTCCTATTTATATTCTGTCCTGGAGAAGTTCTATAATCACATTCACATATGCTACACAATAAAGAAACTGCCCTTGGTCATCATTATTTTTGGATATCAAGATAGCACACAGTGTAAGGACAGCATGCACTTTTTTATTTAATATTGTTTTTAACCAAAAGGCTAGGGGCAATTGTCAGGCCACTCTGGGTGGTTCCCTTACTTAGAACTCCCCTGAGTACTGAAGTGTTAGGAGATGATAATATCCAGGATTCCTTCACCTGTAGGTGATATCAGACACACTAAAATCAGGTAGAGTATAATTCTGTTTCAAAATCATTGGGCAGGCTTATAACAATGGATATGCAGATTCAATGTTTCAAATACAACCAGCCTTGCACAATGGGTGAAATCTGAAACTCGAAATCAGCTCAACAGTATTTTGGTCTAGTTCTTACTTAAAATCTCTTTATCAAGTCTTTGGTTGCATTTTAAAAATTTGTTAAATGAACACATTAGGAGCTGCCTTACATGGATTATTCTGTACATCAATTTCATTAATGTTGTGGCATGGAATATTAACTGTTCATCATTATGCAAATTCTAATTATTATTTAGAGGAGCTGAAAACCTTCCTCTCGCACACACCAAGGACTCTATCTATCATCCTCTTATAACACCTATATTTACTCCCATTATTTACTCCCTTGGGCTAATGTATGAAGAGTTTAATTTTTAAAATATAATCTTACTACAATAAAAAAATTAAAAAAAATTAATCTTACTGTCTAGAAGCCATAATTCAATAGCTATTGCACTCAATCAAAGATTAGGACTTTTAATCAAGCAATGTTCATTGACTATGGCTAGTTTGTCACACAATTTGCAAAAATATACTATAAAATTATCATGCGTGGAAATAAGGCAACACAAGCCCAAGTAGAACTAAGGCTGCAAAGTAGAAACTAGAGTCCAGGGAAACAAGTACCAATTTTCTTTCTTGGTTATAGAGAGTGGTTTTAAAACATTTCAGTTAACAATTATAAATTAGGAGAATTCCTAAGGAAATCTGACACCTAGCTTCTTTAATAATTAGATTAGAAAATATGGAAGAACTTGACACGGTCTTCAGAGAGCAACTATACGTAGAAGCTGAAGAGCAGGTACCACTAGATATAAACTCTCTAATTTGCCACTATCCTCACTGCCCCTTCTTGCCTTTCCATGAAGGTCAGTTATCTATCTGGTTTCTGTACCAGAGTCTCTTAACTACAATTTGAAATTCACTAAGAAGAGTTTCTAACTGGTCCATGTAGGCCAGATATTAATCGCTATTCTTATGTTTTATGACTAAGGCCACGGGAGCAAATGACTTAGCAGTATTTATGTGGTCTGAGAATTACATGGTAAAGTATTGTAGCAAAATTTTTCTTTACATTGACCACTTATTAAAAGATCCAATGATATGGGTGATCCATGATATTAAATAAGTATGTTTGTGTGTGTATACATGACTACTCCAAAATTTTAATTCTAGGTCCCTTCCTTCCTTTTTTCTTTCTTTCCTTTTCTCTTTTCTTTCCTTTCCTTTCGTTGTGTGTTTGGAGGAGTAGAGGTGGTTATTGCCCATGGTTTCTCTTTAATAAAAAAATTTCAGTTTACTTAAGCTAAAAACCCCTCAAAAACAACAATAAAAAAGTTTACCCATTTTTCTCACCCCCACCCTTTGCCTTTGGCAACCACCAATCTGCTCTATCTATCAGCTTTGTTTTTTTTTTTGGTTTAGTTTTCTTTTTTCTTTTTGTGTTCTACATATAAGAGAGATTATAGGTTATTTGCTTTTCTCTGTCTGACTTATTTTACTTAGAATAATGCCCTCAAGTTCCATCCATGTTGTCACAAATGGCAAGATTTCATTCTTTTTTATAGTTGAATAATATTCCATAATACAGATAAAATGATTTCTTTGTCCATTCATGCATCAGTGGACATTTAGATTGTTTCTTTATCTTGGCGATCATAAATAATGATGAAGTGAACATGGGGATGCATGCATACATCTTTTTAAGTTAGTGTCTTTGTTTTCTTTGAGTAAAAATTCAGAAGTAGAATTTCTGGATCATATTGGAGTTCTATTTTAGCTTTTTGAGGAACTTCATACTATTTTCCATAGTGGCTGCACCAATGTACATTCCCACCAACAGTACACAATGGCTCCCTTTTGTCCACACCCTCACCAACACTTGTTATTTCTTGTCTTTTTGATTTTAGCCATTCTGACAGTGACATCTCATTGTGGTTTTTATTTGCATTTGGTTTTTACATTTGTGGTAATGATTTGGATAATAATCTAGTCTTTTTGACAACAGACATTTTTTTTTTTAAGATTTTATTTATTTATTTGACAGAGAGAGACACAGAGAGAGAGGGAACACAAGCAGGGGGAGTGGGAGAGGGAGAAGCAGGCTTCCCACCGAGCAGGGAGCCTGATGCAGGGCTCAATCCCAGGACCCTGGGATCATGATCTGAGCCGAAGGCAGATGTTTAATGACTGAGCCACCCAAGCGCCCCAACAACAGACATTCTAACAGGTGTGAGGTGATATCTCATTGTGGTTTTGATTTGAATTTCCCTGACGATTAATGATGTAGAACATCTTTTCATGCTCCTGTTGGCCATCTGTATGTTTTTGGAAAAATGTCTATTCAGATCTTCTGCCCATTTTTTAATCTTTTTTTTTCTATTGAGTTTTATGAGTTCTTTATATATTTTCAATATTAGCCCCCATCAGTATAATTTGCAAATATTTTCTTCCATTCAGTAAGTTGCCTTTTCATTTTGTTAATGGTTTCCTATGCTGTGCAAAAGCTTTCATAAGCTTTTTAGTTTTATGTAGTCCTCCTGTATTTTTGCTTTGTTATTTTTTAAAATTTTTTATTGTTATGTTAATCACCATATATTACATCATTAGTTTTTGATGTAGTGTTCCATGATTCATTGTTTGTGTGCTTTGTTATTTTTGCTTTTGGTGTCAGATTAAAGAAATCACTCTCAAGGAACTCAACACCTATGTTTTCTTCTAGAAGTTTTATGGTTCGGGTCTTTAAGTCTTTAATCCATTTTGAGGTAATTTTTGTGTATGGTTTAAGATAGTGGTCCATTTCCATTCTTTTGCATGTGGCTGTCCAATTTTCCCCACACCATTTATTAAAGAGACTCTCCTTACCCCATTGCATATTCTTGGCTCCTTTGTCAGAAATTAATTGACCATATATGTGTGGGTTTATTTCTGGGCTCTCTATTCTGTTCCATTGATCTGTGTCTGTTTTTATGGCAATATGATACTGTTTATAGCTTTGTAATAGAGTTTGAAATCAGGGAGCATGATACCTATAGCTTTGTTCTTATTTCTCAAGATTGCTTTGACTAATCAGGGTCTTTTATGGTTCCATACAAATCTTAGGATTGTTTGTTCTATTTCTGTGAAAAATTGCCATTGGAATTTTGATAGGAATTGCACTGAATCTGTAGATGGCTTTGGGTAGTATGGACGTTTTAACAATATTAATTCTTCCAATCAATGAGCATGGGTTATCTTTCCATTTATTTGTGTCTCCTTCAATTTCTTTCAATAATGCCATATAGTTTTCAATATACATGTCTTTCACTTCCTTGGTTAAAGTTACTCCTAGACATTTTAGGGGTGCCTGGGTGGCTCAGCTGGTTAAGCGTCGGACTCTTGATTTCGGCTAAGGTCATGATCTCAGGGTCATGAGATCAAGCCCTGTGGCAGGCTCTGCACTGGGTGTGTAGCCTTCTTGAGATTCTCTTTCTCCGTCTTCTTCTGCCCTCCGACCCAGCTCACACACTCTCTTAAAAAAAAAAAAAATTATTCCTAGGCATTTTATTCTTTTTGACGTAATGAAATCTCAGGAACTGAACAATATCCAGAAATCATGTCACCTGAGATGGGAACCCAGAATGAGAGACACAGGGGTGGCAGATATAATGGGAGACCAACCCAAATTTATCCTCTAGGTATGTAATAGCCTGTGATATGTCAAATAAACAGAGAAAAACAAATCTGGACTTATTAAGGAGATATTTAATTCAAAATAATTATTGTAAAGAGGGTAAAAGGGACTATTGTTATAGGGAAAATGCTCTGACCATTAGATCTGCAAGCATTTTACTCATTAGACAAAACAGGGTTTTCTCAGGGCACCTGGGTGGCTCAGTTGTTTAAACGTCTGCCTTCAGCTCAGGTCATGATCCCAGGGTCCTGGGATCAAGCCCCACATTGAGCTCCCTGCCCAACAGGGAGCCTGCTTCTCCCTCTCCCTCAGCCACTCCCCCTGCTTGTGCTCTCTGTCTCTCACTCTCAAATAAATAAATAAAATCTTAAAAAAACAAACAAACAAATAACCCCAGGGTTTTCTCTTATATGGAGGAATAAACAAGGATACAAAGAATCAGATGTATAGAAATGGGATGAAAGTATAGCAGGGTCAGACAGTTGATCAGAAAAAGTTTTACCTTCAGACCATCCTATTTTCATTTTTTAAAATTATTTTTATTTATTTATTTTTTTGGGGGGGGAGAGAAAGCACGAGTGGGGGGGAGGGGCAGAGGGAGAGGGAGAGAATCTTAAGCAGGCTCTACGCTCAGCATGCAGCTGAACATGGGGCTCTATCTCACAACCCTGAGATCATGACCTGAGCCAAAATCAAGAGTCAAATGCTTAACCAACTGAGCCACCTAGGTACCCCAAGGTCATCCTATTTTCAAGAGAGACTATGTGATGGCTCAGGCTGAGGATGGGTCAAAATTCAGGGGCCTGGGAAAAGGAGAGAATCTTAACCAAATTTGGTTAACATGCATTTTATTCCTTTTGATCAGCGGGGACAAGTAGTTCAGCTAATCATTGGTGACACAAGAAACAAGAATTTAAAGGGTTTGTGTCTAGCCTTGTAATAGGTAGACAAGGGAGGTATCGATGAATCTTATCAAAGTCCTGTGGGGAAGGATGTTTGTGTCTCCTTCAATTTCAAATTTACTGGAGTCATATGATCCTAGGAAACAGTCAGGATTAAGAAATCCTCCACTCTTTCATTTTCTGAGAGGATTTCTGAGTTCTCAGTTCTGATTTTCTGAGAGTAATTCTGAGGAATAATTTTTTTTTTTTTAAGAGAGAGGGAAAGAGAGTGTGTGAGCTGGGTTGGAGGGCAGAAGAAGACAGAGAAAGAAAATCTCAAGAAAATGAGATTTTCATTGGAAAATGAAAGAGTGGAGGATTTCTTAATCTTGACTGTTTCCTAGGATCATATGGCTCCAGTAAAGTTAAACATTGTTAGATATATTTTATTCATCCAATTGCACATCTACATTCCAGAGACTGGTATCTTTGAAACAGTACTGGTAGTCTTTGGGGGAATACTGTCAAATTGTACATAATAAGACGAACACTTGCTGTGAATGTTGCCTACATGTAATTTGTTGATAATGGAGTTTTTATAACAAGTACATACGGTATTTAGCACTGCCAGTGATGTACTAATTAGACAGAGTACCTAAATTAGTGCAACTATTTTTCCTGCTAAACATTACCTTGATGGTTTCTAGTTTCTAAAATATATGCTAAAAATATGCAAAGAGGCATATTATTTTTAAGGTAGATATAGGTGGGTGAAATTGAGAATTTTCAAAACATCCTCTAAGAACATAGACCAAAGAAAATGGTAAGTTGCTGTAAGAACAGCAAAAACCATTATAATATTGATGAAACATTGTGTGGGAACATTGGAAGTGAATACAGTAATATTTCACTTAAGCCTTTACCTTCTATATTCAAATTCAGTTATTAAAAATGAAGTGTTATACAAAAACAATGAATTGTGGATCACTACATCAAAAAACTAATGATGTATTGCATGGTGACTAACATAACATAATAAAATTAAATTAAATTAAAAAAATAAAATAAAAAATTAAAATAAAAAAAATGAAGTCCCTTGACCTTAAGACCTGAATGCATTGTCAAAAATAACAAAATTAATTTCAACAATGGAAAATTACAATTGGATATATAGAAACCCACCTTCTAGCATAAGCTATGGCACTAAGAAATCATTAATTTCTTAATAACTGTCAAAATTTGAAAGCGCAAAATAAATAATAAAGAGTAATGAGTGGTACAGATAATGCTGGTTATAAATAATGGTTAAGGCCTCATCGTGCTAAATGTAATGCAGATCAGATCTATAGACCACAGCTTGAAGTTCAACTAGCAGTGAACAAAAGATCCAATCACGTCACTTTAATTCTTGCAGACCTCAAAAATTTCTTCTGAAAGTGAGAAAAGAAAAAGTTAAATAATCTTGAACTTTGCATTACACACAATAGTTCTGCAGTACTGTTTCCTGGGCATAGCTTAAGGGGTAATAAAATGTTTGATTTGAATAGTAATATGCAATTTCAGTTATGTTCTCATATATATTAGGAAAGAGAAGAAATTTCCTATTGAGTTTCAGCTATGTAGCAGTCACTACCTATGCATTACTTCAATATAAAGTTCACGTGAGAAATCCACAATTTGCAGATGAGGAAGGAGAGGCACAAATAGGTAAAGTAACTTGCTTTAAGTCACTTTCAGGAAAAAAAATGCATTTCAGTGGAAAACTATAATTTAGAGGACAACTGTCCAGGTTCTCTGATATTCACCTTTCATTGTCTTTGAGGTACCATACAGTGCTTTGTAAGTTGTAGGTAACTAATAGATGTTACTTCAAGTCTTATTGTCCTGTAAAGCAATAATTTTCTTCCTTCCTACCCTTTGGAAAAACCAGCTTTGCTTCCATTTACATAATCATTTCAATATTTCTGGTACACACATACACATACATACACACACTACTTATATACAACAATCTTCCTGGTTTCCTCATTAATAAGAAGAATAACATCTGTAAACTATGTTCACTCTTATATCTGTATGACCGTTATAATTGAAAAATACCTTTCTGAACAAACATAAATTTTGCACAATAGAACGGGGCTTTGAAACTTGGATTATCTGGTTCAAAATCCCACAGTTTTTCTGTTACTCTATGGTACCTTTCTTCCCAAGAATGCTGAGGAGCTAGGAGAATTGTTACATGTATTCTCACTAGGCAGAAAGGAAACAGAGTCAGAGCATTTTCTTGATAGAGTCAGCATTGCTGTTTAAATGGCATATTCAGCCCCAGATCTTGAGTATTTGGACTCCTTGTCTGTTAGCCTTTTTAATCAAATAATTGCACTGGGATGATGTTTTCTTGTAGAGGGGGAAATGGTCAAAACTTTGAAGTGGCACTGGAAAGTAAAGGAAGAAATAGCAAGAAGACTTCCAAAGAGACAAAGCAATAAAAGAGCATGAAGTATTATGAGCACCGACCAGAGGACTGCAGGGCCAGGATGAAGAGATTTGATTAGCTAGCTCAGGAGAGAAAGAAATCAATACGGATGGTAAGCCATTTGAGATCATGAATTGAGGGAAGCCCAAGTTCAATCTGGGGCAGGGATTACTTTTTCTGAGCCTCATACATACTATTTTCAGCTAAATAGGTTTAGAAAAAAAATCCTACTTGTTTGGTTACAAATGAACTCACAAATATTTACTACTAAAAATAAAAATAGTTTGGAATTGAAATAAAATAATAACTAAGTAAAATAAAAACTCTAAAAATAGGACATTTATACATTTTAACTTTTACAAAACCTTGTATTGATAAGCTGATCCAAAAGATAAATTTGGGGCCAGAAAAATGATTTAGCTGAATATTGATTAAATAAAAAAAGAAAATCAAGGCCAAGGATAATTAAGGACAATTGAATTATAATGGTTTATTTCATTTCTGAGGGAAAAAAAACAGACAAAGTGGCTCTCAAAAATCCTTATTTATTGATTTTGTTTCATTTGACCATTTGAAGAGCTGATCTGACACAGGCTATTACTTCATCCTGTTACCGCAAGTATCATAATGGCCAATTAAATAAAATATTCTAGATAAACGGTTGATAAATGCCTGGAAAAAATGTCTGATCATTGAATACTGAAATTTTCCACGCAATTAATTGTATCTTTGTAGGAGGAAGATGAGCTTAGAAATAGAATTAGGCTAATTTGGAAAATGGCTCTCCAACTATACACCTGAACAGTCTCCAAGATAATTATCAAATTAATTCATTTATTTGATGCTTTCACATATTCCTTCCTAGTGCATTTCAAAATACCTATATCTACAGAGTTTTATAACTTGTAAGTGTTGTAGGACCAGCTTTGATAAGATTCAAAATATTAAAAATGTTTATTTAATTGGTTTTCATGCAATTTCTTTCAAAATGCAAAATGTCAGTGATGAAGGAAAAAAGCAGAAAAGACCTAATTGTTGATGCTTTCTCTTTTTCTACCAATTTGTACTTAAGAATATATTTTAGGGATAATTTCAAACTCCTTTATACTCATATGGAAGAAACTATAACATGTTTTAAATAAACATGAATTATCTATAAATGTGTTTTAATATCTCTGTGTTGTTCCATATAATGCAAGGATTAAAAGATACCTTTAGTTTCTAGAAAAAGAATCCCTTTGGCAAATATTAAACTACATTTGCGTGAAGCTTCTGGAGTACCTAATTTTCATTCAGAAACATTTCATCTTAAGCATGAGCTCACATATTCAGCAGATATTTACTGAGGACTTACTATGTGTCAGGATCAGTATTCTGGATGCAGCTCTAAATGATACAGAGGAGAACTAGTCTTACTCACTGACAATAATTAGGATAATGGAAGATCTAGATAGTAAACAGAGAATTAGTTACTTATGTTTCATAATGCTATAAAAGAGAGAAAACAGGTATAATAACACTGTAAGAGGTGACTTTACCTAGTAGTTGTGATTAGAACACCCCTACATTATTTGGAATCATTTAATAAAAAAATGAAAAATATTAATGTTAGATTATATGGCTGTTCTTAGGTTAAATTTATTTTAGTTCTGTTTCAAGTTTATGACGAGCACCTTACCTAGAAAATAAAAATATGATTGGAAGTCCTAGCCACAGCAATCAGACAACAAAAAGAAATCAAAGGCATCTAAATCGGCAAAGAAGAAGTCAAACTCTCACTCTTTGCAGATGATATGATACTTTATGTGGAAAATCCCAAAGACTCCACCCCAAAACTGCTAGAACTCATACAGGAATTCAGTCAAGTGGCAGGATATAAAATCAATGCACAGAAGTCAGTGGCATTCCTATACACCAACAACAAGTCAGAAGAAAGAGAAATTAAGGAGTCGATCTCATTTACAATTGCACCCAAAACCATAAGATACCTAGGAATAAATATAACCAAAGAGGCAAAGGATTTGTACTCAGAAAACTATAAAATACTCATGAAAGAAATTGAGGAAGACACAAAGAAATGGAAAAACGTTCCATGCTCATGGATTGGAAGAACAAATATTGTGAAGATGTCAATCCTACCTAGAGCAATCTACACATTCATTGCAATCCCCATCAAAATACCATCCACTTTTTTCAAAGAAATGGAACAAATAATCCTAAAATTTGTATGGAACCAGAAAAGACCCTGCATAGCCAGAGGAATGTTGAAAAAGAAAAGCAAAGCTGGCGGCATCACAATTCCGGACTTCCAGCTCTACTACAAAGCTGTCATCATCAAGACAGTATGGTACTGGCACAAAAACAGGCACATAGATCAATGGAACAGAATAGAGAGCCCAGAAATGGACCCTCAACTATATGGTCAACTAATCTTCGACAAAGCAGGAAAGAATGTCCAATGGAAAAAAGACAGTCTCTTCAACAAATGGTGTTGGGAAAATTGGACAGCCACATGCAGAAGAATGAAACTGGACCATTTCCTTACACCACACACAAAAATAGACTCCAAATGGTTGAAAGACCTCAATGTGAGACAGGAGTCCATCAAAATCCTAAAGGAGAACACAGGCAGCAACCTCTTCGACCTCAGCCGCAGCAACTTCTTCCTAGAAACATCGCCAAAGGCAAGGGAAGCAAGGGCAAAAATGAACTATTGGGACTTCATCAAGATAAAAAGCTTTTGCAAAGCAAAGGAAACAGTCAACAAAACCAAAAGACAACTGACAGAATGGGAGAAGATATTTGCAAATGACATATCAGATAAAGGGCTAGTATCCAAAATCTATAAAGAACTCACCAAACTCAACACCCAAAGAACAAAGAATCCAATCAAGAAATGGGCAGAAGACATGAACAGACATTTTTCCAAAGAAGACATCCAAATGGCCAACAGACACATGAAAAAGTGTTCAATATCGCTCGGCATCAGGGAAATCCAAATCAAAACCTCAATGAGATACCACCTCACACCAGTCAGAATGGCTAAAATTAACAAATCAGGAAATGACAGATGTTGGCGGGGATGCGGAGAAAGGGGAACCCTCCTACACTGTTGGTGGGAATGCAAGCTGGTGCAGCCACTCTGGAAAACAGTATGGAGGTTCCTCAAAAAGTTGAAAATAGAGCTACCATATGATCCAGCAATTGCACTACTGGGTATTTACCCCAAAGATACAAAAGTAGGGACCCGAAAGGCTACGTGCACCCCGATGTTTATAGCAGCAATGTCCACAATAGCCAAACTGTGGAAAGAGCCAAGATGTCCATCGACAGATGAATGGATAAAGAAGATGTGGTATACATATACAATGGAATATTATGCAGCCATCAAAAGGAATGAGATCTTGCCATTTGCAACGACGTGGATGGAACTGGAGGGTATTATGCTGAGCGAAATAAGTCAAACAGAGAAAGACATGTATCATATGACCTCACTGATATGAGGAATTCTTAATCTCAGGAAACAAACTGAGGGTTGTTGGAGTGGGGGGTGGGGTGGGAGGGATGGGGTGACTGGGTGATGGACACTGGGGAGGGTATGTGCTCTGGTAAGCGCTGTGAATTGTGCAAGACTGTTGAATCTCAGATCTGTATCTCTGAAACAAATAATGCAATATATGTTAAGAAAGAAAAAAAGAAGAAGAAGAATGTAGCAGGAGGGGAAGAACGAAGGGGGGGAAATCGGAGGGGGAGAAGAACCATGAGAGACGATGGACTCTGAAAAACAAACTGAGGGTTCTAGAGGGGAGGGGGGTGGGAGGATAGGTTAGCCTGGTGATGGGTATTGAGGAGGGCACGTTCTGCATGGAGCACTGGGTGTTATGCACAAACAATGAATCATGGAACACTATATCTAAAACTAATGATGTAATGTATGGGGATTAACATAACAATAAAAAAAATTAAAAAAAAAAGAAAAGAAAAATATGAATCTGAACTGAAACATATGGAAATAGCTTTGGTCACAAACCTTTCCCAATATTGTCACTTGAAGAAATATATAGGAAGAGTTTTTACACAGTTTGGTAGGTGATAATAAAACTAAAGTGCTTCACAAGATAACAAAACTACATTTACCTCCAAATCCACAGTAAAACAAACAAAAAGCAAAATCAAGTGTCTAAGTAATTCACTAACACTTAGAAGCATAAATAAGACACTAATCTGAAAAGTTCTGGGAAAAGAAATTGCACATGTGGGAATTCACTTTGAAGATATATTTACTAAAACCTTAAGGTCCTCACATAAGGTAGACCCCCTACACATCATATTATACAACAAAATATATCACACATGGATCAATAATGTAAATTTAAAGTATAAAATTGTATGCTCCTTAGGTAAAAATTTTAGTCAATTTTTCTAACATTGTGGTGAAAAATAATTTCATTTGCATACTTAGGTCAGAAAAGTCAAAGTTAAAGATAATTTACATACAGAAGACATGAAGTATCTGTATGACAAACTATTAAATTAGAAAAATCAAGTGAAAACTCTGTCACACATGTGAGAGATGAAAACTAAACATTCCTAATATCTAATTAGCCTTCAACAATAAATAAGACTCTATGAATAAGACAAAGGCAAGAGAAAAAATTGATATAACTTGGCTGTCCACATACAGAAGATCTGCCAACTGCAAATGAACATTTAAAATGATGTTCAGTATTTTGATTAATAAAATGAATACAAATGAAAATGATAATTTGTCTTTCTACAAATATTTTTCACCTGTACTGTGCCAAATTCTGCTTTTCTGTTTTGAGACTTGTTTCTGCAAATAGAGGTTTCATTATTATAAGGGGCAGGAAGAAGTTAAGAAAATATATTAGACAGTGACTGTGTGTGTGTGTGTGTGTGTGTGTGTGGAAAGGTGAGAACTGAGGAGCATTTACTTCAAGTATGATAATTAGAAAAATCATTTTCAGGGACATGACATTTGAAATGAAACTTGAAAGATAAGAAGTCTAGGGGCAGCTGGGTGGCACAGTTGGTTAAGCAACTGACTCTTGGTTTCGGCTTAGATCACGATCTCAGGGTCGTGAGATAGAGCCTCACGTCAGGCTCTGCTCTCAGTGAGGAGTCTGCTTAAGATTCTTTTCTCTCTGCCCCTCCCCCCAACCTCCTGCACATGTCCTCTCTCTCTCTAAAATAAATAATCTTTTTCTTAAAGAAAGATGAGTCTATAAAAAGCTAGAGGAAAAATAATCTGGCTTAGAGTAAAAACAACTGGAATATGATAAAGACTTCAGAATGATTCAAAACCAGAAAGGAGACCAATGTGCCAGAGAGGAAGTAAAGTGAGAAAAAAGGTGGAAGGAAGTAGGGTTGAGTATACAGACTTAGATTAAGGGGGTGGGGGCAACAATTTGGAGCTCAGGGAAGGACTCTGGATTTCATTCTAAGTGTTATGGAAAACCACTGATGGATTTGAGGCTGGGGTAAGGGTGCTGTGTGGAATCCATCGTGCTGATGGTATGGAATGGGTGGGATGACTCAAAATTTACATAAAAAGACATGTCCGTAGTTGAAATATGATCACAATTTGGAATCAGGTGCTAGCTATGGAGCTAGGGAGAGAAAGATTCAAAATCTATTATGAGAGTAGTAACAACAGAACTTGATGAGCAGTTAGATATAGTTAGAGAGAAGACAGGAAATCAAAGTTAAGAATTCTTCTGTTTCCTAAGCAATTAGGTGGAAGGTTGTATCATTTATTGAGATGGTTCTGGCCATATTTCCTCCTTCAGCTTCACTGAATCCTGGGTGTTTATCTCTAAAGGGCACCAGTGTCTCCTGAAAGTCTGAGCACTGAGATTGGAGGAGGTGAGAGTCATCTGGGAGTTAAGGTTTGTCTGCATGGATCCCAGTGGTCCTCAAGTACTCTCTGTCCTTGCTCTTGTCCATATAAAGCTTTCCTTCCCAGCTGTTCATCTCATTGACCTGAAGTGATGTTAGTCTAAATACCAAACACAAGATAACAGCGTGCACAGTCTTCTCCACCAGATCCACTAATTGCATAAGGCCTAATCTCGTTAATAAATTCCTTATTTACCACTTGTAGTTGTTCTGCTTCTCAATCACACACTGATACAGAAGTTTTTCATCAATTCAGAAGAGATGAGAAAAATATGGTGAAAGATGAAGTAGATTGGTGGGTGTACTGTTAAAAAAAAAAAAAGCATTTTCTGTCTGCTCCCATTTTCTCATTGAATTATGAGGCAAGTCCTTGAGCTTGGCCTCAGCAAAGAGTGAGAAGATGGGATTTATCAGAAAGGGGAGAATACTAACTAGGGAAACATTAGGATATCTGAATCACTGCTGAGAGGCTGGATTGTATGATTTTCCACTAGTATTTTCAGTTACTGAAGAGTCACTGACTAAAAATAGATAACAGAACTTTCAGTCTCAGTTTAGCAAATACTGAAGGGATTTGTAATAATCAATAGTAAGTGAGGGTTTCAAATATTGGTACTTACTAGTCCTGATTTTTATTTTGAATTGATAAAACTTTCCTAAAGGACATTACATAATTACATACACTAATAACTGATTTTATAATTTACATGGTCTTAAGAAAGACTAATCTGATCAGGGAAATAGTAGGTTATGATTTTTGTAATTTTAATTTACAAAAACCACTTATACTGGAAGGATCTATTGAGCTATCTAATGACAAAACATCATGATAGCAGAGTTTATGGAATTTTAGATGACCAGCTGAGGATTTAAATTTTCATATATAAGTTTCACAGTACAATGTAATAGTAAACTGAAAAACAAAATCTGCATGTAGACTTTATGCAAATAAACTTTATCTCCACAGTGTTTATGATTGTGTGGCAAGAGGAACTCTTTATGTTAATAAGCAGAATTACATTTTGAAAATATATGGTGACATCTTTTACTTTTATACTTAGGCTTGTGATCTCCATTTATTTTCATATAAGATATTATGGAATAGTTATATTCCCTCCTATTGCTTTTATAAACATTTCCTCTAGGGGACAAAAATATGTTCATTCCAAATCCTTTTATGATTAATCTCTGCTGAATATGTACCTTAGATAAGTCCATCCTCAATTTGAAAATAATAATACAAAATCAGGTACACAAGAAAAGTTGCTATAAAATTCCCAATGATCTCATTTAACTCCTCTGCTAGCTTAATTATTTTAATTATATGATTCAAAAACACATTTATAGACAGGTATACAGATGTTTATTAATTTGAATGTCAAAGGAAGGAGATAATGTGTGAATTTGTGCTTATCGATCAAACATAATCAGGGCACTTTTGAGCTATAATTTCAAAGACATAAGAATCCCAAAAAGAAGAAAATTTTAGGTTCCTGCACTGGTTATGTTGGGGATAGGTCTGCATTCTAAGAGTTAAATCATTTTTTACCTTAAACACTCTTAATTTTCATAGATTTTCTTGGCAATCATATGAAACACTTTTTTTTTTTTTTTTCCTGCACAAGTTATTCTTTTATTTGGTCAATGGCAGCATTAGGAAAAACATTAGAAGCCATCAGGATCAATTTTCTTAGGAATAAAACAAGTAATTCAGGGCGCCTGGGTGACTCAGTCGGTTAAGCGTCTGCCTTCAGCTCAGGTCATGATCACAGGGTCCTGGGATGGAGCCCCGCATCGGGCTCCCTGCTTGGCGAGGAGCCTGCTTCTCCCTCTCCCACTCCCCCTGCCTGTGTTCCTGCTCTCGCTATCTCTCTCTCTGTCAAATAAATAAATAAAATCTTTAAAAAACAAAACAAAACAAAACAAAAAAACAAGTAATTCAAAGATATTTAGTGGAAAAAAAAATACCCAAACTTATCAGTGGTTATTTTGGTCAATAAGTATCACTATGAACTTTTACTATGGGTCTTTTACTTGGCTTACATTTTTTTTAAAAAAAACATCAAAAGTACAGAAAAATAAAGTATATCACAATAAGCACCTATGTACTTGCACTCCAGAATTTCAAGCATTTTATACTCTCATTTCAGATATTTTAATTTTTATTGTCATTTGATTAGTTGTTTTGTCAACAAGCTAATTTTATTATATATGAGAGCGGATCCAAGAGGGAAGACGACCAATAAATTGAAATTTACATGAAATAAGGGATTGTCTGACAAAGGCAAAATAGTGTATCTTTATTTCCAAAGAGAGTAAGATATGCCAAGTGGAGTCAGGGAGTCTGGCAGGTTTGGAGAAGAGTGAGAAGTTGAGTGTATTAAAGAGAAAAGGCTTGGCTGTCAGGAGTGGCTCAGAGAGTCTAGGTCCTGCCAGAATGTTGTGAGGTTAAGATTCTAAGAATAGATTCCAAGCTAGGATTTTATCCTTAGGCAAGTAGAAAACAAACCAAGAGGATTAAACTTCATGCTAGTCAAATTAGAAAAAAAAGCTAGGTTAATGGAACAATAGTGTAGAGCAAAGATTGTTATAGAAGGCGAATGGATAGCTTCAGGTTACACAGAATATTGTTTTAATAAGTCAATGTCACCTGTGATTTCACCAGAAGAGGAAAAGTGGAAAGCTAGTGTTTTTTAAATCTTTAAATTGCTCTTTATTTTATTATTATTTAATATTATAGCAAATTCAAATTTTCTAGTAAAAAAGTTGTTCTTTTTGGAACTTCCATTTTTTTCTAGTTTTCAAAGATATGATGACTTTCTTGTTCTCTTACCAGAAGACATTCTGATTTCTTATAAGCTATGTATCTGAGCAAATGTCAAGGATCTTTCAAAGACAGTTTGACTGCAGAAAAATTTTAAAGCTATTTGATAGACCTTCTAAAGTGATGTAGATTTTTTTTCATTGTTATATTTTATTGGCCATTTCTCTTTTCTGAGAAATACCACTGATGTCTTTTATGTACTTTTCTAATAGGTCTTAAAGATTTCTTTATATATTCTGGACACAAATCTTTTTTCATTTCTATGTGGAAAAATTCTTCCTGTTCTTTTTTCAAATTTTACGAATACTTCATGGTACCTTTTGCTGTTTGGTGAAATTAAATTTTAATGTAAATTATATTCACTAAACTCTTATGTCAATTATAACTTTTGTATATCGTTTAACAAATCTTCCATAAGCAGAACTTATTAAGATGCCCAGTTTGGCTAAGGTTTCTTCCCAGACTTCTAATCAAAGCACAAAGGCAAAGGTAAATGGGAGAGGAAAGGGAGCAAGAAAAGAAAAAAAGAAGACAGTGGTGAAATGTAGAGAACTGGAAGAAACGAAGCAACACAGATGGGAGAGAGTAAACCCACTCCAAGAGCTGTAGCTATGAGTTCCACACCTTGATTTTCTTAGCTCATCTACCTTGTCCATCAGTCCTTGTAACTTCAGCCACTTTACTTTTCCACTGCAAAGCAGACTACTTACCCAGCCACTGTCATTGAGAGTGATGGCCTGTGTCACAATTCAGTGGAAGCTACAGATGAAGAGCAAGGTGGGCCTGTGGGCATGCCACTAGAAAACAGTGCCTGTACCCTAACTAAGCTCTAATCACTTTATAAGAGACAAAAGGTCATCTTCACTCGAGGCATTTTTATCCTGAGAGCCAGACTGCCGAAGTTAAGTCCTGAACGTACACTTACTTGTATTCAGGCTACATGTGAATACAGTGAAAGACTGCAGGGTGCACCCCTAGTGGCTATAGCCTGAATATTATTAGGAAAATGTCACAGAACTAGCCTTCAACAAAATTAATCTTCAAAACACTTTCTCAGAAGAACTCTGTATGTTTGGAAACTCACTTCATTTTCTCTTCTTTATGGGCACCTGGTGCCCATTACAAAACCAGGGCATCCATACAAACAAACATTAAAGACGTTTAGTGATGTGAGAGCCATATAGTAACCCAGAGCTCATCTTAGTAAACACAGAGATGAAGATAACTGAAGTACGGAGAAGTGCAGTGAACCTGGCTGTGAACTCACTGAACAAGTGTCTACGGAGTGCTCACAGTGCCTTGGGCTCTAATATGCCTTAGATATATTAATAATTGAAGAGGAAATATAGGGATCCTGCCATGGTGGACCATATAAGTTAGTTGTGGAAACACAATAAACAAGTAAACTACATATATAAAGACACACACACACAGACTCCATACAATAAAAAAGTGAATTCTCTCTCTCTGTATATAGATATGTATAGAAATAAAGAGAGAAATTACATATTTATACATAAATTAGTCCTACTGTGTTTTGAGTCTAGTCTCAGTCCCCAGATCTTGCCGATGCAGTCACCTGCAGCTAGCTGAATCCTCCTTAGACTATATACATACTACATTTCACTTACAACAAAGCATGAGAATCAATCCTATCTGTATTGAAAGATCCTTACGTACAAAGAATATTGAAGCTTTGAATCCTTATATATAGCTCACTACCCTAGATGTTCCATAAATATGTCAGAATTTAAATGAAAAAAGTTCTTAGTGCATAAAGGTAGCTGGAATAAAAGCTTTTAAGTATATAAAGGCAGCTGGTCTAGAAATCTCTATTTTTCCGGATGAACAATGATGATCATGAATAAGCATATCAGAAATAAGCCCAAATATTGGAGAAGGTAGGGAAGACTCTGTAACTGATGACTTCATGACTTAACTTTTAAAATTCAGCACCAGAAGTGACTTAATTGTATTTTAAATGAGAGGTTTGTGAGTTTACGCTCTATGCTTTTTATATATTTTTTAAGATTTTATTTATTTATTTGACAGAGAGAGAGAGAGAGTGAGTACAAGCAGGGGGAGTGGCAGGCAGAGGGAGAAGCGAGGAGTCCGATGTGGGGCTCTATCCCAGGACCCTGAGATCATGATCTGAACCGAAGGCAGACACTTAACCAACTGAGCCATCCAGGCGCCCCTATGCTCTATGCTTTTGATATAAAAATTTGAGGACATCAGTCAGAAGATTTATTTATTTATGTACAAATTATATAAATTTATATAAATATGTATTAAATATGTATTATATATAAATATATATCAATTATGTATGTATATTCTTCAAGAGAAGAGAAAGGGCATGGAATTTTAATTTCCATTGCCTAATTGTATTATATTTATAAGAAGTTCAACAAATTTCATTTTAGATAGTTATTTTCTAATTTATTTATTGATTGATTTCTTTCTTCATTTTTTTAGTAAAGAGAAAAAAGTCAAAGAACGCTCACCATCATTTTATAAGAAATATGACTACTCACTTCTTTCTCTCATTAAACCCTTGAGCACAGTGCCCACAAGAAAATTTCCTGTCAGGCACCAAGAATAATACTCCATGGAAATATTAGAAGGGAAAGAAGCCGCATGAAAACATGACATGTTATCGATTGCAGGTGAGAAAAGACTGAGAATTCTTGGGATAACCTTACACAGGAAGGAAGACAGAGCGCAAAGGTCACTTTCCTTGTGTCCCCTCTGCTGGGTCACACACACTATGAAATTTCAAAGCGAAAAATAAAGAAATTCAAATGAGAGTGAAGTAAAGCTAATTTTAGGTATAGGCCCTGCCTGGCCTTTAAAAGATTTGGGGCCTGTGGGGTATCTTGCAAATCTCAGGCCTGTCATATTCCTGTGACTTTTGGATACAGTTATTTAAAACTAGGAATGGTGTTGTTCCTGCTCAAGGTCATTTAGAAGAGCGTAAGGGTGTTTTTGGTTGTATCACTCCTGACATTTCCTGGCTGGGGAGAGGCTAGCTGCGCATGCTGCACAATGAAGAATTTTATCTCACCCATGTGCCAACGGTGTGTTCACTGAGAAATAATGTATTGGGTCCCAGGATAGAGCAGCCGGGGAGCGGGACTTTTACTATTGCTCTGGTTACAGCACCACACACCCAGTAGAGCTCAGCAGGTAGGAAGGAGAACGGGTAAATTTAGGAAATAACTTTTATCCCAATTGAAGAATGTCCTCAGAACTCCCTTGTGCTGCATCTTTCAGAAATGTATGTTAACACGGATACCCTATTAAAGAAATTATACTAGAAAGAGCAGCAGGAAGCCAGGTATCAATGCATATGTTGCTATATCACTTTAATCATACCTATTAAGAAATTATAGAAAGTTCACCCTAGCCCATGCATTTTCCTCATTTTGCAGAGAAGAAATCATGGGACTGGGGCACCTGGGTGCCTCAGTCGGTTAAGCATCTGCCTTCGGCTCGGGTCATGATCCCGGGGTCCCGGGATCGAGCCCTGCATCAGTCTCTCTGCTCAGTGGGGAGTCTGCTTCTCCCTCTCACTCTCCCCACTCATGCTCTCTCTCTCTCTCTCTCTCTCAAATAAATAAATAAAATATTTTAAAAAAATATAAAAAAATTCATGGGACTAATATGTTCAATTATTTGTCTATATTTAATTACTAAGGGGATAGATCCACCTCTTACAACCCATAAGATACGTGATTATTAGCCATATAATAACAAATGAGCAACACCTGAGTCCATTCTATTCTAAGATTATTCACAAAGATTAAATACTGGTTGCACGTTTGAGGGTATGCATGGGGTAACATGGTGGAAGTATGTGGCAAACTGTTTTTTATGAAATAATTATTATTTTAATTTTTAAAAAAGATTTTATTTATTTATTTGACAGAGAGAGACACAGCGAGAGAGGGAATACAAGCAGGGGGAGTGGGAGTGGGAGAAGCAGGCTTTCCGCGGAGCAGGGAGCCCGACACGGGGCTCAATCCCAGGACCCCGGGATCATGACCTGAGCCGAAGGCAGACGCTTAATGATTGAGCCACCCAGGCGCCCCTATTATTTTAATTTTAATTCATGGTTCTTATGACTTATTTTCATTGCTAAATATACTGCTCCTTTAAAAAATTTTGTACTGTTAACCTGATTTTGAAATGAACTACTCAAATCTTCCTCAGAAACAATGAATAAAAATTGCCAATATTTTTGGAATGGTATTTGTGAATTAGGACTTCCTTCCATTCTCTCTAAATGAGCACTTTAGAAAATAATACTCCAAGAGACATTTGAGCCTTTGGAATTTTTCCTTTGCAAAGCTATTTTGTGGTATTTGTGATGTAGTGTTTGTGACTTCTGATATGTTAAACTTTAAAAACAGAAATGGTTTCCATGCTATTACCCCTAGAGTAAGGGGTAAAAGTAGACAGCAAGAAGAGCAAATTAGAGCCCATGGGTGCCTCCCCTCAGCATGCAAAATCCTAACAATGTAAACACCTACCTCTAAAAATACATTTTAAAAAATCAATAGAGAAATCTTCAGGTAGTCAATACAGATGATGAATTTTTATGGTAGCTGAATCTAGACTGTGCCCTAGCCACAGGGCAGTAGGAATGTTTGTCCCCTGAAAATCATGATCAGAATTTGTGAAACCCAATGCTAGTTTCTTTACCACATTTGGAAAACTGTGACTATTTAATCTCATTAAAATAAAAATTATTTGAAAAATAAATACAGGATTAAGAAAAAGTAGCTATTAAGTGTCATCCATTCAACCACATTTTGTTGCATTGAACTACAATATTACAACTATAAATGGTGATTCTGATTTTGTTTCACTTATGAAGTTTTGGAAGATGCAAAGATGTGATTGCACACTTCCTGAGCTTTCTGCACTGCCCGAGGTAGGCACCTGGAGGTGTTCCAATTGTCATCACTACTCAGTGTTTCTTAAACATCAATCTATCCAGGAATCTACCATGCAATGATGATACTAAGGCTTATCTCTGAATACAATCTCAGTCAACTAAAAAGAAAGTGCATTTATGTGAAATAATGAATATCAAAATAAGTACCAGTGCTAAGCATCAAGTACGTGTCACAGACCAGAGTCCTCCAGAGGTTCAGAGAAAGGAAGAACAATTAAACATACTCTCTATAATATACATTCTTTATAGCTATGGGAGAGGACAGTGTGAGCCAAGAGCTCCCTGTTGGATTAAATGGGTGTTATAAGTAGTTTGCTCCAGGAGAAAAGTCAATAGAGTATGGTGACACCAGATTAAAGAATTAAGTTACCATCCCCTGGGTTCCTTCAACTTTTCAATTATAGTAACAAGAGGCTCTTATGTGGAAATAGGCTAAACTGAAAATAACCACTTTCAGCCAAGTAGTTCCCAGAAGATGGACTCAAAAGAATTCCAAGCCAACTGAAATCAGGTGGTATGATCAGTGGAGACAAAAAATAGCACTTGAAATGGGGGGCGGGGGGACCTGAATGGGACTTAATGCCAAATATTAAGTCAATCAGATGAATGGTGGTGGTATTGAGTGAAATTTATCTAATTTGGTCAGCTTTTAAAATTCAAATTTAAGTAATATCTAAAATAAATAAAATAATTTGATTTTAAAATGCACTGAAATTCAGAATTCACTAACAAATTAAAAACACTGGGATTTGCACTTCAAAAGTCATGAAATTTCCAACCGTAGCCATGAAACTACCCATCTTGAGATCAGAATGAGCAAATCTAGTAGACCAAAAAGAACTGGAAGTTAAGTTTGCACAGGTCTGTTGTGGGAGACCTGGAGCTGGGCCTGGCTGGAAGGGGGCCGGGGCGAGCTGTTAGCAAGCTAGGTGGAGGGTGTCAGGGCTGTGCTGGTTTCTGCAGGCATCAGTGTATATAGGTTGTGGGGCGGGGGTGGAAAATGGTGTCTTGTAGGCTCTTTTATTCTTGGAGGAGTCTTCCACTGATTCCTGCCCCTCCAGCACAGGCTCTGAGATTAGTAAGCAAACCTCCCTCCAGTACACCCCAGGCATTTTTTCAAACTGCTGCTTTGATGCTCCATCTCCACAGGGTTGTTTGTTGTGCGGTCTTTTTAAGGACTAGGACTCATTTTCCTCTTGCCCTCAAGGCTCAAGGCTCGCCCAGAACCAAGCCCACTGATTTTTAAAGTTCCTTGTGTTAAGCCCTGTCAATTGTATGAGCTGGCAAAAGTATGCCAGTGTGGGTCTCCCATGCCTGGGGTGCCTTCTGTGAGGATCTCTTTCTGTCTTCATGCCCAAGGCATTTCTCCCGTCCATAGGAGGTCGTTTAGCTCAGACTGCTTCTCTGCCCTTCCTACCCTCTTTGATGTGGCCTCTTCTCTACAGTTAGCTGTGGAGAATCTGTTCTGCCAGTCTTCTGGTAGTTTTCTGGGTCATTTACACTGATGTGGGTGTTATCCAGTTGTTATCGGTGGAACAAGGTGAGCTTCGGGTCCTCCTACGCCTACTCCCATCCTCCAGGGACGTCCCATTGTGGTTTCAATTAGCATTTATTGTTTGCACTTGTGGTAATGATTTGCATAATTTTATTTAAGCCTTATAATATAATGATTATTACACCTGACAAACATCCCTACCTCCCTGTAGTTTATCTTCCCAATTTCAACTGAGCTACTTCTTATATGTTTCATACTTCTACTTTGTCTTAAATTTCAAGACCACATCAATTAGTAATTTTCATTCTTTAAGGAAGATGCTAATTTTAGGGAAAGACAATAAATATCCAGTCCAATGACAATTAAAATAATAAACTCCCAACAAAAAGTATAAGCCAACAGTATTCCTGACATCTTGGAGTCCACTCAAATTTTTTCTCAGATCCTCACAATATACCATCAAATAAAAGAGATTCTATATTCTGACAGTAACCCTTGTACTAAAATACAATTCAGTTCTGATGCTAACCACCTGGAGCTAGTGTTAGAATCCACAAGTGTAAGGGCATGGCCTCCAACAAGACTGCTCCTACTTCAGACATCAGCTATATGTGGGGTCCTTGGTCTCCTTGCACTTCTGATTAACTGGCCAGAAATCTGGGAGCTTCCATGATACCCCTCCTGTTTGATAATCCACTAGAGGAACTCACAGAACTCTCTACTCACAACACCCTGTTGTCACTATGTACTCCATTTAAGAATGCTTTTTGATATTCAATCCAATGTATACATCTCCTTTTAATGATCCTTTCCTTGACCTCAGGCAGAATTCATCATTTAGTGCTACTTTTCAACCTAGTCATAAGGACTTAATTAGGCATTTGGTTGTAATTTTAGTTTAATTGCACATGTCCCTTTATAAATTCTTACCTCCTTGAAAACAGAGCTTATGTCATTTTTTTGCTCTTCCTCCTCTGGGGACCAGCACTGTGTCTTTCACACACAGGACACACCACACACACACACACACACACACACACACACACACGTATGCGTATATGTGTGGATATATATGTGTGTGTCTGTATACATGTGTGTGCATAATGTAGATGGTCTTGAAGTTGAGTTTTCTAACAAATTATGAAGCCCAACTGTATGTCTAGTTTCTTGCTTGCTGTTTTCCTAATTGCTCTTTCTCTTGCTTTTGATCACTCACATGAAATACCTAAGAGGGATGTTCCTCTGTTCAAATGTCTTGGAACACTTGCAATGCCTACTGATTAAAAGCTAGTCTCCACAACCAAGAATAGCAATAGCTAATAGGTTCCAAATTTTGAGAGAGGCTTCACTGATTTTTGTGACACTGTGGGAAAAGAAAATATTCTGAGGATGATTACAGCATAGAAACATTCTCTTATTACTCCTGAAACGGCCTCTCTTTTTTCCTTTGGACCCATACTCTCTTCTCTTCAAAAAAAAATGAAGACACAGAAACAATTCACTATGTTCTTTGAATCTCAGTTTTCTAATCTAATAAAATGGCCTTATACTATTGATGATGATGTACAAAGACTGAAAGAGATCCAATCCCTAGCAGTTAGATTAAGTTTATCCAACTTCAGTTGAGCCCTCAGACTGCAGTTGTTTTTTAAGATGCAAGCTGGTTGCACAGGTAATTAATTTTGTTTCCTGCATATCCTTTAACAACCTAAAACAGATTTGGGAACCCAAGAAATATAAGTGTGATCAGCTGACTGATTTTCAACTAATTAAATGAAGACCTTTCAAGGAAAATTGTATGTAGGTTAAACTTAAGAAGTTTGCTGAAAAAAATGTGAAAGCATGCTTCTTTTAGAGAGAGAACAAAGGGAAAAAGAGAAACAGAAACATCGTCAGTTTGAAAATTGCCTGACCCACATCAGAGGTGACAAACTTTAAACCGAGACCAAACGATGGCAACCCCAATGTGATATCAGTCACCCAACTCTGATGGCCTGTGATACTTATCACCTCCTGAGAATGTAGGTGCTCATACTAAAGTAAGTGTTGGAAAAGGGTCAGTGAGGCAGGGGTCATGATTTTTCAAGAATGACCAACTTTCTTTTTCCTAGGTGCACTAAAACTGAGTAGGAAATTTATATGAGAAATTACCTTTGGTAGATAGAGTGCTTGGCATTAGATTTATTGTTGAAAAATTACAGGGAATCACTTCTTTACCTACTGGGACTCTTTAATAGATACCTGATTCTGTTGTAGCATATCATTAATGGATCTGTAGGAATAGAACATGGGATTATCTTTCCTTGAAGTAATTAAAATACCAATGTAGATAAGGCACCAGAGAAACTTCTATAATTAGGTGGGTGATCTTATCAAGCCTGATAATGTATCTCTCCCTTAGAATATTTTTTCTTAAACTAACCAATCATGAAATTTCAAACCTTGATAAGATTCTACAAATAAAGAAAGCTCAACTATATCAATAAATTTTTAAAGACAGGTGATAACATACCTTATGTTGAAATGATTCCTGCATGCTATATGGTGTATCTATTCACAGAAAGTGGCAAAGGGAGGAGAAGAATGTATTGAACTAAGTCAGATATACTAAGATCTAGCATTCCTTATATAGGATATGATTACTATAAAGAACAAAATGTCATCAAATATTTAAAAAATAGACTGAGTGAGTTTTGGACCAAAATTCTGAAATCTCTAGTACTATGATATTCATTGAATATTCTAAATTCATATGGAAGCATTAAAATTAATGTATCTAACCAAGTGCCATGTAACTTTAGTTTCTTTAGTCTCTTTCAGAATATTAATATTAGAGAACATTTTTAAAAATTAATATACTTTATCTTAAAAAAAGTTTTAGGTTCACAAAACAATTGAGCAGGAAGTATAGAGTTCCCATATACCTGCTTTCCCTGTACATCTTGCATTAATGTCTTGCATTAGTGTGATAGATTTGTTACAATCAACAGACCAATACTGATACATTATTATTAACTAAAGTCTATAGTTAACATTCTGGTTTACCCTGTGTTATACAGTTTCATGGGTTGTGACAAATACATAATGTAATTTATCTATTATTACAGTGTCATGCAGAATAGTCTCACTACCCTAAAAAGGTCCTGTGCTCTACCTATTCATCCCCAACCCCACCAAAATCTCTGGCTACCACTAAATGATTTACTCTCTCTTATAGTTTTATGTTTTCCATTATGTAATATACCTGGGCTCATATGGTATGCAACTTTTTCAAACTGGCCTCCTTCACTTAGCAATATGACTTTAGGGTTCCTCTTCTTTATGTAGCTTGATAGCTCATTTCTTTTTATTGCCAAATAACATGCCATTATAGGGATGTACCACAGTTGTTTTTGTTTTTGTTTTTTTTTTTTGGAACAAACATGAGATTTATTTAGGGCGAAGATAATGATAACCAGTCACACATTTAATTAAGTTATTAAAATCATAAACTCCAGAAAATAACACATTTGCATTAACTATATGATATAATTCTCTAATACTCTTTTTCCTTAACATTTTATTATATTTTTTATGATATTGCCATAGTTTTTTTTTTATGTTATGTTAATCACCATACATCACATCATTAGTTTTTGATGTAGTGTTCCATGATTCATTGTTTGCGTATAACACCCAGTGCTCCATTCAGTCCGTGCCTTCCTTAATACCCATCACCAGGCTAACCCATCCACCCACCCCCCTCCCCCCTAGAACCCTCAGTTTGTTTCTCAGAGTCCATAGTCTCTCATGGTTTGTCTCCCCCTCCGATTCCCCCCCTTCATTTTTCCCTTCCTACTATCTTCTTCTTTTTTTTTTTTTTAACATATAATGTATTATTAGTTTCAGAGGTACAGGTCTGTGATTCAATAGTCTTACACAATTCACAGCGCTCACCATAGCACATACCCTCCCCAGTGTCTATCACCCAGCCACCCTATCCCTCCCACCCCCCACCTGTTTTTATCCATTCACCTACTGAAGGACATTGTGGTTCCTTAAAGTTTGGGGAGTAATATAAAAAGCTGTTACAAACATTTGTGTGCAGATTTTTGTGTGGACATAATTCTCAACTAATTTTAATGAGGACATAATTGCTGAATCATATGCTACGACTGTGTTTAGCTTTCTAACAGAATGCTGAACTGTCCAAAGTGGCTGGATCTTTTTTCATTTTTACCACCAATACATAAGAGTCACTGTTGCTCAACATTCACACCAGGACTTGATATTATCAGAGTTTGGGATTTCCATCATTCTAAAAGGTGTGGAGTAGTATCTCGCTGTTGTTTTAATTTGCAGTTTTCTAATACTGTATGATATTGAGCATCTTTCTATGTTAATTTGTCATTTGAGTATCTTCTTTGATGAAGATCTTTTCCCCATTTTAAATTGGGTTGTTTTCCTATTACTGAGTTTAGAGAGTTCTACATATTACGTGAATGTTTTTCCTCAGTTTGAGTCTTGCCTTCATTCTCTCAACAGCATCTTTTACAGAGCGAAAGCTTTTATTTTAATGGAATTCAACTTCTCAATTTTTTCTTTCATAAATTATGCTTTTGGTATTTTATCAAAAAACTTATCACCGAACCAATGGTCACCTACTTTATCTCCTGTCCTATTTTCCAGAAGTTCTATGAGTTTGCATTTTACACTTAGGTCTAAGATCCATTTTGATTTAATTTTTAAAGTATAATTTCTGTGTCTAAAATTATTTCTTGACTTGTGGATGTCCAATTGCTATGGCACCTTTGTTGAAAGACTATTTTTTATCCTTTGAATTAATTGCCTTTGCTCCTTTGTCAAAGATCAGTTAACTATATTTGTGTGGGTTTATTTCTGGGCATTCTATTTGGTTCCATTGATCTAACCACCAGACAGAGATATACCCATTTCACTGGCTTTTTGAAGAGCCAGATTTTGTTTGCACTGATTTTCTCTATTTTTTTTCTATTTTTATTTTTATTTGTGTGTGCTCTTTATTATTTTCTTTACTTTACATGCCTCTAAAAATATGTTCTTCTCTTTCCAATTTTCTAACTTCTTGAAAATGGAAGATGATATTATTGACTTGAGGTCTTTCATCTGTTTTAATATTAGCTTTAATGCTGAGGAAAAGGAAAAATATGCTTAAAAAGCCAGTAGTAGATATTCTCAAAAAAGTCATTTTCCTCTACATCACTCTGTAGTTTTTTTTTTTTTTTAAGATTTTTAAAATTTATTTATTTGACAGAGAGAACACAGGCACAAGCAGGGGGAGCAGGAGAGGGAGAAGCATTGGGACTCGATCCCAGGACCCTGGGATTATGATCTGAGTCAAAGGCAGACACTTAACTGACTGAGCCACCCAGGTGCCCTCTGTACTTGTTTTTAAAAAACATTTTCCCCCCTCCTTTTGTTGTCTTTACCCCATCAATTTCCCTTATCTCTGGTCTCAGCCCCCTGATTTTACCCTGGAGAATCATTCCCTTCTTATTCTCAGTGTTTATAAGACTGCCAGTCAAGGCACTCTTTTCCTAGTTAAGAGGATGGAGCATTGTTTATTAGTTTACTAGGCCAATCCTTATTAAGTTGAAACTATATTCCACATCTAGGCACTGGAGATCCAGTAGTCAACTGAACAGAAGATTCCTCCCTGTTGCACTTACATTCTAACGTGGGATTCAGATATAAAACAGATGAACAGTTTATGATAACAGAATTCCAGGTGGAGAAGAGGAATTAAGATTTGAGTTAGGAAATTTGGACTAACTCTCCCAGAATGGTAAATATTAAGTAAGGCAAGGCAAGGACAGAAGATAATTGGAACTGACTAGAGTTAGGGATGCATTAGCCCTTCTGTACGGTCAGAGATCCTTTGATTTTTGTCTTGTGTGATGGCTGAATTATTCTCCACTATCTTTGATTTTATGAACTATATAATGCCTTTCCTATCATTTTCTTTTAGCTAGCGTTCTCTAGAGTTGGTTTCTGTTGCTTATGTCCAAAGTATTCTAATTGACACAATGTTGAAAATACTTCTAAGTGCAATAGACCAATGCAATGTTGGAGGCTGAGATGCTCTTAAATTTTCCCTGGTTGTTTCAAATGTAAAATTAGGGTATAGGCTTAACACATGTTTTCCCAAAGAGTCATTTCAATGAGTCAGGGATATGTTACAGCAAATCTACACATCAAGTATTATTTGCCAAAGCCCCCGTTCTAAATTCTGAATGTAGCTCATACGAACCACTATTAGAGACATCACCCTCTTATACGATACTTAGTATTTTGTGCAACTGTCTTACCTAGGTTTAGTTTTCTTGACTGTACACAAAATGAATCAGTTTTTATATGCCAATTTCTCCAGGACTACATGCAAATAAAGGATTGATGCTCAATAAATATTTTTTTGTAATGAACAGAAAACAATGGGATCTCTTCAATAAAACTTTTCTAGCTTCCTATGTTAAAATATATCCTCTCCCCTGTGTTCACTCACTAGTGCCCTAGCTTTTTGTGCATGTTAAGATTTTGTATATCCTTCTGCCTCTTACCTAAATCAAAATGAAGTGATCTTGAGACTTAACTAGGGCTGTGTGTGTGTGTGTGTGTGTGTGCGTTCATTTCAATGACATAAACAAACCTAAGCATACTCAGATTATTTGGATGGCCAACTTAAAACCAAGCAACTCCATACTCTTTCAGAATCAGCATTTCTGTTTGTGTTTAAAATGATGCTGGCACCAAAAGTATGACTTTAATTGTCTTAGGGTAATTAGAAAAGAAAAGAAGTAAACTTAATAAGTAAAAGATAACTTTGTGCCAAGTGAAAGCCAATTGATTCACAGCATGCTTTACAAATAAAGTTTCCAGTCCCCTGAATAGAGAAATGTGGGGGGAAATTGAGTCCTCAAAGGGCCCAGGAAAGTAGAAAAATGCTGACACAAAAGAATTTGTACTGTGGTCGTCAATAGCATATTCCTACAGTGAGTGGCAATTTAGTTCAGAGAAACCCTCAACTGACACTTTAAATAAATGTTGTTAATTTGATTTTTATTGGTTTTGTAGTTTTTTTCTTGTATTTAATATATACATTTGTTTCAGCTTTATGGTTGTGTAAAAGCAATAACATTAGGAGTTTACACTTTGCTTGATGTTTATACATATTTAAGTAACATTATAATCAAAATAATTTACTCAACAATGGAAGACTGATATTAGTTCCCTTTTAATAGGGTTTTATATATTAAATCAAACTGGAGAAACAATATCTTAGACCAACATCTTTATTTCCAAACTTAAATGCTTCAACAGCATCAGAACTCTGAAAGATCAAATATGTCCCCTGCCAGAGATCAGTGGGCAAGAGTATAGCTGGAAATTTCTGTCTGCTGTGTTGTATTTAATTCTGTTTTTATCACCTATTTAATCTCTCAGCTAATATTCCAGATAAAAATATAACATTAGTCACACTACTTTAAATTTTTATGACTTATTTGTTATATTATTATTAATATTTTATGTAAAAGTCACTGCCGTTTTCACTTTAACTATGAGATATTAAAATGTTTGCTACTTTCTAAAAACAAAAAAAAATTTTTTTAAACTCTTTGCCTCCTGAAGAAGAATTTTATCTGTACCTCTTCTATAGTACTTACTAATTTTTACCACCTTCTCTAGCAAAGGCCCTGGCCCGAGAAACAGTTCTGTTTGCTCTGTTAACAAGGTCCACTTTGGCATTTATCAGCTCCAGAATTAGTTATATTACAAAACAGGGAGCCTGGTGGGAATTCTCTTATCCTGGGGGACTCAAGGAACTTGGAAAACAAGTTTATTTCAAGAGCAAATTAATTTTGAATACATTATAAATGTATACTCAAACAGCCTCTTAGCTTGGGAAATACAATTAAAACGTAAATTTAGAAACTAATTTAAAATATTTTCCTATGAATTCTGGGGAGCATTAGGTTTTACGGGGATTAGGTGACCAGTGAATGGAGCATGCGCCCCAGAGGCAGGCACGAGTCCCGCGCGGCCGGGTGTCGGCGGCGGGATCGATACTGGTGGTCACATTGCTTTGACAGCAGGAGCACTGTGATGAGCACTGTTGTTACAGTGGTAGGACAGCCCATGCTTGTAACAGTGCCAGATGCGCAGGCCATCGCCCTGGTTGGTATTCACAAGTCATGTTTCTGCCAGAAACACTGGCAGCGGTGATGTGGATGACAACTTCAACACTGGCCCCCTCCGTATCCTTAGATGTGGGCACTGATGCCTGATTCTAAGCATAAAATTGGCAATTCCCATATAAAATAATTGGGAGAGACAAAGGGGATGGATATTTATAGCTTTAGCATTTTTCTCCCTTCACTGAACTCTTCTCCCTTGCCCTTTTGAAAGCTCAGGGTTAAGTCTCTGCTTTTCAGTTTCACATGGTTGAAAGCATTGACACACTATTGAAAGTCAATATGGAATTCATAAGATGGTGCAGTCATTAGATACGTTTCAAACAGCTCTTAAACAGTGCATGTTTCTGCAGTTTATACTCACTAAAAAGGCAACAGTAGAGAAGAACATAATAGCAAACGTTGGCTTGAGAGAGGCTTGCATTTTTTTTAAATTTTGTTATTGTTATGTTAATCCCCATACATTACATCATTAGTTTTAGATGTAGTGTTCCATGATTCATTGTTTGCGCACAACACTCAGTGCTCCATGCAGAACGTGCCCTCTTTAACACCCATCACCAGGCTAACCCATCCTCCCACCCCCCTCCCCTCTAGAACCCTCAGTTTGTTTTTCAGAGTCCATCGGAGAGAGACTTGCATTTTGGAGCACACTGATGCCAGCATTCCAGAAAGCAATTTAGCCATACTTAGCGCAATTAAATATGTTAAGTCATATGCAAAGTGATCCTGTATATATTCCCACATAGATAATTAAGAAGATGTCCATGGGGCATTGGTTGTGGAAGTGGGGAGGTAAAGGCAGCCTATGCTTCCGTTCTAGGCGGGCAGGGGATATAAGATGCAGTGATGTGTTCCATGGGATGCTCCACAACAGAGAAGCCAGGAACTAAGTATATTTTCAGAGCGTGAAATATATCATGTAGTGTGAAAGAAGTGATGAAGCAAAGAAGGAATGGTTAAAAATACTAGAATGGGTGCCTGCAGGAGAGAGGTAGATGAAAGAGGGTAGAGAATGAAAAGAAGAACAAAATGGACCAATGGAGAAATCTTACATGTGCAGGTTATGATAATGTAGTGTGAGCTGAGGGGTATTTTGCACTTCGTTGTCTACAGTGGAGATAAATACTTTTTAAAAGGAAAAAAAAATATGTGGGCTCCTCTCTGCTTTGTGGATTTTTTTTTTTAATTTACTACCTAGAGAAAGTAAAATGTCTGAAAGAATACCTATTAAGAAAGGAAAATAAAATTCCATGGATAATGTAAAAGTAACTTTAAGAAAAAGATGAATTTAGGTGTATGACCCACCCCAGATATATTTTAGCTCCCCACCAGTTCAGTTGTTGGCAGAAAATTGTTGTGCAGCCAAGCAAGAAATTACAGTGGGCAAGGAATTGTTTTCTGAGTGTTACTTTAGACTAACCTTTTTAAAAATATTTAAGCTTTCTTTGACTTATTGTTGATCCAAATTGATTTTATTATCACAGTAACAAAGGCCAAGACAGAGTTAAACAAGAGAAAGATGAACAGGAATGAATGGTAGTTGCAACGAGCTTTAAACAGTGTGTCTTTTCCCTACTAGATAATTATAACATTTTTTTTACAAGATTAAACCTGTATCAAAATAGAAAAGGTATTCTTGTTTCATAATTCTTTAGCGATTTCGTTGCTCTGAAAGGTGCAGAAAGTACAATTTCTTTAAGTCAATGATTTTCTAATATTGTATTATGCTACTAATCTTAACACATAACTGAAGGAGTGAGTAAGCAAGTGTGTGTGTGTGTGTGTGTGTGTGTATGAGTACTACAAAGGGTGAATGACAGATGAAGATGTAAACACAGATAAAGGTGAAATACTTCATTCCTCCAGTCTTATTATTATTATTATTATATTACTATTCATATCATACTAGAGAGAAAGGAGATTATTAGGTATATGCATATGTGGGTAGACTTCATTCTGAGCAGTTTGAGAACTTCCTTTTGTGCCTCTATGGTAATATATTGGGAAATAATTTAAAATTCAGAAGCAGGACAGAATGGACATGATGGATGGCTCACCAAGAGCCAGTCTATCCCTGTTTCATCGTACTGGGGATGGTGGAAACAGGCAATCTGGCTGCAGGGTTGGAAGGATGGCTATGGATGGTTTTGACATTTACAGCAGCAGCCCTCAGATGATGGCAGATTTGTTGGGATTTGGGGACCAGTGGAATCAGCAGCTTACTTATCTGAAACCAGCTCCAGAAGTGGGTCCTAATTATACTTAGCTACTCATTGTATTCTCTTCCTCATTATCAGTAAAAGTAAAGTTAATGGGAGCCACTGAGACATGAGAAGAGTTTGACCAGAAGCATCTAAAAATAAACATGTTTTGTTCTGAGGTAAAAAATAAAAAGTCAGAGGAGACTTGTTTTTTCTCTCTCCACACAAGCTATGTCCCTAGACATGACCACGGAAACACTCCCATTGTATTTATGGGCAGTCATCTTAGAGAAACCATGTAGAGCATCAACATACAGAGACCGGCAGACATATGGAGCCAATGACTTGAAACCTAATGGAACACTGTGTTTCCAATTATGTGGATGAAAATAAAAGCTTTATTAGTCTTAAAAATGTTTAAGCTGAATTTTTATTACTTTAGATCAGCAATTTATCTGATATAAAACAACAAAGCTAAATATACCGCTAAATATTATATTATAACATCAAGGAAAATAAGAAAGAAAGAGGAAGGGAGGAAGATGAGTTGAAACGTGATAGATTCGTCATTTATTAAGCATGTACGATGTGTCGTGGATGTACCACGTGAATGATAATATTCCCAATCTTTATTATCATCTTTCTGTGTAGGTATTACTATATGGCAGCATTAAAATGAGGAAACTGGAGTGTGCTTAACACAAGATCAGCTATCCAGGAACAGAGAGAGTTTTTAAAAAGAAGACTTTGTAAACAGAAAGAAAAAATAGAGCATGAAGGAGACAGGAAAAGTCAGAGATGAGGGAGGGCAGCCAAGTTGGACTGGTAAACTAAGACATTTTGGAGAAGGAAGGGATAGTCTGTAATTCTTACAGTAAAGTCAATTAGAGCAAGAGCTATGAAGTGTTCCTTTAAGTGGATCATTTGTATATCACTGGTAATTTTTTTTTTCAGATCAGTTTCAGAGGTAAAGACAGTAGGGGGAAAACTGTATAGTGGAAACAAAGGGTGGAAATACAGCAATATTTTAACGAGGTGGATAGTTTCATAAAAGGAGAGACCAGTCTTCAGGATGACTTCAAAGTACATTAAATCTAGGTCAAAGTGTTAGTAGGTATTGAAAAATCCAAGGAAAGTGCTAGCTGGTCAAGCTAGGTTTGGGCATTTAATTGTAAAAGACAGAGATGGCACTAGCTAGTTCAGTAAAAAGGAATTTATTAAAGAATATTAGGTAAGCCAAACATTCATCTGGAGTGATGGAGAAACTAGGTACATCTGAGCTTATATGAGCAACCATCAGCAACATACTGGTGAACACGCCAGATAAGGAAGCTCCTGCTTCCATTCATCTTCAAACCATAGTAAATCTGCCATGATCCAAAAGCTGCTGCTATAAAACTCAGACCCACTACCAGCCCCCAAACCACCATGCTGCCTCTTCCCCCACTCCACCAACACAAAATAAATAGCTGTCATGTCACAGGTAGCACCCGAGCTGCAAATGTGTGTGTGTGTGTGTGTGTGCATGTGTGTGTGTGTGTGTGTGTGTGTGTGTGTGTGTGTGTGTTTCCTTCCACATGGGAAAACAGATTGACAATGGCTGGTATTTTCAAAATGTGGAGAGTTTCAGAAAATGGTAGGCAGCCACAAATATTAAATCCTAAAGAATGTGGAAAGAGAGGTCACTAAAGCATGGAATTAAAAACAAAAGTTTTAGTGAAACTGATAACTTAAATGATTCTTTATACTTTTAATAATACTTAATTTATTGTTTCTGATACATCAGAGACATACATCACATGCCTCAAGTTCTTTTAAAGTTTCAGTTGTTGCTAGCTTTTGGCTTCCTATACCGGCCAAGCGTTTTGGCTTTCCAAGCACTTCACAACCACGTATGAAAACAGGATGGTGGGAAGGGTGGTCCTCGGCACCTTTCTGAGGATGTATAGCAGCTATGTGGTTCAGGACCTGGGAACTAGGTTTGAGGGTGCATCCTAGTTAGAATAAGTTAATCACTGTAGTCTCACCTCCATCATCAGTTGCTTTAACCAAGAAATAAATACAGGCAGTCCTTTCTGGGTTTAGTTCAGATATGCACAAATTGCAGTTACTACTATTTAGTAAAATAACACCAGCTCCCCAATGTTATGGCTCAAATTTCAGTTTCCATGGTATATCAATTATGAATATATGAAGTACAAATTCTGTTGTTTCCTTTTCATCACACAAGTCACTATGTAAATAACAAATGGGTATCATGATCAGTAACCAACCACATCACTTCTTTCAGTCTGTTGGCAATCGATCGGTCACTGTTTATCTGTTATTCAATTTGTGCACAAGTAGTGAAGGATATATTTGTGTTACCTCCTTGTCTTTCAGTGACAAACTCTCATACATATCACAAAAATTGGATAATTAAAAGAGAGGACTGGCTAACAAAAATGAAAATCAGCAAAGAAACAAAAAGTGATAGCACCAGAGGTGAAATTCAAATAGAATGTAAGTGGAGTTATAACAAAATGATCACGGGAATGTTGACACCACTGCCACTGAGGAGACTCTAGATAGGCAGCAGAGTAATTTAGTGAAGGTGAACTTATCAACTTAAATGAAGAAAGTGTTAGTAATGAAAAGATAAAGATGTCCCAGAAGAAATGACACCAGCAAAAAATCTTCCCACTAAAGGAACTCTCAAAATTAAAAGGGCAAAGGATAAAATGTTGGAAGCTGAGCCAATCTTAGAAAGGAATAGAACAACTCACCAAGGCATTAAAAAGTATTCTTTTCATCCCTTAAGTTATACTATAAGAACAGAACCAGGACTGTTCAAACTACCCTTGACACATTTTTTTAAAAAATAAATAAAACATTTCTGTTGTCAATGTTTCTAATGCTTTAAATTATGGTATACTGTACTATGATATACTAAATATGGTCTGGTATACTGTTTTAAAATACTATATACTGTGGTATGCTAAATTAATTTTACTATTTTTATTGCCTATATATTTATAATTAACAGTAAGAGAGTTTTTAATATTATGACAAAAAAATTAAAGGTCATGGAGCAATTGTAATTTTTCTCATTGATTATTAGAATTTCTTGACATGGTTTCAGTTTGCAGGGGCACTATTATAGTCCCATCTGTAGAAGCAAGCTCTCTCTACAATTGGCATGCCCCCCAAACAGAAATATGATCACCACTTATCAAGATTATAGGAAAGGTAAATAAGGAGAGGACAGTTCTACAGCACAACTTACCTTGACTTAAGCCAAATTAAAAGGAATAGGGAAGAGATTCACTAACTCCACACAGAAACAAGATGGACTATAGAGAAAGAATTTCCTTGTGCATCTTAAAGGTAGAGTTTGAATGGTTTTTTTGGAGGGTTAAAAACAGGTCATGACAAAAAAAAATGCTATAGGAAATATGGATTAGGTGAAAAATAAAAAAGCTCCTGTCTGATGGAGATGAGACCAAAGAAATACAAGCAAAAGTTAGATCTGCACTGATGGAAATCCATGGGAAGAAACTGATTGAAGGAGAATACCACCTCATCTAAGAAGGTTGAGTGAAGGCAGAATCCACAGAGGTGATGTTGTCCTTAACATATGAGTGTTTCAGCCAACTATCAGAAGGAACTGGAGAAAGAGATTCCTTCTAGGTAGTGATTTCCAGAAGCAGATAAGAATACATCAAACTTGGGGCACTTGGGTGGCTCAGTCGGTTAAGCGTCCGACTCTTGATTTCTGCTCAGGTCGTGATCTCAGGGTCATGAGATCAAGCCCCATGTCAGGCTCTGCGCAGAGCTCAGCATGTAGTCTGCTTGAGATTCTCTCTCTCCCTCCCTCTGCCTCTGCCTCCATCCATGGTCTCTCTCAAAATAAATAAACAAAATCTTAAAAAAAAAAAAAGACTACATCAAACTTGAAAGTGGTTATTGGAGTAAATGAGTCTCCTGGGCCAAGAAATGATCCCAAGGGTATTCACAATTAGAAAATCTAAAAAAGCATAATTAAAATTTTGATCACGGTAACATGAAGAAAATAAACAACCTGGGTCTTGTGCACTTAATTTCTAAGCCTCCCAAACCTGCATTACCCACCCTCTTTGAAAGCACACAGTCTGGTATTTTTGTTATAGCAGCTAGAACAGACTAAGACAACCAGAAGGCAGTCTGACCTTGAGGCTGGGGCTGGTCCAGTTGGCTTTTATGGGTTCTTAAAAACCCCAGAATTCTATGTCAGCCCTGATCTGGGGCCTAAATTGAAAAAGGAATCCAGATTCTAAAGTGAGGAGGGCAAAAGAAAATGTGCAGCTTTTCCTGTCTCTCTGCAGCTCTACAGAGAAGCCTCCAATACTTGCTGCCTCAGGGAGAGATTAGGGAGATTCTCCTGGAGGAACTGAAGAAGATGGGAAATTTCCACAGGTTCTCGCTCATAACCATGATTATTGTATCACTGAAGGGAATGCAGAGGCCACGGGATGAGTTTTGTGTTCTGGCGTGGCTTTGTCTTTTGAGGACCTTACACAAGTCACTCACTGCCCTTCTTCTCCATCTATATGGTGGGGAGTCGGTAACTGGTAGCTGGTAATAAACCTACCTCAGCAACGTGCTGTGAAGATCCTGTAGGACACTATGTACGAAATAAAAGTACCACCGCCACCAAAAAAAAAAAAAACCACCCAAAAAACAAACAAAAAAAGCATCCATTTCTGATAGGGTTATTTTTCTTCCTTTATTTATTTGCGTGTATGTGTGTGAAAAGTTATTTTGAAAAACACTAACATTCTTGACTGGAAAATGAGGAAATTGAGTTGAACAAGAAATGAGGTAATCAATTTACTTCAAGCATGAAACTGGGAAGGATAGGGTCCTGGGTCCACAGTAAAAGCTGTACAAAAAAGTCAGGGAAAGTAAGGAAACTTAAAGTGATATTATAGAGTTTTTGTTGGCATGGATTATCTGTCACTTCTACAAAAAGAAGTCTGACTTTAAACTGGTTTTTTACTATTTCTCCTTTAAGATGATTCTGGCAGTAAGTCAGTCAGAGTTTGGGGTTTTACTCTGAGGGCTTTATTACTGAAAATTGGTGTTAGTTCTGAGATGATTACATTGCACTAATGCTTAAAAAGTTATTATTCATATAATAAATCATTAATCAACATTTATTCTATTTAAGTAATATTTTTGGCACCTTATGACTAAAATATTAAAAGAATAACCGATATTCATTTCACCTTCAGAGGTACTTACACTGATGGGGTATTTACAGACATTGAAAATATAATGAAGTGCCTCCTAGGCAAAATTAAATAATTTAGAGAGATAATCTGTCTGTGATTTCGGAACTTTCAGAGAAAGTTTCACTTTTAATCAGATTTTGTTTTATTTTGTTTTGGGAATGGATTCTTAGTTACATTAACAGGAGAACAAACTCCATTACTTTTGGGTTAAAGGGTGTAATGTGTGTGCATGTGTGTGTGTATGTTGCATGAAAGAGACAAGGGGGGAACTAAAGAAAGGCCTCAATTTTGTTAAGCGCAGTAAAAAAATCTATATGCAGTTTGCATAATTCAAAGGCCAGCGTGAAGAAAGAATTCCAGACTCTAGCTCGTTTCAAAAAACATTCATAGATTTTGGGTTAATTTACTATAAGTAAAACTTTTGCCCAAGACATGGTGCTAAGGAAATCCAATAGACAAAGTGTGTTTCTCTTAAAAAATATCATTGATTTCCCAGGAAGTTAGGAAATAAGAACAGGCCACCTGTCTTCCTTTCCAGATATATACCCAGAAGAACTGAAAACCTTGTACACAAATGTTTGGAGCAGAACTATTTACAATAGTGAAAAGATAGAAACAATCAAAATGTCCATCACCTGATGAATGGATAAACAAAATTTGGCATATCCTCATGATGGAACACTATTCAGGCATAAAAGGAATGAAATACTGAGGCATGGACCAACTTGGATGAAACTCGAAAAGAGTATGCTAAGTGAAAGATGCCAGACATATAAGGTCACACACTGTATAATTCCATTTATATGAAATATCTAGATTAGGTATATCCATAGGGACAGAAAGCAGATTGGTGATCGCTGGTGATGGGGAGTGGAGAATAGGGGGTGACTGCTTAATATGCATGCAGGTTTCCTTTGGGATAATGAAAATATTTTGGAACTTGATAGAGGTGATGGCTATACAACATTGTGAATGTAGTAAATGCTACTGAATTTCATACTTTAAAATGATTAATTCTATTTATGTGCATTTCACTTGAATAAGGACTATTAGATACTCACAGTTATATATACACACACAAACCAGATTTTTCATATATTAGATGCATGGCTTTCCTCCATACACCTGCTGTTCCTCTTCCTGAACCCAATCTACATTAAAATATTTGTCTATCACATATTCTATAGGATTTGAGGTAATTCTTTCCTAAGGTTCTTTTCTACTCTGAGATTCTGGGATTTTGTAATTTGTGCCTAAAGACAACATCTGACCTGCAAGTAATAGTAGGACTTTCACTTAACCCTTCTTCAATTTTCTCACCATGTATCTAATTGCCTTATTCCCCCTGAACCTCTGCATCCCATCAATCACTACACTCTCTTATTTATACTGACAAAGTGTTTTCCATTCATCCCCCTATTTATGTATCCCAAACCATTTGGTTAGTTCAGGTCCTCACCTACATCACTGCCACCACTCCCAACATGTTCTACCTGCACTTCATATTCAGGGCTCTGTTTCCTATTTTGTTTCTGTTTTAAGAAAATTAAGCTACCAAATTTACAGGGAAAACTATAGTGAAAGGCTGTGGGAGCACCATCCAGAATAAGAATGTTTTATTGTATTTGCATAATTTTTGTAAAGAAAGGTGGTTAAGATTGAATTCCTTTTTATAAACCTCTCCAGTTCCTTTTCCATTCCTCCCTACATAGAGGCCATGTATGAATATTTTGCATATAGTTCTAATCTATATATTTATATATTTAGCACAAATATGAAACCATTATGAAAATATTAGGGTCTTGGGAATTAAAAAAAGCATTAGCAGTTAAAACACAAAATGCATGACTTTACAACTTAATTTTTTGTCAATGCAAATTTTCAAGATTTATCATAGTATTTCAAGTTCATTGCTTTTAACTGCTCTAAGATCTGCCACAATGTGAAATATCACAGTGTGTTTTTCTTTTCTTATGAATAGAATTTAGATTATTGTTATTATAAGCAATGGTGAAAAGAAGAACCCTGTCTGTGTGAACAGGAATTATACAAATTAATATTTAATTTGATGTATCATTGAAATATGATAGAATAAATATACACCCAACTTTATGGATTTTGGAAAAGTTCTCCACAAATCAGTTTACATCTATGCATGTGTGTTTCTGGGTCAGTGTCATGCTGAATTTTTCTAGTTCTCTTTTTCAAAAGATTCTATGTTCTCTAAATTTTTAAACCTTGATAATTATTGACATCTCCTGGGTAACTCTTTATATTTCCCAGTTTCTTTGTATTTCTGAGATGAACCCTACCTTGCCTTGGTTTTTAATGTATTTCTAGGTAAAATTAATATATTTTCATAGAACCCATGAAATGCATGCATGTCTTTGTATTAGTGAGATTAGCCTTTATTTAACTTGTCTTTTACTATCTTATTTCTATTTTGCTATCATGATTAGAGTAGTCTTATAGAATGATTTGGGTAGTGTTGTTTCTTTTGATTTCTCTGGATTGTATAAATTACCACTTATCTATACCTTAAAAGTTTTATGTAACTTGCCTCTAACTTTCTGGGCCTACTATCTATTCTGAAGGAAGATTTTTAAATTTTTTTAAGCAAACCTACACCCAACGTAGGGCTCAAACTTATAACTCTGAGATCAAGAGTCACACGCTCCATCGACTGAGCCAGCCAGGCACTCCTGAAGGAAGATGGTTTTGCTATAAATTTGATATATTTTAATCATTTTTGTAATTTCCAGTTTTCCATTTCTTCTTAAAGTCATTTTTTTCACTGTAATTGTCCACTTCATCTAGATTTGCACAAATGTTAACTCAATCTTACATTAATTTATCAGTATCTTAGTTCCTGTGGTGTAGTTCATAAAGTTTGCTGCTGAATTATTTTTATTGTTTGGGACACATACTAGTTTGTTGTGTTTATTCTCTGATATTTATGTGTGTGCTTATCTATTCACTTACATAAATGGCTGCATTCAATAGTCCTGTGTGATTCCTGGGTTGTAGAGGTAACGCAAGGGATGTTGGGAGGGTAGTACTCAAGTTCTGACTTTTCTGGGCTCTATGATATTCACTGTTCTGGTAGCAGTTTGAACTTTACTTGAATAACAATCTAAGAATTCCTGTTTTTCTAAGTCCTATAAAAATTCAACACGTACAATCTTATGTTCTGTAACTGAGACTCTGATCTCTTGGCTTGGTTTCCTGCCTCATCGCATCCTATACTGCAATGCTCCATGTGCCTCCTACATGCTGTTGTATACATTTTTCAGATGAAAACTATTATTTCCCAGGTTCCAAGTTCAGGCAGAGTGTCAAATTCCAAGCCAGCATCTGCAGCCTCCATTTCTGTCCTAGGAGGGCATGAACACTCCCACTTTTAAGTTACAGGTTCCTTTTCTATTTTTGCCACTTGGACGTAACCTTTCCTTGCTTTCATGCTTGGCTAGGTCTTTATAATTTATTTATCTGCCCACGTACCTACTGCCAAATAAGTAGCACACCTACATCTTTAAAAGACTTGATACGACTCCCAAAGTCAAGATACTCTACCATTTCATTTTTTAGACGTTTCCTCAAATATCCCGATCAAGGCACTTTTCTTCAATCTTTTATTTACTTGCAACTTACATATCATTACACATGACATTCTTCCGGATCATGTTCCAACCCCCTCGTCCTGCCAAGGCTTCCCTATTCTGCCGGCACTCTGTATCCTGGTCATAGAAATTGCTCACTGAGTATACCCCTAAACATTTGCATATGCTCTTTTCTCATCCTGAAATGATTTCTTCCCTGCTTTGTATATGATGTACCCTTTTAATATTCATTTCTAATTCCTTATCTTTTATAAAACCATAACTGATTTAATTGTGTCATGTTATTTCGTGTATCAGCTTCCTCATATCTAATTTATAGCAATTAATGTATTTAATGTATTCACTTATATGTGTTTCCTTCACAAGCTTCATTTTTTGAGAAAGGAGTAATTTTTTAATGTTTATATATATATTTATATAGTGTCCATGACACGGAATATTTGAGAAATAAATGTAAAAATAACAATTCTATGTAACTGCTTTGCAGAACTTTTTTTTTTTAATCGAGCTTTTCTTTCCCTTCATTAGCCATCTCTTTATCACTTTCTTAATCAGGCTTTATACTCTGAGGTCCCTTCATTTGATTTCCAGGTTTATTTCCTAGCCAATAGATTCAAGGTTATTTTTGCATGTGTTTTTAATCTCCCAGCTCAGCATTACAAGTCAACCACAACTGATAGCCTACTCTAATTTATAGCCTTGGATTTACTCCAAAAATGGGTAATGATTAGCACTCCATTCAATGAAAGTCAATATCTCTACTCTGAACTTTTGAGAAATTGTCAGTAAAGAAGAGAAATGTGTACGCTCCAAGTGTAAAGGGACAAAACTGAAGCTTGTCCAAGAGGCATTTATTTTCTATTTGGGAGGCAACGGTCAGCCATAATGTAGAACACAGTATATGTTGTTATATTTGCATATGGCCCATTTTGTTATTTTTACAATGCCCTGATATATGATCAATAAAATACTCCCACTCTCAGTATCTTATGAACTCATTTAGATGCAAGGACTTCCTCTCAAGGCTGACTTGTCTTCCTCTGTCCAATTCTGAAAATGTGAAGTGAATTATTTGCTAAAGGTCAGGAAATGCTGGCACATTTTTAGGTTATTCTCCACGCTCTGGTCTAAATAATGTGTATTTTGGCCCATGTAGAAATTATGTTTTACTGTATCCAATTTCAATACAATTTCCATGGCCTGGATAAATTCACTCATATTGGCAAAACTGTATCAGATGCTGAAGACCACTTCTGGCGGGGGGAGGGGGGTAGGGAATGTTACAGAGATGACTGGCTGCAGGGCTGTCCTATGTTATAACTGAAGCCTTTCACAAGGAGGGTGAATGAAAGGAACAATAAAGAACAGTAACAATGACAACAAAACAAGTTTGGAGTGTTTGCTTTGTAAGAGGTACTCACTAGGAACTTCATGTATATGATCATATTTTACTCCTCATCATAACTGTTGAAAGTTGATATTATAATTCCTGTGTTATCTGTGAGACAAATTAGGTCCTATGGTTTAGAAGTAATCTTTCCATGGTCACATAGACTTGAAGAGTTCAAGCCAACACATGAATCTAGAGCTGTTAGATTCTAAAAACTGTCCTTATTATAGAATATATTGCTTTTTCAAACTCGAGTTTCTATCCTTCCATAATATTTTTAGAACACAGAGTGAATTCTAAGACATATTTGAGGTTTGTGAAAAATTCTTCCTTACATTACTACCAAAAATCAGTTATAACTGACAAGTTCACTATTTCTTATGCATAACCATAAACACTAATTAATGATGGATCTGGAATACCACCATTAAAGAAGAGAGTACCCTCTTTAAGGAGGCTTATGACTCCTCAATGAAAAAAAACAAAGGCAATACTTTAGCAATCAACATTTGAATAAGGTTTACCTGAATCTTCTACAATGCACACTTACCAAATAATTCTACTTTTGACAATGACTCAGAACTCATTGTGAACAACAGATTCAACCAGCCTATCGATTGAAATACTTCTATACCCTCATCTTATACTGCTTGAAAACATTTAAGGAAAGCTGTCAAAAGTGATTACATTTAGAACTCTGAAACCAAATTTGGCCCAAATAATTTTTTGGTAATAAGTGTTCAAATATTTGAATGTTTAAGTGACAATAAAATGAGCATATAGATCAGCTTTAGACATAGGTTCCATGCTAACTACTGCCAAGTCTAACTAAATGATCTGAATTTCCCTTATCACTGTCTTACATACGTTTCCATTAGACTAAAATCCCAGGTTGCATATAACCCATTATTCATGCCCCAGTTGATTTCTTGAATCATAAAGCTGTATAACATTTGGAGGCCTTAATTAGATGCTAGTGCTTACTAGAAGAATAATTTTACTGTTTAAAATAGGAGGATGAAAAGTAGGCAAAATACCTACACCAAAATGAACAGATTGGGGAATCTAATCTTTGTGTTAAAATGAAAGAAAGAAAAAAAAATCCTTTTCTGCTGTAAAGTCAAGTCAACAAATCAACAAATTGGTAACCTCCTACTGGGGTTGGCAGTTCCTGCGTGTGGGAATGATTCTGTCTGTGAATTTATTGTAAACTATACATTCAATCAGTCCTATTAATTTCAGTTCTTTCTTTTGTATCCTCATTTATCACTGCATAAAAACTTTTAAGGAGAACTTTCAAAAGCTGTCAAGTTTGGAGCTCTGAAATTAGGTGTGGCACATGTAACATTTTCCGTATGTCCAAACATTTGGATAGAAAATAAGATGATAAAAATGTAAAAGCACTAATCTCAAAAGTAATCATTAGATAATGAGTGTGTGTGTGTTTGTGTGTCTTCGTCTTTCTTCCCTAGTATCACTTGCAGCCATCCAATTGACAGATTAATCCCAGTACAAAAACAATATATGTAAGGAAAATAGTATAAAATCTTCAACGGCAAGATTTCAATAGTTGTATTGGATGCTCTTTGAGGTTCTTCCAATTTTTAAGCTTAATTTGTCAGATTCTGAAGGTCCTTCTCATAGTCTAAAGTGAAAATGATAGAATAGAACAACCTATAGAATAGTTCTGTTAAGAGTAAGTGTAGATCAATATCCACTTGTCTTTTCAACATTTGTTTTCAACTTAAATAGATTTAATCTGTCCACTCATAAGTTGTAGCTATAAAGTTGTAGTTATAATTATAGTTATAGCTATGGTTATAGTTATATTTATAAACGAGTTGAGAGCTATCCCGTGATGTATAGTTGGAAGGTGTTTTGGATGGGTATAAAATGCTTTCAAATATGTTGCACTTATTTTTCAATATAAGAGATCCCTTAACTATATATGGGCTTAGCTTAGGGATACTAACTAAGGAAACCTTCATACCTAAGAGCAATTATATTTCCCACATTTTGTACATCTCTATCACAAAACCTTGATAGATAGTCAGACAATTTCCCTGATGCACATGCAATTCCTTTTGCTTCTCCTGCAAACAAATCCAGGGTTGGAGTCTTCTGATCATCAATAATGTACAAAAGTCAGGATAAGAACCAAATTTTGAGAGGATTGAAGAAATTATAAAATTCCCTTTTACTCTTTCCTGTCTTACCTTATCTCTTTGGGGTCTGAAGGCCTAGGGTCGGATATATCTTTTACTTCTAAGTTTTTTTGTTTTTGTTTTTGGTACCAGACACCTGAGAATGGACAGAGTGTGAGCTGGGGAAAGGAAATGAGAACCTGATTTAGTATTGTTTCTGGAATTGAAAGAACTAAAGGGAAGTCCTTGAAGTTCCTTATCTCTCAAGCTCACATCAACAGGATACATCTTAAAGAGAGTTTTAGAATAGAAGACAAGTCAGGTATAATGAATATGTATTTGGTTAAAGGTACTATGCATTGTGTTTCTTAGAAATTCCCTCAGAGGAGGAAGTGGAAAAAAAAAAAAGTAGAGGGTGATGGTTGGTGACAGTAGTCTTTTGTCACAATATGTCACATTGTGAGTAAGGATCTTCCTGAGAATATCATATATGAATCACAACCTGAAAGGAATCAGAAAGAGGGTAAAGGGAACAACCAGGGAGACTATATCACAGGGCAAACACAGTAGGCTACAAGTAGGCTACAACTGTGGATTGAACAAAGATGGTAGAGGAGAATGGGTCAGATTCTGGATTTATACTGAAGCAGCACTGATGGGATTCTCTAAATAAATTAGATGCATGCCACAAGACACTAGTTGATTGATGCTGCATTTGCTGAGCTGAGGAAGACAGGAAGTAGCAGCTTTTATTATTATTATTTTGGGAAGGTCTGGATATGGGAAATGGAACTCACCTTTGGTTGTAGGCACGTTTAGCTTGAGATACTTCTTAGATCTACTTTAGTAGAGTGGTCAGATGTGAATCTAAAATTTTGTGTATCCTCTGCATGTTGTATTTAACAATGGTGCTGGATAAGATCTCATGAGACATGACCATAGAATGAATGTTGTCCAAGGACAGAGTCCTGGGGCACTCTGATGTTTAGAGATGAGGCAAGTGGAGAAGGAAGCAGCAAAAGGCACTACGAAAAGGTATCCAGGGAGGAATGAGAACAGAGAAAAGGGGGAAGAAAGAGGTAGGTAGATGATAGATGGATAGATAGAGCAACCGATCAATACATAGATCAACTGATCCTGATGTTCAAGTAAAGAATATATTTAAAGGAAAAGAAAATAATAAATTGGTCAAATGCTACTAATACATTGAGTAAGGTGAAAACGTGAGAAGACCTCATTGGATTTGGCAATGTGGAAGTCATTGGTAAAACTGATAAGTACATTAGGAGCATCTAGGGTAAGAGTCTGATTAGAATGGGGAGAAAAGGAAATGAAAATAGAGGGTACCAATGACTCCACAAAATTAGTTGTAAACTTAAGCAGACCAATTGGATGGTTACTGTCTAGAATGAATATATATACACACATGTATGTATTACATACACAGGAGTAAATATATATACGTGATATATATATTATATATATGTATATGTATATATATTTATATATATTTACTCTTATATTTGGACATGAATATTTATTCAATAAAGGAAGAGTGTGCTGGATTTGATTTTGACTAAGTCACTTCATTCTTTTCCTTTCCTGTAACAGCATGATCTCCTCAACCCGACACCCCACCCAAGGGCCTAGGCACATTTCTGCACTTGGATTTCATTAGTTGATTCAGGGCATGTTTAGAAGAGAGGAAGAGAACAGAGAAACAATTAAGAAACTGAATCCTGCCACTGAATTTTTTCACTGAATCCCAGTGAAATGTGAACCTTCTGGCACCTTCTGACGTAAATACAAACCTTGGGGAATGTCTATTTTGTTTCTTCATTATGTTATTAAAATATACAGTGATTGTAATTGTAAGCAGCAGTTGGTAAACAATTTTAAGACTGCGCCTGAGGGAACTAAAAGAGAAGAGCTAAGAAATAAAATCAAATTGGGAAGTCCGGGGCTGCACAGTAACATTCACAGAGATGAAATGTTTTCTTTGTAGTTGGAAGACCTATTCTTGTCCCATTGTCCTGAATTTGGATAGAAAGGAATTCTGCATTCCAAACTGAAGATCATCAGTTTTGCAATATGTTGCTAATAAAAAATAAACAAACTAAACCATTCTAAATCTATTGTGTAATATTTCCATATGGAACTGAAGAAACTGGCACTTTATTCAGAATGGTCCTGTAAAGGAAGGATTCAAATACAGAAACTCCTACACCAAAGAGCCCTGAATGTGAGTTATATTTGAAAATGGTAAATATATCTAGCAAATTTATGCTTCCTATACTGCACTTCAGGCAGCATTATCAGTATGTAGCTTCACATTTAGGGAAAACTGGATTCTTTAAGACTGTATTCTCCGTGCTTTATCTGACTTGATTGCTGTACTTAACATTTGAATAGAGAATTCAGAGAGGAAAAAAAAAAACACACCCATCACTAAGCTAGGGAGTGGGGGCTGGAGAAATAAGTTGAGCTCCAATGAATTTAGAAATTCTAGTGAGGGTTTTGTATGCCAACTCAACTTTCAATATTAAAATAGTTGGACCGCCAATTACTTTTCTTTCCAAGTTAGAAAAGGAACAATATAAAAATTTCACTGTTTTTTTTCTATCTAATATCTGCATTCCCTTAAAGCAAAATATAGTCACAAATTGACTTCACTAAAGGTCGTAAATATATCCCTGAAAGAACAGTATCTACAGAAACTCTTGTATCTTATCACATACCATGCAATGGAGACACTATGGGTTTTTACTACTTTGAAGGAACAGAATACCATACACACTTTATTGTAGATTTCCCTATGGAGAAAGTGCCCATAGCAATCTAGTTAAGTCTCCCCATTTTACAAATACAAAACCTGGGTCCAAAGAAGGGATGTGGCTGTCTAAAATTACAAAAATTATGAAAGCTCTGAAGCTCATCGTATAAATTCTAGAAGTATTCTGACTATTTATTCCCTGTGTTGTAGGTAGTGTCTACCCAGTTTTCCCGTATTTGACTCTGACATTCTTAACGTTGCATAAGCTATTTAAATGTGAAAGCACCGTTTTAGATAATGAGTTCCTTAAATATATTGCCATGGGCTTGCAAGTAGACTCCTTCCACTTTTCTCCTGACCATTCCTTACACCAGCTCCTTGTTTTTTTGTTTTTGTTTGTTTGTTTGTTTTTTACAGAAAAACCATGGGATTCCCATAATATTGGTCATTTATAACAACTCTTCTGTCCACCCAGTCTAGCAGGAAGATGGAGTGTACATTCCTCCCAGCTTTCCTTCTGAAGGCTTTGGACTAAGTTTTCTAATTACTGCTCCTCACTGAAGATGCCTTTCCACACATTTCACCTTCAGTAATGATGAAATAAACAAAAGCCACTCAAATGAGAACAAGCAGAAGCTATTTATTTAGAACTTTCTATGGCAAAAGATTTAGGCAAGATCACTTGCATTTGGCAGAGACTCAGAGGCAAGCGATGGGGTGGGAAAACTTTACAGTGAAAATAAGGTAAATCTTCAGGTATGTTCTGATTTGAGGCTGTTGGCATTTTATGTGATTGGTTTGGACAGCATATTTGACTTTCTCTGATTCTGCTGCAATTACTATTCTTATGTCAGGGGAATTTTTAGAGCATACAGTGTCAGATAGAGTGTTAAGATCTTTATCAGAGGTATGAATCAAATACAGCAGAGAAGGCAAAAGTATATCCAGAGAAGATACAACTTGATTAGGAATACAGGAGTCCTCCGGGACCTCAAGAAATAGTTCATCTGATGAACATCTAATATTAACATTCCATTTGCAGAGTAAGTCTCTTCCTATTAAATGTGCATAGGTATCAAAGCAGAAAAAGATTTTTTTTTTTCAGTAAGTGTGCAAAGATTACATTTAAGGGAGGAGAGATCGAGAAAACCTCTGTGGTACATTCGTTTTTGTATCAGCACCTTCTTTAACTTCCAGATGTTGAAGGCATTTTCTAGCCTATCCCCCAAATTTCCCATAGTTTCATGTTTTCTATGTTTGCATGAGTAATTTATGATCTAATCAATTTGGGGGGGGGGGAATCTTTCAGGTTTATCTTTGAGGAGAATTTGCCCTTCATTTGTGGCATTTTTTGACCCTTTTGGAAAGAGTAATTCTGTCCCTGTCAGTGTCAGTCTAGTCAGCTTTTGCTATCCTGAATTTAGCAGTTGAGTTTCCAACCACATGTGCCTAAATTGGAATAAGGCAGGTAACCCCGGGTCCTTTGCATTCAAAAGGATTACAAATTCTTCTGTGCTGGTCTTGCCTGGATTTACAGAATTCCTCAGTATATAGCACTTAATTCACCTCAGGTTTGGGGTTTAGTTGCCTGCACACCGGGTCATATGAATATTTAGAAGCAACTGGCATTTGGACGTCTTAAAATATCTGAGTGAATGTAGGGGGTCTGGAGAAAGGGAAGAGGAGGGAGAAATGGGAGGACTTGCAGAAGGAGAGAGATTGGAAGGACAGGGGGAAGAAGACGGAGAAATCTGTATAAGGAGATAACTGGAGGCTGAAAAGAAGAAGGATTTACTAGGTAGATGGGTCAAGTTTGTTGTTGCTTAATTCTGTCAAATTGCTCATTAGCTTTGGACAAAGACTTTTTTTTAAAATATTTTATTCATTTATTTGTCAGAGAGAGAGGGAGAGAGAGAGCACAAGCAGGGGGAGTGGCAGGCAGAGGCAGAGGGAGAAGCAGGCTCCCTGCTGAGCAAGGAGCCCGATGTAGGACTCGATCCCATCATGACCTGAGCTGAAGGCAGCCGCTTAACCGACTGAGCCACTCAGGCATCCCTGGACAAAGACTCTTTCAGTGAAGCAATTTTTGATTCAGAATTTGGTTTGGAGGCTTCTGCATACCAAACAGAAAAAAAATGCTGTTCATTGTGTTTGAGAAATCTTATTCCATTTCTTTTCCAAGTTACCTCTCAAATGAATAATTTTGCTCAAGTCAAATGTCCCCTAGAGTGACCACTGAAGACCCAAATCATTCTTGGTGAAGTTCCATCATTTAGAGAGACACAAAAATTTAGATACTAATGAGAATACATATAAGAAGCATGAGAGATGGTAATATTTGGTAGACTGTAATGCTTGTTCACTTTGTGACTCAGGCCCCAACATGATGGCAGACCAACAATGTGTGCCCTCTGGCAGACAGAAAACCAGAAGTGTTTTCCCTGGATAAAAGCCAACCCAAGTCATGGCTTGCTAAAATCACAGGAGCCTCTGTTTCTCTGAGCCAGCCTCTTCATACTATAAAAGAAAAGACTCGAACCCACAGAAGTAAAATATCTTTTTAAGATTTTGGAGTCATGATAAATTCACTTCAACTACTAAATTATTTTTGATAAAAAAAAATCCTAATGTAGGTCACCCTACACTGCCTTTGCTAAAGCACAATTTTTGAAAAATTAAAAATTGGCACTCAAATACATAAAATAAATACATGTTAAATATTTTATTAAACTGATTATTTTGAAGGGACCAGAAGATGGAAAGGCTGGCTCAAAGGGCAGTTGAAATGTTGGCAACTGTGTAAATAATGTTAGAAAGATTCCTATGGAAACAAAGTTGTTTGCTTGTGGTAGTGGCTCCAAGATTCATGTTTCTGGTTACTACTGTTCTTTTTCATTTCATGAATTCTTTGCTCTCCAGCCATCATTGATCATTCTGATCTTTTCCACTTTATAACTATATTTTTATTTCTAAATCATGATTTTATCTAATTTAGAGTTTAGAGAAACAAACAAACAAATAAACAAGGAGCTTGCCATAGACTGAATTTCTGTGTCCCCCTGCAAAATTTGTATGTTAGAACCTAATATCTAATTTTATGGAATTGGGAGGTAAGGCCTTTGGGAAGTGTTTAGGTTATGAGGGAGGTGCCCTCATGAATGGGACTAGGGTCCTTATAAAATAGACCCCAGAAATTTCCCTTGCCCCCACTTCCGCTATGTGACATTATAGTGAGCAGATGTTCATCTGTGAACCAGGAAGTAGGTCCTTACCAGACGCTGTATCTACTGATGCCTTGATCTTGGACTTCCCAGCTTCCAGAACAGTGAGAAATAAATTTCTATTGCTTATAAGCCACTCAGTTTACGACATGCTGTTATAGCAGCTCAAACAGACTAAGACAGGGCTATTTGGGAGCTTGGGGAATGTTACCTTTGAAGTTCTAATCAATGCATACATTCCACAGATAACTTCTGAGTACAAAATTTGTCTCTAGAATCATCTCCTGTGAATCCTGGGGACAACTATCACTAACTACTACCCTCAAAATCCCCATGTTTTTAAACAAATACACACATGTTTTTAAAACTTAATAAAATAAAATTTTCTGTTTTAAAATGATAGCAACTATGGGGGGGGGGAACTCCAGAGACATAATGATCTTTTAGTTTATAACATTTAAACATCTATAACTGTGCTGTTCGATAGTCAGCCATGAGCTGCATATGGCAACTGTGTTAAGCAGTTGAAATGTGGCAAGTACAAACAGATGTGCTGGAAGCATAGAATACTTCCTTGATTTTGAAGACCTACTATGAGAAAATAAAGTAAAATATTCACAATTTTACATGAATTAGGTGGTGAAATAATACTTTTATATATTAGACTAAATAAAATATATTATTAAAATTAATTTTTCTTATTTCTCTTTACTTTTTAAATATGGCTAGTAAATTTTTTCAAATTATACATGTGGCTCACATTTGTAGTTTGTATTTAATTCTATTAACAAGGTGATCTATAGCATATTTATTAAGTATGTAAAATGCATAACATAAGGCATAACAATACAATGTGAGAAGGCATATAAATTGAGTCAAATTCTTTATAGATCAATTTTGCAATGTACAGCAAAGAACCTTAAAATATTCCTAATCTTTAACTTATTATTATGACTTATAAAAACAACCCTAGGAAATAATTTGAAGTATAGACAGAGGATCATGTTCATGAATGTTCACTGAAGCTTCATTTGTATTATCCATAAATTGAAAAAAAAATCATATTTGTCCAATCAAAAAGAAAAGTAAAAGGTAAATATACTATGTTTTCTCCTATGTTAGGGTATTAGGACTCCATTAGAACTGACATATAAAAAATGCTCAAACTTTGCTGTGATTGGCAAGATATATACATTTACAGTATTAAACAAAAAAGAAAAAAATCTGTAAGTGAGCAATTGTAGAAATCAATAAAAATTCATGAAAAGATTCAAAGCAACATAAAAAATTGACAGCAGCATTTTTCCCTAAAAGTTAAATAAGTTACTTTTTAAACTTTTCTATTTTTTCAATATTTTCTATTATTTCTATTTCTATATGCATTTCTATACATATACAAGTTTTTAGATCTGATAAAAAATAAAAGTACATATTATTTTCAAAGGCAAACATATTATATGTGACTGTATTTAGTGGAAAGGACTGTGGACTTTAGATCAGAAGAATCTGACTGGGGGTCTCAAGTCACGATACTTCTTCTATCCCTCCTTTCCTCATCTATAAAATGGAAGTGGATAACACGATTGCTCCTCAGCTGCAGTGAACCAGTAGGTCTACGAGTTGCAACACTCTCAGTCATCTGGCCTTTACTGATCAGTTGGTGCCATGTGGTTACCAATGTTAAATATTTTAAATATCATCAGTGATAATACCTACCGTATTTGCATGTTGTGAAGATAAAATAATTATTCTTCCTTCAAAATGCTTTGGACATTCAATATAATAATAAAAATAATGAGGATGAAGATGATATTAGATAGTACATGTTAAGTAACCAATTTGTCTTAAATGCTGCAGGATTTAAAAAACAGAATAACATACAACCTTCTTGGAAGTCTGAATCCTAGGCTGGGGCATGAAGGAAAGGTGCTGGATCTTTGCCTCTATCATTTCTCCCAGATTTGGAGAAAAAGATTAAATAGAGAACTTGGATATTTTACCAAGTTCAAAATATCACTTCAGGAATTTAAGAAATCTTTTGAACATCTCCTGAAATAATACCCATTGTTTTTACAAAATGCAGCAAAAACAAAACAAAACAACTTTTTCCTTTAGACTATCACACTCCAGTAAGATACCACTATTTACACAAAATAATTTGTGTGACAATGCAATAGTCTATAGTAAAGAATAATGGATTTGGGTATAATGAGAAAGAGAAAAGCTGGGGGTTGGGAAACTGGATAAGGGCTATCCAGGGGTATTTGTGGAGTTTCTGACTATATATGTTCTAAACACCTTTTGATGAAACTTAGAGTCATTATACTGTGGTGTTGGACATGGATGCTGAGTAATCATCTTCTTTCACACATATCTTACTAGGAATCTGAGTTTAGGATCTCTAGTGCCCAATATTAAGAGGCAACAACATCATTGGTTAGCTCATCTTTTAAGTGTGCGAACACTGAATTTTTATTAGTTTCCGTAAGCTTCAATCATCAAGGCTGTGGGCTAATCACAATTCCAGGATTAGTTCTAGGGGCCATGACTTACACAAATCAAGAACTGGAGCACAAAATCTAGAATAGCATTTAAACATCACCCATTCCAAACCTGACTTTAATTTTTTTCATATTAGAAAATGCATGTTTTAGTAGACAAGATGAATTTTTCCAAAGGAAGAGTTAGAACCAACTTTTCTGGCTTCCTGAGGCCATTCTATCTTCGAGGGAGTAGGTGAGAGGATACGCGGAAGATGAACAGGTTCTGGAAAGCTAATGTGCAGCACTGTGATTGAGGTTAACAGTACTGTCTTATAGCTCAAAGATGCTACGACACTAGATCTTAAGTGTTCCCATCATAGAAAAGAAATGATAATTATGTGATGTGATAGAAATGTATATGACATGATGAAAATGTTAGCCAATGTTATGGTGGTAATCATATTGAAGTAAACAAACATATCAAGACAATAGGTTGTATACCTTAAACTTACACAATGTGATATGTCAATTATATCTCAGTAAAAAAGGGGGGATTGGTCATTAGAACCATTTAAGTATCTACGACAGTAAACAGAAAACAAATCATTAGGGGAAGAACCTAGAAACTGCCTTCCCTTATATATACAATTATTAGTATGTTTATCCATCATGCTTTCATTGACATAGTAATTAGTTAATTTTTTATATGCATTTAGAAGCTCTGAGCTCTTCCCACTGCACACAGATACTAGGGATATAGACCTCAATATGGCAGATGGCTCACTCAGAGAAAACCACCTTGTGATATATATAGGAGACAAACATAGGAATGGATAATTAATAAAAACTACTGTTAATATTATAACAAAAATACACATCAAATGTTAGGATTACAGAAAGGGCAGTGGAAAAAGATTCCAGGGAAGAAACATCTGATATAATTTAAAGGATGTTTGTAAGTATGCCAGGGAAAGAATGGAGACTCCTTGAGTGGGGAATGGACGCCATTTCTGACAGAGTGGGGAATGATGCTATTTCTCACATACAGGATGAGAAAGTACTTGAAGATAAGAAACAACATGTTTCTGGGAAGAGCAGGTGATTTAATCACACATTTATCCAATAAATATTTTTTGACCATCAGATGCCAGGAACTCTTTCAGATGCTGGACTCTTAAGATTATAAGATTATGTTTCCATTCCTTCAGAATTTACCATCTATCCCTTCTATCAGATTATCACAATTTGTAGCATTTCCCAGATGCTAAGGTATCTCTGCCAGCTTTCACTTACTTTTTACAGCAGAGCGTTGGAAACATGTATCAACTCAGACAAGCTCTATAATTGCTAAACTTGGATTTGATCCTGTTCTACAGCTCAGCTGAAAAAGAAAGATATCCCAAAATAATCAACGATTTTAAACTGTTCATTCAGAGATTCTGGGAAATCCAAGAATCTTTACAACACCATAGAAATAACAACCACAAAACCTGTCACAACACAAAACACAATATAATTGCTTATATTAGTTTGCCATTGTTGCTGTAACAAATTACTATCAATTTGGTGGATTAGAACAATACAAATTTAGCATCTTATAATTCTATAAGTTATAAGTCCAAAATAGGTCTCACTGGGCTTTAATCAAGGTATCAACAGGGTTATGTTCTTTTCTGGAGGACCTGAGGGAAGACTCCATTTACTTGCCTTTTTTTTGGTTTCTAGAGGTTGCTTACATTCCTTGGTTCAAAGTCTCTTCCTGGTATTACTCTAGCCTCATGCTTTCAACAACACATCTATTACTACTCTGATCATTTTGTCTCCCTCTTATAAAGACTCTTTTAATTTTATTTATTTATTTTTATTTTTTTAAAGATTTTATTTATTTATTTGAGAGAGAGCAAGACAGCAAGCATGAGCGGGGGGTGGGGTGGGGTGGAGGGGTAGGGTCAAAGGGAGAGGGAGAAGCGGACTCCCTCCTGAGCAAGGAGCCCAATGTGGAGCTTGATCCCAGGACCCTGAGATCGTGACCTGAGCTGAAGGCAGATGCTTAACTGACTGAGCCACCCAGGTGCCCCAGGACTCTTTTAATTATAATGGGTCCACCCAGTTAATCCAAAATAATTTCCCATTTCAAGATTCTTAATCATATCTTCAAAGTCCATTTTCCTAAGTACGGTAATACATTCACAGGATCCAGAAATGAGGACAAGGGAACTTTGGGTAGCCATTAATCAGCCTAGCACAGTTTGCCGTCCAGCCCACAAAGATTCACATCCCTCTCACATGCAAAATATATTTACCGCATCCTGAAAGTCTTATCCCACCGTAGCACCAACTCCAAATAAAAAAATCTCATTTTAATATCATCAGCTCAAAATGCCCAAATCTCATCATCTAAATAATCTACATCAGGTTTGGATGAGACTCAGGGTATGAGTCATCCTGGGTCAAAATTCCTTTCCATCTAGAAACAAAATTATCAATACTAGAAATAACAATGTAACTGACATAGGATATGAGTTACAGACATTCCCATTCAAAAGGCAGAAAAAGGAAGGAAAAGTTGTCACCAGTTGTGAGCAATTTCTTAAATCCAACAGGGCAAACTCTATTATGTTTCAAGGCTTGGGAAAAAATTCCCTGTGACTCAAGGCCCAGAGTTCTGTTCTGTGACTCTGACCTCTTGCAAATCCTTTCTTTTTCAAGAGATATAAAGAGTGTGTGTTTTCGGCTGAGTAGTTTTATCAGCCTGTTTCCTGCCTGTAAAATTTGGGGAGTCAACAGCCCTCTCTCATTTCCTTCTCTCTCCTATCCTTTCAATCCAAGCTGCCAGTGTTCCTGTTGGTGTAACATTATCAAAACATTGTGAGTCTTCTGTGTATGTTATGAGGATTTACTCCATTAGTCAAAAGGCTCCTCAATTGGTCTTTCCTAAATAATTCCATGTCTATCTTGGCTTCTGCTAAAATGGCTAAGGGGATCCAAGAGTTGTAAGCCTAATCTCTTCAAAAGATTAAGCCCTCTGTATGACTGTGACTTTTTTTTTCCTTCTGAGGCATTAGCAAAGGGTTATCCAGCTACAGCCTTGGCTTTTTCTCCAGAGCACACTTTCTTGACAATGAATCTCCTAATTTTAGTGTCTTCTGCTATCCAGATAGGCTGAGAATTCCACAAATTATCAAATCCTGGTTCTGTCTTGCTTAACAATTCTTCCTTCAATCTATATCTTTCCTCTTGCATTTTACTAGAAACCGCAAGAAGAAAATCAGACCTTACTTTCAACACTTACTTAGAAATTTTCTCAATTAAATATCCAATTTTATTGCTTACAGGTCCCCCCCCCCCAACATGGTAAAAAACACAATTCAGCTACATATTCTGCCATTATGTAACCAGGATCATCTTTCCTCCAAGTCTCCAATAACATGTTACTCCTTTCCTTTTGAGCCCTCACCAGTGGTACTCTAATCATTCATACTTCTATCCACAGTTTATGATGATGCAGATATTCTCAAAGATAATATAGATTTTCTCCACTGTGCTCTCTTTTCCACTAGATTCTACTCGTTATCCAATTCCACAGCCATTTCCACATTTTTAGGTATTTGTTACAGGATCATTATACTTCCAAGTTCCACAACAGCAGTTTCCTATTGCTGCCATAACAAACAGCCATCAAGTTTTTTACTTAAAATCACACAGATCTAATACCTTACACTTCTGGAGGTCCAAAATCAGTCTTTTGACTAAGGTCAATGTGTCAGCAGGGCTGGTTCTTATAGGAGGCTCCAAAGGAGAATCTATGTTTTTGCCTTTTTCACCTTCCAGAGTCTACTTACATTCTTTAGTTCATGACTCCCTCCTCATATCACCCCAAATCTTGCTTTCATCATCACATCTCCTGCTACCGCCCTTATCCTTCTGCCCCTCTTTGTTAAGGACTCTTGTGTTTATACTGTGCCCACTCAGATAATCCAGGATAATCTCCTCATCTCAAAATGCTTACTCTAATCACATCTGCAAAGTTCTTTTTACCATGAAAGGTAACATATTCATAGATTCCAGGGATTAGACATGAATGTTTGAGGGGGCCAGTATTCAGCCTACAACAGGGAATAAGTTTTCTTGACTTTTCAGGCTCCCAGAACCTGATTTTATTCCTAGGCTTATGACACACTATCTTCAAAGTCAGCAATGGCCAGTCAAATTGTTCTTACATGGAATCACCCTGACATAGACCCCATCATCACATCACCTTCTTTCACTCTGACTCTTCTGCCTACCTCTTCCATGTTTAAGTATCCTTGTGATTATACTGGGCCACCCAGATAATCTACAATACTATCCATGACTTAACATCAGTTGACGAACAACCTGAATTCCATCTGCAACTTTAATTCTCCCTTGTTATATAATGTAACATATTTATAGGTTCCTAGAGCTATGACATAGACATCTTTGGGGAGCTACTATTCTGCTTGTCACATTGTTTATCAAACTTAAAACTCTTAGGTAAGTAACAAAACACAGCTTCAATTTACATACTGGAAAGGTCTGATGGTGTTAATTTATTCACATATTAAATATACCATGTACCACACACTAGTGATTAATTTTTTTTTTTTAAAGAGAACAAACTGCAAGTCTGTAAAAACTGTAAAGTGAGATCTTAACCATGAACTATGGCTATACCTCAACACTAAGCAATATGATGAGTGCTTCATGTTTATTCTAGAAAGTAAATCCTTAGGTTCTTGGGATCTTCATACACTGCTGATGGGAGTGTACACCAGTGTAGTTATTGCTGAGACTAATTTGGTGGTACCTGAACAAGTTTAGCATAGGCATAGTCTATGATAATAAAATTTCTGCTTTGAGGACATAAACCAAATAAATTCTTACTTTAATCCATAAAGGGCATGTTCCTTGCATCTTTGCAGGGCTATCTGTGTGGCTGGGAGCTAGAAACAGTCTATGCTGGTGCCCATCTAGTGTGAAAATGCACAGATTAAATTGTCTAACATGAGAAAAACATGAAGAAAATAAGAGCAATATTCTTCTAGATGTCAATAGGACAACAAAAACTGATTAAAAAACAAACTGCTATGTGAAAACTTATTGCCATAAATTATTATTTACACAATATAAAAATACAAACAAAATAAAATGTATTTTAGAAGAACACATAGAAAGGATATACATTAAACACACTAGCATGATCTACTGAATAAGGTGTATGATTAACATATCCATCAGCATCTGAGGTGCTCACCCCCCCAAAAAAATAACAAGAAGAATGAAGAAAAAGAAAGGAAAGGAGAAAAGAGGAAGAAGACAAAGTAAAATACAGAAAGAATTCTCAAGTAGATAGATTTGAGGATTGTAGCAAATAAAAAGAACTTCAGGCAAAGAGAAATGGATTAGCAAAGATGGATATAGAATAGGGGTCAGCAAACTTTTCCTGTAAATGCCTAGATAATAAATATTTTGGACTTTGTGGTCCATGTGTTCTCTATTATAAGTATCATATAGTGTGAAAGTAGCCATAGGTAATACATGAGCATGACTGTGTCCCAATAAAACTTCATTTATGGACAATGGGATTTGAATTTCATATAGTTTTCATATGTCATGAAATATTATTCTTTTGATTTATTTTTACATGAAAAATGTAAAAATGTCACCTGGTGAATGACACCAAAACAGAAGGCTGTGTCCCAACCCTAGTACAGAGGCAAGAAAGTACTAGGCATCCATCACTTTGACTAGAACATCAACTTCTCATTGAATACAAGTGTTTACTCAATAATTATTGATACTTTTATTTCAGATATCCTGAGAATTTTAAATGAAAACAATTCTTGCGGTTAATTTTGGATTACTATGCTTATTACTACCAAAAATATTTGCTAATATATGGAAATTAATGAATTGTAACTTTCTCTTACCCTTTCCTAGGTGGTTCTAAAGATTAAGCAAAGGCTACTGCTTTGATGATATACCCTAGGATATGGAAAGCTTTTGTCTTCTCAATTGTGTTTGCATATCACAAATGTTGTCTTTACCTCTAGGTTCTGGGCTCTGGATATGTGTTATAAATCATGTGCCAACAACAACAAAACCACAAAACTTCAGACCAGAAATTTGCTTTAACTCCTAACAAAGCCAAAAAAGACTGTTAACGTTAACGGAATGGGCCTTGGAATTTTACATGCCTCCTTGGATGGAATACGTACTTGAGACAATAGGAGTGACAGCACCTATGGAATTTTACTGACCCCCCATGCCTAGGCCCCAGTCCAATCACATTAGGTCCTTTAAGAGGAGGATCCATTTGTTAAAGATTTTTGGGTAATTTTAACCTGCAGGCTGTTTGAGAAGCACTTTGGCCGGTTCCCAAACTACCAAGTAGCAAAATGTATCCATAGACCGTAGTCTGAGGAGACTGAAGAGAAATAATTGGCACATCCTGCAAGTGAACAGATTTTGACAACTTTGACATTTCCTCAACTGTGTGAGGATGAGAAATGCTACCAATAAGCCCATGGAGGAGTTCCTTTTTTTTAATGGAAGAGAACTAAGTCATCATGTAGTTCATATTCTTGAGATGGCAGTTTACCTTCTATTTCTTTCTAGGCCCTGCTTTTTTCATGAGGGCCTCCCACAGCCTTGACTAGCTGCCGATGCATGAGGCGGCACATTCATATTCAGATCACGGGCTGAAGTAGACAACGTATTAAGCATTCATGACAGACTTGGTATTTGTGACAGAGAGTAATCTAGAACCCTCTGAAAACCAGTACATCCACAACCCCAATGAAAAGACAGGTAGATAAAAGTATCTGAAGAATATGCTATACATTCATTCATTTGGGTTTATGGCCTCCTTGAGTTTTACAGATAAATTTCACATCTTTCTGAATTCCCTTAAATTGTATTAAAAAACATCTTAGTTTTATATGAGTTTTATACATATGAGTTTTATACATACGATGAGATATATATGATATATATTTTATATTATGTTATATATTAATTATATATAAAATATACTTATATATAATAAATATTTATATTCATATAGATAGGAAGAGAGAAGCAGGTCCACATTTTTCATTAAGTGCTAAAATGTCCAAGAGTCCCCACTAGTCTTGTCTCCTACCTATCCCCCCAAAAAAACCCCAAACCAGAAGCAATAAGGAAAGAAAAAAAAAGGGAAACTGCTATTTGAGATACTCTTTATTCTAAAATCCAAGTATGGATTAAGCTAGATCATGTGAAAACTGCACCATGACCATATAATTCTGGTTCTCTATATCTGTGCTTAAACTGAATTTTGCTTTGACCCTGATGCTATAAAGAAGCAACTCTATGAATTTTTTTGTGCCTTGTTTACTAATGATGATTTTCACTCAATTAAATAATGTACATTCTTATTGGAATTGCTGTGGAAATTTTCTCTTTGTTCTGAGTGTTAGGAATTGTGCTATTTCTTGGTCCTCCTGAGGATCTGACTTGTTTATTCTTTTAGAGTATTATACATTTTTCAAGTGATCATTTTTGGTTTAGTTTCAGCATTCAGAGAGGACTCCCTGCAAAGAAGAGAGCTCATCCCTAGATATAAAACTGGTGTAGAAGATCAGAGTTGACACATGAGAAAGACTGATGATAGTGAGTCACCCTCATCTCCAGTAATCATTTTTGAAGTTGCTTCTATTCATAACTGTGTGAGCTGGGACTCCCTGCTAAATGACAGAATGGGGTCTAAGGCCCACAGGTTAGCTAATTCTACCTATAATATTAAAGTATTCCCATACTTAGCATCCCAGATACAGTGATCCTAAGAAGAAATTCATTAAACAGCAAGCTCCTCAGAGAGGAGAAAAAGAGAAGCAGTTTTAAAGCTTCCAACTGTTTTCCTCCCACTGAACTCTTCAGACTTCAGTATTTGAAGAACAATTTTCTTTCTTTTTACTTTTTAAAAAAATCGTGGTAGTATATGAACAAGTAATGGAAAATTAACTTTACAATTTCAGTGAGAAATTATTATAGTCCCATATCCGTAAAAGGCTTTGTTAAGTATATACTATATGCAGTATTGAGTTACATGTTTATTTGTTTTACTAAAGAGTCTGATTTCACTATCTTTTCAACAGATCTTACCAATGCTATAAAGCTCTGAAAGTGGATAACTTCGGTGACCATCATAATACTGTCAAGGTACAATTGACACATAATGTTTGTGTTCAATTTGTGCGCAATCATATTTGAAAAGAGGGGAATTCGGTTGAGGACTCTGTTGAATGCTTTCCTCTTAAGGATTACACTATTGTTGGGAATAAGATCTTGTTAAGTGCAAAATAAACTTAGTTGTTGTTTTTTTTTTGTTTTTTTGCATAAAGTACTGTTAGCTCTAGAAAAGATCACCATCCAGACAGCCTGAGTAAACAGCTGGGCTGTTGAGGAAACAATTAGTGAGAGTGGATCATGAAGATAAATTTGACCTGAAGAGAAAAAAGTCTCAGCTTTCAGCTTTTAATATTTGAAGTATGCTTTCTATCTAATGATCAGGATGCGTTGGAGGGATTGCCTTTCATGTTCTTTTAGAGGTAGAAGAAACACAGCTTCATGGAGTCGTAGGCACTGGGTTACTGCATTTTAGAAAGATTTTCAAAGTTGGAGATTACCTTAGAATGATTTTTTGTAGGCTTCCTTCCCTGAAAGGCATCAGATTCAGTATTTTACACAAATTTATTTCATTTATTCCTCAAAAAACTACAAAGTAGACTTATTTTTATAATTAAAAAATTAATGTTTTATTTTTCAGTAATTTTGGGTTTATAGAAAAATAGCATAGTAGGTACAGAGAATTCCCAGACATTTCCTCTTTATGGTACCTTCAAAGTTCCTCCTATTATTAACAACTTGCATTAGTGTGGGACATTTGCTATAATTTGATGAATCACCATTAATACATTATTATTAAGTAAAGTCCATAGTTTTCATTAGGGTTAATACTTTGTGTGTACATTCTATGGGTTTTGACAAAAGCATGTCATTTGTCCACCATTACAGTATCATGCAAAATAATTTCACTACTCTAAAAATGCTCTGTGCTCTGCCAATTCATCTCTTAACCTGTCCCCTCAAACCCCAAACAACCTCTGATCTTTCCACTTTCTCCATAGTTTTGCCTTTTTCAGTATGATCACATAGTTGGAGTCATACAGTATGTAGCCTTTTCTTCTGGTTTCTGCTTAACATCATGTAGTTCAACTTCCTATCTGTTTTTTCATGGTTTGATAGCTCATTTCCTTTTATCACTGAAGAGTATTTCATTGAATGGATGTATCACAGTTTGTTTATCCCTTCACTTATTGAAGGCTATTTTAATTTCTTCCAGTCTTTGGCAACTAGCTTTGTAAGAAACTGCCAAACTGTCTTCCATAGTGGCTGTACCATTTTGCATTTGCCTTAATGAATGACAGTTCTTGTTGCTTCACATCCTTGTCAACATTTGGTGGTGTTTAGTGTTTTGGATTTTAGCCATTCTAATACATGTATCTCATTAGTGTTGGGGTAGATTTTTTTACTGAAGTGGTTAAAAATATGGGCTTTAAAGTAGCCAGGATTACTAGTATTACATTTAATCTCTGATACTTCCTAGTGGTATGCTTCAGTGAGTTCCTTAAAACACTGTGACTCAGTTTCCTTATTTTAAAATAGAGTTAATAATAGTACTTACTCTGTAGAGTTACTACAGAAAAGAATGAATTGATATGTGTAAAGTGCTTAGAACAGTGTCTGGCATGTCATAAACTTCCATGAATGATAGCTGTTATCCCTGGCATGATGTAGCTAAGTCTTGAAATGAGAAAAAAGTACATTACCAGTTTAGAAAGTAGAACAGCCAGGATTTAATTTCAGGTTTGTCTCCTGAGCTTATGCTCTTTCCAATATTCTAATATTCTATGAAGTCTCTAAAGTTGATACATACAGAGAAAGACAGTGCCCCCATCTTCAAAATTTCTTGCATTTTTAGTCAAGTGTGAAACAATTAAGTCACAGCTGTACATTAATCCAGAGCTCAAGTTGCCTTAAAATAAACGAAGCCTGCAGAGTGTATCTTTGAGACCTTCTACTCCTCTCTTTTTGCTAACATGTATCCCTCGATTTCTCATTGCTCTCATCCTTCTTCTCTGGCTACCCAGAGAGTCGTGCTGGCCCTGTCCTTTCGTCCAGTGTTACATAATATACCTATTACAAAATCACCGAAGATTGTCTATTCAGGTATTTTATTGTTATTATTATTATTTTGATTTTATTTTATAAGGTTCATAACAGAAAACAATGTCATCTTCACATATTTCAAGCTTGTTAATTATAGGAGTGGTTTCAGTAGGTTTAAAGGAGTACATTTGCACTGTATGCAGCAGACTTACCCAAATGTCTAGCTTCAAATCTTATTTATCTTTTTATCACACTGCACCTTCCACGTCCCTCAGGATACATTAGTCACTTGAAACATATTTGCATGACCAAATGACACACAGTTTGGGTCCACAAACTCAGAAGGGATAGGCAAAATCAATCATACATGACAAAACTGGCAGCCTTTCCTCCTGGAAGAGAACATCCTAACAGAGGGGGCCACTGGATTGCTGGGACCTGGCATGGGAGTGTTCTTTTCTTCCAGCTGGACAGTCTGAGGAGCTGTTAAGTTGTGCAGCTTTCAATGGGAACTTTATGGATTGCTCACACTACTCTGTTAACAGAGGTGACATCTTCCTTATGTCCCTAAGGTTCATTATTTTTACAGTAAATTGATAAGCTATCATTTCAATATATGTTTGTAATTCATTTTGCTGTCTCTTAAAACATTAATGTAAAATGAACTACACAGAATTCACGTGTCATATTAGTACTTTCCCCAATGGAGATCATCCCATCAAAAGTGTAATTATTTAGCTGTTGTGTTATTGCTGTTCTAACTCAGATGAAAATCTCAACTCTGTAATACAATTACCTGCCTTTTTTAGGTGGAATGTTGCAAATTCAATTTCAATTTTTATCAGTGCCTTGGGGTCATCATTTTGAACAAGGTATATTCAATGTATGGTGAGACAATAGGCATATATTATTACAGTACGTAAAATAGCTTGTTTACAACCTAAAAAGACATAGTATCTCCTCTTTGTAGTATATACATTTATGTGTGTGGGTGCCCAAGTGTATGATCTCTTAATTTCCCCTTCCTCACTCACAGCTATGGCTTTTTATTGCTTCTAGTGTCTTACTTGTACCAATTACCTTTATCTTATCTTTTCATTATTTTAGTATGTTAAAGTTTGAGAAGAAGTCTTGAAATGTTTACAAGCCCTAGAATAAATAGACCAAATGAATAATTTCTTTGCTATAATCTTCTATCCTACTTGACCATGGAATTTGTTTTCTCAGAAGCATACTTTTAGAATACACAGATTTGAATCTTGGGCATTATAAGCGGTCACGTCCTTACAAGATACTCTAAGTTTGGATTGAAAGATGCTGGTTTGAATTGCAGCCCTGTCACTTACATGGTTTGACAGAGTGGCTATAGAATTTGCTAAACAGTAGCTGATATTATTATCCCAATGATTATATTTGCCTTAGCTTTCTCTTGAGGAGAAAGCATGTGTTGACAATCGAATAGCTTCCTATCACTGTTGTGACTCTCAAGGAACACAAGGTATGTGACAGTGATCCATAAACTGCAGTAAGCTACACAGATGTCAGGTTTGTCTCATCTCCCCTTTCATGTAGCTGGCTCTCTTCCAGAGCTTTGAGGCTGCCAGAAATTAGAAATAAAATTAAGTAGGTTGTCACAGGGCTATGTGTTTCATTTGTATACATAATTTGACCTCTATTTGTGTTTTTTTCCCCAAATATGTACTTTCTTTGGACGCTGGGAGCCTAGAAAGAAAAAAAAAATGACACCATCTCTTTCCTCCCATTTCTTCCTACTTGATTAGGGTTTAATGGGGTCATGGATACTGGATGCTGGCCAGGGCTGTGGCCTGCTAAGTGGCCTACACTGCTGAATAAATCATATTAAATTAGGCCAGTGCAGGTGTTCAGGAAGGGATAGAGGAAACACATTCCTCCTTGACTAATAGCTTTTTCCCCTTGGCCCCAGACCAACATCACAGTTTGTCAGTCCTGCGGCAGCTGGTAAGCTGCTCTTGCTGGACTCCAAGCGCTGTAAGCTTCTGGCTCCACTTCTGCTCCTGCTGGGAGTTCCACCCTTTTGAGGGTTCCAGCACAAAAGGGACTTTGCAAGAGTTAGTTACAGACCTGATCACAAACTTATAAATCACTAAGCCTCACCCATTGTGTATTTGGAGCTTTGTCTTGTTCTAAGTGCTAAGCAGGTTATGGAATAAGTTCTCTCTCCATACACACTCAGTGGCATGCTCAGGAGAAAGATAAAGACATATACGTAGAAAAATATAATGCACAATGATGCAATATAGACAAAAGACTTTAGTTTCACCTAGTTTGAGCTGGATTAAAGTTTTGGTAGAAAAGCAATATTTGAGCTGGAAATTTGGACAAATATGAAGAAACAATGAGTCCCAAACCCTCTATACCACTCAAGGCATATCTTCTGATTCTCAAGTCATTTTATAAGAACACATTGTTTGTTGCCTGACATCTTCAGACCTTTTCTCCCTAACCCCCTTTAGCAATCTTTCCTACTTATCTACATTGTCACACATGACATCCGCCTTCACATACACAGATGACTCCAGAGCCCAGCTTTTTGAAAAGATTTTAGCTGATTGGATAGGACATACAGGTCAATGGCTCAATTATTATCCCAGGACTATTAGAGGCCTTGACTGCAGTTGAGACTTGGCTTTCAAGTGTCTTGGCCTAAAATCCTCACTGAAGCTGAGATTTCATTCATTTTATAAAGTCCCTTTAGCATGATTCACTTGAAAAAATTTATTTTTTGCCCTTGACAGTCCCAATCTTCTTGCAAATATTCCACTGAAATATTTCCTATTTTACTTTAAATCTCCTTTGCTTGTTCTTCCCTAATAGCCTGAAGGGTTTAAAGCTTTTCCTTAATCACTTAACCTGGCATTGTATTATGGCAATCAGTGATCTGTGTCCTGAATTTCTTTCCACTGCTTAAGTTCACATACTCCAAATAACAACCAATGTTCCTTTACCCCTGTGTGGGCCACATCCACTCTGTGCTTTCCTGCATGCTGAGAGTTGTGTTCTATCCTGGCTATATTTCACAACTGAACACAAGCTGGAGTTCAGGGCTGTATGTGACAGAATTTCACCTGGGTTTTTGAGTCTGGAGGTAAGTGAAGCAAGTTTAGAGATAATAGTATGAGTAGACATAAAAATGAAAGACATCTTGTAACACTGTTTATGTCAGAGGTTGGGAACCCCATGAAGAAAGGGACTATGTTTCTTTTGTCTCTTACCTGAGTTCCTATTCCAGTGAATTACTCATCTTACATTTAATTCATTTAATTAAATGTTTATTTAATTAAATAAATTAAGACAAAGCAGACTATTCAACTAGTTATTTATCCAAATGAGCTAAGTATAGATAGAAAGATCAATTAATAGACAAATAGATTTAAAAAAAAAAAAAAAGGAAAATAAGAAGAAAGTAAGCAATCTTAAAGGAGTGGATAGGAAGAAATGCCTGGACAAATCCTTGAAGTTTCAGAGCTCAGCTAAAGCTGTTATTTTTAGGCTTTCCGGGAGGTTAAAGGTGGGGAAGGATTTATTAAAACTGCCGACCCAGCAAGCATGCTATCTTGAAATCCAAATTATATTTATTTTTTAAAATGCTGCCCAAATGAAACTGGTTTTTCCCACTCTCCTCTTACATAGATATAATCTCTTCTTCCTTTAATTTTTATATCCCAAAGATTGACATACTTGTCTTATCTCACCTCCCAAACTATAAGGTCTTTGAAGGCAAGCTTCATGGCTGATTGATATTTGCCTTTTGCCTCTTCCTTTCCTCTGTAATGAATGGTTCAGTGTCTGCCCAACAATGTGAGCACAGTGAGCGCTGCTGAAGCTGATGGGAGAAGAATGGCTACAGCCCTGGGGAGTGAGGCTGAGAGCTCTCAGACAAAGCATGATTAGGAATGCACCAGAACAAGGCCAGGTTCCTAAGGAGACATGCAGTCTGCCTGCCGACTGACCTTCCTTTACACCAATCTCCTTCTCCCAACATTTTGAACCTAAAAGGAAATAAACTACCTTTGATTAGTTTTTAAGGAGGAGCCTCATAAAAGAGCCTGTTATGGTGCCAAACCTTTTACATGAAATACAGTGTAACTGATGGCTCTTCATTAGCATTTTACTGGTGCTCTTTAAAACACTTAGTGGACAAAAGATTCCAGAGGTTCACTCTTTCTGATGTCTATCACTGCTGTGCCAGACACCTAGATATTTTACTAAATTAAATATAGGATTTTAAAAAATGTACCCTTTTGGTGTAGATGTTAAAATGAATGGATCTTGAATTTCTGATCCATTCAAAATTTTAAGTTTGTATTTTAATGTATTAAGCATCCAAGGGAATAAAGCATAATTTTTGATGGATTTATTCATAAAATGTATCCTGTATAGTTGAATAAACTGTAAATACTCTCTTTGGTAACATGTTGATCTATTGGTTTAGTTATTGTATTTCTTTTTTTTAAAGATTTATTTATTTGAGAGAGAGAGAGACAGAGTGTACAAACAGGAGGGGCAGAGGGAGAGGGAGAGAGAGAATCTCAAGCAGATTCCACGTTGAGCATGGAGCCAGGACAGAGCTTGATCTCAAGACCCTGAGATCAGGACCTGAGCCAAAACCAAGAACTGGATGCTTAACAGACTGAGCCACCCAGGCATCCCTCGTTATTGTATTTCTTACAGTATCATTATCACATTAAGGTTGAGGGTCATTGATGAGTTTGAACACCCAATGAATATCGGCTTATCCTTACGTTCCAAAGGGAGAAAGTATAATACTGACTGGCCAGTTATATTGCCTAAGCCCCAGTACTTCTAAAATATATAACTTGCACCTACAGTAAGTTTACTTGGCCTCTTTGGCTTCAGTTTCTTTATCTACGAAATAGGGATCATGATATCTTATTTCATAGAACTAAAGATACCACTTGGCAAAACAAACCATTAACTCATACCACTAAAAAAAAGGAAACAAAACAGTGCCAATTAAAATATGACTTATTATTGACTGTAAAAATATGAATCCAAGTAAAGCTCCAGACCTAAGGGAATAGCAGCACTACAGTTTATTCCTCTTTCTTAACAGTTAATCTTGTATTGGCTGCAAAGTCATTATGACTGATTTACTTGACTTGAATTTATGTGTTTTTGTTCTGTTTTCCTCATCCTAGAACTTTAATCTCAGTCTTTTTCCCCCCTTGAATCTGGGATTTTTGATCATGACTTTGATTAGAAAGGTTATAAAAAAGCTATGACTCATCTGTGAAAGAGTATATATATATTATTATATACATAATGCTGTAATATGTAGTAAATATATAAATACAATATAAATAGCAGTTTTCTTAAAGATTATATTTATTTATTTGAGAGAGAGAGAGAGCACAAGTAGGGGGAGTGGCAGAAGGAGAGGGAGAAGGAGGCTCCCTGCTGAGCAAGGAGCCCAATACGAGGCTCAATCCCAGGACCCTGGGATCATGACCTGAGCCGAAGGCAGACACTTAACTGACTGAGCCACTCAGGTGCCTCAATACACAGCAATTTAAATATAATTTTAAAAACCTTATTCTGGAATAAGAGATGGACCAGTGGAATCTGAATTTCCTTTCACCTATAGGATTCTATGATCCTTGATTAATCTGTAGAAATTAATCAAATACTTATTTAGTAAATTATTCAGTAGTTACATTTACACATACATCAAATGATAATTTAGGAGTTTAAAGTCACTAACACTATTTGGAAAGGGCATCAATTACTTTGAATTGCTACTTCAAAACCAAACCTTGCAGTCTACAGGAACTAAAACATAGCACCCCATTTATGAACCAGTAAAAATGTCCCTGCATTGATATTTTAACCTGATTGAACCCCATAGCAATGGCTAACCTAAATATAAGAAAATAAATACCTGTATTTCTGTTAGAAAATAGGAATATTAATTTTTATTGTATCTATTTTACTGGTTTGTTGGGAAAATCATCAGATAAGATAATGTCTATAAATTCCCTGTATGTTTGAAAAAGACTGTAATCAACAGAATATAATAGACAGTATAAGTAACAGAAGATACAACTGGAGGAAGGATATTATAATTATAAGACAGGCAGTGGGTATTTAAGTAAATCAATCTCATATTTTCAAATTATAATATTTATTAATTTATTACCCTTTGTAATTTCTACTCAGACTTTCCTTTGCAGAGCTGAACCGACAAGAAAATGTAATCATAAATCAAGAGTCTCACAAATTATGTCACAAATTTTGCAAATATCTTTAAATGAGTGATGTGTCAGACTTCTGCTACTCTGTTTGGCTCACTGTCAAAGTGACAATAGTCACCCCCTTTTGAAAAATGTCAACCAGTGGATCCACAGTGAATTCTTACCTTCAGAAAACTAGAGCTTTCATTTTGGAATACACTGCAGTTTTACCATATATCCATCTCTCAACTAACACCATTTGATATTTAACTACAGTGCTGTTCTGCATTATTGTTTACTAATTATAAATATATATTATCTATATCTTATACATTCTCCTCCACTTTCCATCTGCCATAGCATTTCTAGTTTGAATTCCATCAGAATTAATAACAATAGTCTGACCACACTTGACTTCTCATCAGTTCTTTGAATTGGATGGAATATAGTCACCCAAAGCTCATTTTTCTAAATGTTCACTTCCTTGGCAACTCAAAGGGTAAGAAGGGCTTGTACATTGTCCCATTCAAATTGAAGTGTTTGACAATAAATTGATACTAAGATTAATTTTACTTCACAGTATGCAATTATTTTTATGCAAGGGCCAATGGGATTCTTCACATGTTCAAAGTGCTAAGAAAATTTTTAGTCACAGAGCAGGGTCATGTTGTGGGAATGGGAGTATGTATCCCAGAATCTGGGACTCTTTTTTTTTGTTTTTCTCCAGGTGGGGCTATTATGTATGCTAACTGGATGTTTACTCTCACAATAGTAGTTGGAATGAGGCTTTTCTCCTTTTTGTGCATGATGTAGTTAGAAGATATTTAGGTTTGAAATATAAGAATTTGCTAATCTGAACAATTTTTAAAAATAGCTCACAGTTACAGTTATATGTAGAGTGACACCCCCCCCCACATACACACCAAATGGTTTATAATCACTGAAAACAATTCTTTTAAGATGGCACATTGAATGGCATCACCCTTTTCTTTCCATGGTAATGATCTAGTTTGAGAACTTAAGACCCATAATAAAACCATACTTCTGTGAACATACCTGTTTTAATCTTATTTCAAAATTACACAGTGGGGGGCGCCTGGGTGGCTCAGTCAGTTAAGCGACTGCCTTCGGCTCAGGTCATGATCCTGGAGTCCCGGGATCGAGTCCCACATCAGGCTCCCTGCTCAGCAGGGAGTCTGCTTCTCCCTCTGACCCTCCTCCCTCTCATGCTCTCTGTCTCTCATTCTCTCTCTCGCAAATAAATAAAATCTTAAAAAAAAAAAAAAAAATTACACAGTGGTCAGCCTGGTTAGCAAGTGCAGGAATGTGATAATTTTCCATATTAAATTTTACATTTCACCAAGTTACCTTGGCAGCAAAGTTTAGAATAGTTTGGAATAGAGATGTGTGTGTGTGGTATCAGAAACTATAACATAGTTGAGTTTGAGTATATTAGTGCAGGTAAGAAAGCATATTGGTTATGACAGTAAAAGCAAGAATGAAGACAAGGGAATGTACAGGATGGTGTGGAGTTAGCAAATAAAGAAATATATTTTGTATAACATATTCTTACATGTTTAAAAGAATACAACACCAAGCCAAAAATATAATATTCTCTATAGACCATTTTTTCTTAATAAAAAGTAAATATAGGATTATATATACTCATATTCATACATATTTATGTGTGCTTATGATTATAATATACAGTAAAACCTGTGATGATGAGATATAATGCTTATAATTGTGTTTGTTAATACTATGTAACAAAATAATAGGCTAGTCTAAGTAGCTAGCCACAAAGAGTTCTAGGGTCAGGACATGTGATGCAACACTATTCCGATCCAGCCACAGTTTGCCATCACTTGATAGTAGTCTTCCACTCATTTTAATGTATGAAAATCAACATTTCTAGGGTCTGAAGCTGCCTGAGATTCTAGATCATTTTCATCTGCACAAGTGGGGGAAAATTGGACCTGGAGAATATGAATGATGTGGAGACCCAGCCTATATCTCTATTCGTCTTAGGAGTTAGGGTGGCCTATCAACTATCCCTCCCATCCCAACCAGAATATCAGATCTCCTCACTGAGAATCAGAGGAAGCAGAGAAGAGGAGTTAATTATCAATCCAGTTATATCTGTCCTAAAGTTATCAAGGAATGTGTTATTCTGGGGTTTTACCATATCACTAAAATCACCAAATGGACAATACTAAAATCAGTGAGGATGTGGAGAAACTGTAACACTTATATCCCACTGGTGGGAATGTAAATTGGTAAAACCATGTTGGAGAAGAATGTAACTATATCTCATAAAGCTCAAGGTCTCATAATTCTGTATTTAATTATATAACAGAGATAGAATGACTAACTGTCCTAGTTCACTTGGGACTAAGGGGTTTCCCAGATATGAGATTTTCAGTGCTAAAAAGAGAAAGAAAAGTGGGACAAGTTGACTTCCCTAAGAGCTGTGAGAATTGTAGTATACGAGCACAAGAAAGCATGAATATGTGTGTCCACTGCAGATAATTAACCAATAATGTTAACAACTTTAACATTCATTAATAAAAATAAGAACGTATAAACCAATAGTTATGTTCATAAAATGAAATAATATAGAGGAGCAAAAATACAAATGACAGTCATGTATAAAAACCCATTGAATTTTAAAAATAAAATATTGAATAAAAACATTAGAGACTGTTGAATCACAGACCTATACCTCTGAAAGAAATAATACATTATATGTTAAAAACAAACAAACAAAAAAACACATTAGAGACAATGTAACAATTAGATAAAATCACAACATTTTTTAAATTGTAGAAGAATACTATGTTGTTTAATGATTCTAAAATATGCAATAAATGTATAAATAATTATTAACCATTAGGAAAGTGAAAATAAAAACCACGATGAGATATCACTTCACACAAACTAAGATGGTTCTTCTCAAAAAGACAGACAATAACAAGTGTTGACAGAGATATGGAGAAAACGGAATTCTCATACACTGCTGGCAGGAATGTAAAATTATGTAACTGCACTGGAAAATAGTCTAGAAGTTCCTTAAATGGCTAACTGTGGAGTTATCATATGATCCAACAGTTCCATTCCCAGGTATATACCCAAGAACAATGAAAATACGTCCATGCAAAAAACTGTTCATGAATCTTCATAACAGCAATATTCACAATAGCTAAAAAGTGGAAACAACCCAAAATGTCCATGAACTGATGAATGAATAAGGTATGATATACCCATACACTGAAATATTGCAATACAAAGAAATGAAGTACTGATACATGTTAGAACATTAATGAACCTGAAAAACATACTAAATGAAACAAGTTAGTCTCATATAACCACATATGCTATGAATCCACTTACATGAAACGTCCACAAATCCTTAAAGACCACAAGTAGATTTTTGGTTGCTTGAGGTGAGGGGATGATGGAGACTTGGGAGTTATGGTTGAAGAGTGTGAGTTTCTTGCTAGGGTAACAAAAGTGTTCTAAAATTGACTGTGGTGATGGATACACAACTTACACTAATATACTAAAAGCCACTGAATTATAAACTCCAAATTTGGGGAGTATATGATATGTGAATTGTATCTCAGAGAAATTGTTTAAAAAAATAAAAAGTGGCTCTTGGGGATAAAAATCACTAATCCAAGAATAATGACCCCTGAGACAGAAGGAAGAGAATATGGGGAGTGGGTCTGACAGACTTTCAAATATGTGACAGTTTTTTGTTTTTCAATTTGGTCTATGTATACATGGATATTTGTCATATTATTCTTTATAATGTTTTGTATGTTTCAAATGTTCAAATGGACATTCTAATGTCCATCAGAATTTTTCATGCTGGGTGATTAGAAAACTGCTTCTTACTAAATTTTTTCATTCTGTGCCATTTTCTATGGATACCGTTTTGGAGATCTTTCTGAAATTACCTTCATTCTAATCCTTTCATGTTTGTAGCTTTTGTCTTTACTACTAGAGTATAAATCTTTTAAGGGGAAGACTAGATATTATGCAAGGCCATTGAAAAACATAGGTAAAAGGTATGAATGAAGCTGGTTTCTGTGTTTCAACAGACCATGTGAACCTATGACTCTACTAAAGTGTACTTCATCTTCTTTTATTGTCAAATGATTGTCAATCTTCTTTCCCAGGCTTTTGGAATTTCCTTTTACTTTAACTCAAATATTATGGCTCATGGTGACAAATTCAGGAAAAAAATCTCCCAAAAGTATTAGTATTAATGAATAAAATCCTATTAATCCTATTAAGAGTGTGATAATGTAGCATAATACTTCAAGGAATTTGTTCTCAGAACAAATTAGTAGTAGTATATAATAGATGTACTTCAAAAAACATTTTGCAGAAACTGCTTTAGTATTTCTAAAATAATTAACATAAAATAATGTTGAGTTGGCAAGGCAAAGATGAGGATAGGGAAGGGTAACATAAAATGTCACCCCACAGGGCGCCTGGGTGGCTCAGTTGGTTAAGCGACTGCCTTCGGCTCAGGTCATGATCCTGGAGTCCCTGGATCGAGTCCCGCATCGGGCTCCCTGCTCGGCAGGGAGCCTGCTTCTCCCTCTGACCCTCCCCCCTCTCATGTGCTCTCTCTCTCTCTCTCATTCTCTCTGTCTCAAATAAATAAATAAAATCTTTAAAAAAAAAAAAAAAAAAATGTCACCCCACAATATACTACTTCGTCATATGGATTATTTTGAGCTGAAGGCATTCGAGAAGAAGCAAATACAAGAAAACCTCTCAGCTCTCCCATTTGTCTAACGGCAGGACATTAATTTGTGGAAGTGTCTCCTCTTCCCTCTCTAACAGGAAGGACAGAAGTTAATCTCCTTATCTAGATCCTCATCAGCCCAGAGACAGCACCAGAATAATCTACATAATAAACCCTGCTAAAACTAGCTCTTATCCACCATTAGTTTCCCTATATATTTGTCTTCCCAGAGTTTTCCTACCTGGAAGCTCAAAATCCTTCTCATTCATTTTCTCTCTCTTTTTTTTTTAATTAAAAAAAAAAAAGATTTTGTTTATTTGAGAGAGAATGAGAGTGGGGAGAGGGGCAGAGGGAGAATCAGACTCCCTGCAGAGCAAGGAGTCAGACGCAGGACTCCATCTCAGGCCCCTGGGATCATAACCTGAGCTGAAGGCAGGTGCTTAATCAACTGAGCCACCCAGGTGCCCCAAAATATATTGTTCTTTTGTTAAGATGGTATATAAGCCCAAATTCTAACCACTCCTTTGCTTTACTTATCACTGGGTGCTCCCATGTGTGTGCACGATGCACATATTAATGGACTTCTGTTTGTTTTTCTCTTGTTAATCTATTTTGTTACTCTAATTTATAGGACCCCAGCCAATAAACCTAAGATGAGGAGAGGGAAGACAATTTTTCCTCTTCTACAATAGTTTAGAGCTGCAGGGAGGTCAGCTATAACATGTAAGAATAGAGAGTGATATAAATCATGTCAAGAAAATATATATGGTATGTAGGATTTAATTCTCCCCTATCCTATATATGAAAAGAATAACAATTTTGATAGCACATTTTCCTACATTTATATCTTATTTTTATAATCCTTAGTATTCTTCTCTACAGATTCCTGGAGGAACCTAGATCATCTATTGGGAAATAGAGGGAAGGGATGCACTTTGAACCAAGATCAGGGGCTTAGTCATGGATACTTAGAAGCTGCTTCATTCCAATTAGACCACTAACTGACAACCCACTGGGATCCTTATTGCCACCAAGTCATTAATATTTCATTCCTCTTTTAGAACAGGCACATTACCTATTCCTGCCTTCTTCCTAAGTTCTGAGACAACGTGCAAAGGAGATAAAAACATTCTTATTGGCATTAAGAAGTACTAGATTTAATTTCCTTTGCTTCTAACTAGCTGTAAGACCCTGACCAAGTAACACTATCTCCCTTAACCTTAGTGTCCTCCTCCATAAAAGAGCTTAAATAATATTGGACTGGAGCCTTAAACTATACTTAGGCCGATGACTTGGGTTCTAGCTCTTATTTTTAGTTGTCCCACCTGCCTATCTACCTTCCTTTTAATATTTGACTTCTATTCAACCTATTTATATACTATAATTCTGACTTCCTCAAGATTTCTGATTGAAACCATTGAACTCTTTGTAGCTGTTCACATCCTATCCAAGTATAATTTTATTATTTTAGATTTCTTCTTTATCTTTCTACCAACATAAGATCAAACAAAAGTATCAGACCCTTTTGACAGTGTTTCATATCTCTGTGAGGATCCCTCTGTCTCTTTTTCTTAGTTAGATAGATTTCCCATGACAAGGTCTCAATATCTCTCCTGACATATGCGTACACCCACAAAACTAAGAAAAAATAGTTGGTTAAAATCACTTTGCTCTTTATGAAGAGATAATGACCACTTGCCCAATCTTATGTGTATTTTAATATCCTTCTCATAATATTTATCATACATACATATGGAAGGCAAAGTCCATATTCTTTTCTGAGCTTCAGATCTTCCATCATCTCCTACTTCTAGAAAACTCCATGATATAGTTGCATAAGTAAATGAGAATTTATTTACATACTTTTATCTGCAGCAGGCAGTTTTTAAGGCTCTTTAGTAAAAGAAATGCAGTGGCAGTGTCCAGGAAAATAATGACAATGACAATTCTTGAGTATCTTCAGATGTTTGCCACAAGGGCCTTAGTACTATGCAAATAGTGTTTGGTTCATTTTATCTTAATCACAGATCCAAATGCAAAATCCTCAAGGGCATCCTATGCATTTGCATATGTCTCTTGAGAATATAAGTGTAAATATGCAAGAAAGGGTTGTTTTACTTTTCAGTAAAATGGCTGTGGATTCCCTACAGGCTGAGGTAGAAAGCTGGGGTAATAAGGTCTCAAAAATTAATCTAGGTTCATGCCAGCAAAGGAAAGAAAACATTTAAAATTTAGACTGGAAGTATATATTGAGTATTTATTCTGTTTCAGGATCTCTGCTAGAAAATTTTACAGGTTTCCACATGCCACTCCTAAAACAATATTATAAATCTCTTAACTTGTCCAAAGATCTCCATATTTTAAGCAGGTTTTGAATGTAGGGATTCTCAATTTCAAATCCCACACCAGTGCCCTTTATTTTTTATTTTTTTTATTATTTTTTAAAATTCAGGAAAAAAGTTTATTATAATGGAAAAATATTTATGAAGTGCTTAATATCAGGTCAGATCATACATATACTATAAAAACAATTTGGAAAAAACATAAGCATACATAAACATTTCAAAAAACCAGATGGGTATACACAAATATATTAACAGTTCGTATATCTGGATAAGAAAGGTTTTACGGTGGCAGGCCATCTTCTTTTTATTTAGTAAGATACTCAACAATGAAGATTACTCTGGTAGTTCATCTTCTAACGAGAAAAGGATTTTATAAAATTTATTTTAAAAATACCCAAGTTGTTTTGTAAGACTAAAACAGTCTTAAAATCTTCAACAATTAGTTCTATTGAGCCTTGTTTATATAAAATTATACTTTTAACCTAAAAAATGTAGAACCTCTTTATTAAATGACATTTAATGTGAAAATTTAAAAAATGAATCGCATTTTACTAGTATAAGTGCTTTTTTAAGTTCTACCTTAAAATATTATAACCACTGCCCTTTAAATACATGTTGTTTCAGGTTTTATTTTTTAAAAGCTTATTTTAGGTGGATTCTCAACATTCTAAATAAAAAGGTATCAATTTCTATTGGATTTGTTTTCTAGTATCACATTTGATCTTAGTCAAAATATGAAATGTGAAGTATGAACTTACTTCAGCTTTTTATTGTTTGGAAATTACTTGAATTAACTCAAATGATGGGCTTTCTTATCTGTGCAGATCTAGGTCTTTGAATTTACTAATATGTGGAAGTCTGATATATGACATAATGGATAACAATACTACTATATCATCTGCTGGTATTTACATATTGCTGACAGGTTGTCCAACCTGATGTAACATAGGATAGAGCAGTAATTCTCAAAAATTTTGTATGCATCAGAATCACTTAAGGGTCTTGTTGGAACATAAATGGCTGGGCCATGCGCCACTATTTCTATTCCTTAGGTCAGAAAAGGAACCAGAGAATTTGCATTTTAATGAGTTTAGAGGTAACAGTGATGTTCCTGATCCAAGGGACCAAATATTGATAACTGGAATAGGATGTTAAAGGAATGGCCTCAAGAGAACTGTTTTATTTATTTATTTATTTATTTATTTATTTATTTATTTATTTATTTGGGTGGGAGGTCTGAGATATTCAAGAGTTAATTGCACAAGACAATCAAAAGGGCCAAATTTCTTGTGGACATATAGAAGTTGTACTGTGTGCTGGGACATTGCTGAGGCCAAAGGAAGAGGTTAAAATAGGACAAACTAAAGTGATGTTTATTTAGCTTCTGTGATGGACCTCTGAATGAAGGCCAATTATGGCAATACGTGTTTGGTGGCTTGAACATAGGTTTAATGATATCTGAGAGATGCTTCGATTTAGGGAATAGTACTAAATAGTTGCTGGATCAAGGGGACGCTCAGAATAAGACACTCAGTTGTACTATTGCCCGAATGGCCTGTGTTATTGAAACAAGACCTAAGTGAACTAGTCTCACAGGTAATTAAGTCGATAAGATCTTGGCAGAGTATTTGAGCTACACTAGGATTCTTTTATTCTCTGAAATCCTATCAACACTTATGGGTCAAGACAGACCAAAACACTGAGATCAGGAGAGAACACTATAAAATCATATCTCTTAATACACACTGTTCTTACTGCTCCCTCTAAAATAAGCATATGAATAAAATACAAAATGTGGACAAAATTAGAGGACTTCCAACTGCTTGATTAAGTTATATTCATTTAAATTCCTGATTCAAAACAAAATGTTTGAGATATTTCTCCCTATACTTTATGGCTCACTCCCCCCACTCTCCCTGCCTGAGAAAAACACCTTTCCAAGAAAACTTGTCATCTCCAGGTTACAGGTCCTGTTTCATTTCTCCCCATGTGAGCATAAAAATAATGAGAAAACAATTCCCAATTTTCAAATACATAATGTGAACATGATTATCCCTATAAAGTGGTAGAAATGGAACCATAATCTATGCCATTAGAGTATTTTCCAGTAATTTTCATAGTTGCAATTCCCCAGGGTTTCATGTTTAACAGAAAAAGAAGCAATTCATTCAGGTCTTCATTTTCTTTATTATTTTTTCCAACCTTATTTGTTGATTTTCTACTATGTTTTTACCAAGGCATTATACCAGATGATCAAGAACTACCTGGGATATGTAAGACAAAATAGCCAAGGGGAAAGTATATGGAATCCAATTCTCCCCCTTCCCGCTATCTCTTCCTGCTGCATTTCAAAATAAGAAAATAAGATGTTCCTCCAAGTATTAACCTATAAAATAGCCATTAGAAAGAGCAGATCATCCATATTCAAAGCTCTTTTTAAAGGCAGAATACATCCCAGGATAATATTTGGCATTAATCTTATTTAAGGTATCAATAAATACAGTGAAAATGTGCTATTCCGGTGGGAACATAAGAATAGGTTACATAAAATACCCAGACACTGTCAGAGATCTTAATGGCTAGGGGCAGTCATATGTGTTTTGATGTAGAAATTCTATACTATTTATCAGATTTCTGATTGTAAGTTGACCTTCTGACTGTACTTAATTGCATCAAAAAGAATGCCTTAATCAGTCAGTAAAGACACATATTTCATCTCTTAAAGGTTATATTTAGCTATTATAAACTAATTTTTGGTCTTTGTATTTCTACCTTTTATCAATTTTATAAGACTGAAGCACACCATGGGGTGGGGGGCAACCAACTCACATTGTACTAAAATCAGATTGTCTAAGCATAATACTAAGTGCTGGACCTTAAAATATGATGGTCACCTACAGGTGTGTTTTTTTCCTTTGTGTACATGTATGAGTGCCCAGTTAGCAGGTCCAAGATGACATACCACTACACACGTATGCACATTCTTCACATGCAAGGCCTTGCAAACAAATGGTTGTAATATATTGTGACTATGCCATAAAATGCTGCCTACAAAGTATTCTTTCGCAACAGGAAGGTCCAGGAAAGCTTCTTTGGAAAGAAACAACTAGTAATAAACCCGAAAGAAGTAATGACATCCAAGAGAAATTCAAATAAGTTGAGTGATTGAAGATGAAGTTTGGGACCCAAACACATAGAGAATTTATGATGTTTTGAGACTAGGTAATGACCATGAATAAAAGATAGCACAGAATTGAGGATTGAACCTTTGGATATCTCCATATCTAAGAAATGAGGGAAAGTATAGAAGTTAGTAAAAGATACACAGATGTGGCCAGAAAGGTAAATGTGAAAGTATATCCTATGGTGTTAAGAAAGATAAGAAGAGACTGAAGTCCAAGAAGGGACTGCCTTATATTATGACTGCAGAGAGTTCTAGATCAAGCAAACCAAAAATGAAAAAAAAAAAATTCTTAAAAACTAAAAAGCAACTCTAGTGGGGGGGGGGTGTATGAGAAATCTCTGTACCTTCCTCCCAATTTTGCTTAGCCTTAAGCTGGTCTGGGAAAAATAAAGTCTTTAAAAACAAACAAACAAACAAACCAAACAAAAAAACAAAAAACAAGAAACCCAGAGCCAATGGGTGCATGACTACAAATATCCATGCTCAGTCTTTAAAAACAAATCACTATCACAGTTTCTACTACTAGACACATTCATCTAGAGGGAAGACAATCAGACCATGAAAATGTCTTGGGAGATACTTTGTGAAGAAGGGATGTAGACAGTCATGTGAAGAGTAGGCTATTTTTATCTTAGTCCATTGTATGTGTATTTAAAAAAATGTTCTATTTTAAGATTTTAAAAAAGGCAACTACATATGGGAGCCGTAGATAACTGCTAGCATTTGAAAGAAAAAGTTTCAGTATTTGTTTCTTAAGCCATAATACAGAGCTGGCAGGGCCTTCATATTCTTTACATTCTTATTACTCTTCCAATCTTAATTGAGAACTGTTGCACTTCCCTTTATTCACTTTACAGTATTGAAATCATCACCACTTTGAAAGCTTTCCAAAAATAATTACATAATATAGGATCAAGTGGGGAAAAAAGATCTATAGGGAATATTTCACGGCTTCTCTTGGCAACTGTATTCTCATTATCTCAAGACAGAACTTCATTTACTTTCATGAAGTATGCCTCTCACCCAGCAACTGCATGAAAAAAATCAATTTCTCACATATGATTGATTCCCACGTATAAACCTTTTGAATCCAAATGTGGAATATCCCTTGCCAGAGATTAGTATTTTACTCTCCAAATAAACAAAGTCATATTCAGAAAATATCTCCTATTCATATTTGTTTTTCCTATGAGTGCAGAAAAATAGCCTCACCATATCTTTGATTTGCACCCTTGCTTTCTATTAGTAATAGGACTGGATTTGGTGTTTCCAAGTTGTTAAATGTTTATTTTCTAAAAGCTGCAGAACATACTACAATTGTTTCCTGCTGAGACCGAGGGCAATCTGTAGGACTGGAACACAATCACAAACTGTTCTTGTTCTAAGACCAGCCTCCAAGCACTTGAAAAATCCTCCTGAGAATTTCAGTTCCAAATACAGTAGCCTGGTTCCTTTTTAGGATTCGTCTCCTGTTTTTGCCTGTGACCTTATGCCCCACTCTGAAAATGTTATAGTTGTAGATGCTTACAGGCAGGCAGAGAAGAAAGTCATGGGAGGGGGGACAGCAATGAAATTGCCTTGATGTCAATTAAGGGTAAGTAGGGTCGGTGGGTGGGTGGTAAGTGGAGCCACAGACTTGGGTAGGAGGATACGGGCTGCTAGTGAAGCATGGGACCAACTGATGGTTAGGAGAATTTCCAGGTCACCTTCCCTCCAAAAGGAATCTGGTAACAAGAAAGTTGGAAAGTCAGATACAAATCCAGGGTAAAAAAAAAAAAAAAAAGAAAAAAGAAAGGACTGCAATAGAATGATGAACAAGTACCTTAGCAGTTCTGACCTACTGAAGTGCATTATAGATGTAAGAAGTTGTCTTAACTGAGACTAAAGTTGATGCACGTCTGTCTGGGATATTTCTACTGAGGAGCCACGCAGGCAACGCCAGGCATCTATGTCCTATGGGTTTGTCTGAATGGAGAACAGATGTGAGAAGATTATTGGAGAGGGAGGAGAATATGCACGGGAGGGGGAAAGAGAAAGTGCAGATTATTCTCTTTCTTAGCCATAAAGGGTGGTATTTGAGTCCCACTGTGAGAGGAACTGCAGGCAGAATCTGAAGGGTCTCTAATGTGAATTACTCTGTGAGAACCAGGTACACAAGTGGAATAGCTTAGCTTCCAAAGTAACAAAGTGTATCACAGTAGGATATAAACAAATCATCTGTCCATGTTTTCAAGGATGTCTCTGAACACTCAAGTGTTCAAATCTTTGAGAGAGCAGCCCTGTCATTTCACATGGGTCTTCACAGCAATGGTAATAGTCAAGTACATCCAAGAAGTTCCCAGGCCAAGAACAAGAAAGACAGATGATTAAGGGTGGGTATAATGTTTACTGCATGAGAGCAGTCTCTGATGGACTAATGCAAGGGTACTTGTAAGACGCCCTCTGCAGATTCCTGGAAATACTTCGCAGTCAGGGTAGAGACTCTGCATCAGGTTGTGATAGGAAAGTGCTTATGAAATTAAATTTATCTTGTGAAGTCAAAAATAGGTTATTTTTGTTAGTTAGGGTAATATCCACTGTTAACATATCCTCCCAATTTTAGACCATTTCTGGCAATCTAAGACAAATGGCATGTCAATAAAAGTCACATTTGAAATAAATAACATAAATTGTCCTTAATCATGAGATATTTGTTATACACACTGATAGTTTCCACCTATTTCATCTTATAGATTTTTCTATACCTTACAACAACTTGCTTGAAGGGCAACACTTGTGCTCTTTTTCTTTTTAATTAGTGTCAGGTGTACAAAATAGTGATTCCACACTTCCATGCAGAAGTTCAACACTTGTGTTCTTATAAAATGGCAGCACTAATAGATCTAATAAGATCTGATGAGGACCTGGAATTATATATTCCCCATGTAATACAAGGAGCAGTAAGCATTTTTGAGTAAAGGAATTGTATGATATGATTAATATGACTGTGATCTGCGGTTTTCACTTGGTCTTATTTTGTAGCCTTTATTATGCTAACTGTGTAAAGTAACTCTAGGCTTTTAGAGTCATCCAAGTCAATCTTACAGAAAAAATTATCTTTGAGTGGAAAAAGGAAAAACAGTTTCAAGTATATCAGCCAGGTGGTAGAACATGCGGAGGTGGGACGTGGTGGTTGAATGAAGCCTGGTGCTTCAATTCCTGCTCGTAGCAAAGTTATGGTCAGGTCAAGTATTCAACCATATAGCAGGTACTTAAGGAAAGAGAATTCCTTCTCAGTAAGGAACACAAAGGCCAACAATAAATGTGGAAATTGAAATCTACACACTTCTGTGTATTTATCAAGGTTACCAATACCTAGAGGTTTAAAAAGTCATCATTCAAAAGAGACTCTGTCCTTCCCACAGCAGCATCTTGTTGACTCGAGAGAACAAGAGCTGAGTCTCAGCTGTGTGGCACTGTCTTGAGGAGAGAGATTGGGTGTTATGGGAGGGGATAGGACAGTTCACAGACTAGGATCACAGAATGAATTTGGTTTGGCGCTTTGACACGTTCTTTGTGCAGGACTAGTGTGATATCTTCTTAATGTTTTCCCTACAAACTCTTAACAATGCTACTTGCCATTTTGTCAGATAAAATCCATAAAGTAGTAAATGTGAAGTGCTTGTGAACTTAGGGTATAAATCAATCAATCAATCCTAAATTTTGTTTCTTTTGTTACAAATATCGAATACATTATGAAATTGGTGTGGTATTAAATTTAAGAAGACTGCATCCAATAACTTGAAAGGCATTCAGAGAAAGTACATATTGATTAGAACAAAACAAGTAGTTCTATTTGGTGAATAAAACAATTTATAAAGAACTGATAACAAAAGAACAAATGACTTTAGACAGCTCAATGTACAGAACTTCTAAGTTCACATGTCACAGATATTAGAAACCAATAGTTCTATTTAAGAATGTCGGGGAGGAATTAGAATTGAAAAATAAAGAACAATTCAATACAGGGAAAGAGAAACAGTGCTGGAGAATTTTGCTGTGGTTAATGAAGACACGTTAAAACACAGAAGACTGGTTTAAGATTAAGACAGAAGAATGTATAAGATATGCATTAGTGCTACTATTTTGTTAAAGAAAATTAGATATTCCAAGAGTTAAAATAAACGCCTCCCCAACACCAACACACATGTTTTCTCCAGTCTTTTAAAAGTCTTTTTTTTTTCTTTCTCAAGTGTAGCTAAGAAATGAGTAATTTATTCAAAGACTTCTTTTACTTGGATTTTCTGAATATTAGAATTGCCCTCTTTTTTTTCCTATAAAATCTGGGAATTACAGTATATAAAATGGCTTAAGTGAGCAGATGAAATTTTTCCTCCAAACAAAGAAATGCTATCATATATGTGAGGAAAGAATCTTGTTTTGAGTGATCTTAAAGATAACCAATCACAATGGGTGAGCCTCACAAGAGAAAAGTCTTCACAAAATATTAGAAATATAGTTTTGGTTTCTTCCTTTAAGAAATACCTTTCCTGTTTTTAGCAACACGATATATTCTCATTAGTAAACACAATCAGAAGAAACAAGTTCAAAGAAATAACAAACAACTTCATTCCCTATCATCCTGTTCGGTGGTATCTTAGCAAACTGGTTTTGGGGGAGGTAGGACTTACTCTGTAGTGTTTTTCAATTTCTGTGGTACAGATACTACCAACATGGCTGCTTCCTAGTTCTCAATAGTTTAACAACTAGCTCACAAAATTCCTGAAAATTTAGCAATTAGTTCATTTGAGCTGATATAATCCACCTCTAGCACACATAAACACTGTGTTGAACATCACTTCAGAAATCTCACAACGCTTTCTCAAAAATGAAAATGGATAGACAGCTGTATTGATAGAGCTTTTAAAGCAAATAATTTTATAACAAAGGCACTAAATTAATTATTGTTTGGATTTTTTTAGGAGAAATGTAAGAATTAGTAAAAAATCAGATTACTATTTATTCATGACGAGAGAAATGCTACCTAAAACATTGGAATTAAGAAAAGACCTTCAGAAAATCATTAAGCTTTATTTTTTTATTTTTTTTAAAGATTTTATTTATTTATTTGACAGAGACAGACACAGAAAGAGAGGGAACACAAGCAGGGGGAGCGGGAGAGGGAGAAGCAGGCTTCCCGCAGAGCAGGGAGCCCGATGCGGGGCTCGATCCCAGGACCCGGAAATCATGACCTGAGCTGAAGGCAGATGCTTAATGACTGAGCCACCCAGGTGCCCCTCACTAAGCTTTGTAAGTCATCATTTAAATTTTTTTTTTGTCCAAACTGCTAAACAAAATGGACTGCTTTTCTTAAATAAGCAAAGTTTTTAGAATCCTTAAAATTTCAAACTTTTATACTATAATTTTTGCTGGGCCATGGTTTAGGACATTTATATTTTGGGGGCTTTTGAGTGGCTCAGTTGGTTAAGTGTCAGACTCTTCATTTCAGCTCAGGTCATGATCTCAGGGTCCTGGGATCAAGCCTCACGTCGGGTTCCACACTCAGTGCAGAGTCTAACTTGAGATTCTCTCACTCCCTCTCCTTCTATCCCTCTCCCTGCTCATGCTCTCCATCACTCTCTAAAATAAATAAAGAAATGTTAAAGAAAAGAACATTTATATTTTCTTTTCTAATCATAATTCCTTAAATTGTTGAATCTAGTTGCTATAATTATATGACATTTATTCCCATTAACAATAATTTTATCATAAATTCTCCATTCTTGGATTTTTTTTCTTTTAAAATCGATTTCAATTATTCTATTAGTTTCCTGAATTTTATGGAAAAGGTTAATTTTTCAAGAAAGGATGATGTAGAATAGTTGCTCTTATACTTGGATGCTACTTAAGGGGAATTGATTTTTTTCTTCATATTTTCATATATTTCATTTCCATAGAATTTTGTAGACAATGTACATGTGATCTTCCTATGATATATGGACATTTAAATTGAAGGAAATTTTCAGTTTTCTCTTCTTCTTTATTCAGTTAAATTCCTGGCATGAAAAGCATTCCACAAAAGCAGGGTATTTTCCATCCCATGAAATTTGGCTTATACTCCCACTCATCAGTATGCCTGGGCAAATAACAAGTCCAGTCAGCCTTACTCATTATACAGCATGGACAGGCTTTATTTCAAAAGGTATCCCTTGGTCTTACAAAGGTCAGCTTCAATATATAACATTTTTTTAAGTGAAAAATTTTAGCATTTTTGTCATTCAGCATCTTTCCTCAGTGCATCTAGTGGCACTCATATGGGGCTCTTGCTTATGGGCAATGTTATACTACACCAGAATCTTCTTTTTCTTTCTCTAGCTATCACTCTTCAAGTGCCTAAGACTTCTTCTATTTCTAGTCTCTCTGATGCCAGTTAATTTTTGGATAATTTAAAATTATTTTATTCTGCTAACTTTTCAAATATTTTTTAAACAAACAAAACAGTCCTCCAATATGATTGGATCACAAAGAATGATGGGCATACATATTGCTCTATGCTCATGCTGCACTGTGCCACTAGGCTTCACTTAACAACACAACTTCTAGGATAAAATTATTGACAGGCTCAAGGTGGTGACAGCATAATGTTAAACCTAATGTGGGGCCTTCTGATCAGAGGGCCTGGTGCAACTGCAGTTGTTACACACCCATGAACTGGACCTGCTAACCAATTTGAGAGAATGAGGGTATGGGAAAGGTGAATTTTGACAGAATTTGAGCTATGAAATAATAATTTTCAGTTACAGAATTAATAATGATAGGAGAGGCCTTCAAGATCACCAAATCCAAAGTAGATATCAACATAGTGGCAAAACAAATGCTAAACTCCAGAGATGCTGATTACTATAGTGATTCAGATGCATCTTCTTCTCCCCATTCCCCCTCTGCCTCTCCCAGAACTTAGGGTACTTCTTGTAAAAAATGGGTTTGGGTGGAGTTCCACATGGTTGTCCATGGTAGCTCTCTAAGTGGAAAGAGGCCACAGACTCTAAGGAGAGACTTGGAAGAGTCGTGCTTAGGGTAAGCAGGGCACCAAATACATTTAATATATTTCAAATGTGTTACTGTTGTAGGTTTCTTTCCCTGAAGCATTATTCTAACTGTAAATCATTAGGAAAATAACTGGCAGATTACTCAAAGAGCTAACTGAATTTGTATGAGAAGAAAAAAGTCATTAACATTAATAATTGAATATAGGAGGAAAGAGTAGAATGAACAGCTGAGGAGAGGTCATGGATTTCAGGCAATTACATGGAATTCTACTCAGAGCTGTATAAAGACATAAAGTGTGAAAGAGAATTTAAAATATATGGAGTTCAGATTGAGAAGACACATGACAAATCTAAAAGGAGTTTCAGAAAAGAAGAAAATAAAAGAGAGAAGGAGAAATAGTTAACATTCAAAGATAAAACTATTATTATAAGAAATAGAACAGGAAAATGTGTCTTTTGTCTTGGGAAACCAAAAGACTCCACTGCAAGATAAGAAAAAAAAAAACCTGTATTCAGGGAGATCACAGAAAAATTATGTGGCATCAGGGACAAAGGGAAATCTAATTAGCAAGAAAGAGAAAGATTACCTAGATAGGCTTAAAACTGTATGAACAGCAGGTATATCATCAACAATATAGATGCTAATAAGGAATATATTCAACTTCGGAATTAATTAGAACAATTTTAATTAGAACAATTTTAATTAGAAATAAATATTAAGAATTATAGTACTCGAATATCAAATTGAAAAAATCATTAGTGCCTAGATTTCAGTAGGGAGTTTATTGAATATAGAAAAAAAAAAAACGGGATATCCAAAGCAATGCTGAAATAAGAAATGAGTTAACATTTTAGTAAATTTAAGAATGACTGAACTGTAAAAAAGTTAATGACTAAAAAGTTAATGACATTTTTAAAAAGAGTGAAGATTTGATTACATGAACAACAACCAAACTCTTTGTAGGATAAGGTGTAAATAAAGATAAAAGATAAGTCAAAGTCTTCAATCATCATTGACAGAGGATTAGTAACTAGAACACATATGGAATTTCTATGTCATCAATAAAAACCAAAGAACTGAAAAGGAAACTAAATAACTGACATGAAGGGCCTTCAAAGAAATAGATGGCCAATAAATCTCTGAAGAAATGTCCATCCTAACTAATAAGTAGAGAACTGCACATTAAACTGTGTTACCATTGATCATCATCAGGCTGACCACGAAAATTAAAAATCTGATATATAGATATTTTGGCAAGAATGTGAAATGGAAACTCTCATGACTTCAAGTATAAATTGCTATAATTTCTAAAGTAATTTTTCAATATATATTAGATTGAATGAATACCTGTACTATGACACTGCAATTCCATTTTTAGGTATACTTAACCTAACTAAACTAGGACAGAAGGGTCTAAAAGGAAACATGCTTAAAGCCCTTTATTGAAGCCCTAATAGCAGTAGCAAAGTAAAGAAATGGAACCCATTATGTATTAATATAGTAATGAATATACACAGTAGTACTCTAATGTAATAGAATTCCAAAATTGTAACACTCAAAATTAATTATCTAGTCCCATAAATATTTATAAGAATAAATCTCAAAAGCAACGTACTGACAAAAAAACAAGGTGCAATCACATTTATGGTGCTCTATTAACAGAGAATTCTGTTGGATCTCACAATGCATGGAAGTTCAGTGAGACTCAGAGCAAGCACAAGATAAACATGTAACATTTCATGCTTTCCATTCCAACTGAAACTTTATTCAAACACATAAAGAAGGCAAGGCATTCTAAGATAAATAACTGATCAAGAAATCCTAACGTATCTTCTCTTGAACACCTGTTACTTTCCTGTTTTAGCCAACTACTTACACAGGGAATGACGACATAAAAGGAAAGAGAAAATTAGGGCAACCCATATTTCCTTCTACTTTCAGTTCATCCTTACTTCTCAACCAGCTGAAAGTGGAGAGGGTTGGTAGAATGTGTGTGTGTCAAGAAGTGAAATGAAAACAACTGAATTAGTTTTGTGTGCAGTTTTCAGTATTCTGGAAAAATGAAAAACATATGCATGTGTAAACTATGAAATATAAATGATATAATTTTAGTGAATCCTCATGTGAGTCAAATGTGCTCATATTTGCATTGAAATCCAACATTGCACAATGTAAAGATGAAATTAAAATTCACTAACAATTAAAATTTTTATTTTGACTTTTCTTAGAATGATATCAAATAGCAAATTTAAAAAATGAGAAGTCAAGAAAGGGACTGTGGAACAAAGGAAAATGCATTAGATTTTAGAACTTTAATCAAACATTTTTTTTTTGCTTGTTGAACAAGGGGTCCCATGTTTTCACTTTGCACTGGCTCCTGCCAATTATTTAGATGACACTGGTTATCAGCAAATAGATTAGGCTAGAAAAAAAGTTAACACACTAATGCAGTAGTAGCTTTTAAGTTTTTCCTCCATGGACTGTCAATGTCTCCAATTTGCTGACACATTATTTGAATGCTTTCTCTCAGTTCTTCTATGAAGAATAACAAAACTAGACCAAGCCCAACACTGCTAGCCTCTTTTGATTAGAAATTGAGCTAAGTGAGGAAATCTTTGATTTTGCTGTGGTCTACTCTAATAACATTGCTACAATCTATAAAGCACATTGAAAAGTAAATATTAACATTAATTTAACCTTTTAGAGCCCTCTCCAATGATCTCTTTTGCATATTTGTCTTCTGCTATTCACTGTTGATTTTTTTGCATAATACTGGAAATGGGATATAGACTCTACCAATTTTTTTCTAGAATCTACCAATTTTTAAAGAAGCCCTATCAAAGTGTATTTTGAAGTTATGATATTTATTGCCCACTAATTCTCTTTACTGCCATTATTTTCTAAGTGTAGTTATGTAAAAATTTTAAATCCTATAAAGTATTAATATTTCCTGTCTACCACAATCTCACGTTTATCCCCCTCCTAACATCCTGATCAAAATAGTTTTTGAGTGTGTTTATTTTCTATTAAATGCTGTTCAGCACTTTGGGAATGGACCATCTGCTCATCTGCTCCTAGGACTGCCAAGTTCACATATGGGTCATGAATAGGTATAAGAAAGAGAATTGATTTCTTGTTTCCAAAGACATCTACTCAGATGCTTTTTGTGCATAAACCTACTTGGTTCAGTCCATGATTAAATAACATTTGAATATCAAAATTATAATAAAATAATCTTTATTTGAAATTCCATAAAGGAATTGTTAAACTACTTTCTGGAATTATTTCATTCTATGTTCCCAATATTTCCAATTTGACTAAGGATAACCGCATCTTTATGGGAGACTGAATGATTGATTACACATCATGCCTTTGCCTCTAATAAAAGTATCAGTAATGTTAACAAGTATCATTGGTAGCTAGCTAGTTTTTTTTTTTTAAGATTTTATTTATTTATTTGACAGAGAAATAGAGAGCACAAGTAGACAGAGAGGCAGGCAGAGGAAGAGGGAGAAGCAGGCTCTCCGCTGAGCAGGGAGCCTGACGCAGGACTCGATCCCAGGACCCTGGGATCACGACCCGAGCCGAAGGCAGATGCTCAACCAACTGAGCCACCCAGGAGCCCAGCTAGCAGTTTTTTTAATAGCAATGATATTCTATTTGAGGGAATATTTTTATAGGAATATTGAAAAAATAGACTGTATTGAGTAATTTTTTTTGCCAATCGTTTCAAAGTCTCTCATAACTTATTTTCATAAGAAATGTAATTATTTTAGCCATCATTATCTTTTTCTTTACTTTGACCTTACAGTCAGTTTTAATTAAAAGATCAAGGATAAATAAGAAATCTAAATAAAATGTATCATGTTATTATACACAAGACCACAGACTGGAATAATTTAATTAATTAACACCATCTGTTAGATCACTTCACATAGTAAAATAAGTTTACCCATAGTTTTATACTTGCAGTAATACTCCAAGTTCAGGTACATTCATTGAAACACAGCTTGTAAGAGCAAAACAATAGGTACAAACTACATATACATTAATGGAGGCTATTTTCTGGTAGACCTCCCAGAAGAACAAAGGACCTTCCTTCTGAGAATTCCACAGAAATCCTTATCTCAGGCCTATTGACATAAATGGGAGCATGGGACAATTCATTAACCAATCATTTTAATCAAAGGAATTTTGTGGGCTATTTTTAAATAAGTTACCGAACTAATTACCAAGGTATGAGCAATTGGACGATTCTAAGGGACTCAGACAAGAGATTGCCCTATTGCTGGGAATGAGATCAATACCCCAACCCCTTTTCCCACAATATGGTAGTGGGAAAAAGACGATGACATATTCCACTACATTTATTCTGCTATAATTATTTCTCTCATTCAGTAAAAATCTGTTGTACATATGCAAATTAAATCACACAGACACACACAGCACACACTCACACACACACACCACAAATAAAACTAATCTGAGAACCACATTCCCTATTTAAACCTGTAATTTGGCTCTCTATGAGTAACAGTGTGATAGGGGAACTCACTGCTTCAATATACAATTTTCTCACAATTTGATTTCATCCTATCACCCTAGTCTTAACTTCCTACGATTTAAGAGGTTAGGGATGTGAGATTTCTCACCATGAGGAATGTTCTTGAAATGTCATACCCTTTCATGACTCCATGCTTCTGCACATGCTCTTTCCTCTGTTTTAAAGTCCATTCTAAAATAATTCTATTCATGGAAGACTTCTATTTATTACTCAAAACTCATAGCATCTGTCTGAACTTACTTGATTCATCCAGTAAAAATCAGTTACACTTTCTACTAAGTCCGTATTGAATTGCAAATATGTTTATTGTCATACTTGACAAATTTTATTTATAATTATTTGGTTTTATATATGTCTCTTTGATTATATTGTAACTTTTTAAAATTAATTTATCACCAGAGCTCAGCATAGTTTCTGGAACAACAGATAGTCAAAACATTTATAAACTAGACAAAAAAAATAAATATCTCATATTTCAAAGGAATGGTTTTATCTCTTCCATATTTTAATAACATTCATAGTCTCCCCAAATGTAAAATGGTTATAGAGAAACTCAAGAGAGTTTCTTATTTATATAGACTTATGTAACTTAGCAAATACTAGATCGTAGGTTTTACCACTTGAGTAAAGATTGGACCAAAATTAAATCTGTCATATAATCTGCATTTTTTGTTATTTAATATATTTATGAAGCTATAGATGTATTGTTAGTGATTGAGTTCATTTGGAGAATTAACCTTAATGTTTGAATTGCTGCATATGTCTTTGCTCATAGATTGAAATAATTTAAATATGCTTAATCTGTTTCATAATTTAAAGTATTTCTTGAAATTCAATCTGATATACTTAAGAAGCTATCTGATTTTTCCAGTTTCTTTACATTGTCCAGCAATTAAAAGAACTGGTGTGCATTAAATATATATCTACTGAATACATCCTATGTTTCTACAACATGGTAGGGGTCATAAATGAGAGTCATAATATAAGCACAAAAGTAGTAACTTCTAACATGACATATGCAACATCGAGTAACAATAGAAAATTGTATATACTACTTTTATAAGAGTGATAAAATCAATAAGTGATATGAGAATTCAAAGACATTTGATAGGGATATGAGTAATTAAGGATATTAAATCCAGTGATTTGAATTTATAACACATCTTGGGTTTTCTGATTTAATGAAGTTGTACTGTTGCAATTTTTTAATAGTGGGAAATTGAGATCATTTTTATGATTGAAACTTTGTTAACTCTTTTAAATGTGCTGAGCCCCTTTAAAAACAACGATTTATTAAGACTGGATAAGAAAAATGGGTAAGCAACGGGGGTTGGATCAGTTCATAGACAGGACTAAAAATCTAGGTGTTGCAAAGTTTCAAGTTAAGTTTATATATTAGGAGATCGGGTCTATATTAGGAGTTGAAAAGTCTATCCCAGGCATGGGAACGTGAGTGCAAAATTAGCTTTTAAATCCCATAATCAGTTTATAAGACAAGAGAACATGTGAAGAGTATTAACAAAAGATTGTGGTCATGTTAGAGGCTCAGGGATTCTTATACAATGGAGATACGGAAACCAAAGAGTGAATACATAGAAGCTCAGTCACACCACACTGGTATTTAGTGCCAAATATAGTTAGAGAAAGGGAGGTACATGAGGGGGAGAGACAGGTTTGAAACTAGATTAGAGTCCCCTAGTAAGCAGGTTGGGAAGATAGGCAGCCTCTGCATTACAGGGCAGGGAAATTGACTATTTGGAGAACTCATCATAAATTTGGGATATTTATTATCTTCATGTGCCTGAATCTGAGTTACAAAGTAGGATCAAGAGCCAGGGTTATAATTAGCTCAATTTTGCAACTGACTGGTACGAGACATGAGAATAAAAATTGAATTGGCATTGCGAAGAAGCTAAGATGCCTTTAGACTGCAACTGCCCAGAGAGTTGTGAGACTGATCTGCTGATATACTTGAAGATTAATTATGAGGACCTTCACTATGAATCATAAGAGAGGCTTGGAAATTTGGCAGGCTTTGAAAGTCAATAAAGTGGTGTCTAATATATAGAATACACAATGTCTTGGAAAGCTCGTAGAGGTGAGTCATGAGTATAAAATTTATCTGCTTCTATAGCAATCCAGTGGAACCAATCAGGGTGTTTAGAGAGGGCCAGACATGAGGCTGGGGTGGACAGGAAATATTGACATTTTATAGGATTTTAAAATGTACATTACTCTCCATATGTTAAAGATTTGTCAAATTTTGTCTGCCTTCTCTAGCCATTTCTGAGAATGCCTGAAGTTTGGACAAGCCATCTATGCAGTATGTTATATGATTTTCTTGAATGATGAGTAAAGGCTTATAATAAGTGAAGTGTGATATCATCCATTACCAGAATATTGATTCCATTTAGCCTATAAAACAATTCACACATTCAGTGGAAAGGACACTGAGATTAATTTTTGATGGCCATTGTATCTTCCTATTTCCCACAAAAGCATTATCTACCCTTGATCTACAAACTAGAAACCAAACTGGTTAAAAAGGTTTTAGATCCTCTAAAATAGAGTGAGAAATTTGTATGTAATCTTAGCACCCAGTCTCACCTAGGATTCTCACAACAAAACTAGTTGGACACCAGCAAAAAATCCGGCCTTTGGATGTCATGTCTTAAGCAGCCTTTGTATGAATCCAGTTGATCATAATGTAGTATGTTAGCCAGACTGTGAAATGTGTGTTGATTTCAAGGGACAGAAAAAATGAGAACAATATCTTCAATCCAAACTATACAATTTAGAAAGAGAATTACTCATGGATATCACTTTGCTTTTAATCAAATTTAACAGTCTACATATGTCTTTAACGGGCAATAATAAAGTTAATTTTAAACAGGCTGGGTAGATCAGTTGCAGGTTCCCATAGTGTGATTAAAATATTTTGTAGCTCCTTAATGGATGGGATTGGTCCTATCAATAAAATGGACAAGCTCTTCAATGACCTCCTGCAAATGTACTATTGTTGACAATGAAGATAACCCAAGTCAATATTCTTCAAAGGGCTTAAGCAGTATATACCCTGCAGACATCTGGGTTGGCACCAGCAATACTGAATATTCCAATCATATCTTATGTAAAGCATATCTTACTCTGAAGTTTGATTTCACATCTTTTTCTACCTGAGACTGAAAATAATAGATTGTCAGGAACCCTAGCTGTAAGCATAATCATTTTTCGAAAACCTCAGAGGCAGACTTTCTGAAAAGAACCATTGTTATCAATAAAGTAATTTTAGAAAATGTGGATTTAAGTACATTAAGCACAAAGGTGTCAGATCAATGTGAGCAGAATATCTACATGTAAAGTGGTACTTTTTAATTTGATTGTTACTCCATAATTATAATTTTTTGTAGTTGTGGTAGGTGCAAATTATGTGATTTTGCATTATATGATTTAAGAGACATGTATGGGTGTGAAGCTGACGAACTGTGGACTTGTCAAGATTAATATTTTGTGTCAACTTGGCTGGGCGACAGTACCCAGATGTGGTTAAACACTATTCTGGATGTTTTTCTGTGAAGATTTTTGGATGAGATTGACATGCAAATTGATGGACTTTGAGTAAAGTATATTGCCCTCCATAATGTGAGTGAGCCTCATCCAATCAACTGAAGGCCTGAATAGAACAAAAGACTGATATCCCCCAAATGAGAGAAAATTCTATCAGCAGACAGCTTTTGGACTTGTACTGCAGAGTGGTCTTTTCCTGGGTCTCCAATCTGCTGGCCCTCCCTGCAGATTTTGGATTTGCCAGATTCTATAATCATGTGAGCCTACATATACACACATACACATACACCTCCTGTGGGTTCTGTTTCTCTTGAGAACCCTGACTAATAAAGGTGGGCATTTGGACAAGGAACAGGTATGCCAGCAGAAGAAGCAAATGTTTGAAGGATTTGGAATCCTGTAAAATTTGGGTAATTGTAACTTGACTGATCACAGTAGTTTGTAATACTTGAAATTCTGAATTACTTAAACAGCCAACACTAGGAATTTGTCTTATTAAAATATGGTATGGTCATATAATTTAAACTAAGAAACAGTCAAGAAATGATGTTAGAAGTACATTAATAGTGACCTGGTGATAAATTTATAATTTGTATGATTTGAGGTGATTTAAATTTTTAAATTCATCATTACTGTATTTTTTCTTATGCACTGATTATGTATTACTGGTTTAAATAACTTTAATTAAATAAAAGCAAAGAAGAAGTCCTTAAAATGATCCTTTATATTTGTATAATGCTTTCAAATTCTCATAATTATTTGCAATTTTTATTTGTTCCTGGCATGAAGCTATGAACATTGGGCCTTTTGTCATCATTTTTTTCCTTCCTATAGTCCAGCACTAAAAGAAAGCAGCCTGAAGGTGATAAAGTCAATTTTGTTTTAATTGTCTATGCAATTACGAGAAATCAAAGAAATTGTCACCAGGATTAAAAGAAAAAAAACTTTGCACATTTTTAATTAACAATCTGTTTTCATCAAGATCAAATTTTTTACCCAAGAGATCTCATAAAATTAGATTGTTAATTGTCACATATAATGACTATATTTAATTTTGGCACAAAGTATTTTTTAGTAAAAGACTTCAGTGTAATTTAACGTAAAACAAACAAAAAAGCTTGCATGCAAACATTTATATTAAACCTTTTAAACTAGAATCAGAAAAAAAATCTATACACAAGTCAGGGTAAAGAATGACAGATTTATTTCCTGCTTTGATACTTATATTATTTGTGGCAATACGGATTCCTTCACTATGTCTTTCCCACTCTATTTGAGTAGAACCCCTAGGAAATGCACACCACTATAGAAGCTACCTTTGTATTTGAACATTAGGTAGCTTACCTAAACTACTTAGGCTGACATTCAGGCTCCTCTCCATAACATATTTTCAACAAGTTCTTTTTTTTTTAAAGATTTGATTTATTTATTTGAGAGAGAGAGAGAGAGTGCACAAGCAAGGGTAAGTTCAGAGAAAGAGGGAGAAGCAGACTCGCTGCCGACTCCATCCCAGGACCCTGAGATTATGACCTGAGCCGAAGGCAGATGTTTAAGTGAGTGAGCCACTCAGGCGTCCCTTCAACAAGTTCTTTGTCAACTCTTGCTACATTCCATCCAAGCTTGCCTCTTCAACCATCCATCCTGTATTTTCCACCTTCCTATTCAGTGTTCACTCCCTCCACTGAAAGACATGCTATATGTAATCTAGATAATGCCAGGAAATCTCTGTCATTCAAAATCTACACAGTATTAAAACCCTTCCTGGTCCCACTACTGTTCAAGTCTCCACTTTTCCTAATTGCCTTTTTTGTTTGTTTGTTTCTAGGCAAACCCTTTGTTCCTTCTAGCTCAAAAATAGTATCCATAGTTCTATAATTTATTTTGTATCTAGTTAATCATTTTCTTGTACTATTATTTCATTTTCTTAAGTGGCTACTAATTAGGGCATGCATACTATCAAATGGCCAAACATTTCCTAAGCAGCAGGTTGGTGGCAGCTATTAGCTTGGCGTGCTACACTTCTACAGATTCAGGCAGTAAGAGGACAATGACCCCAAATGAATGCAAGTAGCTTATTACTTGCACATATAGAGCCAAGAAAAATCAGTGTGGTATTAGCACCCTGTGCACTAGTCTTACAGGAAGACACTAAACCAAAGGAGCCAGATGGCAAGCTATAGGCTACATGGTAAGGGGTAGGGACACCTGCTCTGTCAAGGAAGAGCTAACTCTAAACTATGGACAAACAGTTTTATAGTCTGCAGCTGTACCTATATGGGGAGACATGGACACATCCATGCCTCAGTAGATCCAGGGAGATGATGAGAAACTGATTCATGGCAGCCTCCCACGTGACATGGAGGCACATGTAAAAAGGCCTTGAGATATCTCTTCACCAGATTGCTTCCCTTGCCATATTCTAGGGAGGTCTATAGGGTGTTTCACCAGTATTTCAAAGACTGCAGTCAAGTCATGCTTAAATGGCCACTTGAAGGCATGCAAGATCACCAGGCTGCCATGGATGAGCCTTTACTCTGTATGGATATGTCTGCTGACTTACTCATCATCCTGGTTTTGCCTACTATTGCCTTTTAATAGTAATTAATAGTACACTATTTCGTTCTTAAAGTTTGTCATCTTGAACAATAACTTATATTGACATTCTAGTAATGGTTGTTCTTTAATTGGCTTAAAATTATTTAAGAGAAAATACCATGGCTTTTATATGTGTGTATTCTACACAAAAAGCCTTGCAGAATCTAATAATGTGGTAACTCTGGACCAAATCTAGACCTTCTGTTTCTGGAAATTTCCATTTGTTGGATCTTTCACTGGAGAAGGCCAACTATTACGTGATTGATATGATGGATCACAGCTGACTGACCATTGCAAAATACTCACATTTTCTTCTCACTCTATGTCCATGGCCTTTCAGGACAGACTGTTGCTTGTTACATGTACTCACTCTATACTCTAACTCATGTGCATGTTTTATTGTTTGTTTTATTTTGTTTTTTAATGGCATAATATAAAATGCTGAATGGAAAGGAGAACTTGAAAAGAATGAGAGAATACCCTAATAGACCCTGCACTCCTTCCTCAAAAATCATTTCTAGAGAGTAGCAAGGCTGTAAATATTGGACAAAGTATTTTGAAGACTTGTTCTTTCCAAATTTATTTTGTGTAAAAATAGTGGAGATTTTAATTCAGTTCTACAATCAAATAAAAGTCTATTTGAGACTTCAGAGATAGTCTAGTTATCACCTTTAGACAGTATTCTGTAGTATATTGCAAATCTGATCTGACCATAATTCTTTCCTCACTTTTTTTGGTATAGCCTAGAGCCAGAAGAGGTGGATTTAATGCACAAGCAAAAAATGGAATAGGATATAGACTCCTTGATAGATGTTTTTGTTTCCTAAAACTGCCAGAGCAAAGTACAACAAATTGGGTGGCTTAAAAAAGAAATTTATTCCCTCACAGTTCTGAAAGCAAGAAGCCCTAAATCAAGGTGCTGGCACAGCCATATTCCCCCCTGAAGGCTCTGAGGGAGGATGTTTCCTTGTTCTTCTTAGACTTTGGTGGCTCTCTTCAATCCTTGGCATTCCTTGGCTTATAGCTACATCACTGCAATATCTTCCTCCATCTTTACATGGCCTTCTTCCCTTGGAGTGTATGTATCTCTATGTGCTCTCTTCTTATAAAAATCCCAGTCATTTGCTTTTGGGCCCACCCTAATCCAGTATGACCTTGTCTTAGCTTGAGTATATCTGTAAAGATCCTATTCCCGAATAAGTTCACATACATACACAGGTGCTGGGACTTAGGCATTGAACATATCTTTTTGGATACTGAATTGGGACACAATTCAACCCACTACAATAAAACATCATTTTTGATGAACACTTTAAATGGGAGTTAGAACAAATCAGAATAAAATCTTCTAAACTAATGGATTTATAGCAATATAAAACAATTAGATACTTCTGTCCAACTCATTAAAACACCAGAGGAAAGGTCTCTTGATAAAGATCCCACAGATACTGTAAAGAAAAAGGAGTTTGGGGGAAAATATAAACATATGTCTGGTCAAATAGGGAGAGTTGAAACATCCCAGTGAAAAGTGAAAGGCAAGGAAGACTTGAAGACTAACTCAAAATTCGAGGTTTGGTAAAGTGTCCCAAAAACTTATACAAAGATCTTTCAATAGAGGGTAGAAGCCTGACAGGTTTGGCTGCCAAACATATAATGACAATAACTCAGCCAACAGAGGACCCCACTAGATAAATAGAAACTATAAAAATGGGAAACTTCTGGTTGATACAATAACTGAAAAAATATTCAGCCTAATAGCATATTTAAGATGAGTGAAGAATCAATAAATCTTAACAGAGACCAACAGAAATTAACCAGTTGAAAGAATTCCTATATAGTCATGTGGAGGGTAAGGGCTTCAAATTCACATGGGAATTTGGGGAGGGAAGGGTAAAATTCAGTCCAGAGCACCAACAAAGTTCTTTATAAAAATCAGAGCCTCCATTTAGTCATAAAAATATGTTGGATAATCAAATTAATAATTTTTTTACTCTGCCTCAAAAATAATTTTATAAAATACTGTCTCATATTTCCTCCTGAACTTGAAAAATAAGATAATTTGGCTTTAAACAAGGTGGTGAGTTGTTATGTTTTTCTTCTTTTCCTTACTATTTGATAAAGTCTGGTTTGTAGTTTCTCTAGTTCAATTAATTTTCTTTTAGCAAAAATGCCCATTGTTATATGTATTTTTGAGTATTATAGATTTAAAAAAAAGAATAAAGGAAGAGAAGATCATGAAAACAAAATCAAAGAGATTTAAAAAAAAAACCACGCAAGATGCTAAAGGAAAAAAGAAAGCCATATTTCCTCCTTTATTCCTTAAAACATTTCTTAGATGAAAACAATGAGCCAAGTCAGAATGCACCCAGCTGTTGCCTATAATTATAATTTTGTTTTCATAAGGAATTACACCTGTGTAATAGTTCATTATAAGGTATTATGATTTTGATTTTACAAGCAAAATGTCTCATTTCCTTGTGGGGAAATAGAAGTTTTCTCATATGTATTTACTAAACTTCCTGAGAGGGTTTCTTGCCTGTCTTAGCAACGACATCATTACTTGGGAAATAAAGCTCAAATGGGCTTGTTAAATATCCATTTTGCCTTTTGTTTTTTCTCTGTTCATTTCCTTGATAAAGTTATCCTATGGGAATTCTCAAGACTTAAATGAAAGATATAACAATCATCAAATCCCTCCTCCTCATTTAAATTTAAAATTTTTATCATGCATGCAGTTGACAAAGTGGCAAATGAGCACGACATGACTATATATAAATGCAATTCAGCAGCCACAGGAAGGGGAATCTCTGTTTTCTTAAAATAGCAAAGGCCACAAAGAGATTTTGGGGAAAAAGTGACAGAGGCTGTAATACCCATGAAAGCCAGCAATAACAAACATCAAAACTAAACTACCATTTCCTTCATAGATTTCTCAGAGTTTTATCTGTAATTAGCAGCATGACCAACTTCTGGACAATTTAGGTATCTTGATAAGCACTGAATTACGTCCTTGCTCTACCCACTGTGATGGTAGGTAACAAGTTCAGTCAAAAAAAAAATTCCCATATTTTTCATATTAACTAAAGGACATTCAGGGAATTAAGAATTTTGTAGCAGTTGAAAAATATGGGTTATCATGATTGACAGAAAGATAAATTGTTTACTACTCAAATATTATTGATTCTAGAGTAACGACCTCAAGAAAATAGGTTTAAAAAAACTTTATTTAGTAGCAGAAAGCCCAGTTTGAAGATGAGACTAGTCCTGCTTTTTGATAGTTGACAAAAGCTTTATATGTTACAGGTACTTTAGATGTCTATGACATAAGGGAAAGAAAACCAGAAATATAAAGTGTGCAACAAGATGAAGATTAGTTAGTGGTTCCCAGTTCTTGAAAAAAGATGGCTTAGCATTCCATTTCTACCACCCCTTTGTATCAAACAATAACAAAGAGTTAGGTCCAATGACTGCAAATCTTTGTTATGGAAAGGATTCTTAAGGATTTTAACTCTTCAAAAAAGTAGCAAATACAGCCATTATTAATTATTGATCAGCCAACATTTCACTATTCACAGAAATCATCCTCTCCAAAAAAAATAATGAAAGGGTATTGGAATATTTTGCAATAGATATAAAAGTTGGTTTTATATTATGTACTCCAAAACACATAGCTATATACAACCATCTTCAATATGACTTTTCTTCCAAAACTTTGTAGCTGACCCCTTCATCAACGGAGGTTACATTTTCTTTGCTCTTTTTCTTTCAACCAGCATCACTGGCTCCTTTTATCTTTCTAGCTTTCTAATGTCCTCAGAACCCCAATTTTTCCTTTTTATAAAGTACTGCCTCAACCACACAATTAGGTTGCTCACTGTTCCATGAATCTATTGTGACATAACAAATCATCCCAAAATTTGTGGTGGTGAAAACAATACAATTTTTTTTGCTCATGGTTTTTGGACAGGACTATGTTCCACAATGTCTGAGTCCTCAACTGGGAAAACTAAAATGGTTAATGGTATGAATCACCTGGAGGTTTTTTCACTCCTATGTCTGGTACCTGGACCTGGGGTGACATATAGATTGGGCTCAGAGAAATCTCTGCTAGAGTACATGCACATGGATTCTCTATATCAATTAGGTTTCATGAAAGAATGACTCAAGAGAAAGCATCCAGGTACTGAGCATTCCAGGAGAACAAGGCAGAGCCTGTTAAGAGTTCTGATTCAGCCTCATTCCTGACATATTCTATTTGTCAAAACAATCACAAGCCCTCCTAGATTCAAGGAGGAAGGGATCTAAACCCAGCTCTGGAGGGAAGTGGTATCAAAAAGTGTGGTAAGTCTATACCACATGACTTTAAAATGCCAAAATTATTACACTGAGAAGGAAGGCTCTGCATTTTTGTTTATTTGTTTTATTTTATTTCACAAATTAAAACTTTCCAGTTGTCAGGAAGCACCATTCTTAAAAGTAAACGAAGATGACAATAAAAAAAATGCTTGTGTTAAGTAAGAATGCATAAGTGACAGGGAATTTAAAGATGTAGGGCAAAGGAGGGATTTGAAATGGTTGACAATAGAAGGCCATCTTAAATTATTTCTTCCAGCTGATACTCCATCAATGCACCCTCTCAAGGAAAATGCTAAGTTTGGAAATAATACAAATGGTAAAATAGAAACAGGAGGAAATGGGAGGGAAGGATAAGCAAGGTAGCTTTATACTGAGTATAAACCCTGAAATGAAAACAGCCTAGTCTAGAATAATGACACTGACAGTTGAGAAAAGGGTGAGAGCCATTTTTAAAACAATAAATGACAAAGAATTTAATGATAAGTAGATTTAAAGTCTGAAAGAAACAGATGAGTCAATAAAGACTTTATAATTTCTATCCTTGGACACTAAAAACTATTAAAGTAAGCATGTCAATAAAACAAATGGAGTAAGAAAACTTATTCAAAATTGGAAGTAATGAAAACATTTGGTGTCCTTCAAAGTCAAGCTTTGACACTTTTGGTGTGATCTAAGAATATTTTAGTTATCTAGAGGAATGTAACAGAGTTTGACTTTACTATATAGTCTTTGATTTGTCAATATAAAGTTCTATATTAACATGTAGAATTCTTCCTTCTAGAATAAATAATCCTCAAGATTTTATTTTATTGTTTTTGGAACATTGGCCAATTTTATACCTAACTTAGTATTCTCATTCTCATATTCTTATTTTTATGCCTTCTTTGATGGGTTACATAAACCCTGTTCTTAAAATGTTCTTGGAACCAGCTTGACCATCTTACTAGTTCTCTCTTTCAATACTACAATGAATAGAATCTCTGATATGTGTTCATTTCATATTTGTAGAAGTATATTAACCATAGTTTCTAGTTTCTGTATCTGATGTTTGAAATCTGGGGACTTGCTGACTAGGGAGGGACTACCTCTCCCAGGATTAGCTGATTTTTACATATAGAAAATGACTCACCTAGGAGTGAGCCTTTCACAGGCAAACTAACCTATGCAGAGCCCATACCCCACACCTGTCTGCCTGCTTTATTGGACTCTTAGACTCCAGAACAGTATTCCCCATCCACATCACCATGGGCCAGGCAGGCATCAGACAACTAAGGGCAACCCCTACATATAGGAGCCCACTAAAATTATTTATACTAACCAATCCTAAACCTGCATAGTCTGCCTGTGAAAACCATAATAATGGCTTTTCTAAAGTAGACCTCCTTTTCTATGCCTTCGATCTCTCCCAGTGTTCTCTTGTATGGCCAGACCTGTCTTTGTGTGCCCCTCTCCCCTTGGGAATTGTAAGTAATAAACTATCCTGTCTTTTTAATGGCAATCCTTTCTTGATCTGTTGACCTCACCATACCTGAATTTAAAAAAAATCTGTATTTTTAAAACAAAGAGTATTATATTTTTATCATGAAAAAATACCATTTACCAGCATGCATCATTGGGAGAAAAAGGCATTAATTTCTAATACACACATGCTTATTAGTTCACTAGTCTTATGCACTTGTAACCTTCCATCAACAGAAATGTTTATAAAAGCCTTTACCATTTGTTTGGTGTATTATTTTGATTTGATATTTGATATTTGATATATTGATTATTTTGTATTATTTTGATTTGATATTTTTCTACTAAAAAAAAGACTTAGAGATTCCACTAAACATCCTTACAACACAATTTTGGAGATATGTTTTCCAAATATTTGTTGCCCAGTTGGAGATCCATTTCACTCATTCCCTATTTATTCCATTAGCTCCCTACTTGTTTTTCCATCCCCTCCTATAACAATAACATGAAAGGAGTATTAGGATTTTGTCCCTGAGAATGGGGTATACTTACATATAAAAAAAAATTGAGTTTCCAAAGAGAAAATCGCTACCTTGGACAAATGCCTACTTTGTAACAGGCACCAAGAATATAATCAAAGCAGAGTTGTTGCACTCAACCATTGTGAGGATGCTCACATAATCCCTACTTTAAAAAAAAAGATTTATTTATTTATTTTAGAGAGAGAGAGAAAGAGCTAGAGTTGGGGGAGGGGCAGAAGGAGAGGGAGAGACAGAATCCTCAAGCAGAGTCCCTGCTGAGCACGGGGCCCAATGCGGGCCTTGATCTCATGACCCTGAGATCAAGACCTGAGCCAAAATCAGGAGTCAGCCACTTAACTGACTGAGCCACCCAGGCACCCCTCCACATACCTTTTTTTTAAAGACATAATCCCAACTTTTATGTTTCATCCCCAGGAACTTTAGATGTCACCTAGTCAAACTGAATTGGAAGGCTGTGGATAGGTAGTAGAGAGCACGCAAGTGGCAGCAAACAATAAAGCCAGGACTGAAATTCCACAGCCTGGCAGAGTACAAAACCATTGTATATTTGTAGAACAAGTATGGTATGTAGTAGATTTTCCTGTGTCATGTAAGGAAGTATGAGAAGGAAATAAAAGCAAGAACATACTGGAGATAAGGCAATGAGGTAATAATTCAGATTGCCTTGATAAGCAAAATAGATTCTAACCTACAAGTCCTCAAATATGTTTTTCCTTTTTCTTCAATAGCTATTTTTCTCTTGTAAGCAATTTAAGAAGCTCTTTCATCAATAATGTAAACACACTAAAATCTAACAATTAAGAGTTCTATTGACTAAAATGTGGGGTTTTGTTGTTGTTGTTGTGGTACAGGCAAATATAAACAGTTCTATATTATTTACAGTTATGACTAATCAGATGAAAAAGCAAATAAAATGCTGCTATCTACACTGATTTGGCACTGCGTAGGGCAAACATGAAAGACCGCAAAACTTTCTTTTTCTACATTCCATTCCTTATCCTCATAGCAATCACAGTCTTTTTATCAGAAACTATCATTAGTGTAATATGAATGCAACTTTCCAAAACATCATCTGTTTTACAAAATAAAAACATGTCCTAGTTAGCATTCATTTGTTATTATAAAGAACTGACAAAAAGGTGTGGTGCCTTTTTAATACAGACATTTATATTTATTTGCCTTTGATGTAGAAACACCCTCTTGAGGAAATCATCCATTTGGTTTACTTTTATTATAAAAGGCACGTACATTTTCCCCCTGATTTTTTATTTACCCACGTTAGATTGTATTACTTTTGGAAAATATTTGATTCCCTTCTACCCAGTTCCAATTAGGTAGCTATGTGACTTTTCTTGGCTGAGTCTCAAAATGACAAGAGATATTTGTGCCTTTACAGTACTCTTTCAGAGTTGGTGTGTGTCTCTCTCCATATCTTCTTTTCCCTTGGCCACCGCAATGTTATAGCTAGTGGGTGCTCTGTCAGTTAGGATTCTTGGAGTGAGGACGATAATGTGTAAGCAAAATTTCTAGGCAGCACCAGAATAGGCCCATATTAGGGAGGAATAACAGACCTTGGTTCTCGTAAGACAGTTAAATATGGGGTATGTTACTCTGGCATAGACTGACTGATACCATACCTGTCCCTTCAAAATAGTATTTTAAAAAAATGATTTTAAAGATAGATTAAAGTACCCTAAGATAAATACCAGGCTTAAAATATTTGTCTATCTAGGTGTTTAGGGAAGAAAGGAGCATTAAGTGGCATTACCACTGCAAAGTGTGGGTATTTACTTTCTAAGGGTAATACCCCTAGGAACCAGAAGAAGGATTTCACCTAGCCCACATCGCCATACTCCAAGTAATTGAATTATCTAAATTTCTGCAGTGTTTGCCCACTATCTGTTTATTCATTTTATTACACTCTTTATTCATATATAATATTGTTCATTTCTTCACTTAATAAGCATTTACTGAGTGCCTGCCTTGCCCAACATTCTTCTAAACAAAATAGCAGGTATAGATCTCAAGCCACAAAGATACTAATTATAATGAGAGGATACACAAGCATTTGCATTTGGAAGCATAAGGAAATACAGATCCTATTGGAGTGTGGGGAAAAAGTGATAACAATGGGAAGATGAGAGGACATAGCATTTAGACTAAACATAGTAGAGAAGGATTTTGACAAGAAAAAGAAACGATGGTAAGTTATGTTCTATTGAGCAACCATGATCAAAGACGAGTGGTAGTTAAAATTCACAGCAAGTCTATGGAACTGTGAATTGTTTGATTTTTTAGTGCATAGGACATTACTGGAAGGTGAGTGGTATAAAATAATGCTGGATGGGTAGTGTGGCTTGGGAGAATTGTGGGGACTTATTTGTCTCTTTTGGTAGAGGTAGGACCACTAAAGTTTGGAAATTCTGTTGGGAAAATCTCTTGCAGGCATTTGTTATTCTTTTCTTAAAAAGGACATCCATAGTAGAGACACAGAATGTTGCGTTATTTTCAGTGAAGTCTCTAGGCAAGGACCCTGAGGAAACATCCTGAGTTAGTTGTTTTAACACAGGGCAAAAACCAGCAAACATCTGAGGACACTTTTGGTTTTAAGTGTGACAAGAGTTCAGAAGTTGATAATCTCACCTTTACCAACAAGAAACTCAGAGAACAAACTAGAAACTAATGACCTTTCCTGAACCTTTCAGAGAAGAGAGTTCACACTGCAAACCACCAACCCCAAATCAGAGGAGATGGGTGAATCCAGAGAATCACAATGGAGACCTACTTAAATGGAACAGAAACTGCTGAAGTAATAAAATGTTAGGGACACTTAAATAGAGCTATCAGGAAATTTAAGATAAACACTATTAATATGTTAAGAGCTCTAATGGAGAAGAACACAGCATAGAAAAACACATGGATAATATAAGCAGTGAGACAGAAATTAAGAATCAAAAAGAAATAATAAAAGTCAGAAACTGTTGTAAAAGAAATAAAGAATGCCTTTGATGCGCTCATTAGTAGACTGATCAAGGAAAGAATCAGTGAGCTTAAATATGTCAACAGAAACTTCCCAAAATGAAATAAAGAGGAAAAAAAGCATGAAAAAACAGAACAGAACATTGAAATACTGAGGGACAATTTTGAAAAGATGTTCCATACATGTAATTGAAATCGCAAAAGTGGGAATGAAACAGAATATGCATTTAAAATAACAGTTGAGAATTTTTCACAATGATGAGTAACAAATCAGAGATCCAGGGAGCTTAATTTTATGTGTCAATTTAACTGGGCCATGGGGTACCTGAATACTTGGCTTAACTATCCTAGGTATGCTCATGAGGGTGTTTCTGGAGGAGACTGACATGTGATGGGTTGACTGGGTAAAGCAGATTGTCCTCTCCAGTGTGGGGGAGCCTCATCTAATCCACTGAAGACATGAATAGAGCAAAAAGACTGAATGAAGGAGAATTTGTTCTCTCTGCCTACCTCTGAGCTGGGATAGCAGTCTTCTGCTTTCAGATTTAGACTCAGACAAAAACTTAACACCAAAAAGATCTTAATCTGAATAAAAGTGCAGATCACTATATGAAAGGAGTCAGGCTGAAAAGGCTATATACTACATCATTTCGATTATATGGCATTCTGGAAAAGGCAAAACTGGAGAGAGAGTAAATTTTTCAGTTATCATCAGGGGTTTGGAAGAAGGGAGGAGGATTGAAAAGGTAAAACACAGGAGACTTCCTTTTTCCTCAAGAAGGCTCCACACCCAGTGCAGAGACCAATGTGGGGCTTGATCTTACCACTCTGAGATCATGACCTGAGCTGAAATCAAAAGTTGGACACTTTACTGACTGAGACACCCAGGCACCTCAACACAGGAGACTTTTAAGGGCAATGAAACTATTCTGCATGATATTCTAATGTTGTATACATGACACTATGCATTTATCAAAACCCCATAGAATTTGCAGCATAAAGGGTGAACCTTAGTGTGTTCTAGTGAAAATGACATCATTTAGCAGATTGGGAATCTCAGGATGGGATGCAGATTCTGACAAAAGAATGTAACTGTATTACAGATGAAACAACCTCACTGAAGTAGATAGTGGGAAAAGCTGTTGATCTAATTAACTTTGGAAGTCAGTGACATCTATAAGATTAAAGGTGAAAGAAACTGCACATGAGCACTTGAATCCAGGTGATAAAGTTGTTTCCCAGAGTGTATAATTATGATGTGCTACACATACATACTGGTACTGAATATTTAGGTAAAGAGATGGCAGCTGGTGGGAGCTAGACTTCTTACAAATGGAGTGGGAGGCTACAGATAAGCAAAGGAAGCAGGTTAGAAAGGTCCATGTGTTAATAGTGTTAAAGACACTGGTATGAACTTATGTTTAATTTGCAGTTACACATAGAAATATTTATAGATAACGGTATACACACAGAAGTTAGCATATACACATATAGTCCCTTACTCTGTCAGCTAAGGAGGTCTAGAACCATCAACACACCTGTACTTATGGGCACACTTAGAACCCATGTCTTGGTTTCTAATACTATTCTCCAATAATGGAACTAAGACTCCCTAAAAAATGTCTGATTCTAAGATGGGGAAATCTTAACATTTTGTAGCGCCAGAAAGTATGAAAGTGGTAAAACAAACAAACACATCCATTGTGGTATGTCAGAGACAAAGGAGCCAACTGTAAGAGCCTTCGGTATCCACAGTTGGACAAATGTGAATGTCAAAATAAAATAGTATTGCATTATAACCCAAAGTATAAAATAAATATCCATGAGTCCATACTGATATAAATAAATGATTAAATAAGATAATTAATTGGGAGGCAAGACAAATATATTATGCAGAAGAATTCCAAATAATTTATGTAGCTAGTCTGTTCTCAAGGAGGGGGGAACATAAATCCTGACTGCTTAAGTGGGATGTGCAAAGTGACTTACTTCCAAAGAGTACAGTACAGTGGATAAACCTAACAAATGCCATTCCAGACAGGTGATCAAGGCCAACATCCACAGTGATAAATCATGTTAATAACAAGTACCTGTGATATAATATCATTAAAATGGCTATCATTCATACTAGCCAGGATTTGGAAACAACCTGAATGTCCACCGATGGATGAATGGATAAAGAAAATGTGATATGTGTGTGTGTTTGTGTATAGATAGATATACACACATATACAATGAAATATTATTCAGCCTTAAAAAAAAGGAAATCCTGTCACTTGTGACAATATGAATGTACCTGGAGGACATTATGCTAAGTGAAATAAGCCACACAAAGACAAATACTGCCTGATATCATTTATATGTGGAATCTAAAATAGTCCAACTCACAAATGCAGAGGGTAGAATGGTGGTTGCCAGTAGCTGGGGACAGGGCAAATATGTTAGTTAAAAGGGATACAAAATTTCAGTTATGCAAGTTGAATAAATCCTAGAGATGTAATGTAGCAATACTATACTGTATATTTGAAATTTGTTAAGAGAGTAGATATTAAGAGTTCTCACCACACAGAATAAAAAGAAACAAAAAAGGAAATGGTAACTATGTGGATAATTAACATGGATATGTTAATTAGCTTGATTGTGGTGTAAAACATCAAGTTGTATGTCGTAAGTGTAAAATTTTTGTCAGTTATACCTCAATAAAACTGGAAAAATAAATAAAAAATAAAAATAACAAAACAGTGCCTTCCCAGTTGTTCAAGGAGAGGATATGGAAGAAAAAAAATCTATCAGCATTATGGTTCAGGTAAGAAAATGCAAAAAATGAAAATGAATCGTTGAACGCTACATCAAAAACTAATGATGTACTTACATGTTGGCTAACTGAACATAATAAAAAAAAAATGAGTTGGAGCCAAGTTGGGCCCAATAACTAATGAAAGCCTGAAGATAATCCCTTCAGCTGTTATTCTGTATCACTAGAAAATAAAAGTTTTCCAGTGCTTCTCAAACCTATAGTAAGATGTTTCAAATATACTTTTACCTTTTGAATAGTTTGAAGGAATAAATTAAAATTTAGTTTTCAACACTAAAGTCTTGACATGCAGTATCAATCTATAAAGATGGGAGCTATTTATTTTATACACTTGTTTACCGACATGGGTTACTGAATGCTGTTCAACCAAATAGAAGCACAATAAATTTTATTGATACCCCTGTCAAACAAACAATTGCATAGATATATAATACATTACCCACTTTTTCTCAATATATTGGCATTTTAAAGTCATTTCATCATAAAGAATAATATTTGAAACTTCACTATTTTTGAATTACAGAATGTATCTCCAGAAGGAATTTGATGTCATTTCAGGAATTGTCAAGCTTTAACTCAAAAATAACTATTATTCTAATCCCTATCTATTCCCCATAAGCTTCTGTTAGTATGTTTGCTTCCTCCTGTTATCTTTTGGCATGTGTTAAATAAACAACTGCAAGCATTTCATACTTGGGGGGAATCCAACAAAACAGAAACCACATATAATTTCTTTCTATGTCAAGAAAGATTTTAAAGCTGTTTTGTAGTGGGAAGCTGATTTTGTGCAAAATACCAACATTGGTTGCATTTTTAAAACATTAGAACAAATCTGAAGAAGAGGTATTTGTCTACAGGCAAGCAGGCTCTGTTTAGAAATCAATCTAAATGTCCAGATCAAAATTGTATTTTTGAAAAAGCATCATGCAAGAAGATTCGTAATGGCATGAATATTTCTTTAGATGCCTGATTACAAAAATAGCCTTGCCATTTAGACCATGAACAATTCAGGCACTTGAACTGAGTTGTGTATGATTACTAGCTTTCCTCAAATCTCTCAATATTTTACATAAGATTAAAATAGTTTTCTAAAAAAAAAAATCTCTATCTATTTATTTTTCTCAAAGTTATTCAGGATGACTTTAATGAGAAAGTAAGGAGTTAGTGTAATTAGAATCTGTAAAAAGCCTTTTTACATGTGTTATTGGCCTTTTCTTGCTTTGTAAGAGTAAAAATTTTAAGGAAATGAGTCACCCTCCAGTTACCTAGGGGTATATATATCCATGTCTGGTGTACATTAAATTATTATTGTTAGTCCAAGACTAAGTGTAATATGCAAGAGTAAGCCTTTTCCTGCAAGCCTTTTTGTTGTGATTTTTAAATTTTTTTACTTAACACATGAAATTTTGTACATTTGTTGATGGTTTTGTGATCTGTAGATTCTGTCATTTTTCACCAAATATTTAATTATAGTTCACTGTACTTTGTTATATCTTTCAGAATGTATAGTTATTTTAAATGTTATCACTATTTTAGTTTGTTTGACGGACTGATTCACATATGAGGCTATGCATTATTTGTTGAGTTCACCATATTCTATTAAACTGATTTGTTTCTTTACATAATTTTGGAATAAATAGACAGATGGACAAAAAGTTGCATGCAGTTTGTTTAAAAAGGCCATTTTCATTTGTTTAATAATCAGTGAAAAGTTTTGATATGGAAGTCATATCAGGGATGTTTTATTATAAATGAAAATCTACCATTACTAAAATATACACAAAACCATCCTTTCAGTTGATGATTGTCTCATCCAGCCAGCAGCAGAATTATCCCTAATCTCTCCTTTACTTCTCTATATGTTTAATCACTAAATCTTCTGATTCTGTATTTTAAAAAGTTCTCAAAAGTGTTCATGTTGGGGCGCCTGGGTGGCTCAGTTGGTTAAGCGTCTGCCTTCAGCTCAGGTCATGATCCCAGGGTCCTGGGATCGAGCCCCGCATCAGGCTCCCTGCTCGGCGGAGAGTCTGCTTCTCCCTCTCCCTCTGTCTGCCGCTCTGCCTACTTGTTCTCTCTCTCTATCTCTGTTAAATAAATAAACAAAATCTTTAAAAAAAAAGTGTTCATGTTAATCTATTATTAAATGTATTATTAAAATGTTCACCATTAACATTTAACAATAGATTTCTTTTTGGACACCTCATTATGTATACATTAAAAAAAGTGTTTAATCAGGCAGTTTGTAAGACAAGGTTTGGAGTATGTCATAAACACGAAATTTTTGAGAACCATTGTCTCTGGTCTCTGTTTTAATCATTAATTTCCTGAACTACTGGGGAATATACATGAAATTTCCTTCTAATCCCTTCAAATCCCCTGATTCCACCAAAAATCTTTAAGGGACTGAGAAAACTTTCCTTCCCCAGCCTGGGAGCATCTGATGACATTTCGTTGCCTACAAAGGTTACGTCTGTCTCTAAAGCACCATTCCACTTTCTAGTCTATACTGTCACTTTTGCATGGTCCAAATGATTTTAAAAGTAGACAGAAGTGTGTTCATTTCTCTCCATATGACCATCTGACTACCTTAGATATTTATGCAATCTAAAACTTAGAAACAAAGCAGAAGAATACCTGCATGTTCTTTTAATATCATTTTTTAACATTATCACTCAAGAATATTTAATCATTCAGGAAATACATGTGATTTTGATGCTGCATTTCAATTTTTCTGTTAGAACCCTACAGTAAAAAGTTACATGTTAATCTGTAAGTTTCTATCTAATGACAAAGATAATTACAAAGGTTACAGAGTTTTGGTCCTATGAAACAGGAAAAAAAATTTGTTATCTTTTAGCAAATTCACTTCAGAATTTCTTTACTTGACTGACTATATAAATCTCTATTCCTCAAATGTTTCCTTAAGCTAGTTGTATTCTCTTACTGGTTCCCTCATTAATTAATGTGTTGAGTAACATCATCCACACATGTTTAGTCTATATTCAATGAAAGTCCCCTCTTAATTTTTTGAAAATTACTTCAAGAGAATAAAAGTTGCAAACTGCCAAAGCATCACGAATAGTACCTACTTAGACAAAGTGCCAGAAGTAGAAGTCTGGGCTTACTCTACATAAGGAAATTCTCTTGAATTCATGAAAGAACCTGAATTTAATATTGATCTTAAAAATCTCTTTAAATGGGGTGCCTGGGTGGCTCAGTCTGTTGAGTCTCTGACTCTTGGTTTTGGCTCAGGTCAGGATCTCAGGGTTGTGAGATCGAGCTCCACGTGAAGCCCAGCATTGGGCTCTGTGCTCTGCCAGGAGTCTGCTTGAGATTCTCTCTCTCTCCTTCTGCCCCTCCCACTGCTCTTGCTCTCTGTTTCTCTCTCTAAAGTAAACAAATAAATAAAATCTTTAAAAAAATCTCTTTAGGGGCACCTGGGTGGCTCAGTTGGTTAAGCATCTGCCTTAGGCTCAAGTCATCTCAGGGTCCAAGGATTGAGCCCCACATCGGGGTTCCCTGCTCAATGGGGAGTCCACTTCTCCCTTTCCCTGCTTGTGGTTGCTCTCTCTCTCTCAAATAAATAAATAAAATCTTTAAAAAAAAATCTTTTTACCTGGACACAAGAAAAATCTCCCTCATGCCAATATCCAATTATTTAATCTATATTAAATTATTAAACATTAACTGTCCAAAATGAACACATATTTATTAACCCATCAACAAAACAATATTTGTAATTATTCTAAGTTCTGACCTAGAAAACTTTGTCATTGTATGATGAATGCCTATTTTTAAAGAGTTAAAATCAATCTTGCAATATGACTTTTCATGTTTCTTTGATAATTTAATTGTCAGTAATCTTTATTCTTCTAAATCTTAAGTCCATTAATTTCTCTCAGAGTAAGAGTAATTGCAACAGAAAGTGAGAGACAGAATTAGGATAAAGCAGCAAATGTTTTATTGAACATGCTTGCTCAATGCTTTCAATGTTACTTTTAAAAATAAAATTGGAGAAATTTCAAATAAAGTAGTCAGTAAAAGTAAACAGGACTAATCTCTCTGTTCCAGTGTCTCAAGTATTCTCTGCCTCTGGCAATCAGGATAAAACAAAAACTGTTGCTCTCTAAAACTATTTTTATATGGGCTCCAATTGTCAAGCCTTGTCTGACTCATTTTCTATGCACTCCTGCTTTAAATGTCTGTGGTATGTAGCAGCTGTTGTTGTTAAACCTATACTCTTTTTTGTAGCTTTATTTTAGACTTTTTGATTCTTCAAATAAGGTCCCAGTAAAAATGTGCTTTGTGGAACATTATTTTCCAGAAGCATCCGATATTCTATCACAGGGAAAGTGTCCAGGAGGATTTGAAGCTACAGGTTTAGGAGTTTTTAAAAATTGTAGTCTGGGTTTTAAGGCCAAGAATAATTCATCCCTTTGCTTGTATGTGAGGAAAGTCATTAAAATATACCCTCACTTATACAAACAACTTATTTTCTAAAATGTTTTCAAAATTTCTCAAAAGGTATGTTTCTTTCATAGGTGAAAAGAATATAATGAGGGATAGTGAGAGTCACCCAGGAGCAAATATGAGTGTATATTTCTCTAAGTGTGCTTTTGTTTTTTTATCCACTCTCATTTTTTAAGATTTATTTATTTTAGAAAGAGAGAGAGAGAGTGAGAGAGCATGCACGCATGAGTAGGAGGGGCAGAAGGAGAAGGAGAGACAATCCCAAGCAGGCTCCAGGCCCAGTGTGGAGCCCAACACGGGGCTCAATCTCACCACTCTGAGATGACAATCTGAGCTGAAATCAAGAGTTGGATGCTTAACTGACTGCATGCCCCAGGCGCCCCAATCCACTGCCTTTTCCAAATATTCTGGAATCATCATCATGACGACAAAATAATTGCAATTTGGTGGGATGGACTTGTGATTCCCTTGATATTAAGGAGCAATGACATGCCAATGACACTCGTAATCAATCTCTGATACACCAGAAGTTGTGTTTAAAATAAAGCTCAAAACAATAAATCATATTTAAAAGAGATTTGGGGGTCAACATTTTTAAAGAAATATTTTAAATTTTGGATTCCCTCACCATTTGCATATTACCGACTTTTTTACTCACCACATTCAGGTTGCTGAGAAGATCTGTGTCCAAAGGAAGATGTAGCCCAAAGTACTGTCTTTATTCTTTGAGAATTTGCCATGAATCTTTTTCTTTGTTCCTTTGCTAGACTTGAGGAAGAAATCTAAGGAAATAAAAAATGTGTGTTCTCCTTATCTACCTCTCTTCTACATCCGGATCTTGGAGGCAGCCATATGAACATATTCTCTATACCCACAACTTGACCTCATTCTAATCTCTGAACACTTCAATGATTTATTATTTTTTAATGTAAAAGCCATAACATAAATCAAATGATGGAGAAAAAGAGAGGAAAAATCAACCCAGATCTCTCAACCCTTAAATGCCTAACTCTACAAACCTTAATACTTAAGAAAAAACTTAGATTTTAAAATAATACTTTAAAACACAGGGATATAATCTTAGGATGTACTAATTCTTTCACATTACAGAATAACAATATCCAAAATGTCTTGTCTTAGAGTATAACACTGGTAAATTTTCCACCTTGTTAAATTTTGCTGTATGTTATGGGTTGGATCCTTTTCTTTGGTGCAACAATATATCTCACTCCATATTTTCTCCCATTTAATGAACTTGATAATGACCAGCCTCTCCCATTCTCCAGAATTTATGCTGAGTGCAGTAACACACTGGGAATCTTCTTTAAAATGAATAAGTCATTTTGAAATGAATTCTTTATAGATGGATCCTTTTCCTTCTTTTATCAGTGTGGATTTTCAGACAAGATTGTTTAAAGCAGAATGGTATATAAATTAATGATTTGACATGCAATATATTTAGAAACTGATCTAACCCGTAAGACATAAATGTAAAGACCTTCCTTTAAAAAATTTACGATATTTTATTTCCTTATTTCTGGCCTTAAGTACTATGCCAAACCACTGTTAAATAATAAATTACATGGCAATTACCATTAACTTTATTAGCAATAACCTTTTAAATGAACAACTGACTTACATCCACAACCACCATCTGCATCTTACTTTACATTATCTAAATGAATTTTTCTTTCTACATGGAGAACTTCAATAAATTTGTATAAATTTTCCTGTATATACTACACATTCCAAAAACAGAAGAGTGGGAGGTGATCCTAAATAAGTGAATGGTCACCTTTCACAATAAAAAGTCTGAAAAACTTCAACAAATATGTCACATTCAATCTGACTGAGAGATTTACTGATTTATATGAATTGCAATGCACTCTGAAATGGTTTGAAGTTTAAATATTTAATAACACACTTTGGCCCAGTTTCAACATTTCAGAAAACAGGAGATATCTCAAAGAACTTTCCTGCGCAGAACAGCATATTAGGAAGAGTGTTTGTTGGAGACCTTGTACCTCTCTTAGGTATTATACTACTACTGACACTCCATTTGACTGCTTTACACAAACTATTTGCCCATTTCTACCAGGATATCTTGCCAGCTAAAGGCTGTTTGTCCCTTTCCCCAATACAATCTCATTTTGCTGGTTTTTTGATGGCTACACACTTGTATTCTCATCCAAAGATCAGACATCTGGTGAGTTGTAACTGTAGTTTGTTGACTGTAAGTATAGTAGCAGTTACATACATACTAATCTCTTTTTAGTTGGACCTTTGAATATCCTAGTCACTTAGTCTGGTTTTGCAATCTCCATCTCACTGAAGGCTCACTATGATTACCAACTTGTCTACTTCATGTCTTCTTACTGCCTCAATCTGTTGGATACCCTGATTTGCTTCTATCCTCCATGTATCCAGTCATTTGTTTACTAAACAAATATCTGTGGAAAATCTCTATGAACCAAAAGTATGTTTGGAATAGGCTAATGCCTATCATTACAAATTATGCACAAAGTATATGGTGATTTCCTAACCAGCTTTCTACAAACTAGCATTTGTATGACAATCTTTCTGTCGGTGACTGAAATTCAGTCCTGAGCACTTAAAGACCCAACTTTCCTGATCCGAGATGGCTGGAGGCCATCTGATGCTTTCATGTCCAAACTTAAAGACTTTGGTTGAGATTCAAATCAGCTTCTAACTCTAGGGCACACGTCTATGGAAGGTGGTCACCTCAAAGCGTCCTTGCAAGCAGCAGCTCTCATTATGTTGATGCTGCTAGTCTATCATCTTGGATTGAAAGCATACCAAGGATAGCATCTTTAAACATAACTCAAGGACACAAACAGTGGAATGATTAGGAAACATGTAGGAGCTAATCTTGAAATGTTGTCTAGGCAAAAACCTCAGGGACTTTTTCCAACTTCTCTTTCTCTTACTGCATTCAGAAACAATGTACGAAGGTAGTAGAAATGATGCTAATTAAATTTCCAGCAAATAGCAGAACACAAGAGAAAGAGAAGGAATTAAAAGGTGGACTAAGGAACAAAACTGACATAGTAATAAATGTGTCAAATCAACACAATCAGATAAATGTGAACGATTTTGTTTAGTAGCTTAGAGGCCAGTACGAATTGAAGAAGACTAAAAGCAGTTCCCTACATCTGACTATAGTGTGTTTCTTATATGTGGAAGACACAAAGTGATGAATTTACATGCTGCAAGTGAATATTTTAGCTATGGCTGCTCTGCCTTCTAGAGATGAATGCTGCATTTATTCAGTTACTTATCTATTCTTTTAGAATATATTTACTGAAAACCTACTAAGCATTGGACACTGTGATAGACCTTGGTAAGAAAATGAATAAGAAGTCACAAGAGAGTGTTTATTTAGAAATGAGCACAGGATTACAATAGAGTGTGATAAATACAACAGAGATAAGGATAAGATACTGAGCGATCAGAGGGGAAGGGAGCCATCCCTTTCTTGCCAAGTTAAAGATGGTCTCGTAGCTGAGGAGGTAAATAGACTATGTGTTAAGGGATGTCTATGTGTGCTATATATGGAGAAAAAATGACAGAGGTATAGAGTTAGAAGTTCCATGTAATTTTTGTATAATACACATGACAGAGTTTGGCAGGACAGAGACAAAATCTGGGGATTCAAAGATCTTTATATACCTTTTAGACTATATAAAATGACATCGTGAATTCTGATAAAAGAGAAATTAATAAAATCTATAATAAAATAAATCACTCAACAGAAGAATAATCAATGTTATAAACAAGCATTTCACAGAAAACCAAATGTGAAGAAATGCGTTGAAAGGTACTAAATCTTAAACATAATTAAAGCAATGCAAAATATTAGTGGTCATTCAAATATACCTCAAGATTAAAACTTTTAAGGTTTTTGCTTAAATATTACCTGCTCAGAAAGGTTCTCCTCAATCCATTTGAAAGTAGCATGCCACAACCTTCTTTCCATCTAAACAGCTTTATTTTTCCCTTTGGAACATTTATACAGAACGTATCACTAGTTTCCATTCTATTTCATTGTATTTGTTTATTGTCTTCGATAGGATTTAATATTTTGATTACCACTGTACCACAACCACAAAAATGATGCCTAGCAACTTATAAGTACTCCAAAAATGTTTGTTGAATGAATAAAACACATATAGAAATTATGAAATATACTTTAAAACAAATAATCTGATTAAAAATGAGCAGATGACATGAGTAGTCATTTTTCCAAAGATAACATACAGATAGCTAATAGACACATGAAAAGATGCTCTACATCACTCATCATCAGGGAAACACAAATTAAAATCACAATGAGATATCACTATACACCCGTCAGAATGGCTAAAATTAAAAACACAAGACATAACAAGTGTTGGCGAGGGTGTGAAGAAAAAGGAAACTTTGTGCACTGTTGGTGGGAACGAAAACTGGTGCAGCCAGAGTGGAGGTTCCTCAGAAAATTAACAGTAGAATTACCTTATGATCCAGTAATTCTGCTATGGGGTATTTACCCAAAGAAAATGAAAATACTAATTTAAAAAGATATATGCACCCCTATGTTTATTGCAGCATTATTTACAATAGCCAAGATATGGAAAAAACCGAAGAGTCCACCCATACCAAATGGATAAAGAAGAAGTGGTATACACACACATACACACACACAGTGTAATATTACTCAGCCATCAGAAAATGAAATCTTGCTATCTGCAACAACATGGATAGATCTAGAGGGCATAAAGCTGAGTGAAATAAGTCAGAGAAAGGCAAATACCATATGATTTCACTCATAAGTGGAATTTAAGAAACAAAACAAATGAACAAGCAAATTTAAAAAGAGACAAAAAAACCAGACCCTTAAATACAGAGAACAACCTGGTGGTTGCCAGAGGGGAGGTGAGTGGGGGATGAGTGAACTAGATGTAAGGGGATTAAGAGTACACTGGTCTTGATGAGCACTGAGAAATGTATAGAATTACTGAATCATATCGAACCTTGAAACTAATATAACATTGTATATGAATCATACTTTAATTAAAAAATAGTACTTTTTACTCAAAATTAACAAAGATTAAAAATAATAATAATGTCAACTGTTAAAGTGAAATATGTATGCACACAATGACAGAATAATTTGAAATACATGTTTTCAATTTGAATTTTACTGTATCTGTCAAAATTAAAATGTAACAATCCTCTTAAAAATATTTCTTCAAAAAAAAGAATATTTCTTCAGATGTATTTTTATAAATGTGAAAAAGTATGTCAAAGTCCAACAAATTTAAGTATTATTGTAGTATCAAAACACGACTAAAAATCCTTCAGTATTGGAAGAGAAACAAATTAGAGTATGTTCTTTAAAAAATATTGGGAATGCATTAATAATAATTAGATACAAATAAGACATGTATAGTAATTTTAATAAAAATGCAAATTGGAAAATAGCATGTATTGTGTATTAATACTGAAAAATGCAACAAGTTATATAACTGTCAGAGAATAAACTGGTGATGCTTCATAACTAAAACAGTTGCCTTTTGGGTAAATAATGTGTCTACATATATTATAAAGGAGCTAGACCACAGAAAATGTGGTATAAAAACCCGATTTGGGAGCATCTTTGGCAGTCCTAGCTTCTTCAGGCTTCACTTGTGCCTCAGAATTACTAGCATTTTGAAATTATTTGAAAAGCTTTATACTGGATAAGATACCTGATTCTAGTGAGTTTCACTTGACCAACTAATCCTTAGAATCTCTTTAGAGAGATTCATGGAAAACTCTGAAGAGTGATTACCTTTAAGGAGTTTGATCAGTAATGCAAATTGTGAGGAGGACTTTTCCCTTGGCTTTTACTTTAGTGTTTTATGCATTTAAGTGGGCTTGATTTGAATTTACAATAATAGTAACAGTAACAGCAAAACTAAAGGCAATGAAAAATATATTCTGAAGCAAGTGTATACTCAGCCAAAAAAAAAATCAAACAGAGGCTGTAATTAAATTTGCATTTTATTTGTTTAAGATTTTATTTATTTTGAGAGAGAGAGAGAGAGCACGAGGGCACAAGTGAGCAAGGGGGAGGGGCAGAGGGAGAGGAACGAGCAGACTCCCTGCTGAGCAGGGAGCCTAATGCAGGGCTCAATTCCAAGACTCTGAGATCATGACCTGAGCCACCCAGGTGCCCCTAAATTTGCATTTTAAAAACAAATAACATAATGATAGATTTTTTTAATAATATGCTGAAGACTATTTTAATAGCTAACTATGAACTTAATTAGGAAATAATTACAAAGTGTTTTATTCATTCAGTTTAGAATTATAAGTTGAGGGCGCCTGGGTGGCTCAGTCGTTAAGCGTCTGCCTTTGGCTCAGCTCATGATCCCAGGGTCCTGGGATCGAGTCCCACGTCAGGCTCCCTGCTCTGCGGGGGGCCTGCTTCTCCCTCTCCCGCTCCCCCTGCTTGTGTTCCTGCTCTCGCTATGTCTCTCTTTGTCAAATAAATAAATAAAATCTTAAAAAAAAAAGAATTATAAGTTGACACCCATTTGAGTCAAAATGCAGAAGAGGCACATGGCATTATCTCAGAACAAAAGGTTATGTTTTATTTAGAAAAGCCCCAATGAACTCAAATGTGATGGTGTCAAAACTGATAGAAAATTACTCTATTAGAGTGATTTATGATAATTACAGCAATTCAAACTGTTTTTAAATGAGGCTTTTGGGGGTTCACATTCAGTGTCTTTTCTAATTTTAGAGACATTTGAAGTAGACAATTAATATAGCAAACGAAGAATCAAAATCTCCTACATATGGCTCACTTTTTTATTTCAACTTTCTCCAGTATATATAAATTTGGGAGTACCAAATATGTATGAAATTGGAATGTTTTGGGATTTCAAAAAAGCAATATCAAAAGTAAGATGATGGTATCTTTAGTCAAGATGCAGTATCAGTCAAATGACCTTAATACATGGAAATTCTCTGTCTTCCGTGCCTGATTTTGAAGGTTCTCAACTAGTGGAAGAAAAAAAGGCAGAGGCTGGGCTATCGCATGCCATAAACAGCCCACAGTATTATAACACACATGCACGTTGACGATAACACCATTACTTACTTTTAAAATAATGTACAACAAACACATTTTCTATTGGTTTTATTGCCCTAACTTTTTGTATTATTGAAAGATCTACCTAATTGAGATATTTTGATGTTAAGGTTGATATTTAAAAAAGTTTTTATTAACATGATTTATTTAGAAAAGTAGGGTTACCTCTCGTAATGTTTGGATAAAGTTTTTGAAAAAAAAAATCACAGAACCCGAAATCTGGTATTTTAAATTAAATTATTGTTAAAGATTTTGTAGATGTTGGTGGGGATTCGACTATCAGTGATATTGACCAAAATAAGCAATAAACACAATGATATACTCATTAGTTTTTGCTTATGAAAAGATCACCACTGTTCTTCATTGAACAAGGTCATTTCGCTCCCTATATAAGGTGGAGATAAAAACAAAAACGAAGCAAGCAGCTAAACAAGCGAAATTGCTGACTTTAACTTTGTTTTCTAAGATTCCATCCACTCTTCTTCATCTCCCCAGTAAACCACAAATTGCAGGCCCTAAAGTGATATAATAGCTTAATAACTTGTTCCTCTGCCTCTGGTCTCTCCCTTAATCATCCTCCATATGGCTTTGCAAATAATCCTTCTAAAATGGTATTTGGAGTATATTAATTCTATGACTAAAATAATTTAATAAATACTTAGTGTAAATAGGATAAAACCAAACCTCTTTTTTGGATTAAAATATTTTTTCATGAACTGGCCAACCTCTGCTTACTTCACTATTTTCATCTCTGGCCATTAACGCATCTCATCCAATAGTCCACATACAACGCCAGTACTTGAACTTAGTTACCCACCCCTTAGACTGTTCTTCCTATTTTGAGATCCTACTTATCCTTCAAGGTCCTCCTTTTCAAGCCATCATATATCCCTGCTCCAATTATCGGTTCCTTTTGTGGCAACATAGCACATTATTTTTTTCTCTAGTATAAAATTTCACATTTAAAAAAAGTCAGCTATTATTCTCCTCTTGCTGTTTGAATACTTGTCAAGTGCAAAGACTGTGGCTTCTTCCATCCTTGTGTTTCTATTAACTGGTATAACGATTGGCTTTTTTAGGAATTTAATAAATCTTGAGTTGATTAAACTTAAATGGTCACATACTTAAGTTCTCTCATCATGTAAGTCATTTCCCTCAAAACTTATATAAAACTTGAAAAAGTAATTTAATTATTCAAAACATGATTAAAAAATGACTGCTTTTTGTTATAAGATGTTTTGCTAATCGTTCTCATAGGTACCCAGGAAAAATAACAAAAAGGAAAATATTTTTATCCTTCTGTTACGCAGCTTTTTATCTTTATTACTACTTTTTTGTGGAAACATGCATGTGTATTTATTTTGTTCTTTGTAAGAAAAAGAATACATGAACATGACAAGACATTTCAAATAAGTACAAGAAAATGAAGTGAAATGGCAGTTTCCTTTCTTCAAATTTTAGTCACACTATCTGAAGTTGGCAAAGAAGGGAAACATATTTCCATTTTTCTTTCATTTGCAGCTATTCACTTATAATACCATACTATAACAAATATTATACTTATATGCCTAGTCCTTGATTTATCAACTTAAAGCTAATATACACTTTCTGAGATGTAAAATAAGAAATTTAATGTGATTTAATACAGTTTTCTTTTTCTTTCTATATTAAGTACATAAAATATTTATAAATCTCATTAAAAATATATAACTATAAAAATTTTAGTCACTGTTAAGACAATTGGTTCTGTGGAGAAGATACAGGATTCTGAATTATTAAGTTGTAGCTTCTAAGGTGTCCAAAACATCAAAGTCTAACATATACTCTATTTTCATCCTTAATTGCTCAAATATTATCATATTTTAACTAGCTTCATAAATGGACACTTCTTTCTTTGCACTTTCTAGTTGTGTTTCTTCCGTGGAGTGAGTATGTTTGTATTTTTCTTTCTTGCCAAGAGATATTACCCTTTCTTCATATCCCACTTCTACACAGTAGAATTCATCCAGATTGGTCAAATACAAGGGCACTGATCAGGCCTTTGACCAATGTTGGTAAAGGGTTCAATGTGGCACACATCAAGGCACATTTGGGCACAGTCCCATTTTCCATACTCTTTTCCCAATTGCTCAGTGAGTCACTTCTCACAACTGCAGTCTTAGGAACCTTCTTTCCAGGGACTGAGATAAACACTTTGTTGGACGTTATTAAGTTCGCTACTTGTGGAGGTTTCTCTGGTTCGGTTATGCCTAAAAATATATTGGTAAACTATGCGATTTGGATTTAGCCCTCTGGGGAAGGTGGTGAGGTAAAGATGCCTGGGCTATGCAAAGGAAGTTACCCTGCAGGGCAACTACACTGAGTTCTGTGTTCATGTTCAGGGCAAATGATACGCATTCTCTTGGATTTCCCTTGAGCATCTTAAGGAAAACAAAGACTGCTGGGGATGACCACATTTGAAATATATAGCCCCCTCAGTTATCCAGCAAACAACAAATATCTTTCTGAATTCTATTTTGTCAAATTACAAAATACCTTCTAAGTAGGAAATACATTCAATCACCATTCCAGTCACCATAGCAATTTGTACCCATACTGGGAAAACAATTTTACTTTTCACATCTCAATGGTGCCATTACTTGATGACATAAAATATTATTGATAAAAGATTCTAAATATAACGTACATCTGTCAGAAGAAATAGGAGAAAGGTATAAATATACATCTCTATCTATATTCTATTAATAAAGGATACTATAATGAATCTAAGTTAAAAGGAACGCCAAATTCAAAGAAATGTATCCTAGAGAAAAACACCAGTAAGTTGAACAAAATAAAGTATAGGAAACCAGAATGATTGCAAAGTCCTCTGCCCATTACATTTTTACCAGCATAGCCCACCTTAATGTTAATGTCTTTTATTCCTCTGGTCATTTTGGATAGTCAAGATCCTTGAAACTTTGTTTCAAGAATTCAAGTATTAAATTATATAGGAGATAGAAAATGCTTTGAAATATAATATAGTGTTATCCAATTTTATAAAGTCCTTATTTCCCTCTTAGAGATAGTACTACAGTTTTCCAACACTAGCATCAATCTTTTCAATCAGAAGGGAATAAAATGTGTGTGTTTTATAAAAGTGTCATTTGCTTTGAATATTAAAAGTTAAAGAGAATTTAAGAACCAGTCAAGATGGAGAAATTCTTTTCAAGTTATTTTCTAATTGCATTTCAAATCTGTGGGAAGATTTAAAAAATAAACCACCAAGGGTGCCTGGTTGGCACAGTCAGCTAAGTGACCAACTCTTGGTTTCGGCTCAGGTCTTGATCTCAGGGTCATGAGATTGAGCCCTGCCTTAGGCTCCGTGCTCAGTGCTCAAGGCAGAGTCTCCTTGAGACTCTCTCTCCCTCTGCCCCTCCCCCCCACATGTGTGCACGCTCTCTCTCCCTCTCAAAAATAAATAAATAAATCTTTAAAAAAATAAAATAAGCCACCAGACACTGAAAACTAAATAGCAACAGGTGATCCACCAATCACCTGCTATGAGTGAGGGAAGTCAAACTTAAACCACCAATGCAATAATAGTGAGATTTTCTTTTTCTTCCTCCTTTTACCCCATCTTGGACTCAAGTGGGTAGAATTAGGGAACTGTGTAGCAAGCATGGACATTAAAATTTCCAAGAATAGTCTAACTTTCTGGACAGAGGACTGGGGAGGGAACATCCGTAGCTTAAGAGTGTGGCATCATCATTTTATCTTGGTGTTTTCTTTTTTCCATTTTTTTCTTTCATGCCTCTGCCCCAGTTAAATGAAACACAAAATCACTGCTGTCATGGTGAGCAGGGCACCTAAAAGTCTGAGAGAAAATTTATCTCTGTGGATAGAAGAAAAACAACAAAAGCAACTTTTACATGAAGAGTGTGAAGAGAATCCCCATCCTTTTTTCTGTTTTTCTTTTGTCTAGCCATCTTAGCCTGAGAGCCCAGCCACTGTACACCTCTGTCTGTGGCTGAAACTGAGACAACCCCACCAGTGTAGCCAGAGGAACCAGAAAAGGAACCGTGGAAACAGAGAGGAAATAGCTGACTAAACCAATCTCCTAACCCCGTGGAGGAAACAACGTAATCCCTCTAAGCTTTGCATGAGCAGTTTATACCCAGAAGAGCTTTACTAAAGGCTCTGATAATTGAATTACAATATAAGCCACTATCCAAGTCCAAGAATGAACACAAAAATGGCACAAAGGGGTAGAGGGCAGATGCAAAGATCATAGCAAAAGATTGGAGAAGTGAACTGACATTGTAATCTGTCATCCACAGTAGATTAGACAGAATTTACAGAATGAAATTTAACAGATTGATTGCTTCTTAAAATAAGCAAACAAACAAACAAAATTAACATTTTCCAGAAAATTGTAACAGAAGGAGAATTTCAAAGCATAATATTCAAATTATATAGTATACAACCCCCAAAACCAGGAAATCTGACCAATTCAAAAGGGAAAAGATAAGTCAATATTTGCCAACCCAGAGATGACTCAGATGTTAGAATTATCAAAGACTTTAAAACAGTTACTATTACCATCCTCCACGAGATAAAAGTAAATATGCTTGAAATAAAAGGAAAAATAGAAGTTCTCAGCAGAGAAGTAAAAACTAAATATCTAGTTAAGTGGAACAGACTAATTTTCTCCACCAAAGTTATAAAGTTATTTTAAAAACATGTATGCAAACATTTAAACCTTATTATATATATATATATATATGTATAATCCTTATTTATATGTGTGTGTGTATATATATAAAATACATATATGTGTAATTCATAAGATAACTAAAATATAAGGGGGAGTTTGACACCTGAAACTAATATAACACTACATGTTAACTATACTGGAATTAAAATAAAAAATAAATAAAAGGAAAAAATATAAAGGGGAGTCAAGAAATCTGTATCATTGTAATGTTTCAATATTTTACTTGAATTGGTAAAATATCTACTTTAAGTAGAATGAGAAAAGTCAGAATAACCATGAAAGAGATAATATATTGGGATACAGCAAAAAAAAAAAAAAAAAAAATCCAATAGTTAAATTAGAATACTAAAATATGTTCAAATAATGAAAGTAGGAAATTAAAATTGAAAAGGGGGAGGACAAAAATCAGATAAGTCAAATAAGAAAATAATAAATTGGTAGACGTAAACCAAAATAAACTACATTCAGTGTAATTTTGTCTAAGCACACCAATTAAAAGAGATTTTATGATCAGATTAAAAAGAAAGCAAGACAAAGCTATATGTAGTTTACAAGAAACTCATTTTAACCCAAAATGATACAGAGAGATGAAAAGTTTATACAAAAATCTGTACACAAATGCTCATAGAAACTAATCTGTAAACACATAAAAGGAAACAACACAAATGATCGTTCAGTACATAATAGAGAAGAAGATTATGGCGCATCTATACACTGAAATGCTACTCACCAATAAGAACAAAGCATTCATTCATAGAAGCAACACCATGGATGGATCCCAAATGCAGTAATGTGAGCAAAAGAAGCCACAGTGAAAAAGCTCTCTATATTGTAGGAAATCCATTTTTTAAAAAGATTTTGTTTGTTTATTTGTGTGTGAGAGAGAGATCACAAGCAGGGGGATCTGCAGGCAGAGGGAGAAGCAGGCTCCCCACTGAGCAAGGAGCCCAATGTGGAACTCGATCCCAGGACCCTGGGATCATGACCTGAGCCGAAGGCAGATGCTTAACCAACTGAGCCACCCAGGCGTCCCATACCAAGAGGCACAACTCTAGATTATATGGTAAGAATGTGTTTAGTTTTGCAAGAAACTGCCAAACGGTTCTCCAAAGTGTCTGTAACATTCTGCATTCCTATCAACAATAAATGGGAGTTCCTTTTGTTCTGCATTCTTGCTAGCATTTGGAGCTGTCAGTGTTTGAACTTTGATAATTCAGGTGTAGTGGTATCTTACTGTTGTTTTGATTTGTAATTCCCTAATGACATTGATGTGTAACATCTTTTAATATGCTTATTTGTGATTCATATATCTTCTTTGGCAAGATATTTGTTGAGATCTTTTGCCCATTTTAAAAATTGGATTTTTCGTTTTAATCAGGTTGTCTATATACTTATTCTTGAGTTTTAAGAGGTCTTTGTACGTTTTGGATAACAATCTTTTATCAGATGATCTCTTAACTATTTTATACTAGTCTATGACTTCTTGTTCTCTTGACGGAGTCTTTTACAGAGTGGTAATTTTTAATTTTAATGAAATCCAGGTGATCAATTATTTCTTTCATGGATAATGCCTTTGGTGCTGTATCTAAAAAGTCATTAACAATTCCATGTTCATCGAGATATTATCTTCCAGAAATCTTATAGTTTTGCATTTTACATTTAGGTCTGTGATGCTTTGGAGTTAATTTTTGTGAAGGGTGTAAAGTCTGTGTCTACAATTTTTTTAGTTTTCACTTTTGATTTCTTCTTTTTATGTAGATGTCTAGTGTTCCAGTGCTATTTGTTGAAAAGACTATTGTTTTCTCCATTGTATTACCTTTGCTCCTTTGTCAAAAATCAAAATAGACAAAATTCTTTGTCTATTTCTAGGCTCTTTATTTTGTTACTTTAATGTACTTACTCTTCTATTATTTTTTATTATCCTTTATGATTATTCTTTATTTATTGTCAATACCACTGTCTTGATTACTGTAGCTTTATAGCAAATTTTGAAGTCAGGTAACATTTGTCCCCCAAGTTTATTCTTCTTCATCAATTTTGTCTTGGTGATTCTGGATCTTTTGCCTCTCATAAAATTTTTGAATCAGTTTGTTAATATCCACAAAATAAGCTGCTGGGATTTTTATTTGAATTGTGTTGAATATATATGTCTAGTTGGGATGACAATATCAAGTCATCCTATCAATGAACATAGGATATCTCTCTATTCAGCTATTCTTAGCTTTGTTTCATAAGAATTTTGTAGTTTTTCCTTTTGTAGATTTTGTATGTATTTTGTTAGATGTATACCTAAGTACCTAAGTATTACTTTTTTCTCCCCTGGGTACTAATGTAAATATTATGTTTAAAAATTCTAATTGCTCAGTGCTCACTGAAGATAAGAATAGCTGATTTGAGTGTTTTGCTATGTGCTAGACACTGTTTTGAACATTTCACATGTGCTATCTCAATGTATACTCCCCCAAACTCAAGGAGCTATGCACTATCACTTTGTTATTTTACAGATGAGGAAATTATAAAATGTAAAAGCCAAAATAACTTGCCCTAATTCACTCTGCTGGTAAGTGACAGAGACAAGTTTTGAACTGAGGAGCCCTGGCTCCTCACCATTATGTTCACCATGACTACAGCCCTCTATATGCCTCATAAGTGCAGTTATAAGATTGTTAAACCACACAGTATGTTAGGACTGCACTGCCATTAAGGGAAGAATATGAAAATGGAGACAAATAAACTCAGGAATCACATATGATAGGAGTTTTTCTTTTGGAAATTTTATCTGCCAAATTTTAGATTGTAATCAACTTTAAATTTTGACTTATATTTCTAAGCTGTATTTCAAAGAGGTGTAGGGGTTTATAAGGTGGTTCATAAATTAGAGCAAGGATACAAAAACTAATCATAATTTTTGCTGTCTTATCAGACTTCAGACTTCACTTTATTATTTGAGTTGATTGCCAGTTATTTATATGGAAATGTGCGTTTCTGGATAAATAAACAATTATATGGATTTCTTTCAAAAATACGATGCCAGGGGTGCCTTTGGCTCAGGTCATGATTTCAGGGTCCTGGGATCGAGCCCCATATTGAGCTCCTCACTCAGTAGGGAGTCTACTTCTCCCTCTTCCTCTCCCCACTTGTGCTATCTCTCTGGTTCTCTCTCTCTCAAATTAATTAATCAGCTAATGAACACAACAACTTGGATGAACTTCAAGGGCATTGTGCTGAATAAAGGAATCCAATCTCAAAAGCTCACATATTGTGTGATTCTACTTACATAACATTATATAAGTGACAAAACTACACATATGGAGAACAGATTAGTAGTTGTCAAGGATTAGGGATGGTAGTGGGGAGTGAGTGGGTTTGACCTTAAAGAAACTGTATGAGGGGAATCTTTGTGGTAATGACATAGCTCTGCATCTTGATTGTGATGGTGCTTATACAAACCCCCACATGTGGTAAGATGATATAGAACTTCACACACATATTTTATCAATGTGCTATCCTGGTTTTGATACTGTACTATAATATATAAAAAGTAAACATTGGGGGAAACTGGGTAAAAGGTACCTGGGAACCTCTCTGTACTTTCTTTTCAGCTTCTTATTACTCTACAATTGTTTCAAAATAAAAATTTTAAAAATTCTTAGCCTAAAGGATGCAATGCTTATAATAAGTAGAAGATTAGAGAAACTAAAAAAATATCCAAGGAACTAAGTATTTTATTTTTGAGGAATGGTAGAACTAGGTAGGGTAAAGAACCACAAGGGTAAAGCATGGTGATTGTCTTAAAATGTCTGAGAGATTGCTATATGGATGAACTACTACTAATAATGCAAAATAATGAAGATGAAGAATCAAAATTAAAACAAGGCAGAAACTAAGTTTACATTAATTGACTAGAGGGCCTTTGAAATCTCATTTAACTGTGAGAGTAGATTCTATGATGCTAAGTTTCCCCACATGTGTGGAAATGATAACTGAGTGACCCAAGAACTGTTCAAATGTGGCCAAATATTTAACTCCAGAGCAGGTGAGAACATAGAAAGAGAATCTTTCAAAATTAATGAAAAACAAAGTGGGAATATTTCTGGGTAAGTAAAGATTGAATAGTATTCTATACACTGTTTGCTTATAAGTAACTTCCTCTCTTTCTGTTATTCACATTACTTAGTGCCGTCCTATTCTACTTAGCACCACCAAAATTGTCAGAATATGCTCTCAGTAGAGAATCTGAAGTTAATTCACACTGATATATAAATGAAGAAGGGCTAAAGAATGCCCATTCCATGTAGAAATGGCTGATTATTGTTATTTCAAGTGTTATTATTGTTAGTGTTATTTCAAGTGTTACTCATTACATACACTGTATAAAGTATTTAATAGGAAAATAAAATGCCTGAATCCTTTAGAAATCTAAATCATTGGATTTAGGGGTAAACTATGATGATTCCAATGTAACATTTTTTTAGATTACTTACAGTTGTATTTTTATATTATTTCTTTCCTCCACCATGTTTCTCAACTTATTAAAGATATAGGATATATACTTCACTGGAAGGACAGATACAAGCTAGAATCAAATCATCACTTAGCTTTGTCACATTATATTATTATTTTTTTAAACTCCTATTCCTAGAAGGACAATAATCTTAACAACAAGTGTTGATCTTCAAAAGACAAGCAGGAAATCTATTGATGAAGCAAAGCTAATTGCAATAAAGAAGAACAATCCCTTAGGAGAGAATTAGTAGTATCCTTCTTAGAAGGAGAAAATCAGGAGACGATATTATTAGGGTTTTAATTGGGAATAAGCAGAGTTTATAATATAATAACTTTGGATTGTAAGCCGAGGGAGGCTGGCATCTTGAAGCCAGATGAATAATCAGGAGTTCATCCTGACATGCCAGTTGTTCAAATACCTCATAGTCTCATCTTCCAGGAGCAAGTACTGAACTCATTTAAATATAACAAGCATCTATTGTATTTTTTTTTATCCTCACTATTGCTTAATATAGGGAAAAGAAAGGATGCCTGGTCCCAGAATTCTTTAACATGAATACAGGAAAATATGTTAGTTTCAGTTCTGACAAGACTTTCCTGACAGAGAAAAAAAAAAAAATTATATGAATTCTCTATTTTCTCTTTTACATGTCAAATGCCAGACCAGAGGACTCTATTATCATGGTTATTATAATTCAGTGGTAGAGAATTCAAGATAAGATTAAAAAAACAAAACAAAACCCAAAACCCAAAAACCAAAAACAAAACAAAAAACTCCAGAGTATGTTGGCCAGGATAAGGGGAAATGAAATAGAAGAAACAGAAAATGGCTTTATTTTATTTGGTGCTTCGTGTTCTTCATTTTCTCCTTATGTCCCTTGGATGTGCCAAAATACTGGATGAGTCAAGTGTAATAGACAGTGAAACAAAATCTTGAGAGCTGAATCACAGTGCCTTTCAGCTAGCTAAAAAGAAAAGCTGAAAGACACTCACATGCTGTCTCTTCTCTTTCATTATTTTCATTAGTAGCAAGTCACTGTGGCCAGCCCACACCCAAGGGAAGAGAAGTTTAGCTTCATCTCTTGAAAGGAGGAATAATAAACAAAAATTCTGGAAGTGTTTTAAAATCATCACAGAGGTTAAGTGTTTAGGAGTGCTGACTGAGAATGTTGAAATCTATCAGGAGTCAGGAAATGAAACTTTAAGCATTCTTATCCATGTACTTTAAGCTTATACCTGACTGTCCATGGATTTGCAATCAATATATACAACGTCTACACTGTTATAAAAATAGAAAGTTAATTTCAAAGACAATGCAATTTTGTTAATTTGTATATTTTATATTTTATCACACCATCTCATTTATTTCCACTAATTTTTGAGTAACAACCAGATCTGGAGTTCTGGGAAAGATGGCAGGTGGAATGCATATATTAACCCCGATCCTTCCTGAAACTCCATTGTCATGCCATGAAAAAAAAATTAAACTGACAAAAATTCAACTAAGTGAAAGAGAAGAGAAAAAGAGACAAGATGCGCAATTTAGGAAGTGGGGAAAAAGGTAAACCATACTAAAAGACCTAATTCAGGATAACAAATAACCACATCAAAAATAGCATTATTTAGTCACTGAGGAAATGCAAAATTTGAAACCACAGTTATATTGCTATTACACATCTATAGAGACTGCTAAAATTAAAAGACTGACAATACTAAGTGCTGGATGGGATACAGAACAAACAGAACTTTCATATATTTCTGGTGGAAGGCTAATTAAGAAACAATTTGACAATTTCTTACAAAGCTAAACAATCAATCATATGACCTATATAGCAGGTCTATATTAGAGTCATAGGTCTGCTCTAACAAATTACTATAAATTACGTAGCTTAAAACAGCTAAAATTTATTCTCTCAAAGTTCTGGAGGCTAGAAGTTCTCCTCTAGGCTCTAGGAAAGAATTCAATCCTTCCTAGACTCATCCTAGTTTCCGGTGGTTGCCAGCAATCCTTGGCTTTCTTGGCTTGTAGCTGCATCACTCCAAATTTTATCTTCATTTTCTTTTCTTTTTTTTTTTTTTTAGATTTTATTTATTTGAGAGAGTGAGTGAGAGACAGAGCACAAGCAAGGGGAGTGGCAGAGGAAGAGGGAGAAGCAGGCTTCCCACTGAGCAGGGAGCCTGATGCGGGGCTTGATCTCAGGACCCTGGGATCACGACCTGAGCCAAAGATAGACCCTTAGCCAACTGAGCCACCCAGGCTCCCCACCTTCATTTTCAAAAGGACTTTTCCCTCCCTCAATGTCCTTTGTGTCTCTGTATACCCAAATCTCCCTTTCCTGAAAAGGACACCAGTCATAGGATTTAGGATCTACTATACATAGCATGACCTCATTTAACTTGATCGTATCTACAGAGACCCTACTTCCAAATAAGGTCACATTTATAGGTTCTGAGTGAACATGAATTTTTGGAAGACACTATTCAACCCAGGAAAGCTCTATTCATAATCACTGAAAATTGGAAACAACCCAAATATCCTTCAATTGGCAAATGAATAAATCTGCTCAGCAAACTGAAAGAATTCCTCCTCATCTCTGAGAAATTCACAATTTAGTTAGAAATAAAGTCTCACTGCAGCATCAATATTAGAATAATTAAAAATCATCTTTCAACAAGCTAACAGTACGACTAATTAGTTTGCTATTTAACAACAATTAATTTAGTTATTATTACTGAGTGCAAAGCATTATGAGAGGAATGAAAGGGATATAAAATCTAAGTAAGGCAAAAATCCTTGATGTCAAAGCAGCTTAAAAGACAGTAGATCAGATAGGTTTTGTTTTTATTTATTTTATTTTATTTATTTATTTATTTTTTAATATTTTATTTATTTGTCAGAGAGAGAGAGAGAGAGAGCATGCACACAAGCAGGGCGAGCAGCAGGCAGAGGGAGAAGCAGGCTCCCCACTGAGCAGGGAGCCCGATGCGGGGCTCGATCCCAGGACACTGAGATCATGACCTGAGCCGAAGGCAGACGCTTAACGACTGAGCCACCCAGGCGCCCCAGGTTTTGTTTTTAAAGAAGAAAAAGTGAAACTGATCTTCTCAAGAAACTGATTATGGGCTCTGTATGGAAATGAATATTTTCAAGGTTCCAAATTGTGGTTTTAATTCCAATTTCTACATATGATACCACTGCCTCAGTCCTGAACTCCACTGCCTGCCTTTTAAGAGTCTCCTTTGAAAGGCTTCAACTTCCTGTCCCCCACTGTACATCAGTGAGGAGCTCCTGAGCCAGGAGGCTCCTTTAATTCCTGTAACTATGCATGGTTCCTTCCACTTTCATGATTTTGTTATTTCTTTCTTTTGAATTACCTTCTGTCTTCTCAACTGCTCTCCAAATCTCATAAAATTCCATTTAAATCACATTTCTTCTACATAGCCATCATTTTAGTGTACAATGAACTCTCCTTTCTCCAAAAAATAATATAAATAGAATATTACACTTCAAGTCATCACTAACTTTTGTGGGGCCTAGGCAGGAGTACAAATGAAGACAGAGATCTAAAGTTTTTTTTAAAGATTTTATTTATTTATTTGACAGAGAAAGAGATGGTGAGAGAGGGAACACAAGCAAGGGGAGTGAGAGAGGGAGAAGCAGGCCTCCCGCCGAGCAGGGAGCCCGATGCAGGGCTCGATCCCAGGACCCTGGGATCATGACCTGAGCCGAAGGCAGCCACTTAACAACTGAGCCACCCAGGTGCCCTGATATAGATCTAAATTTATACCAAATGTCTAAATATTTAGACACAAATCTAGCCAATAAACCATTAAGTCTACTTTATTTTATCTTCTTAGTTTAAAATTATTTTCACATTGACACAATCGAAAGATACGTGCAAAGTTGTAGTTTTATGACTAAAAAAAGCACAGTCTCTAAGGCAATGAATTTATTTTTGAGCATATCTGTGTGCTTTGCCTGAACACTGGTAATATTTGGATAAGTAATCAAATAAATTAATATATATCAGAAATTAGTATATGCTTATTCCATATAAATTATTTTTCTTATATTAATTTTGGCAAAAGTACAAGTTTTATTGTTACAGCCAATATTTTACATAATTTATTTTATTGAAAACAATGGCAAATAAGAAGACTTTCTGAATTACTGTCGATAAACTACTCTCTAAAGGAAATAAACAATCTTTAGATTTAAAAATAATGTACTTTATATATTCTCTTCAAACACTGGAAAGGAGTCAGTAAATACTACAAATAATCTAACTTCATCATACAAATAACTGTCACTTACATCCACAATTTCACTATCCTTAAAGTAATATACAGCTCCATAAAACAATACAAAGAAAAAGGATTAGGCTCCATGCATGTTATGCCCCACACATGCATATATACAAAGTTAAGATCAGTGACTGTTTAACACTACAAAATGTTCCTCATGCTATATGTATAACTGCTGTAAATACTGAACTAAATTAGGAGTACTTCCAGGACCACAGATTAACACATTAAAAAAAGCTAATTTGTCTTTGCCCTTTCCAAAGACTTGAACCACTCAAATCTCTTAGTTGTAGTTGGAAGCACTGTCATTCCAGACACACTGGCACCAGTCACACCCTGCTGACATCAGGACACAGCTGCTAGAAGACAGAGAGCTGCAGTGGAGAAGCATTCTCTGGAGCCTGAGGATGGTGCTCAGGAGCGTGGGCTTTGAAAGACACAAATCACACCCTCCCAATACCAAGGACTAGATCCCAAGGGATAGGCTCCATGTTGCTTTTCACAAGTTGATGTCTTTTTTTGTTTGTGATATACAGACCTTTCTAAGTAAAATACAGGGCCCATCTTATCTAAGTTTAGTGGCACTGCATTTGATTTTTCTTTATTTTTTCGCACTTTATGGTGCTTGAAGTCAGAGCAGGAACACATAATTTCATTTCCCTAGGCTGTGAGGAAACAATTGAACTATAATATTTTGCTACAATACTATGATACAATATTCAAAATATTAAATATTAAAAGTTCAAATTTAATAGGGAAAAAACACATAAGTTGCTAGAAAAGTTATCTCAACCAATTTATTTATGCTCAAAATTTTAAGTTTAACCTTTCATTTTAGGTTATCACTACCTATAAATGTACCTGAAATGGTAAAGTGCTCATTTGTGGTACTCAGAAACTATTTTCCAGCTCCTAGTAGGTACAAAGGGCCAAGTGTCAATATTGTGGCAAATATGTTCTATATGGAAGTGATTTAACTACACACTTGAGATCCTAGAGGTCTTTTTCCCCAACATAGCAGTTGGCAATGATCCGAATAATATATGTTCCATCAGCTGAGGTACATTATTGACCAATGATCAGAACACCTTGGCTGATTTACAGTGGAAGTGTAGAGTCAAGAAGAAATAAATGCTTTCAAATCCCAATCTCTCTTACACACCCCTCTTTCTCATCACGACCATATAGTAATTTCAGTATGTATTATTAATCAATTATTATGTTTCTGTATCAGGATATCATTGACTTGATTTCTTCTTGATATAAAATAAATGTTAACCAGTAGGGAGGGGTTTAGATATACACAAGAGAATGTAACATTTGGTAACACTGTTCAGAAAAATCGTTCCTCAAAAGAAAGGTACAACAAAATGGTATGTGGATTAACAGAATAGTAGGAAAATAACTGAAGCACTACCTTTGTTGGTAATCGGGTATACAATAAATATCTTTTCTTCATATTTTCTGCAAAGATATATTTTGTATTCTATCACATGGACTCCTCTAATTACTCTCATTCTGAAGAAAACTAGGGAAAAGAAGGAAAAAATTGACAAAAGGGATAGCTGAATAAAGTACAGATTTCTAAATGAGACAGAAAAATTATTTTAGCTAATTTGTCTCACTTTCTCGCTTTGAAGAAACTGAATAACATATACAATGAGATTCTATCAGTTTCTAAATTATTCTATATATTAATCAGAAATATGTGTTAAATATACTAATTCAGTTGGTTGTAAGCCATTATTAAGAAAGAAATAGAGTTAAGAGAAATTTGTTAAACATATTGAGGCCACGGTACTTCCATTAAAAAAATAGGGTGACTTAAAAAAAATAAAAGTTGGTATTCTGCTTAAGAATTGAGTTGGAAAAAATGTCTCTCATTTCTATAAGGATAAAAACCATAAATTCAAGAGAATCCAATTTTCCCCTTATTAATAAATTGGCATAAAAAGAAAGTCGATAAAATATTTTATAAAATGTTCTTAATCATCTTTTATTTTACTAGTCTCTTTTTATGTAGGAATAGTGCATGCATAAAATAGTGCTAACTGGACTGCTGGTAAATCTGTGGTGAATTCTAACAGATTCTTACCACGCCATGTGAAAGGCTCAAATCTTAGTTGAAGAAACCATTTTGAATTTTATTTTTAAGGCTTCAGACTTCCTCTACAAAATCATTTGCAAGAGAAGCTAATAATTTTTAATGAGTGCTAAACCTTACCAATCCTGTATCTTGAGTATTTTGAAAGTTATGACTTATTTATCTATTTATTTTCTTTATAGAATAGAAAGAAGACACTGAAAAAAAATAAATCATGATATTTGTGTAGGGAGAAATCAATAAGAAGCAAGTTGCATTATTTATTACTTATTCATAGTAAGTGCCAGAAAACCCAGCAAAACTATCTTGCAGGCAAAAACATGGTTCATATAACTAAAAAAATCAGAGGAGTGTCTGGATTCAGGCTTCATTTTATTCTGAGGTTCAAACATTCTCATGTGGACTTTGTTTCCTATTTTATGATTTTCTCACCCCTTTTATTTCTTAGCTCCATTTTCATTTAATTTTTTATCTTGTGTTCACCAGATAGCTATAGTAGTCCTGGCTCCAAACTATCCCAGCTTCAAGTTGTGGTGACCAAGAAAAGGTCACTTTGTCCAACAAAACAGCTGAGATATAGTATATTTTGAATAGGGTGATATAAAGAAGACTATAGACAAATGAAAATGGAATGTCTCTATGTGATTCTATGAAAACACATGACAAATCTTTAAATTTGATCAAATTTGACGAACTCCCAAAGTATTTGCCAACAGATGACTATAAATTATATCCTCCTAAGGTGATAGATGTATTTACGCACATGATGAAATGCATGAATATTTGTCAAAATTTGAAATCCTTATTTGTTAGCAATTTCCCATAAACCGTATTTCCTAAACTCTCCATTTCAGAGAATTATAATGATATGAATTAACAGGGAAGTTGCTCTTGGAGTCTTGAAGGACATAACAGGGAGTTAAGAAGGTACTTGGGATATTATAGCGTGGAATTAGACACGAAAATGTGAAGTAGGAGTACCTAAATTAAAAAAAAATGCCCACTCTTCTGTTTATCCATGAAGCTGCCTTTTGTAGACAGTAACTTCTTTTCATAATGCCTAGGGCTGCTCAAAAGCGGGGAGGATTTTGCCATGACATCTCTTCCTTATGAAAAATGAAACTAGTCTACTGATTTTACACTACGCAATTACACCATTTCAATATATTGAGAAAAGAGAATTTTAACAATTCAAATTATAACAAATTGCAAATAACTATATCACTTTATTCTGTATCCCAGGTAAAGCAAATGTAGCAAAAGTGAGAATGCTCTGCATGAGATAGAGAATCACGGCAAACACAATTAATACACCAGATTGACTGCTACTCTCAAATACCAACATAAAAGGGCACTTGGGTGGCTCAGTCGGTTGGGCATCTGCCTGGCTCAAGTCATGATCTCAGGGTCCTGGGATCAAGCCCCATGTCGGGCTCTGAGGTCAACAATGAGTCTGCTTGTTCCTCTCCTTCTCCTTCTATCCCTCCCCCTGCTTGTGCATGCTCTCTCTCTCAAATAAATAAATAAAATTAAAAAAAAAATACCAGCATAAAAGACAGTTTTGTCAAAGTATTTTTCATACAAAAATAAAATTATGAACATTGGCCATTTTTCCTGTTTTTCTTTAAAGTCAGGGCACACTTACTATTCCAAGGAGTAAAGATCAGCAGTCAAAAAAGTTTTCATTATAAAACTTAGAGGATGCAAGGCATTTCCAAGAGGGAAACAACCTACTAAAAATGTCTATATTTATTTAAATAATTTAAATTTATGTACAAGAACTGCACTGTCCAAAATGAAAGCCACTGGTCATATGGGACTAAACACTTGAAATGTGGCTAGTGTGACCTAAGAACTGAATTTTTGATTTTACTTATTTAAAATTAGATATAAATGTATAAATTGAAATTTTAAATTGTTACTCAATTCAATTACTGGAAATGTTTGAGCAAGTTTGGAATAACTTGAGTATGCAAATCTACTTTCTAATCCAATTTAATTAAATCTAAATGCAGATCATGTATTCTTTTATTTCTTTTAAGATTTTATTTTTAAGTAATCTCCACACCCAACGAACATGGGGCTTGAACTCACAACCCTGAGATCAAGAGTCACATGCTCCACTGACTGAGCCAACAGGTGCCCCCAAATCATGGTACTAAAAGATTTTGTACTTAGAAAATAATGTAAAATATCTCACAAATAATTTTACATTAATTACATGTTGCTATAATATTTTAGATATATTGGAATTAAAACTCATTATTAAAATAGATATCTATTTTACATTTAATATGAAATAATAACATAAGATATAGGCATTATATATTAATTTCTTTTTTTGCTTTTAACTTTTTAAATGTAAATACAAGAAAATTTAAAATTGCATGTGTCTTGCATTTTACTTTCTTCAGAGAGCACTATTCTAAACTGATGCATGATACCTATCTTGTACATACAACTACTTTTCTCTGTCCCTCTTTTTCTCCCACCCTCCTTCCCTTTATTTTTTATTTCCTTACAAAAGAAGACAAGGATGCTTTTTTTTTCTAAATGTGATTTCAGTTTGGATATGTTGTTAATATAGACACCTGTTGATTTATTCAGATAATCGTTGCTATTTTTCAAGATATATATATATAACATATATATAACATATATGTAACTATATAATTATAACTATAACTAAGCTATAACTATATATGTATTTTATATATATATATATATATATATATATAGCAATATATATATATAACTTTTCTCCCCAAAGATTTTCGATCTTGAACACTGGTTTGTTATATAAACAAACATATATCTATCTCTATTTATAGATAGATACACATATATCTATTTATAGATAGAGATAGATATATAGATAGTAGAAAAGTAATTCGCACAGCATTATGAGGTAAACATAATTGAGACACAGGGTCCATGAGATTATCAGAACAGTTCAGAACAAAACTTGAATTAAATAACAGCATGAATCAATCCATAGAAGATAGGAGAATTTGATGGTAAAAAATGAGATGGAAAACTCATTAGAAATAAGACCTACTGAAATCATTAATTGTTTCATGAGCCTAAGTATTCTTTTTCTTGTTAAATATATGTTACTTAAAAGAGCCATCCGTATTTTATTTTCCCTTACATTATCATGTTGCTTTCTCAATACCCTAATCCAAACCTGCTTCCTCCAAAGCCTGTATGTAGCGTAATGATAGGGATCTGCATTTGTATTTATTGACTACTTTTTTATAATATAGGAAGAAATGATAAAATCAAATTATGTACTTTTATTTGCTTAAAACTTTTCACCTGAAGCAAACAAAAATAAAAAACAAAAACATGCTTTTGGTGAAATTATGTTTGAAAACCAATTATTAACTGATATTTTTTTAAAAGATCTTATTTATTTATTTGAGAGAGAGAGAGAGGGAGGGAGAATGAGTTGGGGGGTGGAGGGTAGGGGCAGAGGAAAAAGCAGGCTCCCCACTGAGCAGGGAGTCAGACATGGGGCTTGATCCCAGGACTCAGGGATCATGACCTGAACCAAAGGCAGGAGCTTAACCAACTGAGCCACCCAGGCACCCCATGAAACTGGTATTTTAAATGTATTTGTTAATCTTGTGTCCAATATTGCAATATTAGTAAGATTCACACAAAAATCTCTATCTGGTCATGTTTCTACATACTCATCAGATTGAATATGAAGCAGGAAGGAAATAATTTCTTCCTTTGAATCTTAATTCAGCAATCTTTTCTTTTACATTTTTACTTTTAAATGTTTTATTCTTTTAACTAAATACCTAGTTTTTGATGTGGAGCTTTAGAATTTTAACACATTTTTAGAATCTGTAAACACTACCGCAACCAATATTCAGAACAATAACACCACCACCAAAATCCTTGATGTTCTCTCTTTATAGTCAAACACTAATCCAATCCCTAACATTAGAAAACTGATCTATTCTCTATCACTATCATTTTGTCTTTTTCAAAATGACATGTAAAGGGAATCACATAAAATGTAACATTTGCATTTGGGCTTTTTTCATTCAGGATAATGTCTCTGAAGTTTATCTAAATTATTTCATGTATCAATAATTTCTTGATTTTAATTCTTGAGTAGTATTACATTGTATGGATGTAATACATTTGTTTCTCTGTTCATCCATAGGATATTTGGATTTTCCAGTTTTATGAACAAGCAATTTTTTATAAAGTTAAACAAACACTTAACTATATTACCTAGGAATTCTATTCTGGCATATTTACACTAGAGAAATAAAACTTGCGTTCATGCAAAAAATGTTCACACAGATGTTCAGAGAAGAATTATGATTAGAATTTGAGAGTTCTTTATATATTCCAAATGCAAGTCCTTTACCTGGAGTGTGATTTGCAAATATCTTTCCTCATTTGTTATTTTCATCCTCTTAAGAGGGTATTTCACATCTTTTTTAAATGAGATCCAATTTGCCATTATTTTTTGGTTTTATTGATTTTAATTTTGGTATCTAAAAACTTCTTGTCTAACCTCAGTTCACAAAGGTTTCACCTTCTTTTTCTTCTAAACGTTTTACAAGTTTATGTTTCATATGTATGTCGATCATTCTGTTGCAGTGAGTTAGCATGAGTCATCTTTGTTTCCTTCAATATGGATGTCTAACTGTTCTAACATCAAATGCTAAAAAGAACATTCATTCTCCATTGAATTGCTTTCATATTACTTTTGTAATACTTCAGTTGGCTACTTTTGTGGGATTCTAGTATTCTATCCTGAGTCAATGATTTGGGTGTTTATCCCTTTGCCAATACTGTACTTATTGATTACAGTTGCTTTATTGTAGGTCTTGAAATTACTTAGTTCCTTCAAGTTTATTCTTCTTTCTCAATTGGTTCAGCTATTTTAGGTGCTCTTTATTTACACATCAATTTTATCATCAGATTATACATATATATTGACCTACAATACTGTTGTGGCTTTAACTGGCATTACATTAAATCTATATAGATCAATTTGGGAATATTAAAATATTTACTTTATGGAGCCTTCCAATCCGTGAACATAGTATATGTCTCCATTTATTTTGGTCTTCTATTTTTTCATCAGCATTTTGCACATTTCAGGAAACACTGTGTACATGGTTTGCTAGTAAGTGTTTCATTTTTTTGGAGTTATTTTAAATGGTGTTTCTTAAATCTAAATTTCCAGTCATACATTGTTACTGTATAGAAATACAATTTTTTTTGTTGTTGATCTTGTATGCTGCAAACTTGCTAAACTAATTATGTGCATATTTTTTATAGACTCCTTGAGAAAGTCTACATAGACAATCATACTGTTTGCACAAGGGGAATGTTTTATGTCTTTTTTTCCCCCTAGTCTATTTGATTATTTTCTTTTGATTGCCTTATTGCAATGGTTAAGACATCCCAGTATGATGTTGAATAGGAACGAGCAGCGTGAAATTTTTTGCCTTGTGCCCATTCATGAAAGAGAAGATTTACTTTTTTACTATTATCGAGTATTGTGTTAGATACAGAGGGTTTTTTTTGTTTTGTTTTGTAAATGCCTCCTACCAGGTTGATGGTGTTCTTTTCTATTCCTGATTTGCTGAGAGTTTTTATCATGAATTAATGTGAAATTTTTCTGAATCATTTAATATGATTTTTTCTTTAGACTATTAACATTACAGATTGTATGGATTGACTTTTTGATAATGAGCCAGCCTTGCACTTCAGGAGTTAACTTTATTTGGTCATTATATATTAGTCTTTACTTCCCTCTTTTATCTGTTTACTTGAATGAGTTTTGATAGTTCGTGTTTTTTAAAGCATTGATCCATCCTCAAGTGTAGAATTTATGTTTGCAGAGATTTTGGTCTTCCTTATTATCTCCTTAATGTCTATAGAGTTTATTGGGATATAGCTTTCTTGTGTTCTTTTAATAACTTTCTATTGACGTAAATGTAATAATACAAACTTCACAGTTTAAAACAACAGAAATTTATTTCACAGTTTCTTATAGGTCAAAAGTCCAGGCACAACTGAACTGGATTCTCTGATCAGGATCTCAAAAGACTAATATCAAGATGTTGACCTACCTGTATTCCTTTCTGAAATCTTTCAAGTTTGGACAATTGTTGGTAGACTTTACTTCTTTTCTTTATCATTATAAAAGGGAAGCCTCCATTCTTTTATAAGTTGTCAGCCTGGGACCTTTCTCCTCATGGAGCTTCCCCCAGAGCCATATGATCTCTCACACTCTGAACATATGATTTCTTTCTCTCTGACTTTTGGTCCCAGGTTTAACCAGTTCATCTGATTAGGTCAGGCCCATCTGGATAAGTTTTTTTTCAATTAATTCAAAGACAGCTGTTCACTACCTTTATTTATACCTACAAAATCATTTCTGCTATACAGTAGAATATAATCAGAGGAGTGAAATCCCATCATAATCACAGGCTATGCCTACAATCAAAGCGAGGAATTATACAAAGCATTGATATTTGGGGGAGAAAAAAAATGGTAGTCATCTCATACTTTTTTCTACCACAATTTCTGATATTATTTTTGTCTCCTCTCATTTTTCCTTATAGTAGAGGTTTACCATTTTCATTTTTATCTTTCCAAAAAACCAGATTTTGATGTCACTGACTTTTCCCTAATTTAATTTTCAATTTCATTGATTTCTGCATTATTTATCTTCATTATTTATATTTTCTGATTACCATGGTTTTATTTTTTCTTCTCTTTCTAGTTTAAGTTGGAAGCTTAAATTATGGTATGAAACCTTTCTTTTTTTCTAATGTAAATGTTTAATGGTATAAATTCCCTCTAATTATTGCTTTATCTGTATCTCACAAATTTATTTTTACAGAATATTTTTGTCTCCATTCTCATTAAGTTCAAAATATGTTCTAATATTCTTTGAGGCTTCCTTTTTTACCCATGGCTTATGTTGAAGTGTAGTTTTTGTTAATTTTTTTAAATTTCCAAATGTCTCATGATGTTTCCATTGTCAATCAGTTATTCATTTCTAACTTAATTTCAATATGAACCGAAAACTGCCTCATGGTGTTATTTTGAACTTCTATATTCTTGATTGGTTTCTGTTTACTACTTTTATTACTGAGAAAGGAGTGTTAAAATCTTGATTTGTAATTGTGGATATGTCTATTTCTCATTTCGATTCTGGCAGTTTTTGCCTTGTATATTTGAAGTTTTGTTGTTCAGGGCATGCACATTTAGAACTGTTATATCTTTTTAGTAAATTAAAACTTTTATCATTATGTACTGTTTCTCTTTATCCTAGGTAATTTCTTATGTTCCAGCTTTCTTTCTGATATCATTTTTGTCTGAAGAATTTTCTTTAGCAATTCTTTTAAAACTGATCTACTGAAAACAGATTATCTTAGTTTTTCTTTATTTGAGAATGTCCGTATCTTACCTTCATTTTTGATAGATGTTTTTCCTGGATATAGAATTAAAGCTAACAACTCTTTTAACACTTTAATATTGTTGTGCCACTTCTCATTGTCCTCTGTAGTTTCTGAAGTGAAATCCACAAATTCCAATTTGTCTTTCCTCATAGGTAACATGTCATTTTTCTCTGGGTGCTTTCAGTGTATTTTCTTTGGCTTTAATTTCTAGCAATTTGTATGTGTCTCAGTGTGAAATTATTTGGGCTTAACCTATTTGGGGTTCTCTGGGCTTTCTGACTGAACCTACAGATTTATGTCTTCTGCTAAACTTTTGAAGTTTTCAGCCATTATTTCTTCACATACTTTTTCATCACCACTCCCTTTCTCCTTTGTTCTCAGACTCTGATGTTAGAACTTTTTTGTTTGTATTTTAAGTCCCTGAGGCTGTTTATTTCTTAAAAATTCTCTTTATTGTTCAGACAGAATGATTCCTATTGGCACACTCTCAAGTTCACTCTCTCTTTTGTCTTCTTTATTTCACCACATAGACCAATCAGTACAGGTTTCATATCTATTATTCTATTCTTAGCTCTAAGATTCCCATTTTGTTCTTTTTTACATTCTCTATTTCTTTGTTGATATTCTGAATTTGTCCATTTTTTAAGTGTTCATGATTTCTTGTTGGAGCACTGTGTAATAGTTATCGTTCCAATTTTAGTATATGTGCTGCCAAAGTGAGCATGCACTGTGTAATAGTTAATCTAAATACTTTGTTGGAAAATTACAACATCTGTGTCATTTTATTGTTGGTGTTAGCTGATTGTCTGTTCCCATCTTAGTTGAAATTTCCCTGGTTCTTCCTTCACTGAATAATTTTGGATTATATTCTGGACACTTTCATTACTATGCTATGGGACTCTGGGTTTTATCTAAAGTCCAAGGAGGATTTTTTACCTTTTTTTTTTTTTAACAGGCAATGAACCTATTTACTTTCAAGTCACAAGGTCCAATCACCCTTCTGTGGGTTGTGGTATCAATGTTAGGTCGTTTTTAAAATCCATTGCATTGCTTTTCAGATCTGTCCTGGGTATGAACCATTCATTGCTCAATCTGAGTCCTTGGTGGTGGCCAGTTACCAAAGTGTTTGTTATGATGATTAAGATTATATACATGCATGCAAAAGTTGAGAAAAGCCCAGTATTTCATTCTTTATGAGTTTACTTTCTTGGACTCCTTCCTTTGTATGATCTCACAGGTACTTTTTGGCTTCTTGGAGCTCCCTTTTCCAACTTACAGGAGGATAGAGAAAACAAAACAAACCCAGCAAAAGCAACAGATTGGAGTGGGATTGTTGATTTTAGAGAAAGCTCCCTGTTCTCAGAGTTTGGGGTTTTGCGGGCTCTGCTGATAGCTTCTGACATTTACTTGGAAGATGGAAGTGTGAGAGAACAGATAGGAATAAAAGGTGGAAGGAAGGTTCCTGAATCTCTCTCTGTACCTTGGTGTCTACTTCCACGTTTCAGGCTGCATTCTGATCCAAGGATACTCAAGAAAAAAGTGGTGAACTAATTGCCACCTCAAAGGTACTTCCGGTATTCTTCTATAATTCTCTGCTACCACTTATATTTCAGAGTCCTAAAATGCTTCTTGATGCATTGGGTATATTCACATGGATAGAAATGATAGAGGGTGCTTATTCCATCTTATCCAGAACTTTCTGATGATACACATCTTCTGAGTCTTTGGACTCTCTGATTTTGTATCCTGTGTGTACCCTAAAACTTAATGAAATCTTTGTTTTCCCCCACCTAATTTCAGGTATCTTATTTAAATATCATCTTTTGCTGCTTTAAGCCCTGCATCTACCAAAACTTCATTTACCAAAAATGACTCTGAGATGATATTTGGCCGTGGAAACGCTAAAATTCTTAAATATTCTTCTTCATCACATACTATTCTTCCAAGTCACTGAAGGAAATATATGACAATAATGGCCTGCAAAGGGACGATTATTACTAGATAAAGCTTGAATGCAACACCCAATGTGGAAACCTAACTTTGGGGAGCTGAATTGGATGTTTTAAGCTTAGAAAGGCAAGGTTTACTGCTATTTCTCCCAGACATTACTCTGATTTTCTTGATTTTACTATAAATGTGCTTCATTTTTTACCAATGTGAGGGATGTGTAGAATGGTCCTTTGAGGAGTATAGATTTTCTGTTTTTAAAAAGGGGAAGAGATGCTTTTATAATAGGCACTGCTTAAATTAAACCCAGACTTCTTGCTACACAGGTAATACAAGTGTTAAGAAGGATTTTTACTTCTGTTTTTGCTTTCTCAATTAGATGATTTAGCACCTTTCACATTTTGAAACTCAATTAATGAAGAAATGAGTAATTCTCCATCTGCATGGAAATAATATGAAATGCTTGTTGCTGAAAAGATGTATAGAAATGGATCCTCAAACAAAATTTTGTAGAAAGTAAATTATGTTTGAAGAAAGTTTTCCATATTCCACTTTTACTGACATACATTTATCTAAACTGTAAGAGTCTTACTGTTTTATTCACAGTTAAAATATATTGTGATATATTTTCTCTTATATTAACAGAAATATTTTTGGTCCAAATGTCAAAAGCAAAGTCTACTTGATTACTTTTTTGGTTGCATATCACGTATTAAAGCCACTGCACTCTGTCATTCTGAGAGTGAAGATGCTGTAAGTTCAAAGGAGGAATAGCTTTGAAGAATTTAGAGTCAGAAACAGCAGAATCTGGGTTCCAGAAATGTGGAGTTTGGGTTGGACTTTGATTTAAAAAAAAAAAAAAGGAAGTTCAAATGGAGTAAGACAGTAAAGTTGAAAATCTATTTACTGTCAAATTTGAATGCAATTACAATATTTAAATCACTTCCTCTTATGAGAAAAACATGCAAATAAATATCACTACCCTGATTTTTTTTAACGAATCTCTTTATCATCCCCATATTGCCTTTCTTCCACAATTAAAGGTAGCAGCTGAATTAGATAGGTGTCCCCTCATGCAAGATGTGCTTCAGTCATAAATCAAAATACTGATGGCCCTAGTGACTCTCCCCAGTATTTTTAAAGTGCTGACTCTAGAGGAGGAGTTAGTTTCTTACTCAGCAACTGGATAGAGTTTTTAATGAATAACTTATACAGCATTCTCCACGTTTCAATTACATTTGGAGTAGCTGATGCATAAACTTATTATTGACTCAGGATCTTGAGTTTTAAAGTGGTTTACAAGGTATTTTTAAATAATGTTTAAATTGTACCTCTTTGATGTCACTACAATTATTTTCAAAGTGCCCATATTTTTACCTGCATTTCTGCTCTTATTTCCCTCTTTGCATTTCCCAACAGCTGTTCCTTCCTTTTTTCAATTGCTCTTGTTTTATAAGCACCACTAATGAGCCAGTGAGAAGTCTACTGAATCCCCCCAAGCTGTAATAAATGTGAAGGCATTTTAAAACTTACTTTTATTTGTACACCATTTAAATTCTAAATCCAAAATTAAACACACGCACACACAAACATTACTGAAGCTAATTTTCCTTTTTTTCTTACTCATGAAAAACAATGCTTGGTTTCTCTGAATTTACATAAACATATACTCTTTTGTAGATAATAATAAATACACAGAATTTGCATAAAATAAATCCAAAGGTTCATGTGTATGTAGAAATTCCCTTTTATAAAAAGTGTGAAAAGTGGGCAGCTGACTATGTATAATGATTTAAAAGATTATATTCTTTGTATAGATCCAGATATACACAAGAAAAAAGTACCTCTTTTCATCTTGAAATTCCATGGTCAAGCTCTGCTCACATAGGTTTTCAAGTCTTCTTAATCTTTAAGGTGTCTTATATATTTATATATTGTCCATTCTTTGTCATTCCTAATTGGTCTGTGAAATCAGTTCTAACATTTCATAGGTAATATCTTTAGGATCACCTTCATTCCAAGATCTTCAAACCTCTGCACAAATTACTCCCTTCTGATATCTAGCTACTCATAATGTGTTTAGATTTAATCACTTGATTTTGAACACTGTTCTGATTATGAATTAGCAACTTCTTAGGAATTTTCTTTTAACATCTGCCACTCTCAGATGTACACATGATGGCTTAAAGTCAAGAAGAATGGTATAACCATTTTTTATCTTCCTTGGCCACTGAGGAGGACATATTGGCTACTTGTACCCTTTAAGTAGTTATTAACTAGTATATGAGTGGCAAACTGTAGTATATATACAGAAATACATAAAAATGAGATATGAAAATGCAATGGAATCAGGGCATAGGAAAGGAGTGAAAGACTAGTGAATAATGATGAAGAAAGAGTATCAAAATGTAAATATCTTAGAAATCAACATTCCTATCTTAAAATTAGTGGCTGGATAAACTGAATCATTGAGTGTCGTTAGATCCATTAGGAACTGTGGCTGTAGGGCTCTCTGCCATCCCAGAATCTGGAGACACAAGTGCATATGGAGAGTCACATCTGACAGGATCAGCAACTGCTGGAGCTGTAAACTGGTAGGGACACTTAGATGGTAATTTTGATGAACTGCTGGAGGTTCAGTATGGATGGGCATGAGAGTAGGGTTTGCAGTTTGAGAAGGATCAGAACACTTTCATAGAATTTAGCTCCAGGAACCTTACCAGGTTTTCACAGTGAAAATCCCAGAAAAATGCATTAATAATTCTGGCAGGGGAAGGGAAGAGTAATCACTGTAAATTATACTCGGTCTTCTCTATAACACAGGCCTATTCTCCTGGGGAAAATACTCCATGACCTTTATCTCAGCTGAGGGAAGGGCATTTCTCCTCTCCAGTGTCTTCAAAATTCTTCCTCTGGTCAGCAAGGTTTTCAGCAGAGTTGTAAAACAAGGAAGAATCCAATGGCAAGTGCAGATGCCTGGAGGTAGATCAGGGGTTGAGCCCCGACCCTTGATTACAGTAGCCCTCTGGCCATGAGCCATACAATATAAACTACAGATAACATCAACTCTACTCACTGTGAGGAATCACTTTTGAAGAGTAAGCATGGCAAGCCAAGTGAAATTTCTTTGAATAATAAAAATTGATCCTCAAACTCTATATAAGACTAGTATTTTTAGGATAGCTTTGTAAATTTAGGACATTAAAGTCATAATAAAATTCCCTTAGTTGGCTTTGTAGATATTACAAATGTGTCATAAAACTTAGTATCCCTTGGACACTTGGAGAATCTGTTCTATAATTTTATATGTGTTATTTTATTCAAAACTGTGGGTTTTAAAAGAATGTTTGCATAAACAATTTTAATAATGTTATTCATACTACAAATGAATAGAAAACAATGTCTTTTGTACTCTAATCAGGGATATCAAAGCTATTTTCACATTTTGACAACAGTCATAAAGTATTCGAAAGCATAAATACCTGGTGAACAAGTTACATAGGACTGTTGTGTTTTCTAGTATTGATACATAGTTCAATATTTTATTGTTTAATTATAAGCATATTTTACAAAATCCTCCCTTGGAAAATAGTGGTTTTATTTATTTTAAGAATTAGCTCTCAGGGTGCCTGGGTGGCTCACTCAGTTAAATGTCCGACTCTTGATTTTGGCTCAGGTCATGATCTCAGGGTTGTGAGACTGAGCCCCATGTTAGGCTCCATGTGGGGCATGGAACCTGCTTAAGATTCTCTCTCTCTCTCTCTTTCTCTGCCTCTACCCACCCCTCTTTAAAAAAAAAAAAAAGTACTTATTAGTCCAGATTATTCACATTTTCACAGGCCTTATAAAAGGGAAACTGCTCTTACAGGGTCTCATATAATGACATGAGCCATCATGCCTGAAATTTAGTAATGTCATAGAGCATGTTCTGCTACTGGATATGTTCAAATATACAATGCGGAAAGACATTAGGCTCTATCTGCCAGGCTGAAAACAGCTTGACAACTCTTTGTAATGCTGGTAATTTGAAACAGATATCTTCAACCATACTGAGGGAAGATTTAAAACTCAGTCCTTACAACTTGCTATTGTACTTTGAAAATAATAGAGACTTGGATTAGAAATCTTCATAATCATTGATGGATTAAACAGAACATACATAGACACACACACACACACACACACACACACACACACGCTAAATCTGTTGAATCTGGCATCAAATAATACCAATGAAACATGATTCTTTAGCCTTGGATACTGTACATCCCCATGATAGAGAATATTGGAAGAAGACCCTTATCTACTGCTATCAGATTTTTATCTGCCAGAAATGGGACGTGGTGCTCCAGAAAGGATCCTACTTCCTGATGATTACTGTAGCATATTTTGCACCACTATTGGTTGCAAGAGATGATGAAACATCTCCAAAACCAAGAATCTTAAACAATCTTCCCACAGAGCTATGATTAACGCTTCTTGGGATCAAGGTCTTCCTGAGAACAGTTCAGCATTAGCGCTGGTGCATACACATCTCAGAACTCTGTGATGCACGGCCTGATTCAGGAGCAGGAGTTGCCAACGTGCCCAAACTTGCTTCTACATGTGTGTTTATTACACCTGTACTTATGGAGAGAAGGACATACGATCACCAAAACGAACACAGTAGGGGAGCATGTGAGGGACCATTCCTGGCCATGGATACTGTCTGTTATTTCATCCCTTCCACATCTCCTCATGATACTCCTAAAAGTTCTCTTTAAAGTGAGGGGCAGCCCTTGGACTGTCTAATACAGGTCAGGCTAGATGACTTTATCTGACTTTAATAAAGTATTATTATGAGATGGGGTACTGACCGAATTGTTTTGGGTTCATGATTACTATGATAGGCAGGAGATCTGGAAACATACACAGATTACCTTGGAAAAAATAAGAAAAGTTGCTAGGCACTTTTAAAATCTCTTATCATTTACCACAGCATCATGAGATAGATATTATCTGATTTCCCATTTTACAGATTAGGCAAATAAGGCTGGCAAGTAAGTTTAAAATTGCCCCACATTGGGTGCCTGGGTGGCTCAGTTGGTTAAGCGACTGCCTTCGGCTCAGGTCATGATCCTGGAGTCCCAGGATCGAGTCCCACATTGGGCTCCCTGCACAGCAGGGAGTCTGCTTCTCCCTTTGACCCTCCCCCATCTCATTCTCTCTCTCTCTCTCATTCTCTCTCTCAAATAAATAAATAAAATCTTTAAAAAAATAAAATAAAATTGCCCCACATCAGAGAGTAGTGAAATTGTGATTTGAACTCTTCGACAGTATCAGACAAAAATACTGATATAAATTTGGGCTTCACAAAATCATTGCCTTTCCTACTCTGCCTATGGAAATATGAATTTCATGAGAAACACCAGTGAGTACATTCAGCGATGTTCCTGAGAAGTATCCATTACGGACATAGGAAGTTGATTAAGCAGGAAGAACTCTGAATTGTCTGAAGGGTGAGAAATTAAAAAAAAAAAAAATAAAGGTCAGTGAGTCAAATAACTTCAGTAAAAAAAAATAAAAATTATCCCAAAGCAACTACAGCCTAAATAAGAAAGCAATAGGAAGCTGTGGGATTGTGAATGGGGAGTAGAATGATAGGTAAAAAGGTAAACTTTGTTATTTAATTCTGTTGGGTTGAAGGAGATAGTTATAGCTAGGAATTGTCACTTTTGCAATGCCTCTGATTTTCTCCTCCCAATATTTAACCATGTACACTGATATAGAACACTTTGTGGAAACAAAGTATTTGAGTAATGAAGCCCAATCTCGGTCTGTGAGTCAAAGGCATGGTAGTTTGGAAGAAAATGTTTACAATAGGGCTCTAATTCAAACTTTTGTAATTTTAGCAGGTCCACTTTTGATAATCCTTCTCTCCTCTCACTTATCTTATTAGAGACGCAGAAAAAAATCAAACGGTTTCTAGAAAGAGTAGAAACCACACATATTAAAGAGCTGTAATGCTATATATGACCATAAAAACTATTAATGTGTTTCATTTCCTCAAACTCTACATATATACATAACTCAATACAAAGTCCCCAAATTACTAAGACATCTACCAAGTCTGATTTTTTTAAAATAGTAATTATTTCATTTATCTTCTTTTTTTAAAAATTTTATTATGTTATGTTAATCACCATACATTACATCATTGGGCTTTTTTTACTATGTTATGTTAATCACCATGCATTAGATCATTAATTTTTGATGTAGTGTTCCATGATTCATTGTTTGCATATAACACCCAGTGCTCCATTCAGTACGTGCCTTCCTTAATACCCATCACCAGGCTAACCCATCCCCCCACGCCCCTCCCCTCTAGAACCCTCAGTTTGTTTCTCAGAGTCCATAGTCTCTCATGGTTCGTCTCCCCCTCCAATTTCCCTCCCTTCATTTTACCCTTCCTACTATCTTCTTCTTCTTTTTTTTAACATATAATGTATTATTTGTTTCAGAGGTACAGGCCTGTGATTCGACAGTCTTACACAATTCACAACGCTCACCATGTATCTTCTTTTTTTGAGTATAGTTGATGTTATATTAGTTTTAGGTGTACAACATAGTGATTTGACAGGTTTATATATTATGCTATGCTCACCACAAGTGTAGCTACCATTTGTCCCCATACATGTTATTACAATATCATTGACTATATTCCTTATGCTGTACCTTTTATTCCCATGACTTACTCATTCCTTAACTGGAAACCTGTACCTCCCACTCCCCTTCACCCATTTTACCCTTCCTCTCATCATCCCCCTCTGGCAACCAACAGTCTGTTCTCTGTATTTATAGGTCTGATTCTGCTTTTTGTTTATTCATTTTTTTAGATTCCACAGATGAGTGCAATCATATGGTATTTGTCTTTCTCAGCCTAACTTATTTCACTTATCTTAACACCCATTACCACCCAAAGCAATCTGTAGATTCAGTGTGATATCTATAAAATACCAACAGCATTTTTCACAAAACTGTAACAAATAATACTGAAATTTGTAGGGAACCATTGAATTTGACTATTCAAAGCAATCTTGAGAAAGAGGAACAAAGCTGGAGGTATCACAATTCCAGATTGTAAAATATACTACAAAGCTATAGTAATCAAAAGAGTATGGTACATAAGAGAGAGCCCGGAAATAAACCCACACTTATACGGTCAGTTAATCTATGATAAAAGAGGCAAGAATATACAATGGAGAAAAGACGATCTCTTCAATAAATGGCACTGGGAAAACTGGAGAGCCACATGTAAGAGAATGAAACTGGACCACTTTCTAACACCATACACAAAAGTGCTTCATGCATCTTAACATCAAAATATTTTCCCCCTGTTTCTTCCCTCCACTTTCGGTGTCTCTGCTTTGCCAGTAGCCAAGACAGCTCAGAGAGGACAAATGTGTGCTACAACACTGAAATTGTTATAATTGATCTGAAGTACTTACAAGGTCAGGTTGTCAGATTGTTGGAAGCTGCTGCTCTCCTTTATCAGAGGTGTTTTTTTGTGTATATTTCATCAAATTCATGATGCCACAAACTGAAAGAATGTTTTGTATCTTCTGAATCACTAAAAAATAATAAAGACTTCATGTTAAACCATGATCCAATGCTGTTTGAAAATCTCTTATCATTTCCATGTATTGAATGGACATTTTTACAATTATTTAGACATAAGTAAAATCATATACCACTCTTGTGAATGCCCAAAAGCACATTTTCAGTAAAACAATTTATTTAGCTATTTCTAAAACCTCTTCCCAGTCAAAATCGAAATCTTCCGACATACAACTTTATTGTTCTTATCTTGCTGATGACAGCATTCTCTGTGCCATGAGTACCTTTAATGCTGCAGCCTTTGTTAATGCTATTTCCTTTGAGGTATTTATAAGATAGGTTCATTTGTGCTCATTTAGGGCTCTGAACAATCCCCTCTACCATATGTTAGGTCTTAAGGAAAAGGTTTCACTGGGGAAACTTGCAAGCCAGAGTCACCTAGAGATAAGAATCGCAACCCTTAATTGTCCTGTTGTCCTACTGAGAGGATGACCAGGAATGTGTTGCTTTGCTAGATATGCAGTGAGAGACTGTGGTCTAGTAGAGGGAACCTGTCCCATCCCATTATTCCCACTTCTTATAGAACAACAGTGACAAATAACTTTTGTTACTGGGAACATGATAAGATTGCTTCAGGACCAGGCAGCCTGAATTTAGGGGTCAGCTCAAATTTTGTCTGGGAATGTCAGCTGCCTCAAATCTGGGGATTTTAGATTCCTTGTGATGTGACTCTGGCGGGGGAAGAAGACACCAAAACCAGAGAAAGCTTACCATGGATGGAGCTCATTCTATTGGGATAACGGGGAGCCTTGACCCAGCTAACTAATTATCCAAATCACCAGAGTAAGCCAATCTTCCAGAGGAATTTTAGTATATCCTGATCCTTGTATCATATTGCACCCAAGTCACTAACATCTCTGTGAGTTTTGATGTTGGCATCAAACTATTTCAGGATTGCTTCCTGGATGTCAGCATATATAAGATATAGAAGATACAGCCTAATTTCCATCCTGCCAAAATGTGAATATTCTAAGTGTTTTGTGATCTTTAAAATATTTGCTCTTCATAAACTCTCCACCTTTCCCTTTTCTCTGTTTAATCCAAATTGAAAGAAGGAAATATATACTACAGTCTCATTCGTATGAACACACTAGGGACTTAATGTGTTATCAAACCAGGGGCTTATGAAAGTTTTAAAGGAAAAAGTAATAATTTTCCTGAAGAATTACTGATTAATTTTACTATTCCGAGGCAATAGAGGACAAAAGTATTTTGACTGTCACTCAAATTTTGAGGATTTTTGGGACAACCTCTGCAAATGAGAATCCCATGTGTGCACTGTTAATTTACATTTACAAAGTTCTGCATTCACAAGCAGAGTGATAATCACTTATCCAAGATTCTTCAAATAACCACTATGTGGTTAGCATATAAACTAGGTTCTTCCCCAAATCTCAAAGTTTAGATAAATATTATCTCAATTTCATAGATGAAGATCTTGAGGGCTAAAGGGTTTAATTTTCTAAGAAAATTAAACTAGTAAAAGGTCAAGTTGGCTTTCAACCCACATCACTCTGATTCTATCATATCATTACAGGTATGTGGTCTTCTGCTTGTCAATGAGCATTCCTCAGAAGGGTTAAAAATTGCCCGAGATCACACACAGTAATTGCTGGATTCAGACTCCAGGCTAGGTTCTCCCAGTTGAAAGGGTCTGTTTATTTTGTGTTCTTCCACCGATGTTACAGTTACCTCTACCCTATACCTGAATCTGCTCAGTCATTAGCCTTGCATTGAGGGGCTTTCCAGTATTATGATTCTTGAACATAAATCATAAATAAGCTCAGTAACTCTGTTCCCTTAAAACTCATATCTATGTATTCCTCCTTCATGCCCTTCTTGGACAAGTTAATCTATAAAAGCTTCACATTTAGTTAGATTTTGAAAATTTTACTATTAATCTGGCTAAGTAGATTACAGGCTTGGGTGATTATATACAATATTGTGTTATATTTGGTATATCTGGGACATGAAGTTTCTTTATTATTTTTACTACTATATTGATCACTTTTTCTCCTCTCAAATTTCCTTAGTAGCTCAAATACTGTTAGATTGTTCATTTCTTGGCTTAAAATTTTATTCACAACTAAAATGAAAGAGTCCCCTGAAGTGATTATATGATATTGAAAGTGGCAATCTCTTAAGAAGCATGTACACCCTAATGGAAGGAAGTCCGTCAGCTCACCAGCTACACTCCCTGAGTGGAGAAGCTGATTTTGAGACTGAGAAGCTGATGAAAACCTAGTGTGCTTCCTCAGTGAGTGTGAAGCCCCTGCCAAGAAGACAAAGAAGAGGGCTGAGGATCCACACAAATCACATGCCTGCTGGACACTGCACAGGCTCTGTGGATAAGCACACTTTGACAGTTGAGGAAGCTCTACTGTTATGTTATGGTCATGTATATTATTATCAAGCCCCACGAAGAGTACAAATCATCCCACAGTCTGGATGCCTTTCACCTGCACCTCCCACACAAATGTTTCATCAAGATTTAAAAGCGCTGACCAGATTTTAAAATAGTACTTTTTTTTTTCTTGGAAAATATTCTCTTGATTGAATTTTCCAGTTATGTCCAGAAAAAGATATTGAGTCCAATAAAATGCTGAACTGAAAACTAATTTGAGAGGGTTGATGTGCAATGGGAAGGTTCCAGGGAAAGAAGCCGTGCTTATTATGTAGCTATCCTTCTTGCTTGTTACCAGCTGAGCAACTGACTTTGGTGGTCTCAGTCATCTCATTTATAAATGAGGCTTCCTGCAATTATTATAATTAGATTGTCATATTAGGATTTGAAAGAGCTGGCTCTAATATTTTATGACTCTTTAATTTTCTGTTTTCTGAGCAAAACTATTTGTTGTGCATACACTTGAAATGCAAAAAATAATCTATAGGGGTTAATATGATCTTGTCTTGCTTTTGATGCATAATAATTTGTATTATAAAAGCTTCAGAAGTGAGTACATAGTGAAATTAATCAGTCAGAACAAAGGGGACATTTCTGCATTTGAATCAAAGCTTACATCACAGCATACAGCTAAACTCTGCCTTTATTCAGGGTACTTATTATGTCTCCAAAATTGGTTTAAACAATTCTTAAGGGGACATATCACACAATAGGAGTTCCAGAACCTAGGAGATTAACCAGTATAAGTAAGTCCTTAAGAACGTCAGACATGTCAATGGTTGAAAGTGATCACAAGGGAGGGAGAATGGGAGGCGGGAATAGCATGTAAGAGATTATGAGTCTTCATTCCAGAAAGTGATTTATGCTAAGCAGAGTTATTTTCAGTAATGAGCTTTTATATTCAATTATATTCATTTTAAATATAGTGATTATGTGAAGCATATCCATGTTGGCTTACTCCAAGCTCTTTAAATCCCCTAAACCTAATACCATTCTTCTTAGATACAAAGAAAAATCTTAGCATCTGTCTATACTAAGCAATCACACACCCAGCCTCCTACCTCCCTGAATTTAATAATCAATATTCAATTTTTACCTTAAAATGTATTACATTTAAAACATACAAAAACATAATAATAACAGATTTTGCTAAATTGTTTACTATTACGGTTATCTCAAACTGCACATTCTTTAGCAGTGCATAAAAGTTTCTGTTGCTCTATACCCTCATCAATATTTGTTAATATCAGAATTTTTCTCAATATATTAGGTAATATGTATCTTGTTACTTAGTTTGCAGTTCTTTGATTGCTAAAATATAGAGATATAGGGGCACCTGGGTGGCTCAGTGGTTAAGCGCCTGCCCCGGGGCCCCGCATCAGGTTCCCTGCTCCACAGGAACCCTGCTTCTCCCTCTCCCACTCCCCCTTCTGTGTTTCTTCTCTTGCTTTGTCTCTCTCTGTCAAATAAATAAATAAAATCTTTTAAAAAAAGATAGAAAAAAATAAAATAAAGTAAAATGTAGAGAAATACTTTTACATGTAATTGGCCATTCTGGTTTCTTGCTCTTTATATATGTGCCCATTTTCTAACAAGTTGTTTACCTATTATCTATTAATTTCTAGGAGGGATATAACACATGCACAAACACACACATATCCTATATATTTAGCCTTTATTATTTATATATGTCACAAATATATTCCCGAAGTTTGAGGACACTTTTCACGTTTTTTTTTTTTCAATTTTTCTGTGCTTTGAGGTATGGGTTAAATACCAAACATATTAAGATCTACGTTACATATGACTATTAGTGCCCTAATTAAGGCATTCTTATTCATCTTCTTGTCATAAAGATAAATATTTATATTATTATCTTTTCTTACAAAATTTAGCTTTTTTATTTAGGAGTTTAAGCCAAATGAATTGATTTTTCCCAGTGGTTCAAGTTTGAGATAGTCTTTATCACAGAGAAACAACCGTCCACAGCATTGTTTTCTTACATCTCCTCCCTTCCTTCAGAGGATTATACCGCATGGTTGGCACATATCAATATCCAAACATGCACAGGACTTGCTGTGTACCCTCATTCTGCTTCAATTATGCATTTATCACTGCTCCGATACCTTACTTTATTGAGTCCGCTAACCAATACCAGGTAAAGCAAGTTCTCCAGTCTTATTTCCTTTCAAAGCATTCCTGCCAACCTGGGACTGTGTTCTCCTTTATATAAAACTCTGAATATGCTAACTAGACTCCATTAATAATATTAATAATAAAATTTGGGATGTTTACAGCATTATAATACTGTCTTCTCATATGTAAGTATAATGTATCGGCCTGTTTGTTTGTTTTTTAAGATTTTATTTATTTATTTGAGAGAATGAGCAGGAAGAGCAGCAGAGGGAGGGAGAAGCAGGCTCCCCACTGAGCGGGGAGCCCGATGCGGGGCTCGATCCCAGGACCCTGGGATTATGACCTGAGCCGGAGGCAGATGCCTAACCAACTGAGCCACCCAGGCGCCCCAGTTCTCCCAGATTTTTATTGAGCATAGAAGAAACAGCTATAGGAAGCATGATGTTTTATAGTCTGAAAGATCTGTTTTGAAGACACTGTCAACTACGTTTCTCAGTGATGATTTATAATCACACACACAGTAAATTAATTTTTTACTAGGGAAATTGGTGCTTCTCTTGGAAATTTTTGATGTTTTATTTTTTCATTACATGCTGACAGTACAATATTTGCCTTCTGAACCAGGAAGCTCAGAGTTAAATTTAACCAGTGCTTAATACTAACACCTATTAGTGCATTAGTGTAAATAGCGTGAACCTCCTGAAATCTAGGATACTGCTGAGGCAACCAGTGCAGAAATCGAAAGGGAAGTGTCAACTGTTTACAACTTTTGGATCTCATCTTATTTCACTTGAACTAGGAGGATTTCAATTACCTTGTCAAACAAACTGTATTTGGAGGTAAGATTTTGTTTAAAGTAAATAACATTTGTAACTACTAAAAAAAATCTTATTTAAAAATAACAGTTTGAAAATCACTGGTGTTGGTGATTGATATTCTTTCCTCTATCCACTAGTTTTTGACTATTTTTTCTTAAGAGCTTTACCAAATGTGTACCAATTATTACAAATTGTTATCTCAAATACTTTATGGCTGTAACTACAATATAATAATTTAAGATCACTGTCTTAAGAAACAAACTCCTTCTATTGCTGTGATTATAGAAATGGAAAGACGTGGCAAATGGTGGGATGTCTCTGATTGCTTTTGCAATTGTTTCATGGGTCAGAAAAAGTAGTTGAACAGCAGCTAAAATGACATTTATTTAAATCCAGTTAGGATCATTTTGTTTAGGAAATAATGAGTTGGACTAAAGAAAATCAAGGAATATTTTATTGAGTGCAAACCAAGGGCAATCATTATTGTAAACAATAAGGGAAGTGTAAATGCATAAAATGCGAAGTTTTTATTGCAAGAATTATCTGGTCTATAGGGCAAGATTTAGTTTGTCATATATATATATATAATCATAAATGCATCCTAAAGTTTTCTATCTTGATGTATCTACAAGCCCAGGAATGCCAGCAAATACCAACAGCAGGAGAGAGGCACGGAACAGATTCTCCCTCAGAGAGAGAACACAGAAAGAATTAACTTTGCCAACTTTCCACCTCTAGAACTGCTGTTTAAGCCAAGAAGAAAAAAAGAGATAAAGAGACATGAAGAAAGAAAGGAAGATAAAAGAAAGAAAGAAAACTGAATAGGATTTAGACAGAGCTAAAGGAGAAAATTTTGTAGGAAGAATGAATAATTGAAATAAAACAGGAGAGAAAAAAATTACATGGTATCACCTAAAGACAGTGAGGACACTGATTTGCATAGAGATTATATGTTGAATGCAGGGCAAGAGGGTAAGACAGAAAAGTAATTTGAAGCCACATTTCCAAAGGGCCTTTACTTTTCACATGAAAGAAAATGGACTATTTCTTATTCTTCTCTACTGTTTTATTGAGATAATGCACAGTAAGAGAAGAAAACTTGGAAAAACCCAAAACAGTATGTATAGATATACATTTTTTGCACATATTACAAATATATCACCCATAAGCCATACATACTGTTCCGATTTTGACACAGGTCATTTCATTATATGTGAATGAGCCGGTGCGTGCGTGCGCACACACACTGACGCACATACCACACTCAAAGTAGAAACAGAGGGTTCTGGTGCTTTGGCCTATAGTCTCATTGTCTGGAGACTAGGAAACACTTAGCAAGGAAATTCAAGTTTGAAATATATGTTTTTTTAGATTTTATTTATTTATTTGAAAGAGAGAGAGAACACAAGCAGGGGGAGCGGCAGGCAGAGGGAGATGAAAGCAGAGGGAGAAGCAGACTCCCCACTGAGCAGGGAGCCTAATGCAGGGCTTGATCCCAGGATCCTGGGATCATGACCTGAGCTGAAGGCAGACGCTTAACCGACTGAGCCACCCAGGTGCCCCTTGATATACATTTTTAACACAACTTTATTACTCAGGAATCACCCACATCTATTTGCATATTTGATAGTCACCATAATCCTGTGACTTAAAGAAAGCAGGATCATTATGCTCATTTTTCAGAAAGAAACATCAAAGTGTGGAGTTTGTGAAATTTACTCGTTTGTTTTTTCTATTATAGCTTCCTCAAAATTTTGAAACGATTCACAAAAAAATTCCATTTTCAAATAGTGAAAATAATTGCAAAGCCAAAGTGATACAAAGAGCAGCAATAAATGCCAACATATATATATATTGCTTTATATTTCTCAAAGCACTTCACCACACATAAAGATCATAAATTTTTAAATTGTGGGTCACATAGATTTGTTACTATAAACTCACCCATTCTCTACTTTGACAGGAAAGTTAACCTTGAAACAAGTCAGTGATGAGAGCTTTGCCCTTTTGTGATGAAGCACAGATTCAACAATATCTCAGTATAGGTGCACATTGATGTCAGGGACATAAGGTGGATATAATATTAATAGAAGCAAAGAAAGAATCTATATACTTTGCTGTAAGGTAGCATTTCAACAAAGTAACAAATTTAATTCCATCGTGTATGATTTACTTTGGCAATTATGTATGATGAAGACAGATATGTTTTAAACATTTATGACTGAATATCAAATTAACCATGGCTTTAGAGAAGGAAATAGCCATAAGCTTATTAAGGGTGTAAATTTCTAAGTATAGGAATAATCTATATAATAAATGAAAGTAAGCTTCCAACAAAATAAAATGATAATTACCCTTACTAATATTTGTATGATAATGACTTTTCATTATTTATTAAAAATTTGCTTTAGAACTTTGCTAAGCATTTTACATAAATTGTGTCATTAAATTCTTAAAACAATCCAATCAGTTTGGATTTAAAAATAAACAAGAAATAAACAATTTTAGGGGATTTAAGTAATTTGACCAAGGTAGACAGAACGAAGTAACAGAATAAAAGTTAAAAACATGCGTGTTTGACTCTGAAACTTGTTTCGTGTTCATAGTCACTAAAGATAGAGACTAAGCTCAAGTCCCTGAACTTAAGGAAAACCAAAGCTAGATTTTCTGAGAGTTCTGTACCAGCAAGGAGGCCTTGGCATGCAGTGAGGGAAGTAAAATTGAGGGACCCCTTTGCATCCTGATAATGTAACACACTCTACATTATGTCCTTCTCTTTTGTGACTAAGGTGACACATATGTACCTTGGTTTATTCAAATACCAAGGCCTGTTCCATTGGATTGTTCACTTTTCCAATCTTTTCCCCTTGTGCTGGACATTTTTACCACTCAGCGGCTACCTAGTATCATTAAAACTGGTTATTTCTTGAAACTCATAAAGTAATGTGTATTTGCTAAAAGAATTTCCTAACTAGCTCATTTTTTGTTTGTTTAAGCTAACCATTATTTCATTTTATTCTAAAATTTTACAGGTTTTAAGAAGGATGAAGTGGAGAGCTAATTTTTTTTCATATGGCTAGCTGAATTGTCCCAACACTATTTCTTGAATAATCCACATTTTTTTCTAATTTAAGATAGTAACTTCATCAAATACACAATTCTTACATATATATATATATATATATATATATATATATAGTTATATACCCAACCTTTAGGTAAAAATTTAATAGGAAAAGGGAAAAGACTGGGTTATAATTGAAAATAATGTTATTCCATTGCTTTTTTTTATTTCCAGTTAGGCAGAAGAGATTCAATTAGGACTGAAAATATTTGGGGATGGGCCATGTGACCTAGTTTCCTCTCCTCCCCAAACACCATTTGTCACCATTAAAAATTGTTACCTACTATTAATTATATTTGCTATGCTGTGCATTGTATCCCCATGTTTTATTTATTTTATAACTGGAAGTCTGTACCTTTTAATCCCCTTCCCTTATTTTGCCCTATCCTCCTCCCCTCCCTTCTGGCAACCACTAGATTGTTCTCTGTATCTATGAACTATTTATATTTGTTTTTTTGACCACTTGTTTTGTTTTTTTAGATTCCACACGTAAGTGAATTCATACAGTATTTGTCTGTCTCTGACTTATTTCACTTAGCATAGTACCTTCTAGTTTCATCCATGTTGTTGCAAATGCCAAGATTTCATTCTTTTTTGTGGTGGAGTGTTATTCCATTCCATATATATATATATATATATATACACTCATATAACATACATATATTATAGCATAATATATGTTATAGATAAATTACATGTTATATATATTATTCCATTCCATATATATTATATATATGTTATATAATGTATATGTTATATATATTATTCCATATATATATTCCATATATATAATATATATGTTATATCTTCTTTATTCATCTATAGTTGGACACTTATGTTGCTTTCATATGTAGGTTATTATAAATAATGCTACAGTGAACATAGGGGTGCATCTATCTTTCCAAATTAGTGTTTTGGTTTCTTTAGATAAATATTCAAAGGTGGATTTGCTGGATCATATGATAGCTCTATTTCTAATTTTTTGAGGAACCTCCAACTGTTCTCCATAGTGGCCATACCACTTTTGTGTGTGTGTGTGTGGCCACACCACTTTGCATTCCTATCAACAGCATACCAGGGTTCCGTTTCTCCACATTCTTGCCAACACGTGTTTCTTGTTTTTTGGTAAGTCATCTGACAGGTGTGAATTGATACCTCATTGTGGTTTCGATTTGCACTTCCCTAATGATGAGTGATGTGGGCATCTTTCCATGTGTCTGTTGCTTTCCATATGTCCTCTTTGGAGAAATGTCTATTCAGGTTCTCTGCCCATCTTTTTAGTTGGATTTTTTTGATATTGAGTTGTGTGAATTATTTATATATTTTGGATATTAACCCCTTATCGGTTATATCATTTGTGAATATTTTCTTCTGTTCAGTAGGTTGCCTTTTCCTCTCATTGATGGTTTCTTTCGCTGTGTAAAAGCTTTTTAGTTTGATGCAGTCCCATTTGTTTATTTTTGCTTTTGTTGCCCTTGCCTGAGGACACAGATCAAAAAAATATATATATTGCTCAGACCAATGTCCAATAGCTTACTGTCTATGTATTCTCCCCAGAGTTTTATGGTTTCCAGTCTTAAATTTAAGTCTTTAATCCTTTTTGAGTTTATTTTTGTATATGATGTAACAAGTGATCCAGTTTCATTCTGTTGCATGTATTTTTCCCACCACTATTTACTGAAGAAACTGTCTTTTCCCCCATTGTATGTTTTTGTCTCCTTTCTCAAAGATTAATTTACAAAACAAAAAATTGGTATAAATATGGGATGATTTCTGGATTCTACTGTGTTCCATTTATCTATGTTTCTGTTCTCGTACCGGTATCATAGTGTTTTGATTTTTTTTTAAGATTTTATTTATTTATTTGACACAGAGAGATAGAGAGAGGGAGTACAAGCAGGGGGAGAGGCAGGCAGAGGGACAGGGAGACTCAGGCTCCCTGCTGAACAAGGAGCCTGACAAAGGCCTTGATCCCAGGACCCTGAGTGGAAGGCAGATGCTTAACCAACTGAGCCAGCCAGGCACCCCCATAGTGTTTTGATTTTATAGTTCTGTGATATAGTTTGAAATCAGAGCGTGGGATACCTCCAGCCTTGTTCTTTTTTCTCAAGATTGCTTTGGCTATTTAGGATCTTTCATGGTTCTATACAAAGTTTAGGATTATTTATTCCAGTTCTGTGAAAAATGCCTTTGGTGTTTTCATAGGGTTTGCTTTGAATTTGTAGATTTCTTTGGGTAGTATGGACATTTTAACATATTAATTCTTCCAATGCATGCCTAAGGTATGTTTTTCCATTTATTTGTATCATCTTCCATTTCTTTCTTTGATATCTTAGTTTTCAGAGTATAAGTCTGCTAACTACTTGGTTTTATTTATTCCTAGGTATTTTATTCTTTTTTAAAAGATTTATTTATTTGAGAGAGAGAAGGTGAGAGTGAGCGAGAGAGCACAAGCAGGGGGAGTTGGCAGAGGGAGAGGGAGAAGCAGGCTCCCTGGAGCCCAAGATGGGGCTGATTTCAGGACCCTGGGATCGTGACCTGAGCTGAAGGCAGACTTTTAACCAACTGAGCCACCTAGGCACCCCTATTTTATTCTTTTTGATGCAACTGTAAATGGGATTGTTTTCTTAATTTTCCTGATAGTTCATTATTAGTGTATAGAAATGCAACCAATTTTATGTATATTGATTTTGCATTCTGCAACTTTACTGAATTCATTTATTAGTCCTAATAGTTTTTTCAGTAGAGTCTTCATGGTTTTCTGTATATAGTATATGACTGTCATATCTTGATGAATTGACCCCTCGTTATATAATGACCTTCTTTGTGTCTTTGCCTATTTTTGGCTATGTCTATTTTGTCTGATGTCAGTACTGCTGCTGTACTTTCTTTTGGTTTCTACTTGTATGGAATATTTTTTTCTATCCCTTCACTTTAAGCCCATATATGTAATTTGAAGTGATTATCTTATAAACAGTATATAGTTTTGTTTTGTTTTTTTATTTATCTAGCCACTCTGTGCCTTTAGATTTAAAACTTTAATTCACTTATATTTAGAATAATTACTAATTTGTAAGGACTTACTAATGACAAATAATTAATTCCTTTCCAGCTGTTTTGTATTTCCATTGTTTCCTTTTTCCTCTGTTTCTGCCTACCTTTGTAAATTGGAAATTTTCCATGATGGTATGCTCTATTCCTCTTTATCTTTAGTGTATCTACTCTACGTTTTTTCTTTGTACCTAACATGAAATTTACATAAAAGATCTTATAAATTAAATAGTCAATTTTAGGCCGGTAGCAACTTAACTTCAATTACATACAAATGCTCCACCCTTTTACTCCCATTTTTCATATTTTTTGACATCACAATTTACCTCTTTTGTATTACTTATTCATTAAGAAGTTACAGTAGCTATACTTATTTTTCAAACTTTTCTTTTCACCACTATACTATAGTTTAAGTGGTTGATACAACATCCTATTACAGAATTAGAGTTTTCTAAATCTGGTTGTATATTTACATTTACCAATGTGTTTTATACTTTCATATCTTTTCACATCACTAATTTGCATTTTTTCATTTCAGTTTGAAGAACTCCTTTCATTATTTCTTGCAAGGTAGGTCTAGTGGTGATGAACCAGTTCACCTTTTGTTTGTCTGGGAAAGCCTATCTAAAAGGTAACTGTGCTAGGTAGAGTATTATCAGCTGGCAATTTTTAATTTTGACAGTTTGAATATGTCATTCTACTTTCTACAGTAGGGTTTCTGCTGGGAAATCAGTGATAACCTAATGGGGAGTTCCTTTGTAGGTTATAATCTTACCCCCTCACCTGGCTGCTTTTAAGTTTCTCTTTATCTTTGATTTTTAGAAGTTGCATTACAATACATCCTGGAAAAGCTCTTTTTTAAAGGAATAGGGTGATCTATTAGCTTCCTCAACTTGGGTATCTGAGTCTCTCTCCAGGTTTGGGAAATTCTCAGCTATTTCCTTATGTAAACTTTCTCTTCCTCTTTTTTCCTTTTGGAATCCCAATTATTCCAATATTTGCATATTTGATGGAATCCCACAAATCATTTAGGCTTTCCTCAGTCTTTTTCATTCTTTTTTCTTTGTTCTCCTAAGATTAGGTTGTTTCAAAGTTCCTGTCCTCTAGCTCACTTCTCTCTTCCACTGATCTATTCCACTATAGATGTTCTCTACTGCATTTTTAAAATTTCATTCATTGAATTCTTCAGCTCCAGAACAGTTATGTTTGGTTCTTTTCTTATGACTTCTATCTTTTTGTTAAATTTCTCATTTTATTCATGTATTGTTTTCCTGATTTTTCTGTGCTTTCTTATAGGCTGTTGAATTTCTCAAAACAGCTATTTTGAATTCATCATCATCTAGGCCACAAAACTCCATGCCCTTGAGTTTGGTTATTAGAAGACTATTGTTATATTTTAGCGATGACATGTTTCCTTGATTTTTCATGTTTGTAGGCATTTTGCATTGCTGCTTTCACATTTGTAGAAGCAGATACCTCCTCAAATCCTTCCTAGTTGCCTTCATGTGGGATACACTGTTCACTGGTCCTGTTATATCTGGGGTTTTCTCCAACCTTCTACGGATATATCTGCTCCTCACTTCTTGCTTCCTCTTACCAGAATTCTTAAGCTATTATATCTTCTGTGGTTCTTACAACTCACTGACTGGCTACTTGAAATCTCTTTTTTATCTTCCAGAACATGGCACTACAGCTTAAGTTTGTAATTTCTCCCTTGCCCAAAGACTCTGGCCTGTTTTCTATGGAAACTCCCTGTTTACTGGAGTTTGTTCTTGCTTTCATACTCAAGAGTGCATACATGGAGCTGGCTACAGAGTGAGGGGAGGTGTGGATTTAGAATTTGGGGTATTGGGAATGGTCCCAGTGAGGGAATCCTTGGGTGACATTCTCCCAGAAGCTTGCAGACAAACTTCCTGCTGAAGTCCTATCAGGAGGAACCATATCCCTTTGATGCCCTTTGATATTATTATCTGCTTCTTTATCTTCTTCTTCCAGCCAGTCATGGTGGTCCACTTCAGTACTATGGGTGCTGCTAGAAAGAAACAAGTTTCTCCAGAAGCATCTCACACAATTGGGGTAGCCAGACACTCACTTACTGCTCTCCCTTACCTCAACAGGAGAGGTTGACACTTGCTAGTTCAGCCTCATGCAGTGTCATCTTGGGGGAGGGGTGGTGCTCACAGTTTATCTTACCATGTCCAATATGTCATACATATATATATATATATATATATATATGTCATATATATACACACATACACATATGAATGACATGCTCCAACAGCATGCTAGAATCACCACTCAGGAAGGATGGACTTCTACAAACGCTCTTTCATCTGTGGGTATCTGCCCAAGGTAGCAATCTCCGGGTTTTCCTCAGTCACAGCCAGGAAGGGTTAGGGCATGTTCACGGCTCCTTCTGGTTTGCACCCTTTACCAAGGTCTGTCTGCTTATTACTAAATACACAGGTAGGCAAGATTCCTCCTGTGTCCCTTGGGGTATAGTGCTGGATCCCACAAGTCCCACACAGGCACTTTTGTTTGTGGATGGGTGTCTAATTAGTCACTAAAAAAGGGGAACAACAAGGAGGGATATCTTATGCTGCCATGATACAGATGTTCCTTCCAACTAGTTTCTACTAGCACAGTTTTCTTGGGCTGATTAAGATGACTTGGAAATTGATATGATTTTGGAATGAAGTCAATATTTCCATAATGTCAGGCTTTCTTATCTAGGTACTGACCTTTCTCTGGATAGATCATTATGACTGGCCAGTTTTAGCTCCATAATTATTGATCATGTGTGTATGGTCCCATCACTGTTGGGTTGAGAGATTCCCCCTGATAAAGCAGCCACTGGCAGGCATGACATTTATTTGATTGTCATGCAACTCATAGGAAAATAAATATTTCATCTAATTCAGCCACACCTCATTCAGGAATTGAATTCCTGTATTTGCCTCAAATGCTCTGCTAATCAGAGAGAATTGCCCTGGAATGCCATCTGCCATCTTCTTTGAGGTGTCCCTTCCTTGTTTTAAAAGAAGTCTATTTCTAACAATTACATGGGTTTATTGACTTTAACCAAGAGCAAGACAAACTGAGTTACATTTTTTTCTGCAGAAGTAAGCTTCAGTACATACTATTATGATGTAGTACTGCTTTAGAACTGCTGTGTAGTCAACAATCAAGGTTAGAAGAGAATGGGGTTTGAACTACTGTAGCACCTTAAACATAAATATGAACCTCTTCTGGAGGAAGTAAACATTGGATATACCCTTGTTTGTCTTGGAGTGATGAATATTCCAATCTAAGACATGTGATATGAGTGCAAATATAATATAGTGTCTTAAAAAAGAGAATAGGGGCCCAGAATCCCATCACTGAGGAGTTAACTCTCTGAGAGCTCACATGAGGCAAAAAAATGAAGAGCACACACAAAGATGTTACAGAGAAATATGATAAAGATTTGGTTTAGAGCTCATTCGAGTTCTGTGTCAAAGGTACTGGGATGAAAAATGGGAGGAGACACTGCACAGGCCAAATGGAATTAGACTGTATTTATCTGGTTGGGATTGGGAGGTCTCCTATCTAAATTCTTAATCAAATAAGTGTGTAAGTTTTCTGAATATCTCATATAGCTTGGTGTAGTGTAATAGGCTGTAATAATCAGTAATAGTTTGATACTTGAAATTGCGATCACACTGAATTTCAGATACAGCATTTCAGGCCCAGCAATATAATCTAGTTCTTCTCCCCAAGAAGAAAAGTGGACGATATTAAGGATCTGATAAATATTTGCACTAATACGAGGCTCCATAACTATGAAGGACCTCAGTTTTAGTTTCAGAAAGTTATTTTGTAGTTGGCAAGAAAAAAGCTCTGGAAATAGGGAACATTTTAATGTATTTTTCTGAAAATTTCTGCTCTCATATAAGCTTATGTTTTCAGAAATACACAATATCAGAGTGAAACACTGAAGAGTAAGTACTGAGGAAGACAGTACTGACATTCCAACAGAATGCAGATTCATGATTCTTCATGCAGGAGAAAACATTGACTCCACAGTTCATACCTGCTGACATTTGATGACAACTCAAATTTTTTATATTAGAAAATTATCACAAAATTATCACTATAAAATGATGCCTTCACTCAAAAGCAATCACTCAAATCATACAAGCATACTGTATTTATTTAGAAAAATATATATATAATAGAGAAGACCACAAATTATAATTTATGGATGCTCAAAGCAAGATGAACATGAAATATACCTTTACCACCTTTCCATTCACTTGTTCCATTTAAATAGAATATGCTTTACCTACTTATTTTTTTCTAGTTTCTTGGTTCCCAAAGATATGAAGGCCTCACATTGCTTGTCCAAAGTATCACCAAAAATTAAATAAAAGATGTGAGTTTTTCTGCTACCTCTACCATTCAGTGGACAACAAGCAGCAGAAAACATGGGCTCTAGGCAATGCGTCCTAGACCCTCTCTACTGTGGATGATAAGAGTGAGCCTACCTAGTGAAATTTCATGGAGCAAACTCTGGAGTATGGAATTCCCTGCTAGTGACCTTATACAACAGTAAAACTGAAAGAATAAATAGGTTCAATAATAAGTAGGAAGACAAAGCTCAACAAAGAAATGGGAAAAATACAAGATGTTGAGAAACAAAAAGAAACCAGTGCATAAAAAGATATTTGATTATGAAACTAGAAATCTGAGTTGAAAGAAGAAAATAATAAGAATAACTGAGTGGACAGAAAATGTAGAGAGGTAAAAGGCTATTGCCTAGTAAAGAAAATATACTGCTTTATATTTTATTTTAAGAACAAGACATGTAGTAAATGGGTCAAACTGATTCAATGGACAAGACAGAGCAGGTAAGAGAAAAAGTTAAGGAAATGGGAAGGACTGCCATCAGAAAAGTAGTTTTGCTGTAACACAAGTACCTGGGGTAAAGGTCAGAAAGTATGAATAGCAAATGAGGTTATAATCCAAGCTGGTATTGATAGCTGAAGAGTTTAATGTGACATGCAGTAAAGATAGAAGAGCTTTCTAGACAGTGATCATTCATGTATACAGGTGAGTAGAAATACAGAGGTGGCAAGAGATAGGATCATCCATCTGGTTAAAAACAATAGCCAGCTTTGGGTGAATGAGGAGAGACACTGAACTCAGATAATTAAGTTATGGTGAAGAACGGACTCCAGTTTTGGTAGGGATCTGAAATAAAGTGAAGGACTTAACAGAATCCCAGTCATTAAGTCTGTGAAACATCGAATATTTATGCCTAAAGGTATTTCTGGAGATATAAGGATTACAGTCTTTAACTGCTCAGGATATGGAGGAGCGCTACAGTCTGTATATGCGTGTGTCAGCATTTAAAAAAAATGCTAAATCATGTGCAAGGATTTACAGTTATATATTACTGTATTTTGTAACTCATATTTAAGTACAGTCTAGATCTATGGAAATTTTGTTTTAGGTCCAATTAGCACTAAAGAAAAGAGGTGTCTCATGTAGACAAATAGAATTACTTAGACATAAATTATATTTTATGTGTATAGAAAGCAGTGTTCCCTCATCATGTAAGTTAATTTTAGACAATAGCCTTGATAAAAGTGATACCCACCTCACTAGGTTTTATGGGGATTATAATGTATATAAAAGCATGTATTAAATCATAGCACAAGTTGTCTTTATATTCCAAAATAATTTTATCTCTCTTTGATAACTATCAGGTCATTTCCATCTTTCTGTTTGGTGAAGTTTAATATTAAAATTGTTTTACAATCTCTGAACCTACAACAAATGCTGTTCATGAAGGCAGTCTTGACTTTAAACTATAAATCTACTTGTGGAACTCTACTAATCAGATAATCTTTGTGCAAAATATCTAGAGATGGCCCCACATTTTTCTTTTCATTTCCATTTTCTCCATAGTCAGTTGGAAGTACATTTTTCCAAACTATAACTAAGACAAAATATGAGCTCATAAAATCATAAAACGAATGCCCTTTGTAAAATTTATCTCCCTGGCTATTAAAATAAGGACTAATTATTTTACCAAGTTTTATTTCAAATTTCATACAGAGAAAACCAATTTTCTGTTCTGCATAGTAATCTACACTTGGTTCAGGTTTAAATGAAATTTGAAAACAAACAGCTTTGTATATTATTTGATTTCCTAAGTTACAACACAGACAGTTTAGCTTCTAAATTATGCTAAAGAAATAAATGGACAAAAATTAGTTCTGGCTGGTTTGTGTTTGATTTTATGCCAATTGTAAAGAATTTTTTAAACATCCTTTTGTCTAGAGTATGCTATATTAATTCCCTAGTATAGAAATAATTGAGGACTTGTCCAGAAAAAAAAATTATATTGATTTCATTTAAAAAAAAAAAAAAGAGGGAAGGGTAATCACTAAAAATCAGGAGTGTGAAGTGAAATTTCTGGCTCTTTTGATATTAGGCCAAGCATTGTGAATTAATGGCCCCATCTTAGTGTTTTACACATATCTGTATTGTATTACCAGTCCTACCACAATGATTTGAGAACTAATTAATCTCTATGAAAAATACAGAAGTACTTGGATGAAATTTTCCATGACAAGGGCAAGGTGGAAGAAAGGCAGCTACAATGAAGAGGCACGTTAAATTTCATTCTCTTTTATTCAGGGAACTTTGACGGGATGGCTTGTGAAGAATAAAATTAGAAGCAGTCATGAAAAAGCTGTTTCTGAATGTTCTCAGTATTCTTCCACTGTGTTATAATTACATATGAGTTATGCTGCCTGATCAGTTCCATATACATGTAGCATAGGATTTAACAGGCAGTTTATTTTGGAAGAGTCAAGACATAATAAGACATCATTCTGACATCCTTCAAGAACTTTTTGAGTGTAAGTCATGACAAGCATTAATTATTCCAGTTATTTTTTTTCTTTCCCCCAATAAAATTATCCAGGAAAAAAAAAGTTAGATTTGATTGAACTTAAGGGTCAAGCACTATTAGAGAATTAAAGGTGAGAGACAGGAAGGAAGAATACTCTAATTTTTTAAATGGTAATGAAAGCAAGGCACTATGGAATAATCAATCATATGCGAAAATTCATCACCAAATCACAGAATCAAGTTCATTATCCATACAATGCAGAAACTTGTGTTGTTTACAAGGATAATTACACTGTTGTAGCCGAAACATGCAAAGTGTGAGAGAGTTCCTTAATCCATGGAGAAATTAATTTAAAATAGTGCAAGCTTAATTATCTGAAAGAAATTTCTAATTTGTCAACATTCACTTTAGTGAAAACTATCTGCAATATTTCTTTTAAGCAAAATATCTGGCAGGGACAAACCAAAAGAAAAAAATAATGATATAATGGAATTTAGATCCAAAGATGTGATTATGAGGTTAGGTTTCATCAAAGACAATGATAGTTGCAGAGACCAGAAGAATGAGCCTTGGAAAGATATATGTGGAAGAGAAAAAATGTATGATAGATGAATAATCAAACTGAACATTAAATATATTTGGGACCAAAATTAGAGATTAACTTTGGAAATAGAGCAAAGAGCTGGGGCCAAGGACACAAAATTCTAATGAAAGCATGTCAGGAAATTTTGGAAGGTGTGAAGGAATGGGGTTGATATCTTGAGGAAATGCTTTAAAGGCCAGGGGCTCCTGACTGGCTTAGTCCATACAGCATGTGACTCTTGATCTTGGGGTTGTGAGTTCAAGCCCCCCACTGGGCATGAAGTCTATTCACAAGAATGCTTTAAAGATTAGATAGTGGATGCAGATTAACTTTCAACATTCTGTTGATGTCAGCAAGATGGAGGTATAGGAGCTATGCTACTTGTCTTCTCCCATAGCAACAATAATTTGGCAACCATCCACAGACAAAATGCCTTTGTGGGAGCTTTGAAAAATAGTTAAGAAGTTGTGAAAACCTGGTGGAACCCAACTGGAGGAGAACTTTTTGAGAAGACAGTCCCATGCCCAAGTGGCAAGCTCACTGACTATGCTTTTAGCTGTAGACCTAAAAAGTCAATAAAGTAACACTAGCTTGAATAAACCCATGGACCTAACAGACATACATAGAACATTCCATCTGATAGAAGCAATACACATTCTTCTTAAGTGTATAACAGCATTTTCCAGGATAGAGCATGTATTAGGCCACAAAGTTAAGTGTGAACAAATTAAATGAGATTAAAATTATATGAAGTATCATTTCTGACCGTAACTATATCAAACTAGAAATTAATAAAGAATGAAAATTGAAAAATTTGCAAATAAGTGGAAATTTAGCAACATATTCCTGAACAACCAATGGATCAAAAAAGAAATCAAAAGGAAAATCAAAAAGAATCTTGAGACAAATGAAAATGAAAACACACATACCAAAACTTGTAGTATATACCAAAATCAGTCATAAAAGGGAACTCTATAGGCACAAATGCATACATTAAGAAAAAAGAAGGATCTCAAATAAACAAACTAATTTAAATCAACTAGATTAAATCAACTGAAACTAGAAAAAGTGCAAATTAAGCCCAAAGTTAGTAGAAGGAAAGAAATGAAGATGAGAGCAGAGATAAATGAACTAGAGAATAGAAAAGCAGTAGGAAAAATCAACAAAATTAACAGTTACTTTTTTGAAAAGATAAACACAATGGGAAAAAACTTTTAGCTGGACTAACTAGGAAAAAATGAGAGAGGGCTTATAATAAATATATAAATATAATATAATATAATATAATAAATATATATATTTATATATATAAATAATATATATATGATAAATATAATAAATAATAAATAAAACTATTAGTGGAGGAGGAGACACTATAACTGGTGCCACAAAAATACAAAAAAAAACAATCGTTAAGAGACTCCTATGAACAACATACACCAAAAATTGGATAAACTAAAAGAAATGGATAAATTCCTAGAAATACACAACCTAACAAGACTAAATCATGAAGAAATAGAAAATGTGGACAGAACCATAATGAGTAAGAAGACTTAATAACCACAAACCTCCAACAATGAAAGTCTAGGCCCAGATGGCTTCAAGGGTAAATTCTGCCATCCATTTACAGAAGAATTAATGTCAATTCTTCTCAAAATCTTCTAAAAATTGAAGAGGAAGGAATACTTCCAAATTTGTTTTATGAGGCCAGTAATACCCTCTTACTAAAATCAAATGAGGACACCATAAAAAAGAAAATTATAGGCCAATATCCCTGATACATAGGATTAAAAATTCCTAAACAAAATACTAACAAAACAAATTCAGCAGCATGTTAAAAGGATCATACAACATGATCAAGTGGGATTTATCCTTCAGATTCAAAGTTAGTTCAACACATACAAATCAATAAATGTAACAAACCATATTAGCGGAATGAAGAATAAAGATCACATGATTATCTCAACAGATGCAGAAAAAGTATTTGACAAAATTCAACATCCTTTCATGATAAAAACTATTAACAAATAAGGTATGGAGATAATGTATTCCTACATAATACCTTGCTATATATGATAAGCCCACAGATAATATAATATTCAATGATGAAAAGCTGGAAGTGTTTTCTCTTAAATCAGAACAAGACAAGGATGTCCACTCTTGCCACTTCTATTCAATATAGTACTAGAAATCCTAGCTAGAACAACTGGTCAAGAAAAAGAAATAAAAGGCATCCAAATTGGAAAGGAAGAAGTTAAACTATCTCCATTTGCAGATGACATGAATATATATATATAAATATATGCAAAGACTTCACCACAAAACTGTTAGAATAAAGGAACTTAGTAAAGTTGCAGGAAACAAAATAAATTTACAAAAATCAGTTGTGTTTCTGAATAAATAGTATTATAAGAACATATTAGGAGCAACTATATGCCAACAAATCAGGCAACCTGGAAGAAATGGATGCCTTTCTAGAGATGTATAAACTACCAAAACTGAACCAGGAAGAAATAGAAAACCTGAAAGAACCATAACCAGAAAGGAAATTGAAGCAGTAATCAAAAATCTCCCAACAAACAAGAGTCTAGGGCCGGATGGGTTCCCAGGGGAATTCTACCAAACATTTAAAGAAGAATTAATACTTACTATTCTGAAGCTGTTTCAAAAAATAGAAATGGAAGGAAAACTTCCAAACTCTATGAGGTCAGCATTACCTTGATCCCAAAACCAGTCAAAGACCCCATCAAAAAGGAGAATTATAGACCAATATCCCTGATTAACATGGATGCCAAAATTCTCACCAAGATACTAGCCAATAGGATCCAATAGTACATTAAAAGGATTATTCACCACAACCAAGCTGGATTTATTCCTGGGCTGCAAGGGTGGTTCCAAATCCGCAAATCAATCAATGTGATACACTACATTAATAAAAGAAAGGACAAGGACCATATGATCCTCTCAACAGATGCAGAAAAAGCATTCGACAAAGTACAGCATCCCTTCTTGATTAAAACTCTTCACAGTGTAGGGATAGAGGGAACATACCTCAATATCATAAAAGCCATATACAAAAAGCCCACAGCGAATATCATTCTCAATAGGGAAAAACAGAGAGCTTTTTCCTTAAGGTCAGGAACATGACAGGGATGTCCACTATCACCACTTTTGTTCAACAGAGTACTAGATGTCCTAGCCTCAGCAATCAGACAACAAAAAGAAACAAAAGGCATCTGAATTGGCAAAGAAGAAGTCAAACTCTCACTCATCGCAGATGACATGATACTCTATGTGGAAAACCCAAAAGACTCCACCCTAAAATTGCTAGCACTCATACAGGAATTCAGCAAAATGGCAGGATATAAAATCAATGCACAGAAATCAGTGGCATTTCTATACACTAACAATGAGTGAGAAGAAAGAGAAATTAAGGAGTGGATCCCATTTACAATTGCACCCAAAACCATAAGATACCTAGGAATAAATCTAACCAAAGAGGCAAAGGATCTGTACTCAGAAAACTATAGAATACTCCTGAAAGAAATTGAGGAGGACACAAAGAAATGGAAAAATGTTCCATGCTCATGGATTGGAAGAACAAATATTGTGAAAATGTCTATGCTACCTAGAGCAATCTATACATTCCATGCAATCCCTATGAAAATACCATCAACATTTATCACAGAGCTGGAACAAATAATCCTAAAATTTGCATGGAATCAGGAAAGACCCCAAATAGCCAGAGGAATGTTGAAAAAGAAAACCAAAGCTGGTGGCATCACAATTATGGACTTCAAACTATATTAGAAAGCTCTATGGTCGGGGCGCCTGGGTGGCTCAGTCGTTAAGCGTCTGCCTTCGGCTCAGGTCATGATCCCAGGGTCCTGGGATCGAGCCCCGCATCGGGCTTCCTGCTCCGCAGGAAGCCTGCTTCTCCCTCTCCCACTCCCCCTGCTTGTATTCCCTCTCTCGCTGTGTCTCTCTCTGTCAAATAAATAAATAAAATCTTTAAAAAAAAAAAAAAAGAAAGCTCTATGGTCAATTAATCTTCAACAAAGCAGGAAAGAATATCCAACGGAAAAAAAGGCAGTCTCTTCAACAAATGGTGTTGGGGAAATTGGACAGCCACATGCAGAAGCATGAAACTGGACCACTTTCTTATACCATAAATAAAAAATAGACTCAAAATGGATGAAAGACCTAAATGTGAGACAGGAATCCATCAGAATCCTAGAGGAGCACACAGGCAGCAACCTGTGTGACCTCAGCTGCAGCAACTTCTTGCTAGACACGTCTCCAAAGGCAAGGGAAGCAAGGGCAAAAATGAACTATTGGAACTTCATCAAGATAAAAAGCTTTTGCACAGCAAAGGAAACAGTCGACAAAATCAAAAGACAACTGACAGAATGGGAGAAGATATCTGCAAATGTCTTATCAGATAAAGGGCTAGTATCCAAAATCTATAAAGAACTTACCAAACTCAACACCCAAAGAACAAATAATCCAATCAAGAAATGGGCAGAAGACATGAACAGACATTTCTCCAAAGAAGACATACAAATGGCTAACAGACACATGAAGAAATGCTCTACATCACCCGTCATCAGGGAAATCCAAATCAAAACCACAATGAGATACTACCTCACACCAGTGAGAATGGCTAAAATTAACAAGTCAGGAAATGACAATGTTCATGAGGATGCAGAGAAAGGGGAACCCTCCTACACTGTTGGTGGGAATGGAAGCTGGTGCAGCCACTCTGGAAAACAGTACGGAGGTTCCTCAAAAAGTTGAAAATAGAGCTACCCTACAACTCAGCAATTGCACTATATGGTATTACCCCCAAAATACAAGTGTAGTGATCCGAAGGGGCACCTGTACCCCAATGTTTATAGCAGCAATGTCCACAATAGCCAAACTATCAAAAGAGCCCAGATATCCATCAACAGATGAATGAATAAAGAAGATGTAGTATATATAATGGAATACTACTCAGCCATCAAAAAATGAAATCTTGCCATTTGCAATGATGTGGATGGAACTGGAGGGTATTATGCTGAGCGAAATAAGTCAATCAGAGAAAGACAATTATCATATGATCTCACTCATGTGTGGAATTTAAGAAACAAAACAGAGGATCATAGGGGAAGGGAGGGAAAAATTAAACAATATGAAATCAGAGAAGGAGACAAACCATAAGAGACTCTTAATCATAGGAAACAAATTGAGGAGTGCTGGAGGGGAAGAGGGTGGAGGGATGGGGTGACTGGGTGATGGACATTAAGGAGGGCACCTGATGTAATAAGAAGATAAAAGAATTATTATTATATTATTATATTATATACATATTATATATGACTGATGAAACACTGAACTCTACCTCTGAAACTAATAATATACTGTATGTTAATTAATTGAATTTAAATTAAAAAAATCAGTTGTGTTTCTATATACTAACAAAGAATTATTTGGAAAGGAAATTAAGAAAACAATCCCATTTATGAGAGCATTAAAAATATTAAAATACTTAACAATAAATTTAACTGAAGAAGTAAAAGATTCATCCACAGAAAACTAAGATATGACAGAAACTGAAGAAGACAAATAAATGGAAATATATCCTGTGTTCATGGATTGGAACAAATAATACTGTTAAAATGTCCAAAGTACCCAAAGCTATCTACAGATTCAATGCAATACCTATCAAAATTCCAATGGCATTTTTCAAATAAATAGAAAAAACAACCATAAGATTCATATGCAACCACAAATAGTCAAAGTAATCTTGAGCAAGAAGAACAATGTTGGGAGGCATCACTCTTTCTGATTTCAAATTATATTACAAAGCTATGAAAAATAGTATGGTACTGACATAAAAACAGTGTCAGCAGAGAGCCCAGAAATAAAGCCACATCAATGACATATATAACTTATGTCAAGGATGCCAAGAATACAAATGAGAAACGGACAGTCTCTTCAAGAAATGGTATTGGGAAAACTGGATATTCACAGGCAAAGAAGGATACTGGAACTTGATCCTACACCATGCACAAAAACTAATTCAAAATGGATTGAAGAATTAAACATAAGAACTGAGATCATACAACTCCTAGAAGAAAACATAGAGAAAAGCTGCTTGATACTGGTCTTGGCAATGATTTTTTGGGAAAGACCAAAAGCACAGGCAACAAAAGCAGAAAAAGAAATAAACAAATGGGACTACATCAAACTAAAAAGTTTCTGCACATCAAAGGAAACTGTCAACAAAATAAAAGGGTAACTTATGGAATGCAAGAAAATATATAAAAACAATATATCAGATAAGGGGTTATTATCCCAAATATGTAGCAAACAACTCAATAGTATGCATGCTAAAAATGGATAAAGTACCTGAATAGACATTTTTCCAAAAAAAAAAAAAAAAGGACACACAAATTGCCAACAGGTAAATGAAAAGGTGCTCAACATAACTTGTTATCAGAGATACACAAATCAAAACCACAATGAGATATTACCTCACATATATTAGAATGTCTAGTTTTAAAAAAGACAAGCGATAAGAAGTATTGACACAGATATGGAGAAAAGGGAACCCTGATACACTGTTGATGGGATTGTAAACTGGTACAGTTATTATGAAAAACGATATGGCAGTTCCTCAAAAAATAAAAAAAACAACTTCCATGTGATCCAGTAAATCAGATCTTTGGGTATATATTCAAAGGAAATGAAATCAGTGTCTTAAAGAGATACCTTCACTCTCATGGTCATTGCAGTATTATTTACAACAACCAAGATATGGAAAAACAACCTAAGTGTCCAAAACAAATTAATGGATAAAGAAAATATGAAATATATATGTGTATATATGTATATACATATAAAATATTCAGCTCTAAAAAGAATGAAATTCTGCTGTTTGTGACAACGTGGATGAATCTGGAAGACATTATGCTAAGTGAAATAGACTAGATCTAGAAAAACAATTACTGTATGATCTCACTTACATATAGAATCTAAAAATGGTGAACTCATAGAAGCAGAGAGTAGAATAGGGGCTGCTAGGAACTGAGAGAGTGGGGGAAATGGGGATATGTTAGTCAAAGGGCACAAAGTTTCAGTTCTAAGATAAATAAGTTCCGGAGATCTACAATATGGTGAACACAGTTAATAACATTGTACTGTATATTTAAAATTTGCTAAGAGAACAGATCTTCAGTGTCCTTTCACACACAAAAAAGTAACTATGTGAGATGATGTATATGTCACGTATTATGATGTATACTGGTAATCATTTCACAATGCTGATATATCAAATCAATACATTATAAACCTTAAATATGTTCAATTTTTGTCAATTATACTTCAAAGTTGAAATAGAATAAAATTTTTAATTGGTCTCAAAGAAACAAACAAAACAATTGTATCTACCTCCTCCAAACATAGACATACTAGTAAAGCAGAACTGAATTTGTTAGGACTTGCCGCCGTTAGGGGGAATACCACCTTGGCAGAGTGAAAGACACTCAGTAATGTCTAAGAAGTAGGGAGTCAAAGTGAATATTTATAGAATCTGAAATCTGGGCTCAGTGATTTATGGTAGGAAAAGCAACTAGCGGGGACTGGACAAAAATTCCTGATGTAATAGTTTCAGATTGGTAGACACAACAAGGTGAGGTTGTTGAAGTTAGTCTTGAAAATTAAACTGTTGCTTCTTAAGTGAGCTACTTTAACAAGGAGATGGCTCTATCAGATAACTGATGAACATGAAATTCCTGACACAAACAGTAAGTTATTTATTGGTTTCCAGTTTTGTCCTTCCCAGGAAAAGTTTACCTGGACCAAATGGCTGTCATGTTGACCAAGGCCATCTTAATTCATGGTACTAAGAGCTAGCTAGGTCATGTTAATGCAGGTGGTCACAGTGTACAAGTCTAGGAGGCCATAGTGATTGAGCGGGTCAATCAAAATTTTAAGGTTTGATTTTCTTTGATTTATTTTTCTAAATGCATACATGAGTTCTTCAACAAGTATGGTCATACTATAGTCATATTCCATATCAGACAGAATGTTGTAATTTTGTTAATGTCTGTATACTATTCCATTTAGTATGCCAGAGTTCAAATGCTATATTATTTTGGGATATTTAGAATATTCAAATATTTCTCTAGTGTAAAGTAACTTCTATGAACATCAATAGAGCACTTTCTAGGAATAATCTTTTTTTGTTGTTGTTTTAACTATGTTAAAAATTATACTAGATCCAATATTTCAATTTTTTCTCAGTTTCAATGGAGGAGATGATATGATTTATTTGACAGTAGTACTGGCTTCCATATGCTGGTTGAACTGGCAAAACAATCACATTAGATACAGTATTACCATCAACAGTGCTCTTATTCAAGGGGTATCAACACTAAGAAAGCCTACCAGTAAGTGAAGCATAACACAACCCATTTTTCTTTCAGGGTCTGCCTGAGAAAATTGTATACAAATTCTTATCCAAAAACACACAGCTATAATTATGTTCATATACATTTATTTCAAAAGTCTAGAATGACTCTTCAATCAAGGAATACCCTTTTATGAGTCTTATAAACCTTCCATGGCAAAATATTTATAATTTGATACTTCATATCAAAACAAAAGTTGTTATATATTAATTTTGAGGTAATATTATTTTAAATACCCTGTAGCATTGAATTGATCAAGTTATTCAGAATTTGGAAGATTCCTGGACCAGTGCATGAGGGAGCTGACAGAGTGTAGATATTCCTGAGGTTAAGACAAGACAGGAAAGGATTGGGGAACAGTTGTAATAAGTAGAAATTGTGCCAAAGAGAGAAGAGATCTTTAAAGTATGAGACAGAGATGGAGTAGAAAAAGAATTTGGGAAAACTATCCCTACATTGACCTGGGAGGTAGCACTGATTCTGGCATTACTGGTGAGTGGGAGTTGATTGAATAGCTCTATTTATCAAATGTCTTGCTTTTAATACATGACACCCATTGTTTCCTATTGGCAAATATGTAGAAGAGCAGCTGGTAAGGTATTTGCCATGATTTAGTAGATTTGGGGCTTCAAAGCAAATCATCTACAGTGGGGGGGTAAAATTAAACAAAGGAGTAAATCAGGAACAAAGTATTATTGACAGCACTCACATTCTGCTTCAGCTTTTTCAAGATTATACTGGCCTCCCTAAAAGCACATTTATTTTGAACCTCTGAATAATTCATAACTTTATTTGGAAATAATAATTCATATGCTATGTATTCCTCCCCCTTGTTAGGAAATTCTAGTAGCAGAAGCTCATTGATATAACACATTTCTTGGTGACCTCAAATGTACACATTAAGTCTCTTGTTGCCAGGGCATTCTGGCACACAGCTCAAAAGAGAAGCATTAAACCATAGCATTCCTATTTGTGCTGCAAAGCATTCTTGGGTCAATAGTGATCTCAAATCCTCCACCTGCACACTCTCTTTACAGACTTTCACATATATTCACATATAATCTTTTCTTTTAGCTCTGTGTACTATGTGAAAATAAAAGAACCCTAATGTTTAAGTAATAAAAATCAAACAATTGCCCTAAGAGACTACTGTTAATCACAGGAACAATGTAAAATTATAATACAATAAAATTATAGTAGAATGTTGCCAGTCATTTGTTGGCATTCCATTAAAGGTTAAGTGGGGTGAGTATTCATATGGCATATTAAAGGTCACTTTCCTTAAACATGCTTTTCTTTTTTTCTTTCAAAATTGCCATAAAATAATTTTAAATAAAATCTGTTCAGCTACAGCATGCAGTCTCAAAGGTAATTCGATTAGATGACATCTCAGAGTAATTAAAAGACTTGCTCTGTATCATACAGAAAGTAAGGAAAGTTTGTTCATGGATATTTTATCCATAAGATCAGGTCTGTCTCAAAATGTTAATGGTTTTTTTCATTGACAGAATGCCTTTCCTTCATGATATTTTATTTCTTGACCAATTTTCTTAAAACTGAAACAATAACTAACCAGTTTTAGGCATTTCTGGAACTTCTCTTTAAACCATTCCTTTGTTTTAATCGATGTTTCCATACTTTGTTAACAAAGCTGACAGAAAATCTTGGTTACAAGTAAGCAGATAGAGATAGCCAATAAATCAAATCAGAATAGGAACAACAAACCTTAGAAATAAGATATTTTATAAGAAATAAAACATTAAAAAAGAAAGAAAAGGAAAGGACTCCACTTAAATCAACTTATAAAAAATTTACTTTTCCTTTCTTGGGACAAATATTGGGCTATTCACTATGAGCAAGCTTAGCTAAGGTAATATTTGGTAACCATCAACTAGAGACTAAGATATTTATTCAAAAGAATAATCACAACCAAATACAAAGATACTTCATATATGAGGAAGAGCTAAATAAAGATTTAGAATCTGATTAACCTTAGACCAAAAGGAATGGATCTTAATAAATTAAAAACTCCAAAGCATATTTATAGTGGAATCTCTTTAAGGGTTCAATAACCAGCCCTGGGTAGATATTTCTGCATGCCTTAAAGGTGGAACAGATGTTGCAGAGAATGTTATTATTGTGAGAGTGTAGCCTTTATTGTCAACCTTGAAGCAAAGACTCTATCAATCTTAGTCATTCTTGAAAGTTTCAAAGTTTGACATGTAGAAAGAAATAAAAAATTATTTTTCATGGAATAGTTTTCCTTTCCCCTTTCATCTTAATTTTCAGCAAATATTGAAAAATATATTTAAAGGCAAGAAAAAATGTAAATTTATAATTTACAATTTAGTATTCCTTTTATAAGATTTTTTTTTCTGTTTTCATACAAAGTTTTAGATCATACCCTTTTGGCCATCTCTTTCTGGAATGAAGAGCTTTTCCTTATTTATAAACTCTAATTTCCAATTTTTTTTTAAATACCATTTTTTGACATCTTCCCATGTAATTATGTCTTTCTTGAGAGTTCCTGGCACTGTTCATTTAACAAACCCAATATTCCTACACTGAGTCAGTCCACTTACTTACACAGAAGATGATTATTTATTCAAAGACCTATTAGATAGTACTGTTTGTTAGTTTAGGTTTTTTTTTTTTTTTAACAATTTTAGTCCATTGAATTTGATAAGTAAAAAATCTACAACAGCACTAGACTCCCCTGAGTATCCTGGTCACCTGGGGTTTGAGTGGCTTTTTATAAGGTTGCTATGATGCAGTAAGGACCTTGGAAAGTCAACTGGCACCCAATTTTAGATGATACCAAGGACATCAGTTTTGGTTTGTTTGGACTAAATTTGGATATGCTCTTATTTAGAATGTTTATATCTAGATTCAGAAAGTAGATAGACCCACCAGTATTCTTTTCTGCATGTATTTTTCTCTGGATTTGGGATCAAGGTTATTGATGCTTACAGAATTGGTTAGGAAACTTTCCCTCATTTTTTAAAAATATGTGGTATGTGTATAATATTTCCTTCCGGCTTTGATGAATAGTTGACTTATAATTTCTCTTGGTAACTGCAGTACTAAAGTCAATAGTCACTAGTAACTGTGTAGTTTTGCTTTTTTCTGAAGAGCAGCAATCCTAAGCAAACTTTAATCAAACACCTTAAATCAGATTCTTAGATCAGAGTAAAGACTGGAAACCAGTCCATCCTCTCTATCAGCCCCGTGCTCATCTCTTGCAGCTGAGTTTCATTATGTTCCTTGTCCTACAGAATAGGCCAGGTGAAATCCTGGAAGTAAGTCCTCTGTGCAGGGCACTCTTCTTGATATCTTTGACCAGTACAAACTTTTATCCTCTAGATGCTGCCAGACCAATGTGTACAACCTTTCCCCAGCACCTTCACCTATATCCTCCGCCCTAATGTACATGCCCCTCTCATCTTAGTAATTCTAATATATTGTGTCCTTAAGTTCCAACTCAAGTTGAGTTTCACTTTATTTTATTTCAATTTGTGAGGATAGTCTGATATATCACCTAAAAAAACAATTCCAAAATCTTTCTGGTTTAAATAAAAGACTGTTTTTCATTCACCCAAAGTCCCCTGTGGACCTGGTAACTCTCAAAAGCCATAGTCTTCCATACATTGACTCAGGAATTCAGGCTGTTTGATTATCTTGACTTAATATTTTGACACAAAACTTCCTCCAATTTTGTTACATAAGAAAAGTGGAGGCTAGAGAATTTAGGTGACTGTTAAATGCTGAAGTCTTACCATAACACACAACTCTCAGCTTACTGACCTAGGGAACTAGTTTTACAGATTCTACTCCTAACTCTATGCTGCAGGTGTCTCAAAGCTGTGGAGACAGGTATTTGTAAGTAGAACCTTACCATAAAAATTTAGTAATAGACAAGATCTAAATTTTGTAAAAGGAAAACTTTCCACACACATATATAGTACATTCTTTTGAAGTTTCTATAAAATTAGTATTTAAAAAATCATATATATGGCTAACTTAAAAATCAAAATAAACAGCTAAAAGGAATAGAATAGAACCCATTACCTAACTACAGTGCAATTAACATTGCAACTAATGGCAAAAACAGAAAACACTAAAGCTAAACCACAGATACTTATTTAAGAGATTCCCATAAAAGGTGGACAAATATTATCTGTGGTAATAACAAAATTTAATTTGTATATAGACTATTGTTTGTCAGGCACTATTGTATCTACAGTTATTACTTTATTTATCCTTATAATCTCCCTGTGAGATAGTTATATTATTATTATCAATCAAATTTCACAGAAAAGTAAACTGAGGAACAGAGAGATAATATGCCAAAGATCACAGAAACAGTCGGTAGAGGAGCCAGGATTTGTACTGCCACATAGATAATAATACTATCAAAGCTTATATGGCATGACTTCAGAAATGCTCAGAAAAAATAATTTAGCTCTTTAAAACAAGATAATGGAAAGTAAAACAAAATATATCTATAGTTGGAAGAATAAATCAGTAAAGACTATATGGACTAGTTTAAAAAAAGATGGAAAAGTAGGACTGACAAAGCTTAGCATTAATTCTGTAAATAGGTAAATTTCTAATCAACTCAAAAAAAATTTAAATCACAAAAACCCCATAAAATTATAATTAAGGATGAGAAATTTACAGAGATACAAGAAAAATTAGAAAAGAAAAGTTGGGAATAATGTTCTCAAAAATATAGAATTGCATTAGAAGTCTCAAGGACACAAATAATTTACTGAATAATTATAAACTAGTTAGATTAAAAACATAAAATACTGTGAATGAAATACACGAATTAATTTTGCAAGAATTAGAATTTCACTAAAGAAGTATCCTCTGAATAAATTCCAGCATAGGTCATTTTGGTACCTAAGTATATTGAGAAATGTCGAAATTAAAATTTATTGAAATTATTCAAGAGTGGTTTGCACTAAATCAACAAACAAAATGCACTCAACAGAGCCAAATACGATACAGATAACATCAACAGTCTTCTACTTCTGTGTTTATGGTATGCTGGGAATCCTGGAGGCAGCTCTGCCTACAGAACAACTTTGTCATGGATAAGACACATTCTTCGTAGCATTTTTGTACTCAGAGGTAATAGAAGAGATCTCCAAAGATGCCCCCCAAAAAGCATATTCTTAAGGCTTGGAGACTAAGCTGTGGGCAGATGAAAAGAGATGGACTAACCAGGGGATAGACAGATCTACAAACCTTTGTCTCATGTAGACTTCGGTTTGCAACAAGGAACAGCTAAATCTGGGACCTTCACATTAGATCTGAACTCTCTGTAGAGTAGTTTCTGGCTAATAGTCCTCTGTGGTTCCCAGAAGAAGAAAATGGATTTTTTTTTTTTTTTTTTAGATTTTATTTATTTATTTGAGAGAGAATGAGATAGAGAGAGAGCATGATGGGGGGAGGGTCAGAGGGAGAAGCAGACTCCCTGCTGAGCAGGGAGCCCGATGTGGGACTCGATCCTGGGACTCCAGGATCATGACCTGAGCCGAAGGCAGTCGCTTAACCAACTGAGCCACCCAGGCGCCCAGAAGAAAATGGATCTTAATAAATTAAAAAATCCAAAGAAATAGACCCTCCAAGAGCCCTACAGATTAAAAACAAACAGGATCAGCTCATAATAAAAAACCATCAAGCACACACGAAATGCTGAGCTTTGGGGAGAAGCAGCAGGAGAAGAAGGATGAGGAGGAGAAACAATCAATAATATTGGGTACTCAAAGGGAGATAAAGAACATGAGGAGATATTTCTGAAATATTTAATTAAGCAAAGCATGAAATTAGAGAAATGACTAAAAAATAACAGACCATCAGGAAAATATAATGTAGAGTGAGACTTACAGAAGTTAAAATTTTAACTGTTAGAAATCAGACCATAGTGGATTTATTATGAACAGATTAGAGATCAAGAAATAAATGTGAATGACTGAAATGTAACACAGGAAAATAAGAAGATATGGGTAAATTAAAGAGATACAGATAACACAGAAAAATCAGACTCGGCATGTGAGCATGTGTGTATGTGTTTGTGTGTGTGTGCAAATCCAGAAGGAAAAAATAAAAAAGAATGGAGAACAACCACTTTTTTTTCTTTATTTTCTTTTTTCTTTATTTTTTAAAATTTTGATTCCAGTATAGTTAACATACAGTGTTAGTTTCAGGTGTACAATACAGTGATTCAACAAGTCCATATATCACCCGGTGCTCATCACAAGAGCCCTCCTAAATCCCCATCACCTATTTCACCCATTCCCCCACCCACCTCCCCACTGGTAGCCATCAGTTTGTTCTCTTTAGTTAAGAGTCTGTTTCTTGGTTTGCTGCTCTTTTTCCCTTTGCTCGTTTGTTTTGTTTCTTAAGTTCCACATATGAGTGAAATCATACGGTATTTGTTTTTCTCTGACTGACTTATTTTGCTTAGCATATACTCTCATGCTCATCCATGTCTTTGCAAATGGCAAGATTTCATTCTTTTTTATGGCTGAATAATATTCTATTCCATATACATACACACACACACACACACACACACACATACACATACCTTTTTAACCATTCATCTATCAACGGATACTTGGGCTGCTTCCATAATTTGACTATTTTAAATAATGCTGCTATAAACATAGGGGTGCATGTACCCCTTTGAATTTGTGTTTTCATTTTTTGAGTAAATATCCAGTAGTGCAATTACTGGATTGTAGGGTGGTTTTATTTTTAACTTTTTGAGAATCCTCCATACTATTTTCAACAGTGGCTACACCAGTGTGCATTCCCAAGAACAGTGCAGGACGGTTCCTTTTTCTCCACATCCTTGCCAACACTTTTTTGTTTCTTGTGTTTTTAATTTTAGCCATTCTGACAGATGTGAGGTGGTATCTCATTGTAGTTTTGATTTGCATTTCCCTGATGATGAGTGATGTTGAGCATCTTTTCAGGTGTCTGTTGGTCATCTGGATGTCTTTTTTAGAGAAATGTCTATTCATGTCTTCTGCCCATTTTTTAATTGGATTATTCATTTTTTGAGTGTTGAGTTGTATAAATTCTTTATATATTCTGGAGACCACCCCTTTATCAGATATGTCATTTGCAAATATCTTCTCCCATTCTGTAGGTTGTCTTTTAGTTTTGTTGTTTCCTTTGCTGTGCAGAAGTTTTCTATTTTGATGTAGTCCCAGTAGTTTATTTTTGCTTTTATTTCCCTTGCCTCAGGAAACATACCTAGAAAAATGTTGCTGTGGTCAATATCAGAGCAATTACTGCCTGTGCTCTATTCTAGGATTTCCACAGTTTCAGGTCTCATATTTAGGTCTTTAATCCATTTTAAGTTTATTTTTGTGTATGGTATAAGAAAGTGGTCCAGTTTCATTCTTCTACATGTGGCTATCCACCTTTCCCAACACCATTTGTTGAAGAGATTGTCTTTTTTCCATTGGATATTCTCTCCTGCTTTGTTGAAGATTAGTTGACTGTGGGAAACAGAACGCCACAACGACCACTGGTGCATGTTCGTTCAGACTCCGAGATCTCTGAGAAAATTTGAGATTGCAGGGTTAAAAATAACCCAAAAGGATCAGAGTGAAATGCCCTTGGGATGTGTGTGGTCTCTTCTAAAGTACACAGCAGAAGATGTTTTGTAGATAGGAAGCCAGCTGTAAACAGCACACTGTGCATTCCCTTCTTTGTTCTCTTATCCTGTGTTAAGGTCCGAGTACAATGGTGTTTACAATTAATTGATCACAGCCAGTTACAGATTTCTTTACTCCTTCACCACTCCCACTGCTTCACTTAACTAACCCTGTGTACGTGGAAGAATGTGCTTTATTAAGCCCCTGCTGTAAAACATTATAGACCTATGTCATTGTAGAAGGTATATTAGATTATGGAAAATAAACCTCGGGACCTCGGGCTGTTTGCTCGGGGTCCCCTGTGCCTTGCTATACTGTCGTCTCTTTTTCTCAGTTCCTTCGCTGCCCCAGGTCCCCGACTCTCTGAGGTCGACAGTTGACCATATACTTGTGGGTTTATTTCTGGGTTTTCTGTTCTGTTCCATTGTTCTATGAGTTTATTTTTGTGTCAATACCATACTGTTTGATTACTACAGCTTTGTAATATAACTTGAAGTTGGAATTATGATAACACCAGCTTTGATTTTCTTTTTCAAGATTTCTTTGGCTATTTGGGGTCTTTTGTGGTTCCATACAAATTTTAGGATTTTTTGCTCTGGTTCTTTTAAAAATGCTGAGGACAACCACATTTTGATGAGATAATGACTGAAACACCCCAGAACACTTGAAAAGTATGAGTCTTTATATCCCATGAAAACAACATATCATAACCAGGATAAATAAAACAAACCCAAATATAGATACATGTTTATGAAGCTACTAAACACAAAAGCCAAAATAATAATTACAATAGCAGTCAGAGGTAAAATATAGATTACACACTAATATTTTTTATGATTGAGGATAACAATTAGAATGAAGTCTTCGGGGCTCCTGGGTGGCTCAGTTGGTTAGGCATCTGACGCTTGATTTTGGCTCAGGTCATGACCTCAGGGTCATGAGATCAAGCCCCCTGTCAGGCTCTGCGTTGAGTGTGGAATCTGCTTAAGATTCTCTCACTCCCTCTCCCTCTGCCCCTCCCCTCTCTTGCATGTACACACACACACTCTCTCAAAAAAAAAAAAAAAAAGGATGAAGAAGCCTTAACAGAAACAACTAAAGCCAGAAGCCAGGAAGGAGAAAAATAAAATTAAGGAATAGGAGCATAAAGGGAAGTTCCTTGAGTGTCTTGATTTTCCCTAAATATACCTTAGAATTGCAGCTAGCAAAGAGTTGATTCTGTGTAATGGAGGAAGATCAGGCATACTATGTTAAGAACATACATATACTAAGGAAACTGTGAAATTATATTGAATTTTAAATTGTGCTTTTATGTTCTGAAGTTATAAAACCATTTAGGATGAGGGCTTGATCACTGGCCTGCAAGCTCATGAACCAGACAGGTGAGGCACTTTAGAATGCATAAGTAAGTTTATCCTGACCCGTTCTTTAATTCAAATTTTGATCTTTTGTTCATCCTGAGCTTTTTGCATTAATTTGCATTAAAATGTTGTGTTAAATATTATTTATCTTGACTCCTGCGTATTTGGGCACCCCTTAAATTCTGCAATCAAGGAAAGTACCTCTGTCACTTCACCCTGGTTCTAGCCCTGCTTGTTGTATCCTGAACTATGAAATAGAACTAGGTTACTTAGTTCATAATATTACTAATAAATTAGATTAAGCCCATGTAACTGATGATATGATCTCTTTGATTAGTTTGAGGGAGAAATACAACCAACTTCTCTGTCTCTGTCTCTTTCTTTCCCTTTTAGTCAGAGTAATTTAGCAAAGTCCTCTCAGACATTTCTATTAGCAGAGTTCTTGAGATGGCCTTCAATCCTCCATCACCCTCGTGTCCCAAATTGTTCCAGTACTCCAAGCTCTTCCAAGTCTGTCAGTTTGCATTATGTATCCCAGGTAGTTTAGAGAAAAGAAAAAAGGTCTAAAAGTGTTGAGCTGTTTCAATTTTCCATTCTTTTGTTACAGCCAAATATATTTGATTTGTTATTGAAAACTTTCTGTTTAGTGTATTTTTTTCCTAAAAGATTTTATTTATTTATTTGAGGGAGAGAGAGCAATAGCAAGAGAGAGCATGACCAGGGATGGGAGGGAAGAAGCAGACTCCCTGACGAGCAGGGAGCCCGATAGGGTGCTCGATCCCAGGACCCTGGGATCATGACCTGAGCCGAAAGCAGACACTTAACCGATTGAGCCACCCAGGCGCCCTGTTCAGTGGATTCCTTCCTTAACATAAGCCCATTTCAAGGGATTAGGTGTTAGAAGAAATCATAACCACCGGTACACAATGTGCAGAATAAGCCATTTTCCCAATTTCTGAACCTCCAGATTCACAGTTCTTTCAAAGTGAATTCTACTTTGGGGAAAGATTTTTACCCCAAATTCAACTTCAGCTGTAACTATCTCAACCTGTCACATAGTTTCTGAAAATGTTATTTATCCCAAAAGTCATTCACCCATATGCAAATTTATCTTACAATCTTTCACATATCAGCATATAGGGAAGTATTAGAGAAGTCACAAAAAGTCTAATGACGCTTTTTTTCCTGAAGGATTGGGTCCTACCTCATCTTAAGAGTCCATGTTTTATGGGTCAATTTAGTGTTAACAAGCTGGAAATTATTATATCTTAAGCTTAATTTTAGGCCTCTACTCCTACTCATACTCTTGCATATTTAAACACATAAAAAAATCCAGGCACCCATATGTAAACTGAACACCAATTTGTATGATTCAAATGCACTGAACACCCTCATTTTTCCTGAGTTTAACATTTTTCTTATCTTCTCTGTAGGTTACTGACTTTTTTTTCCTTTAGAAGGACCACATATAATGGCAATGAAAGAGACTTAAGTTAATCATTGTTTTAAAGTTAACTTTTTTGTTTAATTTCCCTCTTGAAGAAAGATGAATGTGGTTACTTCCAAGGCTGGATTTTTCTTCTCACAGATACCCATTGCTCTTCTTTAAGAAGCGCAAAAACAATTTTCTTCTGGAACAACATACCTGCCATAGTGTATTGATTGCTTTTTGGCTTGAGGAATTTGAATGTGCAACTACATTTCTTCCTACTGGGAAACCCTAAACCATACTAGTATTACATTTAGGTGGGAGGAAGATGAAGGGGACCTAGGACAGAATGGGAAGGAAGATAAATGATATCAATTTCATAGAAGGCCTTTTTTTTTTTTCTCAATACCTGTAGCTTACTCTTATATGAATTCTCTCTTTCTCTTTCAAACACACACACACACACACACACACACACACACACATACACACACAACTGTACCTTAACCTTCTTTGGCAATGCTCTATGAATATACCATAAATATAAAAAATGATTCACACATCAGTTGATTCAAAAAGAACTACTTCTAGGTGAGTTGATAAAAATGGTTGATTGAAAAATGAAAAAAATTAATAAAGATCTAGATTGCAAAATTTGTGCACAGTAGTATTAGGAGTTAGGAGGATTAGAAATCATACCAAAAATGAAAGAGAAGAAAAGTAAAGCTTCTCTCAATTATTCATTTGGAGTTGTTAACTGTCTACTTCTATTATAATCTTTATTTTAATCTTGATTCAGGATTATTTATGCTACCACCATGCTTTACTGATTTCATTTTTATTTTATTTTAAAACTTGTAAAAGGAATAAAAGAATCTATTACTTATTCCTGGCCCTATAACAGTATGTTTTAAACTGGGGACAAATAGTTTGGGGAATATTGTTTAAAATTCTCAGAAGGAAGTGAATATAAGGATTTTCTCAACCAGAAGGAACTTTGTTGTTTATATCAACCAAGTTTTCATGATATACAATGGAATAGTGAGCTCCATGGATAAGCAGATTAGCTCAAACCATACAACACAGTTTGTATGGATTGTATGTTGGCATATACAGTTTATATGATGGTGATACCAAAACCCTGTTATCCTGGCTTACATTCCAGCTTGTCTATCTTACCAATGTCATTTCCAATAATGTATTCATGTGTATAGCTAGGTTTAACTAGTGAATTATCCATTATAGAAATGCGAATCTAGTGGAAAAAGCTGAAAAGATAAGGTTATATCTTACTTCAGTTTCTATCAAAAATCCCTTCCCTTGTTACAGAATGAACATCAAATTGGATTTAAGTAGGATCATTATTTTTCTGAGGCACTGTCTTGGCTCTCAACATAAGTGTATATTCTTGTTAAGCACTGCTCTCTCCATCTATTCTCAGCTGGAGTCTGAAAACTCTCATCCATCACAGTGTACCTTCATAGTATATCAGCCAACCCCCAAAGCCTAGAAAGGTAATGATTAGGCTTATTCCCATCAGTTAGTAGGGTAGGAGTAGGAAGGAGTCTTCACTTCCAAAATCTACCACCTCCTTTTCATAAAACTTTATTTTTTTCATTATTAATATCATTTGTGGGAATCAGAAAACAAATTATTTGAGAAGGAAAAAAGTGAAGTTCTCTCAACCCCTGTCAATGTATATGTCAAAATAAACTGAACTCTAAGATACCAATAAATACAAGGATGTTTTAAAAAGAAGATTTGAAATATGATAGGGCACATTTTCAATGATGTTTAATATTTTTTATAATATTAGTGGAAAATATGAATATCAAATTCTCAATCTTCCTCCTCCTAAAATGTCTTCGTATAGAATCTATTAGCATTAACATTTTATTATTATTTATATTTATTATTAATCTTTTAGTATCTTGTTTGTGATTCCACTGAATATACAACTTGGAGAAATGATTATAATATTGAGTTTCCATTCCATAAATGTGATTCCTCATATAGCCAATGGGGAAGGAATTAAGCAGACTAAGAATGATGCTAAGAAAAGTGTACAAGATATCTAAGCTAAAACATTAAGAGAAATTAAGAAGACCAAAGTTAATAAAAGAAATTGTAGAGAAGCAGATATACTCTGTGAAGTCAAGATTTATTATCCAATTAAGCAAGTAAGATGCATGTATAAAATAAATAAACAGAACAATGGAACACAATGAAGCACAAAAAAATGGAGAGCTTATTATTGAAAAAGCTGCATTGCAGAGTGATGGTGTAAGAATGGTCTTTTGAATAAATATTCTTTCTAGCCAAAATAGAAACAAAAACAAAAATAACAGGATGGGGCAGTCTAGTAAAACAGAAAACTTTTAGTCAGTTTGGTTCTATTCCAACCAAAACCCACAGAAAAAATGGTGATTTCCAATCCTAGTCATACCAGCAAAGGCTGAGTGGAAAGTGTAGACCTTCTCCTTTGCCAGGCTGTATTAAGCAACCCAATTTCCTCACCAGAATAGTGTCTGAGATGGCAAAATAGAGAGCTGGGACTTCTGTTCACATTGGCAATAAAATGGGTTTCTTCCCATAGTGTCAATGGAGATCAGATGGGGAGCCTGGGCTTTCACCTCACCTGAGGGAAATGAGGCAGCCTTCTACTCCTTGCTTGGAGTGGGGGTTCAGAGGAGTTGTAGTGGAGAGTCAGAATGTTTACCACTGCTCAGTTTTAATGAGGCTGCTATGGTGATAAAATAGTTCTGCACTTTGATTGTGGTAGTAAACATATTTATACATGTGATAAAATGACATGTACTATGTACATGTGTCAAATTCTTGTTTTTGATATTGTACTATAATGAGGTAAAATGTAACCACTGGGAAAAACCGAGTGAAGGTATGCAGGACTTGCATGTACTATTATTTCATCTTGCTATTTTTAAGGTGAAAGTTTGTATGTATCCTTTTGAATTAGTATTTTTGTATTCTTTGGATAAATACCTAGTGGTGAAATTGCTGGATCGTGCACCCCAATGTTTAGAGTAGCATTATCTAAAATAGTCAAATTATGGAAACATCCCAAGTGTTCATCGACTGATGACTGCATAAAGAAAATGTACACACACACACACACACACACACACACACACACACACACACACACACTGGAATATTACCCAGCCTCATAAAATGAAATCTTGCCATTTGCAAGGACATGGATGGAACTAGAGTATTATGCTAAGTGAAATAAGCCAATCAGAGGAAGACAAATACATATGATTTCACCCATATGTGGAATTTAAGAAACAAAACAAATGAGCAAAAGGTGGAAAAAAGGGGAGAGAAAGAGGCCAACCAAGAAACTTAACTATAGAGAACCTGATGGTTACCAGAGAGGAGGTGGGTGGGGTTTGGTTTAAATATATGATAGGGATTAAGGAGTGCACTTGTGATGAGCACCAGGTATTGTACAGAAGTGTTGAATCACTATACTGTACACCTGAAACTAATACTACACTGTCTGTTAACTAACTGGAATTTAAACAAAAACTTAAAAAAATAAAAGCAAAAGTTTAGAAGAAGTAAATAACAGGGATTGTTAAGAAAAAAAGTTTTAAAGGAAATATTTAGAATATATAAATATTTCTAAAATTAAAAAAAATCAAGTACAAAATAGAAAAGGGACTGAACTGGTAGTTGATAGATTAAGGTATTTAAATATTTAAGGAATACATAAAAACCTGCTCAGAATCATTAGTTTTAATTAGGAAATTGAGAATTAAAATAAATAAGTTTTCCTATACTACTGATAGGAACATAAATGTGTACAGCATCATGGGAAACACTTTTGTATATACCAAGGTTGACCATATTGATAATCTGTGACCTAGTGTTGCTATTCCAAAGGATAAGAGCCAACAGAAGTTCATGCATGTGTCCACCAGTGTATGTATAACCTCGGTCATAAAAAACATTATCTGTAATAGCCCTCAAAAAATGTAATCCACAAGTGTATTAACAGTTCTGTAGTGTATTTGTACAAAGGGCAATGCCACTTCATATTGTTTATAAAAAGAGATGAAAAGCTAAGTTAATCATATTTTTATTCAGAATAATGAATAGTTCAGGATTTCTTCAGCACATATATACTTGACAAAAGCTGTTAGTGAAGTGTTTTGTACCATTAAATTTTCAGATTAAAAAACTGATGTCTCTCAGTGCCATTCACACAGTTATAGGACATAGTAGTTGTCTAATAAATCCATCCTTTGTCCAATTAAACAATTTATTTAGATAATAATTTACTTTTTCATTCAACAAACATTTCTTGAGCACTTTTTAAAAAATATTTTATTTATTGGGGCACCTGGGTGGCTAAGTCGGTTAAGCATCTGGCTTCAGCTCAGGTCATGATCCCAGGGATTTTATTTATTTATTTGACACAGAGAGAGAGAGAGCACAAGCAAGGGGACCAGAAGGCAGAGGGAGAAGGAGAAGCAAGCTCCCCACTGAGCAGGGAGCCCAATGCAGGGCTTGATCTCAAGGTCCCTGGGATCATGACCTGAGTCGAAGGCAGAAGCTTAACCAACTGAGCCACCCAGGCGACCATCTTGAACACTTCTTAATGTGTCTGGAAGTGAGAATGGTCTTAAAGTTAAAAAAAATAAGAGAAGATTATCTTTAGAGAGGCCAGATCTAGTTAAATATTCAGAAAATATAGCAAGGAACATGCCAGGAAATCAGAGTTAAGGCTTTTAGACCATACACAGAAAACTAGAGGATGCAGTGGTTAATCTGAAAGGGTATGGTTTAGATTAATATAAGTGGAATATATTCTAAGCAGGGAAAAAACTATGATTCAAGTAGAGGTTAAAATTGTAATTAATGTTAGCAGATCTATGTCATTTAAAATAATAAATGCACATGGTAAACTATGTCAATTGAAGAATAAATGTACATGGCACTGGCTGGGAGGGGCAGATAAGCAGGTAATGTAACTGAGGTAAGCAGCAATCAAATAAGGCAGGAAAGTATGAAAACTGTAGATTTTAAGGATTTCAAGCAGGTGGTTAACTTTTTCAGAAAGATATTTTTATACCTTTATACATTGTTATAGAGTGGTGGTAGGGAGGGAACAGACACTATTTGACTACAGCTTTTTTTTTTTTTACATTTTTAAAAATTTTATTATGTTATGTTAATCACCATACATTACATCATTAGCTTTTGATGTAGTGTTCCATGATTCATTGTTTGCGTATAACACCCAGTGTTCCATTCAGTACGTGCTCTCTTTAATACCCATCACCAGGCTAACCTATCCCCCCACTCCCCTCCCCTCTAGAACCCTCAGTTTGTTTCTCAGAGTCCATAGTATCTCATGGTTCGTCTCCCCCTCCGATTTCACCCCCTTCATTTTTCCCTTCCTACTATCTTCTCTTTTTTTAACATTGACTACAGCTCTTAAGTGAATTAGAATTTGGGTGTAGAAAAATATATATTTATTTTTAGATATATTTAATTGGGATCCCCACTGGTTTCTACTATGGGGAGATATCCTGTAGGTAATCTGAAAGACATTTCATCTTGTATCTATCCCATTCTATCCATACATATCACCTCCAGGTCTTAGTAACTTAGCTCTCACTGGGATCACTTAAATGTCCCTGCTTTAACTACATTAGTTTTCTTATATTCCTTGAATACATCTATATTTTTTATTTATTTTTATTTTCTTATTTTTTGTACATCAAGATTTTCAACTTAGTCTCAGAAGGACTTGCTTTTCACACAACTTATTATTAGGCCCTTAACAATTATTTCAGTCTCACATCATCATCTCTTAATGGGAAGTAATATGAATATTTTCAAGTTTATTCATAGTCAGGATGGTCTGAGCAAAAACTAATAGCAATCTGAAATACAGGACAAGCCTTGGAGGTGAAAGGATGACTAAAAAGCATGTGAACATAAAGTAGTAACAGATCTTTGGGGAGACTTTTATTTCCTCAGAGATATGTGTTTATATTTCAAAGGGTAATGAAACCCAAAGCCATACGTTTATCCTTCAAAGGAATGTAAGATATTAGACAGCAAAAGTGACAGAAACAGGTGTAGAGATTCCATATATGGTTCCGGATTCATACTTTCTGTGTTCCTTTCCTGTGGTGCAAGAAACTGTTTCACAGGAAGAGTGACATCTGCCCTCCCTTCATTGCCTTGAAGTGAAAAATTTAAGGCCTGGGGAAATGATGCATGTATTGCTATAAAAATAATAACTTTGTCTCTGTTCCAGAAACCTCATGTATTCTTTCATAACAAAGTAAATAAATGAAGTTATTAAAAATTATTATTGAGCCATAAGAAAAAAGAATGAAATCTTGCCATTTGCAACAACTTGGATGGAGCTAGGAGTATAATGCTAAGTGAAATAAGTCAGAGAAAGACAAATACTATATAATCTCACTCATATGTGGAATTTAAGAAACAAAACAAATGAATAAAGGTAAAAAAAAAAAAGAGAGAGACAAACCAAGAAACAGACTCCTAACTATAAAGAACAAATTGATGGTCACTAGAGGAGAGATGGGTAGGGGGATGGGGAAGGGGGATTAAGAATATACTTATCATGATGATCACTGAACGATGTATGGAATTGTTGAAATACTATATTGTCCATCTGAAACTACTATAATATTGTATGCTAACTATACTGCAATTAAAATTAAAAATTTAATAAAAAAAGTTTACCACTTCTTCACAGACACCTTCCTTAATCTTACTGTTTTATAGAACAAGGAGGAATAACCTTGTTATTCATTATTTCACATACTTATTTGTTTTCTAAATGCACTTATTAAAATTTGTAATTATATTTTTCTTTATTTTCTACAGTAGATGTAAAAACTATTGGTGTTTTAAGCACTTAATCTCCACAAGTGGTTTTCTAATCTACAGTATCTACACATCAGTAAACACCTCTGGCTGATACTGTTCCTGATTCTAGTATTTTGCAGGTGACTTGAAAGTATTCAATGAATGTTTTATATCTGCCCATCATATTTGTTCATGCAATCTCAGGTTGGGAACAATTTATGGCATCTTATGTGGGTATGCCACATGTCAAAAATGGCATCTTTTGGCAACCACAGCTAAAAAACATGGTCTTGGTAAAGTTCACTATCATTTATAAACTAAAAAAAAGAAATAAAAACATTTTTCTCTTTTATATGACAAAATAGTGGAAAATGGTTTTTCCCTAACTTTCCACAGAAAAATTGGTGACAGAGGAGCAATACTGTAACACAGATAGTTACTTCATTTAGAATAAATAAGAAAAAATCTTTCTCACATACAAACATAATCAGTAAGAAGAAATGAAATTCAAATCAGGTCAAATGAGCGTGTGATAATGTTATTACTAACACATTACAGTTGTATTAAGAAATAGCCCGTGAACTTCAGTTTTTATGCCAACTGTTGATTACCTTTACAAATCAAAACTGGACACTGAATCAAGCTCACTAACATTCTGACATCTGAATTTTAGTATAGGGCTACACGGAAAATATATTTCTGTCAGAAACTATGAATTCAAACCTAGATCATCACTGTTATTACACTTCTTGGAAAATGTTTATTTTAATGCCTTGAAGTTGATATGGACACCACTTCATTAAAGTACTTTCAAGTTGTTGAGGAGATTCTAGTCATACAATTACTCTAATATCAAGAAATGTATTCACTGCCATATTTTCAAAAGAATGTAGAAGCTTTATGGTAAGTATAAATTCCTGTTAAATTGTACTGATTTCAAAATCAAATCATGCCTCTTATAGCTTCCTCCTTCCTTCATTATAATAATATACACATCAAGAATATTTTGTTTTCTGGAATCAAATAATTTGGAAAACATCAGCAAATTAAACTATCCTTTCATCAGAACTAACTTGTGCTTGATGACAATTATAAACTAGGAAAATTAGACTTACCATATCTTTTCAGAATATTTCCTGTACTCCAATCTCTTACTGCTATTCCTATTTGGGATGTTCCATATAATGTTCCATGTAATGGCAAAGTGATAGACCATTATTTTATTAATGGTAGCATCAGAACAACCCTCTTGCAAGAAGAAATTCTAAACTTTGGACAAATTTTTTTTTTTTAAATACCATTTGGGCAACTTACTGAATGGGAAAAGATAACTGCAAATGATATAACTGATAAGGAGTTAATATCTAAAATACATAAAGAACTCACACAACTCTATATAAAAAAGACAATCCAGGGATGCCTGGGTGGCTCAGTCAATTGAGCAATGGACTCTTGGTTTCGGCTCAGGTCATGATCTCAGGGTCCTGAGACTGAGCCCCCTGTAGGGCTCTGTGCTCAGCAGGGAGTCTGTTTGAGATTCTCTCTCCCTCTCCCCCGCCCCTCCCCCCACTCACTCTCTGTCTCTCTGTCTCTGTAATATAAATAAACAAATCTTAAAAAAAAAAGACAATCCAATTTAAAAATGGGCAGAGAACCTGAATAGACATTTCTCTTTGAATTAGTACTTTTGTGTCCTTTGGGTAAATACCTAGTAGTGCAATTGCTGGGACATAGGGTAGTTCTATTTTTAACTTTTTGAGGAACCTCCATGCTGTTTTCCAGAGTGGCTGCACCAGTTTGCATTCCCACCAACAGTGTAAGAGGGTTCCCCTATCTATGCATCTTTGCCAACATCTGTTGTTTCCTGTGTTCTTAATTTTAACCATTCTGACAGGTGTGAGGTGGTATCTCATTGTGGTTTTGATTTTTATTTCCCTGATGATGAGTAATGTTGAACATCTTTTCAGGTGTCAGCCATCTGGATGTCTTCTTTGGAAAAAAGTCTGTTCATGCCTTCTGCCCCTTTCTTAACTGCATTATTTATTTTTTGGGTGTTGAGTTTGATGAGTTCTTTATAGATTTTGGATAGTAGCCCTTTATCAGATATGTCATTTGCAAATATCTTCTCCCATTCTGTCGACTGTCTTTTAGTTTTGTTGACTGTTTCCTTCACTGTGCAGAAGCTTTTTATCTTGAAGTCGCAATAGTTCATTTTTGCTTTTGTTTCTCTTGCCTCTGGAGACATGTCAAGTAAGAAGTTGCTGTGGTTGAGGTCACAGAGGTTGCTGCCTGTGTTCTCCTCTAGGATTTTGATGGATTCCTATCTCACATTTAGGTCTTTCATCCATTTTGAATTTATTTTTGTGTATGGTATAAGAAAGTGGTCCAGTTTCATTCTTCTTCATGATGCTGTCCAGTTTTCCCAATACCATTTGTTGAAGAGACTGTCTTTTTTCCATTGGGTATTCTTTCCTGCTTTGTTGAAGATTAGTTGACCATATAGCTGTGTGTCCATATCTGGGTTTTCTATTCTGTTCCATTGATCTATGTGTCTGTTTTTGTGCCAGTACCATACTGTCTTGATAACTACAGTTTTGTAATATAGCTTGAAATCCAGTATTTTATATTTTTATATTATTGTTCTCAAAAGTATTAAATTTCAATCTGCAAAATTTATCAGTTTTCCATCAGTTTTTGTTAATAATTTGGTTCTCTTTATGATTTAATAAATATTCTTTCATGTTCTAAAATACAAGTCATCATTATAAATAGTTAGGCTTCTGTACTATTCTCTCTCATCTCCTTACAGAACTACAATGCCATATATAGTGATATTTTATTTTACCATGTCCCATCTGTATTTTTTATTCTTCTGCCAAACTTTTTCAAACTTCAATCCAACATTTTCATATTTCATAACTCATATTTCTGTATATTAACTCTTCATATTTGTCTAATCTGTTACATACAACCACAGAAATCTAAATATTACTAACTTTATGTTTCAGCTCCAGACTTTCCTTTAGATCATTTTTATAGTTTTCTTTTTCTGCTTAACTCTCAATTTTTTATCTGATTTCTTGATAAAGGTAATCAACTATTTTAACATCTTTACCTATTCACTCCATTATCTCAATATCCCATAGGCTTATTCTATCATATTTTTACTGTCTCTCTTTTATATTTTTCCAGGTATGCTTTTTGAAAGTTAGATGTATATAAAAACTGGGGAAAAAATGAGAAGTGCTGTGCAGTGCCATCTTCTTCCAGGAATAGTTTATTACTTTTCTCCTGGCAGGAAGTTGGGATAAGAATAGACTATCATGGTGAAATTCATATTGAACTGACTCATATTTTGAGTTATTTCATAGTTAGTGCTCATGTATGTCTGGTTTACCCTTTTGCCAGTGGCAGTCCTTGGATAGTAACACCTGAAGCCTAGGTATTTAACAGATATTTTAGTCTTCAGTTGAGTCTTAATTTTGTCCCCTCAGTTCCTTAATACTGTTGAGCTTAGCCCCTTAGCCACTACTTCTTAATCAGTAAATATCTTAAGGATAAAGGCAGGGAGACAAGCTGGTCTCATTTCTTGCAGTGTGCTATTTTTTATGATTTTGCACACTCTAACTTCTGAAGCCTGTATATATATAGCATATACATGTTTCTTATACTATACGTATTTCTTACATAAGTTTAGTTTGGACACTATGTGCACTATACTCTTACATAATATGGTGTATAACGTGTATTACATTAACATGTATATGTCACATCTCTATGCATTATTTATATCTTAATATTTTGTTCATCTTTTTTAGTTGTTTTCATGTATCACTTTTATTTTGCCATGTCTCTTCTTGAATGTCATACTTTTTTTTCCTTTTTTTCAAATGCATACATATTAAATCCTAACTCTTCTTAAGGGTTTTAGTGCTTTCTATAGTCCCTTCCCAAACTTTCCAGTGCTATTTCCCGTTGATTCTAGCCATGGTTCTCTTGCTGTTCCTCATGTACAGTATACTCATGACTTCTCACATTGGTCTCATTATCTACAAGTTCCTTTATTTACTCTCCCACTTTTATCAATTGAATGCCTAGCTCTTATTCCACCATGCTGTCAATCTATAATAATTTGTTACCAATGTATTCTCTTTGAAGAGGCAAAAAAACATCATTGCTTTCTTTTTCTTTTTCTTTCTTTCTCTCTCTCTCTCTCTCTCTTTCCCTCATTATCCCTTCCTTCCTCCCTCCCTCCCTCCCTTCCTTCTTCCCTTCCTTCCTTCCTTCTTTTCACTCTTCCAAAGGACCTAGGTCTGGAGCCAACCCCACAATTAGGTAATTGTTTCTCTAAATTTGTACATATTGAAGCTTGTTATGTTTTTCATATTAAAATTTAATGAGGAATAATTTTGTCAGATATCATGGTAGGCACAAAGATATAAAGATGAGGGAGATATGAAACTTTTTAGAAGAAAATTATTCCTAGAGTCCAGTATATTAGTAGAGACCAAATTATTGTTGGTTAATAGACTTCTCTCACTTCTCAGAGAGTCTATCAATGAACTGGCCAGTCTCCAGCTGATATTAGCCCTGAAATGCAAAATTCCTAATATAACTGACCTCTTCAAGCAGTATTTCATCTTGCCAATGAAGCAATATGCTCAACTGTGTGAGGTCTTCTCATTTAAATTTCTACAATAATGTTTGGGTGACCCTGCTGCCTTTCAACTTCCAGCTTAATTTGTGAAATAGCCTGGAAATAGGACATTCTTTTGGATCATTCTACTTGGAGGATAAGGGTTCAGGAGACTATGAGCATTTTGCTGAGTCTCTGTTTGTGAATTCCCCCTGCAACCCTGAATTATTTATGTCCCATGCTGTGGTGGTGTTTGCATCCACTCAGAGTGTGTGCTGCATGTGTTTTGATTCCACATATCAAATTTCAGTTTTCAAGAACTTAATTTTCAAACCTGTTATCTAGGTTATACTAAATTTATACATTAATTTATACTAGATTACTATATAATAATTTGTTACCAATGTATTCTCTTTGAAGAGGCAGAAGAGCCCTTCTATCCTAGCTTTTTGAGTTCAGCATGTTACCACCCTTGTACTCTGTATCACCTGAAAACTGAGGGACACAACAAATGGGATTTCACTTTTAAAAAGTGTATCACAGTTTATTTCATCTGGGTATCATTTTCATGACTGTCTTTGTTATCCAAACACAGTTTCTTTTGAAGTACTGTGACAATATTTCAACAATTTTTTTTAACATTTTCAAGGGCGTATTTATATAGTGATGCCATTAGCAGATGATCTCCCAGGAATTAGCTGTAAATTTGCAATTCTAACTCTTCAATGACAAATGCTAAAATGGATTAAGTATTTGTACAAAATGCTTCTTCTAGATTTATTTTTTAAGAAAGAGGCTATCCTCCAAATTGCTCCAAATTTCTGAGGAAATTATTCTCTTTAGAAAACTCACTATAGTATATATTTCACAAAATAAAAACACTTTTAAATAAAGCTGAAAAACCACATAGCAAATTTTTGCCATACATTATTTGATAAGCTATAAACCCTTGAAATATCTGAGATGATAGTAAATATGACAATTGACCTTTAGTTATAATACCCAGAAATGAGATACTGGTAAGATATCCATGCTCATTTTCTTCTATTGAGGTCATTAGGGAAGAACTTGTTTTGAATATTTACTAGGAAAGAGCCCTAACTATGTCATATATCTAGTAACAAAGCATATAGTTCTTTTGCTTCTATCCATATCATCCACTAGCTATAGGGAAGAAACGAAACCAAAATTTCTTAATAACATGAAACTATCACTATCTTTCAGATGACCTATGTGTTCCCTTTAACATACACCCCCCCCGAAGAATTAGAAGTATCTTTTACTTAAAAATTGAGATAAGAGAATTAGATGCCAAACATTCTATGAAAAGTTCCTCTCTCTTGCATGAAGAATGCATTGTGGCACTTTTACCTGGATATCCAGTGTTCCCTCAAGACAAGCAATGTAATGCTCTAACTTCAGTCTGGCACACAGACAGAGCATGTCCAAAACTGAACTTGATGTCTTCTCCATCTGTTACAAAAAATTTGCTCTCCGTTTTCTACTTCTTATCTCACCCAGTCCGTATCTAATACCCTGAGCCAAAAATCTATATACAACCCCAAACTTTCTTTTCTCTCTCCAGTTACTCATCAACTCCATGCCACCTCTTTCACCTCTTTTTTTAAAAAAGATTGTATTTATTTATATGAGAGAGAGAAAGAGAGAGAGTGAGCACCAAATTTCAAGTCGACTCTGAAAACAATTTGAGCCCTTAGCCTCCAGATGACACCATTCTCCTGTCCTTTTGTGTTCCTCCTTTTCTTTCCTATCATTAAGAATATCTTTATCTCTGGAAGTAATATAATATTTAACTAAAACTGTTAAGGAGTTATATTAACATGTATAAAGAGTCTGGATGCAAGGTGTGCCGAGAGTTGGGGGCCATGGAATACTGATATCTCCAAGAACTCTAGTGCTTTCCATGTCTGTTATCATCTGTTTTTAGCAATTTCTTCCCTCAGTGGAGCACAGAGAGTATAGAAATTCCAGATTCCCTTAATTATAACCGTATGGAGTGAAAAAGAAACAATGCATTCCCTTCACATGTCCCTTTGCTAGGGAGGAAGTCCAGGAGCCCCTGAAGACTTTTTCTCATTTCCCACTGGCCAGCAGTGGATCATAAGCCATTGTTTTGGGTGCAAAGGGAGAGAGTAGAGAGTGCAGGGTAGAGGGTAAAAAAGCAAAAATCCAGTGTTTTTGACACTAATTGGGGAAGAACGTCTCTGTCAGTAAGGAGAAAAGGATGCAGTTGACTTTTTAGTAGGTAATCAATGGCACCTTCCACTCTTCCTCCCTTTCTCAGCCTTCTTTTCCACCTAGGCTTCATGCTGGCATCCTTCCTCTGAACTTCTTTAACAAACTTTGCCTGTTTGAGTCATTTGACAGTTAGACAATGAGCTATATTGCTAGTTCCTATTTTGTGAATATGTCTGCATTAGTTTCTCAGGCTTGCTAGAGCAAAGGACCATAAACTGAGTGACTGAAACAACAGAAACTTGCCTCACAGTTCTGAAGGCTACAGGTCTGAGATCAAGGTGTTGGTGGGCCATGTTGTCTCAGAAGGTACTCTGAAAGGATCTGTTCCAGGCTTCTCTCCTAGGTTCTGGTAACTTGAGGCAATGTAATTCCACTTCTCACACGGTGTTCTCCTTGTGTACATGTCCCTGTGTCCAAATTTCCCCTTTTTACAAAGTCATAGTAGACTAGGGCACATTCTAATAATCTCACCTTAACTAGAACATCTGCAAAGACCCTATTTTCAAACAAGTCACGCTGACAGATACTGAGAACTTCAGTACCTTTTTTCAGGGGTGGGAACATTTTAACCCCTAACAATGTCTAACTGTCCTGCTAAGAAAGTAAATAACTTCAGAGCAAGAACTTTTTATTAAACATTTATTTCACCAAGAGCATATAATTGTTTAATAAAAATTCTGATAGATCATGATTCAAATCTTCCTCTACTGACTCAGTATTAACCCAAATAAGGTCCAGTAAACAGTGCTGTGGCAGATTTTAATAAATCTTCTATGAAGGAGAAAATAAATCACAAGGCCAGAGATTTGGCAATAGGAATGTAATACAATGGGTTAAAATTTTTTACATAGGTTATTTTCCCTCTGGGAAATTTCAAAGACTTTAACATGTCATATAATGTGGATCTTCCAAAGGAGCATGAGTTATTTGGTATTTCCCAAACATACAGGCATTTTTATTTTCCCAACACAGAATACTTGTCAATCTCTCCATGAACGATATCATGCTATACGCACTATTTGGGACATCTGTTCTTAGTTCATTAGGAACTGGCTCAGAGATCACAGCTAAAGAAACAAATGTATATAACTTTATCAGCTCCCCATATGTATATTAAATCACACATCTAATCCATTTTTAATAGACAAATCTTTTGGTTTTATGATATCCTAATTTTTTTCATGAACCACAAAGACTTAGATATTTTGCAGCCTTATAATCAAAACCATTTAAAGAGAGTGTGAAATTTTTGTAAAAAGACACAGACTTAGCTGATCTTATTATCTTTGAAATCTGTTTAGAAAACTAAAAGTGTCTACAGCTATTATTATATATTGGATTACTCATACTTCTTCCTTTTATAATACTTACTATTTAGTTGGTTGTGTGATTTGTTCAATTGGTAGTTTGCAGGTTTGGTCACATTTAAATGTGATCATGTAGGAATATGATAAAAGGGGCCTCAAGTTAGAGGTGACAAGAACAAGAGAGAAAAGAGGAAAATATGAAAAGGCAAACGTCTACACTGAGCAAGCTAATTTAAATGTTATTTAGATCAGATCACACTAACACTTGCATAGGCAGGTGCACCAAGAATAAACTCCCCTCCCCAGCATTTCAAACCCCAATCTGGTTTTCAAAACCCAGCAAGATGACAGCCCAAGAAGCCTTCCTCCTGATTTCTCTGGGAATATTGGTTTTTCCCTTCTCTGGTCCTAGAGGGAGTTGCTCTGTACCCTAAAGCCAAGCTCGAAAGGCCTGACTGCATGTAGTTTACAGAGTAAGAAAAGATAAAAGGTTAATATCTAAAATATATAAAGAGCTCATACAGCTTAATAGCAAAAAAATCAATCTGCTTTAAAAAATGAACAGAAAATCTGAATAGACATGTTTCCAAAGAAGATATATAAATAGCCAATAGTTACATGAAAAGATACTCAACATCAGTAATCATCAAAAAATGCAAATTGGGGCGCCTGGGTGGCTCAGTAGGTTAAGTGTATGCCTTCCACTCAGGTCATGATCCTGGAATCCTGGGATTGAGCCCCACATTGGGCTCCCTGATCAGTGGGGAGTCTGCTTCTCCCTCTGACCCTCCCCCCTCTTGTGCTCTCTCTCTCTCACTCTCTCTCTTTCAAATAAATAAATAAAATCTTAAAAAAAACAAAAACAAAAATTGCAAATCAAACCCACAATGAGATATCATCTCATACCTGTTAGAATGGCTATTATCAAAAAGACAAAAAGTAACAAATGTTGGCATGGATGTGGATAAAAGGGAACCCCTGTGCACTACTGGTGGGAATGTAAATTCATATAGCCACTGTGGAAAACAGAATGGAGGTTCCTTAAAAAAATAAAAATAGAACTACCATATGACCTAGCAATTCTACTTCACGGAATATACACAAAATGAAATCACTAACTCAAAAAGATATGTGTGCCCCCATGTTAACTGCAGCATTATTTACAACAGATAAGACAAGGCAACAACGTAAGCGTCCACTGACAGAGGAATGGATAAAGAAGCTGTGGTATACATACACAATGGAATATTATTCAGCCATAAAAAGAATGAAATCTTGTCATTTGCAATAACATGGATGGACCTTGAGGTCATTATGCTAAATGAAATAAGTCAGAGAAGGACAAATACCACATTATCTCACTTATATGTGGAATCTGAAAGACCAACAAATAAAAACAAAACAAACAAAATAAAAAACCAAGATAATAGATACAGAGAGAACAGATTGGGTGGTTGCTAGAGGTGGGGGTGGAAGGAAGGGTGAAACGGGTGAAGGAGGTCAACTATAGTTGACAACACTATATTACATATTTGAAAGTTACCTAGAGTGAACCTTAAAAGTCTCCATCAAGAGAAAACCAAATTTTGTTACTATGTATAGTGATGGATGCTAACTAGGCTTACTGTGGTGATCATTTCACAATATATACAAATATCAAATCATTACGTTATTCACCTGAAACTTACTTAGACCTCACTTATACCTCACTTAAAAAAAAAAGAGGGGTGCCTGGGTGGCTCAGTTGGTTAAGCTTCTGCCTTCAGCTCAGGTCATGATCTCAGGATCCTGGGATCGAGCCCCACATTGGGCTCCCTGCTCAGTGGTGAGTCTGTTTCTCCCTCTCCCTCTGCTGCCCCTCCCCCTGCTCATGCTCATGAGCTCTCTCACTCTCTCTCAAATTAATAAACTCTTTTAAAAATATTTTAATATTTAAAAAAAGGTTTTATTTATTTGAGAGAGAGAGCACAGAGGGAGAGTGGGAAGGAGAAGCAGGTTTCCCATTGAGCAGGGAGCCCAATGTAAGGCTCCATCCCAGGACCCTGAGGATCATGACCTGAGCCGAAGGCAGAAGCTTAACCAACTGAGCCACCCAGGCTCCCCTAAATAAAATCTTCAAAAAAAAAAAAAAAAAAAAAAAAGAACCTAACCTTCAGTCAGGATTCTGACTCAGGCCAGGCTGAATTTATTACCAAATTGAATTGATTGGAGAAACCATGACAGCTTGAAGGTCCTGAAATAAATAGACACTCAGGTGAACCTCAGTAGATACTCAAGTTAGTGGAGTTTGAACTCAAAAGAGACTGTGTTGAACACTACTTAATGTTAATTGCAGGTTTTGTAATTTTGGAGCAAACTCTATTCCTTAATTTTTCCTTCAGCACAATGGAGTCAGGGATGGTGATTAGGTTGAAGAATGTGAAATTGCTCTTTTTGAAAGTCTAAATATTCAAATAGGACAATTTCACATACTTCAACTTACTGTCCAGAATTTTACTATGAAAATTTTGCCTGAAAATGAAACTAAAGTACCTGGTCTATTGCTTCAGAGTAGCAATAACAGAAATTATTATCTATATGTTTTTATCTAAAGGAAACTTTATTCCACATTAAACCATGGAAGCTATAGAAAGAAGGTATTGGTCACTCCCACAGAACCCCTGATTTAATCGGAAGTTCCAAAATCAAATTTCAGAATTTCAACTAAGATATCAGTATATCTTTTCATTCATTTACATTTTAAAAGAATCAAAAAGTAAATGCAACATAAATAAAGAAAGCCTCAACATGTGTTATTTTCATGGATCTTTGACTCATAAACATATTAGCTTAAGCCAGAAGGTTTTCCTAAACGTTCAGCCTCTCTTCCTAAACAAAGGATTTAAGAACTTAAATTGTTTTTAAACAGAGAAAAATGATTTATTGTCATTGCCTGAAACAATTCTGTCTAACAGCTGTTTGCCAACCATACAACAGGAAAATAGAATCCTCTTTTGAGGCATAGCTAGATCTGGTGCTACTTATAAGGCCAAAGTTTCATTTTGAAACAGTGAGATTAGAGTTGGCAGGGTCTGCTCTGGCCACCTGGCCTCAGGTTTGGAAACGAGGTTGGAAATGCTGTTGCCCTCAGCATGACTTCAGACAAAAGTTCTATACTCCAATCAGCACCAGCTATGCATGTCTAGGTTTGGCTGCAAGCTGACCATTCTTGGCTAACAATCGTAGGCAGTATATTAAATCATATTGACTTCTGAAGCTAACTCCTATAAAAAAAAATCAGAAAACCAGTGTTACTCTTTCAGTTTATTTCTTTTTAAAGATTTTATTTATTTGAGAGAGACAAAGATAGCGACAGAGAGCACGAGTGAGAAGAGTGAGCATGAATAGGGAGGAGAGGGAGAAGCAGGCTCCCTGCTCAGCAGGGAGCCCGATGCGGGGCTCAATCCCAGGACCCTGAGATCATGACCTGAGTTGAAGGCAGACGCTTAACTGACTGAGCCACCCAGATGCCCCTAACTCTTTCAGTTTAAAGGTTTGAAGTATTAGGAGTGATTAAAAAAAAAAAAAAGGCATTTGGTGGCTAGGAAGTCATACATTAGGACAAAAAAACTGAGGCATAGACTTCATCTGCAACAATTCCTAGGAAGTATTAGAGTCTAGGCTTGATCACCGATGATCACCGCCATCAAGCTCTACATCCCTAGTTCACCCTGAGAGAGATGTACCTGGTTCCAGGGCTCTCCAAGCAAAGGCTGATAATGATGTGTTTCTCTCTTTGGTTGCCCTCCTTTCTCCTAAATTGGATGAAGCCTGTTGGTCCTGAAATACATACAGGATGCCACAATGATGTTTTTATTTTTGAATTTAGATGCAAATAGAATGTTAAACTAGAAGTATATTGGTTCTTAGTGACTTCATTTGAGGGATTTGGAAGGTTGTCTGTGCTTGAACAGCCAACACTGTGAACTGGCTGCTGTAGACAAACGTTAAAATAACACTTAGTCAATACCATATAAATCAAGTTCTCTGGTCCTCCTCCTAATGCAATCCGAAGTAATAGGCAACATGTCCATTTCTGTTTTCATGCAGTTGCTGGAACCCACCTGTGGGGTTTCTACCTTCCCCTAACTAGTCTCAGATTACCCAGCACTCCTCAGTGTCTGGCAAACCTCTGGAAGAATGCTTCCTTTCTTCCTTGATATGGACTTGCCCTTCTACATGGGGGGGGGGGGTGAAGTTGCAACTCTTTTTTTGAGTAGAGACCCTTCTACTCTCCCCTTTTGGATACGGAGGATTTGCTCATATTTGGTGAATCCATATTCTATGTGTAAGGCCCTTCTAGGTCAGAGGACAGAGGCTATTCTTTATTTTCTTTTTAAAGTGAAGAATCTATTCATTAACTTGATAAACGCAAGTAATAGCTGTTCTTAGGGTGAATGAGTCTATCTTCTATCTTTCAAAATAGGAACATATAAACTCCCTTGTTAGTGAACTAGGACAGAAATTCTAAAATTCAGGACTATTATTCCAACAATTTATCAACCTCTCTATTTATGATTTTCATTTGCTATATTTCAAATTTAGTAGTTTATAAAAAGACAATAATAGACATCCTTTAAAACTCTGCTGCTCAGGGTCAGCTAATTTACCCTTCTCCCTACATTAGAGTCCTATTCTTTTCACTTCCCAATCTGCCACTCAGATCTCTCTTCCACAGTCTCATGCTGGTGGAAAGAATCCAGGAAAACATTCCTTAGCCACCAGCTGTGATTTTAACTATGGTTTTCTGAATTCACAGGTTTTGTTGTCACTTCTGCTAATAAACCTGGCAGTAAACAAGTCAGGCCTGGGTATATGTTGTGTTTGTGGTCCTTAAGAATTCTTGGCAAACATGCTGGATAAGAAATTGTTTATATGTATATGTTGGGCCCAGAATATCCCTTACACAATGTTTTTCTTCCTTTCTACCACCTAGTCCACCCTTATTTCATTGAGCCTATAGGGACAAGGAAATCTTATTTGAAACACAAATCGATATATACATCCTGAATTTTTTAAATGTCAAAATTAGGAGAATAGTCACTATGTCAATTAGAATAGTAGTTCAGTTATGATTGTTTTTTTTACCAATTTTGGAAGAAAGGATGTATGCATGAACTGAATTCACTTCTACAAATATCAGCGCTATCTTATGCTTGACTAGATCACTAAGATTATTCCTGGTCATGAGAACCAAGTCAACTATAAAATTTGATTTGCAATTATCAACAGTTAGTTAAACAGACAAGGAAACTTTAAGACTGTTGCAATAGGGGAGAGAGACTAAATTCAATTTCACTGAAACAAAAGGTAGGAGCATGTTCAAATGCTGGGGTGAGCTAGCGGAGATGTACTTGAGGGTTTTAGCTGGGAGGCTGGTCAGCATGATTAGGCCATCTGTAGTTGTTAATTGTTGCTTATCTAAGTTAGGTTCCTACCCACTCGCAGAGGTTTGGGAGGTATCTTCCTTGACTATGGTTTAAAGAGCTCTCACATCTTTGAGAAAGATATTCCTGGGTCTTAAAACTGGGAAGTGGTGTTGAAGATTTACACCTCTCTGTGGCAGAGAACCAAATTTACATTACAAGGGAGCTATAGTTAGGAAGAAACCTGTCTAAAATTTAGTCAAGCTGACGGGGACCTTAAGGTGACCTTAGTCACCATCCTACTGGTGAAGGTCATGCAGCCATGATCATTATCATCACGTCAAATTACTTCAACATATGACAATGCCTATCCAACCAAACTGTTAGGGCCCAATATATCCCTTCACTTCATCAGTGCAGAAACAAATAATTTGATTCCTCACCTCAAACATATCAGCATGCCAAATTGGAATATTTTTTATTATGATTATTAATGCTGTATCAGGAGGGAAGCATTTCTGTCTTTCATAAAAAATATTTTTGAATTTCTCCTAAGAGTTTAAGGTGGTAAACTATTTCATGTTTGTCTATTTTGCACTATCCAAGAAAATTGTTTAAAATTGCTACGATGACAGATTTGGGAGAATATTTGAATTTAGTATCCATGGAAAAGTTGGAATTCAAAAAATCATCTCAACAAACCATCCCTCTTTGGTCCAGAACCTTTGGAAATTTAGGAACAGCAAAGATATGCACTGCTGAATAATAAAAACTGCTCCATACACAGGCAACCTGGGAATCTGCCCAGGCATCTGCACAGAGACCCTCCAGCCAGGATTGCCCTAAAATTCTCGGTGCACATGGCTGATTAATCCCTTCATAACTGCATTTACATACACTCCTATGAAAATCACTCTGAATGATTTCAGGGACACAGTCCTCTCCTTCAGAATAATAACTCCAGAACACAGAATTCCAGAGGAGAAAATGCCACCATCAGTGAGTACTTTGTCTTTGATAACTTTTAGATAACTGCCTGTCTTCCCTTGGAGCACGTTTTTCAAATGGATATGCCTGGGCATATTCGCTCATTTAGTCCTTGGTGACGGTGGTAAATGGACCCTCTGTCCACTTCTCCCTTCACAGCAGTCAACAAGTTTCACTGTCTGCTTCCTTAATACCTTTCACAAAGTAGGAGAATAAAATCATTATGCATTTTATATCAACACACAGGTTACATTTTGTTGCATCTGTCCCTTCTATTCCCAGAGAGATTCTCAACTTTATTAATATCTCTCCAGCCCAATACATATCAACAGTCATTTAAAATTCCCTAAATAGGGCTTTGCACATCTTTACGACAAATATTTACCAGGTTGAGTGGGGTGCAGTAAAAATGCATTCAAATGTTCCATTTGCATATAATGTAAAACCTACTTTTCTAGAATAAAAAAATGAAATACCTCTTAACACTTCACTTGTTTTGGTCCACAGATAAAATTAAATCACATATAGTGATTAATTTTAATATTTTAATCTAAGTTTATATTTTTCAAAAGAGAAATAAAAAATTATCTACCTTGCAGGTGTGTTGTGAATATCAAATGTGATTATATATATGGGTTTGTGTGTATATTTGCATATGAATACATATATGTACACATATGTGTGTACGCCATCATGTGCATAAATACCCATACATATTCCATAGCCCAGCATTTGTATCATACTAAGCATTTCATATATTTTAGATATAGTAATTGTTTTTTCTTATAATTACTGTGTACCTGTGGTATTCAGGTTTCACTGGAATTTTAACATGACCCAGGATATTACCTTACAAGAATAATTACGGAACGTTTTAAGACAGAATTTTGAAAAAAAGAAAAAGTCTGGAAATATCAGGGATGGCATGCCAGGCAGATTGCGTAAAAGGTGAGGAAAAATAAATGTAGATGTACAAAATGACAAGGCTTCTGATTTGAAGAGATCATTTGGGGAGGCAGAGTAGTATGAGTATGAGATGTTGGCCATAGGAAATTATGTAAGGGCTTTGAATCCAGGCTACAGTACAGTCATTTTATGCCAAACAGGCAAATGTTAAAGACCTTTTTATTAAAATCAGACACGTAACAACGCAGCTGTGTGTTGGAACAAATTAGTTACTACTTCTCTCTGGTGGGATTGGTGTTTATAAAGAAAACGGATATAATGAATAAAATGTGGATTGGGTATCAGCTTTCTGAATGAAGACCCTCAAAGAATAGGTTACCAAATTTAAACTGGATTGGAGAATATACTTGGGCCCAATGCCAAAGTAAGGACATCTTATTATATCATCTTGAAATAATATGTTAGCAGCTACGTACGGCGAAATCCACGTCATACTGCTGTGTTAGTATATTTACCAGTCAGCTGCCCAGAGGTGATTGTCTGCTTACAGACAATGAGAAAGTAATGAGAGAGTATATAGGGACCTTGATTTTGTAGGAAAACAGAAGTTCCCACTTCTAGGAAAGCACGAGTACGGCAAGATTAGGGTTTTTCTTTAGTCACTATGAAGCATCGACAATAAATATCATTGTTGGGAAAATTCCAGCCCATGTAAAAATGACATGGAAACAAGAATAGAAATAAAGTCATAATTATTTTACATACAATGATTTAGTAAAGTGTTTAGAAGTGACTAGATACAGGAGAGTTACATAAAGTAGTGTGTCTTCATGCCAGAAATCACAAGTTAGAAAATAAATTTTAATGAAATCCTATTCCCACTACAATAGAACTTATAAGGATATATAAAATATTTAAAACATAATCCCAGCAAAAAGTAGGCAGAAACTTTTGAGACAATATATATATCTGACTAAAGGAGAAACATAATGGTGCTATATATTTGAAAGGGTTGATTAAAAAATTTAAATATGGGGCCACCTGGGTGGCTCAGTCAGTTAGGTGTCAGACTCTTGATTTCGACTGGGGTCATGATCTCAGGGTCGTGAGATTGAGCCTGGCACTGGGTGTGGAGCCTATGGAGTGGGATTCCCTCCCCCGCTCCCTCTGCCCCTCCCCCTACTCTAAAATTTTTTTTAAATATGGATCTTATTCAAATGTATCCATTTGAAGATTTGTGATTAATAAAACATGATAGTTAAAACGAATTTCATTTTTAAATAGGAAAAATTAATGTGTTTCATCTACATACATTAAGAAGAACTATATAGAGAGTATACATAGGACACCGTAGTACTGAGTATCCCACAGGAAACAGATTCCAGGCTTGAAGATCAAGCTCAATAGAATTAATTAAGAAGCTATTCAAGAGGTATGAGCAGGGTTAAGGGCATAGAGATGGGGTACTGAAGCCCCCAGAGACTGGCAATAATGTAAGCCATTTACCACCCTAAGCCTGAAAGGAGAGGAGAGGGAACTGGGTCACTGGAGCCTAGGGAGAGCTCATTGCCTTGGAATAGGGATGACTATCTGACAGGATTTGTCCTATGGAATGCAGCGTCCCCAAACCCAGCAAATAGTCATGGGGCAGGAGTGAGTGGGTCAGGTCAAAAAGCATGGACGTGAGAGGGGGAAAAATAAAAAAAAAAAATATCTTAAACAGGAACCACAGGTATTTCTAAATATAATAAAAAATAATGATTAACTCTGACATATGAGTAATACATTTATTGAAATAGTGATATGTCTATGTAAATTGAGACAAATAGAAAATGCAGTAGAACAGTACTTACAAATATACCCCTGTAGATTAGTTACTTTATGTTACATTATGCAATGGAAACAATTAACACCAAAATCCCAGTGGTTTACAATGACAAAGGCTCATTTTCCTGCTTTAATCATGGGCCCACTGCCTGTCAGAGGCAGCTTTGCTGCAAGCCACCTTCACTCCAGTCCCAGGCTGACAGAACATACTCCATCTGGAACATGGAACATGGGATATGACTGGTCTCTTGGCAGAGAAAAAAGGGACATGGCAAACTAAATGCTGGCTTCTAAAGCTTACAAGCATAATGTTATCCTTACTAACATTTCAGGGGCTAAAGAAAGTCATGTGACCAAGCCCAATGTCACGATTGGTAGGTGGATTTAAGCACTCTTGGAGGGGAGGGTGGGGAAGATCTTTAAAAGTTTGTTTTAACTTTTTGTTAACAGATAATATAATTTATCACATTCCTTTATTTATGAGTTATTGTGTGATAATGAAAGCATAATTTATCAATTGAAATCCCATCTAAAAACTTGTCCATATAATTACATACCCACAGTGAGCTGAAGATAGAAGGGGGCCAGAGCTACAGTTGGATTTTACTAATGTAGAAAATGAGTCTCAGAATGATGTAATGAGGTGTCTGAGCTCATAACCTTAAACAAATTGGATCAGATTGAAAATAACCAATTCTGCACTCAAGCCTCTTTCCAGCACTGGTCAGTTCTTCATGAACAGGTTTTGTTAAAGAGGAAGGAGGTCTTTTTTTTTTTTTTTTTTTTTTTTGGTGAACTCAACATTACTTGTTGAAGGTCAATGCCAATCTCATTTTTAGGTATGAGATATAATGCATTTTTAAGGACCTGGAGAGATATCACTATCAATTCTTCCTTCCTCAAATCTCTCTTCCATACCTACTTCTATATATGAGAGAATGAATAATAGAAAGGTCACTTGAAGTTTTGTGGGGATAAAGAATACAGGCAGGCACCAGCCTCAGATTTAAAAATCACATGTTGTTTCTTCCATAAAATTTCCTAGATTAACTATGGATAATCCACTAATTTCTGGGCAAGGTTTTTTTTATGGGGAATTATAAAGAAGTTATAAATAACTTCATCTATTTAGGTAGGGAAGCAATCAAAACCTCTTTGTTGCAAAGGTTGACCAGAAATCCTTCATTCATGCTGTGAAACCCCTGAGAGTTAATTGATTGCCCTGTTTGAAATAACAGACCAAATCACAGTCCTGGGGAAGGAGGAACTGCAGTGGCAGTTTTCCCTCCATCACCTGAGAGGACAAAACACAGCACTGTGTATTGCCTTTATCTTTCAGAATAATGAGAACACAGCTTTCAGATTAGCCTCCTAGGAATCACTACCCTTTATAAGATAATCAAAGCTTATGTGTTATTTATCAGTTGAATATTATTGTTAAGTTTGGGATGCTTATAATGCACAGTTGTAGGTTATATTCTAATTTGTTGGCATTTTCTCATCTGACAAAACAAAGTAACTAAAACATAACAATAGTCACTCCAGTGTGTGTGTGTGTGTGTGTGTGTGTGTTTGTAAGTGATTTGTAGCTGCTAAGTATACTTGCAACTTGTAACGATTTGGTTCAGTCTATGACATTTATTCTTAACTGCTCCTCATAAAAGAATACTCAAAACTGCCTCTAACTCCTACCTCCATCTGTGTGGCATCAAAATTTGGTTAGACCACAGCTTTCGGGATTTTAATGAGGTCGAAGAGTTAGACAAACAATGATTAATTTACAGGAAGGTTACCTGGAAAGTACAGAAAACACAGTGTTGTAATACAGCAAGAAAGATGATGCAAAAGAATGGGAGTTTAAAAAAAAGCATTTTCTTACATGTTCAGGACAGTAGGTTTACTACTGAATTATAACTCATCTGACAAGACAAAGGGATGTTTTATTCACTGTGCTTAGACATTTTGATAAAAGTTTGGCTCAACTATGTTGGGACAGTTAGAGTGGGGATAAATCATCAGAGCCCACCAGACTGACTGAACATCTTTGTGTTTATTGGTGTGTCTACTTCTCGCTCTTTAAATACAACTGGCATGCTATTCTCAGAGAGAGAAAAGTACTTGCTGGCTAGAAGCAGAATCTTTTTTTTTTTTTTAAAGATTTTATTTATTTGACAGAGAGAGACACAGCGAGAGAGGGAACACAAGCAGGGGGAGTGGGAGAGGAAGAAGCAGGCTTCCCGCTGAGCAGGGAGCCTGATGTGGGGCTCAATCCCAGGACCCCGGGATCACGACCTGAGCCGAAGGCAGACGCTTAACGACTGAGCCACCCAGGCGCCCTGAAGCAGAATCTTGCCTGTGACCTCCGGTATTCTCTGTTAACCCATATCAGTTCTTTTAAAGACATTCTCATGTACTTCAAGAGAAACTCCACATACAATAGGAGCTTGATCAGACAGTGAAATGTATAAAACTGAACATGGGCTCTAATTCCTACCAGGCCAAACTGACTGCCTCAAACATTTAAAAAGGTAGTTTCAAGGCATTAAGTACTTGTCTAGAGAATGTAAACCAGCTTAAATATCCAATGAAAAAATATAAGAAGAAAGGCACTGTTAAACACAGCAAATGCATGCATATGATAAAAAAGAAAAACTATTCTTTTATTATCAACTGTTTCTCTTTCCTAGATTTTAGTGCAATCCAGTCAAGATTTGACTGGATTCACACAAAACACTTCCACTTTTCAAAAGACAAATTTTGCCTAAAATAACCCAGAGGAACATTTGGGAATGTCCCAAATTATAGTTGCTATGTCAAATAAATCACATCTACTATTTTGTAATTTTAACTATTAAAACATATTAGGAAATATGGCCCGTCATTCTTTTGGCAGAAGCACAAGATTAAGCAGCTTGGTGAATGGAATGAACAGGTGCTAGATAAAAATCTGAAAGCCCATTCATCTTCATGCTTCCAAGGGAAACTAAACCTTTTGGGGACTTCAACCAGTAGGACATCACTTCCTTGTTTAGTAGTTTAACATATTCTGGGATGTTTCAGAGCTTTCTCTGATGATTTTAGGTTAGCCAATGTGGGACACAGTCATATAATGAATTGCTTTCAGTGTGTTTGATGCCTCATTGTTAAATCATGCCAAGCATGAGGAGGGAAGAAATCTGTTCCCTACCATTTGGGCATTACTGAATTTTATATATATATATATAAAATTGTGTATATATATATATATATATATATATATACACACGTATATATACACACACACACATATATATACACACATCTTTTAGGTACCAAGTAACAACATTACACAGTGAACTCTGAATTCAGGAGCATGTCTAAATCCTTAATATTACATGTTCTTTACACATAACAGTTATCAAAAATGTTGGTTGAATGACTGAATAGAAAATGACAACTCAACAGGCAGATACTGCTTTTGTACATGTCATCCTCTAACCCTGGGATATCCTCCCTATCTGCTGTCCCCTACACCTGGTCCATGCCCATTCATCTTTTAAATTTATCATCAGATATCATCTCTGACAAGTATCCTTCCCTGGTCATACCCCAAACAGAGATAATTACTCTCTTCTCTGAGCTATCTCAATAACATCTGTATGATTTTATGTTGTGTATATATATTCTTGTGAAGTTTGTTTAAATGTGTCTATGTGTCTTCTCTTCCATGATTGAAGAGAATTCCTTTTGGTGATAGGATAGGTTTTTCTCTACCTCAGTGTGTGTGTACGTGTGTGTGTGTGTGTGTGTGTGTGTGTGTTTTCTATCTAGTACAGGCTATATAATAGACTTTTGATATAATTAGATAAAATTAGGATGGATAAATGGGTTGAGGAAGATATGGTGTCTGTACATCTGAATTTCCAAATATATTTAAATAAATATGATGTGTCATTAGCATGAAATCAGTTGAATGAGATATGTGAGCTACTAATTTATTCTCTAATTGCTATTCTTTGAAGATCCACTTTTTTTCTAAATCCTGGAAAATGAATATGAGTATGCTATAAATATAAGACAGGAATGACATTTAGGGCAAATGTCATTGCAAATGCAAAGTTATTGACCTGAAAGTTGGTCTGACTTATCCATTGTGATGAAGAGAAATTCACTGTTATACTAATAGTGAGAAATGAGAATGCATATGTAGACAGGAATAGGAATAAAGGTTTTACCCTATGGCTATGGAAAGCAGAAGGCCAAAAATAAGTATTCATTTATTTCTTTATTTCCTTTTTAAGTAGAAGAGTGATGTGATATACTTTTGATCTAGAAAAAAATGGCAGCAATGTGATCAGATGGACTGGAATGGGCATAAATCCATTTACATGGAGAGCAGTTAAGAGTTTCAAGCACAAGATAATGAGGACCACTGGTGAATGAGTGGTTACATGCATAGAAAGAAAAAAAGTCAGATTTAGAGATATATCCAAATTACAATTGACCATAGGGTCAAGAGACATATTGTACATCAAGTTTTTTGTTATTTTTTGTTGTTTGTAACTCTAAGGTACTTATTGGACTGTCATATCATTAAGAGATATAGAGAAATACAAAAATTGGGTGAAAAATGGTATGTGACTTGTAAAAGACTAAACTCTCTTGCAGAAATATTAAGTGTCACTGGATCTGCAGATGGAAATGTCCAGTAGGCACTACGAAATGAGTGATATCTCTTGGGCAGGTTATCAGATTTTGAACTTAATGACCTAGAGATAGTAACTGAAGAACTAGAAAGAAATAAGGTCACTTGGTGAGTATGGAACAAAGAGCAAAAAAAAAAATTAAGTTTAGAATTTTGAAAATGATATTACTCTTAAGGATTAAACGGGAGAAAACACCAAGAAAAAATGAATACACTGAATAAAAAAAGAGGTGAGTCAAAATATGTTTGGCTGATAGTAGAACCCTTAACACTGGGAAAGTGAATGCCTATGTGCTTATCCATGTGGTAGATTTACAAGAGAGATATGCTGAAAGGATGGTACAACAAAATTACTTAAAGTTTTTTGCCATAAAACATTGTTCCTAGGCCATAATCTAGTCTTCAGGTAATAATGCTGAATCATGTGGAGTTATAAGAATTACTTCTGTCTTTTCTCCAGGTAAACACAGGTCTTAGAACTTTAAAATCAGGTCATATCTCCTTCTCAGTATGGTTGCTTAGGCCTGTTTACCTTAAACTAGACCCTACAGATTTTATTAATCCAATGATGAGGAAAGGGGAATACAAAAAAATAAAAGCAAACCAGGCAAAATGAAGGAGAAGAAGAGGTTTTCCCCAAAGGTCTACAGCAGGTTTTTTCTAGTTAGTTCATTAAAGTGTCTCCACAGAACAGAAAGAGAAAGGGGAACCCTCCTACACTGTTGGTGGGAATGCAAGCTGGTGCAGCCACTCTGGAAAACAGTATGGAGGTTCCTCAAAAAGTTGAAAACAGAGCTACCGTACGACCCAGCAATTGCACTACTGGGTATTTACCCCAAAGATACAAATGTAGGGATCCAAAGGGGTACGTGCACCCCAATGTTTATAGCAGCAATGTCCACAATAGCCAAACTATGGAAAGAGCCAAGATGTCCATCGACAGATGAATGGATAAAGAAGATGTGGTATATATATACAATGGAATATTATGCAGCCATCAAAAAACACAAAATCTTGCTATTTGCAACAAAGTGGATGGAACTAGAGAGTATTATGCTGAGCGAAATAAGTCAATCAGAGAAAGACGTGTATCATATGACCTCACTGATATGAGGAATTTGTAATCTCAGAACACAAACTGAGGGTTTGCTGGAGTGGGGGTGGTGGTGGGAGGGATGGAGTGGCTGGGTGATAGACATTGGGGAGGGTATGTGCTATGGTGATTGCTGTGAATTGTGTAAGACTTGAATCACAGACCTTTTCTTCTGAAACAAATAATACATTATATGTTAAAAAAAAAAAAAAGATAGTAGGAAGGGAAAAATGAAGGGAGGGAAATCAGAGGGGGAGATGAACCATGAGAGACTATGGACTCTGAGAAACAAACTGAGGGTTCTAGAGGGGAGGGGGGTGAGGGGATGGGTTAGCCTGGTGATGGGTATTAAAGAGGGCACGTACTGAATGGAGCACAGGGTGTTATATGCAAACAATGAATCATGGAACATGACATCAGAAACTAATGATGTAATGTATGGTGACTAACATAATAAAATACAATTAAAAAAAAAAAAAGAACAGTAACACCTAATCATGAGGTGACCTACGCAAATTTTAGGAAGAGTTTAGAGTTTAACTGAGTAGAATATTGAGCTTTTCCTGGAGGTCAGTATCAAAGAAAGGCAAAAGAATTGGAGATGAGGAAGAAAAATTACAAGGAATAAGATTCGCTCAAAAGTAACGATGCGCACACGCGCAACCCCCCCCCCCCACAGGTTTAATGAACAGTGACATTAGGTTTTGAAATTTAGTAATTAAGTAGTAAAGGTGGCCTATAAGAAGTGATACTTACACACCTGCCACTCAAAGCAATATGATGAAATGTTAATAATTGTTGACTCTAAGTGGAGTATATCTAGTTTCACTACCTAGAAGATGCAGCCCTAAAGAGTGAACAGTGGAGCACATGGGAAATAGTGTAGTGTGGTCTCCCTTTACAATGTTAAGAAGAAGAAAATAACAGAGATTTAAAGAACACAAAAAGCAAGATGGTAAGTGTAAAATAATAATGAAAAACTACGTAGAACAAAAATGGATGATGGAATTAATATCAGAAGGGAAGCCCCGGAGAAGCTAAAGGAAATTGATAGTTGAATAAGAAAAATGAACAGCAATGTTGGATGGACCATACCCTCTGAAAATTCCAGAGACCTAAACTAGGCAAAATGTCAGATTAGGGAAATCACAGGAGTAGCTGATAGTATATAAGATTTCTCCCTACACAGAAGAATAGTTCACTTGTTCTTCAGTCCTTTCCTCACTGTTAATGTTGGGAATTCATTTTTAAAAACTTAAAATTGATATGTGAATCAAAATTATATATGAAAAAACTCACTATTCTACATTTACATACATTTTGTGCATCATGACTAATAAATGTTCTTTAAAGGAAACTTTAAAATTCCTCAAAGCTTAGCTTTGAATATACTCCCTAAAAATGCATTTCAAAGATGAACATGTATAAAGCTCAATCTTTTTACTATAGAATAAAACATCTTGGGTGCAAATGTAATATAATCATCTTTGTAATAATTTAAGCAAGTTTGTATCATTAGTCTCCTCAATTCAAGTTGTCTGGCTAATGTAGTAGGGAAAGGACTGATCGCTATATAGAAAGAAATCTCTGAATGTAAAGAGCCTATTTGCTACTGGATATAGCTAATTAATTAGTTTCTGTTGGCATTTTCGACAGTCTTGTATTTCACAAACACTGACCTATCTTATGTCAAGTATTTCTTGTTGCCCAAGGAGGAAAAAATGAGCAGGAACCAACTATGTTATGGAAAAAGATCTCCTTAGTCCTTACTTATTTTATATATGAGCACAGTGAGGCCCAAAGTCACTCACTGAGTTGGTAGCAAAACTGGGCCAAGAACCCAGAACTTCACTTTCCTAGTCCAGTATCTTCTCTGCAGCATAAAATAGAAAGAAAAAAAAAAAAAAAGGCTTGGAGTTTTAGACTGATGTCTCCTCCTTGGAGTCTCAAGACAAACTACCATGATGAGCTCCTAACAGATTTAATGAACCCAGTTCTCTAGTCTTTGAATCATTAGCTTGCTCTGGTGTAGCAACCTTAGTGAGCAAAAACAGTCAACCAGGACTTTCACCATATTGTTGGTCTTCTATTCATCTTAGTACTAACTTTTGTGCCTTAATAAATACATACATAAATGAACAAATGAAATCCCTAGTTGCTAATTCAGTGGGATCTGTCCTAGGAGCATTTCTGTTTAACACTTAAACTTCTATATTGGCTCCATGTGACCAATTAGATTCCTGTGCTCCAGGTGGCAGGCCATAGATGCAGCCTGGATTTGGACTGGCGGGTAGCATTAATTGACTTATGGGACATTTGGGGTCATGAATTAACTGCATTTGGCCAAAAATAACTATGGCAGTTGTATCTGTCAGGGTCCAAACTGGAAAAGAGAAACTGACTCTTAATATTTAAAATAGATGAGATTTCGGGTGCCTGAGTGGCTCAGTTGGTTAAGCGACTGCCTTCAGCTCAGGTCATGATCCCAGGGTCCTGGGATCAAGTCCCACATCAGGCTCCCCCTGCTCTGCGGGGAGCCTGCTTCTCCCTCTGCCTCTGCCTGCCACTCCCCTGCTTGTGCTCTCTCTCTCTCTCTCTCTCTGCCAAATAAATAAATAAAATCTTAAAAAAATAAAAAATAAAAAAATAAAAATAAAATAGATGAGATTTAGCAAAGGAAGTTAGGTTAAAATCCTGAGGGAACAGCAAAGAAGCCAAAAAGAGGAGGGTGTGACAATCCAAACATTAACAAAAGCAAGAGAAACTTTCATTCCTAGGAATACAGGGACAAAAAGAAGATGTTCCTACAGCCCAGGGCCCAAGAGTCAACTGATGGAGATGGAACCAATGTGTAGCTCTCAGGTGGGAGCTGGAGTTATGAAGACCCTACTCACAATATACACCAGGATTATTAGAGACCTTAAGGTGGGGGAGCAGGACAATGAATTTTGTCTTCCTCTTGAGATGTAATCTACTGCCAGTGTCTGTGGCACTGGGCAGAGCACAGCAATGAATCAAGGTAAAACCTGAAAAGATGGAACACCAGAGCGACAGTGTTTCTCAAATTGTGATCCATAGAGTAACCATAACCATGACCTAATCAACAATTGTTGAAAATGCAGATTTCTGGGACTGAAATCTGAATTAATTATTCAGAATCCCCAGGGGTTGGTTGAGTGTGATTCAAAAACCTGCATATTTAGTGAGCTAAAAAAGTTTTTTAGCTCATTCTCCAAATGGGGAAACTCTAGAATTACAGCTGACTAGAAACCTCTTAGGAATCAGAAGACCTTGGCTTATAGTCTGCTTTACTGACTGTGGGATCTTTGAAAGTTTAAACTCTCCAGGTCTCATTTTTAATACCTAAATAATAGGAACACTACGGTCTATCATATATCCTGTGCAGGCCTGGTGTGTGAGTTAAATGAGATAATGTGGAATGTTAGAAATTAGAGTATTAAACATGCTTTCAGAAGTCCAATCATCTACAATAACCAAATTAAATTCAATTCTACTCTAATGAGCTCCTCATATAGTTCCCTGGGGCAATACTATATATATATATACTTATATACTGGCCATCTTTTGGTTACTGTAACCATGATTTTTCTTGGATTTTAAACTTACATTTTACGTAACACACCAAATATTTTTTGCACAGTAACAGTTGTGTAGAAAGTAATATTGTATTAGTACTTTTCAGTTGCAACTCAATTTATAATTTCTCTTTGATGTATTTTAACACCTATTATCAATATATGCACTATGCTGTCAAATTCACAGTATATTTCTTTTCTTTCCATAAGTTATAATTAATGATAATTCATGGAATCACAAAAAATCATAAGTACATATTTTAGCTGTTCTGAAAAGAGAAAATGAAAAGACTATCTGATTTACTATTAAACAAATAAATTATAAATGTTCTATATGATTGCAAGATGATATAATTTCAACATCTTTAACTGCTGAACACAATAACCTCAGCTTTGCAGTATCACAAATATGGTAGATGGAGAGAAATGGAAGCAGCATTTATTATGTGATGTACTGATCATTAAAAATACTTCATGGAAATATATATTCCTCAATCGTACAGTTACAGTAAATGAGGCACTGATATTTGACATATAATATTCCATGCCCATGTCTAGTGTTTGGACTGGGCCAAGATTTGAACTCATACAGTTCAATTTCCTAAAAAGCCCATGAAAATTTTTCTTTTATCAAATAGAAAACTATTGCCCCTTCTTTGTCTCTTTATTTCTTTTACTAATTACAACGACTCTATAAAGAAGAGTGCAAACATTATTAATTGTACAGCTTCATGAATATTGATAAAGTGAACATACCCAAGTAACCAGCACCTAGATCAAGAGACAGAACATGACTACCATTCCAAAAACACTCCTTTTAGCATCTTCCATGCACTAGCCACCTAAAGCTAAAATATATATTTCTATATCTGTCTCTACTTCTGAATAAGCGACAGGAGAGGCTAGGTAGGGAGCGACATGTAGGGGGCGACCTGACTAGGCTCACGCTGGGGGCTACACAACCAGGCTCACAGAAATCCCAGGGGTGGAGAAATAGAGGAGATATTAACCAGAAAGAAGGGAACACCTTGTTTGGTCTCATAATACTTACAAGAACATCTTACTCGTTCTAAATATAGACAGAATATTCTCATGATATTTACAAAGAAGAAGGGAACTCCACCATGTTGGTTCTAAATATAGATAGGATATATATTTATGATATATAATATGCAAATATATATATGATATTTGCAAATCCACCATGTTATGGGCATGAAATTTACCAAGTTCCCTGGTTTTTCTTCTATATAAGATCCACCATAAAAGCCCTCAGTGGCAACCCATTCAGGACCCCTCTCACTCTAAAGAGCTCTTTTCTTTCCGTTCTGTTCTCATCTTCACTTAATAAACTTTCACTTCATCCTTTTGTGTCCAAGAGATTCATTCTTCAACTCAGTGAGACAAGAACCCTGCAAACCTGCAACACTTCTAACATGATATATTTTTGCCTATTTTTGAAATGTAAATAGTAATACATTTTAGGCAGTATTTTACATGTAGCTTCTTTCTTTCAGCATATCGTGAGTTCCACACATTGTTCTGAAGTACTAGCAGCTAGTTCAGTCTTATTGTTATGTAGTATTTCCTTCCATGAATACCCACAATTTAGTTATCATTCAACAGGCACAAAGTTTTTGTTGGTATTAAAAATACTACAAATTTGTTCTGAGTATACACCTAGGGGAAGAATTTCTGGGCTATAAGAATTAGCTCTGATTTAAAAATCATCTAATAGGGGCACCTGGGTGGCTCAGTCATTAAGCATCTGCCTTTGGCTCACGTCATGATCCCGGGGTCCTGGGATTGAGCCCCAAGTCAGGCTCTCTGCTCACTGGGAAGCCTGCTTCTCCCTCTCCCACTCCCCCTGCTTGTGTTCCCTCTCTTGCTGTCTCTCTCTCTCTGTCTAAATAAATAAATAAAATCTTTAAAAAAATCATACACATGTACATATAATTATGCATATATAGTCTTATGCATATAAATATACATGTGTATATGTTATATACATATATACTCAATATGCTGAATGTAAGTAGACACCTTGAGCATAAAAATATATGAAATAACATTTCACACTTAACTAAGATGGCTAAAATTTCTTTTTTCTTTTCTTTTCTTTTTTTACATTTTTTAAATTATGTTACATTAATCACCATACATTACATCATTAGTTTTTGATGTAGTGTTCCATGATTCATTGTTTGTGTATACACCCAGTGCTCCATGCAGAATGTACCCTCTTTAATACCCATCACCAGGCTAACCCATTCCCCCATCCCCCTCCCCTCTAGAACCCTCAGTTTGTTTCTCAGAGTCCATAGTCTCTCATGGTTCGTCTCTCCCTCCGATTTCCCTCCCTTCATTCTTCCCTTCCTGCTATCTTCTTCTTCTTCTTCTTCTTCTTTTTTTAACATATAATGTATTATTTGTTTAAGAGGTACAGGTCTGTGATTCATCAGTCTTACACAATTCACAGCGCTCACCATAGCACATACCCTCCCCAATGTCTCTCACCCAGTCACCCCATCCCTCCCACCCCCCACCACTCCAGCAACCCTCAGTTTGTTTCCTGAGATTAAGAATTCCTCATATCAGTGAGGTCATATGATACAAGTCTTTCTCTGATTGACTTACTTCGCTCAGCATAATACCCTCCAGTTCCATCCACGTCATTGCAAATGGCAAGATTTCATTCCTTTTGATGGCTGCATAATATTCCATTGTATATATATACCACATCTTCTTTATCCATTCATCTATTGATGGACATCTTGGCTCTTTCCATAGTTTGGCTATTGTGGACACTGCTGCTATAAACATTGGGGTGCACGTACCCCTTTGGATCCCTACATTTGTATCTTTGGGGTAAATACCCAGTAGTGCAATTGCTGGGTCATACAGTAGCTCTATTTTCAACTTTTTGAGGAACCTCCATACTGTTTTCCAGAGTGGCTGCACCAGTTTGCATTCCCACCAACAGTGTAGGAGGGTTCCCGTTTCTCCACATCCCCGCCAACATCTGTCGTTTCCTGACTTGTTAATTTTAAGATGGCTAGAATTTCTTTTTAAAAAAAGGAAAATAACAAGTGGTGATGAGAATGTGGACAAATTGGAGCCCTTGTACCCTGCTGATGGGAATGTAAAAAGATGCAGGCTCTATGGAAAAAAGAAAGTTTAGTGGTTTCTTAAAAAGAGAAACACAGAATTATCCCCAGCAATTCTATTCCTAGATGTATACCCAAAAGAATGAAAAGATGGACTCAGACCAATGTTTGTAGACCAATGTGCATTGCAGCTTTGTTCACAACAGTCAAAAGGTGGAAACAGAAATGTCCATCAGCAGATAAATGGATAAATAAAATGCGATACATACATATGATGGAATATTATTCAGCTATTTTTAAAAGGAATGAAGTTCTGATACACATTAGGACATCAATGAACCTTGAAAACTTTATGCTATGTGAAATAAGGCAGGCAAAACAAATTGTATTATATGATTCCACTTATAGGAAATATCTTCAATAGGCAAATTGATTGAGACAGAAAGTAGATTAGAAAGTTATCAGAGGCTGGACGGAGGGGGTCAACAAGGAGTTACTCCTTAATGATTATTATAGAGTTTTTGTTTGGGATGAAAAAAAGCTTTGGAAATGCACTTAAAAATAGTTAAACACGGTTTTGTTATAGATAGTTTACCAGAACTTTTAAAAATGTGTGAGAATCACCAACTTGAAGGAATTTGCTATTTATTTGAGAAGAAAAGATGGAGACACGTACAATAATGTGCAATTTGTAGTAATTACGAATGACATTTTACTTCACCATTTTATCCCCTTTCCCCATACACCACCACACAAATACACAAACACATATAAATATACACCTACATCCCAGGTCAATACGTTTTTTTGCATTAACTGTCTCAACATAATTGCTTACCGGATTTCTGCTATCCTAGGTCTGGTCTACATTTTCTCTTGTGTGATTTACTTAGTTTCTCAACTTACTCCCCTGCTGCCAGGCTTGGAGCCACTCTCCCCAGCTGTCTGACTGAAATTCTATTCACATTACTCATCTATTTGAAACCTTTAATAGATCTCTGTCTTGTTTTGTCTACATTTTCAGATGTCCTAGAATTTATTATAAGACATTTTTTTGATATGGCATACAACACTGTCTCCAGCCTCTTTACTCAATATACAGAGATACAAATTACTTACTTTCCACTTAAGAAACGTGTTCGCTTGGGCTTTGTAGATGCTATTCTGTCCATCTGGAGCACACTACATCATCTATGATGAAAAAAATCTTAGTACTTTTCTCCTTCAAGCCATATCACACCTTAATTAATTAAAACAACCACACTTACAAAAAACTGTTCCAATCCTTTACAGTAAATATCTCTTTTCTAATGAGTTATACAAACTTTGAGAATAGGACATGTCTCATTCATCTTTGTAATCTCCACACCAAATAAATTTGTGTTAAATAAATACATTAAAAATTTGATGGATAAAAGAAGGAGAGATCATTTCCAGCTGAAGAGAAAGGCTCTGTAAACAAAAGACAACTCTACTTTCAAAATCACGTGGTAACCAGGACATATTGCTCAGAAGCTGTTTCCAAGGAGTGACTCTTTTCAATCTATCTATTGGCCTCATTAGTAGCAGAATATATCTGCATAGAGACAGTGACTATGTTAGAGCCAATAGACAGTTTTATTCCTTTAAGTAAGCTGAACATGTCTGATACAATCTCACTTAAAATAGGGCTGTTCATCATATTTTCTCACAATAGATTGTGCACCAGACAGTAATTCCTTAATATATTGAATCCTCACAAATCTGTGAGCTCAAATTGAGTTAATGACAGTGAGGGTCACACAGTTCCTTAACAAATCAGATGAATTGTTACCATAGTGACATGTTCAACAACTAGAAAGCTAGTGAATCATTGAAGCTACAAACCTAAAAGGAAGTTCTAAAATCAGTCTACAGTAATCCATTGCTAAGTCATAAATTGGTGTGTCTGGGTCTCTTTAATTTTCCAAAAAGAACCCTTATCACACTTTTAACATTAACATCTCTCAGAGAAAAAAAATATGCAACTTGAAAGGCCCAACTGTAAGACAGAAATAGCCTCAAAAAAGGGTAATCCTAATTTTGCTAATATAATTTATGTCTCAAGAAGAAAACTCTATGCTATAAAACACAAGCAAATTCAGTTGAAAATGCAAAGCCAAAAAATTCTGTCAAAGCTTTTGGAGCTTGTCTTTAAAAATAACCAACATACATATAATAAAATAAAAAGAAATTATATAGAAAATAAACAAGTTATTGCTACTTAGTACAGCAAAACTGGACTTAGAATTTTTTTAAAAAAGGATTTTATTTATTTGATAGAGAGAGACACAGCGAGAGAGGGAACACAAGCAGGGGGAGTGGGAGAGGGAGAAGCAGGCTCTCCACTGAGCAGGGAGCCCGACGTGGGGCTCGATCCCAGGACCCTGGGATCAAGACCCAAGCCAAAGGTAGATGGTTAACGACTGAGCCTCCCAGGCGCCCCGGCCTTAGAACTTTTAAAAGAGGACAGATGAAGAGTTTTCCAAAAGTTATTTGTGATATGGGAGAACACTGGGCAGCGGTAAAGAAAAGAGAGAGAGGGAAAGAGAGAGGAGAGACAGAAAATTAAAAAAAAAAGAAAGAAAGAAAGAAAGATCCAATTGGGCTGCACACACTTCAGAATCCCTGATGAGCAATTTGTAGCATGCATGCTAGAATGGCACAGAGGCTGATTATAAAGACAAAGTAGCAATCAGCATTCTCTTTCCTCTTTTTTTCATCTCTGCTTATTTATACCAGTTTTCTCAGGTGTCTTTGGTAAATTTATGCAACATGAGAGACAATATATATAGTTCCTTCAAAACCTGAACTGGAAAAGACCACAGTCTGAGTGAGTCAACAACCTCTGAAGGAATGTCCAATATCTTACTTTACGTTTTAATCAAAGCAGAACATGTATAAATTGTAAAGTTAAGTCTTAGAAGAAGGCTTAGGATGAAGAATAGCAATTTCCTCCCAAAGTCCACCTTGAATCCAAATTCAGTTCACCCCAAAAATACGCACACATATACAGGGCATCCGTGTAAACACATGACCTTTCTTCCATCCTTGAATGCGTTTCATGTGTTTTGTTAAATGAATATTCTTTTTATATTACTGTGAGTGTAAGCTATTATCCCCTGTTGTCAGTTACGAGCTACATATATGGGTTTTTTTCTTGAGATTTTTTTCACGTGTAATTAACAATTGCCACTTATTCTCTTTATGAAATTTCTATATGTTCATCACTATTACATGCACAAGCTTTTTGATAGGAGTCAAAATCAATTGTCCACAAATGCAAATACACGAGAGTTAATCATCCTGTTTTGGTTACTGTTTGGTGATGGAGCTTGAGTTCTCCGGCACCATTTTGGCCAGCTGCAGAGCTGTGGGCACGTGAAGTGTGCACACTTCGCTTCCACCTCCACTTTCCTGTTTTGCAGATAGTGCAAGCTCTTTGTTATTGCTTTATTTCCTTGATTTTGAAGGACCACATCCTACCTCCTTACTTTCCTAAGAAAAGTTTCAGGAAGATTTTTTTCTTTTTTAGAATTTGCATGTATACTCATGCCTTTCTTTTCCCTCATTATTTGTTCAACTGGATATAGAATTTAAAGTTCAAAATAACTTTCTCTCAGAATGTAGAAGGCATGCTGTATTGTGAGGTATTGACAGTTGGGAGTTTGATGTTATTTTGAGTCCTAATCCACTTTTATGACTTGTCTACATTGTGTAGTTTCATAGTAATCTTGTTTCAAGTTTTCAAGTTGTTGTTGTTTGTTTCTTTTTCTATGATCTGACTGAACTCTCTGAGGATAAAATCAAAACATGCTCTCTGGTGGTAGCCAAGGCCAATGTTGAATATTTTAAATTTTAATTTTTTCATTTGAGTATAGTTGAGATACAATGTTACATTAGTTTCAGGTGTAGGACATAGTGATTCAACATCTCTGTATGTTATGCTGTGCTCACTACAAGTGTAGCCACCATCTGTCACCATACAGCGCTATTACAGTACCATTGACTATATTCCCTGTGCTGTACCTTTTATTTCTGTGACTTGACTTTAAAGAAGAAGCACGAGATAGTTGAGAACACAGTAAAAGCAGTTGCAATACACTTATTGTTGGACACTTATTGCCTCTTTTCAGTATCAGAGTGGGCTAAGAATATTCACTGCATTGCCTCTGCTATAGGTAATGTCTTTCATAAACCCATTTTGTTTCTGAAAGAGAGGGAGGGAGAGAGAGACAGAGGCAGAGAGACAGAGACAGAGAGAAAGAGAGAGGAGCTATTTTAGTGTATGTTGTGTGGTTCATGTGACATATTCCTGACCACGTAATAATGTTTAAGAGACCCAGGACTAAGGAAGTAGTATAATTAACAGAGTCTATTTAGCAGAGGCCTGATCAAATTAAATTGGTCCCATTAGGATTCTATCCTTGCTTTAACTCTCTGAGCTAAGCAGTCACAGACCAAAAGTCAATACAAATACCATGAATATGCTTCAAACTACAGGGGAGATTTAAAAAAAAGTAGCAATTCACCAAAACACAAAAACAAAACAACATTCAGAAAGCAATCTACTCTAAAAGCCACTGAGTCATAAATCACAGGTGCATAGTTCTTTCATTCTTGCTCTTTGATTGTCACTGCTGACTCGTCTTGTTCTTCCTGCTGAGAGACTTTTTTGCTCCTGGGGTTCATCAGTAACACAAGTTGCTGCGCAGGTGTGAAAGTGAAGCTCACCCCTGATTCTTTAACAAATGTTAAGTGGGCTCCCACAGGAAGGAAAAGCATAAAGGAGGGGTACGTACATTCTGGATTACTTTCTTTGTTTGTAATGAGATGGCATCTCAAGGCACAAAACAGCTCTGCATTTTTACTTCTTAAAATTCATTTTTCTCTTAATATGTTCGGTTCTGTTCTTGGGAGTTTCTACTTCAAAGCTTCCTCTGTATTTTATGTCTTTATTTTACGTCTATAAATGAATTCATCCCTTCTTAAATCAGGCTTTTAATGACCATTCTTGCTACTTTTAGAAAACAAAATATCACACAATCTCCTATCATGAATGGTAAGAGGTATTCATTTGCCTGTCAGATGAGTCCTTTCTGAGGCTGGGGCCAAAGAATATTGCTGTGAAAATAATGTAAATGATGCCCTCTTGAGTTGTCCATGTGATGGTATCAATTCCAAAGTATCTGTGATTATAACAATTTCCTTGATCTGTTGTTAAAGGGGCATAGTCAAGGCCTTTTTCCTGAATATTCATGATTACTTGGGTTGACACGGTTTTTAACAAAATTGTTTTTTTTAACAATCACATTAAGTGGTAGTTTATGTGTTAAAAAAAAAAAAAACAGGAAAAACTCCATTGGTACAAGAGCAAAGATGTTGTACTGTCCAAGGCTATCTGTAACAGACAAAGGAGGTAGACTAGTGGTAAGTGTCATACCCAAGACAGTCTCCCCACTAACCTATCACAAAGACTATTACCTGCACATTCTCAAAACTTCGCTTCCCAAGTCAGGATGAGAATAAAGTTTTGGTGTTAATATAGTAACCAGCACAGGCCATTCATTTATTGATTTTTTAACCCCAATGTGCCCTTGAACATGTTGTTCTCTTAGAGCCTAAGTTACTTTTTGTGTGATTAATACAAACATCCCCCCCTCATGATGTATAAACTCCAGGAAGTCCTCCATAAAATCCCCATCTGCCTCTTGTTATCCAATGTTCTATTGTTCCTTTGCATGTCTATCTCCACACAGGATTGTGACCCTTCTGTGCCTTACATCTTCTCTGTGTTTGCTGAGAGGATGGCTAGATGGATAATGGATAAGTAATGAATAAGTAAATGAATGAATAAAGCTATTATCACTTATGAACATCTGAGATCAAGTAAGTTTAAAAAATTTGCTTTTTTTTTTTAATAAGACTCTGGAAGAATGAACTCAGGACAGGAAAGATATGATAGGAAAGGGGGGAAATCAAGATATTCAATGACAGTTTTACAATTTTATTATTATATTTGGCAGTTTTATTACCCCACAAAACAAATAAAAGAAGAATGAAGAAGGGGATCTCCAACTGTTTGATCCTTTTGCCTTAGGACCAGAAGTATCTCTACGGAACTCCTCAGTTACACAATTCCGTTTGTAAATCATTAGAACTAACTTGTACTCAACTCATAGAACATCCAACCAGAGGCACTTAACAGCTTTAATGGCTCTCCTGACTCTGCCCAAACACATTTAAACTGACATTGCTGAGAGCTCTTCACCCACTGCCATTTCCTATATCCCCTGTTTAGCAACTTGTCCTTAAAATCAGCAGAAACGTAAAGGGCCTGAGGTTGGGTCTTTGAGGTTCAGCATTAGGTCAGGCTGTTAGCTGGTCCTACTATGATCTATGGTCTGGTTTTAATTACTGGGATCTTATTTTGTTTCTTTGGGGCAGGGTGGGGCAGAGGGAGAGGGAGTGAGAGAATCCCCAACAGGCTCCATGCCCAGCATGGAGCTCAAGGCGGGGCTCAATCTCACAATCCTGAGATGATGACCTGAGCCAAAATCAAGAATCGGACACTTAACCCACTGAGCCACCAGTCACCCCTTGTTTTGTTTCTTGTTCCCACAACTTTATAGAGCTGTACTGTTCTAGGAAGGGGTATCCCTCTCAATGTTTATCTATAATTCAGTACACCAATTCTTCTGAAGCAATGCTTCTGCTTAGATCTCTATAATATCACTCTGGAATACAAACTCTATGTGCTGGTCTCAGGTTGGGTCCCTGTGGCTCGCCATCATCCTGTTTGCCTGATGAATTTGCTGCTCCATGCAGAAGGCTCAACTGCTGGGATTCCTGGCTATTGTCCTGTCCATAGTTACTGCCTAGTTACCAGCTCCTGATACCTCCTAGTTTGGTCCATTCTGTATAAGTGAAATTCAGACTGTTGAGTCAAGTTGGGGTTAGCAAGGATAAAGGAAATTAACATAAATTAAAATAAACTAATGCTACCAATGCCGGTTTGACAGGGCCAGCTGTGCTTGCTTGAGTTCACTGGACTGGGAGCCAGGTACTAAGGATTTTCTTCCAATTCTTTTATGAGTTAAGATGTGATACTGATAAAATTACTTTCCTGAATATTGACTTCTATATCTGAAAAATGAGTCTGTTGGACTGCATTATCTCTATTATACTTAAATACTAACAGAACTGATATTTTAGAGTTTCACAGTTTTACCATAGAAAACAAGGACACTGTGTTCTTTATCTTCTTCCACTTATGCTACAAACGCTTTTCAATTGTTTCTCCTTGTATCTCTAGATCGTATTACTATATCTGCTCATGTCTATGCAATTGATCTCCTAGGGACACAGAGAAACACGTACTCTACAACTTTCTCTCCTCAGAACCCCAAGTTTACATGTGGAACAGTTCATCTCTAAAATCCTCAACATTCAAGCTTTCCTCATCAATCATTCCTAATTCTCCACTGGCTCACAAAGGTCAGGGCAGACACAGTCCTCCTGGAGGCCACTGCAGCAATTACTAAGAGTAATTTTAACTTGGGGATTAGAATATGACATGTACTCCAACTAAAATGTATTAACATATTGTATCTGCACACTAATTTATGAGATCATTTATTTTCCCCATTTTTCAGATGGGGTATCTGAGCCACAGAGAGTTTAAGTGCATAGATGAAGGTCACATAGATGGTAAGAGGCTAGGATGGGACTGAAAGCCCAGCAAGTCCAGCATCTGTCCTTCTAAGTGCTATGCTATCCTACTTCATTGACTGACAGAGGAGAGTTCCTTGTAAATAACCTTTAACCGGCACATCACACGTACCACCCATTCTTGTCTCTGCAGCTTCTCTCACTACCTCTCCCACTCTCCTGTCTTAAGCTTTTCTTCACACCAGTGAAACCTCTCTGCTGTCAGATTATTTGTTTGATTTCTGCAAAAATCCATTTCCTCAAAAAGAGGCTACATGAAGCAAACCTTAAATTCTAAATGTCATGCCTGCCAATTAGCGGTATGACCTTTACCAAGTCACTCTCCCTTCTCTGGGTCTCAGTTTTGCTTGTCTATGGCTTGTAAGGTTTGCTGCATTGCAGCCCAGTGATTTTTTTTTTTTAATGATATGAACAAAGGAATTTGATTTTTAGCATCTAACAAGGAAGAGTTTATTAGCAGTTTATGAAATTGTTTGTTATAAATATTTCATCGTTTTCAAATAAATCACTAAATTTAGGCATATAGATACAGGCTTTAAAATGAGATGAGTTTTAACATTTGTAGAACCTTCATAATAGTTTGGTATATCCACAGAAATTACTTAATATTTTTTTTCTTATTGGTAAAAAAAAATGAAGGCATGTGTTAATGGAATTAATTACTAAAATAAGCATTGTCAAGTTTAATAAAATCCCTGATTCTTATAAATTCATTAATACGGTATTCTTAAAAAGATGAGCCCAAAGATTCTTGGCATTGTACACCAAGCAGGCCAGATTTTGTCAGAGAATCTCCCTGCTACCAACTTTACCTTTCCCGTCTGTAGTTGCCAAATAGTCTCTTTTTTTATCAGGTTATGGAGATTTAGACAGAGTTCTTGTTGCTCCCTGGATCACATAATCTACAAGCTGTCCTCTTTCTCAATAGATTCAGTCAGACTGATGTGCCTAGTACATGCTGCCCATGTTCCTGGATGCACCTCTACTATAGCAGTTATCCTGCTTCATTATGATGGCTTACTGGTAAACCCTCTAGACAGTAAGCACTTTAATGTTGGGGACTATGTCTTGTTTCTTTCTCCCTCACTTTCCATTCCTCCTCTCATACTTGGTATATATTACTCATGAGAGAACTGTAGCTTGAACTTTATAACAAATGAGGCAATAGAGGGGGTGTGCCTGGGTGTTTCAGTAGGTTAAGCGTTCAATTCTTGATTTCAGCTCAGGTCATGATCTGAGGGTTGTGAGATGGAGTCCCACATCAGGCTCTGTGCTGGGTGTAGAGCCTGCTTAAGATTCTCTCTCTCCTTTTCCCTCTACCTCTCCCCGCCCCCTGTTCTAAAAAAGTAAAATAAAAAAATAATAAAATAAAATAAAATAGAATAACTCAAATACCCTCAATTCTATAGTTATGAGTCATGTATTTGCGAAACTATAAAAATTCTATAGGGACTACATTTTCTGAAACTTCTGATGGGCTATCAAAAGGGAGGCATCTTACCCTAGCATCTCTTCTTCTAGATGCCCCTCTTCTGTAATCATTTTTGCTCCTAAGAGTGTCTCTCCTCAAGCAGCAATCTGCTGTCATAAAGTCACATACTTTGAAACATCATGCAGATCCTGGAGCTGCCTAAAATGATCTTGGGCAGATCCCTTCACTGCCCAATACACAATTATCTAAACTAGATCTTCACTTCTTCCGAAGTTCTATTGCATATCTTATTTCTTCTGTTTCCACAAATACTGTCTCATTCTGAAGTACTCCAAACCCAGGCCCTCTACTACTCTTTCTAAAGATAACTGCCTTCTTACCACAAGTATTAGAATTTGCTTTGTCTTATGTGATAATAGGGTATATAATTCATATTGTGACTATAAGATATTTGCAGAGAAACTGTGTTTTTAATTTAGACATTGATAAGAATTTGATTTTCCTGTATTATATCAAATAAATCTGAACAGCCCATAGTAATAATGATACGGGAAGGCACTGTGAAATAAAAGCTTTAAGAGGGAAAGAAGCAGAGATCTAGATGTTTAGATTTCTCCAAGTCTCAACATCTCCTGAAAAGCCACCTTGAGTAACTACTATTATTATATTTATAATATATTATTATATTTGTGTCCCACCCAAATTCCTATGTTGAAACCAATGTGATGGTATTTAGGGTGGGGCCTTTGGGAGGAGATTAGGCCATGAGGGTGGAGCCCTCATTATTGGGATTAGTGCCCTTACAAAAGAGACCCAATGGTGCACTCTTGCTCTTTCTGCCATGTGAGGTCATAGTAAAGAGATAGCAGTTTATGAACCAGGAAGCTGACTCTCGATAGACATTGAATCCGTTGGTGCCCTGATTTTGTACTCCCCAGCCTCCAGAGCTGAGAAATGAATGCTCACTGTCTATAAGTAATTCAGAGTATGCCATTTTTGTTTCAGCATGAAGCTGAGACAGAAAAATGATACTGAGAAGTACAGGTGCTGCTTTAACAGATACCTAAAAATACAGAAGCAACTTCAGAATTAAGAATGGGTAGAGGCTGAAAGAGTTTGGAGGTGCATGCTAGAAAAAGCCTACATTGTTGTAAATAGGCCATTAAGGACAATTCTGGTGAGATCTCAGAAAGAAAAGAGGAGAGATGCAGAGAAAGTCTCAATCTTCATAGAGAACATGTAAGTAATTCTGAATGGAACGTGGGTACAAATATGGATGGTAAAGGTCATTCTGCCTTAGATGGTAAAGGTCATTCTGCCTTAGAGAAACATGTTATTAGACAATGGAGAAAAAGTTTCCTTGTTATAAACTGGCAAACTTCTTGGCTGAATTGTTTGTTTCCTAGTGTTTTGTTAAAGGCTGAATTTGTGAGTGAAAAAATTGACTATCTGGCTGAGAAAAATCTCTAAGCAAAGTGTTGATGGAGCATCCTGGTTCCTTTTGATGACTCACAGCAAAATGCCAGAGAAAGAGAAATTACTTAAATACTGAATTGTTAAGCAAAGAGGAAACAGAACTTAAAAATATGGAAAGAAGTAAAAAAGGAAGAAGTGAAATTATCTCTGTTTGTAGTTGACATGATCATATATGCAGAATATCCTAAAGGTGCAACCAAAAAATTTTACAACTAAACAGTAAATTTAGGGGGTGCCTGGGTGATGCAGTCAGAGCCCCGTGTTAGGCTCTGCACTCATCACAGAGTTTGCTTGGATTCCCTCTCCCTTTCCCTCAGCACCTTTCCCCTCCACTTCTCTCTCTCAAATAAATAAATAAATCTAAAAAAAAGTAAATTTAGTAAAGGTGCAGGATACAAAGTCAACATATATAAATCATGATTCTATACACAAATGATAAACTATCAGGAAATGAAATTAAGAAAAGAATCCCACTCAAGACAGCAACACAAAGATAAAATACTTAGGAATAAACTTAACCAAAGAGGTGAAAGATTTGTACACTGAAAATATAAAACATTGATGAGGAAAATTAAAGAAGACACAGATAAATGGAAAGACATCCCATGTTCATGGGTTTTAAGAATTAATATTGTTAAAATGTCCAGAACACCCTGTGATCTACAAATTCCATGCAATGCCCATCAAAATCCCAACCAATGACAGTCTTTACAAAAAAATGGAAAAAAAAATTTAATTCCTATGGAACCACAAAAGATTTCAAATAGCCAATATTTAGCAAAGCTGGAGGCATTACACTTTCTGACTTCAAAATATATTACAAAGTTACAGTAATGAACAGTATGGCACTTGATCTAAACAGATCAAAGGAAGACATACAAATCTTCAATAGTTATATATATGTAAAGTTACTCAACATCACTGATCATTAGGGAAATGCAAATCAAGACCTCAGTGAGATAGCATCTCACACTTGTTATAATGGCTATTATCAAAAAGATAACAAGTATTGGTGAGAATGTGGAGAAAAGGAAACCCTTGTACATTGTTGGTGGGAATGTAAATTGGTCCAGCCATTATGGAAAACAATATGTAGTTTCCTCAAAGAATTAAAAACAGAGATACCTTGTGATTGAGCAATTCCACTTCTGGGTATGTACGTGAAAGAAATGAAATCACTTCTCAAAGAGATATCTGCATACCTGTGTTCACTGTAGCATTATTCACAATAGGCAAGATATGGAAACAAGCTAATTGTCTGCCAACAGATGAATGGATAAAGAAAACATGCCATTTGCAAGAACATCGAAGAGCCTGGAGATCATTATGCTAAGAGAAATAAGGAAGCTACAAAATGACAAATACTGCATGACTTTACTTATATATGGCATCTAAAAAAGATGAACTCATGAAGGCAGAGAATAGAATTAATTGTGTTTGCCAGGGTGGGGGTGAGGGAAGTGGAGAGATGTTGGTCAAAAGTTAGAAACTTTCAGAACACACAAAAATAGACTCAAAATGGATGAAACACCTAAATGTGAGACAGGAGTCCATCAAAATCCTAAGGGAGAACACAGTCAGCAACCTCTTCGACCTCAGCCGCAGCAACTTCCTCCTAGAAACATGGCCAAAGGCAAGGGAAGCAAGGGCAAAAAGGAACTCTTGGGACTCCATCAAGATAAAAAGCTTTTGCACAAGAAAGGAAACAGTCAACAAAACCAAAAGACAACCGACAGAATGGGAGAAGATATTTGCAAATGACATATCAGATAAAGGGCTAGTATCCAAAATCTATAAAGAACTTATTAAACTCAACACCCAAAGAACAAATGATCCAATCAAGAAATGGGCAGAAGACATGAACAGACATTTTTCCAAAGAAGACATCCAAATGGCCAGCAGACACATGAAAAAGTGCTCCACATCACTTGGCATCAGGGAAATCCAAATCAAAACCTCAGTGAGATACCATCTCACACCAGTCAGAATGGCTAAAATTAACAAGTCAGGAAATGACAGATGTTGGCGGGGATGCGGAGAAAGGGGAACCCTCCTACACTGTTGGTGGGAATGCAAGCTGGTGCAGCCACCCTGGAAAACAGTATGGAGGTTCCTCAAAAAGTTGAAAATAGAGCTACCGTACGACCCAGCGATTGCACTACTGGGTATTTACCCCAAAGATACAAATATAGTGATCTGAAGGGGTACGTGCACCCCGATGTTTATAGCAGCAATGTCCACAGTAGCCAAACTATGGAAAGAGCCAAGATGTCCATCAATAGATGAATGGATAAAGAAGATTTGGTATATATATACAATGGATTATGCAGCCATCAAAAGGAATGAAATCTTGCCATTTGCAATGATGTGGATGGAACTGGAGGGTATTATGCTGAGCAAAATAAGTCAATCAGAGAAAGACATGTATCAAATGATTTCACTGATATGAGGAATTCTTAATCTCAGGAAACAAACTGAGAATTGCTGGAGTGGTGGGGGGGCGGGAGGCATGGGGTGGCTAGGTGATAGACGTTGGGGAGGGTATATGCTATGGTGAGCACTGTGAATTGTGTAAGACTGTTGAATCACAGACCTGTACCTCTGAAACAAATAATACATTATATGTTAAAAAAAAAAAAAAAAAAGAAGATAACAGGAAGGGAAAAATGAAGGGGGGGAAATCAGGGAGAGATGAACCATGAGAGACTATGGACTTTGAGAAACAAACTGAGGGTTCTAGAGAGGAGGGGGGTGGGGGATGGGTTAGCCTGGTGATGGGTATTAAAGAGGGCACGTACTGCATGGAGCATTGGGTGTTATATGCAAACAATGAATCATGGAACACTATATCAAAAACTAATGATGTAATGTATGGTGATTAACATAACATAAAAAAAAAAGTAAGTTTCAGTTATGTAGAATGAGTAACTCCTGGAGATCTAACCTACAGTATGCTAACTATAGTTAATAACACTATATTATATACTTAAAATTTGCTAAGAGAGTTAGTGATCTCACCACATACAAAAAAAGTAACTATCTAAAGTGACATTATTATGCTAATATGTTAATTAGCTATTTGTGCCAATCATTAGCTAATTGTGGCAATCATTTCACTATATATATTTCAAAAAAATCACATTATACATCCTAATGTATACTGTTTTTACATGTTGACTATATTTCAATAGAACTGGAAAAAACAAAGTGGAGTATTAAAATGTCCAACTATTTTTGTTGAATTATCTATTGCTTCCTTTAATTCTGTCAATTTTGCTTCATATATTTTAGAGTTCCATTTTTAAGTGCATGTGTGTTGGCAATTATATTTTCCTAATAAACTGACCCTTTTATAATTGAAATTAGTTTGGCTCTAGTAATAATTTTTGTCTTAGAGTCTATTTTGTCAGTTATTATTATAGATACTCCAGCTCTCCTTTGGTTTGTATGGTAATCTTTTTCTATCCTTTTGTATTCAACATATTTGTGTCTATCTAATGTGTGTTTCTTGTGAACAATGAATAATTAAATCGTATTTTTAAATCCATTCTGCCAATATTTATTTTTGATTGCTTGTGGTAAGTCCATTTGCATTAAGTGCAGTTACTGATATCATAGGATATATGCCTGCATTCTGGTATTTCTTTTCCTTATGTCTTATAATTTTGTTGTTCCTTTATTGCTCCATGACTACTTTCTTTGGTCATAAATAGATATTCTATACCAAACTATTTTAATTTACTTTTTGTTGCTTTGACAATATTTTAGAAATTACTTCCTTCATGGTTTCCCATGTTAATTTATAAAAATCTAGTTTGGGTTAATATCAATTTACATTCTTTATATGCAAAACCTTTACTCCAACATATTTACATTTTCACTGTCCTTTGTAAAATTATGATCAAACTAATTTCAACTTTACATATTATAAGCCTAGAAACACATTTTATAATTATTGTTTTATGCAATTGCCTTTTTTTTTTTTTTTTAAAGATTTTTATTTATTTGACAGAGAGAGACACAGCGAGAGAGGGAACACAAGCAGGGGGAGCGGGAGAGGGAGAAGCAGGCTTCCCTGCGGAGCAGGGGGCCCGATGCGGGGCTCGATCCCAGGACCCTGGGATCATGACCTGAGCCAAAGGCAGACGCCCAACGACTGAGCCACCCAGGCGCCCCTATGCAATTGCCTTTTAACTGAGAGGAGAAGATGAATCACAAAGAAAGATGCACTTATCCTATTTTGTATTTACCTATGTATTCAACTTTACTAGGTTATTTATTTCTGTCTTGTGGATTCAAATTACTGTTTAATGTCCTTTCATTTCATCTTGAAAGATTCCCTTTAATATTTCTTGCAGGACAGGTCAGCTAGCAACAAATTCTCAGTTTTTGTTTATCTGGAAATGTCTTGATTTCTCCTTTGGCTTAACAAATAGTTTTTATGGATATAATTGCTTAGGTAATAATCTTCTGTTTAGTACTTTGAATGTGACTTTTTATTGCCTTTTGCAATACATGGTTTTCAATTAGAAGTAAGCTGTTAATCTTGAAATGGTAATGAGTCACTTTTCTTTTGCTGCTTTCAGGATTCTCTGTCTTTTGACAATTTGATTATAATGTGTTCTGACAGGATCTCTTTGAGTTTATTCACTGAACTTAAATGTGTGGATTTGTATCTTTCACCAAATTTGGGAAGCTTCTGGCCATTATTTTTTCAAATATTCTTTCTGTTCCTTCCTATCTTCCCATTCTGGGAATCTCATAATGTATATGTTTATACATTGATTACATTGATGGTGTCCCCCAGGGCTTCACTCTTCATTCTTTCTTCTTTCTTTTCCTCAGAATGGATAATTACAATTATCTTATTTTCAAGTTTATTTCTTTTGTCTTCTGTCTGCTTATATCTGCTGTTGAACTCCTCTAATGAATTTTCATTTTGGTCATTATACTTTTCAGTTCCAGAATTTTTGCTTTGTTTCTCATTATAATTTCCATCTCTTTATTGGTATTCCCATTTTGTTCATACAGTGTTTTCTTGATTTCCTGTAGTTTTGGCCATGTTATTTTGTTCTTTAAGCCTATTTAAGACAGTTGTTTTGAAGTCTTTTCCCAATAATTTAGATATCTGAGTTCACTTGGAAAGAGTATCAATTTACTTTGATCCTTTAAAAGGGCTATTATTTTCCTGTCTTTGAAAGCTTTGCAATTTTTTTTGTTGTAAAACTGAACATTTGAATATTATAATGTGTTGACTCTGGAAATCATGTTCTTATACTTACTCAAGGCTTCACTCTCTTTTTAAATTACTGAAGACTGGTTAGAGACTTTTCTCAATTATTTTTGCAGAGACTTTATTTCTATTTATGCACTGTCAGTGAAGTCTCTGAAATCCTAGCTGAGCAGACTCAAAATCCTAAAAAAAAATTTATCAACTTACAAAGTATGAGGTGAGGATTAACCAGGAGACTTGAACTCATGGACAATACCAGAAATCACTGAGGTGTGTGCAAGATTTTGTTGAGAGCCCTTCAGAAATTCTAAGACTATGAGGGACTAGGCAACAGGAACTTCCTTTTCCCATAATGCTCAGTGTATGCTGTGTTAGTGGACCAACTACCTAAAAGGGGTTTTGTAGGCCAGAGGTTATATTCACACTAGTTTAAAGTAATTCAGGCAAAAAAAAAAAAAAAAGTATACAGGGCATTAAAATTTGTATATTTTGTGGGATGCATAAACATGGTAATTGGTGATCTAAAACCAAACAAAAGTTTGAATTCCTCCCTTTGACTACTTGGTCTTTGCTTTTAAACATAATCCATGAAGGCAAGACAGAAAGTATTGAAACATGAGAGTGGCTGAACATCAGAAGGCAAGGAGTGACTTGAAGAAGAAATGCAACATATAAAGCAAAGCTGAGTTTCTTCTGAAAAAGTTGCTTTCAAGCACAAATTTCTCTCAATTCTGCGTTTTATTTTCCAATCAATTCTGCTTGTCTTCTGCTTCTAACTACTATATCATTGATTTTAAGTAATGTACTAAGCCCTGGGGGTATAATAGATAATTTAAATGGATAGAGATAGATAATTCATAGTAAATCTAAACAATTAATCCCTAGATACACATAGAGGATGCTCCCTAAAAAATTTCTTTGTAGCAGTATGCAAAGCACAGGTTAACCTGAATAAATCTGGTGTTATCTACATCTTAATTTCTATTTGTCCATCCAAAAAGTGTTTTGTAAGCAATGCTTCTACTTTTCTTTAAAGTCACCTAATCTATGTTTCTTACTCATTTGCAATTAATTAATCATGGAAGCAGTGTTTACTAAGGTTTCTTTGAGTCCTCTTTTTTGGTTTTTTTTTATAATTACCTGAAAAATAGGACTTTATTACTATATTTTTAAAGGCAATGAAATGTTAATAATAAGCCTGGCATAAATTAGAATTAAGAATGAATAATGATTTTTTTTTAAAAAGACTAAAGAAATAAAGATCCATATACTATTCAAGCTAATAGATGGGTAGTGGTAAAGTTTAGGGGAAATAATTAACCGTATATCTATTTATGATCATATCTTTTGCACAGAGGTAAATGCCTTCTAAAATGTTCTCATATATCAACAGCTTAGAATTTTAAAACTTTCACAATATTGCTATTAAAATATGAAAATTTAGAATAAATTATAGATGCCCAAGGTCATAGAAACAGTCAATAGCAAAGTCAAGATGCAGACAGGATTCTCTGGACTCCTTGATCAGCACTCACTCATTCCAATTGCCTCTTGCTATCCTGGGGGCATTTATCTACTTTTTTCTGCTACACATTCTTACTCAATTCTTTTCCCACAAGATCTTCACTTTTTCAATTTCTTGTTATCAAAGGAAAATATAAAGTGGAAAGAAAAATATGCTGTTTTACTGTAATATGAAAATGACCAGTAACAATATGTCAGCTTCCCTAAGAGCATGCCATTTTCAAATAGGACACTTGTTTTCCCTTTAGGGATAATCTCTAACTCCAAACTATAGGCTCCTATGGCAACTTGTTGTGAATAATATCAGGCAGGGATTCATTCTCAGTGCCAACAAAATAACAAGTGATCTGCTACACAGCTTGTCTGCTCTGAAACATCACACTTGTTCATGAATAATGCAGTATATAAACTAATACTCAGTCTACAATTTTCATAGTGTTTCTACATGAATTATCCCATTTAATATAATGTCATAGAACATCACATATTCTGGCCTGATAAACTGACAGAAACAAAGACTGTGAGAAAAAGCAGGTGGAGTCAATGACCATGTTCCAGACTAGTCCCAAAATATGTAAAGCAGTGTGTCATTACTGCTCAAGCTTTTACTTATCATAATTAAGTTGACAGATACCTACTGATTTTGCATACAGTTGGGTGAAGAACCCACTACACTTTTCAGTATATACTGTTGACATAAGTCACAGTCTAAAGGCCTTTTTTGACCATTTTTATCTTTTGTCACACACTCTGAAATTATAAAGTTTCTACTGATAACTTTGACATGTATAACTTACCAATGAAATAACCTCAGGCTTAATATAAATAAAACTAACCTGTTACTCAATAATGTTACTTTTAAAAATATATAATAAATTAAAATAAAATAAGTCTCCTTCTTCATTTCATCTGATTTTCCTTTTGCATCCAAAGTGTAGTTTGATTGTGACTTGTTTCCACAGCCCTTCAACCCACAAAGCTAGAGCCACTTAGCAAACTATCTACAAAAACAAATCCCTACTTCTTTTACAAATTCTTTGTTATTTTTCTGATGCTGAATTTTCTTTTTTTTACTTGTAAAATAGTAAGATAAGTAAAAGAAAAAAGTATTTGGATATGCATTTTAGTTCTTGTTCAATTTGTCGTAGCTTGAGCTCCTGCCTTGCTATCTTGACACCGTCTTTCTCACATGAAGAAGGGACTATTGCAAGTGTGGCTCAGAACCCATGACTTGTTTTCTCCAAACTTGAAGCTAGACCATTGTGCTTACTGTTAAGATAATGTCTATTCTTTGACACCAGATGGTAAAAATATAAATGAGCTCTTTTTTGTTATAAAGGAAAGATGCCATAGTCATTTTTATTCTCAATGTGTAGGCTTCAAACATAAGAGTTGTTCAACAGATATTTGTTGAATTATGAATAAATATGCAAGTAAATGAATAAAGGATGTTTGTCATGATTTAGTCAGCAGCTCACACTCTGGATTATATATCAGCATGTTTGTGTATATTATCTAGGTATTTCTTCAATCAGCTGACCCATCTGAGCTATTTTAGATAGTCTTGTCATTCAATAAATCCTTGTCTTCTTATATCCCCAACAAATATACTCAGTTTCTTAGATGAACCATGAGATTAAGAAAACTGCCTTCTGTTAAATCATACCAAAAGGGTTTGAATTTATTATTTTTTGTAGAAATTAAGAAACTGAAAGGAGATGTGCTGGCTACAGCTATTCTAGTCACCAGGAACAGACAAAAGTTCGGTTGTTGGCAAGTGGCCTGCAGCATTTGCTTGCAGTCATGATGAGTTTGCCCCTCAATCCCAAACCTTTCCTGAATGGATTAACAGGAAAACCAGTAATGGTGGAACCTAAGTGGGGAATGGGGTACAAAGCTACCTGGTATCTGTAGATGGTTATATGAACATGCAGCTTGCAAACACAGAAGAATACATAGATGGAGCATTGTCTGGACATTTGGCTGAAGTTTTAATAAGTTGTAATAATGTCCTTTATATCAGGGGTGTTGAAGAAGAGGAAGAAGATGGGAAAATGAAAGAATAGCATCTTTTGTGGGGAATTTTTTAATATATATTTTTAGACAATAAACATTTTTTTCCCCCCAAAAAAGAAAAGAAACTGAAAGTAAATGCAAGATATATAAGTCTAAATCACATCTTGGGAAATGGGAGTAATTTTCAGTGAAGTATTAGCCATGTGATCATGTTAGCTTAGATTTGCCTTTTATCTAAAATATTTATTCAGAGGTTACTGTGATAGATACTATGCATTTTGTACTCATGGAATATGTTATTCAGAATTTTGAGCTGGAAGAAGTCAGTCATAATTATTTTAAATTGTAAAAATACCAAATCCCCAAATCTTGCAATGAAAGATATAGATACATGTATAATGAATTTGAATGTACTGATTTAAACTGGTTTATGTGAAGGATAATATATCCCTTATAAGATAAGAACCTTCAGAGTGATTCTTAACCGAAAGCAAACATCAGAATTATATGTAATTTTTTTGAGACATACACATGCCTGCTATGCTTTCACATCAACCTAAGTTGACTGGGCCGGATATTCTTTTTTTTTTTTTAAGTTTTCCAGGTAAATCTGACACACATCTCAAAATGAGTATGGTGGTTACTCAATTTCTATTCTAATCACCGGTGACAAGTGAAAAGCTGCATTAGTTTATGTAAATCATGGAAACTGCTGAAATAAGCACTCCCAAAAATATCAGTGGCTCAGTTAATAAAGGTTTATTTCTTAATCAAATCACAATTTGTTATGGGTCATTCAGGAACTAATATCCTTTCATGTAGTAGTTTCTAGTGTCTGCAGTTCCTTCACTTAATACTACACATATAGCCCTTAGAGAAGAGAGGTTAGGCCTGCTTTTAATCACCTCATTCTAAAAGATCATTTTGTTAATAGAACACATTACATTGTTCTAACTAAATGGAAGGGAGACAAGAAATATCAATTAGCAATGATCCAAGGAGGAAGCGACAAACTTTGATATTGGTGATACCCTGTAACATAAGCAGCCAATAAATATTTAAAGATAAATATAATTCTGAAACATTATTCCTTACATTATGTGATCCTTGATAGTCTTACATCTAAATATGTCTGACTATAGAAATTTTAATAGATCAATATGGTGAATACTATAAAACAAATCTCATACTAGTCTGGTCCTGACTATAAAAATAAATTACCTACTTCTTCAAAAGTTCTAGGACAGTTAATTAGTTCAACTCTTTTAAGACACCCATTTAGTTTCATTGAGAAAAATTGGTCAAATCTGTTTTTCATTGCACCAATTAACTATTATGATACATGGTCTTCGACCCAACAACTATTAATGAAAATAATTGCTCCAAGTGTTGCAAAAAAGGGGAAAAATCATTTCATAATGGGAAATTGCACTGGTCTATGAAAATTACACTTTGGTTACAGATACAAATTTACTTCCTATACTCTCTTTAACTCCTTTTCTTCCATGTGAGTAAGCTCTGATCTCCATCTTTAAAACCAGAATATATTTTCAGTGCCAAGGAAGGAATCAATGCCCTTTGGATATCAACTTGTGCAATATGCAAGTCTAAAGATTAAAGGGACTATAACCTGGGCCTATAGGATTGGTGAGTTATTTATAGCTTCTGTGCCATAAATTTCTATCTATTTTGTGTTTTTTTCAAGGATGATGTGAGGATAATGTATAATGTGCATTACATTACAAAATGCAGCTATAAACAAACAAACTAAAAACTTAATATATGAGGTTGACCCTGTAAAATTATTTATGAAGATGTGCTAAAGCTAATATAAAAGTTTCTTGATCAGTATTTGTTGAAAGAGTGAATACATACAAGAAGATTAATTTGATAGGACCTCCCTACAGCTCATATAGGGATACCAGGGTTAAGAGATTTGACACAGTGAGCAGCAAGGAGATGTTTTTGACCGGGCAAGTGATGCATTTCTTTTTTTTTTTTTTTTTAATTAATTCTTGTCTTTAAGAGAAAGAACTACTGTAAACTCTGAGATTTTTGCTATTCTCAGTCACACAGAGCATATGATAATTTTTAGAAAGTAGTTGGGGACAATTATTTGCAATGTGGAACTAATCATGATTTGAGCCATTTAGCTAAAAGATCTTTTCAAAAAATCAAAGATTAAAGATATGTGAAACAAAATGAGTTCCCTTATCAATGTTAATCTAGGCTATAGGATCTTTTTTTTTTTTTTTTAAAGATTTTATTTATTTATTTGAGAGAGAGAGCACATGAGAGGGGGGAGGGTCAGAGGGAGAAGCAGACTCCCTGCTGAGCAGGGAGCCCGATGCGGGACTCGATCCTGGGACTCCAGGATCATGACCTGAGCCGAAGGCAGTTGCTTAACCAACTGAGCCACCCAGGTGCCTGGCTATAGGATCTTAAATTCACAGACAACTAACCAAATTTTAAGTGCATAGTGTTACACAGAAGAGTTTAAATCGATCACTAAAAGACAGAATTGTTTAAGTAAGTGTGAAAAATTGAAGTTCAAGAATCAGTGCTGTTAAAGAATAAAGCTACTACCAGGGGGAACTACAAGTAGGCTACAAAAAGACATTCTGGAGAGGGGCGGAGCAAGATGGCGGAGGAGTAGGAGACCTGGATTTCGTCTCCTCTCAGGAATTCAGCTGGATAGGGATCAAACCATTCTGAACACCTACAAACTCAACAGGAGATCAAAGAAAAGAAGAGCAACAACTCTCTGAACAGAAAAGCGACCACTTTCTGGAAGGTAGGACGTGCGGAGAAGTGAATCCGAGGCGATATTCGGGAGGATAGACGGCGGGGGAGGGGCCTCCATCGGCGGCTTCTGGCAAGTGATAGAGCCACGGAGCACAAAGTCGGAACTTTTAGAAGTCTGCTCCGCTGAGGGACGGCACTCTGGTGGCGAAGTGGGGGGTGGAACCCTCGCGGGACAGTGTGGTCTCAGGACCCTCGGGGTCACAGAAAGACCGGGGGTGCCTGAGTGCGGCAGAGCTCCCAGGGATCGGAGCAGGGAAGCCGGCTGCAGAGACGGAGCCCAGGCGCGGGCTCTCAGCTCGGGGTTGCTATAAACCGTGATCCGCGGCACAGTCGGGCCACTGCTCCTCCAGCAGGGACCCAACAAGCGGCAGATCCGGGGAGACTCACCTTCTTCCCCCGGGAGGAGAGGTGCGGGAGCGCACCGCGGGGATCTGCTGGGCTTGGAGACTCCACCCGGGGTCGGGTGCCAGATAGAAAGGCGCGGTCACAGGCCGGGTGAGCGCGGAGTGCGGCGGGAGACCGGGGAGACGGGAGTGACTGACTGCTTTTCTCTGGGGGTCGCTGAGGAGCGGGACCCCGAGTTCTCGGCTCCGCCGGGGCGGAGACTGGGAGGCCACCATTTTCACTCTCCGCCTCCAAACCTGTACGGAGAGCTTGCAGGGAACAAAAGCTCCGGAGAGCAAACCCGAGCAGATTACTTAGCCCGGACCGGCAAGGGCGGGGCAATTTTGCCTCCGGCAAAGACATTTGGGAACCACGGCAACAGGCCCCTCCCCCAGAAGATCAGCGAGAACAGCCAGCCAAGACCAAGTTTACCGATCAATGAGAACGGCAGAACTCCAGCGCTAGGGGAACACTGCACATAGAATTCATGGCTTTTTTACCATGATTCTTTAGTCTTTCAAAGTTAATTATTTTTTTTAACTGTCTTTTTTTCTTTTTTCCTTTTTTCTTTTTTTTTGAATTTTTCTTTTTCCCTTTTTCAACCAACATCTTATCAATCCCTTTTTTAAAAAAAAAACATTTTTATTTTTCATTTTTAAAGTCATATTCTATCCCTTCATAGTAGTTACCCGTATTTTTGGCATATATATATAAGTTGTTCTCTCTTTAAAATCTTGAGATAGTTTCTTCTAACAGATCAAAATATACTCTAAATCTCTAGTGTATGGTTTTTTTCTACTCCCCTGCCTGATCACATTCTCTCCCTTTTTTCTTTCTTTTTTTTTTTTTAATCCTCTTCTTTCTTTTTTCAAACAACTTATCAAATCCTTTTTAAAAATTTTTTATAATTTCATTCTTTACAGTCATATTCCATCCCTTCATCATATCAACCCTTATTTTTGTACATATATAAGTTTTTCTTTCTTTAAAATTTTGGGAGGGACTTTCTTTTAACAGACCAAAATACACCCAAAATCTAGTGTGTGGCACTGATCTATAATCCAGCCTGATCATATTTGATCACATTCTGTTTTTGTTTTGTTTTGTTTTGTTCTGCTTTTGTTTGTTTTTATCTTCATCTTTTTCTTTTTTCTTTTTTTCTTTCCTTTTCTTTTTTCTCTCTTTCCCTTTCTTTTCCCACTGCTTCAGGTCTTTTCTGATTTGTTTAGAGTATATTTTCTGGGGACGTTGTTACCCTGCTAGCATTTTGTTCTCTCATTAATCTATTCTCCTCTGCACAAAATGACAAGACGGAAAAAATCACCTCAACAAAAAGAACAAGAGGTAGTACCGACTGCCAGGGACCTACTCAATACGGACATTAGTACGATGTCAGATCTAGAGTTCAGAATCATCACTTTAAAGATACTAGCTGGGCTTGAAAAAAACATGGAAGTTATTAGAGAAACCCTTTCTGGAGAAGTAAAAGAACTAAAATCGAACCAAGTAGAAATCAAAAAGGCTATTAATGAGGTGCAATCAAATATGGGGGCACTAACTGCTAGGATAAATGAGGCAGAAGAAAGAATCAGTGAGATAGAAGACCAAATGATGGAAAATAAAGAAGCTGAGAAAAAGAGAGATAAACAACTACTGGATCACGAGGGCAGAATTCGAGAGATAAACGATACCATAAGACGAAACAACATTAGAATAATTGGGATCCCAGAAGAAGAAGAAAGAGAGAGAGGTGCAGAAGGTATAATGGAGCAAATTATAGCAGAGAACTTCCCTAATTTGGGGAAGGAAACAGGCATCAAAATCCAGGAAGCACAGAGAACCCCTCTCAAAATCAATACAAATAGGTCAACACCCCGACATCTAATAGTAAAACTTACGAGTCTCAGAGACAAAGAGAAAATCCTGAAAGCAGCTCGGGAGAAGAGATATGTAACCTACAATGGTAGAAACATTAGATTGGCAACAGACTTATCCACAGAGACCTGGCAGGCCAGAAAGGACTGGCAGGACATATTCAGAGCACTAAATGAGAAAAATATGCAGCCAAGAATACTATATCCAGCTAGGCTGTCATTGAAAATTGAAGGAGAGATAAAAAGCTTCCAGGACAAACAAAAACTAAAGGAATTTGCAAACACGAAACCAGCCCTACAACAAATATTGAAAGGGGTCCTCTAAGCAAAGAGAGAGCCTAAAAGCAACATAGACCAGAAAGGAACACAAACAATATACAGTAACAGTCACTTTACAGGCAATACAATGGCACTGAACTCCTATCTTTCAATAGTTACCCTGAATGTAAATGGGCTAAATGCCCCAATCAAAAGACACAGGCTATCAGATTGGATTAAAAAACAAGACCCATCGATATGCTGTCTGCAAGAGACTCATTTTAGACCCAAAGACACCCCCAGATTGAAAGTGAGGGGGTGGAAAACTATTTACCATGCTAATGGACACCAAAAGAAAGCTGGGGTGGCAATCCTTATATCAGACAAATTAGATTTTAAACCAAAGACTGTAATAAGAGATGAGGAAGGACACTATATCCTACTTAAAGGGTCTATCCAACAAGAAGATCTAACAATTGTAAATATCTATGCCCCTAACATGGGAGCACCCAATTATATAAGGCAACTAATAACAAAAGCAAAGAAACACATCGACAACAATACAATAATAGTGGGGGACTTTAACACCCCCCTCACTGAAATGGACAGATCGTCTAAGCAAAAGATCAACAAGGAAATAAAGACATTAAATGACACACTGGACCAAATGGACTTCACAGACATATTCAGAACATTCCATCCCAAAGCAAGAGAATACACATTCTTCTCTAGTGCCCATGGAACATTCTCCAGAATAGATCACATCCTAGGTCATAAATCAGGTCTCAACCGGTACCAGAAGATTGGGATCATCCCCTGCCTATTTTCAGACCACAATGCTTTGAAACTAGAACTCAATCACAAGAGGAAAGTCAGAAAGAACTCAAATACATGGAGGCTAAAGAGCATCCTACTGAAGAATGAATGGGTCAACCAGGAAATTAAAGAAGAATTAAAAAAATTCATGGAAACCAATGAAAATGAAAACACAACTATTCAAAATCTTTGGGATACAGCAAAGGCAGTCCTAAGAGGAAAGTATATAGCAATACAAGCCTTTCTCAAGAAACAAGAAAGGTCTCAAGTACACAACCTAACCCTACACCTAAAGGAGCTGGAGAAAGAACAGCAAATAAAGCCTAAACCCAGCAGGAGAAGAGAAATAATAAAGATCAGAGCAGAAATCAATGAAATAGAAACCAAAAGAACAGTAGAACAGATCAACGAAACTAGGAGCTGGTTCTTTGAAAGAATTAACAAGATTGATAAGCCCCTGGCCAGACTTATCAAAAAGAAAAGAGAAATGACCCAAATCAACAAAATCATGAATGAAAGAGGAGAAATCACAACCAACACCAAAGAAATACAAACAATTATAAGAACATATTATGAGCAACTCTATGCCAACAAATTAGATAACCTGGAAGTAATGGATGCATTCCTAGAGATGTATCAACTACCAAAACTGAACCAGGAAGAAATAGAACACCTGAACAGACCTATAACCACTAAGGAAATAGAAGCAGTCATCAAAAATCTCCCAAAACACAAAAGCCCAGGGCCAGATGGCTTCCCAGGGGAATTCTACCAAACATTTCAAGAAGAATTAATACCTATCCTTCTGAAACTGTTCCAAAAAATAGAAATGGAAGGAAAACTTCCAAACTCATTTTATGAGGCCAGCATTACCTTGATCCCAAAACCAGACAAAGACCCCATCAAAAAGGAGAATTACAGACCAATATCCCTGATGAACATGGATGCAAAAATTCTCACCAAAATACTAGCCAATAGGATCCAACAGTACATTAAAAGGATTATTCACCACGACCAAGTGGGATTTATCCCTGGGCTGCAAGGTTGGTTCAACATCCGCAAATCAATCAACGTGATACAATACATTAACAAAAGAAAAAACAAGAATCACATGATCCCCTCAATAGATGCAGAAAAAGCATTTGACAAAGTACAGCATCCTTTCTTGATCAAAACTCTTCAGAGTGTAGGGATAGAGGGTACATACCTCAATATCATAAAAGCCATCTATGAAAAACCTACAGCGAATATCATTCTCAATGGGGAAAAACTGAGAGCTTTCCCCCTAAGGTCAGGAACGCGGCAGGGATGTCCACTATCACCACTGCTATTCAACATAGTATTGGAAGTCCTAGCCACAGCAATCAGACAACAAAAAGAAATCAAAGGCATCCAAATTGGCAAAGAAGAAGTCAAACTCTCACTCTTTGCAGATGATATGATACTTTATGTGGAAAATCCTAAAGACTCCACCCCAAAACTGCTAGAACTCATACAGGAATTCAGTCAAGTGGCAGGATATAAAATCAATGCACAGAAGTCAGTGGCATTCCTATACACCAACAACAAGTCAGAAGAAAGAGAAATTAAGGAGTCGATCCCATTTACAATTGCACCCAAAACCATAAGATACCTAGGAATAAATCTAACCAAAGAGGCAAAGGATCTGTACTCAGAAAACTATAAAATACTCATGAAAGAAATTGAGGAAGACACAAAGAAATGGAAAAATGTTCCATGCTCATGGATTGGAAGAACAAATATTGTGAAGATGTCAATCCTACCTAGAGCAATCTACACATTCAATGCAATCCCCATCAAAATACCATCCACTTTCTTCAAAGAAATGGAACAAATAATCCTAAAATTTGTATGGAACCAGAAAAGACCCCGCATAGCCAGAGGAATGTTGAAAAAGAAAAGCAAAGCTGGCGGCATCACAATTCCAGACTTCCAGCTCTACTACAAAGCTGTCATCATCAAGACAGTATGGTACTGGCACAAAAACAGACACATAGATCAATGGAACAGAATAGAGAGCCCAGAAATGGACCCTCAACTCTATGGTCAACTAATCTTTGACAAAGCAGGAAAGAATGTCCAATGGAAAAAAGACAGTCTCTTCAACAAATGGTGTTGGGAAAATTGGACAGCCACATGCAGAAGAATGAAACTGGACCATTTCCTTACACCACACACAAAAATAGACTCCAAATGGTTGAAAGACCTCAATGTGAGACAGGAGTCCATCAAAATCCTAAAGGAGAACACAGGCAGCAACCTCTTCGACCTCAGCCGCAGCAACTTCTTCCTAGAAACATCGCCAAAGGCAAGGGAAGCAAGGGCAAAAATGAACTATTGGGACTTCATCAAGATCAAAAGCTTTTGCAAAGCCAAGGAAACAGTCAACAAAACCAAAAGACAACTGACAGAATGGGAGATGATATTTGCAAATGACATATCAGATAAAGGGCTAGTATCCAAAATCTATAAAGAACTCATCAAACTCAACACCCAAAGAACAAAGAATCCAATCAAGAAATGGGCAGAAGACATGAACAGACATTTTTCCAAAGAAGACATCCAAATGGCCAACAGACACATGAAAAAGTGTTCAATATCGCTCGGCATCAGGGAAATCCAAATCAAAACCTCAATGAGATACCACCTCACACCAGTCAGAATGGCTAAAATTAACAAGTCAGGAAATGACAGATGTTGGCGGGGATGCGGAGAAAGGGGAACCCTCCTCCACTGTTGGTGGGAATGCAAGCTGGTGCAGCCACTCTGGAAAACAGTATGGAGGTTCCTCAAAAAGTTGAAAATAGAGCTACCATATGATCCAGCAATTGCACTACTGGGTATTTACCCCAAAGATACAAAAGTAGGGACCCGAAAGGCTACGTGCACCCCGATGTTTATAGCAGCAATGTCCACAATAGCCAAACTGTGGAAAGAGCCAAGATGTCCATCAACAGATGAATGGATAAAGAAGATGTGGTATATATATACAATGGAATATTATGCAGCCATCAAAAGGAATAAGATCTTGCCATTTGCAACGACGTGGATGGAACTGGAGGGTATTATGCTGAGCGAAATAAGTCAAACAGAGAAAGACATGTATCATATGACCTCACTGATATGAGGAATTCTTAATCTCAGGAAACAAACTGAGGGTTGCTGGAGTGGGGGGTGGGGTGGGAGGGATGGGGTGACTGGGTGATGGACACTGGGGAGGGTATGTGTTCTGGTAAGCGCTGTGAACTGTGCAAGACTGTTGAATCTCAGATCTGTACCTCTGAAACAAATAATGCAATATATGTTAAGAAAGAAAAAAAGAAGAAGAAGAATGTAGCAGGAGGGGAAGAATGAAGGGGGGGAAATCGGAGGGGGAGAAGAACCATGAGAGACGATGGACTCTGAATAACAAACTGAGGGTTCTAGAGGGGAGGGGGTTGGGAGGATGGGTTAGCCTGGTGATGGGTATTGAGGAGGGCACGTTCTGCATGGAGCACTGGGTGTTATGCACAAACAATGAATCATGGAACACTATATCTAAAACTAATGATGTAATGTAGGGGGATTAACATAACAATAAAAAAATTAAAAAAAAAAAAAAGACATTCTGAGTTAAGAAATTCTTAAATACATTCTAACTGGTATAAGGTGTTATCTCAGTGTGGTTTTGATTTGAATTTCCCTGATGGCTAATGATGATGAACATTTTTTCATGTGTCTATTAGCCATCTGTATGTCTTCTTTGGAGAAGTGTCTGTTCATGTCTTCTGCCCATTTTTCGACTTGATTATTTGTTTTTTGGGTGTTGAGTTTAAGAAGTTCTTTATAGATCATGGATACCAGCCCTTTATCTGTAGTGTCATTTGCAAATACCTTTTCCCATTCTGTGGGTTGCCTCTTTGTTTTGTTGACGGTTTCCTTTGCTGTGCAGAAGCTTTTTATCTTGATGAAGTCCCAAAAGTTCATTTTTGCTTTTGTTTCACTAGCCTTTGGAGATGTATCTTGAAAGAAGTTGCTGTGGCCGATGTCAAAGAGGTTACTGCCTTTGTTCTCCTCTAGGATTTTGATGGACTCCTGTCTCACATTGAAGTCTTTCATCCATTTTGAGTTTATCTTTGTGTAGGGTGTTAGAGAATGGTCAAGTTTCATTCTTCTGCATGTGGCTGTCCAATTTTCCCAGCACCATTTACTGAAGAGACTGTCTCTTCAGGAAATCCATTGCATATTTTTTCCTGCTTTGTCGAAGATTATTTGACCATAGAGTTGAGGGTCCATATCTGGGCTCTCTATTCTGTTCCATTGGTCTATATGTCTGTTTTTGTGCCAGTACCATGCTGTCTTGGTGATGCAAAAATTGACAAGGCAAGAAACAACAAATGTTGGAGAGGTTGTGGAGAAAGGGGAACCCTCTTGCACTGCTGGTGGGAATTTAAGTTGGTACAGCCACTTTGGAAAGCAGTGTGGAGGTGCCTCAGAAAATTAAAAATAGAGCTACCCTATTACCCAGCAATTGCACTACTGGGTATTTACCCCAAAGACACAGATGTAGTGAAAAGAAGGGCCATATGCACCCCAATGTTCATGGCAGCAATGTCCGCAATTGCCAAACTGTGGAAAGAGCCGAGATGCCCTTCAACAGATGAATGGATAAAGAAGATGGGGTCCATATATACAATGGAATCTTACTCAGCCATCTGAAAGGATGAATACCCAGCTTTTACATCAACATGGATGGGACTGGAGGAGAATATGTTAAGTGAAATAAGTCAAGCAGAGAAAGTCAATTATCATATGGTTTCACTTATTTGTGGATCATAAGGAATAGCATGGAGGACATTAGGAGAAGGAAGGGAAAAAACAAAGGGGGGGAAATCGGAAGGAGAGATGAACCATGAGAGACTGTGGACTCTGAGAAACAAACTGAGGGTTTTAGAGAGGAGGGGGGTGGGGGGATGGGTTAGCCCGGTAATGAGTATTAAGGAGGGCATGTACTGCATGGAGCACTGGGTGTTATATGAAAACAATGAAGCGTGGATCACTACATCAAAAACTAATGATGTATTGTATGGTGACTAACATAACATAATAAAATTAAAAAAAAAGAAATTCTTAAATACAAACATTCGTGTTTAACAATGTAAAGGTGAGGAAAGATATGGACTCTTTAAATTCAAATTTGCATATTCACATTTGGTAAAGTCCAGTCTGGTTTGTAGTTTCAATTATTGTTACTATGTTAAACTAATTCTATTTAAAACATAATTCATTATTTCTGTATGCATACTTCTTGTTTTTAAAAAAAAATTTTTATTTAAATGCAGTTGACAAAAATGCATATTAGCTTCAGGTGTATAACAGTGATCTGACAAGTTTATACATTATACTATGCTCACCCCAAGTGTACTTACCATTCGTCACTATATAACGCTATTACAGTATCATTGACTACATTCCTTATGCTGTGCCTTCTATTCCCATGACTTACTCATTCCATTATGGGAAGTCTGTATCTCCCACTCCCCTTCATCCATATGCCCATTCCCCCTACCCTTCCTCCCCCTCCCCGCACCCCACCCCTACCCTGGCAACCATCAGCTTGTTCTCTATATTTACGGGTCTAATTCTGCTTCTTGTGTTTCTTTTTAAATGGCATCACTAAATTCCTAAGTAGTGCCTGATTTTAAAAGAGAATAAAGAGTTATCCTTCACTCCTCTTTTTCCATACTACTATTCATAGCATTTTTTTTTAAAGATTTTATTTATTTACTTATTTGAGAGAGAGAGAGAGTGGGGGGTGGGGCAGAGGGAGAGGGAGAGAGAAAGTCCTAAGCAGACTCTGTGCTCAGCACTGAGCCTGACATGGGTCTCAATCTCATAACCCTGATATCATGACCTGAGCCGAAATCAAGAGTCGGACATTTAATTGACTGGGCCATCCAGGTGCCCCTATTCATGGCACTTCTAAGGAAATACCAAATACTGTTTACTTTACTTTTTAGCTCAGAGATTATTACATCCACTGATTGCTTCAAGAATATCTTAACTAGTTTCACTGACACTAGTTTTGCCTCAATTCCCACAGTGCTATCATATTGGTGTTTTCAAACTTTATGTCTGATATGTGCTTTTCCTAAATAAAACCTTTTTTAATAGTTGCCTATAAAGTTCAAAATGTCTACTGCATCAGCTAGCAATTATGACCAAGGGGCAAATCCAGTCCACTACTTATTTCTGTAAGCGTGACAAGCTAAAATGATTTTTACATTGATTACATTTTAAGTAATTATATAATTACCTAAACAGTATCTTTGATTGTGCCTCTTGGTCTATAAAACCTAGAATATTTACTTGTTGGCTCTTTATAGAACAAGATTGTAAACTCCTATGTAAGGAACCTGTGGAAAGCCCATTACGTACACTGTTACTCTATCAGCCTTCTCTCTCACTACACCATTAACACTCAACTTTCTAACAAAGTCGATCCTGGAAATTGTTGAATTTTTAGAAAATAAAATGTTCATTCTCAGCTCTGGGCCTTACCCTCAGTGCCCTCTAAGTCTGAAACATTTAACTCTATCTTTATCATTGGATAAGCCCTTTCTTCCTTCAAATTCAATTTACCTTCCAGGAAACTTTATAGAGCTTCCTTGTTCTAAGTAGGGGGCAGTTTGGTTCTCTGGCAAACTGTCATTTTTAAATCTGTATTATACTTGTTCTTTAGTGGAATGAGTGGTAGTTTTCACTTAGTCTCCACTAAATGGCTACCACAGTGTCTCCCATCTATTATGTTCCTCTGCACTATGACTTGCCACATTCCTATGAAGCGGTGGGGCCTATATCTCCACCCCTTGAATCTGGGCAGGACTTGCAACTTGACTAATAGCCTATGACAGAATTGACACTATAACAGATATGAGAATATTCCTGCCACTTCGAAGCCAGTGTCCAGGTAAGAACTGTCATTATTCTGGGTCCATCAAGTGTTAATCAGCCTATTACCCAATAAGCCTATTATATGATGAGGCCATGAAGAATGAGATGTCATCTACAGAGAGAGAGAGAGGTGAAGCAGCAATGAGACACCAGCTACATGAACGAAGAAGCCACTGTGGAAGCAGATCTGCTGGCCCCGGTGCTGTATTTTATACTACATGGATCAGAGGCAAATTGCCCACCCAAGCTCCTTCTACATTTCTGACCTATAAAATGTAAGCGAAATGAAATTGTTGTTTCAAACCAATAGCTTTTGGGGGTGGTTTGTCATAATGCCATATACAACCAGAACAAAATAACTGCCTCATTGCTAATTTGTTTTTCCCATTTGAATGTAAGGTTTAGATGACTGAATAAAATTCTCCCTTACCAAGTTTGTTTCATGAAGCTTGGCATATGGGAAATACCTGTTACATGCTTAATGAATGAATGAGTGCATTTTCAAAGTTGAATGTAAGATTGAATATGTAAATGGATCAAGTTCCAAGAAGTGTGTAGCTAGCAGATGCTGTCTCCTATGGAGAGAAGAAAAAATAAGGGAACTGAAAAGAAAGTGGCAAGAATGGTAAGGAGGCAGAAAGTGGACTTATATGGGGAAGAGGGAAAATAACTGGGGAGGAGGTGGTATGAAGGTGTGCTGGGGGGTCACCAAGACCAACTCTAGGGTTGATGATTCATTAAATGGATTTAACATATAGTCTAACTAATGACTATGATTTATTGTGGTGAATGAATATAAAATAAAATTACCAGAGAGAAAGCATATGGGGTAAAGTCCTGGGGAAACCAGGTGCACATTTCTAAAGGTTCTCTCCTGGAGGAATCATACAGGATGGCACTTAATTCCCTAGCAATGAGTTGTGACAGCATTTGTGAAATGTTGCCAACTAGAGAAGCTCATTAAAGACTCAGCATCCAGGGTCTTTGTTGGGGTTTGGTCATGTAGGCAGCTTCTGCCTAGCACATACAGAAATTCTAGACATTCAGAGTAAATACGTTCAGTATAAATTATACTGTTTATACAAATAGTTTAGATATAGTAAATAAGCCACTCTGATCAGTTCTGGGGATGGTGGAAATCTCCTGATATCTAAGTTTCTAGATTACAGCTGAAAAGTAGTCAGGCCTTCTATTATAACTCTTTTCTGCATAGAAGGGAAAAGGTATAGTCCTTAGAGGCTATCCTCAGCCCCTCAGACACTGTCATCAGGAAGTCATTTGTAACTCCAGAGGAAAAAACCTACTAAGTGTTGTGTTAACCTTATATTAAGTAGATCCACATTTTTGATTAAGACAACCTTCTACTGATAGTCTTTAACAGAACATGTAAAAAGTTAGTTTTTAGTATGAAAGATAAATTCTTTCCAAATAATTCTAACATTAAAAGAGAGTCTTCCAGAATGGTTGCACCATTTTGTATTCCTACCAGCATTGTAATAGAGTTCCTGCTGCTCTACATCCTTGCCAGCATTTGGTGTTGTCAGTGCTCCAGATTTTGGTCATTCCAATAGGTATACAGTGGTATATTATTGTTATTTTAATTTGCATTTCTCTAATGACATGAGTGTGCAGTATCTTTTCATATGCTCACTTAGCATTTGTATATTTTCTTTGGTGAGATGTGTGTTAAGGTTCTTGGCTCTTTTTTCTATCAAGTTATTTGTTTACTTACTGTTGAGTTTAAAAAGTTCTTTGTATATTTTGGATAACAGTCCTTTATCAGATATGTCTCTTGAAAATATTTCTCTCAGTCTGTGGCTCATCTTTTTATTCTCTTGACATTGCCTTTTGTAGAACAAAAGTTTTTAATTTTAATGAAGTCTAGTTTATACATTATTTCTTTCATGGGTTGTGCCTTTGGTGTTGTATCTAAAAAGGTATCACCATATTCGAGGTCATCTAAGTCTTCTCTTATGTTATCTAAGAAGAGTTTGATAGTTTTGCATTTTACGTTTAGGTCTGTGATCTATTTTGAGTTAATTTTGGGGAAGGATATAAAGTCTGTGTCTAGATTTAATTTTTGGATATAGATACCCACTTTTTCCAGCATCATCTGTTGAAGAGACTATCTTTGCTCCATTGCATTAACAGCCTTTGCTCCTTTGTCAAAGATCAGTTGACTATACAAATGTGGGCATATTTCTGGGCTACTTTTTCATTGACTTATTTGTCTTTTCTTTGTCAAAATCAAACTGTCTTCATTTCTGCAGCCTTACAGTAAGTCTTGAAATTGAGTAGTGTCAGTTCTCCAACGTTGTTCTTCTCCTTCCATATTGTGTTGGCTATTCTGGTTCTTTGCCTCTCCATATAAACTTTAGAATCAGTGTGTTGATATTGACAAAATAATTTGGTTGGATTTCGATTGGGATTGCATTTACTCTGTCGATTGTGGTGAGAAGAACTGATATCTTGACAATATTGAGTTTTCCTATTCATGAACATGGACTATTTCTCCATTTATTTAGTTTTTCCTTAATTTCATTTATCAGAGTTTTGTAGTTTTCCTCATACAGATCTTTACAGATTTTGTTAGATTTATACCTAAGAATTTCATATTTTGGTGCTAATATAAATGGAATTGTGTTTTTAGTTTCAAAATACAACTTATTCATTGCTGGTATATAGGAAAGCAATTTGGCTTTTGTATATTAACTTTGTGTTGTACAACTTTGCCACAATTGCTTATTATTTCCAAGAGTTTTTTTTTTTCTTTTTTTGGTAATTTTTTTTGGATTTTCCGCATAGATGATCATGTCATCTGTAAATACAGACAGGTATTTCAAATCTGCATACCTTTTCTTTTCTTTTCTTGTTGCATTAGCTATTACTTCCAGGATGATATAAAAGGAATGGTGAGAGAAGACATTCATGCCTCATACCTGATTTTAGTGGTAAACTTCAATTTCTCACTATTAAATATATTGGTTGTAGAATTTTTTATATACTTTTTATCAAGTAGAGGAAATCCACTCTATCCCTAGTTTACTGAGAGTTTTTATCATGAATAGGTTTTGAATTTTGTCTAATACATTTTTCTGCATTGATTGATAATTGTGTAATTTTTCTTAAGCATATTGATATGATAAGTTGCATTAAATTTTATTTTGAATGCTGAAGCAGTTTGGCATACCTGGTATAAATCTCACTTGGTTGTGGTGTGTCATTCTTTTTATACAATAATGGATTCATTTTGCTAATATATTTATTGAGAATTTCTCTATGTTCATCAGAGATATTGGTCTATAGTTTTCTTGCTATGTCTTTGGTTTTAGTATTAGGGTAATGCTGGCCTCATAGAATGAGCTAGGAAGTATTTCTTGTACTTCTATCCCTGAAAGAGAATGTACAAAATTGGTACATTTTCTTCCTTAAGTGTTTAGTGAAATTCACCAATGAACCCATCTAAGCATCGTGCTTTCTGTTTAATTAAAGTTATTGATTACTGATTCAATTTAATATATATATATATATATATATGCCTATTCAGATTGTCTTATTTTTTCTTGTGCGACTTTTAGCAAATTGTGTCTTTCAAACAATTGGTTCATTTCATCCAAGTTATCAGATTTGTGTCTTAGTAATTTGTGTTCTCTCTTTTTTCTTAGCCTAACCTTCAGTTATTTGTATAAGGCCTTTTGGCTTTTAAATTCTTCTGCTATTACACATTATTTTCTTTATATAGACTTTAAATCAACTCTAAAGTCTTACTATGTAATATCTGTGTAAAAATATATTTACATTGAATTATATTTACAGATAATTTAAAAATATGTAGAATATACATACATACATAAATGTAGCTTATTATCTATATATATACATACACACACATACACATATATATACACACATACACACACACACAAGTATTAACTAATGTACTCTAAAATATTTTATCAATTATAGAGGCTACTGCAATAATTTTGAAGCAATGGCAAGGTCAATCCTATTTCTGGACATAGAACAAACTGACTATTTAAAGAAGTAATTCCAAATAAAGTAACACATAAATTTTCAATACAAATTATTATTTTTAAAAAAATATTAATGCCTGGCTTAGCTAATGGCAAATAAGGGAACTCTTCAGAGACTAGAAAGCACAAGAAAATGAGAGTTCTGACTAGAAGGAGGGAAGTCAAGTCAGCTTTTCCCCTAGGCCAGAATTTGAAGAGTTATACAACTAAGTTATTGGGGGACAAAGAGAGAGGCCCAATAGGATGGGAGTTCAGATTTAAGGACCCCACACAAAATCAAATAATTCAAGAAGCAATTCTCTCAATAGGTGAAGGCAAAAGAAAATCCAATTTTATGGAAATGGGGAGGATGCCTGAGTGATTAAGCCTTGGTCCTGAGCCAGAATAAAAAGCATCTGTGGAGAATTTATAAGTCTCTACTCACATAGGTTTATAAGTTTGAATTTATATTCATTTGTATCACTCTCCCCCATCCCTCTGCCAAAACTACCTTGAGATTTAAAACAGCTCAAAGCTGGTAGAGTCCACAGGCACTTGATAGAAACAAATGCAAGTCCTCTTTAGATTAAAATACCCTTAATCATAATTTTAAATAATTCTCAAGCCTGAGAATTCAAGGAATAGAGGCTCATATTCAAAAACAACTAAACACCTGAGGAACCGAAGCCATAAACAGAAGCCATTAATGAAACAACAACAAAATAAACACACACACACACACACACACACACACACACACACACCCTAAGCTGAATACTGGAGCTACAGAATATAATATAAATGGATTTTATATATTTAAGGAAATAAAAAAATAAAATGAAAGTATGATAAAAGTATAAGACACTAACAAATCTGACAAATTTGAAAATAAACTAAATAAATTTTAGGATTGAAAAATAAAATAAGTAATGTAAAAATAAGATAGTGAGTTTAAACTTCAGATTTGTCACAGTTGAGGAAATTCGTGACCTGGACATTTGTAGTAAGGAATTACACAGAATGAGGCAAAGAGACAAAGATAAAAGATCAATAGATAGATAGATAAAAATAAAGACACAGTCATTAAAAAAATAGAGTATATAGTAAGATGGTCCAGCATACATGTAATTTGTGTCCCAAAAAAGAGACAACAGAAAAAAATGAGCATGAGCAATATTTTGAGAAATAATAGCTGACAAATGTCTGGATGAATGAAATAGCCAAATTTCAATTTCAGTAAGTTTAATGCATCCAAAGCCAAATTACACACACACACACTCACTGACAAAAGTTAATGTAACTATAGAAAACCAAAGACACCAAGATAATTATAAAACATAGCCTCAAATAAAATATAATCTAAAAGGAACAATAGTTATATGAAAGCTAAATGCTCTGCAGAAAGAAAGCCTATAAGAAAATGGCATGATAATATCCTCAGCTATTGAGGAAATATAATTGACATGATAATTCTATACTCTGTGAAATTATTTTTCATTTTCTTTGTCTTTTTAAAAGAAAGTTAACAGAATATGACCATAAATCTCACAGATTTATCTTTAAGAAAAAATTTAAAAAAACATTCTGGAAGGAAGGTCTAAAAATTGAGAAAGGCCAGGTTGTAGCCACTCCACAGAAATGAGATGAATCCCCAGCCAAAATCTGGTTTGGGACTTACAATGCTTATAATGTGATGCATTATAATAATGCAATATAATGCACTCTAATGATGGTAATTAGGGTTGTGGGGCTGGGGTGCCGGTTCTTCTGAGAAAGCAGGGTCTTGCATGGTTTGAACTTCTATAGCACTTGGGCTTTCTTTTTAGCTTGTCCAGATGTGAGGCAGAAGAATAGGGAAGGGCGCACTTTAAAAGGTATTGGCAGATAAACATAACAAATGGAGTATGACTCTTTATTTCAGCTGTTAATCAATAAAGATATTAAGAAACAATTATTATTAAATGACAGGTCTAGTCCTGTGATTTAGTGCTCTTTTAGCCTCTACAAGAGTGTGTAAGAAAGGATATATTTTTTAAAATATAAATGAGTGCATTAATTATGAAAACAGAGAAAAAAGAGGAGCAGAGCCCCCAGAAGTAAAAAAAAAAAAAAAAAAAAAAAGAAAGCCATTTTTGAAAAATATAGGTTGGAAATTAAACTTCTCTTTGATATCTTAAGGTGCATAAGGGAACAGCATCGTATCAGACCCACAAGGATCTGTGTAATTTCTGTATAGCACTAAATAGAACATAAAGTTTCAGGAGCATTTCTTAGTATCTAATTTACTACTAGGAAGAGATTTACACAATGAAATGAACTTCCCCATTGTTCCTTTCTTTTCTTTCTGAGTCATTTATTCATTAAACCCAATCTTAAATTCCTCAAAGATCTTGACAACAATATCTATTCTTTTGGACACCATACAATGTCCCATACTTAGTGAAATAAATGGCCAATTTGGAAGTAAGATACCTTGTACATCATTTTCTGTGAGGCTATATGACTCTTCTGTGCCCAGCACTGTAACAGTTGCTATGGGGAAGTAGATAGAAAGAGAAGGTATAAAATAAAGTAGAAACGAGGGGGATCTGTGTGGCTCACTTGGTTGAGCATCTGACTCCTGGTTTCAGCTTTGGTCCTGATCTCGTGGCTTGTGAGATTAAGCCCCACATCCGGCTCCACACTCAGTGGGAGTCTGGATATTCTCTCCCTCTGCTCCTTCCCCCACTCCCAATCTTATAAATAAATAAATAAATAAATAAATAAATAAATAAATAAATAAAAAGTAGAAACAAAAAGAACACAAAAGCACTTCAAGGGTAATAGTCAAAATGAAGCTAACCAATATATACTATGAGGAAATGTGGCTTGAGTCAGAAATTGAAGAAACTCACCACTGGTTAGTACAAATAGAAGGAGAATTCCTTGATTAAAATACAAATATGGAGGGTTCAGGATATGTCCAGAGTGTGAGAAGGAAAGTAAGGTTGAACTGGTGAAACTGACAAGTCCTTTTCAAGATCTGCTTGGGGAAGGAAGGCTGGTGCAGCCAGCAGTAAAATTGAAAAATTATGACAAGTGCAGCCTGACAGAATGCTCTAGTATTTCCAATTCTGCTACTTACAAAATCATCTTCTACTTTGAAACTTTGCTTCTTGGCTTCCCTAATGGAACCAAATAATTTTTAATATAAAATATTCAATTGGCTCTCTTAATATAAATATTAATTTTCTGAGTTTTAAACAGTTTTCCTAGATTTTATCTTATTACATTCTTTTAAAAAATCTATAAACCTCATAATTGCCTTTTGAATAAAATCCATATTTCCTATGTGCTATTCAGAATAATAATGATAAGCTCCCTAAGTACATGCCAATCTTTCTAACAAAATCTCTTCATCTCTACCCCAGTTATACTGGTTTCCTTTTTCTCTTAGTTTTCCACGTGTGGGTTTACTTCAAATTGATGATGATGTTCTTCCCATCTTTCTTACATTTTTATGTAATATTCTACTCCTACTCCTACTTCTCCTTCTTTTCATTTTCCTCCCCCTCCTTCTCTCTCTCTCTATATATATATATGTGTATACACACAAAATCTACTTCCACCTCATCTTGTCTCTGCCAAGGAGGAGCTCTGACATGATTCCAAGATTAAAAAGATTGGGACATTATAGGACAGAGTTTGAATGTGAAAAAGAAACACATTGAATATTGTTGTGTAAGCAGGCATATCTACTTTAGAATCTGGTTCTTCAACTCCCTCTCTCTCTAGGAACTATGGGAAAAGACTAGCTTGGTGTAACCTCAATTTCATTGGGCAGTATATCTTATTTTGCAAAAGCTAAATGGGTCCATGAGGAATGGAGGATCTATAAAGGGCACTTAAGTATGCCTTGCCTAAAGGGAATTCTCATTTCACAATTGATTCTGTATTTTTCTTAGTTCTGAGGAACCACCCCTGTACTTGGAGCTGATGTCTCATGAGAACAGGTAAAGTGATTTCATTTCTATGGCATTGTCCTCTATCACAATTACAAAAGTGACATCTCCACTAGCACCACTACCACTTGCCACCTGAGAACACAATTTTCATGTGGACTTTTACATACTGTCTTTTTCAGCAATGTTTTAGTGTATAGTACATTGCCTTTTGTGTATCAGTAACTTAATAATTATTTATTGAATGAGTGAATCACACTGAGAGATGATAAATAAAACAGCTTAAAAATATCTGACAAGCTTGCCATGATCACAAGATTCATAAAGCAAAGTTGTAGACTATTGAGAAACTATTTAAATATTTTAAGCAGGGAAATTACAATAAAATTTCCACATGCATATGCCCCCTTTGGCTACAAAATAGATAATAAATTTTAACAAGATGGAATTGGATGATGAGACCAGTAATATAGTTATTACCACATATAAAAGTGGTATCAATGGATAAGGAGAGAAGTGGACACATTTAAAATAAGTTTCTGAGATAAAATTAATAGGTCTTTGTTATGGGTTATATGCAAGGAGAGAGGGGAAAAAAGAAGTTTCAAGGATACCTCAAATTTCCAGTTGGGGCAATGAGATGAATATTGGTGCCTCTTACAAAGATGGACAGAGAGAAGAAAATCTTAGAAGAAAGCATGAATTCATTTTGATGATCTTCTTTTTGAAGTTTTCTTAAAATGACTGAATAAAATATTTTATCAGGTTATGCATATGACTCTTCATGTCAGAAAGAGGTTTGGGCAGGGAATAAATTTAGAAGTCATCAGCACTGAGTAATCTGCACCATAGGCATACATAATATGGACTAGGGAGAAAGAGAAGGGTGGGGAAAAAAGATGGAATCCTAGAGAGGAGGCTTAAAAATTTCATTATTCAGAAGGTGTCCAAGATGGTAGAGCAGTAGGAGACCTTACTTTCGTCTGGTCCCAGGAATTCAGCTAGATAGCAATCAAATCATTCTGAACGCCTGTGAACCCAACCAGAGATCTGAGAAAAGAATAGCTGCAACTCTACAAATAGAAAAGTGACCACTTTCTGCAAGAATGACAAGACGGAAAAACCCACCTCAAAAAAGAGAACAAGAGGCAGTACTGACAGGGACCTAATCAGTATGGACATAAGTAAGATGTTGGAACTAGAGTTCAGAATAATGATTATAAAGATACTAGCTGGGCTTGAAAAAAGCATAGAAGACACTAGAGAATCCCTTTCTGGAGAAATAAAAGAACTAAAATCTAACCAAGTCGAAATCAAAGGTTATTAATGAGATGCAATAAAAAATGGAGGCTTTAACTGCTAGGATAAATGAGGCAGAAAAGAGAATTAGTGATATAGAAGACAAAATGATGGAGAATAAAGAAGCTGAGGAAAACAGAGATAAACAACTACTGGATCACGAGGGAAGAATTCGAGAGATAAGTGATACCATGAAGCAAAACAATATTAGAATAATTGGGATCCCAGAAGAAGAGAAAAGACAGAGAGGGGCAGAAGGTAAACTGGAGCAAATTATAGTGGAGAACTTCCCTAATCTGGGGAAGGAAACAGGCATCCAAGTCTAGGAGGCAGAGAGAAGCCCCCTCAAAATCAATAAAGATAGGTCAACACCCCGACATATAATAGTGAAACTTGCAAATTTCGGAGACAAAAAGAAAATCCTGAAAGCATCTCAGGACAAGAGGTCTGTAATCTACAAGGGTAAAAACATTAGATTGGCACCAGACCTATCCACAGAGACCTGGCAGGCTAGAAAGGACTGGCATGATATATTCAGGGTGCTAAACGAGAAAAATATGCCACCAAGAATACTTTATCCAGCTAGGATGTCATTCAAAATAGAAGGAGTGATAAAAAGCTTCCAGGACAAACAGAAACTAAATGAATTTGTGATCACCAAACCAGGTCTACAAGAAATATTAAAAGGGATCCTTTCAGGAAAGAGACGAAAAGTAACACAGACCAGAAAGAAATAGAGACACTATACAGAAACAGTCACTTTACAGGCAATACAATGGCACTAAATCCACATTTTTCAATAGTTACCCTGAATATAAATGGGCTAAATGCCCTAATCAAAATACACAGGGTATTAGATTGGATAAAAACACAAGACCCATCGATATGCTGTACCATTTTAGACCCAAAGATACCTCCAGATTGAAAATGGTGGGAATACAAACTGGTGCACCCACTCTGGAAAACAGTATGGAGGTTCCTCAAAAAGTTGAAAATAGAGCTATGCTACAACCCAGCAATTGCACTATTGGGTATTTACCCCAAAGATACAGATGTATTGAAAAGAAGGGGCACGTGCACCCCAATGTTTATAGCAGCAATGTTCACAATAGCTAAACTATGGAAAGGGTCCAGATGTCCATCGACAGATAAATGGATAAAGAAGATGTGGTGTATACACACACACACACACACACACACACACACACACATACACACACTGGACTATTACTCAGCCTCAAAAAAATGAAACCTTGCCAATTTCCATCCAACGTGGATGGAACCAGAGGGTATTATGATAAGTGAAATAAGTCAATCAGAGAAAGACAATTATCATATGATCTCCCTCATATGTGGAATTTAAGAAACAAAACAGCAGATCATAGGGGAAAAGAGGAAAAAATAAAACAAGATGAAACCAGAGAAGGAGACAAACCATAAGGGACTTAATCATAGGGAACAAATTGAGGGTTGCTGGAGGGGAGGGAGGTGAGGGGATGGGGTAACTGGGAGATAGACATTAGGGAGGGCACAAGATGTAATGAGCACTGAGTATTATATAAGACGGATGAATCGCTGACCTCTACCTCTGAAACCAAGAATACATTATATGTCAATTAATTGAATTTAAATTTAAAAAAAAGGGAAAAAAAGAAATTTCATTTTTCATTGTCATGGTAAAAAATAATGAAACACAGAATGAGAAAGAACCTCAAGATTGGGAGAAGAACCTAAACTGTCATGGAAGATGAAGGAAGTAAATTTTAAGAAATAGCTAATGAGTCATATTTCAGGTATTTTTGATTCATTAGGGGAAGTTCAACATATGCCGTTCAAGTTCAGCCACATATAGTTAACTGATGACCTCAGTCGGAGCACTTGTGTTCATCATGACTTGGGCCAAAGGGGAATGACAGTAGACTGAGTAAGGAACAGAAGGTAGGAGGAGAAAAAATGGACTAAGTCTAGAAAAAGAAAAGTATTTTTACAAGTTTGGCTTCTAGAGGAGAGAAGAGAACATTACTAGCCTCAGCCCTACTCCCCACAAAATAAGGAAGAGCTGAATAAGTGGTCTATTTCATCTTTTCCTTGTTTAAGCTTATTGAATTTGAAAGGGACTTGAACGTGTTTAAACATTTCTGGCAAGAATTTTTTGTGAAAGAGACAAGATGAAAGACATCTTGGAGACTATCACTGGCCATCTTTAGGTACTTGACAAGCCCAGACACCATGTCTAACATACGGTGATCCCCAAACAAGCTGATATGAATTCATGCAACACAAACTGGCCACTGCAAGCCTGTCTGGACTGCTTTGCTGGACTGGGAACAAAGGACATTCATACTTCTCTTTCTGTCTCCCCACAGTGTAAAAAGCTGTGTAGGAAACTCGATCAATGGTGACCAAGCACATCCATCTTCCCCTGATTTCCTATTGCTTAGCACAGTTCCTGGCATGGAGGATGCTCTGTTTAACTATTTGTTGTTTAGACAGCCAAATAAATGAGTAAGTAGGGAATAAATCCAGTAAGACAGGCCCTCACGAAGGCTCTACTAGCTGTTTTCTTAAATCTACAATATCTTGTATGTTGGCCATGGGGTAGGTATTCCACACATTTCTTATTTACCTGGAAATTTCTGTGTTCCTTGAAGAGGACCACATAAATAACAAAATTACACATTTCCCTTTCTACGTCCAGTTAGTCTAATTGATCTGTTACAGATCTCATGGCTTTGATTATCTTAATGGGTACTTCTTTTAGGGTTTTTACTTTTTTTGCTCAACTTGGTTTGTTTTCATGCATACAATTCTGGGTAAGGATATCCACACACCACACTGACTTTTATTATTAACTTTAAATGAAAAATATATTTTAGATGAACTTAATGTCATTTTTTAAATGTATATTTTTCTCCTTTTTGTTTTCTTTACTATTATTGTCTACATGTTAAATGTGCAAGAATGCTTCCAATCAGTGTATTTTAAAATGTAACAGCAAACCAGTGAAGTGAAATAACAGTATACAAAATCTGTTTGCAAATCTAATTTTTGGTGCAAAGAGAGAGCTGGGCTTGATCTGGAAACTCTCATTCCAGTCTTTTTCTTGGTTTTTAGAGAACAATATTTAGCAGCCATGTTCTTTGCTGTTGGAAAATGAATGAAAAATTTACCCTTCTCTTGACTGCAAGACAATTTCTCTTCTTTAGCAGGGTTTTCTTAGAGCTGTATGATGTTTCAGTGACTTCATTCTAGTATACAGTAGAATAGCAGTTTCCCCTCTTATCTCTCAGAGAGGAAACTTGAACCATGTATGTCCCTCTCTCTTTTGGCTCTATACCTCATTGTAATGACAGCAAATAGATCTATATTACAACTTTAAAAAAGACTGCTGATGGGAAGAAAGAAATAGAATGAATTTAACAATTCAGTAATAATCATAGCTTTTGTGACATCCCATTAATAAAAACTCTATTACCCAGCTCAGTCATATAGTTTTAAATTCATGGTCATGACTTCCAGGTACTTAAAAAAACAAACCAACCAACCACCAGAAACATGAAAATTGATGTAAATTTGGATCTCATATAGAGGTCAATCACTGTTTCTATTAATTCCTATCTCAAAAACCTAAAGTATCATATACTATACAGATTTCTAAAGAAATGCTATTAAGTTTTATATATGACTTTTTTTAAAAAATTGAAAACAATACATTGTGCTTATTTAAAATACTGAATTGTGCTAAAGGGCTTATAATGTTAAGAAACACTTTCAGTTTCAGATTTCTCCACTGATAGCTGTTCCTTTTGGTATTACTGTTCTATCTATAATGTCCATGTTACCTACTGATTTAATCACAGAGGTAATATCTATAAACTTCTTACTAAATTTTTTTATTTTTTATTTTTTTCACTTAACACCTCTCCCATAGCCTCCAAATATTTATATCTCAAGTACTAACATTATTTGGACTCTTCTGATTTTCTTTCATTTTGGACATCATAGTTTAAATCCTTAGGTTATACCTTTTCTATAGAATTCTTTTTGTATGGATACAGTGTTTTCATGATTCTCTTTAAATATATTTATTGGGATAATTATGAAATTAAATTCACTCAAATCATTTGTTTTCTCCAGGACAGATATTTTTTTCTTGCTCTTTATTTTTTATCCTTCATGATCTCCTAAAATACCTACTATTTTGTTTTCTGATTGGATGTGCATGACTGCGTGTCCACCTGTGTGTGTCTATATGTGTATATGTGTGTGTTTCAGAATGAATCTATTAAAAGTTAACAGAGGTCTCTAGAGCTTGTTAAATGGAAGATTTCACCTCAGGTATACTTGTCCAGAAGCCCACTCCAGGTGGAGAAAAGGAATGGCTAAGGGCCAACTGTTTCATACACAGACCTTTAAGTCATTCCACTCCTTCCTATCCCAGGTCTCATGTTCACTCCCACTTTGGGACCTCGTGCTTCAGAACCTCCCCAGGTTTCTGTTGAGCTGACTGCTTCTCCCATTGGCTCTGATCTATCATATCACGTGCTCAAGGATGCAGCTTCTTCTCCTTTGATTTATCAAATATGCCTCCATTTATTCTGTCCTGATGTGGAAATTTGTTGTATTGCTTAGTAGCTGATGACCCCCACCTTGTTTTCATACCTTTGTGGATATACACCTTTTAATTTTTTGGCATTATTTTAGTATAGCCTTAGAAGGAAAAACAGATAAACATATGTAACTGTGTCAATAACTATAATACAGTGTTCCATTTGGCTTTGAGGTTAGGTTTATTTTCATTCTTTTAACTGCATCCCATTCTTAGGGGAGAGATGACAGCGTCAAATCATCTAAGTGAAGCTGGCTCTTGTAAGAAACTGGGTACCAAGCTCCATGTATTGCACTGAACTTAAGTCCCAGCAAATTACATTGTCTTTTAAAACTGCAGAAACAGACAACCTGTCTGTGGAACTTACACTGCTTCTAGTTTATAGATTCTCTACAACAATTAAGGACAATAATCAATAGGACTTTCTTACTGATTGTGAAAGATCTAGCAAGAGTACAATGCATGAATTAAATCATGTACTATCTGTGCACACATTCTTCGAGGATTTTATACTTCTGACTGCTTATAATGTAAAGACATATAAAATATGACACTAAAATATTAAATTACCATGTAACGTGACATCCATAGTTCTTTCCAAAGTATTATTATATTGGAATTTTTGAGGCTAACAAAAATACCATGAAATAGACCCCATTTACCCTCCCTGCAAAAAAGGAAAATAAAATATTATAATCTAGTTTAAGTTCACAGATGTGAATAGTTGAGTTTAAGATAAATTAAGTCAGTCATACAACTCTGGGACCAAATTTAAATACATGTTAATGACTCTTTCAGTGTTTTACCTTTCCCACAGCCTTGTCTGCTAAATCTAAAGATACATACCTCTTATCAAGTATGTACATAAGCCTTTAGAATAATTTAATAAATTTGAGGTACTCTTAGATCCCCAAGTATCTAAATGCCTGTTTAGTAAAGTTTAAATGTATTCTGCCTAGCAAATCGTTTTGTTTTCACTTACTAATTATGCTTTATGTTCCACTACTAAAATTTCATTTTATTAATTTAATCCTAGAAGGTATTTTGCCCACCTTACAATAGGTTCTTCTAAGACATGAAGCTTTAAATGTGCTCAAACTAAGTTGGAACATATTCACACCAGATTTGAAACACTTAATTTTGAAAAAAGAGAAGAGGAAAGAAGATAGTTAGCTACTATCCACCAGAATGTATTTGAATTATTATTTTTTAACCAGTATTTATCTAAAGGCTAGATTTAGATTTGGGCACACTAAAGGAAAACAGAATGCTATTTCATAAATTTCATTAGGATCAGTCCATTCTGAGGACATATAAGCAGCCCTATTTTTACAACACATTCACTAGCCAGTTATAATTGTATTTCAAGTTACCATATGAATGAGAGAGAATGAGTGATTTCCTTCCAAATTACTCGTTTTCACTGAATCCTCCTCTTTATGACTATCTTAAATAGAAACTAGATTCATTTACAGTAATTAGTAAGAGTGGGAGGCATATCTACATGATTAACTAGATTGATTCTTTGCAGGTCAATGAGTGAGCAGTTGAACAGATCATTGCACAACTGATTCGATCACAAAAGCAAATTGACCGTACTTCAAAAAAGCCAGATCTCTCATATCAGGGGAGTTAAGCACAGCACGGGAGTTCTGGGATGCCTGTATAAATGTTCTAACAAATCAATAGCATTCTGATTTCCTTATTCCAGTGACAGAAGCATAAAGGAAAGAAAACTAAACTAAGTCTCAAGAGGGCATTTTGAGGCCCAATACTTCTATTAATTAGCTGTACAAAAGTTGGAAGACACAAAGAACATAAACAAGAAAGCAAGAGATAAGAGAGAAATAAGGCTTCAATCTGAGATGCTTCTCTTTAGAAGGGCAGCACTCACTAACTTTGAAGTAATGCTTCCAAATACTAGTGGTACCTTTTAAGTATCCTGGTGTACAGATATTTCTTGAGTAGTTATGGATCTAAACCGGAGAGTTCTTTCACATTCAAAAAGTTTAGAGCACTCTATTGATTCATAAAAGCTGTGAGCGATGGCTTTGTGACATGTCTACTTGGTTAGGCTAAGATATACTCCCCAGAATTCCCTTGCAGGTAGTTTTGGGAGGGTGAGCTACAAAGGAAATTCTCTCGTGAGATTTTGTGGGCAGTGGAAGGCAGCAGCCAGTAGCTCTCCTAGTTACTCAAAGACTAGTACAGCTGCTGCTGCAGAGGTTATTTTGTAAACGTAATTAAAATCCTCTATTAGTTGATTTCGAGTTAATCAAAAGGAAGAACATCATGGGTGCTCCTGACTTAATTAAGTGGGAAGCCTTTAAAAAGGGACTAATGACCCCTAGAGATGCAGAGACTCTAGATTGCAGAGAGGAAAGAAAACTGCAGAACCTTTCTTCATTCTGGGACCCGCATACTCACCTCACTGCTGCTGACCTGGTCCACCTTAATGGTGTGAAGCAGCAGCTGGACCTACAATTTCTCTATCTTCCCCCCGTAACTTTCTTCAGTTTCTACGACTCTTGGGCCAGGTGTGTATGTGTGTTCAGCTCCATGACAGAGATTCCCAGCTTCTGCAGGGTACCTTGCTAGGTCAGAGGCAACAGGAATTAGCATGGGTTTTAGTCCATCCTTGTTAGGGTTTCTGCTCATGCTCATGGGGGTTCAGGCTGCACTTAATTTTCCCTTCCTACCTGTCATGGATTCTGGATTACAGCATTAGTCTCGTGGGGACAGTCATGACTGCTTAGCCAGCCCCCACAAATTCCTACAAATATGAATACATATTTTATTTTATATTGTATAAATATATAAATAAGCTTATATATTGAATTTGTATAGATAATAAACATATAAATAAATATGTATTATATGCATACATATGTAGGTTATATAAATACAAATTTCTCTTTTCTTTTCTTTCTTTTTCTCTTTTTCTTGTCTCTCTCTCCTGCACATGAAGGCTTATATACCATGGGGGATCCAACTATGAAAAAAGAAAAGGGTTACTAAGCAATTGTTATGTAAATACATATGTATGTATATTCCACTGGTTCTGCTTTGCTGCTTGAACTCTAAAAGATAAACCATGTGAGACATAGAGAGATGTGATAGGAACTCAGGAACTTGGACCCTCAAATCACATCCACAAATAACTGTCATTCACTCTTCTGAATGGCACAGTAGGGAAATGTGCACAGAGGTATAAGTTGAGCACCATATTAGCCCTACATAGACTGAGCCCTAAATCCTACTGAACAACCTAAGTAAACTAAGACTATATAGCAAGAGTTCTCAAACTTGACTACACATTAAAATAACCTAAGACATTTTTACAAAAATATACCCATGCTTGGGCTCCACCTACATAAATTCTGATTTAATTGGCTTGTGTGGAGTGGGAGCTGGGATTAGGTATTTTTTGTAATGCTTCTCATGCAGCTATAATATCTTGGCCCAGCAGAGAGCTACTACACAGGTCAAGTGGAGGATTCATTTTGCCTCATTTAAAGGTAGGCTGACGTGACAAGTTTTACCTTTTCCTAATTAGCCTAGGACTTAATCTCTTATCCTCTGCAACTTACCACCATATAGCAAAAACAAGCCAAGCCATGTAAGTGAAAGTAAATAATTCAGTATGAGGAAACAATTTTATTAAGGTATCAAAGGAAAGTTGCTCACCTTCAGGTCGGGATATTACCCAAACTAGAACTGCCCTCCCAGCCCTGATACTTTGCAAGTTTTGTAAGAAGAGAAAGTCATTTGAGGTGTAAAAACCTTATTCAGGCTAAAATTTGAATCACTTTAATTCTTACACTATTTTTTTGTACTCACTTACACTGCATCTCAGTAGAATGTCTTTTCCTGTGACTATTCCTCAACCTTGGTAGAGGAATGAGATTAGAAACTACTTGTCCTAGACACAAATGTTGTGCATCTAAATTCATTCGGTATCTGGGAATATGGAAGGAATAATACTGACATTTGCAGACCCCTTCATTGAAGAACAAAGTGATGATTCTAATTACAGTGATAAACAGGTCTGGTTAGAGTTTAATTGAGCCAGGGCAAGAAACTGAAGTTATTTTGTCCTTTCTTCCTTTGTCCATCTTCTGTTTTTCATAAGAGCTTAGTATGGGTAATAAGATAGAATGATGAAGTCAGCTTACCCCATTTTCAGTTATCTGTATACTAACAGTCTAAAGAAAGATATTTTTGTATGAATTGAATTGGTACATTAGGCAACTTTTTGAAAAGATGCAATTAGAATTTCTACAGGCAAGGGCAGCCCCAGGTAGCCCTGTGAAATGGGTGGGGCTTGTTTTGTATATTTCCATTAGTCTCCCTCCCACACCCTCTCCAGTTTACATTAGCCACTCAGTGGTTACCTCCCACTTTTCTAGACCTACCTATTGAAACATCATTCCTGGAGAAAGCAAAGATAATATGAAATAGCCACTTATTAAGTATTTTAAGCCAGGCACTGAGTTAAGCTATATATAGCATCCAGAGGAACCAAACTGATGGAATTTAGAGGATTTAGCTACTTGGGCTACAGACATAAAGACAAGCTAGGCTGACCACAGTGTTATTACTTATACTGGGTTTCTGCTTATTTCAAGGCACCCAGACCACAGGAACCAGGCAGCTGAAGATGACACATTTTCACAACTCCAATGACTAATAGAGTGAACAACAGATATCCTATCAATTAGGGTTTCACTGGTGTTAGGTCTGAGAGAGATTAAATCCTCAAGCAATTTATGTTTATTACAAGCATCCAACAACAGGACTTGACAGGTTTATATGACGTCCAAAATAAATGTTCCATAGGCCACTTATTCTATCCCAAATTGGTCTCTGTATTTTTATATTTGCTAAACATGTTTTTCTAAGTTCCTTAATTCACTCCCCAGTCTTCCAAGTTATAAAGCTTGTAATGATCATTAACTGTTCCCACTTCTTCATTCTTACATCCAATAATTAATTAACCAAATATCTTCCCCATAAATCATCGAAAGATTGCTGTTAGTTTACATCCTACCACCAGACTTACTCTAAGCCTTGTCCTATTTATTGTGAAATTTTGGAAAAATCTCTTGACTAATCAACCTCTTTTCAGTCCTTTCCTGAAAGTAGTCCTAGTTGTGTACTTGAATTATAAAGGCAAATGTTTAACTCATCGCTCTACCATTATTTGGTGCATTTTATTTGGGAAAGTAACATAAATTCATTGAACATTATTCTTATTACTATTATTTTTGCAAAAGTGCAGACAATAATACCTTTTTCATGCATTGCATTGCATATGAAACTATATAGGAATATCTACAAAATGGTAGGCATTCCAGAAGTTGGAGTGGAATCTGAATACTTCCCTTATTCTTCTAGGACAAAAATTTGATCAACCAGTTGTCCAATTAGAAACTCAAATTTTTACCAAATGCATTATAATATTTAAGCCTTGTTATGAAAGTTCCTTACCACAGCATCAGTTTCCTCACCATTTAACTAATAAACAGATTTAATGGTATTTTCAAAACTTTGAGATGCACCCAATCAAAACCCATTAATCATAGGCCCCTGTCTCAAAGTATGGAAGATCAGGAAATTGTCTTTATGATCAGGCAAGAGCACATGTCCTCAGAAGTACAGGAGTGGGAACATGTTAGGATTCCTGTTCCAAGGAAATTTAGGTAATAGTCATTTGTATTCGGCATACTTAGCCAGGAAGTTATGTGTTCAGGAATGTTCGGTGCATGGTTGATTTTCAACGAGGTCATATCATATCACATTCTTTCTGACAAAAGTTTATTTCCTGTTTCATCTTCTAGAAACTGCTATAAGGCCAGGCTAGCTAATCTTTAAATTCTACCACAGTCCTCTAACCTACCAAGAAGGACACATGCTGCCTAATTTTTGAACTCTTTCTGATCTTAATTGGTGTACGGACTCTCTCAATTCTCTTTCATTGTGCTCCAGTACTGAAAGAGGTTTCCCCCTATCTACCTACCTACCTATCTATGAATGATTAACAGCCTGAATAATAAAACAACTTATTTTTGCTACTTTTTCCCCCAAATGTCTATGGATAAGTATTCAGGCCAAATTATTTTCTCAGAACATATATGCGATACAGAGAGAAATTAACCATTTCTTCTATTTAAATAGACTATCACCACACCTTTTCATGGGAATGACAGTGGTAGGAGAGAAGAGGAGGAGTTCTAATGGATAAGAAAAATCCTCTTCTTGTTCAATATTTCATGGTAACAAATCAACATTCTCATGAACTAAAAGCCCTTACTTAGATCAGATAATGAAGATTTTTTCACCAGAAAAAAAAAAAAAAGGAAATATCTTAAACTGTAATTATCTCAAATCAAAATCACTCCTTATTTTAATTTAGTATCTCTTATATGGCATGTTCCTTTCCTGGTCTTGTGTCTGTTGTTGGGAAGACTTCTGATCCTATAGAACTTCTTACTCAGTGCCTACCGAAATTATAAGCTCTTAAACTAGGGCAAATATGGTAGGCAGGAAGGTACTTATGGATGAAGTTACAGAAGAAGTAAAAGAGGAAAATAAACAGTTATCTATCTATCTATCATCTATCTATCTATCAATCAATCATCTATCTAATCTTGAGACTTAACGTATAAATGATCACACTTGATCCAAACAAAAACACTGTGGGGTATCTCCTAAAATACTGGGTTTAGTAAATTGTACAAGATAGCAAGTAGATCAGTAAATAAGGATTACAGGTAGGGTTCTCTAATTCTTTTGTTATTTCCTGGCTGTTTCTAAAAGGGGATATGCAGAAATTAAATGAAGCTATCTTTTCCTGGTAGGTAGAAAAATGACAATTGCTTTTGTATATGGGGTCGTGTTTTATTTTATTATAAGAATCACTATAGGTCATACATTCACTTAATTTTACCCATATAGTTTTGTTTTCTTTTAGCTTATGGTGTTTTGTAATCTAAAATATTTCTGAGAGATTTAATTATTTAGACAATAATAATAATCCATAACAGGAGAAGGGAAAGGAAGGGACCATCCCTGTGGAAACCCAAGTTAAAGTTTTTTAGCAAAGTTTCTTCCATTTTAATGTACCTCTAGGACTCATATCCTCTAATTTGCATATTTGCATATTAATTCACTCTGTCTTTGCTTTCCCAGAGGAGCACAACTTATTTTCATTGTCTCTTCTCTATTATCTCAATGTTTGTGTTAAGCTCAATTGGTTATTATCCAACCATTTTAGCAGAATGCATTATTTTTCAGAATTACAATGCTCTTATTGTTGGCTAGAAGTGATTTATTGCATAATTACTTTATCATAGAGCCCACAGAAGAGATAAAAAAAATGCTCAAGTTTGTTTTCTTGTTTTTATTTTAAGGGAATTACTATTGGATTTTTCTTCACTATCATTTCAATGGATTAATTCTTAACTCAAAATTATGGATTTAAAATACCAACATCATTTAATACAAAGCAACTATGTACATATCTAACTTAAGAATTTTTAAATGGCACTACAAAATGGAATGCTTACTAAGTAGTGCTTGGGACTACAAAATAAAATATGTAATAAACCTGCCACACTTGTGAATTGATTATTTTTAATTATAATTAGAACAAATAAAATCAACCTTGGAGTTTTAAAAGGACATTTCCTTTTATAGGATCATGGATCCTATCAGCTTAAAGTAGTGTAGTTTATGTCTTTCTGGACAAAACAAGCATACTGTTTTCTGAGCAGGCTGCTCACAAGAAATATTGCATTCTAGTTCCTTTTACATCTTCAAATGGAACAAAGGAAAATAAAACAAAATAAACTGTCCTCCCTTTTTAAATTATGATATACCTATTGAGTAAATATCTATTACATGTTATGCAGGGTGTTACGGATAGGAATACATCATGAGATTTCATATCTTGAATGTTATTCAGTTCTTGTGACCAGGTCTCAAGAGAGTTCTATAGGAAAAATAAAGGTATAATATAACTATATATATGCACACACACACACACACACACACACAAGCACAGATAATTAAACAACTAAATTCACCTGAGTAGTGAGCAAAGCTATGCTGCTAAGCACAGCCTAAATAATTAAGAATCTTTGGTTTTCTAGGAAAGTGTAAAATTCAGATAGAATCTTTGGAGCTTAGGATTTGCCATAAGCTTGCTATGATGTGGTATTACTCATTTAATCAATCTCAACATTAGTGTTTAGCTTTATATAGAATTCATTTAATTTAGATAATCTCGATTATCTATCTTTTGAAGCTACGCAGACTCCTCATTTAAAAGATAAACATCAGGAAAAAGTAGTTGGTAAAGAGGACTTAATTTAGCATAGTGTATTACTGAGGTGAAAGTTTTTGCAAATATTCAATATAGGACATTTTATACCTCTTAGTATCTTTGTCATTCATCTGCCATTCACCGAATTAAGCATGATTCCATGTCCTATCACAACAAACCTTAAATAGACCTCTACCTCAAGCACCTGGAAGATTGAAAGTTCAACTAAACAAACATTTACATATGAAGGGCTATAGCCTTATTGAATTCATCATCTCAAGAAGTGGTAAGAGTTGAAATTATATAAAAAGTTTCAAATTAGAAATGATGTCCAAAAATTAAGAAATCATTTTTACCAAGCATCTTCAGACATGCTGATAAAAGTTATTTTCATAATGAATTCTCCATGGCAAAAGGAAAAAAAAAAAAAGAACATGAACTGTAGGGATTGTTCTTTAATTTTGAGACTGAGATCAATGAACTCAAGCACAGCATCACAACATATTCTCTGACACTGTTAGAAACCAATTCCCAAATTGAGATTCTCCTAATTCTGATACTTTGAGATAAGTCTTTTTTTTTCATGAATTTTAATTTCTTCTCTCTTTGGGCATAATTAACGCAGCACCACCTTATAGTAAAATCATTAGAAATAGAACTTTAAAAACACCATAGGTTTCCAACCAGGAAACACAGATTTGATACTGATTTTCCCTGAAGTAGGATATTTCTATAAAAACCAATGTCTTCTATCCAACAGCATAGGGAATATAGTCAATAGTACTGTGATAGCACTGTATGGTGACAGATGGTAGCTACATTTGTGGTGAACATAGCGTAACATATAGAGTTGTCAAATTACTACGTTGTACATCTCAAACTAATCTAACATTGTCTATCAACTATACTTCAATTTAAAAACTATTTAGAAAGCTAATGGTTTCTAAAATATACTTTAAAACTTTAGCTTTTTATACAAATTTTAATGTACTTGAAGCACGACATGATAGCCAAAGCCTCAGGATCTTCTTTTAAAGAAGAATAATTTCAACAGTCCTGTAATTCCTAGGCTCACTCAACTGAAATGAGGTGCCTACATTCTTCCCTCACTTCTGATAATTACTATGGATGCTCTGTAGTGATTGATAATCATCAATTATAATAAACATGACAATGTTTACAGGTCCTGTCTTAGAGTGATTCATGACACACGGAGGCAAACACTGGATAAAAAAATGGTGGCTCTGCTGATGACAAGTGGTAAGGAAGCAAAGATGACACTTGTATAGGGTCACTCAGATTGTGAACAAGACTAAGGGCGATCCCAAACAAGAGAAGACTTCCTTAATTCAATACCTCACCTTATGATACTTTTGCAATTACTAAAACATGAAATCCAGCCCAGGTTTGGCAATTACTAAGTATGCAATTTTGATCATGTCATTTAATCTCCAATTCTCAAATTTTTCATCTGCTGTGAAGACGGACATGTGCATGAAATTACTTAACAGTATCTGGCCAAGAGTAATTGTTCAAAACATTTTGCTTTTATTTCCATTGTTCAAAGCTACCATTCATATTAATCTAGTTTTACCTAAATACATATTTCCAGGGTTCATATAGGTTAGGAAGAAGTGTATAACATACAAACAAACTGCTTTACACTAAAGAAAGTGCTTATGATTTTTCCAGATTTTCTAAAATTATTATAAATGAGGTAAACCCTACTTCCTAGATTATAACAACAGTCATCCCAAGTGAAGATGGAATAAATGCCTTGTTGTATTTCCTCTTGTTTTGGAAGAAATTAAATTTTATATATACCCCAAATCACCTACTAGAGTATACTTTACATTAAAAAAAGTCTCTTTCAACCATCAACCCTTTCTTATCACCTTTGTTGATAATTAAAAATTTATCAACCTTCCCAAGTCTAATTTAAGTGCCATATTTTCTGTAAAACCTTTGAAGTTGCTAAAGTCAAAGGTATTTTTCCCACCTTAGAACTTTTACAAAATTTATAGACCTTAAAATTAATTTTAGTGTCTCAATCAATGTGTATTCATATACTCCTCCCAAAATCTGATCTCTGATGTTAGAAAAAGGGACACAATAATTGAAACTAAGTGCACAACAAAAACCTGTTAATTTGATTTTTTTATATCAACCTAGGACATAAACTACTGCATTATATTGCACCATGGTGTCCAGAAAAATGGCATGTGATTTACTATTGAATTGAAATCCATTGAATCACTATTGAAAACTTAAGTGCCATAAAAAAACAAAACAAAACAAAACAAAACAAAAAAGTGCCAGATTCTGAAAAATTAGTTAAGCAGAAGGAAAAGAGGAAAACAAGTAATTATATGCTAAAACTGTCATTAAACTGATTAATTAACACTGGCTGCCAAGCCTACTCTATTGCTAAAGTCTTAGTCTTTGGGTTGACTCAGTTGTGGAGAGAACAATAATCAGTCAAGTATCTCTGACATGGTTCAAGGGAATAGCAGTGTGTATGCTTCTTACCTGCCATTATAGAAACCTCACAGCAATATCACAGCAGGCTCATAGAAGAGTCACATTCCTTTAATATCAGGCATCTACAGAGCCAAGAAATTACAATAATGTATTATTTGATATTATACCAGGAAAATAGGTGCATTTAAGGGCTAAATTTCCTTTCTCTTTAAGGACTATGCTGGTGTACAATTTGTAAAAATCTGTATTTAGAACATTCAAATACAATTAAAAAGTAAATTTTCTTTTCTTTTTTATTGCACGTTAATTATCAATTTTAAATACTTAAATATTGTTTCACACAAATTGCCAAGTAAAATTATCAATGCTAAAAATAAGCTTCTTAAAATGATACTAAATTCTGTATTATCTAACTTGAGGGCTAAGGTACATAATGGCAGGAATATAAAGTGACATCATGTGTCATTCAAACATTATGCATGCAATTAATTCTCACTTCATTCCACTGTAATGCATAAAAGTGGCCAGGTTTAGTCACAAATAATTTGGTTTATGATGTTTAATGATTCACTTTGCTTCTCTGGATAATAATTTATAGTATAATTGGGATTTGGACTACATGAACTCTGAGGTGGCCTTGAACTGATAATACTATAAGGATTAATGTTTTAATCAACCAACAGCTACTTTAATAGACACACCAACTCCCTCAAATTTTAAAACTATTAACTACGTAGGAGAAACTGCATGTATGCAATTTATTTAAGGGTACGTGATTTATAATCACAAGCATAACAATTTGCCAAATTACTCTTTCTCCCTAAATTTCTACATGCAGTATTTTCAGATAAATAGGACTAAAAAGGAGAATTACTGCAAAGCATATTCAAATGGTAGGAAACAAAGTACCATGAGGGTTGGAGCCATCCCCAGTTTGCTTTTCCTTATATTACACATAGTATAGTGCCTTTTTCCTGTTAGGTATTCACTTAACATGTATTGAACAAAGAATTGTTGAAGTGATGTATATATGTTTCTAACAACTTGCCTATGCCATTCTTCAGAAATGAACTTTTCTAGCCATCAAAAGTGGGGAACACTGAACTAGTATGATTAATATCATGGTAAGATAGAATTCCATCACACTAAGAAATAAATAAAACTCACACTGCTTGATCATGGCATCAATCAAAGAGACAAACAGAAGCGTGAGATCCTTTCTGAAAATTCTGTGTACTATCTTGTAAATACTCCCTATTTTGAAGACAGAATATGTAAAAGAAAACTTGTGGAGGGGATATGGCATAAAAGTTCCATGTTCGTTTGTTTGTTTGAGAGAGTGTGTAAGAGACAGCAAGTGGGCGGGGGGACAGAGGGAGAGAGAGAATCCTAAGCAGGCTCCACCTCAGCCCAGTGTGGAGCCCGACATGGGGCTTGATCTCACGACCCTCAGATCATAACCTGAGCCGAAATCAAGAGCCCAAGAGTTGGAGCTTAACAGATTGAGCCACCCAGGTGTCTCCATGTTTATTATTTTTAAAAGAATAAATTATATCTTTTATAGAAAAACATGTAAATTAAAAGAACTGCTTAATGAGTGGGGGAGTTGTGATTAATCAAAGGTTAGGCTAACTGATGGTTTAGTTAAAAATCATTTTTTGTGTGAGCAAATCTATATAAAACGTTAAGTCTACTTTCTTGTTTTAGAAAGGAAATGATTAAAGTAAAAATTATGCAATCCCCCATTCTCACTACATATATGGATTTAAAGAACTGAAATTCTCATACTAAAAAATTCCAGTAACAGTACCTGTCTGACTTGTCAAGGTAACTATATCCATCAAATGAAATAATCTACACAACTGGGCTCCACACAATGAAAAGGAGGAAAAAAGGAAAACCCATCATTCTCGTTGATGATGGGCTGAGAAAAGATAGAGAAGGCAGTGATACTGAATGTGATGTGGACATTACTCAAGTCAGTTCTAAGAGGTCGTTTTCTTGAATAAAACCCCAATATATTTAGATTATTTTCTTATGTTTATCCCTCTTCCTAAAATTAAATGCTGATTAAGGGTTCCTTCTAATTGGTATCAATTTGCAGTAGGTGTCACTGCATTTTTAAATTATCTGCATTTTAAAGATGCAATAGGCTAAGAACTATAATATTACTTTCTAGATTCTCTGTAATCACTGTTACTAAACAAATATTTGATGAATCAGTCTTTTTTTTTTTAAAGATTTTATTTATTTGACAGAGAGAGAGAGACAGCGAGAGAGGGAACACAAGCAGGGGGAGTGGGAAAGGGAGAAGCAGGCTTCCGGCAGAGCAGGGAGCCCAATGCGGGGCTCGATCCCAGGACTCTGGGATCATGACCTGAGCTGAAGGCAGACGCTTACCGACTAAGCCACCCAGGCGCCCCTGATGAATCAGTCTTATTTAATATGCTATGAGATTATACTTAAAGCAACCATGGCCCATATCTCCTTCATAGTTTATCGTGTGTTTATAAAAGTAAGGTTCTCTGAAATTCTTAAGTGACAATACATAGTATTTGGTGTTAAACAAATACATTAGGGGTACTAAAACTAATCTGAAAGGCAATGATGATAATATTAGAAAGTGCAATATGCTTAGAAGACATAGGATTGGATGGGCCCTTGAGAGAGATGTAAAATTTAAATGGAAATAGGAGAGATTTAGGATCTTAGTAATGTATAGAACAGCTTGAAACACATCTGAGTGGGTTCCTCCATGCTGTTCTCGATCATTGAATGTGTAGGCTTCCTATGTAGTAACAGTTTATAGGTCCCTGAAAACTCTCCTTTGTTTCTTACCATTTAAAATCCCCGTTTATTCTCTCTACTACCTTCATTTCCTCACAGTCCTAAACACCAATTCCCTATGTGAGATAAAACTAAGAAAAAATACTAATTCAACTTTATTTTATATTTTATAAAGATAGGAAAAATATTGGTCTGGTAGTGCTTGCTTAAGAGATGGAAATTGTCCACTTAATGTAACAAGATTCCAAACATATCTTCAAATATAAGCAAAATTGTGTTAATCAAATTTAGAAATAATTATGTACTTTCAGGCTAGTCTCTCTGACCAGAATGATCTTTACTGTTACTCTTACCAAAATTATATTCATTATGTAAGGCCCATCTCAAATAAACTCACCTGTTAAGCTGTTTATAGCTTCTCATTAATCCTTCTTATATTTTCACTTCAAAAGTACATTGTGTATAGTTAGTTCTATATAACACTTATTGTACATTTTCCCCAACCAGGTAAGTGGAGTCCTGAAATGATGAGTCTAGGTCAAGATACTATGTTAAGGGCAGCCCCTTCACTTTAGGAGGGAAGAGGTAGAGTGGAGGGATAACATCCAAGAAAATATTCATGTAAAAGCTGGTGGGCCATCTATAACTAATCTCCTTTGGTTATTAGGAAATACCAAATAATTTTATAAATATTAGTAGAACATATGTTTGCAGGTCATTGAAGATTATAAATCTTCGTCTCTTTTTCAATGTCATCATGGATAAACAATAAGGGAATTAATTCTTAGACCAAACTCTAGCAAATAAGTGAGTGGACACATTAAAAAGTATGTTACGTTGCTGTCACAGGGAATAGGTCATTAGACATTGAAAACAGCACAAGATTTGAAGTGCTCATTCCAAGGAAAACACAATATTCTGATGGTGGAAGCAGGAAGTTTTGTATGTGGGTAAAGAAAAGTGTCCACTGAGACTGAAGAGCCAGTGTGACTGCCCAATGGTAGGAAGTCATTTTGCCTGCAAGATTTTCATGCCTAGTTCATGAAAAGTGGTGGAGTCCTTACTGTGTTTCTAACCAAACACTCTCCTTGAGCATTGCCCATTTCATACACACACAAAAACATAATTTAAAAATTATTTGTTAATTAACAAAAATTCTATTACCCAGTTGACCCTTGAACTACATGAAGGGTTAGGGATGCCAACTCATTGGTCAGTTGACAATCCAAATAAAACTTCTGATGTTCCAAAAGCTTAACTACTAATAGCCTATTGTTGACCAGAAGCCTTACTGATAACATAGTCAATTAACACATAATTTGTATATGTATATCTACTGTACTCTTACAAAAAAGTAAGCTAGAGAATCATGAGGAAGAGAAAATACATTTATAGTACTGTACCGTATTTATCAAAAAATCTGCATGTACGTGGACCTACACAGTTTAAACCCATGTTGCTGAAGGATCAACTGTATATTTGGATAAAGAATTTTAAAAGATGAATATGATTTCTGGAATGCTAATACCTGATATGAATACTTTGCTTGCAAACTGCCCCTCAACAAAATATTAGAAATACACATACATTTTATATACATTATATATACAAATGAATTTTTAAAGCAAGCATGTTATTACAGAAAATATAACACTACTCAAAATATGCCCTGTTGCAGGAGAGAGAGAATCTTGGTAAGAAATGAAAGGCTGAAAACTAGGGTAATACCAGAAAAAAAGGGGGGGTATAAAGAACAGAAAAAAACAAAAAACAGAAAAAAACAGAAAAAAAAAAAAAAGAACAAGTCCCAAACAGAAGGTGAGGGTAATTTCTTGGCAAAAAGGCATTAGATGAAGAAAGCTTTGCTATCACAAAAACCTAAACATATTAAATCGTCTAGAGGAAGGTGGCCTGATATTCATGCCTAATATAGACAATTTTCATAAATATATTTTCTATTTTTATTTTAAACTTTTTAAAAGACTGGGCTGCTTTGTTGCACTGCATTTTTCTTTCCCAGTGCCTATTATAATGCCTTACATAGAGCAGGCATTTAGCAAATGATTATTTACATAAATGAAACTACACTATTTTCTTCACATATTCAATGGGAACAGTCATGGCTTCCCTACTGACTTCCTATGGTTACGTGATATGATGCTGTGGAAGCATTCAGATAATTATTTACAGATACAACCATTTTCTTTAACATTGCTATGAGGAAATAATAATATTGCTCCTAGAAATATACTCCTAATATGCAAACCCTTGAAACTGTACTTGCTTTACAGCAAATACAAATGTATTTAATAAGATTCCATTTCAGAATGCATGCTGCTTCTCTGCAAACCTTCAGCTATCTTCCAAGAACTGATAACTCTTACAAAGACTAAGCCAGGAGAAGGTATAACAGAAGCATAATTGAATAACATTGTAAGATCTGAATCATACAATGCATTTAATTCCAAGGGCAACAGATTGGTATTAAGTGAAAAAAAAAATCCTAAATCTTGCTTTATCGCTGAAGAACATCAAGATATACAAGGCTTTTTAATGCCCTAAGTTTTTCCTATATAGTTATTGAGTGCACTGTGGATATGATCTTGCTAATGGTTAATAATTGCAAGTAAAATGCATCTTGATACTATTGTATATCTGAATTTGCTAAGAGGTCAAAAAATTGCTGAATGAAAGGGCATGATTTCTGTAAGTTTACTCCACTTAATGAATGAACTTAACATCACATTCTTTACATGCTGAACACATTTTAATTAAATTGCTTCAACAATTAATCAACATTTTTCATTTTATAGATGTTTGGAAAGGTTAAATTATTTCCCCCACATCAAGTAGCTGTCACAAGAAGAAAACCAACTCCGTCTTTATGATTATATGAACTTTGTTTTCTTAAACTGTATCATCTCCTAAATGATATTAATACTCAAAGTTCATTATTATTTCCATTACACAAGGAATGTATTTCTAAGATTTTTAGTTGGGGTTTTGAGAGTATAAACAATGGCAGAAATATTACAAGGAGCTTACGGGCAAGTATAAGAAATATTAATAACATACAAGATAGATAACTAAAACTACAGAGTAGGATATGCCAACTACCAGGTACAAACATTGAATGTTAGTCAGGGTTGCTGCAATAACATTTTTTTTTATCACTGCACCCACCCACCAAACTACTCCACACAGTCCCTCACACACACATATATAAACTTTCATACACATATAGCAGATGCAGAAAAAGATCTAGGCTTGGCATCATGTGGTATGTACCTTTCCATTAGGGGAGGACAGATACTGAAAAAGGATGGACATTAAAAAAAAAAAAAAGCTGCCTTTCAGAGTATTGGAATTGACTAAGGCAGTCTGATCAAACACAATTGTGAAGACTTTCTGGTAGATTTTTGGAGCCACTGAATATTTCAAGATACCTATTTAGCTCAGACTTTCATTTTCCCAACGGCCGCCTTCCTCCTTTCTTTTTCCAATTGATCATTGGAGAGTTAAGTATATATCTTTGCAATGAAATGTAAAGATGCTCTCTTTCTGCAATAATTTTAAATGCAGGATGCTTGCATAAGAGTAAATGAGGTTGCATTGTACTCCTAACTTTCAAATGTATGAATGCTAGAACATCAGGTTTCTTCCATTTAATCGCCCTTATTAACTTTGTTTAAGTGTAAACTTAATTTTTAGTTTGTGTTGGGGGGGAAGTGGGAAGGAGAGAGGGAGACTGAGAGCAATAGATGGGGGGGACAGAGAATAAGCATAAAGAACTAGGGCACAGAACGCTTCATTGAGATTTAATTAAAAATTAAAGAGGTGCTATTTATTCTTTTCCAAGAAATACAATAGAAAACGCAACTAGAAATCAACATTCTCTTTTATTGCCAACCCTATGTCTGACTTAGTCCTATGTCTGGTAAGGCTTCAAGTGCATGTTGAGGAATATATTCCAATGTTCCACTCCCACTGTCTTCCATGAGCTTTGGCTTGTTTCCTTCTCATTCAGAGATATGGCACAGTTCATGTGTGACTTGCTAGGCTGGCAAAGTACTGATATGACCAATTAGTTGGCTCCCTCTGGAAAAACCAGTATTATACTCAGAATCCAGTGTTGCTAAGTCAGTCTCTTACTCATTCTCCTTTATTTCTTAACTAATTGAGCCAGAAGGGATGGATTATACATACATATTTGTTGTTTTGCATATAAATTGGAAATTATTCTTTTCCCCTACATGGGGTCACAAATAATGTTTCCTCTATTTGTGTGTGAACAACAATCTCCAGCTTTAGATGAGGCCTGTCCAAATTATTGGAAAATTATAACATTTGCTGACAGCCTGCTTAGAAGTGATCAATCAAAATTCCCCAAGAGAAAATTATATTTTTAAAGGAAGATTTATAACTTTGATGGCTTCAAAGGTCAAGTTATTTCTTTTCTTCAACTTAAGGACATATTCTGGGGTCAATCAATTTTAATTCAACATAAGACCTTAGTCCTCTGTTTCACCTCCTACATTAACTAACATAATTAAACCTGCAATGCTGATTGCCTTTTTCTGGTGGACAAAGTACTTCATCTGGATTTTCCTTTCATTTTCAATTTTCATTACTTTGAAAGATATTCTTCTTGTATTGAACATAAAATAAAAACAATTGCCCAATATGCTTTTGCATTTAATAATGGGTCTCAAGGCTTTCCCACCTCCATCTGTCAGGCATAGAAGTGGCTGAGCTGTGGTGAGCGGTAGCCCCCCAGGATGGTGTCTAGTCACTCCTTGGTTTTGAAGACTCAGTGAAAGTCGTACGAAAGACTGTCTGAGATAGAGCTCAACACCCTAAAAAAGTCTGTCTTCTTGACTTTCTCTTACTCTCTCTACTTTTAACACCATGCGCATTATCCTGAAGTAGACTGACTTGATACTTTATTTCTTCATAATACTTTCCATGATGGTCTCTGGAATTCCCAATGACTTATTCTTATTTTTATCTTAGACCTCCAGTAACGGATTCAGATAGATTTCCATCCTTCCATTTCACCAATGCTCAAAACCCAGTGCAATTTTGGGGTGCCTGGGTGGCTCAGTCATTAAGCATCTGCCTTCGGCTCAGGTCATGATCCCAGGGCCCTGGGATCAAGCCCTGCATTGGGCTCCCTGCTCAGCGGCAAGCCTGATTCTCCCTCTCCCACTCCCCCTGCTTGTGTTCCTTCTCTTGCTTTGTCTCTCTCTGTCAAATAAATAAATAAATTCTTAAAAAAAACCAAAAACAACAGTGCAATTTTGCTTCTCAAATAATAACAGTCATAGGCCTCACTGTACCTACTGCGCATGCACCATTATACATCTAGAACTTCCTTAATACTAATGGGAAAATACTGATACTTGCTTTTGAAAAACAACTACATCTAGCAAAAACTAAACTAATGTAAAATCAGGTTGTCCATTCCTAATGCAACATTAGATAATGTTTGTGAAAATCCTGCGAAAAACATTAAACACATGTAAAAAATGTATAAATGTATGGAATTATGTATGAAGACATAAAAAGTGTAAACATATATACATAAAATACATAAAAATTTTCCTAAATAATAGATAAAAAATAATTCACACTGGACATATGTTTTTCCTACCAAAATAAAAAATAAAATCAATATAAATAAGATAATAAATAATTTTATATTATTATATAAAGTAATAAAATAAAATATAAAATCCTTTATATCAGAAATTTTGTGTTTTGACACATACATATTTGGGAAGATACATATTTTTAAATATCACATTCTCAGTGAAGCCTTCCTATCTACCTCATTAAAGTTGTGATCATTGCTTTCCTCTCCTTAAACCTGGTCTACCAGTCCTTTTTTTTTTTAAAGATTTTATTTACTTATTTGAGAGAGAGAGAATGAGCAAGGGAGGGAGAGGGAGAAGCAGACTCCCCACTGAGCAGGGACCCTGATGCTGGGCTTGATCCCAGGGTTCTGGGATCATGACCTGAGCCAAAGACAGACGCTTAACCAACTGAGTCAGCCAAGCGCCCCTGGTCTACCATTCCTATTTTATTTTTACCATAGTACTCACCACCATTAACACACTACATATTGTTCTTGTTAATTTCTATTTGTGCATCTTCTATGATAGGGACAAATCCTCTACAAGAACAGAAATTTTAATGTTTTGTTCATAGTTGTCTCTGTATCACATAGAAGAGTATATGGTAAATGCTTAACAAATATACATCCTTTTATATTGATAATGATGGTGCTTTTAATAAAGCACCATATATGGAGTGCTTCATATGTACCAAGTATTCATAATCCTGTTTAATTTTCACAAAAATATGCTTAAGGTGATATTACCCACCTTTTTAATATTTGAAAATATTGCTAGTTAGTGTTTTTTTATGTTATTTGACTAAGGTCACATTGTGGGAGAATATCAGTTCAAACCCATATATGTTCATTGTGAAAATTCATGTTTTTAACCACAGAACACTTGCAGCTTCAAGATGTAGAGACCACATAAGAGGTTTTGCATCCTTGCCAAAGTTGCTTATGCCACTAAATCTGCTAATACATATTTATGCATTAGAATTAGGAGGTTATTGAGTCACTAAAAGTGAGAAAATAATTGATTCTAACAAAGGATTAAACAAACAAGAATATATAAATACAATTTTAACCAATTCAATTGTCAGAATGCCTTAATAGTCACAGGGGATAGTGTGAGTGAGGAGTTCATTCCTCTAAATCAAGACGGTGTCAGTCCAGATTTTCTTTTTCTCCCTTAAAATGTGTAAGACTATAGGTTTTCAGGAAAGTGTAATCAACCTTACAGAAGAAAAGTACAAAAAAAAAAAAAAAACCAAAAAACCAAAACAACCCAAAGTGATATGAATTTGTAACTTTCTTTTCATTAAATTATATTTTCTGCTTCATCTCTAATAATACATTCAACTTTTATTTATATGTTGTAATAATTAAGCTTATTTGTTTTATTCCTTCAGTTATGACACACTATTGCTTAAAATGTGCCAGATATTCTTGGGATTGGCGATCTAGCAGAGAACAAAGTTGAAAATAAAATTTCCCCGCCCTATAAAGCTTATATTTTAGTTGTTTTTTCTTAGCTCATGTTGAGTTATTTTGTGAGACCAACTGGTAGGATTCTGCTCTGTTCTATTTTTGTTCTTCTCTTCTTCACTTAATCCAGAGCCATAAGAATTTTCATTCATACTTCTATATTTTATAGTACCTAAGTTTAAACAAAGAAAAACATGTGAAATTCTTTTCCACCCACTTTATTTTGATGAATCCATGAACTGTAGGATTCTTTTTCTTTTTTATAAGTTAATTAGAGCATAATTAATTCATGTTTCTTCTTCAAAAGCATTTGTCTTATTTGAGACCAACCTCGTAAACTTCATATTTTATCTTCTACTATTTTTAGGAAGCTGAAAGAAGTTTGCCTAAATTACACACCTGAATAAAGATTTAAACCAAAACAAAAAAGAAAGAACCTCACAATCACAAAGACATTACAAAGGATCTCTATATAGCTATTATTTTTAATATTTGATACTAGTTTCTTATTTTTTAGTTGATACAGTCTTTTGAAACATTTCTCAGTAACTTAACTAGATTTTAGAATCAATTAATTATCAAATGACACTAAATTTCCAATTATTCGTGATTAGGAACCATGCAAATTTCTGACTAAAACATCATTATTATTTCTTTTTTCATTATTATTATTTCTGTCCACAGAGAAGTGGAGCATTAAATACAATGGTAGGTCATTTTGGATACTGTCCCATATTTGAATCAAATTGTGGAGCCATTGTTGAGCAACTCAGCAATACTAGTTAAGTGAACTAACTTGCATTAGTGAAGTCTTCATCTCAATTAAAAAATGATATTATGAAATTTATATAATTATTTTGAGATCTGAGGTAAAAGAATCTAATACAGAAGCCAAAAGTTATAGTGGTTAATATCATCATCATCATCATCATCATCATCATCCTAAGTATCAAGGCTTTTGTCCCACATCATCATCCTCATCATCATCAGTATCAATGCTTTTACCTCACATCATCATCATCATCACTAAATATCAATGCTTTTATCCCACAAACTAATACAGGATATGTAGGACACATGATTGGATTCAGACGTTATACCAAGTTGACTTAGCTCTACATGTTATCTTCAATGTGATATCTATTCTGCTAATTAGATATAAAGGAGTTTCAGTTGTTCTGGGGTGCCTGGGTGGTTCAGTTGGTTAAGCCTCTGGGTCTTGATTTCAGCTCACGTCATGATCTCAGGGTCAAGGGATCAAGCCCCACATGGGGCTCCATGCTCAGTGTGGAGTTTGCTTGTCCCTCTCCCTCTGCTCCTCTCCCTGCTCATGCAAGCTCTCTCTCAAATAAATAAATAAACCTAAAAAAAAAAGACATTTTAGTTGTTCTGCTTTCTTACAAGTATAGATCCTTTACCATGTTTCTTTGATTATAATCAAGACTAAAGAAAAAGGAACAATCCAGTATCTCAAAATCCAGCAGTGCTATTGGAGATGATGCATTACAAAAGTGTAATTTAAGCCCTAGTTCCCCTCTTAAAATAAGTTTCTAAAATCATACTCTTAGCTAGAATAAGAGGTAACCTGCAAAGCAGAATAAATGTCTGTTAAATATTGTTTATTCACTGATGTGATTAAGTGAGGTAACCATGCTGCATGAAGCTTTTCCTGAGCAGAGAGCATGTGGTTAACGGTGGTCTGAGTGACAGATGACTATGATGAGACTGATAAAGACACTAAGTGCAAGTCCTTTTAGCTTTCATATACTGGTCCCTTGGAGACAGGACAAAGAGCCTCAGCTTGTCTCATTAACAACTGGAGGCCTACAGAGGAACCAACATGAGCAAAAGCCTTGGGATAGGAGGTCTTAAGCTGTGTGTCTGTGGGTGAATATTTTGGTATCAGTAGACTGTAGGTATGCTAGTTATAAGGGGGAAATGAGACTAAGAACATACAGCATCTAGTTGCTAAAGTGACTTGAATAATTGCAATTATCAATGAATGGTACCTTTCATTATTATTTGCCTGTGGGATACTGACTAGAGAAAAGGAGTTAAGGGACTGTGAGCATTTAGGAATATGAATTTGAGCCAAGCTGAAAAGATTTTAGAGAATTGTCAGAATGGTTGAAGGAAGTCAGTGAATGTGTTTAACCTTATACATGAAAAATGCAAATGTTAATTTAGGAAGTCTGTTAGGGATATTCAGTTAATTAATGCACACCTTCATTTATTTACTCAACAGATCCATCAGTTCTGTCCTCTAGGCATGGGACAGATATCAGGAGAGCTTTAATCTTCACCTTATCCTCATGCGATAAGAATCTCAGCTGTTACCAATTCTGGCTTAGCCTCCTGACATCCTCCTTGTGTAGCTTTGGAGTGGGGCCCAGGAATCAGTATGTCTAAAATGTTCCAAATGTGGAGACAGAAGAACACTGGTATCAACTCATCACATCACTAATCTCTGTGTAACTGAATGCACTTGGCTGCAAAGTCCTCAATGGCTCTTGTCTTCAAATCCTTGGCCTTCCCTTCCCTGTGCATATATCAGCCCAAGCCTGGCATAGGTCCATTGGTTGATTTTATTTTAGTTTCATAGAGGGCATTGACATTAAATCAGGTCAGTATTAATGTTGTTTCCACTCCTACATAGAACCCTAGTTTTAATTACTTCCAATCTTCAAACTGTGCAGCACTGGGTAATGTTTTTAACAAGGATAGTCACTTAATAAATTCATTCACTGCTCATTTATTTATTCAACATACCCAGTGGATTTCTGTTCTGAGAACTGTGCCTCAACAGTCACATCTGTAAAACAGAGATGATCCTAATGTCTACCTCTTATTGTTGTGAGAGTAAAGAGTTCTTAACACAATGCCTAGTATAGAATACATTTTCTAAAATGCCAGCTATTAATAATAAAGACAATAATAGGTTTTCTGTTTCTTCTGATTAAGCAAAAAAAATCTTAATTTTAGCAATTAGGTTTTTGCCTTGATTTTCAAATGATTGACTATTCTGTTACTTCGCCTGGTTTCTCTGAAACTACAACATTGTTTGCATAAGAATTCTCAAGGTGTAGAGTATTTTTCCTAATTGAAACTACAGAAAGAGAGGTTTCAGTTTTTGTCTCCTGAGGGGCAATTTGGAGATGCAGGGGTTTAAGTATAGACGATGGTTTGTATTTAATATGCCAAACTGCAACAGTAGGTGGTTGGTGCCCTGCCTGTCACCAGTAAATGTTTCCTGAGCTCTCACTATTGTACTTCTTCCAACATGATTATCTTTTATTGAGCACTTGTCATATACTACAGAATACACAGAATTAATTGTAGCAGACTATGGCTTATCTATCATCCCTTATATTTTATACATGAAGAGAAGGGACCTGAGATTAAAGTGATGTGTTCAAGGTAACAAAGTCAATGTGATAACTAAGATTCCAACACAACTTTGGTCAAATCTGGAAGCCATGTTCTTTCTGTGTCTCTGAATACAAAACTACTTCATTATCTTATAGTGCACTTATTTTCCAACTGCTTAAATTGATTTATCAGTTGGACATTGGGGTATAATGTGCTGAATGCAAAGAATACCAATTATCTCTGTACATAATAGCTCACTTGGATATCTACTTTACACTTTTTACAGCAACTTTGTATAGAGTACTATTCTTTGATTGAAGGTACAGGTGGTAATGGGTGTCTATCCCTCACTACCACAGAGGGAATAAGTACAACAAGGAATATCTTGACCCTAATATAAATACTAATTCCCATATCCTTCAATTATTATGTAGTGTAAGTAACTAAGGACAAGCTTATATGGTTAAACAATCCATGGGATCCTTTTTAGAAGGATGGGATTTTAGAAAGAAATTAAATCTTAAAGAGAAAATACCTTTGTGGAAGACTCCTAATGGAGAGAAAGGTTCACAAAAGAGGAATCAAGTGTGACTCCAACAACCTAAAAATTTTAGGCACTCCTAAAATCAATAATCTTATATAATTATAGTCTCTGAAACATATCACTTCTATCCCAGAGTTAGATTAAGCAGACTATAAACACAATATGGGAGCTAAGAAAAAGGGGAGATTCCCTCCTCCATTTGGAGAGACCCTAAATGAAATGTGACGAGCCTTCTCTCATGGGGAGCTACGGGGAGCATTAAAACAAGCTGCCAAGTGGAAATACTATACAATAGCTACTATTGGAAGCTTGATCTTTATTTCACCAACTGGTCTCATCAATGAACACTCCAGACCAAAGTGTTCAAGACTCTGCTGTCTACTCAAAGACAATTCCTAACTTCCTGGTGAAAAAAAATAAAATTGAATGTCTTCATGTAAACTTGATTTACTAGAGTCACATATTCCATATTCACATGCATTCATATATAATAAACTATAGCATATGCTAAGTAAGATTAAATGACCTAAAGGGTGGTAACATGACATTATATACTAGATGAATCCATATCACTCATTTTAATATAATACAAAGAAATCCATCCTAAGGGGTAAAACTGTAAAACAAGTCTGCACTGAAATACTTCCGTAATTCTAAGAATAGTTTGGCAGGATGATGAACAACAGATTTAAATCAAAGAGCAATTAGGTAATCACTTGCTGAGATAATGGTAGGCACAGATAACATAATACATAGGAATGGTTTTTCTTAGTTATTAATTAGTGGCACTAACAAAAGAATGTGGATAAGAAGATGCTGGTGAAGACAATCTCCAGAGGCATATATGATTATTCCTCAACCCTAGATAAAGACATGGACACCCACTGTGATGTGTACCTGTTTATCCATCCCAAATGTATTCAATCATTTTCAAAAATATTACTTGGATGTCCCATAAAACCCCTTTTCAGAATTTCTCAGACTTCCCCAATCTTCACTTTTCATAGCTCTTCTTCCTCTCTCTAAAAGTGGATAGATTATATACATTTATAATTATGAAACATGAGAAGATATTTTGATATATATATACTTAGTGACAAATCATGAATATGATATTCACTAAGCATAACATGAAAAATTGTATCTGAAAAAATAATACCTTGTTTTCCTCTACTACATTCTTCCTTATAGGAGAAATTCTAGTTATGAGTTGGTTTTGCTTTGGTTGGTTTTTGTTTTTGTTTCTAAGCACTGCATTGACTTTGAAATAGAAAGATGTGGAAGCAGAGAATACCCAAAGCTAATCTAACAATGTAAGATCTTCAGGGCTGCGGGCTAAAAACTGATTCACCTGGCTCTGCTCTACCCGTTTCATGATCTTTTCAGTGTTCTTTCTGACTATAACCTTACATATTCAAGATCTTGAATTATCAACTTGATTCTGCCCTCCTGGGCTCCTGACATTACTGCCAGTTTGCTACTACATTCCAAATCAATTCAGGCAACTGGGATTTTTCTTCACCACCCACACCAAGCCCTGATTATTAATTCTTTTTTTAGTAACTTATCAGAATTGGCCAAATTGCATAATGAAAGTAGATATCTACATATTATGCTTTTGTTGTATACACACACACTACTTTTTTAAGGGTGAAAGAGAAATACAACAAACTATATTGTTTCTAAGTAACTAGCTGCTACACAGCATGACAGTAAGTAGTTTGAGGTCTAGATAGAAGCAATAGGTTTGGAATTTTCCAGTAATAAAGGAACATGCAAGAGGATTCACAGGAATGCAAGATTAATTATCTATCATATACAGTCTCAGCCATTTTATGTTTTCCCTTGCCTGCCATGCCCACCCCAGGTCCTTTAAATATAAGAATGTTCCTGGAAGCAGTTCATTGGCATTTTGCAATGACTGAAAGTGGGTTTTCTTACTACTTTTTGTTGTTTTCATGTGACTTTACTGTTGGGGATGCATCAGGTTCTGCCCTAAGCATCACTGCTTCTCTTAGCTTAAGTGGCTTCACATTCTAGTGTGTACAGACAATTAATTTCAGGAGAATTAGTAAACAAGCAGGAAATACGCATTGCTGTTATTATTTTCGTTGTTGTTACTTTTGGATCCATTCTAACATTCCATTTGCCATTTTTTTCACTAAGTACAACATGGCCCTATTTTAGGAGCACATGAAGGCAGTACCAAAGGTCAATGAAGAGAAAATGGGAGATTCTGTACATGATTTGAGAAATGGGGCTTTGGGTATAAAGTCAAACTCCATAGGAGATACAAAAGACAAAATCATGGAGATATTAAAAGTCATGGTTCAGAGAATACTGCAAAACTGACAAGTTTGGGAACATACACACAGGATGTGAACCAATAACAACACAAGAAACTACAGTCAGAACTGAAAGCATGTTGGGCCAAAGAGCCCCTTTCATAGCCTGGGTCTGATGTGCCTTTAATAAGCAGCATATGCAGGGGCGCCTGGGTGGCTCAGCTGGTTGAGCATCCAACTCTTGGTTTTTGCTTGAGTCATGATCTCAGGGTCATGGGTCATGATCACAGGGTTGTGAGATCCAGCCCTGCATCAGGCTCTGTGCTCAGCAGGGAATCTGCTCAAGATTCTCTCTCTCCCACTGCCCCTTCCCCCGCTTGCGTGTGCACACTCTTCCCCCGCCGCCAAATAAATAAATCTTTAAAAAAATAAGCAGCATATGCATTTTTCTGCATCCAAGTGTCTTAAAAGCACAGCCCAATTTTGTACTTGTCAAATCATCAATTCATCTTTTAACAATCACCTTGAATTAGACTTACTTCCTGGAAAAATTAGGAATTATTGCATTAGATAAGTGTGCTACTAGAAATGGAATGGTTTCAGATATGCATCAAGTATTCTACTACTTGATTTTACACTTTTGCTGTGTATGTGTAATCTCATTTTGCTACCATAATCTCCCCAAGGTCAGACACCCATTCCCAGCTTGGAAATCCTCAATAAATAGTAGAAGGATTTTAGTTCACTGTCTGACCAATTTAACATCTGTAAACAGGTTACAGAGATGACCATTTTAGAGGAAAACTAACAATATATATTTTGTAGGATTGAAAATTTTCATTTAATTGATCATCAGTAACATATACTTGATCATCAACATAAACTCTGGAAAACATTTTTTCAAAACTAGGATTTAGAAAGTTATTTTTTATATATCTTTTCAACACTCATTCTCAACTAAAGAAATTTACTGTCATTGCCCTATCTTCAGGGAAAATATCAGGGCAGCCAGTCAATGATTGCTTGCTTTCTGGGCCATGAGTAATTCCATAGCAATTGTCTGTATGTCTGGAATAGTGGAGGATGGACAGCAGATTCATTGCTGGGAAATATAATCTCTGTAATGGCCTTTGTCACATTTTGCAGCATATAAAACATTCCTGGGAGACAAATATGACTCACTTAGTTTGCAGCTAGCTCTTTAGGCTCCATCCATCTTCACAGATGTGTCAGTAAAGACACTAACGGCATGGTGGAGTGTGTTCTTCAGGGAAGTTTCATTTACTCTTTAATGCAACAACCATTTATAAAATACTGCTAGAGAAAACAGTCATTTAAAAGAAACTCATCAGTGGCAATACCATCTCATTCTGAAAGCTGATACAAATGAACCAAGCCAAAGCTGATTTAACATCCTCAGAGATGTCCTCTACTGATTATCCCCTTCTAACACAGGAGAACAATCACAAAAGCTCAGGGAGGGAAGCTAATATTATCTTCTTTGCTCCTGATGCAGTTATGTGCTCCCACTAAAGGGCTTTCCTCCACAGAGTTACCACGCTTTGACCTTCAGCAAGCTAAGCCAACAATGCAACTCTTGACACCCATTTTTCTATGTGTTGCACCATGATTCTCTTATTAGAAAATGGCATGGTAAGAACATAACTGGTGAGAGAAATATAAACGTGTTCTTTTGTGTGTGTGTGCTTGTTTAACGCAAGGTTAGAGACAAAGAAAAATTCTCCTCTATTAGAAAGAAAGAAAGAAAGAGAGAAAGAAAGAAAGAAAGAAGAAAAGAAAGGAAAAGAAAAGAAAAGAAAAGAAAAAAGAAAAGAAAAGAAAAGAAAAGAAAAGTAATAGTGGTGCCTGGGTGGCTTAGTCAGTTAAGCATCTGATTCTTGATTTCAGCTCAGGTCATGATCTCAGGGTCGTGGGATTGAGCCCCACATCAGGCTCTGTGCTCAATGTGAAGTGTGCTTGTCCCTCTACCTGCTTGAGCTCTCTCTCTCTCAAATAAATAAAATCTTTAGGAATAAAGAAAGGGCGGGGGAGGAAAGAAAGAGAAAGAAAGAAAAGAAAGAAAGAAAGAAAAGAAAGAAAGAAAGAAAGAAAGAAAGAAAGAAAGAAAGAAAGAAAGAGAAGGAATGAATGCCTATTTCCATTAAACAACCAGAGGTAGTTCTTTAACAAAAAATGGTAGAAGTAGATGGATTTTTCTCTGTCCTCTCCAATTAATTTCATAATAGCTCAGATAGGAGAAGTCACAGAAGAATGAGTATTCTTTTTCTCTCTGTGAGGGACTTCCTTCCATAGGAAAAGAGCTTACTAGGAAAATGTACTTTAGCAATACACTTAGCTCTCACTATCCTTATCTTGCCCATTATGGGTCTCAAGTTTTCAGACTAATCCCATTGGCATGTTCTTCCTCAGGCTGTTTTTTATCTTCATCTCCTGAACCTTTGTTGTGTAATGCAATTGATCTAATATTATAATAATAAAATAAATGATGAAATGATAGAATTATTCTAGGCCAAGTGCCAGTAGCTGGTAATGGCTTAGAACCTATGACCTTTTGGAGTTTTGGCAAGTCCATTAAAACCTGCACACTGTCACCCAAAGAAGTGATTAGGTAGAAAGATTTTAGGAAATGGTGTAGATTTAAAACATTATTTTGGTATTTGGTTGCTTTTATTCACTTGGCACCACACAGCTATCACTTGTCACTCCACTGTTCCTGTTCACTTCAGATATAATTTCTTTGTCTCTGATTGAAACTCATGATGCTGTCCATGATTTTCAAATCATCACAGTCCCCTTCTCATGTGTGATACAGTTCCTGGTTGTATACATACACACACACACACACAAAAAAGCCTACTGCATTTGCTAGATAACAACCAGCTGAGGAAGGGAAGCTCAAAACCATGGAAATTACATACTGGATCTTAGAAAAACTTTTCTGTAGTTAACAGATTAGGTACCAATCAGTGTGTCAGCTAAATCAGTAGAGATTTAGTCATTTCTCTGAGACAACTGCAACTATGAGAGAAATGAGAGGAGAGATGGGGAGAGAGGCTTTGGTTAAAACAGTTGTGCAGCATTCTTATTCCAGAAATAGATTTTTTTCTGATGAGAAAGAAAACATCTATTCATCAGACTACAGGAACCATCTAACATTGACCTTCCTACATATCTTTTATTGGATTATATCCTACTTTATTTTTTTTAATTTTTAAAAAAATTGTTAAATTTAATACATGCCTTTTCCATTAGAAAGGGAGCATGAAGCATGAAAAATTATTTTCAGGTAGGGCCATATAAGAAAGTGTTACTGTACGAACATGAACACTAGTACTAGACTTGGCTAACAACTATTAGCTGGAGAAAAAGGTTATATTCTTTTGGGATTGCACACTGTAGGGATATGCCAGGTATGTTTTCCAAAGCAATAATTCCATTAAAAAAAGACAGGACCTGTCTTTTTCAACAAATTGTGTTGAAATATTGAATATATGAATATGAAATAAGAGAAACAAACAAACCAAAACCTGGCCCTTCCTCATACCACATACAAAACTTAGCTTGAGATAGATCATAGACTTGAGTGTAAGAGGTAAAATAATAAAGAAATCATAAAATCAAAAGAAAACATAGAATCTAAATGAACTTGGAATAGACAATAATTTCTTAATCAAAACACATAAAAGATTGATAAATTTGCTAAGTTAAAATTAAGAACTTCTATTGATTTAAAGGCACCATTGCAAGTGAAAAGTTAACCCACAGAATGAGAGATGATTATTCACAATACACGTATGGGCACAATACAAGTCTGTACCACAAAAAAAGTCACACACACACACACACACACGTCCCAAATTTTTTTAAAAATGGGTAAAAAGCTTGAAAATGGGTGAAAAGCGTTATTCATCATGAAATACTAATTAAAACCACAATGATGCCATTCAGAATGGCAGGAAAGACTAATGACATCAAGTATAAGCTATGGTTTATAGCGGCTAAAATATTCATACATTGATGGTGAGTGTATTAATTTGTATAATCACTTAGGAAGACTGTAGATATCTATTAATACTAAAAATATAAGAATAACTTACAGCTCAGCAGTTCTATTATCAAGCATAGATCAAAGAGAAATGAATTAAAAATAAAATAAATAATAAAGCTAGACTAGGCAAGAGATATGTATAGTAATGCCAATGACAATTTTTTCACAATAGCCCCAAATCAGAAAGATTCCAAGGATCCATCAGCAGTATAATAGGGTAAATACACAAATCTAGTGGGACCCTACAGAGTTATCCAAAGTCCTGCTATATGCAGTAACATGGTGGGCACAAACCCAGAAACAAAGGCTACATTTTTATCACTGTACTTACATGAAAGTCAACAGTAGAAAAAACACAAATGGATTATTCTGGGTGAGGGTTATTGACTAGGAGGTGCTCAACAAAACTTTCTGGAGTACTGAAATTTTGGAGCCACTCAAGTTAACTGTGGCTAAGTAGGTTTATGCACTTGTGAACATCCACTGAGTTATACATTTGCATTTTGTGTATTTCACTCTGTGTATGCTCTCCATAAATAAAAAGGTGAAATTAAGAAGTAGGGGCTATGAAGTGATCCATATTTTTCTTTGTGCAGGGAGCCTTAGTATTTGTTCTTGCCTCAGTTTGTGATAGGCCACATTCATGTTTGGAATTAATCTGAGTATTTTAGCTGGGTCTCAAATGCCAGACTTCCTTCTGGAATGGCTTCCCTCTTTCACTGATCATGAATAAATCAGAGCTCTTAACTATTAAAATATTTATATCTCAAAAGTTAAAATCTGCGTTTTGGGCTCTCTTGAATCCTTGGGGTGGCCAGCCGATAAACGTACCTATTTCCTTTGCGCTAGTACACCATAGTCCTAAAGGAATGTCACTGAAATGCACATGCAATTCAAGACAAGACATATCACATGCCACCTACTAAGTACAACACTGTGTGTGTAAAGTGTGTTAAAAGCCTGTTGTTCCTTTGTTTTTTTAAAAAATTTTCTGTCTGGATTCCCTTCTGGAAGCCCAGTCCTTAAACTACATTGCCCTACATGTGGACTAACACAAATAAACACCTAACACAGACACTTTCTTTCTTGGCTTCCAGAGCTCTGATATATTAATGCAAATAGAACTGATCCTGGAACTGAGTTGGAAAAGTACATTTAAATAAAACCAAATTTAAATTTCATTTTAAATAATGGTTGGGTTTCATATGCAAATGTAATGGCAATTATCAGGAAAGAAGTGACTTTGCGGTTTCAGGAACTCTAGAGGCAAAATAACCAGGTTCACTTCTTTCTGGATTTAATTTATCCTTTCAAAAGAGAGCCCAGTTTGTACTCATATTGATTTTGTTGACACTGAAAATGTTTCCTTTTTATGATGTATGTAGTCTGTACCCAGCCATTGATATCTCAGCTTCCAAGGGAAGAAAAAAAGACATTGCCAATTCTGTCATTTTTCCATCATTTCCATTTTTCTTTACATAGTATATGTCTGCTGGGACAAGAGGCCTTTAGAAAAGAAAGAAAGAGTTAAAATGCAAGAGGGGCCTATAGAGAGAAAGACAGTCCCTCAGTAAACCCCCCTTAAGGGGAATAAAAAGAAGAGAAAATCAATGAAGAATAAGAAATCAGAAGGATATTAGATATAGGGAGGGAAAAAGGTGATATTAACTACCATTACTCATTTAGTGTTTAGAGTACTACACATTCTAACTTTATAAAATGTGTTAATCTTCACAATTACTCACTGAGGTAGCAGAACAAGAAGAAAGGAAGAGAGAAGTGAAGGAGAAAGAAGAAAGGAAAGAAAAGGGAGGCAGGAGCAGGGAGAGGAAGGCGGAGTAGAGAGGGGAAAGCTCCAAAAGCAATGTGATAGAAAGGAGGCCAGCTTCCAGGGTATGGGGCCTGCATGGTTTACATGGGGCCCCCTGCTCAGAATGGTCTTGGATTTAGTTTAATGCCCTGCTGTCTCCTTATTTACAATCTTAATCATTTTTTAAGAAGAAGCCCTACATTTTCATTTCACACTGGGCCCTGCTAATTATGTGGCCCATCCTGGGTACAATTTTGGTAAAAGATATAAAAGCAGAGAGAGTGTATTGCTAAACTTACAGGTCTCTATTTCTGTAGTCCAGTTCTCAAGAAAAGAATTATAGAGTCTGGAAAGGGAGGAGAAGAAGGAAAGGGAAGAACTATAGTTTGGATTAAAAAAAAAAAAAAAAGATATTCTAGATTCATGTTTAGGAGGCTCAACACTCACAGACCATTTTCTTAAGAGAATTTTTATTTATTTATTTGACAGAGAGAGAGAGAGAACACAAGCAGGAGGAGTAGCAGGTAGAGGGAGAGGGAGAAAGCAGACTCCCTGAGCAAAGAGCCTGATGTGGGGCTCGATCCCAGGACCCTGGGATCATGACCTGAGCCGAAGGCAGTTGCTTAACCAACTGAGCCACCCAGGCACCCCTCATAGACCATTTTTGAGTTGGTACATACTTGTCCAGATATTTCTGTCAGTTGTTTTGAGTAGACAGTGGGAGTAGTTTAGATGATGATGGTAGTGTTAATATTGGGATAGAAAACCTCAGCTAGAATTTATTTCTGCTCACTTCTAGGGTCCAATGAATAGAGAGAAGCCTTCCAAATTTCAGCATGATACCCACCCTTATCTGTTAATGTTAGAGTGTTTCCTTATAAGGCCCAACCTGAGGAGGTGGGAGTGACTGCTTTCTTCACTTAAGGATGATATGACAGCTCACAAGACATACAGTTATTGTAGTATCTCAAAAAGAAATATGAAATGGGTGAATGTGAAACAAAATTAATAATTGTGCTGGCAAGATGTATTTATTTAAATTCAGGTATTTTGGGAGTAAATAAATCCCAGTTCACGTGGAAGCCTCTTGTTCCCTCTCTTTCATTTGCATGGCCCTCCTTCTCCCTCCTCTTCCTTGCAGAGACTTCAGAAACTACACAGAGAACAAAAGAAGGTGACACTTAGCATATGCCTCAGGCTATCGGGATACAAAAAGGCTTCCAACACAAGATAGAATCAATTGAACGTGGCTTGTTACTTCAGTTGGGAGTATTTTCCTTCCTTGGGAGGAATGGGAGAAGGGAAGGGAATCTAAAAGGGTCTGATTCTCAAATCCAACATGTATGGGTGGGTTCCCCATACCACCAAGCAATTCTTTGCAACAACCACCTTGGAGCCCTACAATTTAACTCAACTCTAACACTACCTACGTGGAGACAGTGGCAGATCCCACAGGTTAAGGGCTCAGTTCCACCAGACTGCCCCCCACTTCAGATGCCAATCCCAAGTAGCTTTGTCCAGTTTGGCTACAAATCAGACGTTCTCACAACTCATTCCTCAAGTTTAATTTGCCAGCTAGGCTCACAGAACTCAGGGAAACAGTTTGCCAGTTCATTGAAGGACATGATAAAGGATACAGATGAACAATCAGATGAAGAGATACATAAGATGAGGTCTGGGAGGTCCCATTGTAGGAGCTTCTGTCCCTGTGGAGTTGGGTCGGGTCACACTCCTGGTGTGGATATATTCACCAATCTGGAAGCTCTCTGAACCCTGTACTTTGGGATTTTCATGGAGGTTTCCTCACACAGCCATTATGCATCATCAACTCCATTTCTAGCCTTTCTTCCTTCTCAGGAAAATGAGGAGCTGGGCCAAAAACGCCAAACTTCTAATAATCATGGTTTGTTCTTTCCAGTGACCAGACCCCATCCAAGAGCCCACCCAGAGTCACCTCACTAAAACAAAATATATTTCTACCCCGCAGGAAATTACAAAGATTTCAGGAGCCCTGTGTCATGAACAGGAGTCAAAGACCAAATATTAGTCATATTAGCAAAAGATGCTCCTAATGCTCTTATTGCTTAGGAGATGACAATGGTTTCAGGAGCTCTCTGCTAGGAACAAGGGTGGGGCAGGGGAGAGACCAATATATATTTTCTATTATGTCACAGAACCTAAAAGGGCTAAATTCTTCATTTGAGGGATTGAAAGAAGTAAGGATTAACAATGATGAAAGGCAGAAAATATGAGTAGTCAATAGGACATGAACCTAAGACATCCTACAGTTGTTCCCCGAAGCCCTGGTTTCATCCTGGGGTGAAAAGGAGCAAGTTGGATAAATCAAGAGCACAAAAAAGTTTGCCTTGAAAAAACAGTTGAGTAAAGAAGCATTTAAAGGGGTGCCTGGTGGCTCAGTTGGTTAAGCAACTGCCTGTGGCTCAGGTCACGATCCCAGGGTCCTGGGATCAAGCCCCGCATCAGGTTCTCCACTCAGCAGCAAGTCTGCTTCTCCCTCTCCCTCTGTGATCTCTCTCGCTTTCACTCTCTCTCAAATAAATAAAATCTTAAAAAAAAAAAAGGCAGCATTTAAAATGCGTGAGAGGTTTAAGAAAATAATAGGTCTTGATTACATAGCAAATAAGTGAGTTTCTTGGGATGAGGTCCAGAGGAGCTCAATGAAAGTTTTACAAAACTAATACTGAGAAAGAAATGATAATGGCAGAGTCAGAGTAGCAATAGAAGAAAAAAAATAATATCCATCTACTTAGCTTAAGAAGAGAGAGGAAATACTCTGTAAGAAAAGAGATTGAGAGGAGGAGGAGCAATATGGCAGAGGAGTAGGAGACCTAAATTTCATCTGGTCCCAGGAATTCAGCTAGATAGGGATCAAACCATTCTGAACACCTATGAACTCAACAGGAGATCGAAGAAAAGAATAGCAGCAACTCTCTGAACAGAAAAGCAACCACTTTCTGGAAGGTAGGACGTGCGGAGAAGTGAATCCGAGGCAATATTCGGGAAGATAGAAGGCAGGGGGAGGGAGCCTCCGTCAGCCACTACCAGTAAGTGATAGAGCACTGGAGCACAAAATCGGAACTTTTAGAAGTCTGCTCTGCTGAGGGACATTGCTCCAGTGGCTAAGTGGGGGGTGGAACCCTCACTGGGAAATTGTGGTCTCAGGACCCTCGGGGTCACAGAAAGACCGGGGGTGCCTGAGTGGGGCAGAGCTCCCAGGTATAGGAGCTGGGAGGCCGGCTGCAAAGACGGAGCCAAGGAGTGGGCTCTCAGTTCCAGATTGCCATAAACTGGGACCATAATGGAGGCCACTGACCTCCAGCAGGGACCCAACAAGCAGCAGATCCGGGGAGACTCCCCTTCCTCCCCTGGGAGGAGGGGCGCTGGAGTGCATTGCAGGAATCTGCTGGGTTTAGAGACTCCAAACGGGGTCCTGTGAAGAGAAAGAAACAGTCACAGGCCAGGGGAGCATGGAGTGCGGCCGGAGACTGGGGAGACAGGGGTGATTGACTGCTTTTCTCTGGAGGATCACTGAGGAGTGGGGCCCCGAGTTCTTGGCTCCTCCGGGGTGGAGACTGGGAGGCTACCATTTTCACTGTCATCCTCCAGAGCTGTAAGGAAAGCCTGCAGGGAACAAAAGCTCCCAAGAGCAAACCCGAGCAGATTACTTAGCCCGGCTCCTGGCAAGGGCGGGGCAATTCCACCTCTGGCAAAGACATTTGAGAATCACTGCTATGGCCCTCTCCCCAAGAAGTTCAGCAAGAACAGCCAGCCAAGACCAAGTTTACCAATCAAGGAGAACTGCAGAACTCCAGCACTAGGGGAATACAGCACATAGAATTCCTGGCTTTTTTCCCCCTGATTCCATACTCTTTCAAAGTTAATTTTTTTTTCTTTTTTTAACTTTTCTTTTTCCCTTTTTTTTTTTTTTTTTTTTAAAGATTTTATTTATTTATTTGATAGAGAGAGACACAGCGAGAGCAGGAACACAAGCAGGGGGAGTGGGAGAGGGAGAAGCAGGCTCCCCACTGAGCAGGGAGCCCGATGCAGGGCTCGATCCCAGGACCCTGGGATCATGACCTGAGCTGAAGGCAGACGCTTAATGACTGAGCCACCCAGGCGCCCTTCTTTTTCCCTTTTTCAACCAACATCTTATCAATCCCTTTTTTTTAAAATCTTTTTTAATTTTCATTTTTAGAGTCATATTCTATCCCTTCATTGTAGTTAACCTTATTTTTTGTATATATATGTTTTTCTCTCTTTAAAATTTTGGGATGCAGTTCCTTCTAACAGACCAAAATATACCCTAAATCTCTAGTGTATGGCTCTGTTCTACTCTGCTGCCTGATCACATTCTCTCCCTTTTTAAAAATTTTTTCTTCTTTCTTTTTTCAATGAACTTCTTATCAATTCCCTTTATAAAGTCTTTTATAATTTTCATCTTTACAGTCATATTCCATCCCTTCATCATATTTACCCTTATTTTTGTACATAAGCTTTTCTTTCTTTAAAATTTTGGAAGGCAGTTTCTTTTAACACACCAAAATACACCCAAAATCTAGTGTGTGGCACTGATCTATTCACCAGCCTGATCGTATCTGATCATATTCTTTTTTTTTTCTTTTTTATTTCTTTCCCTTTCTTTTCCCCTGGTTTCAAGTGTCTTCTGATTTGTTTAGTGTATATTTTTCTGGGGTCATTGTTACCCTGTTAGCATTTTCTTCTCTCATTTATCTATTCTTCTCTGGACAAAATGACAAGATGGAAAAACTCACCTCAAAAAAAAAAAAGAACAAGAGGCAGTACCGACTGCCAGGGACCTAATCAATACGGACATTAGGAAGATGTCGGAACTAGAGTTCAGAATGACCATTTTAAAGATACTAGCTGGGCTTGAAAAAAGCATGAAAGATATTAGAGAAACCCTTTCTGGAGAAATAAAAGAACTAAAATCTAACCGAGTCAAAATCAAAAAAGGCAAAAAAATGGAGGCTCTAACTGCTAGGATAAAGGAGGCAGAAAAGAGAATTAGTGATATAGAAGACAAAATGATGGAGAATAAAGAAGCTGAGGAAAACAGAGATAAACAACTACTGGATCATGAGGGAAGAATTTGAGAGATAAGTGATACCATAAAGCAAAACAATATTAGAATAATTGGGATCCGAGAAAAAGAGGAAAGTCAGAGAGGGGCAGAAGGTAAACTGGAGCAAATTAGAGTGGAGAACTTCCCTAATCTGGGGAAGGAAACAGGCATCCAAGTCCAGGAGGCACAGAGAAGCCCCCTCAAAATCAATAAAAATAGGTCAACACCCTGACATCTAATAGTAAAACTTACAAGTCTCAGATACAAAGAGAAAATCCTGAAAGCAGCTCGGGACAAGAGGTCTGTAACCTACAATGGTAGAAATATTAGATTGGCAGCAGACCTATCCCCAGAGACCTGGCAGGCCAGAAAGGACAGGCATAATATATTCAGAGCACTAAATGAGAAAAATATGCAGCCAAGAGTACTATATCCACCTAGGCTGTCATTGAAAATAGAAGGAGAGATCAAAAGCTTCCAGGACAAACAAAAACTAAAAGAATTTGCAAACACGAAACCAGCCCTACAAGAAATATTGAAAGGGGTCCTCTAAGCAAAGAGAGAGCCTAAAAGTAACATAGACCAGAAAGGAATAGAGATAATACACAGTAACAGTCACCTTACAGGCAATACAATGGCACTAAATTCATATCTTTCAATAGTAACCCTGAATGTAAATGAGCTAAATGCCCCAATCAAAAGACACAGGGTATCAGATTGGATAAAAAACAAGACCCATCAATAATGCTGCCTGCAAGAGACTCATTTTATACCGAAGGACACCCCCAGATTGAAAGGGAGGGGGTGGAAAACCATTTACCATGCTAATGGACATCAAAAGAAAGCAGGGGTGTAAATCCTTATATCAGACAAATTAGATTTTAAACCAAAGACTATAATAAGAGATGAGGAAGGACACTATATCATACTTAAAGGGTCTATCCAACAAGAAGATCTAACAATTGTAAATATCTATGCCCCTAACATGGGAGCAGCCAATTATATAAGCCAATTAATGACAAAAGCAAAGAAACACATAGACAACAATACAGTAATAGCAGGGGACTTTAACAGCCCCCTCACTGAAATGGACAGATCATCTAAGCAAAAGATCAACAAGGAAATAAAGGCTTTAAATGACACTGGACGAAATGGACTTCACAGATATATTGAACATTCCATCCCAAAGCAACAGAATACACATTCTTCTCTAGTGCCCATGGAACATTCTCCAGAATAGATCACATCCTAGGTCACAAATTAGGTCTCAACCGGTACCAAAAATTGGGATCATTCCCTGCATATTTTCGGACCACAATGCTTTGAAACTAGAACTCAACCACAAGAGGAAAGTCGGAAAGAACTCAAATGCATGGAGGCTAAAGAGCATCCTACTAGAGAATGAATGGGTCAACCAGGAAATTAAAGAAGAATTAAAAAAATTCATGAAAACAAATGAAAATGAAAACACAACTGTTCAAAATCTTTGGGATGCAGCAAAGGCAGTCCTAAGAGGAAAGTATATAGCAATACAAGCCTTTCTCAAGATACAAGAAAGGTCTCAAAACACAACCTAACCCTACACCTAAGGGAGCTGGAGAAAGAACAGCAAATAAAGCCTAAACCCAGCAGGAGAAGAGAAATAATAAAGATCAGAGCAGAAATCAATGAAATAGAAACCAAAAGAATGGTGGAACAGATCAATGAAACTAGGAGCTGGTTCTTTGAAAGAATTAATAAGATTGATAAACCCCTGGCCAGATTTGTCAAAAAGAAAAGAGAAAGGAACCAAATAAATAAAATCATGAATGAAAGAGGAGAGATCACAACCAACACCAAAGAAATACAAACAATTATAAGAACATATTATGAGCAACTATATGCCAGCAAATTAGACAATCTGGAGGAAATGGATGCATTCCTAGAGATGTATCAACTACCAAAACTGAACCAGGAAGAAATAGAAAACCTGAACAGACCCATAACCAGTAAGGAAATTGAAGCAGTAATTAAAAATCTCCCAATAAATAAGAGCCCAGGGCCAGATGGCTTCCCAGGGAATTTCTACCAAACATTTGAAGAAGAATTAATAACTATTCTTCTGAAACTGTTCCAAAAAATAGAAATGGAAAGAAAACTTCCAAACTCGTTTTCTGAGGCCAGCGTTACCTTGATCCCAAAACCAAAGACCCCATCAAAAAGGAGAATTACAGACCAATATCCCTGATGAACATGGATGCAAAAATTCTCACCAAAATACAAGCCAATAGGATCCAACAGTACATCAAAAGGATTATTCACCACGACCAAGTGGGATTATTCCTGGGCTGCAAGGTTGGTTCAACACCCGCAAATCAATCAGTGTGATACAATACATTAATAAAAGAAAGAACAAGAACCAGATGATCCTCTCAATAGATGCAGAAAAAGCATTTGACAAAGTACAGCATCCTTTCTTGATTAAAACTCCTTCAGGGTGTAGGGATACAGGGTACCTACCTCAATATCGTAAAAGCCATCTATGAAAAACCCACAGCGAATATCATTCTCAATGGGGAAAAACTGAGAGCTTTCCCCCTAAGGTCAGGAACATGGCAAGGTGTCCACTATCACCACTGCTATTCAACATAGTATTAGAAGTCCCAGCCACAGCAATCAGACAACAAAAAGAAATCAAAGGCAGCTGAATCAGCAAAGAAGAAGTCAAACTCTCATTCTTTGCAGATGATATGATACTTTATGTGGAAAAACCAAAAGACTCCACCACAAAACTGTTAGAACTCATACAGGAATTCAGTAAAGTGGTAGGATATAAAATGAATGCACAGAAATCAGTGGCATTTCTCTACACCAACAACAAGACAGAAGAAAGAGAAATTAAGGAGTCAATCCCATTTACAATTGCACCCAAAACCATAAGATACCTAGGAATAAATCTAACCAAAGAGGAAAAGAATCTGTACTCAGAAAACTATAGAATACTCATGAAAGAAACTGAGGAAGACACAAAGAAATGGAAAAACGCTCCATGCTCATGGATTGGAAGAACAAATATTGTGAAAATGTCAATGCTACCTAGAGCAATCTACACATTTAATGCAATCCCTATCAAAATACCATCCACTTTTTTCAAAGAAATGGAACAAATAATCCTAAAATGTGTATGGAACCAGAAAAGACCCTGAATAGCCAGAGGAATGTTGAAGAAGAAAAGCAAAGCCAGTGGCATCACAATTCCGGACTTCAAGCTCTATTACAAAGCTGTCATCATCAAGACAGTATGGTACTGGCACAAAAACAGACACATGGATCAATGGAACAGAATAGAGAGCCCAGAAATGGACCCTCAACTCTATGGTCAACTAATCTTCGACAAAGCAGGAAAGAATGTCCAATGGAAAAAAGACAGTCTCTTCAACAAATGGAGCTGGGAAAATTGGACAGCCACATGCAGAAGAATGAAACTGGACCATTTCCTTATACCACACACAAAAATAGACTCAAAACGGATGAAAGACCTAAATGTGAGACAGGAATCCATCAAAATCCTAGAGGAGAACATAGTCAGCAACCTTTTCGACCTCAGCCACAGCAACTTCTTCCTAGACACATCGCCAAAGGCAAGGGAAGCAAGGGCAAAAATGAACTATTGGGACTTCATCAAGATAAAAAGTTTTTGTAAAGCAAAGGAAACAGTCAACAAAACCAAAAGACAACCGACAGAATGGGAGAAGATATTTGCAAATGACATATCAGATAAAGGGCTAGTATCCAAAATCTATAAAGAACTTATTAAACTCAACACCCAAAGAACAAATGATCCAATCAAGAAATGGGCAGAAGACATGAACAGACATTTTTCCAAAGAAGACATCCAAATGGCCAACAGACACATGAAAAAGGGCTCCACATCACTCAGCATCAGGGAAATCCAAATCAAAACCTCAATGAGATACCACCTCACACCAGTCAGAATGGCTAAAATTAACAAGTCAGGAAATGACAGATGTTGGCGGGGATGTGGAGAAAGGGGAACCCTCCTACACTGTTGGTGGGAATGCAAGCTGGTGCAGCCACTCTGGAAAACAGTATGGAGCTTCCTCAAAAAGTTGAAAATAGAGCTACCATACGACCCAGCAACTGCACTACTGGGTATTTACCCCAAAGATACAAATGTAGTGATCTGAAGGGGTATGTGCACCCCAATGTGTATAGCACCAATGTCCACAATAGCCAAACTACGGAAAGGGCCAAGATGTCCATCGACAGATGAATGGATAAAGAAGATGTGGTATATATATATATACAATGGAACAGCCATCAAAAAAATGAAATCTTGCCATTTGCAATGACGTGGATGGAACAAGAGTATTATGCTAAGCGAAATAAGTCAATCAGAGAAAGACAAATATCAAATGATTTCACTGATATGAGGGAATTTAAGAAACAAGACAGAGGAGCATAGGGGAAGGGAGGAAAAAATGAAACAAGATAAAACCAGAGAGGGAGACAAACCATAAGAGACTCTTAATCTCAGGAAACAAACTGAGGGTTGCTGGAGTGGACGGGGGTGAGAGGGATGGGGTGGCTACATGATGGACATTGGGGAGGGTATGTGCTATGGTGAGTGCTGTGAATTGTGTAACACTGATGAATCACAGACCTGTACCTCTGAAACAAATAATACATTATATGCTAAAAAAAAGAAGATAGTAGGAAGGGAAAAATGAAGGGGGGCGGAAATTAGAGGGGAGGATGAACCATGAGAGACTATGGACTCTGAGAAACAAACTAAGGGTTTTAGAGGGGAGGGGGATGGGGGGATGGGTTAGCCTGGTGATGGGTATTAAGGAGCACATACTGCATGGAGCACTGGGTGTTATACGCAAACAATGAATCATGGGACACTACATCAAAAACTAATGATGTAATGTATGGTGATTAATATAATAAAATAAAATTATAAAAAAAATACAGCTGGCAAAGGAACAGGGGAAAAAAGAGACACAGAAAGAACTTCTGTGTCAGGGAAAGGGATACTTTAGATGCAGGAACTACAGAAGGCAATAAGATGCTGGGTAGTATTTCTCCATCATTTGAGGGAATGTCATAAAATGCGTTAATCATTAAAGGAGCCAAATGCTTTTAGATACCTCATGCAAGTGTTATCTTTAAATAAATCTGAAGCTGGTGAAAAAAAAAAAAAAAAGAAAAGAGATTGAGAGCTTAAGAACTTAAGATAAAAGTCCAAGCTAGAAATTTATTAAAAATAGTAAAAAAGTAGAGATGCATTCATATTTGCCTGGTTTAAAAATCAGCTAATTTATATTTAATTATTAATCAGACAGAGTAAGTGGGCCTGAAAATTCAGATAAATTGATGGATAATGATACATAAATACACAAATAGATAACAGAAGAGACAATTTAAAAGAATGAAGTTAAATGACATTCACAAATAATTATTTGATCCAAAAAAGCTAGTAAAATATTTAAAGCTAAAAATATATACAAAATAAAAGGGGAAACATACCTTTAAACTTTTGAGAGTCTACTGTGCAGCTGCATAAGATATGGGATGATCCAGCAGGGTAGACCACTGATGAGTGTGGAGGACTTACAAGTATAATTTTCAAGACCCCGTTCAGATGACAGACCCTATTCTGTCCCAAGCTCATGTTCATTTGAGCACCTTGCACAAAGAAAATAAGGACCAAATGTAAGATGAAATTTTAAAGGTTTTAAAGGTTTATATGGGAGACATTTGTTGGAAGAAAGGAACCATTAGTTAGGATCTGGAGACCAGAGCTGCTAATAATGCAGATTTCTAAATTTATGAATTCGCAAGAAGAAAGAAGCATTTAAAATACCTTTGGGAGAAATACTACCAAGAGAGTGGTTATTCAGTCCAAGTGGACTTTCTATGAATGGAACACTGTGACAAGTTCCCCTTGCCTCTGCTTTCTCCCATTCTGCCAATAACACTAAGTCCTGGTCCTGGCCAGGAATAGCAACATGGGCTTATAGATTTTGTATTGATAGCGAGGTGACCTAGTGTTTTCTGCTCCCATTGCAAGATCTGGTACTAAAATCAAATAAATTGGACTTTTTGCATTGTTCAGTCTTCATCATGTGGATCTGCCATCCAAACAGACCGTTATGAACCATATCCTTCAAGGAAATATTCCTTTTTCATGACAACCATTACATATGATGGTGAGATGTACAAGCCACAGCATCAAATAATTAATGATTAAGGCACATTTATTATTTTTACTCTGTAGGTTACCTGTTTTCAATGAAGCAGTTTGGAATGCTGAACTGGCTCACCTCACTATGTTGGAAGGAGTCCCAAGATGCTCAAGTGATGAAGTAATCTGAATTAAGTCTAAATGAAGCTCTTTTGTCTGAGAAAATGAACTAAAAATTGAGAAAAGAGGATCTTTGACATTACATTTTTTAACTTAAATGCAAAGTAAAGTGAACTGTATTTGGGGCTTTTTATCTCACTGGGTACTTGTTAATGAATGAAAAGCTATAGTCAAACGTGTGGCGTAAGACACTGGAGTCTCTTGTACTCCAGCCGGTCTTGTTGGGTATATTTTGAGTTCAAGGCCCAGACTGCTCTTTGTCTGGGCCACCACTGTGTTTGTGATGAACAACCTTGAGGAATGAAGTAATATTTCTCTGCAGAAAAGGACAGACTTACTAATAGGAGGCTACAAAGCAGTGGGTTCCCCAGACTCAGCGTTCTTCTGTAAGACAAACTACTGCATGTTCAGGTATCTAGCCCAGTGGTACTCAACTAGAGTGATTTTTCTTCCCCAGGAACATTTGGGAATGTCTGGAGACATTTACTGTGGAGATGTTTGGAACACACACACACACACACACACACACTACACATACACACAGTATGTGATATGTATATATACAGAGAGAGAGAGAAATAGCAAAAAGTGTATTGTATAAATGGACGCTAGTAATGGCTGCTGTTCTTAAAATGTGTAATATTTAGTGACCTGAATTTGATACCTTGACACAGCGAATGACCATGCACACCCTGTGCCCAGCCATCAGTAACCCAGCCATTAGGCGCTTTCTGGAGGCAGCAATAGCGCTTGCCTTACAGTACATAAGACAAAAGAGACAAAAATTCACCGCACTCAAAATAAGATTGTCTATTGTTCCCTGGATAGTTACTTCTTTTAATTAGCAATAGTCTTAATTTATTAGATTTTATTAAGAAATAAGTGGGAAAAAGTAATCCTTAAAGCTCTTGTGACAGTTAATTTTATATGTCAACTAAAATGGGACACAGAGTACCCAGGTATTTGGTCAAACATTATTCTAGGTGCTTCTGTGAGGGCGTTATTGGATGAAATTAACTTTTCAGGCAATAGACTGAATAAAACTGATTGCTCTCCATTATGTGGGTGCGCTTCATCCAATCTGATAAAGGCTTGAATAGAACAAAGGTTGACCCATGAGTAAGAAAATTCTCCAGCCTGGTAACTTTTGAACTGGAACACTGGCTCTTCCTGGTTCTAAAGCACCTTCTGGCTTTCCTTCAGACTCAAACTAGGGCATGTGTATATATATAATTTATAAATAGGATATATGTACCATATGTATCATATATATGTATCTATGTCATATATAATATATATCATACCCATTTGGTTCTGTTTCTCTGGAGAGCCCTAACAGAGTTCTTTATGCATTAAAAAAAGTTGATTTTTTTAAAAGGAATGATCTTTTTCCTTATGCTCTATGCTCTCCTTTCTTTTACACTTGCCTTGATATCAGTACATATCTCACAATATTTTGACCACTTATGCATAAGATATGAGACAAAACTGTGTCTTATTTACTAAAACATTTCCAAGGTTGCTGATATCTGGTGCACATGTGCATTAATGGTTTCAGCATTATGCCAGTATAAATGAATGTGTAATTAAAAACAAATTATTGCCTGGATTATAATTCTTAATTCATTCTTTAAAAAATTCAAATAATGCCTATAGCAACAACAATTATCATCAATGGGTAAAAAAAAATCATTCCATTCAATTCTAAGCTGCAAAATATGAAATGAATCATACTATCAACCAACATTTTGAGAAACATATTTCTGCTGCCCACTCTTCCAACAAACATAGTGGTCCACGGTGCATTTTTTTTTCTTGTTTACTGCTTTCTGAATGATGTATACTGTGAAGACTTAAAAAAATAAATTCAGCCATTTCCAGGATTACCTTGATTCTAGACCAGATCATCTTTCCAATGCCTGCACTTTTGTCAATCTTTCCAAAATTTTACATCCAGTAGAGGAATCAAAACTTTTCACTCTTTCAAAACTCTGGAAGGAATTTCCATCACATTTTAAGGTAAGGAAAGATGGCCTACACACCCTGCTTCAATTTTTCTCAAACTGGATTTACATTAAGGTAACCTGGACAGTTTTGATAACATACCTATGCCCCAGACCTATCCAAGACCATATATATCAGATTCTCTGGGGGAAAGGCCAGGGTAATCATTTTTTTTTTTTTTTTTTACAGCTCCCCAGGGTTGAAAACCACTCTCCTCCTTGTCCTGGCTCTGGTATGCCTTTCTGAATTACTCCCTTAACATTTTCTTCCTTATGTAACTCCAGCCCCATTGGCTTTTTGTGGTTCCCTGAATAAGCCAAACTTGCTTTCAAACCCAGAACCTTCACCTGGTGTTTGCTTGTGGCCCTCACATCCTCATTTTATCATTTCTCTCATGTCTCTGCTCAAGAAAAATTCCTCTTGCACCTTATCAAGCATGTTGGTCTACTTCATTTTTCTTCATAGCACTTATCACTCTGACATGCATGTATGGTATGTGCTTCCATCTCTCCCACCAGAACACAGGGTTGATAAGGGCAGGATCATTTTCTGTCTTTTCCTTGATCTACCTTTCATGTTTAAAACTTTTAATGTTTTAAACTTTTAATGTTTAAAATATAAGCACTTCATAAATAATGCCAAATGGAAGAACATATCAACTGGAAGCCTAAAACAAAAGACTGGTGATAATGTCAGAAAATGTCTGATGACCTGATGTATGTCCTTTTCTCATATTATAATCTACTTGGCAGCAAATATAGGGACCTCTGAAGTTAGAGGGGGAAAAAAATGGAACTAGGGTATTAAACCAGGAACCAATTTTGTAGGGCTATAGACTGCTTGTAGCTATACCAGCTTCTGATAAAGATAGTCTGTGACACAAAAATATTTGATATATAATCCAATAATTTTGCATTTCATTTCCTCTTCCATCAAGTTGAGAATTAGGCTTACTTTCTTATCTCATTTTAGTCTTTCATGAAGAGCTGGGGTGGACATTTTAGGAACACTTCTCTCTTTGAGGATATGGATTATATAAAAAACAAACGTACAGGGTTTTGGAGTAACATGAACTAGAGACAGGGTCTGATTTTTGCTAGTAATTCATGGATATCATGATTGACATACAGTAGGCCTGGCTTATTAGGAATAGCATTAATAAGAGGAAAGGAAGAATATATAATTTTCACCTGGCTGTATGCTTCCTACAGATAACTGGACCCTATCCCTGACACAGTTCCTTTGAGAATCTGTTCTGCTCTTTGTTTCTTCCCCCAAATGCCTGCATTCATTCATTCTTATTGCATGTGATTAGTGTGAGATGGTGCTATGCATACTTCACATGGATTAGCATTTCCATGTCAATTTGCTCTAAGTACTAGCAAATTAGAAGCAATGACACTGTCTGCTTAGCTCCAGTTATAATTTTTAAGACAGCACCAGTTTCTCTCAAATAGCTTTACTTTTACATGGATAACAATAAATATTTCTTTGCTTTCTATTTCTCTTCAACTGAATCACAAAAATTTTTGCTTGCATTTCTGTAACCAAAATTAGCTGTTGTGATGTTTCATAAAGGAGACATTGCATACTCTTTTTTTTAAATTCCAGTGTAGGGGCAATTGGGTGGCTCAGTCAGTTAAGCATGTGACTTCAGCTCAGGTTGTGATCTCAGTATCTTGGGATCGAGTCCCCCATGTGGGCTCCTTGCTCAGCGGGGAGCCTGCTTCTCCCCCTGCTTGCCGCTCCCCCTGCTTGTGCTCTCTCTCTCTCAAATATATAAAATCTTTTTTTTTTTAATTCCAGGGTAGTACAATATAATGATTCAAAAATTCCACATATTACTCAGCACTCATCAAGATAAGTGTACTCTTTTTTTTTTTTTTTTAAGTCAATTTGGGGCTTAAACTCACAACCCTGAGATCAAGAGTCTCATGCTTTACCAACCTGAGCCAGTCAGATGTCTCAAGATAAGTGTACTTTTAATCCCCGTCACCTATTTCACCCATCCCCCCACTCACCTCCCCTCTGGTAACCATCTGTCTGTTCTCTGTAGTTAAGAGTCTGGGGGCACCTGGGTGGCTCAGTCAGTTAAGCGCCTCTTGATTTCGGCTCAGGTCATGATCTCAGGGTTGTGAGATAGAGCCCTGCATCAAGCTCTGTGCTGGGTGTGGAGACTGAGATGTGTGCTGCTTGAGATTCTCTCTCCCTCTCCCTCTGTTCCTCTCCCCCCTAACCCCCCCCCCACTCCCTGGTGCATGCTCTCACTCTCTGCTCTCTCTCTCTGAAAAGAAAAAAGGAGTCTGTTTTTTGGCTTGTCTCTCTCTCTTTTTTTTCCCTTTTTTCATTTGTTTTGTTTCTTAAATTCTACATATGAGTGAAATCATATGGTATTTGTCTTTCTCTGACTGGCTTTATTTTGCTTAGCATATGTTCTCTAGATCCATCCATGTTGTTGCCAATGACAAGATGTCTGAGTAACATTCCATTTTACCACATCTTTTTTTCCATTCATTTATCAATGGCCACTTGGACACTTGGAGACAGTGCCTGCTCTTGAGGTATGGGTATTGTTTTCTACAGCTTTGCATTATGGATTTTAGCCGCAACATCTTCCGCACATTCGGCAGTATTAAGCTACTTGGTACGGGACATGCTTTTCAGACATGCCACCATAGACTTGACACAGTGACTGGCTACTGAACACCAGTTTCAAAACTAGCTTCTCTGACTCAGTTTTCTAACAGTTTGAGCTAAATATGAACTAATGTAAGCCTTGTATATAAAGTGTCCCATATGTTGAAGGGGGCTTCAAAATCCTCTACTATGATGGAAACTGGACCCTTATAAAATAATTTTGCCCCATTACTTCCACAAAGCCCCTTGAATGCCACATTAATCACTGTTATTTGTCATATTATGCCAGTGAAATCACAACAGAGGTGGTGTTTTGCCCACAGTCTCTGAGCTACTAAGTGAAATAGATCTCACTCCAAAATCTCCAGACAACACCCCTCCTCTAAAAACAATGTTTCTTTTACCCTGGGTTTGATGGAAAATTTCCCCATCTGAACTGACATGTTTTTCTTAAGCATCAACATGAAGCCATACTTACGTCTGGTGAATCACACTTCTGTTTTTCCATATCTATACTCCTGCTCAGAGAAAAAGTGTCCTCATATTCTTATGCACTATATCCCTTCACTCCCTGAATACCAGTTGTTATACCTAGAGAGCTATCTTCCATTTTCATTCTTTTCCTATCTTCATAACTTATGCTTATTTCACTGAAAAGTAATAAACCAAAATAGAAGTAGCCAGTCCCAAGAGGCATATTTAAAGAGTGAGGATGATCTAGAGACACCTAATACAGCACAGTTCCACCACATGTCAACTTTGTTACCTTTTCCTACTATCAACATATTTGTGGTTGAATTTACAAATTGTTAATGTTTTCTATAATAGTATTAATGATAAGACCAAAATTATCTGCTATAATAATTGAGATGGACAAATTAAATTGTATATAGAAAATCACAATATTAACCAAAAGCACTTCTCAAGTGTACAGGATTGTCAACTGTCTCAACTGTTGTTTCCACTATTCTCAGAGACTTGCATCACCACAGTACATTTTATGTACTTTGTTTTCTAGCTAGGTCTAGCTACTTCTCACACTAGATGGATATGATAACTCCTGAAAGATTATACTTCTCTCCAGATTGGAACAAGACCTAGCATTGTTTTGAACACAAAGGGAATGATCAGGCCCAATCATACACTTCCTCTCAATTATAGAGAACTTCTCATATCCTGCTCCATCTCCACAGAGCAGCAAAAATCATGAAGTTTGCATATCTCTGGTTTACAACCAAGATGCACTGTGACTGTGAGACCCAGAATTCAGGAAGCAATTATATCTTCAGAAAAGCACACACAAAGGTCACACAGTTCTGTGGAGTCAGTATTACCACAACACTTTAAGATTGAAAGAAAATAACCCTAAAGTCTATATTCACTCGAGGTACCATGAGTAGTGATTTTGAAGAGGGTTAATGTGATGGAACATGGTTGGAAGAAACCAGCCTGATGGTTGAATCTGAGCTGCTGATTTTTTTTTAATTAATTGAATTGATCTTTGTTCTTCTACAGTACCTTTGTTTCATCCTCCATAATCAAGGGGATTTATCATGCAGAAGAAACGTTTGCAAAGGCTGTTTTTTGCCTTTGCCTAATGTACAAAGGTATCACAAGGATTTCAACAGGGCAAACAGAGGAATGTGAGAGGAATAACAGAAGCCTGGAGAAAGCAGTGTGCAGACTACAAAGTAATCTAGTGGCCAGAAAAGGAGGAGGTTCCTACTCATACACTACCATTTGGCAGAGACTCTAAGGTTTATCTCTCCTATTAGCTTAAAAACAGTCCCTGAAATTCAAACTGCTCACCTATTAGCCTAAAACAGTCCCAGAAATTTAAAAAAAATTATGAGATTAAAGAATCTAGTAAAATATAAATATAATACCTGGCAGGTTTCTTACACTGATGCAGATTGTTAATATGTTATATAAATTACATGAAGTTGGCATATTTGAAAAGTGTAGCTGGCTTTGTAAATGGAAAGACCATCATTAGAATCTATGGATTTGAATTTTAAGGTAGTGTATTTTGTACCCAATAAGGAAGACATATTTAAGTTCTGGAGTTCTCTAACAATGGGCGGGGGGGGGGCGGGCGTGAACTGTTGCTTAGGTAAGTAGTAGGCTTTTTGTCATGGCAAGTATTCAGTCTGCAATTCATATTATGGAATAGCACTGTCTAAAGGAAACAAAATGTGAACCAGAAATGTGAGTCACATATGTAATTATAAGTTTTCTGGCTATCTCATTAAAAGGGAATTTAAAAAGTAGAAATTAATTAAATAATGTATTTTATTTAACCCATTATATCTAAAATATTATCATTATACCACATAAACAATATAAAATGAGATTTTTAAATGTTTTTACACTAAGTATTTGAAATTCCATGGGAATTTCAGTTACTCTTGAAATATGAATCTGTCATATTTCAATAGTTACATATGCCCTGTGGCTACTGAATTGGGCAGTGCAGTTATAGAATTTTCCCCAAATAGGATAAAAGATCCATCCTCTAAGGTTACTTGCACTTTTAATATTTATTTATTCAATGGTTTAATAGTCAAATGATATGAGATGGACTTCCAAGTGGGTGGAAGAACTTCACTGAGGACTTTCTTAGCTGGTTACAGGGAGGAGAAGCTGCATGGAAGGCATGGGTCATTTTTAGGAAAGAAAGACAACACAAATTGACTTTTTCTTTTTCACAACCTTGAACAAACAAACAAAAAAATAGCTGAACTAAAGGAAATTGGTGAGACAAAGAAATGAACTTACTTCAGTCCGTATTTATTGGCCATTGGTTTTGTGCACAACATTATGGAGAAATCAAAGTCCATACCCTCACAGAGCATATTATGAAATATGGGGAAGCCAGACATATACTCACATAGAAAACTAACTAATATTAAGCAGTGTGAAAGAGTGTCAAAGAAGTTCTCTAGGGAAAGAGTCCTATAAAAATTCATGGATCATTATTGACATTTACAGGAAGTTTCTCCATGACGGGCAGTGCTCACACAAACACAGAGGAGAATATTAGCAGAAGCAATGAAGTGAGAATGTACTAGGAACACTTGTTTGGATAGGCAAAAAGTAAAGCGGTATGGATTTCAAGGATACTATTGCTTTTCATTATTGTTCACGTAAGTGTAGCTATCTCATTTGGGTGGTGGGACTTTCCAGATTTAATAGCTACGAAAAGGGAATTTAAAAAAATGTCCTTTGAATCTTGTACCTTATTTTCACTATCTGTTTCTTCCTAATTTCATCCTTATTGATAAAAATGGGCATTTGATGCTGACAATGAGCTACTTGCAAGTTTGGTACAGGGGGCCTAACTGAAACTGGATCCCTGTACCAAACATCAACACTAGATGTATCTTGGACAAAGGAGTAGAGATCAGGCTAAAAGGGGAGGTCAACTGGACAGGTACATTTCTAATCAAGAGGATAAAACTAGACGGTTCAAATTAGACACACTGAGTTTAAGATTTCAAGTGCTCTGAGAGGAAGAGGGGAGACAGTAAGTAGCATGGGGTCAAACAGACTGTGGGCACTTTAGCTGGCAATCAGATACAATTCTACTAGGGGATGCGGGAAATGTTGGGTATTGGGAAGAAGTTAAAAAATGAGAACAAAAGATGCTTCTGTTTGCTCAGGTCAAAAACTTTGGTCTTATTCTTCATTCCCCTTCTTCCTTCCTAGTTCACACACAACTTACCATCAAATCCTGTTAACTCTACTTCCAAATATATCCAAATCCTGACCTTGTTTCACTACCAAGTGCTGCTACTACTTTGGTCCAGCATACCTTCATCTCATACCTCGACAACCAGGTATCAAGGCTTCCAACATGGTCCCCTTCTGACCTTCTCCCTTTACAGTCTCTTCCCAGCAGAGTGGGATCCTTTTAAAACATAAATCAAATTATATAAGTCTTCTTTTTTGTTTTCCCATCTCACTCAAAATAAAAATGCCTATCTGTGCTCTAAAATCCTCTGCATGCCTTCCCCTTACCCCCTGCAACTGCCTCTCTGACTTTATATCCTTTATCCTCTTCCATGCTTACTCTGCACGCTGAGATTCTTGTTGTTTCTCAAAAACTCCAGCTATAGCTCACCTACAGGACTTGGAACTTGCTGTTTCCTTTATTTGATGTGCCTATCCCCAAGCTATCTGCTTAGCAAGCTCACCTGCTTCATTCTCACCTTCCAGTGAACCCACTCCAGTCATCACATTAAAAAATTTCACCTGATACCTCCAATTCTCATTTAGTGTCTAATTATTTTCTCCTTAGCATGTATCCCTATTTAACATACCACATATAATTACTTATTTATCATGATCATTATCTTCCTGTTGACACTGAAACAGAAGTTCCAAGAACAAAGAAATTTTTTGCTTTTTTGCATTCTGCTAGATTCCCAGTGCACGAGACAGTATTTGACACATAGCAGGCATTGAATAAATATACTTGAATGAATGGGTGGATGTTGCAAAGGGAGACAGAATATGCACGTATCTTGTTTGACAATAGTAGACTGTAGAGCAAAAGTAATGAATAAGGGGTAAAACTGATTATTTCTGTAGCAACTCAAAAGGTGGTTTTCTCTAGGAGCTGGGTTGGCAGAGAAAGCTTCTGGAGATATACAGAGTGGCCAGAGGTACTTGAGGGGCAGAGGAAGAAAGTAGGCATTCCATGAAGAGGAATCTGGGAACAAAAGTGGGATATAAAATAAATACAGTGCAGATATTATTTTCACAAGACACAAACACAAATGCACAACAAGCATAACTTTTAAAAAAATTATCCTATAGTTCAGATTAATTTATATCCCAATCACTTTTGCCTACCTGAGGGGAGGTAAATTAATGCTGGGCACTACAGATCAAGACTGAGAAGTGGACATGCATTCTATGACACTAGTTTATGTAAGCCTCAAAGTTAGAATCAACACAAGTGAGAGGGAGGGAGAGCAAAAATAATCTGAATACAAGTGAGTTTTAAACCAGAAATGGCTGTAATCAATGAACCTTAACCAGGTTACATGGAATTTACATGGTATAATCTGTCTATTTGTCTATCTATATATCATCTGTTTGTCTATAGCTGGACCAGATTTATATAGGCCCTCAATATCAAACTTTGGAAATAATGTTTGCACAGGAAGAAGCAGACCCATGCTAGAGACCCTCCAGCAGTTGTCCCATTTACCATAAAAAGGGAAGTAGAATGTAGTTAAGAGCTTGCATGTATCATAATGCTCATGTGCTATATAAATGGATTGAGGATGGCCCCTGTATATTGGCCCTATGTTGTTTACTTCTTCACAGCAGTTTAGGACTATTAGCTCAAAAGTCCACTGGTGCCAGACTCAAATTTTTATGCTTCCAAATGCTTTAAAAATAGCCCAAATAAGTAATTTCAGCCATTTAGTGTCTGCCTGCTTTGCATAAAACACAAAACTGCATCCAACATCTGCTAGCCATAAATAAGACAAACCTATAAAAGGCGCAGGCCACTACTGACCTCTTCTGAGCTCTCTAACCCATCATGCTGCTGAGTGACAACCCTAGAGACTTAAGCCCTTCTCTAATCCCCCTTTCCCTCAGGAGCCCTTCTTGGTTGTCTTTGGAAGGTCTTGTTATGTCAGGGACTTTCTCTTGCATGCAAAGGGAAGTTCCCCTGTCCAAGTTCACCCAAATAAATCTTTCTGTGTATTACTATGCCCACATGGTCATATGATTTTCCTTGATTGGCCCCCAAATCCTCCAACTCACTAAACAAAGGAGCATCAGACTGTTTGCTAGTAGGCACTAGATGACCTTCAAGACAGGGAGGAAGCTCATTCTGCTCTTGTTTTATTCTGACCTACTCCCTTATCCATTCCTGAAATGTACATAATGGTAAAGCATTTTGTCTTCTTTCTGTTCCTCCCCTTTTCTCATCTTTCCAAGTAATTTTTTCTATTTGTTGATCTCTAAGCATATAGATAGTGGTATTTGAATATTTCAATTCATTTTCCTTCCCTTTTCTCTTAAGGGAACAAAAAATGATCTTTCAATGTAATAAATATAAAGCAGCAAAGTCTGACCAACTTTTCTTCCAACCTGTTTCCTCTGTTTTGAGGGCATACACAGGATTTATACATCGAATAAACATCAGCCCTCAAGACGTTTATTTATTTATTTATTTATTTATTTTAAAGATTTTATTTATTTGACAGAGAGAGACACAGTGAGAGAGGGAACACAAGCAGGGGGAGTGGGAGAGGGAGAAGCAGGCTTCCCCACGGGGCAGGGAGCCCAAGGCGGGGCTCGATCCCAGGACCCCGGGGTCATGAACTGAGCTGAAGGCAGACACTTAACGACTGAGCCACCCAGGCGCCCCAAGACATAAATTTATTAAAGCAAAACAACCAGGAAAACTAAAGTTGCACTTTGCCTTCCAGCACATGTTGTGTTCTCAGTGTAGCTTATCAAGTTTACATTTCCCCCCTCCAGTCTTTCTCTCCTAGGCCAAGCATGTTTTGTAGTTTCTCTGAAAGCCCTTGATCCCTTACCTGGCTTCCCTTCTCTATTTTTGTCATCAGGGATACCGGTCTTGAGATATGATGACCTCTATCATCTATCTTTGTATCTCAAGTGTCTCTTTAATTAACTCCCTGTTTATGTAGGTCTATAATCTATTCTCCTTTCCTTTCTGTTTATCATACTGATCTCACTGATTATACCCCTCTTTTTTTTTTTTTCCCTTATTATTTGACCATACCTATAGCATTACTCAACCCTCACATGAGAGACAGTCCAAGTAGTCACAGTGTATGGGTATTTTTCCCCTAAAAAAAGACATTCTGGATAACAAAAATATTTTTATCAATATTATCTTCATTTAGAAAAAAATGGAGTATATTCAATAATAAAATAATGAGCTATTAAGCCATAAAAAGATATGGAGGAATGTTAAATGCATATTTCTAAATGAAAGGAGCCAGTCTGAAATCATATTGTATGATTTTGACTATATCACATTTTCAAAAAGACAGAACCATAAAGACAGTAAAAAGATCAGTGGTAGCTAGTGATTCAGGGAGTGAGGGGAAAGGATAAATAAGTCAAAATGGGATTTTTAGGGAAGAGAAACTATCCTACATGAAAATTTAATGGAGGATAATATGCATTTGTCAAACCCATAGAGCTGTATACCACAAAGCGTGAATCTATATTTTTTAGAGGGCGGAGGGGTAGAGGGAGAGGGAAAGAGACAATCCCAAGCAGACTCCCTGCTGAGTGTGAAGCCCAACATGGGGCTCCATCTCAGGGCCCTGCAATCATGACCTGAGCCGGAATCAAGAGTCAGACGATTAACCAACTGAGCCACCCAGGTGCCCAACAAAGAGTGAATCTTTATGTAAACTATGGACTATAGTTAATAAGAATGTATTAATATTAGTTTACTAATTTTAACAAACCCTACCACTGCAAGATGTAAATAATAGAGGAAATTTGGGGGATAGTTTGGGGAGATGTATGGAATTCTGTGTCCTATCCACTCAATTATTCTGTAAATCCAAACTGTACTAAAGAATGAAGTCTAGTAATTATTAAAAAAAAGAAAAGAAAAGAAATACCCAGTTTGATGTACTCAGGTATTAGAGACTGAGGAACTTTTCCCATAGCAATAGGTTTAAAGACTAACAATAGCCATAGTTAGCATGTTTACTACTAATGCAATTGTAGCAATTGTAAATTGACTCTTATCATAAATGGCCCTGCACATTGTAAAATAAATCCCATGGCTTTTGTGTATGCCAAAAATGGGTTCTTAACATGTAAATGGGCTCCCGTACATTGCAGTATAAATTCCATAAGATTCTATTGTTGTTATAAATCAAGTAGTGCATTATTAGTAAATACTGGAGTTTCAACGGGTTTGTTGGTTTTCATTTAAAAACTTCCTAAAGGAGAGATGTAAAATTAGAGAAATTAATTTAGCCAGTGTCAAGGACAGTCTTTCGTCCTGTTAATTGCAGCAGGAGCTGATGCTGTTGATAGGCTGTGAGATAAACATTCTCTTCCTACAAAATATAAATCAAAAGTCCCATGAATGATGCCTCAAATGTTGTTTGGATATGTGTGTGAGCAGGCAGCTTGAAAAGAAGGGTCAGTGCCGGTTTGAAGGAAAAATCTGTACTACTCCAAGTTTATTTTTCTTCTCCCTGTTCTTGATCCCATTCAATAAAATCCGGTGTTTTTTTCAAATCACCCCTCACCCAGGCAGAACAACAATAAATAAATAAACAACAAAGTAACAGATTTATTAACAAGCAAACACACCTCTGTCAAGTTTCTCTGTCTATTTCATAAGATTAAATTAGGTGTGAAACCCTGCCTATATAACAAAGACAAAAAAAAAAGCATATCAAATATCAGAAGTGTGGTGTTTGCGATTTTGCCACACATTTGGAGGTTTATAGCACACTTCCAGTTTCAAAGGCAAGACAATCTATATAGAGAAGGCATTAGAGCTCGTAATGTTGCACCCTCACAAAGGAACATGCATCTCACGCTTATGCTCAGATGAAAGTCAGTTACTCTTTCAAAAAAGAGAAAACGTAAATTGATCTAACTCCCAACTCATTACAAAATTTATAAACTGAACAGCAAGAACGTAAATTATTAAAAAGAAAAAGTGCCACACATCTTTCGATGTCCTTCTGACCAGCCTTCACACCTTATCAAACAATTCTTGGACAGTACTAACAGAATGGATACTCTGGAGAATAGCAACTTATTTTCTGCCACTTAACCCACAAACATACCTGCTCAATCCCCCCCTCTTCTTTATCCTCTCCATTAAAATGAAATTGTAGGCTCTGTACCCAGAAATCAATATATTTTTAAAATTAATGGTATTTCCATCTTAGAACCCTTAAGTAGCTTCCAATTCTATTAGGAGTAAGTACAAAATCCTTACACTGGCCTATAAGGCTTGGAATGGTATGGGTCTTACCTTCTTTTTCAACTTCTATGGTAATATTCTGCACCTGTCTTACAATCTTGGCCTCAGCCATACCAGTCTGTGAAATTTACGTGCTGTCTTTATTTCAAGTGCTGTGCACATGATCATAGCCTCTGACTGGAATACTCTTCCAATCTATCCTTTATTTTGCTTGACTTCTCTATACCCTTTCTTCAGATATATTAAACACTGGCTTTAATTTTTTTCATTGTTATCACCTCATACATTGTTTGCTTACCATCTGTCTTCTCCAACTAGAATATAAGCTCCATTAAGAGCAAGACCATTGACTATTTCATTCATTACTTTATCTCTAAAACTTAGAATAGTTCCTGGCATACAGTAGTGGCTAAATAAATATTTGTTCAATGAATGAATGAATAAAATACTTCTTAAGGTAAATTTTGCTTGATATCACTGGATTAAGTTAAATCCTCTGTTAAAAGTTCATACAGTATGCTATTACTAATCTTGGTACTCCTCATCTCCTCACCCTGAATTTGTGTATTTCTGTTGCTTAAAAAATATCCTATAGTTCCTTCTTATAATTAAGCATGAAATAGAGTTTAAAAAGCATAATTAATGAAAATACCCAAATATCTCTCTGTGTATACAAATCTTCCCTCATTGATTTATATCCATTAACTTTTTTCATTGGCTGAGAAAAGAAGTAGCATTATTTTGAAATCTATGGTACACTTTAATAACTTCTCAAAATGTAGTAAGGTGCTTTACCATGTCTTTGTCAAGTCTCTTTCTCATCATGAATGATGTTCCTTTTTGTAGATGGCAACCCTATTCCAGCCCATGCTTATCTATTTGCTAGCATATGTTACATTTATTGTGTACATTGGGCAATTATACATATTAAAACAATGCAATAAATAAATAAATATAATTTTATTATATATTTTTTTTATATTTATAATTTTAAACTCCTTACCTTGCCAAAGAGGTATTTAACTAGATTGTAACTATAACAAGGGCTAGAAGACTCAGAAAGGTCTTACTTAAGATTCCCCTCAGTGTGACTAAACTTCAGACAGGTTTCTTCCTGATTATAGGTCTCGTTTTTCTTAGAGAATTTACTGTTGAAAACTTGTAATTGCAAAGTCTTTCTCTGCTCCTTTGAGGTGAAATCTACTCCCAGTCTCTTGCTAGTTTTAAGACCAACAGCTTGTCTTTTTTTAGGGACCTGATATCCAACCCTTTGCAGTATAACCATAAAAAAAGGTAGCATTCCTACCTCCCAGCTTCAGTGGGAAGGTAGGAGCCTAACTTTGATTAGGCGTCAGTTAGCAAACACAAATGGCCTAATCACATTGACCAGTAGTCCCCACCTGCCCCAGTGTCTTCCAGGGCACTTCGACTAGCTCACCCTATTGTTCAAAAACCCTTCAGCCTTTTGTTTCAGCAGAGTTATGTCAATCTCTCTGCCCTATTGCAACAGCTTTGAATAAAGTCTTTTTCGCCTGTTTACCCAGCCCAGAGAGTTTTCTTTGATAGGTGCTGTCTTAAGTCTGCATTATACAATCTACATTCAGGAAGGCTCACTGTCCTTATTATTAAAAAAAAACAAAACAAAACAAAAAAACTATTGAGTTCTTACCTTGTGTTAAATAAAGTGCTAAGAGTGAAAGAAAAAAATAGCAAGAAAGATAAAGTTGTGTTTATTGTGGCAACTGCATTTAGTAGAGGAGACTGTGAATAATTCAAGTAAAGAACAAAATTAATTGGGGCGCCTGGGTGGCTCAGTCGTTAAGCGTCTGTCTTCGGCTCAGGTCATGATCCCAGTGTCCTGGGATCGAGCCCCGCATCGGGCTCCCTGCTCTGCGGGAAGCCTGCTTCTCCCTCTCCCACTCCCCCTGCTGTGTTCCTGCTCTCGCTGTCTCTGTCTCTGTCAAATAAATAAATTTAAAAAAAAAATCTTTAAAAGAAAGAACAAAATTAATTTAGAATGTACTCAGAAATCTGAAGTCAACAAAAAAGGTATCATAATGAATACTTTTGGAAGATTCTATTTTTGATAGGTATAATGAGGAATTTTAATATAAGGCACTGATATTTTAGGTAAATTTGAAGAAAGTGATGGGGTCAGTCTAGTGAGAGGATTCTAGGCTAAGAAACACAAGGTCCCGTGTGGAAGATGGCCTAAATTCTTTAACCTGATTCCCAATAAGAGATGGGATTTTTCCTCTATGCCTGAATCTGGGCAGATTCTGTGCCTACTTTGACCAAAAAAATCTGGCAGAAATGACGCTAGCCAGTATATTGGCCAGGCTATGAGACTGGAAGGTCCCATTTCCTGCCTCTTGAGACACTTTCTCCTGGAGCCCTGAGCTGCCTTGTAAAATATCAGACTACATAACAGGAAAGACTAGGTGGACAGGCTCTAAGACAACATGAAGAGAAAGAGGAACCCAGCGCCTTTCTGCCAACCATGTCTGGGCACCAGGCATGTGAGTAAAGCCATCATGAATCCTCTATCTAGGACCACCCACCAGGTGAAAACTACCAAGTAGCCTCAATTAATGCCACATGGAGCAAAAGAACCACGCTGTTGAGTTCTGCCCAAATTCATAACAAAACATTCCTCAGATATAATACAGTTTGTGATAATTTGTTACATAGCAATAAATACTTGTTGAAATTAAGTTATCAGAATTGTTCAAAAGCTAGAACTAGATACAGAGCATGAGAGGAAGGTGAGCTGAGAAGATATTGGGAGATGGAGGCAGAGGGAAATGATGCTATTTTAGGTCACAGTAGAAAGTCTGGATTTTATTTAAGAGCAACAGGACACTATTAATGAGACTATAAAAGAGAAGTGGCATAAAATCTTTCTATACTTTGAAAAAAATCCCTCAGATTAGAGGGATGGACAGATTTCAGAAAGATAAGAGTGAAAGTAAGAAAACCAGCAATACTTGCAATTATGCAGGAAGATGATAGTAGTTTGGCACATGAGGCTGTCAGTAGAGATAGAATAGACACATTTGAAATATATTTTGGAACCAGAACTAACAAGCATTTTGTAAGAAGGGTCCCTTCATGGTTGCCATTTGGGTGGCAAAGTGGGTGATTTGTTATTAGCCACCTCCCATGTTAAAAGGTAAGGGGAAGAATTCTATGGTGTCACTTGACATGGGTTCAGGGACAGACTTGAATGGTGAAACTTAAAGCCAGTGTCGTGTGCAAGAAACGAAAGCATAATTCCCCAATGAACACATGGAAAAAAGGCCTGGCGCCAGGGCTGAACTCACAGGGTGGATATGCTTTCTGGTGAAGGCACCTCACAACTCCTGTTACTATTCCTTCTTACAAGAGGTTAGTCTTTTTCAAAAAGGAAAACAAATGATCTGGATGCCACACAGTCCATATTGCCTGCCAGCTTTTCACAGGTGTTTGGGAATACCAACTACCCAGCATTCATTCACCTTGAGAGCTACTGAAAATCACAATCCTTCTGTTTAGGGAAGGAAAACATGAGACCATTCCTACTTGGAGAAAAAATGAATCTTCATAACCATGTAGCTCATTGTCTAGGATATGCAGAGTGAGTGCCTAGGGTAGTTTTCTATATTTCTGTTCCATTCATCAAAGTAAAACTTTCTGATAAAATTGATTATAGCATTTTGGTTCTGAAAAGAGAGAAATCAAGGATAAAGTCTAAGTGTCTGACTTGACACCTGACTTGACACAAAACTAGTGATATCATTTACTAATGTGGAAAACTGAGGGATGGATAGTTTTGAGATTTTTCTTTTAAAGTCATAATTTGTTCTGCACAAGATGCATTTGGGATTACCTCTGAACAATCTAATCAGAAATGTTGATAGTATGTGTTTGAATATATGAATCAAGAGCCCAAAAGAGAGATAAGCCATGGAGATACCCATCTTGGAGTCATCACCATGTAGATGGAATTTAAAGTCATGGGGGCAAATATACCAACAGAATAAAACAAACAGACAATAAAAGGTCCACGGACTCCATCTCAGCACACTCCAAATTTCAGAAATTAAAAAGATGAGAAAAACTAGCCAGTGATCCTAAGATGGACTGTCCAGTGAGAAAACAGGGGAACCAAAAAGTGTCCAGAAAGGAGGGAATGAATACACGTATCAAATGCTGCCATAGTTCAAATAAGAGGAAGACTGAGAAATGACCATCAGAATTGGTAAGATGGCCCTCCTTATTATCTTTGATGAGCAATGCCAGTGGAATGATAGGGATGAGAGACTACAGGGAAGAATGTAAGAGATGAAAGTAGTATGGGAGAGCACAAGTGTAATGAACACTTTTGAACTACTTTGCTGTAAAGGGGAGAGGAGAAATGCCATGCTGGCTGACATATGTGTTAATGTTTTCTTATAAAAATGGAAATACCTTTACATGCTCACCCAGAAAGTTGCAGATGCAGGGGGGTGCTCTGAGATGCTATCAGCTCTAAAGATGGAATAAACTTGGATTATATTCCCCAGTTAAGCATTGCTCCCCAATATTCTCAAGGGCACTCAATCTCAGTAAGTAAAAAAATCACAGTATATCTGTCTGTCTATCCATCCATCCATCCACCCATCCATCCATCTACGTTTGCTGTAGTTTTTGGCCATTGCTCATTTTCCTCATCTCTGTAATCTCTGAAATATGTTACAAGTATTATCTATGTATTTATCATACCAGAAAAAATAACAGAGAGAAATGCTATAGGATTTTTTTTAAAAGACATGTTATTAAAGGATAACATGATAACACAAGGCATAGTGAATTATCACAAAGTGAACATACCATGTAAATTTTTCCCAAGTCAAGAAATAGAACATAAAGGCATCCAAAAGTCCCTGCGGTGCCCCTCCCAATCACTATCCTCTTTCTCAGTTAAATAGTATACTGAATTCTAATACGATCAACACATTTTGGATATTTTTTGGCTTTTCAAAACATAAAAAATATCCAACACATACAAAAGTAGAAAGAAGGACTTAGTGAAGCGCCATACACCTACCCCCTGGCCTCAGTAACCATCAACCCATGGACAATGTTGTGTCATCTGTTGAATGATTCTCAAAATGTGTGTGCAGCATCAGCATCACCCACGAACTTGTTAGAAATGCAAATCTTCAGGCTCCATCCTTAGACATACTCAATCATGAACTCTAGAAATGGAACCCAGCAATCATCTTGCAGGTAATTCTAATGCATAAAGATGATTGAAAACCATTCATCTAGATTCAGACAGATGTCCTTCCTCTGCTAGATTAGTTTGATGCACATTTTATATATCCTTACACATCTTCTGATTTCTGCCATAAATATTTAAACATGACCCCTAAAACAAATAACAATACATTCTGAATATCAATAAATATTCAGTCTGTGTTCAGACTTCACATATCTTAAGTTTATTTTCTTGAACCAGAACCCAGATCAGGTCTCTGCACTGCACTTGGCTGAATATATTTATTACAGGTATTTAATTTATGGTTTCTCCCTTTCCTCAGAGTCTCTCTTTTCTCTCTCTCTCGCTCACTCTTTCTCTTCTATGCATTGGAATTGTTGAATAAAACTAATCATTTGTCTATAGAATTTCTCAGAGCCTGGGTTTTGCTAACTGCATCTCAATGAGTGTGTGTGTACATGTGTGTGAGCACACACACACACGTATAACAGGTTCATCTATTCCTTGTGTTTCCTGAAAATTGGTAGTCAGATCTAGTGACTTTATCATGATTAGATTTCGTTTTGCTGAGAATATTAAGAATTTCTTTTTCCTATGTGTCATGTTGCCACTGCAGTTTTAAGGAAAAGGAGTGACCAAAGTAAGAGGGGTTTTAGAAGTTAGAACAAAAAGATCATGGGGTGTAGACTGGAATGGGACAAGGAGACAGGCTAGCTGGGAAGTCATGAAATTGTCAAGAGTGCAGTGATTATCCCAGGTTTTGAGCTGCTGGTAGGAAAAATGGAAAACGGGAAATAATTGAGGGGTATGATAAAAAAATAGCCTTGGTGACTGGAGATCAAAGATAAATCCAGGTTTCAGTCCTGGTAGCTTGAGATTGTGATGTCATTCAAAAAATATTGTTTAGATTAATGTTAGAAGAGGAGGACATATGTGAAGTAAGTTTTTTTAATTTATACAAAATACATTTATGATGGCTGTTAGGCGATCCATAGAAAGCTGCAAAGTCGTCAGGTATGACTGGCTGTATTTTCCCTCTTTCTTTATGTTGCCATAACAAGAGTTTTGCAATTTTACTTCCGCAATATTACTTCACCTTTATAACCTGCTTAGATATGAAAAATAACTGTGTCTCCCATTAGTCTAGAAAGAACATTCTTCCATTGTTTTGTTACCTTTCATTTGCTTTTTAAATAATATCAATCTCTTATTGTAAATATTTTAATGTTTCTATTTTGTACACAAAATAAAAATTCAAATTATTAATTAGTTTACCAGACTCACAGTGTTGCTTTTGTGTCAGACCCTATCCCAGGACCCTGTGCTAGGGAAAGAATACCTTAGTTTATCCAAAGGAGTTGCCCTTCCTATTCTATCTTTCCTCCACTCACATGATCCAAGAAGGAGTCTATAATGAATTATATTGATATTTTTAGAAGAAAAAAAAGTGGACAGAAGTGATCTCAGACACATTTCACTGCTTATCACAGACAATTTATTTTTCTGTAGGATGTGCAATGAAATGGTCACTTGCTTTGTAGTAATCTTACAAATTGAGGAATAATCATCCTACTATTTGAGGAATAAGTAAGATAACATGTTAATAACCTAATATATGCTCTGGCATAAAATGCATAAAAAAGGAGGGATTAAGTAAAGTTTTCTGGCCACCTCTAGTGAACAGTGTAACCTGCACACTTTTCTTGGCATTATCTGCATAGAATGAAGAATTCAGGGAAGGATTCTTTTCCCTCCCTGGAGCTCCATTTCAGAGGTTTTATAATTTATCTATTCAAAAAGAGTACTACATAGGAGGTTATGCGCTATATTCCCTGGCAGTGTCTCCTGTTCAAAAACTGCTTCCTCCCTCTCAGCATCAATACTTTTTTTTTTTTAAGTCAAGTTCTCAGAGAATAATAAACCAGTGAAAAATACACTAAGAACAAAGGACTGAAAATACACCTTAGTATCTTACTCGTTTGAAGGGGAGCTAATTAAAACAAGGAATGTAAACATCTTTGAAAATAATTTTTAAAAGTAAGTATCACTATAGATGCTCAACTCAGATTTGTAACTAACATACTGAAAACCCGAATAATCTCTTACTGAATTCCAGCAGCAAGCACATAAAAGTGGCAATTCAAATTAGTTTTTTACATATATCTCAAGAATCTTGTTCACGGGGAAAATAATTAATACATGAACATTGCAGACTACAAAACCATTATTCCTGCTTTAGTTTTAGCTATTGGGAAGAATAAAAGAATCTCTTCTCTCCCTATCTTCTTCAGGCAGTTGAGGAAAATGATAGAGATGAAAAATTCAAGCATCAAAATCAAGTATTCATCTCTCATCTTTATTTTTATTTTTTTTATAAAGATTTTATTTATTTATTTGACAGAGAGATAGACAGAAGAGCACAAGCAGAGGGAGTGGCAGAGGGAGAGGGAGAAGCAGGCTCTGCACTGAGCAGGGAACCCGATGCGGTACTCGATCCCAGGACCCTGAGATCATGACCTGAGCCGAAGGCAGACGCTTAACCATCTGAGCCACCCAGGCGCCCTCATCTCTCATCTTTATAAAACTACTGCTTGTCACAGTTCATAGTAAGTAGAAGATGTTTAATACTTTTACAAAATCAGACATAAAAGTGTATGCTTCAATTGAAACTGTTGTCATATCAGAGCTAGTCCTCATTGCCTTGTATGCTCAAGTCTGAAAAAGTCTTTCATTATACTCATTAACATAGATGCTTTACAAATTTCACCTGAAAAAAAAAAAAGTATATTTCTGATCTTAGCATCTTTATGTGTAAAAGCAGCAATCAAAAACTGAACATTTTTTTATGAAACTAACAAGCTCACCACTGGGAAAAATATACCTAAAAGGATAAAGAAGAAAGTACATTTACTCTGCAAATAACACTGATACGTCTGAAGTATTGACCAAACATGGTACATCAGATATGTCCATGTAGTTCAGTAAATGCTGAAAATGAATTCTTCCTTTGGTAGGGATTTTGACACATTAATTCTATTATTTTAAATATTTTTCTTCCTTGGAAGTTGGATTATATCATCCCTAAATACATGTTTCTAATTAATTTTCTTTGAAATTTTAAACCTGGACCTATCAGTAGAAATTGAATAGATTCAAAGTAACATATTTGTAGGCTGTACAACTAAAGGATATGGAAGTCATTTTTAGTTCCTTGAGAAATGAAGCAACTTTGTGTTCAGCAACTGCAAAGTGAACTGGAAACTGGTTCTCAAGGTGGAACTATGAAGCTGCAGTCATTTCTAAATGGGTGTCATTCCTGAATAGAGTTGTTTCTGGTGACTTCTTTGCATAAATATCTGTCCCCTTTGCACTTAAAAAAAAGAGAAAATAATACTTTCCCACATACTTTATTGACTTCCTTTTCTATTCTTTCTTCCTTTTGGTTTCAAACCTCCTGAAAAATATTAAGGGCAAGGAGAGCAAATTTAGGCAGCTGACAAAAGCCCTAACTAAATTACTCAGGGCAATAGGGTAGTTAATTTCTGTCCCTACCCATTTTATGATTTCTTCAAGGCAACAATACCAATGAAAAAAAATATGCAAGTCATTACAGGTATATACTTACTCAATTTATTTCCTACACTGTTCTGAGCAGTATCTGTGAGAGGAAAAAGTGATTGGCAGTACTTATAAGCTCTCATGAGTTCACAGAACCAAGTTAGCCCTTTATAAGTATTTTGTTCTTTACATTCATTTTATCATTCTTCACTTCTAATTTCTCCCAGCATATATAAAGTAGAAATAAAAATATGGACCTTTGTGTTTGCATATGCAATAATAATATTGATTCAGAAGATGAAAGAATATCTCATGTTATTTCCCACGGAAGGGAAAGCTAGGGAAAAATATAAGAAAAGTTGAATATATTCAGAGAATGAAATTTGTTATACTGATGTGGTTAGCACACAGTTCTCAGAGAAATGAGAAAGATAGAATAAACCAGAATAACATCATGCTAATCATCTGTCTTTTATTTGACAGGTAACAGAAGAGACAAATAAGCCATGTACAAAGTTTGGCCAATCAGTTTTCTCTCATGCTCACCACCCTTCTGATGGAAACAGCCACGCCTACAGCCTCTATTCAGGGAGCATCCCTCGCTGATTCCATTTTTGTAGGAATGACCAAGCTGCTTCCACATGACCCCAGTCATCTGACCACAGCTGATTTAAAGAGATGGGAACTCTGTGGGTATGAGGTATCTGGGTGCAAAGGCACCCTTCAAACTTAGATGATAGCAACTCTTTCTTTTTTTTTTAAGATTTTATTTATTTATTTGACAGGGAGATAGAGAGCACAAGTAGGCAGAGCAGCAGGCAGAGGGAGAGGGAGAGGGAGAAGCAGACTCCACGCTGAGCAGGGAGCCCGATGCGGGGCTTGATCCCAGGACCCTGGGATCATGACCTGAGCTGAGAACAGACACTTAACTGACTGAGCCACCCAGGCGCCCCAACAGCAATTCTTTAAAATAACCCAAATGGGCGCCTGGGTGGCTCAGTTGGTTAAGCGACTGCCTTCGGCTCAGGTCATGATCGAGTCCCGCATCGGGCTCCCTGCTGAGCAAGGAGTCTGCTTCTCCCTCTGACCCTCCCCCCTCTCATGTGCTCTCTCTCTCTCTCTCAAATAAATAAATAAAATCTTTAAAAAATAAAATAAAATAAAATAAAATAAAATAACCCAAATGCCCGTGTCCAGAAATACGAACAGGTGGTACCAGGAGACAGAAAATTTACAGCGGGCATGGAAAAAGAGAAGACATGAAAGACACTCTGAAGAAGCAAGGACAGGGAGTAACTGAGCCACATTACCGGAGAGGCACTAGCAATGGGAATTAGCCGACCTCGGCCTTACAGGGAGTGCTCAAGGCATCAGCAGAAGTCACAAAAGCAAGGTGCAGAAGAGTGAGTGTGTTATTCTATCTTTGTGTAAGAAATAGGAAAATACCTATTCACGTTTGCTCATATTTTCACAAACACTAACAACTGTATAAACGACATAGAAAAGTATCTATCTCTGGTAATAAGGAGATGAGGTGAAGTGAAACAGTAAGAAGGCAGATGGGGGTGGGAGCTAAATTTATTTTCTCTCAACTGTAATTTTTTTTAATCTAACAAGGACTTTATTTCCAGTTATACACACCCCTGTAAGATAGATTTTAAAGCCAAAAAATTTGTCTCATGCTTTTGCTGTCTGAAATTCATTCTTTCCTACAGGGAAATCATTGACTGAGTCCTTATGAAATAATTAAGGGTAGGCTTATGCCTTGATATACTATAATCCCCCAAAAGGGGATTTAACTTTCTCCCATTCTGATTATTTTAGTTTCTGTGATAAAATGACCTGAGACAGTTTGAGTTGGAATCAACGGATGGTTTCTGCTCTCCTTCGAGTTTGCCTTAGGTCCCAGCTAGGGCCTTTGGCAAGAAATAGCATCTTTCGGAAGAAATATCAAAGACAGTCAGCCTTAGGGTCTCAATGAAAAGGACTGCATCAGATATTCTCAGCAAATGATGCCTCAAGGAATAGACTCTGGGATGCATACTTCCCAGCTATGACTAGCTACTATTATACTAGCCAGCATGAGCAATCACCTAATAGACTGTGCGACAAGCCTTAAGCTCAGGATTTCCAGGAAACAGGTGAGGCAAATAATCGCTTTTCCTAGAACAAAACATAATTGTAAATTTTAAAGCAATAAATAATGAAGGAAATCTGATTGTGGAATATCTTGAATTTTTTTTTTTCGGAACACTGTGGTTTTTTACCTTTTTAAAATGGGCTTTTTAAAGAATAGGTTTCGTTTTACAGAAAAGCTACAAAAATAGTACAGAGAATTTCAGTGTGCCTCATACCCAGTTCCCTCATTGTTGACATATGACATTGATATGATACATTTGTTACAATTAGTTAAACATTATTGATATATTATCTAAATATCATAGTTCATTTGAATTTCCTCAGTTATTCCATAACATTGCTATTTTCAGGATCCCATCCATAAAAACACATTGTATTTGGTCATCATGTCTCCTTAGGCTGCTCTACGCTAGAACAACTTCTCTGACTTTCATTTTTTTGTGATGACCTTGGCAGTTTTGAGGAGTACTGGTTAGGTATTTTATAAAATGTCTCTCCATAAGTTTTTTTTTTTTATGTTATATTAATCACCATACATTACATCATTAGTTTTTGATGTAGTGTTCCATGCTTCATTGTTTGTGTATAACACCCAGTGCTCCATTCAATACGTGCCCTCTTTTTTTTTTTTTTAAAGATTTTATTTATTTGACAGAGAGAGAGACACAGCGAGAGAGGGAACACAAGCAAGGGGAATGGGAGAGGTAGAAGCAGGCTTCCCGCAGAGCAGGGAGCCCGATGCAGGGCTCGATCCCAGGACCCTGGGATCATGACCTGAGCCGAAGGCAGACGCTTAACGCCTGAGCCACCCAGGCGCCCCACGTGCCCTCTTTAATACAAGGTTTTGTTAATGTTTTTCTCATAATTAGACTGAAGTTATGGTTCTTAGAGAAAGACCACAAATGTAAAAGACCATTGTCTTCACAACACTCAAAGGTACATGTCATTAACATGACTCATCACTATTAACATTGATCTCCATTACCTGTCAGAGGCAGTGTTTGCAAGGTTATTCCAGACTTTACAATGTTTCCCCCCTTTCCATATTGCACTCTTTGGAAGTCATGACTTCAGACCATTTATTTCTTTTTACTTATTTTGTCATTTATTTAAATCATTATGGAAGCATGAATATTTATTTTATTCCATGAGTTACAGTCCAATACCACGTTTTTATTGCTGTTTGTATATTATTCACTTTGTTTTTCTAATGGTTCTTTTTTGAGCACTTATCTTTTTGGGCTAGTGGCTCCAGGCTTTCTTATACATTCCTTGCCCCAGCCATAGAATTAGCCATTTTTCCAAGAAGATCTTGTTCGTTTTATTAGAGAATGGAATTAGAAACCAAATCTTGGGCATTGGATCTTTTCATTGGTACTGGGAGGTCTTTGCTTCTAGGCTTTCTCAGTGGACAGAGTCTGGATACATATGTGTGTATACTAACCTACATTTAGTAAAATCTCTTTTCTAAAAAAATCCCTGTACTTTACCTATTTAGCTGTTTTCCCCTTCCCAAACTGGCAAACACTGATTTTTTTTTTTCCGTTTCTATAATGTCATGAAAATGGAATCATACCATTTGTAGCATTTTCCATTTGGTTTGTTTCACTTTGCAATATGCATTTCAAATTTATCCATGTTGTTGTGTGAATAGTTCATTCATATTTTTTAAAGATTTATTTATTTATCTGAGACAGAGAGAGACAGACAGACAACCCGGGAGAGGGGCAGAGTGAAAGGGAGAGAAGAAACAGACTCCCCACTAAGCGTGGAGCCAGACTCTGGCTTGATCTCACAACTCTGAGATCACTACCTACGCCTGAGCCAAAACCAAGAGTTGGAGGCGTAACCAAATGAGCCACCCAGACACACCAGTTCATTCATTTTTTTTTTTTTAATTTTTTCCAGTTCATTCATTTTTATCAATGATTAGTACCCCACTGTATGCATGCATGTACCAAAACTTATCCATTTACTTACCGAAGGATATCTTGGTTACTTCCATTTTAGGGTGATGATAAATAAAGCTGTTATAAACATTACTTTCATGAAGGTTTTGTGTGTACATAAATTTTCAAATCAGATAAATACCTTTGCTGTATGATTGCTACATTGCATAGTGAGACCATATTTAATTTTACAGGTAACTGTCAGACTTCTTCCAAAGTGGCTATACCATTCCCCATGGAAGGAGCAATGAATGAGATTTCCTATTGCTCTGCATCGTTGACAGCAATTGGTATTGTCAGTTTTATTAATTTCTTTATTTTTAGGCAATCTTATAGATGTGTCATTATAGTTCATTATTGTTATAATTTGCATTTAATTTCCCTATGAAAAATGATGTTGAGCTTTTCACATGCTTATTTTCCATATCTTCTTTGGTAAAATGTTTGTTTGGGTATCTTACCAACTTCCTAATTGGGTTGTTTATTTTCCTATTATTTAGTTCTAAGAATAGTTTTCTAGCCTTAGCTTTTGATTCTTTCTCATAATTTTCATACCTCTGCTGACATGACATTATTCATCTAGTTTTGCATGTTGTCTACTTTTGCGAATAGAGCCCTTAAAATATTAATTATAGTTATAAGTATATTTATATATTAAATAAATATTATATATTTTCAATTCCATGGCTGAATCATATTTATAAAAGTCTGGTTCTGGTAGATGTCTCTTCAGACTTTCTTTTTTCTGGTCTTTTTTTATGCCTTGGAATTTTTTTTTTTTTACGACTTTATTTTTAAGTAAACTCTACACCCAATGTGGGGCTCAAACTTACAACCCCAAGATCAAGAGTCACATGCTCTACTGACTGAGCCAGCCAGGCGCCCATGACTCAAAATTTTTCGCTGAAATTCAGACATGTTGTATCAGCAAAAGAAGTTAATAGGCCTTTAATATGAGAATTTATATGAATCTGGCTAGGAGCTGAGCTGTGTTTAATGTTTGTTATAGCTATTGGTACCAAAGACTTCAAATCCCTCTGGTGTCCTTGTTTTCATCTCCCTTCTTGACTTAGGGCTTCTATAGGTACATCTGCTCTAAATGAGTCGGTATCTTGTGGCACTTTCAGTTATAATCAACTGTTATCATTCAGGAGCCCTGTTGCTGGGATGGGGGATGTGAGGAAAGGGGTGTATTCTATTCTGATCAAATTTCAGTATTTTAGTAGGCTGTATCTTGGGAATGTGGCCTTCACAAATGTTGTTGTTTTTTTTTAAGATTTTATTTATTTATTTGAGAGAGAGTGAGTGAGAGAGCAGGCGGTGTAGAGGCAGAGGGAGAAACAGATTCCCCGCTGAGCAGGGAGCCCTACTCCTGGCTTGATCCAGGGATTCCAGGATCATGACCTGAGCTGAAGGCAGATGTTTAATAAACTGAGCCACCCAGGCGCCCCTTTAACAAGTGTTTCTGTTCTTCCTCCAGGCATATGTCTAGAACCCCACAAAACCAGGCTCTATTCCTTTCCCAGCTGCAGCAATCCCAACATTATTTGCTTGATGTCCTGTCCCTGGTTGACAATCTTTTTTCCTGAGGTGAGAAAGGAAGGTGCTGGTTTTGTTTTCAACACTCTTGTACTTTTTGTTCTGACACTATTTACTTTTAACATTGCTGAAACTGACTTGATTTATCTCTTTTGTTTAAAAATTATTTTGTTTATTTTGCAAGTGACATTATTTTATTACAAACTAGATAGTGAAGACAATATACTTATTTTTTTTTAAAGATTTTATTTATTTATTTATTTGACAGAGAGAAACACAGCAAGAGAGGGAACACAAGCAGGGGGAGTGGGAGAGGGAGAAGCAGGCTTCTCGCTGAGCAGGGAGCCAGATGCGGGGCTCGATGTGGGGCTTGATCCCGGATGCTGGGATCATCAACTGAGCCAAAGGCTGATGCTTAACAACTAAGCCACCCAGGTGCCCCAATATAAATACTTATTGTCTGCCATCTCAAAATCCAGGTTTAACACCAGTATTTTCTTTTTGCTGTTAATCTTATAGCATTTCATCTATGATTAATTTCTTTTTATGAAATGTGGTCATATTATGCATATTTTTTGAAGTGCTTCATTCAACCAATAATATACTGAAAGAACTTTGTGTGTCTATAATTGTATATCTATACCAGAATTACAAATTTAATAAGTTTTATGTGTATATTATAATATATTTAGGAAATCACCATTTGTTGACCATTTTGGTTGGTCCTATTTTGCTCATATAAAGTATACTGCAGTAAATATCTATATGCATGAATTTGTAAAATATCTACTATTAGCCTTTTTGGATAAATTTCCTGACATGGTATTTTTGAGCCAAAAACTATCTTTATTTTAAGACTTTTTTAAACATTTAAAATTGTGGTTAAACACACTCTTTTATGGCTTTGATATAAATTGGCAATGCGATGTCCTGAAAGTTAGTAACAATTTACTTCCCTACCAACACTATATGGCAGTCCATAGCTAAGTATTTTACATATTAGAAGAGTATGTCTCTTCTGGGATGAATTCTCTCAGGGAATTCTTACGGGAGTATAACTCCTTATCCTCAGTCCATGTTACAAACATGGAATCCTCTTAGGAAAACCAATGCTTATATTTATTAAAAAAAAGCATTGATGATCTTCCTGCTCTTTCTGGGTCCCTCAGTCTGAGAGTGTGGATAGATGAATAAGTTTTTAAATACCTTATTGTCAGAAGACCACCTTCTTCTACATAAGTATCCACATGCTTGAGCTCCCACAGATATGACAGATTTTATTTGTTATTTTAGACCAGGGAACCTAATTTTCCCCATATGTATGATAGGAAATGCTGCTAAGAGAGAGACACTTTATTTTTTTAACTTCAATTTTCTTCTTGAAAAAAAAAAGGGGGGGCACCTGGGTGGCTCAGTCGTTAAGCGTTTGCCTTTGGCTCAGGTCATGATCCCGGGGTCCTGGGATTGAGCCCCGCATTGGGCTCCCTGCTCAGCAGGAAGCCTGCTTCTCGCTCTCCCACTCCCCCTGCTTGTGTTCCCTCTCTCGCTGTCTCTCTCTCTGTCAAAGAAAGAAAGAAAGAAAGAAAGAAAAAAGAAAAAAGAAAGAAAGAAAGAGAAAGAAAAGAAAAAAGAAAGAAAGAAAAAGAAAAAAAGTTCAGCATTTCTTTTTCGCTTTTCTCATCTGGTAATTGGAAATAATCTCCGAAATTCCTATCAGTGCTTCCGGAATTCATTGTGAACTGAAGATGATATTTGTTTAAGTGTCAGCTAATTTAATAGAACATTTAATATTGCAAGCAAACAAATACCTCTTTTTAAATATATCTAAAAGGCAACTGGAGACAACTTAGGTAATTTGTGCACTTGTAATATATTATTGTTGGCTCTCTGTGTATTTTGGAAAGGAATTTTCCATGAAATTGCTGTTACCTTTTAAATGTAAGATCATTTTGTACAATGCTCATTTAAGGGAATTACCCCTCTGTATAAATATCATTTAGGCTAACTACACAAAAGGTGCCAACATATTAATAATCCCTTTAAATGTATGACTTAGGGGATAAAAGGATACTTTTCTATATTCTAAGTAGGACCTGATTATCATTTGGCTTAGCACATATTTCTAGCTGATTTGTTTGGGTAATGCTATATTTGACCCCAATGACCTCAGAACATATAGGCCCCAATATATATACTAGGGATCCCAAATGATAGCTAAATGTTAAACTATCTTGCTAATAGGCATCAACAGAATTCTAAATCAAAGATATTTCAAATAACATTTTCTTATGAAATTATTTGTTGAAAGGGAGACTATCAAAACTTTTTCATTATTATTTCTCTAATAGAAAAATATGCATTTCTTGTTCTTTTCCTGGCACCTGTAATCTTAATACTTCTTTTGGGTTTCTAGGCCTTATGTGGCATATCCCCATTTGAGTTATGCATCCAATGATTGTAGATAAGCTAATCCTCTTAGCAATCAACAGATCTGTTTTCTTCTTCTTTTTTTTTTTTCTAGAGAGGCTCCACCACAGTTTGCCTATAATATTTCCATTCATCTATGAGAAAATGTGAATAAAGAAATCACATCTTTAAGAAGCAGAATCTCAGGAAAATTGGTGATTAGAAACCTGGAGATCATCTGAAATGTCTCCTGTACTGGAAGGCTTTGTTTACCACATATTTATGTATGCTACTCTCAGTAGTTTACTCAATATGCTGATATTTTCTTTATTTCTCCTACGTCAAGATTCTCTTTAATTTCACAGAATAATTTTTCCAAATCTTTGCCAATCTTCTTATGCTAACTAACCAACCTTTGCAGTAACAGTCACTTTGTGTTGCCAAGATATTCTAAAACATCACATATGATATATAGTTCAAGTCATTTACGGTAGAATTTTCAGTCTTCTATATAAAGAATGCTCAATTCTACCCCCTTTCTGTACTTTAAAAAATCGCATTGGTTAATTTATTTTCCTTCTGGTTATTTAAGGACAAACTAGGTTTTATATAATTGGGAGGTACTAAGAAATGGAGTGAGCATTCTGAAAAAGACTGGGGATATAGGTTGAATTTGTTATCTATGATATAACCATTCCAGAAGATACATGAATTTCAGAGGGAATATTATGAGGATAGTAAAAGAAAGCTTAAAGAATAGTAACAATGAAAAACAATCTGTCATGAAAAGACAGATTACAGAAAGAACTTCATTTTATGTGAGAAACAAGAATGGCAGGAGTGCAGACATGGCAGTATTAAACGGGTTCACAATTCAAAGTGGAACTCTGGTATCAAATTTTGTTAGATCATACAGGTCTTGACTTCGAGTTTTGAGGACAGTATAGTTTAGGAATAGTTTGATGGTTTAGTGGTCTGTCTCCAATTCTTTAACTTTACATCATCATCATTGTCTTCATCAACACTGCCACTCTAGTGAACAATCCTGAGCACTTAATATTTACTAGAGTTGGCAATCAGTACCTTACACCCACGGCCTCATGTACATTCAAATACAATGAGACCTTACATAATTTTCCAAATTTACAGAGCTGAGATTTAAACTTCTGTGTCTAAATCACTAGTCCATGTGCTTTCTAAAATATGCCATTGACCCTATTCTACTTATAAATGGCATTTAAGTAATTTACCCATGCTTGTTATTTTTAACTTCCCCACTTCTCCTTCACATTAGATTCTTCTTAATGAAGAATAATCTTCCTGTCCTTGAAGAAGAACACACAGGCTACACAGGCTATTTTTTTTTCATGATTTTTGATCACTACCCACCTGACACAAGGACATTGCTACATAATGACTGCTTATTGGGAAAAGATGGATTTTTAAGCAACCTTGATGCCACTGGAGTGATTTCCAGCTCCATCTTTACCCCAGATCCTACTTATGGACTTCTGCTTAAAAGATGGTATTTCTTAGTCTTTATCTCATGCTAAGAACAGTACCTCACACTAAGTATACTAAGAAGTATGGGTAGTATTCACTGGAAAACAGAAGAGACTTTATGGATTAAATGAACCAGGACCAGGGGAAAAAATCCTCTTGGGCTTCTAGCTGCTGGAGAAGAATACTGATTAAATTAGTAAGTAAGCACAACATTTAAGGAAACCTTATAGTAATATTAAAATGAATTAAAAATATTCTTGTGAGGGTGATGTCTATATGAATTTGAACACCATGACTTAATTAGATATTTAAGTAATGTTCAGAGATGTCTAGCATGTGATGAGAAAAGCTCCAGCAACACCTCTACAGCTTTCTTTGGGTTCCCTACCAAAACCCCAATAGCACTGCAAACGCTGATGGGGCTTCTGACAGAATCACTGTATAACCTGGAGCCCACTGAAGACTCACGGGCTGCCAAATGAGCTCCCTTTTTTTTTTTTTTTTTAATTTTATTTACTTGACAGAGAGAGACACAGCGAGAGAGGGAACACAAGCAGGGGGAGTGGGAGAGGGAGAAGCAGGCTTCCTGCTGAGCAGGGAGCCCGATGCGGGACTTGCTTGACTTCGAGTCAATGGCAGACACTTAACGACTGAGCCACCCAGGTGCCCCCAAATGAGCTCCTTTTATCTCTCTCTGTTAATCTTCAATAATCAGAGGAATTATAAATTTGTGGGATTTGTGCTCCATCTAGGGACCTCCCCTTTTCTCCTTATATATAGGCCGAAGGTAAAAATATGAGCTTAACTAATTTAAGCATTCCTTGTCCCTACATATAATTAAAAATCTGAGACAGGCCTGTATAATGCAAAATGCAACCTGAATACCTGCTATAAGCTACCACTAATATTTCAGAATTATTGATTAGAGTCTGTGATTTCAAAACCACTGATGACTTTAAAATACATACTGTACCACAAACAACCAAGGTACAACATTAATATTTCACTTAAGATCTATTTATTTATAAGTTGAGGAGAACCAATAAAACTTGGATTGCTTAATTTTTGCCTTTACAGTTAGAATGATAAAAAAAAATCAAGTGTGAACTGGTTTACCTCATGCCACCATCCAGTCTTGAAGTTCCTATGAAACAACAATTCCTTCTCAAAGTGCACCTAAACTAGAATCATCTGAAATAGTCGCTAACCTGCACATCCCTAAGCTAAACAGACTAAATCAGAAACCCTGGGAGCTGGAACATGGCATCTGTATTTTCACAAGACTCCCAAATGATTTCAATCATAGAGAAAGTTGAGAATCATGTTTTAGCACATTCCGGGTGATCTCTCATCAACCTTGTGCTTTTTGTTATACTATCATCTCTCAAATTCAAACCCACATTTACATACTTGGCTGGTACAGAAACTGAAAATTATCCGACTCCTTTGCCAGTTGCTCCCAGTTACACTGTCTTTAAGAAGGCAGCAAAGGGAGAAGGGGAGACAGAAAGAGGGAGAAGTCACATGTCCTTTCTGTCTGCTTGTTCCTGCCAGCCTCACCCCAGTGATGCTTTTTTCACTCTGCAGTTGCAGTTTGTTCCCATGCCTTCAACTGAGGATTCCTGTCTGCAGTATTTCCAACACTCACAAAAACAGTACTACTGTTAGCTAGGATGCAACAGGAACTTACTCAAATCAGAGGTCTGAAGGCTGTCGGCAGAAGAGAAGAGGCGGAAGGGACAAAAGCAGGAAAGGAATGTCTTTTGTTTTCCAGAGCAGCAGTTCTCACCAAGGAGACACCCAGCTAGGTGTTCTAAGTGAGTGCCCCTTACTAGGTAGTTAGCCTAACAGCCCCTTATGTAAACCAGTTTGAGCAGGTTAGGAGCTGAGGACCTATGCAGAAGCCCCCCTGAGTTGTCCCAAAGTTACCTTTAGCTCATAAAACTAAGATCTCCTCCTAAGGGAAGGATTTTCTGCAACTCTTTTGAACAAAATGGTGTACGTACTAGCATGCTCACATGCGAAGCATGAGCATTTAACTCACATGTCTAAATAAGAGAATATGTATAAATTCCCTCATGCATATGCAAGCTTTCTGCCCCTGCCCCCCTGGCATATTGAAAAAAAAGCTTCCTGCACAAGCCCCACTAGGAGACAGTGCTTTTGGAACTCTCTCTCTGTCTCCTTTACTTGCTGCAAGTAATAAGAACTATTTGCTCAAACCAAAAGGACTTGGGCTGATCTACGGGCTTAAGCACCCAAATGGTGAGCCCTTTGTCACTGGTGACACTACCTGCCTCCCTTCCATGCCTTACACTTCAACTACCTCCACCTCTTTGCTTTGTTGCTACTGCTCCAGGGATGGTAACTTTTTTCTGAAGGTATTACCTATGAGATACTTCTGTCACTATGTTTTTGTTTCTTTGTCAGTTTCTTAATACTTGATTAAAAATTCTTTGATTTGAACTCTCTTTGTTAAAATAATTGACGTATTTTTTCTTCTCCCTAATAGATCCTGGAAAATTGAAGCTTGAAGGAAATAAATTCATCACCCCTCCCTGCCTCATGAAAATTCATCACGTCATAAGACAGCTCTTTTTCTTGGAAAATTTTTCTCCATAAGGACCAAATTCAGTTTCTCTGCCTGTGCAATGCATCTTAAATTTTGGTACATAAAGGTGGGCACCATGTTATAGTCCTGGCAAAGCAGAGGCTTAATCATGTGTAACTTCATTATATTTCCCCTGAGATATTTTATTTTCTGTTTCAAACTAAAGTAATATATTACAAATGGATGAATCACAACACTGTGATCAGTGTTTTAAAGTATATCTTACCATTAATCCTTTCAATAAACATGCAAAGAAGGCACCAGCACTCTCATTAGAGGCATACAATCTCAAACCTGTGCACATTAAGGTAACTAAGTTGTCTACTGGTAATTCACAAGACTGGTAAATGCCAGTGATGTTTCCACTACATTAATTTTATACAAAAATGCTTTTACGGCACTGAAATATCCTGTATTTTTATCTTTAATGATCCAAAAGGAAATATAAGGTGTCTCAGCTAGATTGCTGGTTTTGGCATCTGACTGGTTCCTGCAGGGGACCTGAAACTGCCAAGGAGAGAAGAAAAGAAAAACAACAAAAAATACAGGAAGAAGTACAGAGATATCCCAAATTGAAATATTAAATTTTTAAATATTAAAATATTATATGATAATTTTAGAGTTGACAGTTTGCATATATATGTATGTATTACATTCATATTAATTCTTTTTGTTGTTGCTATGTTTCTGAAAATTTATTACTTTACTATTATAAGTATTTTTGATGGTATCACCCACTATAATAAAAATGCATATGAATCATTTACTTAGGAACATTTATCTTATTGTCCTCAGAATATATTTGGTCCAATGGTATATAAGAATCAACACTGACACAAGGATAATAATTTAAACTACTCACCTTTCTTTTTGAAAATCGATTTGTTACATAAGCAGTAGTAAATATTGACTCCTCTTTCAACATATGAAATCAATTTTATCTAACTCTGCAAAAACAATAATTACTTTTTATGAATTCAGTAGAGTAAATAATTTTTATATTTACAAGTAAAGGGGCACCTAGATGGCTCAGTCAGTTAAGTGTCTGGCTCTTGATTTCGGCTCAGGTCATGATCTCAGGATCCTGAAATCGATCCTCACATTGGGTTCTGTGCTGAGCAGGGAGTCTGCTTGAGGATTCTCTTTCTCTACCTCTGTCCCCCACCCCTCTCTAAAATAGACAAATAAATCTAAAAAAAAAAAAAAAATAAGTAAGTTGAGGGCTGATATGTTTTAAATATCCAGGTAGCTAGATAAGTGTGAGTTTCACTGGAAATAGCATTCAAAAAGAATTTTAAAACTCACACATACACTTAATCTTTTTCTTCCTAAGAAAATCAGGATTTTTAACAGTCATAGGAAATAAGAAATACTGATTTTGAGTTATAAGTTACTCTAAAATCATTAATTTCTTATGATTTTCCCAAGCTTTTATACTGGGGAAAAAAATAAACTTCCCAACTTTAGTTTAGAATTGCATTATCTGTATTGAACATGAATGGTACCTTTATTAATGCTGGTATATAGGAGAAGTGATCTGAGACACAGGCATTCATCTAGGTTTTGCAACTGGTGAAGACAAAGTCAGTGTCTTTTAATGCTAAAAGGAAGTAACTTTATTTACTCTTTAGTAATTCCAGTGAAATTTTTCCTAGCTAAAATTAATTCTAAGTGTGTTGGAAAATATCAGAGTGGAGAGGTAACTTTGTTCCTTGGTCTCTCTTGTTTCAGACACAGACAACTGAATACAGCAGGCAGGTTGCAGAGGGCTAATAACACTCCCCATCCTATGTTACTTCAGATTCACTGGTCCAGAAGAGGAGAGAAATTTTAGGCTTCCCAAGATTTAATCAAAGAATGAAAAAGTCTGAGCTCGAATTAACTGTTTACATCTTATTTCTTAATTTGAATGGGTTGCAGGTGTTATATAGTCCAATTTAGAACCCAGAGCAGGAAGTCCGATTATGACTTTTCTAATGGATGATTACCTCATCTTGTTTAACATTTCCAGGATTTAGTTTCTAAAAAGAAGCCCATTCTTTTGTGATCCAACTTTAATTTTTAGTCAAAGTTTGCCTGAAACTTCCTGCAGTTGATACTAATTTTACCTTTATAGCTACACAGGATAATCTCAATAATTTTTCTCTATTGTATCTTTACAAATGTGTAATCAGCTATTATGCCCTCCAATGCCATGTTTGATTATTTTGTTTGAAACCACCAAATGTACTTCAGATGATGTAGTCTACACCTCTTCACCATCCTTGCTTTCCTCAGGGGGTATTGCTACTTTTTTCACCACAGTATTATTCAGAAAACCATAAATCTACTAACAAGACAAAACAGAAAAACTATAAAATATAAAAAGTCCAAGCTGTGGTTCTATTAATGAGGAATGAGATTACAGGTATTCTTCCTTATACTGAGTTTTGGGGCTACTGATGGATACACATTTTTAATTTATTTTTTATTTTTTTAATTAAAAAAAATTAATTTAAAAATTTCTTTGGATCCACATTTTTTAATGGAGTAATGTTAATGTAGGTTTTCCTTCTCACATTCTCATATCTATATATTTTTATCTAATTATAAAATTAGATAAATTTGGGCAAGTTGATCAATTTAGCATGTGATGCAGCATGTCATTTAGCAAATGATGCAATTTGTTGAGCACCAACAACTTTTCTGTAACTGTAGATACAAACAGTATCAGATAAAATAACTATATAGTATGTATCTGTTACAGAGGGGAAATCAGAGAAGAAAAATTTTCAACTATACCTATAAGATCTTGTCTTGCATTAAATAATACTACAAAGCTTTGCGACTCTTTCCATATGAATACGACCTATAACCACTATTACCACCAAGTAATGGACCAGACAATAAAGTAAGTTTCTTATAAGCCTTATCTCATGCATTTTGTCCAAAAGACCTAAGGTAAAGTGTCAGTAGTCCCATTTAAGAGATGAGAAAGTGGGGCATCAAGTTAAACTATTTGTAAAGGACATGACTACCACAAAGCCAAGTTCAAATTCAAGACCAGCTGTTTCTGATCCCAAAGCCAATTCATATTTCCACATCAGAAAAATATCTACCTTTCCTTGAATAAACACCCTAGGCATCACATACATTATTTACTTTGTACCACAAACACAAATAAAGTATGAATAGTTGGTAAAGATGCACTCATAAATTGATATGTGCAGATCCTTCACATCCAGAACATATTCCTAGAGAAAAACAGTGTCTAAAAATGTTGTACCTGTATTGTAATGTTCCTTCTTAGTAGTGTTTTTGGCTCTGCTATTAAGTCATTAATCAATGCTATGAGATATTGAGTACATCAGGTAGTATCATTACCCTGGTCTTTCAGTCTGGCGTAGAATTCAAATTAGTTCAATAAACACATGGGTGCTAGGTGTGTAATGCACACTGTGCTCCAGATCTGCACATGGCTACTTCCTTCTCATCATTTAGGACCTTGCTCAACCACCTCCTGCTCCCTTCATATCTATCCACCTTTATCTCACTACTCCCTCTCCCTCTCATCCATCCTTTACACAAGATGTAATTTTCAGCCATGTAACCCTTGACCTCCTGTTCTTATTTTTCCCATTTACAATAATAATAATCACCACTATCTGAAATAACCTCAGCTGTATGTATGTGATTGTTTGTTTTGTTTATATTTGTATTATTGGTCTTCCCACACCGGTCTATCCACTCGCTGAAAAAAAGAGCATTCGTCTAGCCTGTTTACCTCTTCATCCTCAGTGTCTAAAAGAGTGCCTTTCACATGGGGATTTCCGACACCATTACTCTTAATAGATGGACACACATGCGCACACATACATACACTGTGAGGTTTCTACTATACCTTAAGAGAGTTAAATAATCTTTGAAATATGTAAAGAACATTACACACAGCTTGAAGAAATAACTTCTTCTTCATAACATTTCTAATATTTAAAGGTGAAAAAATAGTACTTGAAGGTTAGTAGCATTAATCAATACAACTGGCTTAGGTTTAAATACATGAGGAACATAAACCATCTATTGCTTTTCTAAATATGTGATCAATAACTATATGTTGGTTATACACAAATGTAAATTAACTTAGTGTATTAAGCAGAGTTCTCCAAAGAGACAGAATATATTTTTTTCTTATATATATGTGTTTATATATAGAGAGAGGGAGGAAGGGAGGGAAATAGGGACAGGCAGAAAGAGAGGAGAAACACAGAAAGACAGACAGACAAACAGACATTTATTACAGAAATTGACTCATAGTTTTGAAGCCCTAAAAGTCCCACAGTCTGCAAGCCGTAAAATCAGAAGAGCTGGTAGTATAATTCAGCTGAAGTCTGAAATCTTAAGACTCTGGGGGGTCAACGGCTTAAGTCTTCATCTGAATCCCAAAGCCCAAGGACCAGAAGCACCTATGTTTGAGGGCAGGAGAAGATGGATGACTCTGCTCAGAAAGTGAATTCACCCTTTCTCTGGCTTTTTGTTCTAATCAGGTTCTCAGTGAATTGGATAATGTCTGTCCTCATCGGTGAGGGCAGATCTTTACTTGGTATACTGATCAGATGCTATTCTGTTTCAGAGACGCCCTCATAGACACACCCTGAAATGTTTTACAGCTATCTGGGCATCCCTTAGCTGACCATCACATTTAATGTGAGGATATTAGTCTTATGCTGCTTGTTTTGGAGTGATTTTGGGGAGTGGTATTATTTACTGCCATAGTCTAGATACACATTGTTCTGGAAACACTTCAGGTTATATAATGTCCTCTGCATCCTAATACACTCCTATAATCAAATAGCCCCCAAAATGTGCTGATGCTTATATAGACTGAACTGAGATTTTATTATTATTATTTTTTGGAAGAAAAACATAGTGTGCTAGAGACATACAGAAAGAACTTTTATGTGGTGTTGGACCTGGCAATTGACCTGTTTGTAGATGGATAGTGTGGGACAACTGTTCTTAATTAATCTCATTAGCATTTCATATTAAATAGTTATTCACAAAACATCACTCAAACATAATCCTGTATTTATCTGGCCAATTTCATAGCTCATCATCCAGGGGTCTTTCCTCTAAGTCAAGGATAAGTCCTAGCTAGCTACCAAGACTATTGAGTCAAGCTTACCATACAGTATTCTGCTTGAGGAGTGAAGCCTAAATTAAAAGAGGGCACGTTCTGCATGGAGCACTGGGTGTTATACGCAAACAATGAATCATGGAACACTACATCAAAAACTAATGATGTAATGTATGGTGATTAACATAACATAATTAAAAAAAAGAACAGGGTAATGTTCATGGGGGGGGATAAATCGTAGGAAAGAAAGCAGCTAAAGGAAAACAATAACCATAATTTCCTCAAATCTAAGATGTAGAAAACAAGGTATGATACCTGAATTCCAAAGAGGAAGCAAAATAAACAATTCCTAAATATCAACTTGTTATTACAAGTATAAAAATCATAAAGTCTTGTAGGAAAAGCCCAATACAAATAAAAAGTGCATGATAAAAACCGAAATGCACCATCTCACCATACCACAAAAGTATTTGCCAATTTCTCTCTTTCTTTCTGCCTTTTCTCTATCTCATATACATGTTATTTTTCAACAACTTGGAGGATAATAATGTGTATGTAGTTAATATTTATAGACACTAATCTTTTATTATTTAAAAATAATGCTATAATGATGTTTGAACTTCTATATACATAAGTTATAACTACAGTATGTATTATTTGAGAGTAAAATTGCTGGGAAAATTATACCCACTATAAAATTTCTTCCAAAAGAGTCCATTTTCACTCCCACAAACATAACAAGCGTCTTCTTTATCTATGTGCTCACCAACACTTGATTTTATCAAACTTTTAAAATGCTTTCTTCCAAGTCAATTTGGTGAGAAATTTTCTACCATCTCTTCAAGTTACTTCATCCCCAACAGTAAGTGAGAGGAAGCATTCTGTCATTTGTTTATATCAAGTTAAATTTTATTCCTATAAATTTATTCCTATAAAATTTGTGAACTTAATTTTTAATTCTGACTGTTGGCTTTCCTTTTTGTAATTGTTAATGAATATATTTAATCACAGAATGAGTTTTCTGTACAAAAAAAATCATAACAAGGATGAGTGAAATGGGAGATATAAAAAGATACAGATTTCACTTGTAGATATAAAAAACACAATGTCAGAAATTAAAAAAAAAAAAACTAACTCTGAAAGGGCTGAACTTATACTACAGAAGAAAAAACTGGTGAACTTGAAAACACAGAAACAGCAACTAACCAAAAGAAAAACTAAGGGAAAGATATTAGGAGAATAAATGAAGTGAGAACCAGTGAGCCATGAGACAGTGTTTGGCAACCTAACAGGCATATAACTGAATCCCAGAAGAGAAGGGAGAAAAGGTCAGAACAATTATTTGAAGGAAAAATGGCTAGAATACTTTCAAATTTGTTAAAAATTATAAACATACAGATTAAGAGAGTTCAACAAACACTAAGCAGGAAAAAAAAAAAAAAAACAGAAAGAATAACACCAAGACACGTCATCATCAAATTGCTGAAATCCACCAAAAAAGGAAATACTCGTGGAGCACAGAACAGAAGGAGTTAGTGGCAGAGAATGAACATCTGTCTGCTTAGGTAGGTTTCATGGCCTTTCTGAGAACTGTTATCCTTGGAAAACGTTACGATTGTTTCTTGCCAAAAATTATGAACTGAATAAATTTAGAAATACTTTTTAAAGTCTGGTGCATTATATTTTTGTGACAAATATGTTTGAGTGTTCTTAAATAAGAAAATCTTTCCCGAACAACCAAATTGTGACGATGAAAATAAGGCCAGTGCTGCTTATGTTTTCCTATTTATTTCTTTAACACAGTCTAATATTAAGCCATGAGGTATCTCCTTCTCTCTCTATATACACATGTGTAGTGTTGTGCCACTGCACATATAACCCATGCACACATACACGTGTGTGCGGTGCCACACCACTATATGTGTATATGTATGATTTCATCACCATTTTCTAGGAAGTTCCATTTTTTTCTTAAAGATATTATAAAACATTAATGGTGTCTAGAAAAGATACTAGATTCCTTACCAAAAGGGTGTCATAAGAATATAAAACAGTATATTATCACAAGAATCCCTTGTATTGTTGTGCCTTGTAAAACCACACCTATATCCCTCCTACCTTCTGTTTCTACTCTAGCAACCAGTGATGTGTTCACCACTTCTAATATTTCATCATTCCAAAAATTTTATATAAATTTAATTATATAGTATGCAACCTTTACACATTAGCTTTTTTCACTCAGCATATCTCCCTGATTATTCATCCAAGTTATCACATATATCAACAGTTCATTCTTTGTATTGCTTAGTGTTCTATGGTATGAATGTATTGCAGTTTGCTTCACCATTCACCTATTTGATAACATCTGGGTTGTTTCCAGTTTTCAGCTACTATAAGAAAACCTACTATGAACATTTGTTTACAGCTTTTTGTATGAACACAAATTTTCATTCATTTGGGATTAAAAACTGGAAGGTACAATTGCTGGCTTGTATAGTAAGGGCATATTTAATTTTATAAGAAATTGCCCAACTTTTTCAAAAATGTACCATTTTACATTTCTACTAACAATGTATAAGAGATTAAGTTTCTCTTCATCTTTATTGGCATTAATGTTTTCACTATTTTTTTTTAGAGAGGGAGAGGGTGTGGCAGAGAGACAGAAGAGAATCTTAAGCAGGCTCCACACCCAGCACAGAGCCCAATGCGGAGCTCGATCCCACAACCCGGAGATCATGACCTGAGCAGAAATCAAGAGTCAGATGCTTAACTGACTGAGCCACCCAGGTGTCTCTGTTTACACTATTTTTTTTTTTTTAGATTTTTATTTTTTTTTGGACAGAGAGAAAAAGAAAGAGCAAGCAAGCACAAGCAGGGGGCGCGGCAGCAGAGGGAGAGGGAGAAGCAGGCTCCCCACTGAGCAGGGAGCTGACGCAGGGCTTGATCCCAGGACCCTGGGATCATGACCTGAGCCGAAGGCAGACTGACTGAGCCACCCAGGCACCCCATTTTCACTATTTTTTATTTTAGCTGTTCTGACAGGTGTATAGAAATACCTCATTGTTAATTTAATTTGCATTTTTCTTATGGCTAATAATGCTGAAAATCTTCTTATGTGCTCACTTGCTATCTGTACATTTTCTTTAGTGGAATTTCTCATGTTTTTTGCCCATTTTCCAATTGGATTGGCAGAATTGTTCAGCATCTTCACTATGGTGGCAGATACATAGACCTACTACACAGGTGATAAAATTGTGTACAACTAAATATACACACATGAGTACAAGTGAAGCTGAGAAAGTCTGAATAAGATCAGTAGACTGCATTACTTTCAATATGCTGGTTGTATATCATATAATATTACAAAATGTTACCACAGGGATAACTTTTTATTATGTCTAACAACATGAACTAAATTTACAAATATCTCACTAACATTTCAATTAAAAATAGTGTATTACTATGCTATGCCATCAACAGTTAAATAGCGTCTCTAGAATGAGAGAAGAGAAATGCATTCACTGCTTTAAATTACACCAACTTTTCTTTGCATGATACAAAATAAAATAAAATTATAGGGTAATCAAATGCCCCTTCATACTGGCATGTCTAAAGCAACCTTGCAAATTAGAATTAAAAATTACTTTTTGTTCCACTTGTCTTCTCTCCCCCACTTACATGCAGGCGAACAAGATCAGTGAAATAAAAATCTTACATGACTCTTTAGAAAATAAGCTTAATTTTACTCCACACAATTAGTGGAAAGTTACTGATTAGTTTAAAGGTTTTAGTCTAATAAGGTATTTATCTTGACCTGACCCTTCTATGTGGCAAAGAAGGGGCTATGTACGAGCACAATAGGAGGCCTACATCTATTCCATTTGACATGCATACACTCACAACACAATAATGGATATAAAGTATGGGAATAACACGAGCACAAGCAATTTAAAGCAGTCTAAAACTGGCAAGGATCCACTATTATAGAGGTCAAAAGTGGCGGGGGTGGGGAAAATACATTCATTGGAGTGGAGGCTGCAGGGATCATCAGTGATTTTCTGAGAGTAGCTTCCATAAAATGTTGGGAATTGACCACAGATTACAAGCTGCTGGGGAGTAAATGAGTGATGAGGGAATAGCAGAAAGTGTTGGGTGTATTTTGCTGCTGTGGATAAGAGATTGTGATGGGATCCTGAAAGGAGACCAGGGGGTTTCCGGCCAGCATAAGCCTATAGTTCATCCATTTAAATGTTCCCTTCCCTTCAAAAATGGCAAAGATAATAGTAAATAAAAATGAAGTAAAATGAAATGATATAACCATAAGCAAGAAAAAAATATTTCCACGGATCAGAATATGAATAGAAACACAGTGTAGCAAGCAAAGGCTGATGCTGTGTGCCTGCTGGGATCAAGGACTGAATACATGAAGAAAGGATCTGAGGCTTGAGTTCCTGGGTAACAGGGTCCAAAATACCTAAGGCATTACTGAACATCAAAGTCTGGCTCGCCTTGTGAAACCCAAGGTTGGAGCTCCCTGCCTATTGAGAGGCTGAAAAAAACCTACGCCAACTGCCTGAGGTTTGCATACAACTCCCTGCCTTGGTTGGCTAGAGGAAATAAAACAACTGGCAAAAAGCACATGGGCCAAGCTGAAACGAAGCTAGCCCCAGTATGAGCAAGTGCCTCAGAAAGGCAGATGATCACTCTAAAGCCAAAATATGAGCTGTGTACTCCCCACTAATCTCTTTGAGGATGAGCCTGAGAAAGAAAATTTCAAAATAAATGACAGAAACTATTATCAGATTGATAGCCAGCATTTGCAAAATTGAGGACCTACAGTTATGTTAAGCAAAAATACAAATGTGAATTATATTAAAATACATATTTTTTAATTCCTCAGGGAGATAACTGTAGTAGTGGCTTGTATTACAATAACATGAACAAGGGAGATAGATATTATAAACACAACTAATAATATGAATTACCCACAGATGTATATGAAAGAAAACATATAAATATAAAAAAGAACAAATAAGATGAACTGGAATTGGAATTAAGAATAATGAATCATAGTTTGTAAGCTGGATATATGTGAAGTTGGAATTTAAAAACAGGAAGACAATCCTGAGAAATTCACTCTGAATTAGCATTAAAGATTTGGTGGTTATGAAAAAGCAAAAATACAAAAAAACAAAATCTCTATTCTCACCTGGCTTAGTGATCAAAGGAAGAGAAGAAAAGTAGATTTCATTGCAGTAGGAAGGGGGTGGATATAATGGATTTATGTTTGAAATACTGAGGTTATGTCCATGCAGTGGACAGTGAGATTCCTGCACCCGACTGTCAATTTCAAATACAGTTGAATTCACAGAGATTATGATTATAGATATGGATTCTAGCATAAGAAAAGCTGATGTCGAAGGATGGTAAGACCACCCAAGACTAGCTTTTAAAAGAAAAAAAAAAAAAGAAAGAAACAAGGATTGTTGCATGGATGCCAAACAACAACAGTTTCAAAAGAAGACAGAACACAAGAGCTGTGTTAGATTATAAGAAATCAAAGGGGTACAATAACCACATAGAATGTATAGTCCTGGGGCACCTGGGTGGCTCAGTCGTTAAGCGTCTGCCTTCGGCTCAGGTCACGATCCCAGAGTCCTGGGATGGAGCCCCGCATCGGGCTCCCTGCTCAGCGGGAAGCCTGTTTCTCCCTCTCCCACTCCCCCTGCTTGTGTTCCCTCTCTCGCTGTGTCTCTCTCTGTCAAATAAATAAATAAAATCTTTCAAAAAAAAAAAAGAATGTATAGTCCTGGATTAGATCAAACAACTAAGGGAATATGAATATGGACCACACATGAGATGATGTTATGGAATTTCTACTGCTTTTGTTAAGTGTGGGCATGTCATGTTTGGCCATGTATGAAGAGTGTGTTAATATTTAGGACACAAGATGAAGCATAGGACACATGATGTTTGTAATTCACATTAAATATTCATCAGCATTTAAAAATAAAGTTAATACCAAGAATATGATAGCAGATAGTCTATAGGTGAGAATGGAAAGTAAAACCTTAGCTTTATCTGTTGGGAATTCAGTCAAGATGATCTGAGGATGATTTCTTACTTTTCTGGAAGTTCCTTTGTTTTTAAATAAAGGGAAGTGTTTTGGGGGCTTCTGGGAGTAATCATATTATAAGGATCCCAAAAAGAGTATCAGCGATGATTGAAATATTCCCATAAGCCACATAAATTGCCTCTACTCATTACCCCAAGCAAATGTGTCCAGTAGTTTGAGTGGTTAACTCTCTGTTTGCTGGGACTATATTGGTTTTAGCACTGAAAATCCCACACCACAAGAAACCCCTCAGGTAGCCGATAAACTCCAGGAGGCAGAAATATTATGGGAAACCTTGACTTTTTATGCACTCAGTGCATGAATGTACTTACATCTACAACTCTGTCTCCATAAACGAACTCTGTGTTCCTAATTGTTTCTATGGCCCATACATCTTTCGCTATTAATTCTCCAGTTTTAAAGAAATCCGATTTGCCAGTTCACTGACACAAATTATGGCTTAAGTCTTTCTATATGTATCTGCTTTATAATATCAACTGAATATTGCAAGTATCTCCCCAAGCCTAAAATGTTTAAGGAAAATGTAAAGTGCGTATTTCTTGATATTATCTCATATAGACTAGAATCCTAAAATTTTTAACTTTAGCAAAAGCCTATATTAATATTTTTAAAATATTCTTATTAAATGAAGATTCATATGTAAATTAACATTATAAAACCAAATTTTAGGGGGAGTTGTTTCATTTTATGTGAGAAAAACTTTTAAGGAATGTATTTGTACAAACCCTACCAATAACATACTACAATATTCTTTACTCTCATTAAGTTAGATACAGCAGTATTTTTACTTGGCAAGAAGTTAGCATTTTGTTAACCCACTATAAATATTGCAAGTAGTAAAATTAAAATAATGTATATGAAAACATTTTTTAAGCAAGAATATTATGCACGTGTTAGTTATATTTTCCTTTCCTGTAGAATTATATATTAATTCCATTTGTGACTTACCTCAATTACAACTATTTCATCTTGACAATTCAGCCTTTTCTCTAGCACTGTACTTAAGTTTGTATAGGCATCATCTTCAATAATATAAACTAATCCATTTGGCTTGAAAGAGGATATGTTTTTCATTGATTTCCCCTTAGCACTAAAAAAAAATGTAACTGTGTACATCTTCCCTCTTAATAAGATTATAGCATTAAATATAATAAAAAATAACTCTTTTTCTATTCTCTTTTCTATTGCTCATAAGATGGTGAATATTGTAATATTTATTATTGAGTCCCCAACCCAGGGAAGTAGTAGGCATTTACATCCTGTTTTTTTTCTTTCTGACCTTCTCTATTCTTCAACTTTTGCTTACCTGTTTCTGTATCTGGAATATAGGAAGTTACACGGAGAACCAACAAACCTTCACAGGAAAAATAATCACATCAAAACTATTTGCAGCAACTCAATGGACACACCCATTTAAACACTAACTTTAGATACTCTCATTTGGATCTAATAGAGTTAAAATACCTGATCATTACACAGCAAAAGACTATGTGTCTAGGATATCATCAGATCTGCCCAATCACAGGATGGAATGAGCACAGATGGCAATGGTTCATACGAAACTGGATTTGAGCAGATATAAAAGAGAGAAGTAAATTACGTGATGGGAAAGTCCAGACTCCCACGTCATTTGTCTCAGCTGACCTATCATCTCCTCCTCAATTCATGCTATTTAGGAGTCTTTACAAAGCCTCTTTTCATACAATACATTGTAAATCCCATTAACTACGTAGTATTGGAACCTCCCTCCTTCCTCATGAGGGAGGAAATGACAGAAGACTAAATGACACAAGATAATCAGTGCAAATCAGTTGGGGAAGATATTCTACATAATTACAACCCATCTCAAGCATGACCTAAAACTTAATGATGAGGTAAAACCCACTATCTGGTGGTAGAGGAGATCTGAGGTTATGGATATACCCTGAACCTTGGGTAGTGGGGAATGGCTGCATGGTTTATTCAGAGGCCTAAAAGAAACAAGACTGCAAAATTCAGGTTAAAGTTAACTGAGAAATAGGTACCTATATAAACCTATGAATTTAAGGACAAAAAGCACAGGCCTTTTTCTTTTCTTTTGGGGGGGGTGTGTTCTATCAGTGATCAGTAGAGATAATTAACCACAGATAAATCCTCAAAAACTGCACATGGCATGGGTAACTCATCCTGTTGTTGTTAATCTGACTCCTCCCTTGATCATTCCTGTACTCGTACAGTGTGCTCATGGTCAGAGTAACCACTGGGGAAAGAATGGAATATTTGCATGAGGCCCCAAACAGGGTCTTCCCTGAAAGTGCTAGCTATTGCCACTGTTGAATATTCAACATGCCAGCAGCGGAGACCAATGCTGAAATATCAATATGGTATCATTCTTCAGGGATATCAGCAATCCAAACACTGGCTAGTCAGTCTCATCAAACTGCTTCCATTTGGCAGAACTAGAGTCTCAACTATACTAGAATCAATACTTGGACTGGCTATTATTGCCTCTGTGTTGTAACTGAAGTGCCAGAGAAAGCCTGGATAATGTGCAGTTACCGGCATCGCTACCTAAAGATTTAGAGAATGCCGAATCTACTGACGTGGTATCCCACACAACATCCCCTCTGACCTTTACAGAAAAGGAGCTGTGACAATGGGCTTATACCCATGGTTTTCACTGGTAATACCACGTACTTGACCAAGAATCAGCCAGCCTGACTGAACAAGGCCGCTGCTGTTGAACTGGAGTGCTAAAAGCTTAATTAACGCACCAAGCTGACAACCACTTGTGGGATTGAACACTGTCTTCCAGGATGCAGTTTATGTACTGAATCAGTGGTTTATATCAAGTTCAGTGTCCCTAATATAATACATTGGTAATCAAGGAGTAGAAATAGGATCAACATCTCACATAATCACTCCCATTTACCTACTTCAGGAATTTGTACTTCTCATTCTCTAAATCTTAGGATCTGTCAGGTAATTGTTCCTGCTTCCTCAGGGGAAAATGGAGCTGTGCTCTTGCCAGGCAATATAGTAAGGTAGCCACTGACCCGCAATCTGGGGTTACCACATTACTATTTTGGGCTTTTCTTTTGTGGGAAGTAGTATAAAGGAAGGAGTTACAATACTAATAGTCCATTCTGATTATCTCAAGAGTGATAGTGGGGATATGTTTGCCCCATGGGATCCATCAGGCTTTCTTCTGATGCTGTAGTACTTGACATTATATGAAAATGGTCAATTTCACCAACCATATCCACAAGGACAAAGGGCAAAGCACCTAAGTTTACAGACCACCACGGGCTCAAAATGGACTATCCCTCCAAGCAAGCAACCCACAACAGCCAAAGTGATGGTCAAAGGTGAGGGAAATCTAAAACAGGTGGGATAGGTGAGAGATGGATATAAACACTGACACCTGAATTTTGCTTAGCCTTTTTATTTAACTCTTTTGGGAATATTTCAACTGGTGGTGACTTGAGGGGCTAGATATGCCTACCAATGAGGGCAACTTTCTTTCCTGCATGGTCTAACTGCACAAGAATGGCACAAGAAATGGCTTTTGCTAAACTAAGTTATGTGCCACCCAAGATATGCTCAACTTCACCAATTTACCCAACTTTAGACCTCGAATAATATCTTGCTCCAAAATGGCCATGCAGATGGTTCAAGCCCATATTTTTGCAGCGAATGCTACCACTACAAGAGAGCAAGAATCTCACCTGTGCAAGGTGACAACTGGAGACAGCTGCATCTGTGTGCTAGTCTATGTGAATACACAGAGCCTGTGACATCCCCAAAAGCTTAGGTAAGGGGCCAAGTAATGGATCCTGGACATACAGATTGTTAATGACCTCTGCCTAGGCTTTGATCAATAGGGAATGGAGACTGGGAAGAAGCCGGCAGATAACTTATTCTCTCAGCCTACCTTCCTGAAATTCCCTGAGATACAGAAATTTTATTTTGGCTTTCTAAGGATGTCCTGCCATCAATTGTGCTTATTGAGAACTAATGATCCTTCTCGTATTTGCTCTATTTCTCTGTCACACGTCCTTCAACCTTCACTTTTGCTTTTCTCTGATTACAAACTCCTGTAATGTGATAGTATGGAAACTTTTGCCCTAGGATTTGTTACCTAGAAAACCTGAAATATTTAATTATTTCATATTTACATACTTCTCATATTTTCCCTGAATATATAATTCTTTCAACTCACCAATTTGAATGAGAACATTTAAGATGAAAAAATAAATACATGCTCTCAACAGTTACCACGAGGCAAAATTTTGTGTGAAAGATTAGAACTAATTACAGACAAAATGAAAGTTTGGTAAATATCTTGACATTTCAAGGCTCCTTCTCTTAGTGTCTACCTTACCCCCAAGCTGCTGCCACTTGGTACCTAAAGAAGAAATAGTACATTTCTAGTTACTATTACCAACCCATGTAGCATTAACTCAGTTGTATTCTTTAATGGTGGTGATGATTTAAGTAGATAAAGCTGTACCAAGATAAACTGCTAGGTAGCAAAGAAAGAAGGAAAATATCTGCTATTTATGAGTTTTTACAACACTTCTTTTCAGACAATACATTGTATATCCTATTAACTACATAGTATTGGAACTAGCATCCAGAATCATTCTGAGTATATAAAACTTTGATTGGAATTTTATATGCTAGAGCACAATAATATGTCTCATCTTTGAAATGAGAAACACAGATATACCAATTTCCTTTACTTGACAGCCTGTGGATTTCCCTACTTAGGCAATACTCTATTCAAAAATCACAAATTCTCAGGTTTAATCCATGGAGAAATTAAGCTCTCATGCAAGAGGGATAAAGTATTTGTCAGCCTCAAAATGTCTCTTACTTCCTCCAACCATTCATCCCTTTGCAGCATCCATTAGTATCATTCATTTCAATTAATGAAATCCCTAGAGTAACTCTCCTAAATTCTTCCCCCCTTCCATGGAATCAGTCTGTACTGTGAGAGTGGCAAAAAAAAATTCCCCTCAAAATGAGGTTTTACAGGAACAAAAGGGCAACGGTATTTTATCAGGCGGAGGCATATAACCTTTGTTGGCACATCAATATACATCCACTTGCTTATTACTCTTTCAGGAAATGCTCATGATTAATAAAATGGTCTTTCTTATTTAATGTCATTTTCTTCCTTCTGAAACCTCAAATCTCTTCATAAGGAAGGATGCATTGGTGCTTGATTTGCACAGCATTGATAGATGCCATGAGAGTACACAGAATCACTTTAGGGCCGGACTTTAAAGGCCAGTCTGGTGTTATTCAGCAGCACAGGCAGAGAGAACAGCTCCATCTGATAGCTGCTGCCAGCCTTTCACTGTTTTTTTCACATTTGATCCTAATCCTCTAAAGTAGGGGTAGCAACTTTGTTGGGGGGGGTAACAATTTGGGGCTGCTGGAAGGGATATAGCTAAAATAAAGAACTTGAATGGTGCTTCTCCTCACTGTCATTTCCTAACTTCTTAGTAAATCCCACCATTTGGTTCACAGGCTTTCTATCTAACCCAGCTTCTGCCACCATTTTTAGAGACCTTGTTATCCAAATGGGCATCCCTTGACCTTATAACCAATATTGATTTCAACATGATTTCATCTATATAAAACTATGGTTGTATGTAAGACTTGTCATCACAAATACCCATACTACTTCAGAATACCTATACTATCTCAGAAATCTTCAAAGCTCTTATTTAGTTTTTATTCACTGACACTGAAACCTCCCCATTCTCTCATTTCTTATACTCTTTTTTTATTCTTTTTAAAATTTCTGGTCTTTTGTCTTTATTCCATCTTTAGTGCTTTGAGTTCATTTTTTTGTTTTGTTTTCCATAGACCATCGGTTTCTTTTCTCTTGTTTCAGACCTACAAGTGGATTGGACACTTTGTTTAGGTAGACACATGACAAAGTATACAACTCACTGTAACTAGCAATAATTGAAATCTAATACTGTGTGTTTGAAGGAATATGCAAATAAGAACTTTGCTTCATGATTATCCAATAGAACTTGGTCAGCATAGTGAATTATTTCAATGAAATCCAAACAAAATCCTGAAAGGTAAATCAGTGAATAGTACAAAACTGTAAGTTCTTGTCCTTAATTTTTAGATATTTGAATTTTTGTTTAGCCTGTGCAACTATTCATGCATTACTGAGTATATCAGGAGTCCAGGAAAGATAAGATCCACTGCCCAGATCAGTTCTAGAGTTTCCATTACCTTACCCTATCTGCTGTTCACTATAAATGTTGTATAATTTTACATATTTAAATCAATATAAATGTTCTGTCATCAATATCCAATAATTTTCAAAACAGAATTCACCATCTGTCTGAGTTCTGGTAAGTGCCTTCTCCTGTTCTATTAGTTACCATTTGCAACTTTACCACTTTCTTCAAAATCTAAATTGTCAAGTTCCAAACTCCCAATTACCTACAAAATTTTCAAATGTCTTTGCCCTTGAAAAAAAATTCTTTGCCCTTTTACTTCTTTCTCCCCCTTCAGTCCAGAGGGAATTTTTCAATGTGAGTGTAATTCTACCAATTTCCGCTTTTTCAGGGAATAAAGTGTTTTGGCAATTTGTATGTATCTGGCTCCCTTCTATTTAATGCTTTAATAATATAAACCACAGATGTTAAAACTAATTTAAATTCCAAGGGAGAAAGCCTGGACTAGCTTTGCTCATAAACCCAAGTTTTGCCCAGAGAAGGCAATGCAATTTGGTTTTTTAAATTAAAAAAAATATATCTGAGTATAGTTGACACACAATGCTACATTAGTTTCAGTTGTACAACATAGTGATTCAACACTTCTGTGTTTTACTATGCTCACCACAAGTATGGCTACCATTTATCAGCATGTAACACTATTACAATAAAATTGGCTATATTCCTTATGCTGTGCCTTTTTTCCCCCCTCACTTATTTACTCCATAACTGAAATTTGTATCCCCCACTCCTCTTCACCCATTCTGCCCAACCCTTACTCCTTCCCTCTGGCAACCATCAGTTTGTTCTCTGTATTTATATGTCTGATTCTGCTTTTTGTTTTATTCATTTGTTTTTTAGACTCTACATATGAGTGAAATCATGTATTTGTCTTTCTCAGTCTGACTTATTTCACTTAGTATAATACTCTCTACATCCATCCATGTTGTCGCAAATGGCAAGATCTCATCCTATTTTGATGGCTAAGTAATACTCCCCTGTGTGTGTGTGTATGCATGTGTGCATCTCTATCTATTCATCTATTGGTAGATACTTGGATTGCTTCCATAATTTGGCTACTGTAAATAATGCTGCGATAAACAGGGACACATATATCTTTTTGAATTAGTGTTTTCACGTTCTTTGGGTAAATTACCCAGTAGTGAAATTACTGGATCACATGGTATTTCTGTTTTTAATTTTTTGAGGAGCCTCCATAGTGTTTTCCATAATGGCTGCACCAGCATGCATTCCCACCAACAGTGCATGAGGGTTCCTTTTTCTCCACATCCTCAAAAACACTTGCTATTTCTTGTCTTTTTGATTTTGGCTATTCTTACAGGTGTAAGGTGATACCTCACTTGGTTTTCATCTGCATTTCCGTAGTGATTGGTGATACTGAACATCTTTTCGTGTGTCTGTTGCCCACCAGTATAACTTCTTTGGAAAAATGCCTATTCAGGTCCTCTGCCCATTTTTATTTTATTTATTTTTTTAAGATTTATTTACTTTAGAGAGAAAGACAGAGAGATAGAGAGCACAAGCAGGGAGGGGGCAGAGGGAGAGGCAGAGAGACAATCTCAAGCAGACTCCACGCTAAGTGTGGAGTACGTGTGGGGCTCAATCGCAGGACCCTGAGATCATGACCTGAGCGGAAACCCAGAGTTGGTCACTTAACCAAAGGAGTCACCCAGGCACCCCCTCTGCCCATTTTTAAATCAGATTTTGTTCTGTTTTGTTTTGATTTTTTTGGTGTTGAATCATGTAATTTCTTTATGTATTTTGGATATTAACCCCTTATCAGATATATCTTTTGCAAATATCTTCTCCCAATCAGCAGGTTGCCTTTTTGTTTTATTGATGGTTTTCTTCACTGTACAAAAGCTTTTTATTTTGATGTAGTCCCAATAGTTTATTTTTGCTTTTGTTTCTCTTGCCTTAGGAGTCATATCTAGAAATATGTTGCTATGGCCAATGTCAGAGAAATTACTGCCTATGTTCTCTTTTAGGATTTTTATGGTTTCAGCTCTCACATTTAGGTCTTTAATCCATTTTGAGTTTATTTTTCTGTATGGTGTAAGAGAGTGGTCCAGTTTTCCCAGCACCATTTATCGAAGAAACTGTCTTTTCTCTGTTGTATATTTTTGGAAAGCAATGCACTTTGATTAAGAGTTTTACCCAAGTCACATGTAATCACACAAAGAAAAATTAGTGTCATGCCAGAAAAAAAGAGGCTGAGTCATAGTTAGAAAGCCTTTCCCTATCCCAGTTTGAATAGGGGATTCACCTATGTTTTCTGCTAGTATTTGTATGGTTTCAGTTTTTACATTTTCATTCATTTCACTGAACCAAATTCATATAGCACATCAGGAGTGGATGTGAGGTATCAACTGGGATACGTCTAAACCCAAAAGTCTATATGCCATTTCATTAGGAGTTTTCTAACTTGATTATAGATCATACCACTTTATTTATTTTTACTCTTCTATCCACTTCTTTTACAAGCTGTTTTCCTTGCTGTATTTTCTTTTTAAATATTTTATTTATTTATTTGACAGAGAGAGATGGACAACAAGAGAGGGAACACAAGCAGGGGGAGTGGGAGAGGGAAAAGCGGGCTCTCCCCTGAGCAGGGAGCCCGATATGGGGCTCGGTCCCAGGACCCTGGGATCATGACTTGAGCAGGAAGGCAGATGCTTAACGACTGAGCCACCCAGGTGCCCCCCTTGCTGTATTTTTAAAAAAGACAAGCATGAATATTTTTAAAAAGTAATAGCTCTGATCTAATCCATGCCTTACATGTATATACAACCCAAAGCCATTCTACTTCAGAGAAGCTTTTGAAATTCATTCTGTTTTAAATAACTTTCTACTGTTGCCATACAATGCTAAGCATTCCATCCTCACTACCCCCATGATAGGCTCTCACCAAGATCACTGGTTAAGAAGTCAATACTCTTGACTACTGCCTATTCTGAAGTCATTAGAAACATAGGCTTTCAAGTCAGAAAGTAGTGATTATGAAACTTTTGATAAGGAAATTGTCTTCACTGAGCCTCTATATCTTCATTAATAAGACAGTGATAATAGTAATAGCTACCTTGACATTCATGGCATTCAAACTTTATCTTATTAATCTTACAGTCAAACAAAAAGACTGGAGCTTCAGCCAGAACTGTTTGCTATTTGATTTGCACAAGTATTTCCCAATTTTTTAATGGACTTGTAGTGTTTAAGAAAACATTCCAGTCACTACTACATAGTTATCAACTTTTAATTCTGCACAGTAAGATTTTTTAGACTGTATATTACACGTTGTTTACTGATGGCCCATTTTAAAAAAAGAATATTTTATAGAGAACAAACTGATAGTTACCAGAGGGGAGATGCGTGGAGGGATGGGTGAAAAAGATGAAGAGCATTAAGAGTACACTTATCATGATGAGCACTGAGTAATGTGCAGAACTGCTGAATAACTATATTGTACACCTGAAACTAATACAGCACTGTATGTTAATTATAGTGGAATTAAAATTTTTTTAAAAATTTAAAAATTAAAAAAAAAATAAAATAAAAAGAATATTTTAACTGTGAAAAAAACAGGTAGTATAGGGGCTCCTGGGTGGCTCAGTCTGTTAAATGTCTGCCTTCGGCTCAGGTCATGATCCCAGGGTCCTGGGATTGAGCCCCAGGTCAGCTCCCTCCTCAGCAGGGAGTCTGCTTCTCCCTTTCCCTCTGCCCCTCCCCCTGCTCATGCTCTTTCTCTCTCTCAAATAAATAAAATATTTAAAAAATACAGGTAATACATAATAAAGTCCTTTATATTGAATAAATTTAGCTTTCATAATCTCTTATTAACTGATTAATTTAGTTGAATAGAATATCACATAGACAAATGTCTACATTCAGCACTGGCATGTAGGTGATCTGTGCTCTTCCACCCGTGTGCCTGAGCTGACATTGTTCCTTGTACCTGGATTAGTCTGTTCATGGCCTGGGCCAGTTCCAGTCCTGCTTTTACTTTAAGGACCACACATAAGCTTCTCTGTGAAGCTATTCCTGAATCTCACCTGCAAACTTTCTCTTGTACTCCCAATTAGAATGAAAAATAAAATCTAGATCTAGAGAAACCTTTGACAAAATAGCCTATTCATTTGCAATTGAGGCAACTGAGTCCTAGAGAAATGAAATGACTTATAAAATGTCATGCATTCTGAGAATAACAAAATGTGGCCTAAAATGACCAGTGTTTCTGTTATGTCCAATTCTCTGCATATGATTATTTCATTTTTTAAATTTTAACTGTCATTTTATTTTTTTAATTTTATTATTATTATTATTAACATATAATGTATTATTTGTTTCAGAGGTACAGGTCTGTGATTCATCAGTCTTACACAATTCATAGCGCTCACCACAACACATACCCTCCCCAATGTCTATCACCCAGCCACCCCATCCCTCCCACCCCCTCCACTCCAGCAACCCTCAGTTTCCTTCCTGAGATTAAGAGTCTCTTATGGTTTGTCTCCCTCTCTGGTTTCGTCTTGTTTCATTTTTTTCCTCTCTTCCCCTATGATCCTCTGCCTCATTTCTCAAATTCCACATATCAGTGAGATCATATGATAACTGTCTTTCTCTGACTGACTTATTACACTTAGCATAATACCCTCTAGTTCCATCCACGTCGTTGCAAATGGCAAGATTTCTTTTTTTTTGATGGCTGCATAATATTCCATTGTATATATATACCACATCTTCTTTATACACTCATCTGCTGATGGACATCTGGGTTCTTCCCATAGTTTGGCTATTGTAGACACTGCTGCTATAAACATCGGGGTGCACGTACCCCTTCAGATCACTATATTTGTATCTCTGGGGTAAATACCCAGTAGTGCAATTGCTGGGTTGTAGGGTAGCTCTATTTTCAACTTTCTGAGGGACCTCCATACTGTTTTCCAGAGTGGCTGCACCAGCTTGCGTTCCCACCAACAGCGTAGGAGGGTTCCCCTTTCTCTGCATCCTCGCCAGCATCTGTCGTTTCCTGACTTGTTAATTTTAGCCATTCTGACTGGTGTGAAGTGGTATCTCTTCATTTTTAGGCTAAGAAAGGGTAGAGATCATGCCCAGGGTCACCCAGTTGCTAATTAATAGATCATGGATTCAATCCCTATTAGATCATATTCAATAAACCACTACCACATGTTCTACAAAGATAAGTTATTTACTTAATATGCTGATGTACTACATTTAAGAAGAGATGGGAGGATTCCATTCGTCATGACATGTAATCAGAAATTCCTCTCATTTCTTATGGAATTTGAAGTCACTGTTATGACACTCTGTTCTATATAACATGCATAAACACTTCTCTGAAAGGAAGAAGTGCAGTTCACAGGGAGATGGGTCAGTACACTAGAAAGCAATGAAGGACTGTTCATGAGAAAGTCTGTTAGTGGGGGACATGCTCAGCTGTCAGTAAAGTGACTACTTAGGCATAATCTTTCTGAGGCTGTCACTCTGTCATCAAAAATCCAAATAGCTAAATCCTCCCAACTACAGTAATACCGTGGTCTGTTTGTAAACTGAGAGAATTATCCTTGTTTTTAACCTGGAGATAGGAAAATAGTTTCTCCTTCACAACCCTGAACACTACGATTCAATTGCCACTAATCTCCACTTGGGGCATACAAGAGCCTTAATTCTGGTACTTTACTTAATTCAGAAAACATATGAACTGAATCTCTTTAATCCATGTTGGTACGGGAAGGAAGAGGCCATTTCTACTCTTGCATGCAGGATATTTATGTGACTGAGCTAGATTTTATTTATTTTTATTTGTTTTAAGATTTTATTTATTTATTTAAGAGAAAGAGAGAGGCAGAGTAAAAGAGAGCATGAGTCAGGAAGAGGCGCAGGGGTAAGGGAGAAGCAGACACCCCACTGAGCAGGGAGCCTGACCTGGGGCTGGATCCCGGGGTCCTGGGATCACAACCTGAGCCAAAGGCAAATGCTTAACCGACTGAACCACCCCAGCGCCCCACGTGACTGGATTTTAAAGAAGGATTGAGGTGCCTGACAAGAAGAAGGCAGAGTGTGAGTGTCCCCAGACCAGAAACTTGCTCCACACAGCTTTCACAGCCTGAGGCCTTGCATTAAATATGGCAAAGCCTCAACAAGGCACAATAATATTCTGAGTAAAGAGAGAATATAATTTAACAGGGCAGAGGTCTTTTATAGTATTAGAGAGGAAAATTAAGTTAGAACCATCATTGCCCAGGTTTTTGCAGTTAATCCTTTCTTGAACTTTAATCTTAGGCAATCCTAACACATGCAACACATAAGGAAGGTAGAGCTGCTCTGCTTCAATAGAATAGGATCCTATAACCCTGCCACTTATTTCCATTGATATCTCCTGATGGTTCTGTGCAAAACCATTCAGACACTTTGGACCACAGTGTGAGGACATCTAAGCTAGAAACACAAACTTAAAGACAGAAACAGAACTGAGTACTTTTTGTGGGCCGCTAAATGATATGTGAGAAAAATCCTAGTCTATCCCTAAGCCACCATGGTTAACTAGATTTGTAGCAATCACAGGGCTTGCACTGGCAGAAAAACACTTTTCTACAGATAAGAAAGAGTGAAAAAATTCTCTGGATTTCCCAGCTCTCAGCAGCAGACATCAATGAAGTATAAAAAGCCAGAGCCACATAGGTGGGTCTGAGTTACAAGAGGTCACTCTATGGACATGATAATTGCATTCTTCATATGTGGAATCAAGTCCCAGGCCCTTTGTATGCAACCTCTCTTTAAATAGAAGAAATAGATATTCTTTTTCCGCTTACTTTTGCTCATTTCAGTAGGGCAGGCCCCATGCCATGGTGATCTTCAATTGGAACCAAGCTGCTCACTGTCCACAAGTCAGATATACTTTCATGCACAGCAATCATAAAGAAGCCACTCTATGGCATAAGGTAAGAATCAATGAAATAGAACCCTGCCCTAAATATATTCCCCTACAGAATGTCATATTGCCTGACTTCATGATATCTGAGAATAATCCCTTCAGCTTATAACATTTTGAAATGCATTGTTCTAGTGTTTCTTTGGGATATCAGGAAATTTATGTCAAGACATAATCTCCCTAGTTTCCATAGAAAACAAAATTCTTGCTCTTGGAGTGAGGATGTGATGGTCTGATGACAAATTCTTGGAGACTTTTTGCCAAAGACTCTATCTCCTTCTGTTTTCAGCTATAACAAACTCAAGAGAATAAGACCCAGCTGTAAATATGAATTGCATACCAAAAGAAAATACCCTTTGTTTCTTCAAAAGTACTAGGCACTGGAGAAGAAAAATGAACATTTCCAATGGTGGGACAGCAAACAAAAGCCCAGATTCATTAAAAGTTAATGATGTAGGATGCAGATAATGAGAAATAGAAATGGAATTCATAGAAACATATTATCCTTCTGACGCATGACAAAATTTAATGCATAATCAACATTACTCAACAGTCCCAGGGTCTATTTTTATTCCAGTGCCTTTAAACTTCAAAATCCATTAAAGATTCATGATCCCCAAGCCATGTGTTCTCTACAGTTAGAAACAATTATGTCACATGAGTAAACTGCTTGCTAATAGAAACACTGGCTATTTTGCATTGTGATAAAGACAACACTGTTTTGCATAACATCACTCACTCTTTCATTCTGTAAACACTAAGTAAAGGATAGTAACTTGGTGTGCAAGAAAAGCAAGGGCCAACCTTAAGAGACTTGCATCTACCTTGAAAAAAAAAAAAGAAAAACACTACATATCATGTTAGATTGGAGAATACTCAAGGTTAAGAGAAATGCACTCATCAGCTATCTCAGTCTTCCCAGTTTTATGGAAGAGGAAATAATACCTTCATAGGTTCACTGTCTCATGGCTGGTAAGCATCAGAGTTCAGGCATGTCTGAAGTTGGCTTGTATTCTTTATACCACATCACATCCTATTCGCCATCTGAGAGAGTACAGAGTATAATTTCAAGTTTGATGTTACACTCCTGCCAGAATTTCTGTGTACATTCAAAAGCCCTCCCCTTGCAGTCCAAACTCCACAAAACATAAAGTTGGTACAGGAAATAATACCAATATTGTTTTTCATAAAGCACCAATGATCAACAGGCTCCAACAACTCAAGGTATGAGCAACACACTTTTTTTTTTTTTTTAATCTGAGTCTCTCTCTCTCTTTCCTTTCTCCTGAAGACCAGATGAGCATGTTCTGTTTTTCACTGCTATGATCATTTGGCTGCTGTCTTTGTTCCCTCCATTAGCCCGGAGGACATTATAGCATACATAGAAGCCCTTACTAAATTCACCCAGCAAGCCTTAAATGATAGCCAACAAAGCTTGTTTTTATTGAACACTGAAATATCCCTAATGAGAAAAGCTATCCTCCAAAATAGGATGGCCCTGGACTTTATTACTGCCTCACAGGAAGGCACCTTGCCATTATCCAAACAGAATGTTGTGTGTTTATACCTGATGAGTCTGCTAATGGACCATCTTTATTAAATCACATGAGGACAGAAGTGAAGACCTGAATGATCCATTCCCCTGTGTATGGGACTTCATAAATCAGTGGTTCAAATCAGGGGGTTGTTGGTGGAAAAAGTTGTCACTGATTTGGAAATCATTGTCTTACTCTGTGTTTTCTCTTGCATGCACCTATATTGTTGCTGAGGCATCCACCTCCAATCCAGTGAAAGAGCCATCAAAGGAGCCACCTCCATGCGGTAAAACCCCTTGTTGACTACTCAGGCCATGTTGTGGAAGAGAGGAACATGTGAGATTGTAAGAGCCAGTCCGGAGGGGTGGAGTGTTGGGGGAGGTCATCAAGAGGATGTGACCAGCAACCGATCTGTGAGCTGGACACAGGCAACTGGCAGCTCCTCTCCTGTTCCCCTAACCTTAGCATGTGCATCCCACTCACCTTCCCTCCTCCCAGAAGCTGCCCAGGAACACAGACTTGAGATAGTAATATGATGCTGAGATCACCTGGACAGTTTATGTGACTGAACCCAGTTAAGGCCTCTATATAAACGTTTAAGATTCTGGTGGAGCAGTGTGGAGATCTACTCATTTGCAGCTGCCCATCTAAGCCTAGCATATGAGTTCCCTTGCTTATTAAACAAATAAAACAAGTAACAAAATGGCAACAAATATGTATCTATCAATAATTACTTTGAATGTAAAGGGACTACATGTTCCAATCAAAAGACATAGGGTAACAATGGATAAAAAAAAAAAAAAAAAACAAGACCTGTTATAGGCTGCCTACAAGACACTCATTTCAGACCGAAGACACATGTGGATTGAAAGTGAAGGGATGGAGAAATATTTATTATGCAAATATGAATGTCAAAAGAAAGCTGGAGTAGCAATACTTACATCAGACAAAACAGACTTTAAAACAAAGACTGTAATAAGAGACTAAGAAGGACACTGTATATGTCCTTATATGTATATAATAATAAAGGGGACAAACTAACAAGAGGATATGACAATTGTAAATATTTATGTACCCAACATGGGAATACCCAAATACATAAAACAGTTAATAGCAAATATAAAATAATCAATAGTAATATACAATAATAGCAGGGAACTTTAACAACCTACTTACATTGACGGACAGATCATCCAAACAGAAAATCAACAAGGAAACAGTGGCTTTGAATTACACACTGGACCAGATGGATTTAACACACATATTCAGAACATTCCATCTTAAAAATGCAGAATACACATTCTTTGCAAGAGCACATAGAACACTGTCCAGAAGAGATCACATATTAGGCCACAACAAGTGTCAACAAATTTAAAAAAAATGAAGTCATATCATGTATCTTTTCTGAGCAAAACACTATGAAACTAGAAATCAACCACAAGAAAATATCTGGAAAGAGCACAATACATGGAGGTTAACTAATGTGCTATTAGGGGGCCCCTGGATGGCTCAGTTGGTTAAGTGTCTGACTCTTGATTTCGGTTCATGTCATGATCTCAGGGTCGTGGGATGGAGCACCACATCAGGCTCTGTGCTGAGCATGGAGTCTGCTTGTCCCTCTCCCTCTGTTCTTCCCCCTGCTCCCATTCTCTCTTACTTTCTCTCTCAAATAAATGAATAAAATCTTTAAAAAATAACATGCTATTAAACAGTGAATGGATTAACCAAGAAATCAAAGAAGAAAACAAAAATTACATGAAAATGAAAATACAAAGTTACAAAATCTTTGGGATACAGCAAAAGTGGTTCTAGGAGGGAAGTTTGTAGCAATACAGGCCTACCTGTGGAAACAAGAAAAATAAACATTCTAAACTTACACCTGAAAGAGCTAGAAAAATACAAAAACTAAAACAAAACAAAACAAAACAACAAAAACCAACAGTAGAACAGATCAATGAAAGCAGGAGGTAGTTTGAAAATACATCAACAAAATTGATAAACTTCTAGCCAGACTCATAGAAAAAAACAGAGAGAGAGAGAAAGAGAAAAAGGACCCAAATAGATAAAATTACTAATGAAGGAGGAGAAATAACAACCAACACCACAGAAATGCAAACAATTATAACAGAATATTATGAAAATCAATATGCTAACCAACTGGACAACTTAGAAGAATTTGATACATTCCTAGAAACATATAACCTACCAAAACTAAAGCAGGAAGAAATAGAAAATTTAAACAGACTGGTTACCAGCAATGAAACTGAATCATTAATCAAGAAACAGACGTCTATGGATGGAACTAGAGGGTATTATGCTAAGCGAAATAAGTCAATCAGAGAAAGACATGTATCATAAGATCTCACTGATATGAGGAATTCTTTTTTTTTTTTTTTTAAGATTTTATTTATTTATTTGAGAGAGAGAGAGCACATGAGAGGGGGGAGGGTCAGAGGGAGAAGCAGACTCCCCGCCGAGCAGGGAGCCCGATGTGGGACTCGATCCCGGGACTCCAGGATCACGACCTGAGCCGAAGGCAGTCGCTTAACCAACTGAGCCACCCAGGCGCCCCTGATATGAGGAATTCTTAATCTCAGGAAAGAAACTTAGGGTTGCTAGAGTGGTGGGGGTGGGAAGGATAGGGTGACTGGGTGAGAGACATTGGGGAGGGTATGTGCTATGGTGAGCGCTGTGAATTGTGTAAGACTGATGAATCACAGACCTGTACCTCTGAAACAAATAATATATTATATGTTAAAAAAAAAAAAGAAGATAGTAGGAAGGGAAAAATGAAGGGGTGGAAATCGGAGGGGGAGACGAACCATGAGAGACTATGAACTCTGAGAAACAAACTGAGGGTTCTAGAGGGTAGGGGGTTAGCCTGGTGATGGTTATTAAAGAGGGCACGTATTGAATTGGAGCACTGGGTGTTATACGCAAACAATGAATCATGGAACACTACATCAAAAACGAATGATGTATGGTGATTACCATAACATAAAAAAGAAAAAAGAAAAAAGAAAAAAGAAACAGACGTCTAAGACTAGATGGCATCACAGGTAAATTCTACCAAATATTTAAAGAAGAGTTACTACCCATTCTTCTCAAACTATTCCAAAAAAAATATAAGGGGAAGGAAAACTTCCAAATTAATTCTATGAGGCCGTATCACCCTGATATCAAAACCAGATAAAAATAACACTAAAAAAGAGAACTACAAGCCAGTATCTCTCATGAATATAGATGCAAAACTCCTCAACAATGGATGCCTGGGTGGCTCAGTCACTTAAGCATCGGACTCTTAGTTTCGGCTCAGGTCATGATCTTAGGATTGTGGGACTGAGCCTCAGGATGGGCTCCATGCTTAGCATGGAGTCTGCTTGTCTCTCTCCTTTTCCTCCCTCAACTCATGCATGAGCTCTCTTTCAAAAATAAATAAAATCTTTAAAAAAAATTCCTCAACAGGGGTGCCTGGGTGGCTGTCAGTTGAGCCTCTGACTCTTGATTTCGGCTCAGGTCATGATCCTGGGGTTGTGGGATGGAGCCCTGCACTGGGCTCTCTGCTCAGTACAGAGTCTGCTTGTCCCTTCCCTCTGCCTCTCCCCCACCCCACTCACTCACTCACTCATGTTCTCTTTCTCTCATAAATATATGAATAAAATCTTTAAAAAACATCCTCAGCAAAATATTAGCAAACTGAATCCAAAAATATATTTTAAAAAATCACACACCACAATCAAGTGGGATTTATTCCCAGGATGCAAAGGTGGTTCAATAGTCACAAAATAATCAACATGACACACCACATCAATAAGAGGAAAGGTAAAAAAAAAAAACAAAAAACATATGATCAGAGCACTTAGGTGGCTCAGTCAGTTGAGCAGCGGACTCTTGATTTTGGCTCAGGTCATGATCTCAGACTCTGCTCTGCAGGGTATCTGCTTGAGGATTCTCTCTTTCCCTCTCCCTCTGCTCCTCCCTCTGCTCACACTCTCTCTTTCTCTGTCTCATATGTATGTTTGCAAAAAAACACACATATGATCATTTCAATAGATGCAGAAAAAGCATTTGACAAAGTACAGCATCCATTCCTGATAAAAACCCTCCGCAAAGTAGGTCTAGAGGGAACATATTTCAACATAGTAAAGGCCTTATATGAAAAACCCAAAGTAAACATCATATCAATGGTGAAAAACTGAGAGCTTTTCTGCTAAGGTCAGGAACAAAACAAGGATGTTCACTCTCATCACTTTTATTCAACATATTAGTGGAAGTCCTAACCACAGCAATTAGACAACATTAAAAAATGAAAGCCATCCAAACTAGTAAGAAATAAGTAAAATTCTCACTATATTCAGATGACATGATACTATATATAGGAAGCCCTAAAGACTGTGCCAAAAAAACTGATAAATAAATTCAGTAAAGTGACAGAATACAAAATCAATGTACAAAAATTTGTTGCATTCCTATATGCTATTAATGAAGCAGCAGAAAGTGAACTTAAGAAAACAATCCTATTTACAAATGCACCAAATAAAATAAAATACCTAGGAATAAGCTCAACTAAAGAGATGAAAGACCTGTACTCTAAAAACTATAAAACACTGATGACAGAAATTCAACACGATGTAAAGAAATGGAAAGACATTCCATGCACATGGGTTGGGAGAATAATGTTAAAATATAAGGGGAATATTACCCAAAACATTCTATAAATTTAATGCAATCCCTATCAAAATACCAACAGCATTTTTTCACAGAACTAGAACAAAGAAAACACTAAAATTTGCATGGAACTACAAAAGACCTCAAATAACCAAAGCAATCTTGAAAACAAAAGGGAAAAAAAAAACGGATGTATCACAATTCCAGATTTCAAGTTATATTACAAAGCAGTTGTAATTAAAACAGTATGGTACTAGCATAAAAGTAGAAACATAGATCAATGGAATAGAACAGAAAACTCAGAAATAAACCCACAAAGGAGGAATGACTATCCAATGGGAAAAAGACAGTCTTTTCAGCAAAAGGTGCTGGGAAAACTGGAAAGCTACAGGCAAAAGAATGAAACTAGACCACTTTCTTTCACCATTACACAAAAATAAACTCAAAATAGATTAAAGACCTAAGTGTGAGACCTGAAACCATAAAAATCTTTGAAGAAAGCACAGGCAGTATCTCTTTGACATTGGCTGTCGTAACATTTTTCTAGATATGCCTCCTAAGGCAAGGGAAATAAAAGCAAAAATAACCTATTGGAATTACATCAAAATAAAAAGCTTTTGCACAGCAAAGGAAACAATCAACAAAACTAAAAGGCAACCTACAGAACGGGAGAAGATACTTGCAAATGATATATCTCATAAAGGGTTAGTATCCAAAATATTTAAAGAACTGATATGACTCAACACCCAAAAACCAATTCAATAAAAAAATAGGTAGAAAATATGAACAGACATTTCTCCAAAGAAGACATACAGATGGCCAACACACAAAAAGATGCTCAACATCACTGATCATCAGGAAATGCAAAACAAAACCACAGTGAGATACACCACCTCACACCTGTCAGAATGGCTAAAATCAACAACACAAGAAACAACAGGTGTTGGCGGGGACATGGAGAAAGGGGAACCCTCATGCACTGTTGGTGGGAATGCAAACTATTGCAGCCACTCTGGAAAACAGCATGGAGGTTCCTCAAAAAATTAAAAATAGAACTACCCTATGATCCAGGAATCACACTACTGGGTACTTACCCAAAGAATACAAAAATACTAATTCAAAGGGACATATGCACCCATATATTTATTTTTTTAAGATTTTTTTTTTTTTTTTTAATTTGAGAGAGAGACAGAGCACGCAGAGGAAGGAGCAGAGGGAGAGAGACAAGTCGACTCCGTGCTGAGGACAGAGCCCAATGTGGGGCTCAATCCCACAACCCTGAGATCATGACCTGAGCTGAAATCAAGAGCCAGACACTCAACCAACTGAGCCACCTAGGTACACCCTTGCACCCCTATGTCTATTGCAGCATTACTTAAAATAACCAAACTGTGGAAGCAGCCCAAGTGTCTATCTATTTATGGATAAAGAGAAAGTGATATATATATATATATACACACATATATATAACTTATATATATAAAAGTGTTATATATATAATAAATATAATGAAATATTTGAAATATATATGAAATATATGAAATGAAATATATATATGAAATATGTGTAACACATATCACAAAAATAATGAAATCTTGCCATTTGCAACAACATGGATAGAGCTAGAATATAATCATAAGCAAAATAAATCAAAGACAAATGTCATATGATCTCCCTCATATGTGGAATTTAAGAAACAAAACAAATGAGCCAAGGAAAAACAAGTAAGAGAAACAAACCAAGAAACAGACTCTTAACTACAGAGAACAAACTGATGGTTAGCAGAAGGGAGATAGGTGAATAAGATATTATTTTGAATAAGATACTCTCTAACATATTCCTCTAGACTTTGGCTTAGGATCTCTCAGAGTATAAGAGCTATTAAATTGAAAAATCTTAGGTCTACCAAAATCAAGAATGATTTTTTTTAAAACTCCCATCTACTTTCCCTTCTTTGGTTGAATAATATCACCCAGGAATTTTTCCTATCAGATTAATAGGTAAACCAGGTCTGGCCTCAAAATTATCTTGCCTCACCAATCTGAACTGACCTCAAGTCTAACCTCATCTTGACTTAAGTAATTATTTCTTGATCATATTCCTTTAAAGCACAAGAAATATCTGGAGTTTATCTTATAAAAGTGTATTTATCTGAATCTTAGCTAATAACTCTGAATACTTTCTATAAATATTACTGGTTTTCTTCTCAAACATGTCCTGATTATCTAAATACTACCAAGTATTTATGGTAAACCCTAAAGTCAAAATATCAAATCATCTTGAAAATTAAAGGAGGACATTCCACTTCCTCTTACTATAGAATCCTATGTGCAACATTAATAGTATTTTAGAGTTTGGTTTACTATGTGGATCAAGCATATAGTTAACAATAAAGTCTACCTTGTAGAACTCTTGACGGGGAGGGTGAAGTAAGTTGGTAAATTTCCTGCTTATTTGGAATCAAAGTCATATATCTAATTGTTATGAGACTCAGTTGAGTATAGTTTTCTTGATAAATGCAGTGTGCACCCACTCATATCACTGATGAAGTCCTTCACTAGCCCTCCAGATAGAATTGAACATACTTGTCTTTGTTGCTTCCATGAACCCTGAACACATATCTATGAGAGCACCTATAATAAGTTATTACATTTGCTTATTTTCATCCCTTTTTACTAGTGTCTTTGCTACCTATGTTAAAAATATCTAAAGGTTAGTATCAGATAGTATTAGAGAAGTTCTTACCAACTCACTTTTACAAATAGCAAAATATCTAAACTTATGTTGAGTCAATAATTGATATATGATAATGTATTTATAATATATAATATCAATATTCAATATTAATATAGTAATATATGTTAATATAATATGATAATGTATTTTATATTTTATATATACATGAGGTATGAGTTTTTTTTTATTAGGTTTTAGGTTAAAAGAAAACATAAGCATTGTAACATATCCTTATTTCAGTGGAAAGTGTTCAATTGTATCCTAGTATCAACACTGGCCTTTTCCAGATAAATACCCAGAAGTGGAATTGTTGGATCATATGGTAGTTCTATTTTTAATTTTTTGAGGAACCTCCATCCCGTTTCCATAGTGACTGTACCAGTTTACAATCCCAACAGTGCATAAGGGTTCCCTTTCTTCCATATCCTTGCCAACGCTTGTTGTTACTAGTCTTTTTGATAACAGCCCTCATTGTGGATTTTTTAAATTTTGTAAAAATAGATTTTTATATATTTATTTTTTATTAATTTTTAAATTCCAGTATAATTAACATACTCATTGTAGTTTTGATTTGCATTTCCCTGATGATTAATAATGAGAATCTTTTCATTTACTTGTTGGCCCCCTATATGTCTTTTTTGGAAAAATGTCTATTCACATCTTCTCATTTAAGGTAGGATCATTTCCTTTTTTTCTACTATGTTGTGTGAGTTCTTTGTATATTATGCATATTAGCCCTTTATTAGACATATGATTTACAAGTACTGTCCTATATTCAGTTGGTTGCCTTTTCATTTTGTTGATAGCTGCCTTTACTGTGCAGAAGCTTTTTTTTTTTTTTAAGATTTTATTTATTTGCGAGAGAGAGAATGAGAGACAGAGAGCATGAGAGGGAGGAGGGTCAGAGGGAGAAGCAGACTCCCTGCTGAGCAGGGAGCCTGATGTGGGACTCGATCCTGGGACTCCAGGATCATGACCTGAGCCGAAGGCAGTCGCTTAACCAACTGAGCCACCCAGGCGCCCTGTGCAGAAGCTTTTTAATTTGACATAGTCCCACTCATTTGTTTTTGCTTTTGATGTCAGATTAAAAAAAAATCATCATCAAGATCTATGACTAGGAGCTTACCACTTATATTTGGAGTTACCTCAAAAAATTAAAAATAGACTTACCATATGATCTAGCATTTCCACTTCTGGGTATACATCTGAACAAAACAATCATATTACTTGAAAAGGTACATGCACCCCCATGTTTACTGCAGCATTATCTACAATAGCCAAGATATGGAAACAACCTAAGTGTCTATCAATGGATGAATGAATAAAGAAATTTGGTATACATATACAATGGAATATTATTTAGTCGTAAAAAATAATGAAATCTTGCCATTTGCAACAACACGGATGGACCTCAAGTACATATGCTAAGTGAAATAAGACACTGAGAAAGACAATGTCATGTGATTTCTCTTATATGTGGAATCTAAAAAATAAATAAATAAAATAAATAAACTCACAGATATAGAGAACAGACTGGTGGTTGCCAGAGGTAGGAGGGTGCAGTGGGGAGAAATGGGTAAACTGCTTTTGTTTTGTCTTGTTTAAATAAACTGTATTAAAAACAAAACACACAAGTCAAATCAAACCACCACTACCACCACCAGAACAAAAATACTAGCCCCTTGCAGTAGGTATCTGAAAGAAGGAAATGGACTGGTAACTTTCACATTTTGTATGTCATTTTCCCTGACTGCAGGCCACAGACAGTGCCTTGCAAAGGAGTTAAAACTCATATAGAAACCTGCACTCTTCTGAGTTTGAATAACACATACAAGAGTATGGGGACAGTCTACTAGAATTGCTACTGTTGGCTCAATTCCACAAGTTTTCCTGGCCAAGGCTGGGTAACAACAATGCACAACAGCCAAGGGGGTTCAAAGTAGTTCTTGGCAACAGATGGTGAATCAGGAGTTCCCAGAAGGAGACTGCACGTGTCTTGCCAACCTTGTTTCTAAAGGGACAGAATTTTCTCCTCATTGTTCTGGTCCCCGGCCATAGTTCTTCCTTTAAAAGACAGGTAGCCCAGAAAGGCAATAATCCTATCTAATTTTGTTGCCTTACTACAGCAATTTCTTCTAGTTATTATGTCTCATATGCTAGATTAGATTTTGTCTTCATGCTGGCTTAATGCAAGTCCCTTGAACTTTGAGGTAAGACCCAAACCCTGTAACTATATTAATCCCCAAAGCAACCTGATTACTTGCTCTTGAGTCTTTCCTTTCCTTTTTTTTTTTAAGATTTTTTTTTTAATTTATTTATTTGACAGAGAGAGACACAGCGAGAGAGGGAACACAAGCAGGGGGAGTGGGAAAGGGAGAAGCAGGCTTCTTGCTGAGGAGGGAGCCCAATGTGGGACTCGATCCCAGGGCCCTGGGACCATGACCTGAGCTGAAGGCAGACGCTTAACGACTGAGCCACCCAGGCGCCCCAAGTCTTTCCTTTTCTAGAGATGGAAGTTGCTAATAACTAGTATGCATTGGACCTGTCTTGTCTACTCTGACACCTTTTTATTTTATTATAGAGAAATCAGGAACTCATTATATTTCCCTCAATGGTGATGACCAAAAATAAAACATTTACATTTGTCACCTTCTTTGACATTTCTTTTCCTACCTTGTACATTAGATCATATTTAATCACCACTTTTCATAGTTACTAGAAGAGTTGCTGGTTTGTTTAACTGGACCATGACATTTCAAATTGGCATACATAATCATTAGGTTATTATGTACTCTCTTCATTGGTCTAGGCTTAAATTCATTTTTTTCTTTTTAAATTAACTAAGCAATTTAGAACCAAACAGGCTCTTCAGAATGGCTATGAATGATAACAAACAACATATTCTCAGGGGTGGTCATTGTGCACCCAGAGTTTTAAATTGAGTAGGCTTCTTTTTTTTTAATTAAATTAATTAATTAATTAATTAATTTATTTATTTGAGAGCCAGAGAGAGAGCACAAGCAGGGGGGAGCAGCAAGCGGAGGGAGAGGGAGAAGCAGGCTCTCCCCTGAGCAGGGAGCCCAATGCGGGGCTCAAACCCAGGACCCTGGAATCATGACCTAAGCTGAAGGCAGGCGCTTAACCGCCTGAGCCACCCAGGTGCCCCTAGGCTTAAATTCTTAACAAAGTATTAGCATTTACAAATCCATAAGCAAAAAAGCTGAGATCTTGATAAGAATCTACATCTAATCACATGGTCCCCTGTATTAACCCATCTCACTGTCCCACATTCTAAATTAACCATTGCCTGGAATACTTTGCTATCATTGTTATAAAGTTTTACATATATAATGTGTAAATAATATATTTATAGTATTTTAAAATATAAGTTAAATTGTATAAATATATAACTAAATATGTTTTAAATGTTTATATATTATAAATATATTATTTATCTCATATATTAATATATATTATATATTATTTATATCATACATATATACGTGAATATACATGTATATTCCTTTAAAAACATAATATATTTTAATGTAAAGTGCTATAAAATTTGTAATGGATATTATGCTTTATGGGTTTGGTTTTGTTTTTTTTTTTTACTTTATTTCAGTTAATACTGTATTGCTAAGATTTAGGAATATTATGTGGGCCTTTGTAGTTCATTCATTTTGAATGTTGCATAATAATCCACTGTTTGAATATACTATAGTTAATTTACTTATTCTCCCTTTGATAGGCATTTGAATTGTGTGGTAGACAGCCTTTAAGTTTGTTCCAATGATACCTGTACTGTGGTATCTAAACATGAGTAATGACTTGCTTTTAATAAATAAAATATGGCAAAGGTGGTAGTCTGTCAGCTCCAAATATAGGTTATAAAAAGATTATGACTTTTCTCTTGCCCTGTTTTTCAGAGCCTTCATCCTGGGGAAGGCAACCTGTCATATCAGGAGTAGCCCAATGAAAGATTCACATGGTAAGAAGCTAGTATTTTCAGCCAACAATGAGGGAGGACCTGAGAACTGCCAAAGGTCATGAAAGTGAGACTGAAAACAGATTGTCCCCTAGTTTAGCGTTTAAATGACTATAGCTCTGCCCATCACCTTGATTTCAGCCTTTTGAGTGACCCTGACACAAGAATTCTGACTCAAACTGTCAGGTAATAAATGTGGTTTGTTTTAAGTCACTATATTTGTGGGTAATTTGTGACACAACCGGTAATTAATACGGTTTGATTTGTGGTTTTTGCTATTGTGAACAGTAATAACATGAATATTCTTGTACCTGTTGGCTGCTGTACATTATAAGAGATTCTTTAAGGGAGTACACCAAGAAGGAAAATTGCTGGGTCTTAAGGTATGTAAAAAAGTCAGCCACAGAGAAAATACCATGTACTTTCCAAAGAAGTACACAAATTTACACACTTCCTAAAAAATGTATAACTTATACAATATGGACACATCATTTAATTTTTCCCATGTAATGTATGTCAAATTATATCTCTTTATCATCTTGATTTCTTAGTTATGGATGATATTTAATATCTTGCCTTATCTTTATAAGTGTATTTGCTTCCTCTTCTGTTAAATGTTTATTTATGTTTCTCACCCATTTTCTATTAGTTACATGAATTTTTCTTAATGATTTGTAGCTTGTGAATAGCTTCTTGATAGCCAATCCTTTGCTAATTATGGGTATCCAAAACATATTTTCTGATGTTTTTTATAGTTTCACTTTCCTTGAAGGGACCCTTAGGTGAATGAGTGGTTAACTTCTGTCATTTCCTTTACGACCAGTATTTTTGGGTCATGTTTAAGAAATCATTGTATATTCCAGGTTGTAAAATATATTAACCTACATTCTCTAATAAGAATATTCAAGTTTAATTTTAACAATAAATACCTTATTTTTTCTGAGGAGGGGATCAATTGTCATGTTATTTAAATATAAATATTTTTGTAACTATTTTATTGAAAAAAGCCTTCCCCTCACTAATTGTACATACCCCTTTTGTCCATATACCAAAATCTGAACCCTGTACAGCCCTATTTTAAGGCACTTATTCAAATGCACTTATCAACTTGGTGATAGATATACTAACATCACACTTAATATGTCTTAATAAACACAAATTCATGATATATCTGGTAGATAAAGTCTTGCTTTTCTTCTTCAGATTTCTGTAAATAAGTTGGGCTTTTTAAAAAAAAAATTACAATTATGTAATCAAGTTCCAAAATCTACTGCGGATATTACTGAAATTATATTGAATCTCTTTATCAATTTGACATTAAATAACTTTATAAACTTGACTTATCATTTCTAAACACTGTATATCTTTTCAGTTGTTAATGTTACTTATTTAAGTTCTTAAGTTCTATACTTGTTAACTTCTTTAAGTTCTTATTTAAGTTCTATAATTTCTGTACATACAAATCTTGAATATATTTGGTTACAGACATAGGTAAGACATTCAGTGCTACTACTAGAAAATGTCTTTTTTTATATTATATTTTAAAGGTTTATTTATTTATTCTAGAGAGTGCACGCACGAGTGGGGGGAGGGGCAGAGGGAGAGAATCTTCAAGCGCACTCCCTGCTGAGCATGTAGTCCTAAGCAGAGTTCAGTCATGACCTATGAGATCACGACCTGAGCCGAAACCCAACAGTTGGACAGATGCTCAACCAATTGAGCCACCCAGGTGCCCCTCTTTTTTTATATTATATCTTGGACTTGTTTGCTTTTTCACTGAATTTTTTTTCATTTTTTTTTTTTAATTTCCATCTATTTCAACACTTTTCTTGGGATTGGCTTTGCCAAATGCTTAATATTTTTGAAGTGTTAAAAAAAAGTTTAAATATGTTATATTCTTTAAAAGCTGCATAGTAAGGCAAGCAAGTTTTGGAATTTTAAAAATTAACTGCATTATGTAGAGCATTACAAAGACTTCCTTTGGCGTTGAAGATAATGATATTAAATGCAGGCTAATTGGAATAATAATTTGTCTCTAGATGTGCTTGCCTCAAATGTACTTTCTTTCACCCAAAGATACAAAAGTGCATTATGAACATCCTTATTTCTACCTCCTTTCCTTACTTCATTCCTTCATTTTTCTTTTTTAAATTTTTATTTGCTTATTTAATTGCTCAAAAGTGACACAGATGGCAGAACATTTCCAGGCAGGACACTACAGAGCCTGAGAGAATCCTTAGGCTGCTTTCCCTGCTGCTCTCTCTCTTCCTTCTCCTTTCCTTCCTCTTCCAACCTCCCCTTCCCCTTCCCCTCCTCCTCCTCCTCTTTCCTTTTTGCCCTAAAATAACAATATAAATAAAGGAAAATCAAAAGTTTTATAAATCTACAGTATCTATTTATGTTGAATAATTTAACAAATTAAAATATTAACATAAAATTTAAAGTATAATGCTCAATCTATGAAATAATTACAAGAATTTCATATATGAAATAAAGTATAGTTCAGGATAGGTAATGTCATCTTTAATGATGCAGTTTTTAAATACATCATGCACATTTTTCAGAAACTTATTTTTTCTCTGTGACTATATGACTTTGGGAACTGAATGTGACTCAGAATAAATGGCTATTCTTCCCTCCCTTTCCCCCCAACCCTGTGAGGGGCACAGTGCCTGGCCCTGCCAACGATGATTAATACAGCTAGTGCCCAACCTAAAATCAGACCCTGGCAATAATATCCTTAAAGTGGGGGAGGGTACTTGTTATTTAGGTGAGGTTGGCTGGAAAAGGCCATAATTGTTGAAATTAAAAACTTGACCCTATCAATACTGGCAATCTTGTATGCTACAACCAGAATTGTCAGTCATAGCTTTTGAGAGGTTTTACCAAAGCAGTGATCAGAATGCTGAGTAGTAAACCAAGAGAGAACAGATACCATCAATTAGAAGAGGAAAAAATGATCTTCTGACAGTACATGTATAACATATTCAATATTATTCCAGTGATATCACTGCTGCAGAGACAATTACTTTATCCCATTAATTGGACACATTTCCCAGCAGTACCTTTAGATTGGTACTGGCTTGAAAAAACAAAACAAAACATATATTTTTCTTATTTATTTGGAATCTTTATCTCCTTTAGCTGTTCCTTGCCCTAGCTGAGTGAATATTAGGATTGCATTCTGAGGACAGCACTTTTAAGAATTTCTTGAAAGTAGTACAAACTTTGAAGCTACCTAGGAAAACTAAATAGTTAAAACTAATCTGATCTTTCAGTCCACAAAGTAATTTGGCAGCCTAGTCACACTGGCCTGCTCAGAACTGAAGTAAGTGGGATAGGCATGGATGGAGTTATTTAACTGTTAGGTTAGCAGGACTGACCTCTTCGAATGATGATCAGCATCATGAATTGTGGAGTGAGATAATCTTGGTTCAAATATTAGCCTAGCCATCTACCAGCTGTGTGGTCTAGGGTACATTTTTCAAATGTCTTTAAGTTTTGGTTCCCTCATTTATCAAATATAGACAAACACTAATCTTTTGGTGAAGACTAAAAAAATTCCACGTGTGTTAATAACCTAGAACAATAAATGTCAACCACTGTTACTATTTGCTATTATTATTGTTGTGGCTATCATGATCATCATTATTATTATAGCAGTAATATGTGGTAAGACAATAGGAGACTGCAACTGATTTATGCTTCCTGATGCAAATATATTAAATCCAAAAGGTATTTATTTATTTATTTAATTTTTTATTTTTTGAAGATTTTATTTATTCATTTGACAGAGAGAGAGAGCACAAGCAGGAGGAGTGGTAGGCAGAGGGAGAGGGAGAAGCAAGGTCCCCGCTGAGCAGGGAGCCTGATGAGGGGCTCGATCCCAGGATCCTGGGATCATGACCTGAGCTGAAGGCAGATGCTTAACCGACTGACCCACCCAGGCACCCCAATCCGAAAGGTTTTATATAAAATGGACTTTCAAGGGGGCATGGAGTCCAGGGTAAGTCATATTCTACATTAAGTAAACATAAAACAGCAGTTTTTAAGAAAAAAAAGAGTAAGTATCAAAAGCAGTTCAAGGGATTAACAATTTAATTTCAATTACTTTTTATACATCACTATGAACTTTGTACTTTTTTCTTTACAACAACTCCTAGACTGCAGAACTGTTATCCTCAAATAAGTGTGCAAAGAAGCACACTCATACTAATGAAAGATACTTAACTTGCTAAAATGCTTAACAAATTACAGGTGAAAGACTCAGGGCAAAACCGCTATACTTAGAAACGAAATCAGTGCTTTTGCCAGACTATACTGTTGGGAATGGTAGGGGCTTCAATTGACTTTACCTTGATTATTAAATGGCATGAGCCCTGGGTCTCTGTTATCACTGGCAGACATTCTTCTTCTCCCTAAAGTCTAAATCACTGCTCAGATTCCTAGGCATGGCTTTGGCTTATATTTACAATTTTAAAACAACAATTAAAAAGGGATGGGCGAAATGGGTAGAGCAGAGTGGGAGATACAGGCTTTCAGTCATGGGAATGGATAAGTCATGGGAATAAAAGGTACAGCATAGGGAATATAGTCAACCGTATTATAACAGTGTTGTTTGGTGACAGATGCTAGCTACACTTTTGACCATAGCGTAACATACAGAGTTGTTGAATCACTATGTTGTATACCTGAAACTAATATAATATTGTGTGTCAACTATATTTCAATTAAAACAAAAGGTCATACCGTATTTATCAACGTATGTATTGTGTATTTTAACTACAGGGCAGTGTTACACTTGGGCCAAAATTTATGGTGTGTGCGTATTTTTTAACTATTTCTATACATTCATCAGCAAGAAATTATGTTTTAGGGGGTAAAATGTTTCCTTAAATATTTACTCTTTAAAAACTGATTTTCTTTTAATTAAATATCGAGTTATACAGTGTGAAAAACTGAAATAATCATTGGGGCATGTAAGTTTTGCTTTGGCTGATTTAAACCTGGCAACCCAACACATCATCATTTGAAAAGTAAACATACAACTGCAAAGCAATTGGAAGCTAAAATGAAACTACTGGAAACGAGAAATTTGATTGGGTTGAAATTACTCTGTATACATGCCTGTACACATTGTTGTCATTATTATCATTATCATTATTTTGAATTTAAGACAGGTTTTTTCAACCACAAGTTACTCAAAGAAATTAGAGTTCATTTCATTTGGTAGAAGATATTATACTTTCTATCTAAATAGCTATTAATTGGTATTTATAGATGTGATGTAAATATCATGCAAACTATACAATAAACATCTTATAATTAAACTAGTAACAAGACAAAGTGAGATATTTATGCATATTGTCTTTTCCTTGAAAATCTTTTATACTTTCAAAATTATAACTTCAGCTTCTTAGCATGTATCAGATTCCTGGAAGGGAGGCTGTAATAATAAGACTCACTGAGCTTACAAGAAAAAAGAAAAATCACTGAGTCCCTAAATCCTCTTCTCTGCCCTTCCCTGAACTATAAGTATTAGACTTAATATTTCAGATGTAATTTATTAGATTAATTCAGAAACTTAATTAAAATTCCTATTAGATTATTTGTAATATAATAAATAATGACATTAATTTGTAGTATATGGGTCATATCTTTATGTTATGATATTTATATTTACAAAAAAACCCAAATGATTATTCTTTTTAAAGGATTCCACAGCTTAACTCTAGTTTACTGGCTCTTTGTCTGTTTTTCTCCTTACTATTAGTATTATCAACAGAGAAACACCATCGTAATATTCATATCTGAACTATTTAAAAGAAATATCTCTCCCTAAGAAGAGCACAATTATAAAAACAAAAGTAAATAAAAAAGCTATTTCCCTGAAACTTGGTCCCATCATCCTCTAAGATGCAGATGATGTGGGAGGGAGAGAAACATAGCAATTCTGTTTAGCTCTACCTAATGCAGTCAATGCCAAAGTTACAAAACTTCTCTTTCTACTAATCTAACATTTTCCCAGTGGATTGTTCTATAAATTAGGTTGGCCTCAAATAACTTTCAGGGATAAATATAGAGGATTTATATTGGGTTTATGAAAGATCTGGATATGTGTATGATTTATTAGGAAGATACAGTGTGTCTATAATAAGCACTTTTTAATTTAAACATTTTGATTGTATAGTGAGAACTGTAACCATCTATACTCAGTTTACTGTCTATATCAATAGCATTTTAATCTTTAGCTCTCTTCATTAATACGATTCTACAGTCTTCATCAATATGACTTTGTTATTCCAGGAAATTCTTGTCCAGCAAGATAAAGGTTGTAAATAACAGTCCTGTTTGTTCCAGAGAGTTTATGAATAACCCATTTGAATATACATAAGATTGTTCACTTTTCAGGAGATAACATGAAACAACTGTTTACTCTCCAAAGCTTCTGAAGGAGCGCCTTGCTATTGTATCCACCAATTCTAAAATATTATATCATGTTCCGTACTCAATCTAAATCCAATTCCTTCATTGAATTGAAGACAGATTCCCAAACCCTATAAATATCCCCCACTGATACTGAAACTCTGTCAAGGTAGGACTCTCCCTTACTGGAGCATTCCATGAACCCAGCTTTGACTCAGCAACACGCTGCCCCGGTGGTATTTCTGAGAAGTGCATTTGACAAAAGATTGCTCTCTTGTATTTTCTCTTACTATGTATTTGAAGTTAAACAAAAATTTTAGTCTGTATAATTCTGAGAGTCTATTAACAAAATTTCAGGGTGATGCTTCTCCTAAGACTCGTGTCTACAGACAATGTCTGTAAATTATTATTAATTTTTTGTATAATAGTTGACTTGTATGTTAAACTTCAAATCAGGAATCATAATAGGCAGGGAGTATTTTATTATCACATTATCTTCATATTTTAATGGAGAAGGCTGATCCTAGGCGATAGATATTTTCTCCCCCAAGGTCACAAATCAAGCAAACCAAAAAGCAAGACTTAAACCCAGGTGTTTGGACAACTGTATCAGTTGTCGTCTATCTCGAACAGGTGGTAGGCATTATTTCCATCTGGGGAATTAGTCACCCATGAAATTACTTTTGTCCATTTAAAACATTTAATCATCAAAAAGATAGACTCATGTATTACACAGATAAAATTTAAGAATTCTCTCTTTTAGATTAAAATGTCTGATCCAAGGACACCATGTCACTTCAGGGATCTGAAACTTCCTCAGCTGACTTCACCCCTCCATTACATATTTAAAAATAAGAGTAGTAAAACCATGTGCTTTATTGATTTAATTTCCTTTTTGAGGAAATTGTTATTTGTTGTTGGATTCCTCTTGATTGAAAACACATTGCAAAGTAATGTTAAGCTCAATTAAGCTTGACTGTATCATTTGTCCACAACAAGTCTTGTTGTTTAATATTTGCCAAAATTAATTTTTTAGGAAATCATCATTTTTGGTCAAGAAAAAAAAACACCATCTTGTTAGAAAATAGCAAAAAATCTTTATCTTAAATTATGAATTACAGCAGTATGCCTGGCACATGTCATGAAAACCTACAGCAGTTAATTTTCGGTAATTGTTAAATGAAGGGTGAAGAAATCTGGTTGTAGCTCTTTATAATACTAAGTCTATTTTTTAAAATTATTAAAACCAATAAAATAATGATTTATCTTGACAAGGCAAGATGAGATAATGAACTGGGCATATAGGTGAACCAACTATACTTGAAAAGGGAAAGAATTAAAAATGGATACTGTAATATTAAATTTTTTTTATTGTGTGTGTCAAGAGCATTCCTGCTTGTATTTTAATTTCCTAGTGTAGTGTAGTTACAAAGACACTATCTGAGATTTGATGACAGCTTAAAATGTAGCTGCCCAGAGTAGAAAATTGTTCAACTCAAGATACCTCTGGCAAATGAGTGCACTGTTAAGGCTGAGCTAATTAAAATGATTTGTATTATTAAATGAGAGTCTAAGGAAATGATAATCCTTATTACCTGTTAGTGGGGCAATGAAAGAAGCTGAAGATAAATTACAAGTCAGAAAAAGATATATTGAGTGACAGTAGCCAGCAAGGTAAAAATTTCCTTTAAAAATAGCCCCCCAAAAACTAATGATGTACTACATGTTGGCTAATTAAGCATAATAAAAAAATACCCATTTTAAAATGTTTCCTCTATTGAACCAAAATAAGAATACCTTGAAGAATTCTACTCTCTAAATGACATGCTCCTAAACTTTGAACATTTCTTCAGTGTGTTCAGATTGTAAAGATGAAACACATCTGAAGACAAAGAGTATGTTGTTTTTTTTCCTCCAGATTTTTCTCACCATGGCTGTAGAGCATCACAACATATGAGGTATTATTTAGGCTAAGACATATTCCAATTTTAAAATCAGCTTATGTACCTATTTTTCCCCAGCACAGCGTTTTTCTCTACCTTCCAGAAGGAAGAGATGGCTCTTCTGTGGCTGATACAACAGACCTACTAATGAGCAACACAGCTCATTCAGGGAGAGGGAAAAAACACCACAAAACGGAGCTTGACAGGGAGTGAGGATCCAAGGCTGAGGACCTAGGAAACACACCAGGGGCAATTGGGGGCTGATATTACAAATAAAAAAAAATTGCCTGTGTTTGTCAGAGTTACTGGTTTTAAGCATTAAAAACTACCCTGGTTATCTTAAACTAAAACAAACAAACAAACAAGCAGACTGTATACAGCCTAGACTCCCACAGTGGGTAGTTGTTGCAAGAACCAGTGTTGGGAAATAGGTGGGAGGCAAGATAACCACGGAAGGTCAAGAAACAGAAAGCTCTGTAACTACCTCACATGCGAAACAAAACATTTAAGCAATCCTGTACAGACCCAAACAGACACATGGACACACACACTGAGCTTATTTGTTAATGTAGTTTTCTCTCTCGTGATGTCTTATTATAATTCCTTCCTGCCAGGTCTGATACAACTCTAATGCTTTCTTTTTCCAATGGCTACATAATATTCCACGTACCATAATTTATTAATCTACTTCCTTCAGATGGGTATTCCTATTTTTTTGGACTGTACTAAACTGATGTAATAAACATCTTTGTACATATGTCTTTATGAATTGGTTCTTTTATTTCTATGGGATAGAGCCCCAATAATAGAATCATTAGAATTAATATTATATATATTTTAAATTTTAAATATTCACTATATTAGTTTCTGAAACTTGTAACACTTTATATGACTACCATTAATTTACAAAAATATAAAAATATGTTTTACCTAATTCCCTTCCCTTCCCCACCCCTTGAGCACTATTAGAACCTTCCTGGTTAAAGTAAACAAACACTTTTTCTTTGTTTCTTATCACCTAGAATTCCAGAGTCTGTGTCTTGACTGTACCAGGCACCTGCCTCTTCTGTGCTTGTAGAATGGGGACAGGAAGCGTTTTTATATTTCAGCTTTCTTATTTTATAGCAGGCATCGAATCTCATCAACACCTATAATATATAACAGATGATACGACAGGAAGCTAATTTAAGTTCACCAATAGTGTCTAGCGAGACATTATCTGTTTAGAAATTTCAAATTTCCTAGAATTTGAAATGCTATGTACCTAAACACCTCAGTCCAAAGGGGACTGCTTTCCCTAGTGTAGGGAATGCCAGTCCTTGAATTTTGTACTGATCAAATCTTGAAAAAGATTTGAAGCAAGTAATGAGGATGTTCAGATACTGGGTATGGCATGATCTCAGAGTTTAGTAAAAGCTGAAGCCACTGAGGTAGTTGTGCTATTAAAAATAGCAAAATTTAGTTTAATTAGCTGACCCAATCCCAGCACTACAGACATTATGATTACATGATTCTTCTTCTGAGGGAAGTCCTGTGTATTACAGGCTATTTAGCAGCAGTCCTGGCCTCTACCCTCTAGATGACAGTAGCAGTCCCTACAAAGTTGTTGCAAAATAAAATGTCTCCAGATACTACAAAACATCCCCTAGGGAGACTTTTCCCCTAGTGGAGTACTACTGCTTATTCTAAATAAAAAGAGAAGATTAGAGTTTGAAAAGTTGTCCTATTAGGCCAATCTAGGTATCTCACAATGTGTAGTAGTTCAGTTACAAATATTGCTGTATTTTGGGGTAGGGGGTACAGCTTGTTAAGTGAAAATCTTACAGCAGTGTACTGCTCTTTAAACAGACAAGTAAAACAAATAGGTAATAATTCTGCCTTGATTTTGTAAGGATTTTTATTTTCAACTATTTTCTTATTTCTTTCTCTGCAAGGCATTTGTCAGAAAGATTCAGTTTTAAAGCATCATCACAGGCATGAATAATTTGAGCAGCTTTGGCTTGAAAAATGGCCAAATCTGAAGGATTTATAGTTAGGAAAGTCAGAAGACTGGTAACTCTAAAGTCTATCATCAGCAGAATTTTATTAAAACTTGGCAATGCATCTTGCCAAATACCTGAAGGTCTCCATTCTGTTGTAAGATGAAGACTCTATGGACAAAGATTTATACAATAAAAAGTTGATGAGGAAGGCTGGGTGTAAATGAGAATAGTTTATCCCATAGTTTATCTTTTTATATTTAAAAGACATGCAAAAGCAAATTTTAGTATATATGTGTATATATATATGTGTGTGTGTGTGTGTGTGTGTATAATTAATCAACTAATAGTTATTTACTGATGACCTTGTAATTTCAGATCAGTATGATAGCTACTGTTATTGAGGGGTGTAGGTAAGAAGCCCTAAGAAGATCTAAAGTATCATATAATAGAATGTTTCCAGATTACATATACAATGTCAAGGTGATGACAAACGTGTCTAACGATAATGTATACTGGCCTTTACCATTAACTGTCAAATGAATGTCATCCAAAATTCTCAAAGGTGGCTGATCTATACTCCTTTGCAATTTCTTTTTTTTTTTTTTAAAGATTTTATTTGTTTTTTGACAGAGGGAGACACAGTGAGAGAAGGAACACAAGCAAGGGGTGTGGGAGAAGGAGAAGCAGGCTTCCCGCGGAGCAGGGAGCCCAATGTGGGGCTCGATCCCAGGACCCTGGGATCATGACCTGAGCCGAAGGCAGACGCTTAACGATTGAGCCACCCAGGCGCCCCTGCAATTTCTTTTAAGTAAATATTTAATTTTTAAAATTTTTTCTTATAATTATTAAGAAAATAAATGTGACCATTACATATGATCTATAATCATGTTTATGTATCAGAAATGTTAGTTTTGTTATCCCTAAAGCATTTGACTTATCAAGTTTAAGTATTCCTTTATAATTATATTCTCCAACATAAATGCAAGGCAATTGGTAAATTTATATATGTATATGCATATATATTTGGTAAAATTATATATGTAAAATATATATAATATTCACAAGTATATACACATATTCATATTGATTTCCTGGTTTCCTATATGTACAGTAAATTGCTAACTGCATACAGCCAGGCTCTTAATACCACCCCTTTAATGAATTCATTTAAACGAGTTTGCTCACATGCAAACTTAATATCCTTTGGATGTGAGATGTCTCTCCTTTGTTTTATTATACAAATTTTTTTATTAATATATGAGTTAAAATTTGTTTAATAGGGTCCTTGTTAGGAAGATTATTTCAGAATCTGTATTATATTATTCTGAACTTTTACATGTAATAGCTTTTCCATTCAAACACATTGAATAAATTACTTAAGAATGACAACAGAGGATAAAAATAAGACAAAATAATTATATAAGAGAAAATCAAATAACCGGGGAACAAGGTAATAAATGAAAAATTGACTTCTATTTAAAAACATCTCTTGGTTTCTAGCCAGGAGCCCCCACCATATTCTTTCTTAACTTCTCATCAGATTTTATAGAGAGACTATATAGAAGATGAAAATTCCATCACCAGCCTGAACTAAGACTAGTTAGAAATGTATCATCAAAGTTCAGCAGGTTATAGTATATAGTCTACCTGTATTAAACACTATGTGAAATGGTCTGTCAGAAACTAGGAAGTAGGGGCGCCTGGGTGGCTCAGTCAGTTAAGTGTCTCCCTTGGGCTCAGGTCATGATCTGGGGGTCCTGGGATTGAGCCCCGAGTCCAAAGTCCATAGGGCTCCCGGCTCAGCGGGGAGTCTGCTTCTCCCTCACCCTCTCCCCCCCAGCTCGTGTGCAGTCTCTCTCTCAAATAAATAAATAAAATCTTAAAAAAAAAAAAGAAACTAGAAAGTAGTCAATTCCACTTTTCCCCCATCTACCACCTGGATCAGAAACACAAAGTCTTAATGTAGTCCCATAGCTCTGAAATTGATTCCTGGACCAAATGGCCTTTGGCCACCAGAAAGCCATCTCTCTTATCCCCTCACATATATAGCTCAGGCAGTCAGATCAATATCTGAAAAATTGTAGAAAAGGATGTGTATGGGTCCATTTAGAGCTGCAGATGTATCACAATCTGTGTAGTATATTTTTTACAATTGCCACAAGCCAGAAAGGAAGCATAATGAGAATTTTGGCAGAGAATTAGTGACATTAATTATTGATTTATTTATGTGTTCAGAGTTAAGCAGTACAAGTCTATATTTCAAACCAACAGAATTACATTAGATCAAAGACTGCTACAGGAACTTGGAACTGGCATAAAGGCATTAAATATCTGCCTGTCATCTCTCTAGATCTAATAAAGAGATCTGATCAGTACTTACTAATCAGAGTTGTGCCAAGGGCAATAATCAAAGCCTGTTTATAGGCAAAAATTTGGGGGGATGGGTTAGCCTGGTGATGGGTATTAAAGAGGGCACATATTGAATGGAGCACTGGGTGTTATACGCAAACAATGAATCATGGAACACTACATCAAACACTAATGATGTAATGTATGGGGATTAACATAACAATAAAAAAATTAAAAAAAAAAAAAGTGACAGACCAAAAAACAGACTCAAATGCAGAGAACACACTGATGGTCACCAGAGGGGAGGTGGGGTGGGGAGATGAGGGAAACAGGTGATGGGGATTAAGAAGTGCGCTTGTCCTGATGAGCACTGATTAATGTATGGAATTGTTGAATCACTATATTATACGCCTGAAATAACATAACACTGTATGTTAACTGCACTAGAATTAAAAAAAAAAAATGCTGCATGTGTATGCATGTGCATAAATTAGTAAAACAATAAATTCTGAACTGATAGCAAAAAAAAAAAAAAAAAACACTAATGATGTAATGTATGGTGATTAACATAACATAATAAAATTAAAAAATTTAAAAATTAAAAAAAAGATTTTATTTATTCATTTGAGAGAGAGAGAGAGCAAGAGCAGGGGGGAGAGGCAGAGGGAGAAGCAGACTCCCCGCTGAACAAGGAGCCCAACATGGGGCTTGATCCCAGGACCCTGAGGTCATGACCTGAGCTGAAGGCAGACACTTAACCATCTGAGCCACCCAGGTGCCCCATAGGCAAAATTGATGCAGAGGGTTCATCTTACTGAATGATGAAGAAACACCAAAAAAACCTAACATTTTAAGGGTTATTAAAAATCAATACACGGGCACCTGGGTGGCTCAGTCATTAAGCATCTGTCTTCGGCTCGGGTCATGATCCCAGGATCCTGAGGGATCCAGCCCCGCATCAGGTTCCCTGCTCTGCAGGAAGCCTGCTTCTCTCTCTCCCACTCCCCCTGCTGTGCTCCCTATCTTGCTGTCTCTCTCTCCCTCTCTCTCTCAAATAAATAAAATCTTTTTTAAAAAAAATTAATACAGATTGAGAAAAAAGGCATGTCACCATACACTTAAGTAGAGGCAGATAACTAAAAATAATTTACTACAAAAATGAAAAGAAACTATCTTAAAAAAATTAAAAATAACTTAAAAATAATTTGCTACAAAAAACAACAAAGGACATGTGAAGGCATCACCTTTGTAGAAAATCGCAAGTTGGAAACAAGAGAAAAAGTCAAATAGTTGAAATGAAAACATAAGAATAACAAAGCAATTACAAACCCCAAAATCAAAATATAAAAATTTCTTTTCAACACAAATCAAGAGTAACTTGTAACTAACATTTAGTAATTGAATCTTGGCTTGAAGAAAGACTCATTTTTTGATGATTTTCTCCAGAAAATGATCAGAGTGTGCTTGATCTGGTAAAAAAAAAAGAACCAAACTAAAATCATCATTATCATCAGTAATATTACTAAAAACTTTCCTAAAGTTCCTGATTATATCAACTAAAAAGGGTTGCTCACATATAAAGAAAAATAATAAAAGAACTATATCTTGTCATACCTCAATGTTTTCAAAAATCATTATTACAAAGACAAGTGCCTTTAGATATCTAGGCATTAGAAAAAGAAAATCAAGTGGCCTACAAAGAAAAAAAAAAAAACAAAAAAACTCAGCTGGCATCAGACTTCTAATTATCATTCCATGTCAGGAAGTAGCAAAGCATCTGCAACAGATTCATGGAGGAAAACTGTTTGAGTGCCAGTAAGTTTTCCATCTAGTAATGTTCTCTTTCAAGTATGAAATCAACAGAAGTGAATTTCCCAAATGGCAAAAATGTGCCCTGTGTGAAATACTCAAAGAAGTGAATTAACACAATACATATGATAATAAAACAATACTGGAGAAATGATGAAATAAAATGTATTGCAGAAATTCCTCTTTTACTCCATTATTTAATCATATGTCTTTAATATCCAAGCCAAAATGTTTAGAATATTTGACATTATGCTTACAAAAGTGCTCTGTCCTCCTTATCTGCCATCAAAGTAAATGGGCTTTCTAATATAAGTTATGCCCATTATCTACATATGACCAAGCAGTCACACCTCTGGAAACAACCTGCAGAATTTTCCCTTTCTATCAGTATATTGCTTAATATGTTGTTACAGTCTGTATTAGTCAGAGTTCTCCAGGAAAACAGAACCAATAGGATTACACTTATTTTAAGGAATTGAATCACATGATTTGGGGGGCTGGTAAGTCTGAAGTTTGCCGTACAGGCTGGAAATTCTGCCAGCAGTCAGTATCGCAGTCTTGAGTCCAAGGCAGCCTGGAAGTTAAATTCCTTCTTTTGAGGGGTTCCTCAGTCTTTTCTGTTAAAGCCTTCAACTGACTGGATGAGACCTACCCATGTTATGGAGATTAATCTAATTTACTCAAAGTCTACCTATTTATATGTTAGTCACGTCTAAAAAATACTTTCACAGCGACCTCTAGATTAGTGTTGGACAAAAAAAATAGGTACCACGGGCTAGCCAAGATGACACATAAAATTAGCTATCACATAGTTAAATGATTCATATGGTCATTGGAAGCTCGATAAAAGCAGACCTTGAGCTGGTTTTTAACACTTTTTGCCCCAAAATTTACACATCCCACATAATATGCTCTAAATAAATATGTGTTGGTTGACTGAATAGACATAAATTCATGGGCGATAAATGAGGATGAGTCTTTGAATGTAATTATATTTTCAATGCAAAATTTTAAACTAGACAAAATTTTAAAATCAAGCCTCTAGCTTTGCCCCTGTAAGCAACAGAAGTCATATACAATGGGGTTTATTCTATATAAAGAAAATATATTCGCACACACAATTTCCCTACATTTCCATTTGTGATCATTCTCAAACGTTCATCTTGAGCTACTGGCATTCTGCAGTATGTTTCATTTTGATGGTACTCCTGGAAGCAAGTTTACATTTGGTTTCCATGGAATGAAACGGAAGGAATGAAGGAATAATGAAACTTGTGTAATATTTATCTCACAACTGTATTAAGTGCAGGAAGAACAGGAATTGGTTTAAGAAAAATGAGAAAGATTTTTTTTTTTTTTTTTTTTTTAAGTAGGCTCCATGCCCAGTGCAGAGCCCAGTGCAGGGCTAGAACTCACAACCATGAGATCAATACCTGAGCCAAGATCAAGAGTCGGACACTCGACTGACTGAGCCACCCAGGCACCCCAAGAGAAAGGAAAAATACTGAAAGGAATGTGAATACCTAGAATGTCTAGGAACTTGACTGCTGGATCACATGGTAAGAGCATGCTCGGCTTTGTAAGAAACTCCAAACTCTCTTCTAAAATGATGTATGATTTTACATCCCCACCAAAAATGAATAAGGGCTGCCACTTTTCTGCAATCTCTTTGGCAACTGATATTACAGTTTTTAGGATTTTAGCCATGCTAATAGGTAGTGGTATCTCATTTTAGTTTGCATCTCCCTAATTGCAAATGATGTTGAGAATCTTTTCTTATTCTAAGTTATTTTTCTATCTTCCTCAGTGAAGCATATGTTCAGATATCTGCCCATTTTTTAATTGAGTTTTTTGTTTTCTTGTTGTTCAGTTTTAAGAATAGTTTGTGTAGTTTGGGCACAAGTCCTTTATCAGATAAATGTTTTGCAAATACTTTCTCCCAGTCTGTGGCTTATCTTTTCATTCTCTTGTCTTTTGCAGAGCAGAAGTTTTTAATTTTAATAAAGCCCAATTTATTTTTAGGCATTGTGTTTTCATATTTTAAAATTCATGACCAAGTCCAAGGTCATACAGATTTTCTCATATTTTTTTATAGAAATTCTATAGTTTTGCATTTTACATTTAGATCTAGGATCCATTTTGAGTTCATTTTTGTGAAAGGCATAAGCTCTGTGTCTACGTCTTTTTTTGCATATGATTTCCAATTGTTCTACAACTATATGTTGGAAGGACTATCCTGTATCTATTGCACTGCCTCTGTGCCTTTGTCAAAAATCAGGTCACTATGTATGTGTGGCTCTATTTCAGGGTTCTCTATTCTGTTCCATCCATGCATCTATTCTTTTTTTTTTTAATTTATTTATTTATTTATTTATTTATTTGAGAGAGAGAGAATGAGAGACAGAGAGCATGAGAGGGAGGAGGGTCAGAGGGAGAAGCAGACTCCCCCCCGAGCAGGGAGCCCGATGCGGGACTCGATCCCGGGACTCCAGGATCATGACCTGAGCCGAAGGCAGTCGCTTAACCAACTGAGCCACCCAGGCGCCCCCATGCATGTATTCTTTCACCTCTAGAATGGTATCTTGATTACAGTAGTTTCATAGTTAGATTTCAAATCTTTCTGTGTGACTCTTCCAGCTTTCTTCTTCTAATCAGTAATCTCCTAAGTGTAGGTCTTTTCTTTTTTTTAAGATTTTATTTATTTATTTTACAGAGAGAGAGAGCACAAGCAAGGGGAGAAGCAGGCAGAGGGAGAGGGAGAAGCACACTCCCCACAGAGCAGGGAGCCCGACGGACGCGGGGCTCAATCCCCGGACCCGAGATCATGACCCGAGCCGACGGCAGCCTCTTAACCGACTGAGCCACCCAGGTGCCCCTAAGTGTAGGTCTTTTTTTAGAATAGCTTGTTGATATCTACAAAGTGGTTGAAATTTAGATTGGAATTGCACCGATACCACTGATTGATTTGGGAAAATTGATGCCTTAACAATACTTGCAATATATGAACATAGAACATATCCCATTTATATCTCCTTTGACTTATTATATCAGCTTTTACTGTTGTTTTTTTCTGCATACAGATCCTGCACATATTTTGTTAGATTTATAGCTAAATATTTCAATTTGTGCTGCCATTGTAAATGATACATAGCTTTTAATTTCAAAGCCAATTTGTGTATTGCTGGTAAATAGGAAAGCCATTGGCTTTTGTATATTGATTTTCTATCCTGTGACCCTGATAGTCATTGTTTCCAGGAGTTTTACTGTAGAATCTTCGGAATTTTCTACATATACAATGATGTCATCAATTAATAAAGACAATTTTCTTTCATTTTTCCAATCTGTTTACCTTTTGTTTTTCTTGTTTTATCATGCTAGTTAGACCGCTCAGTACAATGTTGAGTAAGAGTGCTGAAAGAGGATTTCTGTGCCTTTTTCCCTGTCTTAGATGGAAAATGCCTAGTCTTTCCCCCCAAAAAAGAATGATGTTAACTGTAGGTGATTTTGCAGATATTCTTTATGAAGTTGAGAAAGTTCTCATCTATTTCTAGTCTGTGTACAATTTTTATCATAAATATGTACTACATTTTATCACATGTTTTTGCCTGAATCAACTGGTATGATCATATAATTTTTCTTCTTTAGATATGGTGGATTACATTAATTGATTTGAATGTTGAACCAGCCTTGCATATCCAGAATAAATCCCACTTGGGATGTATAATTCTTCTATATTTTTGGATACAGTATTTTTTTTTTTTGAGGTTCTGCATCTATGTTCATGAGGAATATTGGACTGTAGTTTTCTTTTCTTGGAATTCTTTATTTGGTTTTGGTTTAGGAAGTATTTCCTCTATTTTCTGGAATACACTGTAGAAAATTCATATATTTTTTTCCATAAATGTTTGGTAGAATTTATAAATGAAATGACCTCTGTTTTATGAAAGAATATTAATTAGTGATTCAATTTCTTAAATAGATACACCATATTGAAGTTATCTATTTCTTTTTGTGTGAATTTGGTAGTTTGTCTTTAAAGGAATTGTTCTATTTCATATAGGATATCAAATTTTGGTTGTAGTTGTTTGTAATATTCCTTTATTATCCTAACATCCATGGGTTGAACAGTGATGGACCCTCTTCCATTATACTCTTTTTTTTCCTTGGTTAACCTGCCTAGAGATTGATCGATTTTATTTATTTTTTCAACAGAACATCTTTTGGTTTCTTTATATATCTCTATTGTTTCCTGTTTTCAATTTTATCGATTTCTTCTATAATTTTTATTATTTCTTTTCACTACCTGCTTTAGGATTAATTCTCTCTTCTTCATTAGAGTTCTTTTTTTAAGTTTTTATTTATTTATTTATTTGAGAGAGAGAGTGAACGAGAGAGAGAGAGCACAAGCTGGAGGAGGGGCAGAGGAAGAGGGAGAAGCAGGATCTCAGCTGAGGAGAGAGCCTGATGCAGGGCTCGATCCCAGGACCCTGGGATCATGACCTGAGCCAAAGGCAGATGCTTAACTGACTGAGCCACCCAATCTTCTTCATTAGAATTCTTAAAAATCTTTATAGGTTTGGATTATTAAGATACTGTAGGGAATAAAGATTATTTATATTGATTATGGAAGAGCTTATTTTCTCTCTTGATGGAAATTGTGTGATTTTTAAACTATTGAATTTCAAATTTTTCCAAGCTTTATATTTTGAAACTTTAGTTAATGATATCATCTTTTGGCCACTTGAAATTTTTTTCCAGCAGCTATAAAGCATTCTATACCCTTCTTCAAAAAGTTAAGATGAATATTTTCCTTCTCATTACTAGATAGTGCTAGATAAATAATTCTATCATTTCTTGACTGATCTACTTGTATATTTCTACCTCATTACTCAACTCTGTCTTCAGCGTTGCTGCCAAAGGTTAGATATATAATGAATTTTTTATTCTGGAATGTTTTGCTAACCTCTGGTCTCTGCCACAAAGAGATTAATATCAAGTATCTTGCTATGATATTGATACGTTATTTATGACATTTCTTTTTAATATGTACTAACTACTTCAGTGTTACCTCCTACTGTTGTGCATCACATACTGTTCAGTTATAATGAATGAATCACAATGTATACACTTGATTTTCACTTTTTTGACATTTCACATGTAAGCCCTGAGGTACAGAAATCTCTTCTACCCTCTATCAGCCTGTTGAATTTCATCACTGAAGAATTACCTCAAATGTTCCTTTATTTGTAAAGCATTGCCTAATCACTTTCTTCTTTGGGTAAAATGCTCCATTTTCCTGATATCCAAAATACTTGAAAAATATTTACATCTCATAAGAAAGCAAGCTCTTGTTTTGTTTCTCCTGCCTAAGGTGATAACTTCATTTCTGAAGTATGAAGACTCTGTGCATAGTAATCTGGGTATATATAATCACCTGTATTTAAAGTGGAATATTCCCTGAGTCTTCGTTCTTTCAACAGTGGTATTATTGCAATTTAGAAAAGGCCTAATACAAATGATTACACAGTTTTATTACATGGGATATACTTAGGAGCTCCAGAAAGGTTCTTCTACTTTCCCTGAATCCTTCTAAATTCCTGATCAGAGTGAATGGAGAATCTATGTAAGTCACAAAACTATCCTTCAAGGATGGTACAAGAGTTCAAATTACACGGAAAGAGGAAGTGCATTGACTTAATTGTACATTAACTGGAAATTACCACTATAGATTCTCTGAGATAGGATACAGGCAACAGGAGTAAACACAAGGATTCCTGAAAGTAAGTATGGGTATGGGGCACCAAGGGTTGCTAGGTGATAAATGAAACAGTGAATCAGGGAGACAAAAGTTTACATGGTGATTTCATTGGTTATGTCAGAAGAACCAAGGCTGAGAAAGAAGAATACAGATTATGTATTTTCCAATGGATTCTGATTCTTTCTTTTTTTTAAGTATACATATGGGTTTAGAAAAAGAAAGAAAAACTGAACTAATATCATCAACATTCTCATTTCAAAGTATAAGAAAAATGTTCAAAACATTTAGTTGTTTTTCTTTTGTATAATAATGCAGTAACTCTTTTATTCAAATGAATTCTACACTTGACAACACAGCTCCTATTTCTAGTTATAAAACAAATGCAGAATTAGTGTGTGGTCATCTGTACCTCATTAGATTAGTCATTAATGCCTGTCCTTTAAATTAAAAGCCATATAATTACTGTTACCATTTAATGAAGTTACATAATATGTTAGTCATTCAATTAATATGCTTTCTGTTAAAATCACCAGGGATTCAACATAAGGTATTCTGTCTCATTTATCTGAGAGAATACAGGGCTTTAAATGGACAACTGTGGAGGTATGTAACTCAATGACCCTCTGTGTGGTCAATGAATTATTCACTGCAGTGGAAAAGATTAAATGGATATTAAATCCCATGGAAGGGAATAAGGTTTGCAAAATACTCACAGATGAAATAAGACTTCCTATCATGTCACTGGCAGTGCCTGATTTACCAAGTGGTCTATGACATAAGAGTTGTCTCCATTAATTCAAGAGCCCACTATTATGTAATCTCTGAAAGAAAAAAAATGCTCTTCCTGTTTTTGTATGTTTCTCATTACTCCTATCTAAACTCAGTTTCCAATATTTACAACATAAACCACACATTCTACAGATATTAATAAAAGATCCCTTCTCCATTCCTTTATATTTTTGTTGCTTGATAAAACACTATCATCCTTCAAAACACAGGTCACCCATTGCCTTCATGATAAAGACTTTCCCATGAATATAATCAGAGTTTCCTATCTTGTATGTATGCATATATATCTATCTTTTGCTTCTCTTAATGCATGACACATTGTAAGGGATAAACAAATGGTCGATAAAGAATTTCATCTATATTTCCTGCCAATTTCATACTTATCATCTAAGGTGTCACTTCTTTCTTTTGTCTGCTCTTTGATCCACCCATTAGCACTCTGTTCAATACATGAACTTCTCTCTAATCATAAGTCTTGTAATAGGTAGTATGGTCTAAAGAAAGCAAATGGTTTTTGAAACAAAATAGCAGACTGAATAATTTGACTCTATCCCTACTTAATTCAGGAACCATGGTTTCCTTAGATTTTCTATCATCTATTGATTGATTGATTGATCGATCTCACTAGATATCCTATCTATCTATCTATCCATATCACTAGCATAGGACTATGAGCATTCAATATTTTAATTTTCCTTTATAGTAACAACTATCTTACTGCAGAAATTAGGCTGAAGAAGCTACAGATCCCCCAAGAATGGTAACTTTCCAGTAAATCAGTAATTTCAAATGTTCTTTATCTAACAAGGATCTCTCAGAATGTAAAGCCAGAGGCATCAGATAATAAATTAGTGGAAAGTCCCTTTCGAAAAACAGAAATATGGTCTAATCAAGGAAACTTCTTCCCCCTAGGATAAGACTCACAAACTGCCCACTAAAATTCAAGAATTACTAAGAAGCAGTTACCAACTTATGTCTCCTATTTCTTCCTTTCTACAGGAGTGCATGTTCGAGTACCTGTGCCTGTTATCACCATTGTATATTACGTATTTAGGGAGGAGATCAATTACCTTCTATGAATTTAGATTTCTGGATCAAAAAGAGCTACATTTAAAGTTGATACGAAGACTACATCATGTCTACAATGGATATTTATTTGCTTTTTGTTTGTTTGTTTGTTTTTAAAGATTTTATTTATTTGACAGAGAGAGACACAGCGAGAGAGGGAACACAAGCAAGGGGAATGGGAGAGGGAGAAGCAGGCTTCCCGCAGAGCAGGGAGCCTGATGCAGGGCTCGATCCCAGGATCCTGGGATCATGACCTGAGCTGAAGGCAGACGCTTAACGACTGAGCCACCCAGGCGCCCCTTATTTGTTGTTTTGAGGAAAGGATGAGTGCATTTGTTTATAAGAAGAATAGACTTAGATGATTTCTAAACTGAACCTTTGAGTTAATCTGTAATCATGTGATTTTCTTGGGTTGATAAAATATAAACAGATGTATAGGATCATATGGTATTTGTTTTTAATTTTTTGAGATCCTCCATACTGTTTTCCATCAATAGTGAACAGGAGTCCTTTTTTCTCCACCTCCAAGCCAACACTTATTATTTCTTGTCTTTTGATTCTAGACATTCTGACAGGTGTAAGGTAATATCTCATTGTGGTTTGGATTTGCATTTCCCTGATGATTAGTAATGTTAAGCATCTTTTCATGCATCTGTTGGTTATCTCTGTATCTTCTTTGAAAAAATGTCTATTCTGCTCCTCTGCCCATTCTTTAGTTGACTTATTTGAGGTTTATTGGTGTTGAGTTGTAGAAGTTCTTTACATATTTTGGATATTAACTTCCTATCAGATATATCATTTGCAAATACCTTTTCCCATTCAGTAGGCTGCCTTTTTTGTTTTGTTGATGGTTTCCCTCACTATGCAAAGGCTTTTTATTTTGAACTGTAGTTCCAACACTTTATTTTTGCTTTTCTCCCCCCTTGCCTTAGGAGACATATCTAGAAAAAAAAATGTATTTATCCAAAGAAGACAAAAACATTAATTCTAAAAAATAATGCACCCCTATGTTTATAGTAGGATTATTTACAATAGTAAAGATACAGAAGCAGCCCAAGTGTCCACTGGCAGGATGAAGGGATAAAGAAGATATGGTATATATATGCAATGGAATATTACTCAGTCATTAAAAAGGATGAGCTCTGGCCATTTGTGACAATATGGATGGACCTAGAGGGTATTATGCTAAGTGAAATTAGTCAGAATATGATTTCACTTATATGTAAAATCTAAAAAAATAAATAAACGAAAAACAGAATCAGACTAGAAATACAGAGAACTGATGGTTGCCAGAGGGAAGATAGGTAGGGAGATGGATAAAATGTGTAAAGGGGAGTAAGAGATACAAGCTTCCAGTTATGGAATGAATTAAGTCATGGGAATAAAAGGTACAGTATAGGGAATATAGACAATGGTATTATAATAGCACTGCTTGGTGACAGATGGTAGCTACACTTTTGGTGAGCATAGCATAACATGCAGAGTTCTTGAATTACTATGTTGTACATCTGAAACTAATGTAACATTGTGTGTCAGCTATACTCTCTCTATATCATCTATCGTATCTATAGATAGATATCTATAGACAGATAGATATAAGCAGATGTAATCTGTGTTACTCCAAGCAAATAAGAGTTGGTGTGCTATGTGTCTCACTCTCACTCTTGTGCTTACATTCTACCTACTGCTGTGATAATTACAGAAGCACAAGTTAAGAGGAAATGCTAGCAGGCTGAATCCTTGGTAGATTAAAATGAACAGAGCTAGAGGGCCAACCGCTATTCAACTTGTGGTTTGAGTGGGAATAAATTCTGTAGTATTGTGGCACTGAGATTTTTGGGGTCATATGCAATATAAGTTGGCTTATCGAGACAACCACGTATACTTTAACAACCTGATCCTACCTATCTCTCATCCTGTTTTCTTTTCTCTTTAACACTTAACAACTTTATAACATATGAAGCATTTATTTTTAATTAAAGTTTGCTTGTTTCCCATTCTCCCTCCAACAGCAAGAAATTGAACCAGAGGGTGCACAGGCTATAAGGAAGTACTGACATGTAGGGAAATATTTATAATACACTAGGGAATCTGCATAACTATTGACAGTAAAATAAATTTATATTTTCATTTTTTTTTACATTTTTTCTTCAAAGAAGGTAAAACTAAAGTTCAAGGCCAGTGGTGTCTAATATGACAGATGCTAGACACATGTGACTATTTCAGTTTAATTACAACTAAATAAGATTAAATTAAAATTCATTGCCTCAGTCACACCACATTTCAAGTGCTCAATAGCCACAATGGAGTCAATCAGTGTCGACTGTAGCAGCCAGAGTGAAGATACAGACTATCTCCATCATTGTAGGGCATTCTATTGGATAACATGGTTCTTGATAACAACAGTAGAGAGGAGAGAATGCTCAGTCAGGAGTTGAAGCAACTTCATCGTAATGGGGGTGGGGTATTATAAGTACTAAATATATTAGATTCCCAAGAAATAATATAGTTACTGTAAACATTGACTGCTGACTACAAAAAGAACAGAAATTACTTCCAAAGTGACAAATTCTCTTAAAATTAGAAACTTTAGAGAGATAGCATAATACAGTGCTTAAAACTATGAATTCTACAGCTATAATGTCTAGATACCAGCTAAATAACCTTTGGAAATTACCCTTCTATGCCTTGACATTTTGTCTGTAAACTGTGATGACAATAGTACCTATATCATAGGTTCATGTGAGGATTAAATGAATAATTATATGCAAAACTCTTAAAACTGAGAGTATCTTGGTATCTGAAGAAGAAGGCAAGTTGTATACAACATTGCAACTGGATTACTAGATTTTTGATAGCACTAAATGGGTCATTCACTTTCCTCTAGCTTTGTCCAAGCAACCTTCCTACAATGTGTAGATGGTGAGTTGGTATGATTATTCATATCCTTACATGAAGAGAGAACAGTTTTATGAGGTGAGCAGATGATCAGGTGCGCTGGGTGCACCTAAGTGAAGAATAAAGAAAATTTATTGTGCAACATTGCAGTATTAGCCATAAGAAGAGTAAAAACATATATGAACGATTTTGCTCAATCTTCACAGTTTCCCAGACTAACATAAACTGAAAATACCAATCAATCCATCTTTTGATCCAGTTAAATGATTTTATGAATCTATTTTAAGAGTTTTAAATAATTATCTCATTCATTTACTAAATACACATGTGAATATTTACTATTTAAAATGCATTGCAGTAAACACCTACAAGTCCTTTATGTGAACTTCTGATTCAAACCCAGATTTAGATTTGGAATGGAACCCTAGATGTTAAGATAAATGTGCTGTTTTGTAGTTTTTATTTTTGTTATGCGAGAGATTGTACAATTTTCTGTAGAAACTTCATTGTGCCTAGAGCTACACACATGCAGAAATTTATTTTGTAGGCTAGTTATATAAGGCAAACCCTTAAAAATAAGCACTGCTATTAAAACTAAAATTCAGATTTGAAAGAAATGTAATGTCTTTGTGGTAGAAATCCTTATTTCTGTCTGTTGAACATAGGGGATAAAAGAAAATAAGTAGCTAATGGTAGAATAAAATCACAACAGGGAATGTTGGATAGAGGCTGAATCCCCTCTTGAGAAAAAGCAGACGGCTTGAGGAAATATCTTATTCATCATCTCCTATTGATGACAAGAACATAAAAGCACACATAGTTTGTGATAATCACTCCTGCTTCCCACATATTTGGCTTACAAAGTACAATCATGAATAGCAAATATACCCAACAATATATGTTTATGTCATGTACTTCTTTCAAACATCTTTTGATAATGTGTCCATGTATGTAGAAGTCAGTAATTTAAAATTGTGCATTTGTAAGCCTGGATTGATACTAAAATTTTATATTTTCAGAGATTCCCAACTGAATGAGTTTTGGAATAGAATTACTGAATTTTATCACCCAGAAGCTACTGAAGAAAGACTACTGCTACTGCAGAGAAATGAAAAATGCTTGAAACTTCTGGATATTTTGATCCATATGTTTCCTATCTATGTCCCTGAAGTGCAAAAGAAAGACTAAACATTTATCAAGAATGATTCACAACACACACACACACACACACACACACACTTATACACACCAAAACCGAACAAACAAAAATCCCTACTATATTTCTAAGGAGAAGAAAGTTGCTGGTTTTGATTATTCAAATTACTTGTCTGCACAATACAATTGTTAATAGTGGTCCCTCTCTGTTATATTCCACTGATATAGACGTAAGTCTGAAATAAACAACTTTGCTGTTAAAACATGTAATTATGTTTTATGGCTCAAAGTGATTGACTTATTTCATATCCATGCTGTAATGGTTTCTGGAAAATCAGAGAGAGGTACAAATATGGGGATACTGACACCATTAAATTATCTCAATGAACTAAAAAAACATTCTGTTAAGTGTCTTTGTAGTGGACTTTAATTCTTAGTGAAAATATATTTTAGTATTTTTTAAAAATTTTATTATCATCATTAGCCATCAGGGAAATTTAAATTAAAACCACATTGAGATACCACCTTACACCAGTAAGAATGGCAAAAATTGACAGGGCAAGAAACAACAAGTGATGGAGAGGTTGTGGAGAAAGGGGAACCCTCTTACACTGTTGGTGGGAATGCAAGTTGGTACAGCCACTTTGGAAAACAGTGTGGAGGTTCCTCAAAAAATTAAAAATAGAGCAACCCTATGACCCAGCAATTGCACTCCTGGGTATTTACCCCAAAGACACAGATGTAGTGAAAAGAAGGCCCATATGCACCCCACTGTTCATATTTAACTTAGTATTAAAGTAGGAGCTTATCTGTTAGATTCTTCTGAGGGATAAGACTAGTTAAGGTATACTTCTCTTTGTGTCGTTGCCACATCTCTGGGCATACTAGACATTTAACAATTTTGATGATTATGAAGATGAAGATGATGATATACCAAATCGTAAAGCAAATTTTCAAAATGCAGGAAAAACTCTGTGTACAATTGTACATGTCAAAAGGACAAAGTATGTGTACATGTTTGTATTTGTGTAATCAAATATTCCACAAATCATCTCGTTTTCCTTTTCTACCAGATATCTTCATGTTATATATGACTCAGTGAAAGAAAAAAAAATAGGAAAATATATATTGTGCTGCTAGAAAGAGAAGAATAAAATATAAGAGGCAAGGATTATATTTTGCAAGACCACATATTAAAGGTAGTAAATAATGTGAGAAGTTTTAGAGATGATACGTTAGTGTAATTTCTTTTTTCTGTAATAATAAAGTAGAATCTAATAGAAAGCTAAGAAATTAAATAAAACAAGGTACTGATATCAATAAAAACAAAAACTTGAATAAAAACACAGACTTAGAGTCAAATGAGTAACACTTACATTGTTATATTCCTATAAACTAATTATTAAATGATTCAGAAATTATTATTTTCATAAGGATTTTGAGAGAAAGGATGTATTTTGGGGGAAGAGGATCAGTTACAAGAGCTAAGTACCTCACTTGAATTGATAAAGCATGAAATAAGTTATGTTGCTTAGGAATATTGAAGTACATACCATAACTGTCAAAAATATTGAAAGCTGTACATGAGGATTTAGCTGCCAAATTCATTGCCTCCACTTCTACCCTCAATCTTTCTTTGTCCTATCATTCCAAAATAAGAATATAAACTTATCCATGTTGTCAATTGTGACTATTCTATGAAGGAACAGGGAATTCCTACTTCGATTTTGTGGTTCTTACTCTTCTGCAAAAATTCTACAAAATACCTTAAAAAGTAAAGACAAAAGACAAAAAAAAATGGAATTTGAGTGTGGTAAACAGTGTAAAAACTGCAAAAAGGTAAACAATGAATAAAAATTGTCCCTTCTTTTTAATAAAAATGAATTTTTAAAAAATTTCATCAAAATGAGTTCATGTGTGATTGAGGGGGCAAAAAGTGACAATGTAAAGAACAAGGAGATGACTTAAGCCAATTTGCAGAGTTGAAAAGTGAATAGGATTGATGGATATAACCATCAACTTTAATAACTGGTAAAACTCAGAGAAAGAAGCCTATCTGAAGCAGCAAAGTCTGTGAAGAGATGAGAATGGACAGCATGGTTGTAGGAGGATGAGTGGGCAGGTGCTGCTCACTTGGCAAAATGGAAGGAATGGAGACACAATATAAGTAAGGCTGTAGGTGGAATGGCAGGTTGTTGTCTAGGAATTAGGCTGGTATCCTCTATTACTTTTCTGGGACATATGTTTTGGAATTGTTTTCTACAAAAGGGTGGAATATGTGATTATGAATGCCAAGAGAGGAGACAGAATCTGAAGACCCCATGCAGGCACACCTGTGGCCATCCTATGCTCCTAGGCTCTATCTCAAGAGTGTTACATCATACCTTGCATATGGGTGCTCAGTAATGAATATATAAAAGACCAAAACTCCTAAAGAAAAATAACTAAATCTGACTGTGTAAACCCTATGGTTTATTGACAACACTGAGGCTTCAATTCTTCTTTATTTCCTCCATGATATTTGTTTCTATCTTTATATATGTCTTTCACATGTTCTGAAAAGTAGAGAGAGAGGCTTGGCATCATGGACATACACAGCTGTCCAGGATCCTGTGTGCTGAGAAACACCAGAACTTGATATAATGTTCTGCTGTTGCAGTTCCGAAATTCTTCAAAAATGTTTTGAACCAGAGGTCCTACATTTCATTTTGCACTGGGCCCCACAAGTTATATAGCCATTCATTATTAAAGGATAAAGAAGAAACAAGTTTCTTGGCGCTCCTTGGTGTCTCAGTAGGTTAAGCCTCCGACTCTTGATTTCGGCTGTAGTCATGATCTCAGGCTCATGAGATTGAGCCCTGTCAGGCTCCACCCTCAGGGCGGAGTCCGCTTGTCCTTCTCCCTCTGCTCCTCCCGTCCCCCAGTGCTCTCTCTCTCAAATAAATAAATAAAATCTTAAAAAAGAGAAACAAGTTTCTTGCCATTAGAAGCTTCTTTCCTTATTGTATACAGGTTTTGAATCACTACTATTTGTATTAAATTGCTTAACTAAAGATTTTTCTTTGTATACTATACCATTTCATATCTTTCAATCTTGTTGACAAGAACAAAATGAGTACCATTATTATCAAATGTATTTTTCCATTATAATGATGTTATATAATTAGAAGTTAATGTCCTTCATTTGAACAAAGAACACAGATACAGTTGGCCAATGTTTGAAGATTTCTCATTTTTTTCTTCCCACATCCCTTCCCTGGCCCACCCCAAAAGTTTCAATCTGTGTATCTGGACTTAAATTTTAATAGCCTCTCCCTAAACACGTGTGTACATGTATATGACTAGTATGTACAGTTGATACAGCATTTGGTGAACCCAAAACATGAATTCACATTTAAGAATTTCTAATCAGAGACATTCATTACTCCTTCTGATCCTGTGCTCTGTTCTGCCCTATGGCATATTCACTCTAATTCTGCATTAAACTGAAAACAACTAATAAAATTATGCCTAATACAGAACTTAATGAGAGGGGAACAATTCAGGTTACAGAATTGTGCTTCAAGTTATGAATCACAAATGCTGACTCAAAATAAAAACTGAGAAGCACCTAATGTCTATACCTTTCACATCTTCCCCAACCTATTCATTAACTTTTCACCACTTGTAAACAATTACACTGCTGAGTATAAATACATTTCTCCCCAAGAAACCTGAGACTTGGAACTGCTACTGTCTTGTAAAATATATTTCTAAAAAGAGAATGGATTTGGGGGGAAAGCTAAATCCTTTCTGAGGAACTGCATTTTGTCACATGCAATGATTTATTCTGTCAGGAAAATAGATTCTATGAAGTACTATAAGCCCCTTTGGCAAGAAAATTCATTTAGTCAAAAACTTTAATCTATCCTGGTGACAAAATTCTCTTTTTAGTTTATTGCTTAAAAACTGAGTTTTATAACTTCCATGCACTTTTGCAAAAAAAAAAAAAAAACCTGCCATTTTATGATAATCTTACAGTGATCTTAGGTCACATAAAAAGAAATTGATCACTATGAAGGAAGTGAGATTTTGTGTATTAAAAATGGGTGGTTAATTTTGGTGTAAATATGCATCTTTCTCTAAAATATGTGAGCACTATAATTTATTCCCCATAAAGTCTTCTTTAAATCTGCAGATCTCAAAACAAGCACAATATCCTTAAATGGCATAACTGTCATTAAAGTTTCTTATGCTAAAACTAAGTGGTCTAATTTCCTTAAAAAAAAAAGAAAGAAAGAAACTAAAGCTAGATTCTTTGTCAAAGTCACTTTTGTCCTGTAAGTCCCAGCAGCATTTTTATCCACAGAATAACTTTAAAATGTTTTGGTCTGGGATTCTAAATCGGGTACAATGTGTGAGCCCTTTGGGGACTCTTGAGAGGATCCTCACTTCTCTACCCATCTCCAAGCTGTTTTAGCAAGCTTGTTGCTCTTAACTTGGGGATTAAAATTTATTTTAATATTATTGTTTTCCTTTATAATTTTATATATTTTATTTGAAGCATTTTAAAACACTGAGAGTAAGGGTCCACAGGTTTTACCAGAGTGCTAGAAAGGATCTATGAAACAAACAAACAAACAAAATGATTAAGGACTGTAACTAAGGACTCTCTCTTTAGAATTAAGTGTATGAAATGGCAGCTGTGCTTGTCCTTATGTGATCAAAGTCACTTACACATTGCATTGGATTCATTTTTTCCCTTGGCCTAGTCAAGACCATACTTTTATGCATGATGTTATAAATATATTATTTTCTTTTGGGATTTACAGCAATGAGCCCCTTGATCTTCAGTATTAGTCTCCTAGATACCATCAAAGCTCCCAAAAGCCTAATAGCACCCTCTATTTGCAGATGTGCCTTCTCCACTAAGGGAGTTGATAGGTACCAGAAAAATATCAGCTCAAGACATTATTCCTGACTCCAAAAAAATTTCCTATGGCAGAGATAACTCATCATCTTTTTTGTAGACAGGGTTGTATTAGGACACACAAAGCATCAATTTTAAAAAGGGCCATCATGTATATAATTGTTTATCTGATAGAGGCAAGGAAGAAAGCAGAAAACTTTCTGTGGCCTTGTGGCTCACTATTTAAAAATTGTACAGACAGCAAAGCCACTCTAAGCCCCATGTTGAACTTAATTGCATGAAGTCTACCATAACGGTCCACAGACTGCTAGGCCTAGGCTCAATGGTATCCCCTTCTCTGACTTGTTGGATCCTTACCTGAGAGCTGAAATAAAACATTGATATTTGCAAGACCGGTCTGTGAAAATGCTCAGAAATATTCTTCAAGATGAACTGATAGAGCCTCTTACTCACCTATGACTTCCACATTTTTTAACACCAAAGGGAGGCTTCTGGGTGACATTAGAACCATCCAAAGTCACAGAAATGTGTATATGAAGCCCATCACATGGTATTAATATACATACCACTTCTGTTTCTTGGGCCTTGATCTAGCTGAAACTCTATCACCTGGCAAATTACAGAGGAACCATATACTTTCATTACATTGACCTTCTAACATCATGTTTAGCAATTTTTCCTTTGAGACAATTCATACTTGTCACCTATCTGTGACTATTAGATGAAGAGTTGCACTCACACTAAAGTAAAAGATTTATTCTCTGGCATTTAGTTTTCTATGAAGTTTAATGTAAATCCAAGACTTTTGTGAGCATCTTTACCTTAGTATTAAAAAAGAAATCCCAACGTAAGCGGTTCTCAATTCTTTGCCCATAGGCCAAAAAAAAAAGGAGGGGAAATTGTGATTCTGTTGGAACTGACAACCTGATTACCACTGTGCCTCAGTTTCCTTTGTGAACTGGGATAATAATAGCACATAACTGTAGGGTTGTTCTAAGCATTAAATAAATATCTACACTGTTCTTAGAGGTGTGCCTGAAACAAACCAAGTGCTTTTAATAGTTGGTTTTGTTGTTTCTGAATTATTGTTCCTGTTACATTGTTTGTTATTTATCCCCATTGTTTGATGTGGGACATCCTGGACCAATGCCATATATTCTAGATATTATTAAATTAATTCTTCAGAACACTCCAACCTTGTCAGTTTCAGGGAACCTGGCCATGGCCATCCTGACTCACATGGTGTGACCTTTAACTTAGGCAATGCTCTGGCTATCTACCAACTTTGATTATGAGTACCTTGGGTGGCATTTTAGACACTTCATATAGCTTACTGACGCTCACTGGGATCTACTTCCCAAATCATCCTTTTGTAATTCTTGGTTTTGAGAAAAGCTTGAATACATCCTGGAGCATTCAGTCCATGATAATAAATTTAGAAAGGATAATAGGAGAATCAAGGAAGAGATGCATCCTGCACCCAGGTTAATCGAAGAAATATATATTTTCTGTTCTTTAACTATCATTGTTGGTGTGTCCAGCCCCACATGAGTCTCCCTGCTCTGCGAGGAGTCTGCTTCTCCCTCTCCCTCTGCCTGCCGCTTCCCCTACTTGTGCTTGCTCTCTGTCAAATAAATAAACAAAATCTTAAAAAAATTATAATTTAAAAAATAAACTGAAGTCTATTTAGCTACATTAAATATACTGTGTTAATTATTTCATACAAAAGCTTCACCATTTGTTGATTTTTTTTTGTTTGTTTCATTTTTCTTTATCTAGACCCTCTCCAGAAGTAAGTAGGAGTTATGTATATGGCACTGGAGAACTGTTAATTTTATGAAAAACAATTTAGTAAGATACATCTTGAGACCCGAACTTTTTCTTTAATTTTTTTAATTTAAATTCAGTTATTCATCAGTTGCGTATAACACCCAGAGCTCATCACATCAAATAGCCTCCTTTAGGCCCAGCACCCAGTTACCCCATCCCCCCACCAACCTCCCCTCCAGCAACCCTCAGTTTGTTTCCCAGAGTTAAGAGTCTCTCATTGTTTGTCTCCCTCTCTGATTTCTTCCCATTCAGTTTTCCCTCCTTTCCCTTATGATCCTCTGCACTTTCTTATATTCCACATATGAGTGAAACCATTTGATAATTGTCTTTTTCCAATTGACTTATTTCATTTAGCATAATACCTTCCAGTTCCATCCACATCAATGTAAATGGTAAGTATTCATCCTTTCTGATGGCTGAGTAATATTTCATTGTATATATATACCACTCTTCTTTATCCATTCATCTGTTGAAGGACATCTTGGCTCCTTCCAGTTTGGCTATTGTGGATATTGCTGCTATAAACATTGGGGTGCATGTTACCCTTCATTTCACTACATTTGCATCTTTGAGGTAAATACCTAGTAGTGCAATTGCTGGGTCATACGGTAGCTCTATTTTCAACTTTTTGAGGAACCTCCATGCTGTCTTCCAGAGTGGCTATACCAGTTTGCATTCCCACCAACAGTGTAAGAGGGTTCCCCTTTCTCTACATCCTCACCAACATTTGTTGTTTCCTGTCTTGTTTAGCGATTCTGACTGGTGTAAGGTGATATCTCATTGTGGTTTTGATTTGTATTTCCCTGATGCCAAGTGATGTGGAGCATTTTTTAATGTGACTATTGGCCATTTGTATGTCTTCATTGGAGAAATGTCTGTTCATATCTTTGGCCCATTTCTTGATTGGATTATTTGTTTTTTGGGTGTTGAGTTTGATAAGTTCTTTATAGATGTTGGACACTAGCCCTTTATCTGATATCTCATTTACAAATATCTTCTCCCATTCCACAGGTTGCCTTCTAGTTTTGTTGACTGCTTCCTTTGTTGTGCAGAAGCTTTTTATCTTGATGAAGTCCCAACAGTTCATTTTTGTTTTTGTTTCCCTTGCCTTTAGAGATGTGTCTCTTGCAAGAAGTTGCTGTGGCCGAGGTCGAAGAAGTTGCTGCCTGTGTTCTCCTCTAGGATTTTGATGGATTCCTGTCTCACATTTAGGTCTTCATCCATTTTGAGTCTATTTTTGTGTATGGTATAAGGAAACAGTCCAGGTTTATTCTTCTACATGTGGCTGTCCAATTTTCCCAACACAATTTGTTGAAGAGTCTGTCTTTTTTCCATTGGACATTCTTTCCTGCTTTGTCAGAGATTAGTTGACCATAGAATTGAGGGTCCGTTTCTGGGCTCTCTATTCTGTTCCATTGACCCATGTGTCTGTTTTTGTGCCAGTACCATACTGTCTTGATGATGACAGCTTTGTAATAGAGCTTGGAGTCCGGAATTGTGATGCCACCGGCTTTGCTTTTCTTTTTCAACATTCCTCTGGCTATTCGGGGTCTTTTCTGGTTCCATACAAATTTTAGGATTATTTGTACCATTTCTTTGAAAAAAGTTGATAGTATTTTGATAGGGATTGCATTAAATGCATAGATTGCTCTAGGTAGCATTGACATTTTCACAATATTTGTTCTTCTAATCCATGAGCATGGAGCATTTTTCCATTTCTTTGTGTCTTCCTCAATTTCTTTCATGAGTATTCTACAGTTTTCTGAGTACAGAATCTTTGCCTCTTTAGTTAGATTTATTCCTAGGTATCTTACAGTTTTGGGTGCAATTGTAAATGGGATCGACTCCCTAATTTCTCTTTCTTCTGTCTCATTGTTAGTGTATAGAAATGCCACTGATTTCTGTGCATTGATTTTATATCCTGCCATGTTGCTGAATTTCTTTATGAGTTCTAGCAATTTCAGGGTAGAGTCTTTTGGGTTTTCCACGTAAAGTATCAAGTCATCTGTGAAAAGTGAGAATTTGACTTCTTCTTTGCCAATCTGAATGCCTTTTATTTTTATTGTCTAATTACTGAGGACTTCTCGTACTCTGTTGAACAACAGTGGTAACAGTGGGTATCCTTGTCGTGTTCCAGACCTTAGGGGAAAAGCTCTCAGTTTTTCCCCATTGAGAATGATATTCACTGTGGGCTTTTCATATATGGCTTTTATGATACTGAGGTATGTTCCTTCTATCCCTACACTGTGGAGAGTTTTAATCAAGAAAGGGTGCTGTATTTTGTCAAATGCTTTTTCAGCATCAATTAAGAGGATCATATGGTTCTTGTCCTTTCTTTTATTAATGTGATATATCATGTTGATTGATTTATGAATGCTGAACCACCCTTGCACCCCAGGAATAGATCCCACTTGGTCAGGGTGAATAATCCTTTTAAAGATTTTATTTATTTATTTGACAGAGAGACACAGCGAGAGAGGGAACATATGCAGGGGGAGTGGGAGAGGGAGAAGCAGGCTTCCCGCTGAGAAGCCCGATGCAGGGCTCGATCCCAGGACCCTGGGATTATGATCTGAGCTGAAGGCAGATGCTTAATGACTGAGCCACCCAGGCCCCCAGGGTGAATAAACCTTTTAATGTACTGTTGGATCCTATTGGCTAGTATCTTGGTGAGTATTGTGACATCCATGTTCATCAGGAATATTGGTCTGTAATTCTCCATTTTGATGGGGTCTTTGTCTGGTTTTGGGATCAAGGTAATACTGGCCTCACAGAACGAGTTTGAAAGTTTTCCTTCCATTTCTATTTTTTGGGTATTATTTCTTCTTTAAATGTTTGGTACAATCCCCCTGGGAAGCAATCTGGCCCTGGAATCTTGTTTTTTTGGGAGGTTTTTAATTACTGCTTCAATTTCCTTGCTGGTTATGGATCTGTTCAGATTTTCTATTTCTTCCTGTCTCAGTTTCTATAGTTTATAAGTTTCTAGGAATGCATCCATTTCTTCAAGATTGCCTAATTTGTTGGCATATAGTTGCTCATAACATGTTCTTAAAATTGTTTGTATTTCCTTGGTGTTGAGACCTGAACTCTTGAAACATATTCTGTTGTCAATTAATTGTGTAAAAGAATATGAAAAACTATCCTAATTTTCTTCCCATTTTAAAAATTAACTTTTTTCTTATAAGACCTTCTTAATGTAATTACAAATAATATATTTCCATTCCAATTGTGGCTTGTTAATTGTCCTAGGGAGAAAGAAGCTGCATTTGTTTAGGCTGCTAATACACATGTTTTTGTGTTTGAGAAAAATTCATATATGCATATATATGTGTTTTTGTGTGTATATATAAGTTTTTTCCACAAGTGATTATTTTTCATCTGATAACAGAATCTTCAATATGAAAGATCTTTATCTCTGTCCTCCAGAGATATTACTTACCTTTTATTAGCAATGAGATTCCTAGTCTGTTTTGTTTTTTTTTTTAATCATTCCATTTAAGGACGATGTTTTTGGCGTCAGGTCTAAAACGTCTTTATCTAGGTCTAGATCCTGAAAACTGTCTCCTGTTTTTTTTCTAAAACTTTTAGAGTTTTATATTTTACATTTAAATCATGACTTATTTTCTAGTGGCACAGGACAGAGAGTCCAGATATAAGCATACAATTATACGATCAAGTAATTTACAACAAAGGAAGCTACAAGATGCAATGGGAAAAAGTCTCTTCAACACATGGTGTTGGGAAAACTGAACAGTTCCATGCAAAAGAATGAAACTGGACCACTTTCTTACACCATACACAAAAATAAACTCAAAACAGACTGAAGACTTAACTGTGAGACCTGTAACCATAAAAATCATAGAACAGAGACCACAGGCAGTTATTTCTCTGACCATGGCCACAATAACATTTTTCTAGATATCTCTCCTAAGGCAAGGGAAACAAAAGCAAAAATAAACTATTGGGACTACATCAAAATAAAAAGCTTCTGCACAGCAAAGTAAACAGTCAACAAAACTAAAAGACAACCTATAGAATGGGAGAAGATATTTGCAGATGATAAGGGGTTATAATCCAAAATATATCTAATAAGCGATTAATACCCAAAATGTATAAAGAATTTACACAACTCAACACCAAAAAAACCTGAATAATCCAATTAAAAATGGGCAGAAGACATGAACAGATGTTTCTCCAAAGAATACATACAGATGTTTCTCCAAAGAACATATACAGATGCATGAAAAGATACTCATCATCACTCATCATCAGGGAAATGCAAATCAAAAACCACAATAAGATATCACCTCACACTGGTCAGAATGGCCAAAATCAAAAACACAAGAAACAAGTTTGGTTTCTGCATAGCCTTTACTAGTATACTGATAGGAAATTAACTTTTGTGCATTGATCTTTTGTGACCTTGCTGAAATAATTTATAAATTCTATTTTATTTTCTTATAGATGCATTGGAATTTTCTACATAAACTACTAAATCTCTGCAAATGAGAATTGGTTTATTTCCTCTTTTCTGCTTGCAGTGATTAGAACTTCCAGTTCTATGTTTAACGTCAGTGGTAAGAGGAAAGATCTTTGCCTTGTAACTGATCTTAAGAGAAAAAAACATTCAGTTGTTCACCGTTAGTTATGGTGTTACCCGTAGGTTTTTATAAGTGTCATTTTTCAAGTTTGGTAAGATCCTCTCTATTTCTATTTTACCTAGGGTTTTTCTCATGAATGGATGTTGAATTTTGTCAAATGATTTTTCTCGATCAATTGATATGTCATTTTACTTTATTACCATGTTGATATGGCAGATTATATTGATGGCTTTCAAATATTGAATGATGCTTGAGTCCCTGGAATAAACCCCAATTGGTCATGGTACATAATTATTTCTATATTTTGCTGAATTTGGTTTGCCAATATTTTATTAAGATTTTTTATATCCGTATTATTGAAATACATTGGTCTGTAGTTCTCTTTTTTAAATCATTCCTTTCTCTGGTTTGGGTATCAGGTAAATGAACTCTTCTATTTTCTGGCACAGATTATGAAGACTTTATGTTAATTCTATTAAATATGTGCTATAATGCTCTAGTAAAACCATTTGGGCCTTGAGATTTCCTTTTTGATACTTTTCTTTATTCTAAAGTCTATTTTATCTGATATTAATACAGTGCGTCTTACTTTCCTTTGATTATCTGCATGGTATCCCTTTTCTCCATCTTTCTACTGAAAACCTATGTATACTACTACATTTGAATTGAAGTTCCTGTAAATAAACCTATACTTGGCTAATTTTTTCTTGTTTTGTTTCTACTCTGACAATCTCTTTTAACTGGTGTATTCTGACCATTTACACATAATGTAATTATTAGTATGGTAGGGAGTCTGTCATCTAATTTTTTGTTATTGTTTCTGCTTTTTTTCCTTTTTTTTTTCCTGCTTGTTCTTTTTCATTTCTTTCTCTTTTCCGTCTTCCTGTGGATTTAATTCAATACTGATTTATCTATAATCTATTTCAGTGTTATCTATATATAGCACTTCATAGTGGTTGCTCTAGGAATTTATTATACACAAACAGCTTATAAGACTCTTGATGTTCGCTTGGCATCAGGGAAATCCAAATCAAAACCTCAATGAGATACCACCTCACACCAGTCAGAATGGCTAAAATTAACAAGTCAGGGAATGACAGATGTTGGCAAGGATGCAGAGAAAGGGGAACCCTCCTACACTGTTGGTGGGAATGCAAGCTGGTGCAGCCACTCTGGAAAACAGTATGGAGGTTCCTCAAAAAGTTGAAAATAGAGCTACCCTACGACCCAGCAATTGCACTATTGGGTATTTACCCCAAAGATACAAATGTAGGGATCCGAAGGGGTATGTGCACCCCAATGTTTATAGCAGCAATGTCCACAACAGCCAAACTATGGAAAGAGCCTAGATGTCCATCAACAGATGAATGGATAAAGAATATGTGGTATATATATGTATACAGTGGAATATTATGCAGCCATCAAAAAAAGAGAACAAAATCTTGCCATTTGCAATGACGTGGATGGAACTAGAGGATATTATGCTAAGCGAAATAAGTCAATCAGAGAAAGACATGTATCATATGACCTCACTCATATGAGGCATTCTTAATCTCAGGAAACAAACTGAGGGTTGCTGGAGTGGTGGGGGGCAGGAGGGATGGGGTGGCTGGGTGATAGACATTGGGGAGGGTATGTGCTATGGTGAGCGCTGTGAATTGTGCAAGACTGATGAATCACAGACCTGTACCTCTGAAACAAATAATACATTATATGTTAAAAAAAAAAAAAAAAGATAGTAGGAAGGGAAAAATGAAGGGGGGGGAAATGGGAGGGGGAGACGAACCATGAGAGACTACAGACTCTGAGAAACAAACTGAGGGTTCTAGAGGGGAGGCGGGTGGGAGGATGGGTTAGCCTGGTGATGGGTATTAAAGAGGGCACATATTGAATGGAGCACTGGGTGTTATACGCAAACAATGAATCATGGAACATTACATAAAAAATAATAATAATAAATAAATAGAGGAAAAAAAAGATTCTATTGATGTTAAGATTTTACCAGTTTAAGGGAAGTGTACAAATCTTACTTCCCTTATGTCCCTTACCCCCTTTACATAATATATTTTTTACAAATGTTTCCTCTTTATGGAGAACCACAGTAGACAATCTTAAAAATTTTGCTTCCACCTTGCAATCCAGGGAGCACAGTGGTTAACTAAAGGCTCTTGAATTAAACAGCCTACTTTGGAGTCCTATTATTTTCATGGCATTAGAGATATAACTTAACCTCTCTGCTCTTCAGCTTTCTCAAATGTAAAAGAAATTCAGTATTACAACCCATTTCATCATGTTGCTGCAAAGATAATATGATATACGTAAAGGGCTACAACAACGCTTGGCATGTGTAAGGGTTCAATAAATATTTGTTCTTCTTGTTCTGTTGATGTGTTGTTTTAAAGGACCATTCCTTCCCCTTTAGCTGGAAAAACAGATCCTCACATGGTTATCTACATGACATGGAAATGGATCAGTGGAACCAATGTGGGACTCCAGAACTTTAATGTTTCATATGGAATAACAGGGCAATGTACATAAAATATGATGGAAAATTGATGCTACTCATGCTGGAGTAGCAGGGAGGAGGAAGCTGATTCAGAACAGTGCTTCATCACCTGTAAACAGTCTTTGTATACAGGAGCTCTTCATCAAGTCTCTTTTGAGTAAATTAATAGAAGTCACAGATGAAACAAACGAGTAAATTATTTCACTGTATTAGTTTTCTGTAGCTGCTGTAACAATTTATTACAAACTTATTGGCTTAAATAATACAAATGTATTGGCTGACAGTTCAGAGGACTAGAAGTTTAAAATGGCCTCACTGGGCTAGAATTAAGGTGCCAACTGGGCTATATTTCCATTTAGAGGCTCTAAATCCATTTCTTTATGTTTTCCAGTTTGTAGATACCACCTGTATTCCTTAGATTATAGCTCTTCTCCTGAATCTTCAAAGCCAGCAACAGCGGGTTGGGTCTGTCTCACATCACATCCTCCTGAGTCCTCTTTGGCCTCCAGCTTCCACTTTTCAAGAACCCTGTGATTACACTGCACCCACTCACATGACCCATGATAATTTTCTCATTTCCAGGTCAGCTCATTAGCAACCTTAATTCTATCTATACCCTTAATTCTTCTTTGCCATATAACCTAGCATATTCATAGTTTCTGGGCACTAGGGCAGGGACATCTTTGGGATACCATTAGTTCACCTGCCTGTTCACTGCCTCAGGGAATTATAGGAGGATGAGCAGCCTATTATAATTATACCCTAATCTTACAAATTTAGTTTTTCTTTGAATTACCTTCTAAGCAACTGTTTCTTATGGAAGCAAAAAGGCAAGTATTGTGATCCAATTTCAAAACAGTTTAAGGAAAAGAGAGTGGAATTTTTTTTCTTTTATCTTTTCATATAGCTCCTGATGAGCAAACTGATCAGACTGTAAATGATAGTCATTATCAAACTAATCAGGGCATCCAGAAATCACTGACCTATCTTGCAGCCTTAGGCAAGTTAGTTGACACTTCTGAGCCAGTTTTCACATCTGCAGAAAAATAACAAATCCTGCCTTACATAATCACGGTTCCTTCCTATGCATTTATGGGGAGAAATCTCAAAGTATGAAAAGATCAATCAAATATATAGTTGTATAATTAATATTGGCACCCTGTGTTCTTATGGATAAAGATGTGAGGGGGTGGTTCTTTAATACTCTGTCAGTCATACTGCCAGAGAATGCCAGCAAAGGATGCTTTTATTTCAAATTGACTCCAGTTTACTTTAGAGCTAGCAAAATCTTTATTGTATACAATCCTCCCATGCATTCAGCACGTTCAGATAATGTTATGGGCTGAACTGTGTGCTCTCAACATTCACATGTTAAAGTCCTAACCACCAGTACCTCAGAAAGTTACCTTTTTTGGAGACAGGGTCTTCGAAGAGGCAATTAAGTTAAAATGAGGCCCATTACACAAAAATAGACACACAGATCAATGGAACAGTATAGAGAACCCAGAAATGGACCCTCAACTCTATGGTCAACTAATCTTTGACAAAGCAGGAAAGAATGTCCAATGCAAAAAAGATCGTCTCTTCAACAAATGGTGTTGGGAAAAATGGACAGCCACATGCAGAAGAATGAAACTGGACCATTCCCTTACACCACAAAAATAGACTCAAAATGGATGAAAGACCTAAATGTGAGACAGGAATCCATCAAAATCCTTGAGAACACAGGCAGCAACCTCTTCGACCTCAGCTGCAGCAACTTCTTCTTAGAAACATCGCCAAAGGCAAGGGAAGCAAGGGCAAAAATGAACTATTGGGACTTCATCAAGATACAAAGCCTTTGTACAGCAAAGGAAACAGTCAACAAAACCAAAAGACAACCAACAGAATGGGAGAAGATATTTGCAAATGACATATCAGATAAAGGGCTAGTATCCAAAATCTATAAAGAACTTATCAAACTCAACACCCAAAGTACAAATAATCCAATCAAGAAATGGGCAGAAGACATGAACAGGCATTTCTACAAAGAAGACATCCAAATAGCCAACAGACACATGAAAAAGTGCTCCACATCACTCGGCATCAGGGAAATACAAATCAAAACCTCAATGAGATACCACCTCACACCAGTCAGAATGGCTAAAATTAACAAGTCAGGGAATGACAGATGTTGGCAAGGATGCAGAGAAAGGGGAACCCTCCTACACTGTTGGTGGGAATGCAAGCTGGTGCAGCCACTCTGGAAAACAGTATGGAGGTTCCTCAAAAAGTTGAAAATAGAGCTACCCTATGACCCAGCAATTGCACTACCCCAAAGATACAAGTGTAGTGATCCGAAGGGGCACATTCACCCCAATGTTTATAGCAGCAATGTCCACAATAGCCAAACTATGGAAAGAACCCAGATGTACAACAACAGATGAATGGATAAAGAAGATGTGGTATATATATACAATGGAATATTATGCAGTCATCAAAAAATGAAATCTTGCCATTTACAACAACGTGGATGAAACTAGAGGGTATTATGCTAAGCGAACTAAGTCAATCAGAGAAAGAGAAGTATCATATGCTCTCACTGGTATGAAGAATTTGAGAAACAAGACAGAGGATCACAGGGGAAGGGAGGGAAAAATGAAACAAGACGAAACCAGAGAGGGAGACAAACCATAAGAGACTCTTTATCTCAGGAAACAAACTGAGAGTTGCTGGAGTGGAGGGGGGTGGGAGGGATGGGGTGGCTGGGTGATAGACATTGGGGAGGGTATGTGCTATGGTGAGTGCTGTGAATTGTTTAAGACTGATGAATCACAGACCTGTACCCTTGAAACAAATAATACATTATATGTTAATAAAAAAAAATTTTTTTAAATGAGGCCCATTACCTAGGGCCTTAATTTAATATGACTGGTGTCCTTATAAGAAGAGGAAATTTGGACACAGACACTTATAGAAGGAAAACTATGAGAAAACAGCCATCTAGGAGCCTTCACTCATGGCCTTCAGAAGAAACAAACCTTGCCAATACCTTGGTCTCAGACTTCTACGCTCAAAAATGGCGAGAAAATATCTATGGTTTAAATTACCCACTCTACTGTACATTATTACAGCAGTCTTAGCAAACTAATACAGATATTAGCAAGGAGGCTGTGGTTAGATTTCACCCACACAGGACAGTGAGCCCTGCATATATTGACAGTTATTTCCCTCATGCACCAGACAAAGTAGTGGTGCTCAGACAGAGGTACATTTCATATAAGTATGCTGTAGTAAGTATGGTGGGGATATTGATTATATTCATAGCCAGCTTCTACTTCGAAGAGGCTTACAATTTAGTATATCGAATCAATGTCTTTTTCTCTCTTGCCTTTATCCCAAAATGAAATATGAGAGCTTTCTATTACATATAGTGTGAAATAGTCAGTGTTCATTGAAAGGTTACACACATAAACAACACTAATGGCATCCAGGACACTGAGGAGGGGATGGTTGGTGTCATTTCCTGCCACTTACTTTTCTCTTAATATGACAACTAAAATTATTTCTTTAGCAGCTCTATCAATAGCTCCCCTATAAACAAGGGTCCCATGCCTTCTTGCAAGCATCATTTGTGAAGGACACTTTAAAAAAAGTTATGCATTATTCAACTGGAGCAACTGTTTCTATTTTGGCATATATTAAGTATATCTTCATAAGTTATATCTTAAATATATATTTAATGTATATTTATATATTTAATATATAATGCATATTAAAGAGATACATTCATTAACTGGGAAGTGATTTTTTTTTTTAATTTTTAAAATTTTAATCCAGAGATGAGGGATTTTTCCTTTTTTAAGTGTTTGGTGGTAAAGGAACTGTACCCTAAATCAGAATATAGTAAGTGCCAAGGAGAGGCTAAGTAAGTTTCAGAAGGTGATGAAGGAAGAAGCAATTTAACAATTTCAATAGAGATGATTAGGAAGACTTTAGGGGGGATGGGAGGGGTTAGAACTACATAATGCAAACTGACTGAAATAATATGATAAAAATGAATTGGAACATGTAACCTGAACAGAGGATGTTTAGGATTTGGGTGAACTTAAAAAAAAAAAAAAAAAGACAAGAATCTAGTTAAAAAAAAAAAAAGAATAAAATTCAGACTTAATAATTGTTCTTTCTCTTTCCAGCTATTAAAAAACTCATAAAGTGTCCACACAAAGGTGATATGAATATTTACGGCAACATTATTCATAAGAGCCAAAAAGTGAAAACAGTGTGATGTCCACCAAATGATGAATGGATAAACACTATGTGGTCTGTTCACACACTATTTTTCAGCAATAAAAGGGAATTTTGTACTGATATGTGCTATAACATGAATGAACCTTGGAAACATTGTGCTAAGTAAAAGAATCCAGTCACAACAGACCACATATTGTATGACCCTATAGAAATACGAAGTGTCCAGAAAAGGCAAATCTATGGGGAGATAAAAAGTAGATTAGTGGCTGTCAGGATCTGGGGGAAGGGGAAACTTGAGGTCATGGCTAAAGCATATAGGATCTGGTTTGAAGGTAACAGAAATGGTGTAAAATTGATTGTGGTGAGGGATGTACAAGTCTGTGAATATATTAAAATCCATTTAATTGTATACTTCAAATGAGTAAATTTTAAGGTATGTATATTCTGTGAGCCACAAACAGCTCTAGGTGATTAAGAAATTTTAACTCTTTTGAACTTGATTACAATACCATGATACACATAGTGCTATTATCTCTTTAACACACACAAAAATACATGGATACACAAAATCTTGCTCATTGGCTACACATTAGGAAGTGATGAAATCTGCAGTTGAACCCAGGCAGTCAGCATACAGATTCCATGCTTTTCATTTATACATTATGCTGTTTCTATCAGGCAGTAATTTTATTTACTCATTTCTATAACAGTGAGAACCATCTGGCTACTCAACATCACGTGAAAAATAGCAAATGAATGTGTGCTTTATTGTTCAGAAGGTACAATAGCATTACATGTACCAGGCCTTGCCATGGTCACAATGCAAACCCAAAGGAGCTGTAACATGGAGAATAAAACACTGCTTTCCCACCTTTCATGTTACTCTTTTAATCAGAGTTTACTGTGTGCATCAATGACTTGAAACCAACAACAATAAGCAATCATGCCTACAACTGTCATCTCCTGGGCTTGCCGGCTCGAAGCAGTGGTTTCTTTCTGTTGACACATATTGCTTAGCTGGCATGACAAGTTGTTTTCTCACTGAAACTCCACTAAAGCACTATTGATTTTGTCTGGATGGCTAAAAAAGAGTCACTATCTTGTTATCATTCCCCCTTGCATTGGCCTTGGGAATGTAATTTTCCAACGGAGGCATAATATAACTAAAAATACCTACCCTACACATTAAAAAAAAAAAAGCAAAAAATACTAATAATGCTTTTTTTCTCTTTTATGATTTTTAAACCAGTGAATACAATGAAATAAGCAGCTTTTCTCTTGGGTGCACTTCTTAATGATGAGTTACTCAACTGCTTCATAAAGTCCTTCTCAGCCAGAGAAATTTCAGTTTCTGGCTAAAGGGGAAAACATTCTACTGAAATATAAATGGAAAACTTCAGAAAGTTAGTGACAGTCACAGTAAATATTTTTACCTTATATTTTCACTTCTCTTTTCCTCGCTGCCTTTTTTGAACATGATAAAGTAAGTCCTTTAACTTTTCATACGGATATCTATTTATCTCAAGGAAAGAACAAAATGTGAACTGTCACAATTGAATACAGTCATTCTATACCAAAAGTCACAGTTATTGTGGAAGGGAATTGTACATGGTAGTGGCGATATTATGAGTGTCTTCCTCCCTGAGAGACTCCTCAGCAAGATGTCTTTATAATGAGACCTGCAATCCAACATCAGTTATCTTAGATGCCAGCTGAGCAGGAGTGGAAGAGAAAAAGAGGAGAAAAAGCAGCTAGTGAAATGATCCCTACTACTATCACTGTAAATACCATTTATTGTAACTTTCTGCTTGGCCCCCTCCTTAGCACATCTGCGCATGATCTTGTATAGTCCCTACAGAAACACTGTGGGATACATTTTATTAACTTCATTTTATAAATGAGAAGACTCATGTTCAGAGAGTTTAAGAAACGTGCTTTGAATTACTCTGAGAGTATGTAATATATGATAAATTGAACCTAGATCTATCAGATTTAAAACTTATAACCTTTAAACACTGTGATATAATCCATGACCCTTCTCTCCTAAGTTTCTCCATTCCTAAATTGTAAGGGTTGGTCATTTAGTGACATTTAAGGTGAGCTTACTCACTTAACAACCAACTAATAAACAAATGAAAACAAGAGAAGACACCCTAAACTCAGATCAGTGATAGGTAAAAAAATGGCAATTGCTAAAGAGAATATGCAATTTTTAGATATACCCCATTATTTCATAGTAGTAGGTTGATGTTTGTAACATAAGTGTTTTAGGAAAAATAAGGAACTTGACCCAATGTAACCAAATATTTCTTCAGAATTTTTCTCAATACAGCTCTCCTGATAGAAATTAACAATTGTTCAGATTAACACATGACTTGAACACTGTCTTCCTTATAGAGGTAATTCTGTAATGATGAACCACAACAACTACTAATCTAAAGCCTATTACCTACTCCTTGAGGTAGTAGAGGGAGAAAATTGAGATCATGAGCATAGTTTATTTGTTTGTTTGTTTTCATTACCCTGTTCAAGACTGAATAAAAGAGGGTTTTGTCTATCTGACATGACACCTTTTTTCTGTTATCAGGTCAGAAATCAATAAATCGTAAAAGGATACAAAGTGAATTTTGCCTAACACATATCACTGGCCATGTTTTAAGTATACTTTGTGACATTACTATTATAATTTTCAGAAAAAAATATTGAAATACATATTTGAAACTAATGACAGCAAATAAAAAATGTATTTATTTAAACATGCTTTCACACACTGGGGACTTAAAAATCAATGATATTTCATCATAAAATTCTGATAAAAAATCTAGTGAGAATGAGATTATAATATGGAAAAAAGATAATAGGCAGGTAAAGTATTCTAGCCTATAAAATAAAACAAGAATGAAATAGAAATACTAGCAATAAATGGAATTAGCCAAGAAGTACCATACTATAAATATGCAAAATAACAAATAATGATGAAAGGACAAAGGGATATAAAAGGATATAAAGCTGTACAAAACATTCTGAATGCTTATGAATATCATAACTATAAAAACAGTTTCTTTCTTGAATTTAGATTAAAAAATTCTCATCAAAATAATAGCAAATCAAATTCAACATATACCATGACCAAGCAGAATTTATTCCAGGTATGCAAGGTTCACTCAATATTCAAAAACCAATTAATATCATTCCCCCCATACCAAGAACTAAGGAAGGAAAGTCATATGGGTGTATCAACAAAGAAAAACATTTGACAAAAATCCAATACTCATTCATGACAAAAAGTCTCTGGAAATATGGGGGAACCTCCTAAACTTGATAGAGAACAGCTTAAAAAAACCTATAAGCTAACATCATACTTAATGAGGAGAAACAAAAATTCCCCACTAAGACTGGGGGCAAGGTAAGAATATCCCTTTCTCACCACCCCATTCGACAATGTGTTGGAAATCCTCTTAGTAAAATAAGAAAAGGAAACAAAATATATAGAGAGAGACTTGGAATAAAAAAATATTAAACCATCTTAATGCCTTTGGTCACAGATGATGACCATGAATAGCATAAAAGTCTAAATAAAAGACCTCAGAGAACTGTAATAAATGATTATAGCAAGGTCAGAGTATACAAGGTTATTATACAAAAATCCATCACTTTACTATTTGAACAACTAAAACTTGAAATTTAAAACATAATACCATTGACAGTAGCACCAAAAAATAAAATAGGTATACAACTAATAAAGTTTATATAGCATTTATATGTGGAAAGTATAAAACTAATAAAAAGAAATCAGAGAAGAGCCAAACAAATGGAGAGATATTCTATGTTCATGGATTAGAAAGCTCAATATTGTTAAGATTTCAGTTTTCCCAATTTAATCTATAGATTCAAAGTAAATCTAATCAAATCCTAGAAATCTATTTTCTGGATGTATACAAAGTGATTCTAAATTTATATGAAGAGGCAAAACCCAGAAAAAATAACATAGTACTAGAGAAGAAAAAACGTGGAGGACTGACATTACCTGACTTCAAGTTTTACTAAAAAGACACTGTATTCAAGACAGCAAAGTGTTGACAAAAGAACCAAAGAGATCAAGGGAACAGAATAGAGTCCAGAAACAGACTCACTAAAATAAAATTACCTTATTGCTGCAGAGTCACAAACTCTGAGAACTGACAGTCATTTCAAAAACAGTGCTGGAACAATTGGAAATCCACATGAAGAAAAAATAAAGAATTCTAGACATAAATCCTACAATTCTCACAAAAATAAACTTAAAATGGCTCATATAACTAAATATATCAAACAACACTATAAAACTTCTAGAATAAAAAACAGGAGAAAATCTATATAACTTGGGGTTGGCAATGAGATTTCAGATACAATACTAAAAGCCAATCCATGAAAGAAGAATTTAATGAAATTAGACTGCTTAAAGATTTAAAAATGTTCTAGAGAAAAGCACTGTTAAAAGAATCAAAAGACAAACCATAAACTGGGAGGAAATCTTTCAAAATACGTATTTGATAAAGGACTTGCTTTCAAAGCACACAAAAAAACTTAAAACTCAATAAAAAGAAACCAGACTATTAAAAATAGGCAAAAGATTGGGAAAAGCACCTCACTAAAGATACGTAGATGCAAATAAGTATATGAAATAATGCTCATTATAATCTGCCATCAGGAAGCAAATATTAATAAAGTAATAATGAGAAATCACTACATACCTATCAGAACGACTACCCACCCACCCACCCCCTAAATCAGCAACGTCACACTCTGGTGAGAATGCAAAATAATAAGAACTTAATATTTATTGTTGGAGGGAATGAAAAATGGTACAGCCATTTAGGACACAGTTTCTTACAAAGCTTCTTACAAAGCTAAACATGACAACCCATGTATATAAAAACTTAGATATAAATATTTATAATAGCTTTATTTATGATCACCAATATCTGGAGTAACCAAGATATCCTTTGATAGCGGAATGGACAAACACACTGATACATCCATACAATGGAATATTATTCAGTGATAAAAAAAAAAAAAGAGCTGTCAAGCCATAAAGAGACATGAAAGAACCTTAAATATTTAGTGATCATTGGGAGAAGGCAGTCTGAAAAATCTACATACTATATGATTTCTATTATTAGACTTTCTGGAAAATTTAACACTCCAGAGACAGGAAAAGGATGAAATGGTTTCTCCCCTGTGCAAGAATGAATGATACGTCGAGATGACTGCACCTTCACTGCTTGGTCCAAGTTAGTGCTCTGCTCCATGAACTGTGAAAGTAGACAGCAAAGTAAGTGGTGACAGCTCACAGGAAAAAGTGAGAAGTGGTGCCAGGATAATGACCTGTACCCTCTAGTGGAAACAGAACTATGTCCTTGTGATGTACTTGTTTATATCTCACCCTTATGGACACTGGCCAGATTGCCTTCTTCTGGAAGGCAGAAGAGAATCTCAGAGAGGATTGCAGATACGAGGAGACAGCAAAGAACGTGGAGGAGGCATGTGTTTTCAAGCAATAACTTGCTCTAATAAGAGTGGAAGGCCTGTTGACCCCTCCCACTGCAGCAGATCTGGAAATGGATGAGGAGTAGCATATGAGAACACGGACATACAGTCTAGAAGGTCTGTCCAAGAATGAGTAGCTTTGTTCTCTAATTTCTTTCCTCCTTTGTTGATAACACACTGCCTCTGAAAAATACGGATGTATTAAAAAAAAAAAAAAGCCCAGGGATTGAGGGGATAGGGGAAGGGATAAATAAAGCACAGAGAATTGTTTGCACAGTAACATTTTTTCTCTCTCATACTGTAATGGTAGATACAAGACATTAGGCATGTGTCAAAAAACTCTAAAAAGGGGCACCTGGGTGGCTCAGTCGGTTAAGCATCTGTCTTTGGCTTGGGTCATGATCCTGGGGTCCTGGGATCGAGCCCCGCATCAGGCTGCCTGTCAGTGGAGAGTCTGCTTCTCCCTCTCCCCCTGCTCATGTGTTCTCACTCTCTCTCAAATAAATAAATAAAATCTTTAAAAAAAAAACCACATAAAAACTCTTCACAAAGAGTGAACTGAATGTATGCAAGTTAAAAAAAAAAATATTTAGGAGCTAGAAGGGACCCAGGAAGGAATGCAGACTGTAATAGGAGAATCTAAATGCATGATAAATGCATGAACGCACTTCACTGAAGGGGATGGAGGGAAGAAATGGTGACCTAAGTATCTATAGAAAGGAGTGAAGTCTGTAAAACTAAAGGGAAAAAGGAACTAAACACAGATATTTTACTCTAGTTGATAAAACTGTTCCCCTTCTGGGTATGGTATATACTACCATATATACATACAGGAATGAAATAATGAAATCAATAGATGGCAGATGGCAAAAACCAAATGTCCTACTGGTGGAGTGGAATTTACAGATAAATAAGAGGAGGATGCAAGAATGATCCATGGGGTAATGAATCAAGTATGGAGACATTAGTGTGAACTCATGTTTAGCTTACAATAGGTACAGATAGTTACATAATGAATTATTTCTAGATAGGCTTATATACACAGGTTGATAAAAACACATTTTTTGCTCTGTCAACTGAGAGATGCTAAAGAACTAACACTCTAGTAGTGACAAGCAACTGTAGCACCCATATCTTGGTTTTTAATACCATTCTTAAATGACAAGAACCTGGGCTCCTTGAAGAAATGGCTGATTCTAGTACTATGGCAGGAAATACATAAGATAAACCTGAAGCATCTTGAAGAATCAGAAAGTGAGGAAGTACTCAACACCCCTATCACACACACACATATTGATGGGGGTATGTCAAAATACAGGAGTCAAGTGAAATAGCTCCCACTAACCAAATCTGAAACAATTTAAGCAACAAAATAGAATATTCTTGGATTATTACCCAAAGTATAAAATAAATATCTCTGTGTCCATTTTAACTTAAATAAATGATTGAGCAAATTAATAGAGAAGAGACAAGTCTCCCATGTTGAAGGATTTAAATAACAGTCCTTAGATGTTAGCTGCATATTCTGACTTCGTTCCAAAGTGTACAGTATGGTAAAGGTAGAAAGGGAGAGAAAGGGCATTTTGCAGTGAAGTTAACCTGACAAACACTAACAAAGACAGGTTAAAATCATGTTGATTGTATGTACACTTCATATGATGGGATGAAAATGACATTTTACCTCTGTGGTCTTCCTCCCAGTAATCCATAACCACAGTATTATCATGAGAAAAACATCAGAAAAATTCTAATAGTGGGCCATCCTTCAAAATACTTGACTAGTACTCCTTAAAACTGTCACGGTCATAAAAAACAAAGAAAGTCAGAAAAACTGCCACAGCTAAGAGTAGCCTAAAGACACATGCCAACTAAATGTAGCATGGCATCTTGGGTGAGATACTGGAATAGAAAAAGGACATTACGTAAAAACAAAGGAAATCTAAACAAACAGTGGACTTCTTTAATATTTTGTTTTAAAAAAGCAAAGTTGGTGGGGTTCCTGGCTGGCTCATTTGGTAGAGCATCCGACTCTTGATCTCAGGGTCGTGAGTTCAAGCCCCACACTGGGTGTGGAGCCTACTTAAAAAAAAAAAAAAAAGCTAAGTTGACTTCATTAAAAAATTCGGAAGTGTGACAGTATTAACAAAATAAAAAATGTCAAAGCCACAAAATGGGAGAAAATATTAAACAATTACATATATGTGTGTATATATATCTTAGGTGTATTATATATATCTGACTAGATAGATATCTGACAAAGGGCTTGTATATGTAACATATTTTAAAATTACATTGCAAATTTAATAATAAAAACCACAAAACAAAAAGTGAGCTTTTTATTTTTACAGATAATTTCAAAAGGATACATATAAATTGTGAATGAGTACTGGGAAATACTCTCAACATGATTAGTAATCAGGAAAATGCAAATGAATAGAGTGCAGAAAGTACTGTTCAGACACGAGAAGATGTCAGAGACAGAAAACCAGGAATAAGGAATTGGAAATAATCCCTTACCAATGAGTCCTGTCACAGGACATCACTACACTTATAGGAGCTTCAGATTTCTCATCTACAAATTAAAGAATTGAGCAGGATTATCCCTGAAGTCACTTTTAATATTTTGAATATTTCTAATAGTTTATTTTAAACAAGAAAGATAAATAAGTTGCATATTTTTCTTCCTTTTTTTTCTCCTGATAGCTGTATTAATTCAGTTTCATTGGATAATTTCTGCAAAGTGGTAAATTATCAGAATAGAACAATGCATCAAAAATTTAAGCGCTTTTCATTTGCAATTTGTAGTGTGATCAAAGTGCTATTACCTTCAGAAGAATTTTATCAATATGTGGCAGGGATACGGCCTTTAATTTTCTAACACGGACTACTATAATGCCACTGTTACTAATCTAAACATTGCAAACTGGCAAATGTATATCCTGAATGTTACTATAACTTAAAATTTTGCTTAAAATACATCCCAGAAAATTAAATTCACCTCTGAACTGGGCCCTGGGGCAATGACTGATTTAACTATAAATTTTACAGTGAAGATATAAAACTCTGGTATTGCTATTTTGTAATAAAAATACAGACGGAACTTTTAAACTTGTTGTTATGCAATTACAAGTTCCAGTCAATATCTTAAAGTTTGGGTAGTAAAAAGAACTTCCTAAGGTTGTATTAGTGACCAATGCATAACAACGAGATAGAATGTCTTTAATCTCTGTGCACCCGAATTGTTCCTCCCAGAACAGAGCTGCGGATACTGAAGCTGCTCCTGAACAGCCTAGAGGGAATGAAAAACTCTTCACATTTAAGTTGTTTTATGACACCAACATCACCTATACGAAGCACAAACAAATATAAATGTACACAAAAGCCGCTTTCCAAACATCTGTTCATGAAGACGTGAGCTAACTTATAGTGAAACTCCATTCTATTTTTTTCAAGATACACAAGTAGGTTTTAACACATTAAATCTGCATCATTTGCTTATCATCCATTCTGAGAAGCTGGGTCCATTTCCAAAGGAAGCACAGCTTTGCCGTGTCACGTTGATGCATTTTACTGTAATAGGTTGTGGGGTATGGCAGAGGCTAAAGCATACAGATCAGCTAAACCAGGGAGCACTGGGAATATTAAATATACAAAGAAGCTAAGGTAGGCTAGGTAGGTTAACAGTGGTAAAAAGTAATATCCATCGACTGGTTACAAGGCTAAAAGAATTCAGGAAATGTTTATTTTTTTCATTTCTATCTCACAATCCCATGAGGTATGTACTGCTGAAATCCCACCAGACAGATGTAGTAGACTGACTTTTAAGATGCCCCTTGAGGATCCCCACCCCCGAGATTGACAACCTTGTGTTATCCCCTCCCCCTGAGAATGGAAAGGATCTCAAAACTTATTTCTAATAAATAGGATATGGAAAAGTGATGAGATGTCACTGCCATGATTATCTTATCAAAGCCTGTGGCTTCTATCCCACTCATACTCTCTATTGGCTCCTTGGACTGTACACTTGGAGGAAATAAACAGTCATGTAGAAGACGAAGCCCAGATTGGAGAGAACTGAGGAAGCTGCTGGCTGACAGCCTACAAGGCCCTCTATCCCAGACTGCAAGGACCTGAATCCTGTCAACAACTCTGTGAGTGAAACGGGGAGAAGATCCTTTCCCACCTGAGACTCCAGATGAGACCACAGAACTTTGTGCCCTTTGTGAGAGACAGTAAAGCAGAGGACACAATCTGTGCTTCCATTCCTGACCTTCAGAAAATGCCCTAAGAAATTACATTACTGTCAATTGTGGCTAATGGGAAACAGGGTATAGCCATCCAGATCATGAAGAGAACTAAAGAACACAGGCTGAAGTGGTCTAGGCTTCTGAATCAATGAAGATTTGGCATAGTATCTCCTGCACCGATGTGAGCATGGACTGTCTATCTGAAGTAAAGAAGGTGAGATGACAGGTAAATGCCATTTGGGAGGGGGAGAGGAAATAGAGATAAGTCAGTGGAAGTGCCAGAAGTTTTATACTTGAAATTGTTATAATTACTACTTTAATTCAGGTACTCCATTTAGAAACTATTTAGAAGTATCTGGTGATCTTTTTATGTATTTCTCTCTCTCATAGTGTTGAGTAAATTGCCTGAGAATATGTTATTTTCTTAAAAGTAAATCTCTAAAAGAAATGGAGTCTGTCAGTCCCTTAGCCGGTGGTGCACCAGTAAAAACTGAGCACTTTCTATGTCATTGCCCGCCAAGTGGAAGTATGATGGACTGCAAGTAGAAGTTCCCAGAATCTCGCAGCAAAATAAGTCATTCCTAAATTGATACCATTTGGTATCACTCCACATGTTCAGTCTATTGTTTTGTTTTCTTTTGAACTATCTATGGTTTCTATTCTGTCTAGCTTTTGCATCACGCCTCGTCTAACTCGTTCCTATGGTTTTTTTATATTTTTTATTAATATTTCATATTTTTATTTAAATTAGTTGGAATACAGTATGATATTAATTTCAGGAATTAATTTCAGGAATAGAATTTAGTGATTCATCACTTACATATAACACCCAGTGCCCTCCCTAATTCCCATCACCCATTTCTCTTCTAACTTCAGTGTTTCATTTTCTCTTTTGGCCTGCCATCGTTCAGTTCCGTGACAAAATCTCTAGTTAAGCCTCAGACCCTGCTTCTTGAATCTCTCCACTGTGACTGTCACAACCCTCCTGAGATTCAGATGCTCCACATCCAGGGTGCTGGATATGATGCCCACTCTGGTCAGAAGTATTAAAGAAAACCATTAGAGAGCAACATTAAGAAGACAGCATCCTCTTTCAATATGGAGTGTCTCCTCCCTGTGTCTCATTGTAGGTAGTGGTGATCAGCACGAAATGTCACCCAGGCTGGCTTTAGCAGCTGTGTTACATCCCAGGTAAAGAGTCTGGTATACTCTGATCCTACCTCCCTGCTTTGAAATCTACTTTCCTCCACTTATCTCTTTTCCTCCATTTATCTCGAGACTTAGAGCTGTTTCCTATAAAATGGGAATAACCACCCCTATAGGACTGACTGCAGGACAAAGTGAAGACACAGTATCTTTCACAAGCATTTGTCTGTGTTTCTAATTAGGTTGAAAGACACTAATTTATTATTTATTCATTTATTGCCTCCTCCCACACTCCCTTTACCTCATACCAATGTGAATATATCTGAACATCATGGATACTAACTAACCTCTAGATATACCTACCCAATCTGATGGTCTAATGTAAAATTCAAGAGATTATGATAAACTGCACTACACACTGCTATAACAACAAACATTTAATTTCTTGTTATAATTACTTGGTTAAGTTTTTTGTTGTTACATTGTTTTGTTTTCAATGTACTGGTTTTGGCTTCTTAGTTATCTACAATTGTTTGGCATCTGAAAGAATATTCACTAGTGTTAAGGAACAGCTGATGTCACAAGTGAATTTAGTTCAATATTTGAAAACATTTTCCAGAAAGCAGCTAAGTTCCACTGTAAAAAATACTGTGTTCATATAGATAAGGAAGAGTTGCTTTATGAAAGAACCAAAGTCTTTTTCTATTGATAAGCACGCCCTCAGGAGATTTGATCCTAAATACAATGGTTTTCCGCCTACACTGCTACCCAAGAGCCTTCAGGAAAGTTGTGTTATGCAGGATTGCAATGATGCATGAATGGTTGGGAATTAGAAAAGAAAATGGAATTTTGATTCTTTTTTAGAATTCAGAACTGCTTTGAAGCTTTCCCTGCCTCTCCTGATTTTAAACCTGAAGTCATGAAAATAAAATTTAGCTTATTCGATTTCTATGCACTATACACGAGGTATTCTGAAACTTTTAAACGTTTTTTTCCCTAAAGAAAACAATACTAAAAGTTTACAATATTATACCCCAGCATGAATTAACAGTCCATAGAGGCATTATGTAAATCAGTGTTAATAAATGTAGCATCAAATATTTATAACTGTTTAATTAGTATCTTATAAAAAGCTTATTTTTCTTTTCTTTATCATGGAAATCAGTTTTTCCTCATTTGTTGAGATGCCAAAAACAGAAAAGTCATATCAGATACTGTTAATATGGGTTAGTCTAACCGGAATTGATCAGAGTGTAACCTACTAGGATTCCAAGACATCACTACAATATATCATAGGGAACAGTTAATTCCACATTTCCATGGCAATTCCTCACAAAATTGTAAAATGTAAATTAGTCTGTCTCCCTCACGTAACTATAAAAGGAAAAACAAATGAATGTAAAACAATGGTAAAAAAGCACACCCACGCTAACACACACACAGTCACCTACTTAATCCATTTCTGTAGAGTGTGGTTTTTTGCACACATACACTTTGTAGAATCTGTTGTCAGTAGTTGCAGGTACCTGCTATTTTGACTTTGAATAATGTCTAACATAGTATTCACTTGAAACTAGAGATTTGTTTAATTTTCTAGAATCTTAACTTTTTAGTAATACGACTCTCATGGATTTGTCCGCTTCTGACAGTTTCGAAAAAGATCAATATCATTAAAAAGTAGGAACTGTTTTCCCAAGATAGGATTTAGGGGGAAAATGCATATATGGAGCCAGACTTTCTATTTATATTTATATAAGTTCCTCTATTTTTATGCTACCAGATTATGAATAATGCTTGTGGGTAGATGCTGATGGTTGTCAACCAAATATACCTACTCTCTTCATCTCAATAAAACCATAGATTTCTTCATGTCTTGTCTCTTCACAGAGAAGATTTATGCTTCAGGGTTAGGTTCTGATAGGTCTAAACTTAGTACAGTGGTCAAGTTCACATTTCCCCTGATGGTTCAGGCATGGAAATATGATAGAATTTGGACCAATAGGATATAGGAATAAGCGTTTGGGAGGGGGGTTTCTCTGAAAGGTTTCTACTCTGATCAGTAGCATACAAGCAATACGCAGGGACAGCAAGTTTCTCTTATTCTGCTTTACATTATCACGTCTGTATATGATTCCTGGCACTGTGACAGCCACTTTTCTCTCATATGGGAAAATAGCATGAGGATGACAGAGCTGAAAGTTGAAAAGGAACCAGATGAACTTGGAGATGACTTACATAAAATAATAAAGTGAGAGTTGTAGCATGAACAATCAGATCCTAGCAGCCCAGAATAAGAAGTTAGAAGGCTGTGAAAAAGAAAATAGGATTATTAACATTCACGCTTTAAATTTAGAATGTTTCTAGCAAATTTTTTTTTTTTTTTTGAGAAGGAGGGTTGGGGGGCAGGGGAGAGAGAAGGGGAGAGAAAGAATCTTAAGCAGGCCCCATGACCAGTCTTTTACTTTTTAATGTCTAATCTTCCTAGATTCTTTCCCCAACATCTCCCCTATGCCATGGCATATTATATCTTATTTAGTATTTAAATTGATAAAAAAATTGTATTTCAAGCATTCCATCTCCCCTCTTCTCTATCCACCTTTATTTTTAATATATAATTAGTTCAGCTACTTCAGAAGCCATTTTCTATGAAATATGTCACATGGACATCTCTGAGCGTAGTTTCTCAGACAAGTAGATTCTGTTTTAATAAGAGACATCCCTGCCTGCCTTTGATTCCCTATGTGCCTCTGGCTGTACAACAGATAGACGCCACATTCCTTTCGTCATTCCAAGAAGACACAGACAGCGGAGCACTGGGGATTGCTTCTGAGTAACTGTTAACATTCCTGTCCTACGAGTATGCCACAAGAAGGGCTTTGTAGAAGGAGTCCCGTGGTGAGAGGGAATCGTGTGATCTAATCATTAGCTTTTGTTTATGGGCCAGGTGAGACTCCTCTCTCAAGGAAGTCATGCAAATTGTGCATTATTTAAGTATATGTTAATTTTCAGTAAAAAAAGGAAAACTCAAATATTTGAGTCTCTTCTATAAAGATAAATCTGGGGTAATACTGAACCACAAATATTTCCTATCTCCCAAATCTTTCCTTTTCTATCTTGCACATTAGCCTATTCTGCCATTATCAGTTACCCCTTGGAATAAATCCAATCAAGGGCAATTTTAATTTAGTTCAGTGATTACAGTTTCAGCTGCTGGCCTTTACACATCTCCATCAGGGTTTGCTTCTAAACCTCATCTCCTTCCAATTCCATTCTACCTTTATAGGTTTCCCCTGTACCCTGTACTCACTGACAGAGGGTTTTATCTCAAGTACTGTTTGAGGAAACACTGAAGGAAACAAGATGTTTTCTGACTGCTTCCTTTCTCTCTCTCAGCCAGCACCAGTTTTTGATTCCCACACACAATGCAGTTTCTTGTTTTGTTGGAAACTATCTGCCTGTGCCCTAGCCAGCCCTCGGTCTGGATAGCAGTGAGGGCCGTTTAAGTTTTTGTGGTGAAGCTGGTGGTCTTGAGCTGCACCTGGACACATACTCATAGTTTCTGACGTCAGGAATTCTACAGGAGCACAGTAACCACCCCTCCTCTCTTGGGTTGTGTATACTTCAGAACATCTCAGTTGGGTCCCTTTACCTGTTAGGTAGTCCTTCACTAGGAGGGATTGATAGCAACCATGACATTTTTTTCTATTTTCTACAGAATTCCCTAGACACACAAGGAATAAGGAGTCCTTTACACATGAAACTTGGCACCTTTTGGAAAACTTTATGCTTTTCCCAGTTCAGTAAGTACTGCCTCATCCCATAGCTCTTTACTTAATAGCCAGTGATACCAGAGTCTATCTGCATGTTTTGACACTCAGCTAACTCTAGTTGGGGGGAAAGATGCTAATTTCCCCTATTTCTAGGATGACCAACTGATCCAATGGTCCCTAGACTTGGGAAGTTTATTGGATGTGGGACTTTCAGTCTTATTGCCAGGAACGTCCCAGACAACCGGGCCAACTTGTTCACCCTACTTGCTTTCACTCATCCTCGATCTTCATAGATCCAAGCACCTGAACAAGTCACTCAAAGCTGTACACAGGCTCTCCCTAACTCTCTCACAAGCAACTTCCCCCGCCTTTCAGCTAATTTTGAACTTCCCTAATGGAAAACACACAAAACAACTTCTGAGATTCCAAAGTATTTTGGAGAATCTGTACCAAGAATAATTTAGGAGCTAAGAAGTACCTCTCTTTATTCTCAGAGATGAGTTGTCAGTTAAATCACTTTAGCTTTTGGGAAAGTAGTATAAAGGAAATCCCAACCTCTCCTTACTTAACCTTTAACCACCTTCACTTTCAGTTTTCTGTTCTCCCAAATGTATTATCATCATTTTAAGGGAAGACTGCATTCTTTATTCTTTACTGTTATTGTTGAGTTTTGTTTTTTATTTTCCAGCCCATGTATGTGATATATATTTGTCAAAAACAACTTATGAACATATATTTTTTACCCACAAGTATCCACCCAGATCAAGCTTCCTCAGGAGTCTCATCTCTGAATGCAAAGTACAGTGAATTACAGAAAGGGTGCCTTCACATGCACAAAATAATTTATTCTCTCTCATTTTTTTCTTCTCTCATTGCACCTCCTTCCTTTGCCAGAAACAAATTTTGCTGCTCTCATTAATCTATCACAAACTTTTTTTACATATTTCTCCCCACAGTGGCCTTGCTTATCAGGCTCTCAGGATGCTCTCTGATATGTGGTCTGTTTCTAACTGAAATATACTGCATTTATATTGGTGACTGAAATTTCCAGTGTACATCCATAAATAAACTGTAATTTTAAGCATATTTCACTGGGCGATTGATGTTTTATTTAACCTGGACAAGACAGACACCTGCTTTGTTACTGAACAGCACTGTGCCAGAGTCAAGGCACTTTTGATGGTATTATCTCTTCCTTTGCATTCTTTCAACTACCCCATCCCACAGGCACAGTACCGTATGAAGAAAACACAGATTTTTAAGTAACAGTGGGGAAAGTATGTTACCTATTAAAGTCTTTCCCAATACCCCTCAGATCCCTCCAGGCAGCATCTCCCTACTTTCGCCATATATGAGGAAAATCCTGCTAGGTTGAAAATATATAGAGAAATCAAGGATAAAAGAAGGCAGAAGTTGGATACTATTTAAGACATTTACATAGTTGATAACTGGCTGGTTAGTCTGAACTACCCTTTTGCCCAAAAGTCCCTTTGCATAGATTTGGATGCCTTTTAAAAATTATCTTGTTCTTCCTGAAGCCCAAAGGATTCAGCCTATTTTCTTTTGCATCATGACACAGCTATTAAACACATCCTTCTTCCATACAGAGAGAAACAGTCTCTTCACTTTGCCCATTCTTCTGTTCCTAAGCATAAGAATGCAAACATGCGTTGTTGCTATAATTGTCAAGTCTTCATGCTATTCAATGTGGGGATAAAAAACAACACAAACAGCAAACTTGTAGAAGTTATAAAGGTGCAGAAGTTTCCACAGCTTATCCCAAGACATGGTTCTTGGCAGTGTTTCTGTCTCCACTCAACTTCTCATCTCCCTTTTTTGGAGGGGGAAGGTGAGCATTACCTGCCAACCACTTAATTTTCCAACAATGCTTATTTTCTCTTACTTTCCAGCACGTCATGATGTATCTCGTGGCAAGATAATGCTTATGTTGTCTCCTCTGTCCGTAATTTCATCTCCCATCTCATTGGCCGGCATACCTGTCTTAGTCTATTTGGGTGGCCACAGCAGAATACTATAGATTGGGTAGCTTATAAATAACAGAAATTCATTCCTCACAGTTTTGGAGCCTGTAAGTCCAAGATCAAGGTGACAGCATGGTCAGGTTCTGGTGAAAGCCCTCTTTCAGGTTGCAGATGACCAACTTCTTCACTTTGTCCTCATATAGTAGAAGAAAGTTAGGGAACTCCAACAGCCCTCCTTTATGAGGGCACTAATTCCACCCATGTGGGTTCTACCCTCATGACCTCATCACCATCCAAAGGCCCTACCTCCTATCAGTACCACTTTGGGGGTGAAGTTTCCAACATACGAATTTGGATGGGGAGAGACCTAAAAATTCAGACCATCCTACCTAGTTCTTCAAGAATCAGTTTAGTTGTCATCTCTAGAAGAACTTTTCTCAGTCTAAATGTTCCCTGTGCATATGACCGTGTTGCATTAAGCACATGTCCCTGTTCTTACTATATCCTGCATTTTCTCCCCACTAAACTGGGAACTCTTTGATGGTAGGACCGCTGATATATTTATCCTGTTATCTAAACGCCTCAAGTAACTGTGACACTTCGGTGTCTATGACAGTATTTTAGAATACTTATTCTCTCATCTGAGTTCTGTTGGCTCACTTAGTAATCCTGCTGAACATCTTCTTAGTTCTTTTTCCACCTTCCTTCACCCGGTGCCTGTAGGAAGCACAATTAGCCCTCCATACTAGAGAGGAATTCTTCCCCACCCCTACACAAAATGAACCATAGTACCTCCTCTCCATTTACAATCAGTGAGACTATTACATCCAATTGCTCCAATGTTTCCTCTTTTTACAGCAAATGAGGTACCTTGGGAAGCTTAGGATTCCAGCTTTCAGGAGATTAGTAAAAATCTCTCCTTCTTATATGACCCTCTGTATGTTCCTTTCCTCTGATTTTGACCCTCAAATTCAGCTCTTCTAAATTAGGAGCCCCACTTCAGTCATATCAAGATGAAATTTCCCCCCTATAATAACGAGGTATTTGTTACCATGTTACCCTTTGGAAATATAACTAAGAGAAAGACTCTTTGAGAAGACAGTTGGTCAGTTATTTCAAGACAGAAAATATGTATCTTGGAATCTCTTCCAGAAGTAAAACATTCCTACTTTCCTTCAATATTCATTTTAAGAGATACATGATTAATCCACTTTTTTGTATGTGTGTGGAAGCCTTCTCTGATCTCCTTAAGATAAATCCCCCTAGTATAGGCCTGCATAATATGTATTTTTTATTCCTACCCTTTGACACAATGTAATTTAACTTTTAGTTATGGGACTTTCTGATTAATGACTCTTCTATCATTACACTATAAACTCTAAGAAAGCTCAGGTTATTATAAATGGTAGCTTAGCATATAATGTGATACAATACTGGTTGAACAAAATTAAATAACTATGGCCTCAGTGAAAGAGAATTAATGTTTTGAATTTTATGCTATTCTCAAAATAAATCTCCAGCCTCTCTGTGCTCCCCTTAAAGGATGGTACCCATTAAACATGTTAAAATGGAAGTGACATGGCCAGTACAAAGTGCAGCATGAGCCTCTTTCCTTGTAAGAATACCTGTTTACTGGTAGCTAAACCATACCATGCAGTGAGCTTACTCCCAACCGTAACTCATATTTATGTGATTCTACTTTTGTTTTTTTCCCTTGGTCCAATATGCTGTTTCACCAAGATTTTGTCCTCATTGGGATATTAACTTTTATTCTCATGGATTCAAGTCACAGTAGCTGATGATTCCCACCAGTCCTTACCATGTTTCTGATCTTCAGAACTATACATATCAGTCATACCAAACATATTTAAATTTTTTATTTGTATAAGTAAAGAGTCCTGAATTATACTTCTTTAAAAAATTGGTTATAATTGTTTTTGTGTGTTCTGGCTTATTTTACCATGTCTTGTCTATTATGGACAGAACTGGGTCCTTCCCCTACCCCCACAAATTCATATGTTGAAGTCCCAAACACCAGGTAAGTACCTCAAAGTATGACTTTATTTTGAGATAGGGGCCTTTAAAGAAGTAATATAGTCAAAATGAACACTCTTCACTAATTCAATCTGACTGATGTCCTTATAAGAGGAAATTAAGACATACACAGAGATTCCGAGGGCATTCCTGCACAGAGGGAATATTGGGAAGAGGCAACAAGAGAATGGCCCTCTGCAAGCCAAGGAAAGAGACCTCAGAGAAAATACCCTAGCAAACACTTTGATTTTGGACTTTTAGCCCACAGAACTGTGAGAAAAAAAATTACTGTTGTTGAAGCCACCTGTATTTTGGTATGGTGTTATGGCAGTCCTAGAAAACTAACACCTTGTCCATCTGCTAACTCAGAAAGAAACCCAAAGGTTCTCTCCAATGATTTAGTTCTTTCTTCATCTACTTCATCTCATTAGCCACAAAGTACTCCTTACTCCACCACACAAAGCCTTTGGGCTCTGCCTGTCTCTATTCCCCCATGTCATGTTTTACTTGAATTGCCAAGACATAGCTCATCCCAACTATTTCACAGAAGATATTCCCAACACAACTATCCCTCAACTCTAGGTCATCTTTCAAAACTTCACCAATAATCATTTTTGTAAAATGGAACTCTTTTCGATCCTTCCCCACTTAAAAGTTTTAATCAATAATATTTTATTTTAAAAATCTTCTTTGACTATTTTCTCATTTATCAGAGAAAGAAAATTGGTCCCAGTCTTTCTTGAAGTCTCATCTTCTGCCCCTTTCAAGCTCCTTCTCATATCAGACCCCAATTTTAGAAACTGCCAATTGCACAAAGGTCCCCAAAATGTCACACTTCCAAGGTTTGCTCACACCTTCTATGTCATAGTTTGATTCCCCTAGAAATGCCACTATGTTTTATAGTTTCCTGTTCTTTAGCTAAGTGGGCCTTTTGCTTCATGGCTTTCCATAAAAAGTTCCATATTTCTTTTATAGAATACTCAGTTCTCTGAGATGTAACTGTTCTCGCATACCTTTCTCTACAACTAATCTCTGAGCTCCTAAGAAACAGGACACAGCATTGTTCTTTGTTATTTTCTCAGCTCCCTAATATAGTAGCTGTAGGATGGAGTTAACTTAAATATCTTATCCAACAAAGAAAATAGGAACAAAAATTGTATTGAGTAAAATGATTTTCTTAGTGTACTCACATTGGTGGGAAGTGGACATTTCATTTTTTTTATTTTAATAGGATGGCATGGATTTTTTTTATTTTTAAAGATTTTATTTATTTGACAGAGAGACAGAGAGAGAGCACAAGTAGGCAGAGCAGCAGGCAGAGGGAGAGGGAGAAGCAGGTTCCCTGCTGAGCAGGGAGCCCAACGCAGGGCTCAACCCCAGGACCCTGGGATCATGACCTGAGCTGAAGGCAGCCGATTAACCGACTGAGCCACCCAGGCACCCCAGAAGTGGGTATTTTAACTCCTGGCCCTTTATTACCAATGGCAGGCTGGGTTCAAACATTATATTAAGCAATACTAAAGAGCTGTACAGAGGATGAGTAATATAATTGGTCCAACTATATTTATTATCATGTAGTTCTTTGTTCAAAAACTTTCCAATATGCTATGGTTGAAAGCTGTGTTCACAGCACACAGAAAGTAAAGCCAGCTGTGTGGAAGCCCTCACAGACGGGAACTGTGTTGCTCAACGCCGGCCGCAATGGCACTCAAAGCAATGCAATCTCAAAAATTTCAGTGGCTTGCAGCAAATTATGTAAGAGTCTGCGGGTTTCACGTGGTGGCTCTTCTCCAGGTTGTACATCAAGGTGAGATCTAATACCTATGTCTTTCATTCTGGGTCTAGGCTAAAGCAACAGTCCTTTCACATTCCAGTAGTCCACTCAAGTCACATGGTCAAACCAGAATCAATACAATCTAACACAAGGGCTCTGACATTCACAGTGCATTGAAAATGGTAATATGCCTGCACTCCTAGTTTCACTGTAATTGGGCCTGAAGGCTTCCTAATGCACAGCCTTTCACTGTAAATATAGTTAAAATATTATTAAGCTGTTTGAATTAAAAACAAGAAGACAAGAAAAAGAAATACAATGCTTTTTCTAGTTAAATTCTTTAACTTAGGAAACCTAAGGAGAAACTCTAATAAAACTTGAGGTTGATGAACTGTGTATAACACTGTATGTATTACTAACGTTTGGCGACGGGTAAGAATATGGCAGATTCTACTCATACATAGCTTGAAGAATTTGACTTTTTAACTAGTCAGGATTATCTTGATGCCAATGGTCCACATACAAGAACTGTGTTTCTGCATACAGAGAGCCATGTCTATAACAAAATGAACACATCATCACAATACTTCTTTGTGCAGGGAACATAATTAAAAATATATACAAATCAGGAGCACCTGGGCAGCTCCGTGTTTTAACCATCCAACTCTTGATTTCCGCTCAGGTCATGATCTCAGGGTCCTGAGATTGAGCCCCACCAATCTTGAGATTCTCTCTCTCCCTCTCCTTCTGCCCCTCCCCCCAACTCACTCTCTCTCAAAAAAAAAAAAAAAATACATACAAATCAACTTTTATTTAAATAAGGGAAAGAGCTTATAGCACTAAACCAAACATTACATCTTGCTAATATGTTATTTTTTCCACACTATTGTAAAATCAAATGAGACATGTTGTTTGTAGTCAAAACCTTAGCCCACATACTAAATCAATTAGGAAATGGAGGCTGGCCTGAGCCACCTTGAAAATGGAATCCCATGTCTGCACTAAGCACATGACTTGCACTTTAGTATGCTGGAAAATGAATTTTAATGATCAGAAATACCTCATTAGGTATTATTCAAAATGTCAGATACTGTGTGACTTATCCAGAGGTAAACTGATTACATTAGTCTGAATATGAACCATAAAAATCATTTATAATGACTATTTTGTTTATATAATCTTTGATATTTTCTTAAGATGAACAGCATCTAAAATACTGAGAAAACAGCCCAACATTTAGATATATGGCTCATATCAGTAAGTCAAATAAAGGAGTAGAAGCAGGAAAATGACTTTTTAAAAGTGCTTTAAAATATGGAAGTTTTTATGAATATTACGCTCATTCTGATCTTGTATAGAATTGCACAAGTCTATGGGATCTGCAGAAATCAAACAGAGTAATGCAATCCAAGAAGTGTTTTGTAAGAAAATGTGTCAATTACACAGGAGGAAGATCAATACTATGGAGCTATATAGCAGATCATTTTTTTCCTATTTATAACTTTAAAAATGTTTCAAATAGGAGCAACAGAGTAGACTGACAGAGATACGTACTTTTAAAGATGGGAATTTGTTCAAATAAGCCCCTGGAGTGTTAGCAAATAATTCTTTTATTTAATATGGCTTATTTTATTGATGTTCGTAAAATTGCTCTTGCTCTTCCTTAAAGATTACCTCTGTGCTAATTAATTTGGTGGCTCAATTCACCAAATGACATTATTCAATTTTGGGTCTGATTTGGATTATTGAGGGAAATGAAGTGAAAGGGAAGTTGAAAGCAATAGGAAAAAATTGGCTTCATGCAACAACTAGGAGCACATTAGGGGGGAGAATCGTTAAGTACTGCCACTAAGAATGTTTAAAAATAAATACAAAGAAATTTAAGTTTTTAGAATTAGAAAAAATAAGATATTGGAACTGATTATTTGATAGAATAAGAGAGAAGGAGACAGAATTTTAAGTTTTATAAACATGGTCATTTAAAGGAGAAAGACGAAACATGGATAGAGTCAAGCTAATCAGGAATAAAAAGAAAAGAGTGGGTGCCTGGGTGGCTCAGTCAGTTAAGCGTCTGCCTTTGGCTCAGGTCATGATCCCAGGGTCCTGGGATCGAGCCACACATCGGGCTCCCCACAAGCCTGCTTCTCCTTCTTCCACTCCCCCTGCTTGTGTTCCCTCTCTTGCTGTGTCTCTCTCTGTCAAATAAATAAATAAAATATTTTTTAAAAAAAGAAAGAAAAAAAAAGAAAAGAGAAAGGAAGGAAAATGTATGAAGTTACAGATATAGAGAAAAATAGAGAAGGCACGTAGGAAGGCAAAACCAGTCCAAGGGTGCTGGGAGAGACAGACAAGGCTTGCTACTGACTGAGGCAAATATATGGGAATGAGACTTTTGTCACTTTTACCTCTTAACCTGGGCTACTATAATATTATAGTGGTAAAACTTTGCCTATGATCTTTAAACTTTGAAATTATGTATAACCCAAAGCCATTTTCCTATTTCAGTAACTTTACAAGTTCATGTTCTTATACAAGTTATTTCAGTAACTTGAAACATAATTTCGTGAGACTTTAGATGTTCTGTATAAACAAAAATTATTTTTTTGTATGTTGGAACTTTAAAACTCTGTCCATTGGTAAAGTTAGAGAAATGACACTTGGCTTGCTTGTAAAACCTTCCTTGTAACCTTGCAATTTTGCTGGAAAGTTAACATCACCTACACTTACTTGTGCTTAGATGTGAATAAAACTTCCCCAAAGAACATTTGAGATGAGAGGCTCTACACCCTAGCCTGGATCCTTTCCAGCTCCTCTGAGCAGATCATGTGAAGAAACTGTGTTTGGGGGGTTGATCTGAATGCATCAAACTGACTGGATAATATGTGGATTCTGTTTCCTGTTAACCTGCCTATGCTTCCTGGGATCTTTATCACTGAAGTCACTGACGTAATCTGCTCATGGTAGTTGTTCTTAATTTTTTTGGTCCTGTATTTTTGAGCAGAAGCTACAGTAATTCTATCCACAGAAATTTTCAAAGTCAGCATAGAAAAATGCCCAACCCACAGGCTTAGGTATACTTCAAGCTTTAATTCAATCCTGATATCCCACCAAATTTTCCCGATTTCCCCTCTTAAAACTAATTAATAGGTTTTTGTGGAGATGGCTTTTCTCCTTTCTGAAGACCTCAGCTTTTGGGGCGCCTGGGTGGCTCAGTCGTTCAGTGTCTGCCTTTGGCTCAGGTCTTGGTCCCAGGGTCCTGGGATCGAGCCCCGCATCGGGCTCTCTGCTCAGCGGGAAGCCTGCTTCTCCCTCTCCCACTCCCCCTGCTTGTGTTCCCTCTCTCACTGTGTCTCTCTCTGTCAAATAAATAAATAAAAATCTTTAAAAAAAATAAAAAAAGACCTCAGCTTTCTGAATCTGCCTGCTGGCAATCTCCTTCCCTGGAACTGGTTTCCCAGCAGCATTTCTACTTCACTGGCTTGTAACATGCAGTGGATGAAGGGCTACTCATGAATGCTACTTGGGTATGCTGAATGGGCTTAACAATTGCCCCTTGGGAAGCAGCGCGACCTCTGGCAATAGATGCCAATTCTGCCTTGAACCTTCCTGTGCTCACCTCAGCACCATCTCACGCCCTACAGCAACGATTCTTAAACTATTGGTGGTAAAAGATCTGTCCCCCACCCCTAAACATCAATTGGTCATGTATGAGTAATTTCTGTAGAACAAGACAAAATTACTATTAAAATTAAAGACAAAACTATAGAAAATACAAGTCCATGGTTTTTATTATTAGATTCATTTTGTAAGTTTTTGTGTCAAAATGCTGTAAAAACATATAAATGTTTAAATATCTGTGGTTCAGCAATTGTTTATGGACGCAACTTTGAGTAGGAATGCCGATACAAGCTGGAGGCCTTCCTTAGGGCTCTGACTAAAAATGTACTTATTTGAAACACGGAGTTTGAATTCAGTCATGCAACTGGTATTTAAAATTAAAATTTAAAACAATTTTCAGAGAAAGACATGTATCATATGACCTCACTGATATGAGGAATTCTTAATCTCAGGAAACAAACTGAGGGTTGCTGGAGTGGTGGGGGTCGGGAGGGATGGGGTGTCTGGGTGATAGACATTGGGGAGGGTATGTGCTATGGTGAGTGTTGTGAATTGTGTAAGACTGATGAATCACAGATCTGTACCTCTGAAACAATAATACATTACGTTAAAAAAAAAAAAAGAAGAAGATAGCAGGAACGGAAGAATGAAGGCGGGGGGAAATCGGAGGGGGAGACGAACCATGAGAGACTATGGACTCTGAGAAACAAACTGAGGGTTCTAGAGGGGAGGGGGTGAGGGGATGGGTTAGCCTGGTGATGGGTATTAAAGAGGGCACGTACTGCATGGAGCACTGGGTGTTATACACAAACGATGAATCATGGAACACTACATCAAAAACTAATGATATATGGTGATTAACATAACATAATAAAATCAAAAACCAAAAAAAACAATTTTTTAAATAAAGGCATTTAATTCAACAAATTTATATTGGATTCTGTGGACCTTTTGCTTGGTTAGCTTATTTGGTATGATTTTATGTGGCGTTTTGTTCTTTTAAGCATATCTGCATGTATATTTGAAATGTTCACTTTTATGTATGAACACATATGTGCAGTATAGCTAGAATAGGTTCATGCAAACACAGTGTGCTTTCCACTTTACAAACCACAGGCAACATCATGACTATAAGAAAGTGGTCCTCCTTGCACCCAATGTGCCCATGGTCTCTGTGATCTAATCTTCACTTGAAGACTTCCCCACTTATGTCTATTACCTGCAGCTCTAATCTTGGCCTCCTTATAACAACCTTTTTAGCACAAGGGGTTTGAGGAAAACTTTCTCCATAAAGTATAAATGAGTAATAATTACAGATAAAAATTTTTGGGTGCTTGCTCTGTGTCAGCTATAATTATACCCACTTACTCAATTTATCTTTATAACAATACATGTCAGTCATATGAAGGAATGAAGATTTAAAAAAAAAAAAAAGGGAGGTTAAATAATGTGTATAAGGTTGCAAACTCAGAAGTGGCTGACCTAGGATTTGAGTGCAAGCTTTATGGACAGATTTTATGACCCCACCACTGATATACCAGTATGTTGTATTTCCCAGGCCTATCTGTGCATTTAGAGAAGACAGGATCTTAGCAAAAATAATAATATAAAGGCTTATTACTAAATATCTTTATTTCAAACATAGAAACATAATTCATATTCATATTTAAGAAGACAAAAATAAATAAATAAAAGTAAAAACTAGCTTAGGATGTAACTGGATCCAGGATATAAATGTTAATATCAGGGCTCTACTGATTTCCCTGGTTTTTCTTTCCTGTCTTATGGTTTCTATCACAGAGGGGAGTGCTTCAAGTAACTGTATCCTTTCATTTCTCATAAAACGTAATTACATTGCATTTCTTAAATTTAATAACAACTTCAAGAACATCCTAGGGATGACTTGACCTAGAACAGATTATATCACCATTTCTGCATTACACACTGAGATTCAGAGATGAGAAATTCTGATTGGCTGGATCTGAGTCATATAAATCCCTTCACTCTGAACCTGCTTTCAGTGCCCTGGGAAGCAAATGAAGACCTGAAGACATTAAGTCAGTCAGTATCATTTTTTGTAGAAGATGTTCATTACCAAAAAGAACTGTTATCTATATGGAGCTATGTTTTTCAACATATATTACATACCAAACAGCTTTAATATTAAATAGTCACTCCAAGGAAAATCAAGTAATAAAGGATGGTTAATGGAACATAAGATCACCAGATTCATAATGCATAATCTTTCTAATATGCTATAAAGAGAACCCCTTGCTTAAAACTAATTCTGCTTTTTTAAAATATATTTTAGAGCAGAGATTGACAAACTATGGCCTTCAAGCCAAATCTAACCCACCAACTATTTTGTGAATAAAATGTTATTAGAACCCACCACATTTGTTTATATAAGCCATATGTATGGCTTTTTCTACTCTTTAAAAGCAGAGTTGAACAGTTTTATGACAAACTATAGTACCCACAGAGCCTAAAATATATCCTGTCTGGCCTTTTATAGAAAAAAAAGAAGTTTGATGACTTCTGCTTATGAAACAAGTTAAAAAAAAAAGTTAAATTATAAGAATTTTTAGGAGAGCCTTAAACATACAGCAAACATTAGGATTTCAGTGACAAGGCCCTATTTAATGTAGAAAAAACTGTATCAGACATCCACTATGATCTACTGCTGTTGTACATCCAAATAAGCTATCCTTTTCCTTCATTCATGCTGTCCAGCCATTGTGTGACAATGATTTAACTTCCATAAAGTTCCACCCACAGGGTGGAAGCTGCTCATTGTACAGTTAGAGCTATTTCAGTCTTCCTTACAGTTAAAATTTTCACAGTCGGTTTCTTAACAGGCATCCTGGTGATACATTTTTTAAAAAAGAATCCTGAAGGGAACAAAATCTGAATATCATTTTTATGTTGATTACACAATTTCCAATAATTATAAGCAAAACAAATTGAACTTTATTACACAACATGAAAAGTGTGAGACAAGGCAGTTAGTAGTGGTTGCCAGAGCAGAAAAAGTGAACTGATTGGAGAAAGTGGAAAAAATGAAGAAGGAAACTAGCATTTAACGATTGCCTGCTCTGTGTCAGGCACTTTTTATGGCATGTAATTTATTTTTCACAGTTGCTTAGCAATAGAAGACATTTTCTTTCTTTTTCTGAAAATAAGAAAACTGAGATTCATAAACATTAAGTTACATGTCACAATGGTAAGTGTTGAGCTGGGCCATGTGAGAACAAAGCTCTACTTTCTCCATGACTGTAATCTGGGAAATGCAGTGCTCAATTTCCTTCACCTTTGATCTTAAGAGTCTGAGCTATGGGTCAGGACAAAGAAAAAGAAAAAAAAACAAGCAAAGAAACCAAAAAAACAGGCAGACTAAGTGTTTGTCCTTTTTGAACAAATATCCCAACTCCCAGGAAGCTGCTTTTAGATCTCATTAGACAATAGAGGTTCAATAACACCTAATTTTGCTAAGTATGTAATACACAAAAGTGGCTGTATATGTACTATTATATAAATAAATAAATAACATCTCTACAATTCAAGAAGGGAGGAAAGCCACAACTCTAGCAATTTAAATATTCAAATAGAAGCTAATTTTAAAACACTGAAAAATGAAATCATTCAATGTACAGAAACCAAACTACATAGGAAGAAAATATTGATAATTATAGGTTTTTGGCCCCAGTTTTCTCTTGCAGGCATTCCTGAGAGTGTAATTTGAGTATCTGGGTCCTTGGAAGAATAAGAACCAGCATATCCCCTTATGTGGTCATGTCTCTAAATTAGATCTTGCAAAACATAACAAGTAAATGTCTTTAAAGTATAACAGAGGGAGAGCTGAAAAGATGGCGGATGAGTAGGGGACCCTATTCCAACCAGTCCCAGAATTGAGCTGGATATCTACCAGACCACTCTGAACACCCACGGAATCAGCCTGAGATGTAAGAAGACAGATCTGGATCTCTACAAACAGAATATTGCCAGCAGTTGGATTCGAGGTATGAAGTGGGGAGCCGTGATTCCGTGGACAGATATCGGAGGATAAATGGAAAGGGGAGGGAGCCGTGGAGATCCTACACCACTGGTGAGTGAAAGCCTCCCTCGCTGGGGACTGGGCACAGGCTAGCAGACAGGTAGTGACAGGGAAAGGACTTTAGGGCAGCCCCCCTGGTGGAAACCCGGAGTGGCAGAGCCATGCGTGGGAACTGGGGGCAGCTGGCAGTTTTAGAAGCACAAAGGGCAGAGACTTGCTGGGACGTGGAGGCAAGGACTGGGAGCACTGCTGAGGGGCGCACAACCCAGGATGCTGCAGTTTATACCAGCACAGATAGAAACAGAGATAGTGCAGCCTGGAGAGCTCACTGAAGAACAGACTGCGATCTCTCTGCTCTGAGGCAGAGGGTTGGAAACAATCTCTTCTGCTCCTCTTGGAAGAGATGGGGAAAGCCGCCAGGGAAAGCCACCAGAGAACAAAAGCCCCCAAAAACCGGTTTTCACTGAGTCCATCCCCTGCCACAGGGGGCAGGGCAACTCTGTCCAAATAAGGTTGCCTGAGTAGCAGTGTGGCAGGCCCCTCCCCCAGAAGACAGGCTGAGAGAACAAGAGGCCAGCAACCCTAAGGTCCCTATAAGACAGGTGCATCTTGCTTGGGTTGCAGTCAGTAATTTGGACTCTACATTCCCTCAACCACCCCTCAACAGAATGACTAGGAGGAGGAACCCCCAAAATAGGAAAGACTCAGAGACTCTGACTTCTGTCACAGATTTACAAATGGATACAGATATAACCAAGATGTCGGAGATGGAATTCAGGGTAGCAATTGTGAAGACAATAGCTAGAATGGAGAAATCAATTAATGGCAACATAGAGTCTCTAAGGGCAGAAATGAAAGCTGAATTGGCAGAACTTAAAAATGCTATCAATGAGATCCAATCTAATCTAGATAATCTAACAGCTAGGGTAAGAGAGGTAGAAAAACGAATTAGTGACCTAGAAGACCAATTAATAGACAAAAAGAGAAAAGAGGAAGCCAGGGAAAAACAACTCAGAATCCATGAAAATAGGGGTGCCTGGGTGGCTCAGTTGGTTAAGCGACTGCCTTCGGCTCAGCTCATGATCCTGGAGTCCCTGGATCGAGTCCCGCATCGGGATCCCTGCTCAGCAGGGAGTCTGCTTCTCCCTCTGACCCTAACCCCTCTCATGTGCTCTCTCTCATTCTCTCTCAAATAAATAAATAAAATCTTAAAAAAAAAAAAAAAAAGAATCCATGAAAATAGAATCAGAGAAATAAGTGACACCATCAAATGTTCCAATGTCAGAATTAGTGGGATCCCTGAGGGGGTGGAGAGAGAGAGGACTAGAAGATATATTTGAGCAAATCTTATAGCTGAGAACTTCCCTAATCTGGGGAATGAAACTAACATTTGTGTCCCAGAGGCAGAGAGGACCCCTCCCAAGATCAAGGAAAACAGGCCAACGCCCCAGCATGTAATACTAAAACTCACAAATCTTAGAACCAAGGAAACCATCTTAAGGGAAGTTAGGGGGAAGAGATTCCTTACATACAGAGGAAGGAACATCAGAATAACATCAGTCCTATCCACAGAGACCTGGCAGGCCAGAAAGGGCTGGCCAGACATATTCAGGGTACTAAACGAGAAGAACATGCAGCCAAGAATACTTTATCTGGCAAGGCTGTCATTTAGAATGGATGGAGAGATGCAGAGCTTCCAGGACCAGCAGAAACTGAAAGAATATGTGACCACTAGGCCGGCCCTGCAAGAAATTTTAAGAGGAGTTCTATAAAAGGAGAAAGACCCCAAGAGTGATATAGAACAGAGATTCACAGAGACAATCTATAGAAACAAGGTCTTTACAGGCAACATGATGACAATGAATTCATATCTTTCAATAATCACTCTCAACATGAATGGTCTAAATGCTCCCATAAAACGGCACAGGGTTGTAGACTGGATAAAAAGACAGGACCCATCCATATGCTGTCTACAAAAGAAAAGAAAAAGGACTCATTTTGAACCTAAAGCTACATCCAGACTGAAAGTGAAGGGATGGAGATCCATCTTCCACGCCAACGGACCTCAAAAGAAAGCTGAGGTAGCAATTCTTATATCAGACAAATTAGATTTTAAACTAAAGACTGTAGTTAGAGACACAGAAGGACACTATATCATTCCTAAAGGGTCTATGCAACAAGAAGATCTAACAATTGTAAATATCTATGCCCCCAACGTGGGAGCAGCCATCTACATAAACTAACTGTTAACCAAAATAAAGAGTCATATTGATAACAATAAGTTAATTGTAGGAGAGCTCAATACTCCACTCTCAGCAATAGACAGATCATCTAAGCAGAAAATCAATAAAGAAACAAGAGCTTTGAATGACACACTGGACCAGATGGACCTCATAGAAATATACAGAACATTCCACCCGAAAACAACAGAATACTCATTTTTCTTGAGCGCACATGGAACTTTCTCCAGAATAGCCCACATACTGGGTCACAAATCAGGCCTCAACTGATACCAAAAGACTGAGATTATTCCTTGCATATTCTCAGACCATAATGCTTCAAAAATTGGAACTCAATCACAAGAAAAAATTTGGCAGAAATTCAAACACTTGGAAGCTAGAGACCACTCTGCTCAAGAATGCTTGGGTCAACCAGGAAATCAAAGAAGAACTTAAACAATTCATGGAAACCAATGAGAACGAAAACACATCGGTCCAAAACCTATGGGATACTGCAAAGGCGGTCCTAAGGGGAAAATACATAGCCATCCAAGCCTCACTCAAAAAAATAGAAAAATCCCGAATTCACCAACTAACTTTACACCTTAAAGAACTAGAGAAAAAGCAACAAACGATGCCTTAGCCACGCAAGAATAGAGCAGAGATCAATGAATTAGAAACCAGAAACACAGTAGATCAGATCAATGAAACTAGAAGCTGGTTCTTTGAAAGAATAAGATCGATAAACCACTGGCCAGACTTATCCAAAAGAAAAGAGAAAGGACCCCAATTAATAAAATTATGAATGAAAGGGGAGAGAGATCATGACTGACACCAAGGAAATAGAATCAATTATTAGAAATTATTATCAACAACTATGCCAATAAATTGAGCAACCTGGAAGGAATGGATGCCTTCCTGGAAACTTATAAACTACCAAGACTGAAACAGGAAGAAACTGACAACCTGAATAGGCCAATAACCAGTAACGAGAATGAAGCAGTGATCAAAATCCTCCCAAAAAACAAGAGTCCAGGGCCTGATGGATTCCCTGGGGAATTCTACCAAACACTCAAAGAAGAAATAATACCTATTGTCCTGAAGCTGTTTCAAAAAATAGAAACAGAAGGAAAGCTTTCAGACTCATTCTATGAGGCCAGCATTACCTTAATCCCCAAACCAGGCAAAGACCCCATCAAAAAGGAGAATTTCAGACCAATATCCCTGATGAATATGGATTCCAGAATTCTCAACAAAATCCTAGCTAATAGGATCCAACAATACTTTAAAAGGATCATCTACCACGACCAAGTGGGATTTACCCCCAGGATGCAAGGGTGGTTCAACATTTGCAAATCAATCAATTTGATAGAAAACATTAGTAAGAGGAGAGAGAAGAACCATATGGTCCTCTCAATTGATGCAGAAAAAGCATTTGTCAAAATACAGCATCCCTTCCTGACTAAAACTCTTCAGAGTATAGGGATTGAGGGAACATTCCTCAAGTTCATAAAATCCATCCATGAAAAACCCACAGCATATATCATCCTCATTGGGGAAAAGATGAGAGCCTTTCCCTTAAGATCAGGAACATGACAAGGACGCACACTCTTGCCACTATTGTTCAACATAGTACTAGAAGTCCTAGCAACAACAATTAGACAACAAAAAGAAGTAAAAGGTATTCAAATTGCCAAAGAATAAGTCAAACTCTCTCTCTTCGCAGATGACAGATACTTAATGTGGAAAATCCAAAAGTCTCCACCCCTAAATTACTAAAACTCACACAGCAATTCAGTAATGTGGCGGGATACAAAATCAATGCACAGAAATCAGTTGCTTTCTTTACACTAACAATGCAACTGTAGAAAGAGAAATTAGAGAAACGATTCCATTTACAATAGCACCAAAAACCACAAGATACCTCGGAATAAACCTAACCAGAGGTAAAGGATCTATACTCTAGGAACTACAAAACACTCATCAAAGAAATTGAAGACACAAAAAGATGGAAAAACATTCCATGCTCATGGATCAGAAGAATAAACATTGTTAAAATGTCTATGCTACCCAGAGCAATCTATACCTTCAACGCCATCCCGATCAAAATTCCAATGACATTTTTCAAAGTGCTGGAACAAACAATCCTAAAATTTGTATGGAATCAGAAAAGACCCCAAATCACCAAGGAAATGTTGAAAAAGAAAAACAAAGTTGGGGGCATCATGTTGCCGGATTTCAAGCTATATTAGAAAGCAGTGATCACCAAGACAGCATGGCATTGGCACAAAAACAGACATATAGACCAATGGAACAGAATAGAGAACCCAGATATGGACCCTCAACTCTATGGTCAAATAATCTTTGACAAAGCAGGAAAAAATATGCAATGGATTTCCTGAAGAGATAGTCTCTTCAATAAATGGTGCTGGGAAAATTGGACAGCCACATGCAGAAGAATGAAACTCGACCATTCTCTAACACCATACACAAAGATAAACTCAAAATGGATGAAAGACCTCAATGTGAGACAGGAACCTATTAAAATCCTAGAGAAGAACATAGGCAGTAATCTCTTCGACCTCAGCCACAGCAACTTCTTTCAAGATACATCTCCAAAAGCTAGTGAAACAAAAGCAAAAATGAACTTTTGGGACTTCATCAAGATAAAAAGCTTCTGCACAGCAAAGGAAACAGTCAACAAAACAAAGAGGCAACCCACAGAATGGGAGAAGGTATTTGCAAATGACACTACAGATAATGGGCTGGTATCCAAAATCTATAAATGACTTCTCAAACTCAACACCAAAAAACAAATAATCGAGTCAAAAAATGGGCAGAAGACATGAAGAGACACTTCTCTGAAGATGACATACAAATGGCTAACAGACACATTAAAAAGTGTTCATCATCATTAGCCATCAGGGAAATCCAAATCAAAACCACATTGAGATACCACCTTACACCAGTTAGAATGGCAAAAATTGACAAGGCAAGAAACAACAAATGCTGGAGAGGTTGTGGAGAAAGGGGAACCTATATCTTACACTGTTGGTGGGAATGAAAGTTGGTATAGCCACTTTGGAAAACAGTATGGAGGTGCCTCAAAAATTAAAAATAGAGCAACCCTATGACCCAGCAATTGCACTCCTGGGTATTTACCCCAAAGACACAGATATAGTGAAAAGAAGGGCCATAAGCACCCCAGTGTTCATAGCAGCAATGTCCGCAATAGCCAAACTGTGGAAAGAGCCGAGATGCCCTTCAACAGATGAATGGATAAAGAAGATGTGGTCCATATATACAATAGAATATTACTCAGCCATCAGAAAGGATGAATACCCAACTTTTACATCAACATCAACATGGATGGGACCGGAGGAGATTATGCTAAGTGAAACTAGTCAAGCAGAGAAAGTCAATTATCATATGGTTTCACTTATTTGTGGATCATAAGGAATAGCATGGAGGACATTAGGAGAATGAAGGGAAAATTGAAGGGGGGGAAATCGGATGGAGAGATGAACCATGAGAGACTATGGACTCTGGGAAACAAACTGAGGGTTTTAGAGGGGACGGGGGTGGGGGGATGGGTTAGCCCGGTGATGGGTATTGAGGGCACATACTGCATGGAGCACTGGGTGTTATAAGAAAACAATGAATCGTGGATCACTGCATCAAAAACTCATGATGTACTGTATAGTGACTAACATAATAAAATTAAATTTTAAAAAAGTATAATGGACACTGGAAATTTTATCTTTGATTTCAAATAGTTTCAACTGTACTGCACATTTTACATTTTCTAGTTTATTTTCTCATTCGACCACCAAAGTTTTTTGAAATCAGCACTAATCACTCCCTCTACTCATCCATCTCCTTTTTTTAGGCTACTAAGTTACCAGGTAAAATGAGTTTCCAAAGATTTTTATGGTCATTTAGAGGTAAAATCAAGATCTAAATTCTATATTAGTGATATATATATGTGTTTCTGCTATGTGTGAATATTAGAAAATTTTAATACTGTAATTACAGTATAAGTTACTTGTTCAAATAAAGAATAGCTAGCAACTAACAAATTTCTAAACATGAAAGCTCATTTTTCATAATTATAGTTAAGGTTATAAAAACCCCACTTTTTGTGCATTGAATTGCATGTCCCCAAAATATATTTAGAAGTCCTAACCACTGATACCTGTGAATGTAACCTTATTTGGAAATAGCATCTTTGCAGATGTAATTAAGATGAAATTATACTGGAATAGGATATACCCTTAATCCAGTATGACAGGTATCATTATAAAAACAAGAGAAAGACACAGAGACAGATATGCACACAGAGAAGAATGCCATATGAAGACACAGACACACAAAGAGGCCATGTGATCATGAAAGCAGACTGGAGTTATACAGACACAAGTCAAGGAACACCAAAGATTGCTGTCAATCACCAAAAGCCAACAGAGAATATGCCTCTGCAAACTTGATTTCAGAGTTCTAGTTTCCAGTCATATAAATGATGAATTTTTGTTGTTTTACAGCCCTCAGTTTGTGGTTGTTTCTTACAAAAGCCCTACAAAATTAATACATAGGGCTTTCTTGGTTTAATGCTCAGAACTATTCTTGTTTGCTAAGCATCTTCATCACTGATTCTTATCCTGTAAAGGAATAGAAAGTTTTGCTCACAAATGTAATTTTCTTTTTTTTTTTTTTTTTTTTTTTTTAAAGATTTATTTATTTGACGGAGAGAGACACAGAGAGAGAGGGAACACAAGCAGGGGGAGTGGGAGAGGGGGAAGCAGGCTTCCCGCGGGGCAGGGAGCCCGATGCGGGGCTCGATCCCAGGACCCTGGGATCATGACCTGAGCTGAAGGCAGACGCTTAACGACTGAGCCACCCAGGCGCCCCCAAATGTAATTTTCTTTTAACAAAAATTTATTTCTTTAATGATGTATCTTTGTTTGGGACTACATTTTTCTAATTTGTTCACTCATTCTGTTGCCTCATCCTAGAGTTCACAGTGTTCATAAAGCTTCCAACTTTTCCACAAAATGATGGTTTCCACAAACCATCACTGGGTTTATTCTTCATTTCTTTAGAGACAACTATCACTTAAATACAGTGGTTTTACTGTTACTGATTTCAATAAATTAGCCAGCCCCAAAGGCTCTATTCCCCAAACTCTTAAGATCTAGAAAATGAAATAATCAAAACTGAAAACTCTCTGATAAATAAGTTCTCACTTGGTGCTCTTAAAGGGAAAGTTCTTGGGCGCCTGGGTGGCTCAGTTGGTTAAGCGACTGCCTTCAGCTCAGGTCATGATCCTGGAGTCCCGGGATCGAGTCCCACATCAGGCTCCCTGCTCAGCAGGGGGTCTGCTTCTCCCTCTGATCCTCTTCCCTCTCGTGCTCTCAGTCTCTCATTCTCTCTCTCTCAAATAAATAAATAAAATCTTTAAAAAAAAAAAAAGGGAAAGTTCTTGGCATACAAAGAATAAGCATCAGAGAATAAATTCCAGAAGAGAGTTGTCCATTTCTAATTTTAATATTTTTAATACTTTAAAATAATGTACACTCAGAAAAGTACAATTAAATTACATACACATTTTAACAAAGTCTAATATCTATGTAACTACTCAGATAAAAAAATTGACAGAATTCCACATGTGCCAATAAGCATCTCTTGGTTGTTGCAACCTACTCCCTTTCTGTTATTAATAACTTCTAGCCTGAAATTAAAAAAAAATTTCCAGTATAATTAATATACAGTGTTATGTTAATTTCAGGTATACAACATAGTGATTCAACAATTCTACACATTACTCAGTGCTCATCACTATAAATATACTCTTAATCCCCTTCACCTATAATACTCATCTCCCCACCCACCTCCCCTTTGGTAACCATCAGTTTGTTCTCCACAGTTAACAGTCTGTTTTTTGTCTCTTTTTTGTTTGTTTGTTTTTAAAATTCCACATAGAGTGAAATCATATGGTATTTGTCTTTCTCTGACTTATTTCACTTAGCATTATACCCTCTAGATCCATCCATGTTGTTGCAAATGGCAAGATTTCATTTTTTTTTATGGCTGAGGAATATTCTATTTTGTGTATACATACATACATATACACACACACCACTTCCTTATCCATTCATCCATTGATGGACACGGGTCGCTTCTGTACTTTGGCTATTATAAATAATGCTGCAATAAACATAGGGGTGCATATATCTTTTCAAATTAGTGTTTTCATATACTTTGAGTAAATACCCAGTAGTGGAATTACTGGATCATATGGTAGTTCTGTTATTTATTTATTTATTTATTTATTTATTTTTATTTATTTATTTATTTATTTATTTATTTATCTCTATACTCTTTGCCACAGTGGCCGCACCTGTTTGCACACCCACCAACAGTGCATGACTTGCCAATACTTGCCACACTTAGCACACCCCCCAACAGTGCATGACTTGCCAACAACATCCTTGCCAACACTTGTTTTTTCTGTATTTTTGACGTTAGTCATTCTAACAGGTGTGAGGTAATATTTCATTGCGGTTTTGATTTGCGTTTCTCTGATGATGAGTGATGTTAAGCATCTTTTCAAGTGTCTGTTGGCCGTCTGTAGGTCATCATTGGAGAAATATTTGTTCATTTCTTTTGGCCATTTTTAATTGGATTATTTGGTTTTCTCAGTGTTGAGTTGTATAAGTTCTTTACAGATTTTGGATACTAACCCTTTATCTGACATGCTATTTGCAAATATGTTCTCTCAGTCAATAGGTTGTCTTTTAGTTTTGTGGATTGTTTCCTTTACTGTGCAGAAGCTTTTTATTTGGATGTAGGAAAATTGTTTTTATTTTCGTTTCCCTTGTCTCAGGAGACATATTTATTAAGATGTTGCTACAACTGATGTCAGAGAAATTACTGCTTGTATTCTCTTCTAGGATTTTTATGGTTTTGGTTTTCCCATGTAGGTCCTTAATGCATTTTGAGTTTATTTTTGTGCATGGTGTAAGAAAGTGATCCAATTTCCTTCTTCTGCATGTGACTGTCCAGTTTTCCCAACACCATTTGTTGAAGAGACTTCTTCCCATTGCATATTCTTGTCTCCTTCATCAAAGGTTAAGTAACCATATTATCCTTGTTTATGTCTGGGCTCTCTATTCTGTTCCATTCTGTGTCTATTTTTATACCAGCACCATAATGTTTTAATTACTACAGCTTTGTAGTAGATCTTGAAATCTGGAATTAGGATACCCCAGTTTTGTTCTTCTTTGTCAAGACTGCTTTAGCTATTCAGGGTGTTTTGTGGTTCCATACACATTTAGGATCATTTGTTCTAGTTCTTTGAAAAATGCTGTTGGCATTTTGATAGAGATTTCATTGTATCTGTATATTGCTTTGGGTAGGATGGTCATTTTAACAATATTTGTTCTTCCAATCCATGAGCATGGGATATCTTTCCATTTGTTTGTGTCATCTTTAATTTCTTTCATCAGTGTTTTACAGTTTTCAGAGTACAGGCCTTTCACCCACTTGGTTAAGTTTATTCCTAAGTATTTTATTCTTCTTGGTGCAATTGTAAATGAGAGTTTTCTTAATTTCTTTCTGCTGCTTCATTATTAGTGTATAGAAATGCAAGAGATTTCTGTATATTGATTTTTGTATCCCACAGCTTTTCTGAATTCATTTATCAGTTATAGCAGTTTTTTGGTGGAGTCTTTAGGGTTTTCTATATATAGTATCATGTCATCTGCAAATAGTTAGTTTTACCTCTTCCTTACTGATTTGGATACCTTTTATTTCTTTTTCTTTCCTGATTACTATAATTGCTAACCGGAATTTTTAAATGATAATTTCTTTGCTATCCTTATAGTTATACCACCTATATATGTATCACAGGGCAGTATCATTTATTTCCTAGCAGATTGCCTTTCTCAACGATTACTGCAACATTATTTCTTCTAGCTTCTCTTCTACGGTACAATTTTTGCTACTCTATTATCAAAAGGCAGTAGCTAATTCCCCTCCTGTAAATGTGGGCTAGCCTTCATAGCTCATATGTAATCAAATGATACTATGTGACTTCCCAGGTTTTGTGAGAAGTCTTGTAGCTGCAGCTTGGTCATTTTAAACATTTATCTCCAAATACACCCTCTTGGAATACTTCCTCTCACAACCCAGCACAACATTTTGAGAAGCCTAAGGCAGATGAAAAGGGCAAGTGCTTTGCTACAAATGAGCTCAATGTTAAAGTATGCTAACCAAGCGTATGCCCAAGAGGTCCTGGTTTTTACAAGTAAGAGTCCTACATCTTGGGAACTCCCTCAGTTTCAGGCAAACTAGAACAGTTGGTCAACTTATCTTTGACTCATCCCAGCCCAGACGTCAAAAATTGAGCGAATAATCCTCTAGATGATTACAGCTGCAATCATCAAAATTACCCACAACTCTTCAAACCTTCTCAGCTGAAGCCTCAGACATAGTGAAGCAGAAACAAAATTCATCCTCCCACACTTCTTCTAAATTACTGACTCACAGAATTTATGGGAATAATAAACCAGTTTTTTTATATCACTGAGTTTAGAGTACTTTGTTACACAGTAATACATAAGAAGAATATTTTAAACTGTTCTTAAAATTTTTATAAATAACATGATTTGTATTTTTTGTGCCTTCACTTTTTTTCTTGCAGAAAAAGTAATTTAAAATTTGAAGATATAAAACAGAAATTTAAGAAAATTTTAAGAAATATACATATATATGTGGGATACTAAATAATGACAGAAGAGTTATTTATTCAAGAAGACATAAATATCTTAAATGTTTATACACCCAACAACTGAGTGTCTAAATAAAAGAGGCAAAATCCATTAGAACTGCAAGAAATAGACAAATCCACAATTAACTTGGAGAATTCAATACCTCTCTCTTTCAGTAATGATACATCCAACAGAAAGAAAATCAGTGACATAGTTGAACTAAATAACATAACTGATAAACTCGATCCAATTAACATATATAGAATGTTCTATTCAACAACAAAGTAATGCACATTTGTCAAGCTCACATGAACATTCACTAAGATAGATCACACATTGTATCCTAAAACTCAACAAATATGAAAGAACAGAAACCATACAAAATATGCTCACAATCCACAATGAAGTTAAACAAAAAATCAGTAATAGAAAAACAGCTGGAACCCCGATATTTGGAGATTAAATGAAACACTTTTTATAAATAGCACATGGATCAAACAAGAAGTATCAGAAGAAATTTTAAAATATTTTAAGTAAATGAAAATTTAAAACAACAATATTTACATGATGCAAGGAAAACAGTGATTAAATGAAATTTTAAAGCATTAAATGTATGTATTATAAAGGAAGGACCTAAAACAAAAATATTTTTTCAGTCATTGTACACCACATAAATAAAAAGTTAAGCCTAAAGCTAGTAGAAAAAGTGAAACAATAAAATGTAAAGCAGAAATTTATGAAACTGAAAACAGTCAATTAAAGGAGAAAATCAACAAAACCAAATGCTAGGTTTTTGTTTTGTTTTTTGTTTGTTTGTTTAAGAGTAATAAAAATAATAAAGTCCCCAGCCAGGCTAAACAAAAAAGAGAGAAGAGAAAAATTACCAATATTGTAATGAAAAGTCTTCATGACTGATTCCATGCATATTAAGATTATACTAACAGAATACTACAAATAACTTTAAGCCCACAATTTTGATAACTTAGATGAGATCAACTACTTGACAAGCTATCAAAACTCACATAAGTAGAAATAGATACTCTAAATAAGTTTATGTATTTTAAGTAAATTAAATCAATAACAAATAACCTGAAAGAAAAATCATCAGGCCCAGATGATTTTAAGTAGTGAATTCTCTCAATCATTTAATCAATCAATTTTCCACATTCTCTTCTAGAAAATAGAGGAACACTTCCCAGTTCATTCAATGAGTCCAGCATTACCCTATTACTAAAACCAGATAAAGACATTAGAAGAAAGAGGAAGAACTGACCAATATCTTTCATAAATACAGATAAAAATATCCTCAACTAAATATCAGCAAGCCAAAATCCACAATTTAAAAACAATAATCATACATAATGGCAAATGGGAATTATTCTAGGTTTGCTAGAGTATTTCATCATTTAAAAATCAATGTAATACAGCATGTGCACAGATCACAGAAGAAATAAATGTATGATCATATTAACTGAAGCAGAAAGAACATTTGACAAAATCCATCACCTATTTACATCCAAAAACTCTTAGCAATGTATGGATAAAGCCTAACATTCACAAATTGATAAATAACATCTATGAAAAACCTACCACTAATTTCATATTTAACTGTGAATAAAGGGACATTTTACCCCTAAGTTCAAGAACAAGAAAAGGATGTGCTCTTTCACCACCCTTTTCAATACTACACTGGATTTGTTAACTAAAGCAATCATACAAGAAATGAAATGTATGTATACTGGAAAAATAAAATAAAACTGATTTTATTCACAGAAGACAGTATTATCTAAGTAGAAAATTCCAAGAATCAACATGAATAACCAACAACCTCTTAAAACCAGTAAGTGAATATAGCAATGCAGAATGCAAGAGTAATACAGAAAAATCGATTGCTTTCTTATATATCAGTAATGAAAAACTGAAGAAGGAAAAGTAGGAAAAAAAGCACAAAAAATAATGCTATTAACAATGGTTTCAAAAACAAAGATAAAACTAGGTATGAATCTAACAAAATACGTGGAGAAACCTATGCAAAAAGCCACAAAATGCTGATTCAGAAAAATTGTGGCAGGCTTTTTAATTAATAAATTTCATATTTTAGAGATCTAGGTTTAGAAAATAATTTAGCAGGAAATACAAAGTTCCCATATACACCCTCAAGCCCAAAGGTTCTGCTATTATTAACATTTTGCAGTAGTGTGGTATATTTATTACAATTAATGGCACCAATATCAATACATTATTATTACCTAACAGCCACAGTTTACATTAAAATTCACTCTGAGCTGTACATTGTGTGTGTCTTGACAAATGTATAATCACATGTGCTCACCATTACAATATCACAGAGAATAGTTTCATTGCCCTAAGCATCCCCTGTGTTCCATGTATTCATCACTTCTTTCCTCTTTTTAAACCCTTGGCAACCACTGATATGTTCACTCTCTCCATAGCTTTGCCTTTACCAGAATGTCACATAACTATAATCATACAACAATATGTAAACTTTCCAGATTGGCTACTTTAACATAGCAATATGCATTTAAGGCACTGCTGAATTGAAGATTTTTTACATATTCTGCACTGTACTCTTACCAGGCATAGGATTCAAAATATTTTCTCACTCTGTGGGTTTCACTCTCTTGATTGCACACTTTACAGCTCAAAACTTTTTAACTTTGATCAGGTCCAATCTATGTTTATATATGTGTATATTTTCCCCCTTGATTGCTTGTGTTTTAGGTGCCATATGCATAAAACTGTTGCTTAATACAAGGTTACAAAGATTTATACCTGTTTTTCCTCATGAGAGTTTTATAATTTTAGCTCTTATATTTAGATCATTGATCCATTTTTACTTAATTTTTGACCACGGTTATATACAGGGGCCCAGACTGATTCTTTTGCATGTGGATATTGAGTTGGCCAACCACCATTTACTGACAAAACTGTTTTTTTCACTACTGAATTGTCTTAGTCTTCTTGTCAAAAACATCAATCCACCCTACAAGTACAGGTTTATTTGTGTATCCTCAATTCATTAATCTATATCCTTAATCTATATGTCAGTGTTGATTACCATAGTTCTGAATAATATGTTTTGAATTTGGGAAGTGTGAGTTGTCCAATTTTGTTCTTTTCCAAATTTGTTTTCACTATTCCTGGTCTTTTGCATTTCCATATTAGTTTTAGGACCAGTTTGTCTATTTCTGCAAGAAGTCAGTTAAAAACCCGAAATATAGCTCAATTTGGAGAGCACTACCAATAACAAACCTTCCATCTCATAAACAAAGGAAGGCTGTCCATTTATTTAGGTCCTTTTCCCCCCCATTTATTAATATCTTTAATTTTTTTCAACAATGTTTTTATGTAGCTTTCAGTGTCTAAGTCTTAATTTATTTTTTCAAATTCATTTCTAAGTACTTTTTTTAATGGAATTGATTCCTTAAATTATTTTCCAACTATTAGCATATAAAAATACAGACTTTTCTATGTTGGTCTTGTATCCTACAATTTTGCTGAACTTCTTCATTAGCTCTAACAACTGCTTATTCCTTTGGACGTTCTATGAACAAAATCACTTTAAGTGCAAATAGTTTTAACTACTTCTTTTTCAATGTGGATGCCTTTTATTTTCTTGCCTAATTTCCCTGACTACAATCTGCAGGGCAATGTTACACAGTAGCAACAAGCACAGATATCTTTGTCTTTTTCCTGATCTTAAGAAGAAAACTTTCAATCTTTCACTATTTCAATATTAAGCTTGTTTTTAGCTGTGGATTTTTCATAGATGACCTTTACCAGATTGAAGTAGTTCCCTTCTATTCCTGTTTTATTTTTTATTATAAAAGGCTGTTATGTCAAATGCTTCTTCTGTCTCTGAGATAATTATGTGTTACTTTCCCCTTTACTCTATTAATATGATATACTGATTTTAGTATGTTGATTCAGCCTTGAATTCCTGGGATAGATTCCACTTGGTCATGGAATATGATCCTTTTACTGTGATACTGGATTCAATAATTCCAATGTCTGGGATTCCTTAGGAATGATTTCTGTCTCTTTTGTGTCTTTTCAATGGGTCATACTTTCCAGTTTCTTTGAATGTTCTGTATTTTTTTTGTAAAGAACTAGACATTCTTCTAAGTGTTATAATGTGGTAATTTTGGAAATCTCATTCTCCAAATTCTCAGGAATTTTTGATTTTGCTTGTGTAGGTATAGAGATGTCCATTTGTGACTTTTTCAGACTACTTTTGCAAAGTGCATACTCCTTGTTTTGTGTGGTCAGTGAAGTTTCTGGACTATTTAATCCATCTTTAAACAGTGATCTGACAAGATTCCTTAAATGTGTAGTTATTGTTTTTGTACCTGTTTAAGAAACCATTCCATATCCCAAAGTTCTAAAAAATTTCCTTTTTATACTTTTCTATGAGAAAAGTATAAAATCTTGTTTTAAACATATTGGTGTTAAATTAACCCGCTTACAGGCATCTTTTTATTGAAAAGACCATCTATTTTCCCCTCTCTGCAGTGTCCCTTCATTCATGTGCCAATAGTTTACACATACTTGTGTCTATATCTAGGTTCTTCACTCCATTGTATTGGTCTATTTATACAACTTTGCCGTTACTATAACAGCAAATGGTGTTTATAAAACTTTTTAAAACTTTTCTAAATGGTGACTACTTTATACTATTAGTATGATAATGTTTTGGCTATTCTTAATCCTAAGCATTTCCAAATCAACTAAGCTTTATAAAATAACAATGTAAAAAACTTCTGAATTGAAAATATATATGCTGTGTATATATAAACTGATTTAATAAGACAATTTTTGAAGCCATGCTTGGAAAATGCAATTTCTAGTACATTACATGTCCATTTATCAAGCTTTCATTACTGACCATCAATAAAATTTTATAACTGTCCACAAATAGATCTTGTATTTGTTAGTTTCCAAGGAAATTAATAATTTTTCATTTTATTGTAAATTTTTCCCATCAGTTGGTGGCATATAGAACTACAATTGATTTTTGTATATTGATTGAATATCCAGAAACCTTGCCAAAATTTCTAATACATTACTTAACAAGAGTTTTAAAAGTTTTCTATGTACAGAGTGATATCAAATAAATTGATATAAAATTGTTTTTAAATACATATATAGCACTGGATATTACCTGAATTACATTATCAAATATTAGCAGGCACTTTAGGTATCTTTAACTATATTTTTTATTTCAGAAGGAGAGAATTCAGATCTTTAACTTCGAGCATAATATTTCCTGTAGGAATTTATTGTTTATATTTAAAAAAATACTCTCTTCCTCACCTAATAAGGTATTTAATCACAAATAAATATTGAAATGTGTGAAAAATTTTTGCAGCAATATAAGTTATCAAATATATTCTTCCTCTTTTTTTATTAATGTGGTAAATTATACTGATATATTTCCTAATGTTACATAACCTACCTTTTTGGAATAAACTCAAACGTCCATAATGTATTATTCATTTTATATAATGCTATAATGCAATTTCCTTAAAATTTTGTTCCGAATATGATATTTACCCATAGTCTTCCTTTCTCTTAATGTCCATTTCAGATTTTGTTATCAAGGTTTTACAGCCTCATAGCATAAATTGGGAAATATTACTTCCTTTTCTATACTCTACCAAATTTTTCATAAGGCTGAACCTAAATAAAAACAAAATTGAAATTTTGATGCAATTTGCTAGTGAAACCAACCATGCCTGAAGTGTGTTTTTGTGTTTCAGAGTGTGTGTGTGTGTGTGTGTACACCTGTGTGCATTGCTTTTTAGGAGGAAGGGTCTTCTCAAAAGTTAATTTATTATCTATAAGGTTGTAGAATTATCCTGGTTTTATTGTTGAATATCGGAAAATATCCATTTCATCTAATATTTCAATGTTGGTGTAAAATTTTCCATAATGTCCCAGTAAAATCTTGTTACTACCTGAACTACTTATTTTGAAGTATCTTTTCTATTTCTGACATTTGTTGCCTTTTTTCTTTATTATTTGCTTATTGCTTAGAAATTTTTCAAATAATTTGTATTTGACTCTGTTAAATCTATTACAGGTTTATTTTCTACTTTGTTAACTTCTGTTTTAATCTTTATTTTTCTGTTCTTATATATTCTTTAGATTATTTTTCTAACCACTATTGAATATATAAACATTTAGGCTCTTTTATCATTTTCAGGAGTAGTTTTTGGTTTTTTTTTTGTTTTTTTTTAATCATATGAATATATGTCAGCTGCTATCAGTGTCCTTTAAATCTGAATAACTTACTTTGTAATTCCTAAGAATTTTTCCTATATAACAATATAACTATCAAAAGCACTAAAATTGCAGTGATGCATTAAATTCATATAATCTATGGTTCCCCATTCAAGTTTCACATGTTGTCTCAATCATGCAAATCGTAGCAAAAGCTTCCAGTTTGGGGTGCCTGGGTGGCTCAGTCGGTTAAGCATCTGCCTTCGGCTCAGGTCATGATCCCAGGGTCCAGCAGGGAGGCTGCTTCTCCCTCTGCCCCTCCCCTCCTGCTCATGCTCTTGCTTGCTCTCTCCCTCTCTCAAATGAATAAATAAAAAATCTTAAAAAAAAAAGTATCCAGTTTATAATCATTTATAACATGTCTCTTTAGTCTTCTTCAGTCTAAAATAGTTCCTCAGTCTTCCTTTACATGCTGCTGCTTAAGATTCTAATTCAATTATTCTGGATACTGCTTCTCAATTTGTGTTTTTCTTATGATTCATCATGATTATATTATACTGTACATTTTTTCACAAGGATGTCCTAGAAGTGACAGTGTATTCTCATTACATCCAATCAGGTGTCATAATAGTTTTGATTTGTCCCACAACTGGTGACTTTTTTAACCTTACTTGCATGGTGTTTTCCAAGTTTTTTTTCTCTGTAAGATTATTCATTTCTCTTTTGTTTTCCAGGTTTGGCTGGTAGTGTTGGTAAGGGACAATCCTATTTCCATTCATTAGCACCAGACCTATGTATTCTAGCTACTGAGTATATAACACTACATATTAGCCATTGGTTTAATGCCTTATGAAGAAGCAATATGAAAGCTGATTCTGTGGACTGGGCTTAGATAAGCTTTTAACAGCTCATTCCTCTCTTCCTTAAGACTCACTGTTTCTGGATGACAGACTAAGTCACAAGACCAGTGGATCACAAAGTTATAAGCCTAATATTTACCTTTTTTGTAAAATAATTCCTTTAGTCTGAGGCAAATAATTTGAAACATCCTGTCAACAGACAATCATTGCCCTTGGGTGAATGCATTGGTACCTGCAAAATGGTCGGGAAAGATAAACCCATTTCCAGAATAGGTCCTATGAAAAAAGGAGATCTGATGTGATCAAGCTGTCTTCCAATAGATGGTTAACTAACGAATGTTAGAGGCTATATTCAACCAAGTATAGGTTTTTGTTATGTAAGATTTGGTATTCAGTCATTCTATTGTGCTCATGTATAACATCCATTCCTCCAACCATGTCTAATTTGACCATGAGGGAAAAGCTAGATAGCCATTAAAATGAGAAGAAGAGAAAAACATCTGCAAGCTTTTGGTATACACCATGAATCAATCTCTACTTCTCTAGTCTTATTTATTCTTAACACTTTTCTTTACAAGGCTACAACCAGCTAGCCCAAATATTTCCATTTTCCTGGAGTACATATTGGTATTCCAGGCCACATTTCCTATAAAAAAGAAAAAAAAAAAGTGAAAATGCCAGTAGCAGCCCCTGAGCGTGACAACTGAAAATGTGTCCAGATATTGCCAAATGTCTTTTGAAAAGTAAAACCATTCCTAGTTAAAAGTTATTCTTCTAGAAAAAAAATATTCCATCTAGTTATCTGCTGCTTCACAAGGTATCTTTTAATTTTATTCTACATAAAATTGTAGGTATGGAAATACTATGAAACATGATCTGCCTAATAAATGCAATAGCACTAACCTTTAATGTTATGCAAATGATGTATCTAAGGTCCAAAGTTATTAACCAGGGCTGGAGAATAGTTAATGGGGAATGAATAGGTAATAACATACCAGTCATAATTACAATGATGCATTTTATCTGAATGAGGAAAAAAACGGTATGATGTCTGAAAAGTTCAAGCAATTTTCTTATTTAACACTAAAACATTCACCTATTAAAATGAGGTATAAAATACGTAATAGCATTGCAATAAAAGCAATATCATCAAAACCCTCAAAACTGAGGACTTTAAACGAACATGTAGTTCTAGTGAATGGCAGTTAGTACTGATTACCCATAGTTCAGGGCACACAGAAAAGCAAAAAACAAAAATAAAATACAAAAAGCAAAACAACAATCCCCCCCAAAAAAAACATCTCCAGAAAGGAAAGTTAAAGAAGCTGTTATCTAGAATCTACCTACCAGCATTGTGAAACTGGAGTTTTCGGAGACTGTACTTGAAAACAAATTACAAGTTAGTTGCTTGGGTAAAATTATTTATGGCAAAAAGGACTGAGAGATGGGCAACTAATGTTACAGAACAATAGTTCCAGAAGAACTCATTCTTTTCATGAAAGATGGTAATACTGTTTATCCCTAATGAGGAGATAACTATTTCAACTAATGACAAGATACAGCAGAATTAATAAGATGTAACTTACATCAAGGTGAAGTATGAGCATGTCACTTGTTTTATGATCTAACATATGGTATATCCTGGAGAATGTTCCATGTGAACTTGGCAAGAATTTGCATAGAGCTCTTGTTAGGTTAAAGGTCTGTTAGTTCCAGTTAGTGTGCATTAAAGAAACTGCATTAAAAATGTTGTTCAAGTTCTCTATTTCCTTGTTGATTTTCTGCCCACTTGTTCTGTCTACTATTGAATGTAGGGTCTTGAAGTCTCCAACTATTATTATAAAATTGTCTATTTCCCCTCTAAGTCTGTTAGTTTTTGTATCATACATTTTGGAACTTTGTTGTTAGTTATGTATATTTTTACAATTGTTATGGCTTCCATGGTGAGTTGGCACTTTTATCAATACATAATGTCGCTTGCAACATTTTTGCATAATGTTTGCATAATGTTTCTTGCAACAAATTTTGACTTAAATTCTGTCTGATATTTGTCCTGATACTGCACCTCACTTTTGGTTAATACTTGTATGGAATATCATTCCACTCTTTCACTTTCAACCTCTTGTCTTTGGATCTAAAGTGAAACTTTTGTAGACAACACAGAGTGGATCATTTTTTTAAACCCATTCTGCCTATCCACGTCTTTAATTAAAGTTTAATCCATTAACATTTAGTGTGATTACTGATAAAGATGAGTTGCTTCTTCCATTTTGCAATTTGTCTTTATCTTGTATGATTTTTGTTCCTCAATTCTTTCACTATTGTCTTATTTTGTCTCTATTTTTCCTAGTATACAATTTTAATTCCCTTCTCATTTCATTTATTATATATATATTTTCTTAGTGATAAACTGGAGGATTACAATTAATACTGTAATTTATATAATTAGCTTGAATTAATAGCAACTTAAGTACAAGAGTACACAAACACTTGCTTTATATAGCACTGCCTTGTATTGTTGTCATAAATTATATCTTCATACATTGTCTGTCCATTAACATTGATTTATAATTACTGTCTTTTTTGTCATGTGAATCATGTAGGGGAAAAAAAGGAGGTAAAATCCAAAGACACACTGGATTAACATTTACCTATGTAATTACCTTTAATGGTGTTTTCCCATTTTATAGCTTTGAGCTACAGACTAGTGTTCTTTATTTCAACCTGAAGGACTACTTTATCATTTCTCACAGGGCAGGTCTAACAATGGACAGTTTCTCTTTATCTAGAAATGTCTTAATTTGGGATACATTTTGAAAGACAAACTTACTCAGATATAAAACCCTTGGTTGACAGGTTTTATTCTTTAAGCATTTTACATATTTTATATATGTTAGCACTGCCTCAGGCCTAGATGTTTTATGAAAAGAAACTGGCTATTTATCTTGAGGATTCCCTGTACAGACAAGTTACTTCTCCCTTGCTGCTTTCAAGATACTCTCTTTGTCTTTGGAATTCAACAATTTAATTATATGTAGCTGCAGATCTCTGAGTTTATCCCACTTGGATTTTGTTTAGCTTCTTCAGTGTATAGATTCATACATTTCACTAAATTTGAGAAGGTTTTTTTTATTATTTCTCAAATATTATTTACCTATCTCTTTCCTCTCCTCCTGAGACTCTCATTATGCATGCATTGGTATTCGTGGTTGTGTCCACAGGTTTTCAGGTTCTACTCATTTTTCTTCATTATTTTTTTTCTATCACTCAGACTGGACAATTTCAGTTGATCTTTTTCAAATCCATCGATTCTTCCCTCCGCTTCCTCAAATCTGAATCCCTCTTCTGAATTTTTCATTTCAGTTATTACACTTCTCTATGCCAGAATATCATTTTTATAATTCCTATTTCTTTATTGATACTTTCTATTCAGAGAAACAATATTCTCCTGTTTTTTTGGCTTTAAAGATTTTATTAATTTATTTGCCAGAGAGAGAGATAGCGCACGCACAAGCAAGGGGAGCAGCAGGCAGAGAGAGAAGCAGACTCCCTGCTGTGCAGGGAGCCTGATGCGGAACTCAATCCCAGAACCCTGGGATCATGACCTGAGCCGAAGGCAGATGCTTAATCGACTGAGCCACCCAGGCATCCCTCCTGGTTTCTTTTTGTTCTTTGTGCACAGGGAATTCCTTTAGCTCTTTAACCATATTTAAGACAGTTTATTTGAAATGTTTCTCTAGTAAATTCAATATTTGGGCTTCCTCAAGGACTATTTTATTAATTTCTTTTTTCCTATATATAGGTTAAACTATACTCTCTTTTCTCTTTGCATGCCTTGTTTTTGTTGTTAACTGGACATTCTGAATATTGCGATGTAACAATCCTAAAAACCAGTTTCCCTGGTCTCTGTGATTTGTTTTTCTGGTTTTTGTATTTGTGTAGTTTGTTTTGTTGTTGAACTAATTTTGAAAAGTCCGTATTGTCATGTGTGGTTCCAAATGTTCCTGTTCAATCAGCCTAGTGGTTTGTGGTTTCAATCAAACTAGTGATTTGACAGAGACCTCCTTAGACATTTGGAACACCTCACCCCAACTCCCCCAACTCCCAAATAAAAACATTCTTGCATTCTTCAGATTGGCTCTGTATTGAGGCATTACTTCAGTGCTTTGCCAAGTAGTTTGCTTCTCTGTCTAAACCTTCATTTCTTTCATGGGTATGGCATGAAGAGTGGCCACAGGTGATAACTTAGGTTCTTCTCTGGTCTCTCTATCTCTGCTAAGCATGCATGCATTCATCCTTGGTGTGCGTTTTGCCTCCAGATTCCCTGACAGGAGCTTTTAAAAATCTCTTATTTCTCTAGTATCTCCTTCCCTAGCTTCTTCCTTCCCAGCTTCCATTTCTGTTTATTCTTAGTCTCAAGTTTTCTCTTTTGCCCTGTGCTTTCAACCAATGATGCCTGAGAAAGCTCTGGGACATATGAAACAAAAGTATAATCTTGAACTGATACTTCAGGGAGCCAAGAGAGTCAAAACACCCAATCACAAGTCTTTAAGAATAAGATCCCTATTTCTCCCACTGGTACCAGCAACCTCTACCAGGAATGAAGGTTACATTCATCAAAGCTGCTGCTGAGGTAGGGAATTAAAATAGTAAGAAAAAGTGCCATAGAAGTCTCTTTGCAAAATTCAGTAGTTTTTCTTTCTCGTTAAGTGTTCTGTTGATCTAAGTTTTTTTATTAGATTTCAAAGTTTCTAAAAAGTTTATTCTATTTTTTGCAAGCTTACTCACTGCATTTCTGGAATGATGGAGTTCTGGAGTTTCTTACTCTGCCATATTCATCGACAGCACTCTAAACACTATTTTAATGATAGATTTTTTCATTAAAGAAAAAAAGTATTTAATCAAGGCAGATAATTTCCCTTAGATCAGTCAGCAACTATGTCAGAAACAAAAAGACAATGATTTGACAAGGAATTCACCTTTTCTTACTTTCTGATTGATTGCTTTATCACTAATGGGTTTTTTTTTTTTTTTGAGGCATTCCTATGCTCTTAATTATAGTAATCAATTTTTTGAATATTTAATTTCCAACAGTAACAGTATACAATTCACAATTCTTTATAAAATTTTTCTCCTCATATATTTAATATTTTATAAAGATTGAAAAATATGAGACATGATGTTTTAAAATTAAATAATTATGTTTCCTAATGCCAAATGAAAATAATACAGATATGAAGGTAACACACAAACATTATTTTATTTTTATATTGAAAAACATTCACTATCTGCATAATCCTTTCCTGTTTTATACAAGAAAAAAAAAGCTTTTTTTATTAATGCTATCTTAATCGTACATATAAAATGGTTTAGTGCCACATTTCAATCAATGGTGTCTATAGAAAGTATTGTAAAATTAACTCTAGAATCACTACACTAACTGCCTTCATTAATGTAGTTTCTAACTTGGAATTTTACTTTGAATCAGGAACCAATCTGTCTTTTCATAACATAAGCACCTATTCCTTCCATAAAATTATTTGAAAATTGAACACAATTAGATTTTAATTGCACTATTGTAATGATGGTTTACTAGGGGCTAATTATACACTGGGAGATCCACAGACAGAAGGCTCAGTAAGGGTCTCAAGTTATATTTTCTAAAGAAAAAGTACCTCCAGGCTGATATCCAAGATCTATAAAGAACTTCTCAAACTCAACACCCAAAAAACAAATAATCAAGTCAAAAAATGGGCAGACGGCATGAACAGACAGTTCTCCAAAGAAGACATACAAATGGCTAACAGACACATGAAAAAATGTTCATCATCATTGGCCATCAGGCAAATTCAAATCAAAACCACATTGAGATACCACCTTACACCTGTAAGAATGGCAAAAATTAACAAGGCAAGAAACAACAAATGTTGGAGAGGACGTGAAGAAAGGGGAATCCGTATCTTACACTGTTGGTGGGAATGCAAGTTTGTACAGCCACTTTGGAAAACAGTGTGGAGGTGCCTCAAAAAGTTAAAAATAGAGCTACCCAATGACCCAGCAACTGCACTACTGTGTAGTTTGCATTTACCCCAAAGATGCAGATGTAGGGAAAAGAAGGGGCACATGCACCACAATGTTCATAGAAGCAATGTCCACAACAGCCAAACTGGAAGGAGCCAAGATGCCCTTCAACAAATGAATGGATAAAGATGTGGTCCATATATACAATGGAATATTACTCAGCCATCAGAAAGGATAAATACCTACCATTTGCATCGACATGGACTGAACTGGAGGGGATTATGCTAAGTGAAATAAGTCAAGCAGAGAAAGACAATTATCATATGTTTTCACTTATTTGTGGAACATAAGGAATAGCATGGAGGACATTAGGAGAAGGAAGGTAAAAATGAAGAGGGGTAAATCAGAGGGGGAGATGAACCATGAGAGACTATGGATTGTGGGAAACAAACTGAGGGTTTCAGAGGGAAGGAAGGTGGGGGGGATGGGTTGTTCTGGTGATGGGTATTAAGAAGGGCATGTATTGCAATGAGCACTGGGTGTTATATGCAAACAATGAATCATGGAACACTACATCAAAACCTAAAGAAGTACTGTATGGTGACTAACATAACATAATAAAAAAAAGGAAAAAAGAAAGGAAAAAAAAGAAAAAGTACCTCCAAGTAATAAAAAATATTTTATACTGGCTTAAGTAACAATCATAGGCAAAACAATGTTCTTTGTTTGAAGAATAAATTCATAGTCTGACTGCCCACCAGTATGCACAACACTGTTACTACCTCCCAAAATTTTGTTTCATAACTTAATGCCTTGTGTTTCTTTTCATGAGAGACAAGAGAATGTATGGTAAAGATCCTGGGGTTTGAAGATCCAGACACAGGAGATCAAACTGTGACTCTGTCACATATTTCCTTATCTTCCAACCCTTGATTCTTATAACTATTAAGGTGGAACTAAAAGTATCTTCCTTGCAGTTGTATTAAAGATAACTAAGTGAAATGCGTAAAAAGTTTATGAATAAAATGTCACAAAGGAGCAGTTATTATTGTAAAAATAGGGTTAAAGTGCTTAATTCAGTGCATCCTTACTAATGTCAAATCTGGAAAAAAAATGCTACATAATCCCAAATTGGACAGGTAGAGATATCCTTAATAAGGGAGTCTTTTATCACATTATATGATCATCATCTACCCCAACTATCGGGGCCTAATCAGACAAAACCAGGTGGAAAGTTAAAGTTGATTCTATGTAAAATTTTGGTTAGAATAACTCCTCTCTTATCAACAATATTTATTGTGGGTCTTTGTTTCTGCATTGCGGTCTAGCAATCAAAAAAGTAACAAAAGTACATCCTTACCAACACTTGTTATTTCTTGTGTTTTTTATTTTAGCCATTCTAACAAGTATAAAATGATAACTCATTGTGGTTTTAATTTGCATTTTCCTGATGATGAGTGATGTTAAGAATGTTTTCATGTGTCTGTTGGCTTTCTGTATGTCTTTGGAAAAAATGTCTATTCAGGTCCTCTGTCCATTTTTAACTGGATTGTGTGTGTGTGTGTGTGTGAGTTGTATAAGTTCTTGATATATTTTGTATACTAACCCCTTATTCAAATATATTATTTGCAAATATTTTCTCCCATTCAGGATATTACCTTCCTTTTTTGTTGATGATTTCCTTCACTGTGCAAAAGCTTTATATTTTGGTGTAGTCTCAATAACTTAATTTTGCTTTTGTTTCCCTAGCCAGAGGAGACATACCTAGAAAACATATTTCCATAGTTGATGTCAAAGAAATTAATGCCTATATTTTCTTCTCAGAATTTTATGGGTTCAGGTCTCACATTTAGGTCTTTAGCCCATTTTGAGTTTGTATTTGTGTAGGCTGTAAGAAATTGGTCTAATTTCATTCTTTTGCATGTAGGTTCCTCAAAACATTAAAAATAGAATTACAATATAATCCACTAATTCCCCTACTGGGTATTTACCCAAAGAAAACTGAAACACTAATTCAAAAGATATATGCATCCCTATGTTTACTGCAACATTATTTACAATAGCCAAGATATGGAAGCAAGTGTTCATCCATAGATGAATGCAAAAAGATGTGGTACATACATACAGTGGAAATTACTCAGCCATAAAAAAAAAAAAAAGAATGAATTCTTGCCATTTGCAACAACATGGTTAGACCAAGAGAATATTATGCTGAGCGAAATAAGTCAGTCAGAGAAAAGCAAATACCAGGTGATTTCACTTGTACATGGAATTTAAGAAACAAAACAAACAAATAAAGGGGAAAAACAAGAGACAAACCAAAAAACCAGACTCTTAAAACAAAGAACAAACTGGTGATTACCAGAGGGGAGGTGATGGGGGAAGGATGGGTGAAATCAATAAAGGGGATTAAGAGTACACCTACTTATCTTGATGAACAGTGAAAAATGCATAGAATTGTTGAGTCATTATACTGTATCCCTAAAACTAACACTGTATTTTAATTATATTTGAGTTAAGAAAACATAAAAAGTAACAAAAGTAATTAGAGCATTTCATACAGTTTGATCTAATACTTTATCTTCTTAAACTATAAAATCTTTTTACAGTTTCCTTGAAAAAAAAAATACTTTTAAATCTACTGTAGCTGATGTCCTATCCTTTGTATCACTTTTCTCTGTTACATCCTCACCAAATGGTCATCCATTCTAGACTTGAATACACAGAGTGTGTTATAGGCCAACTGTGCCCCCCTACAAGTTCATATGTTGAAATTCTTGACACCCCAAACCTCAGAAAGTAACGGTACTTGGAGATAGGATTTTTAGTGAGGTTATTAACATAACAGGAGGATTAGAATGAGCCCTAATCCACTGTGTCTGATGCTCTTTCAAGAAGAGACAATTTGGGTACACAAAGAGACCTCAAGGATGCCTGCACAAAAAAAGAAAGACCATGTGAAGACATAGCAAGAAGGCAGTCATCTGGAGGCCAAGATGAGAGGCTGAAAAAGAAATCAAACCTGTTGATGCCTTCATCTTGGACTTGTGGCCTCCAGAACTGTGAGAAAATGTATTTCTGTTATTAAGCCACCCAGTCTGTGGTATTTTGTTATGTCAGTCCTAGTAAACTAATAGTGCCAGAAAATCATAGTTGAGAAAATGAAATTATGTTTATTAAGGGTCAGTTTGGCTTTAAGTATAAAGCTTCATGAATCTTAAGGTTTTATTTTTCTTGTTTTTGAATTTTTAAATTCTGTTGTATTGTTAAACCATATTATAGCAACCTCTGAATAAGCTCTGAATTTATTCAGCAATTACTGAGCATCAGAATACACAATCAGACTCAAAAGATACAAGTAGACTTCAATCTGATACTACATTTACTTAGTTTTATGGAAGAAAAAGGGCAAGAGAAGTGGCAGATAGTTTTCAATCTCATGGGGAGGCCCAGAAGCTATATGGTATTGAATTTCTTTTACCCTTTAGCCCAAGAGTATGTAGGGCTGTCACAGACACATTAAGGGCCAATGCATAGGTAGGTCATCTTGACACAAAGAGGCTACAGTGTCAGCTTTTCACAAAACTACACAGACCCACAGTTTTTATGCAAATTTAATGTGTTCAATCCAAGTAAATTTTACAGATCAGAGGTTTATACAGTAAAAGAGACACAAAATTCCACATTAGTTTTACATGTGGTATTTAAGAAGATAAACATTGAGAGCATTCACCAGCAGGCCATTATCAGCCCACTCCAGATGTTAACCCCCTGCTCACAAGCCCATTAGAAAAGTCTGAAGATAGTGCATAATGAAATGAGGAGGTGTGATCTTGGGAATCCTCCCAGACCCTGTAATGTCCTGTTTATTCTAAACATGAACTCACCCTTTCTTATGGTGTTGCAGGCTCAAAGATCCAATTTTGTTAGTTTCCCAAAGTTGATAAGACTCTGTAATGCTAAATTAGGGTAAGGATATTTATAAGTGACAGATGCATAAAAATCAGAATTCATTAGAATACACTGAGCAATAAACCAATAGCAGGACCAAAGAGTCACAGTAAATGGACTAATGCATTCCCTCCATGTGAAAAGCTACACAAGTTGTAAAACAACATCCCTTAGAGAACTTTATACATTATGGAATCAGATAAAATCTATTACATAAATCACACCTTTGGAATTAGACTCTGTTAAGTGTCATGCTTATCTTATGCCTTCATGTCCTCCACATCTGTGAGGTGTGCTTAAAGTTTATGTCAGTCCTAAAAGGTACCTTGTTCCAGTTTTCTAGAGAAAATTATATGAGCTTTATAAAAATTGGTTTCATTGAAAGGCTACCTCTGCCAGCCTATCAATGTCCTATATAAACTGGTATGTATGAATGAATGTCATTGGAAATATCAGGAAATAAGCTGTGTATTTACTTCTCATTTATTTCCAAAGACATACCCTTTCCTAGGTCTTCTCTATGGGGAAATTCGCCTTCTCTGATTCTCCATTCACTTATTTTCTAGAAACTGTTCACCCTTCAGCTCTTGATTTCACCTTAATCTTGTTCACTGACACAGGCAGAAACTCAGTGTCCCGTTCTGTTTCAAACCACTGTGGCCAGAGATGCAGGTTCTGGGCTCACATGGCAATTGGGGTCCATCCTGGTTACTAATGAGATTCTCAAAGGAAGAATATTTTGGGAGGTCAGCAGTCACTCTAATGATATCCACTAGTAGGACCTACAAGTAAATTTCATTTTGTAAGCTTTAGCACAGCATTCTAGCCTCTCAATTTCTTTTTTGGATACTGGCTAAATCACTAAATATTTTTTAGCATATGTTTCGGCAAAATTTTACCTGTAAACTTGAAAAGCATGTCTTCTCTCACTATCTCTTTTCAAACTGAAAGATTTTCAAAGCTTCATTAAGGAAAGAATTCTTCAGCCTGCCACTAGAGATTTCTCTCTTATGCTGTCATAGATAAAGTGATTCTGTTGAGATTGAAGAGTTTTGGGTTATTATCACATAGAAGCAAGTACACATTTATTTTAAGTTAGCCATATTAGTTGTTGGTCATCATAATATTCTTTTAAATGTTTTAATATTTATAAGCTGTTTCAATATCTCATCTGAATTATGTTAAAAATGACATTTGCATTTATCCCTTTCTTCCATGTATGGTACTCAGCTTTGTCATCTTTTAAAAATATTAGTAGGCTTATAGCAGATATGTTTAATATTAAAGATAGTCTAGAAACACCATATGTTTGTTCTTGACCATTACACAATATCAGTGATGCATTTGCTTTTGAACCTTGCAAAACTGTCAAGCACTCCTCTATTTATCTACACATGACATTTCCTAACTGGGTGTGCTTAGCAAGTGTTAAGCTCTTTTAAACTGAAATAGAACCCATTTGCTTTGGAGTCTGATTTGTATTACCCAGTAATTGAATTGCTTTATTCTACTACTCTCCAGAAGAATACACACAATTCCTTTGAACTCAAAAAATAGTTGCTATAATAAAAACAGCTACTGCCTCATCGTCTTATTTTTAACTTAAAAGTTTACATCTTCTAAAAGAACTATATCCTACTACCATATATGAGAATTAGAGAATGGAACTGTGTCTCAAGTGGCTGGCTTAAGACTGACCCTCCTTTACTTTGTTAAGATTGATACCAAAGACAAACACATTCAGTTGTCTCCTGGAGACCACTTGGGAACTGCACAGGTTCCTCAGTTCCACCATGTCCAATTTACACTCATACCACTGCCACCAACCACCCTTGCCTGAAAACATATGCAAAAAGATAAACTGTAACTTCTGTTGGTCATTCATTTACCAATTTAGAAAGCAGTTCTTAGTAGAAGTAAATGTTAGCATTCTCGTCGACAGGAACGAGAACACTTAGAAGGTGGGAGCAACAACTTATTTTCAGAGCCAACAGCAGTTAAAAAACAAACAAAAAAACCAAGTAATTGTTTAATACACTTTTTTTTAATGAGCTGTTTTAATCACATAGCCTTGAATGGTTCCTTGAACTTGCACTAATGATCTGGCTACTTGATTAAATATATATATATACATGCAAATTAAAGTATTTTCTGTATGGATATTTTACTACTTTTTCTAGTACGTAGAAAATGTATCTGGTTATTTAGTGAGATGAAAAACCTATATTACCTGCTGTGATATATAAATTTAAAGGCATCATTCTTCTCTCTTAATTTTTCCTTCTTAATTGCTACGACATAAAACAAAAGTTTAGGAAATTGTGTGATTATTTCTACCTAACTTTACATTAAGATGTTCACTTTTTGTTCCTCATAAATTTCTGACATACACAAAGATATGTGACCTCTTTGTTAAATAGTGTAGACAATTTCTATCTACCTCACCAGAAGCACACAGGGAATAATGTGATGATTTATGTGCAAAGCACTGAGAACTTGCCTAGAACAGTCAAACAAATGCCAAATGTTTACTAAGAGGACACCATGTTCCTGAATCTTGATAAAAGCAAGATCATGGAATAAGGGTGTGCCTGTGGCCATTTGGCTATTAAAGCTTATGGAAGTCTCTTTTGCAGTTTCTTTATGTGCTTATGGTATGCAAATCTAAGGTCTTGGAAAATAAATAAAAGTTCTGGTAACTTTCCTGAATTTAGTCATTTTGAATAAATCAAATCAGTGGAATTTTCCCAATTTATGCCAGTTATGCATATACATATGCATACATATGGCACACAATGGCTTCCCTGGAAATGTGTTTGTGTATGTGTGTGTGTGTGTGTGTGTGTGTGTAATGCAGCCTATTCAGTGTCAGAAGCAAGGCTTTCAAGATGCAATACCGGGAGAATAATGACAGATGACTATGGGTTGGATTTCTCTTGCTGTCAACACAGTACAGAATTGAAATATTGTCTATTCTATGAATACAATAAAAAAACTTGAGAATTAATGATAAAGAGGAAAACTTAAAAGAAAAAGCCTATTATGCTCAATATGATGCAATGGTCTTGGTTTTAATTTTTTTTTCTTTTGGTGAAGGGGAGAAGTCAGCCTATATGTCTAATTCACATTACCAAGCCAAAATTACTGGTTCCTAGTACAGCTTGAAAGAGGATGTGACATATTTATGCTTAAAAAAACTTTCCATAAAAATAAAATCACATAAAACACTACATTTAAAAATCATGTCAGATATCAAAAGAGTTTATTTTGGGAAAGGAAGGATGGGACAATTTCATTAACATAATTTACCCAACCATATATTTCTTTTTTTCCAATGGACTGGACTTTATTTTTTCCAGCTTTATTGATATATAATTAACAAATGAAAATTTCATATATCTAAGGCATACAATGTATTGTTTTGATACATGTATACATTGTTAAATGATGACCACAATCAAGCTAGTAAACATATCCATCACCTCACATAAGTACTGCTTAATTTTTTTTTTTTTTTTTTTGGTGAAAATCCTTAAGATCTACTCTCTTTACACATTTCAAGTATATAATATTATTAACTATAATCATGCTATAAATTAAACCTCCATAATTTATTCATCCTATAAAATTGAAACTTTGACCAGTATTTCCCCATTTCTACTCTGTGCTTCTTAGATTTCAACTTTTTAGATTCCATACACACCTTGCAGTACAGTAGTATTCCCTATCCATGGTTTTGCTTTCCATGGTTTCAGTTACCTGTGGTTAAATGTGGTCCAGAAGCAGATGATCCTCCGCCTGACACATTCCCCAGAAGGTCAATAATAACCTAACATTATTTCACATCGCCTATGTCATTTACCTCATTTCATCCCATCAATAAACATTTTATCACCTCATATCATCACAAGAAGAGTGCAGTACAGAAACATGTTTTGTGAGAAACCACACTCACATAACTTTTACAGTATGTTATAATCATTCTATTTAATTTATTGTTGCTAAACTCTTACTGTGCCTAATTTATAAATTAAGCTTTATCTTAGTATGTATAAATAGGAATAAACATAGTATATATAGGGTTTGGTGTACTATCCATGGTTTAGGCATCCACTGGGGGTCTTGCAACGAATCCCTTGCAGATAAGGAAGGACTACTGTATTCGTCTTTGGTTCATCCATATGGTTGCAAATTGCAGGATTTCTTTCTTTTTTAAGGCTCAAAAATATTCCAGCATATATGCATATGTATATGTACATATACATACATGTATTTCACATTTATCTATTAATCCATTGATGGGCATATAGGTCATTTTTATATCTTAGCTATTGTGAATAATGCTGCAGTGAATATGGGAGTACAGTTATCTCTTCAAGATAATTATTTAATTTCCTTTATATATATAACCAGAAGTGAGACTGCTGAATCATATGGTAGTTCTGCTTTTAACTTTTTAAAGGAATCTCCACACTGTTTTCCATAATATCTACAGCAATTTATATTCCTATCGACAGTGTACAAAGATTCCCTTTTCTCCACATACTCATCAACACTTGTTAGCTTTGTGTTGTTGTTGTTGTTGTTGTTGTTGTTTTAATAATAGCCATTGTAACAGGAGCAAGGTGATGTCTCATTGTGGTTTTGATTTCTATTTCTCTGAGTTTAGTAATGTTGATCACTTTCACATGTATCTGTTGACCAATTGTATGCCTTTTTTTGAGAGTGTCTACTCAAGTCTTTGAACATTTTTTAATCAGGTTATTTTCTTGCTACTGAGCTGTTTCAGTCATCATATATTTTGGATTTTAACTCCTTATCAGATGTATGCTTTATAAACATGTTCTCTCATTCCATACATTGTCTCTTCACTCTGTTGACTGTTTCCTTGCTATGCATAAGTCTTTTCATTTGATGTAGTCCCATTTGCCTATTTTTGTTTTTGCTGCCTGTGCTTTTAGATCATACCAAAAAAACATCATTGCCAAAAACAATGTTGAGAAGCTTTTCCCCTATATTTTCGTCTAGTGATTTAACAGTTTCAAACATTACATTTAAGTTTTTAATCCATTTTGAGTTGATTTTTATTTATGATGTGAGACAGGGCACAGTTTCATTCTTCTGCATGTGTAAATCCAGTCTGCAAATACAGTATATTGAAGTGATTATTCTTTCCCCAATGTGTATCCTCGGGAACTCACTAAGGTTCTTTAAGATGATTATTCTGAATTCTTGTCAGGCAAGTCACAGATCTCCAATTCTTTCAAGTTGGTGACTATTTATTTTTTCCTTTGATTGTGTCATGTTTTCTAGATTCTTCATGTTCCTTGTATGTTTGCTTTGTTGTCTATGCATTTGAAGATATTGAATTTTGTTCTGTGCCTCTTCACAGTCTTGCAGATCAGCACCAGGTATAAGATGCCATCCCCTTTTCTTTATTCCTAGCTGTTCCAAGGGCCCAGACTCCACAGGTTGCTCCATACTCAGTATGAGGCAGGAGAGAAACGGGCTTCATGGAGGGTGCTCTGAAATTCTGGGGATAAGACTCCCTTCACTTCATTCTCTCTCATGGAGGAAAAAAGTCTTAGTTATGTACCTTTTCCCAATCTCATTGAGTAGCACTGGCTGTAAGGGGATGTCCTCCTCTTTCCTTTGTTCCTTGCTGGGCTCTGTAGATTGTTCAGTGTTTGGAATGAGGTGAGACAGAAACAAGCCCAATGGAGTATGCCTTGAGAGGCCAAAGGCACACTCCAATCTCACTTTTCCCACAATGGAAGAAATCATGGGTTGAGGTAATCTTCTTGGTAGCGAGCTAAGGTGGTTTGAGGGAAAGACTGACCTGAGTAAATTGCTCCTCTTACCCATGTAAATGTGACTGCTCTCAGTTTGTGCTCCTCTGGATTATACTGACTTTTTACTCTGTGTTCTGCATTTCCTTTCAAGGTATTTTGCTACCAAAATCATTGTTAGATCAGTAATTCTATGGAGGAACAAGAGTTAGGGCTTCCTACTCTGCCATCTTGCTAATATCACCACCTCTAATCATATACTTACTATTCATCCATTATCAATTTTAGTACACTTAAATATTAAACTTCTGCCCATATGCAATAAAAATCACATGGAAGCTATTCACTAATGGTAAGGACATATGGGAACTTTCAGAAAATCCAGATTCATCTGGTCCTGGATAAGTTCAACAAATGCAGAAAATGGCATAGGATATTAATAAGTTAGAATAGATGGATATTAGGAGTACCTAGGTAATTCAGTCAGTTGTGCATCCAACTCATGATTTCGGCTCAGGTTGTGATCTCAGGGTTGTGAGACTGAGCCCCACATCAGGCTCCACACTGGGTGTGGAGTCTTCTTAAGATTCTCTCTCTCTTTCTCTCTCTCTCTTTCCCTTGCCCCCCCACTCTCTAATAAATAAAATCTTTAAAAAAAAGAATAGATGGATATTATATTTTACATGAATACCTACACAAAAATCTACATCTAGAATCATCCTTAAGATTTGAAAAATAAAAACATCACTGGTATAGTAAAAAGTGAGGCAAAAATGTTCATCTTTTCCATTAATATTTAATACTGTTCTAGAAGGACTAGCAAATGCAATTAGACAAGAATAAGTGGTATAATTATTGGCAAAGTGGAAACCAAATTACCTTTATAAATAATAACATCATTAATATTGGAAAATCAAAGATAAATTCTACTAAAATGTAAAATCTTACTGAATCATATAAAAAAACAATTGGATTTGGGGGCACCTGGCTGGCTCAGTCCGTAGAGCAGGAGACTCTTGATCTCAGGGTCATGGGTTCAAGCCCCATGCTGGGTGTAGAGATTACTTAAAAATAAAAACCAAACCAAAACAAAACAAAACAAAAAAACCCTAAAATTTGTATGGAACCACAAAAGACCCCAAATACCCAAAGCAAACTTGAAAAAGAAAAGCAAAATCGGAAGCTTCACAATTCTGGACTTCAAGTTATATTACAAAGCTGTACTGGTCAAAACAGTATGGTACTGGCACAAAAACAGATACATAGATAAATGAAATAGAATAGAAAACCCATGAATGAACCCATAACTATATGGTCAATTAATATCCAACAAAGCAGGAAAGAATATCCAATGGGAAAAAGAAAAAACTGGGCAGCAACATGCAAAAGAATGAAACTGGACCACTTTCTTACACCATGCACAAAAATAAACTCAAAATGGATGAGAGACCTAAATGTGACACCTGAAACTATAAAAAACCCTAGAGAAGAACATAGGCAGTAACCTCTTTGACGTTGGCCATACCAACTTCTTTCTAGATATGTCTCCTGAGGCAAGTAAAACAAAAGCAAATATAAACTATTGTGACTTCATCAAAATAAAATGCTTCTGCATAGCAAAAGAAACAGTCAACAAAACTAAAAGGTAACTTACAGAATGGGAGAAGACATTTGCAAATGACATTTCTGATAAAGAGATAGTGTCCAAAATATATAAAGAACTTATAAAACTCAACAGCCAAAAACCAAATAATCCAATTAAAAATGGGCAGAAGACATGAACAGACATTTCTTCAAAGAAAACATATGGATAACCAACAGACACATGAACGGATGTTCAACATCACTCATCATTAAGGAAATGCAAATCAAAACTACAGTGAGATATTACCTCACACCTGTCAGAATGGCTAAAATCTAAAAAACACAAGGAATAACAGGTGTGGGCAAGGATGTGGAGAAAGGAAAACTCTGCAGCCACTATGGGAAACAGTGTGGGGGTTCCTCAAAAAGTTAAAAATAGAACTACCTTTTGATCCAGCAATTACACTACTAGGTATTTACCCAAAGAATACAAAAATACTAATTCAAAGGGATACATGCACCCTGATGTTAACAGTAGCATTATCTACAATAGCCAAATTATGGAAACAGCCCAAGTGTCCATCAACTGATGAATGGATAAAGAAGAGGTGGTATATATACGTTGGAAATATTACTCCGCCATCAAAAAGAATGAAATCTTGCCATTTGCAACACTATGGATGGAGCTAGAGAGTATTATGCTAAGTGAAATAAGCCAATCAGAAAAAGACAAATACCATATGATTTCACTCCTATGTGGAATTTAACAAACAAAACAAAGGAGAAAAGGGAAAAAGAGAAAGAGAGGGGGGCAAACCAAGAAAAGGACTCTTAACTAAAGAAAACAAACTGATGGTTACCAGAGGGGAGGTGGGGGTGTGTGAAATAGGTGATAGGGATTAAGTAGGGCACTTGCGATGAGCACTGGGTATTGTATGGAAGTGTTGAATCACTATACTGTATATCCGAAACTAACATTACACTCTATGTTAACTAATTGGAATTTAAATTTAAAATAACGAAAAAAAGAAATTGATTTTTATTTTCAGAGAAAAATCTGAAAGCCTAATTAACGAATACATCTCATTAACAACAGCGGTAAAATCCCAACTGCTGAAAAATCTCACCTTAAAAAATATGGTCTTCAGGTCAAGAGCATTTGTGCTTCTTCTCAGATATGGGCATGATTTCCTATTAAAGATATTTGAATCTTCAAAGATTCAGTTTTCTTTTCTGAAATTTGTATCTTTTAAAGGCCTATGTGTAGTACGCCTCTAGGAATCAGATAGGATGTGATATGTTTTTTATATCATCTTCCCTCATGGCTAGAATTTATGACTTTAGACGTTGACTTTCTTCTGCTTTTCTTTTTTTTTTAATTTTTTTATTGTTATGTTAATCCCCATACATTACATCATTAGTTTTAGATGTAGTGTTCCATGATTCATTGTTTGTGCATAACACCCAGTGCTCCATGCAGAACTTCTTCTGCTTTTCTAATATGCACTCAATTTATTGTAATATAGTTTATAGATCCTTGCAAGTCGCCTTAAATGTGTTTTTGGAACAAGACAGATTATAAATAAGTAAATATAAGGAAAAAAAGGAGATGCAAATACTGAACATGGCTTATTAATAAGAATAGTCAATATCCTTTCTATATACCTAAACTGTTATGAAAACGAGGAAGATTTTAGGTTAAATTTATATATATAAACAATCTCTACATCAATCCCAATCCGTACCCAAAATGTATAAACAAGAACCAGTCCTAGAACTGAGGACCCATGACATGTGCCCAACGTATTGCCATTATGTCAACTTTCTCTCTGCATGTACAATTGATTTTAACTCAAATTCCAAACTCGCTTTCTGACATTGAAGACTTTCTCTTTTTTTCTGCTGATGAAAATCATCATTGTAAAAAAGGCAGTAAATAAATAAGCCAGATATATTGAATACATACTGCAGAACAGATCTTACTCTAAATACATTAATGTAATGACTAATTGTCAAATTATATTTGAGGTATAGTCAAAGTATTTGAGGTATAAACCATTTACAGATGAGGAGTTCCTGGCATAGAGAGGTTAAGTTCTGAAATTATATAGTGATGGAGCAGAATTTACCACAAGCAGTCCAATATTAGAACTTAGACTTCTAACCACCACATTATCCTGCACATTATACAATACTACCTCAAAAAGATCAGGGATAAATTAGGAGAAATAAGTATGGGAAGATAAGATATTTTAAATGAGTATGTAAATTTAATTATGTAATATATATTACATGGCACAGGCTTATTACCTTAACAAATATATATAATAACTTAGTGTGCTGTAAAATAAAAACATCAATTAATTAATGGATATGTCATTATGAATTAATATCACTATTCATTATTTGTTAAGTATTTATTGTGCTCTAATAATTTTCAAATCATTAAGACCAATATATCCTTTGATATATTAAACTGTCTTAAATCATGGATTTTCTTATCTTCATGTTTACAAATGAGAAAACTGAAGCTAAAAATGGTTCAGTGGTACTTTTTCCCCTCTAAGAGATGCTTCTATCAATTCCCTTATACAGGCTTGGCTTCTCTTAACTAAACTACACACATTTTCTCCCCTCTCTCATAGGAAAAGAAGATAACTATGACAATTTGTGAATGCTTATTACCTTTCTCAAATAAGTCTCAACTAATTATTGGCTTTTTCTCAAAAAACAAATTTCATATTAGAGCAACAAGTAAAGCATGTAATACTTGCAAAGTTACTGTGATCTCCATTTAAAAAACTCTTTTTAGGTGTCTTCTGAAAACTGTTACTAAACACTAGCTGTACTTTCCAACCAAAGCTGTCTCAAAGGAAGTACCGAATTATGATTCATTGTCTTCCCTGCCTACCATCATGCCAGAGAAAGATCCTATAAGCAATCACAGCAACCCTTTTTTATACTGGACATGAATGGAACCTTCTCTGTCCAAAACCCATAATTTAGAATTCTAAATATGATCAGATATATAAGAAATATACACATATATGAAATATACATACATATCTCACATACATATACTTGAAGTTATTATAATAGCTAAGTTTTAAATTAGGAATGATTCTGGGCGCCTGGGTGGCTCAGTTGGTTAAGCGACTGCCTTCGGCTCAGGTCATGATCCTGGAGTCCCGGAATCGAGTCCCACATCGGGCTCCCTGCTCAGCAGGGAGTCTGCTTCTCCCTCTGACCCTCCTCCCTCTCATGTTCTCTGTCTCTCATTCTCTCTCTCGCAAATTAAAAAAAAAAAAAAAAAAAAAATCTTAAATTAGGAATGATTCTTACTAAGATTTGAAGTAATCCAATCAAGAAAGCCTTCTCTGATTTGACAAGTACCTAAAACATATACCCCAAATGACACAACTAATATATGTTTGAGTCAAGTTTCTAAAACTCATAATGACACAAGGTAAGTAAATATGTACCATTAAAGTAATTCACTGCATGTTGGACTATGAGCAAGTTAGTTCTCCTCTCTTGGCTTTATTCATTTTATTTACTTATAAAATTTGGAACATGGACTGGGTGCTATTTCAGTAGTATAGCATTTTATAAGTCTATAATTCTGCAAATGGAAGTCATTTGTTCTCTTCAGGAGTTTAACTCTCAATTTATTATCCTTGACATAGTCCATCAAAGCTGTTTATGCCCAAAATCCAGATAGCAATCCTCACATACATAAATACTGCAAGGGTATATTTTAGTCTTGTTGTCATGAAATCTGAATTAATGAATTTCCAAAAGTCCTGTGCTTTATAGTTTTCATTTCTATGCTCAAAAATGATTTATTTTCTGAGGTAACTTCACCCTCTGCCTGATGTAATACCGCTCTGTTAGAGTAAAATTTTTCAACTTGACTGGGAACAATGGGTGCATTTCATTGTTTCCTTTCCTTTGTAAAAATGTAAAATAAATGCTATTTAAAGTTATAGTTCTCTCATTAACTTTCTAATAACATTTCCTATATTTTTAGAGATATTTTGAAAATATTTGATAAATATTCCTAATTCCAGGGCCAACTGACAAAAAAATAATAATAATAATTTGGGAGATAATGGGAAGAGATTTGAGATGCTCATCACACCAGGTTTATAAAAGAGTATTTCCCCAACTCAAGAGGAACTGCTAGAGAGGCTCAAAAATCCATTATCACGCACATGCCTATATATGTCTGCTCTGTCTCCTCCACCTCCTCTTTCCCTTCCTCTTCCTCCTTTCAGTGATTTGTGTCTGCTAGAAGAACAGTCCTAATGTCATGCTGAACACACTACCTTGACATAATTGGAGCAGAACAACTCTCACTACTGCTAGTAGCATAACTTTATTTTTCACTCTCTCTTCCTTCTGCAAATATTTGAAGCATATTTGAGGAAGCATTGTAGGTTAGAGGTAATTAAGAATGACATTTACAAAAAGAAGAGGTAACAAAAGTGGAGAAAGGAGACCCCTGTGCACTGTTGGTGGGGTTGTAAATTGATACAACTACAATGAAAAACAGTATGGCGTTTCCTCAAAAAATTAAAAATAGAACCCTATTGTCCAGAAATTCCACTTCTGAAAATACAGGCATACCTCAGAGATATTGCAGGTTTGGTTCCAGACAACTACAATAAAGCAAATAGTGCAGTAACACAAATCAAATGAATTTTTTGGTTTCCAGAGCATATAAGTTATGTTTATACCATTCTGTAATCTACTCAGTAAGCAATGGCATTATGGCTAAAAGAAAAAGTATATATTCTAATTTTAAAATGCTTTATTGCTAAAACATATTAATCTGAGCTTTCAGTGAGTTGTAATCACTAATCACAGGTTACTATAACAAGTACAACGATAATGAAAAAGGTTAAAATATTACAAGAATTACCAACAGGTGACACAGAGACCTGGAGTGAGCAAATGCTAGTTGCTCATTGGCACTGTTAGTCTTGTTTGACCCAGGATTGCTACAAAACTTCAATTTGTAAAAAACACATTATCTATGGAGTGCAATAAAGTGAAATGTTATAAAATGAGGTATGCCTGTATAAAGGAAATGAAAATACTACCTCAAAAAGGTACAAGAGCCAAGACATGGAAACAACCACCTAAGGGCCAATGGATGGATAAATGGATAAAGAAATATATATGCAATTGGAATATTACTCAGCCATAAAAAACAAGGGAATTCTACCATTTGCAAAAACATTAATGGACCTCGAAGGCATTACGCTAAGTGAAATAAGTCAGACAAGGACAAATAATGTATAATCTCACTAAAATGTGGAATCTAAAAACAAACAATAAACCTCACTAAACTTATAAAGAGATGAGATGTGTGGTTATCAAAGGTACAGGGTAGGAATGAGAGAAAGGTGGTTAAAAGGTACAAACTCCCAGTTATAAGATAATGTACAACATGATGACTATAGTTAACACCACCGTATGATATGTAGAAAAGCTGTTAAGAGAGTAGATTTTAAGAATTCTCAACATAAGGATAATTTTTCTTTTTATTTTATCTCATAAGATGATGGATGTTAACTAAACGTATTTGATAATCATTTCACTATAGATGTAAATCAAACCCCCCAAAAGAGTAATACTTACAACATCTAACAATTTGTGAGGAATAAACACATGCACAGCAGAACTGAAGCTGTATAGAGTGCTGGAGCAGAGTCCTGTTGAATTAGTCTTTACTGCCTTTGTTGGTGGATTTTGGAGCATTTCCTGGGAGGGGAGATCTGGGGTAGCATCAGGGTAGGTGAGAGCTTGAGCATGAGACATTTATTAAACTCATATGGAAACAAATATTTAAACAATCTGTAGGCTGCATTAGTCATTCAAAATTAGAAAGTCTAATTTTTTAAACAATTTTAAAGTATACTGTGTGACTTTCGGCCCAAACTACAAAGATTTAAAATCTAATTAATTAAGGCATAGTAATGTGAAAAGGACTGAGATGTCTTCAAGTCTCCAAATACTCTTCAGGCAGAAGCAAGAGGAGAGCAACAGAAAGGCTTTTTGATCCTATTTTTCTTACCACAAAGATACCATGTTTGATTAAATTTGAAGTTATATTTAGTAACATTTCTTTCCCTTTACATATTAGAGAAAATAATCTTCATGAATTGAAAAATACTGAAACTTTATTTTTTAATAGTTAAGGTGAGTCTATTAAATAAAAACAAGGTCATCCTTAAGCTAGGAGAATTAGGGCACAGAGCTACACCTCCCAGACAGAAATCTATCTTTTCACCAATAAACACCATGAATCCTTGCAATTCTTGAGCTACTGATACAATGTGCAACAGTACAAAAGATGTTTTTTCATGCTATTTTAAAATATGTTTTTCTCAACAAAACATTTGGCAAATTAATTATAATTATGGATTTTATAGTTTAAGCAACATATGCCCAAAGAAATTTGAATAATACCACCACCACCACCACAACAAAATACGTTTCTTGGGGAAACAAATCCTCCATAAACTCTGCTTTGAACCATTTGCTTTGTAGAAGCCACAAAGTCAATCTTATTTCCAGTCTGAATAATTGGCCAAACTGTATTCATTAACTGAATAAATGAGACTGACATTCCTTTACATCTTCTAAAATCTTTTTAATATTAATCAAATAATGAATTTCTTCTCCCTTAAACGTAGCTTCTAATATAACTCCTTATCTAGTATATTCAATCCAGACTTGCCTTTTTATCTTTCTGAATGCTGTCTATAAACTCTTACTTTAAAGCCATTTTTTCTTTTTTAATAATAATGTTGCTCAAATAATTTTATCAAATTTTCTTACCATTTCAACTTCAAAGAGGTCTTTTATGATCTCCAAAGATCCTAGCATTCTTTTACAATTTACCTAGCATTCCTGTATATGTTTGCATATGTTTATATGTGTTTATGTACATTCATGTGTTGTTATGCATACATATACAATACATATAATACACACATATTATGCATATTTATAATGTGGTTATATGTACAGGCATACATATATATAAAGACATGCACATACATATATATCAGGTATTGATTACTGACAAAGGAATTTTAGCTTTTTTAATTTTTTTATCTTCATAAAAACCAGGTTGAGTTAAATCATAATTTATTCATTTGACATATAACAGCACAAAGTTTTAGTGATATTTCACTCTTTATCACAAATACTAATGGGAGAACTGATTATAATTAAATCTTATAGATCAAATACTCATTCTACTATAAACAACTTTACTCCCAAAGTCGCTATATGGCAAGTAAAATCAATGTTCTTGGCATCATTTTATTGATGAGCACACAGGAAAATACAAATATTAACTGTCCTATAGCCTAACAGAAAGTTCAAGGTCTGAAACTAGGGCAGAATCTGTCAAGTTTCCAGAATCAGTGTCTACATTATATTACCTTATACAATTAACTATATGCATATAAACGGAATTCCTCATAAGTTATGTAAACATGTAGATCATTCCTATGACTGAATATAGGGATCATTTGTGGAAAATCTGCCATGGGCCATTTCTAGAACCTATCTCACTGGCCTAAAATTCAGATTTGATTTAAATGGATTTATTCTCATTTTATCAGTGCAAACTGGATACTCTTTTTTTTTTTTTTTTTTTTAATTTGAGAGACAGAAAGAGAGAGAATGAGCACAAGTTGGGGGGGGGCAAAAGGGGAGGGAGAGAGAGAGAGAGAGAATCTCTCAAGCAGACTCCAGGCTGAGCGGGGAGCCAGATGCAGGGCTCCATCCCACAAACCCAAGATCATGACCTGATCCAAAACCAAGAGTCAGATGCTTAACCAACTGCGCCACCCAGGCGCCCCAAACTGGACACTCTTAACTCATAATTCAGGATGGATACTAGGAGGGAAAAATAATCCTTTTAAAGCTGTTTTATAATGGGGGAAAATGGAACTCCTGCTTAAAAACCAAAATTCAGCAAACCAAACTTATTATTTAAGGTACAGCTAAAAACAATAAAGTATTTATGAACATATCCTCTTATGCCCACTGCATTTGTGAGGAATTCAAATAGGAACTGCTCTTGGCATCCAAGGGGAATCTGAGAGAGAATTCTAACTTTGTGAACATAAAGGCATTTTTTTCAGCAGAAGACAGAAGTCAAACTTCTACATTATAGGTCCAGGATAGTTTCAATTGGTTACAATAGGGTGAAAGGGTCCTCTGAGTTTAATTCACAAGTGAATTAAGGTTTCATAAGAAAATATCTTGTTGCTGTTATGCTTTCTTGAAAGTACTCTAAATTGTCTGAGTCTACTTTATGGTTGTAGGTCAGGTTAACACTAATGAATAGAAAAGCTTTTGAAGATGAGGGTCAGAGTCCCAAGAAAAACATCAGAGCATCTTCACTGGAGTCAAGAGTCATGACTAAAAAGGAAATTCACTCTGTCACCTGGAAAGTGGTTACTTACCTGTGGAGATGTGCATTTTCCCAACTTACAAAAAAAACAGCTAACAAACAAACCATTGAACCAGATACTCTTAGAGTCTTTACTAAAACATATATGACTTTTTGTAATTTTACTTTATTGTACAGAAAGGAAAAGGTGACTTTGAGCGATATTAAGAAAGAAAAATAATATCATAATGGATACTGTTTATGTTTCTAAAAACCTGGGCTGAAACACATCTCAACTAAAAATTTCTAGAAATATAGAAACCCCATTGATAGTTAATCCACTAGCTGGCAGATTCAGTCCCATCTAAAAGGCTGAAATGAACAGAACAAAGTTTTTACCACAGTTCTTAGAGAAGTTATTTTGAAAAACTTCAACAACTAAAGAAAGTTTTTATTTAAGAATCCTCTAATGCTCCAGCTGTGCTGAAGGAAAAATGAAATTGAAGGATCTGATATGCAGTAGCTATTAATATAGGGATATTTTTCAGAATAACAGACTCAGTGAAAATGGTAACAGCATTTTAGGAAAATCAAATTTTAGCAAATTTAGAAGCCATTATTTAAAAAGAAGAATATATGTAAAGAAACTCACTATTCAGCTGCTTAATACTATTGTTAAGGGCTTTTTTTTTTTTAAGAACAAGATTATGTCTTGTTTTTCTAATACATATGTATGTAATAATTATGCAATTTTCAGTGATCTATAATATGCAAAAATATTTCTTAAATAAAATTAGTTTGGTTTTTAAATCTGATAATAAAATTTTATATTCTCTGTCCCTTGTTCCTGAGAAGAATCCAGTGATTTGTGAGTTTGGGGAGGTGACAATACTCCTTTTTCAAGTAACTGAAGGAAGATAATGAGGAAATGGTTACTTTTTTTGTTTTTCTTTTTCTGTTTTAATTGGTACTAAAGGGAATCTTTAAGGCAAGGATGGAATTAAATTAAAAATTACAGTAAAGTGGAGAAAGATTAGAAAATATTGTTTGAGCCAAATAATGGAATATCTTTTAATGAAAGGCTAAGATCACCTGGGCTCCCTACTTGATAGTAAACTCATTTGCAGAGAGAAGTGATCTGCCCAAATTCCAACTGAGAGTTAATAACAGACCAGAGATCCAAACAAAACTAATTTCCTTGGACTCCTATCCAAGTCCTTACTCTATTATAAAAGTTCAAAACTTAATTTTTTTTAATTTAAATTACATACAACGAAGTTTTAAGCTGTGGTAGATTGCCTAGTAAGAGTCAACACTAATGACATGGCTTCCTCATTAATAATACCAAACCTTTTGCTTTGAGTCACCTTTATGTATTAGTAGAAAATATTGATGCCTACCTGGTGATTAATTATGTAATCATCAGTATCCCCCTCCCACGTTATATATATTTCCTGTTTCTCTGGAGAACCCTGGCCAATACACAAAGCATGACAGAACATAACTAGCTGCTCTGAAGGAGTTCAAGGGCAAGATGGGGAGGTCCGAATAATTCTCTGAACCAGAAGTCTCCTTCGACTCAAAGCAGAAAATCTAGTAAAGAATTCTTTGCCCTGCTATGAGTAACAATTCCTTAGAAGTATTAAATGGAGAGAAGGGCTTAATTCTTAGTGACTAGAAAAAACAATTCAGCAATGTTCAAACTTTGCAAAAAGTAACCTTGTCTTATCGCAGTTGATAGTATTTTTTAACTATATATAGTTCAGACAAATATCTAGGCTTGTAGTAGACTTCCAAAATCTAACAAGATACACATAGACCTTAATCAGACTTTAAAAAGGAATGTGACTTCAAGAAGATGGTGAGTGCTGAGGTTGTTAATATGACTACAGAAATGTAGATAATTAAAATATAGAAGAAGGGACAAATACAAACCTAACTCGATCATCTGAAAATGTCTCTGATAAGCTTGGATATTAAAATGAGAAGTATATAAGACAAATTAAGAATCACGTATTGGAGGAGAAAGACTTAAAGGATTGTATGAATATCTAAGGGTAGTGGCTAGAAAGCTTAAACCCAGAATAAGGTAAGCCAGGAGAAAAAATGCTGAAGGGAAGGAATAAAGGGGGCTCTAGAAAGGAGGTAAATTAATAAAAGTGAGATATAGGAACACTTTTGAGAAAATGGTTTTATATTAGCATACACCAAAATTTCACTTTGAAAATATTTAGTGATTTGGGCACAGGAGATAAACAAATGAAAGATACATGGAAAGGAATTAGTTATCAATAAACAGTTACTGTACATCAGGTGTTTTATATTATATGTATTTAATATTTTATATGTGTATGTACTTATTACACAACAAGAACCTTGGAGGCTAGGATTATTTTCATTTAGGAGGCAGGAATACCAATAATTTATTGTCCAAGGTCACACAGTTTGAGGATGCCAGAATTCACTCTGAGTCCAGCTTCATTCTTACATTCAGTCTTAGAATTAGGCATTACAAATTAGTTCTACAGTGGATTGAGAACATCTTCAAAATGATGAACTGCCATTGACTGAAACTTTTAAGAAATATCACTTGTCTATTTACTTATAGACAAGGTCTGAAATACCAAAAAAAAGAGGACATAACTCTGTTGAAGTAATTCAGTTGAGATAATGTCAGTCAGCCTGCAAGTTCAGAAAGACAGTCTTGCCCCATGCTTTGTTCCTGAGCCTCTATCTGCTTTGGGTACATAGTAACTGCTCAGTAAACACTTGTTGGGTAAACTAATATGTAACCAGTTTACAGATAATTAACTCACTGGGTTATAAACAGGAAATGGTTTTACTTTTCCAAAAAAATCCCCAATTGTATCCCACCCAGACCCACTTCCATCTACTTAGTTATACTTTCTCAGTATCCTTGTGTTTTCAGCCATTCCTAAATAATAGTATCATCTGGGTTCCTAAAACTGTTCTGTTTCTGTTCAAAGCTGTAGTTTTATACTCAATTCAAAATTATTCTTCTCTGTTCCTTAGTACAGGAAAAGGACAAAGGAAGCAGCCAGTTATCATACTTAAATGTTAGGTAGCATTTTTCCCCTTGGAGGTGCCTGCCGTACTCTAACTGATGTAATTTTTTAAAAGATTTTATTTATTTAGTTCAGAGAGCAAGAGAGAGTGAGAGAGAGCATGAGTTGGGGCGGGGGGAGACAGAGGATGAGGAAGAGGCAGACTCCCCACTGAGCAGGGAGCCCAACTATGAGGGACTAGATCCCAGGACTCCAGGATCATGACCTGAGCCGTAGGCAAATGCTTAACCAACTCAGCCACCCTATGTGATGTACTTTTTGTACTTGGTGTGGATTTGGCAGTAAGGTGGGGGAAATTCAGAGTCCTAAAAGCAAAGTGCTCGACTGTGAGCAAGCACCATGGCTAGCCACATCCTACTAGCCTCCTTTCAGACCCGATGATCCCCACTAGCCATCTCTCTTCAGATACTCTGTTCCCTGTTCTAAAAGCACCAGCATGCATCAACAGGTCTCCTGAATGAACAAAGTCCAATTAAGGAATAAAATGATGGTCCGCTATTTCCCAGATACTCTTCAGTCTTCAAATGTGATTCTACTTAGACTCCTACTTTTGGCCAGAGAAGGAGGAGTACCAACATCTCTCTGAAAGGGGTATGAAGAGAGAATAACTGACCGCTGCAATCCTGCAAAAGGCAGATCTACTTTCCTTATTCACTGAATGTGGGACTGAAGATGAGCATTGGTTCCCAACGTGTTGAATTTCTATACACCTTTGGAGAGAGACAGAGAAACTGGCACCAGCTGCTCTTCGTTTATTTTATTTAAAATGAAAGACAAATGAGATACCTATCCTCAGTACTAGCACTTTATCACAATTCCAGGACAAAAACAATGATTATTTTGAAAATTCCTGTTAGAAATTATTAAAAGAAGTACATTAATTAATGTGGTATTTTGAACCGTGTCAAAAAGCTGAGTAAGGTTTGCCTCTGTAGAAGTCCACAGAGTGGGGGGAGAATAAGGAGAAAAGCAACAATTCAGTAAGACTGGCCTCTGGATGCATAGTGCAAAGATTATAAGAATGGACTTGATTTTAGGAAACAGCTGTGCGTAATGTTAAGGCTTGGGATATTATTCTGAAAAGGCACTGGAGCATATTAAGTTGTGAAGACATTTTATTGTATCTGTAATCAAAATATAACACTTAAAATTTTTTTTTTTTTTTTAAGATTTTATTTATTTGCGAGAGAGACAATGAGAGACAGAGAGCATGAGAGGGAAGAGGGTCAGAGGGAGAAGCAGACTCCCTGCTGAGCAGGGAGCCTGATGTGGGACTCGATCCCGGGACTCCAGGATCATGTCCTGAGCCGAAGGCAGTCGCTTAACCAACTGAGCCACCCAGGCGCCCCAAAATATAACACTTAAATAAGCATTCGAGTTAGGACAGAGTGAAGGTAGTATCTCACACAGGGAGATGCTGTAATATTTCAGGAAAGAGCTAACAAGGTTAACATAATCACAAAAAGACTGGAAATTAAAAACAAAAAAAAAAAAGAAGAGATTTCAGAGCAATATCAGATACAGAGAATCCATTTCTCATTAGGTGTGGTGGGCCAAAAGACAAGAGGTTGTCTCCAAGATTCTTCTCAGAGAAGATCAGGAATATGTAATTATAACTAACTAGGATGGGGAAAAAAAAAAAGGTTTCTTTTAATAAGTCCAGAATGTGAATTAGAATTATTTCTTTTTATTGGTTTAATATTTCTGAATATGGAATGCATGCATTCTGAAAAGAAAGGTAAGTTCATATAATCTACATCAAGTTTGTGGAAGCATTCCTGTATCTACTCCGAGATGTAGTTTCTGTAAAACAATGGAAGATGCACGGTTTGTCTTCAACCGCTTTGAAAATGCAAGGGATAAATCCTGATTATTTGTCCTTGAAAAAAACAACATAATTTCTTTGTCTCTGTTACAAGAGTTCAGAATTCAAAGGGAGATGCATCACCACAAGTAATGCAGGGACAAGCATCTACCCTTTTAAACCACCTTTGGCAAAGCTACTTATGTAAATTGAAGTCTGGTTACAAATTGACCCTGGTTAGTTCTTGAAAGATCAACCTCATGTAAACTTTCAGACATGAAAAATTGGAGATAGCTCGTAGATAACTCAGGCTACCTGTATGACAGTGATGGGATGGAGGCAAAATATAAATAATAAAGGGGAATATTGTACCTGTGGATTTTTCTTAGGAATTCCACCATCTTTGAGTGATGGAAGTCATTACTTCATCAAATGTGTAATAGACATCTTTGTTTTGAAAATTCTTGAAATCACTATTTCAGATTTGGATACACAAGAAAAACTCATAATATTTACTGTTTATTGCTTTATTATAACCCAATATCTGTTGTTCTGATTATGTGGTGAATCTTTCCAGGTTCTTTTGTTGATGAAATCAGCATTTGTGGGCCAGTATTTCCTTGGTAGAGAGTAACAGACCCTATCATTGAGGAAGTTATTGTTCTATTAAGGAGATCAGGTATTAATCTGCTCAGAGTATGTGGTGATAAATATAGGCTAAGAATATGCGACATCAAGTGCTTAAGTGTCAAATGGGTTAGTCGATAAAGACATCTGAATAGGGGTTTTGGGAACCATCGTCTACAAAGCAATAGAGATAACTTTACATTAAAAGTTTTGATGAGTATGAAACAAAAGACAATGTCTTCTGAAGTACACATCTTTTTTTTTCTTTTAAGATTTTATTTATTTATTTGAGAGAGAGAGAGAATGAACAAGTGGGGGCAGGGGGAGAGGGACAAGCAGACTCCCCGCTGAGCAGGGAGCCCAACCCGGGGCTTGATCCCAGGACCCTGGGATCAGGACCTGAGCCAAAGTCAGATGCTTAACTGAATGAGCCACCCAGGCACCCCTGAAGTACCATCTTCTAAAACTAGAATTTTAGGAGATATCTCATAGGTTCATTTCAAAAAAATGTGGAGATATCAAATATTTCTTTTAATAAGTAGTTAATATATTTTGTTGGCATATCACCTATGGAAGATAAAATAGAACAGGCATAGGTACTAAAATGAAACATACTTAGATTCAAATCATGGTTTCCCTTTTACTTACCCTGCGACTATATTCAATTTAATTTCTCTAGGCTTCAATTTCATTATCTAAAAAATAGAGAAAACATTTGTCTCAGGGATCTTGAGAGAATTAAATAAGAAAATGTACATAAAGCCCCTGGTATTGTGGCTAGCACAATGAATATAGCAATACACATCTGCTTTTCCTAACTTTTAGGTCTACATTTCTAAAATTATGTTCCACAGAACAAAGGTCTATTAAATGCTTTGTGAAAGATGCTTAATTTTGTAACCTCACTCTTTGAGTGCCACATGCATATTACTGACTCTAAAAAGACAGTTGGAATTTAATGCTATTTCCTCCATTACTTCCATTTCTCAATAAGAGCAGTAAACTACAAAAAGTAAAGAATTTAAAGTAAAATCAAAGTGAAATATTTAACTGTGCAAATGTAGGATTCAGATAATCAGTTAAATAGTACTGAGGCTCTATTATCTTACCTGTAAAATTCATTCAGATATGCACTGAGTTAAAATTTACTGAGTACTGACTATGCTGCACATGCTATGAGGTGTTGAGATGTAATCTCTGAATTTAAGAAGCAGAGCATGAGGGGGATAGATAGTTAAATAGGTAGGTAGGTAGGTAGGTAGGTAGGTAGATAGACAGAGAGATGGATCCAAATGAAAATAAAGACAGATGGAGCTTGTAATAGGCAACATTAGAAATAGTATACATCACACTATGGTTCTATGAGATCAACACCGAGGACAGTCCCTCAGCCTAGTCATATTCAAAAAAGCTTCAAAGAGAAGTTAAAACATTTTTCATGGATTATCAATTCAAAATTCAAAACATATTAACTGAGCATCTGCAGTGTCAGACACTGTTCTTAGTGTTGGACATAGAGCTGGAAAATACATATAAAAAGGCCTTTGGCTTTATGAAATTAATGTATTAGTGGATAGTCAAACAATACTCAGATAAATCCTACAAAAATAAATCAGGGAAAGGCATGGTATAAAGGGAGTTGCTATAGCAAACAGGGTAGATAGGAAAGCCCCCTTTTAGAATTGTTTTTGATTCCATTGGTTTTATTTTCCTATCCTTAACCAACACCTGTTTTATAAACAACCGTGTTTACGGATAAATTATATAAAATAAAGTGCACCAATTTTAACTGCACAGTTAGATGCAGTTTGAGAATGATATATACCCTAGTAACTAGCACTACAAACAATATATAGGACATTGCACCATGGCAAAAAGTTACTTCATGCAACTTTGTAGTCAACTGCCTCACTTCTGGCCTAAGGCATTTACATTCACTGATTTCGTTTCTGTTACTACAGATCCATTTCTCCTGTGCTACAATTTCACAAAAATTAAAGGAGTAGCTATTCTTTTCTGTCTGACTTCTGTCAGCATAAGATTGCTGAGATCCTTCCATGTTTTGTTGTCTTGTTCTTTTTTGGTTTTTTTGAAGTAGGTTCCACACCCAGTGTGGAGCCCAATGTGGCGCTTGAACTCATGACCCTGAGATCAAGAGCCGGATGCTTAACCGACTGAGCCACCCAGGTACTCCTCATCCATGGTTTTATGTATCAGTGGTTTACTCCATTTTATGGCTAAGCAGGACTTCTTTTTATGAATATATTTTAATTTTCCATGAATCTTATGATGGACATATGAGTTGTTTCGTATTTTATTACTACGAATAAAACTTGTAGGAAAATGTGTCTGTAAATCTTGTAAGGACATATGTTTTCATTTCTTTTGGGTAATACCTAAGGATGGGATTGCAAGGTCATATGATAGGTTTATATGTAAATCAAGGTTTTCCAGCTTCGGCACTATTGCCATTTTGGATCATCTGATTTCTTACTGTAGGAGGCTGTCCACAGATTATGTAATGTTCAGCAGTCAGTATCCTAGCCTCAATCCAACTAGATGGCAGTAGCACTTACTGTCAGTCATGACAACCAAAAATAATGCTAGATATTGCCAAATATCCCTTGGGAGGCAAAAATCAGCTCCCAGTTGAGAATTACTATTTTATAAGAAAATAACAAATAATTTTTCAGTATGTTTACATCTCTACCATAATAATATGTGTTGCTGCTGCACATCTTCAGTTAATAGTTGGTGCTGTCAGACTTCTTAATTCTGTTCATTAAAGGATGTATACAGTGATATGCTATCAAAGTTTTATTTTGCATTTCTCTGATTTCTAATGATAATTAAGCATCTTTTTAGAACCATTTTTCTTCTTTTTTGAATTATCTTCAAATCTTTTACTGTTCTTTTTTTTAAGATTTTATTTATTTATTTATTTATTTATTTATTTATTTGAGAGAGAGCATGCACGCAAGCACTAGGGGGGTAAGGGCAGAGGGGGAGGGAGAGAGAATCTCAAGCTGACTCCTCGTCCAGTGCAGAGGCTGACATGGGGCTCAATCCCACGACCCCGAGATCAGCACCCAAGCCGAAATCAAGAATGGATGCCCAACTGACTGAGCCACCCAGGTGCCCCTCTTTTACTGTTTTTTTTTTTTTTTTTTTTTTTAAAGAATTTATTTATTTATTTGACAGAGAGAGACACAGCAAGAGAGGGAACACAAGCAGGGGGAATGGGAGAGGGAGAAGCAGGCTTCCCGCGGAGCAGAGAGCCCGATGTGGGGCTCGATCCCAGGACACTGGGATCATGACCTGAGCCGAAGGCAGACGCTTAACGACTGAGCCACCCAGGCGCCCCATTACTGTTTTTTTTTTAAATAAAACTTTTATTGAGACAAGTGTGTATTCACACAGTTTTAAAAACAATACAGGGAAATCCTGTGTAAACTATCCAGCTTCATCCAGTGGTTAACACTTTTCAAAACTGTGGTATACTATCACAAACACTGAATAAGCCCATCAAAGAATCCCTGGTGCCCCTCTTATAACCACATCCACCTTCTTCCCTCCTATTCCACTTCCCTAAACCTTGGTAACCACTAATCTCTTCTCTATATCTAAAATTTTTCATCTCAAAAATATTTCACAAGTGAAATCACACAATACGTAACCTTTTAGGCTGGCTTTTCTCATTTAGCGTAATTTCCTAGAGATTCATCTGTTTTCTTTGTATCCATATTTCACTCTTTTTTATTGTTAAGTGTTACACTGGATGTGTTGCCAGTTTCTTTTCTCATTCACCTGTTGAAGGACATCTGGACTGTTTTCCATTTTGGGACTATTCCAAATAAAGCTGCTATGAACATTTGTGTATAGGTTTTTGTGTGAACATACGTTTTAAATTTCTTGGGATAAATGCCCACAAATGCAATTGCTTGTTTATATGGTAATGGCATCTTTAATTTTATAAGAAACTGCCAAAATATTTTCTAGAGTGGTTGCATAATTTCACATTCCCACCAGGAATGTATAGATGATCAAATTCTTTCACATCCTTACAAGTATTTAGTGTTGCCACTTTTTTTTTATTATTATTTTAGCCACTCTGAGGGATGTGTAGTGATTATTTCATATGGTCCTAATATACACTTATATGATAACAGGTGATACTGAACATCTGTTCATGTGTTCATTCACTATCTATATGCCCTTTCCACTGTTTATATCTTTAGGCCATTTTCTTATTGCATTGTTTTTGTTTTTGTTTTTTACGGTTAGGTTTTAAGAGATTTTTATTGTATTAGTCTGAGTTCTCCTGATAAATAATTAGGGTATATAGAGATCTATATAAAGAGATTTATGCTGAGAGGCTGGCTCACAGTTATGGAGGCTGAGAAGTCCTATGATCCACTGTCTGTAAACTGGAGGCCCAGGGAAGCAGGTGGTGTAGTTCCAGTTCAATCCTGTGTGCCAGAGAACCAGACGAGCCAGTGGTGTGAGTCATCAGAGAACCAGGAGCACAGATGTCCTGACTCAGCCAGAGAGCAAATTCGTCCTTCCTCCACTTTTCTGTTCTGTTCATGCCCTCAGCCTATTAGATGATACTCTACCCTCACTGGCGAGGGTGACCATTCAAATGCTGATCTCTTCAGGAAACACACTCACTGACGCACCCAGAAATGTTTTCACTAGCTATCTGGGCATCCTTAGCTCAGTCAAGTTGACACAAAATTAAACTTCACATTCATTCTCTAGACACTAATTCTTTGTCAGATATATGGTGAGAAAATATTTTCTCCCAGGTGTAGCTTGTCTTTACATTCTCTAAACAGAGTCTTTCCTAGAGCAAAATTTTGTTTTGTTCTGTTTTGACAAATGTTTTGATTTCCTAAGACTGCTGTGACAAATTACCACAAACTTGGTGGCTTAAAACAACAGAAATGTATTCTCTCACAGTTCTGCAGGCCCAGGGTCCAAAATCAAGATTTTGGCAGAGCTGTAATGCCTTCTGAAGGCTGTGCAAGAGAATCCACCCATGCCTCTTCCAGATTCTGGTGGCTCCAAGATTTCCTTTGCTTGTAGGTCATCACTTCAGTCTTGGCTTCTGTCTTCACATGGTCTTTTTTCTTTCCCTGGTCTCCTCTTTGTGCTGCTTTTAGGGACACTTAACATTGGACTTAAGACCCACCTGTACAATCTAGGATGATATTGTCTCAATATCCTTAACCTAATTACATCTGCAAAGATACATATATTTTCAATTACATGGTTCAGGGAGATGAGCATATTTTTTTGAGGGGGGGACACCATTCAACCAAATACAATTAAGTCAGATTTATCAATTTTCCCATTTGATTCTTTTTTTAACTCCTACTTATTTTCTATTTTTCATCGGTTTAACAGAATTGTAACTGCATCAACCTTTTCTCATTCCAGTTATTTTCTTGGTTCTTAGTATGGTGAATGATTTTTATGCATCCTAGACATTTTGGGTGTTATGTTAGGAAACCCTAGACCCGATTTAAATCTTTTATTTTAGCAAATACTCACTCTGATTAGCTTTAGCATGTAGGTATGGCCTGTATTTGTGAGCTGTGGATCCAACAGTGGTTTAATTTTCTAAGCCTTTATGGTAATTTTTTGTGTGTTTGGTTTATCTGGTGCTGCTAGAACTACCCACTTGTGATGTTGCTGCCTGAGGCAAAGAAAGGTGTTCTCCCAGATTCTGGATGTCTTATCGTCAGAGAGAAGAAAGTCTCAGGCCTGAGGTGATAAAGTGGCTTGGCTGGGGATGCTGAGGTGGCTCAGTCAGTTAAGCATCTGCCTTCGGCTCAGGTCATGATCCCGGGGGTCCTGGGATCGATTCCCACATCAGGCTCCTCGCTCAGTGGGGAGACTGCTTCTCCCTCTGCCCCTCTCCCCTGCTTGTGCTCTCTCTCTGGCAAATAAATAAATAAAAATCTTAAAAAAAAAAAAAAAAGAGGCTTGGCTGGACAGCTTTTGTGCTGGTATCCCCTTGCTCACAATCCCCAGATGCAATAATGTCTCCAGGCAGGTAAGGGGGATTTCAGATCACTGGGACAAAAAGACCCACAGTATCCCAAACCCTGGCAGCTTGTTGTGGCTGAGTTGTTATAGGTTCTGCTCTCTCACATCACTGTTTGTCTTGGGGGAACGTCAGGCATGGTGGGGAATGAGAACACTTCCTCTGATCACTAATTGTTGAAAGATCTACTGATAAGTCCCTCCTGCAGGTGACTCTCAGACTCAACTGTTGTCAGAAAGATACATGTTCGACCTAGGGAGGGATGCGCCTGTCTGGGCTGCCTTCTGCTGTTAAGCTGGAGATGGGAAAAGCTAGGCCTGGGTTGCCTGATTTTGTTGGACGGGGGTATGTGAAACACCCTGTTGCTGTGTCAGTGTTCCAGTTCTCACATCTCCAACAAGGTCTGTTCTTTCTTCTGTCTGTTCTTTCTTCTTGAGATTCCAGTTATTTGTTTGTCCACCTGATATCCCACAGTTCTTCCCCCAAAGCTCTAGAACCTCTGCTCTTTTATCTCTTATGTTTATTTTTGGGTAATTTTTGCTGACCTGTCTTCAGAGTCACTTATTCTTTCATTGGCTGTGTTAAGTCTACTAATGAGCTGATCAAAGACAATCTTCACCTGTGTTACTTTTTATTTGTACCCAGCTTGTCTTGCAAATTGTCTAACCTTTTCAGTTTGGGCCCTTAACATACTTAACATAGTTATTTTAAATTTTCTGTCAAATATTTTCAACATATGTGTCATATGAGCAGGTTCTGATGGTTGCTTTGCCTTTTTGGAGTTGTTCTTTTGTTTTTATTTCTTGACTTTTTTCATTTCTCCTAACTGTTGCTGAAAGATAGGCATTTTATGTAGAACAGTGGAGGCTAAGGTAAATCGTCTTTATGCATGGTAATTAGTACTTCTTTATCTCTATTTCCGTGTTGGGGCTTGTGTTAATCTAATCAGGAACAGAGTTGGCCTTTTGTTGCTAGGGATACCTTAAGCATACCACAGGTTGCAAATTCCTCTATCGATGCTTGGTTTTTAGGATATAAACTGTCATGTCAGAGGTTATTTTCTCAATATCTGTTCAACTCTGGGTTGTTTTTTGTTTTTGTTTTTTTTCCCCTTTTCATTGCACCTGAGAAGAAATAGGTCTCTTGAAGCTCTCCTCATTGTATCTGACAGTCATTCTATCCAATTCTTATTATTCTGGGAGTACGAGTCAGTGTAGGGAACTGTTTTCTGATGTTTGGATTTAGCCTTGGCCTTATGCAGGCACTGTGCCCAAGGGTCTCATGAGGGGGGCCTTCGCAATTACCCCTGCCCCTTCTCCATTTGTAATGGTGGGTTTGGCATTCAACCACGCTCCTCCCCAGGGACAGAGAACTTTTTTCTCTCTTTTTCTCTTCAAGGGGTGACCCAGTCCCCTGAAAGAATAATATCCATTTTTCTTTTACCTGGACACCAAGACTTTTGTCCCATCAATGAGAAATAGAAGATGCATCAAGCCAAATTCAGCAGTTTAAGCAATTCCCCTCCTGTACCTAGCTAGCATCACAAGGGAAGGATTCTCAGAATTCTCTCCAATCTTCCCTATGAGTGCCTGGTCAGACTCACGGAGAAAAAGCCAGTAAGAGGTCTGAAACATTCCCCAAATCTGTAATCCCCAGTGGATTTACACTTTCATATAAACCACAACTGGCCTTTCAGCTGAATTCTTACTGGCTTATTTCAAATCCAACTGTACCTGCCCAATTTAAACAAGGACTCCTATCACTTCTCTCCCTTCAGATGCCTGGCTCTCCCAGATCTGAGGTTAGTTGGCTGCCATGAGAATTCAGTTCTCTGCTGTGTTCTAAAAACTCATTAATTTGCAGTACATTTAGCTTTTTCCTTTTTATATGGGTGGAAACAATGGTCTTTTCATCTCACTTCTCTGAACTAAGAATCAAAAGCTTTCTTTTTTTATTTTATATAGGTATTTATCTAATAATATAATGGATTTTAAGTGAAACACAGCCTACAAACTAGCTCATTACAAATAATGCTTCTCTAATAATGTGCCCTTCCCTATCACATTTCTGTCTCCTTTCAGTTGAAAATACTATGTAAATTATGTCTTTACCATTTTATGACCTTCTTATTTTTAGTTTTAATACACACACATATTTCGGATATATTTTGCTTTTGTTAATTACTTTCATTATTCTACTTAGACAAACATTGGTTCTTTGGCTACTCATCTAAGATGGCTTGGTTCTACCGCTCGAAAACTTCTATTCTCCTTTCCAGCATCAATAATGGTTTCATTTAAATAATAATAATGGTTTTATGCATAAAGGTAAAGGAACAGAGTTATTTTCAAAGGAAGTCATTTAACCAATTTTCTCATACGCTCATTGGAATATATGGATTATTTTACCTTGATCAGTCTCAAGTATTCAATTTCTTGGACTAGCACAAATTCAGAATATCATCAAGAATTTTTCTCATTCTATTTAATCAAAATAAAGAAATATTAATGATTAATCAAAAAACACCTTCTAGGCTAAGGGCTGTGCATGGGCCCATGCACAATGCCCAGCCTGTGCCCCACAACCTCCCTGAGGGCTCCACACCCTGGACCATGCCTTGGGGCTGGGTGGTCCAGGTGCAGGCCTCAGAGCTCTGCTTGGCCTGCTAGCTGGCCACAGAGAGTGGGGAACTGGTCAGGACTTCCCCCTCCCTGAGCTGAGCAGGACCTGGTGCCTGGCCCAGCAGCAATAAAGAGTGGGTGCATGGGGTGGGGTGGGGAGGGGGGGAGACAACCTTCCAAAACAACAGAAAGCTACAACAAAACAATGTTATTGTTGCAAAAAAGCTACAATAATATTTGATAAGTTATTCACACTTGAAAATTTAATCTATAAGAGCATAACTTTAACATCTGCTTTTAAAAAACCCTAAACAAATGGAGTTGGATGCATTTAAGTGTGATTCTTACAACACAGCTTCCATGCTTTAGTAATGTATAAGTAAGTTGCTTTTGAAGATACTCTTTTCATAGTTATATATTGGCTAATATAATTTTTTAGAATAATTTTGCCCTTGGAAAATTTGAACAGAGTTTTATGTTCAATTTTACATATACACACACTAACACACAATTTATTCTATGAAAAGGGTTTCAGTTCCAATAAGTGCTCAATATTAAATCCTAAACAACATCAGAGCACTCTGCTGTTCTCCTTTCTCTAACTAGGGGCTCTTAGACCACTATGGCTATTATATACAATGTTGCTGTCCTAGTATACAAAGATTCAAGTAGCATTCAATCTAGTTAAAATATTTCAAATTATTTTAAAATATTTTTTCTGCTTCACAGTTGGAAACTGTCATTCCACAAAGCTAGGTGCTGCAAGTATTTGAAAACCATTTAAGTTATTTCTTAGAGGAGCTCCTATTTTTGAAATTCCAATAGATCATCCATCACATATTAAAAATAAGCATACCACATATAAATGCAGAGAAAATTAGTAGAACCCCCGAAATGTATAAATGATAGGCACTGTCAATTTTACATACTGTATTATATATAGAGTCTTTAAAAAGCCACTTAATGGAACTTACTATGATTTTATTCTGAATTACGTACAATGCTACCTTAAGCACTCCCTTTCTCTAATGTTTAGTTAAATTAAATGAAACCCAAATAAATAAAATTGGCAAGGCATAAGGCACGCACTCTTTAGCAAACACTAGGTAATGCCAATGCAACCTAAATCTGTGATCTGCAATAAGGGGGTGGTTGACATTCTAAGCACGTGCTAATGTGTAACAAAATTAGACTGAAAATATATTAACATTGGAGAAGTGTCAAATCTCTGAAATAAATTCACTCCAACTTGGTGGAATTTGCAACTCCAGCAGGGAAAAAGGAGCTCCTCCTGTGCTGTATTATGCCTAACAAAATAAAGAAGGTTCCTTTAGTAAACCTTGAGTTCCGCAGAAATCAGAAATCAAGCCATGGCTGGCAGAGTACTTGTGTTCCTCTCCTGGCCATTGTGGAGATAGCAAGATATTGATGAAACATAGAGGTGGCAAAACAGATATCATGGAATGATTCTGCAGGTTTCTGGAAAAGGATGATTGGTTCAGAATTGGTGAATATTTATGAACCCTAGTTTCTCAGCATCGCTTTAGAGATACTTTTGGCAAAGATTTATCTAAATATAACAAAAATAAAAGTCATTTATATGAACAAAAAGCTTGCTCAGGAGGCACCACAGGGATGTTTACGTAGGGGAAGCAAGCCATTAACATCTTACCTATCTTCTACCTTTCAAATGGTTGACAAAATCATGGAATGGAGATATGTTTAGTTAGATGAATACCCGAGATATAAAAATATTCTAAAATATATGCATCCATTTGAATATTTTAATAGAAACAAGTTAATAAAATGACACTTTCATCACCCAAAACAACCCTTGCCCACTAATTTCTAATCCAATTAATTATGAGTTCCTTATTGGTTCGCAAAACTGACCTCTAACTTTTCATACTGTCACGGCCTTTAGTTACCAAAAATCTCAATAATTTCCACAGGAATTGATGCCAGGATTCCCTCATTACATGGTTTACACTGATAGTATAGAAAGAGATGTCCTAACACCCACACATGCGTGCGCGCACACACACACACACACACACACACACACACACACTTGTTCAAATTGTGATGGAAAAATTTAAAATATTATAACTTCCACTGTACTCAGAGCAAAGCCCAAAATCATTTGCATGTTATATAAGACAATTTGAGTTTTGGCACATCTTACATCCCAGCCACCTTACTTATCACTTCCTGAATTGTAATTTTTGTTTTAATCTAAGTGAATTATTTTCATTCCTCAATATACATAGTGTTTCTCATGTTTGTTTGTTTTGCTTCCCCTGCCTTAAAAAAATCCATATGTCCTTCTTCCTTCTCATAGTCCTTTCTAAATTCTGTGATAAATAAACATTAGGGAATCTTTTTTGGACTTTGCGTCCTCGGGGTACAATGTACTTAACTGCACTTATTATTTATTATAACCTCTTTACTTGTTTGATTTTTCTACTAGACCATGAGGCTCCTTATGAGAAAGAACTTGAATTATTGGTACTTAATACAGTGCCTGGCACAAAATAGCCAATATATAAATGTCTGCTAAAAGCATGAATGGCTTGGAAAATATCTGAGCTCCAATTCCCACAGGTTAGAGAAGATCTGAAATCAGACTCTCCAGGTTCAATTCCCACCTCTGTTATTTATTAGCTGTGTAGGCTTAAGCAAGTCACATAACTTCTTTAAGTCTCAGTTTCTTCATCTATAAAATGGAATACTAAGAAATTCTAACTTAGTGAGTGTTGAGAAAATTTAATAAGATCATAATTAATAAGTGCAACTTAGTAGTATTATTTGTTTTCAGGAAGATTAATAGTTGCAGGGAATATATTTTCTAACATGAATGTCAATTTCTTTTTAATTATCCAAAAGGTAAACTGGACATAGAAATCATATGTATCAGGTGCATTTTATGAAGAAAACTGAAAATAAGCTCATTTATCAGCCATTCAAACCTGGAAGCCTAATGACATAAATCCAAGAATGAAAGGCAACACCTAGTTTTGAAAGGTACAACTGAACACACCCACTTTCTACAAAAGTAACGAAGTATCATCTACTAAAGAACTCTCCCTCACATAATAAAATATACCCACATACATGCACAGACACCACATTATCCAGTATTTTACACAGTGCTATAGAAATAATTTCTTCTCAACATTAATACATTGGTAAATTTCTCTCTTTGCTCCATTTTCAAATGGCTTTGTAACTTAAATTGGTGGACAAAAAATAGATGGACCAACGGCTAAGTGACCATAGTAGAGCCTTCCTAATCACTTTAAATGAACTTTACCCATCCACACAAAGGCATTGCTTGAAGAGAGCTAAAAATCAGTAACAAAAATTAGTCAGCTAAATCTATGTTTTATTTGGCCCTTCTCAAGGATTTCCTACCCAATAAACTCTTGTACTCATTCTCTTGCTTATGCTGACAAGACATTTTCTTCCTACCCTCTTCAATAAGTAGTGGAAATAGTTTAGGGAAGATATGCTAGGCTCTTTGTGACACTAGCACCAGTTCTAATACTTGAGTTACTCAGTTAAGTGCAGATTTACTCATTCATTTATTCATCAAGGAATGTGGAATATATTACTAAGAAACCATTGGAACCATGAGCTTGTTTTGCATTGAGGAAGTCATTTTCCACAAGTCTCTTTGCTACTAGTCTTTACTGTAATATAGCAAGAACAAACTTTCAAAAATGTAAATCCAGGTAGAACACATCCCATTTAAGTATTTCAGTGCCTGTACCACTCAGAATCAAACACGAACTCTTAAGCTGACATAGAAAGCTCCCTTTTGTTTTCAACTCTGGTGTGCCCTTCTCTTTTATTGCCCTTCTTTACAGAGAGTTGTTCTTTTTTTCACCTTGCTAATATCTTCATATATGCTGTCCCTAAATACAATCACTACTTCTAGCAAAATTTCTAGAGCCTTAAAAATTCCACTGAGCTGCCCCTCTTTGAAGCTCCATTATATCACAAATCATATTATAATTGTAATTTTATTTAATATCTCCAATATGCAATACAAGTTTCTTTTTTTTAATTTAAGTTTAAGGGCAGAGATTATATCTCCATATTTCATACCTAGTTCTGAGTACTGCATATTGCAAATAATAAGTGATCAAATCAATGTCTGTATAACAATTTACAGTTTTTACAAAATATTCATAAAGATATTCATTAATTTTATTCATTAGAAAATTTCTAGGGGGAACTATAACAGATGTTTCTATCCCCAGTTTTCACCAAACAAAATCTAAAGGACCTGTAATATGCTCTTGAATTTCTGGACTTAAAATATGATGCAATTGCCATTCAATTTTATCATATAAAATCAATCCAAGGCTGGATTCCCATAATAAATAAGTTCCATTCCAGTGTCATAGCTTTGACAGGTAAGTTACTTCAGACAAGCATCCATTATTCAAGTATTAATTCAAATGCATAATGTATATGCAAAGGAATCAGAAAAGAAATCACCAAAGATATACAGATCTGTTCAAAATCTTGTATTATGGGCACAGCAGTATCTCAGTTACTTGTATCAAATAGTTTCCAATTGAAAATTGTGTTTTGCTGCTTGAGTAAGTTAAATGTATTTTAAAGTGACTTGTGATGTGCATCTCTAATATTAATCTGCTACTTTACCTACTTTTTCACTTTTTACATTTTGTTTTGTTTTGATCAGAACATTTTCTATCAAAGCTCAGTCATTATGCTGATTTTGAACTTCCTCATATAAGTAGCAGGCACTCTAATAAAAGGTCACCACCCACCCTAGTGATTTAATCAGTCTAAAGTGAAGGAAACATATTCTTCAAAGATCCCACAGGTATGCCCTCCTGTTTCCTTTGCTTTTTCATATTCACTACAGACCCTGGCTTTGCATTCTTAAAGCCTACTGGAGAAATGCTAACCCTAGTCAACAAGCATTGACGTGCCTACTGTGTATGTTGTATCTCTCGGGACTTTTAGACAGCTAGTCCACATACTGAATTAAATTACCCGGATTCATCTCTAAAATAAGTTGCTTTTAACAGATTAACTCTAAGGCTCTTTCCAGCTCTAATATTATGCTATGTTAAGGTGAGGCAGAGATTTTCATATTGAGAAATAAGTACTTAGGACTTAACTATTTTAGAGTTAAACCATGAGGTTGGCCATGGCAAGCAAAATATAACGCTATTCTCAGGCTCCATTCATAGAGATAAATTATTGAGGGGGAAAAAAGGCTATCCTCCTCTATGGTTTTATGGTCAGTGTTGGTTTCTAAACTTCAAATGGTATTACCACTCCTTGCTTCTGCTTCGAGTTGATCAGATCATTCATTATGAAGAGAGGAGTGGGAAATGGTCTTCTACTGGATGTCAAATAAATTTTACCAAAATCAAATGATTATTCAGTTCCCTGATTCCTGTTTGGATTTCCAGATTCCTTGCCCTGAGCTTATATGGCAACTATGGGTTTGATACCCTAAACTCATCATTTTTCTTCAGCATGATACTTACTGGCTTGCCATGTATCAATTTAGACCTCTATTTCACATTTTGGGCATGCATTTTCTTTTCTCTCCTTCACTTTTCTCCTCTCAGTTTTTGTCAATCTATAGTGTTTCCTGTGCCAGTTTCCATAGTTATTTTTTCATTACAACCCAACACTGTTCAGTGCCCTGTGTCCATGAGGGGCATCTTTTCTCCTGACAATAGCTTCTTCCAAGACATTGGCAATGTCAAGTTCCTCATCTATTTCATCATTCTCTTCATGTATTTAAAAACTCCTCGAGTTTCTGCTCACTCTGTTTCACTTGATATGTTAGGGTCACAATCATTATTTCTCAATCTCCCTGGGTTCTGACCGAGAAAAAAAATGCCCATAGGGTAATCACAGAGAAAAGGATATCAAGGTGCTGCTTTTATTAAATAAGATCCAGTAACTGCCCAAGTAAAGGATCTTGAGTAAGGTAGATTGCAGAAAAATGTGTTACTTTACATCCTGAGCTTCCCTCTATTTTCTACATATTTTGACCCACTTAAAAGAAATATGAACTTTCAGGCAACTATTGCGACACATTCATCTAGCTTCCTGTAATACAAAAGGTTTGACTTCTAGGAACGGTCTTTGGTATGAGGAAATGCAAGAGAGAGAAAGCAGTTAGTGCTTTCTTAACATAATATGCCTTTCCTTATTAAAGATGTCCAATGAAAGCCAGTTTTTCAGCAACCAAAAGTAAGTATTGCCCAAACCAGCCTTAATGTTACCTTCAGCTTGGCTGAACTTTAGGACAGGTTTCTTCCTGACTATAAACCCTTGGCCTTCTTTTTCTTAAAACATTTTACGTGGGATTATAAATTCTTTCTCTGCCCCTTGAGATGCAAATTTTCTCCCAGACTCTTGCCTGTTTTACAACCTAGGAATGTCCTGCTCAACAACCTGAGAATCACACCTTTGAAATGTAATCATCAAGAATGACAAAAACCCTATCCTCTCCCCAGTCTCTGTGAGAGGATAGTTAGGAACCTAACTTTGATAAGCTTCAATCAGCAAACACAGATGTCATAATCACATTGATCAATTTCCCCCTTAATGTCCTGGAAAATTTTCCCACTAGCTTAGTTCAGTGCCTAAAAATGTCCCTGCCTTTTATTTCAGTGGAGTTTAGTTCAATCTCCCTCCAATTTCGCAATAGTCTTCATCCCTGTGTAATGGTCCAATACAATTTCTCTTTGACAGTATTAACCCTTCTTTGAAAAGAAGCCAATAAATGAATGGGAGGGAGCAACTGGAAGGATTCAATAAATACCCACTCCAATCCCCATGGGAGAAGGGAAGAACACATAAATGTTTGTAAAAGCAGGAGAAGTAGAATGATCTTTCATCCCCTCCACTCTCAAAAACTCTGTTTATACTTTATTTTCCTGGAGTAGAATACAATAAATGCCCTGACATATACGAACAAAAGCATGGTGAGAAAACTAAAAATCATGACTTTTATAAAATATTTGAAATTGTATTGGGGTTGGGCAGAAGATTTGTCAGGGCACATGCTTGCAAACATCAAATATTTGAAAGGTTTGGAAAGAGAAAAGTCATAAGGAAAAGGGATTCAGACTTCTTTCATGTGGTCTCAGACAATAGTACCAAGACTAATACATACAAGTTAAAGTGAAAAATGTTTCAGTTTAATGTAAAAAGAACTTTCTAAAACCTTCATGTGTTCAAAGATGGAATATGCTCTGCAAACCTGGAAGGTAGTGAGTGCACTGTCAAGAGATATAAGCCACAGTGGTTTTTGGAAGTATTGACTGAAATGCTGAAGACAAATTTCAAACACCACAAGGGTGCGTGGGAAGCCAAAGGTATAATTTTTCTCCTGGCTTTGGATTTTTTCCTATTTTTTATTCAAAACATGGAGAATTTTTTAATTTAAAATATAGAAAATAAACTAATCTGGAGTAGAAAGTTATGATCCCAATAATACACAAATTAAAATACAAAAAAAATTCTATTTAAAAAAATAAAAAATAAAAAAATTAAAATAAAATAAAATATAGAAAATAAATTCATGTGAAATTGACAGGAAGAACACAGTATTGGGGTGCCTGGCTGGCTCAGTCGGTGGAGCATGAAACTCTTGATCTCAGGGTTGTGAGATCGAGCCCCACAATGGGTGTAGAGATTACTTTTAAAATTCTTTAAATTAAAAAAAAATCTTTTGTATCAAACAAAAATATTAAATGCTTTGAACACACACACATGTACACATACACATGCGGCAATTTCCCTTGTTAAAGAAGTTTTTCTGAAGACACTTATTAGGAATGAGAAAAAGATACAAAAACACTTTTAACATAAACCCAGAGAGCCACGTTATTGTGCATCCTGTTAGCAACCCGTAGTCCCTGCCAGGATGAGAGAAAGATTTTGTTGTTGTTGCATCCTTTAGTCATTAACAGCCTTTAAAGCTGAAAGTGCTGCATCTCAAAATTATTTTCTTCACTCTGCTTTCTTAACTGCATCTTTCACCTCCAAGCTAGATTAGGCGATCTATCACAGGAAACATAAAGTAGACCAATGACCTTAAGAAATTCAGAAATGGTGGGATCTTTGATTTTCAAAATAGATTAAAAATAGGATGATTTCAGATGGCCATGTTGAATGACTCCTCGGGGAAAATCAGTCTGTGACTATTAGTGTGAATTGTCCACTATGTTGGGCTGCAAGATTATCAACTGCCATATGGAGGATGCTTTACAGAAACCTTCTCTGAAATGTATAATAGCTTTAGCAGCTGGGTAGAAAATTACCACATACTTCCTGGTCACCAAATAGAAGAGGTCAGATACCATCATGATATGAAATGAAGGCCCAAGGCAAGGTTATAAATCCAACCTAAACAAAATTCTAAAATTCATAAGACTTCCTAAGATTCACAGGTATAGACTCATCCATGCATTTTCTGACTTGCAATGAATGAAATGGATAAAACAGACTCACTGGCATTTCAAACACCAGATGAAACATATATTATGCATCCAATAATAGCATTTTTATTATTCAGTTATTCTATATATGATGCTATGAGAATACAAATTATAAAACAAAAGAAGTAGAGGATTTTAACATTACTAAGTTTATGTGATTTTCTATACAGACAAGACTATCACCACAAAACCACAATGCATAATTTTAGTGTAATATGCATGTCCTAAAACCTTGTTCAGATGGTTTTCCATTTAAATATTACTCAACTGATCCAGTAGAAAAGTTGATATTTAAAAAATATAGGTGAGTAAAATGAGCTATTTTCTTCTTTGAGGATCTTGCCCTAAATGTTTCCTCATTTACTTGCCACCAAAATAAAAGTGAATGTACCTTGTGCTTCCTGTTATATATTGACATCATGAATGAAGACTTAAAACAGAAGGATTTTAAAATCTATAAAGTGCTTTAAAATAATCAATAATACATACCAGTAACATTAATATTAGGTGGTCCTGCCTGATTCTATAGAATTTCAAGGCATGTGCCTCTTTTTGTGTGCTAAATAGTTTATTCCTCCTAAAGTAACTGACCCAGATCATTGAGTATGTCAGCCTACACTTCAACTGGTCCGCTGCTTCCAACTGTCTCCAGCACTGGAACTTCTCCTTTAAATTTAGGTGACAATCTGACTTCACTTGGGGTTACAAACCTTGCTCTTCATATCCTTAAAGAGAATTTCCTCTAATTATATTGTGTTAAAACCAAGGAAAAATTAAAATTTTCAGCATTTCCACCTCTCTAATATCAAGAAATTGTTATCATTTTTTTTTTTTTTTCTATCCAGAGGCAGAAGCCAGAAGAAAAAAATACATATGGCACACTTGGGTGGCTCAGTTGGTTAAGCATCAGATCTTGGTTTCCACTCAGGTCATGATCTCGGGGTCACGAGGTCGAGCCCAGCAACAGGCTCTGCACCCAGAGGGAAGTCTGCTTGAGACTCTCTCTTCCTCCACCTCTGACCCTCCCCACCTCTCACTCTTTCGCTCTTTCTAAAATAAATAAACCAATCTTAAAATATGCATATACATACATATATATATATATATATATATATATGATAGACTACATAACCAATCTTAATATATATATATATGATGGACTAAATAAACCAATCTTAAAATATACATATACATACATACATATATATATATATATATATGATGGACTACATAACCAATGTAAAAGTCCATGATTTTTCTCAATGTGTATAATTTTCTCTTATTTAGAAATTAGGCCTTTCAACTTTGATGATCGTTTTCACTGTATGACCTCTTAGCGACATTAAATAACTCAGAATGGATTTTAAAACTGTATTTTCTTCTTACAGTTTTGAACTGGAATTTCTAAGGATACTGAAGATTTTTTTCAATCCAGTGTCTAGCATGGAAAACTATTATCAATAAATTCGTAACAGTAAGGAGATTTTTTTTCCTTGCTAGAAGGCTATCATCTATGATAAATTAGGTTGGATTTAAGTTTGTATTAAATTGACAAGCATTGATATTTCTTTATAAAAGTTCTTGCATGTGTTCATTTTTGCCTCAAAAAGAATAATTTGAGTGCCTTGAAACAAAACCCCTTGTATTTATTTATTTTATTTTATTTTGTTGTTATGTTAGTCACCATACATCATTAGTTTTTGATGTAGTGATCCACGATTCATTGTTTTCATATAACACCCAGTGCTCCATGCAGTACATGCTCTCCTTAATACCCATCACCAGGCTAACCCATCCCCTCTAAAACGCTCAGATTGTTTGTCTCAGAGTCCATAGTCTCTCATGGTTCATCTCTCCCTCCAATTTGCCCCCCTTCATTTTTCCCTTCCTTCTCCTAATGTCTTCCATGCTATTCCTTATGTTCCACAAATAAGTGAAACCATATGATAATTGACTTTCTCTGCTTGACTTATTTCACTTAGCATAATCCCCTCCAGTCCCATCCATGTTGATGTAAAAGTTGGGTATTCATCCTTTCTGATGGCTGAGTAATATTCCATTGTATATATGGACCCCATCTTCTTTATCCATTCATCTGTGGAAGGGCATCTCGGCTCTTTCCACAGTTGGGCTATTGTGGACACTGCTGCTATGAACATTGGGGTGCATATGGCCCTTCTTTGCACTACATCTGTGTCGTTGGGGTAAATACCCAGGAGAGCAATTGCTGGGTCATAGGGTAGCTCCGTATTTAATTTTTTGAGGCACCTCCACACTGTTTTCCAAAGTGGCTGTAACAACTTGCATTCCCACCGACAGTGTAAGATATGGGTTCCTCTTTCTCCACCTCTCCAACAGTTGTTGTTTCTTGCCTTGTCAATTTTTGCCATTCTAACTGGTGTAAGGTGGTATCTCAATGTGGTTTTGATTTGAATTTCCCTGATGGCTAATGATGATGAACATTTTATCATGTGTCTGTTAGCCATTTGTATGTCACCTTCAGAGAAGTGTCTGTTCATATCCTCTGCCCATTTTTTGACTTGATTATTTGTTTTTTGGGTGTTGAGTTTGAGAAGTTCTTTATAGATCTTCGATACCAGCCCATTATCTGTAGTGTCATTTGCAAATATCTTCTCCCATTCTGTGGGTTGCCTCTTTGTTTCATTGACTGTTTCCTTTGCTGTGCAGAAGTTTTTATCTTGATGAAGTCCCAAAAGTTCATTTTTGCTTTTGTTTCACTAGCCTTTGGAGATGCATCTTGAAAGAGGTTGCTGTGGCCGAGGTCGAAGAGGTTACTGCCTATGTTCTCCTCCAGGATTTTGATGGATTCCTGTCTCACATTGAGGTCTTTCATCCATTTTGAGTTTATCTTTGTGTATGGTGTTAGAGAATGGTCGAGTTTCATTCTTCTGCATGTGGCTGTCCAATTTTCCCAGCACGATTTATTGAAGAGACTGTCTTTTTTCCATTGCATATTTTTTCCTGCTTTGTCGAAGATTATTTGACCATAGAGTTGAGGGTTCATATTGGGGCTCTCTATTCTGTTCCATTGGCCAATATTTATTTTTTTTTTAAAGATTTATTTGAGAGTGAGAGAAAGAGAGCAGGGGGAGGGGCAAAGCAAGAGCGAGAGGGAGAGAATCTCAAGCAGACTCCCCACTAAGCATGGAGCCTGACACAGGGCTCAATCTCATGACCCCAAGTATCATGACCTGAGCTGAAATCACGAGTTGGACACTTAACTGACTAAGACACCCAGGCACACCCAAAAAACCCTTGTATTTATGACAAACTTCTCTTGAGTTAATTATAATAGCACTTCAGATGCAGGAAGTGTGTGTACATTGCTCACTGACAGATCGGCTACTGAAATTGGACTCTGAAATTACTCTAATGAGCAGAGAGGATACTTAAGATAAATGAGGGGATGCTGAAAGTTCCTAAATTTTGTTGAGAAAGTCAAAGGGTGCCAAACCTGGGGAACCCTGTGAAAGAAATTGCTGCTTTTTGTATAGCACTGAAGATTTAAGGATAATATAGACCTGTGCTGTCCAATAAGTAGTCAGTAGTCATATGTGGTTATCTGAACTGGAATTAATGAAAATTTAATTAAAGTTTAAATTTCTGAACTGCACAAACAAAATTTTAAGGGCTCAGTAGTCTCATGTGGCTAGGGCTGCCATATTGGACAGTGCGAACAGATAACAGTTCTAGTATCACAGAAATCTGTATTGGATAACAGTGATAAAGGCGCATTTGAATATTCTTTAAGCCAGGGATCTCTTCCCCAATATCCTCACTCATGGTATACATTTTTATGCCTTGCTTAAGCTCATTTATGATGTTCTAGGGATCCAGGAAAGACCTGTTCTAGTGCAAAAAAAAGTTATCTTTCTCTGTCTTCCCTTCATCTGGTAAAAGGTGTATCTCTCCCTCTCCTTCAAACATGCTGATACTCCTTTTCCTACTATCTACCAAGTCCAGCTTTAGGAAAAAGATCTGCTTTCAGATACTTAAAACACAGGGTAAATCTGCCTCACTGAAACATAACTGTGTCTTTTATACACAGTATGCATAATATACATGCATATATATGTATACATACATATATGCATATACATGTATAGGTATGCATGTATGTATATATATACACACATATATATACATGTCATCACATTTTGTCAGGAGATCATTTGGGGGAAAGAAATATTTTTTTCCAACAGCCTTAATTAAAACAGATATTTGCCTATTTGCATAGCTGGGAAAAGTGCTAATCCTATAGCTTTGACAAGACTATAATGGAAATCCATCTACCAATTAGTTCTGTTCTGCATAGCAACATCATGTACAGTGTACAGAAACAACAGCAACTTAAATGAGTTATTGGTTCATATCATTTATTCATTCAGTAAATAAATATTATCTACTCTGTGGAAGACATTTGGTTATTTCAGGAGTGCAAAGAAGCTTAAGAAACCGTTTCTATACTTCAGGAGCTTACACCCTAGAAGAAAATATCCTCAGGGTGCCTGGGTGGCTCAGTCATTAAGTGTCTGCCTTTGGCTCAGGTCATGATCCCAGGGTCCTGGGATCGAGCCCCGCATTGGGCTGCCTGCTCGGCGGGAAGCCTGCTTGCTTCTCCCTCTCCCACTTCCCCTGCTTGTGTTCCCTCTCTTGCTGTGTCTCTCTCTGTCAAATAAATAAATAAAATCTTAAAAAAAAAAAAAAGAAAGAAAATATCCTCTTAAATATAATTGAAACACTAAGTAAAGGTATGTCTTTTCTTTAGCTACACATGGTGGGGACAAGAATTTGAATAAATGATTATAGCTATCACTTACTGATTGCTTAGTATGTTGCAGGTGTAGTGAGAAATATTTTACATATAGAAACTCAATGTTCCCAACAATTCTATGTATTCTGAGGTACCATCATCTCCATTTTACAAATAAAGGAAAGAAAGCATATGGTGTTTCAGTTACTGTTTCAAAATTAATATCTAGTATGTGGAGGATCATCATGCAAATCCATTTATCTGATAAAACAAGACCATGATATATTCAGAACCATCGTTCAGAAAGTACAACATGTTACTGAAACCTGGGAGAGTGCCATTCCAACGGTATTATCAGGGAAGGCTTCACAGAATAGGTAGTATGTGAAGGGCATCTTGAAGGTGGTAGTGATATTTTCTGAATGGGAATTGGGGAAGTATGTGCGCAGAATCACGGGGAACTGAAGGAGTGACAACAGTTCCAGTTTACCTGAGCGGAGAGTATTAGGAAATGAGGGAAGTTGTAAAGCTGGGTCAGGGAAAGGTAAGAGAGGGCCCTGTAAAGCCAACTAAGTTGTTAGGACTCTACCGTATCATTAATTGTAAAAATATGAGTGTCTTGTATATAGGGGAGTAACCTATACAGAGTTTACTCTTCAGAGAGAGGAGGGACCTGGGTGGTGACACAGGAGGCTCCTGAACTTCCCTGCTCCCACAAATGCACCAAACGTACACGTGCACGTGGAGCAATTCCTTCTGAGATATATCCAGAAACTAGCTGAGGGACTCCTATGGACTGAGTGAACGAGAAAATAACTACATCAAAACAGGCAGGAAAGGCTGAGACCCACTTTCACATAAACTCTACCGGACACAGTGCCATACAATTGGGGGAAAACCTACAAGTTCTGTTTTCTCCCTGAGGAGCAAAGGGTTTGGATTGCACATCTAGCAGCCCAACTTTTATTTTTTTATTTATTTATTTTTTTTAAAGATTTTATTTATTTATTTGAGAGAGAGAATGAGATAGAGAGAGAGAGCATGAGAAGGGGCAGGGTCAGAGGGAGAAGCAGACTCCCTGCTGAGCAGGGAGCCCGATGTGGGACTCGATCCCGGGACTCCAGGATCATGACCTGAGCCGAAGGCAGTCGCTTAACCAGCTGAGCCACCCAGGCGCCCTAGCAGCCCAACTTTTAAGGCCACTCAAGGGACAAGCACCCTAAACACCTAGCTCTAAAAGCCAAGAGGACAAGTCCCACAGGACTAGAGCAAACAAAGCAGCAGTTCTTAAATGGGAACATGAGCACTGACTATGACTATCCCCCATGATCGGCACAGAGGGAGCAGGGAAAAACACCCATCCCCAAGTCTTTCCACTGAAGGATTTTGACTGCATACTTGCTTCTAATGAACATGCATTTAGGGACTGGTTGTAAATCTCACTGGAGCCCGGGGAAGCTGGTGGGCACTTCTGGCACCTCTCCCCTCCAGCTCACTACAATAAAGCCAAGCTGACAGCATTTCCCTGGAAGGAGCCTGCCCACATACCTAGCACTCCAATTTTTATGGTTGCCACCCAAAGCATGGTCCCTGAATCACACAGCTGTGACAGTCCGTGGTTTACATTCACAAGTCCCACAGGACTATAGCAAACTAAGAAGCAGTTTTTAAAGCCTAAGAATCCTGCATCTAATCAGTATGCATCTAGGTACTGACCGCAATCCTCCCCTTTGAGATGTAAACGGGTATTCGTCGTACATCCTCAACTACTGGGTAGCCACTAAGAACAGATACGCACTTGTACCCAAAGGTGCTCCCATGCTGACTGATGCATTAGTCACAATAGCCAAGATATGAAAACAACCTAAGAGGCCATTTACAGATGAATGAATAAAGAAGACAGATACACCCACACCTATATATTCAGTCTTAAAATGAAGGAAATTCTGGCATTTGCAACAACAAGGATTAACTTGGAGGACAATATTCTAAGTGATATAAGCCAGACAAAGACAAATACTACATAGTACTAATTATACATAAAATGCAATAAATACAGAAAGTTGAACAGACAACTCAGAGAGTAGAATGGTGATTTCCAGACACTGAGAGGTGAGGGAAATGGGAAGAAGCTGGTAAACGGGTACAAACTTAACAGTTATAATATAAATAAGGTCTGAGGTTCTAAAGTATAACATGATGACTCTAATTGATAATACTGTATTATTATTGTATAATTGAGAATTGCTAAGAGAGAACTTAAGTGTCTCACCAAAAAAAAAAAAAAAGATGTTTTAAATAACTTGATGGTTGGGAATCCTTTTGCAATGTATATCAAATCACCATACAGTACTCTCTAAATGAATTTTTATTATACCTCAAACAAGAAAAAAATAAAATTTACACTTATACCTTTATAGTCTTCAAATCATTTGCTGTGGTGAAGAACTGTAAACGAGACCATGAATATTATTACTGACAGGACAGACACACTGCCACCAACCACAATTAACTCAGTCAATGTCAGAGCTTGGATAGGACTATTACTTCCTTTGTATGACTTTCTTTCACTCCAGAAATAGGAAGTTATTCAAAGATCAATCAAAACTTATATTCAAGAAAAATCAAATTAAAACAACAACATGGTGTTATTTTTACCAGGAAGTTTACCAAAGTTAAACAAAAAAAAATCCAGGATTAGTGAATTTGTGAGGGAAATAAGCACTTTTTTATGCCATCGATGGAAATATGACCAATAAAACACTTTCTTAATGACAATCAAGTATATGTACATACATGATGAAGAAAGTGAAATAATATATATCTGTAACCTCAGATTTAACAAAACCTTTCCTAAAAATGTGTCCACAGAAATATTCTCATAAATTTGAAGAGATTTATACAAATGCCCATTTCAACTATATAGTCCATCTTAGCTAACCAATGAAAACTGAAATACCCATCCATATGGAATATTCGACTCATAATTAAAAAGAATTTTAGCTCTGTATGTCCTGACATGAAAAGATACCCAGGATACATTTCTAAGAGAAAAAGAAAACAATGAAATCTAATGTTCATAATATAACCAAAATTTTGTTTAAAAAAATAAAAGAAGAAACATTAATAATGTCAGTAAATTTACTAAAATTATTGAGTAAAAATTCATTTAAGCATGGTTATCTTCAAGTGAGGGTTATCCTTCAAGTGGACTTTAAAGAATTTTAAATTTTTCTACATTATATAATTCTATATTATTGAATTTTTATAGCTCTGATTTAGTTTTTAATGCGATAGTTATAAAAGAAAAGTAATATTTATAAAAGCTATGGATTCCATTCTTACTCTATGTAGGATAATGATAATAAGTCCTGTCCTGTCAAATTCATAGATCTGTAGCCAGGATGAAATAAGATAACATATGAAAGTTCTTTGGCAAGTATAAAATGCTCTGCTACTACTATACGTGGAGGCTTTTTGCTAGGAGTCAAAAACGCGTGTGTTCTTGGGAAGGGGTAAAGCTCATTGCCATGTCACATCTAGCTTTTTATAGTTACAGAATATAAATCCTTATTTCTGAATTGATACCACCTACTAAAAATAGCAGTTACTAAGAAAGATTATCCAATTGGAAGAATCACTAAGACACAATAAAGTGCTACAAAAAAATTATAGTTTAAAGCATGACAGTCGAGATGAACTACACTGAGGGCTTCCATGGAAGAGACTCTGAGAAAAAATTTACTTCCCTGAATAAATTTGTAGCCATATTTAAGTTACATAAATTTCTTCAATGAAGTTTTTTTTCTTCTGTCTCCTTTCCTTATTCCTTTCTTCTTTCTTTCCTTCTTTCCTCCCTTCCTTCCCCCCACCTTCTCCCCATCTATAATTTGGCTATTTCTATTTTCTTTCTTGAAGTATAGTTGATACACAATGTTATATTGGTTTCAGGTATACAACATGGCGATTTGATAATTCTATGCACTACTCAGTGTTCACCACAGTAAGTGTAGTCACCATCTATCACCACACCATGTTATTACAGTATTATTGACTATATTCCCTACACTCCACTTTTCATCACCATGACTTATTTATTTCATAAGAGGAAGTTTGTACCTCTTAAACCCTTTCACCTATTTCACCCATCCTCCCACCCATCTCCTCTCTGGCAACTGCTAGTTTGTTCTCTGTATTTAAGAGTCTGTTTGTACACTTGAAACTAATAACACTGTATGCTTAATATACTTCAATAAAAAATCATAATTAAAAAAAGTCTTTCGGGGGGGCACCTGGTGGCTCAGTTGGTTAAGCGTCTGCCTCTGGCTCAGGTCATGATCCCAGGATCCTGGGATGGAGATCCATGTGGGGCTCCCTGCTCAGTGGGGAGTCTGCTTCTCCCTCTGCCCCTACCCCCTGCTCGTAAAAAATAAAATCCTTAAAAAATTAAATAAAATAAAAAATTAAAGCCTTTTTTTGTTTGTTTATTTGTTTTGTTTTTTAGATTCCACATATAAGTGAAATCAAAACCATAATGAGCTATCACCTACCACAGGTCGAAATGGCTAGTATCAAAAAGATAAGGAATAACAAGTGTTAAGGAGGATGGGGAGAAAAAGGGAAACTTTGTGCATTGTTGGTGGTAATATAAACTGATATAACCACTGTGGAAAATAGTATGAAGTTTCCTCAAAAAATTAAAAATAGAAATACCATACAATCCAGTAATTCTAGTACTGGGAATCTATTCAAAGAAAATGAAAACACAGGGCGCCTGGGTGGCTCAGTCATTAAGCGTCTGCCTTCAGCTCAGGTCATGATCCCAGGGTCCTGGGATCGAGCCCCACATCAGGCTCCCTGCTCAGCGGGAAGCCAGCTTCTCCCTCTCCCTCTGCTGCTCCCTCTGCTGCTCTCCCTGCTTGTGCTCTCTCTCTCTCTCTCAAATAAATAAATAAAATCTTAAAAAAAAAAAGGAAAATATAAACACACTAATTTGAAAAGATATATGCACCCCTGTGTTTACTGCAGCATTATTTACAAAAACCAAGAAACGGAAGCAACTCAAGTGTCCACCCATAGATGAATAGATAAAGCAGATGTGGCATACACACATACACAATTGACTACTCAGCCATAAAAAATGAAATCTTACCATTTGTGACAACATGATGGACCTAGAGGATATTATGCTAAGTGAAATAAGTCAAAGACTAATCTGACTAAAGTTCTTCATAGCCATTTTTTAATCCAGGATCAAATTAATTAATTATTTCATTTAGTTGTCATATCCCTTTTGTATTTATTAATCTAGGAGATTTGCCCTATTTTTAGTTATTATTATTTCTTTTTATTTTTTCCAGTTTTTTTATCACATTGACATTTTCAAAGAGATCAAGCTGGTTGGTTTATAGAAGTCCCTCAATTTGAATTTCTCTGTGTTTTCCTCATGATTAGATTCAGGCTGAACGCTTTGATAATGGTATTACATAGATAACGCTTTTTTCTTCTCAGTTGACTTATATCAGGATGCACATGATGTCATTTTTATTCATTATAGATGATGTTGAATTGAATCATTTGATTAAGATGATGTCTACCTGCTTTCTCCAATGTGAAGAGAAATTTATTATCTGTGTAAATAATAAATGTTCTGTAAAACATTTGGATATTTTTTATAATGAGGATATCAACATGACAACATGAATCAATGCATGTTGCTTGTAATTAAGAAATAAGTAAATATACACATATACTTAACAGCTATAGATGAAATAGATTAATACAGAGAATATTTAGAAAGACTGGCTAGGATCTTACTATGGAAGACTTTTGAATCTTATTTTAAGCATTTTTTTATCTTTGGTAAAAGGGTATGATGAAGCATTAGGAATAAAGCAGTTATAGTATGGCATAGGGTAGTAAGAATATTTTACAACATTTGACATTAGGTAATAAAATAAGCGTGCGGTAATTGCTGCTGATATGAGAAATCACATCAAGGGCTTGCGATTAAATTTTAGGACTTACTATCAGTAAACAGGCAGACATAGATACATAATTTGAAGTCTGGATAACCATTAACAAAGAAATAATTTTAAGTCAGTAGGAAGGGGATTTAAGAGGAAAATGGTTACTGCTCAGTTTTAGTTAAGTTGCATAACAGATAACCATATGCCATGTATGTTGAAGATATAAAGTGTAAGTGGTTACTCATAATTAGAACAATAGAAGTGCAGAGCCATAATAAGAAATTTAAGTGTAACTCAAATGAAAATGAATTTTGGAACCATGGATGTTTGAAGCAAGAATAATGAAAAGAAGCATGGAGATTACAGCACTGGTCCCTGGGCACTAATCCTCAGTGATGCACTGTTTTGGAAAGAATAGGAACAAATGGAAGCAAATGAGAAATGGAAGGAACGCTTAGAGAAAGGAAATATCCAACCACACTGCAGTACTGTAGAAATGTAACAAAGGGGGGGCGCCTGGGTGGCTCGGTCAGTTAAGCACCTGCCTTCGGCTCAGGTCATGATCCCAGGGTCCTGGGATGGAGTTCAGCATCAGGCTCCCTGCCCAGAGGGAAGCCTGCTTCTCCCTCTCCCACTCCCCCTGCTTGTTTTCCTTCTTTCCCTGTGTCTGTCCCTGTCAAATAAATAAAGAAAATCATAAAAAAAAAAAAAAGAAATATAACAAAGGAAGTTGGGAATTTCAACAATTATGAGGCTGACTGATCAACATATCAAATGATGAAAAGAATTAAGGAAGAATAACTATGGAGAAAATTTAGACAAAAAGGAGATATCATTGAGTTCTGAAAACCCATTTCAATAGTGGGAGGAATGGGAAGAAAAGCCAGACTCAGACATAATAAGGAGATAATTGGTAGTACAAAAAACAGGGTGGGTGGTGGGAAGTAGTATTTACCCTGGAAAGTATTTTCAATTTCTAGCATCGTTTATATTAAAATTCTATGACTAGAAATTGAAATTACTCAAGATATTCTTATAAATATATCTTGTTATTTCACAAAGCTTTATGAATCTACCTAGTCTATAAAACAACCATACAGAAAAAATTGGTATGTTGATGTCCCCTTGATATATATATATATATATATATATATTTTCAAGGGTCAGTCATGTTGCCCTTCATGCCTTCACTCAAAACTGTTTAGGCTGATTCTCCCTCTTCGTTGTCCAGTGAAGCCCAAATCTCTTCATTTGCTACTCTGCCTTATGCATCTACTATAGTTATCATATAGGATTATTAAGCGTTTCTCATAAAATTTACAGCTTGCAATTTTAGGGTACACAATGGGATTCCAGGAAGGAAACACAAATTATTAATCCATGCTTACAGAACATGAAGTTTAGCCGGCAATCTTCATCTAGGTATGAATTAGGTATTTTCAAGTTTAGCATATGATATAGGAATAATGAGGCTCTACAATTCCCAAAAGCTTTCGGCAAACTTTATCTCCACAGTTCTGAAATTTTAATAACCACTTTCTGTTCTTATAGTTTTTAATAAAGTTTTATTCCCAATTTTTCCACTTTTCCTTTTTGAAAAATTCTGAACATCATTTGAAACAAGCAATGTTTTCAATAATGAAAGCCTGTGAATATTGTCTGATTATAAATGGAAGGCTGTTGTCAGGTTTCTTCTCCATATCCAAGGGTAGAATACTTAACTCCTTAAAAAAAAAAAAATCTGTGCTAGAATGAAGAAACTTGGAAGTTATTCAAAGAATTACTAAAAATGCAGCTGAAACACTGAAAAAGACTCCAAGAAGGTCTAATTAATTTAATTAGAAAGGAGAGTGGCAGGGCTATTTTCTCAAGATGAGAAATGGTAGGACAACGTCCAAAAATGAAGGAAAGAAAGAAAGAAAAAGATCCACAGCATAGGCCTCTGATCCCATGTCACTTTCAGCCTTGTATTTACTGAACCTCTCTTTTACACTGGTGAGAGTGTAGGGATATAGAAATGCAAGACACATTCTGGGCTTGAAATCTGCATTCTGTAGGCTTAGAATTTAGTTGTGATAAGTAGCATGAACCAAGAAGCAAACATAGCTTTATGGAACATTGTGCAGCTTGGTCTTTTAGGAATACTACTTTTCAGGGGTGTTAGAGGCAACCTGTCATCCTGGATTTATAAGTTCCAAGGGGTGGCGACTACAGGCTCTGGGGCACAACTGTGATGGCACTGGAGTTTGTCAGCGCTGATGATGGTCACGAAGGACAGGCACATTTTAGTCATGGGGACAGTGACAAGTCTGTACCTTCATTATGCCCACATCACATCTGGAAACATAGTTTCATGACAGGACATGTGAAAGGGAGAGACCCAATTACAAAAGATGAAAGAATGAATAAGAAGAATATATAATTTCTGTTTTTTGGAATCATCTAATCCTAAAATTAGCTGATAATTAAAACAACCATCAGCTTTCATTATTAATATGCTCAGACAACAATGTCCATGCATATTCCTCCTTGTCTTAAACATATTTGATTAAATTGCCTAGAAATTTCTTCCTGTTATTTAAGGATCTACAATATATGATATAAGCAGAGAGTAGAAACCATTAGTTGAAAGGATATCAATTGAAAATATATGGATTAAAACTATGAATATTACTAAAGTAAATATTCCAGGTGACTTTTTTTTTTTTTTTAGATATCCATTACTTTGCTATTCCATCAGATGCTTCACTTTAAATATATTTTTGCCTTTTCTGAAATTTTCACCATCTGTATTCATTCACTTTTTCATTTTTTTGACAAACAGTTCTCAGGCACTTATTATTTGCCAAACACACTATAGACTGACCCTTGTCTTTATAGACACTTGGCAGAGATTACAAAAATTAATTTATCAATCACATAAATGTAAATGTGCAACTATGACAATTTCTGTGAAGATGAAGTTCACTGAAAACTTTTGCCTATTAAGAGTGGTCATATAAAAATACCTTCAAATTAGAAGAACAGAAATTAATTAATAAAATGTACTTATAAATTTAGAAATCATCAAAATACCTTGTAAAAAAAGGGAGCTTGTTGAATAATTATACTAATTTAATTTAATTAGAAAGGAGAGTGGCAGGGCGATTTTCTCAAGATGAGAAATGGTGGACAACATCCAAAAATGAAAGAAAGAAAGAAAAAGATCCACAGCATAGATCAGAGGATCCCATGTCATTTTCAGCCTTGTATTTACTGAACCTCTCTTTTACACTGGTCGGAGTGTAGGAATGTAGAAATGCAAGACACATTCTTATATAAAAAACACTCTAGAATAGAGAGGAAAAAAATCAGAAGATGAGCTGACAATATAAGTAAGATGATCTTAGAATACCATACATAATTTATACTTTTCTACTCACTACGTTATTATGTTATTTTGCTCTTCAAAATATTTACTTCAAAGTCAGGATGGTATTTTGTTCACTTACATATCTGTCCTATATCCAATTAAGTACATATGTATATATACACATTTACATACATACACATACCACACACACCCCCCACAAACACACACACTCCTAAATTTTTAAGCAGCTTTTACAGAATATAATAGCACTCCATGTCTCCGTATTGACAAAATCTAGTGGCATGTGTCACACTCAGAAATAAAGCTACAGAGAATAGAATTTGAAACCTCTATTTGGATCCAGCTTAAGTTTTGCTTTAATAATACAATACTGTGAAGACCTATTAATAGTAAAAGTACACTTGCCAATAAAATTAGGCATTTTATTATAGTATAAACTGAAGCCACTATAGATTCCAAAGTTTTTTCCTCTATACTTTATCTACAACCAAACATATATATATCACTGCCACCTCAATGTCTGTAAGAGCTTGAAAATAAGTTGGAACTTTAAGCTCTTTCAATGGTGCAATGCTTTCTCTTCTGTCTTCACATCATGCAAACTTACTGAATGCAAATTATTGGAAGATGTACTGGATTGCAATAGCTTATGTTCCAGGCAAATTTGAACAGTCGAATAATTCTGATCACTTAATAAATTTTCAATAATTCATCTTTCTCCCTGTAAATACATGTGTGTTATTTTATATTCATGTTTAATATTTGGGTTATAGCCATTTTGATTTCTCTTTCACTATCTCTATATCCTACAATTCTCCAAAACCTATCTGATGTTAGCTAGACCATGGAGACCTTTCCAAATACTACAGTTGGGAGATAATTTGCTTCACTTTTAAACCTGATTCCATTTTAATTTCTCTCATGGTACTTACTTTACTGCATTTTGTAATCTTTGTGTTTACTGTTCAAACCTCATTAAAAATAATTTTTTTAATTGTCAAACTCTAATATCAAACATTCCAATAGTGTTTTGTACTGAGTGTTGAATACATATTAACTGATAGTATTAAACAGTAATCTAAAACCAAGTACAGAATACTCTGTATTAAGCCAGAATACTCTCTATTAAGCCACCTCTTATTTCACAGAACAAAATTATAATATGACATTATGACATTATAATAGTATCCTTAGAATATGGGATCTAATACAAACTGAAACTATGAATACTAAGTACTAATAAATAATAATAAATACTAAAGAATAAAGAACTTCCAAGAATGGCTAAATAATTTGAACGCATGCAAAACCAGCCTGCTAGATGGTCTCAATGAACCTTGCCTTCCAGCCCTGTGTGTTAACTCTCTCTCACATTGACTAGGACAAACATGTAACAAATAAGATACTGCAGATATGACCGAGCATAACTCCTGAGGCAAGGTCATAAAAAGACATGGATTCTGCTTTGCTCTCTTTTGAGCTGTTTTCTCTGGGAGAAGCTAACCACTATACTACGGGAACACTGAAGCAGCCCTATGGGATTTCCATAGGAGTGGCACTGATCCTTCCACCCAAGAGCTAGCAAACAACTGAAGCCCTCCTGCTTACAGACATGTGAGTGCATCATTTTGGAAGCGATTCTCTGGCTTCAGTCAAGACTTTAGATGACTGCAGCCCTGGTCAACAGCCTGACCATGACTCATGAGAGATCCTGAGACAGACCCATCCAGGTAAGCCACTTCCATATTCCTGATCCTCAAAAACTGTGTGGGATGATAAATGTTTGTTGCTTTAAGAAGCTAAATCTTGGGGTAAATTGTTATACTGCCATATATTAACTATTACAATAATGAATCAATAAATATAGCTAAATACTGAGTATCTGTGATAGGCTAAGTGCTAAGCTAAGCACTTCCATTGCCTTCTATCATTAGTCCTTTACAAGAATCCTATCTGGTATTAATCATATTTTACAGATGAAAATTTTAGATACTTATAACTGTACCTGAAAACACTGTTAAATGATGACTAAAATCAACAACACAACAAATGACAGGTGTTGGCGAGGATGTGGGGAAAGGGGAACAGTCTTGGTGGGAATGCAAACTGGTGCAGCCACTGTGCAAAACAGTATGGAGGTTCCTCAAAAAGTTAAAAATAGAGCTACCCTATGATCCAGCAACGGCACTACTGGGTATTTACCCAAAAGATATAAAAATACTAATTCAAAGGGATACATGCACCCCTATGTTTATAGCAGCATTATTTACAATAGCCAAATTATGGAAGCAGCCCAACTGTCCATCAACTGATGAATGGATGAAGAAGATATGGTATATATAGACAATGGAATATTATTCAGCCACAAAAAAGAATGAAATCTTGTCATTTGCAATGACATAGACAGAGCTAGAGAGTATAATGATGAGTGAAATAATTCAGTCACAGAAAGAGAAATACCATATGATTTCACTCATATGTGGAATTTAAGAAACAAAACAAATGAGCAAAGGGAAAAGAGAGAGAGAGAGAGAAACCAAGAAACAGACTCAACTACAGAGAACTGATGATTAGCAGAGGGGGGATGGGTAGGGGGGATGGTTGAAATAGGTGATCAGGATTAAGGGGTGTACTTGTGGTGATGAGCACCATATGATTTAAAAAAAAAAAAAACAGGTAAAACCAAACAAACAAAAACAAAAAGACTGTGGCTTCTGTATTTAGGTATGTCTCTCACCCACTCACTCACTTTGGGGGATGCAACTGCCATGTTGTAATTAGCAATAAAATGAAGCCTTCATAGCAGGGAACTGATAGTTCTCTCCAGCAGCCAGTGCACACCTGAGAACTGTAAAAACCCACACCTACAAGTTTGAAACTACTGGATTTTTTGAGGCCTACCAAGAGTGATCTGAGTGAACTTAAAATGCAACTTCCCAGTCTAGCTTTGCAATGACTGTAACCTGAGATAACATCTTGACTGCAGCCTTGTTAGAGACACTGAGTGAAAGGCCCCCAACGAAGTCACACTTTCATTCTTAATCCACAGACATGTAAGATAACAGATGTTTTGAATTTGGGGATAATTTGTTAAAGTATAGCTGATAACTGTATGTATGTGTGTGTATGTGTGTGTGTATGTGTGTGTGTGTGTGTGTGTGTGTGTGTGTGTGTGTGTGTGTGTAGTATAATTTACCCACATTGAAGTAACTTGTATTCTTTGTTATGGGTGTTGGTATTTTTTGTTTACTGTCTCACCATCACATATAGACAAACATGAAAAAAAACACCTGACATTTAAAAACACATTAAATAACAAAAAAGATACCATGGATGTCTTTTAAGAGAAAGTGAAGCTTGAACTAATATTGACTTGTTTATTCAACCAACAGTTGAGGGGCTTAAATATGTTCATCACATTAGGTTTTTGGTGGAGACAAATGGAAAATGTAGTTTATACTCTACCACTAGGGACTTACAGAGGGGACAGAGAGACAATTACTGTTCAAACTCAGAACAAACTGAGTGCTAAATAGAAGCACAAGCATGTACTCTCAAGACACTAAGAATCTCTGAGAGTTGATGTAAAAATAACCAAATTGGTATGTTATAAAGATACATTATATTAGAAAAAATGATATAAGGAAACATACAGATGAAGTGAGCCTATAATCAAGAGAAAGAGAAATGAGAGCTGCTTGATAAAATCAGGTCATGAATACGAAAGAATGGTGAGAGGTAGCTGGTGTTCCTTTCTCCTATATGCTGAGTTCATTTTATTGATCCTAGAAGACAACTATCGGGAGAATGCTAAATAAAACAGCATGACTGAGGTTGTATTTTTAGCTCTGAATAGCATAAGTCCAAATTAAAGAGTTTTTTTTTTTTAGGTAATAGAAAATATTTCGCTAAAGACTGTTATATGTAAAGAAAAGCCTCACCATCCTTGTAATTGAAAGAGCTGCCAGGAACTTCAATGTGTGTATGTGATCAGATGAATTTTACAGAAAAGAAGTGAAAATTTTTTTAAAATGCAGCAACATATTTTTCTTGTATCTAACAACTTTATACATTAACTTGTAACATTAACAAGCAAAATAAAACCATACAAAGACACCACCATTTTTTTTTTACTGCTTCCATGTCATTCCTTTATATTAATACTCTTCTTTTCCTAGGTGAGATTTTGATAAAGAATAAAATCACATCATTAAAATAATAATAAAACAAATGCTGAACCAAAAATGCAGTTACATTTTGTAACTATTGCTGGAGAAAAGCAATGTCATCAACACAACCATTTGCTGGATAATTTTAAGAGATCAAATACTGGCAAAGGACAAAAAAAACACCAAGTAGAAGTGGTAAACCCAGACCCTCTAAATATACCAGATCACTTCTACAAAGAAGAGACCAGAAACAACTGCAGCAACATCAAAAATTATGAGCAGAGCGACGGACGTGGTGAGTGAAACAAAGATGATTTGAGTTGGGGAGCCTAGGAGGTAAGTATGCTGGTCAGTAATGAATTAAGAGAGGTATCAACAAATTAGAAGAGTTACTGTGGTTCAATCAGGTGCTCCTGGAGTCTATCAAAAACTAGTCCAGTGGACCAGTCTAAAGCACTGCTAAAACTGGCATAAGCTTTTTGAATAAGCACCTTCCTCTACTGCCTAATCTGTTGTCAGTTTACCTAGTCATAAAGGAGCACCACCTCTCTACAATGGATAGCTTGTTTAAACAACTAGTGATTGACTACTGAGCACTTTAAAAACAAAACCTTAATCCAGTGTGTTTTAAATTAAATTAAAAGGAACTCTGGTGGTTGACAGATATATTGTTGGGTAAAGCAATTTCTAAGAATTTTTCAATTAGGGGATCTGCATTCCAATAATAATTTGAACATACTCTAAACAATCTGCATCGCTACATTATACGTAAGTATTACTTTAATTGCATTGGTTCCATTTGCCTTTAGATTTTATGATCTGCTTCGCCATAATTATTTAAGGGAGGCTCTTAAAATGTAATGTAATGTTCCTCACATTGGTGTTCCTATAGCCCTGGAAATCTATCAACATATTCTCAGAAGTTTATAATTTCTCATGTTTGAGAAACTCTCAATTAGACCCATTAAAAGGAAATGTGAAAGAACCCAACTACATTTTAGGAGTAATCATTAAAAGCTGTCTGTGAGTTTGTTTTGTGGAAATATCCATAATAACCTCTGATAGGATCAAGAATTGCCAAATGTGAGAAGTTTCTCTTATCAAGCTTGGAATAAAAGCTGAACACACAGGAACAGCAAATCACTTAAGACACTTTTCAGTATCCCAGCCTCCAAGTTCTTCCACCTGAACAATTCATCCAGCTGTCTATTATTTATAAACCTACAAAAATGCCTCCTCTTCCATAAGTATGCCCAAACAAAACCATCACTACAGAATAATAGTTTTCTCCTTTTAATTTATAACCCATATTCTTTTGAAAATTATATCCTTGGTTTTCTGACCTAGAAATAAAACTAGTGATAATTTCTGTGTCCCCAAAAGCAACTTTTGAAGTGAGGGGGTGATTGTAAGTAGTTTATTTGGCAATGATCCTATGGAGCACAAGGAAGCAAATGAGGCAGAGAGAGATGGAATATAATAAAATGTCTGAAAGGTTACTATAATATGAAACTAGGCCTCTATCACCCTGGGGAATTCTGAGAGGTAACCTAGACCTATATGTAAAACATACCTCAGAGTTATTGCAACCAAAAGCAAGAGAGATGCAGTATTTGCCCAGTTCCCCTTCTATCATTAGTAGATAGCTACCTCTTGGGACAATTGGTCTCCAATATTTCAGATCTGTGCTGCCAGGAACAAACTTGCAGCCTCATGAGAAGATTAGCCCTCAAGCAGAGCCTCAGGTTGTTATTGGAAGCAAACCTGGGCATATGGGTGCCTAGACTATATGAACAAGGCAGGCAGTGTGTCTGGTAAAATAGCTCACACTGATAATAATTCATAATAGGTTACTAACTACAGCTCTTGCCTAATGGTCATTGTGTACGTTTCATCCCTCCACTAAATTAGAAGAGTCTTCCTATGAATTCATGACACTGACTTTGGAAATATAATAGTAGTAATATATACAAAATAATGTGGAGACTTCTTAAAAAGATGTTAGTAAAACAAACCAAAAAAAATGAAACACATTACTATTTCATTAAGAATTCTTACATGTAATATAAACCTATTTTGGAAAAACACTCACAAACTAAAAGATACACCTTAAATACAATAGAATATTTCCCCAAAAAGTTTATATATATAAATAAAACCTAACATGAAATAATGATGTCACTGCATTCTAAACTAAGTAGTAAGATTTTCCAACCAGATGCACCCAGAGTCAAACAATAAAATAGACACAATGTAATATATTTGTCAATAACAGAACAAAGGAATTGAGAACACCACAGTATTGGGCTAAGGAAATTATACCATTTTAACTCAAATTCACAGGAACAAATGAAGAAAAATAAAAATTGCTAATAAGAAGGTTAATATAATAAATCTTGTAAATATATACTTTCCTTCTCTTGACTTTGTTAAAAGATATAAAATTATATAAATAATAAATATATATGATAAAGTGATGCTTATAACAATATTGTTTATACACACACATATGTATAATACATATAACAAGGATTCCACAAAAGAAGAGAGGGAATAATCCTACACAGGAATATCATTTCTTTATCTCAGGGGAATTAGTATAAGTCTGAAGTAGATTCTAAGATGTATACAGTAAGCCCTAGAAAAATCACTAATAATCTAAATATATATAGTAAAAGATGATAAAATTAAAATGTTCATTAGAAAATACTCACTTAATAGAAAATAATGTACTGCAGAGAAAGAGAAAACAAGATAGGATGCATACAGAAAACAAAAACAAAATGGCCAATATAAAGCCAACTATGTCAATAATAGCATTGGACATGAATGGATTTAAGAACTCAAAGCTGTGTGACTTACTGTATGACTGAACAACAGCAATGAAAAAAGATCACAACACATGCTGTCTATAGGACACACATTTTAGATTAGAAGATACAGATACATTCAAATAAAAAGATGCACCAGTAACCCTAATTTCCTATGGAGTAGCTACAGAAAATCAGAAAAGTAGATTTCAAAGCAAAAATATGTAACTAGAGATAAAAAGTCATGCTTTATAATGAGAAAATAGTCAATCAGGATAATATAATAATCATAAAGATATATGAAGTTACAAACTGAGGACCAAAATGCATGAAGGCAAAAATAGACAATTCAACAATAATAGTTACAGACTTAAATACCTCACTTTCAGCAATGAATAGAAAAACTAAGCAAAAGATCTACGAAGAAATAGAAGATGTGACAGCCATATAAACCTAGCAGACATCTCTTGAAAACTGCATCCAGTAAGAGCAGAATATAAATTCTTCACAACTGCACATAGATCATTGTTCAGGGTAGAACATTATTAAAACACAAAGCCAAGGATATTCTCTGAACACAATGGAATTATACAAAAAATCAATAACAAAAACAATTTGGAAAATTCAAAACTGTATCAAAACAAAAGAACACACTCTTAGATAACCCAGGGATTAAAAAAAAATCACAAAGAATAAGAAAATGCTTATAGTTGAAAGAATATGAAAATACAATATACCAAATTTTATGGGAAGCAATAAAAGCAATGTTTATATGAAAATTTATAGCTGTACACACTTATATTAATAAAAACCTCAAATCAATAACCCTTCGGTTTAAGAAACTAGAAAAGAGCAAAACAAACATAAATATATAGGAAAACAAATATGGATTAGAGAAAAAAATGTAATAGAGAAAAGAAAAACAATAGAAAAAATACAACTAAATATTGGTTCTTTAAAAATATCATTAAAATTTACATATTTTTAGCTAGATTGACCAAGAAAAATAGGAAAAAAAGGTTAAAAGAGCTAAAATCAGGAATGAAATAAAGGATATTTCTCCTGACTTTACAGAAATACATATAGAATGAATAATTAAATAACTATGACAAAAAGGACAAATTCCCAGAAAGGCACAAAACACTGAAACTCAAATACAAAATCTGAAGCCCTGTAAAAACTAAAGAGAAAGTATTTAAAAACAAAACAAAGAAAAAAGTGCCAACAACAAAAGCTACTCACAGAAAGAAAAGCCTGGCACATACGGCCTCACCAATGAATTCAACTGAACATTTAAAGAACAAATAATAACAAATATCCAAAAACATTTCCAAAAGGTAGAAGAGGAGGGAATGTGATACCAAAACAAAAGTTACACAAAAAAAGAAAACCATAAACCAGTATCTCTATGAATATATGCATGAAAAAACACACAAAAATGTTAGCAAGCCAAATCCAGAAACATAAAAAAAAGACTATCTACCATGACCAAGTGGGATTGAACCCAGGAAGCTAGGTTGGTTTAACATTCAGAAATCAGTGCAATACACCATATCAATAGAAGAAAATAAAAAATGTGACCATCTTAATAGATGCAGGAAAAGCATTTTATAAAATCCAACACTCTTTAATGATAAAAACTCTCAACAAACGTATGTAAAGGACATCTATGAAAATCCACCATTATGAGTATAGTTAATAGTGAATGACTCAGCAATGACTGTATGCATATTCTCAAATAAGACATTTCAGTCAAAGCTTTAGTAATATCCAAGAGCCTTTATCTTCATTTCCTAAACAGATTACATTAAAGGTAAAGGAAAATCTTTTATTATCTCTTAGTAAGAGCAGACCAGTAATCTAAGAAATTTTGTGATTTTAACAAGAAATTAGACACTAGTATCAGTACATTACTGAGTTCATGTGAAGCAACCCTTATAAATAAATTTATTCAATTTTGGCCAGATTTGAGGTCATGATAAAAAATTTCTTGTCCACAAACCTGCAAATTTCTATATCCATTTAACTTTCGTCTTATTCTTTTTCATTTCTTACTCTGGAATAACTGGTCATTTTATTTCAAACATTACTCTGTTTTTCCTTAATAAAAAATACATCTTATATTTCTTACATATTCTTCATATAAAAACACATCCCATTTTCTTTCCATACCTTGCATATAAAATTGTTTTCCTTTGCTTGTATTATTTCTAGTTTTATTTTTTACATATTGATTATAAATCTTACTATTAGTAACCTTTGCTTTCCAGGGAAAACTAGGAAGCAGGCAATTGTGAACCATCATATAATCCTGTAATAGGGTAGCAAATTTAGAAATACATAATTATAAAAACATGCTTCTTAAAGACACAGGCTATCAGATTGGATTAAAAAACAAGACCCATCGATATGCTGTCTGCAAGAGACTCATTTTAGACCCAAAGACACCCCCAGATTGAAAGTGAGGGGGTGGAAAACCATTTACCATGCTAATGGACACCAAAAGAAAGCTGGGGTGGCAATCCTTATATCAGACAAATTAGATTTTAAACCAAAGACTGTAATAAGAGATGAGGAAGGACACTATATCATACTTAAAGGGTCTATCCAACAAGAAGATCTAACAATTGTAAATATCTATGCCCCTAACATGGGAGCAGCCAATTATATAAGGCAATTAATAACAAAAGCAAAGAAACACATCGACAACAATACAATAATAGTGGGGGACTTTAACACCCCCCTCACTGAAATGGACAGATCGTCTAAGCAAAAGATCAACAAGGAAATAAAGACTTTAAATGACACACTGGACCAAATGGACTTCACAGACATATTCAGAACATTCCATCCCAAAGCAACGGAATACACATTCTTCTCTAGTGCCCATGGAACATTCTCCAGAATAGATCACATCCTAGGTCATAAATCAGGTCTCAACCGGTACCAGAAGATTGGGATCATTCCCTGCCTATTTTCAGACCACAATGCTTTGAAACTAGAACTCAATCACAAGAGGAAAGTCGGAAAGAACTCTAATACATGGAGGCTAAAGAGCATCCTACTGAAGAATGAATGGGTCAACCAGGAAATTAAAGAAGAATTAAAAAAATTCATGGAAACCAATGAAAATGAAAACACAACTATTCAAAATCTTTGGGATACAGCAAAGGCAGTCCTAAGAGGAAAGTATATAGCAATACAAGCCTTTCTCAAGAAACAAGAAAGGTCTCAAGTACACAACCTAACCCTACACCTAAAGGAGCTGGAGAAAGAACAGCAAATAAAGCCTAAACCCAGCAGGAGAAGAGAAATAATAAAGATCAGAGCAGAAATCAATGAAATAGAAACCAAAAGAACAGTAGAACAGATCAACGAAACTAGGAGCTGGTTCTTTGAAAGAATTAACAAGATTGATAAGCCCCTGGCCAGACTTATCAAAAAGAAAAGAGAAATGACCCAAATCAACAAAATCATGAATGAAAGAGGAGAAATCACAACCAACACCAAAGAAATACAAACAATTATAAGAACATATTATGAGCAACTCTATGCCAGCAAATTAGATAACCTGGAAGTAATGGATGCATTCCTAGAAATGTATCAACTACCAAAACTGAACCAGGAAGAAATAGAACACCTGAACAGACCTATAACCACTAAGGAAATAGAAGCAGTCATCAAAAATCTCCCAAAACACAAAAGCCCAGGGCCAGATGGCTTCCCAGGGGAATTCTACCAAACATTTCAAGAAGAATTAATACCTATCCTTCTGAAACTGTTCCAAAAAATAGAAATGGAAGGAAAACTTCCAAACTCATTTTATGAGGCCAGCATTACCTTGATCCCAAAACCAGACAAAGACCCCATCAAAAAGGAGAATTACAGACCAATATCCCTGATGAACATGGATGCAAAAATTCTCACCAAAATACTAGCCAATAGGATCCAACAGTACATTAAAAGGATTATTCACCACGACCAAGTGGGATTTATCCCTGGGCTGCAAGGTTGGTTCAACATCCGCAAATCAATCAACGTGATACAATACATTAACAAAAGAAAGAACAAGAATCATATGATCCTCTCAATAGATGCAGAAAAAGCATTTGACAAAGTACAGCATCCTTTCTTGATCAAAACTCTTCAGAGTATAGGGATAGAGGGTACATACCTCAATATCATAAAAGCCATCTATGAAAAACCTACAGCGAATATCATTCTCAATGGGGAAAAACTGAGAGCTTTCCCCCTAAGGTCAGGAACGCGGCAGGGATGTCCACTATCACCACTGCTATTCAACATAGTATTGGAAGTCCTAGCCACAGCAATCAGACAACAAAAAGAAATCAAAGGCATCCAAATCGGCAAAGAAGAAGTCAAACTCTCACTCTTTGCAGATGATATGATACTTTATGTGGAAAATCCCAAAGACTCCACCCCAAAATTGCTAGAACTCATACAGGAATTCAGTAAAGTGGCAGGATATAAAATCAATGCACAGAAGTCAGTGGCATTCCTATACACCAACAACAAGTCAGAAGAAAGAGAAATTAAGGAGTCGATCCCATTTACAATTGCACCCAAAACCATAAGATACCTAGGAATAAATCTAACCAAAGAGGCAAAGGATCTGTACTCAGAAAACTATAAAATACTCATGAAAGAAATTGAGGAAGACACAAAGAAATGGAAAAACGTTCCATGCTCATGGATTGGAAGAACAAATATTGTGAAGATGTCAATCCTACCTAGAGCAATCTACACATTCAATGCAATCCCCATCAAAATACCATCCACTTTCTTCAAAGAAATGGAACAAATAATCCTAAAATTTGTATGGAACCAGAAAAGACCCCGCACAGCCAGAGGAATGTTGAAAAAGAAAAGCAAAGCTGGCGGCATCACAATTCTGGACTTCCAGCTCTACTACAAAGCTGTCATCATCAAGACAGTATGGTACTGGCACAAAAACAGACACATAGATCAATGGAACAGAATAGAGAGCCCAGAAATGGACCCTCAACTCTATGGTCAACTAATCTTTGACAAAGCAGGAAAGAATGTCCAATGGAAACAAGACAGTCTCTTCAACAAATGGTGTTGGGAAAATTGGACAGCCACATGCAGAAGAATGAAACTGGACCATTTCCTTACACCACACACAAAAATAGACTCCAAATGGTTGAAAGACCTCAATGTGAGACAGGAGTCCATCAACATCCTAAAGGAGAACACAGGCAGCAACCTCTTCGACCTCAGCCGCAGCAACTTCTTCCTAGAAACATCGCCAAAGGCAAGGGAAGCAAGGGCAAAAATGAACTATTGGGACTTCATCAAGATAAAAAGCTTTTGCAAAGCAAAGGAAACAGTCAACAAAACCAAAAGACAACTGACAGAATGGGAGAAGATATTTGCAAATGACATATCAGATAAAGGGCTAGTATCCAAAATCTATAAAGAACTCATCAAACTCAACACCAAAAGAACAAAGAATCCAATCAAGAAATGGGCAGAAGACATGAACAGACATTTTTCCAAAGAAGACATCCAAATGGCCAACAGACACATGAAAAAGTGTTCAATATCGCTCGGCATCAGGGAAATCCAAATCAAAACCTCAATGAGATACCACCTCACACCAGTCAGAATGGCTAAAATTAACAAGTCAGGAAATGACAGATGTTGGCGAGGATGCGGAGAAAGGGGAACCCTCCTACACTGTTGGTGGGAATGCAAGCTGGTGCAGCCACTCTGGAAAACAGTATGGAGGTTCCTCAAAAAGTTGAAAATAGAGCTACCATATGATCCAGCAATTGCACTACTGGGTATTTACCCCAAAGATACAAAAGTAGGGACCCGAAAGGCTACGTGCACCCCGATGTTTATAGCAGCAATGTCCACAATAGCCAAACTGTGGAAAGAGCCAAGATGTCCATCAACAGATGAATGGATAAAGAAGATGTGGTATATATATACAATGGAATATTATGCAGCCATCAAAAGGAATAAGATCTTGCCATTTGCAACGACGTGGATGGAACTGGAGGGTATTATGCTGAGCGAAATAAGTCAAACAGAGAAAGATATGTATCATATGACCTCACTGATATGAGGAATTCTTAATCTCAGGAAACAAACTGAGGGTTGCTGGAGTGGGGGGTGGGGTGGGAGGGATGGGGTGACTGGGTGATGGACACTGGGGAGGGTATGTGTTCTGGTAAGCGCTGTGAATTGTGCAAGACTGTTGAATCTCAGATCTGTACCTCTGAAACAAATAATGCAATATATGTTAAGAAAGAAAAAAAGAAGAAGAAGAATGTAGCAGGAGGGGAAGAATGAAGGGGGGGAAATCGGAGGGGGAGAAGAACCATGAGAGACAATGGACTCTGGGAAACAAACTGAGGGTTCTAGAGGGGAGGGGGTTGGGAGGATGGGTTAGCCTGGTGATGGGTATTGAGGAGGGCACGTTCTGCATGGAGCACTGGGTGTTATGCACAAACAATGAATCATGGAACACTATATCTAAAACTAATGATGTAATGTATGGGGATTAACATAACAATAAAAAAATTAAAAAAAATAAAAATAAAAAAAAAATAAAAACATGCTTCTTAGACACAATGTTTTTTACAGCACAATTTTAATGTGGCAAAAAAATACTTATTAATAGACCCAAATATCGTTTGTCTCTCTTTAAAAAATTAAGCCAAAAGTATCTAAACATACTTCTACCAATCAAAGAATGCATTCCATTATTTCTGAGAGATTTGGGATCCTCTCTTTTCAAGGGTGTGCCTTGAAGCGGACAGTTTATCTATGTTAAAGTTTCCCTAAGGCAGCCACTACAATTCCAAATTATTCAAAGGTCCATCCATTTCCCAAAAAGATACAAGATTCTGTTCCACGATGGGTATAAATATAGGAAGCAAGAGTTTTTCAGGGAGCTGGAGAAAGAGTTTTAGACCAGGTGGAACCCACCTTTGCCTTTAGATTCTCTATAACATCTTAACTCTGATGGGCCTTGTATCTTAACAGCTGTTCCTTAACACAGGGAATCACAGATTTTCCCCCTTTTGAACAGAATTGAGTGACTTACCAAGAAGCCCCAACAAGCAAGATACAGGAATGCACAATAAAGTTGGATTGCTCAAAACACAGAGCAGAGCTGGAATCCAAGACTTACCCGTGAACTCCTTGGTGTTCTCTGTTGTGAGAAAAGTATAAGCTCAATGGATGAAATGGATACCAGCTCTTGGTTTGCTCACCATCCTCAGAGTAGTCAGAAGGTCTTCTTTGGATTTCAGTTGTGATGTCAAAACTACAAAAATCCAGAAATAGCAAAATTTAAACCACTAATCAATAAATAGTATTTAGTAAGAGTTGATTTTATATAGCAGTATGGGAACTAGGAATATTTAAATTAAAAAACTATTCTGAAATTCAGGGGCATGACCTTAGCTTACAGGATGGATTATAAACAGGAAACTGTTTAATCATTACAATGATTGGTTATTACGATGGGGGTTTCCAGATTAAAGAACATGATTGAAATGATTATCTTATACCATTTTTGGAAGATGACTTAAGTCTCATGATTACCAGAGCCATTTACATGAAGCAACCCAAGTTAAGTTTCTCTTGTTTTGCAGAATATGTGAAATTAGGGTACACTTATGTGGCTTATATAGTTTTGTCTAGTTACAAAATTTTCAAATCCAGTCTCTGTTTTGTATTTCAATTTAACAGCCCTTGGGTTCCCGATTCTGGACACTACTCTTGATAAACTTTTATTGTTTGTGGGCCCTGTTCCTGGGCTCCCAGGGAAGCTACACTTTAACATTTACAAAGGTCAAAATGACTCCACAAAACCTCAAAGCAGGGGTTCTATTTCTGTCCTGAGTACAAATGGTACCTCTGCTTCCTTAAAACAAAAAACAAAGGTGCATTCCAAACATAAAGATAAGAAAAACAAACAAACAAACAAAAAACCTCCCTGGTAACCATAAAGTTCATACAGCCTTGCACATACTAAAAACATAAGATAAAGTCTGTAAGTTTCTGGAATGCCCTTCATCATGATAATGTGTAACTCTTTCTGTAAAAAACATATATAACTGTGCACCAAATGTATGTTCTCTCTCAGGAGCACTCTCTTATTTGTGAAGATTGTGTATGGGGGCAACTGTCCTAACTGAAGCTAGGATAAAACTCTTCTCCTTCCTCTTTAAAATTAGAAAGTTTGTTCCTTTTTCGCGGACACTCTCAAGAGCAAAACACTTTATCAGATTACTGCACGTGAAACAGTAGGTAGAGAATACAAAGAAACAAATGCATGCAAACACACACACACTTACGCACATTTTTGGAGTTATTTGCTCTCCCGGCAGCTTCAAAGGGTCTGGACTCGACACCAGATCATCAGTGCTTGTTCCTGGAAGCTTTCCCGTGAAGAAACACCTTAAGGCAATTCTGTGTCTTTCTAACCCAGTCCAACTGCCAGCACCTGTGACGGGGCAGCTGTGGCCCCTTCACACAAGTCCCTCCATCTGGAGATGTTCTCTCCTTTAAACACCATGGAGGACGCCAGCGATCAGGGCGAGGGCCTAGTCTGGGTGACTGGAGTTTCCTAGAAAGTCAACCAGGGCGCAGCTGGAGCCACCCACAGTGCGCTGTGTAACTTTGGGCATGTGGGTGAAGTAAGTGAGGGTCCTGATGGAGGGGCAGAGGGAGGCTGGCCTGACACCCGCTGAGTATTAGAAGCGCCTCACAAAATTATGGAATCAGCCTCTAGGACTGCCGCCACGACCACTCTTCTGGGAGAAAACCCGATATCGCGGGATCACGGGAGCTTTACGGGCGCCGGCAAGCAGGGAAATGCTGGGAATTCCGAAGATATGCAAAGAAACACCGAGATACCGGGTCTCGGAGGCCTGTGTTCCCGGACTTTCCCTAAGCGGGTCAGGCTCAAACCACCTATCATGCAAAACGCAGTCCTCTTGGATGCCTAGCCTACCCCATTCACAGTCACGGTGCAGCGGTGCCTTGTCTCAGGGCCCCAGCAAGTGACCGTCCAAAGGCTGTGCAGGGTCGTGCCACCCGAGGCCAGAAGCGGAGAGTATACTGCGCGTGCTCAGGCTGCACATCTCTAGCCTTGGCAGAAGCCGGAAAGGCCATGGGTAGCACACCGGCTTCTGGGGCCAGAACCCCGTGCCCAATCCAACATCTGCTAAAACATGAGTAAGATAAGGATACTCACTCTTGCCACTTGTATATTACGCTGTTGATGCAAAGGAGTGAAATAAAAGTTCAGATTTTGAAAGCAATCTGGATCTCTAGTCATATGTAGAAGACATGATCTTGTATACAGAAAATCCTAATGAATTTGTCATAAACCTATTAGAATTAATAAACAAGTTCAGTAAGTTTGCAGGCTATGAAATACATGTATTTATTTTTTTTTAAAGATTGTATTTATTCATTCGAGACACAGAGATACAGAGAGAGACAGCATGAGCAGGGGAGAGGGAGAAGCAGGCTCCCCACTGAGCAGGGAGCCTGATGTGGGGCTTGATCCCAGCATGACCTGAGCGGAAGGCAGACGCTTAACCATCTATCTGAGCCACCCAGGCTCCCCGAAATTCATATATTTAAATCAGTTGTATTTCTATACACTTGCAGTGAACAATCTGAAAACGAAATTAAGGAACAATTTTATTTAAAATAGCACCAAAAAGAATACAATTATTGGGGCGCCTGGGTGGCTCTGTCAGTTAAGCGGCTGCCTTTGGCTCAGGTCATGATCCCAGAATCCTGGGATCGAGCCCCACATGGGGCTCCCTGCTCAGTGGAGAGAGCCTGCTTCTCCCTCTCCGTCTGCCTCTCCCACTTCCCCCCATCCCCCGCTTGTGCACATGCACTCTCTATCTCAAATAAATAAAATCTTTTTTAAAAAGAATACAATTATTAGAAATAAATTTAACAAAAGATTTGCAAAGCTTGTACCCTGGGAACTACAAACCACTATTGGAATAAGTAAGAGCAAAATAAATCGAAATATACCCCATATTTATGACTTGGGAGACTTAATATTGTCAAGATGACAATACTACACATGTTGATCTTCAGATTTAACTCGGTCCCTATCGGAATCCCAGCTGGCTTTTTTGAAGAAACTGACACTCATTCCTAAAATTCGTATGGAAACTGAAGGGACCCCCAGAAGAGCGAAATCAACAAACAAAACATGTTTTAACAGAAGAACAAATCTGGAGGATTCATACCTCCCAGTTTTAAAACTTACTACAAATCCACAGTAATCAAGACAATATGGTGCTGGCATAGGATAGATAAATAGCTCAATGGAATCAAATTGAACCCAAAAGCAAACCCATATATTATGGTCAATTCATTTTTGAAAAGTGTGCCCAGACCACAAATGGGGAAAGAACAGACTTCAACAGATGGCACTGGGGCAACTGTATATGTGCATGAAAAAAAAAAAAAAAAGAATTTGCATTCCTACTTCATACTGTATACAAAAATCAAATCAAAATGGATCAAAAACCTAAAGACAGCATCTTTTTAAAACTATAAAATACTTAAAAACACATTTGATAAATCTTTATGACCTAGGATTTGAAAATGGCTTCTTAGATATGACACAAAAGCTACAAGTTAACAAATTAAAAAATATTTGTAAGTTAGACTTTATCAAAATTAAAAACCTTTTTATTCAAAGGACATTATCAAGGAAGTAAAAGGACAATTCACAGAACTGGAGAAAACATTTGTAAATTATATATCTGACAATGGTCTAGTATCCAGAATACATAAAGAAAACTCTACTCAATAATGAAATGACAAATAACCCAATTTAAAAATGGGCAAAACAGGCGGACAGACGTTTCTCTAAAGAAGATATGCAAGTGGCCAAGTAGCACATGAAAGTATGCTCAACATCATTAGTCATCAGGGAACTACAAATCAAAACCACATTTTACTCCCACTAAGATGCACTTCACACCCACTAGGATAGCTAGTGATGTGGGCATGGGTGTGGAGAAATTGGAACCCTCATGCACTGCTAGTGGGAATGTAATGGTGCAGCTACTTTGGAAAACAGTCTGGCAGTTCCTCTAAAATTAAACATAAAGTTACCACATGACTCAACAATTCCACTCCTAGATGTGTCCCCAAAAGAAATATAAACAGAGGCCCACACAAAAGCTTGTAACACAAATGTTCATAGCAGCATTATATATAGTAACCAGAATGTGAAAACAAACAATCCAAATATCCATCAACAGATGAATGGGGAAAAAATAAGTTTATACAATGCTATATTATTTAGCCATAAAAAGGAATGAAATACTAAGTGAAAAAATCAATCATAAAAGACTATATTTTCTACCATTATATGTCTATTAAATGTCTAGAATAGACAAATCTATAGAGACAGAAGTAGATTAGCTGCCTAGGGCAGATGTGGTGGGGGTATTGGGGAGGTGACAGCTAAATACCTGATCTCTTTTTGGAATATTTAGAAAATATTCTAAAATTGATTGTGGTGATGATTGCACAATTCTGTGACTATACTAAAAACCACTGAATTATGCAGTTTAAGTGGGTGCCTTCCATAGCAGTTGTATTATATTTCAATAAAGTAATTAAAATATAACAAAGACTTTCTGCTCTCAAGAGCTGCTTTTTCCTGAGTATGTCCTTTGCCAATAAATTGATCATCAAGCACACTGCCTGGGATAAGGGGCTTAAATGAAAATATTGTTAAATGAATATGTTATCAAAAATGAAAAGCAGAGTAAGGCAAGAGAGTGTGATGGAAGTTAATAATTTAATAAAGGATATTCACTGAGGACTCTTTTGTAAAGACAACATTTCTACTCCACTATACAAATAATTTTACCTATCATATTATAAAATTTAAAAAAATTACTTGAAACTCACATAACACTCACTAATGTGCATATGGGCTCAAACAGCCTCTTTGACTCTTCATTGACTAAATGGAACTTAAGGCTAAGGAGCTGGATCTTGTACTATCTTATCCACTGGCTTGGTTGTTTAGCCTCAGCCATAGGGCCTGACTGGTTACAAGTACAGCTAAAATGGATGAAGATGAAGTTCACTGATAAGAATTGCCAAGCAAAAAGCCTGCCTCACTGATGTGGGGTGCTATGTATCTTCAAATTATGTTTAGTTCACCCCTTTCCTTCACACTTCACTAACACTCCTTCCAAACTACAACTGTGTTGGTGATTGAGGACTTTACTTCATGGTCAATGCTGATACCGGCTTCAAAATTTCAGGAGATTTGTGATTGGTAAAATAAGAGCATGGTGACCGCAGAAGAAAGGGACAGTTGGAACATATAACTATGTAGCTTTGTGTGTGGGGGTGGGTGTGTGTGTGTGTGTGTGTGCCCAGAGTCTCTAGCAAGATGACAATATGTTATTTCCCATGCAAAGTTAGGTTACACTAGATCTAGAAGCTCAATTCCTTGTCTTTTATATCTGGAGCTTATATCACCATTCCCACAGAATTTACTTTGAAAAATCTGTGTTTTCCCTATTAAGGGGTTGTTTTCCAAACAGTGGCATTTCTTGCTTTGGAACCAGAATTAGCATCTGTAAGGCAATGTCTTCACCTTGAGTGAGAAAAAAGAATCAGTGCAGAAGTCTCTGAATAATATCTCTGCCTCCATTTTTCACCTTTCTAGGGATCCACATCTCTCTTAAATCTCTTTTGTGGAGTAAAATATTTCCAAATGCTATTCTGTAAACATGAATTTACTGGACAGATTCTATCCAATGAAATCGTTTTCTTGGAGTGGTTGGTTGATGGATTTCATTTCCCTTTTATTTTTTTTCCCATTTTTATTTTTAACAACTGCTTAGCGTTCTTTCCAGAAAATGCCATATGAGTAAGCACCTATACTTTTTTTAAAGATCCAATGAAAAGGTCTAATTTATGGTATGAACGGTAACCGTATTACGAATTATTTTAATCTATCTCACAAGGAAAAAAGACTGTGTTCCTTATTTCAAATTGTAAATAAATGTATGAGGACTTGGAAGAACTGTTAATAAAAATGCTCGTGGTAAATGTAGATTATTTTATTACAAATTCATCTTGATACTAGATAACTGTTGACTATTAATATACCTCTGATGAAAATGAAGAGCACAATTTCTAAAAAAAAAAAAAAATTCTGTTTCTTCTCACACACAGTATGTAATGCACCAAAAAAACAGGAGGCTTCTATAGCATATATATGTATATAATAATAATAATTTCATTTCCGAAATTATCAATAATTATTTCCATTAGGACTATGGTGTCAAATGTCAAATAATGTGAGAAAAAGAATATTATCTGCAGAGAACTTAAATAACTCTGCATTTATTTTGGTTTTACAAACAATTATTGACTAAATAGTTTGTAGATGGAACTGGATTATGAATAGAGATACATGAAAAAATATAATACATTACCTTGTGTTTATTAAATATATTGGGGGAAGTATATTACAACATGGTGAAATATATAAAATAAACAAAATAGTTGTATGTATAAAGTACAGAAATGTAACCATACTACCAGGTTTATTACCTATAAACAAATTTTTTCAATGTATAAAGTTTTAAAAGTATATCAGTTAATGCTATTTCATTGTGTCCTTTATTTTTTAAAATTCTCAACTTATAATTTAGAATAGCGTTCATCACTTAAGAGGCTTGAATTCTTCTCATGGTAGTGTGTTAAAAATCTCTCCATCCTGTACAAATTATTGCATCAAATTTCTACATCTTTGACATGAATGGTTTGAATGAGATGATCTTTAATTCCATGATAATAAAATGTTCATGAATCTGTGACAGATATAGTTCTCTACTGAGTTTTTTTTTTATGAATTACCTATTTTCTTTTTCTTTGTCTATGGTTCAGGTCAGTTATATTTAATAATTACCCTCTCAACTTTAGCCTTTGCCGTTAATTTAAAGTAATGTGGTGATTTACTACTAATGATATGCAATGTGTAAGACGATTTCGTGGTGTAAAGATCTTAAACATTGAACTGGCAGCTCTACATTTTTGGTACTATTACGTTTGTGTAAAATAAACAGCAGTCTAAGATTTATTTTGTTTAAAGTATCTCTCCTCATGTAGTATTCAGCAAAAGGAAAAATGAACTTTGGGATATTTACCTTTCCATTCTGCTTTCAATAAATTCCTTCGCACATATGGAGGGATTCTATTCTCCCGTTGCGACCTCTTATTTCAGATTTGACACTTGTCAGTTTCCTTTGCTTCAAATTTGGCAATTCATTATTTGTAACTAAACTTTCTCATTCTCCTCTAAATATTTGGAGGGACGATAATGATGCTTCTTTTCAAAAGATATTCTCTCAAGAACCTAAAACAACTCTTGCTTTGAATGTCTCTTTTTTTTATAATTCAATAAGGGAAGGGGATGCTGTCATATTTTAAGCAATTCCTATTGAAAGAGTTACCTATTGTTATCTTCCCATTGATTTTACTTTTAGCAGTAAAATCATTCCAAGCAAACTCTATTATAGTGAAGGCAATTAGATAATAGTTGGCATAAAGGACATGCAATAATGTGAATATTTTTAAAGTTTTAATCAGACAGTTCAACTGGTAAGATCTTTGTTTTTTGGATACTGAGGTCAAGGTTATATTTTCCATATTTGTTCAGACTTGGTTAACTTGTATCTGCTCTGTAATGGGAAATTCACTTCCCATCAGACATCAGTAAATAAAAGAATGGATATCTAAGCGTACGTATTTGAGGACAAAATCTCTAGAGAATGACACAGAGGCATGATATGAACATAGAATGCTAGACCAGGAGCTCATAAAGATTCTTGATGAGAAAACATATTTTTCCATATTCTTAGGATATCTATCTAGTTATGGTTGGGATAATTAAGTATAAGGGATGCTTTTACTGTCCAGTGGGCAACATCAATTCTTTGCAAAGAAGAAAAGATACCCATTTCTGTGGGATGATTCCTGTGATGACAAAGGTTCTACCCAGGTGTATCTCTTTATGATATCGAATCTGAATGACTTCATGATCAGAAAGCCTGATAAAGCATTGAATTTTTTTTTTAAAGACCTCATTTAAAAGGAAATATTTTAACTGGTAAATTCAGTTAAATATTTTACTTGATTAACTTGCATTAGTTTATGATATCAGTTTACTGTCATGTGGTCAAGTACATTCACTAAAAAGGATGACTCTGAAATTTATAAGTTCTAACTAAAATAAGGGAATAGTAATGACTTGAAACCTAGAACTTTTAACCAGAAATCTTGTCCACTTGTCCCAGTTACCTGACCTATGTTTTCTTTCAGAGTATTTATCTAAGAAGCAAAAGTCTATTATGTATACCAAATGAGTAGGCACTAATTGTAGGTTTTTACTTCTGTGAATTAACTGATTTTAGACATACAAAAAAAGACTTCAATGTAGAAGCTGCGGGATGATATAGCCATTTCAAGTGCCATTGCTGACGTTTAAGTAATATTATGGCATCTGAATAATTCTGAGAAAAGAGCATGGAATCATGAAATTGGCAATATTTGGATCGAAAATCTGACTCTAAGCCCCACCTCCTGCCTCTGTTAAATTAGAATAATAATAGCTGCTTTTCTAGATAATTTGAGAGGATTAAAATGAGATCATATATGTAAAACACAAAACAATGCTTGGAGAAAAACTGTATGATTACATTACTTCCCTTTTCCTTCCTTTCAATGTGTTAAAAAAAAAAAATAGGGCATGGAGATGTTGGGAGATAATTCTCCAAATGTCTTGCTTTCTTGCACACCTTCTAAGAGAAAAAAACAACAACAACAACAAAACATTAAAAGTTTTTGTTCCAGACTGCCCTTTCATGGCTGTTGTACAGCAAACATATTGTGAGATAATGATAGTATTTACCTTTTGAGTAGAGGGCAAATTTGTTTTCCGTCAAGTAAAATAAAGATAATGTCCTCCTCTGGGCAAAAATTGGACAAATTTGCTAATAGCCTCTTTACAAAACATAGGGGTTTGCTAAGCATGGGATTTCTCTCAAGTTCAGTCAAATCTGCAGTGAACACAGAATTACCTAGGTTACTGTGGAACATGGAGGCAACAGGAAACATATGCGAACATGAAGTTCATGCAGCCTGGGCTATAAGAGAGTCCTTTTTTTCTGAACCAGAAGTCTTGTGCCTTCTCCTGATATTCACAAAACTGTGGTGGCTAATTTATTAGCTTGTAAACAGAGTAAAATCCTTCCATAGTCCCTGACAGGGGAAGAGAGACTCAATGACTAAGTAAAAAGTAAATTGATAGATTTAGGCGTGGTGACACCCAAGGTCATAGACTTCGAAAAACTGGAATCGTAAAAAGAACAAGGGGGTCCAAAGGATACCTGTGGGAAGTCTTACAAGAGAATGTCAGTGAATGATCTAAAGAGGACCTAAGGTGATTATAATATGATTATAATATAATGCCCTGCCAGGCAGACCTAGTTCAAATGTGATTCTGATTTTGCAAATGGAAATGGAGCCTGACATGGGGGAAAAAGAACAGAACAGTAAATCTGTTATCAAAGAGTTAGTTCTAGAAAGTTGGTGTCCCTTGGTACCTGACAATGGACTACTGTTGAGGAAAGCATGCTCGGGGAGGATTGTGCAGAAGTGTGCACATGTATGGAGAGGCATGAATGGCAACAGAATGAAGGAGGATGTTTTTAAAAGAAGATTCAAGACAGTAGAATTTCAGCATTGGGAAGTATATTGGACTGGATGAACTATGAGGTAACTCACAGATTTCGAATTTAATGGTTTTTGAAGTACTGTCAGTTGAAGACATATTTAGGAAGGAATATTTTCCCTAAGGAAAAGCCATTCCATTTGCAACTTGATAGTCTGAAATGATGTTGGGAGAAACATCCACACCCACACAATCTCGCAATTTAGTACACTAAGACTTTTATTTTTTTAAGATTTATTTATTTTAGAGAGAGAAAGAGAGTGTGTGTGTGAGAGAGCAAGTGGGAGGAGGGGCAGAGGGAGAGAATCTTCAAGCAGACACCTCACTGAGTGCGGAGCCCACCACAGCACTCCATCTCAGGACCCATGAGATCATGACCTGAGCCGAAACCAAGAGTCAGACACTTAACCAACTGAGCCATCCAGAAGCCCGTAGTACAATAATTCTTTTAGTTGCAATATCTTTTATTCCACAGGTGGTGAAGTGGAACTGAAAGAAGGGAGACTTGCTACCAGACTCACTGAGGGAGAAGTGAGTTACAGCATTCATTTCCTGAGAGCAGCATTGGAGGAATGAGGGCTGGGTGAGAAAAAGAAGCATTGTTGAGATCCAGGACAGATGGAGGTTGAGAACCTCTGAGATAAGAGGACTGATATGTTTGGGGATTGTTTTATATAGAAGCATTCACATGGACTTTTATACTTTTGAGACTATTGATTTTTAAGTATGTATTCTTACATATTCTGGATTAAAGTCCGATTTTCAATAATTCATTATGGAACAAAAATAGGTAGTTTCCGGATAAGAAGTTGAATTCTATTTAAACAACAATTTTGAGCAATTATTACTGAAAATGACAACAACAACAAATCTTTATTATACCAGAAACTCTATTACCTGTTTTTGTTTTTTTTTACATATTGTATCATTTAATTTCCAAAAGTATATGGCCTCTGTACTACTGTTATCCTCACTTTCCAAATGAAGAAACTGAGACTTTAAAGAAATTACATGATTTGCTATTGATACACATGAGTAAGTTACTGAGCTGGGGTTCAGCATGCCTCTGTTTGTCTCCAGAAACCACACTCCCCACTTCAAATAATTAACCGTGTGAATTCCTTAAAATGTACTGCAAATAGTATAAAGTTAAATTGCCCCAAGAGTGATTCACTATGTTCTTTTTTTTTTTTTTTCTGAGGTGTCAGCAGAGAGAAATATTTTGTATCCTTATAGAGGATGTGACACTTCAGATGTGGGTTGAAGGATAGCTACGCTATAATGTAGATTGGGAACGGTGGGTACAAAAGAAAAGGGTAAGCACCCTAAAATAGTGAGCAGGTGGCATGGCTTCAGATCACAGGCATTCTGCAGTGATCTAAATCAGCTTGTTTCATATTTGTAGCCTGATAAAGTCAATGGAGTTTTCAAAGCCTGAATTATAAATTGTCAGTTTCATAATCCTGAATACCAAGATGGAAGCTCTTTCAGACCCAAAACACTTTCATTTCAGCAATGAATGCAGATTGCACAATGCTCCTCAATCAATATTTTGCCTGAGCACCAGCAGTATTTATCCTCCCTGGAGTCAAGAGAGGCAGGTTCTTGAGTATTGGGTCCTGGGTAAGCATTGACTTTGCCACTTGATTCTGCGTTCATTCAGAGCAGTGGCACAGATCCTTTGTATCATAGTATTAGGTCAAACTAAGAGCTCTATTGGCCGCTCCTAGTTTTGAGCTCAGCTCTGTAACATCAAAGCACAACTGATTCTGGAAGATATCAGAACACATTGCCCAGAATCATAATGTCTTGAAAGGAATCTCTGAGGCTCTTCGAAAAGTGATTGCCCATGGCAGCCGTATTCTAGCCAAGCGTAGAGCCTGAAAGCAGTTTTCTACCATTTTATCTTTTACATTTATATATTGAAGTTTGACTTCATACACTGTTCTCATTGCTTATTAAGTCTAATCAGCTCTCTCTTTTTATTTGTATTATATATGTGAGTTAGTTTTTTAATATTTAATGTTAGGCCTTGAACAATTGATAAATACCTAGATTTTTGTTTTTGTCCTATTCTTGCTGTTGTTGCTATTGTTAATTTAGTTATTTTATCTTCACCAAATAATGTTTTTGAAACAGGAAGTTAAGTTGAGCAGATTATATAAGGCTATCCCATATATTAAGTAGGCCCCATAAATAAGTTTTGTGTGTACACTGGACATTTCCGCTAGAAACTTTGAGAGCACCAGAATAATAAAAATATTTATAATATTAATAATAATTACAATAATAAAATTTATTGGGTATTTATTAAATTCCAAGTCTTATGGTAAATTAATTTTATAATTTTATTTAATTCCATCAAAAATCCATTGAACTATGTATTGCCATTACTTTCATATTTACAGCACTGACCAAATGGCCTTAACATTCTCCTCAGATTGATTAAGACTAAGGTAGCCTTCTTTCTGACTCTAGGCCTCTTCTGACCTCCTTTTTCTTGGAGCATTTATTTTAGAAAGCTTAAAATTAAAAATTCTTTCTCTGCCCCTTTAAGTTGTAAATCTTTTTAAAATAACCTCTTGACAGTTTAAAACTCAGGAATGTCTCTTTCAAGGACCTGGGAGCCATCCCTTTGAAATGTGACCACCAGGGAAGATATTGTCCAGATCTCCCAGTCTCTGAAGTAGAGTAGGAAACTATGGGCACTAATTAGCAAACATAGATAGCTTAACCACAGAGAAAAACACTTAAATTTAGGAATAGCTCAATCCCACTGATCATCCCTGCGTAGGTCCTCCAGCACTTTCCACTAGCCATCCCAACACTTAAAAACACTCCAGTCCTTTGCTTCAGCAGATGTAAGTTCATGCTGAATTCTATCCTCTCTGCTCCATAGCAATGACCTTCAATAAAGTCTTCATTGCCTGTTTAGTGTTGTCCAAAGAAGTAGAATAATGTCCAGTAGGAGTAGAGAAATCAACTAACTTGTATAAATCAACACAAATAGAAAGTGGAGGAGTCCAGGTTCAAACATAGTCTTTCTGAGTACTGAAATTTCTGCCATTTTAGCTTTTTTTTTTTTTAATAGAAGTCACATATGTATTCTTAGAAGTTTGTGTCTTTTCCATTAGTAATAACAATAATGATTAATTAATAGCAAGAGTAATGCTATTAAAGATAACTCTCTCAACATTTTCAGAGTATTTTTCTGGGTGACCACTTGATTAGAGATACCTATGCTCCTACTGCTTTTCCTTTTTTTTTTTTTTTTTGTTTATTATCAAGTCGAGGGAATAGGCAGGAAAGAAAAGAGGCAGAATTAACATGTACTTAACATGTAAACGATGCATTCACATCAAAAGAAGGTGAAAGGATAACCTGGTGTGCAGTATGACCTGCGGTTTTCCAATAGCCTATAGAAGGAAACAGTGGAAGAAGCAGAGCATCACACAGCACAAACTTACGGCTTGTCGAACTTAAAAACAAATAAAGAAAAAAACCCACAATGCAATCTAAGTGATATTAACACACTGGAAGAAGAAAATTAATGTTGCTAATGTGAAATTATTAGTTCCATAGTACCATGTGAGTGTAATTTAAATGGGGATATATGTAAATAAGAGGTAAAATAATAAAGAACATAAATTTGTATTTGTGTGTACTTAAACAAGATTTGATTGAAATAAAATTTGCGTCAAACTGGCCATTTTCAGTTTTAAGGAAAAATGGTGCATTTACTCAAGCTTGAAAAATATTATACTAAGGAACACAGGAAAAGGCAAGCCTTATCTTGGAAGAAGATAAAACATAGGAAGATTAGCATGTTGGCAATCTCAGCTTCATAGATCTGTAAAGAATATACTGCAATAATAAGGACTGCAAGGTTTATAAAATATTTCTAAAGATCAGTTTGATGGGAAGAAAGAAAGAAATGAAATAAGAAAGGAATGAAGGAATGAACAAATAAATGAATCAAGGAAGGATATGACGGTAGGAGATTCCATTAGTCCTGACATATTGAATTTTTCCCTTAACAAATTTCTAATTTTTCGCTTGCATTCTTTAACTGTTTTATGAAGAACTAATTCAGATTGCTATTGATGAATGAGATATGAAAATAACATAAGATTTATTCTATCCACTGAAATAAATATGGAAACGAAGGGAAGGAAACGTAAGAGGAACAATTCTAATACAGATGCACCAAAAACAAACAAACAAAACTAATTTCTGTATTCCCCTTTATATGGTAGTGCACTAGACTTTCATCCAGTCCCCTAAAACACAGTTTATGCTGGATGATTGCTTGGTCTGAGCATTTACACATGAATAATTGTCACATTATATAAATCCATTTTTTGATTCATTGGTTGTCTTTGAAATATAAAGATTATTAGATCAAATGTAATTTTTAGCAGTTTATGTACAGGATACAAAGTACCAGAAGCACGCGCGTGCATGCACACACACACACACACACACACACACAGAGCTATGTATATGACTATATATAGTGTGAATGCATCCCCCTCCATTGAATTTATTAGCTGTACAGCTGGTTTTATATCTTAAAATTGCACAGGAAGTCATTATTTAGAGCATAGAGTCATTATTTACAAACATTAGCAAAGACTAGGAGCAGTCTATCTCCAATGAATGAGAGTATATAAAATATCATTTATTCATATCAATGGTAGGATATTTAATGAACTCACAATTCCTGTTTTTAATATTGATCCTATTTGTTTCTTAAGACATTTAAATACTTTTCAGTGTATTATGTTAAAAATTAAATCCATAAAAAAAAGAGCACTGCCATTTTGTTTTTATGAGCAAATCACTGTCAGCAGTTGCTTGTGCTTCTTTTCAGTCACAGTAACGGCCACTTACATATAAATATGTACATTCACACATTTTTGACTAGGTTTGTTTTTATTTTGTACATTATGACTATAATCACTGGTCTGTGGCTTATTCTTTGTGTTTAGCATTATACCTGTGAAATTTTCCTGGGCATATTCACTTTTAATGGCTTCAAATTTTAAAATATATTTCTATTATGGCCTCTTTTATTTTATTCTATTGTGGCTATATTTCTAGTAGTGTAGCTTTTAAAATAGGAGCATTGTTTTTTTTTTTTAAATTAACTTTGAGCATTTCTTTCTAAACTAAAGTTGCAGTTTTCTTTTTAAATACAGTTGACCCCTGAAAAATATGGGGGTTAGGAGCACCAATACCCACAAAATCAAAAATCCATGTACCACTTTTGATTCCTCAAAAAATTAACAAATAGCCTACTGTTAACTGGAAGCCTTAGAGGTATCATAAACCATTGATTAACACATATTTTGTGTGTTATGTGTCATATACTATATTTTTACAATAAAGTAAGCTAGGAAAATGAAAATGTTATTAAGAAAACCATAAGAGGGGGGCACCTGGGTGGCTCAGATTAAGCGTCCCACTCTGGATTTCCTCTCGGGTCATGATCTCAGGGTCATGGGATTGAGCCCTGTGTCCAGCTCCGTCCTCAGCACAGAGTCTGCTTGGAATTCTCTCTCTCCCTCTCTCTGCCCCTCCCCCTGCTTGTGCTCTCGCTCTCTCTCTCTAAGTAAATAAATAAAATCTTTAAAAAAAGAGAGAGAATCATAAGATGAAATACATTTACAGTACTGTACTATAAAATAATCCATGTATAAGTGGACCTGAGCAGTTCAAACCCATGCTGTTCAGGGATCCCCCGTACTTTGGTAGCTGTGGACGGTTTTAATGTTGTGGTCTTTCTGTTATTATTGATTTTAATTGTTAAATCTACTAACCCTTAGAACATTGATAGTACAACAATTTATTAAGGACTGTCAAAAACACATTCCATAAAATTTTCACCTTTGCCATAAACTTCATTTATGCCTTATTACTCCTCAAACATAATACAGAACTTTATCAATAATTTATTCAAGACTTTTTTGATGATGTTCATTTTATTTAGCTTTATAGGTTTTCAACACCATTATTTCTTCCTAAAAGAGTATTTAGAAGTTTATTATCTTTTATAATGCTTCAATAAAGGTAAAAGAGTAACTTTTATCTTTGAATAATTAAAGAATACAACCATAGTAATATTCTGATCTGAGTCTGGTACACTTTTTGCTGTCACATTTTGATAACTTTCTCATCTGATGTCCCTATTGGTCCTCTAGGTATTTGCTCTTTAAGCTCTTCTTAGTAGTCAACTGTATAACAGAGAATTTTAAGCCTGGCTTTAGTCTTCCTGCATCACCTTCTAATAACCAAAGATTTTGTCATGTCTTTCAGAGTGCTAATGGAACAATGTGTTGACTAAGAATATTATGGCTTACAGTTTTTTTTAATTCACATATAAAGGTAAAAGACTGAGAGTTTCAATATGGGAAGGGTGAGGATTCTTAATATAATATCCATGAGGCATCCTGGGAAAAATAAAACAAAGCAAACTTGATGTTGAAATTCTAATGGTGATGGTTGAGAAATGGATAGAAATGGATAGATAGAAATGGATATTTGTTTATTTTAAATACGGAAAATTAATTGAAAAGGACCTGTGATGAGCATTGAATCCATTTTGAAGTTGAGCTAAGATTCTGAGAAATGGTGGGAAACGTAAACACAGAAGGTAAATGTCATAGATTTGGACAATGTCAAATTCCAAATGTAATTAACAAATTTGAGCAAATGGAACATTTGAGAAGAAACGTAAATTTGTTAATTTTCTTATTTTTCTAGTGATTCTTAAATCTATTTTATATTGGTTAATTAAGATTTTAAATATATTAATCTAAGTTACAAAGGGAGAAATAAACAAAAAAAAGATATAAATGAACTGAGTGTTAAAAAAATGAAGGAGTAGTGGTAAGAAAAGTAATTGTTTTCCTTTCTCATAATGCACCAAAGGGACAGGGACACATCTTTGCTTCTCCTTATTCCCAGATTCAGGTAAGAAAACTAAAGCGAAAAGAGATTTCATAACCGAGTTAATATCCACGCAAATAGCAAGTGCAGTTTTAGTATTACAACTCAAGTCTTCCCTAATTTCCTGTTCATGTTCTAAAGCCCTATAATGCTCTGTTTTAGGAGTTTCTACGTTAAATAGTGGATCCAATAAATCAATGTTTCCCATTCTCTATAGCACATTTATGATATTCTAATCACTGATTCATAATTATAACCAAGGTAAATTAAATCAAGTTAACTTGAATCATATGGTGTTTAATATGCTTGGAAAATTAAAATAATCAATGACATTGAAGCAATAACAATACAACAGAATAGAAAATATCTGACTACATTTCTACTTACTGACATGTTCAAAGTAATTGGATTGAGCAGTACATTATCATTACTTGAGGTGAAAGGTTCTGAATTTATGTGGTATATTTTCCATGTTCTCAAACAACTTTCATACTTATAATCTCAGAAGCAGCTAGCATCTTACTCAGAGTCAAATAGCAATTATAGGCAGAAAAAAACCTAGACTCTTTAGCTTTCTCACTCTGGTTCTAGACTCTACAATTTTTTTTTTTTTTTCCAAAATGAGGAAGCCGATGATTATCCTCTTTTTTTTTTTTTAAGATTTTTTTATTTATTTATCTGAGAGAGAATGGGGGACAGAGAGCATGAGAGGGGGAGGATCAGAGGGAGAAGCAGACTCCCCACTGAGCAGGGAGCCCGATGTGGGACTCGATCCCGGGACTCCAGGATCATGACCTGAGCCGAAGGCAGTTGCTTAACCAACTGAGCCACCCAGGCGCCCTGATGATTATCCTCTTGTTAATGGGTCTGATTTAGGCTGTGTTGACAAAGACTTATTAGTTGTTATTAACAAAGGGGCCCTTCCTCAGCAGTCTAAATTATCTCCCACTATGGCAGGGGAAAAAAAGCAATTATAATAATCCATTTAATCTATTCCAACAATCAAACATTTTGCATCATACAGACAGAGCCAACCTCATCCTGATGTTAGGATCATTCTAACTTCATATGTATACCAATACCCTTTATATTATTCTTCCCTGACTCTTGCAAATCTGATCTTGATATATTACATTCATGGTGACTCTTCTGCTGCTAGTATTTTAAACTATTTTAAACTGAAAAACAAAAATTAAAATACTTAAGAAACTGTTTAAAGGAGGAATTAAACTCTTCCTCCCAAAATATTAGCTAATATGCCAAAAGAATTCTAATGCAAAAAAATGTTTCAAAGTAAATCAGAAAACTACACAGACATGAAATGAGGCTTGTTAAAACTATATATTATTAGCCTATACACAATATAAATAAGTGAAAAGGATCTGAGAATACTTGTTTCTTCTCATGCAGGGATAGCCCATCTCTCCACACATGTTAGATTCAAGTCACTCCGTTCAGAAATGAAATAGCACACTATAGTCTCAGCTTCTTCATATTTGTTTTTGCTCATTTCTCAGATTCCCCACGGCTTTTTACAAAGAATGTCTCCCTTGCTCTGAAAACTAGAATTTTAGAATGGCATGTCAGTCCCAGTCTATCTCTTCAGCGAAGCGGTGGGGATTTGAGTCCCCCCTTCCCTCTGCCCTTTTCTTTTTAACTCCTTGTACCTTAAGCACAGGTTAAAACGGTTAAGTGGGATAAGAGCCACTATCTTCCCAATTTCCACTGAAAACGGCAATGTAAACATCTGAAAGGGGTTTGGGCAGAATGAGAGAACAGCTGCTTCAGACACTGAAAATGTGGTGATACCTGGATGGCCGGCCCCTTGCATGGATGAACAGTTCACGAGAGGCTGGCACCCAGGCAGAAGAAAATAAAAGTCGCTTTTTATTATCAGGAGAAGGGGGCATTCTGAAAGGTTAATAATTAGTAGTGGCCAGGGCCATGCATAGAATTTGTGCAATCAGGTGCAAAATAAAAATGCCAGGACCCTTTTTCTAAATGGAAGAAAAAAAGTACTGTCTTTCTTGACCTTTCCTGATGTTTTGTATTTGCTATTTAATTCTTGCACACTCTCAGGCACGGGGATATTCTTGCCAAGTACAGACCCTCACCGGCACCCCGGGTCCCACCCTGTGGATAAGCGGGTGCTCAGAATGGGCACTGACCCTCCCTGCACCGTGTCCAAGAACCCACCAGTGCAGGGAGTTGCGCCTGTTGTTGGGTAGAGCCAGGAAGCAGGCAGGTGAGAATCTACTGTCCCATTGGACTTCATTAAATTAAAAGATGAAATGATGAATAATTTCAAACCAACAGCCACAAAGCATCAAACCCCGAGCACGGACCTTCCTCTGTGACACAGATCTCATTTCATGAAGCCAACCCTACTGGTGATATTTATTAGTAAATATGTAATTCCAAACAATATACATTTTCTACTATCATAATTTATACTTGTTTGTACTTATTATAGCAGTTTATACTTGTTTGATATTTTTGTTCTCATGAAATGGACCATGTATCCATCCTTTGAGCATGGCTTATCCCACACGCAGTTCGTCACAATTAAGTTCTGCAAATACTCTGGACATAATCTGCTTACAGACTCTGTAGTTGAGTATATATAGATACAATACATATGTGGATAATGCTATTTAAATATTCTTATACAAACATATGCATGAATACACATTTATGTTATATATTTTAATGTGTATATTTATATCAATTGCATATATCCCTATAAAATATAGAGGCACACACACACAGATACACATAATATGCAATTTTATCACTCGTGTTTGTATGTTTATTTCTACTATGATACTCCCTTTAAATGTTTTGTTATATTTTTAAATACTATCTCTTTCTATATGCCATCTTTAAGGAAATAATGTTTTGCAGTGAAGATACTGCCTCGGAAGATTTTCTATATAACTCAACCACCTTTCTTCCATGTTTTCCTTTGTATCTTATTTAAATGCCAACTCTCCCCCCCTCCCAATTATGTCTCCCCCTTTTCCTCCTTTATGGTGAAGTTAAGATCTTCCTTTGCACTATATGCCTCTCCCAACACCCAAATGATGAATGAATCTTAAATAATTAAAGGTTTCTTGCACACTCTGAGTGGGTTTTGAAGGCATGGTATAATTCCCCTCTATATCAAAATAGTAGTAAAACAGCCTTAGCACTTGAGGTCGAGCTCAAGAAAAACTTGTAAAAGTGAATAAATCATTTCAGTATTCACGGTGCTTAACCAGACATCCTATTTCCCTCTCCTTCTTTTCATTTCTTGGAGTTAGTTCATTAAATAGAGCTATAAAATCTCTTGATCTAATTCTTGCAAGATACTTATATTAGTCAATCAATTCAGAATGGACAGTCATTTATTAATTGATTCATTCATTTAGTATTTTATTCTATATTTATCTCTATCATATGTCACTAGAATATTTTATCGAAAGACATACTTTTCCTCATATTACTTTATTCTTCTCCCATTTTGAAGACACACTGAGACATCTGCTCCAAACCTTCTGTTAGCCAAAATTTCTATCTCATTCCTGCCTTGATTTCCTTATCTCCTCCCAGCAACTTGCTTCTTGTTGCAAAGCTGCCAGACATAAATTTTCAGCTTCCTATTTGTTTATTTTAAATATGGAAAATTAATTGAAAATATCATTCTTATTACACTAATTGCCAACTAATTTAAGTTAATTTAACCCATGTGTAAAATGGCAGTAACATTTAAATGTGGAACCTGACAGTTAAACAAGTCTTGCAGAGATTGATTATATATAGTCCTTCTTAACCGGCCTAGGCTACCACTTTATTTATTTATTATTTCATGGAACTTGGACTTAGCCACAACTTCTTATTTTAAGAGTATTCTGTTTCTGCTTATGAAATTTCTTAAATCTATAATAAGCCAAATGTATAAGATCTCTCTTGTTATACCAATAATTTCTCTCCTCTGCCATGTCCCATATTACTTTCAGTTCCTTAGCAGGGAATTTTAAAACATTTTATATTCTTGTCTCCCTTATTCATAACAGGACAACACATACTGTCCTATTCCTCAAACCTGTTCTGAACTGTCACCAGATCCGGTCACAATTACAAACAAAATGAGTTTCAGATTTGCCCCTTCATAGTATTCCCACTGTACTTAGAGTAGGTCAGACCCTCTTTATTTACCAGTTAGAATATTTTCCTAGACTTCTAATGTATGTTTGGCTTCCCCCTTTACCTTTTGTAGGGCAATAGTCACTCAGGGCTGGGCAGTCAAACACACGTCTTCTAAGTCACTGTCCCTGAGGAATTTAAAGACCGCTCCTACTACTGCCTTTCAGAGTCTCCACAGTGATCACACAAATACTCTATCATTCCCGTCCTCCTACCCCCACAATATTTTCCATGATTTTTGTTTGTTTGTTTTTATTCCTTAACAATCTTGATTGTTTGCCAGTGGATGCTCTCGAGCACACGTGTACTTCCGTAATGCTGCCCCGTCAGGAATTTGCTGATGACCTCATTTTACTAACCCTAGCAAGCACCAGAGACCACCAGCTGTTTTATATCAAACATCTCTCTTCTTTGAAGTAACTCTGTTCAGTGTTAGCTTTCTCATTTTCCTAATGATCAACTGACATATAATGAAGAAGATGGGATTTGTGTTCCGTATTTTGGACTCAAAAGTCTATGCTTTTAAAGTTAATGGTTGCATTTGGATTTGTCAGGGAGAACATTTATCTATCTTTCAAAGGCACTTGAAGTATACCATTTTAGGTATACTTACTTTCAAATTTGGGCATCAGTGGCTTATTTGTTGGTTTTGGATGATGCTCATGTGGTCCTTGTATATAGACTTCTCCTTCCAAACTTTTGGAGGACTTCTTGGATTAATACTTGCCATGGAGCCTATATTCTGTTTTTAACCCTCAATTTCACCTAGGACATGATCTTCACTTAAACACCTGTGATTCTTCACATAACAATAAGTGGCATTTCTATGGACACCAATATGTCATCTATATCCCTGAAGACTTTCAGGTTTTTTTACTAGAAAGAAATTCTCCAACACTGTCACATTCTACTATCGTGACTTTGCCTTTACTAGAGATCTGTAGTGATCAGATGATAAGCATACAAGGCATTAGCTATTCCAGCATACAATGATGGGCGAGGGTGGGGAAGAGGATAGCCCATCCCATCAGAGGAGAATTTGATGACTAATGCTACCAGTACTTGATGATAATTAAACAACAAAACAAAACAACAACAACAAAACAAGCCTGGTTTTAGTTAGTTTTATTATTGTTTTTAAATTCTTTGACAAGGTACCTCTTCCTTGCCCCTTGCCCAAGGTGAAACCTCACCTACCATCTTCCTCAATAAGGCACAGACTGACTGTAATACTTGACGTGTTAAGAGTATTTTAATCATTTTCTTTTCACCCTGGCTGTAAGGGAAGGACAGCCCAATACATGGCACGTGACACTGGACAAATTAAATTGACAATAGTTTATTCATCATATTCACAGCCTGGGGAAAAGGATACTGAATGCTACAGAGGGACACAACCGGCTGTGGGAGGTGCCCCCTGTTTCCCATGGGAGGATGTAATTGGCTCGTTTGGATAATTCCACAGGCCGACAGGAAACTGAAATCTGCTACTTAGGAGTAATCAAGGACTATACCTGGTCCCTTTGAGAAAGAGCTTATTTAGCTGGAGACCTTATCCATGAGAGCAGAGTGGAGACAGAAACTTCTGGTTAGAACATCCAAAGCCCTCTTGATTTTACCAGATATAAATTGAGCTTTAATTTTAGTACTTACATCTCAATGAGGTATCAAATGTTTTCTGAAGCTTAAATACTGCTGAATTTGTGTTCCAGTTAAGCAATAGTTTGTGTAACAAGTAAAAATTATATCTTCTATTAATGTTATTGTAATTGGAAGTTTATTAATTTATGAGAATTAGCCAATTTTTGTCAAAACAATGAATATTACAATCATGGTTTCATTTACTTGTTATCTAAAAAATAAGTATCATCTACCTGTAAAGTTTAAAATTTAAAAATCTTAACAGGAAAGACACCGATCACTGTGAGTAACATTGATGAACAGAGTGGTAATCACCACTGCATAAAACAAGATTCCATCTCTCCTATGTGTTTATAAACAACTAGACAAGGACAATAAAACAAAATACTTTAAACCAAGTATGATGGCTATATAAGAGCTTTGAAAAAATTACTATGGGATGCTAAATAGAAATGACTAATTCTGCCTCATATGAGAACACAAATCCTTCAAACTGTTTAGGTTTATCTCCCCCAAATAGTGGGTAATACTGGAAACCTTATATTTACTTTCTTTGCCTTTGTGATTAAAGGCCAGTGAAGACCAAGGGTCTTCTTTTGCATGTAACACTTTTACCATATTGCCTTATGTCTCCTCTGATGCTGACATTTTTTAAATGCAAGGAGAGCATGTTTCACATTTGGACTCCCAATTCCTAACACAGTTACTGCTATTCCCTCCATAAACTTTACAAGTTATGTTTTTAAATGATGAATAAATATTTATTTTAAAAAGTAAATGAATGAAGGGGCGCCTGGGTGGCTCAGTTGTTAAGTGTTTGCCTTCGGCTCAGGTCATGATCCCTGGGTCCTGGGATCGAGCCCAGCATCGGGCTCCCTGCTCCGTGGGAAGCCTGCTTCTCCCTCTCCCACTCCCCCTGCTTGTGTTCCCTCTCTTGCTGTGTCTCTCTCTGTCAAATAAATAAATAAAATCTTAAAAAAAAAAAAGTAAATGGATGAATGAATGGTCAGCTCCAGATTATCGTGCTGTTCTATTATTTTTTTTAAAGATGTATCTTAGGAAATGTCATCTTCATTCAATATTCAATATTCATCTTCATTCAATATTCATATTCAATATCAAGCATATTTTATCATAACACAATGTAAAGTATATAACACTATAATAACACAATAACACAAGGAGAAAATACAGTTGAAGTCTAAAGACTGTTTATAAATCTCACTGCTTTTCCAACTCAGTCCATAGACTCTCAAGGAGGAATGCCAGAGTGGGTTGGCTCAGTTATAATCTGAATATATTATTTTCAATTGGGACATAAATTTATATGGAGACATAATGTCTTCTCTTTGTGAAATACTATATATCAGAGGGTATTTGGGAAGCTCTCATGAAGTGAGTACCAAGGCAATTAAATATGTCTAGAAGCATTTTCCTCTTGTCTTCTCATTCTTCTTTCTCAAAAACTTGCTTCTTACACTCTGGTCTCATCAATTTAATACATCTCAACTACCGTCGTTAAATAGTATGCATAACTAAATACAAGTTATGATTTGATTTTCTGTACATTTGGGTTTATTTTTGGCTGTCACTGATTTTATGTAATTTTCCAATTTTTTGTTTTCAACCTATATAATGCAAAAGCAATTCATGCACATACAGACAAAAATCAAAATATGACAAAATGCTTAAAACCAACATACCTACTGACCTAGTTCTCTTTTACCATCCCCATTGACAACTACCGGTAATGGTTTCTCATTTTCTTACTATAAAATTCCCGAATGTGAGAGGATAAGCTTCCATTGTTTTAAGCCACCCAGATTATGGTATGCCGCTGCAGCAGCTGAAACTAATACAGATTTTGGTACTGGGAAATAACGTGTTTTTGCAACAAATACATCAAATAGTATAAATGGTTTTGAAATTGAGTCATCAAAAGAAACAGAGAATTTTGAAGTACATGGTATAAAGAGCCCAGATTAAACTGAAGAGACTGTTGATAGAAATAGGGACATTAAATGTGATATCAGTGAAGGAAGTGATGGAAATTAGGAACGTGCTATTGGAAACTGGAGGAATCCTTGTCATGATATGGCAAAGCACTTGGTTGAATTGTGTTCTGCTTTGTGGAAAGTAGAACTTGTAAACAGTGGGCAAGAAACTACAGGACTGGATCACCTAGAGTTTGCAAAATTCAGGAAATAATAGCAGATGAAGAATATGCCTAGAGGTGTAGAACCTATTCTCCTTGTTTGTAGTAATTCTATCTAGGGTGATCGCTCAGGAAATGGAGCCATTTTCTTCCTCTCTAGTTGAATTTGCCCAACAAAGAAAATTAGGGGAAACTAAATTAAACAACCTGGAGGCAGCATGCAAGTGAAATAATCTGTTTCTGTGGAGGCAGAAAAGAAAGGGCTGGACATTTTTATCTTCTTTCTCTGTCACGTGAACCCAGAGAGAACATCAATAGCAATGGGACAGAAATTATATTGGAAAGAAATATTTGACTGATGAATAATAAAAAAAAGAAGACTTGCAATAACACATACATAAAAGTAAAAGATGGCTAAAGGAGGAAATAAAAAAAGTACCACTTCACAGGAAAGAAAACTCACAATAATATTATTGTCATGGAGCAAAATAAAAATTGTGGCCAAATATTTCAGCATGAATTATAAACAAAAGTGCAGGTAAAAATAATGCAATATATAAAATATTGAACTTCCCAAAAGAGAAAAACAAAATAATGGAAGAGGACTAACATTTAAAGATATTGGTACCTCAAGACTCAGCTAAATTTTGCCTCCTAAAGGATGGCATTCATGATCCCCTTGCTCCCAGGTTTTTTGTTTTGTTTTGTTTTGTTTTAAAGATTTTATTTATTTGAACGAGAAAGCAAGGAAAAGAAGGCGGAGGGGCAGAGGAAGAGAGAGAGAAACAGACTCACCGCTGAGTAGGGAGCCCGATGTGGGGCTTGATCCCAGGACCCAGAGACCATGACCCGAGCCGAAGGCAGATGCTCAACTGACCGAGCTACCCAGGCACTCCTGCTCCCAGGTTTTTAAAGATGCTTTCTCATCATTTGATACACATTTTCTTAATCAAATAGGAAATTGTTTAATTACCTATATGTCTCTCTCATTAAGCTGCAAAATTATCCTGGGTAGGGGACTGTTTTTATTTCTTTATTAAAAAGAAATTACGTTATTACTATTGTTGTTGCTCTCATTTTTGCATTACATGCATTTTTTTTTTTTTTTTTTGCATTACATGCCCAGGCACATGTAAGAATTTGGCAAAACATCTGCTAAATAAATAATAGGTTGGACATATGAATTAATTAAACTAAAATCTCAGAACAGTAATTAACTAGCTTAATATCCTAGAGTAATTATGAACATCTGAGATAATGTATGTAAAAGGAAATAATAAAAGTGTTATAGAGGGGAAAATTAATATTCCTCTCCAATTCTAAGGTTCAGTTATCTCCATAAATGTAAGTATTACCCGGCTTAGAAAAAACATTCTGGCAGTATTTGTGTAAAAATCCTAAGATCATATCTAAGCAGCAGTAATCAGCATACTTGTTTACTGAAATTGATGGAACTTATAAAACTTCTAGGCCAAATCAGCAGTTTGGCAAACCATTAGCCTTGGCTTATTTGGAAGATACGTGTTCTAAGTTCACCAAAATGTAAACCAGCCACACAACACTCTTCAATTTTGTGTTAAAAAAAAATCACGAACCAGCTTGCAGATCAGTAATTTGTGCAGTTATAAAAGATTCTTTAGATTTCATTTTAACAAGTGATGTTATGCTGTTTGCTCATTGAGTTTGAATAACTCAAAAGTAATTAGAAAAAGAAACAATTAGATAAACATGAAAAATCTAGAAGTGGATTTTCAAAATGAAGTAGCTGAAGTATCTGAGGGGATCTTAAAATCAAATATTAAAGGTCATTTGGAACTCCTAACAAACAATCAGATCTTATCATAAAATGTCATTACTAACACTTAACTTTTTAATTTCCACCCCAGAATTGAGTTACGGTAGAAGAGATGTATTATCCCTCCTTAAAATATATCTGCATCTGTAATATTCCTGAAATAAGTAAGTCAAATAATTTAACCATGGCTTTCTGTTTCTTTCTGCAAGCAATCATTTGTATGTTTTAAAATAACAGCCAGCATGGGGTGCCTGTGTGGCTCAGTCGGTTTAACATCTGACTCTTGGTTTCAGCTCAGGTCATGATCTCAGGGTTGTGGGATCCAGCCCCATGTGGGACTCTATGCTCAGCATGGAGTCTATTTGAGATTCTCTCTCTCTCTCCCTCTCCCCCTGCCCCTCCCCACCACACACACACTCTCTCTCTCTCTCTCTCTCTCTCCCCCTCTCTCTCTAAAGTAAATGATTAAATAAAATCTAAAATAACAGCCAGCATGGTTGGGATTCTCATGCTTAAATCATTTTTAACACCCCATCATATAATGGGAGATTTTCCAGAACATTGGACAAAATGAGTCCTCAGCACACAAACATGTGGCAAGATGCAAAGTATTTTTACCTTATTATAAGAGAAAACTGAATCAGTTTCTCAATGGCATATACCACTACTGAAAGGCAGGTGAATATAGAATGCCAACTTCATGTTATGTGTGCTTACCATGAGTCAGTTGTCCCTGAATAAGAAAATCGATTTAACCATTTGAAGTGAATTACATAGTTTCTAAAAAGTCAATAATCAGTTCTAAATTACCTAGAAATCCGTTATTAATTGGCTCAGAAATCTATTTTTAATGAATGCTATAATATGGCCAAATTATTCAAAACTGAGAAAGAGACAGAGAGAGAGAATGAGAAGGAGAGAAAGAGAATGTGTGTGTGTGTGTGTGTGTGTGTGTGTGTGTGTGTGTGTGTGTGTGTAGTGAGAGGAGGGTGTGGTGGATAAAATTTTGGCAGTACTTTCCCAGTATTCGTTTCCCAATCAGAAAGTACTACCCAACATCATTTTTATTTCTAGATAAAATCAATTAAACTTAATTTTGTTTTGAACATCTTTTTTTATCTTAATTATGTGAGCTCCTCTGAGACAATCACTCTATAAATTTTGGCTTTTATATTCAGATTACAATATCTCTTCATCTACCATTTATTCATTTTATGTCCATGGATTAGATGCTCCTAAACTTAAGCCCTTCAGTCTTACTAAATATTCGGGACTCTTTCCTTTTTATTCCTTTCTTAAAAATACATATATAGGGCTGCCTGAGTGGCTCAGTCGGTTAAGCATCCAACTCTTGGTTTCGGGTCAAGTCATGCTCTCTGGGTGATGAGATTGAGCCCCATGTTGGGCTCCATACTTAACACGGAGTGTGCTTGAGATTCTCTCCCTCTGCTCCTCCCCCCATTCACAGTCTCTCTCTCTCTAAAATAAATAAATAGATATTTTAAAAATACAAATAAAGATAGGTAGACAGGTAGATAGATAGCTAGGTAGATAGAGAGATTAATCAGATTTGCCCTAAAATGTTATTCTTATCATCTCAGTTCATATTTGGTCATTTCATTGTATTTCCATATGAATATATCTCTTAATCTAATTAATAGTTCTAGCTATTTTATCTTTTCTGAATTCATTTGGTTTATTATCCCCCTGTTATTTGCTAGCTATGCAAATAGCAAATATTGAAAACACGGGCATTTTCTCTGCAGTCAAAGACTTCACTGTGGAGTAGGGGAAGCAATCACAAGTCCAGGTATAGTGTTTTTCATCTTTCTTCATTTTGAAATGTTATTCCTGTTTTCTTAGCCATGATCTCTTCTGTCTATCCTTGATTGCCCACCTCCACATTTAGTATATTTTCTTCCCACGCCAGACCTTTATTCCACTGATAGTCTGTACCACTGAATGGCCAATCATATGTTGCTTTTTGCTGACTCCTTTACATTAACATAAATGAGCTATTTCACCTTCTCATCTTCATTGCCCTAGTCAGTCATGTGGCACCAAGTTAATATTTAGAGTTTCCTTCTCCAACTTGATTATAAGAGCAGAGGCCATGCCTTATTATATCTCTTTATAATTTCTAACAGATGACAGAACAGGAAACATATGATAACTGTTCAGAAATGACCTTCCATGGAATGCAACAGTTTTAACCTAGTAGGTAAATAAAGGAGGGGGCAAACCATAGATGAATACTACAGACCTCTGCTACTCAAAAAGTGGTCCATGGACTTCACCCAGGCCCCAGTTCAGACTTACGGACTCCTAATCTGCATTTGAACAAAATCCTCCGGTGGTCTGTCTGTATATCACAGTTTGAGAAATACTTTAAGAAGCCACGCTGCGATGAGTGGACTCATTTAATCCACTGCCAGCAAGTTATACAGAGTTAACAGGTGTTCCAGATAAGTCATGATTTCCTTAAAATGGGATACAGTTAGTTAGAGAGGAGGAAGTAGAGGAGGGGGCAGGGAGAGGGAGAAGAAGGAAGTCCAGCTGTCCCAAGGGTTTCTCTCTTTATTAGGCTGAGTTGGGTTCATCTCCAGATGAGTCAGACAAGGAAAATCAATCAGGAAGTTTTTCAGTCTACTTAGTCTTAGAATGGCTATTGGCTGTGTCCTTGATCCCTTAATTATTGAAATGAAACATGGAGAAATGTCGTGTGTTTTTCTACTTGATTTACCTGACATAGGGTATAAAGCTAATCCTTTTAAAATAAGGAATGTACATTACAACCATCCATAGAGCTTTTTAAAAAAATATTCATGACTTAGGCTCCACCCTAAATATTTTAACGCTAAAGATCTGACATGAGACTAAAGCTTATATATTTTTAAGCGTAAAGTGGTTTGTGTTGAGAACCAATGGCCTATTGAATCAACTGCATTAATTAGATTCACTGGTATTTCAGTAAAGTACCAAATCAGCAATAAGTTACTTGCTGTTTAATGTTCCATAGCTCTCACTTTCTCTTAACAGAAGGTTTTTTATTTTAAACTTTCTAAACTGAAATGGTTGTTGATCTATAAGATAATATCCTTTCTCAAATCTTAGTCTGCTGTGCTGGAAACATTTTCCTAATTGTACAGAGTGAAGAAGGAGGAGGAGAAGAAGGAGAGGAAGGAGAGGAGAGAGGGAGGGAAACAGGAGGGAGGAAGACTGGAAGCATGAGAAAGAGAAGGAATACAAATATTTAAAAGGGAGAAAAAGAGAAACCACATGAAGAAATAATTGGACCAGAAGAAGAAAAAGTGAAAGAGAAGAAAAAAAAAAAAACCCAGAAGAGAACAAAGAGAAAGATAAATGAGAGGAATGAGGAAGAAAGGAGGAAAAGGAAGGAAAGAAGAAAATGACAACTTCCATTTGGGGGTGTGTTGATTACTTTCTTACACCACAGTGGACACCCAAGGGAAAATCTTCCAGGCCAACCACCTGAGATCTGTATCTATTACTCTGCCAAGTAGAAATGATAAATTCTTTCCCTCTGCCTTTTTAAAAAAGATTTATTTTTATTTATTTTAGAGAAAGAGAGAGAGTGGGGGGTGGGGGGCAGAAGGAGAGGAAGAGAGAGAATCCCAAGCAGACTCCATGCTGAGTGTGGAGCCTGACTCAGGGCTCGATCCCCTGACCCTGAGATCAAGACCTGAGCTGAAACCAAAAGTCAGCTGCCCAAAGGACTGTACCACCCAGGCGCCTCCCCACTCCCTGCCTTTTTAAAAATTATTATTGTTTTCAGAGTTCACTGGTGTTGGAAATGTGACATTTGTGAATTGACAGTCCAAAGTGGAAAATAAAAATATTTAGCTGCTGAAATCATATATGTCCCAGCTGAAATGTTCTGAAGGAGAGCATTTCACAAGAATGACATTTTTAGGCACAATCTGCCCAGGTGAACCCTGGAGATTTTGCTTTAAGTCAGTTCTTGGCACTCTAGGGTCATTCTATTCCAGCTCTCAGCTTTATGGCATCTTGCGATTTTATGTTAGCTTCTTACAGCCTGATGATGACCAAAAATAATAGAAATAGAGCAAAATAATGACTACTCATGGCAACAAATTTAGACTCATCAAATTACCAATAATCTTAAATATTTTAAAATTGATGATACCACACATACATGCACACAGTAGCAAATACACACATATCTTTCAATATATATAGCAAATGAACTGTCCTATATCCACAGCCAACCTTGGAGAATGAAAAACAATATCTATACAGCTATTCTAGAGCCATGATAAGATTTTCAGCCAGTAAAGAATGACTGTCATCCTTCATGATTTCAATTTGCTGAGTTACAGCAATTATCTGAAACTTTTAAAAAGTGATTTTATTCATTTATATATTTTTAATAATAACTAAATGTGGTTTATGAAGTCAGCCCTATGAGTAAGCTGGGAAGACAGTTCCTTGCATTTCAGGATATAACTGATCCTGAAGATAGCCTTGTTTATCCCTGAACAGACAATATCAACAATCAATCTGAACAACAACAACATTCTGGCAATTTGTAAAGCTCATAAATTCTTAAACTCAGTCATTGAATTTCTTTCTTCTTATACTATAACAACTTCTTTCTTACATTGTAGTAGCTATTAACTTGAGAAAAATTACTGTATAAAGTTAAATTATGTCATAAACGCCATCCCATTATTTTATTTTTAAATAAATGCATGCAAGTAATAGACAATTGTATAATATATAATTTATGTATGTATTTATATACATATATAAATGGCTTTACAAATTTCTGGAAGTATATTTATATATTAAATAGCATTTCATATTAACAAGTATACATTGCTAAATTATTATTATTATTTTTTTAAGATTTTATTTATTTGACAGAGAGACAGTGAGAGAGGGAACACAAGCAGGGGGAGTGGGAGAGGGAGAAGCAGGCTTCCCACCAAGCAGGGAGCCCGATGCGGGGCTCGATCCCAGGACCCTGGGATCATGACCTGAGCCGAAGGCAGATGCTTAACGACTGAGCCACCCAGGTGCCCCACATTGCTAAATTATTTTGAATCAGTAAGTATTAATTGTATACCTAGTATATGTCAGGCATTGTACTAGGCACTAGAGTGTGATAAAGATAAAATCTCTGCACTTAGATTTACACAGTTGAGAAAGAGATCAACAATGAAGAGGAAATGTCCTTAAAGTGCATTAAATGCTATGAAAATGAAAGCACAGAGCTTATGGTATCAAAAAGTGAGACCCTGGATCCACGTTGGAAGATACGGGAAGGCTCCTTGGGTGAAGATAATGCCTCACTTGGATCTCAATGGTATCTAAGAGAAGAGAAGTAGGAAGAACATTTCAGGATATCTCCAACAGAGGAAGGAATATGTGAAGAAGTCTGGGACTTATAAGGAAATATGAGATGTAAGGATAATAATAAATTGCTTTACCTTATTTTTGAAACTTCAAATCTTTAAAGCACATATTCCTGGAAGATCAATGTTTTGGACAGGGTTCTGTCAGACACAGACTCTAAGACGTGTGTTGATGTGCAAAGAATTTAAAGAAGAGCTCATTGAACTGGGTAAACGTTTAGTCCAGGAAGCAGGAAAGGGAAACTTGCTAAGAAGGGCTCATTTCCTGACAAGGACCCTAGAAAGGTAGCTTCAGCCTTATTGGAACATAAGTTACAGCTCAGAGTATGTCCCCAGTGGAGGGACAGAAGCTCGGTTTCCATCCTCAGCTACCAGTCAGTAATTGGCTAAGGTCCACCCTGGGAACCATAAAACCTCTGGCTCTCTGAGCTCTCACCAGGTGAACAGAGCAGTTCCAGTAGTCTAGGGTAGTCGTCCAGATAAAGTCTTAGATATAAGCTATTAAGGCAAAGACCCAGAGAAGCTGTGAAGAGGCACACAGAAACAATAAAAAGACCTAAGAGAATCACAAAGAATACTGACATGTTCCTTACAGGTGGACACAAATTAAGCTTTGCTAAAATGGGATTACATCATGACTAATGGGAAAGCAGGACCACACTGCCCATTTAGAAAAAAATCTTTATTGAGGTATAATTCATATACCATAAAATTCACGTTTTAAATGTATAACTCAGTGACTTTTAGCAAATTTACTGAGTTGTGCAACCTTCCCCATCATCCTGGTTTAGAACATTACCATTGTTCCAGGAAAATCCTCATTCCATTTTACAGTTAACCCCCAGTCCCACTTTCAGCCCTAGACAACCATTAATCTACTTTCTCTATAGATTTGCGTTTTCCAGACATTTCTTATAAATAGAATTATAAAATATGTGGTCTTTGGAGCATGGCTTTTTTCTATATTATACTTAACATAATGTGTTCAACTAGTTTTATTGAGCACTCACTTTATACCAGGCACTATAAACTAGGCTACTGGGGGCCAAAAAGAGGCATGGATCTTATGGTCTAGTAAGGAAAATGGGCAGTAACAAAATAATCATAGAAAAATGTAAAGTTACAAGAAAGTTTCATGATGCTCTGGAAACATGAATGGGAGTTGAGGGAAGGCTTCCCTGAGGAAGTAACACTTGACCGAGACTGAGGAATAGGAGTTAACTGGGCAAAGAGCAAAGCAGTCGGGATAGAAACAGGACACGCCCACCCCCAAGAGGGAATGCATTTATTACAAGTGATTGAGAGAATGTTATTTGGAGTTTTGAGAGGGAAGAAAGGATGGTGAGAGATAAGGCTGGAGAGAAAGCCAGGGACCAAATTAGACTGAAATCTATTAAAGCATGTTAAAGATTTTAGTCTATTTTAAGACCAATAGAAAGACATTGTTTTTGGTTGGGATGTGAGGGAAGGTAGCTGATACTACAGGGTTTTTGTTTTGTTTTGTTTTTTAGAAAGACCCACTCTAGATGAAGGGAACGTTTTTTTTAAGTGTTCTCAAAATACATTCTCTAAACATATTATTTTACCTGCTTCAGACTTCTACTGCATGACAAATGAAGGCTATTTTAAATGTTAGGGCATTTAACAATTACATGATAAAACATCCATTTGTGGATATTTCTGGACAGTCTATAGTTAACTCTAGCATTTTCATTCTGATTCCCTAATGGAATAGGGCCATATCATGTGCATCTGGACATTGTTCAACAAACATCTATTCTGATTAAATGGTCAGTCTTGGCCTCATTTCTCAGTTAGTCCATTATGTTGTATGAACTATGTGGAGAACTACCTCATAGACCTCTCCATATATTCATGATTTTCTGTTTTTTTTTTTTTTAGCACTAAAAGTGGGAACTCAAAAAGACTTTATTTCTCTAAGTCACACAAAATCTATTTACATGGGAAAAAAAATAGCTAAGGTAATTATCCAGATCATTTGAGCAAAAAGCTCACTGTGTTGGCCTGAATGATTGTACTATATTATTTACATGGATCCAGTTTACCAGATAATGGCCTACCAACACCTTATAATACTCCTGAGTAGATAGATACTGGATGATTTACTTAAGACATGCCATAAGATGGGGAAAAAATGTTACACTAAAAATGGAAAACTCACGTTCAATAAATAAGAGAGAATGTCTGGTGAATATCAAAGGGATCATTATGCTGTCTGGTTCCCAATAATCTTTATAATCAATGTGAGAAAAAAATAGCACAAATGAAGTGGTAATATTGAAACTTAGAGATGTTAGAACTTTAGGGCTTAAAAAATATGCACATGCTAAGACATATACATGCGTGTGCATGCCAGGTTCTAAAAGCACTGCCTGAATGACCATTTGGAAGATGTGGAATTGATTATCTTTCTAGAAACATGCTAGACATAATTTAATTCATTGGGACTCTTCTAACATGGCGACCAGAATATATAATTGTGTGTACTTTGCTTACATAGTGTTTACTCTGGATAACAAGATACAAAAAAACCCCACATATTTTCAGTACATAAATTATAACTCCTTTTGTCCTTAGACCCCTACGATACAGATACTTTATTGCCATTATTTTACGGAAGAGGAAACTGAGAATGAGGGTAAAGCATTTGCCTAAAGCCATATAATCATTAAAGATCTAAAAATTAAATCCCAGTTCTGTCTGATTCTAGAGTTCCCATAACTTGCTTCTTCTGTCTGTAAAATATTTACAGTTCACAATTCTATAATAATTTTACTTTGAGCTTGTTTTTCTGCTTTAATGATCATATTAACATACACTGGACAAATGCTTCTATTTTATAACATAGAAACTGGTGTGAACAACTGAAGATTCAGTTATTTAGAGGAATATTCTTCTTAAAGTAATACAAACTTGTGGAAATTATTGTGATTTAGACAGATATGTGCATCAGATAAAACATTTCAGTTGTAATAACTGGAAACCTACATGTGTAGGAGATTGGCACATTTTACCATGTTCCTAGTTAGGAGTTAGCTTGGAGATAATTCAGGTATCTGGACAAGTGGCCTATTTGTATTATGTCATTCTTCACAAGGGAGGATTGAGACTCTGTGTTACCAACTACTAAGATTATACCCCAAGCCTGGGTCTCCAGAATAACCAATACTTGGACAAGTCATTCAAATGACAACTTGCTCTGTAAAACAGGAAACAAAATCAGTCAGATTAACAACAGAATGGCTGAAATCAATAGCCTAGAAAGTTGTTAGGTGGGGGGCTCTTCATTACATTGTACCGGAGGCTCAATTAATTTTCCATATTCTCTTGCAGCTGATTATATGTGATTCTGAAACAGAGTGAAGTGGATCTCTAGGAGATTAACAATGGTCTATATAATCAGTATATTATGTGAATATGCATTGGATTCTAGAAAATAATTCTCATTGTGAGGGTAGAAGGGCTTTTGGGGGAGGCAGGAGAGGAAGTAAGGGAGGCTTGTCTGCAGGGATATTAAGATTTCTTTAGATATTTTCAAAGTGCCTGGCCCCTCTCCCCTCCTCCACACTGCTCTACCCCTGCCTGCGACAGACAAACATGCACAGACACATCCAGTTACTGTTACTGTTAATATTAATGACAGCGTATTACATGCCTTCCAGGTTTTGAAAGTGTGAAGAAGGATGAGAATCAATGATGTTGAGACAATGGCAGGGTGACAGTGGGCTAAAGGGAGATTACCAGAGCACTGGGATCTCTGCCTCTATCTATATGAACTACAAGCAAGTTAATTGTACATCTTGCCTTCATTTTTCTTACCTAAAGAATGATGAATTTGAACTCAGTGAACTATTTTCTTTTTTTTTGTATTTTTTTTTTTTGGCATCACAAAATTTATAGACAACTCACAATTAAGGTGATTTTAACACTTCTTTCTCCGTAATTGATAGAACAAATGTAAAAATCAGTAATAGACTAGATTTTGAGCAACCAATTTAACTTAATCGACATTTATATAACACTATACCCAACAACTGTAGAATACACATTCTTTTCTTTCTCTTTTTTTAAGTTTTTATTTAAATTCTAGTTGGTTAACATATAGTGTAATATTGGTTACAGGAGTAGAATTTAGTGATTGATCACTTACATATAACACCCAGTGCTCATCCCAACAAGTGCACCCCTTAACACCCATCACCCATCTAGCCCATCCCCCACCCACCTCCCTCCAGCAACCCTCAGTCTGTTCTCTAGAGTTGAGAGTCTCTTATGGTTTGCCTCCTTCTCTCTTTTTTTTCACCCTTCCCCTATGATCATCGGTTTTGTTTCCACCTATGGGAACTCAGTGCATTGTAAGGGCCACCCCACTTCCACTATCTTTTATTACTATGTCCTCTAAAATTAATCCAAGACGTGGAGCTCTGCAATTTTAGTACAATTCAACAAGGTCAGGTTCAACATACATAGACATATTCAAACTAGATTTTTGTCTTATATTTGAACATTTTTGGAAGAGATTTCATTTGTTTTGCCACTTTCTTAATTCTACCTTATCCTGTTCTCTATCCTAAACCCGCTACTTAGAAAATATTTTACTTTAAATAGCATAGTTTAGGGCGCCTGGGTGGCTCAGTTGGTTAAGCGACTGCCTTCAGCTTAGGTCATGATCCCAGGGTCCTGGGATCGAGTCCCACATCGGGCTCCCGGCTCAGCGGGGAGCCTGCTTCTCCCTCTGACCCTCTCCCCTCTCATGCTGTTTCTCTCTTGCTCACTCTCTAATAAATAAATAAATAAATAAATAAATAAATAAAATCTTAAAAAAATAAATAAATAGCATAGTTTATATTTCATTCTTCATTAACACATCAGTCATATTCTAGGTGTCATTGCCAGGTGCTTTTTATTTTTAAGTGCATGCTTTTGAAAGTTTTAGTCCAAATATTTACTTTGCTGCCCAGAATTATTACTTATTAATTAACACTCCCCTCCCTAGAATCCGGAAGTTAACTGCTTTTTTTTTTTGTCTATTTATAGTAAGTGATCAATTTTTTTTCCCCCTTAAGCAACATTCATTCTTAAACACTACAGTGCTGGAGACAGTTAATATATATTCTGGGCAGAGATTCAGCTTTGGAGAAAATAATAGAGTAATTCCAACTAGTTCAACCAATGTTAGGAAGCGTACATTTTATGGTACAAGCAGTGGTCAGCCCATTAAGAGAAATGTTTTATTCTGAAAGTGTCAAAACTTTCACAACTTTGACGATAGTTTTATTATTTGATTCAAATTAATGCTCCATTCACTTATCCAAAGTAATGAGTGATAAATTTAAAATCATGATCAAATAAAATTCCTTCCTTAAGACCCATTGTCATAATGTAGAAATGCTGCAAAGCCCCTGGATTAAGATTTCAAATGGATGTGTCAGCGAGGCTTATTGTCCAATAAACTACAACGTGCAAGCACCGCACCATGCAAATGGACTTTGATTCTTGACAGCGGCTGCAGCTTTAAAAGAAAGGAACAATTTGCCAGGACGTAAGCACACGCTGAGCAAAAGAGCCTGCCTACAGACAGCGCACTAGGCGCACAAACGTAGCTGAGAATTGAGCACAGAAAAAGGGTTTAAACTGATTTTGGTCATTTCACTTTCAGGGCATGTCTGACCTTCAGACTTAGCCTGAAACACGCTGTGTTTCAGACCCTGCAGATTCCACTCACGTCTCCTTCTGCTCTTCTCCCAGCACCTAGCGCCGCTACAGGAGCCAAGGTCCCAGCGTTGTAATGATGGCTCGCCCTTGGTACGCTGAGAGCGGTGAGCTAATAAAATCATGGAATCTTAGTTTGCGAAGCCTCAGAGGATCTCTACAATATTCGTCCACCCAAAGGAGGAATCCATACTCAAATATCTGTAACAAATGACCATGCAGGCTCAACTTGATACTTTGTCACAGAGAGATAATTTTGATTTTTGGAAAACTCTTCATGTTAGTCAGTTCTTCCTGGTTTTACCCCAAATGTATCTGCCAAGTCAACCTGTTGGTTGTGTTTCTACTGTCTAGGCAAACCACAATCTTTTCATGACTATATTTAAAAAGTTGTAGAAAACAGACATAATCCTATTTGCTTGCTTAAGTTCTATGTTTAAAAGCCAATTTTCTTTCTACTGTTTCTCATAAAATGTCATATTCAGATCCCTTGACAGGATAATCAATTTACATGTGGTGTTGTGAGATGCTAACTCCCAGATATTGAGTTTATTATATAATAATCAAAAGAGAGAGAACAAAATCCTCACTGATCCCTGTAACGTTGTAACTACAGGTAGTCTGTTATATGGTTATTACTTCAACCACACGCTGCCATCTTTTCAACTTATCTCTCCCACTGCAAGAACAGACTGCTGATTACACTGCTTTCATTGATATTCAAATGTTGTTTTAGGTGTCTTCATGTGTATACCATGAGAACTATAAAATAAATACATGCAGCCATAAAGCCAGATAGAACTAATTTGAGAAGCTTACCTTCAAGTTTATCCTAATTTAAAATCTATTTTAAGGCAATGCTTATGTAAGATTAATGAATATATGTGATAGTTTTGAGCCAAGTGAAATTCCTCTACCATTTCTCTTTTATGAAGGAAATTCTGATCTCCAGAGATGCAAAACTCTAAAGAATTAAATTGACGTATTTTATTCCTATCAAAAGCAATTGATGTATTTTATTCCTGTCAAAATAACTTTATTCTTATTGCAATAACAAAATATATTTTAAGAACAGAATATAATATCCAAGCAGACCCAGGTTCATGCACAAATACTCCCACTTTCTAATTATGTAACCTTGGAAACTTTATTTCGCTTTCCTGCCTTAGTTTTCTCATGTGAAAAATGGCTGTGATAACTATATGTACCTCATTGTGTTTTTGTGAGGTTCTGGTAGAATGCACTTACCTGTGCATGGTAAACAGTAAGGTTAGCTTGATATGTTCTAAATATGTTGGAGTGTTGATAATGTGAACATAATGATGATGATGAATCTGAAAGTGGTAATTGTGATAATCATGATGATATTGGTATGTCTAATTAACATAAGATCAAGAATGGCAGAACTAAAGAAAAAAAATAATCTAGAATCAGATAACATTCTTTAGATTGGGGGTAGTGAGGGAGAAAGAGAGAGGGAGAGAGAAAGGGAGGAAGGAAGAGAGTGAGATCATCAGTAGAATGACCAACTGCATGGATTATATTTCTTTTCTGTGCCAGGAAGAGTGCAAGAGTATGAGATCACTGACTTAGGTTGACAAATGGGTAAAATCAGGGTGAAGCTTGACAATGACAACTTAAACATAGTGAAGTAACCACCTACATTCACCCTACTATGACATCAGAGGCAATAAAATGGAACAAAATAACCCTCCTCAAATAAAACAAACAACAAACATGAAACCAAAACAAACAAAAACGAGATATAGCCATGGACAACAGACCAAATATTTTTGTAGAAATAGAGGAACAGTAACAGCTTTTACAAGTGGAAAACTCATTCCAGGTGCCTACAGAACTAACTGCAGACTCAGTGGGGTCTTGGGCATCAGGCAGCACAGAGGACATCGCTGAAACAATAACAGAGCGATTGTTTAAAAGGTAATGCATAAGCATGCCAGATTCCAGTTTCCTCCACAACCCTACAGACAACAGGTTGCTAAAAAGAAGAGATTTGATCTCTTGTGAAAATGAACCTTCCTGACTCCAAAATGGAGTTGTGGCTTTGATACATGGCTGAGGACAGGAGGATGAAGTTGAATACTTGTGTATAATAAAGATATTGAAACTTAAAAACCACAAGGAAACTTAGTAAAGGTATATAGAAACCAAGCAAGTAAAGAGTAAGGATATATTGACTAGAGGTCAATCCTAGAAAAAGGACGGTTGATAATGAGCATGGGGAAGATTTTTAACACCAAATCTGCTTGTGGATTCTCTTCTGCCTGATTGTTAGATAAAAGGTTAACTTTTCCAGGTCTGGATCTCCTTCCTCCCCACTAGATTTATGTGACCCTAGAGGCACAGATATTGTCTTCCAAACATGTATCATGCTGGGACAAGTAACTAAATGATGTTGCGTTGTTATTCATGTTGCTATTTGGATTGTTGTTATTTTTTTTTAAATGGTCACTGGAGCTATTTATTCTCCCTCAGTGAAGTCATGGTTTCAAGAAAAAAATCACAATTCCTTTTAAGAACTAATGCTAAGCTTATATTGGGAAACACTAGAATAATTTTTTTTTAATTCATTCCCAGTCATCTTGTGGCTTTGTTAATAGTGATGGGGACTGTACACCTAGTTTATTTTATTAATATATGAGCCATTTTTGTATACTTTTCTAATCGCAATTCATTGAAATTCCAGAATTCTGGTTTTCTTTCATAATTCACGGTTCTTACAGAATATATGGAAGCAGGAAGGGCCGTTGGTTATTTGATAGTGAATATTAAATCTATTAGTTTAAGGTTTGTTTACTTATGGGCCATTATAGGAAACTTTCCTTCCTTTTATTGAGCATTTTTCACAAAATTTGTTGACAGGTTTAATAAAATGTCTTGTTGTTGTATATTGTAGGTGATCATACTTGCCATTATAATTACTGTTTAGGCTAAAAATTAACATTTTTCTAAAAACGAACATTCTTTCACCCACTGTATTTTGTATGTGTATGCATCTATGTGCATGTATGTATATTCATATATATTTCCCTATTATAATTGTTACAATTTTATTTGAAATTTCTGAAAATATAATCCTAAACAAAGAGCTAATACTAAGCAATTTCTGAGTTAATATATGGTATTTTATAAAAATCACTAAGAGCATCTTTGCCCTTGGGACATCATTTGGTTTGCAAAATAAAAAAGAATGGGCAAGAGCCAAAATTCAGTTTCTCCCTGTGGCTCCTTGGCTGTGATTAAATTCTGTAATTTTAGTGATTCCTTTGAAATCACACAAACTGTTCAGGTTCAATTACCTTGAACTAAAGTGTTAAAAAAAAAGTAAACAAAAACTTAACAAAGTTTAAAAAAAAAAACCTTCTTTTATTATTGTCTCTACTTGTCAAAAAACTATGTTAGGTATAAGGTTTTCCATGATAAGATAGCATGTTACTAAATTCCATGAAGCAAACAGACACACGTCCATATTCCTCATACATAACTGGCTACATAGTTTGTAGGGCTCAGTGAAAAAAGGAAACTGTGAGTCTCCTGGTTCAAAAAGGCAACTGCAAGTCTTTAAGCAAGCAGAAGTCCCTGCCTCTCTGTCCACCTGCTGCGCCCCACCCGCCCCCCAGCACAGGGCTCTGTGGAACTACAGGAGTCACGTGTCCATGAAGCCAGCATGTGTGATGCAACTTTTTCTCTTGTTCTCCACAAATCCTATCCTTCCTTTCACTTTCCTAGTATTTCAACTGGAAAATATTTTTACTTTTTCTCCTAAAGGCAAATTTCTTCTGGTTGGCAAGTTAACTGATAAGAACCTTGGGAGATGGGGCAATTCTATTTTTTAAGGCCATTCCAAAGGTCTAAAATTACTAATCTCTCAAAGATAATTCTTACTGCCTCCAGTAGTTTGCAGGCAAAGCTTTGGTTACAGCTCCGCAAAAGTAAAAATGGAATATCTCATCTACTAAATAAAAACCAGAGTGCTAAAAATGTGTCATATATATAAATGTAAACCATACTTATATGCCCATAGGAAAATTGAGAGCAAAGGAGAAAAGGAGAGGAAGAGAGCTTTCTGAATAGTCTATTCGTTCTATTTTGTATTATTTTGTTTTCTCCAGACTTCTATAAATAAATTGAATTATTGTAGATGCTATAATTATTTTAGTTTTAATGTATTATTCAAAGTAATTTTATGTCGAATATGAAGTTCATATATTAAAATTACTTTGATATGGGAAGGCTTTATTCTTTTAAAATTAAAAACACATTGATCATCAGATGAAATGTTATTATGAAATAATTTTTCAAGAAATCTTAAGGTTTTGGAATTCCAAAAATCATTTGATAGTCAACAACTTGCTTATTATTGTATTTACTTAAACTTTTGTATGTTTGTTGATAACCAATTTGTGTTTAGATGGGGTAATCCTATTATGTCTGAATTTGTCATGCATTTTACATAATATTTTAAAATATACTGTTGATTTAGGGCTCTAGGATGAAACTGTCATAGATTTATGCCATGATGTATTTATAGAGAGAGGAAAATAGTTGCATCAGCACAAAGGGTATTGTAATAGAACTAATTACAACAAAATACCTAGTAAGTAGCACAATAAATATACTATCACAGTTTGTTTCTTCTCATATAAATTAAGTAAAGCAGTAAAGCATTTAGGTTTCAGATAGCAGTTCTGTACCACAAAGCTGTTAAAGAACAAAATTCTTGCCAGCTCACTGTTCTACTAACTCCAGCATGTTGTCTTCACCTTTATATGCCAAGAAGGCAGCAACTAATTCCAGGTAGCAGGGTCAAGATAATGACGAAGAAAAAAGTAGATTTGCCAGATCTCTTTTAAAGAAGGTTTCTGAGAGTTGCCACAAAATCCTTCCATTTCCATTTAATGGGTCAGAAGGTATTCACAAGGCTACATCAAACTCAAGGGAGCCTTAAAAATGGTGTCTTTGTCTTGGGGGGCCAGGCACTAGCTAACACGTCCTATTATTAGGGAAGAAAGGTTGGATGGATATTGAGAACAATTTGAATTTTTCTGTCACGGAAACATTCTGAGAGCTCAGTTGTTTTCTAGATACAGAGATATCTTAGAGGGATTCTAAGTTGTAGGCTATGATAATTAAGAAGACAATTTGGCAAAGATTTAAGCAAAAGGGTTTTGGAGGAATCCAAAGGTTGAAAGAATTATTACTGGACAAAACTGTGTGCTTTAAAGAGGATGGACTCAAAGTTTATACCAATAATAACTTAGACTCAGTACAGGTATTAGTAAAAGCTTGGTACAGAGCAGCATAGCTCCCTGAAGAGTCCAGTTTCAAAGAACAGTTATCCAGTTATTCCCCAATAACACATTTGGTATTGGTGGGGTGCTAAAATTTTCACCTCATTTTCAACATGAACCCAGGAAGTAGATTGGGTTTAGGACAGGATACTGGGGATGGTAGAGTATGGTTGAGCCAAGCAAAGAAACTAAGACTAAAACATGGTTACCAGCCCAGTCTGATATTATAGGACACATGGAAGAATACACCTCCTTGGAATTGAAGAATATCATTCAAGACCTGACCATACATGCCTCCTAGAGTTGCTAACAGTTTATTACTAATTTTTGTAATTGAATGAACAAATGATCGAATGAATAAGCTAAATACATATATATATATATGTATATATATATGTATATATATATATATATATATACACACACACACACACACACACATACATACATTTTGAGCTGGAAGACAGAAGAAACACTGATAGAAGGCCAGTTTCTTTTTTCTTCAGCAACCATTGAAAATATAAATTAATACAAAACTTGCAATTTTTTTTTAAGATTTTATTTATTTATTTGACAGAGAGAGACACAGCGAGAGAGGGAACACAAGCAGGGGGAGTGGGAGAGGGAGAAGCAGGCTTCCCGCGGGGCAGGGAGCCCGATGCGGGGCTCAATCCCAGGACCCTGGGATCATGACCTGAGCCGAAGGCAGACGCTTAACGACTGAGCCAGCCAGGCGCCCCCAAAACTTGCAATCTGTTGCTGAGAGCTTTATTTAGAAAGAAGCTGGTTTGTGAAAATAGATCTCATGGCATTATCTTAGAAGGTTCTGCTTTGTCCCATGATGTAAGCAACAAGTTATACTAAATGTTCAAAGAAGGGTAAATGTTGATTAAACAGAAATGTAATATGGGATGTTGAGTCCTCAACTTACTTGACCTCCCTGCAATATCTCAGATGCATAAATTATGAAACTAACTCCTCCATCCTGTAACCCTTTTCACTCTTAGTTCCTATAATGCCATCAACTTTTTCTGTGTTACCCACAGAAACAACCCATTCCTTACACATAAAAGTAAACTTATATTTTGTTCAAATCTGCATTTTTTTCCTATTTACCAAGTATATCTATCCAGAAACCTGGGGCTTATCCTTAGCTTATTTTTCTCCATCACGTCTCATATTTAGACTCTAATTCATGTCAATTCTACCACTTCAGTGTGTCTTGGTTAGTCTTTTCTTTCCCTTCTCATTACCCCAATATAGTATTGTATTAATTCTTCATTTGCATTAGTACAAAAGCCATATAACTGGTATCTTTGCTTTTTTTAAAAAACCTACTTCTCCCCATGTTCAACTGATCCTTTGCATGGTTCCAAGAGAGATTTTTGTAAAATGTATACTTGCTTTGTCCCTTCCTTTTAGATCGTTCACTATTCTTCATTTCCTCTAGGATTAATTCCCCCCAAACTTTGCCTGAACTACCAAGTCTAGATGATTAGATCTTCTTAAGGTATCAGCCTTATGTTTATCATTCATCATCATCAAAAACAGGGAACAAAAGCAAAAATAAATTATTGGGACCACACCAAAATAAAAAGCTTTTGCTCAACAGAGGAAACCATTAACAAAACAAAAAGGCAACCTACTGAATGGGAAGAAGATGTTTGCAAATGATATATCTGATAAAGGGTTCATTTCCAAAAATATATATAAAGAACTTATATTACCCAATACCAAAACACCCTGAAATAATCCAAATAAAAAGTGGTCAGGGGACCTGAATAGACATTTTTCCGAAGACTATATGTATATATGTGATGGAATATTAGTGATAAAAAAAGAATAAGATCTTGACATTTGTGACAACATGGATGGACCTGGAGGGTACTATGCTGAGTGAAATAAGTCAGACAGAGAAAGACACATACCACATGATTTCACTTGAATGTCGAATCTACAAAACAAAATGAACAAACAAACAAACAAAAGCAGAAACTGACCCATAAATACAGACAACAAACTAATGATTGTCAGAAGGGAGGGGGATATGGGGATGAAAGCAAAATGGGTGAGAGGGAATGGGAAGTATAGGCTTCAATTATGGAATTAATAAGTCATGGGGATGAAAGGTGCAGCATAGGGAATATAGCCAATGGTATTTTAATAGCATTTTATGGTGACTGATGGTAGCTACACTTGTGGTAAGCATAGTATAACATATAGACTTTTCAAATCACTATTTTGTACACCTGAAATTGATGTAACATTGTTTGTCAATTACACTTAAAAAAAAAAGAAAGCTCGTTCTAATCATAGAGAACTTGGGTGGCTGAAGTTAAGGGAATCAAAGACAGCTATTGCTTGAAATTTCAGGGATGAAATTATGCAAGTATTAGTTATTAGCCATGGTGGTAATAGAGACAGGACTGGGCCAAAATGTGGTGAGAATCATGGATCAGAACATTTCCTGGTGTTCTATCTTGCTTTTGTAAGCCTGCTGGGACTTGTTCATGGTAGAATCCACAAGACTCCATGTACCAGGAACAAGTGGATTAGGCAGTATGGGGTTAGAATTATTTAGAAAGGCAATGCACAATTGGTGGTTCTGGCATCTTGTTATAAAACAGTTCTATTACATCTTCTTAAAAAGGATATTCTATTTCAAGTTTATCCATCTGAATTTCCAGCATAATAGGAGAGAACCAAAATTACTTAAATTCAGAAAAAAAAAAAAAAAAGGCAGAAGAGGAGGAGGCCAGAAAGACAATGCTGTCATTTATCAAACTGGAGGTTCTAAATAGATAAAAATTGAGAAAATTAGTGTCAGAAGGTGTAAAAACTAAAAGTAAGTTTTATTTAGTCAAAGGTTATTTTAAAACAGTATCCTTAGATATTAACTTTAAGCTCTGGCTCCCTTCTTATGTCTAATCTCTCATCTTCTGTAGTAGCTGAGTCACTTCTTAATAGAGTCAAAATATCCCAATATATCTAAATAACTTCCCCTGATTAATTCAATCAGAAAGTCAGAGACAAGTTTCACACTCCTATCTCCCTCACATCAAATTCATTTCTCTGCTTATTCAATCATATCATGCTCTCTTATAACTTTCAGAAAGTTAGAAAATTGAGAATCAACCATTCCAGTACTCTGCTTTATATAAAATATCACATTGCAATTTTCCAAGTGAAAAAAGTGAGATGATGAGTGCTAGAGATGTGTCCAAAGCAAGCACCTAATAGTTAGTAGTTACAGAATTACTAGAAGCAACATGAAGGACTTTCTATTTTTCCCCCCCTCTTCCTTTTCTCTTTTTAACTTATATTATTTCTTTATACAAAGCTTTGTGCCCAAACTGATGTGAACAGCGCATGGAGTGATGCCTCACACATTCTCCTTAAGTCCAGTTATTCCATTCCCAGACACTTCAAACTTTTGTGCAGCTTGCTGACTTTGTAGATCTTCCTTCCCACCAGCAACTTTTACATCTGCAAACCTTTGTCTGTCTGTTCTCATGAGACTTCGCTTACCCCACCACACTACCACTCATCACAGCTTACCCTCTTCTGAGCTCTGAGGGTATATAAGTGGCTAGACTTTATCTGATAAAAATAATATAATTCCATGTGTTAGATGCTAATTAACTATTATGTTTTATGGAGGTGGATTTGCATATCAACAGGTCCACTAAGATAATGACATTAAAACACAAGGTATCAAAGGAGAGAAAGTCAGAGTACTTTCTATGTCATCTCATGATAGGAAACACTTTACAAAAGACAAATATTCTCCCACTTCAAAAATAAATCAAAATCAATAAAAAAATAACACAGTAAGTAAACTTTTAAGCAAAGAATGGTTTTGCCAGGAATTCCTTTTTCTCCTTTTTTTCCCATCCGTTTCCCCCTTGTTTAATTCCATACTTGTCCTACTACATTCTCCCCAGCTCCATTTTTTTCTGAATCATTGCCTCTGACTCTTGTTATTTATTCATTTATTCAAGCATCGACAATTCTGAGACATTCCCAGCTCAGTAATCTACAGATCATTCATCAGCATGTGAATGTCTACCCAGCAGTGACCTTGGCATTTCCAGAACAACATACTCTTTCTTTCCCCTGGTCCATCAGGTCAGTGTCCATGTTACAGAGCAATTCTAAACTAGAGAGAAAGTTGATTATTTTAAAGGTTACATAATCTCTTTTAAAGGTTACATAAGTGGGTTCCATTTTTGTAAATGTGCTTGAATTATTAGGAAAATAAAAATAAACACTGAGCAAAAGTTTAAGAAATCAGCAGGTGGTAGTAAGCCATTCTTTATTCTTTTTTGGCAAGATAAGGTCTACTGCTTAATTTAGGCCAATATTTTTTCCTTGAAATATATTGCTTGTAGTGGAGCAGTCAGCAACAGGAAAAGCCTGAGCCTTATGATTTGGGCACTTGGGTTGTGATATGTAACATATGCCCCTTTGCTCATATTATTTTCTCAGATTGGAAGGTCTCTTTTTCTGTGGTGGTTTTTCTTCTGAATTCCTTAGCTAAACACCAAAACTACATCCTCAGAGAAGCCTTCCCTGATCTCTGAAACCTTGGGCAGAAAGGACACTGTCTACGGGCACAAAACCCCTAGTTTTGAACCCCATTCTACCAACATTAGCTTCATGACCTTGTCAGTTGTATTTATCTGACCTGAATTTTCATAAAATGTCTAATGTAAATAGTTTTTCTCTTACAGGGTCATTAAAAAAATGACAAACCCTAGATTTAAAGTATTCTGCACATAAGAGATACTCAATAAGTGGTAATCTTCTTACCACTCTTTAGTTTTCCCACTTAGTAATAATTTCTTCCTATTTTTATAATAATTACTTAGTCCCTCATTAGATCCTTTCGTTCCCATGTTTGTGTATTAACCCACGATCACTACAAATCGAGGAGAAGAGAAGGATTACTGTACAAATAATATTTGGAAGGTGCAAGCCAGAATGACAAAAGTGGGGTGCAAGGGTATGTGGAGCAATAGAAAACATGATGCAGGGGAAGGTAATTCCTTACTGTCCTGGCACCATTTCATATCGAGCAGTGATATCACCCCACAGAGCTTAGGATGGGCTGAGAGGAGCATTGTATGAAGTTGTCCTCCACAGTAAGGGAGATTTTTGTGCCTGGGTCTTTCCTGCCTCCTTTCTCATTGGTCTAAGTTCACCACGTGGGGAGATAACACCTCCCCTTCTTGAGTTGAATGGTTTGACTCTTCAGTGGACATTGTGGAAGGGGGTCTTACATCCCCATGGTATGTTGTTTCATGCAAATCTGAAAGAGAAGGGTCAACTTGGTGAAAGCAGGGACCAACAGAGCAAGAAAACAGGATGTGGTTGGAATCCGGGAAGGCACCCTAGGTATAAATACCAATGCACTTATTCTCCCATAATACTTGAGGACAAATACTTTGCTCTATTTTTTTTTTTTTTTATTATTTTGTACTTGGTATAGTGGCTGGCACTGAGTGTCTGCTTACAAGATAAGTAAATGAAAGAATCAAGGAATCCACACATAAGCAACATCATGGTACCAAAATAAAGAGTCTATTACTTCATTCCTTGGAAGATACAGTAAAACAATTACTCAATGAATGATATATGCAACATTAGCTGATTGAATTAGATTGCCTATTCAAATTATTATTTTTTAACCAATTAATTGCAATGAATGAGCCACTTATTTGCTATAGGGATTACCAAAATCATAGAGAAGAAAGAATCAAAACAAGGCAATCTGGGTTATTTATCTATCTATTGCTTTTTTGCTCCTGCAAAAAGGATTGTTTCTCTTCCCTTTGCAAGTCTTTCTCCATTTGTGACTTCCTAAAATGTTCTTAGAGCTTTTTGCTCCTTTCTTTTACATTTACTGTCGCATTGTTTTCATCATAAAAACCTGAAAAAGAACCAAAATACTATATAAAACACACATCCCTGAGCTCTGGATATATTCCCTTCACTGTTTGCATGTTTATAAAATGCTTTGTTTTTCTGTTTTGTTGTGCATGTTTATGTGTGTGTGTGTGTGTGTGCCAGAAATAAATTTTAAAAAATGACAGTAACTTTAAAAACAAAACAACCTGTATATCACACTGATTTGTTTTTTAAGGAAAAATACTTGTTGTTCTACAGGATAGCATGGAAAACATCTAAGTTAAAGTTGGGGGCAGCCCTTAGGAATAATATTTCAAATATTTTCCAGCACTGACTGGCACAGAGAAGTGAAGACTATATATTGCATAACATATAGATGGACAGTTTAATTAAAATGAAATATCTACTTCAGGAAAAATGTATCAGTACCCCTTGAGTCATGCGTATGGATGGTTAGCAGGACCCTTTGAAAAGATCTTTGTCAGGTTGGCAATTATGCAGCACATGAGCCACCACTTGCTGCCCCCCACCCCAGCCCTATATGGTAGCAACAGCTCATCACTGATCTGTGTTCTATATTGAACTTGGAAGTAATAGTCTTAATGCCATTCTTTGATTCTGGTGGGTTAGTTTCCCTTTTGCTCCCTCTCAACAGGGCTTGTATCCAGATTAATGTTTTATTTGCTACTGGTTATATAGATTTGAGTAAGGATTTATATAGCTCAATGCAACATTTTAAGACTCTCACTTTACTTAACATGTTGTATACGAGCAATACCATCTTTGAATATAGAAAAAAATGCACAAACTCAAAGTCATCTGCTACATAGCTACATTTTCCAGAAGCAAAAGTATAGATCAGCATTTCCCAAACTGCAAACATATATTATACCAGGCAATTTTATTAGGACTTTCCTTTAGAAAATGGTATTTTTTTAATGGTAAAATGAGTTTTGGTAACCTGCATACTCTCTTTCCCACTTTTCTTTCCCACCACCACACAAACATCCATAGTACTTATGTGTAAATTAAAGCCTCAGATAAAACCTGCTGCAAAAATACCTGTTTTGTGTTATTTCAGTGCTTTGGATACTTCTGAGTTCAAAGAAACCGTGAATCAGAGAACATCTATAAATAGAAACTGGGAGAGTAGTGTTTCACAAAACTCACTTAAGAGACACTACTAGGCTAGATGAAGTTACACGGAGGAGCAGGAACTGGTTTTCAATTCTTCAAGTCTTTCTCAAAAACATTTTACAGAAGCCATCCCATATGTCTCATGTCGTTCTATATCTGTAAAATGTTGAACTTCTGTTAAACGGCCCTCTTGGTATGCCTTGCCTATAGTCATTCACTGATACTTTTATAACACTTATTATTTAGTGTCAGTTATTTTACATAGAATTTAAACTAATTTTCATAACAATCCTTCAAGGTGGCTATTAATATCCTACTTACAGTTGATGGCACTACTGTTTAAGTAGTTGAAAAAAAAGTCCCTTTGTCTTGTCGTTTGCAACAACATGGCCAGATCTAAAGGATATAATGCTAAGTGAAATAAGTCAGAGACAGACAAATACCATATGATTTCACTCATGTGTAGAATTTAAGAAACAAAACAAAGAAAAAAAGAGACAAACAAGCAAAAAGCAGATTTTTAACTATAGAGAACAAACTGGTGGTTACCAGAGGGGAGGTGGGTGGGGGGATGGGTGAAATAGGTGAAGGGGATTAAGAATACACTTATCATGATGAGCACTGAGTATTGTATAGAATTGTTGAATCCCTATATTGTACACTTAAAACTAATATAACGATGTATGCTAATTATACTGGTTTTAAAATTTAAAAAAAGAAACTGCCAAAAAAAAGAGTCATTCATATGTTATGGTCAGACATTTTGAATTATGTTATTGACTCTAATTTCTTAGAATCTTTTTTACTCTTTTCCTTTCTAAATTTTTGATCCTAATAATTTAACCATGACAATGTCTAAAACAAAGACAATCAACAATGTTTGATACAATGTATTGTTATACCATGCATCCGGTAATCAAATTTCCATACTTTACACAAATATTCTCTGGAAACACCTAAGTCACTTATCTAAGGACAATATATAATTTGATCAATTTCCCAGATTTGGTGAACAAAGTAGCTTAAATAGCTGTGGGTATGTCCTCATCCTCCTCTAGTCTTCCATTACTTCTCAGACTGCCTAATCTTTTCACAGCTATACAATGTGCTATTGGGAACAAAATATTTTCTCTGAAACTGTATTAAAAACATCCATTAAGGTGTTTAACCCAAGCTTTCTTCATAGAGGCTTTTAATTGTAATTGAGGACTCAAGAGGTTTAATGACATAAATCACAAATTTTTAATAGCAAAATTTAGGTAGCATAATAGGAAGAGAACAGAATACTTCAAAGGAATATTCATTCTGAGAATCCTTTAGAACATGGCCCATGAACTTACACTGCCTTCCCTGTTATTATCTGGAGAAAGTGGCCGTGGGGTGCACCAGAGCTCAGATGTGAGTCTTTCATCTAGGGTTATACTTTGGTAGATAAATGGAATATTGGTCAAGTGAGAACTTGAAGCTTAAACCAAGATACATATAGTGGCCAGCAGAACTGAAAGAGGAGCTTTTGACAAGAGGAATTTTTGGGGAGGAAAAAATTAGTTATTACAGCTGGGGAAGGAGGGAAATAAAAATTGAGATGTCAAGGCTAACTTCCCTCACCTAATAAAGTGTTTAACATTTTTGGTAAAACTGTCACCACATTTAGTTGCAAAAGCATGCACCAGAGAGCATGTCTTGAAGTGGATTATTATGAAGTGAAATCCTAACTGTGAATGTACTGTATCCAGAACAGTTGGTTGAGAGCAAAGATAGTAATATAAAGGGCTTTATTAGCAGAGTTGAATTAATGGAGTGATGAAATGGGAAATAGTAATGTAGAATTATGAAAAGATAGTGCCTAGAACATCTAGGTGACTGAGTTTTTCAGTGTTTATTTGTATCTTAACTATTTAGAAAAGTGACAGCATTTCCCTGCCACACATGGGTTTCAAAAGCTGGTGCTGCACCTATAAAACAACTTCCCTTGAAGGGTTTCCTCAGATACACTGTCAACATTAATGTAAGCTCTGAAAATAAGCCACTGGGTAGAAATCACTTGCTACCTAAATTATTTTTTGCTGCTGAAACTGTAATCTCACTAATGTCTAAGTAAAAATATAGCTCTTATAAATAATTGGACCCAAGCAAAAGACTACTACACAGAGACACTATTGAACCAATTGTTCTAAATATTCAGATGATTTGGTCTTATGGTGCCCTTATACAAATTAGCTTGATCTGTGGAGGAAAAAGAAAGAAAGAAAGAAAGAAAGAAAGAAAGAAAGAAAGAAAGAAAGAAAGAAAGAAAGAAAGAAAGAAGGAAAAGAAAGAAAAGAAAAAAAAAGAATGACTGAGGTACATATGTGCATTTTCCAAAACGTAGTGTATCTTCAAAGTCTTTATTGCCATATCAACCAAAAAGAGCTTAGCAGTATATAAAAAGCAGTTTTTAGGAGGGATCATGCTATCAATACTTCATATTTGTGATGCTAGCTTATTTGCCCATCATTTTAAAATCCGTAACCTACATTAGACACATCATAAATCCTTACACTAAGAACAAAATGCAGTGAGGGAGAGAATTATGTTTATTTTAGCTTTTTTTAAGCCTCTCATCTGTCAGCAATGGATCACAGGTGATAAAGGATGGTGAAATCAGATGGGTCTAGAGAAGGAGTGGGCTATTTCTAACAAGAAATCATATTAAGATTGAATTCACTGAGTGGGCTAGCAATATGTAACCATCAAAGTACCAGAAGTCTAAATAGAGTATCTTTGAAACAGAATAGCTGAATAAGCTAATAAAATATCAAAACTGAGGAATGCCCGTTCATATTATGGGAAGAGCTGTCTCATAGATGTAGGCAGATATGGTTTAGTAAATGAAGGAATCACTTCACAGGGAAGAGAAGAAATTAACAGGTAGTAGTGGATGTGGTTGAAACCTCAGTCCTATGGAAAGGTTTCCTAATTCTAATATGAACCATGGGAACATTTAAACCAAGAGATCTGAGTAAATAAGCCTAGGAACACTTATCTTATCACTTATCTGTTATTAAAAAACAAAACAAAACAAAACCAAGAATCTTTGCTAAATATTCTGTACTCTTTAAACGGCATGTGGGGCTCTAGACAATCTGTCTCAATTTATGTCAGTATCATGCCAAAGGATTCCAGGAGGGTCTAGTTACATTTATTCCAGGAGGTTTTAACTACATTTAATTTCTAATTATTTCTCATATGTGTTATACTCTTTCAAGGTTTTCCAACATTGACTAGGTTTTTCCATTTGCCTAAAACTATCTTACTCATTCTCTTTGGCACAATCTTATATCATCTGTATAATCTTTAGAAGAAAGAAACTTAAAATTTTTCTCTCCTGTGATGCCTGCACTGATTATTCCTCTATCATCTCAAAAAACTTTGTTTATACCTTTTTTAGACTACTTACCCAACTTTGCTTTAAAAATCTGCTTTGCATGTGTGTATCTTCTAATAAACATGTTATAGCTTCTAGAATAGGGATCATATTTTTGTGTGTTTTTCTTTTTAATCTTTGTATCCTCAGAGCTCAGAATTGAGCCTAATATATATTTAATAAATGTATATTGAATAAACACAAGAACACATTAATCTCACTTCCAGTCCTAATTTCGTTTGACTATTTGAGGAATTCCCTCTCACTTCCTATATTGCAAACTTCAGGAATATGAAAGGTCATGTGGCATAGTAGAAAGTAAAATGTAAGAATATCCAGTGGAAAAAAGACAGTCTCTTCAACAAATGGCATTGGGAAAATTGGACAGCCACATGCAGAAGAAAGAAACTAGACCATTTTCTTACACCATATACATAAATAGGCTCAAAATGGGTGAAGGACCTAAATGTGAGACAGGAATCCATCAAAATCCCACAGAAGAACATAGGCAGCAACCTCTTTGACCTTGGCTGCAGCACTTCTTGCTAGACACACCTCCAAAGGCAAGGGAAGCAAGGGCAGAAATGAACTGTTGGGACTTCATCAAGATAAAAAGCTTTTGCACAAGAAAGGAAACAGTCAACAAAACCAAAAGACAACCTACAGAATGGGAAAAGATAGTTGCAAATGTCTTATCAGATAAAGGGCTAGTAGCCAAAATCTATAAAGAACTTATCAAACTCAACACCCAAAGAACAAATAGTACAACTAAGAAATGGGCAGAAGACATGAACAGACATTTCTCCAAAGAAGACATACAAATGGCCAACAGACACATGAAAAAATGTTCAACATCACTCTGCATCAGAGAAATACAAATCAAAACCACAATGAGATAGCACCTCACACCAGTCAGAATGGCTAAAATTAACAAGTCAGGAAACAACAGACGTTGGCAAGGATGTGGACAAAGGGGAACCCTCTTATGCTGTTGGTGGGAATGCAAGCTGGTACAGCCATTCTGGAAAACAGTATGGAATTTCCTCGAAAAGTTGAAAATAGAGCTACCCTATGACCCAGCAATTGCACTACAAAGTATTTACCCCAGAGTTACAAATGTAGTGATAGGCGCAGATGTCCATCAACAGATGAATGGATAAAGATGTGATATGCATATATACACACACACACACATACACACACACACACACACACACAAACGAATATTACTCAGCCATCAAAAAAATGAAATCTTGCTAATTTCCATCCAATGTGGATAGACTAGAGGGTATAATGCTAAGTGAAATAAGTCAATCAGAGAAAGACAATTATCATATGATTTCACTCATATGTGGAATTTAAGAAATGAAACAGAGGAGCATAAGAGAAAAATAAAACAAGATGAAATCAGAGAGGGAGGCAAACCATAAGAGACTCTTAATCATAGGAAACAAACTGAGGCTTGCTGGAGGGGAGGGGGGTTGGGGGATGGGGTAGCTGGGTGATGAACATTAAGGAGGGCATGTGATGTAATGAGTACTGGGTGTTATATACGACTGATGAGTCGCTGAACTCTACCTCTGAAACTTATAATACACTATATGTTAATTAATTGAATTTAAATTTTAAAAATAATAAAAAAGAAAGTAAAATGTATAAGTAGACAAGCTGCATGAGTTCTGACTGAGAGATAGTCATTACATGCTATGCAACCCCAAGAAAATCACCATCTTTCTAGTCTCAGAGGGAGTTGGGCCTTCTAGAACCTCTCCAACTATGAGAGTTTACATTCTTTTGAACATGTGATCCACTTGACTTGGGCCACCAGTTTTAAACTCACAAATAATAAGCCTGTCAGTATATTAATGAATACATATTTTGAATATCTTTTAGATAAACTCACAATGTATAAACTACATAACTAAACGCCATGGTAAGTACTCTATATTGTAGTTGTGGAAATAAGGAGATGCTATTAGGTAAGAGAATTGTTAGCTTTTATTTGTTAGTAATAAAATTTAAGTTCCTGACACAGACCGGAATGAGACTTTAAACTACTGATGTCAATGAGAATGTCAAGTTATATTTAAAAAAAAAGAAAAGGAGAAAAAAAAACTGCTCTATGCATACCAAAGAACACACATCTAGACATACACACAGACATCTGACAATTAGCTTGTGTATAAGGAAGGATAGAATGCTCATTAACTGGCAGACAGAAGTCCTGAGTAATCTTACCATCAAGAAGTTAATTATAGGTGGCGCCTGGGTGGCTCAGTCGTTAAGCGTCTGCCTTCGGCTCAGGTCATGATCCCAGGGTCCTGGGATCGAGCCCCGCATCGGGCTTCCTGCTCTGCAGGAGGCTTGCTTCTCCCTCTCCCACTTCCCCTGCTTGTGTTCTCTCTCTCGTTGTGTATCTCGCTCTGTCAAATAAGTAAAATCTTAAAAAAAAAAAAAAAAAAAAATTAAAAAAAAAAAAAAAAAAAAAAGAAGTTAATTATACACTGACTTAGCAATAATTTCCTCTTGGGCCCACTTTTTCATAAACAGAATGAGATTGGTAGCCAAAATTATCTTTCAACTCCCTCCCAACTTACATATTTGATTATTTGTGCCATGTTTTCTGAAATCAAAAACAAAAACAAGAAACAAAACAACAGCAAAAGATACGTGAATTCTTGGTTGTGTTGCTAATGTGTACCTTCTAGTGGATGGGAAGTGTGGAGACATTCCTTAGCAGATGAGAAACTCCGAGCTTTTCCACTACTCTCAGAGCATGCTTACTTTGCTAGTCTGATTCTTCCTAGCACTAATACAGGATGAAGCACATGTCATTACCATATATTATTTGGCCTTGGAGAAATAAGTTTTCAGGTTTTCCCCCAGATCTGCAAAAAGTCCTGCTCATACTCTTGATAAATGATCAATGTGGTTAGGGAAGACTGACTCTCCAAACTACAGAATTCAGTTACAAATAATCCTAACATTTCTCACTCACTCTTCTAAACATACTCCATTATTTACAGCCATCTATCCTGCCATGCCAGTGAAACAGAAAAATGTCTGACACTATAGTAAATAACTGTGTTGATAAGGTACAAACAGACATTCACCAATATGAGAGTGCTGAGCATGTTGCATAATCAATTTGAATAATGAGATATTATATGCGATTGTCTCTATGCAAATCACTTTTGAAGAATTGAGTAGTTTTTCAAAGAGTTTCTGAATTGGCCAAATGGTCTGAACAAATGCAGAACACTACTTCATCTACCCATGTTTTTTGTAGCCCTGTTTTGTCTATGGGTTCTGGTGCAGTCTATTTTCAACCTGGAGTCTAAACTGTGATCACTCCAACTATCTGCTACACTTTGTCATTAATTGAGTTTTGTTCTAATAAATTTCTAAAATCTACTTTCAGCCAAAGTTTAAATCCTCCCTGAAATAAAGAATGGGTATTTCATCCAGTAGCTGCCTAAATCTGAACAGTATTAACTATATTCCTGTCTAAGAATCAGCTTGTATAAAACTACTCACTGTCCTATTGAGATTCTGAAATATATGAAAACATAGAAAAGGGAGTAAATCTCCCAGGACCTTCTCTTTTATGATTACCTCAATTAATAATGCTTAATAATATCATGAAAGAAAATTGAAGAAGTATTAAAAATCAAATAAAATGTAAATAATTTTATTCTCATTATCTCACAGTGTATTTTCTTTTAGACTCTGTTTCTATGCAGAGGTTTACTTTTTTATTTCCATAATTATTATTATATAATATATATTATTTTATAACCAGATTTTCATTTAACATATGGATTAATACCACTCTTTGGAACCATAAGAATGAATTTAATCAACTTTAACTGGACTACTAACATCTGACATTTTGATACTTTGATTACAATGATGCTTATTTTAAAATATATTTTAGAATATTATCAACATTATTGTTTTTTACAGTTAATAGCAATCATATTAGTAACTTACTGAATTTAATCAGATAAATAACTTATATAAATATTCCATTTAAACCTCTCCTTACATCTAGGGTGAAAATAGAATTACTATTCTCTATTGCTGATGAGAAAAATGAGATTAAGAGATGCTAAAAGTTTTTCTCAAGATCATAGATTAAAGGATGAAGTAGGAGCCTAACACATATTGGTACGTGTTCTTAGTCACTATTTCACTGAAGGTTAAACAAAGTTGAAATAGGCAGATGCAGAGAGGTTGAGACATGGGTCTATTCCAACAGAAAATAAACTGACCTAGAAAGAAACACAAGATACTGACCAGAAACCCACTTTTCCTTTTGCTTTTAACAGATGGGTTCTGTGTTTCTCGCTCTTTTCTATCTTGGCTCTTTAAATAAGATAGATCACATTAAACTCTCCTTAATTGCAGACGTTTGTGCTCCAGTGTTTCCTGATCTCTAAAATGTGAGGAGCTAAGTCTTAATCAGAACTTATTCTAGAACCCAGTTTACATCCCTGCCTCTGTCCATATATCAACGCATGGCACACAGTAAAGCTAAGGAGTAGTGCTTATGTCCCAGATTAGGAAGCTGCTAGCTTCTCTTCTGGAAAAAAGGAGAAGCTGGGTAGGGGATGCAAAGTCAGCATCTAAATGCACATAATGATACCATTGTGCATAGGAGTCTAAATAGAAAAATAAATTTTAGATCAGTGAAAAAGTAGCCATTACATTAGAAGACATTTCAAATTTACAGGGCTCAGAAGTAATTCTGAAAACATTTCCTTCATAAAACAGAAGCAAATTTTTCAAAAATACCTATATAAAATATACTCTATTAAAAATATTTTGAATAAAAAACCAATGAAGTAAAATCCATACTAGTAAAATAAAACCTTAATTTAAAAACTGAAAGATCTTAAAATAGAAACCTTTATCAGCAATATAGACAATTAATTTGAGAATATTTTGAGACTATAGGAACATATTTTTTTTATAGAGGATAAGAGAGAAAATATGATGGAAAATAAGTTTCAAGTGTTTAAAACATGAATTAAATCTGTCCAAGAATGAAGAAGATATGGTCCTGAAACAATAATTGAATAAATTTTCCTAGATATAAAATTAGATTAGAGATCTCATGTTATAAGATTCATAAAATTCCAAACAAAGATAATGATCAGACATAAATGCCAAGATACTGTGAGTTAAGTGTTATTTAAACTGTTCAGAACATTTCTTCAAAAGTTGTAAGGAGGCCAAATTGTCTGTAAAAGCACTAAATTCAATTTAATCTATAAATTTCCATTTTGTACCAATACAATCAATTGCTAGGACAATATACAGAAAATCATTGGGAGAAACTATATGGACTCCGGATTTTATATTCCTAGTAACCTGTAATTTATATGAAAAGACAGTGGAAAGATAATTTTCCAAAATGAGAAGATAGAAAATATAACATGCAATTACCTTTGCTGAAAAATTACTTAAAAATATTCACAACATTACCAAGCAATAATCATAACAATAATTACTGAAGGGATTTGGAAATAGCTAGAGGCATTTTTCTTCAAGTAGTAATGTATTTACACTTTTCTTTTTTCAGTCTATTTTAGGACTCTTCCTACAGATCATACCCATTCAGTATTTTTTTTTTTTTTTAAAGATTTTATTTATTTGACAGAGAGAGATACACAGCAAGAGAGAGAACACAAGCAGGGGGAGTGGGAGAGGGAGAAGCAGGCTTCTCGCAGACCAGGGAGCCCGATGCGGGGCTCGATCCCAGAACTCTGGGATCATGACCTGAGCCGAAGGCAGACGCTTAACGACTGAGCCACTCAGGCGCCACCATACCCGTTCAGTATTAAGAGGATTTAGTCATGGGTCCTTACCCATATTCCTTTTTCATCTCTCCTCTCCTCTTCCATCTTTGCTCAAAACATCTCAGGCTTAAGATTTAACTCTGGGAATTCCTTACCTCACAGAATCTCTGCCTGTGACTCTACATTGGGGCCGAGAGTATCTGCAAAGTTACAGTTATTTAAGCCAGAGTTTGAAATCAACTTGACATTTCCCTCTTCCATATCTCTAATCCCTCAGGAAGTACCAATGGTTCTACATCCAAACCGTAACTCCAGCCTACCATCCTTCGACTTGTCTGATGCCACACTTCAATTCAAGCTTCCATCATCCTTGCTTCAAAGATTACACCACATTCCTAATTGAATAGTTCATAAACCTTTCTGTCCCTTCCCCTCTCCTAATACACACCCACCCACACTGACTCATCTTCCACATAGTGGCCAGTGTAATTTTTCCAAGTCAGGTTATGACATCTACTTAGAACTCTCTTTACCCTCTTTGCCTACTGCCACGGTTTAGGTCTTAGATTAAATTTCCTTCCTCAGAGTCATTCCCTGACTCTCAAATCAAAGCTACCTATTCTTCCTAATTTCTGTCATGTTACCATGTCGTTTCTTTCAGAGCGCTCATAACAACTTTTATCATGTCCTCCTTTCACAGCCTTTATCACAATGTGTACCTGTTGGTTTCCTGACTTGCTTCTCTGTTATATTGTGAGGTCCTATGTGTTTGAAGCGATCAGTATAGATCTTTGCTGGGAGAAGCTGTGCACTACTATAGGATTAACTAATGATTGGAGATTATTTTATTCTATATTGCCACTAAGGAATGTTTCAAATGACATGAAATAGGTATATAAAACATACTGTGATAATTTAGGGGAAAGATGACACACACTTAATATTTTGAAAGTTAACCTTTTGTGGTAGATTGATTGTAAACTCCTGCTGGGGTTGATTTCAAGAAGCTAAGATCCTGAGGACTGCATTCCCCAGCACGTGGGACTCCTTTGCAAGGGCACTTAGGTGGTCATGTTTATGGAGAAAGAAGCAACATATACTCTCTCAACAATCACATTCAGAAAGGCATTAGAGAGGAGAGTGGACTGGGGTGAGGGGTGCTGAGACCTGTGGACTTATCTTCTCCATCAGAAAATCTTGGATGTGGGGCACCTGGGCAGTTCAGTCAGTTAAGCCTCTGACTCTTGATTTCAGCTCAGGTCTTGATTTCAGGGTCATGAGTTCAAGCCTGGCATTGGGCTCCATGCTGGGCATGGAGCCTACTTATTATATATATATATATAGGATGGTAGAGTTTAGAGCTTGTGTATGCACCTTCTTTTAAAATGGTGAGATGTACTAAATTAATTTTTACTCATTTTTACTTGAAAGAAGTGAAGGAGCTTGTGCATTGCCACCTGAAATGATCTTCAGCAGGAAGAAAAGCTTAATTAAGGCCATTGAGCACATGACAGAGGGCTATCACCACTATTTAAGGAAGAACGAGGGGATTATCACCCTTTACAAGAGAGAAATCTCGATTAGAAGAGAGTAATCTTGCTCCTATCCACCAATTTTTATAGGCAACAAGTTATGAGGGAAATAAAACCATTTTAACCACATTTTGTGTGATAGAAGTTGAAAAGCCAGAATCTTCCATCTTCTGCTTTGCCTCTTGGGTACTTTTGGAGAAATAATTTACCTAGCAGTGTAATTGTGACATTCCATTATTGGCTAGGTAAGTAGAAATCTCCACAAGATTAATAAATTACTTGCTCCAATGGCACCAGCATCATCATTATATCCCTATACCAAGTGCCCAAACATACTGCAAATGACAGAATTTTTAACTTTTATTCACGTTCAATACAGTTTATGGTATTTTAGCCTTTGAAAACATTAAACTGTATGTTCTTTTCAGGTTAAACACCCATCACAGAACAGTGGCAGCATTTTTAAAAAAGTGAATGGTAGGACACATGAGCACAGCTTTGTCATTACCCTGGTTTTCAGTAATACCAGCAGTTCCCCTGACTCTTGGCTTTGTTATTAGTATTCATTGGAAGAAAAGGTTTTCTTGCATTTCTCAAAAGCAAAAAGGAAAGGTCTATTTGTTAATATTTTGTATACTCAAGGCAAACATTGTGACCCCCCCTTCGCAGGCCCCGAATCTGAGCATCACTTCTCAGTTATCAATCCCTTTAGCCAGGACACTGAGTGGAAGTGTGAGATACCATTATTACAGGCGGCTAAACATTTAGGCTTTAAAGAAAGTTATAATTTATAACAAAAGAGGCATAAATTGGAATTGATTTCATTAGAGGAACTTAACACCCGCAAAATAACGATACTACTTTTTCTTTAGGGACACTATTGCATTACAGTTTTGCTTCACTAAATTAAAAATGCTATCAAGTTGGTAGTAAATTCTGAAGTTTGCTACTGAGCAAACTCTAAAGGCCATTTAGAGGCCAGGAGCTCATATATATCAACGGGAACAAATTAGACACAAAGTTTAAAATTCAGCTTTCATTACAGGAAACCTTGAAAGTACATCAACATTTTATCTTTTTTTGTTGTTGTTAATACTCGATTTTAGTGACTCAGCAGATGATTTCACTGATGTTTAGATGCTGAAGGAGGTACACCTAATGATGCCGAGTATTTGAGAGTTTGAGAATATTTGGACTGTGGACTGCTCTACAATGATTAGAATGATTCGAAATGAATTATTCTCTGCCTGTTTTCTAAATGAGTGCTTAAAATGGCCTGGTAAATAATCCCAATGGAATGCTTTTAAGAACTTCAAATGAGTAGCCACTTTTTATTTCCTGGGAAGTTCAGTGTTAATGTTCCAGAAGTGGAAAGCTTGTAAATGGGATGGGGATGAGGGCAAATATTAAACTGAAAGGAATGACCGAATCATCTTCAGAAGAAAGGTTCTGTCTTCCTTGTATTTTTTAAACTGGCATCAATCAATCAAAATGTCACAAGCATTAGCGGTTAGCAGGGCATGGATTGAACAACGCTGAAGGATTATAAGGGACTAAAAAATATCAGGTTGTGAGAAGAGTTCCTGTCCCAGAAATAACCCCCTGCAAGCCAAATAGCACAAGGAAATGTGGATGCCTGAGGATAGTCAAGCACAAGATAAAAACAAAAGTGTAGGAACCATTCCAATGAAAGAGGATAATACAGAATTATAAGTCTGGACCATGGTTTATTAGTAAAAATGGGCCTTGAGCTAAATCTAAAGCACCTTTCCCATTTTGTAGATGTGGAATAATGAAAAATAAATTTGCTACTCCCTTACCTAAAAAATCTCTGGTTTTTCAATTTTTCTGCCGTCCTTTTGACTTTAAATGCATTTTCACTTGTGGTTGAATGTACTTTTTAAAAAAATCCATTCTATGGGATTATTTAATTCTCTCATAATTTTATACGTGTCCCAATTTCAACAAGCTGCGAAATTACATGTCTGTCAATAAATTAAATTGCAGTAGCTGCAGAACTCCCTGCTGCTTTGAATAGGAAGTTAAGTTTTATTCTCTTTTTCCTAGAATTTTTGAGACTCTTGTGTAGATCCTCATCGGTGCATTTAAACATCTGATTAAATGCCTTTTTAAAAAGATTATTTATTTTTTAGAGAGAGAGCTTGCAGGGGGAGGGGCAGAGGGAGAGAGAGAATCTCAAGCAGACTCCACACTGAGCACAGAGCCCGAGGCGGGGCTTGATCTCAGGACCCTGAGATCATGACCTGAGCGGAAACCAGGAGTCAGCGGCTTTACCAACTGTGCCAGCCAGGCGCCCCTAAATGCATCTTATCTCTTTTTCCAAATACAGTCCGAGATCTTTCCTTTAAATCACTATCATGATCACAGAGAACATATTGCTACTTTTAAGAAGCATGTAAGTACAACATAGAAAGTAAATAGGTGGTTATTTTATTTCTCAAAAGTCCAGATTTAACTTAATCTGGGGCTCTTTATTCTGCTACCGTGCTTCTACATGTTGCAGAGACCCCCTATCCGCATCAAAAAAACAAACAACCTCCCCAAACCACCCCCCCCAAACCCCCACAATGTTTAGTGCCTGCCTATTTCTCAGACTACATTTTGAGAATGAAGTCCTGGAGGCAAGTTTCACCCTACCTTTAATTTAAGCCCTATCTCACCAGTCCTCCTTACTTGTTCATCATCCTTTCCAGAATGATAGTAATTAAGACCCAAGAAAAGCAAATCCATGCAGGGAAAATCCCACTACCACTTTAAGGAATGTATTCATGCCCAGTAGCCCTAGTAGCCCCAGTAGCATGTGGACTTCAGAACAAACTAAGTGCAAACTAAGGCCACTTTAATTCCACCTTGTCAGATAACTCCAGGATCTGATTCATTTAAGTGTTGGCATCAGTTAATTGCTTTTTCTCATTCAAGTTATGATTTTCCTGTTTTTTTGTGTAAAGAGTTATTTTCTCATATATGGATTTTGCTGTCTATTGTTAAGGAATTCTGGGTCTTACTTAAATCTTTAACTGTATCTTTAACACACAGGTTCTGGCCTACATTTGTGGGCTATGGTTCCAACAGCAATTTAATTTTCAGGGTCATTGAAGTGCTATGTTTTTGTGCTTGATTTATCTGGTGGTGCTAGGGCTCTCACTCGTCCCTGATCTTCCTGCCTGAGGGAGCAGATGGAATTTCTCCAGACTGGGCCACCTGGTACCCCAAGAAACAGGAAAAGAATCTCCAGCCTACAGGAAAAAGAAGCTACCAAGGCCCGGCTGGTGCTTGTTGCAGGATCCCGCTTGTTGTCACCTGTCTGTTGATGTTGTAGAGAGGAACTTGGGGCCCAGAGGAAAAAGATTTCCTAGCCTGCCACATGTTATGGTGTGACACTCCCTGCCTTTGGGGAAAGGAGAGCACCCCCTGGGCTGTCTGCTGTTGTGTGATCCCACTGCTGATGATGCCTGGCTGCCTGGTGTCTTCATGTAGGGGAGGGGAGTCTCAGACCCAGGTAGAGGGGAAGGAGGAAAGGAGAGAGTTCCCTCACTGCTTTGTGTTAATGGGCTTGCTATAGTAGTCGGAATATCTGTGAACAGGTGGGCGCTAAGTTCTAGTCTAATGATTTTAGGGAGAGTGATGAGCAGAAATCATTTTCAATATGACTCATTTTCAACAGGAGTCTGAAACCATGTTCCCCAGTACAGGTCCAATACTGCCTTTGGTACCTTTAGTCTCTACTACCGTTTCTCCGTTGGGTAGAAATTGGTAGAAAGTTATTATGTTAAGCTCCCAACAAAATTTGCTATAAGATTAAACATAGGGATGGATATTTGGGATTGAAGCAGCAGGTGGAAAGGTTAAGGCTGTTTGTTATATTGGTTGAATATATATATATATATATATATATACACACACACATATATATATATATATTGCAGCATATTAAATGGGGCTTATACTGAAAAAAAATAAAGCTTTTCATTTCCCTTTAGGACTTCCTTTAACATTGAACAGAGATGGCTGAGGATTTTTTTTTTTTTAAGAGAGAGAGAGAGAGAGAGAGTGAAGATGGAGGGAGGGGCAGAGGGCAGAGGGAGAGAGAGAATCTCAAGCAGGCTCCACACCCAGGATGGAGCTTGATGCGGGGCTCAGTTCCATGACCCGGAGATCATGACCTGAGCCAAAATCAGGAGTTAGATGCTTAACTGACTGAGCCACTCAGGTGCCCCAAGGGTGAGGATTTTTTAAAGGTAGATTTATGTGCTACAAGAGTTGGATTAATAGTGCAGGTATTTTTCATCTTTTAATATTTGGTGCCATATAACAATAAATGTTATTTTGTCATTAAAATCATAACATGAAAATCAATTCTCCTTCATTTTTTAAACATTGTTAGGGACATATTATCCCAGTAATTGTGTCTAGGCTTTGATCTCTGCACATCTAACCTAAATTCTAACTGCTATCACCGTAGTATAATCATGGTCCTACATATTGATAACTTGGATTATGGTGAATTTTATAAATCACTGAGTAAGATGTACAACAAGCACTTTTAATAAGAATTTCAGCATGCAAACTGACCAAGGTAAAGGAAAATTTGAATGACATTTTCACAATCTGATGAGCAATATATTAGTAAAGCAAAGCCTATACTCAGTAGAGAAGGCCTGTACTTCTGTATTTGAAATGCCTTGGTAATGGGATTCAGGTTGGCATGGGAACAGTACAGAATGTTAAGCAACAAACAGAAGAAACTGAAACATGTTTCAAATGAACATAAGAAATATATGGCTCGGGAGATGGTGTTAGCATTGGAAAGAACAAAGAAGGAATCTGGTGAGTATATTTAAAAAGATAGGGACATACTCAGGAAGAGTCTATTAGAGTCCAACTAAACATACATGAAAAGAATCACAGGAGTAATGCCAAAAGATATCTTATGTTAAATATATAATTATATATTTTTAAAGATTGATGAAAAACAAGATATCTTATGCACTATAAACAATTATAGGATCCAGAAGAATGAATGAGGTTCAGACAGGTCTCAAAAATTAAGAGATTAATTTTGTGTTGTTGTTTAACTTGTTTTGTTTTTTATTTTTATTATTTTTTTTATTTTTAAAGGTTTTATTTATTTATTTTAGAAAGAGAGAGAGAGAGAGAGAGAGCATGAGTGGGAGGGGCAGAACAAAAGGAAGAGAGAATCTCAAGCAGACTCCACACTAAGCATGGAGCCCAGTGCAGGGCTTGATTTCAGAACCCCGAGATCATGACCTGAGCCGAAACCAAGAGTCAGAAGCTTAACTGACTGTGCCACCCAGGTGCCCCTTGTTTTGTTTTTTTAAATAAATGGGGTGACTTCTGTAGAGAAAGTCTGACCCAGAGAATTCTTGAGAGTTTACAGATAGAGAGGTAATCATAAAAAGATAGTAAGAAAGTTTCCCTGAATGAATGGAGTAGCTACAAAAGATTTAATTAGATAGAAAGAAAAGGAAGATTTTTAAGTGAATTTTGAAGTGACAATTATTGTAGATGAGAAACAATTACTAAATATGTTATGAAAGAGCAGGTGTCAGAAATGTATGGAATTAGGGATCTAAGAAAAAAAATCAATGAACCCACCAACAACTGAAGGGTGGCTAAGTAAGATCACAATAGTTAGATGGTGAACTGATACCATAACTTCTGGGTAGAATTACTCTCTTCAGAAGACTGATTTTGGAATGAAATTTTTGACTAAATAGATGTTTTGAATGGGCCCAGACTGACCCATTTATTGTTTCATCAGGCTGAGTGTGAGGAATAGTTCAAGAAAATAAAATGAGGATGGCTGATTTCAATGTTCACGGTTTTAGTTACAAATGCAAATGACAGAATTGCCAAAAGAGAAAAGTAACATTTGAATAATGGCAGAGAATAAACAGAATAACAAATGGAATTGTAAGAATTCTATGATCAAGATAGATCACATTCAACCCCACCCCACTTCTACTCAACAATTTAGGATGAATATATTAGAAACAAACAAACAAACAAAATAGTAACGTGGAAGATGAAGATCCACCATTATCTGAGAATGCAGCCCAAAAATAAATGGTAATTTTCAAATAAAAAAGTAAATTAAATGGTGTGGCTTGGTGGCTCAGTCAGTTGGGCTTCCAACTCTTGATTTTGGCTCAGGTTGTGATCTCAGGGTCCTGAGATGGAGCCCCATGCTGGGCTCTGCACTCAGCGGGGAGTCTGCTTGAGATCCTCTCCCTCTCCCTCTACCCCACCCGCCCCACTCCCCGTTTTCTCTCTCTCTCAAAATAAATAAATAAATCTTTAAAAAATAAATTAAATGACCTAGAGAACATATCAAGACTCTTAAAATTCCTCTCTTAGGATTTTCACTAGTTTTTATTAGAACAGACATAACAGAGGTAATATTTAACAAAATAGCAGCCAACATAAGTCCTTAGATTACAGACCCAGCCTACATATAAGATTTTTTTTAAGGCAAAGCCAGTCAAAACAATAGTAATAGCAAAAAATAAGACAAAAGTAGAGAATATACTGTTTATTAGAGGCAGAATCAGGAACAGAAAATAGCCCTTGCCTCTTGGATCAATTCTCCATTCCATTTTACTGCATTCTTCATTCAATTCAACACAAATATATTAAGCACTTTTAAAGTGCTCAATACCATGTTAATTACTATAAAAAGTGATATGAAAGAAGATTGGATTTAAATCAGCTAGAAAGAGAAAGAAGTAAAATATAGTTTAAGTGAAAAAATATGAGTATAAACAATATTTTTGATGGGTAATCAAAGAGGATTTTAGAGCTCCATACATGGTTTGCATTTAACGGTTTGAAGGAATAACCTCTGCAACTTGCACCTCTCTTAACTCATTTATTCCATCTAGCAGTCAATAAGTAAATTTCAAAATCATGTGTCAACAAAAATAAGAAGCAAAGGCTCATTTCACCGTGAACCATGTCTGGTTGGAAAGGTAGGACATGGAAGGTTATATAAAAATATTTTCTAGTACATATCTTGAATATTAGTCAACAAATTTTGCCTTAATAAAAATCTATATAATTCATTCTTAGACACAAAGTTACATTCAACATTAAAATATTTAATTCTAAAATAAAACAATTCAGGGGTGCCTGGCTGGCTCAGTCGGGCATGGGACTCTTGATTTAGGGATTGTGAGTTTGATCTCCACATTGGGTATAGAAATTACTCAAAAAAATAAAAAAATAAAACAATTCAATGACTTTAAGCTTTTCTCCAATGCAAACACAATTAACTCATATATATTGAAAGAAACTATTATATGTATATGACTCTAGGACGTAAAGAATTAGCGAGTGTCATTTCTTACCCTGAAAAAATATATATATATATATTAGATACTTTCAAACATTCAGGTTAAGTAACCAATTTAAAGTTGAGTTCAAGGTTTTCCTGGGCTCATAAATAAATCCCTTAAAGGTGTTTATGCAAAAATAGGGAACTTAGTCTTCTGAAGTTTCCATGGGAGCATACTTTTTCTTACTTGATTTTGCTAGACACTGATATGAGGAATATGTGAATTATCTATCCTAGAAGGAGGCATTTTAGTTACCAATATCAATAAGTTTACAATTACAAACATTCAATATAGGTTGGAGCTGAATGTTTAGGGGAGGTAGTAATCTTGCCTTTATCAATCCTATTGTATAATATCTGCCAGTTTAATAGGGGTATGGACCAATTTTTATGTGTCAAACCCCAAATTTCAAAGGGCTTGAGGAAGGAAGTAAAACTGACTCAGGGCTCAACTCATAGCTGAAAGAATGGAGGAATTTATATTTGCAGCTGTGCTGTGTTATTATCAATATCTGCTGGGAAAACACTCTGACATTTTCCCTGAAATGATTAGCCCATCATCTTCCTACAAGTAGGCTGGAGGCCCCCAAATAGCACATTTACTCTGCATTAAAAAGGTTGTTGTGTAACACAGAGCCTCTAACCATATTCTAATTTTCCACTTCAAAGGTATGGAGTAAAAGTGTCACTGTTAATTGTGTCATAAGTTTGTGTTTAAAAGGTAGGATGAGATATTTTTAAAAAGAGAGAAAAATATTTAGTTTTCAATACAAATAACATAATTTTCAATCATATATTAAATGATGATAAATGATAAATGATGCATTTTCTTACCTTTATTTGTAAATTAACAGTATATGAAAATATATAGCCATTATTTAGGAAGAGTTAGATGTTGTTAATTAAAAAAAGAACAGAAAAAGCACCTTGCAGTAATTTTTAAAGGTAGATTTATCTAGCTATATCCTTGCTTTTCTTTTTTTTTTCTTTCAAAATTTTCTCATGTTCTCTTTTTCTGTTTTTGTGTGATAAAAACACTTACCATAAGATTGATAGATTGATCTATCTAGTTATCTATTTAATCTCCTTATTTTTTTAATCAAAACTCTTATTGTTTGACTGAGAATATGTCCTTCTCTTTAAATTCATGTAAATACAACCACTCAACCACTACACTTTTCTTGTTTAATTCAGAACCTTTTTGATTTTTTTTTCCCTGAATGGCTTATTATCAGCCAATATTACATTATATTGCTTCACAATTCAAATTAATCATTTAATTTTAGATAGCATGTAGGTCATGATGACATGATGAGTTGTACAGGCTACTTTTGTAATTTGTATTTAAACCTGTATTACATAAAAGAGATAAAAATCATTTTTTTAAAGATTTTATTTATTTATTTGACAGAGAGAGAGAGAGCACAAGCAGGGGGAGCAGCAGAGGGAGAGGGAGAAGCAGGGCAGGGGATCCGCTGCAGGGAACACTGAGCAGGGAACACTGAGTAGGGAGCCCGACATGGGACTCGATCACAGGACCCCGGGATCAGGACCTGAGCCGAAGGCAGACGCCTAACCGACTGAGTCATCTAGACACCCTAAAAATCCTTTTTAAATAATCAATATCAACTGTGCTACCTGTGTAATTAACATTCCCTTTTTCATGTAAATTATTTTATCAGGATATTTGCCTGCAAGTAATAAAGTATCTTATTAAAAGTGGATTACAATAAAATGTACAATTAGTTCACTTAGCAATATATTTGAGGTAGGTATTTCGGGTTATTTTCAACTTCCCATCCTCAGCATATCAGTAATATCTCCCCTTGTTCACATAATGCTGCAGAAATACCCAGCATCAAACCCACCCGAGACACTGTCCAAAGCACACAGGGAACAAAGACAGTTCTTTTTTTCTTAATTTCTCTGGTTTATCATGAACCATCTTTTCTAAAAGACTTCCACCACACAGCCCTCTCAAGATAACTGGCCACGATTGAGTCTGAGAGCCAAACTACAGATACCAGGAGCCTAACAAAGTGAGTTTGTAGTATATTTGACCTTTATTGTGGGATATTGGTTCTGTTACTAGAAGGGAGTAAAAAGTTGTTATTGGACAGACAATCAACACTGTCTGCCATAATCTTCATAAAACAACGAGTAAACTGAGGCTGAGAGAGATTAAGACCAATCATAGAATAAGTTTTTAAAATCAGGTTTATCTATATCCAAAGTTTTGTCTTCCCACATCACCATTTTACCCTCCACTGTGTTAATCATAACATCAAACCTAGGCAAGAGCAAATATGTGTGCTTAGCTTGTACAAAGCAAAGTTAAAGAAATACTTTCTATCTACCTTTAAAGCTTTCATACAACAAAGAAAACAGACTTTTTTAATTGTTACTATAATCATTAGAAGATGTACCAATGAATAAAAGTTATAGATATACGGAATCGGATTTTAAGTCATCCTATGGATATACAGAATTTTCTTTCAGTGAAACAAACTGCTTTAGTTGCCACCAAGTTCCACATAACTGTATTTTTCAAACAACCCCAAATAAAAATCCAGCGTTAATTCAATAATCTCCCTCTATAGTGTCTTTACTCCTTCTACTTCAATGACCATAGCTTCTATATCCATAGCTACAACATGAATTTTATCATAATTTTCCATGCTTAAAAGAAAAATCTCTGATCTCCTTCCCTCTTATTTTTACAGTTCACTTGGTTCCTATTCCTTTTAGTCTTCCTACACTTTGACCCATAATTTTCTTCAAAACTATCCCTGTTCCCTTGTGTGCATTTCCTTTCCTATGCAATCTGTATAGTATCAGCCAACAATCCAATGATTCTGTTGCTAGCCCTCCCCAGTGCATTTCTCCTTGTTTTTCTGCTTTATATTCCCAACAGAACCTGAATCCCTCCGTCACAGAAGCCATTTATCCTACGTAATATAAGAATCAGTTCCTGAACACCACTGGAAAAAAAGCATTTGACTATACAGAATGATTCAATTTCAATCATTAAAAAATGTCTGGCAATAATTTTACATCTCCAATAATTGTTTCATTCCCTAAAATATTATGAAAGAGAAGAGAGAGGGAGAGAGAGACAGAGAGACAGAGGGAAAGAGAAAATAAGGTAGTAGTTGAAAAACACTGACTCTAGATCTAGACTTCCTGGTTTTAAATCTTTGCTCTGGAGGCACCTGGGTGGCTCTGTCAGTTAAGCATCTGCCTTTGGCTCAGGTCATGATCCCAGGGTCCTGGGATCAAGCCCTGTGTCAGACTCCCTGCTTAGTGGGGAGTCTGCTTCTCCTTCTGTCTCTCTCTCTCTGCCTCTCTCCCCGTCTTGTGCTCTCTCTCTCTCACACTCACACACACATACACACACATTCTCTCTCTCCCTCTCTCAAATAAATAAATAAAATCTTTTAAAAAAAATCTTTGCCGAGCAAATGCTTTATCTCTGTATGCCTTGGTTCCTCACCTGGAAAATGAGGAATTAATAGTACCTACTTCAGGGGAATGAAAGTGCACTAATATAAAAATGTTTAGAAAAATTTTGGCACACAGTAAGTTCTCTTTGTTAACTTTTTAAATTTTTGACCATTTAAACTGTAAATTAAAAATCTGTAAATTGAATATTTTGTTGTTGCATCTAGTACTGCTATCTTCTTTTGGTAATAGTACTTCTTTTCATGCAATGATAAAAGGCAATGCCAATCACAGTACCTGCTTTTCTAGTCCACAGGCTATACCATTGTCCTTCCATAGAATATTTGTTACAACCAATACAGCTTCAACTTCTAACACAAAAGTCCAAACAACAGTGTCCTACACAAAACTAGACTATATTTCTTGTCCGTAATACACCAAGATACACAGTTCAGCATTGATATGACACCTCCATTTTATCACTGTCTCACTCTTTTTAGCTGAAAGTTCTTAGACTTCAATCTCATATTCTAAAAGATCTGCTTCAGTCTCTGTTATCTTGATCATTTTTGGTGAATTGATGTTTCTAAATATGCAGAGATAATATAATCTTCTTGAAAATTCTGCAACTCCTTGCAGTCTCCTTATGTTAGCAATCCAATCTGTACTTAGTCTTACCACCTTCCCTCCAGCCTCAGTGGTGAGGAGGGTTAATTGTCTTGTGAAAAAAAGTTGTTCCTCCACTTGTACTCTAAATGTCCATATTTCCCCCCTTTTATGGACCTTCATCCATCAATTATATTCTCCCCTTGTACTTTCAAAGGGTAAATTTCTTGGTTCTTCCCTATTAGGAAATAAAGGGGCTTCTATTTCTCCTCTTTGTTCTAGCAATCATTACTTCAACATTTCATGTTTCCGTCTTAGCCATTCTTCTTGAATTAGGAGAATATATTCTCCCTCATGGTTACTTCATGATTCACAGCAATCTGGCTGCTACCTCCATTATACATTGAAAATGTTCTTCTCAAGAAAAGTCATCAAAGACTCTAAAAGTGCAAAACTCAATCATACTTGGATTTCTTATTGTTTTTATTGCTTTTCACTTCTAGTCTATTGACTTCATTCTTGAAACTCTTAACTTAACCTCTGCATTGTTTTCTCTCTTGAGCTCTATCCCTCCATCTGCTTATATATTAAAAGGTGATGTTTACTAAATTCAGACTTGTGCCTTTTTCTCAAGCCTTATGCCTTTCCATATTCTCTCATTAAATACCAAGAGCACTAGAATGGAATCTTCTTTCAGAATCTGTATAGAATCCCTGGTAAGAAGTTATCTAATAAATATTTTTCCCAGGGAAACAAAAATTAATGAATCAATCAATCAATCAATTTTAAGGAAGATACTGTTTTTATTAAGTGGGAAGTGTTATTAGATTAGAGATATTCAGATTTTTTACAGAAATCTGACAAATGTGTTAAATGAGAAATGGGAAAACAGTAAAAAGTAGTAATACTAAAAAGACAAAACTCTGGGAACTGAAGTAAACTGGAGGACTCAGAATCTTTCTAAAGGGCATACCTACTGAGCACCAAATGATTATTTTCATGTGGAATACTGAGCCTACTATTTTCATATACTCCAATTTTTACTTTTGCTTTTTCAAAAGAAGTTAAAAATGCATTTTTTTTAACATGGCCAATCCCAATATCCAAAATATGGGCCAGGGTATAGTAACATGCCTTCTAGACAGAAGAAGCCTATGGGTGATCACATTTCAACCAAAAATATATAGATTATTAAAGGGTATCCCAATGCTAAAGTGAATGAAATTCTTAAAGAGGAAGAAAAGGGATTTTAAAATCTAAACAGAGATTTTTAAAATTGAATTAAAGTTAGTTGGACATATTACTGCCAATCTAGACAAATAAATCAATAATTGATATTTTTATTGATCAATCAATAATAAACAAATGGATAGATTTAGATGCTCACTTAATTATTCCCCACTTCTTATTTTTATTACAAAGCCTACTACACTTAAAAAGATAAATTTTGCTTAAGGAGTATGCAAGTAGCAGTCCCTGTGATTATTTTACAAAACTTAGGGCATCTATTCCCTACTAGGTATTAGCGATACAGTTGCAGAATGGTCCTGGGAGTGGGGGGACAATTGATCCTCCTCCCAGGTCCAAGGGTTAACCTAATGGTTCTAAACATATCACAGTGATCTACTGGTGTCATCCAGGTCTGGTAAACCAATGTAGTGAACTAACTCAGACTAATAATATGCTAGGAAAATTGTTACTTGTTCTCTAACTGCCCAAGGTCAATATCCATAACCTTCTAGAAGACACAGTAGCACATTCATGCAAACGTTTTATCAACTTGAAAGAAGACAGTTGTATCATAAACCTGATGTTGTAGAAGGCTGTGCAAGGAGATCAAAGGACAGTGAGAACTTGATGCTATATAGGAGAGAGTGAATCATACTAACCCAAAATGTATCCCTCCTTCTGGACCACTCAGGTATGTGCATCACTAAATCCCCTTTATATTCGATCTATTTTTTGGATTAGGTTTTCATTACAGGAATATCCTAATTGATAACAAAATGACAAATTAAATTGTTTCTCTGTGATATATCTTTGTGATTGATGTAATTTGCTAAGTTATCCTGAGCTGTTTAGTTGATAAACTCAATAATGCATTTAACTGAATGAAAAGTCTGAATGATTTAAATATGGGGTATAACTGGCTAAATGTCAATATTTTATACCACATCCTATTTGATCTATTCCCATAGGCAATTCAAATGTATATAATAAAAATGCACTCAATATTATTTAGTTTTAGGTGTAAACATTCAAAAAGAAATCATACATAGAAGCAAATTTTAACAGAGCTAAAAGGTGATTTAAATTCCTGATTACAGTCTTATACATTCCTCTTCACCTTAACAGCCCTTCCCAGCTGGGACACTTTTATTCTGCATCTCTACTTGTTAAATGGGGGGAGGGGGGAAAGTATGTTTGACCCAAAATATGCCACTTTGGCATGTGGATTATTTTGAGCTGAAGACAATCAAGGCTCAACAGACTTAGAAAGAGCTGTTTGCCTTCCCTTTCACTGCCTAAAATAATTTAGATAGAGCCCTGTACCGAGAGAGAGAGCTAATACTAAAGATAACTTTTTGTGGAGAAGATTTATCTGCATGATATGGCAAACATTCATTTACCAAACATGTGTTCTCATCTTCCTGTGAACTGTCTTCCTCCCCTATGAGGCCCCAGAACCCCTCCCTGCTTCTCCTTAGCTCTGGATGGCATATAAACCTCAATTGCCTGTCTTTGGCACTCATTTCTTTGGGGTTCTCATACATATGAAATTTGCTTTTTTCCTATTAATCTGTCTTATATCATTTAATTATTAGACCAGCTAAAATGCCTAGAAGGGAAGAAGGGAACAGTTTTTGACCCTACACTAACTAAAAACATTTATAAAGGCCCAACCTAAGTCATAATTCTTCCATGAGACTTTTCCAGTGATAATGCATCTCCTCCTTTCTTGATCTTCAACAGCATCTTCATTATAGAGTCCACTTTTACCATGAGTTTGAGTTGTTTTTTGAGGCCATCTCTCATTAGCTTGTGCTGGAAAGCAGAGACTATGCTTGTATCCATAATCATTGCCCTGACAATACTTAATGTCATGCTTACTCTATAGAACCTGCTCAATCAAAACAAGTGGGATTTAGCTAATTTGAGGTTCATGATTTAAGTTCCCCAAATGATTACTTGACTCACCATTACACCTACCCTCTATAGTTTTATGTTCCATACTCTCTTTTCAAAAACCTGAAATGTTACAAATTATTGTGTTGTCAAGTCATGTTCACCTGAATCAGAGATCTTGCCAGTAATTTACCAGCATTTTAAAAGATAGAGGTAATATTGAGGCACCGATGAATCAGGGAGAAGTCCAGTACTGCTAATGCAGCTCCCCACGCATGTCCTTTCTCCTGGCATCGGGAAGTGCAGTTTAACATATGAGGTCTTTAATGTAGCTACATGACTTATGCAAAAGAGAGCAGCTTTTAATCACAGAATATATTAATTTTGTATTCAGATTGTTATAGAGCCTAATGTTTTCTGGGGAATATGCCCATTAATCATAGATTCCTAGTTTGTTTACTATAAATAATCCCAGACAGCCCAGGTATACCTGGCTGACAGTGTTCCCTAGATATAAGCTCTCCTATTAGATTAAAACATTAGCTTTTCTTCTAGGAAGTCTATCATTAACGTGTTTACAATGAGATTTGATCAAGCCACCTTATCTCCCCCCAACAACCTGAGACACTCCCCTTACTGACTGATTAAGGAAGAGAATAGATTCCAGGCCTATTAATAACTATTTCCCACCCACAAACTCCAGATACCTTCTCCCCAGTAATAATACATTTTCAGACAATTTCCCCAAATTTATGCCAAGAAGACCAATATGGATTTAGTGAAAACATGTAAAAAAATGATACCAAAATTTGTTTTAAGATCATATTTATATGATACTAGGCTTTGAGATTTAATTTCAATAAAATAGAGATTATTAGTTTGTTTTAAATGTGACAGGTATCTGAGAAGCTCTAAAGACATGGAAGATTTTTTTTTTTACTAAATATTCGATATTTTAATTATTCAGAATAATGGAAATTAATAATTTAGATTCATATGTAACTGATATTTTGTGTCATCGTTTGCCCATTTTATTCCCTGTCTATAAAATGTTCTTCAAGAATTCAAGAAAATAGGCTTTTTGTTGGGGTTAAACATGGATGCTGCCAAGCCTTTCACCAGTATTTTTCATCACCTTATTGTTACTACATACATAATACCTATACTGTACATCCAGTTATCAGATAACATCTCTGCACTCTACTCAAAATACTACTAATAAATATAATACTTGAGCTCAGCAAATTGGCAAAAATAAAAAAAGATACAGAGTCAATAAATGTCAATAACTCCAGTTTATTCTAGCCTCCCTTATATTTAAATTTTTCTGATTATGATTGAATTTCATTTCTCAAATTTTGTCTAGATTTCACTATATTTGATCTCTCTTATCTAGCTAACACATGAAAACTTGGTTTTCATAAAATATGAGTGGAAGAGTTAAGTATAAGCCTTCATTTTTTTCTTTAATTTTTGTTTGTTTAAGTAATCTCTACACCCAATGTGGGGCTCCAACTCAGGACCCCGGAGATCAAGAGTTGCATGCTCCTCCGACTGAGCCAGCCAGGCACCTCTAGCCTTCATTTTTTTTTAAGTGATGAAACAATGTGAGTTGAAGAAAATGTAATTGTCTCTAATTGAAAATCATTATTAAAGTGTGACATTAAACTATGGAAATCTAGAAGAGAGGTATGCAGTAAAGAGCTATGAAGCTACTTCATTCTATTTTCTTAAATAAATTTATCACAAAAGAATACGTTGAAACCAGCTTTTTAAAGCCTGAAGTTAAATGAAGCTGAGAGGGACAGCTTACATGATAGATGGCTAAATAAAGATTTTAAATGAACCCGGCAATCTGTAATACCAGCATGGAATGGAAAAGGCAAGTTTTACAGAAATAAAATGTAAAGATCTGAATTAAAAATCAACTTTGATTATGGTAGCATTGGGTGAAAAGGCCTAGGATGGCTCAGGTGAAAAACATCTGTGGGTGTTGTGACATTGGAAGTCTAATACAATGAATGAAATGACTTCTTAATATGCAAACCCAAATAGAAGCTGCATTAATAAAAATTACATTGCTTTTATGATAGAATATAATTTTCAAATTATTTTGTTCTCGTCATTTTGTTTTAAGATTGTCAAAAAATAACTGAAGTTCTTTTTTCTAAATTAAATAATCCCTACCTAACAAGGACAAAAAGGGTGTTTGTCCAGATAAAGTTGGCCAGCATGCTAAAATGATGTAGAAATGTTTAAAGAAATCTGAGATATTCAAATATGTTTATACCTACTTGAGGAACTACTATTATATGCAAGAAGACAATTTTTCATAGTATTTCTCCAAGAAGCAGAGCAGCATTAGAAATTGAAATCTACTAGTAATCATATTCCATTACAAGGGGGAACAATCAAGTAATTACAGCTATCCTTGATAGAAATGCATCACTTCAAGAAGGATATTTTGTCATCACTGTTGTTTTTCAGTTACTTCAAAATAGACAAATCAAAATATAAATTTCTTTTGTGGTTGTTGTTGATTTTATTTTTGGATTATCAAATCACAGGCACAAGAGCATTGCTTATATGAGTGATAAGTACACATCTCATGCAGCCAAGGTCGAATGTGCATGACTTCTTGGTCATATACATCCCAAGAAGGCAGGGTCCATTAGTCATCTCCCAATGCTAGGTCTATTTCATTCAGCCTGAACTATTGTATCTGCAGACTAAAAATAATATCCTTTTTTTTTTTGTTACACAATCAATGTCTGTTAAATTTCTATGATCTGTCCAAAGAGACCAACATTCTTAGAGCAGATTCCTTGATTACTGATGTGGCAAAATAGGTCATTGCATTAAAGAAATAAATTATAAAACTTTGCACTAAGTGTTGGGAATATATGCTCTAATGCAAGGTTTTATGAGGGTAAAAGAAAAGAATATATGACTAGCTTTTTCTAGAAAATAATTTATTAAAGCAAAATCAGCACTATACTAATCTCATCCATACAAGGAAGTTTGATTAAACTCCCCCAATATAAGTACAGTATATTACAGACGATCTTTTTTTTTTTTTTAAGATTTTATTTATTTGCCAGAGAGAGAGAGAGCACAAGCAAGGGGAGTGGCAGGCAGAAGGAGAAGCAGGCTTGATGCGGGACTCAATCTCAGGATCTTGAGGATCGTGCAGAAGATATGGGACTTAATCCCAGAACCTTGTGGATCATGACCTGAGCTGAAGGCAGATGCTTAACCAACTGAGCCACTCTGGCGTCCCTACAGATAACCTTTGAACAACATAGGGGTTGGGAATGCTGATCACTGCTGCCCCTTGTAGTCAAAAAAAATCACACATAGTTTTTTAATCCCCCAAAACTTAAGCAGTAATAGCCTACTGTTGAACAGAAGCCTTACTGATTACATAAGCAGTTGATTAATGCATATTTTGTATGCTATATGTATTATATGTTGCACTCTTATAAGAAAGTAAGCTAGAGAAAATAAAATGGTATTAAGAAAATCATAAGGAAGAGAAAATACATGTACAGTATTGCACTGTATTTATTGAAAAAAAAAATCCATGTATTAGTGGGCCTGCAGGGTTCAAATCTCTATTGTTCAAGGGTCAACTATACTCCTCAGGGTGTCTGAAGTATAAAGAAAAATTAACATGAACAACATTTTTCATTAATTTTATGATATGAAATTATGCAAATATATAACAATACAACAGATATTAACAAAATAATACCCTGGGAATTTTTATTGAATTTTTAAAAAATAAAAATAAATAACTTTAGTTTTAGGTTCTCTATAACTTATAAGAGCAAATAAGAATCTCTTGGCATTTTAGCAGTTCTCCCCAATTTCAGGTACACAATCATGGCATTTCCTGATTGCTTCAGTCCACATTTTATTTTCTGGATTCCTTATTAAATTTATAGACCATCAAATCTCACATAGGCCAAAAGAAGAATTTTCAGCTCCCTGAAGTAAAATATGGTATCTTATTTTTCTTCTACATTTTTCACAAACCCAGTGTTCTAAAACTACTGGACATTTAATGAATATGTATCAATTAATTGATTCTTCACATCTAGGTGCAGAGGTTTTTAAATTCCAATGAGTTGTTCTTCCTTTTCCCTCGCAAGGATCTTATCATACTGTTATGTCCAGAGGTGAATGTAGATTAAGGTAAATTACCAGGGTGCATGTAAAAACAAAAACAGCCAGGTCTAAGATAAGTTGCATTGCCATTAGTTGGATGCAATTCTAAAATGTTTTCATTGAAATTTCCCACACCTGTTAGGATCTCTAAGTCTCAATATTGTTAGGCCATGGAGGGATTTTTGTCCTGTTAAAATGTAAATGTCCCATTTGTTTTGATGTCCTATATTTGGCACGTCTGTGTGTGTGTGAGACATTATGAGAAGGGAGGCCAAAAGAAAATTGTCATAATGCACCTGTCCGTTAGTGAGTCCTCATGCCCAGCAGAAACTTTCTGGCACCATCTGGTTATAATCTTATGCTCTGAAGCGTAAGAATTGATGGACCTTTTAATTTTTATCTCAGCTAGTATAATTGCAGATGCTATTCTTATTCAAAATGGGCCACATTTTGCCTACGGCCAAAAGCATACAGTTCCCATTGACTTTAATATGAGGACAGGCAGAAGAAAATGACAAGAGAATTCAGCCTAATGCTTCTAATTGCTTTATGAATCTTAATAAGCCTGTTTAACTTAATAATGTTCAATTGTGAAGACTTTCACAGGTTATTTATTCATTTGCTGTAAAAAACATTTTCTTGAACCCTTTCACAAAGGGCTGTGTTTTCATTACAAAGCAGATTCTTTGCTTTCTGTGGCCCAGAAGCATGGCTTTGAGTCATGGACTTTTTACAAATAAAAGGAATCTGAGAAAGACGGAAAATATTAGTACCAAACGTTCCAGCAGACACAGAAAGTGCATGTTCTGAAATGATGAAGGCTTAAGAGAATTTATGCAGTGCCTTTTTCATACAAAGACAAGTGCAATTTGTACAGAACATAAAGAATCATAGCTAATTACACTGGTTTTAATTGGGTTTGTGCTAAATCCAATGCTTTATAGAACCATCAGTGCCGAAAAGGAAAAAGATAGCCAAATTACAAAATATACAGAGAAGCTGACTATAGAGAACTAAGTGAGATAAATAGAGCCAAATTCCCCAATAGGAAAGAATCAGCATAAAATAAGAATGAAGCACACATTTCTAAGAGGAGATAAAGGGAAAATTAATTCTGGACATTAAATGTAGCCTAATTCCCTCTTTCTACACTTTAAATTGTTTTATATGTATATAGATAGCTAGATATAGATTTCGATATCGATTTTGATATAGCTATAGACATGCCTCTTCTCTGACACAAAAATAAAATGCCTCCCTCAAGTATGGGGTTATATTTCCTTTACATGTATGGATCACTGACCTTGAGGCCAAAAACACTGTCGGGTGATAACAATAGTAAGTCATGATGTGAGTGGTTAAGGTGAGCTGACCTATCCCATCCCTACTGAGTAGCAAAAATTCAATGGACAAAAGGAGTTGACACTAACACACACACACACACACACACGTATATGCACACACACACACACACAGAGAATATATATCAGGGGAACCTCCCCTCCAAGCTTTAGCAGACAGACCTGCCAAATTTCATGATTAAGAATAAGACATAGAGGAAGGAAAGGAAAAATAAAATAAAATGAAAACAGAGAGGGAGGCACACCATAAAAGACTTTTACTCTAGGAAACAACCTCAGGGTTGCTGGAGGGGAGGTGGGTGAGGGGATGGGGTAATTGGGTGTGGGCATTAAAGAGGGCACTTGTAATGAGCACTGGGTGTAATATGCAATTGATGAATCACTAAATTCTACCCCTGAAACTAATAATACAGTATATGTTAACTAAATTGAATTTAAATAAAACATCTAGAAAAATACAAATTAAACTTTGTAACTATGTATAGTTATGGTTGTTAACTAGAATTATTGTGATGGTCATTTAGCAAAATATAATATACTGAATTGCTCTTTTGTATACCTGAAACTACTACAATTCTATAGATCAGACATACATCAATCAAATCAAATTGAATCAATAAAATCATGTATTTCAGGGAAAAAAAGAATAATACAGTTTCTCTTTTATATGACTAAGCAATTCTTAACTTCCTCCAGCATATTTTTTGAGGCAAAAGATTTACCAATTTTCTAATTTATATTCCCTTAGTGAGTGAAGTACTGATGTTAAGCACAGTGTTGCTGGGAATCTCTGCTCAGATTTAACAAATCCTATTTTTGTATTATTAAGAATCCACATATTTTATGAGAATCCATACAAATTGAAGCCTTTAAACTCTTCATGTCAAAAAGGAGAGAAAGAGGGACGGGTCTGGGCTCAAAAACATTGGGATGATGATGATATCCATTATGTCCAAATGTCACAGGGAAGAATTCTACAGTTTTTGACACAGACAGGGGTCTTAGTCCAAGACTACAGAGATCTGCATTTCTCAGTTGAAAGTCATTTTTCAAAGTCCAAAAGTAGTCATTGTACTTCATATATCCTATCTTAACATACTGAGGAGATCTTGAAATTCTTTTTGAGTCACATAGGGCTTCTGTAGGTGTTAGGTGGAGGGGTAAAATTACAGTTATTGAGGAAATATAGCCATTAGAATGCAGTCAATTATTAAAGGTAAGTTTTAGAGTAACTAAAAATAAAAACAGCAAATTTCATTACAAGAGTAATAATAAATTAAACATTTAAAATCTTTGAATTGGGGTGCCTGGGTGGTTCCGTCGGTTAAGTGTCTGTCTTCAGCTCGGGTCATGATCTCTGGGTCCTAGGACTGAGCCCACATCAGGCTCCCTGCTTGGTGCACAGTCTGCTTCTCCCTCGCCCTCCGCCCCGCTCATGCTCTCTCTCTCTCTCGCTCACTCTCTCTTAAATAAATAAAATCTTAAGAAATAAACAAATACTTCAAATCAATGTATTAAGCACATTATGTATATCAATCATATAATAGGGACTCATAAACACACATACTATCTGATGCCAAATACTCCAATTTTACCTGAGATGAGAGTATTTCTTAAGTGAGTTGTCCAATGTCATATATCTGTTATCTAAGATTTTTTCTGGAGATAAAATGCTAATGAATACAGCAAATCTCTGAACTCCAGCAGGGCAAGTTCAATTAGGAATGCTTTACAATGATATATTAAATGTGATGTAGGGCGCCTGGGTGGCTCAGTCAGTTAACCGTCTGCCTTCGGCTCAGGTCATGATCCCAGGGTCCTGGGATAAAGCCCCATGTCATCATTGAGTTCTTTGTACAGCGGGGAGTCTGCTTCTCCTTCCCTCTGCTTCCCCTTCCCTCTGCTTCCCCCTTGCTCATGTTCTCTCTCTCTCAAATAAATAAATAAAATCTAAAAAAAGAAAAAAAGTGATGTATATACAAGTTCTGGGGTCCTAAAGCAAGCAAATGTTTGTTGCTAAAAGAGTATTTATTAGTGCTTAATATAGAGGATTTCTAGAGAAGAGTGGTCCATACAAATTTAGTCAAACAACAAGCAAATTCTACTGAAATTATCAAATTAACATAAAAATCAGGTAGAATTTAAGTTGATCCTGAAAGTAAAGAAATGGTACATTTGGCATGCCGGATTCTTTGAAAAAAATCTTCTCCGTTTGGGGCAAAAATAAAAGAATGACTCTAATGACACACACACACAATTTTCTAAAAAAAAAAAAACATACACACATATATATATATATATATATATATATATATATATCATTAAATCAACTTGAAGAAACTGGAGGAGAAACCACTAAAGTAAATGGGGTTTGATAATGGAAACATAGGCAGGCTACAGAACCAAAGAATGCTGATTCTGAAAATTATTATTGCAAATTAATAACGTCCTAGGAGCTATATTTGAAAGTATGATTTTAAGTATACTTATACTAAGAAAATAAAATTTAAAGTGCAAATATAAGGCTAAGTAAGATCAGCTAATATGGACATCTAAATAAGTATTATAAATCTGGTTGAAAAATAGTGGAAATGGGAGGGGGAAAAGATGGTGGAGGAGTAGGGGACCCTATTCCAACCGGTCCCCAGAATTGAGCTGGCTATCTACCAGATGACACTGAACACCCACGAAATCAGCCTGAGATGTAATAAGATAGATCTGGATCTCTACAAACAGCATACCGCCGGCGGTTGGTTTTGAGGTATGAAGTGGGGAGCCGTGATTCTGCAGGCAGATATTGGAGGATAAATGGCAGTGGGAGGGACCCCAGCCATGGGGATCACACACCGTGGTGATCGATAGCCTCCTGCGCTGGGGATGGGGCACAGACTCGCAGACCAGTAGTGGCGGGGAAAGGACTTTAGACAGAAATCAGAGCAGCGGGGCTGTGTGTGGGACTGGGGGGCAGCTGGTGGTTTTAGAGCACAAAGCGCAGAGATGTGGCCCGACCTGGAGGCAGGACTGGGAGTACTGCTGAGGGGTGCACAATCCAGGACGCTGCAGTTTATAGCAGCACAGACAGAAATGGAGATAGTGTGGCCTGGAGAGCTCACTGAAGAACAGACTGCGATCTCTCTGCTCTGAGGCAGAGGGTTGGAAATGGTCTCTTCTGCTCTGACTCTCAGAAGAGATGCAGAAAGCTGCCTGGGAAAGCTGCCAGAGAACAAAAACTCCAAAAAACCGGTTTTCATTGAGCCCATCCCCCACCACAGGGGGCAGGGCAACTCTGCCCAAACAGGGTTGCCTGAGTAACAGTGCAGCAGGCCCCTCCCCAGGAAGACAGCCTGGGAGAACAAGAGGCCAGGAACCATAAGGTCCCTATAAAACAGGTGCATCTTGCTTGGGTTGTGGTCAATAATTTGGACTCTATACATTCCCTCAACCACCCCTCAGCAGAATGACTAGGAGGAGGAACTCCCCAAATAGGAAAGACTCAGAGATTATGACTTATGCCACAGATTTACAAATGGATTCAGATATAACCAAGGTGTCGGAGATGGAATTCAGGCTAGCAACTGTGAAGACAATAGCTAGAATGTAGAAATCAATTAATGGCAACATAGAGTCTCCGAGGGCAGAAATGAAAGTTGAACTGGCAGAAATTAAAAATGCTATCAATGAGATCCAATCTAATCTACATAATCTAACAGCTAGGGTAAGTGAGGCAGAAGAACGAATTAGTGACCTAGAAGACAATTTAATAGATAAAAAGGGAAAAGAGGAGGCCTGGGAAAAACAACTCAGAATCCATGAAAATAGAATCTGAGAAATAAGTGACACCATGAAACGTTCCAATGTCAGAATTATTGGAATCCTGGAGGGGTTGGAGAGAGAGAGAGGACTAGAAGATATATTTGAGCAAATCGTAGCTGAGAACTTCCCTAATCTGGGGAATGAAACTAACATTCGCGTCCTAGAGGCAGAGAGGACCCCGCCCAAGATCAAGGAAAACAAGCCAACACCTCGGCATGTGATAGTAAAATTCACAAATCTTAGAACCAAGGAAACCATCTTAAGGGCAGTTAGGGGGTAGAGATTCCTTACGTAGGGGGAGGAACATCAGAATAATGTCACACCTATCCACATAGACCTGGCCAGCCAGAAAGGGCTAGCAAGACATATTCAGGGTACTAAACAAGAGGAACATGCAGCCAAGAATACTTTATCCAGCAAAGCTGTCATTTAGAATGGATGGAGAGATGCAGAGCTTCCACGACCGGCAGAAACTGAAAGAATATGTGACCACTAAGCCCGCCCTGCAAAAAATATTAAGGGGGGTTCTTTAAAAGGAGAAAGACCTCAAGAGTGATATACAATAGATATTTACAAGACAATCTATTAAAAACAAGGTCTTCACAGGCAACATGATGACAATAAATTCATATCTTTCAATAATCACTCTCAACATGAACAGCCTAAATGCTCCCATAAAATGGCACAGGGTTGCAGACTGGATAAAAAGACAGGACCTATCCATATGCTGTCTACAAGAGACTCATTTTGAACCTAAGGATACATACAGACAAAGTGAAGGGATAGAGATCCATCTTCCATGCCAGTGGACCTCAAAAGAAAGCCAAGGTAGCAATTTTTATATCAGACAAATTAGATTTTAAACTAAAAATTGTATTTAGAGACACAGAAGGACACTATATCATTCTTAAAGGGTCTATCCAACAAGAAGATCTAACAATTGTAAATATCTATGCCCCCAACATGGGAGCAGTCATCTACATAAGCCAACTGTTAACCAAAATGAAGAGTCATATTGATAACAATACATTAATTGTAGGAAACCTCAATATTCCACGCTCAGCAAGAGATCATCTAAGCAGAAAATCAACAAAGAAACAAGAGCTTTGAATGACACACTGGACCAGATGGACCTCATAGATATATACAGAACATTCCACCCTAAAACAACAGAATACTCATTCTTCTCGAGTGCACATGGAACTTTCTCCAGAATAGACCACATACTGGGTCACAAATCACGTCTCAACTGATACCAAAAGATTGAAATTATTCCTTGCATATTCTCAGACCATAATGCTTTAAAACTGGAGCTCAATCACAAGAAAAAATTTGGCAGAAATTCAAACACTTGGAAGCTAAAGACCACTCTGCTCAAGAATGTTTGGGTCAACCAGGAAATCAAAGAAGAACTTGAACAATTCATGGAAACCAATGAGAATGAAAACACATTGGTCCAAAACCTATGGGATACTGCAAAGGTGGTTCTAAAGGGGAAATACATAGCCATCCAAGCCTCACTCAAAAAAATAGAAAAATCCCGAATTCACCAACTAACTCTACAGCTTAAAGAACTAGAGAAAAAGCAACAAACGATGCCTACGCCACGCATTAGAAGATAAATAATTAAGATTAGAGCAGAGATCAATGAATTAGAAACCAGAAACACAGTAGATCAGATCAACGAAACTAGAAGCTGGTTCTTTGAAAGAATTAATAAAATCGATAAACCACTGGCCAGACTTATCCAAAAGAAAAGAGAAAGGACCCAAATTAATAAAATTATGAATGAAAGGGGAAAGATCATGACTAACACCAAGGAAAGAGAAACAATTATTAGAAATTATTATCAACAACTATATGCCAATAAACTGAGCAATCTGGATGAAATGGAGGCCTTCCTGGAAACCTATAAACTGCCAAGACTGAAACAGGAAGAAATTGACAAACTGAATAGGCCAATAACCAGTAACGAGATTGAAGCACTGATCAAAAACCTCCCAAAAAACAAGAGTCCAGGGCCTGATGGATTCCCTGGGGAATTCTACAAAACATTCAAAGAAGAAATAATACCTATTCTCCTGAAGCTGTTTCAAAAAATAGAAACAGAAGGAAAGCTTTCAGAATCATTCTATGAGGCCAGCATTACCTTAATCCCCAAACCAGGCAAAGACCCCATCAAAAAGGAGAATTTCAGACCGATATCTCTGATGAATATGGATTCCAAAATCCTCAACAAAATCCTAGCTAGTAGGATCCAACAATACACTAAAAGAATCATCCACCACAACCAAGTGGGATTTACCCCCGGGATGCAAGGGTGGTTCAACATTTGCAAATCAATCAGTGTGATAGAACACATTAATAAGAGGAGAGAGAAGAACCATATGGTCCTCTCAATTGATGCAGAAAAAGCATTTGACAAAATATAGCATCCTTTCCTGATTAAAACTCTTCAGAGTATAGGGATAGAGGGAACATTCCTCAAATTCATAAAATCCACCCATGAAAAACACTTAGCGAATATCATCCTCAATGGCGAAAAGCTGAGAGCCCTTCCCTTAAGATCAGGAACACGTCAAGGATGCCCACTCTCGCCACTATTGTTCAACATAGTACTAGAAGTCCTAGCAACAGCAATCAGACAACAAAAGGAAATAAAAGGTATTCAAATTGGCAAAGAAGAAGTCAAACTCTCTCTTTTCGCAGACGACATGATACTTTATGTGGAAAACCCAAAAGACTCCACCCCCAAATTACTAGAACTCATACAGCAATTCAGTAATGTGGCAGGATACAAAATCAATGCACAGAAATCAGTTGCTTTCTTATACGCTAACAATGCAACTGTAGAAAGGGAAATTAGAGAAACGATTCCATTTACAATAGCACCAAAAACCATAAGATACGTCAGAATAAACCTAACCAAAGAGGTAAAGGATCTATACTCTAGGAACTACAGAACACTCATAAAAGAAATTGAAGAAGACACATAAAGATGGAAAAAACATTCCATGCTTATGGATCAGAAGAATAAACATTGTTAAAATGTCTATGCTACCCAGAGCAATCTATACCTTCAGTGCTATCCCGATCAAAATTCCAATGATATTTTTCAAAGTGCTGGAACAAACAATCCTAAAATTTGTATGGAATCAGAAAAGACCCCAAATCGCCAAGGAAATGTTGAAAAAGAAAAACAAAGTTGGGGGCATCATGTTGCCGGATTTCAAGCTATATTAGAAAGCAGTGATCACCAAGACAGCATGGTACTGGCACAAAAACAGACATATAGACCAATGGAATAGAACAGAGAGCCCAGATATGGACCCTCAACTCTATGGTCAAATAATCTTCGACAAAGCAGGAAAAAATATGCAATGGAAAAAAGACAGTGTCTTCAATAAATGGTGCTGGGAAAATTGGACAGCCACATGCAGAAGAATGAAACTCAACCATTCTCTAACACCATACACAAAGATAAACTCAAAATGGATGAAAGACCTCAATGTGAGACAGGAATCCATCAAAATCCTAGAGGAGAACATAGGCAATAACCTCTTTGACATCGGCCACAGCAACTTCTTTCAAGATACATCTCCAAAAGCTAGTGAAACAAAAGCAAAAATGAACTTTTGGGACTTCATCAAGATAAAAAGCTTCTGCACAGCAAAGGAAACAGTCAACAAAACAAAGAGGCAACCCACAGAATGGGAGAAGATATTTGCAAATTACACTACAGATAAAGGGCTGGTATCCAAGATCTATAAAGAAATTCTCAAACTCAACACCCAAAAAACAAATAATTGAGTCAAAAAATGGGCAGAAGACATGAAGAGACACTTCTCTGAAGATGACATACAAATGGCTAACAGATACATGAAAAAGTGTTCATCATCATTAGCCATCAGGGAAATCCAAATCAAAACCACATTGAGATACCACCTTACACCAGTTAGGATGGCAAAAATTGACAGGGCAAGAAACAACAATGTTGGAGAAGTTGTGGAGAAAGGGAAACCCTCTTTCACTGTTGGTGGGAATGCAAGTCAGTACAGCCACTTTGGAAAACAGTGTGGAGGTGCCTCAAAAAATTAAAAATAGAGCAACCCTATGACCCAGCAATTGCACTCCTGGGTATTTACCCCAAAGACACAGATGTAGTGAAAAGAAGGGCCATAAGCACCCCAATGTTCATAGCAGCAATGTCCGCAATAGCCAAACTGTGGAAAGAGCCGAGACGCCCTTCAACAGATGAATGGATAAAGAAGATGTAGTCCATATATACAATGGAATATTACTCAGCCATCAGAAAGGATGAATACCCAACTTTTACATCAACATGGATGGGACTGGAGGAAATTATGCTAAGTGATATAAGTCAAGCAGAGAAAGTCAATTATCATATGGTTTCACTTATTTGTAGAACATAAGGAATAGCATGGAGGACATTAGGAGAAGGAAGGGAAAAATGAAGGGGGGGAAATTGGAGGGAGAGATGAACCATGAGAGACTATGGACTCTGAGAAACAAACAGGGTTTTAGAGGAGAGGGTGGTGGGGGGATGGGTTATCCCGGTGATGGGTATTAAGGAGGGCACGTACTGCATGGAGCACTGGGCGTTATATGAAAACAATGAATCATGGATCACCACATCAAAAACTAATGATGCATTGTATGGTGACTAACATAACATAATAAAATAAAATTTATAGAAAAATAGTGGCAATGTAAAAAATTATTCTAGAAAGAAAATACAGACCATGATAAAATAATAATATGATTTGTATTTAAATAGAGTATGATGCTAAGTGAAATAAGCCAGAGAAAGACAAATACCATATGATGGATTTCACTCATATGTGGAATTTAAGAAACAAAACAAAGGAGCAAAGGGGAGAGAGAGAGGCAAACCAAGAAACAGACTCAATTATAGAGACCAATCTGATGGTTACCAGAGCGGAGGTTGGGGGGGGGGATGTGTGAAATAGGTGATGTGGATTAAGGAGGGCACTTGTTGTGATGAGCACTGGGTGTTGTAAGGAAGTGTTGAATCACTATATTGTACACCTGAAACTAATATTATACTGTATGTTAACTAACTGGAATTTAAATAAAAACTTAAAAAAAATCCAGATACCATTGCTAAAGTAGAGAGTACAATAGGCAGAAAAATGTGTTAAACTGTTTCAAATAGGATAGGAAAAATATCTATTTCATATTAGACCATAAAAGTGTAAATATATGTATATATATGTGTACATATGTATGTGTATATATATATATATAAATTTTGAAATGCTGCACTTTGTTAACCAATAGCGAAATTATATAATAAAATACATCCTATGCAAGTAGAATGTAAAATCATTCAACCCCTATAAAAGGGAAACTTGGAAAATATGGAAGAAAATTCTTTATGTGTTTATCCTTTGATACAACAACCACAATTTTTGGAATCTACCATAGTCCAGCAAGCTATATAATATGTATAATATAGTACATATTTATTATATGTAACATACAATATGTATGTTATATATATTTATAGAACTACATATGTTTATATTACACATTATATATGTGAATATATTTATATTATGTTAGATATAAATATTTACAAAAATATATAAAAATACATAAAACAAATATATAAAATTACATAATATATATTATATATATTTAGTAGAACTCGAACTTTTTGTATATGTATATTATATATATGCATATAATATATATATACACACACACAATATAGAATTTTAAAAATTGACTCTAAAATTTATACATAATTGGAAAAAACATATGATTGCCAAAGCAGCTTTGGAAAAGAAAAGAGTTGGATGATTAACACTGTCTGATTTCAGGACTTGTTGTAAAGCTATAAAATAATCAAGATAGTATGGCATTGCTGAGATAGACAAATAGATTAATGATTCAAGAGTCCAGAAAATGGGTCCCACAAGTACAACTGACTGATTCCAACATGAGTGCCATAATAATTCAGTAGAAAAAGAGTAGTCTTTTTAATAAAATGGATATCCATCTGTAATAAAATGAACCTCAGTCCATACCTTGTACCATATACGAAAATTAACTTACACTGGATCACAGACCTAAATGTAAAACTAAAAACTATAAAAATTACAGAAGAAATCATGAGAAAAAAATCTTTGTGATGTTGGGTTAAGTGAAGTTTTCTTAGATACAATGCCGAAAGCATTATCTTTGAAAATATACAAATATGTATTTTCAGATCCATTTTATAGAAAATTTTCCCACCTGTAAAGAGAAGCTTCTCACAGGCAAGGTTTTCTATTCTTGGCTTTGTATTAAAAGGTGAACAGAAATGAGATTCTATTGTACACTATTAGCGTATGTGTGTGTGTGGCGGAGGGAGGACATATTTGATGCTGCTGCAATAGGATCTGTTAAGCCAGTCATTTATTGAAACATTTTTATGACTTCCGTTTGCCTCTAGCTACTTAATAAAAAGGCAAAGTTAATCTCCTCTTAATCTCCCAGGGTGCTCTGTTATTTGCCAACTTTACAATAAACTATGATTTATCTGACGAAGTTATGAAATTGGTGTGGGGAAGAGAAAACTACATCTGAGACTTAACTTCTATTATTAGTCATTGAGGCTGCTTCCTGTGATTACATACACTTTTATTTAAAAATTTTGCTCTCTCACTCCTCTTCAATAGCCTTAGAATTAAAAATTGAGGCAACTCCTTTTCATCAACTTCTAGTATAGTCATTGGCATTTCATTCCATTTCAAATTTATTTTCCCTCTACCTCTAAGAAACTAGGTTGGCTCCAAAATTCCCCCGATATGTCTATCTTCTCTACTAGTAGAGCACCAGCCTTGGAATAAGTGGGGCATTGTCTCTTGCTGCTGGACTGGATTCTCCACTCTTCCCAAGTATAAGAGACTTCTCACAAGGGTGGTGTTATGGCATTTCAACCCTCCTCAGATGAAAGGCATGAAATCTCACATGCAAAGTCTACAGCTTTTCCCAATGAAAGAGCACCTTAGAACATTCTAATCTGTCCCTTCCTGTAACTGTTTAAACAACAAAGACAAAACAGATAAAATATATACATAATAATATTACAGTAAGGTACAAATGAGAAAAGTTATGTGGGTTGCCTATTGTAGCTTACAATGTGCTAATTAAATGTGCATTAATCCCTTCTTTGAATCATCCAGTGGATCAGTAAACATCCACTGAGTTTTTTGTTTTTATTTTTGTTTTGTTTGTTTACCACGTGTCTGGCACTCTGCTAGGGATGAGTAGAATATTAATTAGGCATGAGTCTAGCTTTAAAGAGCTCATGGTTCACGATGTCAAAGTTTTTACTCATCCTGCCACTCACCAGAGTATTCTCATGGTCTAACTTGCAAATTGACCCTTCACTCTTTCTGTCTTGATTTCTGATATGGACTCACAATCTTCTACACATCTTTCCAGATAGTCACAGATAAGCAATTGAATGTTTAAAGGAAGTCTATATCTATTTGCAATTCCACTTTGGTTCCAAATTAGGGCAATCTTTTTTCTCCGTAGTATTTTAACCATCCTTCTCTTTCAGATCTACAGAATCAGGGACATCTACATAAAACCTTTTTAAATTTGTTAACAAAGTGAAACAAACTTGTTGGAATATAGTACAGTGTTCTTTATGCAAGATTAGATGTGACTTCTTAGAAGTAAATGGGTAAAAATAAGGGATGGGATTAATTAGCTCTGAAGCATTTTCTACTTTGACAATATCTATTTTTTATTTCTCTTCAATAGAGATGGCATAAAAATTTATCTTCTTATATTTTATACTCATTATTGGTTTTACATTGGAAAACTTCCCAGAAAATTAAAAAAAAAAGTATAGAACAAAAGAGATGCATTTATTTTCCTAATATAATTACTTATGATTTTTTTAGAGGATAAGCCTGAACCTGTAATGATGACCGTCTTTTTGTAGAGGGAAGATACAATCTGTTTGTAATAAATACAATATTTAGGAAGTGATGGTAGATAATGATTTACTGAATATCAGGTTCTTGTTTCTAATTTTTTTTTATATTTGCTATTTTTCTCAATTGGTTTTTTAGATAGTTTACTCAAATTAGCGTAAACCACATTTTTCACCACCTCTGTATGAGGGTCTTTTACATTCACCACTAAGGGTCTCTGTTCTCTTCTCCCCTCTCCCCTCCCCTTACAGGAAAAAAAAAAAAGAAAAAAGCCAAATCCTCAGGAAAAGAGCAAATCAGCAATAAATATACCTTTTTACTTCAACCCAAAAATGCTTTGGAGGACATGTTAAGCCAGGAAGGAAAATAAAAAGGAAAGAGAAAATGAAATGGGGGAGGGAGCTGTCCCTGAGAAACTGGGGTATCAAATGAGCCTGTCCCACAAATGTGACCTTGTATATACACAGCTTGTATTGGCAGTGGATGTGCAAGCTCTGAAATGTGTTTTGAGGTAGACTCAAATGATTACCTCTGGAATTTTTTAGCTAGTTCAGTGACCACCAAGTATCAATGTTTATCAGGCTTATGGTAAATGGCATGAAGGCTTATGAAGCTTATGAATGAGAATCTGTATAAACAGACTGATATAGATAGCACATGTTAGAATTAACAGAAATTTTAAAGCAACTGTGCTTACCATGCATAAAGCACTAATGACAAGCTGGGATTTTTTTTTTTTTTTTAAGATTTTATTATTTATTTGACAGAGAAAGACACAGCGAGAGAGGGAACACAAGCAGGGGGAGTGGAAGAGGGAGAAGCAGGCTTACCGCGGAGCAGGGAGCCCAATGTGGGGCTCGATCCCAGGACCCTGGGACCATGACTTGAGCCGAAGGCAGATACTTAATGACTGAGCCACCCAGGCGCCCCCAAGCTGGGTTTATTGTTAGGAAAGAGGAAATTATAAAAAGTGGGAAAGCTGATTTGAAAAGAACAAAACAAATTAGAATTTAACATTCAATAACCAAAATTAAAAACCATAAAGGTCATATTTGGAAGTGGATTGGGATAGCAAATTTCACACAGAGTAGAAAGAACTAGTGAACTAGAAGATTATATCAAGTTATTCAGAATGCAACTGGGGTGGGGGGGGGTGATTGACAATATAGGAAAGAAAATACAAGGCATGGGGATTATAGAAGAAAGATCCAGTATATGTTTGAAATGAGTTCTGGAAATGAAAATAGAGAAAGAATACAGGGCTAAGACAAATTTGAGGAGACAACAACTGAGGGCTTGCAAGTATTAATGAATGATATCAAGCTGGAATTAATACCTAAATGATTCCTTTTGAGAACACTTTTATCCAACCTTCATCCCATTTTCAGAAATTAGTGCTCTCGCAATTCTGTATGGTTAACACAGGGCTTATTATACTTTTTCATAATAAACCTATTGACTTTTCTTTCTTCTGCTTAGATTTTGAATTCAGTGAAGGTAAGACACTGGTTTCTATTTTTAAATTTTAAATGTCTGGCTAAATTTAGGTCACCAAAGAAGCATTTAGTTAATATTTGCTTTTTGAATTAATTGACTCCCTCTTGGGTCCTGTAGCTCTTAAATTGTGCAGTGGGAGTGCATCCAATTCAATGACTGTAGTCTCTTTTCTCAGCAAATGCATCTTACTTTAGCAGAGGCACAGTCTCTGGCAGTGTTTGCTTTCTCTCTAGGTTCTTTTCTTAACTCACAAATTCATTCACTTTTTTTTTTTTATTGGATGCCAAATATGTAATACATTGTTCTAGATATTGGAGCAACATTTATGATCAAAGGACCAATTTAATTCCCATGTAATTAAAGACTTAATGAAGTGTGGCAGATAAAAATATAAGTAAGTAAACAAATAAGATAATTTCAGAGAATGATGAGCTCTATGAAGGAAATAAGCAGAGTGAAGTGATATCTGAGGCATGGGTACCCTGAAAGGGAAATCCACATGGTAAGTTCAAAATATATGTTATAACAAGAGCCAGAGAAGGAACAACTAGTTTTTCTTGTATTATCTCCATAGAAAATGACTATTAGAAAAGGTCATGAAAGGTTACATTTCTGATAAAGGCTATTCCTGTAGGGAATTTTTGTAGGTCAATATGTGTATTTAAATGGATAATACATATGGAAAATCTCAAAATAATTTATCAGTTCATAAAAACCTGTATCAAACATTCAATATATTAATTTTACTATGTTAACATGAGTCTTTAAATATATTTGAGAAGTTTACAGTCTAGCAAAGGAAATTATATTTTTAAAAATGAGAAATTTCTTATCAATATAGAGCGGGGAGAATATAGACCTGGTTGGTACTGAACTCCATGTGAGTTGACTTGTTATGTGCTTTATCCTGCAGTCTTTGTGACTCTACCTCTCTCAAAGCTTTACTCAGGAATGAAGTTTTCTTTCCTTTAGTCTCAGTTTTGGCATACTTCAGAGAAATGAAGTGAAGCCACTCCATTTGCAATTATTATGTTAAGAATAGAAGGTATTATCAAGTCACCTTTCAGTTAGATTATTTAGAGCACTAGGTTTCAATTTCTGAAAGGTATAATAGGGTTAGGATGACTCCTTCCTTTTAATATTTCCTACCAGAAGAGAAGATGGCCAAGTCTGAAATACTTCAGGAATTCTAGTTCAATCCTAGACCTTTAGCGCCCTTGCTTTTCCTTGCTTTTACTTTCTGGTGGTGGGGAGAAAGGAGTCATTCACCTCTAACACATTTCTCCTAGTAGTTGACAGGTCTGCCAAATACTTTGATAAAACACAAATTGTTCATATGAGGGAGATTTGTAAATTTGCATAAATTGTGACTTTACATTTATCTTTGAATTTTAAACAACTAATGTTCTCCTTGTATCCTATCATAAGGTGAAATGAGGTTGATTCATTTGAATAGAATCTTGGTGAGCATGGAAAGGAAATTAGGTTGCTGTTGACATAACATTGTAGGAAATTACAATGTACTGTTAAAAATATTTTTTCATGTTGGGAAAAAAATTTAGATGACATTCTAGGTACACTGCTTGCCATGATTGTGTTTAATATTAAAATGGTAGATAGAGGGTTGTCTGTAATTCTTAGATTTCTAATATACTCTAGCTCAATTCTATTTGAATAGAAGACACCTATTTGAAAAGCAAATGTAATATGCCTGAAACCAAACCATTTGCATTTCTAGGGTATAAAAATTGCAGCACTATGGCAATACCTCTGACAGAACGCTTGAGCAAAGTAGAGCTAGTGCTAGTGATACCATTCATACAAAGACTTTAAAGCACTTTCCTTACATTTTTATTTCGTAAGAAAAAGGAGACACCATGAATAAAAGAAAAAAAATAACTGAAGATAGAAAATTATATTGTTAAGAATGAAAAGGCAGGGAATAAAGTAAATGCACGTAAATTCACAGAGTTTTTTATTATTCTAAATTGCAACAAGAGTAATAGTTAACGGAGGATTGGGGGATTTAGAGGGTCTAGACTCTCAAAAAAATAATTAATTCCTTTCAGAAGTGGGATAAATTGGTACATATACTCAGTCATTATAAAATTTTGAAGAGCTTAAAATTGGACACTTCTTGAAGAAATGGCTGATTCTAGGGCTACGTAAGAGAATATGCAGGATGAGTCTGAACCTTCTTGTAGTGCTGGAAAGTAAAGAAGTACCCAAAAAAAAAACCAAATGATGAAGTATGGCAGAAAGATACAGGGGAAAACAGGAAGATCTCCCAATGACCAAAGTGAAAATTAGAAAAAGAACAAAGAACCCAGGAAAAAAACCCTTAATATTGGATTACAGCCCAAAATATAACATAAATATCCACAAGCCATTACTGATATATATAAATTTTACATGATAGGATCAATAAATAAATAGGGGACAAGGGACAAATTCCCTGTGCAGAAGAATTTCAAATAATTTATGTCGATACCCTGCAAGTATGGACTGCACATAGTGGCTTCCTTCCAAAGGGCACAGTATGAAAAAAGGGGGGGGAGGAAGAATAACTTTGCAGTGGTAAAAACTTACAGACATTACTTCAGCCAGGTGACCAAAGTCAATATCAACAGTGATAAGTTATAATGATAGCATGTACTCTTGAAATGTTCTGATGAAAATGACATTTTACGCCTATGCCCTTCCTTCCAAAAACCTATAAACCCTGTCTAACCATGAGAAAAACATTAGACAAATGCCATGAGAGGAGCAGCCTACAAAACACCTGGCCAATATTCTTCAAAACTGTCAATGTTATCAAAAACAAGGAAGTCTGAGAAAATGTAACAGCCCAGAGAAGCCTAAGGAACATGAACAACTAAATGTAATGCATTATATTGGAGTTAGATTCTGAAACAGAAAGAAGACATGTGAAATCTAAGGAAAGCTATTATAGTATAAACTCTAGTTAATAATAATGTGTCAATATAGGTTCATTAATTATGACAAATGTACCATAGTGAAGTAAGATGTTAATAATAAGGAGATCTAGGTGTGAGGTATACACAGAACTCTTTGTATAATATTTGTAACTTTTACATAAATCTAAAACTACTCTAAAATTTTTTAAAGTTTATTTTTTAAAAAATGTGTATATATATATGTATAAATAGATAGATACACACACACACACGTGTGTGTGTAAGTTTGGGGCCCTGGAAATTACCACTGATTTATTCCTAGAGAAAATAATTGCATTTTCTTTCCCCCTACAGAAAACATCCCAAAATGTTCAGAATACCCTCAAACTTCTTTAAAATTAGTCTTTTTTTAAGAGTTCAGCTTTTTATTGAACAGTTACAGAAAAGGTTTAGTCAAAAAGACCAAAGCCCATGTCATCACCAGACTCCTCTGATTCTACTTTCTTTGCTTCCACTTGCTTCTCCTTATTCTGCATTAGGGATAACGTCCCAAATCAGATGACAGGTATTTTCCTTAGACAGTATGAAGAATTAAGTTTTATTAGAAAGATATTTAGATGGCAATCAAGAATAAACAGTTACTTTCACTCTTGTACACCTCATACTTTTCTAAGTAGTAGAGGAGATATTTTAACAGTGCTCTTTAATCAAAGCTTACATAATATGCATAGAGTGGCGAGACTAATAAAATTAAGGAACATATAAGTGTCAGTATAGAACACAAAACCCCAGTGGAGCAGTGAAAATACAGTACAATTCACATGCCTGCTTAAAGATTGGCACATATTAGAGCAAGTGTTCACAGAAACAAGTGATGAGCAGAGTGGGATTCTCATGGGAAATATTATCATAAATCAACTCTAGTAAGATCACTGAACTTGTGCCTTTAAATCTGGGTAGATTGTAATCTAACGAGGTAAGGGAAAAAAAAAAAAAAAGCAAAGAAGCAAAAACCATCAAAAACAAAAACACTTCCTGAAAGGAAGAATGGCATGAGCAAAGGAGGCCACAAGAAGGACTGAACAAAAGGGTGGTGGGGTGGGGAGGCGGTTTGTTCGCGTGCACAGGTATGGGAGGTAGGTCTTAAATAATGGTGGGTATATTTTGGAAGCTGGAGTGGAGCTAGATTATAGAGGACCTTGAGTGCCACAAATAAAACCTATATACAAGTTGGAAAACCTGAATCACCTTGAAATTAGCCATAATCAATTTTACCCTAAATTCTTTGTGACCATTTTTAATTCTGTTCTAATGTATGACAGCAAACTAGGCACATAAATATACTCTTATATCATTTCACATCTGTATTTAAATGAAAATAGATCCAAAACTGTAGCATGACAAGTATATGCCAGAGCGATGAGGAAAACAATTAACACATGACATTGCTGGGACTAGATTTAAAACCTCTTACTTAAACCCTTGTTTATAAATCTTTTAAGATGATCTTGGTGTTTCCAACACTCAACACTATTGCTTAACATCAATAGACAGTGCATTTGATTCTTCCAAATCTGAATGATATATTATTTCTTTAGTATTTCTTGAGTAAATATTGTAGAACTAGAAACAGATTATCAACCGATTCATTCCTATAAAATACATTATATTAACTTAAAAGGATATTTAACCAGGGGCGCCTGGGTGGCTCAGATGGTTAAGCGTCTGCCTTCGGCTCAGGTCATGATCCCAGGGTCCTGGGATCGAGTCCTGCATTGGGCTCCCTGCTCAGCGGGGAGCCTGCTTCTCCCTCTGCCTCTGCCTCTCTCTCTCTCTCTGTGACTCTCATGAATAAATAAATAAAACATTAAAAAAAAAAAGGATATTTAACCAGCATGTTGGCCCTGATAAATTTCCATCCTAACTGATGTATTTACTGGTATTAATAGTTTAGACTGGCTTTTCAACTGAGAAAGAGAGACAGAGACAGAGACACAGAGAGAAAGAGATCGAGAATAAGATTTGTTGGAGATTAACATATTGGCCTGTCTTAACCTTAGTTTTCTTCCACCCTGTGGAAATTGTCTGAGTCATTCTCTACTTCCTTTGAAAAGCCTGTCAGAAACATCTGCCTCAATTGATGCTTCATTATTGAAAGAAAAGATGATTAAGATAATCTGTTGAAAAACTTCTCTGAACTCATGCAGTTGTGAGACAGCTGTATAGGTATATGTATTTATTACATGGTAACCCTCCAATTCACACAGAGGACTAGTACGTGTCCTCTTCTATGTAGAAGAGGCTTTGCTAGTTTCCACTTCCTCCTTGGAAATGTCCTCAGGAACTCACTCACAATTAGGAAGGCTAAACTTTGACGGTGTTACAGAATGTATGGTACAACAAGAGATGTTTGGGAAGGAAGGGGGAAGTAAGGAAGGAAACAGAAAATCTGAATGTAATTAACAAGTTTGATGCAATGTATAGACATTATATATAGACGCTTAAGTAAATTAACTTACAAGTGTAAAATAATATCAGTTATTATGATTTTTGTTATTCTCACTATTATTATTTCTCATCATTCTGGGGGTTTCCTGGGGTCTCTAATATGGTTGTTGTCAGAGACTGGCCAAGGCTGGAGTCATCTCCTCACTCACTGGTCTGATGGTTGATACTGGCTAAGGAGGCCAAATGGAATATCTGCCTATGGCTTCTCTTGGGCATTCTCACAGCATGGAGACTGAATTACATGAGCAAGGATCTCAAGAGAACAAGACAGAGGGTAGATATAGAATATACCATTCCTATATCACTGTAACAAAATTTTATCCCAAAATTGCTGTTCTGGACCTAAATCTATAACAGTAACTCTGTTGTAAGACTGACTAAGATCATTTCTATGGGCTAAGCTGGAAGATGTTTGTTTTTGTTCTTCTGAGTGTTTTCAAATAAGAATATTTAGGATAAATTAATGAATTAGCAGCAAAAGGAGGCTACTCAGAAAGTCACTTAGTAGGAAGGGTAGGTAGGAAACAAAAGTCTGATTTAAGCCAGGGGCTAAAGAAATGACAGAGTTGAATAAAATTCAGTATTTGTTAGACTTCAATACTAGATAAAAGGGGAGATATGGAGGAAGGGAGAAAGGTGGGGAAGGAGACAGACACAGAGACTGTGATAAGCACATTTCATGAATGGAAATAGTAAATGCAGGTTGTGCTTGTTTGAAGTGAGAAAATAATGAGGCAAATGCACTTGAGTTTGAATTACCTGGTTTATAGAAATAAGATTAAAAATGCAGGTTTTAAGTTTAGAAAAGTTGTAGAAGAGGATAGTATCCTCCCTCTGCACTACTCATTTGTGAGCAATTTCCATATTTGGAGATTTGTATGTATGTGAGTGTGTGTGTGTGTGGCGTGAGAGAGAGAGAGAGAGAGAGAGAGACCTCCCTTTGGGGTAGCTCTAATGTAAAATGAGAACAACAAAATAAATTTCTCTATAACTCTGTAAAGATATATGTTGATAAACCTACATTTACACATTTGTGGGAAATTTTACTTCTTTTTAAAAATGTCCTTTATGCTACATTATATCATGTTTGCTACCGAGCTCTATGAGGTCACAGAATCTATATTCAGTCTCTAAGATCAACGTCTCTTATTTTGCCATCTGTTTAAAAACACTTTCTTCATTTTCTTCTTTTTGGCTGAATAAAATCAGAGGAGACAGATTGTGGCCTATTGAATTGTTAGCAAATAAGTTCATTCCAGAAAAGAAATCTAAACAAGGCAGTGACCCTATTATATCAACCAGCTATGGGGTTGGAAGCCAGAGTAGAAATGTTGGGTATTTTCTTAAGCTTCTCACTGGAAAACGAGTCAGGTCATTGAAGTCACTCTTACCCATCTCTATGCACAAGTGCAATTCTGTAACTGCTTGTTCAAATGCCAGTGGATTAGCCCCAGTAAGAGGCAGTGTAATCGACTAACACTAACTGCACATCTTGGGAATTTAATTATGTAAGTGTTCCGTTTGCCTCCTGCTCCCCAGGTGCAGGGCTGAAAATAAAGGCCTGTGTGGAGGAGCATGGAGAGATTTTTTCATAAAGCACATGTGGGCTGGTGGGGGAATAATCATCACTCCAGAAGATACCCTACAGAGGGAAATCAGATGATAAGTTCTTGAAAGACTCAGTAAGAGTCTGCAGAAAGACAGTTGCTTTTCTGTCTGTCCATTATCTGCCTTACCATTTCAAGATTTTAATGATTCATACATATCTTTCAAAGAAACCTTTTGTTTTGGTAAAAGAAAAAATAATAACCTGAGTAAAGAGTGTTAGGGAAATTGGAAGAATGCTGCTCTTTTTCATTTCACCGAGATCCACTGGTTAAGCTTTATAAGAAGCACATGGAGATGGGATAAGGGATGCCTTTAGATTGGGTTTCTCATAAAATTAGATTTGGGTGCAGATCAAAAAGTACAGGTCCTGGCTGCCATTTCAAATATTCCCCCCCAAACACATATAAGGGGAAACAAATCTTCACTATATCCTTAAGGTGTTGACAGAGTCTAACAGGAAAATAACTAGAAGCAGTGGTATTAAACTGAGTTCCTCTTTTTTTTTTTTTTTTTTTTTAAGATTTTATTTATTTATTTGACAGAGAGAGACACAGCGAGAGAGGGAACACAAGCAGGGGGAGTAGAAGAGGGAGAAGCAGGCTTCATGCAGAGCAGGGAGCCCGATGCAGGGCTCGATCCCAGGACCCTGGGATCATGACCCAAGCCAAAGGCAGATGCTTAACGACTGAGCCACCCAGGTGCCCCGAGTTCCTCTTTTAAATGTTACCTTTAGGGGTTCTTGGGTGGCTCAGTTGGTTAAGTGTCTGCCTTCGGCCCAGGTCATGATCCCAGGGTCCTGGGATGGAGTCCCACATTGGGTTCCCTGATCAGCAAGGAGTCTGCTTGTCCCTCCTCCTCTGCCCTGCTCATGTTCTCTATCTCTCAGTCTCTCAAATAAATAAATAAATAAATAAATAAATAAATAAAATCTTTAAAAAAATGTTACTTTTAAATGTTAGTTTCTTCTACTTTCTTATTTTACCATCCTGTGGGTTGTTATATATTAAACAAGATCACCCCATGATCAGCCAGCCACCTTCCTTTGTTTCTTAGATCTTTGTCTTGCCCCTTGCTCTAAATTATATAATTCATATATCTCTGACCACATTAATCTAGGACTACAAACTAAGTTGATACTTATATTTAATTTCTATGTCCTTATAGAACTGGGCTTCTTTTCAGAAATTGGTCTCTCTTTCCCCTCTCTGGCCCTAAACCAATACATTTTCACATACAATTCTAAGAAAGTCCTAAAAAACAAACAAACAAACAAAAACAAACAAACAAACAAAACTATTTTGCTATCACTTTGCTGTATCTGCTGAATATGGCCACTGTGAAATTACTACTCTACTATGTATAGCTGACCAATGAAGAAACCCAACTTTTGCTTCAGGGAGAACATAGGTGACCAGAAAATGGCCCATGGACACATGGATGGAATTTTTTTTTTTTAGAGGGAGAAAGAGAGAAAAAACGTGAGCATGGGGGTGGGGGGGTGGAGAGGGAGAGAGACTCTTTAACAGGCTCTATGTCCAGTGTAGAGCCTGACTTGGGGCTTGATCTCACAACTCTGAGATCATAACCTGAGCTGAAATCAAGAGTCAGACACCTAACCGACTGAGCCACTCAAGCGTCCCTCGACACATGGTTGGATTAAATCCCTGCCCAGCTTCCTATCAGAGAGTCAATGAAAGTTGGCATCATTGCACTATCCTGGCAGCCCTATGATCCCAGGAATGATATCATTCCAGCCAGTGGATGTGATCAGCTCACCAAGTCACCCTCCTAGGAAGACCACATAGGCATAAACCCAATGCTCCTTGAGGCACATGGTTTACTACAGACATGGAATAGAGGGTTGTAGAGTGGTCTGAAATGGGGAAACAGCGACATAACATCACATGGGTCCAGATCTAGGCTCAGATTGCCCTGCCCAAATGGCATCACTGTTCTGTACTGGTCCCAGCCACCTGAGAAGGGTCTAGAAAATTTTGAAAAAGGTGCTCCTGGAGACCAGGATCTACACCTTGTTATGCAGAGGATATCTCTACAAACCAGACAGGTCCAGCTACCAGGGGGTACTTAGCATATTTCATAAAAGGCACTCCACAGGATGGGGCCCCCTGAGGTGTAAGACCCAGGGCAGGTGTCAGCTTGCTGTTTATGGCCAGTAGGGTGGCCACCATAGTGGAAATGAGATCAAGTTTGTCTTATTTCCTATATATTCTTACTCCTTTGATTTCATCCATTATCCATAAGTTAATAAATATATATGTGGGCACATACATGCACACAATTATGTAAATATGTATGTATTCAAATATTTATATATAGGTATGAGTAGACATTGACATACACATTATACATGTACATATGCATGTATCACACACACGCACACCTATAATTATATACTTAATTCACCTACAGGTGTAGAAAGAATTTAAAATAGTTCAATCTTAATTCTTTGATAATTCTTTAGTGAAAGAAGTGTAACATTTAGGCACATTCACCAGTACACATTTGTTATAGGAAAAGAAAGAATATCTTTGTATTGCCAAGCAGTCAATGAATCACATTTCAATTAGCAAGAATTGTTCTCTGTGGTATTGAGATGCTGAATTCGGTACTTAGCGAACCATTTAATCCCTTCACTGGCAATTATCACAGAGGTAGGTGGTATGCAAAAAATGCAAAATATCCTAATTGTTGTTTTTAGTCCAATAATAATTAGCTACTGTGTTACAGAGATCACAATATAGCATAGTTTATTTCTTGCTCCTGGTTGAATCATTTACAAATGTAATTTCTTTCCATATGAATCTACACTCATCTTTCTCATCTGTTTCTTGTGTACCTATGCATCCAATTTATGTCATATTGAAGACAGTCAAAAATGGTACACTCTCTCTGTTTTTATTTAAAAATGAAATCGTATTGACAAAGATAGCATGAGATAAAATACTCATACTCATTTCATATAAGCCTATAAAGTGATAAATATAACCCCTTAGATGTTCAGACTTAGTGAAATGGAAAAATGGAAAAGGGCATTACCTTTAGGTCTACCCTTTAAGTATCATCAAATGCTCCACTTAGGAAGTGACTTTGGGCCTGAAAACCCTCTATTTCCTCTTCCATAACTGAAATTCAATCATAATCTTTAGACTCCATTTTGAGAATTAAAGACAAAGAAACAACATTGTTCTAGAACAGGCTGTTAAAAATGCACAAGTTACTTGCAAAAGCAAACAGAGCCACAGTTAATCCACATTTTCATTAATTTTCTTTTCTTCTTTCTTTCTTTCTTTCTTTTTTTTTTTTACTATTTTTACTCTCTATTCTTTCATCTTCTGAATTGACACATTGAATCTTATGAGACTATAAAAACATCGCACCATTCATACATAAATTTACTAGGCAAGGATTTGACCATGTACTGCATTGAGCTAAAAGCTCTCTCTTTCCTTTGTAACCTCTAACTTTGCCTTCTTTTTTGGTTATTTTAAGGAGTCTATCAATGGGTTTTAGAAATACATTGTCAACCATAAATTAATAGAGCACAATAGTGGCTTTTATTGTGTGAAAATAATTCAGTAACTATCAACATATCCATTAACCGGTATTACAAAAATATCATATATGTTAGCCTTAAGATTACCAGGCATTCTGGGATATTAAAAAGTCACACTGCTTTATTATGGGATATCTCAGGTTCAGTTTCCTAAAACTATATTTACTTATAATTTTGTAAAGGTTCCAATGACTCCTTTATTAACTATAGGGCAAAAAAAATACTCAGACTGAGATTAAAGGCCTCCTGCTATCTGTTCTCATTTGTTCTATCTTCATCTGCTCTTGCTCCTCAATATGGATTGTTTTCCTTACCTATATATTATAATTTTCACTTTCATGATTTTTTCCATACTTTCTCTTGTGTATGTAGCTCTAACCTCTCCTTTACACTTTCCTATTTTTTTCCTTTAGGGATCTTGTCAAATCTTAAGTTTCAGTGGAAGATTTCCTTCTATATTTACTGAATTTGAGGAGGTACTTTGCCTTTCTAATTTGCCCTAGTATCCATTATTTATCTGCTAAGTGTTCTTCATAAATATGCATATTAATTTTGTAATTAGATTATCTTCTTGAAAGGAGACTAGGCCTACAATATTATATCGTATACTATGCCATATTATATCATATTTTACATAGACATATATTTTCATTTGTCCATAGTCCTTAAAAAAGGCTAAGAATGCAGTGGAACCTAAATGAATATATTGTTGACTAATTGCCCATTAGTTGAATTAAGCACTTTAGCAGTCTCTACATAGAAAACTCATTACTCAACTTTCCTGCCATTTTCAGAATGGAAAACATTGGTAAAGAAAATAGTCAATGGTGTCAAGAAATACCAAGGGTCTGAAATTGTACCATACTTGTAAGTTAGCAAGTTACATGGTTAGTTTCATGAATAGTGGTGGAAAACAAAAGACTTTAATACAGCAAAAACAGAAGGATAATTTTCATGATTGCATTTATTCTCCTTGTCCCAAATCACACAGGAACACAAAGAATGGCAAGTGATGCTTGTGGATGCAAAGGTTGTGCTGGGCACAGAGCCAGACTCGGGGCTGGACCCAGGACTCAGATCATGACCTGAGCCAAAATCAAGAGTTGGGGCTGCTTAACTGACTAAGCCACCCAGGCGCCCCAGAAGGAAACATTTTTTCCTATCTTCTAAGGTGGTTTGCTCTGTAAGCATTCCTAAAAATAGAGTCCTAAAAAAAAAAAGGTGGTCATTGTCCCTGGTTGCAAGATGTGCAGAAATATGAGTGTCCTAAAATAGTACTAGCCCAAAAGAGAAAAGGAGCTGGAATTCAATATAGGTTGCTGAAGGAAATAACAGTTAAAAACAAAAATCACGCAGGAGTATAGCTTTCTTTCACCTTATTGCAAAAGTGAAATAGCCAGGTTCTACCTTCTCATGAGTAGATACCTAACCATCTCTCCCTGCTACCAGTATCACCACCACCACCTTTTTCCTTTTCTCAAACTCATTGGAATTAGTGATAAAGCAGTCAATTATTTTTTCTTATAATTCTTTTCCATTATCACCCTTCCATTTATTGAAGTGATAGGGGCTATGCACCTGTATAGGATGAAAAACACTTCTTTCACTCACCCATTACTCTTTAATCTCTCATGTAGCAGCAGCTGGGCTTAGATATACTGTCAGGCCTTAAGCTAGTTCCAGACTTGAGTCATCGAGCACTGTAGTCACAAGTCACATGTGGCTATGAACACCTGAAATGCATCTATTGAAATGTGCTCTTTGAAATACACACTGAATTTCAAAAACTTACATAGAAAAAAATGTAACATATTCCATTAATAAACTTTACATTAATTTTGTATTGAAATTATATCATTTGGCATATATTAGTTTAAATAAAATATGTTCTCAAAATTAACCACATTTCTTTTTCTTTTTCTTTTTCTTTTAGATTTATTTCTTTATTTGAGAGAGAGAGAAAGAGCATGAGTGGGAGGGGCAAAGGGAGAGGGGGGAGAATCTCCATCAGACTCCACGCTGAGCATGGAACCTGAGTCGGGGCTTGATCTCATAACCTGGAGATCAAGACCCAAGAGGAAACCAAGAGTCAGACACTTAACCGACTGTGCCACCCAGGTGCCCCTCTTTTTACTTTTTAATGTGGCTACTACAAAATTTAAAAATAAATATGTGGTTCACTTGTGTAACTCATTTTATATTTCATTTATAAAGCACTGATCTAAAGCTATTGTATTGAAGATGTCTGGTCTAATATGCTGTCTCTCAGAGTCCATGTCTGTTGGCATCCAGGCTTAGTTGGACCACAATTATTAATGCTCAACTACCTTAGAAAAAAATGGGTGATCCATATGTCCATCTCAAATTTATCTCCTTTACCCTCCCATATTTGAAACCAAGACCACCTAAAATTTAACAGTGCTTAGCTTAAATTTTTACACATCTCCTGCATACCTCTGTCATGTATTTTCAGTAAAAGGAGGCTGTTACTTGAGAAGAGTGTTCACTGGCTCCTCAATGATTATAACACCATAATGCTGATGTTAGAAGCAGGAGAATAGAGAGCACTATAGATCTTTAGCATTTATCTACTTTATAAAGAGTAGATGGCTGAGTGGCTCAGTCAGTTAAGCATCTGAGTCTTGATTTCAGGGGCATGAGTCCAAGCCCCATGTTGGAACCTACTTAAAAAAAAAAAAAGAATGATAAGTAAAAACAACAAAGAACCCTTGATTATCATCAAATGGCTTAGCAGATTTTGAATTGCAAGTGAAATACTAGTAGAAATTGTATTCTAAGACAAGCACCTGGTCCGTGAGGGAAGTAATTAGTTATATACACTCAGAGTTTATTTTTCCCTTCTGATTCTTCTAAACTGTGCCTTTTTATTTTTGGCAGGTATAATGAGAGCTTAATTAAAGTTTTTGCTTTGTGTATGTGTTTTATTTTTATGTTTTTGAATTATTTGAAATGGAAGAGTATACAGAGGAATTAAAGTATGTCTTATTTAATAATAGGGCAAATAATCCTAATATCTTCAAAGTCCTACTTCTTTTGGTTAAATGAAAATGATTTAAGTCACTTTCTTAAATAATAAAATGGAGCTTATTTAATATTTCAGTATTCAGAATTAAGCAGTATCATTAAGTTTGTAGTCATTAGAATTCAGTCTAATTCTGTCAACCATTTCTTTTTTTTTTTAATTTTTTTATTGTTATGTTAATCCCCATACATTACATCATTAGTTTTAGATATAGTGTTCCATGATTCACTGTTTGTCTGTCAACCATTTCTGAAAATATATTTACCTCCATGGGGTGCCTGGCAGGCTTAGCTGGAAGAGCATGCAACTTTTGATTTCTGGCTTGTGAGTTTGAGCCCCACATTGGGTGTAGAGATTACTGAAAACAAAACAAAACAAAAAACTTTAAAAAATAAATTAATTAAAAATAAAAATATATTTACCTCCTAACTTTGCTGTTGCTGTATCGTATGCTTAAGTTGTGAGGAAGATATGAAAATACTACCCCTAAAGATGGGGAAATTAAGCTTTTTGAAAGAAGCCCCATTTCTATCAGGTATTATCATTGGGAACCAAGTACTCTCCTGGGGTCTGAGAGCAAGGGACTTGGCTGTTCTGTCTAGGTAGTGCTACTAGTACTTCATTTCATATAACTGCTGTGAATGCATACATTATATACAATATACCTATATTAAAGGAGCTTATATACTATTATCTATTGTTTATAGTAGCATTGACTCCAAACTGCTGGAATGAGAAATAGATATTAATGGAAAAGGGTGTTAAGTAGTTAGGGTCATCTAAAAAATAAATTTCATGTCCCCTGTCTTACCTATCATGTAATTTTGTTGGTTCTATTACCTCTGGTAATATAGGAATGCCATTATACTTGCCCTAAAATACTGTGTTTCTTAATTTTTTTCACCATAGAAGAATACTTATATAAACCATTAAGAAAATGAAAAATGGGGAAGAGGAACATCTTACAGGAATAAACCTGAGAAGTAAAGAAATCTTGATAAACCAAAGCTTATATTAAACACATATATTAGCAAATGCCAATTAATGTGAAAAATTAATCCTGTAATCAGACTAAGGATTGAGTATAAATTCTATTTAGCTTTAAATGTTCCTCTAAACACTATTTATCTGATTTGATTAAAAAATTACAGGCAGAATTAGACTAGTCTAGAAGGTGGATGTTCTCATAGGCAAAACACAAAAGTAAATATTAGTAAGGATCAAATATTGTTTCACGTAAGTCAGTAGGTTCCTATTAGGAGTAAGCATATTTTACTCTCATCTCAAGAATGAGTATTATTATTAAAAATATTATTTTCTTGATGATAAAAATGTGTCTAAGCAGAAAATCTAGAAACAAACCTTTCATTTGTTTAAATCATAAAGTGAGGATTGGGCTTGTGGTGTGTAACCACACCAACCAGTTTATGAGTGACAGTTCCAGTTCAGGCCTGTTGCCCTGGAGTAATCATCCATAGTACTGTCTTTCATTCTCAAGTGTTTTGAAATGATCAAAATCAAGTGGAATGAAATTACATGGTTCTGCTGGCTGTGGGGGAGAAAATCTGTTATCTAAGTAAACTAGTCTACCAAGAAGACTGAAAATCAAGCATACATGGATTAGTCACAGGAGTATTCTGACTCTTTAAGAATTTAAGATAAGTTGGGGGTGGGTGTTATACTTAAGTCAGTGAAAAAAAATGGAAAAAAAAAAAAAAAAGAAATGGGACAGAGCAGGTAAGCAGGAGGTGGCAGAGATATATTCCAGAGGCACTGGAAGACATCTGCTATGGCTTTAATTGAATTCTCAATGCAAAATTACATGGACAAGCCAGGATCATTTAAAGAATAAATAGAAATAAGTAGCTCTTTTAGTCTTTGCTGTTCTTCTCAATAAATTACTTGACTTAGAAAAACTAAACTAAACTAATTTGGCAGCAGTTCAACAACATCTGGGGAATTTCATTTTGGCCACAAGTTAAAGTAAACCAAAAAAGAAATACGTAAACATCATAAAAGCAATGCAATATGATGCTCAGATTTTCAGAAGCAATAATTTAATTGATGTAAAAAAAAAAGGTTTAAGCACTGAAAACCTAGTTAAATTGTAAGCATGGCATTTTTAGAGTCATGCTGACAAACCAATGGGTTTCTGAGTTCATAAATACAATGACAATGCTGTTTAAAACCATAACATTTGAACAAAAATAGTATGAATTCAACTCACTTTAGATTGCTATGGATTGAATGTTCATGTCTCCTTCAAATTCACATGTTGAAGCCCTAACCTCTAATTTGATGGCATTTGGAGATGGGAACTTTGGAGGTGATTACGGTTAGATAAGGTCAGAAGGTGGGGCTCTCATAATGGGATTAGTGCCCTTTTAAATAGAGTAAGAGCCATGTTAGCACACAGCTAGAAAGGGGCAGTCTACCAGCCAGGGAGGGTCTCACCAGAAACTATAGATAGTACCCTGATCTTGGACTTCCAGTCTCCGGAACTAAAATAAGTATTGTTTAAACCATGCAGTCCATGGTACATGGACTTGTGATAGCAGCTTGAGCTAACTAAAACATGGGTGTTCAAATAGTACCTACTTATGTATAGTGGCCTGTTGTCATGTACATTTGTACCATGTGGCTACAGACAGCCAAATTTTAGGATCATTATGTGGGCATTTCATAGTACCAAATTTCATTTCCTTAAGAGGAAGATTTTTATCAATGAAATCTGCTGATAGTAGATTTCCACAGTTTACAAAATAACCATTTATTTATAAATTAAATATCTTAAATGAATAAAAAAGTAATTTACCAAAGATATTATAGAAGGGAATTCTATGTTGAATGGAAGACAGATTAGACCACAAGAAGCCTGGGATAGCATTCAATTAAATTGATTGTGTGAGACTTGTGTTTTTGGCTTGGCTTAAATAAAACACTGCATTTCCATTTTAAGTATGTGTTTATATTGATATCAAACTTACTCATCATCTCTAAGTCATGTATATGATTGCAGTCAAACGTATATTCTATAATACTATAACCACAGACACTCAGTCACTGATATCAATTTATAGGAATGGGGCACAACTATCCTTTAATTGACACATCATCATATAGCACTTATTTGTAATAAATAATATTTTTAGCTAACACAATTTTATACTCCCTGCCAATAGATACTGATAGTTTCCACAATGTGAGTGCAGCTTCCCAGTCTGTATCTCTCAGGAAACTTGAAATCACGATCCCCCTCACCTCTCTTCCCAATCATTTAAACTCTGCAAATACTGTTCCCCATTCTTTGTAGAACAGAAGGATAGATAAAGAGACTGTTGATGTAGCCTATATGTAGTGTCCTCTCAACAAACATAAGGAGGAAACAGAAAATACTCAGCATAATAAAGATTTTTCCCCTCTTGATTTTTGTTTGTTTGAAATTCCTGAAAAAAAATCATGCCTTGAATGGATGGTATATTGATATGTATACTTAGGATCATTATGGTTAATATAGCTTCTGAATGGCTAAATTTGATGCTGAATTGCATTCAAGGAAATAAATGCATTAATCTCCATTAAAATGTTCTTTACTTGTGAATCTTATTATCCATTTCCAATTAAATAGGAGATTTCCAAATGAGAATACTATAGATATTTGACTTTGGATTTTAATATCAATGAACAAAAATTTTCCTTTATTGTTCCTTCTTTCATAATAGTTTACCAGATTGATCCTCACGATCCTCAACTTAAACTCTTGCTGTTCTAATTAGCTGTATCTGTAGAGTTATTTATCACCAACTTGCCAAGATCTAAATAAGTCAACCATATCTTTCTTCCCCATACTTTATCTGTTACTCTGTTTCCTTGAAGCATGTTCTTAATTCTTCCTAGATACCTGGTGTCCTCATTTACCTTCTGAATACCTAGAATTATTGACTGATTGTCCCACCATGGGCTCACTCATCATACTTGGTCTTAAATACTTCCAAAATACACTTTCCAGGGGACAATAAAACTTTCACGACAGGATCAGTACAAAAATGCTCAACTAGGTTTAAATGGGAAAAGTTTTAAAATTGGAGTATATTACTCTGTATAACTATCTCTTTATTTACAAGTTTTTTTTTTTTGTATGTTTGTTTGTTTTTTGATGTAGTGTTCCATGATTCATTGTTTGTGAAAACACCCAGTGCTCCATGCAATACGTGCCCTCCTTAATACCCATCACCGGGCTAACCCATCCCCCCACCGCCCTCCCCTCTAAAACCTTCAGTTTGTTTCTCAGAGTCCATAGTCTCTCATGGTTTGTCTCCCCCTCCGATTCCTCCTCCTTCATTCTTCCCCTCCTGCTATCTTCTTCTTCTTCTTCTTTTTTTTTTTTTAACATATAATGTATTATTTATTTCAGAGGTACAGGTCTGTGATTCCTCAGTCTTACACAATTCACAGCGCTTACCATAGCACATACCCTCCCCAATGTCTATCATCCAGCCACCCCAACCCTCCCACACCCCCACCACTCCAGCAACCCTCAGTTTGTTTCCTGAGATTAAGAATTCCTCATATCAGTGAGGTCATATGATACTTGTCTTTCTCTGATTGACTTATTTTGCTTAGCATAATACCCTCTAGTTCCATCCACGTCATTGCAAATGGCAAGATTTCATTCCTTTTGATGGCTGCATAATATTCCATTGTGTATATATACCACATCTTCTTTATCCATTCATCTGTTGATGGACATCTTGGCTTTTTCCAGAGTTTGGCTATTGTGGACATTGATGCTATAAACATCAGGGTGCCCATACCCTTCGGATCACTACGTTTGTATCTTTGGGGTAAATACCCAGTAGTGCAATTGCTGGGTCATAGGGTAGCTTTATTTTCAACTTTTTGAGGAACCTCCATACTGTTTTCCAGAGTGGCTGCACCAGCTTGCATTCCCACCAATAGTGTAGGAGGGTTCCCCTTTCTCCACATCCTCGCCAACATCTGTCGTTTCCTGAATTGTTAATTTTAGCCATCCTGACTGGTTTGAGGTGGTGTCTCATTTAGGTTTTGGTTTGTATTTCCCTGATGCCGAGTGATGTTGAGCACTTTTTCATGTGTCTGTTGGCCATTTGGATGTCTTCTTTGGAAAAATGTCTGTTCATGTCTTCTGCCCATTTCTTGATTGGATTCTTTGTTCTTTGGGTGTTGAGTTTGATAAGTTCTTTCTATATTTTGGATACTAGCCCTTTATCTGAAATGTCATTTGCAAATATCTTCTCCCATTCTGTCGGTTGTTTTTTGGTTTTGTTGACTGTTTCTTTTACTGTGCAAAAGCTTTTTATCTTGATGAAGTCCCAATAGTTCATTTTTCCCTTGCTTCCCTTGCCTTTGGCGATGTTTCTAGGAAGAAGTTGATGCGGCTGAGGTCGAAGAGGTTGCTGCCTGTGTTCTCCTTTAGGATTTTGATGGACTCCTGTCTCACATTGAGGTCTTTCAACCATTTGGAGTCTATTTTTGTGTGTGGTGTAGGGAAATGGTCCAGTTTCATTCTTCTGCATGTGGCTGTCCAATTTTCCCAACATCATTTGTTGAAGAGACTTTTTTCCATTGGACATTCTTTCCTGCTTTGTTGAAGATTAGTTGACCATATAGTTGAGGGTCCATTTCTGGGCTCTCTATTCTGTTCCATTGACCTATGTGTCTGTTTTGTGCCAGTACCATACTGTCTTGATGATGACAGCTTTGTAATAGAGCTTGAAGTCCGGAATTGTGATGCCACCAGTTTTGCTTTTCTTTTTCAACATTCCTCTGGCTATTTGGGGTCTTTTCCGGTTCCATACAAATTTTAGGATTATTTGTTCCATTTCTTTGAATAAAGTTGATGGTATTTTGATAGGGATGGCATTAAATGTGTAGATTGCTCTAGGTAGCACTGACATCTTCACAATATTTGTTCTTCCAATCCGAGCATGGAATGTTTTTCCATTTCTTTGTGTCTTCCTCAATTTCTTTCATGAGTATTTTATAGTTTTCTGAGTACAGATCCTTTGCCTCTTTGGTTAGATTTATTCCTAGGTATCTCATGGTTTTGGGTGCAATTGTAAATGGGATCGACTCCTTAATTTCTCTTTCTTCTGTCTTGTTGTTGGTGTATAGGAATGCCACTGACTTCTGTGCATTGATTTTATATCCTGCCACTTTACTGAATTCCTGTATGAGTTCTAGCAGTTTTGGGTGGAGTCTTTTGGGTTTTCCACATAAAGTATCATATCATCTGCAAAGAGTGAGAGTTTGACTTCTTCTTTGCCGATTTGGATGCTTTTTATTTCTTTTTGTTGTCTGATTGCTGTGGCTAGGACTTCTAGTACTATGTTAAATAGCAGTGGTGACAGTGGACATCCCTGCCGTGTTCCTGACCTTAGGGGGAAAGCTCTCAGTTTTTCCCCATTGAGAATGATATTCGCTGTGGCTTTTTCATAGATGGCTTTTATGATATTGAGGTTTGTACCCTCTATCCCTACACTGTGAAGAGTTTTAATCAAGAAAGGATGTTGTACTTTGTCAAATGTTTATTCTGCATCTATTGAGAGGATCATATGGTTCTTGTTCTTTCTTTTATAAATGTATTATATCACATTGATTGATTTGTGGATGTTGAACCAACCTTGCAGGTCAGGAATAAATCCCACTTGGTCGTGGTGAATAATCCTTTTAAGGTACTGTTGGATCCTATTGGCTAGTATTTTGGTGAGAATTTTTGCATCCATGTTCATCAGGGATATTGGTCTGTAATTCTCTGTTTTGATGGGGTCTTTGTCTGGTTTGGGGATCAAGGTAATGCTGGCCTCATAAAATTAGTTTGGAAGTTTTCCTTCCATTTCTATTTTTTGGAACAGTTTCAGAAGAATAGGCATTAATTCTTCTTTAAATGTTTGGTAGAATTCCCTTGGGAAGCCATCTGGCCCTGGGCTCTTGTTTTTTGGGAGATTTTTAATTACTGTTTCAATTTCCTTACTGGTTATGGGTCTGTTCAGGTTCTCTATTCCTTCCTGGTTCAGGTTTGGTAGTTTATACATCCCTAAGAATGCATCCATTTCTTCCAGATTGTCTAATTTGCTGGCATATAGTTGCTCATATTATGTTCTTATAACTGTTTGTATTTCTTTGGTGTTGGTTGTGATCTCTCCATTTTCATTCATGATTTTATTTATTTGGGTCCTTTACTTTTCTTTTTGATAAATCTGGCCAGGGGTTTATCAATCTTATTAATTCTTTCAAAGAACCAGCTCCTAGTTTTGTTGATCTGTTCTACAGTTCTTTTGGTTTCTATTTCATTGATTTCTGCTCTGATCTTTATTATTTCTCTTCTCCTGCTGGGCTTAGGCTTTATTTGCTGTTCTTTCTCCAGCTCCTTTAGGAGTAGGGTAAGGCTGTGTATTTGAGACCTTTCTTGTTTCTTGAGAAAGGCTTGTATTGCTATATACTTTCCTCTTAGGACCGTCTTTGCTGCATCCCAAAGATTTTGAACAGTTGTGTTTTCATTTTCATTTGTTTCCATGAATTTTTTTAATTCTTTAATTTCCTGGTTGACCCATTCATTCTTTAATATGATGCTCTTTAGCCTCCATGTATTTGAGTTCTTTCCGACTTTCCCCTTGTGATTGAGTTCTAGTTTCAAAGCATTGTGGTCCGAAAATATGCAGGGAATGATCCCAATTTTTGGTACCGGTTGAGACCTGATTTGTGACCTAGGATGTGATCTATTCTGGAGAATGCTCCATGGGTACTAGAGAAGAATGTGTGTTCTGTTCCTTTGGGATGGACTGTTCTGAATATATCTGTGAAGTCCATTTTGGCCCAGTGTGTCATTTAAAGCCTTTAATTCCTTGTTGATCTTTTGCTTAGATGATCTGTCCATTTCAGGGAGGGGGGTGTTAAAGTCCCCTACTATTACTGTATTGTTGTCAATGTGTTTGTTTGATTTTGTTATTAATTGGCTTATATAATTGGCTGCTCCCCTGTTAGGGGCATAGATATTTACAATTGTTAGATCTTCTTGTTGGATAGACCCTTTAAGTATGATATAGTGTCCTTCCTCATCTCTTATTATAGTCTTTGGTTTAAAATCTAATTTGTCTGTGGGCGCCTGGGTGGCTCAGTTGGTTAGGCGACTGCCTTCGGCTCAGGTCATGATCCTGGAGTCCCTGGATCGAGTCCCGCATCGGGCTCCCTGCTCGGCGGGGAGCCTGCTTCTCCCTCTGACCCTCCCCCCTCTCATGTACTCTCTCTCTCTCATTCTCTCTGTCTCAAATAAATAAATAAAAATCTTTAAAAAAAAAAAAAATAAAATAAAATCTAATTTGTCTGATATAAGGATTGCCACCCCAGCTTTCTTTTGGTGTCCATTAACATGGTAAATGGTTTTCCACCCCCTCCCTTTCAATCTGGGGGTGTCCTTCTGTCTAAAATGAGTCTCTTGCAGGCAGCATATCGATGGGTCTTGTTTTTTTACCCAATCTGATACCTTGTGTCTTTTGATTGGGGCTTTTAGCTTATTTATATTCAGGGTAACTATTGAAAGATATGAATTTAGTGCCATTGTATTGCCTGTAAGGTGACTGTTACTGTATATTGTCTCTGTTCCTTTCTGGTCTGTGTTGCTTTTAGGCTCTCTCTTTGCTTAGAGGACCCCTTTTAATATTTCTTGTAGGGCTGGTTTTGCGTTTGCAAATTCCTTTAGTTTTTGTTTGTCCTGGAAGCTTTTTATCTCTCCTTCTATTTTCAATGACAGCCTAGCTGGATATAGTATTCTTGGCTGCATATTTTTCTCCTTAATGCTCTGAATATATCATGCCAGTCCTTTCTGGCCTGCCAGGTCTCTGTGGATAGGTCTGTTGCCAATCTAATGTTTCTACCATTGTAGTTTACAGATCTCTTCTCCTGAGCTGCTTTCAGGATTTTCTCTTTGTCTCTGAGATTTGTAAGTTTTACTATTAGATGTCGGGGTGTTGACCTATTTTTATTGATTTTGAGAGGGGTTCTCTGTGCCTCCTGGATTTTGATGCCTGTTTCCTTCCCCAAATTAGGGAAGTTCTCTGCTACAATTTCCTCCAATATACCTTCTGCCCCTCTCTCTCTTTCTTCTTCTTCTGGGATCCCAATTATTCTAATGTTGTTTCGTCTTATGGTATTGCTTATCTCTTGAATTCTGCCCTCATGATCCAGTAATTGTTTATCTCTCTTTTTCTCAGCTTCTTTATTTTCCATCATTTGGTCTTCTGTATCACTAATTCTCTCTTCTGCCTCATTTATCCTAGCAGTTAGAGCCTCCATTTTTGATTGCACCTCATTAATAGCCTTTCTGATTTTGATTTGGTTAGATTTTAGTTCCTTTATTTCTCCAGAAAGGGTTACTCTAGTATCTTCCATGCTTTTTTCAAGCCCAGCTAGTATCTTTAAAATCATCATTCTGATCTCTAGTTCCAACATGTTACTAATGTCTGTATTGATTAGGTCCCTGGCAGTCAGTACTGCCTCTTGTTCTTTTTGTTGAGGTGATTTTTTCCATCTTGTCATTTTTTCCCAGAGGAGAGTAGATGAATGAGAGAACAAAATGCTAACAGGGTAACAACGTCCCCAGAAAATATACACTAAATAAATCAGAAAAGACCTGAAACCAGGGGAAAAGAAAGGGAAAGAAAGAAAAATAAAAGAAAAAAAAGAAAAAGATAAAGATAAAAACAAACAAAAACAAAACAAAAAAAACCAGAATATGATCAGATATGATCAGGCTGGTGCATAGATCAGTGCCACACACTAGGTTTTGGACGTATTTTGGTCTGTTAGAAGAAACTGCCTCCAAAAATTTTAAAGAAAGAAAAACTTATATATGTACAAAAATATGGGTAAATATGATGAAGGGATGGAATATGACTGTAAAGATGAAAATTATTAAAGATTTTATAAAAGGAATTGATAAGATAATAAGCTGATTGAAAAAAGAAAGAAGAGAAATTAAAAAAAAAAAAAGGGAGAGAATGTGATCAGGCAGGAGAGTAGAACAAAGCCATACACTAGAGATTTAGGGTATATTTTGGTCTATTAGAAGAAACTGTGTCCCAAAATTTTAAAGAGAGAACAATTTATATATGTACAAAAAATCAGGTTAACTACAATGAAGGGATAGAATATGACTCTTCCAGAAAGTGGTCGCTTTTCTGTTCAGAGAGTTGCTGCTGTTCTTTTCTTCAATCTCCTGTTGAGTTTGTAGGTGTTCAGAATGGTCTGATGGCTATCTAGCTGAATTCCTGGGACCAGACTTATTTACAAGCTTTTAATAATAATATCAGAACCTACTCTTCTTATTGATAAAAAGTACCTAGTGTCAGTAATTTGGGGCTCATATTTTGTTGAGATCCTTGCCTGTTTTCTTGGTGACATCCTTATCCCTCATGCATATTAGGTCTTTTTAATGGCTTGTTAAATGAAGCTAGATTTATAGAAAAATTCACTAAATCTAAACCAGCATTTTTATATTAAAAAAATGTCTTCAGGTCAATAAGTTTTGGGCACCAAATGCATTTGGGCATCAAATGCAAATGCAAGATAACAGCAGATTTTTTCTTCTTCAAAATCTATACCACTTTTTTTTTCATTTTATTTATTCTCTCTAATGGGAGTAAATATGGTATTGTAATGGGAATCCATGTGGTCTTTTAGACAACTCCAGGTATAGATGTGTCATTTGTACGTAAGGAAAAAAATAAATATATATATATATATAATATATATATAAGCATCAATGTAGTAGGTAAGGTCCCCAGGTAAGAGTAGGTTATTTGCTTCCATGTAGGCAGTACTTCCTAGATCAGGATAATTAAATTTAGCAATCTCCATTGGATCCTTCAGATATGAGAGACCTGTGCTTTCTTCTCTCTTTGATAGTTAGGAAACCTGAACATTTGATGACAAAGGGAACACATCTGGTCAGGAGTCCCACAAGGGTTGGAGTCAATGTATTTTATCCTTTAATGGTTTAACAGGTTCTTAAGACTAACATTTCATATTTTCACAAGAGACCACACTAGAATGATGCTCAATAACTCCTCAACTAGTTTTCCTACTTTCATGAATGACTTGAGTTGTCAACTGAGTGACTTGGTTGTCAGAGTCTCCCACTCTGGTCTTCCATTCTTGTCCACAGAGTTCCCACATCTTTGGACTTTTTCTTGTCAATTTAACTTCCCATTCCCTCTGGGATCTATTAACTACTCTAAAAACAAAAACTGTCCCTGTTAGGAGTATAAATGCATGTTAATTTATTCACAATTATTTATGTCTCCCTGAGGTATTTAAATTTTCATAGAGAATTCCTTGGAGGGGGATAGATATTTGAAAACCATTTAAAACAACATCTGTTTTCAAAAAGATTATATTCAAATTTGAGTAACATCTAGAATAAGGTATAACATAATTAGGCTAAATTATCTTCTTTATGCTAGAAAATATTTAGAGTTTTGATGAAAAATGGCAAGTGAAGAAACCATAGGGGTAGAAAAAGAATCATTATTTTGTGGAAGATTTAGCTGTGAAATTAAAAGAAAGACAAAAAGCCACAATAGCAGAAATGCAAACAATAAGTTTATTTGACAATAAAGTGCTAACTTTCAGAGCAAGACATTTATGTTATGGAAAATAAGAAATCATATTGATAGTTTGAGCTAGAATATGAAAGACCTTGCATACCACATTCCAAAATTCTTCCTTGTTTTGCCAGGAAACAGGGAATCATTGCAGGTTGTTTATGGAAAGAATGTGATTATGAAGTTTAAGACTGTACTAAAGGTAGAGATTACTGGGTTGATTGATGGCATTAAAGAAAGTGTCAGTAAAACACACATAAAATTTGAGGATGATGTCCATGAGAATGAAAAGTTACAGAAATATTTTTATGGGCAAGTGAATAAGATTTGTTATTTTTCTAGCTTACAGGACTTGAATAATAATATATATTTAATTTAAACTCCGAAGTTGAGAAATTGAGGACATTTTGAGAGGTACAGAATGGGGGGGGAGGGAAAGAAGAACAACAAATTCATTTTAGATAAGATAGTGGGGCATAGTGATTTACACAATTCCTAGTACATTACTGCTGTGCAAATATCTGATAAATAAATCTATAAAGAAGTTTGCAGGAGAAGGAAATATGATTTGGGATATTACAAATATCCCAATATTACAAATATCCCCTTACACGGGAAGGCAGGGCTGGAGAGACATATATTAGGAAATCATCCACATGACAATAATTAGAAGTACTAGTTAAGCCAAAGAATGATAAAACCCAGAGGAAGTCTTTGGCATAGCAGACCTGGTGGATATTTTTAATTAGTAGAAGTTTCCAGGGCCATCACTTTATCCAGTGATATATAGAAAATAAGCAATTTCATAATTTCATATTAATCTTACAAGTAAAACTGATCTTTATACCGCCTTCATGATGGAGGTGAAAAAACTTTTTAGCATTTGTAGGGACCACGGGTAGGCTACCCCACAATGGGCCACTTTGTTATGAACATTATTTTGAGTTAAAAGCAATCAAAACCCAGCAGATTCAGGAAAAGCTCTTTATGCCCCCTCCCCAACTGCCTGCTTATAGCGGGAAGAAAGCTGTTAATAGAGATTCCTCTTTACCTACAAAACTTACCTACATAATAGGACAAATTTTGGTTTCTAAACATCTCCTTTCACCTTCCTGCTGAGGGTATTTCTCCCCTTTGTATCCTCAGACTTCTACCCTTCTCCTTAGCTCATATAAGCATCATGTCACCTCACTGTTTTTGGAATTTCCATGTCTCTGTGGATTCCCCCATACATATGCTATTAAATTTGATTTTCTCATGTTAATCAGTCTCATGTCAATTTGATTCTTAGTCCAGCTAGAAGGACCTTGAAGGGTGGAGGAAATAATCCTTCCCCAACACATTCTGTAGCTCTTTTCTTTAAATAAACATTTTATTTTTTTATTTTTATTGTTTTAACAAACATATATTTTTTAAAGATTTTATTTATTTGACAGAGAGAGACATAGCGAGAAAGGGAACACAAGCAGGGCGAGTGGGAGAGGGAGAAGCTGGCTTCCCACGGAGCAGGGAGCCCGATGCAGGGCTCAATCCCAGGACCCTGAGATCATGACCTGAGCCGAAGGCAGACGCTTAATGACTGAGCCACCCAGGCACCCCAATAAACTTTTTATTTTATAAGGGTTTAAGATTTACTGAAAAATTGAAAGCATAGTACATTTGTCACAATTAATGAACCAATAATGATGCAGTGTTGTTAACTAATGCCCATATTTTATTTAGATTTCTTAGTTTTTACCTAATATTCATTTTCTTGCCTAGGATCCCTTTTAGGATATCACATTACATTTAGTCATCATGTCTCTTTAGATCCCTCTTGGTTGTGACAGCTTCTCACACTTTCCTAGTTTTTTATGACCTTGGCAGCTTTGAGGAGTTCTGGTTATATATCTTGTAAAATGTCCATTTACTGAGATTTTTCTGATGTTTTTATCATGGTTAGACTTGGGTTATATGTTTTGAGGAGAAAGACCACAAAGGTAAATTTCATTTTCATCTCATCATATCAATATTATTTGATTGTTGATACTAACCTTGATCACTTGGTTGTGGTAGTGTCTGTCATGTTTCTCTACTATAAGAACTTATTCTCCTTTCCCCCCTTCTCTACCTCTTTATAATTTTCTAAAGCTCACAGATGTTACTTATCCATTGTGATTTGGAAAATAATGCACTCACAATATCCACAGTTTCTTACCTATCTGCCCTCTTCCCAAACTGTAATACACAATACATAGGGACACTTAAATAAACAAAATTTTAAAATTTACACTATGTGAGTTGCAATGTTAGGGATATTATGTGGGATCAAATGATTAGGCACGTACACACACATACCTACTTTTCTAAAGACATATTTATCCCTGGATGAGATTTGAGATTTAGGAAATAGCACAGTGATTCTCAAATTTGCCAGTATGTTAAATCACCTAGAGATCATTAAAAACTACTGATGGCTGGGTCCTATCCCCAAAGATTCTCATTTCATTGGCCTGAGGTTTTTCCTGAGTATCAGGGTATTTAAAAACCTTCTCTGGTAATTCCAGTGTACACAATCAAGTATGAGATCCACTAGCCTGCAGCAATTACTATGGTCAATTTGCTTTACCAGCTGTAACAACAGTTAGTTACAGCAAAGAGTGAGTAATTGGGGAGGGGTGTTATATTGTTATTCTATTAACAACACTTTGGCTCAATCAAGGGAGGCTGTAGAATACACCTTAAAAATGCACTTTAATTACATGTCAATTATTTGTGATTATATCTCAATAAAAATCAGTCATTCAATCAACACTTTAAAACCTAACATCCTTTACTACAAATACTAAGAAACCATAAGACCACTTCTCTGAAAAAAAATTTTTCAATGTGGAAAAATTGATAAAAAGTAGTATAGTATGCCTGTCATTATGAACATTTTAAGAAGCAGATTTTTGTGTACACACTAGAGAAGAAAAGTGAAAATAATAATCAGAGAATTAGGAGGTGGCTCAGTGATACCCAGAAATGGTGTGACTTAGTATATATACCCAAAGAAATATATACAAAAACAAAAATCATGTCAACTTTTTGATACTCTTGATAAAAGATAATGCCATATGAATAATTTGTAGGAGAAGCTTATAAAGTTATTTTATGTACACTTAAATTATAGTTAGAGTAATATCAGAGGCTTACTACTGTAAGCCTCTTATACCAACAAATCTAAACAGAAAAAAAACTGTTAGCAGAATATAGAAGATTTTTTATTTTTACCAGAAAATTCTCTTCCTGTTCTTAACTGGATGTCAGGACTAGTGTCAGAGAGCAGAACCCTATTGGTTGACAACAGTCCTCAAACTGAGCTAATTCAGCTCCATGGAGTAGCAAACCATACTTAGAAAGCATGCCAGTACATGTCTTAATTGGAGTAGCAAGTGTTTATCCACACATCACTTCTGAGGGACAACTATCTCGGTAACTTTTGGCTCTCTATTATTTTCAGACAATAGAGTTAAGAATTATTCTTTGCTAAGACCATTCCACTCTTTAGAATAGCTATTAATGTAGGCCACGAAACAGACAAAATGAAAAATTGCAATGTACTTGTTTTTATTATTATTTTCTGATTAAAACTCTGAAATTTTAGAGGTAGTTTTCTAAAGCCATAGCAATTTAAAAATACATGATGTTGCTTTCAGTCTAAGATCACTGACACCACACATGTACACACACAAACCTCTTTTTAAATGCATTTCTTAGGTTAATGAGAAAAGAAATGATTTATGGACTTTCTGAAAATGAATTACAGTGAGAGCACTACACAATAAAAACAGAGAATTGGGCTAAGAAATAAGTTTGAAGATGAGCCATATCTTTAAAAAGTTACTAGAATATAAAAGAGACTGAAAATAAATTAATAAGGAAGCTTAAGCAGCAAGAAAAGAACATCACAATAAATATTATGAAAAAAATGAATTAATAAAGATAAAGAAAATGATGAACCAGACAGATAATAATAAAGTTTATGCTGGGTTGGAGAAATATATATATATATATATATATCTGTCTTCAGAAAGAGTAATACAAATCACTAAAAATAACAACAATATATAAAAGATAAAGAATGAGAGAGTAGCATAACACAGAAACATAGAAAACTTACAAAATTATAAATTTGGAAATCTTGACTAATTTTTAGGGGGGGAGGGATCATACAGCATAAAATTACTCAAGAACAGTTACAGAACCTGAAGGGATGATTTCATAGACTTAAAAAACTTTTAAAGGCTATCAACAATCTGCCTCCAAATAAGGTAAATCTACTACGATGAATTTTACCAAACTTTCAAGAAAATATTTCCTATGATATGTAAACATTCCAAGATCACAGTAAAAGATAGATAACTTTTCAAATTAGTCCTTGATGGTACGGTAACCCTAATACCCACAGTTGGACAAGGTGATATAAAATTAATCTGTACATCATGATACTATAAAGTATCATTACTTTAAAGTAAATTATAAATTTAATTAAAGCCTTAGCATATAAAGCCTAGTTATAATTATCATAAAGTATCATGACCAAGTAGAATTTGTCGTAGGAATATAATAATTAATAGATCAACTGATATATTATCATAATTAATTGAATCAAATGATAACCCTTTGATTTTATTACTCGATGGAAAATAATTTTCAGCTATACATTAAGTTGTGATAAAAAAAAAAAAGCACAAGTTAAGTATAAAAACCTAGAAAAAATGGGCTCCTGGGTGGCTCAGTCAGTTAAGCGTCTGCCTTCGGCTCAGGTCATGATCCCGGGGTCCTGGGACCAAGTTCTGTGTCAGGCTCCCTGCTCAGTGGGGAGTCTGCTTCTCCCTCTCCCTCTGCCTGCTGCTCCCCCTGCTTGTGCACGCTCTCTGACAAATACATAAAATTAAAAAAAAAAAAACCTATAAAAAACCTATAAAACCTTAAAAAATAATTAATATAGGGAAACTACTGAAGTATTTCTTTTACAGTTAAAAATAAGACCAGAATGATGGATCAAGAGTATATTACATTAAGTGAGATAAGTCAGACTGAGAAAGACAAATACCATAAAATTGCACTCATATGTAGAATCTAAAAAACCAAAACAAATTAATAAGCAAACAAACATAAAATGTTAATCAGACCTGTAAATGCAGAGAATAAACTGATAATTGCCAGAAAGGAGAGGATTGGGGGAGGGGAAATATAGGTGAAGGGAACTGGGAGATATTGGTTGCAGGTTACGGAATGAATAAGTTGTGGAATAAAAGGCACAGCATAGGGAATATTAGTCAATGACACTGTAATAGTGTTGCATGGTGACAGATGGTGGCTACACTTGTGGTGAATATAGATACCATAATGTATAGAGATGTTGAATTACTATGTTCTACACCTGAAACTAATGCCACATTGTGAGTCAACTATACTCAAATAAAAAAAAATAAAAATGAAAATAAAAATAAAATATATTGAATTAGAGTACACACACACACACACACACACAGACAAGACCACAATGTTCACTATCATCTGCACTAAGCAAAAGTACTATGGGGGTTCTAACTGATTTAATAAGAAAAATAATAAGAATAATAGAATAAATAGTCGCAAACAACGTGATTTGCTACCAAAAACATTCATGGGAGACATTTAAACACAAAAAATACAGACAGTAAAACATAATGCTTCCATATAAGATTAACATATAAAAAATTGATATAGTCTCCTAAATGCCAGAATGACTACAAATGTATAATAGCCAAAAAGGATCACTAATAATACAAATAACAATTCTAAAGAAACTCTGAGTAATTCAATAAGAAATGGATGAAAATCATATACAGAAACTATCAAATTTTTCAAAGGTCTTAAACTGACACCTAAATAAATATATATCTATATCATGGTCTGGGATATCATGACTCAAATTGTCAAAGTCTTTTCTATGAATAAGCTATATCCCACCCAAACACTTAAAATAGATTAAAAAAAAACTATTCTAAATGTAATCTAAAAGAGTAATTGTCCAAAAATAATAAACACTAATTTAATAAAGATAAATGAGATGGGGTGAGCATAAATTTTCCCTACAAGAAATCAAAACATCAATGTACCATATAGTTAGGATAATTTAAAGACAATTGGCTAGCAAATACGAAAAAAATCATGCCCTCCATTTTCCATTATCAACAAAGTTTATGACTTATATTAAAAAGTAAAATATAAAACAAGTCATCTCACAAAGACCAAGAGACAGGCAGAGGCAAAACAAAGAGAAGACAGAGAAAGACACATACTAAATTTTGTACGTCCTTGAAAAATTATCAGGACCCTAGTAAATAGGCATTCAAAAATCAGTCTTCTTTTACTTTGAATTAATTCTGTGACTCCCCTTTTTTCTAATGTATATGAGAGCAAATCTCTCTTCCTAGGAACACAAAGCAAGTCCCAGAAAAGGTTGAGGTGGTGAATCTTGGATTATACTCAATTATAAGAAAAGAAAATATAATGTAGGAAGAATTAAGATGTGATTGTCTCCACTTTTTTGCTGATTGCCAATCTGTTGTATTTATAAGGCTAGTATATTTTCCCTTATTTACAAAAAAAAAAAAAAAAAAAAAGAGGTGCCTGGGTGGCTCAGTCAGTTAAGCCTCTGATTTAGGCTCATGTCCCAATCTCAGGGTCCTGGGATCCAGCCATGTAGGGTTCCACCCTCAGTGGGGAGTCATCTTCTCCCTCTCCCTCTGCTCCTCCTCCTACTCCTGCCCACTTGCTCTCTCTCTCAAATAAATAAATAAAATCTTTAAAAAAGAAAAAATTCCAACATGATTTTTTAAACTTTTTTAGTAATACAGGAAATAAATAGTATGTTGTTACAGAACAGGGCCCAGAAACAAGTATGCATAAATGGGACTATTGCCTTGTACGTGAATTCATATATAATCACTTAAAAAAAAAACTGCATTTAAAATTGCTGGGGTGACTGGCTCTCTATATGAAAAAAGTTCCTTAAATAATATTGCACATAACATGTATTACAAATAAAAATCTAATATATGTTAAAATCTTTGATAGATATATTAAAGATATAAAAATTAGACATTATGTGTTGATATGGGAAACAAAGGAAAAGAAAAAAAAATAAATTTCCTTACTACTTAGAGCCCATTCACAAATCAGGCAGAGTGACATTCCTCTAGGAACTCAGCTACCTCCATGTTCATATTTTGCTAAGAGCAAAAGGCAATTTTAGCTTAATATTATTCCGAGCCCCCAGGATCCTGTAAGTCTACTTTAACATATAAAAATTCCTTTGGAAACTTTCTTTATATCTATCCCCCCAAGATGCATGTTGGCAATCATCCCCCAAGCACATGACCCACCAATATACATCTGAAGGGTCTCATGACTGAGGTTTTATTAGACAGTAATAAATGACCTTTTCCCAACAGTAGCTAGCTCCCTCAAGGTCCTGGAAACACTGCTTCCAAAATTCCTTATAGACTTACACTATTTCTAATCCCCTCCCAACTTGAAAGTATATAATCAGCCACTCCTTATAACCCCAATGCAGCTCTTTCTGCCCACAGGTCATGTCCCTGTGCTTTAAAAAAATGACCTTTTTGCACTGAAGATGTCTCAAGAATTCTTTCTTGGCCATTGGCTCTGAACTCCAATTTCAAACCACATCATGTATAAAGGTATAGGGCATGTAAAACAAAATGGAAAGATCAACAGATTTCAGCAATAAAAGGCAAAACAAACATTCTTTACATCTGACATCAACATAATTTTTAAACAAAAAATGATCTAGGAGAACTTGTAATATGTATTTTGAAAATAATAAATATTCATAACATAAAATAAGTTCCATGAATTACAAAAAGACAAGAAAACTAGATATATATATATGATATAACTCAGCAACTCAGAGAAGAAATGTAAAAGACTAGTAGACTTTTGAAAAATATGCTTATTTTTTATAATGTTAAGGAAATGTGTATTTTTTTAAAAGAAGAACTAGATATAATTTTTCCACTGAATTTGAAAACATTTAAACTAGCAATAATATCCTATGTTGATTGGTCATGTGGAAATAGTATTCAAATACAAGGCTGATGCAAATGTAGGCTCATAAAGAACTTATGGAAAGCAATTTGACCATATTTATCAAAATATGATATTCTTTGTCCCAATAATTCAAGTATAGTTATTCACTGTAATTTAATATACTCGAATGTATGCACAAAGATATTGTGCATGTGTGCTACATCACTGTTTCAATAGTGAAATACTGGTAATAATTAATAATAAGAGAATAGTTGAATACATTTGGGGATATCTACAGTAATACTTAAAATGGAACCATTACAATTAGTGAGACCCTTTAATTATGTATGTTATATTTCAGAGATTGTGATATATACCAAAAAAGTATATTCATTATAACAAAGAGGACAGTTTTTAAGATCTCTATTATAATTTTGTTAAGTCTTTGACCAGGTATTCCAAAATAGAATTGATAACATAGCATCAGGAATTGCTTTTACCAAGAATTCATAAACATTTTTGACAGAAAAATGCTAACATTTCTTTGAATATCCTCACCATGAGGAAGTACCTGTGAACACTATCTGTTCACTGTTTAAAACGTAAAGGAACCTAATGGAAATGGGGAAATTGTTTATTTATTTTTTCTTGCTAGCTTTGATATGGACTTTAATACCACTTCATTTGTGATTTTGAAAAATTAAAATCAAATATAAAAAATAACTTTTAAAAATATTGAATCTACATTTAATTGATGGATGATAACTTTATGATTTACTGTAATTTGTTTAGAACTCTTTTTCTTTAATTTGATCATCTCTTAATCATCTTGGAATTATTTATTAAGTACACTTTGCAATATAAAAATGTAGAGATAGGTATTTTTTCCTAAGCTGTAAAAATTATAATAGTAAAGATACATTTATTTTAGGGGGAAAAACTTTATATATAAGTGACTTGAATAATAAAAGATTTAGTAGGGCTTTTCTGTAGTTATGAAATAAATTAATTCTTTCTCCTCCCCTTATAATTGTTTGCCTTATTATCCTGGGGAAAATAACTGAACAAAACAAAACCTCTCACAGCTAGGTAAAAGAAAATTACAGCAATTATGATCAGTTTTCACTTCCTTCTTCTCTTTGGAAAGTTTTATAAGGTGGCAGACTATCTCAATACCACATCTTTTCCAGCCTCAAATTTATAAGCTGTAAATGGTATGAATGGCTGTGATTAGTCCCAGGAAGAACTTGATGGTTTGTTCTCTCGGCCTCTTATTCTTTAGTGTATAAACTTGATGTAGCTCTCTGTGTATTTTAGCATTAAATTTTTGACATGTCAGAAATGTTTTTCTTCTTTGATTATGCTAGAAGAAAGCAGTAACATTAAATAAGGCTTTCCATTAGTCTTTTCCAATCAATAAAAATAGATGAAAACACTGACAAGAAGAGTGGTAAAGACCTTTGGTAGGAACATAAACAAAGAACAATGACAATCACACAATAAAGCCACTAAGTAAGTTCTGCTAGACTTGATGAAAATGGTGCAAGATTAAACGACCAAATCAAAGCTCAGGCCACAAATTCACTATATTTATGTTATAAAGGCATTAAAAATGTGCAAAATTATATATACCAAAATTATAACATTGACTTTCTGGGTGGTGGTAATACAGATAGTTAGAGAAATAGAGATAGAGATATAGTATCTATAATTTCTTGTGACAAATATGTCTTTTTTATAACTAAAAATATAATTCTAAATCATTTGTTATTAGGGGATTGCCAATTGAAATAATATAATACCACTACACACCAATTACAATGGCTAGAACTATTATTTTTTTAAATGCCAAATGCTGGTGCAGATGCAGAACAAAAGCACCTTTCAGTTAATGCCGATGGGCACACAAATGGCAATGCCACTTTGAAGACTGCTTGAGAGTTTCTTACAAAGCTAAACATAATTTTTACCTTAGGATCCAGCAATCCCATCATAGGTATTTATCCCCCTAATTCGAAAATTTTGTTAACATAAACTTTGCATGTGAATGTTTATAGCAGCTGGAAGCAATCAAGATGCCCTTCAAAGGGTGATTGGATAAACAAACTGTGGTACAGCTATACAATGTAATGTATTCGACAATAAAAAGAAATAAGCTGTCAGGCTATGAAAAGGCATCATTGAAACTTAATGCATATTGCTGAGCAAAAGACAGGTTGTTATAGGGGCGCCTGGGTGGCTCAGGCATTAAGTGTCTGCCTTCGGCTCAGGTCATGGTCCCGGGGTCCTGGGATTGAGCCCCACATCGGGCTCCCTGCTCAGCGGGAAGCCTGTTTCTCCCTCTCCCACTCCCCCTGCTTGTGTTCCTTCTCTTGCTGTGAATCTCTCTGTCAAATAAATAAATAAAATCTTTAAAAAAAAGACAGGTCGTTATAGCTACATACTGTATAATTCCAATTATACAACATTCTGGAAAGGAAAATCTCTAGAGACAGTGAAGAGTTAGTGGTTCGCAAGGGTTCAGGTGGAAGGAGGGGGCTAAACAGGTGAAGCACAGAGGATGTGGAGTGGTGAAAACATTCTGTATGATACTGCAAGGGTAGACCCAAGAAATTATGCATTTATCAAAACCCTTAAAACTACAGTACAAAGAGTGAAACAATGTATATACATTAAAAACAAATTATTTTTGATGGGAGTTCCCAAGAAAGAATGCAGACTGTCACAAAAGAATCTAACTGAATTACAAAATGTGTGAAACTACCTAACTGAAGAGGGTAGGGGGGAAGCTACGAACTTAAGTAAGTTTGTGCACAGATGGAGTTTATAAGATTGAAGATGAAAGGAACTACACATAAGCCCTGTACTCTAGTTAATAAAGTTTCCTATTGGATGCTGAAACAATTCTGCTACTGAACAATTTATGATGAATCACAGATGGTAAGAAAGGGAGTTTTTACAGATAAGCAAGAAGGGGAAGCTAGAATAATCTAGGTGGTAAAAAAATTAGATTTGGAGATAATGTAAACTCATGTTTATCTTAATATTGATACAGATAGTTACGTATAAAAATATATGTTTATGTATACGTATGTGAGTTAGTTTACACACATATATATTTTTTTGCTCTGTTTGCTGGAAAGGCCAACAAGAAACAACATAGCCATAGCAATAAAAAAATCTCGTACCCAGATCATGAATTCTACTACCATTCTCCAATAAAAGGAACCAGGGCTTCTTGGAGAAATGACTGCGTATAGGACCTGGACAGAAAATAAGACAGGATGAGCCTGAAGTGTCTTGAAGTACCAGAAAGCAAGAAAGTGCTAATAATAATGATGATGATGATGATGATGATGATGGAATTATGACAAAGTGTCACAGGAGGTGACTGAAAGAGCTCTAAATGGGCAAAACTAGAACAATTTGAGCATCAAAATAAGTAAAACTATTGGATTATAAACTGTAGGATAAATGAATATTCTGGAGTCATACTGATACAAATAAATGATTGAATAAATAAAGGAAGGAAAAGAGACATGCAGAGGAATTCCAAATAATTTTTGTACGTATTCCACCCACCCCCCAGGAGGTGATAGCATAAATTCTTACTCTTCAAGTGTGGGCTGCTCATAGTAACTTATGTCCAAAGAGTACTTGGAAGAAGGGGGAAAGAGTAACTTTACAGTGGAGAAACCTGAAAAACACTACCACAGCCACATGATCAAAGTAAACCTCTACAGTGACAAATCATGTTGGTAGTATGTATCCTAAATATGATGTGATAAAATGCTACTTCATCTCTGTGGTCTTCCTCCCCAAAGCATATACTCTGAACTTCATCCTAAGGAAATAACATCAGGCAAATTCCAATAGAGGGATATCTTATAAAATACTCAAAAAATACTCCTCAAAAATGGCAAGTTCCTCAAAAACAAGGAAACTTGGAGAAACTGTGACAGCCAAAAGGAACCTAAGGGGACATGACAGGATAGGATCCAGGAACAGACAAAGATATTAGGTAAAATCTAAGCAAATCTGAGTAAACCGAGTTTTATTTAATAATCACATATCAATATTAGTTCATTAATTGTGACAATATTAGTAAGATGATTCTTATCTTAGAATTAGATATTTAGAATATTAGATGATTAGATATCTAGAATTAGATATTAGAATTATCTTACTAATACAGAGCTTACTATCAGATGTTAGTGATAGGAGAAACTAGGAATTCTCTATTATCTTCTCAATTCTTCTGTAAATATAAAACTCTTCTAAAAATATAGCATTTAAAAGAATGAAGAGGATACATTTATCTACATCCACAAACAGAAAAAAAAAAAGCATCTGAAAGAATATTAATCAAGTTTCATGATGAGTACCTGATTTTTGAAGCAATTTTTCATTATTCTTATTTATCAATGATTAGACTTTTTCTAAACTGAATATAGAGGGGCGCCTGGGTGGCTCAGATGGTTAAGCATCTGCCTTCGGCTCAAGTCATGATCCCGGGGTCCTGGGATCGAGCCCCGCATAGGGCTCCCTGCTCAAGTGGGGAGCCTGCTTCTCCCTCTCCCTCTGCCATTCTCTCCACCTGTGCTCTCTGGCTCTATCTCTCTGTCAAATAAATAAATAAAATCTTAAAAAAAACTGAATATAGATTTATTTTATTATGTAAACCAAAAGTAATTTTAAAAATCTATTTATTTATTTATTTATTTATTTATTTATTTATTTATATTTTTAAAGATTTTATTTATTTATTTGACAGAGAGAGAGAGAACACACAAGCAGGGGGAGCAGCAGAGGGAGAGGGAGAAGCAGGCTCCCCACCAAGCAGGGAGCCCAACACAGGGCTCCATCCCAGGACACTGGGATCATGACCTGAGCAGAAGGCAGACACTTAACCAACTGAGTCACCCAGGTGCCCCAAAACTTTTATTTTTTAATAATCAACAAAAGAATGAACTCAGAGCACCCTCACTATATGGATGTCATTACTATCCACTTACATTAAGAGTAGGATTTTAATAACATCTGCTCAAATGCAATGACGATGCCTCTGTGCTTTCATCTGGGGATTGGTAGGAGAGGGACAGATACTCAAGCAGCTCTTAGGGGTACAGAAAAAAATGGTCTCAGGATTAAACTTCAAATTCTGGCAAAAATGTGGATTTAATTTGGTGGGAATTTTCTCTGATGTTGCTTAATATAATAATGTCAAATAAAATCTGGTCCTTAAACTGGGTGATGATGCTAAATAGATGAACTCAAATTTCAACCACAAAGTCCTTTCCAAATCCATGGATTCAGTGAAGTTTAGGGAGTTGTGAACAGAGATCATTGGAATGTGCCCATTGAGAAAAATGAGTGATTTCTTAGCCACACAGGATTAGATGTTTAGGAGGTTAGAGATTTAACTTAGCATTTTTATCTTTTGTGAAATGGATCAGAGAAATGAAATAAGTAGTTATTAAATAATTGATTCTTTAGATTCTATAAGAAATTGATACAATTACATAAAAAGTGAAGTACACTTAAAACACCATCTTAATAAAACTTTTATATATGTAGACTAATTATCGCATTTGATTCTCGCAGCCCACTAAAATGTTATTTGGTGAACGTTATTATCAATACCATATATAAAAGGGAAATAAGTTCAGAGAGGCTAAATATATTGCCACAGGTCTCACAACTTGCAGTGACAAGATATGGACTTGACCTACATATTATGAATCTATGACTGGGTATTTTTGTTTGTTTGCATGTTTTATTTTGTTTTTAGAAATTACAGTCTTCTTCCAAACCCTGAAAAATACACTACAAAAGTACACTTTAAGCAGAACATACAGCCATATATTGAATTGATTCTAAATCATATCTTATGCCATGTTTTGGGTGACTTGGAATGTATAATATTAGGTTGCTTAGAGGAATCTAGTAGAATTTGAATATCCAAATTAATTTTATTTACCTCAAAAAACTACACACCTTGGAAATACTTTATATTCAACATCCAGATCATTATTCTAATATGATTAACCTTGATTTTAGGGTAAAACCCAAAGGTTATGCACTACCTTCAAAATCAGGTTATTAGCCTCATAAAAATGCAAAGTAAAATGTATAAAAAACTGCTACTTTAGGTAGGTTGCCATATGTCAGAGGCAAAAAACTACTGACCGAACATATGTGAATAGAATTTATCACCAGAATAAAAGAAATCCTTTAGCAAGAATAAATGGACGCATATTCAGTGATGACAAACATCAAATTATAGGTTTGGTCAGAATTTTGAAGCATATGTGAATAAAGTACCATGCTTATATACTTAAATTTCATCTATAATATCCCTGCCAAACCATGCTAACATTTTGTCCAGCATTTTTTCTGTTTTTTTCTGTGTACTTTTTAAAAGCTCCAGTGGCAATACTTTCACTACACACTTACATTTCAAATATTCAAATATATTCAAATACATTTCACTATAGTCCAAAGCTATAATTACCTTATTGAGCAGCTTTATTAGAAGATGTCAATTCATATTATCTGCTTTCTCTTATAGCTCGTATATTTTAGAGTAAAATATAATCCTGAGATCATCAGGAAAACCATCTTCCAAATATTTGCGGAGAGTTTGCTCTGAGCCAACAACCCCCCGAGTCAAACCTTGGGGTCATTATTATGAATGAAATATAGAATCTGCTATCAGGATATTTCATCTCAATAAAGAAATCCCTACACAGTTTAGAGGAAACAAGTTATAAAACAAAAAGTCTATACCTTGTCCAATTTATCTTCACTTACGAAGTAAAAAGGAAAAACTCACAAATGTATCAAAAATAAGCAAACCAAATAACAAATAAATAAATGAGTAATAACTAAGGTGTATGGGCTCCCATATGATTCTGAAAGGATATGCTGCCCAACTTTGTTATTTTAAATTTTTCTTAGATGTATTTTTAATAAAATACAAGTTTATATAGACATTAATGGTTTTCTTCAGTCACAGTAAGAATGCACTAATAATCATAAATTTAATATTACTAAAAGAACAATATAACAATATTGGTGGAAAAGGTAATGAGTAGCTCACCATTATTGGTTGATACTAGATAGGTGTCCATAAGTGAGTAACATTGTTACATGTTAGTAATAATTAATAATTACTAACCCAAAAACATAATTAAGAAAAGATCTTACTCACAATCACCGAAAACTGTGTAATTGAAACGGTTTCAGCCCCTTGTGCCAACCTAGTAGTCTTTAAGATTTAGCAAGCACTCTTAGCCTGCATGATTAACTAAACCTTCTTTGTATATCTATAGATCATGCATTCTTTCCTAGAAAGAACAGAGCTCTTCTGCATGTCACTAGGCTCTCTTGCACAGCCTCCACTCAGGGTACCATGGAACCAGAACTTCTTGCATAACCTCAGAGCACCTAGATAACTGTGTAGCTGGCATCATGGAGTCTGCACAGAATCAAGAAATGTCACATATTACTGCACTCCCTTACCTGATCAAACTCCTTGAAAAATCTCTGGGCCAGGCAGAAACCTCCGAGCTGGCCTTTTGACAAGAGTCTGCCTTCTTCCCAGGTGGCCGGCCTCCTGAATAAAGCTCAAATTCTTTTCCAATCCAAACTCATCTCTTGAGTCTTGGCTTTTCAAGCGACCGGCAGCTGAACTTGGGTTTTGGTAACACAGTTTATAATAAATTGTTCATTACTGCCTGTGGGGGAACTATAATTAAAACAAAATAATCTTCCAACCCAGAAATCTCCACAAAGGTATTAGAAGAAACACCCTTACTATTGAAGAAGCATTAAACCAAAACGTGATATGGTCAAGCAGATTTGCATAGAAATAGCTGATACAACACATTATATACATGTTCTCAAGATAAACAACTAGTCCTCTTGTAAGACGACTTGACAGCACCATTTGTGATATATAGTTTATCTTAACTTTACCTGGTAATCGAGGTGACCGTCTGTGTTAGCCAGTAGGCTTTATCCAGAGGAAAAGCACACTTCTCATATCTTTATGACAGGAGGTAGTTTTACAAATCGGAGCAAGGAACCCACTGAAGTTAAGATTCTCAGTAGGGGTGCCACCCCTCTCCAGGTTTACATTTCAAAGACATGGCTCCCAGACATTCCCAGGTCAAAAAGCTGACAAAAGGCTTATCTAGTCTTCAAAAGGATTTATATACATTTCAAAGCAAGGAGAAAGCACTTATAGTTGCAAGTTTTATAAGATAAATGCTCTCAGAAAAAGGAGGGGAGGGAAATCTCTCCCTTTATTTTCAAAAGGAAGAAGTAAGCCTCTTATTTGTAATTTGTATTTGTCCGTTTATGACTCAGATTTTAACTACTGAAACAATGGAAGGAAATTTAAAGAAAAACATACACAAAAAGAGCCTATGAAGCAGAAAAAAAAAAAAGAGAAAGAAAAACATACACAAAAGAAAAAAAACTATTTAGCTCTAAGAACAACTCAATTAAGATGGACTAGGAAATGATGTAATAAAGAAATACCCTAAACATGTATCAGAAATTTACTATTTAACATATTTAAAGAGATGGTACAAACCTATAAAAAATCTAATTTTAAAATGTGTATCATTCAACACGATAGGAAATCCAAAAATTTTCAAAAACTAAAAGGCTAGTCAATCTTTCCTTTAATAAATGAACTTAGTTAATATTAAAAAAAAATTAATTCGTACCTATTAGCCAAGAAGATCACTTGATTGATGAGGGGCAGGCAATCCATTCCAATCCAAAGCATTACACCTTTCCTGTTGTTGTCCTCTGCCCACCTGGCATTTCTTTCACTGAAGACGAACATTAAAAAATATTTTAAAGTAAGTAAGTAAAATTAATAAGTTAGGTTCTAACTTGAGTATTATCCAACACTTTTTTTTTTTTTTAATTTTCAGAATTTTGTTTCAGGTCGATCCCAGGCCTAGAAATCAAGAAGCTAGATATGGTAGCAGTTGACATATTCAGGTTTTATTATTGGAATTATCCTTTTTTTAATTCATAAAACAAACTCAGATAGTGAATTTATACCTAAAGACTTCAGAGAATCAAACAAGAATGTTATATGACTCAAAGGAGAAGCCAAAAAATAGTCACTTTCATGAAGCAAAAATACTGTAATGGAGACCAAAATCGGTTCTTTTTGTAGTTTGTTTGTTTGTTTTTTTTCCAAGTGGAGAGGAAGGGATAGACAAAGTGTCCTTTCACCACACAGACTTTATGTAGATGTCCACAATTTACAATATTTGTCATGGTTCCTATAGAATCAGCCAATGCAGATGGTGTGGTCTAGACAATGAGCACTGTGTCTCTTTGAAGAACAAGTTTGTTCCTATGGTTTCTAAGATGCCATTGTAATTGAATGTAAAATCTATTTTTATAAAGAATAAAACAAAACATTTTTCTCTTATTTTAAACATGTTCAACAACCGCCGATAGCTTTATACTTTTTTTTCAAGTGCAGGAGTTGCAAACTATGTCCAGTTCACAAGCCAAATCCAGTCTGTGACCTATTTTTGTAGTCTTCAAGTTGAGAATTTTTTTACATTTTGAAAGGATTGTAAAAAGTACACACACACACACACACACACACACACTGCAACAGAGACCATGTGTGGCGCACAAAGTCTGAAGTATTTGCTATCTGGCTATCTAAAGAAAAAGTTTGCTAATCCCTGCTTTTAGTGAATTGTCTTTTTTGGGGGGGGGTAGTTGAAGGGGGAAGTTTATACCTTCAAAACACTCTAAAATTTCTTTTTTTTTTTTAAAGATGAAACCAGTTCCTTTTCCTCTAAATATCTTCCTTCCTAACTTTGTGATTATTTTTTAATTACTAATTATATACTGGCATACTGTGTTTTCTTTTATACACATGAATACACATATGTGTGTGCACTAATATGCCTTCCCTGTGATAGGACTCATTAAATATGTGATATTGATGATTTTGTAGATCAAGATAAAACATGTTAACTAAAAGAATCCTTCCACATGGGGATAAAGCAATTTGTTCTAAAATACTAAATGAGAGGTGTCCTGAGGGAATCACTTACAGTACCTGGTGTCACCAGCTAGACCCCAAGAACTGACCTTTACTTCCAACCTGCTTGTACTCACTAACCTTTGTCTTACATTTTTCCTTAAGCTCTTCTTTCTAGTTTACCTCTTAACTAAAGCAATGAAACCTGAAACCACCCCTTAGGTCATGGTGACTGCCCTGACAAGACCCCCCACTAGCCCAGACCACCCAGACAATTTGAGCTAAGCTCCTGACTCCAGCCTGCCCAGATGAACTGTGGAGTGACCCCTGGAATGACTGACAACTACCCTTAACTCATTATAATACTAATATCTCCACCCAAGAAGAAGCCTCATTTACACAACATACAACATACATATAGGTATGTTTCCCTAAGGCACATGGGTGACCTTATGCCAGCCTTTTTTTTTTTTTAAAGATTTTTATTTATTTATTGAGAGAGAGAGAGAATGATAGAGAGAGAGCATGAGTAGAGAAGAGGGTCAAAGGGAGAAGCAGACTCCCTGCTGAGCAGGGAGCCCGATGTGGGACTCGATCCCGGGACTCCAGGATCATGACCTGAGCTGAAGGCAGTTGCTTAACCAACTGAGCCACCCAGGCGCCCCATGCCAGCCCTTACATACCATGAGAAGGCTTTCCTTATCTAAATATTCAACCTAATCCTAAACAAAAGGAACCCATTCACCCTCTCTCATGGAGTCATGGCTTTGGAAGCTATTCCCCATGATCTCCTTATTTGCTGCAAAGAAAACTTTGTGCAACGACTCACCTGGTACAGTTCCTGACTCACCAAGGAGTGAACTCACATCAGTTTGGTCACACTGGGAGTACCTGCAATGTAAAGATTGGTATCTCACTTTCCTATCAGACATATACAATTAAGCAAGCAGTCTTATCGATCAGTCTTGCTCCTACAGGTACTGGATGTAGACAATGGCAAAGCAGTGATAGCCAAGCAGCCTGCCTTCTTGCCAGTTGCCAGAGCTATGCCAAATGCTTTCTAGTGGGTCAACTAAACCTCATGGGAAATAGCCATCCTAAATCTCTTACTAGTATTGTATTTGAGAGGTCTTGCTGGAGTGAATTTTTCTACTTCAGTAAACTGTGCACTTGGGAGAGCTCCTAAAGAAAATTCAAATATCTTGTGCATGCACCCCATAAAAGAGCCTGCATTTAGAAACCAGTCACATACCGGGCATCAGTGGTCCATTGGTATTTGCCAGAAAAGCAACATCAGGCAACACAAGGAGGACTCATCTTTTCCTGTCTCCCACTCCCAAATATAAGACAGGCATAAAACTATTGCATGCAAAAGGGAAGTGGGAGGAAATAGCCATGCTCTCACTCATGCTCAGTTGGTTGGATGTCTGACTCTTGATTTTGGCTCTGGTCATGATCTCAGGGTCGTGAGATCAAGCCCTGTATCAGGCTCCACACTGGGTGTGGAATCTGCTTGAGATTCTCTCTCCCTCTCTCTTTGCTCCCCCGACCACCCAACCCCCACCCCACACACTCTCTCTCTCTCTCTCTCTGAAAAAAAAAAGAGAGAGAAAAGAGAAATACACTCATGCTATTTTTGTGTTTTTGTGTCTTTCTTTCTATTCACATGTGTTTTTGTCTAGATCCATTTTTTTAAAGATCTTTAAGAGATTAGGTTTAATTTGGGGTGTATCTAATTTGGGGAGGATTAAGTTTGTGGAACATAATTTTTCTCTCTCTTATTTGGAGAATAAAGGACAACAATGCCTCCAAATTGAAAAAAAATAATACATTTACTCCCTTATCTGACACAAATATAGGCTGACATTATCAGATACTAATTTTCCATGACATAAAATGTGATTTTTTCCCAATTGTACTGACTTCTGTATTCATTTGATTAACAATGAATGGCTTAAAAAAACAAAAACAAAAACAAAAAAAACAATGAATGGCTTGTACCTTGTCTTGGTTAAAACAGAATTCTCCTGACATTTGCCATAATTCAATTCTGTAGAGAAAAAAAGGAGGAATAATGCCACCGGATAACTTTAGGCTTATTTAACAACTGACTGGACTGAAAGAAGTACCTTCTTTTGTTTGGAGTTAGTGCAAATTTAGGAGCTTTTCCCCTAGTACAGTGTCCAAGGTGATTAAGATGTTCTTCCTCTACCTCTGTGAATGTCCTCATTCTTAATGAGGACATTCACAGTACTCAAGGTGATTAAGATGTTCTTCCTCTACCTCTGTGAATGTCCTCATTCTTCCTCAAGTGAGTAACTTGACAAAGATCAGGGACATTTTATGGACAGAGCTGGATGTACTATGATATCTATGGACCTTAACATATTGGGAAGCATTGAGTTGCAATCCAGACAGACCCATATTAAAAGTGAACTCATACTACTTTCAAATACTGGATGGAATTAGAGAAATAATTTACACTCTGCCACTCAGTAATCTCATCTGTTAACTAGGATAACATTTATCCGTAAGATTGTTATAATTGTTAAATTAAGTATTTATTGAAGACCTACTTTGTTTTTTAAAATATTTTTAAGTTTGTTTATTTATTTATTCATTTATTATTTTTTTTAGTAATCTCTCTACCCAACATGGGGCTCAAACTCACAACCCTGAGATCAGGAGTCACATGCTCTTCCAACTGAGCCAGCTAGGTACCCTGAGAACCTAGGCATGCCAGCTATGACAGCATGCTCCAGTCCTCATGTAGTTTACAGGCAAATAGGAAAAGAGACCATGTATAAGTAGGCAAACAGATACATATTTAAATTAAAAATTTAATAACACTGAGAATAAAATGTAAAGAGATGCTGTAATAGATAAAAATGTAATAAGGCGTAGCATATTTTAATTTTGAGTATCTAGGAAGTGGAGTGGAATTTAGAGATCTAAAAATATAAGAAGTGGTCAACCATAGGATCAAGATCAATTGCAAAGGCAATGAGGCAGGAAAGAACTTGGCAACTGAGACACAATTATTGGGATATAAAACATTCAGCCCAGTGCCAAACATGTAGTAATAATTTAATAAGAGTAACTTCTGGTTTTCCCTATAAATATCTCATTGAACAATTAATTTGCCATTAGGTCTTGTTATTCTTGAAATTTGATTTTGGATCTTGGTCTCATTATAGTAGTTGTGTGATTTTGTCCAAAAATCTGAAATGGTTGAAATAACTGCTCTCTGAACTTCAGGGACAGAATGAACCTTGTCCAGGAAGAGGTAGACATTCAAGTCAGAATAAACCATGCCTACGGGACTATAGAAATCCAAGTTATCCAATCCTGAGCCTCAGAACACAGTCAATTATGAGTTGTGGGAAGTGATGGGAATTGCTTTGGATGTTTTATATTAATTCCTTCAAGGCTAATACATAATAAAGACACATTTTCGTTTCATGATGTGACACTCAGAATCACGAATTCTGTGTAAGGGAGGAATGTGTTATGTGTGTATTTAAGGGCTATAATGGCCACTAACACACAAAAGCCCAGGCTGATCAACAGTTGATAGTCCTCTTTGTTCCCTCAAGTATATCTTTTGCTTTAAAACTATCAGTTTAGTAGATTTCCTCTTTGTGTGTTGTGGGGATATATTCATTCTTTTCCATATTAGCCTGTTAACTGAATTGACATAATCTTTGTGAGGGTTAAGTGGAGTCATTCTCACAGTGGGTACTCACAGAGACTGTCACAAGTTATGGATAAACAACTGAAAATTTAGCTGTGATATTTAAACCTTGGATATGTTTAAAGCTGTGTGTATCTATGAAATTAAAAATCAGGAAATGTTAGAAATCATACTCATGTATTTTTTGGACCAACTCCTCTGGTCCTGAGTTTCTTCAGTTTTGGACCCTTAGTGACAAGGGCATCCATTAGGAAGCAGGATTGGAGAAAACTTGGCTGATATTCCCTTAATTTAGACACAGATTGATTTATAACAGAAAGCAAACTGGAAAACCATGGACCACCACGCAGACTGAGAAGTGGCCAATGAGTTATTTTCCACGTAGAGAAGACCAAGTTGGGGTCCAAACTCAGTCCAAGGTTCTTTTACTGAGACTGTAGGAGCAGCACAAGAAAGAACATATCCTCTGGGCTTTTTCAATTCAATCCTGGGCTTTTTTTAATTTCAAAAGTGGGGGAGATTTTTTATTTCTAACTAATGTTGGGAGACCCATTACTCATATCTCTTCTTGTTCTCTGCTCTTTTTTTTTTTTTTAAATTCAAATAATTCCTTTTCAGTAGGTTTTATTTTAGTAGGACATGAATAATTTTTCATTGTTCCTTTCACTAATTATAGCAGTTAACATTACTAATATACTTGTTAACCAATAACCCATCCAGGGACTTCAATACTCAGGTCAAATTTGATTTTCTCTAGGAAGCCTTCTCCATTCTTCATCAACAGGGTTGGTGACTTTCTGGTCTTTGATCATATAGCACCATTTTTATATTTTTATCAAATTATCCTGTTCTATGATTATTGGTTTACTCGCTTTCTACTCTGCTTAACAATAAAATTTTACATGGCAATAACTGTGTATCATATACAAATTTGCATACCCAGGTATTCTCTTAGAACCTGGCACATGGTAAGTGCTAAATGTAACTGTGTTAAATATATACATTTCAGTTTCTTATTATCTTCAGTCACATACTATACACCTCTATCTCCAGCAGGTAGAATTAGAAATCCGTGCCAAATTCACAAACTGGCTGCCGAAGATTAGAAGTGTAGCAGTGGAAAGTGATAGGTTTAGGAAGATCCTGGTAGCAACAATATTAACAAATCCTCTGAAATTTTTAGATAAAACATAGCAAAAAAAACCAAAAACAAAAACCCCTATTTCTGGCCAATAATTATATCCACACAAACAGAGGAATTTATTTTCAAATTATAATTGTCTCCGAGGCTAATTTATCCTTCTGTCTCTTTTTACCCTTCAAAATTATTTTGAAACATCCACTAACGAGATAGAAATACTTTAGAGACTGGCAAGTCCCAGAATCACTCTTAAGATCAATCACTATTAAATAAAACAGAGCAGGGAAGAGTGTGTGTGTGTATCTAAGTATGTATGTGTATCTGTATGTGTGTCACTTATTATATATTTATGTGTGTTATATATATATATGCCTGAATGCATATATTTTTATCAAAGGAAGTGAGTCTTCCTATTGCTATTAATATTTATTTGGTGATTGAAAAAGAAAATTTGGCATTAAAACTTTTCCCTATTCCACCATTGTCTTCAATTCATTCTCTTTGTTTCTTGTTTCACATTTCCTTTTGTTTATTCTGCTTTATCTCTTACATTTAGTACACTTCTCACCACATGCAGAATAAGGAGAATGGGCTTTGGGGCCAGAGAAATTTGAGTTTGAAATTCCAGCTCTCCTATTTATTGTCTGAGAGGACTTGGCAAATCACATACACCTTCTGAAAGTCAAGGGAAAAGCAGAAACAACAAGGGTGTCCTAGAGCTAGAGCATGGGAGGAACTATTAAATAATAAATAATAAAACAGTTTTCAAAGTTATGTCTTTCTGCCTTATACACGTAGAGAATTGATCATTTGCTCCATTCTTTTGCCAATTATCTGGTTACACCTTTTATTACTAGTTCTTTTGTTGCAATCTGCACTCAAAATTAACATCATTTTATTTCCTTTCATTTCCATCCTACGCATTTCCACAATTTCTATTCTAGTTCAGTCTCTCAAGATTGCAAACACGCCAATTAAAAAACTATTTCTAGCACATTAGTGAAACATCATCTCGCCTACCATCAGTTTCTCCTTGCAGAAACATAATACAGAGTTGCCAATTTCACCCTCCCCAAAACACTCCATCATCATATGGTGTTCCTAATGACATCTATCTGACCCTTTCATTCCTATTATATCAAATAAAAACTCACTACCTGGCTTCCAAAGCATTTAAACTTGTACTTCCCACGCATGCTATCGCCTCTTGAGGAGCAGAGCCACATGTCCAACAGGAACCTCAAAATTAGTATTTTGTAAACTCAGCTCATTTATCCTTGCCTCAAACTACCCTAAGCTCTTACTTTCCCAAACTTACTTAAGAGCATTAGCAAATATCTAGGCATCCAAAAACAGAAACCTGAATGTTTTCCTCAAATCCTACTTCTTCATTCTCAGAGCTAATTAATCCACCAAGTAATGGATATTTGAGTTTCTAAATATCTCTCAAGACCATCTTATTCCCATTCTCTTGGATTATTTCAGGATCTTACCATCCAGGTCATTTGAAGGCATCTCCTCAAAGTTAAAACTTCATCTGATGTATTTTAGTCCATCCTATCTTACAAAAATGGAACTCACATCTCTTAGTACAAACCCATTGTATATGCCCCAAATGTGGCAGGTAATGCCCTTCAAAATCAGGGGTCTTTCCTGTATCCCCTTCTGCCATACTACCAGAAACTTTTCTCTGAGGAACTAAACTTCATTCAGTCCCTCAAATGGCCAAGGGATCTCAGAGTTCTGCTTTTCATTAGGCTGAAATATATTTTCTCACTGTGATCATAAAGAAAATGTCTACACATCTATTAACACAGGGTGCAGTTACTTCCCCCTTTGGGACTAGCTGGCCTGATTATTTCACTCATGTGGTTTCAGTCCCCACCATATCAGTTACAGCTTTCATCATCCTGAACTGTATTGTCTGTGCATGATCTGAATTACTGAGACAGATCCATTCCTCTAAATGGCTGGTGCAGTAAATGCTCCGTGTCCAAATTAGAAAACAGATGAGCATACATTTTGTTCTTCATTACGGCCATGGTCCCCATACCGCCCCCATCATGTGATCCTCCCTTATTACCCTCAGCTCTTCTGAGCCTTACTATGTTTTCCTTTCTCAACACGGCTTCCTTTCCACTTTACAATATTAAAAACAAAAACAAAAAACTCTTTTAATTTTCATGACATCATTGTGAGGGGAGTGTTTCATCTGCTATCATTGTAATACTAAATGAGACTCAGAACTGATGACTGCCCAAAAGTCTAATACTCAAAAATTAGCAGAACCAGGAGAAGAAACCAGAACCAATGCCATAACTAATAATTACTTTCACTACATTATGCTATAACCCCATCTAAATTCCTTCTTCTTTCATATAAAGATTTTACTTATTTATTCGACAGATAGAGAGAGAGAGAGAGGGAGCACAAGCGGGAGAGGGAGAAGCAGGCTCCCTGCTGAGCAGGGAGCCAGACGTGGGACTCGATCCCAGGATCATGACCTCAGCTGAAGGCAGACGCCTAACTGACTGAGCCACTCAGGCGCCCCCCATCTAAATTCCTTCTGAACAATATCACAATTGCTCCCTTTGTGACTGCCTAAGTAATCCATGCTCAATCTGCCTCTCCTGTGGTTATCTATGTCAATTACATTCTGAATCACAGAGAACTGGGTCATATGCCATTTTACATAATCCTCTATTGATTTATGTTATCATACTCAGACTCCTAATCTAACATCCAAATTCTTTTTTTGTGAAATGGAGGTAATAATAGAAATCTCATATCAATAAAATGAATGCTAAATGGATAAAATGTTTAGGATATGTAGCACAATATCAGTACACATTAGAAATCCATCATATACTAATTTCTATTATTTTCTTTAAGATAACCTTAACTAGTTTAAAGTTTTGTAATATTAAAATTTGTCTCTTTGTCTTTGTGTATTACATAGCCCATTGCATAGTATAAACAAATAGTAAGTTAATTGATAATGTAGGTTTTATCCTTTTGCTGCTTATAATGATTTTTTTTAAATGTAGCATGAGGATTTGTCATTTTATATTATTACCCCGATAGAATTTTTTCTATATTGATTTATTAGGATAGAAAAATCCTTATCCCCATTTTAGAAGTACAAATAAATTCATTGGGACAAGAAAAAAATAAATGAGGCATAAAAACCTGATAAAGACTGAAGGAAAATATTATTATTATTATTACTATTTTTAAAGATTTTATTTATTTATTTGAGAGAGAGAATGAGAGAGAGAGAGAGAGCACATGAGAGGGGGGAGGGTCAGAGGGAGAAGCAGACTCCCCGCTGAGGAGGGAGCCCGATGCGGGACTCGATCCTGGGACTCCAGGATCATGACCTGAGCCGAAGGCAGTCGCTTAACCAACTGAGCCACCCAGGTGCCCAGGAAAATATTATTTTAAAAAGCATGATTATCTTCCATGAACATACCCCCCAAATTATTTGCAGTTCTATTAGAGCTAATTAGTGTTCAGATATTTGCTTGCAAGGAAGATAAACATTGAAATAAATATTTTACATTAAAAAAGTATATAAATCAGTATATATTGTTTCCATTAACAGGAATAAACTACCTGCATATTGACTCCAAATAGAGATATAGTGATATATCTCGATTTACATACACTTATGTGAGAATATAACATTGATACATTTGAATTAGAATGATTAACTAAAATAATCTGTGAAGTACATTTTTTTTTCCTTTGGTTGCTCAGACCCAAATCTCTGGAATCATCCTCTACTTATTTCCTTTATACCCATGTTCAATACTTTAGCAAATACTGTGAGCTGAAAATACCTCCAGAATTTGACCACGTTTTGCCCCCTCCACTTTAACTCCTTCTGCTTCACAATTATCGGTCACTTGAATGTTTCTAATAGCCTCTTCTCTTGCCTCCCTGCTTCCACTCTGGTGCTCTGATGATACATTTCACATAGCTGCTATTTATGGTGCCTCTCTGAAGCATAAGTCAGATGAGCCTCCCCTCGCCCCCAATTCTTTAGAATCATCAGATGGCCTCCACTTCTCTCACAGGAAAAGCCAAATTCCTTAAAAAGTCCTATATAATCTGGCTCCGTACTCTTGTTCTGGTTTCTCCCTCCTATACTTGACTCTGGCCAAACTTATGGTATTGCTGTTCCTGGAACTAGCCAAGCATATTCCAGACATAGGGCTTTTGAACTTGCTCTTCCCTCTTCATGGATCAATCTTTCCCTTATGTCCAAATGACTTATTCCCTCACTACCTTCAAGCATTGCCTCAAATGTTACCTAATTATGGTAGAGTACCTTCTTTGATTTTTCTAGATAATATAGAATTCCTTGCCTTCCCCAGAACTCTGGTTCTTGCACTGTTTTTTCTTTCTTTCTTTCTATAAAGTCTTATAAAATCTATCTTAGCTATGTAGAAATGTAGGCTCCATGAGGGCAATGCATTGGACTATTTCATTCACTGTGTTGATGTGGAATGTGATTTGCCATCTATAAGACCCTCAGTCGATATTAAATAAATGAATAAAAAATAATTGGCAAAGTCTGAATGACAAATGCCAAACTAAGATAGTATTGGCAACAAATATAATGGATTAAATTTGGATATTATTATTACATAAGGTGTTTTTACAAATCAAGAATAAGTCAAGGAGGAAAATTTCAATAGAATAAATATGAGTCACATATAAATGTTTGGGAAAAAATGCCACCTCACCAGAAATCAAAGATATGAAATTTCATTGCTTAACCAAGAAAAAATTAAGAGTGTGGTCAATTTCAAGTTAGAAGAACATGTTAAGAAATACATTTTCACATACAACTTACTATTATATGGAAGATCGGTATAACAGCTTTGAAGATTAACAATGCTGATAAAAGTTAAAATTGTATATTCTTTGACCCATCAATTCTTCCCTCCAGCAATTTATCCTTAGAAAATAACTGACAAAGTCCATGAAGATGGATAGAAAAGACTGTTTATCGGATTCATGAAGACTCTTCATCATACCATGGTACTATAATAAAAAATCAAAACAAATTAAATGCCATCAATACTACATTGGTTAATTAAAATAGTGTACACGTATGCAATATTGTGTTACATAGTAAATTAACATGACTGTTCTTCTATTTCTATTAATATGAAATATTTCTTTAATATATGTTGAGGTAAATAAGCCATTACAAATCAGTTTAATAGTGTGATATCACTTCTATTTATAAAACCATCATTTGATATCTATCAAGAGAAAGAGAGAGGTTCTTAAAGAAAAAATGGCATAGTTATCTCATGATGGTGCAGTTACAATTGTGTGAGGTTTTTTCTTTACATTTATATGTTTTCTGAATTTTAGTTAATAAATATGTTTTAACATATTTCAGAAAAACAATAAATAAAATCAATTGTCCAGGTTCTAACTATCTTAGAGTAGGACAGAAATGGGCATTTATAAAGTACACGGATTATACTATTGTACTAAGTGTCTTCCTATACTTACTACATGGTGTTTTCCCAATTTTACTGAGAAGGGTTTAATAACAGACAATCCCCACATGTGGAGCTTGAATCAAATTCCAGGTTCAAATCATTTATAACCTGAGGTTGATTATCTGTTTATTAATATAAAGATTTTGTTATACCATTGGTTTATATACCTTAGTATTTTGTTTCAATGCTGTCATATTAGTAATGTGTGGTAGACTATATTAATCATTAACAAATAGTCACTTTCCTCTCCCCCCCATGCCTGAGAAGAATGTATTTCCTGTTTATGTAGGGCCATGTGACTGGCTTTGACAACAGAATGGGAATAGAAGTGAAGGTGCCAGTTCCCAGCAAAGGACTGCCCTGGGTATTTTGAATTCTGTCCTTTATCACAATCAAATCATGCCTCAGGTAGAAGCTGTACCTTTAGTCTGAATAAGAAACAATTTAGGACATTGGGCTAAAGCATCTAAGCAGCTGGTTGTCAAAAGATCAACAAGAAGCTTTCATGATTTTCAAGGATATCTGGAAAACCTCTCACCATTTGTCTCAAACCACCGAAGTTTAGCAAAAATTCTAAAGTCCTCACTAAGCCTTTGTGAATCTTGTATATCCCTCTTATGACTGCCAATGTGTCTGAATGCAGCCATTTCTGGAGAACAAAGACTCTCTTCCTCTCCATCTTCCAAAGCTCTCCTGCTTTGCAAATTCAAACCTAATACCTTGTGGAGAAGGAGATTCTGGGAAACGTTCTTCCCGGTTTCCACTATACAATGAAGAGAGCAATACATAAAAGTGTGATAATGGTGTCTGGGTGACAACACACTATCTGGTAGGGCACCATTTTCTAATATAGCTCGAAATAGTATATAAATATTTAAATAACTACTGAAGCATTTTTTAGAAGCTATGACTTTTCCTTGGCTTTGTCAGTAAATCAACATGTGACTTTAGGTGACCAGCTACAACTCTATAAGAATTATTCATATGTAAAATCTAGTTGAACTAGATCATCACAAATACTCTTTATAACAGAATGTAGATTCCATCAATGGATTAAAAGGTAGGCAACTAAATCTGTGCATCTGATATTTAATCTGCTAACTGTATTTAGTTTTGGTAAGAGACTGTTGTTTAACTTGGATTATGTTTCTATGGGACTGAATTCTTTTTCTCAATTGCTTTGTGTGCTAATGGGCTTGGTGACAAAAAGCTCGTTATTTGAGTCCAATAAATGCACATTGTTAGATTTCACTGCATTTGGCCATAATCCCATTCCTAATGCCTTTAGCTCTTCAGAGGCACTTTCATTTGTGCTAATTATTAGTGTTTGTCAATCTCATCAGATACTCCTTTGTACCTCTGCCACACTGTTAAACTACATATAGTCCATCTCATGCCATAATCCAGTGCACATTGTGTTTTCTGTTTTCAATGTTATCTCTATATCTACATTGATGGATGACATTCATAGAGAAACTGAATGCCTATCTTTTGGGGATTCGCATAGAAATAGCAAAAAAGAAAAGGTCACAAGATTAAAAACTACAACCCAATCTATGAGGAAATAAATAATCTGGAAGTGGAACTAGATATGGTCCCATGGTTACAGAAGCATTTTGGGTTCATGGCCTCTACCAGATGTTTTGAAATGAAAGTTGATGGCTGGAAAACAATGCAAGGAAATATGCCAAAGATGCAAATGAAGAAGAAAATGTCCATAGTATTCAGTTAATATAGAAAACTCTTGGATGTACCTGATATTACATCAGGTTTTATATTCAGTTACATTGTTGACTTTAAGGGCATTAGGTTTTATATTCAGTTACATTGCTGAATTGAAATGCATCACATGGGTGATGAGGACGTGTTGGACATTATAGTACCTTCTAGAACCAGGTATTTTTCCTTAAGATAAAATCAGGCAATGAGGAGTTGCTCATTGCTGTAGACTAAATGTTTGTATGACCTAAAAATTCCCATGTTGAAACCCAATCGCTAATGTGATGGTTTTTGGAGATAGGAAATTTGCAGAGTGATTAAGTCATGAGAGCAGAGCCCTCATTAATGGGATTAATGCCCTTATAAAAGAGGCCTGAGAGAGCTCCCTTACCCCTTCCACCATGTGAGGACTGCCCATGAACCAGGAAGCAGGTCCTCACTAGATACCAAATCTGCCAGTGCCTTGATCTTGGACCTCCCAAGCTCTAGAAATGTGAGGAATAAATTTCTCTTATTTATAGGGGCGCCTGGGTGGCTCAGTTGGTTAAGCGACTGCCTTCGGCTCAGGTCATGATCCTGGAGTCCCTGGATCGAGTCCCGCATCGGGCTCCCTGCTCGGCAGGGAGTCTGCTTCTCCCTCTGACCCTCCCCCCTCTCATGTGCTCTCTCTCATTCTCTCTCTCTCAAATAAATAAAATCTTTAAAAAAAAAAAAATTTCTCTTATTTATAAACCACCCAGTCTATGGCATTTCTCATAGTAACTTGGATGGATTAAGACACTCATGTGATAATCTTCTACAAGCTCTTTACTAGTTTTATAGGCATTTGAGTGTTTGTGTGTGTCTTGGGCACACTGCAAGGTGTTGCAGACAGAAAACACAAAACAATTTTACCAGCATACCAAGAGAGTCTAAAAAATTAGGAAAAAAATGTATAGTCAATATTGTGATAGAATGTAAGTGAATAAACTGTTGGGAGGTAATAAGAAGGGTACCTCATCTAGGGAAGGCGAAATAAAGAGTTATTGGTCAACGAAGCCCTTTCACATGAGTCCATTTAAGCAAATTTATTGACAAACAGCACCAGTCCATGCTGTGTCAATTAGAGAATATTTCCAAGTAGAGGGGGGCAATTTGGTCAAATAAAAATGGTGTTATGGATATGATAAAATCATAAATTCCAACCAAGGCTGCTACATAATTTGTGGGGACCATTGAAAAATGTTAAAAGTGGGATCCCTTGTTCAAAAGTTATTAAGAATTTCAAGACCGCAAGAGTAAAGCATTAAATCAAACATTGGGTCTGTATTAGTACAGAGGTCACATGCCTGAAACTGGCTCTATCACAGACAGGAAGAATGTATCCTAGTAGAATCTAAACATAAAGAATCATTTAAAAAAATGAACGTAAAGAATCACTATATTGATACTGGTTAGCTACTTTTGATCACTACAGCTTGGTAGATGAAATTTCCTATTGCATCTGAGTTTATAAACATCATCTCAATTTTGTAGAGTATCCACAGATCCTGGCCCAGTAGGCAAGGATGAGATTGCTCTCCTTATGAACTAGGGAATTTTCCCAAGAACATTTATTAGATCTCTTTCTTAAGTGATATTTTGTCTAGGTGAATTGGAGTTACAACTGGGTCTTATAGTGTGGGCATTTTTCATCCCAAGTAAAGATATTTATATTTCTCCAGTTGCTATATGGCTCCAGGTTTGAGACAGAGGCTTCAGAGTTATGGAAATGGGAGGCTTCTAGCTATGGAAAGGGGAATCTCCCACTGAACCTGATACCCAGCCTGAGGTATAGTGAGTTAAATTCTGATAGTTACATCAATTTATTTTAGTTGATGCTAGTTACCAGAGAATTTATCTGATGATATAGCTTTAATAAATATTCAGGTAAAGGAGGAGAATATGGTATCATTCTGGTGGATGAGTCTGTCCTCATGATACATAGTAGCACCTGCAGTTTTCTACAATTTAAGATTATAGAATGGTTTCCCCAAAGATTAATTAGTAACGGAGTTATGATTTGAATTCAGGCATGCATGAGTTCAAAAAGCCATATTTTTGATACAAAGCTACAACATACAGGCCACATCTGAGAGGTTGATTTCTTGACTTCAGTATAAGTGTTTTATAACCCTAGAAATCCCTTTCAGCTGTAAGGGGCAGGACCTGTGTTGTGCATGATGGTTTGCATGGGCAGTGAAGATGGGGCTTCGAGTTGATAACATGAGTTGGAAAAGATGCAAGTCTAGGAAGAACTGAAACAAGAAGTGTACAGAATTCCTGCCAGAAAAGTAGTGCTTCTTTGGGTTCATCTAAGGATGAAATAATTTTAAATGATAATGTGAGTCAATATAAGTAAGCAGGAGATGCAGTAGTTTCCTATTATAGAAGCAAATTCCCTACCAGACCCAGAACACAGGAAGTTACTGTACTGGGAATCCAAACTGAGTTTTATTGAGAGTTTGTTCTCAGTTGGGGATGATTTTAGCCAACTAGAGATAAAAAAAAACAAAAACAAAAACAAAAACAAAAAACTGCCTCCATCATTAATTACTCTCTTGAATCTTAAAAAAGTTCTGATATAATTGAATTATCACTTAAGTTACAACCCTCCCCAGGACACCCTCCCTGCTGTTTTCTGGATTCCTAGTTTCCATTCCACACAACCAGTTGCTCACTTCACTTTACTGTGGTCTGAAGTTGGGTCTAAAGAACTTCTTCTTTTTTTTTTTTTAATTTTATTTTATTATGTTATGTTAATCACCATACATTACATCATTAGTTTTTGATGTAGTGTTCCATGATTCATTGTTTGTGTATAACACCCAGTGCTACATTCAATACGTGCCCTCTTTAATACCTTTCTGCCTTGAGACCCCACAAATCTGCACTACATTGAGCTGCTCCCTGGTTTCTGACCATTTGTTCTCCTGTTCTAACTCTGTTCCCTAAAGACTAAAGAAAATCCAGAATGCATCTTATCATCCTTGGCAAATTTGCATGGTAGAGTCACCTGATACTGCCCAAATAGGGGGTGTCCAACAGCAGTCCGGACATTGTCTAGCATACATGGAGCCCCTGCCTGATTAGGTGGCTCATGGGTCCACTCTTATTTATGTATTAACTATTTGACAATGCTGAAGCTGAATCCATTTTTAAAAAGTTTTTAAAAGTAACCCATGGTAATTATAAAAAAACAAAACAAAACAAAACTTAAAAAAAGCAGAGACAACTATAAAAACAAAACGAAACAAAAAATATTAATCATGATGAAACCTACCATCCATGGGAAAATTATATTAAAATATAAGGGTTTTTAAGTGTCTTTTTGTTTTTCTAAGCATAAACTTGTGTCTTTGTTGTTATTACTATTTTCCAAATCTCTGAAATAAAGTTTAATGAGAAGACAAGAGATACATAAATATTTCTGAATCACTGAATACTAGACCATTGCATAAATAATAACTTTTTTTTAACATTTCACTGCTGGTAAAATTTTAGAGTATTTCACCATTATAAATAATATTTTTGCTTAGTAAAGAATGTTCGTGGTATAACAATGAAAATTCTTTCCTGAACATATCTGCTTGATATCTACGTTTTATCCTGACTCTACATTCTTCCCTTGGATACTCTTCTACTCTTCCAGTCTTCCATTTGATGTGGTGTCCTCCCATATTTTGGTTACCTAAATATGTCACACTAAGTTTCAGTATCATGAGCATGCCATCATCCAGAAATAATAACATTTTTCTAAGTTTAATACTCCTATATCTGAACATATATTAGAAAATTGCCATGGTAGTTGTTGAGGACTTGCAAAATGCAGCAACATATTATGTTTACCAATCCTATCACCCATGGCTATTAAACGTAATAATAGGACTGACTGAATAGTTGCTAGAGACTGTCCCCACATTGTCTCACAGAGCATTCTTCTATCATCACTAGTTAGTTTTTATGTACTTTTCCTCTGGTTCTACCTAGTTCATTTTTCCCTATGACACAGTCTAATCCATAATTTTTCTTCTTTTTAAGGGGTATTGCACTTAAAGATACTCCCTTTTCAGATGTGGGGATCTTCATAATATCAACAGAAAATAGGATCGGAAATTGCTTTTCTCCTTTGTTAGTGTTCACTTTAATCAAAATTGGCTCCCTCTGACAGGCTAGTTATGACACAGATAAAACATCTCTTAAAAATAACCACAGAAAAAGAACTTTCTGTAAAATTTCCTCAGGCTGTACATTTAACCTACTTACTAGCAAGAGTTTATTCTGGTGATGTCTTTAAAAACTTGCCTGTATCTCAAGCAACCTCACTTTTGAGATATCCATGTGATCAAATACACCTTAATTTAAGTCAGTCATCATTTCTGGCCTCTTGTTTTGAGTCAGTATTTATCTTTTTTTTATATATATATATATAAGATCAAGTTTCAAAGTACTTCTTTTCAATACCATATGTCTGAAAAAAAAGTCAACATGAAAATAGATCACATAAACATATTCATAAAATATTAAAATTGATGCATAGTTGTAAGACATCATGCTGGTCTCTACAAGAAATATAATCCCTGACTTCAAAGGTTTTGTAAAATATGAAAAATAAGTAATAATATACTTTGTTTAGAATTTGGAGTGATTGCTTCTAGTGGTGAGGACTTCCGCATTACCTTGTAGAGGATGGTGCATTTGATACAGGACTTAAAGCTAGGGTGAGATTAAAAATGGAAATGTGTTTGGTGGTTTCATTACTGTCAGGGAAAATGGCATGATTCCATCAAAAATAAATTAGTTAAGCAAGTCCACAGAGATGGAAAAATATTAAGCTCTTAGAGAATATAATTAACACAACCTTCCTAAACAAAATAAAGTAAAACAAGTCTTGAATATAATAAGACTGAGTTAAAATCACTATCGCATGATTTTGTCCAAGTTATTTAGCATATCAATTGATGTACTGATTTGTTTGCTTAATAAAAATATTTAAAGGACATCCACTTATGTGGTCAAGTGCTTAAACAAAATGAGAATATGTACACATTTCTAATTAGTTATCTAATTTGTTTATTTTAAACATTTAAAAATCTGTTATCGGGTATAATTTACATACAATAAAATTCGTCAATTTAAAGTTTGATGAATTTGTGGAAATCTATAGTGTGTAACCACCACCACAATTGTGTTAAAGGGTATTCCATCAAATTTTTCTCCTGTGCCTTTGCAATACAGACTATCCCTCAACCTAAGCCCCTTGCAACCTCTGATTTGTTTTCAGTCACTACAGTCGGGCCCTTTCAAAAATTTTATATAAATGAGCTTACACAGCATATATTGTTTTGTTTCAGGCTTCTTTCATTTGTCATAATTCTTTTGAAAAATTTTTTTCATGTTACTAGTATATCAGCAGTTTGTTCCCTTTTTTTATTGCTGAGTAGCATTCCATTGTACAGATGTACCTAAATGCATTATCCTGTCACAAGATGATGGATATTTTGGTTGTTTCAAGCTTTCTGGATATTATGAATAAAACTGCTATCACCAGGTAGTGTAACCTTTTGTGTGACCCATATATTTTCATTTGCTGAATCATTTGCTAACTGTGTATTTAAAGTTTATAAGAAACAAGTAACTTGTTTTTGTTTTGTTTTGTTTTTTTTGCAGAAAGGTCCAAGTACATCTGCAAATTACATAAAGCTGAGAAGTTTATAGACGAAAGATCAAAGCCACATATTCAAGCAGGATTACAAATCTCAAGCACAAACAATACAAACCACACCTAGTCACATCACAGTAAACTTCTGCAAAGCCGCAAAACAAAGGGAAATTCATAAAAAGAAACAGAGAAAGAATAATAAGAAACAGAACTTGATAGGCAGAAGGAGAAACAAAGGAAGCCAGAAATCAATGGAGTGGCATATTCACGTACTTTAAAGAAAATAACTAGCAGTTCAAAATTCTAAAGCCAGAGAAGATACTTTTCAAAATAAATGTAAGCTGATGGAGTTTTATAGACAAAACAGAGTATGTATGTATCAGGAGGCCCACAGTGAAGCATCTTGTTTAAAGAAAGGAAACTTTAAAAAGAATAAATATGTGGGCAAATCCAAATGAATATTGAATATAAAGTAATAATATTAACATATTAGTTTAAAATATATTCCTAATTGAAACCCATAAGTAGCATAACATGTAAATCAGAGATTAAGTGGTAAGTGAAGTTAAAAACCTCTAAGGTCCTTGCATTTCCATCAGGAATTAACATTGATCATTTCTAATAGTTGTTGAAAATTTGAAGATTCAATTTGTAATCTTAACCAATAAAATTAAATTAAAGCAAGGTATAACTAACAAAACAATAGAGGAATGGGAAGATAAAATTGCAATGCAAAACAGTAAGAAAGAAGAGACTAATGAGCCATGTAAGATAAATAACGCAGAGTGATGTAGGCTTAAACCAGTTTTTATTAGTGATAATTAAGTTAAATGTAAATGTACTTAATGATCTATAAAAAGATAGAGTTTGTCATAACTGATTGACAATGAAGAAGTGTTAAAAGTGATTGAATAAAAAAAAAAAACTACTGTGGCTTTGTGTAGTGTTAGCCTGACAATTGCTGTTTTGTGTTGTCTTTTTGTAATGCAGGTGTATGACTTAAGCTTTGATTGCCAAGACATACATTTCAAAGAGGCATCCACTTCAAAGATACCTGTTTTAAATAAACACATTGCCAGCTACAGGGCTAGATAAGGAGCTGGGCTGCCTCCCTACACATAGGCTCTTTTGTTTTAGAGATCTGGGTTGATTTGGATAACTAATCATCGGGCCACTTTCTTTTCCTCTTCCTATGCTTTAAATTACTATTCTTATGTTTTAAATTCACCAATAAAGAGTGAGTCCACAAAACCATAGATCCCCACTCTCAACCCCAATAAAAGCAGAACCCAAGGCCCAAGTATGCTCTCTCTCTACCTGAAACCTAGCTGTGTGGCCCTAGATGTGATGTGTAATTTCCAGTCCTGTAATTAATAAACCTTTTTTTTTCTTCAAAGTTTAGATTTTTAGGGAAAATTTTACCTAGAAATAGACATTTCATAATAATAAAGGTTTAATCCACCAGGAAGATAAAAACGTTCCAATTTATATAAATTTGTTTATAAATAATGCAGCCTCTAATATATAAAGAATAAAAAGAACTAAAACAAATACAGATGAACACATAGAGTAGAAAATACTAATTTTCCCAGTAATTGATAGAACAACAAAAATTGACAGAACACAACACTCATCAATACACTTTCTTTAAAGCATGCACAAATCATTCATGAAAACCCAGTTCAGATTATAAACACGTCTTGAATTATACCGTCCATGTTGTTGGACAAAGTAGAATTAAGGTAGTTAGGCACTTATAACAATTAAGCAGGATATCTTATGAAACTGAAAATTATTAAAAAACTGTATTTCTAAATAAACTATGGGTCAAAGAAGAAATCACAAGCCAAATCTATTTAGAGGGAAAATTGCATTGCCTTAAAGATAGAGGCTAGGTCTAAATGTTAATTTTAAAGTGCTAGAAACATTGGGGCGCCTGGGTGGCTCAGTTGCTAAGCGTCTGCCTTCGGCTCAGGTCATGATCCCAGGGTCCTGGGATTGAGCCCCGCATCGGGCTCCCTGCTCAGTGGGAAGCCTTCTTCTCCCTCTGCCCCTTCCCCTGCTTGTGTTCCCTCTCTCACGGTCTCTCTCTCTGTCAAATAAGTAAATAAAATCTTAAAAAAAAAAAAAAATGCTAGAAACAGAATAGCAAATTAAATCCAAAGAAACTAGAAGAATGGCAGTAATAGAGATCAGAACAACAATGGCAATAATCTATACACACACATATGTATATATTTCTATATATATGACAAATATGTATATAATCATATATATATGAATAAATAAAGCCAAAATTGATTCTTTGAAGAAAAAAACTAATAAAATGCATAAACATAAAGTGCAACTGGCTTTAAAAAGGAGGAGAGGGAAGAGGTAACACAAAATAATACCTAATACCAAAAAGAAAATATATTTTTTTTAGAAAACCCAACACACAAAAAGAAACCTAAAATGAAGAAATATTAAAGCTGAAAAGTCCTATAACTATTAAGTAGAATCCAAAGTTTGAATTTTTTTCAATAGGAAATTTCAAATCTAGTTGGCCTCCTTAGCTATTTCTACCAAATATTTGTCAGATGTAATGCTACTGTGTACATTATGAGGCAGACAAAAATTGGGTATCAAAATCTAACAGGAATATTAAAAAAATAAAATAATAAGCTATTTTTTGGATCAGTGATGTAGAAAACCCTAATCAATTGTTGGCAAACCAATTTGAGTTAATATATTTTAAAAAGAGGGAAATGCATAGCAACTATGCTGGGTTTATTCCAGCAACACAAGTTTAGTTTCAGTATCAAAATAAATTAATGTATTTCACTAGATTAATAAAATATAGGAGAAAAAAAATTATATTATCTCAGTTGATGCCATAAAAATATTTGCTAAAATTCAGCATAAATTTGTGACAAAAATTTTTAGTTCTGTAGGAGTAGAATGGAACTTATTCATGTCTTTAAATGCATGTATAAAAAAATGACACAGAGTGGGAGTAGTGATTGGGAGGTGGCACTGGGGAGGCTACTGGGGTGCTAGAAACATTGATTCCTTTCTGAGTATTGGTGACTTAAGAGTGTTAATTTTGGATATTTCATTGAATTGTGTACTTATAAATTAGGTAGTTCTCCATGAGTTATATTTCAGTAAAAGTTAAAAATACGAGTTTCTGAGGGTCCCGCATTTCACTCAGACTGCAACAAGTCCTCACAGTGTTCTGTGGCCAGTCGCTTACCACCATGACATTCTGTCCTGCTTCCTTTACCCTCATTCCCTGGGCCAAGCTGCATGGCCTCTCATTACAAGTGACATATAACTGACAAATGTTATCAATGGCCTAGAACCCACTTGAGTGTTCCTAAATTAGCTCAAATGTGAATTTTATTCAATTAATAACAATATGCAAATACATGTATGGGTGAGTCCATTTTCTTTAAGTTTATTGTAATGTGTCACATGGATGACATCTCCTACTGTCCAAGCCATGGACACTTGGACGAAGAACAAATAATTTTCTTTCTTAAGCAAACCAACAACAGACTATGTAGTGACTTCTAGAAAATAAATGCCTTTCTTCAAAATTTGTTTTGAAATCACTCCTTTTCCTAAAGTAATGATGGATGTGAAATTTTTCTTCACTCTGGCAATGGACTGTTTTCAGTACCTTAGGTTTGTTTCTCTCAACAGCACTTATTTGTATATTGTTCTCACAATTTTTACTTTATCTGCTTTCCATGAGTAATGAAGAGGTTGAGAGTGAGGTATAAATAACTTAGAATAGCATGAATGCTGTTTAAAGGCATTCCTGTCTTAAAGGACTGCAACTCTAATGGCGGATTTTTAAAGGCAGCAATTAGTAGATAAGTATTCTAAGTTGAGGAAGCTAATTAGGAAGGTATTTCCCTAAAACGTTACATCCCATGCTTATATACCATTATTTCTTACATTCATCCATGCAGTCTATGTGGAAATGGAGATCAGATTTTACTCTGGGAGCCTCACTTCCTAAATTCATAGCTGAAAATAGTGACCCTGATCCAATACAGCAGGCCTGTTGAGTCTCTAAAATCCTGTTGCTGTTATCAGTTGTGAAATAACTGGGCTGGGAGAGAACTATGACTGGGGGAATTTCAGATTCCAGTTCCTATCAACTCTCAGTGGCCTAAGAACATTTTCTGACTGCATATCATGTATGAGATGTTGGTTGAATCTGCCAGCTACACCACTGCTCTGCTGTTGCTGTCCGTAGATGGTAGCGGCAATCCTGGAACACTGATATTCTTAGTAACCCCTTTTACCAAAGATGGTTCTGCCTTGATGACATGGCTTTTGCTGGAGAAATAAAGCCACTAGACTTCTGCTTTCCTGGGAAAGAAATCAGACAACTAATTGATAGCTATGTAACATTGACTATATGATTACATATATTTAACCTCAAAGGTTCTTCATCTCTGAAATAAGAGAAGATGGTGAAGAAAACACTTGCCAGCTCTAATTTCCAATGATTTTTTTTGATGGGGTTATGTGTTACTTTTGAATATTCAATAACTAAAAAAAAAAAAGCCTGTTCAGTCTATCACTTTATTTCAGAATGTCATAGATTATTAGGATACTGCCACCATCAAGGGAGCTTTGATACTGCACAATGCTCAACCACATGCACTTTTGCTAAAGTACATCCAACGGCAGAGGATATGTCTGTTATAGAAGGTGCCAATTCCCTTTCCCTATAGGCTTCGGGTCTGAAGCAGGCTCACGCTGAGAAGGCGAGAGGGATTTGCCAAGTTTGAAGTTTTGATCATTTCATGAAACAGAACGTTCTTACTCTTGAGTTGAGTTCCAGAGTATGTTATTACTTATTGAGAGTAGAGAAGTCAAGAGGAGCCTGATTTTTATCTAGAGGCAGGTAAAATTTCTCCCACTAAATACTGCTTGAGAGATGGTAGATTAGAGCAAAAACATTTCATTTTGCTTCATGACTTGTTCCTGTGCGACATCATGATTATATAGGTGTAGAGAGCGAAATGGAGTCTCTCACGTCAAGCAGGGCCTGAGTCAAGAAATGACGCAAGCAGGTAAGGTACTCAGCTAGGAGAGATCGCGGGACCAGCGTCAGCTGACTTCCCAGAACTGATAGATGAGCAGAACCAGAGGAGGTCTGTGGGGGCCCAAGACCAATTAAATCCCTTTAAAAGGGGAAGGATTTGGGCAGCAAACTGTTAGACTCCTCAGACCTGACCCCTCTACGTCTGACCACTTGAAAAAGGCAACTGCCAGGGAAGGAAGCAGAACCAAGAGCCTTCCTGCTTGAACTATCAGAAGTGCCGAGAGCTGACCCAGATGGGACCCAGACCTTATCTCAACTGCTTGCCCACAGACTGACTTCGCGTTTGGTTCCTTCACTTCCTTCTGTTAGCTTGTTTGTTGTGTGGCTTGTCTTATGTTCTGCTCTGTGTGCTGTGTAAGAAGCCAAGTTTAATCACATGGTGAAATGTCATTTGAGTTTGGAATCCTGAACCTGCTTTCTAATCGTGATTTAACTCCGCTTTGTGATTGAATAAAGCTAACACTGGAAAGACACAACTCACGTGTGCGCCTTCATAGGGTGATCATGACAATAGGTAATATAGATTTTTTTTAAAATAACCCATAAATTCCTAATTTGAAAAACCACTGAAATCCTGGATTATACTAAAAGAGATACATGAAGATAGAGTGGTCATAGGTTATCCATAGGCAGTGGACATGACAGCGGTTTTAGTTCTTGATGTTAAACTTTAAGGAAGTTTTTATTAACGGATTTTCCAGAGGATAGTGAATGGACTACAGAAGTAGCTTAACGTCATGTAATATTAAAGGAGAGGTAAAATAACTGGGGTGTCTATCTCGGTAAAGAGAACATGAAGTGTAGGAGCTGCAGGTGCTATATGTGGGAGAGAAATGAAAATTTCTCCGTGTTGCCTCTTAGACCAGAATTAGAAACATGTTCTAAGAAAGGCAAATTTCAGTTTAATTTAACAAAAACACCAAGTATTTAGAATTAGCACAGAATGTCATGGGATACCTAGGTAAATCTGCTTCTACAAGTTCTGTCACTTTATGTCATCTTAAGGTCACTTTCAACCTAATAATGTGAGATGCTAGACAATAGGTGGAAACAGTTCATTTAGGGAGCAATATTCATTGTGTGCTTTGAAGCCAGATAGGAGTTTTCAGAGTGAGGAATATTAATTTCTGAGGGAGGAAATTAGGTGTAGAGAAAGACAAATGTATATGGACATTGTATGTTGAAGCATTAAAGGAATCCAGTATTGTTGAATATATGATGTTGCCATAGAATGTAAGTTCTAGAAGGGCAGAAGACTTGTTGGTCTGGTTCATGTCCATAGACCTGGACACTAGAACAAAGACTTGCAATATTTCCATCCACCATTTTAGGACTACATAGTCCTATAGACTATTTTCTTTTTTTTCTTGAGACTGAATCTATTTCTGCTTTGAAAAAAGAAGTTCCAAAGGAGTGTTTCCTTTCTGTGTTGGAGAATCTTTCTCTCCTTAGTTTTCTAAGTTTGAAGAGTAGACTTAAGCTCTTTTTATACTCCTGAAGATGTCAGCGGAGTGCTCTTCAGTGCACAGAATATCTTATAAGATTTGTTCACATTTGTACGCTAGTCTTTCCTCATTATTGAAGTCTGGAAAAGAGTAACGATTCTTAGTATGTCATCCTTAAGACCCTCTTCAATCCCAAGTTACAAATAAGAGATTCACTATGTTCAGAAGACTGATTAATGAAGGCCAAGCATGCATTAACTCATTTTTTTGAATTATTTTTTTCACTGCAATGTGTATAATTGAAGGGGTTTTTGCATAACCCCATTGGTCCCCAAATTAAATTCCATAAAGTTTCTTGTTCCTTCTAATTTCATACTGATTAAATTTAAGTTGCAAATATTTGTATATATATCCTTAATGTTTCTTCAGGGATTTTTGGTCATTTTCCCTTAAAGTAAACAACATGGATGGAACTAGAGGGTATTATGCTAAGTGAAATAAGTCAATCAGAGAAAGACAATTATCATATAATCTCATTGATATGTGGAATTTAAGAAACAAAACAGAGGATCATAGGAGAAGAGAGGAAAAAATAAAACAAGAGGAAATTAGAGAGGGAGGCAAACCATGAGAGACTCTTAATCATAGGAAACAAACTGAGGGTTGCTGGAGGGGAGTAAGCTGGGGGGATGGGGTAACTGGGTGATGGATATTAAGGAGGACATGTGATATAATGAGCACTGGGCATTATATAAGACTGATGAATCACAGACCTGTACCTGTGAAACCAATAATACAATATATGTTAATTAATTGAATTTAAATTAAAAAATACAGTACAAATTTAAAAAATTTTGTATTTTGTACATATAGAAAATGAAATATTAGATAATTATACATGTATACATATATAATAAAATTATATTTATAAGTACTGTATGTATTTTATATAATATAGCATACATTATATATAAAATACCATATACTATATATGTGAATTAGAAATCTATATCCTCAATATACAAAATATAGATACATGTACAAATTAACTTTAAGTCTTTTATTAATAAATGTAGTAGAGATAAATTTTGTTGGGGAAAAAAAGAAAGAAAATAAAACATAAGCTTGAATATAGTTATTTTGAAATCTACAAAGAAAGATTATATTATAGATTACTAGGAGACCTTGTTTGAAGGTGCTAGTTTTCCCAGCTGTTTCATAGTGACCAGCACATCTTATCTTGAATTATAGACAAACTGTTACAGTGAATTTTTTAGTTAACTGGTCTGAATGTCTATTCAGAAATTTACAGGGGTCACTAGAAAAAGACTAATGCAACCTATGTACATTTGATTATCTTTGACCCTGAGATACATAAAGATATGTATAAAAAATTTAGTAAGAATTAAATAATAAAGTGGCTCTGAGTCCTACTAATTTATTGTTAAATTAGGTAATTGTTTCTTTTTTTTTTAATTTCCCCCATTCTACAATCAACATTGTTTAGTGGAAATAATACACATTACTGGATATCCAGAAATATAAATGTTACGATCAGTTCTGACAATATTTGGGAGTCTTAAATAAGTAACTGAATCTTCTTAGATGTCCTTTCCTTATTTTAAAAAAAGATTTATTTATTTGGGGCTGCTGGGTGGTTCAGTTGGTTAAGCATCTGCTTTCAGCTCAAGTCATGATCCCGGGGTCCTGGGATGGAGCCCTGTGTCAGGCTCTCTGCTCAGTGGGGAGTCTGCTTTTCCATCTCCCTCTGCCTGCCACTCTGCCTACCTGTGCTTTCTCTCTCAAATAAATAAGTAAAATCTAAAAAAAAGATTATTTATTTGAGAAAGAGAGCATGAGCAGGGGTAAGGGCAGAGGGAGAGGGTAAGAGAGATTCTCAAGCAGACTCCTTGCTGAGAGCAGAGCCTGATGCAGGACTCGATCCCACAACCTTGAGATCATGACCTGAACCCAAATCAAGAGTTGGATGCTCAACCAACTGAGCCACCCAGGTGCTCCATCCTTTCCTTATTTTTAAATGAAGAAGTTACATTAGAACAGTTGTTTGCAAAATATATCTTATGAAGACCCTTTGGAGGTCACCAATGGATGTGAGAGCTGTCTGATGGGGAATTTGGGGGTTTATATCCTTATAACCCAGAGTTGTTCTCCTCTTTTTGTTTTGTTTATGGTAGTTCTAAAAATTCTAAAAACATTATTTTTGGTACAAATATACTTTAACTTTCAAAAATGATGCTTGTACAATTGTCCCCCACATTGAAAATCCCCTGATCCAAAAGTACCACCTCCCTGCCTCTGTCTTTTTCTGCTATTGAAACCTGCAATTTTTATGGGAATAAAAATGTCATACAAATTATGAACTTTGTCTTTTTTTTTCCTCAGATATGTTTAATGTTTTCATTAATGTTTTCTGAATAAACACCAGTTTTGAAATGGTAAAATTATGTATCTCTGTATATATTTGGCGCCTCAGATGGTTGTTTCAATGCTGTCAGCAAAGTCACTAGTACTTCTGTCATTTCTTCTTTTCTTCCCTTTTAAAAAAAACATTAACCTTTTCTAGTTCTACTAAAATATAATTGACATATAACATTGTATTGGTCCAAGTATACAACATAATAATGATTAGCAAATAATTATATATATATATCAAAATAAGTATAAATAAAATAAATAAAATATATAATATAATAATGATGATTATTATTATATATAACAAATAATTATATATATCTAGCACATTAAGTTTAATTAACATTCATAACCTCACAGTTACATTTTTTGTCTTGTGATAACTTTTAAGATCTAACAACTTTTAAACGTACAATACAGTATGGTTAACTATAGTAACCATGCTGTACATTATATCTCCAGAACTTATTTCTCTTATAACTGGAAGTTTTCACCTTTTGACCACCTTCACACATTTACCCCCAACATGCCACACCCCCCAACCACCCCCTGCCTCTCTCTGACAACTACAAATCTATTCTGTGCTTCTGAGTTTGTTTTTGTTTTTGTTTTAAGATTCCACATATAAGTGAGGTCATACAATATTTGTTTTTCTCTGACTTATCTGACTTATTTCCCTTAGCATGATATCCTCAAAGTCATCTTAACTTCATCTTCACTTCATTGTGGGTCATTGTTCCCAAAGTGTTATTTATTTGTAACAGAAGTTCAATCTAGTTGCTAAATATTCTATACCCAGAACTTTTAGGAAGTTTTTAGAGCCAATTTCTTTTCTTTAAATGAGGGTTGCTGGAGGGGAGTAAGCTGGGGGGGTGGGGTAACTGGGTGATGGATATTAAGGAGGACATGTGATATAATGAGCACTTTTTTTATCTAAACTTTGGATGTCTCCTTTTAAACTAGGACCAAAAACTACTGTGTCACTATGGGGCAAGCCCACTGAACAGCACTTGGTAGTCTGTTCTTCCAAAGGGGAACTGGAGTAGGGATAAAGAAGGACAGGAGAATATAATTATAGGTAATATGAAAAAGAAAAATGAATTAATTAAAATATTCCCATTCTGAGTAATATATCCAAGGAGCAGAATATAATTTAATGCTATAAAACGTGAAGGGAAGGAGAGAAAGAAGCAGACATATGGACATAGAGAACAAATGGAGTTTTGCTTATTGCCCTTCTAACTCTGGCCCTTTGCATGTATTATCTCATTTAATCCTCACCAAAACCTGAAAGGTAAATGTAACTACAGTTGACCCTTGAACAACATGGGGGCTTGGGGTGCCAAGCCCCCCCCCACACAGTTGGAAATCTGTGTATAACTTTTGACTCTACCAAAACTTAACTACTAATAGTGTACTGTTGACCAAAATCCTTACTGATAACATAAACGATTAACACATATTTTTACATGTTATATGTATTATATACCATATTCTTACAATAAAGTTACCTAGAGAGAAGAAAATGTTATTAAGAAAATCATAAGGAAGGAAAAATAAAACATTTATAGCACTGTACTGTATTTATGGAAAATAATCTTGCATTTTAAGTAGACTTGTACTGTTCAAAACCATGCTGTTCAAGGGTCAACTGTATTACTATTTTACAGATGAAAAAATCCAATATCACAAAGATTAGGGAATTTGTCCTCACACACACAGCTCCCAAATCATGGAACTCTTATTCAAAACCATTCTGGCCAGCCACAAATCATATGACCTTTCTTCTATACCATGTGGCTTCTAGAAATACAGTAACATTTAAAAGAGATATCTCATAGAATTGACTGGTAATACCTGCATTTAATTTTTAGGAAGAAATAAGATGCATATGATCCAATTAACCAAACTAAAGTGTACAAGTAAGTGGTTTTGTATATTCACAAGGTTGTAAAATCATCCCCACTATCTAATTCCAGAAAATTTTCATCACATCAAAAAGAAACCCATATCCATTAGCACTTACTCCCCATTCCAGCCTTCCTGCAACCTCTGGCAATCACTAATTTACTTTCCATCTGTATGGATTTATCTAATCTGACATTTCATATAAATGGAAACATACAATATATGACCTTTAATGTTTGTCATCTTTCATTTAAACATGATGTTTTCAAATTTATCCATGTTGTAGCTCCTATCAATACTCCATTCCTTTTTATGGCTGAATAACCTTCCATCCATAGACACATTTTATCTCTTCATCAGTTGATGGCATTTGTGTCCTTTCCACTTTTTGACTTTTATGGATAATGCTGCTATACATATTCATGTAAGAGTTCTTGTATGAACACTTTTTTCTGATTTTTGAAGTATATACCTAAGAGTAGAATTCCTGGGTCTGTGTTTAACTCTTTAAGGAACGACAAGTTTCTACAGAAGCTGCACCATTTTATATTCCTACCAGCCATGTAATAAAGATTCTTCATACATCCGTGCTGACACTTGTTATTTTCACTTTTTAAAAATTATGATTATAGCTATCCTCATAGGTTTGAAGTGGCATCTTGTATCTTTCAACCTTGCTGAATTTATCAGCTCTAATAGTTTTTATTTCTTAGTTGATTCTTTAGTTTTTTGTTTGTTTGCTCTTTTAGTTGGTTCTATAATGCCATGTGCAAGTAGAGATAGTTTTACTTCTTTGTTTCCAATATGGAAAGATTTCTTACATGAGATAAGATACAACTGCTAAGAAAGTATAAATTTCATTTGAAAACAAACAAACAAAAACCCACTTCTTTTGAATCATGAGTAAAATAAAATATTAGCATTTGAGACTACAAGTTTTACTTTTACAGATAGAACATACAGGGAAAAGGATATTACGTAACATTTCTTTCCAGGCTTGGTGCTGGGTACAAATTTCTGATTACCATATTTCTAAAATGTTAACTAAATAAACTGAGACCAATAATAAGAGACCAGTACTATATCAGATTATACTGAGATTTTATATATATCTATATAATTAAGCAGGCCAAAAATGATATATAAAGAACAAATTCCATCAAACATTTCCTCTTTCATTTTTGCTAGAGGAATATACTCATTTAAGTACAATTTTATAATAATACAACCACTTGGAGCTTTATTCAAGAAAGAATTAAAATAACTTTAATGTGGTCATATGCATGAATAAAGTGAGTCAGGGGAATCAGAATCCCTACAAACGTCCTAAACCTACCATATCTGAATACATCCATCCATCTCTTCCTCCCTAATTCTCCCTCAGTCTCAGACTGCCCGGGGGCTGGGCTGATGGCAGCACAGCAGAACTGTGATTTAGCCAGGCAGCAGCATAAACTAATAAACAGAAAATACGCTTATGCTGTCTCCTCTTCCTTTTTTTCCTCCTAATTTGTTTGCTGTGAAAAGTGTTACTCTCATATGAGACCCAAAAGAAATCAGGAGGAGAAATGTGACAAAAATAGTCAATGACTTTAAAAGAGAGATTGACAAAAATACTACAAAATAATAACTACTACAAAATACAAAAGATACATGTAGACATGTAGTATTATTTAAATTAAATTGTAAATTATTATAATATTTTTTTTTTTCAGCACTCAGTTCTATTTGCCCTCCTGAAATGAGCAGCACAGAAGCGAAATGGTGAAGTTGTGAAGAATCTTATCTTGGATAAAAGTAAATAGAGGATAAATGATATCTTCCTTTAAATGTTTAAATATTCAGTGTTGATACCAAAATAAATCTTAGTCCATGAAGCTCCAATGGATGGAATTAAGATCAACTAAAAAAGTCAGAAATGCTGGTTCTTCCTCAGTAAGGAAGTTCTTTAGAGCAAATCAAAGTCTTCAGTAATATGAGTTACAGCTTTTTGTTATAGGATATGTTGCAAAATAGATTGCAACGTTATTTCTTGAAATGATACAAATAGTCATTCTAATTTTTTTTCTTTTATCTTATATAATTGAGAGCCTGACTAGCGCCAGCATTTGGATTAGATCAACTGATAAGAAATATTTGTTACCGACATTTCTTAGGTTTACAATTTAGCAGTGCTATAGACACAGGCGATAATTATATAAAGAAGGACATTTATTATATAATGATAAACATTTTCAGAGAATTGTTAAGGGATCTGAGGAAGTGTATAATCATGAGACCAAAATTGGCCTGAGGTCTAGGGAAAGATTTCCCCAAGGAATTTGTGTTTAACTTGAAATTTGAAGGGAACTTACATTTGGGCTAGAGAAAATAAGAAAGACAGCAAATAATTGAGGATTCCTAATCATTAATCTATTTACAAACACCATCTCTAAGTACTTTTTATTTTCTTTAAGTTATCTCACTAAGAGTCCCATACCTGAGGGGAAAACACAAAGGACAGGTATGTTTGTTTGGGGTGGGGAGTAGGAAAGGAGGAAAAGAAATTTCTTTATCTTAGAGAGGCTTAGAAATCAATCATTAACTGGGCACCTGACTGGAGGGTTTCAGACAGGCTGTGCTGGTGATAATATAAGTTCTTTGGAATTCTGAGAGTCAGCAAAGAAGCAGAAGATCCAAAAAAGTGGAGTGATGTTGGAAAGAGACAATGTATTCTTCAAAATTTTACATATGACAGGCCACAGTACCTACCCTACCATCATCCAAATAATGCATTTCAGCAAAGGTTTTGAAAGCCCTCTTAATACAGCAATTTGTATTATTTTGAAATAGTATGCCAAAAAGCCATTAACAGACACCTACATCCTATTTTTAATATAGCTGGCTCACCATGCATTTGAGTCACTATATATTACAGAGTCTAGAAAGGGAGTGAGTGCCTATTACTGTATAAATTAGCATGTCAGAGTCCTTTTAGAAATCATAATTATTGGCATTTTAGGATCAAATAAACCAAAGTTAAATGATTTATCCAAACAATCCACTTACTAAGAGGTAGAATTGAAACGTGAATGCTGTCCTATACAATTCAAACAAAAGTCCATGGGACACCTGGGTGGCTCAGTGGATTAAGCGTCTGCCTTTGGCTCAGGTCGTGATCCCAGAGTCCTGGGATCAAGTCCCACATTGGGCTCCTTCCTCGGCGGGGAGCCTGCTTCTCCCTCTGCCTGCCACTCCTCCTGCTTGTGCTCACTCTCTCTCTCTCTCTCTCTCTCGCTCTCTCTCTGACAAATAAATAAAATAAAATAAAATCTTTAAAAAAAAAAGTCTTTGCTATTTCCAGACTTACATGGATATTAATAAATGGATTGCATGATCCCAAAAATGCCAGGGGGAAAATAAATAACTAAAAGCCAATACAGAATAAAATAGATGAGATAGGCATTATATTTGTCAAGGTTCTCCAGAAAGAAACTGGCCTCCACAATAATGGAGGCCAACAGCTTCTGATATCTACAGGTGGCAAGCTGGACAGCTGAAGACCCAGGTAAGCTATTTCTGTAGTTCCAGTCCAAAAGTCAGCAGCCTGGAGACCCAGGAGAAGCTTACTTTTCAGTTTGAGTTCAAAGGGAGATAAAAAGGAAGATAAGGCCTGACCACAGGAGGGCAGGGCAGTCTGCTTTACTCGGTCTACTCATTCAAATGTTAATCTCATCCAAAAATACTCTAATAGACACACCCAGAATAATGTTTAACCAAATAGCTGGACACACCGTGGCTCAGTCAAATCAACACATGGAATTAACCACTCAGGCATCTGTATGTATCATGGTGTATCTTGAGGAATGAGAGTATATCAAGCTATGGGTAGTTAACTAGGGCTTAGAAGTAAAGGTAGTAGAACTTGCCTTGAAAGATGAATAGACATATGATGAGCAACAGGGATAAGAAGGACATTTTAGGCAGAGGAAATAGAATGATTTAAGGCATAAGAGGAGAGTATCATGAAGGGCTGAGCATACAGTTATACTCAAATAACTTCTGAATGAATGAATGAATGAATGAACAAACAAAGGGCTTTCTTTTTTTTTTTTTTTTAAGATTTTTAAAATTTATTTGACAGAAAAAGAGACAGCGAGAGAGGGAACACAAGCAGGGGGAGTGGGAGAGGGAGAAGCAGGCTTCCTGCGGAGCAGGGAGCCCGATGCGGGGCTCGATCCCAGGACCCTGGGATAATGACCTGAGCCGAAGGCAGACATGAAACTACTGAGCCACCCAGGCGCCCCAACAAAGGGCATTCTTGATTCCTTAAAACCAGTTTATTGGAAATTAATATAGTTGACTCTTGTAAAACACAGGTTTGAACAGCATGAGTCTACTTATACGCAGATTTTTCTCAATAAATCCAGTGCAGTACTGTAAATGTATTTTCTCTTCCTTATGATTTTCTTAATAACACTTTTTCTTTTCTCTAGCTTGCTTTGTGGTAAGAATACATCATATAATATGTATGTAAATAATATGTATACTAATACATATAGCATACAAAATATGTGTTACTTGACTATGTTATTGGTAAGGATTCATCATCTTGTACACCTTAAACTTACACAAGGTTATATGTCAATTATATCTCAATAAAGTTAGAAAAACAAATATGTTTTTGACCTTTGAGTCTTCAGCTGAAATGGCAGGAGAAAGATTTTTATTTGAACATTACTTTAAACTACTAGAAGAACTGGGGATGCCTGGGTGGCTCAGTCGTTAAGCGTCTGCCTTCAGCTCAGGTCATGATCTCAAGGTCCTGGGATGGAGCCCTGCATCGGGCTCCCTGCTCAGTGGGAAGCCCGCTTCTCCCTCTCCCACTCCCCCTGCTTGTGTTCCCTCTCTCGCTGTGTCTCTCTCTGCCAAGTAAATAAATAAAATTAAAAAAAAAAAAACTACTGGAAGAACTGACATCATGTCAATATTCAGTTTTCCCTGAAAGAATTATTAATCACAGTGTGATCTCCACTCATTAAATACTTCTATCTTTCAGGAACATTTTACAGCTTTTATTTTTTTCTTATAGAAATTTTCTTTCCAAGATCATTCTTAAATATTTTATATTTTCAGTTCATGTGAATAAGTAGTTTTTTCATTTTGTTTTGTTTTACAAATGTTCTAACATATTAGTCATACAGATGGGATTTAATTTTAGTAATTAAATATTTATTATGTATTTGTTACCAAACCAAATTCATAGAAATCTATCAAGGCAAAGACTTTAACAGGAAAAAAAAAAAAAAAAGTGTCATTAATTACTTTATATAATTACTTTGGTTAAACTATTGTTTGTTTTTCAGAAATCTCTATTATAACAGCAAAAAAATATAATTTTAGTTTATTACTAATGATATTGACAGTTTCTCACCCATTTGTGTACATCAAAACATAAGGACTTACTCAGGAAGCTACTCTATTTTTCTTCTTTTTCACATTTTCTTTTATCTCTCTATAATGCATAAAATAGTTGATATAATTACATTTCATGATATTTTATTGTTATGGGGTGATTATTTTCTGTTAAGATATGTATTTTTGTTTATTAACTATTTGAATGTTGCTGGTAAAATGGAAAATTTCTGTTACTAAATTTGGATTGGCCAACATTCTGAAATACTTTATTTCTAACAGATTTCATGCAATTTTTCTAATTTTTTATCCATAAGATCATATAACTGACTCATACATATAATTTTGTGTTCTTTCTATTATATGTATTTATATTATTTGTCACTTTTTTCCCCAAAGTTAATAAGGTAGGCTATATGAACAGCTGGGAAAAATAAGTAAGAATTTAATCCAGGTTAGATAGGATTACAAAGCCCACAGATTTAATACTTGACATATTTTACTTACTACTTTCCCATAATACTCATTAAAACTTCTAATATATTTTTTTTTAGCCACTAAGATAGTTGAGGGACAGTGTGTATGTGTGTGTGTATAGCCATGTTTACATATATATATATACATACATATATATAATCACTTAATAATATTAAACTGTACCCAAAGCAATCTACATATTCAATGCAATCCTTATCAAAATAACACCAGCAATTTTCACAGAGCTAGAACAAACAATTCTAAAATTTGTATGGATCCAGAAACAACCCCAAATAGTCAAAGTAATGTTGAAAAATAAAACCAAAGCTGGTGGCATCACAATTCTGGACTTCAAACTGTATTACAAAGGTGTAATTAATCATCAAGACAGTATAGTACTGGCACAAAAACAGACACATAGATCAATGGAACAGAATAGAGAACCCAGAAATGGACCCACAACTATATGGTCAACTAATCTTTGACAAAGCAGGAAAGAATGTCCAATGGAAAAAAAGTCTCTTCAACAAATGGTGTGGAGAAAACTGGATAGTGACATGCAGAAGAATGAAACTGGACCACTTTCATACACCATACACAAAAATAAATTCAAAATGGATGAAAGACCTAAATGTGAGACAGGAATCCATCAAAATTCTAGAGAACACAGGCAGAAACCCCTTTGACCTCAGCTGCAGCAACTTCTTAACTAGACACATCTCTGGAGGCAAGGGAAACAAAAGCAAAGATGAACTATTGGGACTTCATCAAGATAAAAAGCTTCTGCACAGTGAAGGAAACAATCAACAAAAATAAAAGTCAACCCACAGAATGGGAGAAGATATTTACAAATGACATATCAGGTAAAGGGTTAGTATCTAAACTCTATAAAGAATTTATCAATCTCAACACCCAAAAAATAAATAATCCAGTTAAGAAATGGGCAGAGTACATGAACAGACATTTCTCCAAAGAAGACATATAAATGATCAACAGACACATGAGAAACTGCTCAATATCACTTGGCATGAGGGAAATACAAATCAAAGCCACAATGAGATACCACCTCACACTTGTCAGAACGGCTAAAATTAACAACTCAGGAAACAACAGGTGTTGGTAAGGATATGGAGAAAGGGGAACCCTCTTTCACTGTTCGTGGGAATGCAAATTGATGCAGTTACTCTGGAAAACAGTATGGAGGTTTCTCAAAAAGTTAAAAATAAAACTACCCTACAACCCAGTAATTGTACTACTAAGTATTTAATAAAAGGATACAAAAATACTGATTTGAAGGGGCACATGCACCCCAATGTTTATAGCAGCACTATCAGGAATAGCCAAATTATGCAAAGAGCCCAGATGTCAATAGACTGATGAGTGGATAAAGAAGAAATGGTGTATATAGATACAATGGACTATTACTCAGCCATCAAAAAGAATGAAATCTTGCCATTTGCAATGACATGGATGGAACTAGAATGTATTATGCTAAGACAAGTAAGTCAGTCAGAATAAGACAAATACCATATGATTTCACTCATATGTGGAATTCAAGAAGCAAAACAGATGAACAAAGGGGGAGGGAATGAAAAACAAGATAAAAACAGAGAGGGAGGCAAACCATAAGAGACTTAACTATAGACAACAAACTGAGTGTTGCTGGAGGGGAAGTGGATGGAGGATGGACTAAATGGGTGATGGGTATTAAGGAGGACATTTGTGATGAGCATCTGGTGTTGTATGTAAGTGGTGAATCACTAAATTTTACTCCTGAAACCAATAAAAAAAATAACATTAACCTGTTATCTCATAACAAACTATATACCTATATTTTTCTGGGTTTAATATAAGTAGAGGTAAAAATTAGCCAAAGGTATAATGTGGTAGGTATATATCCTAAAAGAATTCCAAAGATGTTAATTAAAACAAGAATCAAGTTGGAAGTAGTTACAACTCTGCTCAATTCCACACTTATTTTACCAAAACTGCAGAATTTTCTTAGTGTTCAGTGTTCCTTATTCCATGTCAATGAAAATTTTTTTTACTGAATACTTGCTAAGCATAAGATGTTACTCTAAGAATGTAATGATATAAAAGACCAAGGAATCTACATCCAAGGAATCTAGTAGAGGAAGACCAGTATGTACACGAGCAACTGTAAAACACAGAATAAATAAGAGTAAGGGTTGTGTTATCAGGGAGTGCAGAAAGATTATAGAAGCACTCAGAGAGGAGAAAGATAATGCCAGAGTCAAGTTAGCAACTTTCATGAAACAAAGTAAGTTTCAGAGAAGGTGGCAAGTTAGAATCTTTTATGAAAAAAGATTCTGAAAATCTTTTTATGAAAAAAACTATAAAGTTCAGAGTAATGCATTAAGTGCTCAAGTTCACCTAGCTAGCATTCTTGTTAATGCAAAAGGAGGTAGCGGGGGAGGGGCATTCTGGGGAAACAGAAGAGTCCAGATAAAGAAGAGGTAAATGGAATTTGAAAACAAAGCGTAGTGCTACCCTGAAATAAAAATGGCTTAGGAAAGAAAAACTTTGGAATTGAAAGAATTATTTTTTTCTTCATAGATTTGGGCTTCAATTATGTGTGCATGTGTGTGTGCGAGTGTGCCTGGGTATATATGTGTTTTGTATGTGACTTTAATAATAGAAGGCCAGAAATATTTTCTTTGCTATCACCACCCAAAACTACAAACTTATATATGGTCTTTCAGAGATTTATATCCATTCCTACAAGTAGAGTGAAAAAATGGTTTTATGATTGTTGGCAAAATTTAGCTTAATTTTAAACCACCTAATTGATGTATGATTGACATACAAAAAGCTATACATATTTAATGTATACAACTTGATGGGTTTGGAGGTAAATATACTTCAGTGAAACCATCACCACGATCTACGCCATGAACATCACCACGATCTACGCCATGAACATATCCATTACCTCCAGAAGTTTCCTCCAGCCCTTGCATCAAATGTTAATGTAGAAAAAAATCAAAGGTTTTAAATTTTAATCTTTTGCTTATTTTCTCTTTTTATCATTTTCTTTTTTAATTTTAAAATAATTTTTCCCATTTTTAAATTATGTTTGTTTTTCTCCATACTCCTTTTTTCTCCGCAATGTCTTTTGAACTTTCTAAAGTTTTCTCTTTTTCTCGTATTCCTCGTAATTTATTCTTCAATTTGGAATTTCTTTTCCTTATTCTTTTCTAAATTTTGTTAGGTCTCACTGCACATCCTTCTATTATCTGGCTTTCACTTCCTGTCTTTGATGCCTTCCCGCCCCCCCAACCCCCAAAGATTTATTTATTTTAGAGAGAGAGAGAGAGCATGAGCAGAGGGAGGGGCAGAGGGAGAGGGAGAGAGAATCCTTGAGCAGGCACCCCCGCTGAGCCCAGAGCCCAGATATGAGATCTGGGATCCCAGGACCTTGAGATCATGACGTGAATTGAAATCAAAAGTTGGCTGTTTAGCTGACTGAGCCACCCAGGTGCCCTTACTGTCTTTATTTTCTATCTTATGTTGCTTTTTGAAAGTTTTGCTCACTTTCCTAAATTTTAAATATATTTTGAAATATTAAGTTACAGGTTTTGTTTTTCTTCCACTGTGGATACTTTTTTTTTTTTTTTTTTTTTTAAATTCTGGTGTGGTTGACAGTCAGGAATAATAATTTCATCTGTTTCCCTAACTTCAGCAATTGTGTCTAATATGAGTTCTACTCTCAGCAGTGTTTTGTTACTTATGAGGCTCTCTGCTCCATCAAAGAAATATTTGCTAAAGATTTCTGAGTTTACACATTTAAACTCACTTTGTCCTCTTTCAAATGGTCCAATTAGCTAGAGGAACACATATTACCTATAGAGTTAAATAATTTTTTGATGGAATAAACATAAATTTGGGGCAAACTTTTACTCAGATAAATTACTCTTCTCAGGAAAATCAAACATAAACTTTCTAGCATTTTAAAAGAGTAACAAAAGAGACCATCTTTAAAAGAGTCTGCTTGAAAGTATTAACCAACTGACATTACTGTGATAAAGACCAAATATTATGAATAATGGTTGAGATACAGGATCTAAAATCAGACTCTGTGTTAAAAATCTGCCCCCAACTCTGACTAGCTGTACGATCATAAATAAATCATTAACTCCCACTGAGATAAAGTCTAATCAGGTATAAACCAATAACAACAATAATATCAAGTAAATAGATTTGTGAGAATTGAAATAATTAATATAGCTAAAGAACTTAAAATACGCCTTGGTTAGCAAGCAGTTACAAATTTTAGAAAAAAAACATAGTTATTTAAAAACTAAGATCTGATGTATCGTGCTTAGAAAATGTGCACATAATCTAGCACTGAAAATTGTGTCTGAGCAAACTAAGGTCAACTTTTTTTTTTTAACACTTCCCAGGAGCAATTAGAGATTGACATGCTGTGACATATTATAGTCCCAGCTGGAAGTCTGAGATACCTGGAAATGTACATGCGGTGTAGAATATTGCGATCTCCTTTTGCTAGTATATTCTTAAATATTTATGGTAGCAAACACATAACCCCAGAAATATACATGGCTGCTTCTAGCTGAACTGAAAGTTAAAAAAATGCTGCTACATTAAATACCAAACAACTAAATCTTTTCCCTACAAGGTGAAGCCTTGAGCCAAGTCCATGGGGGATGGGTGCACATAATTTATTAAAAAGTATATAATTCATAGTAGCCCCGGGAAATGACAACTGGATGTTGGAAGATTAATAGAAATAAAAGATACAGTTGTTTTCCTCAAAGAGCCTACAGTATATTTGAGTATGCAGGATCCTGTGTATTTTATAACCATGTACTTCACAATGTGTATCCTAAGGGGAAACTGTTTAATAGAAGATAAAGTGGGATTTACAGGAGGGGGAAATTAATTCTAGGTTGGGTAATTGAACCTTTTAGAGTCAATAAGATTTTGTTTGCAATGTTGGCAAGTTAAGGAATTTAGGCAGATTGAGCGGAGCTGGAAACAACAAGCCAGGTTGTTAGGGAGTACATGTGCAGTATCTGACTTTGTCACCAAGAGAATGAGTAGATCATTAATTTTGTCTCCCACTGACCCTGGTGATTGATTAGTCATGGGGAATGTCTTTCTGTTCTGGATGTGCAGTGGGGATGGAGAGAGGGGAGTCATGGTTATGCTTAAAATGGTAAAGTGGCCTTAACTCCACGGGTGTAAAGAACTGTATCATTCTTATAGAGGAATTCTGGAGTAGGACCAAGAAAACAAAAGCATCTGTGATCTAGGTTCAAAAATAGTGAGCTTAAAAAATACAAGATACGTCAGTACAGCTTAAAATTAAGAAAGGACTTCATACTTTAGAAAGTTAGGCTTGGCAAAACATTTATTCCAAATGCATATCTCTCAGACCACAGTGATAATTGACGAAAACTAGAAATTTAAGTTTTGTTTTTTTTTTAAATTTAAATGTTTTGAGGTATGTTAGATGTGTTTTTTTACAAACCAGCTGCACACTTCACAATTGTTTCTCAATATACTTTTTTTTTCATTTAGCACTAAACTAAATTTTTGTTCCTAATGACTAGTGTATTATCAGATTGTGGGATTATGTAAAATTTAGGCCAAAGTTAATAGTTGTTTCACTGAGTTACAGTTACTGACTTGAATTAAATCTCTCAATTCCATGGTGACAAAAAATTAAAAAAGAAAATTTTGTTGCTTTGTTTTTGCTGAAAATGAAGGTGTTGCATTTAACCCAAAATTTGAAGAAAAACATTATAAGAGCAGTTTTAGTACCTCTAATGATATTCTTAGTAAAGATAAACTAGATTGGGCAATGCTCTATTTATTTTCTAGAAACAACTTGGAAACTCTGAATGCTGTTTGTTTACAATAAAATAAAATAGTAAGAGGATGTAGAGATTATACACTGAAAATTTATGATAGACATTTCATCAAAATGATGTAAGAAATTTGTAGATGATGTGAAATGAAGAGAAATACTTTATCATGTTAAAGAAATACCACCTGACTATATACTTTTTCTAAGAAAACAAATAAACATAGATTAAATCAAGTGCAGACAGTCTGTGTTATAATGGAAAAGTGTGAAGTCTAGATGTAAGCAAAGATGGACTTCAACTCTGCCTCCACCACCGTTCTACTGGATGACCGTGACTCTTCAGATGTATAAGAGAAAGAGGAAGGACATATACCCACATTAATCACCACTTTATTAAAGAAGAGGTTTTGTACAGAGTCCCTAGAAGACTACCTATCATATAATAGCATGGATTTGAAGAAACCCCATACATTATTAGCTGTGCTCTTAGACAAGTTGTTCAATCTGTTTGCCTGTTTATGAAATAAGGATAATTATAATGTCTATTTCAAAATGGTATTAGGACTAATTTAGATAACTGATATTAAGGCACTAGAACAACAACAAGCACATAGCAAGTCCTCAGTATATTGTTAGCTATAATTTTTAATAAATCTGAATTACCAGTCATTTATCTAGTATGCTCAATGTTATCCTCTGGGACACTTCTCCTGACAGTCCCAAATTGAGTTAGGTCCTTCTCCTCCTGGTTCAACAAGCTTTCTCTTTTACCTCTATGACATGGATCTGTCTCCCTCATGAGTCTCTTGGGAGGAAAACTATGTCTCATTCCTCTTCATATCCTTTAGACTTTCATCTCCATCTCATACAGAGGTACATTATTTAAGCTAGAGTTTGGGTATAGGGATACGATGTGTAACACTTCAAATAGTGCTGATTTTTAAAAAGATGTTTCATATCTTCCATATATATATATATGTATATATATATGGTTGAGGAATATATATATATATTCTTCTCTTTCTATTTTATGTCTATATATATCTATATATTGATATCTATATATCTATATATCTATATCTGCCTTTAGGCTAAAGATTCCCTTTCTCTCTGCTTTAATAAAATACCATGTAATTTGTTGCTTTCCTAGTTAACTAGGAGGCAAGGCTCCATTTCAAATATATCTGGAAATAATCAACCATCCAGAGGAGTGCTAATTCACTGGTGGTGAATTAAGGCTTCATGATGAGTGGGATTTAGAGTCTATCAGAAAGGTCTGAATGCTCCCTAGAACTGCTTTTCATTTTTTATGCCGTTTTCCCATATAGTGCAACCCAAATGACTCCTATTAATTGCAGGCCTGGGGTTGTTTTATTGGAAGTTTGTAGAGCCCATATTCACAGCATTCTTCTTCTTCTTTTTAAATTTCAAATGAAGTTAAACCTTCTGCCTTCAACTTCTTTTGCTTTAAATGATAAACTATGACATAGAGCAGGCATTGTTTAATCAGCACATTTATGATGCATCTAGTGACATGTAACAACCACTTAGGATAACTAAGTCTGCTTATAGAAGGATCTGAATATTCTCAACATCTTGGAAAATATTCACTCTTAAGTTCATTTTCCTTGTTCTCCATTGTCACTCCTACCAGCATGCCCTTTATAAATGGAATAAAACAATTAAATGCACTTTATGTATCGAGTAAGGCAATGATAACTACACCATAATTCAAGGAAAAGGAAATCTAAATTACTGATTGGTGGCCCTGTACATATATCAGTAAGAAAATATGGCTGTTAAAATCTCTAAAAATATAACCTGGGTAACAATCAGAGGATAAAACTTAGTGCTTAAGGGGGTTTTGTTGTTCAAAGCCTAATATTATTTAGGTTTCTTAATTAAACCATCAACATTACAGACTTCATTCTATAGTTCTAAGGAGTGAGGACACAATTTCAGATGGGAAAAGTGCATAATTGGGTCACTGTTGTATAATATAAACCTGAAGTGGTGTGAATGGTATACACGAGAGACAGGTGGGGTGAGTTAGAAGCCCCCTGCTTTATAATCCCCTACGAGAGGCTGATTATAGAAAGATCACATAGAAAATAACTATCCACTCATTTTTCTTGAAATTGTCAGGAAATTGGTTGTTTAGATGAATCAACTGTCTATTTAATGGAAAGTTACCATATGTCTCAAACAGAGGCAGAAACTTGACAGGCTTTTAATGATACCTGAGGGACTTGGGAATCTAGAGCAGACATGGTGCTTACTATTCAGAACAAGAATTATCATCGCAATGCACTTTACAGGGGAGGAAACACTAATCAATAAAGTTCTATTTAGTTAAGGCCTGAGTAACCTGTTTTCCTATTTTGCAGATAGCAAGATTGGGAAGCCTGGATCTTATGAAAAAAACAGACAAATATAGGTATAATGGGATTTTATATTTTAAAATAAATACAGCCCTCTTTTCTCCCCACTTCAACTGAAATAGCATGTTTTCGTGTGTCTATTTTGTTAGATATCTGGCACCAACAGTGGGAGGCAAGAAGGGCTTAGAAAACAATCATATCTTTTTGCCTCCAGTTGTTTATAAACTAGTTGGAGTGATAAAGCATCTATAATACAATTCTGGAACATTTTGTACTAACGATGAAAGTTCTTGTTTTTTGTAGAACACTGCCTCTGCTTTGCAAAGATAGGCTAGAGTAAATGACTTTCTTCTCTATAATAATAGGTCCTTTTGCATGTCTGAATCTAATACTAACTCCTTAGTTTTGCTCTTTGTAGCTGAAATTCTATATCAAGCAAAATGCAAAAAAAAAAAATATGTATATAAGCCATCTTTTAAAAGCACACAAGTCCTTTTTCTAAGTAGAGAAACTTCGACATGGGCCAACTCCTGGAGGTATTCTACTGGATTTTATTCTTAGGCCCTATTCAGCATTCTTATCAATATTGCACTTAGGGCATTTATAACAATCATTATGATCAACTTCTGCAGTAATTTTAAGTTGAGGAATAGGTAGTGGAAAGTACATACTAAATCTGTTTAGATATTGGTAGTCAGATATAAATGTGAGTTTTAGATTTTTAATACCAAGTTAACATGCATTAGTACTAAAACAAAGTGGACTAAATTGTATAGACATGAAGAAACTCTATTATTCTTCTTCCTTCCCCTTTGGATAGTTACTTAATTTTGGAAAACCTTAAATGCCCAGATATCTGTCTGTATTTAGGTTCTGTGTGCTTGAGGGAGACCAGGCAACTTGCACTGAGGAAGACAATTTGAGTCTTCAAAAGTGAGATGCCAGCCTTGGCAACAGAAATTTTAAATGCACAGAAAATGTCCTGGAGTGTTCTGTGTTGTGGGCATCAAATAGACCATGTGGACCAGAAAAGGGAGACACTGGAGACTTCCCTTCCTACTATAACCAGGAGAAAAATGTTTCTGCAATTTATATAAAATTGGGCCAATATGTATACTTTTGAGACAGACTTAGAATGGCACTTTATTTTTTCTTATGGTGTCACCTTACTTTGAAGGTATGTTAAGATATCACAAGTTGTATGAACTGATGTTGTTTTGTAGCTTTCCATGTTTTCTCAGGTTTCCAAGGATGTAACATCTGATAAAGGAAAAGAGCCTGGATCTAAAAATATCCTGGTGGGATGCAATCAGATCTGACAAGAATCAGTGCAAGGCAGAAGATACATTAAAACTGTTCCATGAAATGAAAAAAAAAAACAAAAACTGTTCCATGTTTCTGTATATTTATTGAAAATAGCCATTGCTTATGACAGAATCTTGAAGGATATGTGGAACTTGGGTGAATTTCTGGAATTAGGCAGATGAGAATTGTGAACACCAATGTGAGTCCAAAATGAAAGTGTACATTCTATAGGCAATTATGAGAGGGAAATGCATATTCAGTTTCTCTGGAGGAAAATACATCTCATCAGGAAAAAAAAATCTGTGTTGTGGATTATTGTAGCCCAGAAATATGCTGTGGCACACATTAGTGTTATCTATAGAGAGAAAAGAGAGGGAGTTTTGTCACCCCAAAAAGGATAGCAAACAGTTTTGGGTCTGTATAATATGACATTTTTCAGTAGCTATCCCCTATATTGTAGGAATGTAGCAGAAGCTATAACATTAACAAAACTCAAAATATCCAACCAACAACGGCTATAATCTTCACTAGCTGGGGAAATCTTATTAACTGCAACCACAGGTCTTCCCCTACCTGTGCTAATGCCCTTCCCCAGGCATCCCTTTTATTGTTTGTTTGTTTTGTTTTAGCAGGTGCCTTGAGGATTTCCATAGAAATCAGATGTGCTGGAAGACTAGCAGAACAGGGATATGAAAGTCAGCAGGGTTTGTAGAGAGTTTCCTCTCGTGCTTTATATGGAGGGTGGGTCGTGATTGCAAACGGAGACATAATTTTGCTAATCTGTATCCAAAGAGATGAAATACGTTTGCTGGTCCCTGGAAGAGGTCTACAAGAGTGGATGAGTATCTCTTGATGGCTTTAAAAGGTGGATCTGACAATATGTGCTAGAGAGAGATAAAGATATCGAGTATTCACTGGTATTCACTTTGAGGATATTAGAGTGATCTTGAGATTATAACTGTGGATACATCACCCTGTCCGACCTCTGAATTATATAATTGGGTAAAATAATTGTATAAAGGGAATTATCTGCAGGGAAATAAAAAACAACTGCAAAATTACATCTCTGCTTTGGATATTAGTGCCGGCAACAACTTACAAGGTGTGCCTGAGAGTACTAATCACTTCACAGTGCCTCAAAAAGGCATGAATGGAACTAAACATATTGGTCTTTAAGAACTAAATACATATCGGGCGCCTGGGTAGCTCAGTCGTTAAGCAACTGACTTGGGCTCAGGTCATGATCCCAGGGTCCTGGGATGGAGCCCCGCATCAGGCTCCCTGCTCCATGGGAAGCCTGCTTCTCCCTCTCCCACTCCCCCTGCTTGTGTTCCTGCTCTTGCTGTCTCTCTCTGTCAAATAAATAAATAAATAAAATCTTAAAAAAAACACAAACAACTAAATACATATCTTTAAGAATTAAATACATATAGTATGTATACATATTATTTATATTATATTATATTATATTATATTATATTTATTACATTATATTATATTATTGAAAATAGTTGGCCAGGGAAATTTGATTCATCGGGTAATATTCCAGTCCTTTTGGTTAGGGCAACTGCTCAAAGAGGGTAAAGGATCATGACATGAGATAGATGTATGGAAGCTCTTCTCATTTTCTGTGGAGGGCATCTGTTTGAGGGCTTTGCAGTAGGAAGGAGATTATTACCAAAGATGAGCCCCCATCCCAGTATGAGCTTGCACTGAAGACGGATGATGCCCTATGAAGGTTTGTGACACAAAGGGCTCAGCCCAGACAATGGCCCATTTTAAAGGGCTTACTCTCAGACTACCCCACTCTAATAAAGTGACAGGAAATACAAACAGTCTCTCCCAAATCACTGAAAGAGTAAGGCACGCCCTAAAACAGCAGCCACAGGGAACCTGTCCACCTTTACAGCCTTGATACTTGAGGCTATCAGTGCTGCGCCGCTAGCTTTTACGTGACTAGTTCTTTCACGTAACTCACATCTCCACTTATATGGCACTCTCCCTTGGAAGCCTTTATTAACTGCCCTTCCTCAGTTCTGGTCTCCTCCCCATGCCCTGGATCCTGGTAACAAAGATGCTTACCTGTTTTAAGTGTCTTCTTAACATTTATTTTTACCGAAACAGTTATTATATTTGTTTCGTCCTTTATTCCCCCTCTAGAGAAAATAGGAGCTATGGAAGGCGGGGGGAGGGGGGGTATCGCCTGCTTAACTTATTTCTATATACCCCATTACTATAAAAAAAAAATTCCTGATGTAGGAAGTAGCTGTCGAATAAATGAATTAGCTCCCCAAGGAAGTATTGTGGAGGCCAGAACAAACTACTTTTGATTGATAATAAGTGGTCTCTAAATATGATTGAAGGGGGCACCTGGCTGGCTCAGTCAGTTAAGCATCAACTCTTGATTTCTGCTCAGGTTATGATCTCAGGGTCGTGGGATGGAACCCTGTGTGGGGTTCTGCGCTCAGCACGGAGTCTGCTTGTCTCTCCCTCTCTCTCTGTTCCTCTTCCTGCACTCTCCCTCTCTCTCAAATAAATAAATAAAATCTTAAAAAAAAATATGATTGAAGGAATTTGGTAAAAAACGTAAAAAGTGACATTGGGAGAGAAAAAACAGTGTGAATCTGTGGGGCATTTCAATCACTGGCATCCGAACTGAAAAATGAGTGACCAGTTGAGGATTCCATGTGATTGTGAGGCTATCAAATATTGTCCACATGCAGTATAATTTCAAAATATCTTAAGTTGAATTTTAAAGCCCTCCATTTTTTACCCAATGGGCAATATCTTGTGTGCTGATATGTCAAAAAAGGGACGTATGAAAGAAAGGGCTATGCTAGTGAGGGAGCTGGTACTTATATCATTATTTAAGCTACTCTCAATGAGATTCAGTAAGGATAGGAATTGCCAGGGATATGGTAAAATGGGGACTAAAAATCTTGGGAAGGGAAAATGGAAATTGAGTGCCAATGTCCACAAGGAAAAAAAAAAAGAAACTGAACAAAATTAACACCAACCAACCTATGTTCCTGTAGAAGTGATTGAAAATGAGAGCCATGTCATTAGAGTCAGTGGTTTCTTTCTGTAAGCAAATCCTCCTCTCTAAACCTCAGAAAAAGGCCAAAACATTTTCTGAAAGGCAATCTCGCCACTGAGTTTTACTCTCATTGCAATTAAAATTAGTCCTCTATAAAATGTAAATTCAAAAAAGATATGTGGGACACCGATTTTCCACTGGAATCAGAATTGTATACATCACACCAATGAAGATGAACTTTTATTTGAAAAGGTGATACATTTTTCTGAACATGCCTAAAACTAGAATTTCACAAATCATCTACTTTAATTCTACCATTTCAATGTAAGTCAGGACTGATATAAGGATAAACTGGACCTCAAGCACAGCAAGTACATAACAGTTGGATCATTTAACAGTACTGAGTATAATAGATTAAGCAAAAGACAACTACATTATGGGATGAGGAAAATCAAATTATCTTATTCAAACTGTTAAAGACATCATATTTAAATGACATATTGATAAAGTAAGATGGTGACATAATTTGAAAATATGTGCAGAATACTGGAAGCATATAAGTCTGTGTCTGGAAGGAAGAAAACTCTGAGAGTTGCTGCATTATACTGTGAGACAGAAATATTTCATGTTAAATAGATAATAGAATTAGAATCAACAAAGTTTGCTACTTTGAAGATTCTGAAAAGAAGAAGATCCTAAAAGAGCTATTACAGAACATATTATTTGTAATGGTGGCCTTTCTTACTACCTCCCTTTATTTTTCCTTTGTCGTTGCAAGTGTTTAAGCAAAGACCAGAAATGTTTATGTTGTAAAGGATTAACACCAGTTTATGGCAAATTATATATGGTTTCTATGTCCACATCTCTCCTTCCCTAAGTGGGGCCAATTAACAATTACATAAAGATTCAGACATTTCCCAAACTCTCATAATGACCTTCAACTTTGGGTACCAGTAGTAGCTCTGAAAAACTCTGAGATTGGACTTTTCCATATTCCTTGTATTAAAATTCAACGCGTAGGATAAGACTAAGGTTTCTTGTTCATGGGGATGTTATTATAGTCACAGCCCATTTTCAAGTGTAAGTCATTAGGTGGAAATGTGTCCTTCTTATTACTGTCACTCTCCCTCCCTCTTCCCTAAGCCAGGATGGAATCAAAATTGACCACTTACACCCAAGAAAGAAATAGGCTGACCAGTGATCTACCTCAAAAAGATGAACCGATAAAAATACATTCCCTCTACACAATTTTTGTTCTTTTAGAGGCACAGCAGCTTTTGATGGAAATTAATTCATTAATTCAACAAATACTTGAGTGCATTCAGTATCCCAGATAGGTTGTTAAACAACAGGACTATATTGGTGCATAAAATTTAGTCTTCGCTCTCAAAGAATTTTTAATCTTAAGTATTCAGAAGGTTAGAGAAAGGTTTTCAAATTTTTAAACAGGATAAGGAAATGTATGAGTGAAACAACTGAAACTGTAGTGAAGGCAACCTCTCTGATTTCACCCTCTGTTGCACTGTTTATCCTATAACAGGCTGTTGTGCATCTAAGTTATAAGAAAGGGATTTTGTCTCCTATGTATTTCTCATCATACTCGGTGATCTCAGCATTGTTGGGAAGACAGCAGATGATCAAGGATAACATCAAACAAGGCTTTTTCCCTCCTCCCTCGCACTTCTCCCTACTGTGGCATGCACCTATTCAGTTGGATTAGTCAGTTGGAGCGTCATAGAAAGAATAAATGAGCTACTGTTAGAATTTTGCAATGCTAAGTAAGAGTGACATGATGGGGGGCACCTGGGTGGCTGCTTCGCAGGAAGCCTGCTTCTCCCTCTCCCACTCCCCCTGCTTGTGTTCCCTCTCTTGCTGTGTCTCTCTCTGTCAAATAAATAAAATCTTAAAAAAAAAAAGTGACATGATGGGAAGCAGAGTAATGGAGGTTATCATCATGATTATCATAGAGGTTCTCTCAAGTGCCTTTGCATAGTAAGTAACAATCCAAATAACAAAACAAAATGCCTGGGGCTCTCTGTGGTACCCAATAGGTCTCGGAGAAACAACTCAGAGATGGGAATTGAATTTTACTCTAAGTTATACAAATTATTTTCTTAGTTGCTATTTTACAGAATGAGTGAATGGGTTGTCAAGATTCTCTATTAACCACACATTCTCCCTATGGTTTCTCATTATACTCAGATATACCCCCAGGATTAAATAGAAGCATAAAGGATAAGCTATAGAGATAAGGGTCCATGGCAGAAGAAAGGGGTGTAGAAGAGAGTTAGGGGATTAACATTATATTCTGACTGCTACACATTATCTTCAAGACCTCCTGAGAGGTCAGATGTTTTCTCTTTTGTTTCATTTTCCTTATTAGTGAGTGTTTTTCAGGTCTATGGTTTGTGCCTGAAACTAAAGTGTGATAAAGCCATTCTTGAAGTTTTATTGCCCAGCGTCATATTTTAGAGTAGGCTATAATGGGAGGGGATTTGAATATGAAAAGCCTCTGACAGGAGGAAAGACAGTGAACTTGACTGAAACATCCCTCATATCAGACCTTCCTATTAAAAATAATTTCCAGCTGCCCTTCTTGTTCAAAGAATTCCTAAAATTCTCTAGGCTCCTTTTTGTACAGAGGCCTTATACTTGATTTGCCTTTGATTTTTGTTTGTCTCCCTTCCTCTTGTCGTTCCTCCAACAACCTAACTAGCTATTATGATATAGCATCTTTCTCAACCCCCATGACTCTAAAATCATAGCTATACTATCTTGTTTATTTATTGAACCATTTGTTTCTTTGCTTATGGATTATCTATTTTCCCCTGTTTGACTGTAATCTCCATAAAAGGAGACCCTTTTCTAATTGTTCATTGTGGGGGGCGCCTGGATGGCTCAGTCGGTTAAGCATCTGCCTTCGGCTCAGGTCATTATCCCAGGGTCCTGGGATCGAGCCCCGCATCGGGCTCCCTGCTTGGCAGGAAGCCTGCTTCTCCCTCTCCTGCTCCCCCTGCTTGTGTTCCCTCTCTCACTGTCTCTCTCTATGTCAAATAAATAAATAAAATCTTAAAAAAAAAAAAATGTTCATTGTGGGATTCCTGGAATTTAGAGTGCTGCGTGCCTGGGACTGAATTGGCATGCAATTAAATAAATAAGTAAATAAATAAATAAATAAAATATAATGATATAATATATAATACTCAATAGTATACAATGAAATAAATCTATAAATCAATTGATTTGATTGCTAATCAATTAATTTGATTGGTATGATTAATTAATTAACCTGAACATGGAAATTCAAAGCCTGTTTTCTTCACATCTAATAGTATGGGAGAGCCGAAGTATACATTCAGAGAAAATAAAATACAAAAATTAGAAACATCAAGGCAAGTTCAAGAAATCTGTGTAGGTATGTATGTACATTTGTGTAAAGATTGCTCTTAATATCTAATTTTTAAAATTTATTTATTTTTTCCCATTTTCATGCACATGAAGAAATCATGCATTATATATAATATTCAGTTGTAATATTATTGGTAAAAAATAACCCCAAAGAAAAGACATTAAGATAGCAGTTAAACTCTGAGTATCATTGGTTTATCAGGTCTACAGAATGTATAATGTGCATGGGACATGGTTTTTTTCATAGGTGGCTTCAGTTCTTTTACTTAGATGCAGAACTGAAGTAAGTCATAATTCACTGAAAATGCAGTCTCCCCTACATAATTAGAAATGCTATAGTGGAAGGATGTAAACTTTATACATAAATTACAGAAGATGCAATATTCTGTTTTCAGAAGGTGAAACCACTATAATTTCTATTTTCACACATTAGAAATAAAAATAGTGATACTAATTTTATTGTCTTTGAAACCTTGTGTAACTGGATTTACTATATTTGTAGTTAGTATGAATTAAAATTCTCTCTTTCTCTACACACACACACACACGCACACACACATACACAAATCAAATCATAAAAATAACATTTCTTTGTAATTCAAAAACGATGATGACAATATCCTAAGAAATATCACGGTTTCATTAGTTAGGTTGAAGTCCTAGTGATTAAGGGTTTAGACATTGTCTGATTTTGGGTTCTCTAGAAAGTAGAGCCTGAGACAAGGACTAGTTGCTAACACATTTTGGGTTTAGCATTTTACCTCCTTGTAAAAGACCAAGGCCAGGAAGATGAAGGAAAAAGGAAAACTAAGCAAAGATGTAATTGAAATGTGATGCAATGCAAACTTTGCTGGCAAACTGATTCACAAAGAAGCATAATGAGACAGAACAGATTGCTCAGCAGTTCCGTTTACTTTGCACACTCCATTTCTCCAAAAGTATCAGAAGGACAGAATTTAACCTGCCATTGTCCATAAGAGAGATGGCAAAGGGAAAAATCTGCTGCCAGGTTCTCTCTTATTTCTTGCTAGTAAAAAAATCAGCCCATTAAGAGCAACATTCTCATATTTCTGACTTACAGAATTTAGACCCTAAGAGACCACTTAGGAAGTTAGACCTGACATCTGATGGTATGCAGACTGCTTTATATATGTAACTGAAGCAGTGATACAGTAGATTTAAATCTCTATTCATCATTTTCTAGTATTTTAATCAGGTGTAAGTTAATCTCTCTACACTACAAGTTTATTATTATTATTATTATTATCGACACCTCTATCTATATCTTAAAGTTGACCTTTATTTTTTATTTTTATTTATTTATTTATTTATTTGACAGATAGAGACATAGCAAGAGAGGGAACACAAGCAGGGGGAGTGGGAGAGGGAGAGGGAGAAGCAGGCTTCCCGCAGAGCTGGGAGCCCGATGTGGGCTCGATCCCAGGACCCTGGGATCATGACCTGAGCCGAAGGCAGACGCTTAACAACTGAGCCACCCAGGCACCCCTAAAGTTGACCTTTAAAATATTTTACATACACAATGCAAATATTAATGCATGCAAATAAAAAAAAATCATTTAGGATGTCTGAGGAATCCCATGATAGAAAGAAGACAGTGACAAAAGCATCTGTTTCAAGAATGCATGAAACAACCTTACTGGAGGATGGGGGGAAGCAAAAATTGCTGACAACTTACAAAATGAGTGGGTCTATCAGACTAAAGATAAAAGAAGCTCTGCATGGAAAGGAAGAATGAAGGGGGGGAAATCGGAGTGGGAGATGAACCATGAGAGACTATGGACTCTGAGAAACAAATTGAGGGTTCTAGAGGGGAGGAGGGTGTGGGGATGGGTTAGCCTGGTGATGGGTATTAAAGAGGGCACGTACTGCATGGAGTATTGGGTGTTATACGCAAACAATGAATCATGGAACACTACATCAAAAACTAATGATGTTTTGTATGGTGATTAACATAACATTAAAAAAAAAAAAAGCTCTGCATCAGCACTGTACTCTTGTTGAGAATGTTGTATCCCACAGGGGAACAGGTTAGTAATTCTGATACTGTAATTCATGTACATTGGAACTGAACAATTAAGAAAATGATTAGCAGCTGATGAGAGCCAGGTTTCTCACTACTGAAGTATGAGTTACAATTGAAAAGGGGACAAATTCAGAATGAGCCACGTGTTATCATATTAGAGTTGAGGAAATCAGTATGAAGTCATGTTTATCTTAACATAAATAAAAGTGATGCATGCAGAAATATTTATAGATATGTGTACATGCATGGGTTAGTATATACACATTCCTTTTGCCAACTGATAGGGCCTGGAAGCAATGATATCCCAGTAGAAATAAACACTACTAGCACCCAGATCCTGGTTTCAATAACATTCACACACACAAAGGAAGCAGGGCCTCATGGAGAAATGGATGATTTTGTAACAGGTCTAGGAAATATACACAGTGGGCCTGGAACATCTTGTCATACCAGAAATAAGAGAATGCTAAACAACAACAAACACACTAATGGAATGTGTCAAACAAACTGAAAGATATTCCAATGGCCAAAGCTTTATTCATTTTGAGCAACAATATAAATAAAGTTGCACTGGAATATTGCTTAAAGCATAATATAAATATCCTTAGGCCCATACTGACATCAATGAATAAATAATTTAAATAAATTTGGAGAATAGACAAATCTCCCATGCAGAATATCTCCAAATAATTTGCGTGGACACTCCACCTTCAAGGAGTGGGGACATAATGGCTGGGCATTGTGAAGAGTACAGAATGGAAAAGAAGGTAGGAAGGGGTCTCAAATTTAGTGGAGTAACCTGAAAGAAAACCTGAGCCAGGTGATCAAGATCAACAACAGAGATAAGTCATGTTGATAGTATGCACCCTTGAGATGTGATGAAAATAGCACTCAAACTCTGTGGTCTTGCTCACAAAACCCAAAGCTTGATTGAATCATGAGAAAACATATGGCAAATCTCAGCTGAGGGGAATTTTACAAAATACCTGACCAGTACTCCTCAAAATTGTCAAGGTCCTTATAAACAAGGATAATCTGAGAAAATGTCTCAGCCATAAGGAGCCTAAGATAATACGACAAGTAAGTGCAATGGGAAATCATGGTAGAATCCTTCAACAGAGAAAGAACATTAGGTTATAAATTAAGTAAATTTGAATAACATATAGACTTTAGTTAATAATAATGTATCAAGGGGCATCTGGGTGGCACAGTCGATTGAGCGTCAGGCTCTTGGTTTGAGCTCAGGTCATGATCTCAGGGTTGTGAGATTAAGCCCCGCCTCAGGCTTTGGGCTCAGTGCAGAGTCTGCTTGAGATTCTCTCTCCCGCTCCCTCTCCCTCTGCCCTTCCCGCTCATGCTCTCTCTCTCTTTCTCTCAAATAAATAAGTAAAATCTTAAAAAAAAAAAATGTATCAATGTTCGTTCAAGGATTGCAACAAGTGTATTTTACTACTGAAAGATATAATAAGAGGGGATGCTCAGTGTGCTGTATATGGGAACTCTCTGAACCAACTTTGCAATTACAAAACTATCCTAAAAATAAAGTTTATTAAAATATGATTTTTACAAATGATATAGAAACCTGCCTAGAAAGAATTTGATCCATAGAAATTACTCAGTATGTATCAACTGCATTGTAACCTTTATTCTGCCACTTTAGTAATTTTCTACCTTTTTCTCTATTATCCCCAAACCCTCCATCACTTCCACACACATACAGACATACCCTTTTGTGCTCCTCACATTGTGAATATTCAATAAAACAATAGATAGAATCTTAGTGTTGAACAGGACCTGGCATACTAACTCTACCCAAATAAATAATTTTTCTATGCCATGGTTACCTACACAACATTCTGTTAGATATTAGCATTCATAAGGGAGTTACAAACTTACAAGGTAGATCATGCTTTACCAAATTATCATCTTTCAAAGAGAGTACTTTAACAAATTATGTAGCCCAAACAAGTACTCTCCTCAGGAAGAGTACTAGCCTAGGCCTGAGATTTATTCTGACCACCATCTGCTTGCCTTTTCTAACTTGGTATTTCTTTCTAAGTTATATTTGATTTTCTGATGTGTTTTTTTTCCCCCTTCTCTTCATTCATGCTCATCTCCAATCCTGCTCCTTTCACTCTGTGGTCAAGTAAATCAGGACTGCACCTGACACTCTCTTTGAAAGATGATTTGCACTTTTGCTCTGGATTTCTACCTGCTATATTTTAAAATGTGCCTCCTTTATTCTTTTCCTCTTTCAGGAACCACACCAATGCAATCCACGCTAGCTGACCTCCATAATAGTGAAGTGGAATTAGGCAGGATGCTCAATCAAAGGACTGGGAAAGGTCACAATGGTCATATAACCCAACCTTCCTCCAGTTACTCTTCTCTCTAAAATATGTTCCTGATAATATCATTCACTATGTTTAAGTCATCCACCTTGGAGGTCATGAACATATCATATCATTAAAAGGGGTAAAGAAGGATTGAAGAAGGACTGATAGTGAGGTTTTTTTCCCAATATTTGGTAGAATTCACTAGTGAAGACATGTGGTCCTGGGATTTTATTTGTTGGGAGCTCTTTGATTATGGTTTTCAATCTCCTTACTTGTTATTCATCTGTTCAGGCTTTCTGTTTCTTCTTCATTCAGTTTTGGTAGATTGTATGTTTCTAGAAATTTATTCATTCTCCAAAGAAACAGAAGACATGGGGACACTTCTAAACTGATTTTATGAGGCTAATGTCATGATACAAAAGCCAGACAAAGACACTACCAGAAAAGAAAACTATAGATGCAAAAAACCTCGATAAAATATTAGCAAACTGAATTCAACAGTCCATTAAAAGGATTATACACGATGATCAAGTAGAATTTATCCTTGGTTTGCAAGGATTAGTCCAATATAAGGAAATAAACCAATGTGATAAACTTTGTTAACGAAATGAAAGAAAAAAAACCATAATGACATCAATAGCTGCATAAAAACATTGGACAACGTTCAACACCCATTTATGATGAAAAGCCCACAGCTAATATCATAATCAATGGGGAAAAACTGAACGCTTCCCCACTAAGATCCTGCACAAGGGATCTTACTTTCACCACTTCTATCAAGGATACTCACTTTCACCACTTCTATTCAACATAGTACCAAAAGCCCCAGTAAGAGCAATTACATAAAAGGAAAAGAAATAAAAGACATCTGAGCTGTAAACCGAGTAAAATTATCTCTGTTTGCAGAAGACATGATTGTATATGTAGAAAACCTACAAACTCAATGAAACACCTGTTAGAAATAATAAGTAAATTCAATAAAGTTATAGGACACAAAATCAATGTATAAAATCAGTTACATTTCTATACACAAAAAGTGAATTATTCAAAAAGGAAATTAAGAAAACATTCCAATTCATAAGAACAACAAAAATAAGAAAACACTTAGCAATAAACTTAGTAAAATAGGTAAAGGACTTATACAATTATACTTGAGAATTATAAAACATTGATGAAAGAAATTAAAGAAGATACAGAAGGAAAGACATCCATGTTTGTAAATTCAAAGAATTAATATAGTTAAAATGTCTATAACTACCCAAAAGGATGTACAGATTCAGTGCAATCCCTATGAAAATCCCATTCTTTATAGAAATAGAAAAACGGAAACCTAAAATTCATATGAAACCACAAAAAATCTGAACAATCTTGAGGAAGAATAACAAAGGTAGAGGGCTCATACTTCCTGGATTTCAAAATATATTACAAAAGAACCGTATAATATTGGCATAAAATCATACACATATATGAAAGGAACAGAATATAGAGCCCAGAAATAAGCCCAGAAATGGTCAGCTGATCTTCAGTATGGGTGTTAAGTACACACAATGGGGAAAGAATAGTCTCTTCAATAAATTGTGCTGGGAAAACTAGATAACCACATGCAGAAGAGTAAAATTGGATCTTATCCCACACAATATGTAAAAATGAAACAAAAAGGAAAAAAAAAATAAATGTAAGACTTGAAACCATAAGACAACTAGAAGAAAACATAAGGAAAAAGCTTCTAACATTGGTTGGCAATGATTTTTTTTTTTTTTTTTTGGATATGACACCAGAAGCACAAATAGACAAGCGGGTTGTGTTGAATGGAAATGCTTCTGCACAGCAAAAGAAACAATCAATAGAATTAAAAGGCGACTTACTGAATGAGAAGAAAATATTTGCAAACCATATATCTGATAAGGGGTAAATATCCAAAATATATAAGCAACTCAAACAAAACAATAGCAAGAAAACAATCTGATTTTTTAAATGACCTGAATAGACATTTCTTAAAAGAAGACATACATATGGACAATAGAAATATGAAAATTTGCTCAACATCACTAATCGCCAGGGAAAAGCAAATCAAAACCATAATGAGATTACACCTCACACCTCACTCTTGACCACCTTGAAGGGCATTGCTAAATGTCCCCTGGGAGCAAAATCACCTGGGTTGGGGATCACTATTATACAGCAATAAGAATAAACTACTGAAAATTGACAAAATGGATGAATTTTATCAATTGTGTAAATGGAAGAAGCCAGATATAAAAGAGTACATGCTGTATAATTCCATGCACAGACAATACAAAAACAAGTGACAATAATATGTAGTGTTTGAAATCAGGGTACCCTTGAATGAATGGGCATTGACTAGAAGGGAAGACAAGGGGTACTTCTTGGGTTCTGGTTACATTCTACTTTTTAAATCTGGGTAATGGCTACAGAGATGTGCTCAGCTTTGAAAAATTCAGAAAGCTGTACATTCTCTTGCAGTTTTCTCTGTGTATACTAGACTTCAATAAAAAGTTTTAAAAATCAATTGTATGAATAAATGAATGAATGAATGTAAGGTGTCTTTTGAAACACATTTGGCAAAATATCAAATTTGAACATAACACTTTATCTTTATTTCTGTCGCTACTAAGTTTGAATTAAATATCCCCTCTCCTGGATGCAACAAAGAAAAAGTTTTAGTAGGTTCTGTAGGGCTCATGAGGTTTAGGTATCTTAAAGAATATGAACTCTTTTAGGTCTTTAGGGACTTAAACTTTGTGATCTATTTGAAAAAAAAAAATGTAATTCAGCAGATATACACTGCCTATCATTTTTTCCCTCTTGAATAAATGCAGACATTATCCATATTACAAAATCTCTGTCTGAGACACAATGTTAAGGTCTTTAGTGAATTTTCAAAACACAGAGAGTATCTGAACCAACAAATGATGCTGTCTATGCCTCTATCTGCATTTTCTGTTCCTTACTAAGAGAAAAGGTTGCTAATCTCAAAAAAATGTAAACATCATTTACACCTAAACAAGAATTGTGACAGAAAAATTGGTGAAAGAATAATGTCATATACAAATCGTTAAATCCATCAGAAGGATAACAATGAAAAAAAGAAATTAAACTTTCTCAAAATGTTTCAATAAATACTTCTATAAAATGGAACATGATATGAATCTGAAACTTGCTCTAACGCAACATGTAATAACAATATAATGGTTGAAGAAAACACAAAGAAATACTGTTTTTGATATTAATATTCTTCTAATTCTCTCCATAAATTGAGATTCCTAAATAAACTCGGGAAATTACCTTAAAAAAATCAGAAGCTAAACTGAAAGTCAAGAAATACAACATACCTACAATTTTTCATATATAACACCAAGCAATCAAATAGAAAGCCAATTGCAAATCTTGTTTGGTAAACCTATAATATTAGACTTAAAATTAATGTTAAATTTGTTGGCAAGAGGGATATTTCCTCCTGAATAGATTTTTCTCTTTTGTATATCTAAAACATTGTGCCTGGCCTTTAGAGATTAATCCTTGTCTGCATGCAATCAACCAATTCGAATTTTGCCATTGATGTGCCTCTTGAGCTTTATATAAAGTTTTCATACAGCTGGTCATTTTCAATATGGGCAGATTAGAAACAGTTGCAATGATCAGAATCAGCATGCTAAGGTCCAGTGACTTGGATCACAGCAACACAGGTGGACTTGGAAAGTTTTGGTGGATGATCCTGGTTTGTTCCTGATCTACCATCAAAATACACCACTCCTACTTAAAAAGGGTACTTCCACTTAACAGTTTCTATAGATTCAAGGTAGACCACACTTAAAGATTTGTATATCTTATAATAGAGAACATACTTGTTATTGAGCCCTCAACCACAGCTTTGTAACTTCCCTCTTATTTGCAATCTTTGCACATCATAAATCATCGTCACTCTTAAATGGACTTTCACATCTTGAATTAAGTCTTCTAGAAATAAACTGAATACATTAGCCAAGGTATTTTAATGTAGATAGTGAAAGAATTAACCCAACTTGAACTATTTTAGAGAAAGAAAAAAATGATCAAAATAATAGTAGTCTTGGGGCGCCTTGGTGGCTCAGTTGTTAAGCATCTGCCTTTGGCTCAGGTCATGATCCCAGGGTCCTGGGATGGAGCTCCGCATCGGGCTCCCTGCTCAGCGGGAAGCCTGCTTCTCCCTCTCACACTCCCCCTGCTTGCGTTCCCTCTCTCGCTGTCTCTCTCTGTCAAATAAATAAATAAAATCTTTAAAAAAAAAATAATAGTAGTCTTGTCAACCTGATCTCACTGTTTCCAGAGACTCAGCACACTTTAATTTTTCCACCTTATTCTTCTGTATTGACCTCATTTTCTCAAATTCCTGATGAATTTTCACTCATTTCATAGGGACAACCACAGATAGTTCTAGGCTTATATGATCACAGAAGAAACAACAGGATTCTGTCAAAAAGCATCTGTTTATGAGATAACAGGGAAGGATGGTGACTAGCTTGGCTTATGCCATGTTGTTACTAGTCTGGCAAGAATTTGTCACTGGCAATCCCACTGGAATCACATGGTGTTCAGGACAGAAAGCAGTTCCCCCAAAGAAGGGAATCTGGTCAAAGAAGGGTAACAAATGTCAGTGAGGCTCTTTTCTTATTTTAAGTTAATAATGTATGGCAAGAGAGCCTATCAACTTGGACTACAAGGGAAAGGCTTTAGACTGAAACAGGAAAATTTATGGTTAGTCTTTGTGGCCAAGCTGGCTCAGTGAACTGCAATTGTTTCTTGATCATCACAAAGCAAAGAAGTCTCTAGAGAGTTCCTTGCCAAAGCAAAAAAGGACCAGGTGATGCTGCCTTGTTGTCAGGTGATTCAGCATTCTAATCTCTCTCACTCTCCTTTACACATCCCGCTCCATCTTCAAACACCCAAGAACCTTCCATCTGCCACAGGAAGACCAGATGGCAGATAATGGGAAGACCGGGAGTGGGGATAAGCAATCCACTGAGGAGTACTATTCACCAGATATGTGAGGGCAGGTGTTGGGTTAGAAGTGGAGGTGTAATCAGGAATAGGGTGGGGTATGAATAGCACAGTCCACTTAGCTCATGCTTCTTAAGTTACAAGTCAGAACCATCAGTTATAGAAGGAAAAATCCTCAAAGCTCTTATATATCAACTTGTTCATGGTGGTCAGGTACAGGGAGTTTTCCATAGTGGAGTAAGGGAAAGAAGATCAGGAGGCGGGGCCCAGAGATTCCTACTTGTACATCAAGAAGCCACTGCTTATGGAAATACAATTTTTTTTTTCCTGGAAGATTATTTATCATATCAGTTGCCTTTCAAAATTTAACTTTTAAGTATATTTGAGGAATTAGTAACATAGAAAATGTAAACTCTTGTTATATGTTGGGTTAGAGCTGATTCATTGGGAAAAGTGTTAATGTTGCTTATTCTTCAGGTTTATCATCTCATTTATTTTGGATTAGTTATGAGTTTGGCTTTGGCTTCGTGCCTACTCAATTTTTTCTCATTCAAAATATCTTCATGCGCACCAGTTCAAATCAACTCCTGTTCTCTCACCTTCATGCCACATTTTGGTGACAAGATTACCAGGATATGGCCTCCTACCACGTCTCGTCTTCTACAGCCTGCCCTTTCATTCCATCTTAGTGATCCAGTGTGGCTTCTCATCCTTTCGCGTCAAGACTAGGACTGGCCCAACCTTCGGCTCTCAATGCTGGTTACAAAATAATGAAAATTTACATTTCTCAGATTACCTCTCCATAAAATAAATCTACATTCCTGGCTTGTAATAAGGAATAGAAACAATTTATTCTCAATTGTTGTTGGATATTTTCTGAGAGAAATCAGTGGGCAGAGAGAACTGACAATAGTACTCATATCTTAATTAACAAATACCCTTTAAGGGCAGAGCTTTGGCTTGAATATTATAAAATGCCTTTTGTTCAAATTGATTTTAAATGAATTTTCTACTCTCTATGAATATAGGTGGGCTTAAGATGGCTTTAGCCATGATTGCCTGCAGGGGAATTTACTCAGAATTTTGAAATGTCAGTTTCTAGTGTGAGCGTTATCTTCTTGGTGAAGACGTTTAAACTTAATCTGGCCTGCTATCTTTTCTTACCCTTATTTATATTTAAATTATTTGTTTTTAATTTCCATGAAGGCAGGGATTTTTGTGTGTTATGTTACTGCTATGTGCTCTGGTATCGAGAGCATGGTTTGTCATTTGGAAATAATTTAATATGTATTTGTTAAGTGAATAAGTGTCTTTATTATTAAAATGAATATCAGGAAGTCATGCTGCAACAGTTTTCAGAGTTGAAAGTAGTAATACTATGGAATGATACTTTTTCCAAGAACTCCCTGTCCCTTCCCTTCTATGAATGACCTATGACTCAGATACACTTACTGCCAAATATCATGTATGCAAAGTCTACCTTAAGCCATGATTATTTTACTGTTGTGGATAGAAGGGCTTTTTAAAAAAATTTCTTATTACTATTTTTTAAATTCTGTTTCTATTCCTTGACTTCACCTTGTGGAAAAGAAAGTATATTACGGAAGAGAAAGTGTTTTACATACCAAGGAAGTACATTTTGGAATAGGGAAAGTAATGCATTTTCCAGTCAGCCAAATTAAGGGGAAGTAACATTGATAGTTGCAGTGAAAACTTGCTATAGCATTTTGTGGCAAATGCTGATGTGGGATATCAAGATTATAGCTCACACACTTGGGGAGAATATGGTCAGAAAAAAAAATAACTGTCTATAAGCAAAGAATGGAGAGGCTAGTTGTAAAAATCAATTCATTTCTAAGAAAACTGATCAGAAGTATTCTGGGGAGAATTTCAATAAAATTAAAATGTTATCCAGCAAAGCACAGACTGAAGGACATCTTTGCCACAGAGGGCAAACTAATAACTAATTTGATAAATTATTGGATTGAGAAACTGCATTGCTTTCTCCCTCTGGTCTGTGTTCTCTCTCTCTCTCTCTCTCCCTGTATGAAGAAAATGAATCTGTTTTTCACATATGCCCTTCTGTGAGATATAAATGTGGTTAAAAATATAAAATTAACTTTTCTTCCTCCTGAAACAAAGGGAATGACCCTCTTGATGCCATAGTTCTTAAAAGAATTGTAGACATGCCCTTGGAATGATGCAGGCAAATCTCATTAAGACTATGGAGAAATATTACCTTTCACGATTTTTCGTGACGAATGTAGGACATTACAGGCAAGGCTAAAGTCCTTCAACATTGTTGGAATCCTCAAATATGTGGGTCCTGAGAGAGAGACAGAATGTGACCTTGTCGGTTTGCTATTTAACCCTAACACTCAGAGCCAATATGCTTCATGTAGGCAACACCAAGAATAATGCAATTTACATCGTAAAAAAATGTTGGTTTACTGACTTTGTGACCAGGCTTTCAGTGAATGTTCTTAAGAACATTCTTATCTAGTTCCTACCTTCAGAGGCTAAAAGCTGGGTTCTGCCCTGAATGCAGGTAGAAAGCTTGTGCATGTGACTCCTGCTATTACCTTATCTGCTTTCCCCTGCTTGGAGTTTTTTTTTTTCCCTGGAATGCCAGTCTAAAACTCTAGCACATTGGGGCGCCTGGGTGGCTCAGTTGGTTGGGCGACTGCCTTCAGCTCAGGTCATGATCCTGGAGTCCCAGGATCGAGTCCCACATCGGGCTCCCTGCTCAGCAGGGAGTCTGCTTCTCCCTCTGACCCTCTTCCCTCTCGTGCTCTCTATCTCTCATTCTCTCTCTCTCAAATAAATAAATAAAATCTTTAAAAAAAAATAAATAAATAAAACTCTAGCACATTAATTGAGACTCTTACAACTTTTACCTAGTTCATAATTAATTCTTTCCCCACGAATGGAATTTACCTCTGATAGCTTTAACCTTCTATCAGACCATCAAATCAGTCTTCATATAATGCCAGAGACTGCTACGTGGATGTCTAAATACTTTGTCTTTTCCAGCCTCTCAGTCCTGACTGTGCATTGAAAAATGGAACCTGCTGCAATCACACTTGTATTCACCTCATCAACATTTAGAATTGTTCTAAGACAAGAAGCCTCTTCCTAGAAGAAGGGTGAAAATCAGGATCCTGGGTTGTCTCTACATCTCTTTGACCTACACCTCATTTATTTCTGAATTGTCTTTCTCTTCTCTGGCAAGAGATCATAACAGCTAGTGTGTCATTCAGAAGAATTTTATCTATACCTCTGCTCAGTTATTCTGATTGGCATCTGACAAGCCAAATTTTATTTTGCAATTACAGTAAAAATGAGGCGACACATTCGAGTTTAGGGACACAATATAACTGGGCCAATCCAGATAAAATTTTAAAGAAGACAACATTTATCCATAGCCTGTTCCTTGGCAGGCTTTCCTACAGCAGGAGCTGGGATAGGGTTGGAAAGATTATAGGGTTAGGAGTCAGGGGACAGACGCTTAAGTCCTGGCATCACCATATACCTGCTGGGTGAAAAAAGGAAGATAACTAAAACTATTATAAAGAGTTCTTATACAAATCATGTGAAATTACATATGTGCCAACACTTTGAAAACTAAAATTTCACAAGAATGTTAATTTTTCTTTGTTTTTATGGTTATAGTCGCAACAGATGGGCCAGCTAAGGGAAAGAGAAGGTATATAATGAGTATAAGATCACACAATACATTAGTTATACAGTCAAAATTAGAAGCTATTGTTCTTACTAACAATCCCCTCAAAGCATAAAATTGAGGAGACTGATTTTCTATTCCAATGGGAAAAGACTTACAGAGATGTTTTAATCACCTTTCACCACATTGGAGGATCCCACTGGAGGTTTATGAGGATGGCCAATCACACAACACCCAACAATGGATAGATGGAATCACAGTAGTTTATGAGCCACATATGCTCACAGCCCAGGGGAGGAGGACACACTTTGCAATGCATGGTCACATAAGTATTAACATCTGGGGACAGTGAACAATCAGGGGCTCTGGGAGGCAGGCTTTGTAATATTACCAGGTTGTGATGCCCCCAGTAACAATGGCAGGATATGGTTGGTTGGTTTGAATAATTCCATGGGCTAGCAGGGAACTGAACCTACTATTCAGAAATAGTAGGAACTGTTCCTGGTCCTTCTGATAAGGAACGTTGTTTAGCTAGGGAACCATTTCTGTGGTGGCATCACAGAAAGGGGAACTTGTTAGGTCATTTGACCCCTTCCTGGCTTCACCGGATGCCAAGGCAACACTTAATATCAGCCCTTACACCAAAAGAGACACTGACTCAACTCGTATAGATAAGACTCCAGTAGAAGCTGTGACCATGGAGGCAGGTTAGCATGAGAAGGAAAAAAAAAATCTAAATTCAAAAGCCTGAGAAGCAATAATCTCTTTTAATCAAGAGATAGAAGAGAAGAAGTTAATAATAATAAATATATAATGAAGGATTGCAGAATAGATAGTTTGAAATAAGGAGAAAATGGTGTCTTGCAAAATCAGAACATTTCAAAAACGGGGATATGAGGGTGATCAATTATATCCATAAATACAGAGAAAAAGAGTCAGGTGATGACTTAAAATTGATTTTGAATTTATTTTTATAATTATGAGATCCATTTCAAAGCCTCTATTTGAGTATGACTGTCGTTGACCGAGAAGGCAGGCTGAAAATTTGGGGTGTTCTTGGAAGTGAATTCGTCAAATCAATCAAGGGACTGCAGTGATGTCATTACATCCCTAAGAGCAACTGACACACCTTAAAGGCTACCTTAGGGATCCATCACTTTGCCTTAAGCATAGGTTAAGACTTAAACAAACAACAAGTTCAACTAATTATAGCAAGTTAATGTTATCATTTTATATGCCTGGGGAATTGAGGCAATGAAAATCAGAAATCCTAAGATAAATCACCTATAATTCCACTACACAGAAATACTGACAGGTAAAACAGCACCGGGTACTTATCATTGATAAATGTCAATGTACTTGAAAGGGTAATGTTTTCTGAAAGTCATAGGTTGTCTGAATAAAATCTCACAAATGTTCCCAGAAAAATGGGTTCTTCTGAGAGATACCTCTCTTAGAGGTAACGCCAGTAGTTTCTTAAAGGTTCCCAAATACAGAGTGACAAAGTAAAAACTCCTTTGACAAAGTTTCTTGAAATTATTTCTTTAAAAAATTTCCCTACTAAAATCTGTTTGCATTTACAAGAGATGAACTCACTCCACACTTCTGATCAGTTACCCAATACAGCTAAATCATCCTTAGACACATCTGTCAAATTTACTATTTTCTCCCCTCTTACAATGCCTCACTAGGCTCTAACTCTCTTTTAAAACTGTACCATTTAAAAAAAAATTCTGAGCTGAATTTCCCCATTTCCAGGTCCTTCCTGCTCTTCATCTTCTCTGTGAATCACAATAATCTGTCTACAGGGGCCAGTCCTAATTTTGTGGGTTTGAAGCTATGAAATTTTTGGTGGTCCTCTTAATTTAAAAAAGGTATCTTACTTTTGCAATATTTATAATAACATATGACCACATACATCTTTGTCATAAGGAATTCATATAATTCATAAATCTGTATGTCAAACTAATGCATGTATGTATGTATTTTCTAGGCAGAGTTTCCACAGTTTCTATCACTTTCAGAAGGGATATCTGTGTACCCACATATTAAGAAATATCATCCTAGGGCGTAGATTAGAGAAATGCAAAAAGCTACGTATTAGCAGAGGTGCCCAGACTCCAGCCAGGCCGTCCTGCTGTATGGTTTTTGTGGTCTCTAAATCCCATTGCTCCGATGCCACCCTCACCATACAATTTCTCATTAAAATTTGGTTTTCTTGTGAGACATAACTAAGGGAAATATATATAAACATAAACATAAATATAAATATACATTTCCCTTTGGTTTTTAACTGAAGGCTTTAAGCATTTTAAAGCCTGAGGGAGCAAAACAAAAATATCAAATTATGGCGAATACATCTTAAGGTGAACCTGCTGAGTACCCTTACCATGCAATTTGAATATTTATTGTTTTCATTTTTCTTAAATATTTAAGGTGGTTTTGTCTTACCTTGCCAGAGCAGAATTTGCAACAGAGAAACTGATTATTCTTTTCAATGTATGTTTTATATTGCTCTCAGTGTTGATGTAATTCATTTTTTGGTTCTTCTGTTATAAGAATAAACTTTCTAAAATAATGTGGTTTCTTAAAAAAAAGAGAGTGGTAAAATGTAACTTACAGATGGAGTAAACAGATATCTCTGTTGAGTTAAAGAATAATATTAGAATCCTTGCTCCCCAAAAGCTTTTTAATTTTTTTTTTTACTATACACTATTTAAATGTGTCTGCAGAAACATTAAATTAGGAGAAAAAATATTGATACTCTGAAAAATATTAATAGAATTACACAGAAAAATAATTTTGAATGTGTTTTTAAATAATTATCTTTTTTTAAGGATAACATATATACAAAAGTTTTCTCGTCTCAAGTCTATTACTTGATGAACAGAACTATTATCCAGATGATGAAACAGAACATTAATAGCACAGTAGAACAGAATAACCGAAAGTCTCCATCTACCCTTCCCTCAGTTGCCATCCTCTACAAAGTTAACTGTCATTCTGACATGTACCATACTATATTAGTTTTGTCCATTTGTGTACTTTGTATTAATGGAATGGTACAGTATGTGCATACTACATGCATAGTTTTAGGAGAAACTGACAGACTTCCAAAGTGATTGTAGCAATTTCCACTATTAACAATATATGAGTATTGCACTTGCATCACATTCTCACCCAGCTTGTAACGACAGTCTCTTAAATTTTAGCCATTCTAGTTGGGGAGGGTACAGTGGTACATAATTTTATTTATAATTTTTATTTCCCCACTGACTAATGATGTTCAGCACATTTTCACATTTCCAACATTGATTTATATACCTCTTTTGGAAGTATCTGTTCAAGAATTCTGTCTACTTTTTGGGTGTGTGTTTTGGTCATTTGTGAAATTTAAATGATAATTAATTCTTTATATATTGATGGTATGAGTCCTTTGTTCTGTATATACATTGGAAATATTTTGTCTCTTTTCCTGCACTTTTGCTCTGTTAATGTTATCTTTTTTTTTTTAAGATTTTATTTATTTACTTGACAGAGAGAGACACAGCGAGAGAGGGAACACAAGCAGGGGGGAGTGGGAGAGGGAGAAGCAGGCTTCCCGCCAAGCAGGGAGCCCGACGCAGGACTTGATCCCAGGACCCTGGGATCATGACCTGAGCCGAAGGCAGATGCTTGACGACTGAGCCACCCAGGCACCCTTAATGTTATCTTTTAATGAACAGAAATTCTTACTTTAAAGAAGTATAATTAATCTTATGAATTATGGTGAGCATATTATTTTTAGGAACATCCTTCCTATCCCATGGTCATGATGTTATTCTCTGTTTTCTTCAAGAGGCATCATTTTTAACTCTCTCATCTATCTATCTATTATCTATCTATCTATCTATCTATCATCTATCTATCATCTATCTATCATCTATCATCATCTATCATCTTTTAAAGGTTTTATCTATCTATATCTATCTATCATCTATCTACATCTATCTATTTATTTATTTGAGAGAGAGACAGAGAGAGAGTGAGCACAAGCAGGGGGAGGAGCAGTGGGAGAGGGACAAGCAGACTCTGCACTGAGCACGGAACCTGAGGTGAGGCTTGATCTCACACTCTGAGATCATGACCTGAGCCAAAATCTAGAGTCAGATGCTTAACCAACTGACCACTCAGGTGTCCCTCTCACTTATATTTGTAATCTAGGTGACATTAATTTTTGTGTGTGGTGATAGTTAGGAATCAAGATTCATTTACTTTAATATAGATATCTGATAAACCAGCATCATTTATTTAAAGGGGTTTATTTATTTTTTTCTTTCTTTCTTTTCCCCCCAACTACTCAAGAGTCAGCTTTGTTATAAACCAAGTGACCATAGGTAGTCTGTTTTTGGACATAACTATTTGGGTGTGTTGGTATGTTTTTCATCCTTGTTGCAATATCACCCTGTCTTAATTTTTTTTTTTTTTTAAGATTTTATTTATTTATTTGACAGAGAGAGACACAGCAAGAGAGGGAACTCAAGCAGGGGGAGTGGGGGAGGGAGAAGCAGGCTTCCCGCCCAGCAGGGAGCCAGACGCAGGGCTCCATCCCAGGATCCTGGGATCATGACCTGAGCTGAAGGTAGACACTTAACGACTGAGCCACCCAGGTGCCCCACCCTGCCTTAATTTCTAAAGCTCTAAAATATAATAGTCTTGATTTCTGAAAGGATAATTCCTCCAAAAATATTCTTTTAAGATTGCCTTGGGTGGCGCTTGGGTGGCTCAGTTTGTTAAGCAGCCTACTCTTGATTTTGGCTGAGGTCATGATCTCAAGGTTAGGGATTGTGCCCTGAGTCGCAATCTGTGCTCAGCGCAGAGTCTGCTTGAGATTCTCTCTTTCCCTCTCCCTCTGCCCCTCTACCTGCTTGTGCTCGCACCTGCTCTTTCTCTCTCTAAAATAAATAAAATCTTAAAAAAAAAAAGAATGCTTTGGTCATTCTTAGCCTTTTATTTCCATAATATTTTAAAATCAACTTGTCAGATTCCAAACACATAAAAAACTCTGATGATATTTTAATTGGGATTAAATTTATAGACAAATTTGCAGGAAAAATAAATATTTATAAAATTGAGGATTCCAAATCCTAAACGTAGTGTATCCTTTCATTTTGTTACTTTTTTAATTGATAATATTGTTTATTTGTAAAAAAAAAGTATATTTTTGTTGGATTTATTCCAAAATATTCCAAAATACTATTTAAATAATATTTGATTACATTTTACTTTATTTTTTTAAAGATTTTTGTTATTTATTTGAGAGAGAGAGAACAAGTGGGTGGAGGGGCAGGCAGAGGGAGAAGCAGACTCCCTGTTGAGTAGGGAGCCTGACACAGGGCTAGATCCCAGGACCCTGGGATCATGACCCGAGCTGAAGGCAGATACTTAACTGACTGAGCCACCCAGGCGACCCACATTTGATTACATTTTAAATGTTACTACTTTACTGTATTTCCTAAAGTTTACTGCTAGCATATTAAAATGGATTTTTGTGTATTATTTTTTAAATAGATTGATAAATTATTTTTTTAGTTCTAATAATTTGACTATAGATACTCTTGGATTTGTTATATATACCATAATGTCTTCCAATAATGATAACTTTTAGTATCTTAAGTAATAAAACATTTTTTATATTTCATTCTTTTGATTATAGTTTTGTTTTGTTTTATTTTCATAGATGACTACAGCTTTTAAAGAAATGTTTTTGCAACATCTGTTCATATAGATGCTTTTAAGGTTATAAAGCTTCCTCTAAGCACAGCATTGACTGTAAGCTGGAAGTTTGACATGTCATATTTCTATTACCATTAATTTAAAAATATCTAATTTCAGTGTTATACCTTTTTAATAATAAAATACTAATTTCTAAAAAGTTAGGAGTATACTATTTACTGTTCATCTATTTTGTAAAAAATTATTATTTTCAAATTGTCTAATTTCACTATGGCAAGATAACACAAAGACTCTATATGATTTTTTTCCAAACTGATTTTTGGTATAATTCAGGCTATGATCAACTAGTATATGTTCTACGTGTACTCGAAAAGGTGAAACATCCAGAAACTGTTGGGTTCTGTATTCCACATTTGCCAATACATTCATTTTCTTTCTTTCTTTTTTTTTTTTAAAGATTTTATTTATTTATTTTGACAGAGAGAGAGAGACAGTGAGAGAGGGAACACAAGCAGGGGGAGTGGGAGAGGGAGAAGCAGGCTTCCCGCGGAGCAGGGAGCCCGATGTGGGACTCAATCCCAGGACCCTGGGATCATGACCTGAGCCGAAGGCAGACGCTTAATGACTGAGCCACCCAGGTGCCCCATTACATTCATTTTCTTAATCATTTTGTATAGCTCTATTACATCTTTATAAATTTTGACTTTTGTTTGTTTTGCTTTGCTTGCTCTATAAACTACTACATAAGAAATTTTATGGTCATCTACTGAAATTTTGAGGTTGTGTATTTCTCCATTTAGAAATTGATCATGTTTTGCATTTCACATTTTGAGGCTATGACAATAGGTATACATAAGCTAAAAGTTACTATATCTTCTTGGTAAAATGAGTCTTTGATCATTATGAAATATTCCTATTTTTCTCTAGTAACACCTTTGCTTTAATATCTATATTATCCAATATTAGGACAAAAATAGATGCTTTCTTTGGGTTTGCATTTGCATGGTGTATTATTTTCATTCTTTTACATTCAAACATTCAAACATTCTGTGCCTTATATTTAATATACGTCTTATAGGGATGAAGTAAGATTTTATTTTTACAGGTTTCAAATTTTAGCATTTAGTTCTTAATAAATACAATTACAGATATAGTTTATTTTCATCTACCATCATACCATTTATTTCTAGTCTTACCACCTGTTTTATAGAACTTTTTAGAATTTTACCTTTTTAATGTGTTTTTATTATTTAATTTTCTTATGTTAGTTTCTTAGTTATAGATATTTATTCATTTTATACTTTAGAACAAGGATCACTGAGTGATTAGAGTCTAACATGAATTAGTATTGTATGTTTTATAAGACTACGCCAAGATCTTAGAATATTTTAACTCTACCACTTCTGTCTTTGATACTATTGCTGTTATGTATTTTAATTTTATATATAGTTCAGGACATATTCAGATTGTTACTCTTACTATTTTATGCCATTATTATCAATTTTTATTTATCCACCTATGTTCCTATTCATTTTTCTTTATTCCTGCCCGTTTTTCACTATTTCAGTTTGGAATAATTTTCTTATTTCTGAAGAACTTACTTATAATTTCTTTTAGTATAGGTATGCTGGTATCATATACTAAAAGATTGTTTTTTTTTTTTTAATTTTGGGAGAAGGGGAGCATGATCTGGGAATGTCAATATCCTACTTTCAGTTTACTTTCACTGTATTTTGTGTTTACTTGGCATTTATGTCAGAACTTAAAGAATGTCATTGTATTTTTTTTCTGGACTCTATTATTTCTCTGGTGAGTTCAGCTCTCTATCTTATTGATCTTTTAAGGATAATACGTATTTTTTTCTCCAGCTTTTCTTTGTATTTCGTTTTCTGTAGCTTATCTATTATGCGTCCAGGTGTCACTTTTTGTATTTATTCAAATTTGTTTCATACTCATTTGTAGCTTGATATCTTTCATCTTTGCAGATGTGTCTGTCAGCTATTATATCCTCAACTACTGCTTCTTGTCAGTGATATAATTTCTTCTGTAGTGAATCCATTATATTTATGTTAGATTTTTCACCATATTCTATATTATTCTTATTTTCTTAATTTTACCTGTTTTTGTTTTTCCTTGCCTCAGTTTGGTTATTTTAAACTGAATGACCTCTAATAATCTCACTAGCTCTGTTCAATTTGCTATTAAACCTAACTATTTTGTGCATAATTTTGGTTATTATAATTTTCAGTTACAGAATTTTCATTTGACTTTTTATTTATTGACTCAAGCCTCTGGTTAAATTTTCTAGCTTGTTTGTCTTCTTTTTGTACATATTAATTAAAGTGCTAAATTAAAATCTGAGTATTAAAGTATTAATTAAAAGCAGAGTATAAATTAAAGTGTTAATTAAAAGCTGAATATGGTAACTCCAAAATCTGGACTCCATATGGTTTTTCTTCTACTGCATGTGTCAGCTGTAAGTTTTTCTTCTAGGTCATGTTTTTTTTGTATGTGTTATAAATTTATTTTTGTATGTCAGATATTTTTGTATGAAAATACAGTTTTTATTCTACCCTTTACAGGTGAAAGAAAGAGTTATATATCACCTCAAAGTCATGAGAGCCTAAGCTGACTTCAGGCTGCTCTGTCTTTGTAAGCGTCGTTCCATTTCTGATTCATGAATGTCTGTAGAATAGAGGACACCAGTGATCCTACCTGAAAGTCTAGTGTCTTTCTAAAAGCTTTTCTACTGTGGTGGTCCTTGAAATCCATTTTTTTTTTCAACTGCCAGATGTTGGATTCTCTTTCTATCCCTCAAATGCTGGCTATTTTGGCAGTTCACAAGATCCAAGATCCTTTTTTTCTTTTTGGTCTCTCTAGTATTGAAAGTTTCTTCTCGCTTTTCTTCTTTTTCCCATTGACATTTTCTCTCCTCTCTGCTTCTTATGCCAAACCAAGTATAAGCAAATGCCTTGTGAAAACTAGTATGTTCAAAACTGGGGCTCACCCCAGGAGCTTTATTTCATTTCAATCCCAGCTTTAGAGAGAGATATAGGATACCTTCAAACATGTGAATTTCTTTCCTTCCTTCCCTTCCTCCCTCTCTTCTTTCCTTCTTTCCTTCCTTCCTTCCATCTTTCTTTCCTTCCTTTTCTACCTTATCTCATTACTCTTGGAATGATTGTTGATCTGCTGGAAGCTACTCCATCACAGTCATATGCAGAAGTCATCTGGGAAAAATTTTTAAACACTATTATTTCAATGTGATTGTCTTGACATTTCAATTTTTCTACTTAATGGAAGTGTGATGGTTTTAACGCTTATAGCTATTAAATCTTAGGCAGAAATATTTAACTATTTTATTTGTTTATTTATGGTAAAGCTATTGTCTAGTTTTCCAACGTTGTTTCCTAATGTGTTTCTCCTCATTCTTTGAATGTTAGCCTCCAAGGTTATATTCCTAATTTCATTGGCTCAATCCTGTTACAGTGTTTTGCTTGTGAAATCTTATCTACCTAGAATGAACTCTCCCCTCATTTGTAAGGGTAAATCCTCCTTATCCTTTAGAACTGAACTAAACAATTTCTTTCTCTTCTAATGCATTCCAAGTCTTCCCTGACTAGGCTGGATCCTTTTCTCTGGACTCCCAGACCAATGTATATCTTTCCTTTAGTCAATCTTGATGGGCCTAGTTTTGCATTTTCTTGATTAATTGACTGTTTTTTTGTATACTCCACTAAATTATTAGCAATATGATGGCAGAAGCCAGTTTTGTTGTTACTCACATTTATGTCCTCAATGCCTAGCCAAGTATGTGCCATAGAAGAAGCACTCAAATTTTTATAGACTAGGTAAAACAATTTTTATCATTATTGGTCAATGGATCAGAAGAAAACACCTGTTCATGAAATGCTTTCTAGAAGACTTCCAGAAGGCATCTGTGATGGAGTACCATTGTCTGAGACTCTTAACACCAGAGTCCTTGGGGGCATTAGGTTAGATGAGGATTATATAGGAGTGAGTTAAAATGGTCAGGGCTCATGGCTGAGTGAAGGTCATTGATTAACTGCTTATTCAAGAGCTTTGCAAATAATGTGTCTTATCAAGAAATTAATTTTAACTTCAAAATGATGCATTTTAAAAATAACTTTAGAGGGGCGCCTGGGTGGCTCAGTTGTTAGGCGTCTGCCTTCGGCTCAGGTCATGATCCCAGCATCCTGGGATCGAGCCCCGCATCGGGCTCCCTACTCTGCAGGAGGCCTGCTTTTCCCTCTGCCATTCCCCCTGCTTGTGTTCCCTCTCTTGCTGTGTGTCTCTCTCTCTGTCAAATAAATAAATAAAATCTTTAAAAAAAATAATAAAAAACAAAAATAACTAGAAAATGTGCTCAATTATTTAGTACAATGAGAGGAAGCCTTAGGACAGGAAGTCTCAGGTATAGATAATGTGCCAAGTATACAAATTTGTTTGTAGATCTCGTTCCATTCATTACCATTTTCATATGAAAAGCTTGCTAAGTTATTAATCCTCATTAATAAGCACTATTATAAATTTATCAAGTGTTATCATGTATGTCTAATATTCTGTGAATGATGGGTAGTATGGCTATAATTCTGTAAGCCTTGTAATAGTATATTTAATTTCAACTATGAAAACTGATTTTTTGAATTCATGACACCCTATAAACAGATTTTTTACATCATAAAATGTTTATAAAATGTGGCAAGCATTGAAAAAATCAGTGTTTTTTAACAAATTAATAATAATAAGAGGAAATGCATTAAAGGATATTAAGTCATTAAAAAAATAAGAAATAACAACAACATCCTAAACAACTCTAGGGTCCAAGAGAATACACTTTACATTATACTAATGACCACATGATTATTGGTTATCAAAACACACCATGCAGACCTATTGTACTTGGAGGAGAAGTTAATGCTCTAAATACTTTCAATATTAAAGAAGAAGAAACAATCAAACATTAAAATTAATTCTGGATACTTGAGAATGAACAATAAAATAGCCTAAGATATTCAGAAACAAATGATAAAGAAAAAAATACATTAATGAATTGAAATAGAGAAAAAAGGTTTTTAAAATAATCAAACATTTGTGAAGACCAATATATTATACAGGAGAAGAGACAGAGAGAGAGAGAGAGACAGAGAGAACACATTAGGTGTTAATATATGTGAGAAAGCTAATTTAACAACAGAAAAAAAGGATGAAAGTTATTAGTGAATATTGAATATTAATCTATAAATGTACATATTAAAATATTTATTTTTATAAAGGAAATCATCAATGTATAATGATAATATCCACCATAGATTGAGCCTACCTACATAATCCAGGATAAACTCCCTAATTCAAGGTCCTTAATCTTAATAATATCTGCAAAGTCTATTTTGTCATGTGAAGTAACATTAACAGGTTTCATGGATTAAGGTATGAATCTTTAGGGGACCGTTACCACATACACATACCACATACACATACACATATGATTTTTACCTCCCTTCCTCTGTAGTTCTAAAAATCTGTTTTCCAATCTACTTTGTTAGAAATCAGCAAAAATATGGTCCTTAATTCCAAGTATTACCACTCTAACATTTCTTCTTCTGTCATAATTTTTATTATAACCTTATCTCTATATTTCCCTCAATCACATACATAGATAGTTTAGCTTTCCCAGTTATCTTCATTGGAAGGGTTGGCCTTGATTATCTAATCTCCTGTTGCTTTAAGTAAAAACCCAAAGTCTCCATTATTCACTTTTAATTTGAAACCACCTATATGAGGATTTCACAGAATACCTAGTCATAATTCAATGCCTTAGAAATTGTGGAGAATGCAAAGTCAATTGAAGGTGTTTATCTTGGGTATATATGATTCAAAATTTCCCAAGTATAGGAAGGGAGCTGGATGGGTCAAAATATGACAGATACTCACATTCACCACAAATTTATATTGCTATGGTAATGTATCTATTATACATCATCACATATTCTTCTTTATAAAACAAAATGTAAAAATACATTCTCTTAAGATGAAAATATCATAGATGAAATGTACATTTTTATTCATTATTGAAACTTCTAAAGATGTATTTATTTGTTTGAGAGAGAGAAAGAGAGAGAGAATGAGCCTGAGCAAGGAGAGGGGCAAAAGGAGAGGGAGAGGGAGAGAATCTCAAGCAGACTCTGAGCTGAGCGTGGAGACCGACATGGGTCTTGATCCGACAACCCTGAGATCATAACTTGAGCCAAAATCAAGAGTCAGACACTTAACTGACTGAGCCACCTAGGCATTCCACATTATTGAAACTTTTATAGTAAACATATTTGTCCCATAATCATAAATAAAGCAATCTTACCTTATGATAGGAAAAATGGGACCAGTTCTCTCTTGTTCACTTTTGTATCTCCAGGCTACAGCACAGCACCAGAAACAATTTGGACAGGATCTCCATCTCTGCCTTTCACATACTTTAACATCACTGCATTCATCTTTATTTTCAACTATAGTAGGGAGAGATTAACAAATTAACTTGCAGATAACATTTGATCTTTGTCTCTGTTGAAATACTTCAGTACTGCATTTTAATTTTGCTATTGTAAGTTTATTTTCCTTTAAAATATTTTAATCTCACCTGGTTCCATTTCACCTCAACTATTCCTGACATTTTATGCTATTTTCCTTTTATCTCCTTCTGCTTTGACCTTATGCCTTTCATGTTTTTTCCAGAGGCTGTATATTTGTTGTATCCCATTAAGGATGTCAAATCATGTGTAAACATATCTTCTGTCTCTTAGAGTTCATCATTTCAGACATACTGAAAAGTGCGTTCTTCTTTAGGGTTATATGAGCTATGGTCTTTTTCTCTTCCGCTGAAACATTTATCCCCTTGGGGTCAAAACTGACTTTTTTTTTCTCTCTTTCTGTACTAATCCTAAAATGAAAAGAAAGAGCATGTGGATTGGCCATAGTTCTGCTACCTTTTTACTTGGGTATTGAATAAAATCTCTTGGAAACCTAAAGGAAAATTACTCTTCTGGGAACCTTATCTGTTTTCTTTTGTTTTGCAGGCATTTGTCAACCTATAGACTGATATGCTGGACTTCTAGATCCTCTCCTACTCAATTTCCCGACTCTATATAAAATATATAGAGATATGTATATATATTGGGCAGATCACATAAAAATCTTCCATTTCCAGAATCCACTTCAATCAGGGTTCTTGCTGACTCTGCTCTCATTTCAAGATCTCTATCATAGATGGACAGTACAAATTCTGCAGGTCTCTGCTTCCTGACTGTGGCTTTTAGCCTTTCTGGTCTTTGAATGCGGAATAATGGTCAGATATGATATAAAAGAAGTACAGAGCATATTCTCAGGTTTCTAAAAGTACACACAACTCATGTTTATGCATTTCATGCTCTTGCATGGCCCAGTCTAAAACACATAGCCTGAAAGGCACACATGATACAGAAGTAAGAAAGAGGTAAATTTTACGACTGTATTATAGAGAAGACAGGGTGACTGAAATCATGCTGGAACACAGATTGAAGGTGGAAATGGGGTGTCTGGGTGGCTCTATCGGTTAAGCATCCGACTCTTGATATTAGCTCAGGTCATGATCTTGGGGCTGTGGGATCAAGCCCCACGTCAGGCTCTGTGCTTGGTGGGGAGTCTGCTTGAGAGTCTCTCCTCTCCCTTTCCCTTTGCCCCTCCCCCTGCTCGCTCTTGCGCAGGTGCACGCGCTCTCTCTAAAAATAATAGGTAAATAGATCTTTTAAAAAAACTGAAGGTGAAGTTACCTAAATATATACTATGTCTCTGTGAAAATTTCCCATTTTTTTCCTCCCTAATAGAGATATTAGACTTTAGAGTCAGAGTGTGGACAATACATAAGGAAAAAAAAAACACTTTATATTTTCTTTCATATGATGAATACATTGCAACTGGATATTTCTTTGAATTTGTCATTTCATTTTATATTTTTTTGCTCCATTAAAGTTATATCTAGGTACAAAAAAATTCTCCTAATTTCAGGCAATCTTAATTTGTAATATTTTGTGCTATAGTCTCTTTATATATCCTCATAAGTATTTTATTTTGAAGCTGGCCATTTTATAGGAGTATATTATTTTGTATTGATGTTCAAAATTACTTTCTAGCGAAAAGCCACCATCCTGGTGTCATCTACGCTTTGTATGCTAATTATTATGTAAATTTTAATCTATGTTTCTTTCTTAAATCTAAAATTATATTGAGCATTGCAGTGCAGTATGATATTTGTCTCTTGATTTATAATCGAAGTAGGTTGCTCTTATTAACATACTTCCTCTAGGCAAGGGCAGAAGTGTGGCTATATTTTTTAAACTGTAATAAAAGAGGGTAAGTGAAAGTTTGATTAATATTTCATTTTTTCATCTTTGAAAATGATAAAACTACACAAGAATGTCTTTAGGCAGAATATTTAGATTCTTGAATTAAATAACCAACATATTTATCCCTTCATCACAAAATGAATATTCTTATAATTTAATGTTATTCTATAATATAAAATATCTGATTTTCACATAACTCATGTAGTTTACAAAATAATAGGGAGAAACAATATTTAAGGCATTAAATGAAATAAAAATATTATTAGTGACAAAGATCTGCCTAACGTTTTATTTCAAATGCCACAGTTATTTTAAGCAAGCCAGAGGAAGGCGCACTCCTCTGGAAAAGCTAGAGGATACCTGTCCTCCCTTGCTTTCTCTAATCTCCTTCATCTTCTTCCTGTTAAGTGAAAAAGGAAATTATAACTGAGTATACCCTTCATTTTTCTCCGACTCTCTCACAGTACACTCTAAACCTTCCATCTTCCATTCTCATAGAAATAAGTGAATTTAAAAATATATAAAAATGTTAATATCATTTTATTCATTTTCTATGTAGGGCACCTGCATTCAGAGTAGGCTCTAGGTCTCCAGTTAACTTCAAATTCAAGGACACTGATTTAACCCTTGCATTCCTTTTAGAACACACTCCTAATATTGTCATACAACTCTGGAGACTGAGAACTCAGTGATGCAGAAGTGTTGGGGCTTAGAGCAAATGGTCAAGAATGAATTCTTGAGACGTCTTCAGGGCAAAAAGGTGGTTTTATTAAAGCACAAGGGACAGGACCCGTGGGCAGAAAGAGGTGCACAGGGTTCTTGAGGAGTGATTGATTATATACTTTCAAGTTGGGAGGGGGTTAAGGATAGCACAAGCCTCCAAGGTATTTTGGAAACAAGGTTTCCAGGACCCTGAGGGGGCTAGCTATTGTTAGGAAAAGGTCATTTATTACTGATTAGTAAAACCTCAGTCATGAGACCCCTCAGATGTATATCAGTGGGTCATAGGCTTAGAGGATGACTGTCAATGTATATCTTAGGGGGTAGAGATAAAGGAAATTTCCAAAGGAATTTCTATATGTTTAAAATAGACTCACAGGATCCTGGGGGTCGGCTAACACTACCTTTTGCCTTAGCAAAGTGTCAATATCCAGGTAGCTGAGCTCCCAGAGGAAGGTCACTCTGCCTGCTTCAAGGACGAGTCAATGGGCTGTAAATAGTAAGGAAATTCTATTACTTTTGTTTCCTACATCATCACCACTTCCTGAGGTAGCCCATTCTTGTTGGAAGGCTTTAGATGTTAGTGATTGTAATGCAGACAAAATGGGTCCTGGTTTGGTTCTATTTATTCTTTTATCTTTTTTTCCCCCTTCTGGGCTGCAGAGAAAATAACTGAATTTCTCCCCTCATGTTATTTCTCCCAACAGCCCACTGGTTGCCTCACTTTATTTTGTATTTCCTAGCCTTTTTCTTTATTATTTTCCTCCTTGCAACCCACTTTTCCTACACTCTCCTAACCAATTAATTTCTTCATCCTTCTTTCATTGAATCGCCACGATTTACTGAGCTACTTCTATGTGCCTTCCCACTAGGGAAGCAGGAATGAAAAATAAGGCAAAAAGTCTTGCTCGCATGAACTTGTTTTCTTTCACATTCTCTATCAGTTTTTACTTTAATTTCCATCCTTCTTTCCCTCCACTCCAACATAAACTAGCAAAAATTTAAACATAGCTAACTGCCTGAATAAGGAATATAGGCTACATTTACATATCACTTAAGGGACATAATGGAAATTTAGTGTAAGTTTCAATTTGAACACAACTTTGTAGAAGGGAAATATGCCTGGATTTGGGCTAAACTTGCACATCTAAAAATATAATTAATCACTTTAAACATTATCCAGTAACTTCATTGCAAACATCGTTGAGCCCAAACAAAATTGTCTCATGTAACAAAATCATCTCATGTAAATTTTAATAGGAATAAGGCCCAGGTTTTCCATATAGAGGACCTGAATTCAGAGTGGGCTCTGACTCTCCAATTACCCTCAAATTCATAATTCACTTCCCAAAGCATTAATCATCATCTGACATGTCCATACACTCAGACACCATTTATTGATTAATATTTTATGCCAAACCCTAAGCTGAATGCAAGGAGGAAAAATAAAACCCTAAATTTTGCAGTGGTTTATGGTTTATACAATATCTTTGCATTCTAATATCTTCAACAATATTGGAACTTTATTAAGCCATTTTACTTGCTATAGAAACCGAGACCAAGAAATTTTAAATACTTGCTGGATATCAAACATAAAGCATGCCATACTTAATGTTGAATATGAATTTTCTTATTCCAATATCACTTCTCATTCCCAAACTATGATTCACTCGATCCATCCAATTTTGTCTGCCATCAAAACTTGAAATATTAAATAATTGCTCCAAACCTATAAGTAGGGGCCAAATCTAATCAAATGAAGAGAGATCTGGACTTTATCTTGCCTTCTACTGGACAATGGTTTCTCCCAGAAACCTCTTCCCTAAAGAGATTCCTGGGCTTAAGGTCAGCACCATAAATTCTTCAGAAAGAAATCTTTAATCTGGGTTGTATTCTGAATACCATTCCTCACCTAAAGGCTAAAATAGACAATCCACTGAATCTGAGTTTTAAGTTGGAGTGGAAAATGGTGTGAAGCAAGATTAAGAATAAAGCTACCTTTTCTTTTTGTCTAAAAGAACATTTTAAATCTTCTGGGATAACTAAACCTCTTTTGTTTTTAATTAGAAATGTCCATTGTACACCATCCAGCTAACAACAACCACTTTAAGGACCATTTTTCTCTTGCAGATTTCAGTGTTCATAATTAACTGAATAATATTTTAATATTTTATTCATACACTTTTTGGCCAAGATTTGAATGGTAAGTGTGATGTTGTCTACAGAGGACAAATTAAAAAAGCAAAATTCACTTTCTAAACTTTGGCTACTGAATGGTTAGGTCTAGTCAGTCTATAAGAATACATAGTCAAAGATAATCTTAAATTGGAAAGAACTTTGTAAGAGAACATTTAATAAAATTTGATTAATTGAAAAATATGACACAGGAACATTGCAGAATTTTTCTACAGTCAAAAAACGAGTTGCAAACCCATGACTAGAACCCAGACCTACCATTGAATCCAGAGTTTTTGTCGACACCAAGCTACCTTTCAACCCTAAAATGCCATTAAAGGAATGAAGAAAACTGATACAACTTATGAAATCCTTTATTTTAAAATAAATAAGTTGCTATACTTTTTTGAGGTTATTTGTGGCAGTAATAGTACTGTACCTTTGTCTGTGCACTATTTCACATAATCCTTATGGTAGAAATTATTTGTGCTCCTTATATTTGATTCATTCTTCTTCCAGGAACATAGAGCTTACATGTCCCAATCTCCTTGCAGTTAGTCAGAGCCATATGACCAATTCTGGTCAACAGGCTGTAAATAGAAATAACATGTTCCATGTCAGGTTGGTGCACAGGAAAAAAAAGAAAAAAAAAGAATGAGAAATCTCATGGTGAACCTAAAATATGACAGAACCCTCATTCACCACTCCCCCACCTCTGCCTGCCAACCAGTGTGAAACATGTGGCATGAACAAGAGATGCAATTGTATTATATCAGGTCACTGAGATTTAGATGTTGTTTTTCACCAAATTGAAATCTTGCCTAATCTCTTTAATACATTATTTTGCACAATTTGAGCTAGGTTTTGTTATTCCCATCTTACAGGAAAGGAAACTGAAGCTCAAAGAGTTCATTAGAGTTCAAATCCTCAAAAGGATAAACCACCAGGAAATAGAAACAATGCCAAAAACAGCAGATGTGCAAAACTCAAGCTATTATTTGATAAGTAAACTTTAATTGTACCTTGTATCTCTTACTTGCTCAATACAGAAAGCTTAATGTAGCTAAATCCAAGTAAAATTTGTTACCTCAGTGTTTTTACTTAAATTTATTCAACCGAGAATTTCTATCAACCCCTTTCTCCTCGCCTTTCAAGCATTTATCTAAGAGCTGAGGAGGTTTCATAGCATTGCAATAACATTATGGGGAAGATTAAGTGCTTGCAGTCATTCTATAGCAAAGCACCAAGTCCTAGTGTGACATCTACCAAGAAATACTATCTCCTCAGACTCTGGGGCATCATCATCATTTTCTGTTCTGGTCTTTCTCACAGTGTCCAAACGGTGTTTTTCTCTCATGTTCTCTCATCAGGACCATGAGACCATTTAAGGATCTAAGGGCTTATTCAGTTTCATTACTTTCTCTAACCCTTCTAAAGAAATGGGAATACTATGTTCCTGTATTTTTCATTGTCCTTGGAGTCTCCTTGAAGCTGTTTCCTACCTTCTCTGTCAGTGGAAGCTCACATGGAAAATCATTCTACTAGTAGCATTGTTTTTGTAATGTCAAAATTACCCACGAGGCTGACAGTGCTAAAATTTCAAGATGAAAAGATATAAAGATGATCTATGCACCAGTTTTTCTTAGAGTTTATTAATTGGAGCGTTCCAGTGACTGGCATGAGATCAGGGCCACTTTTCAGACCACTTTCAGGCTCTAAATTTCTTGTTTCATTCCCCAGCCCTCTTTTGTACTGCAGTCTCTAAAATATTTATACAAGTCTAGGGCAGGAGAGCTGGCTTGTGCATACTTAAACATTATTTTCCAACTCATAGTTTATGGAATAATTTTGGGCTTTTGTTCTCAAAAGTAAGACTTTGTAGACTTTCCTCTTCAGAGATACATGAAGTTGATTGTAAAACTTAAAGGCTAAAAACCAACTACAGGGTAGGCTTTGATAAGGTTACCAAACAAAAGATAATGTAATATAAGATTTCACTCTTAGAAACATAATATCCAGACAGAGACAGTGATGGTTTCCTCTTTCTGATTGAGTCAAACTGTGACTGGGGTAACCTATCAATAGGAATGACACTTTAAGAAGATTGTTAAAGCACTGATAATCCAGGGGATACTGACATGAATAATAAAGGTTCTGGAAATTATAACCCTGAACAATCAAAGCCCAGATATATTTTTCCTTGAATATAGGGTTATGTAATAACTATTTAAATATAATCTAAAATTTAATCGATTATATCTTCTTTTAAAAGTTATTTCTTTATTCATTTATGGCTTACATGCATCAGAAGTCCATTTTTATTACATGACTCTACTACACTTTGTTCATATTGATAGGCATTCAAACTATATACAGCTACTAGGCTATTATAAATAAAGTTAATAGAAACATTCTCCTGTAAGTCAAATTTTATAGACATATATTTATATTTCACTTGGGTAAATATCTTAGACAGGAATTTCTGGGACATAGGTTAAGTTTCTGCCTAACTTTAAAGGAACTGTTAAGGAGTTGCCTGGGTGGCTCAGTCGTTAAGCGTCTGCCTTCGGCTCGGGTCATGATCCCAGGCTCCTGGGATCGAGTCCCACACCGGGCTCCCTGCTCAGCGGGAAGCCTGCTTCTCCCTCTCCCACTCCCCCTGCTTGTGTTCCCTCTCTCGCTGTGTCTCTCTCTGGCAAATAAATAAATAAAATCTTTGAGAAAAAAAAAAAAAGGAAACTGTCAAAACATTTTCCAAAACAGTAATAGAATTTTACATATCCTACCAACAATACATAAGAACTCCAGTTGCTCCACACTGTTGAATTTATCTGTATTTAAAAAATTTTTTGCCTATTGTAGTGAGTGTGAAGTGGTGTCTCTCAGTTTAATTTGCATTTCCTTGATGACTAATAAGTGGAGAAAATTTACATGTGCTTAACGACTATTTGTAGATCTTTTGTAAAGTGTCTGTACTATTCCTTGTTTATTAGATTTGTGTCATTATATTGATTTGTATGAATTCTTTATATATTTTGAGAATAATTTTTCTCATATATATACGAGAAAATAAATGAGAAAACTAGCCACACAAACTAGAAGATATATATATGATAGATAACAATAATTTCTATGTATTTCTTACCTATAGCACATGTATATAATACATAACATAATAATTTCTATATACAATATATATTATAATAATGCAACATTTATGTAACATGGATAAATAGATAAAACACATACAATGCTTTCTTCTAGTCTGTGGTTTCTTTTCTTACTTTCTGAATGGTTTCTTTTGTAAGCAAAAGTTTTGAGGTTTGATGAAACATAATTTGTCAATTTTCCTTTGAGAGTTAGTTTTTTGGTTTTGTTTTTTTTTTACTTTAGAAAATTTTGTTTACCTCAAAGTCATAAAGGTTTCCTTCTGCTTCTCTCTAGAGGCTTATACTAAAAGATTTTATGTCAATAATTCACTTCAAATTAATTTTAGGTATGGTGTGAAGTATGATGGAGGGCTTTTTACTCCTTTTCCAAATGGACATCCAGTTGTTCTAGCACAATTTATAGTCTTTCTTTTCCCCATTAAAATTTCCTGCAGTTTTGTCAAAAATAAGGCGATTACATAAATATGTATCAATTTTTCAACTTTCTAATCTGTTCCAAGCATTGGTTGTGGATTAGTATGACAATATAACACTGTCTTAAACATTACAAACTTATAGGAAGTCTTTGAAATCAAATAGCATGCCTTTTTAAATCAAGATTATGTTGGCATTCTAGGTCTTTTACATTTCTCTTGTCAATTTCTCCAAAAACTGCTGGAATTTTATAGCAGAAATTTTTAGCTGGAATTTTATACCAAATTGGAAAGAACAGATAGCAAGTTGGATATAATATACATATTGTTTTCCCTCTATTTAATGTAATCTCTCTATTTTTTTATACCTTCTATAATTTTTCACTAGTGTTCTGTGAACTTTCAGTGTAGATGTATCACGAGTCTTTCATAAATTTATTTTTTTTTAGTTTTGTTGTTATTGTATCTTTTCAATATTTTATTTTCCACTTGTTTGATGTTAATTAATAGTAGATAGAAATAAAATTGCTCTTTTTGTTTATCATGAACAATTATTAACTTGCCTATGACATCTAGGATATTTTAACAGAATCCTTAGGATTTTCTACATATACACAACTGGGTATTGTAAATAAAGGCAGATTTACTTCTTCTTTTCTAATTTTTAGGCTTTTTCTTTCATTTTCTCCTGTATTATAATTGCTAAGACTTCTGCCACAATCTTAACTTGGAGAGAATAGAAACTTTGCCTTGCAGCCAATGTTGGGGGGGGGTGCATTCAATATTTTACTATCAATAAAAATGCAAAATGTGAGCTATGAGTTATTCATAGATTCCCCTTTACAGATTGAGAAAGTGCCCCTAGTAGTCCTCTTCTTTCTTTCTTTCTTTCTTTCTTTCTTTCTTTCTTTCTTTCTTTCTTTCTTTCTTTTTCTTCATGAGTAGTTGTTAAAGTTTATCAAATTTTTTTTCAGCATCTTTGGAAAGGCTTATGTTTTTCTCTTTATTTCATCATTGTGTTGAAGTACATAGATTGATATTTCAATGTTAAACCAAACTTGCGTTCCTGAGATAAATTCATCCTATCTCACTTAATCCCTGTAGTTACTATGAAGTAATTATAATTATTCTCATTTTACATGCAAATGAATTAAAATACCAAGATATTAACTGACTAGCCCAGTATCAAACACTTAGTTTTTAAATTAAGAGAGAAATTAAGAGAGGCTATAGATTTAGAACTGGTCATTTAAATTTTCTGATGAAGAAAGTGCAAGCACTCTATTTGTATTAAAGAGAAGCTACTGGTAGACTAAGAAGACTGAAATGTGAGAAAGGAAACAAATTTATTGGGAACCTCCTATACAATGCACTGTAATAGCCTATTCTAAGAAAGCATACTTTCCACAATATGATTTAAATTCAAGATGTCCTGATTAAGAAGGTATGATGGCCCATTAATTGTGCTCTTTCACATAATTTATATAACTCTGGCCTTAGTCTGTAGTAATCGTGTAAGCATTTAGCCTGACACAAGGAAGTGCTTTCTCTCAGAAAATTCAACAACTCAGGGCTGTAATTCTACGTCTACACTGTTAAATGAGGTGTGCAAATTTTTCAAAATTCCTCCTTTGCAGAAAACTCTCTATCTGCTAGAAACAGATGGGCTGAAGGATATTTTAATCAAATATCCAAACAGATGCTAAGAAAATTCATCATCAGTGAACCACAACGTTGGAATAAATTGATACCTTTTGTCTATCTTGCCTATTGGGATGTTAGTCAATCATCAACAGACTTGTCTCCTTTGAAATGTGCCACAAGAGAGTTTCCAATTAGGGCACACTGGGAAGCACAAACTAGCCTAACTGATGACAAGCGTCTTAACGACATTAGTCAGATATAAAGATTGAATAATAGTGTCAAACAGATCAACACAGTCCAATACTTAATAGGAAAGAGGTGGAAATTTAAATTTATCTTAATGTTTAAAAGAAAAAAATCTTTATCTTGCATGCAATATTTACTATCATTTTGGATTTAGGCTAATAGCTTTGTCTTTCTCATCCTCAATTTCCTGATCTTTAGAGGACTGTAATTACAAACCAGTTGGTGTTTTGTGAGATAAAAATATAATGGGACTTAGTCGAAATAATCGTAATTCATATAAAGTACTCTATAAATATGATATAATTTCCATAATTACATTGTTATTTTAAGGGATACTGCCTCTGGATTTAGAGATGGTTCTTCATGCCATTTTTGACTCCTAAAAATGAAATCTTTGATGATTCTGTATTAAGTGGAATCACCATTTTAGTCTTTCTTAATGTCAGATATGAATACGATAATAAACTTTTCATGGATGGCAATGTTTTAATGGATCTCTTTTCTCAGTACAGCCTTTGTACTTTGATTTTCCTTGAATATTAGTTGGGTTTGAGACAAATTATTCAAAACACAGTGGATTCTTCTGCCTGGGGAATTATCTTAAAATGCAAACCTAAACCATAAACAAATCCATCCGTTTATTTCACTTATCTCAGAGAATTTTGGAATAGTTATTTGTGAGCTCAAGACTAACTGCAAAGTTAATTTATATCATCTTATAGATAAAATTTTCTACACACACACTTGAATGCATACATACATGCATGTATATATAAAAAAAGAAAAAAAAAGAAGTTATAAAAGTAATATATAAAAAAAATAGTATCAGGGTCACCTGGGTGGCTCAGCCAGTTAAGTTTCCAACTCTTGATTTCTGCTTGGGTCATGGTCTTGGGGTTACGGAATCAAGCCCCGGGTTGGGTTCCATGGTCAGTGGGGAGTCAGCTTGGGATTCTCTCTCCCTCTGCGCCACCCCTCGCCCCCCGCTCATGCACATGCTCTCTCTCTCTAAAATAAATTAATCTTTAAAAATACAGTGTCAGGAATTAGGAAATCAATGTCTTATTCCACTTGTAATTACCAAGTTCGTTCATTCATTCATTCATTCATTCATCCATCCATCCACCCATCCATTCAACATGGTTATATTTGTTGTATATACATGTCAGACATAAACAAGTTACAGTGGTAAAAAAATGTCATATATCCTTTGGTCTTATGGAGAATATATTCTGTAGCAAGAGGACAATAGGAATACATACAAGGCAAGCTTTCTCCCTTCTTGATTGTTTTCCCTTTTGCCTGAGCCAAGTCTCTCACTGGCAAGGATTTGGCTGTGGCAGGGCCAGGGTTGAGGATTTGTCCATTGTGGGGCTGAGACTAAATATCTGGCCCAGGTGATTGGCACTGTCAGAATACTTGGGCCTGAAAAATGGCCTGGTGTGAGTGGCATGTTCTGTAGGTCCATAATCCAGGATTTTCCTGGCACACTGCTGTGTTTAGCAATGCTAAAACCCATGAGGTAGCTACTTGGCCAGCATGCTTGGCAGAACTGAGGCCAAAGAAGCAGCGTGTGAGTTTGAGAGATCTATTACATTCAGAGAGATTATACAAATTAGAAAATACAGAGGGATGAGATAATGTGAATTAAGTTTCTCAATGTCAAAGAGATGATAAAAAATACAGAAAGAAGAAAAACTGAAATAAACCCTGAATTGCTGGGTTGGAATTAGAGTTATTAGTGTGAACTCAGTTTTTAATATATGAATAGTTATATAAGATAACTATACAAATAAAGTCAGATAGATTGATTTTTATGTCTTTATCTAGAGCTAGAGATCAATATAGATACATGTGAGAGAAAATATATATAAATATATGTAAATAAATATAAATATATATTCTGGCCCAGATCACTGCATTCTGGTAACAATTAGCACACCTAACACCCAAATTCTGGTTCCTAAGTACTATTATCTGATAAAAGCAACTGGGGCTGATTCCAGAGCTGGAACAAGAAAAGTACAAGAAGAGCCTGAAACCTCAGGTTGCGCTAGTAGTAAGAAGGTAAAATTTAGAAATGTAAATGAAAGTAAAGAATATGAAAGATTTTGTGAAAATATTTAGCAATGTAAATTTCAAATTTATGTTATTTATAATTGCCACAGCAATACATACTATAATATTATCTTATGTTCTTATCTAATAAACATCTACTCCCTTAGAATCTGATTGAAATATTGTCACTATTCTAATTTGTCTAGCATATAGTTTATCTGTTATGCAAGGCATTTAATGAATGTAAACACTGAGTCTATAAAATTAAATGAGCTGAAAGTGATCAGCTCCTGGATTTGGGCATTTGATTCCAAATTCTTCCAGTTTTGCCATCTGTCACAACAAAGTAATGGCTAACATGGAAAACTAATTCCAGAGGAAACAGAAATAATAAACAAAATATTATATTAATATATTAAGATACATTAATAATTGCCTTCATAAAACAAACCATCCTAAGGAGTCATTGGAGATCATAAAACATTTTTGGAAATTGAAAAAATTATAAAATTATAATGATCTTACATTAAAGAAAAAAAAAAAACAACCAAAGCTATGAAAGCTAGAAGAAGGGACCCTTAAAATATATAGGGTCAGAGTCATAGAAAATATGAGAAGAAAGATAGGAAGTCTAGAGGAATTTCAAGAAGAATAGACCTAGAAAAATGGAGATTAACCAGGATATAATAAAAATATAAACAGATTGATCTGAGAGGTAGTTAAAATTCACCACTGTTGCACATAGTGTTTATGTATTTTGGTGATATGTGTTGTATTTTAATAAGATGTTAAATTAAACATTTGAGACCTATTATTTTTGTAACAATCCATATGAAATTTAAGAAAAAGAAAACCTTCTGTTGAAAATTGTGGTCCTAATGTTAGACCAACTAAAGTATGATGTACTTTGAGCAGCTGACTTAAGAAAAGATAATCCTACTAATCTTGTTCAGATTTTTTTTCCGTTATAGTAGTGCATATTGAATGACGTATGGTTATAGTCCCTTCTATACTGATGCAGTCTCAATATTTGGTTCTGCAAATATGTGATTATTTAAAAATAATATTGTAACATTCAACAGTTTTAGGTGGTTCAGAATCAACCTGTAGGAAAGGGTTGGCTCATGGATTTATAGTTATAAAACATAATTTAGGAATTATAAACATTGAAAATGCGAAATTAATATAATGGACAGAAATCAAATCTGAAATCAAATAAGGACCCCTTATTAGAGCCCTTCCATTTCAGGTGTTTATATACTTTTATGTTCTAAGATGTCCCACAGTTCTGCTGATCTCTTCAGTGTGCTTTTATTCCATCATATCAGACTTGGTTCCAGATGATCTGATCAGACACTCTCCCAACCCAGTCTTAAAAAAGTTTTTTTTTTTTTAAAGATTTTATTTATTTATTTGAGAGAGAGAGAATGAGAGACAGAGAGCACGAGAGGGAAGAGGGTCAGAGGGAGAAGCAGACCTCCCGCTGAGCAGGGAGGCCGACGTGGGACTCGATCCCAGGACTCCAGGATCATGACCTGAGCCGAAGGCAGTTGCTTAACCAACTGAGCCACCCAGGCGCCCCCAGCCCAGTCTTAAAACAGTCTCTTCTCAGTTTGTAAGATTACCAGAATCCTGCTCCTTAGTACAGTGTTGCAAGATAATCATAGATGAAATAAAACTTACTATATTTTATACTGAATTATAGAATCCTGATTTTCTAAGGTTTTGGCAGATTTTTAATTTTTAAAATTTTCTCTACATATGTGACATGATCGGTTATTTTATTCTTTTCCATAGTTATTTCAGATCAAAAAAAATTCCCATAAGTTCTAAAGAGAAAATGTACTTTTAAACTTTTATTATTTTCTTCAAATTATAAGAATTACAATATTTTTGTTGTTTTTGATGGCAGAAATAATGTGATAGAGATTTATTTGCAGAAGAATTTGATCCTGTGGAATAATTTTCTACAAGCCTTTGTAATTATCATCAAATTTTCCTCTAGGTACCAGACAAAGGATTTTGAATTTGCCTTAAGAATATTTTCTCTGGATTCAGGCCCATTCAAGTACCTGAATTAGGTACCAATCTTTGTATTATTATTCCAAAACTGCCAAAGCCCACTAAGTTAATGTGGAAAAAAAAAAAAAAAAAGATGCAGAATCAGTATAATTATTGATGGCACTATGGTACTGTGATTTATAAGAAATATATATTCGGTCTTTTCCATGGTTCCAGGGTCACAGCTCTTAAATCCCTGGGAATTTCCTGTGATAAGAGCCATAAAAGTGTATTTTGTTATGTTAATGAGATGACTTTCTAAAAGCCCTAGGTAACCTAAGGATGGGGAGGATGATTGCCAGGAGAACCAAGCATGTGATTAAAAGGTTGGAACTCTCAGTTCCTCTCCCTACCCCAACTCTAGGGAAGGGAGAGGGGCTGAAGATTGAGTTTAACTGCCAAAACCAGTAATTTAATCAATCGTGTTTATGAAATGAACTCTCCCTAAAAACCCAAAAGGACAGGGTTCAGAGAGCTTCTGGGTGGAAAATATATGGAGATTTGGAGAGTGGTGAGCTCCCAGAGGGCATGGGAGCTCCAGCCCTTTCTCCATACTCTGCCCTATGCATCTCTTCCATTTGGCTGTTCCTGAGTTCTATCTTTTTATCATAAACAGATTTCCTGAGTTCTGTGAGTCACTCTAACAAATTAATTGAACCCAAGGAAGGGGTCTTGGGAATGTCTGTCAGAAGTACAGGTAACAATGGGCCTGCAACTGGCAGCTTCTGACAGGGGGGGAGGAAGGAAGTCTGATGGGAAGGCTGAATCCTTTACCTTTGGAATCTGATGCTATCTCGGGGTAGATAGTGACTGAATTGAGTTGAATTATAGGATACCCAGTTGGTGTCCTGAGATTTACTTGGTGGTGGTGGGGAAACCTCTCCCTCACAAATTGGAATTGGGATCTCGACATTTTAGCATAATAGAAAAGGAACTCTCAGATCTCCTCCTCCTAACTATATATATATATATATTTATACATATATATAATTTTATATATATTATATAATTTTAAAACTTAAAAAAATATATAATTATAAAATTTCATATATATTATATAAATAAAATAACTACATAACTATATATTCTATATATATATAATTTTTTCCCCCCAAATGTATCTTGTTTCAAAGACACTACTGGGTCTGTTTGGAGGCAGCACCGCTCTGTTTAGAGTTGTGGTTTAAGTGACTATTTTGGTATCAGAAAAGTGTGGATTATAACATGGTTTCTAATATCATTTCATATTTGCTAGATAAAAAATTTCCCAACTTATCTACAAATATATCCTTTTCTCCTTTATCCTATTCTTGATGCTTTATCCCCAACTCTTATCTTTAGTTATTAGAGTTAAATCTTTGGAGGAAATAGAATGAAAATAGGTGAACTAAATGAAGCCCTCCAAAACTAGAGGGCTGGGTTGGCTGTAAAGATATCTGAATTTACACAGGCATGATAAGGGACTCAGCGTAAGTCTGACCACAAGAATCTAATAAACTCTTGTAGGTAGCTTGAGTCTGAATCCTACCGAGGTCCGATAATACACAGAGATACATCTTGGATGGGTCTACACATCTTGGAAGGAAGAATACTCATAAAAGGAAGTGGAGACCCTAATGTGCAAACTGTATCAGAATTCAGGAATTTGAGGTACAGGAATTAGGAATACAGACTCAGAATCCAGGCATAGATGGACTTTAGGGTAGGATTAGAAGTGGGGAATGTTCACCAGGGAAAGAGATTAAGAAGTATGTGAACAGTTTTTACAGTGGCAATAAAGGAACAGATTAGTTAGCATGAGCAATTCACAAAGTGACCATTAAAGTGATCATTAATTTGGGGGCAAAGTCAGTGTGCTCTGTCTTGTTTTTTCAATGATAGGAGAGGAGACAGAGAGAGAAGGAAAAGGAAAGGGAAAGAAAAGAAGGGAAGGGGAGGGGAGCAGAGGAGAGAAAAGAGAGACAGAGACACAGATATCTAGGAAATCTAATGTTTCTGGACTTCTAACACCTGCTGCATTCTTCAGAGGAAAATGTTATCAGCTAAGATGGGCAAAGATGCTTCTGCTAAATATTTTGGTTTATGTTCTTTTTTAAAAAAAATTTATTTTAATTAATTAATTAATTTATTTATTTAGCACGAGTGGGGGGAGGAGCAGAGGGACAGGGAGAGAGAGAATCTCAAACGGACTGTGCTGAGCACTGAGCACAGTGCCCGACCCAGGGCTGAATCACCTGATGCTGAGAACATGGCCTGAGCCGAAATCAAGAGTCGGATGCTCAAGGGACAGAGCCACCCAGACGCCCCTCTTGGCTGATGTTCTTATTTCCAGATGAAGACTCTTATATGAGAAGATCTTATATGTTTCTGCCTTAAATAAACTGTCTCTTATGTAAATTATTTCTACCCCCAAGTGAGAAAGAAAATAAACTAGAGATGAGGAGAATGTAACAAAGACAGTTGAGCCTATTAGAAATAACTGTTAAGCATATACACACATGCACTTAACACACACACACCACACGCATATGTATATACAACATAAAGCTAAAGTATGTATATATGTGTATGTATATGCATATATGTGTATATATATACAACATATATATGCGTATGTATGTATATACAACATAAAGGTAAAAATAGATAGGTTAGGTTTATAATTGGGAAAGGTAATTGTGTTTGTGTCAGAGTAGTAAAAACAATTTGCTAAGAAGGGTGATCAACACAATAAATCTACAAATCAGTGACCTTCTTCCTTGACGCATATAATTACAAACATCACATACATTGATTCTCTCTCTTACTGCTAGTATTACTGAGATGTTTCTATTTGTAATCCACTGTTTCTTTTGTCCTACTTATGAACCACATAGTCATAACTTGTTCAGCTTCACATAATGGGTTTTTTAACGGAAAAGGTAAAATTATTAAGTATTTTCCATCAGAAATCCTTGGCTTTCTTTTTACTTAACTAGTGTCTTTTTTTTCTTGACTTTATTTATTTATTTGACACAGAGAGAGAGCACAAGCAGAGGGAGCAGCAGAGGTAGAGGGAGAAGCAGGCTCCCTGCCGAGCAGGGAGCCGGATGCGGGACTCTATCCCAGGACCTTGGGATTATGACCTGAGCCGAAGGCAGACGCTTAACCTGCTGAGCCACCCAGGCGTCCCTTAACTAGTGTCTTTTAATGATTTTGCTAAGGCATGTTTTTAGATTAATGTCTATCTTTAGAGCAACAAATTCTTCCTAATATTGATAATTTGTCATGGAAACAACCTTCAAATTCACTCAACTCTGCCTGCAACACAGAACAATAAATGTTTGCAGATATGAGTCTACTTATGTTTTACAGTGATTAGAATGTAAAATAGTATTCAGTTCAGGAAGTTAATATACTGTTGTAGGAAATCAGTGCAGTCAGACTTAAAGACGATGATGGCATTGATGTTATGTAGGTATTTAGGTGATTGATATATTCAAAAGATTTCTAACCAACCTGAGATATTCCAGAAATAAGCTTATTTGGCCACAGATGCAGATGTTCTCTTTTGAATATTTCATTAGCCATTCGGATCCAATTTTAACAAATATATGCTTGTTGGACTTGAAAGATGAAACCATTTTAAGTCAGAAATTAAATAACAATAACCGATGAGCTGAACTGCAGTATTGCACAGGGTTTTTAAAGCTTCTGTATGCCCTACTATACAATTTTCAAACACTGTTCTCAATAAGCAACTCATATAATCTCCTTCCAGCTGAAGGTAGGCATCTTTTGACTGACAGCCTTTAGCAAAATTTCCTCATTGCTTGGATTAGAAGAAGGAGGAACAGGAGGAGAAGAAAGAATCATCTAAACCAGGGGTCAGCAAACTTCTTCTGTATAAGACACTATTTTAGTTTTTTTTTTTCTTTTTTTCTTTTTGTTTTATTTTGTTCTGTCTTAGTATGTAAACAGAATGCACCTGACTTATTACAACACAACTTCTTATAAAACAGGCAACAGACTAGATTTGGTTTCGGGGCAGTAGTTTGTCAAACTTCCATCCAACCTCTGGTTCAGGATACAATAATAGAGCAACTGCAAGCCAGTTTTAATTGATCAATGCATCTGAGTTGAATTGATAATTCTAGCAATACTTGTTACCTACAAAAGTATATAAAAAGAAATTGGATTCCTCTGGAATTATACCTGAAGGCCTCAAAGCATTTTTATTTTGAACATATGTAAATAGTACAGATGTTGTTTATATTTAACCAATGCCATGAATTACTGTTAAATGTTTTACCTGGATCTGCTTGTGGGATAGTGGCCTTTAAGCTTCCTAATCTTGATTTTAGGAAAAAAGAAATTGTCTGAGAACTGTGAAATCAAAACTCCACAGTGAAAAGGTAAGGGTTGTAGGCAGTCTCAGGAAATGTGTTGTGGCTTTAACTATTTTCTACAAAGTGCACATAAGGTTTGAGAGACAAAGGGAATGTTTTAGTCTTTTTATCTCCTCATTTCACGGATAAGAATCATATGGCAAATTAGTGGTATGGTTATTATTAGAAAACAGTTTACTATAACAAAAAGGAAATACTACTTATCAATAATGTGCTGCCTGTGAACAAATTTAAAAATGAAGTACAAGAATTGCTACTTTGGATGATTCACCTTTCCGTTACATGCAAAAAAATAGTATCACTGAAAAAACAAAAGCTTTTAAAATATATTCTAACTCATCATCCTAAAATGAAATCTCCAACCTAGTTTCATCTATAATCATCATCTCTTTGTTTTTTTTTTTTTCCATATTATAATGGGGTAAGTTTCTGTGCTTATATAAAGGCCACTTTCTCCTCTTCTCCTTCTAAAAGATTTATTCTTGCAAACACATCCCTTCTGCTCTAACAACCTCTCCCTCTCTCCTGGATCATTCCATCAACAGATAGGCTCGAGTATATCCCACTTAAAAAAAAATAATAATAAATAAAAAATAAACAAAGGAAACATTCACAAAACTCCCCTCCTTTCATCTCATGTCTACCTTCAGCTACTACTATAATTCTCTGCTCTTCTTCACATGAAAATATCTTGAGTTGATGATTATTTCCCCCACTCCATTGCCTTCTATAATCGCCCTGAAAAAGTTCAATTGGTTTCTATCTCCTCAATTTTATAGTATAGTGCTTATAAAGTTTATCAGTCATCTATTATTTTTTGATTCCAATTACCATTTTCTTCTCCTCATTCTATCTGATATTGATAATCATGCACTCTTCTAGAAATAATATTTTTCTATTGGATTCCATGATACCACACAGTCATGGTTTTCCTCCTTACTCAGGGGCTGTCCTTTTTCACTAAAACTATTTTTCCAGTTGATATCTAAGTATTTAAGTGTCATAAGGCCTAGTTTCAGGTCCTCTTCCCCATATATACATACCCTTCAGATGAATTCATTAAATTTCATGGCTTTGAATAGCATCTACGTACATATTCCTTCAAATCCGAAACTGTAGTCTTCTACCCTGAACACCTCTGATCAGCATTTCTAAAAGCCTCCATGAGATTTCTGCTTAATGTCTGATAGTCATACCAAAATTCTTTTTCCTTTCTAAAATGGTTCCTCCCATCATCTCTCCATTAAGGCAAAAATATAGAATTATCTTTAATATTCCTGTGTCTCTTACCTAGATTCAATAACTCCACCCCCCTACCCACAAATACCACACATCATATATTATACAAACAAAAGCAATCCATTAACAAGTTAATGTCTCTGTATGGATCCATAGTTTTTAAATTCAGCTTTTATCATTCTAATCCAAAACACTTTATTTCTTACCAATGATATATTTTTTAACTATCCCTCTTATTTGCACTTACAATAAAATCCAAATTGTTATCATGACTCTCAAGGCTTTGCCTAAACTGAAACCTAACTACTTCTCCATTATTATCTTTTACCATGATCCCTCATATTCTATAAACTCAATCTACTATAGATGGGCAGACTTCTTACTAGTTTTCAGAAATTAATTTTGTTCTGGCCTTGAGGTCTTTCCATCTGCTATTCTTTCTCCATGGGAGCCACTGACCCTCCAGATCTTCTAGCCTTTCAAGGCTCAGCTTAAATGCATTTCCTCAGTCTGTAACTCTACTATCACTGTACTATATAACTACTATATACTTTGTTTTGAATTCTTCATAGTATCATAATATTTATCACTATCTGACATTATTGTTCTCATATATTTGCTCATTTTGTGTTATTTGTCTTTTCTACCATTTGATTAAAAGCTAATCCAGGGCTTAGAACCAGAGCTTAGACCTTGCTATTTCATCAACTGCTTTATTCCCCATGGCTAGAAATGCAAAGAATGAACATTCAATATACATATGTTGAAACAGAGAAAGAAAAATGACATAATAAGCAGGAAAATTATCCTGCCAATAAATTATAGAAGATTTTTTTTTTCAGCAAGAATGGAAAATATATAGAAGAACACCTTCCCCCCAACTCTACACACATAGCTGATATAGGCAACTGAGAATGGCACATTTCCAACTGAATCTTGGTATAGCCTGGGATCCTTCTCACTGCAATACTCACTTTGGCTACTATTCAAACAGCATCAGCCATGAGTGGGAACCTGTTTTCCCACCCTGAAATTAAATAACATTGCTTACTTTGTGTATAGTTTCAGACAAACCTGTCAACTTCATTATATAAGTGCCTGATACTTAGTTCAATTCAATAGACATTTATTGAGCAGCTTCTCTGCTGAAGTCTTGGTCTTTGTTTTTGAGGGCTCACAGTGTAAAGGAAAAAAGTATACACATAATCAAAATCAAAGAAAGAATTTAGGGAAGAGGGAGTAGCAAAATCAAGGTGTGAAAAGCTGAATAACACGGCAGTTAAATTTGATCTTAATGGTTGGACAGAAGGTCAAAAGAGTATTGGTAGAGATAAGGCTGTGAACAGTCAGGGTCAGATTGTGAAAAACTTTTAAGACTATGATACAGAGCTTGGATCTTAATGTGCTCTCACTGGAGAGGAAAGGGACAATCAGAGTTTTGAGAAAGATAACTGGTGGTGAAGAGTAGAATTGAACAGAACAATAGAAATCTAGGGGCACATAGACCAGCTAGAATGAAAATGCAAAATCTTAAGTGTCAGATAATTAGGACCTGGATTAGGTGTTAATGGGAAAGAAAGAAAGGGATACATTTTATGAATTGCAGTTATAACTATATACTTAATGCTTGTTTTGTTCTGAATGATGTTAACAGAGAAAGATATTGAGTAAAAAAAATATCGCTTCAATAGATGGTGACAGGCACCCAAGAGTGAGAAGCAATTTCAGGGGTAGTAAGGAGTCTGGTTTACACATGTTGAATTTGAAGAGCTGGAAAGGTATGGCTGTGGAACTATTTAGCCACAGTAAGAAATCAATGCCTTGGGGTATCGATGGGTGAAATTTATCCCTTTCCTGTCTGAGTTCTCAACTCATTTAGAAATCATGCAAGAATTTATTTAGTTCCAAACTATCAGGTTTTTTGCTACTTAAGCTGAATTAGAGAATATAACTTAGGTTTCTAAAACCTTTAAGTTTCAACTTAATTGGCTCATTCTCCCAAGCAGCAAGAGAAGATCTGTCCAGTGAATGGGGACGAAGGCATTCGTCCCTTACTGCTGTATATTTCATCCTATTTCAGGTTGTGAAACAATTTTGATCTAAGCAAGCATATCAGCTATGTTGAACATGCCACATAGTGGGTCTTAATATTAAGGCAGTTACTTGAACCTGAATTAAAAGCCTGAGTAACAATTGCTGGGTTCCATCATTCCTCACCATCCTTCTTCAAGTAACTTGGTTTCAAATAGATCCAGAATTCACTGCCAGCAAAAAATGTGGCATAATGCTTTATGTTATCTTTGGATCGTTACTACTACTGTTCCTGCTACTACTGTTATTTAATCCTTAGCATGCACCATTCTGTGGTCAATATTTTCCATTCAAAATATTAATTCTCACAAAAGCTTTACATGTTAGCGATTCTTACTCTTATCATATACTATTTTATTAGGAGTCTTGACATTTTAGATGCATAAGTGAACAGAAAGATAAAACAGAAGTCCTGAAGTCCTCCTGAACTCTATCTGATTACATGAAGCTGGATAGACAGATTAATTATCTCAACATTTTTTTACCCTTTGGAAGCTCTACTTTGACTTATTTATTTATTTATTTATTTATTTATTTATTTATTTATTTTAGAGAGGGAGAGAGCTTATGCACAAGTGGAGGGGAGGGGCAGCGGGAGAGGGAGAGAGAGAATCCTTAAGCAAACGCCCCGCTGAGTGCAGAGTCCAATGCAGGGCTTGATCCCAGGACCCTGAGATCATGACCTGAGCTTAAATCAAGAGAGGGACAGGACACTCAACTGACTGAGCTATCCAGGTGCTCTACCTTGACCTCTTAACTACACATTTTGAAATTTCCTCTATATACAGATAGTGTTGGATTGATAGTACCTGGGAGAGGTTTCATCTTTATCCCTGTTGCTACCGTAATGGCTAATATCAGAATTTCAGCCTTTCTAAGGCAAGTTTACTGCATTCGTGCTTTCTAGGCATCTGAATCTAGAAGAGAAACAGCCTCAAAGATATCCTTTCCTGGTTTAGACATAGACTCAACTCAAACATAGATCCTCTCTGCTAAAAATGCAGCTCTTAAAATGGCGTATTACTACTTTATTTTATCAAATCTAAGTGTCATTATTTTTATTTTTTTTTTTTAAAGATTTTATTTATTCATTTGAGACAGAGATACAGAGAGAGAGCGAGAGCATGAGCAGGGGAGAGGCAGAGGGAGAGGGAGAGGCAGGCTCCCCGCCGAGCCAGGAGCCAGACGTGGGGCTCGATCCCAGGACCCTGGGATCATGACCTGAGCCGAAGGCAGACGCTTAACCATCTGAGCCACCCAGGCGCCCCATAAGTGTCATTATTTTTAAATGCAGCATTCACTTATAAGTCACTAGGAAAACCAAATTTCAAATATTATACTTGTTTAATATTTTGTTTATAAGACTCAGATTTCAGTTGCTAAGTACAAAATCTGTTGCATCTTGGAATCATTTAAATGTTATAAGTTCTTTGAATTTTCACCGCTTGTTAGATTTTTCTCACCACTACTACACTTTGTTAAGTCGTTGCTCCTCTTTCTTAAAACCCTGCGAGTTTTTTGTGAAGAACTATCTCCCAAAGACAAGTTATAGCAGAAAGTTTTCTTACTGTCACCTGCAGAGGCAGATGAATCCTTACCCAAATTTTGGTTTGGGTGTTGGTACTGCTGACACCACACACACTAAGAGGGAATAAGAAGGTTTACTACTGATATAATTGAGGTCTCTGGGCAAAACAGGGTAGTTCTCCCAAGCAAGTCCAAAATGGCTTGACAGAGAAAAGGAGAGGAACCTGGTTTTTAATTGTGATTAGAAGGTAGAGTGGTTTAAATCTTTCTCTGGTGTCAGAGGAGGGAATATAGGGCCTTCTTGTCAGCTTGCCCAGATGTGGGGCACACAGAGAAGAAAGGGAGAATTTTATTTTATTTTATTTTTTTTAAAGATTTTATTTATTTATTTGACAGAGAGAGACACAGCGAGAGAGGGAACACAAGCAGGGGGAGTGGGAGAGGGAGAAGCAGGCTTCCCGCGGAGCAGGGAGCCCGATGCGGGGCTTGATCCCAGGACCCTGGGATCAGGACCTGAGCTGAAGGCAGATGCCTAAGGACAGAGCCACCCAGGTGCCCCAGAAAGGGAGAATTTTAAAAGCTGACAGCAGTCAAGTATCAAAAAAAGGAGTCAGACTCCTACCTTTATTTTCAAAATTTATAAAGATCAGTGTTTTAACTTACTAGGGTAGAATATTCTTTTATCAGAATTTCCACAAAAACTTTCTATACATAGATCAAAAACACTAAGATATTTAGATGCTTTGGAATTAATTTATCTGCATTTCCCCCAATTCTTGAGCATCTCTCTATAGAGTCTGTCTGAAAGACTAATGTCACCTTCTCTTAGACAAAAGGTAAAGAGTTTACTGATGCATTTTGACTTTCTGATAACTTTCAGGCAGTTGATCATATTGTTTCTCTGATCTAATGGTATTGCCTAAATAGGGTCCAAAATACGAATGGTTTATTTTTTCTCTTTAGCCCATTTTGGCATGTTGATAAATTCTTTTTTTTTTTTTAAAGATTTTATTTATTTATTTGACAGAGAGAGAGACAGCGACAGCAGGAACACAAGCAGGGGGAGTGGAGAGGGAGAAGCAGGCTTCCTGCTGAGCAGGGAGCCTGACACGGGGCTCGATCCCAGGACCCTGGGATCATGACCTGAGCCGAAGGCAGATGCTTAACCGACTGAGCCACCCAGGCACCCCTGATAGATAAATTCTTAAATGAACTTTCATTTAATTTTGAATATGAAATGTTAAGAAAAAAAAGCATCAGTATCAGAACATAGAAAATAGCACCACCCTAAAATTTATCAGCATATATGAGTCACGTTTAATGACCTCAAATTTTGCAAAATAATCTCATATTTTTTTTTCTATATTTCCTCTATTTAGATATTATTGAGATGAGTTTTGGTCTTATAGAAAGTTAAAAAAAATCTGCTTAAGTTACAACCTACTAATAGTAAGAAAGCTTCTTGTCACTACTCCATTAGTCCAACATTTAGGGAAAATGTTCTGTCTAAAATGGGCATTATGTTTCTCTTTTTCTTTCTTCCCTCCTCCCCCTCCCCTTTTCTTTCTTTTGCTTGAATTGGAAGTTCCCAAAAGGCAAAAGGCAAAGTAAAGAGTATAACAATCAAAGCTGGGTAAACATCCTTCCATGGAAAAATTTCAAGACTCAATTTTTTAACATAGCTTATATGAGAGAACTTTGGTTTACCCAACCATAGTGAAGGCCCCTTACCCACCTAAGCTCTTCTGTTGGAGTGCTGTTTTAACAGTAGTCCTTTGCGTGCACGAATTACTACTGTCATGTCCTGATTTTGGACAAACAGCAATTGTTGGACACTGGACCATGCCAGTCAACCCTAGAGGAAAGGATATTACCTCTGGATGTTTGAGCTCTGCTTTAGGAAGACCACAGAGCTCATCACTGCTGTATTGCCTTTATTATGCCTCCCTCAGGGAAGAGTTGGAACCAATAACTCATGAAGCACAGAACCCTCGCACAGGAATTTTGATGTTAATAGTATTTAGCCACTACAAACCTGGACTGAATTCAGCTAAGAGGCTCAGTATCCTAGCCATTAGCAACCCCCCTGTGTGAATATGTCCCTCATTTATTGCATTCCCTGCCAGTTAAGTGATACACTGACTTGGCAGTTATAATTTTGTGAAGAGGTGGGCATTTTTTTTATCAGTCTCAAAAGAATTCAAACCTGAAGTAATATCTGACTGTGAACACTTTATGTGACTTTTATTTGAGAGAACATCTCTAAAAGATTTAAGAGCTAGACAATTTCTCACTTGGGTTGCTTGTAGTTCTATTTCAACTAACTTTTTCATAGCTTTTGAAGTAGTTTCAGATGGTCTATGGAAACACAGGTGAATAATACTCATGGTCTCTGGCCCATTTTTCTTGTTTTCTCCACCAGTTACTATATAAAATAAAACAGACCTATTATATTGGAATCTAGTCAAGTCTGCCCAACCTCTGGGCATTCCTATGGAAGTGGCATAGCACCTTGGATAGTGGTGTCTTGGGATCTCATCAAAGCATATTTAAGCCTAACATACTCCGAACTGAGAGGTTTGGGGAAACAGAAATAGCACCACCAAACAAAAATATGTGTATCATTAAAAAAAAAAAAAGTAATTTTGCTTTTCAAAAGTTCAAAAATCAATCATGACAAAATGTTAAGTAGTGGAATTTGACCTAAGATATATTTACATAAATTTGGAATCCTGAAGCTATTATAGTGGTGAGTATGAAAAAATATGGACAGAATTGGCATTTCCTTTCAATTTTTCTGTAGGAGTTCCCTGGAAATCTCTTCCTACTGGGGAGGTGGGAAGAGCATGGAAGAAGAGGAGATCCAGAAATGTAAGTTCTGATTCCCTACCCCCATGTGGTTCCATGTTAGAATCTGTCAGAAGAGTTCAGTGAGATTTGAGGGCAGAAAGGAAGGAGAGGTACAGCTCTTCAGAGATAGCTACAAAAGATTGAGGGGGAGATGTGAGGCTCAAAGCAGCTTCTGGTTTTAGAGATGCTGCAGCCTGAGAGAGTTGATGAAAATTTCCTGGCTTCTCACAGTTCATCGTGGCTTCAGGGGCAAGCTATGGAGAAGCTACCACGTGAAAAGATAGATGTTTGTATCTTCTCAGAAGTTCCTGAGAATCTCAGCAGCTTCCAGGAAAGCCCTTAAAATTCACCGCTCCCTGTTCTGTAGGCTGAGGTCCTTAGGGGCACTCTCCCTGTTCCCTGTTCTCCCAACAGCCTCTTTTGTTTTAAACCCTTCAGAATGCGTTCTGATTACTTGATTTACCCTTAAATTAATTTAAGCTAATTATTCAAATTCAAATTCAAAACTTGGAATTAATGTTTGTATTTATTTATTGATTTTATCTTCAGAGACTTTCCAGTAAATACTATGTATTCTCTCAAGGTATGCAATCACAACATAGAAATTGCTTAGATATTTCATTAACAACACCTTGACCATTAGTTAACTAGCACTATTTTTGAAAAACTATTATAACTGAAATACAAAAAAAGAAAGTTTGGTTTGTTGGCATATCAAAACATAATTTTCTTTGATAATAGGGTTTCTTTAAGATGTGGAAAATTTGATACTGAATTTAATTTATACATCAAATCTGATAATGTGTGATTTCTATTAAAGGATTATGTTTCCAAAAGAATTTTAAAAAATCACTCAGTAAGCTGATTTGAAGGGCTTTTTCTGACAGAAAGACTTACAATGGTGCTCTATCTGCTTTGGTGCTATTGTATGTTTCCTGTAAATAAATACAGATGGGGGAAATCTTAAGGGAGTTATAATATTGGTTACAGTGGTGGAATAAATTCATTCAATTAAAGTGAAATGAACTAGCATTATTTAATTTGGGAAAGAAATCTGGGCTAAAAGAGGAGAGTTGACAGGCAGACTGTACCAAGTTCTTTTGCATTTGCACTAGGGATGGGATAAAGGGAAGAGATTTAAAACTGTAATATAGGGGGTTTGGGCTTAAGATTTTAAACAAAAAGTTTTGTGCTCACGAATTTGTGTATGAAACTACAGAGCTTACTCGACTTACATGGGATTATGCCCCACTGTACCCATTGTAATTTGAAAATGTCGTAAGTAAAAAATGTGATTAATACATCTAACCTGTTGAGCATCATAGCTTCATCTAGCCTGCCCTATATGTGTTCAGAACACCTACACTAGCCTATAGCCAGGCAAAATTATCTAACGCAAAGCCTATTTTAAAATAAAGTGTTGAGGGGCACCTGGCTGGCTCATTCAGCAGAGCATGTGACCCCTGATCTAGGGGTTGTGAGTTCAAACCTCACATTGGGCATAGAGCTTACTTAAAGTGTTGAATACTCATGTAATTTACTGAATACTGTACTGAAAGGGAAAACATGTTGAAAAATGTTTGTATGAGTACAGAATGGTTGTAAATGTGTTGGTTGTTAACCTTTGTGATCATATGGCTGACTGGGAGCTGAGGCTCCCAGCTACAGCTCAGCACCATGAGAGACTATCATACTGTGTATCACTTAGCCTGGGAAAAGATCAAAATTTAAAATTTGAAGTATTGCTTTCACACCACTGTAAAGTCAAAAAAATCATAAGTTTGAACCATCATAAATTGGGGAACATCCGTATATTTATTAGAGATTCTGTAAACATGGGATGAAAAGGGATAACTTTCTACCCGTTGGTGGGAAGAGTATTTTAGTCTGAATAATGATAAAGCTGTTAGACCTCGCATTGCTCCCTTAGGCAAGAAGATTTTTACCTCTTAGCTGACACAATTTGTGATGCAGAACTGCCATTTCAAAAATAGATAAGGTATCTTCCTGCCCTGTTGATAAAATGTAATCTGATATTTGATGTTGTGACCTATGACAATTTTTGTTTACTCCCTGAATAAGGTCTTGTTCAAGCCTATGTTTTACAGCTTACTGTATCCACCAATCCAGCACCTAAGTCTCTATATTCCCTCTAATGGAAGACATGCATATTCCACCATCAACACTTCAAGATTTTCCCAATGTGCCTGTATTTTAACAGATCCCCCCTCCCCAGGGTCCTTCCTCTAAGAGACCAACATTCACATTTTCAGTAGATTGACTACCCAGCTTACTTACTTTTCCTGTTCAATCATTCTTGTGCCCAGTTGAACCAGCTCTTGAGACCCTTTTTGGCACAAGAAGTGCTGTCAAATCCATTCCAGCAAGGTCACTTCTTTGTGGCATTTAATTAGTTTATTAGATACCTTGCAAAAAGGGTAGCCAGAATATAACTTAACCAGCAACCCTCCAAGCATAACATCTCAAAATATCATTTTCTGACAATATTTCTCAAGGAATATGAGAATTTTTGGAAAGCATTATTGTCCACAGGACTCTAAGTAAATGGACTTTAACTCAGTTAAATTACATTTATCACTGAACTATTCACATGGTTGCAGCTGTTATAACTATAGCACTCCATGTATTTCTAAAGCAAACTTTTCATTTTACAGTTGGAAAAACAAGGCTCCAGTGAATGGAATGAATTGCTAAGGTGATGCAAATTGTTTGTGCTGGAAGGTGACCCAAACCTCCAAACCTCAATACCAATGTCTTTTAAGCCCCTATAATAGTAGCCTCTGTTTGTAATATCTTGAATGCTCTTCCTTTGCAATCTCTCTCATGTATTTTGTCCCTGAGACATGAACTGAACAGGAAGAGACAAAATGTAATATTTAGATTAAGTATCTGGATATAGCTGGCATGCATGAGTGGAATTTCATCTTTTAGTCCAGGAAGAGTAAAAGATTTGCTGGATAAGGGACAGCACCCTTCCCCTCATTTCCCCCCAGATTGGGAATCCTCTATCCTAAATGAACTCTTTTCAACCCAGGACACATAGGTGTGGCTGTTTCTCTCCCTCTGGCAAAAAGGGGCCCTGTAACAAATTTTGAGTGTCTGGAAAATTAGCAGCTATTCTTTGCTAAAAATTCAGGGTGGAAAAACCCACCAGACTATAGCTTGTCAGGCTCCCACTAACTTGAAACATGTCCTTAGAGCTGGCAAGAGATATTTTTGGTTATGAAAGAGGTGCTTCCCAAGGCTTTTACAGGACTTCGGGCTTGGCAAAGTGGAAATGCACATCCTTTTGCTACAGTAACACAAGGGAAGAACAAAAAGCAAATAAGCACAAATATATGTATGTGTGTGTATTTTTTTCCTTCTCTGTGAGTAAGGAAGAAACCCAGAAGGGATAACTAGATGATATAAATACTAATTTAGTGCCTAATGTGTCAAGCAATGGATTGGCAATGGGGATAAGAGACAGATCTAGTCTCTGCATTTCTGGTGATTACATTTTAATAAAAGAGGTAGAAATACACAGGCATATAATTAAATAAAATAGCTTTTGTGTGAGATAAAGAAATGCATAAGGGTAGGATCAGAAGATATAGTAGAGAGGAGACGAGGGTCAGGGGTCAGTCCAGTTTGTGGGCCAGACACATGGGTGAGGGTCCTCACTTGGAAAGTGAGAAAGATTTTTTGAGAAACATATCTCAAGAAATCATTCTATTTTTTTTTTTTTTGGACAATCCATACCCTTGTTTAATTATTCTTTAATTTTCTAAAACTTACTAAATACTTCATTACATTACTTTAGTACAGTGACACTCTAAGCCAAGAAGAACCCACACTGGGACCAAGAAAACCCTGGTGTGACATACCTTTATATATTCTTATGCAGATTATACAATGATCTTTATTGTGTCTTATATTAAAATTTGTAGTTTTATGCATTTAAAATTTCCACTTTTTAGTGAATGTATGATGATATTTTAGTTGTAACTAGACAGGTTATAAGTTAATCCATAAGTATCGTAGCACTATCAATTAAAACAAATGATCAGAGTGAAGTAGGATTCATCTAGAAAACTTCCCTTGGAAAGGAATTCTGTGCTTTGCTCTTAATAAGTATGGGTGGGTAAATTGGAGAAACATAGAGTATATTTGATACTCAGCCAATGGGAGCAGTTTAGAATTTAGCACCCCTTTCCCCACTGGCCCACATTAAAGGCATACTTTCAGTGGAATAGGACAGAATTTCTGGGCACTACTGTTTCCTTAATATGAGTCATATAATTGCCTGGAAGGCATTCTCAGGTATATGTAACTAATACTGTTTATGATATAAATGTACACAGCAGACGTATAATATAAAAGATTGTAGAAATGAGAGGGATGCATGTAGCTCTCATAGCAAAATTCATCATACAGTGTAAATAAATAATTTCAAATCATCTTGTTGCCTACAATTTTAATCTCGTTGAACTTGTGATAACTTTTCTCTTTGCTCTGCTTTCCTGCTTTGGAAAAAGAAACCTGACATCTCACTCTTTTTTTTTTTTTTTTCCTTTTTGTATGAAAATTCTTTTATAATCTGAGAAGAGAAATTCTCCTTCCTGGCTTATTCCTTAATTTTTATTTTCAAATTTATTTTATTTTTTAAAAGATTTTATCTACTTATTTGTCAGAGAGAGAGAGAGAGAACAAGCAGGGGAAGCAGCAGGCAGAGGGAGAAGCAGACTCCCCCCTGAGCAAGAAGCCCGATGTAGGACTTGATCCCAGGACCCTAAGATCATGACCTGAGCTGAAGGCAGACACTTAACTGACTGAGCCACCCAGGGGTCCCTCCTTAATTTTTAATAAGAAGTAGCTGAAAGCAGGAAGAACACAACCATTTTCATGGTTAAAAATTTGGTACAGCTTTGGGAGTAATCAGGTGAATGTTTGGGGCAACTTTCCCACTGAGAATAGAATCAGATAGGGAAGCAGTGCAGGAAATGCAGATTTATAGGGGAATCTTAATCACTGACATAGGAGTAATTCTGGGAATGTCTGCTCTCTGCAATATTGTTTAGGCCTCTTCTTTTCTCTCTTCTAGAAATTTATGCAGGTCCAAAGGGGTAAAATGATAAGTGGGTCCCTAGATGATACCTAGATGGATGGAGGTTGTGGTTCACTAGTTATTTAACAGACTGGATACCTAATTGGGTCAACTATGATTTAATACACCCTCATTAATGTCTGACCTTAAAACAAACATTTTTCAAGTTAGTATTTGGATTAGAGCCCATTTGGCATAGGGACTGTACATATCTAGAGGAGTGGCAAACTTGCCTGAGTATGGCAGCCAATAAAAAAAGTACAAATAATAGTAGGAGTTTTGAATAGGCAGTTATATGTGTCCTGGATATTGATGCTAACCTTGGCTTCATTTCTCCCAGAATTCATCCTTAAATACCTTAGGATCTCCAAGATCTTGTACATTCCATCAGAAGTTGAAAATCATGATCTCTGGACAAGATTCAGATGAAAACATTTGTGATGGTCTATGTAATGTTCATTCACACTGAATTTGTTTAATATCATTTTGTTGCCAAATAAAAATGAATCAATTTTTAAAAACCCAGATCATCTGTTCCTTTTGAAGAATTGTGTCTAGTTACCAGAGTATACATTCTTTCATGACAAAAATGGGTTGTATCTCAGAATTGGTGTTTTGAAGAAGCATGCACACTCCACCTTGCCACAGTCCTCAACTCTCTCTTTTTCCCATCACAGAAAGCTACTCTCAGCATTAATATTTGCCCTTGCCTTATTATTTTCCATTTTGTAAAATTAAGAGACAGTGAAACATTACTCCATAAACTCCAAAAATTATTCCTAGGCATCCCAAAGAGGGATGCATTTCTCAGGAAATAGGGTATAGTATAATTATTGGTAAGTGAACGCTTTTTAAAAAAATCTTTTTGTTGTTTGGGTTTTTTTTGTGTGTGTTTGTTTTAAAAATAATTTTATTTTACTTAATTTCATCATGATAAGTGTACTCTTTAATCCCCATCCCCTATTTCACCCATACCCCACCCATCTCCCCTCTGGTAAGCGTCAGTTTGTTCTCTATAGTTAAGAGTCTATTTCTTGATTTCACTCTCTCTCTTTTATTCCTTTGCTTATTTGTTTTATTTCTTGAATTCTACATATAAGTGAGATCATATGGTAATTGTCTTCCTCTGATTGGCTTATTTCATTTGGCATTACACTCTCTAGCTCTATCCATGTTGTTGCAAATGGCAAGATTTCATTTGTCTTTTATGGTTGAACAATATTCCATTATATATATACACCACTTCTTCTTTACCTATTCATTTATCAACAGACACTTGGGCTGCTTCCACAGTTTGGCTTTTGTAAATAATGCTGCAACACACACAGAGGTGCATGTATCCTTTCAAATTAGTGTTTTTGTTTTTTGGGGAGTAAATACTGAGTAGTGCCATTACTAGATCATAGGTAGTTTTATTTTCAATTTTTTGAGAAACCCCCTTACTGTTTTCCAGAGTGGATGCACCAGTTCATTCCCACCAACAATACAAGAGGGTTCCTTTTTCTCTACATCCTCACCAATACCTGTTGTTGGTCTTGTGTCCTTGATGTTAGCCATTCTGACAGGTGTGAGGCAATATATCTCATTGTAGTTCTGATTTGCATTTTCCTGATGATGAGTGATGTTGAGCATCTTCCCATATGTCTGTTGGCCATCTGTATGTCTTCCTTGGAAAACTGTTTGTTCATGTCTTCTGCCCCTTGTTAAACTGGATTATTTGTTTTGGGATGTTGAGTTTTATCAGTTCTTTCTATATTTTGGATACTAACCCTTTATCAAATATGTCATTTGCAAATATCTTCACCCATTCAGTAGGTTGCCTTTTAGTTTTGTTGATTATTTCCTTCACTGTGTAGAAACTTTTTATTTTGATGTAGTTTCAATAGTTTATTTTTGCTTTTATATCCCTTGTCTCAAGAGACATATCTAGAAAAATGTTGCTCTGGCCAATGTCAGAGAAATTAGTGCCTGTGCTCTTTTCAAGGATTTTTATGGCTTCAGGTCTTACATTTAGGTCTTTAATCCACTTTGAATTTATTTTTTGTGGATGGTGAAAGAAAGTGGTTAAAGTGAACTATTCTTACACATGTAATGAGTAAATTTTGTTTGTTTCTAAAGAATAAATTGTTGATATATTTACTTTTCTGCACTGGCCTCCTTAGATATGTAGGCTTTTGATAACTGCAGTAGAGCCCATTATCCTTCAGAATGTCCTTGTTCTTCCTGACAAATACAAAAACTCACCTCCAAGGTCTTGAAAGTCAAAGTATATGTTTTTTTCCTCGTTATTTAGCCTTAATATGGGATTGACTATTACCTCTGACATGAGAGATTCAATGATGTGGCCAAATTCTTTCAAGTCCTTACATTTCCTCCTGTCCACAGTGTTGGGTATTAGGTAAGGTGTCTTTAATCTTCCCACACTACAGGTATGACTTGGGTCATGTGGGCCACCAATGTCACTAAAATCAGGCATCTGATTCAGGTGATATCCTTGGTCTTGACCCCTTAGAATTAGGTATTGTGTTTTATACCTTGGGAGTCAATATCTCAAATTCTATCTATCCAGTTATCTTTTAGAGTGCAAGAAATCCAGCAAAACTGCATGGCAAAAAGAATTATTTCCTTTCTACATTTTTTTTTCTTTCGATGCCAACAAAAAGTTATTGACACAGGCTAGCAATTCAAAGGTATTAATGATGTTGGCATGCTCTTATGTATCTCTCAGATATGGAATGCGTACTTACACAGTGATAAATTACCTCACCCCCACCCAACCATGTCAATGGACAGGTCTTCTGTGGATAAACAGGCAATTCGAGTTTACTAGGTTCGACATCTAAAATTTGAATTCCAGTGTGGCTGATAATAATTATCCACATTAGTCTGGGCAAGTTAATTTTAATTCCTAAGTCTCAGTTATTTCATCTGTTAAGAGGAGATGGTGATATTCATTCCACAGGGTAATTGTGAGAGTTCCAGGAGGCAAAATGATACAAGATAATAGAGTGGTGAGGAACATGGGCTTAAGAGTCAGGCTGACTGGTTTAAAAACTCTCCATTGATTACTGGGACCTTGGGAGAGTTACTCAAATTAAATGAACTCCAATTTCTTCATCTTTATTATGGAATTGTAACATGTTCCTTTTAGGATTGAAGGGTTCAATAATATAACATAGTTAGCAGTTGGCTATCATAAAGTAAGTATTCAGTAATTGATGATTATATATATATATATATGACTTTTAATAAACAAAGTGAAATATACATACATTTGAGCAGAATGTGGGAGTTAGGGAAGCTGCACTGTGTTCATAAAAAAAAAAAAAAAAATGAAATGGGACAAAACCAGAGAGGAAGACAAACCATAAGAGACTCTTAATCTCAGGAAACAAACTGAGGGTTGCTGGAGTGGAAGGGGTGGGAGGGATGAGGTGGCTGGCTGATGGACACTGGGGAGGGTATGTGCTATGGTGAGCACTGTGAATTGTGTAAGACTGATGAATCACAGACCTGTACCCCTGAAACAAATAATTCATTATATGTTAATAAAAAATAAAAAAAAACAACTAAAAAAAATTCTGCATTTAAGTGGACCCAATCAATCTTCAAAAAATAAGAAAGATTTGTAACATGAAGCAGTAATAGGAAAATTTAAAGAAGAAACAACTGGAGATACTGGAAATAAAATTCAAAGCAATAGAAGTAAAATAATAAAAAGAAAATTATAAAGAAGTGAAGGGAAAATTGGAAAGGTGAGAGATGGGGGTAATAAATGAATCCACATAGATATAGTAATATTTCCATAAAAAACAATAATTCAAAAATAGAGCAAAGTTAAAGAAATAATTACCAGGACTCAAATTAAAAGGACTCATAAAGTATCAAATAATATAAATGAGGAAAAAGGTCAATACATATTGTATTGACATTTAAGAACATGAAAGACCAAGAGAAAATTCTGAAAGCTAATGTAAAGGAAAATCAGAAAACAATCAAAGGATAGGTGCCAATTAATATAATACTTTTCAACAATATCAATGGATGCAAAAAAGAAAGATAATTTTGGGGCGCCTGGGTGGCTCATTCAGTTAACTGTCCAACTCTTGGTTTCAGTTCAGGTCATAATCTCAGTGTCATGAGATCAAGCCCCATGAAGGGGTCCAGGCTCAGCATGGAGCCTACTTGGAATTCTCTCCCTTTCCCTCTCCCTCTGCTCCTTCCCCTGCTCCCATCCCCTGTCCCCACCAGCACACTGCTCTCTCTTTCTCTCTCAGATAAATAAATAGAATCTTAAAAAAAAAAAAGAGAGAGAAAGAGATGATATATCTATTGTTGAAGGAAAATAGCTTAATGTCTAGAATGTTCTTTCATTAATAGTTGTATTCCAAAAAATGGCTATATTTCCTAGATATACCAAGAATATCTGTTAGCAGAACATTATGTTCACTTGAAGCACATGTGTTAGTTAGCTAATGTACATACTCTTTTTGGTTCTTGCCCATCTCTCTGACTTTTCTCCTCATCTAGATGAGATGGTATTCTCTTTTATAGGTTTGTTCTATCAATGGAGAAAAGTCAGAGGGAGGGAGAGTAAAAATGAGATGATTTAATGCAACTCAAAAGGACTTTCACCTTAAACTCATCTTGGGTTGTTAAAAATGTAAGAGAAGAAGCAAGAGAATCAAATAAAATATACTTTTGGCATTACTGACAATTTTTTTCTATGTATTTTATGTGCAAACATGAAAAAACAATACTACCTAAAGAGAGAAGAGAAAATTACAGACATAGATTGCTATAATTCAAACATTATCAAATTGTAGATTTTACTATCACAGTTTATTTACTAAGAAAAAAATAATGTTGGGAACATAAATAAGAAGCAATAGTGTGTTAAGAATGTACATAGTGTACTTTGAATCTTTATGAAGTGATATGGAGCACTCAATAAAATGTTTTTAATATATTTGTCATAAATACCATTTTTATAAAAGTAGATTTAAGTAATTCTATTACTGGAAATAATGATGATGATACATTGTGAAAATATGATGTAAAATATTGAGATTTACAATCTCATTCCCTGATTCTTCTTACTCCAGGCCCAATTGTTTCAAAATCTTTCCCATTTCCTCGCTTCTTCTAATAAAAAAAGTTTCTTGCACATGGAAACCAGCTGTCTTTCTTAGAGTTAAATCTCTGATTGTTCCACAAAACCATAGTAAACAAACATACTTGTTTTGCTCATATATACCTTATCTTTAAACATTTCTCCCTAATGATTGACAACATTCATTGTCAGTGATATGAAAGAAAATGTGAGAGGAAACATATGAGCTAGATCATGAAAGTCTTTGATAGCTATTGGAAGGAGTTGAGAATTTTCAAAGTAGTTAGAAAACAGACTTTCAACATCATAAATTTGTCCTTTAAAAGAATATTAAAGTATTTTAAAGAATGTAACCAATTTTGGGGGGTGCCTGGGTGGCTCAGTTGGTTAAGTGTCTGCCTTTGGCTCTGGTCATAATCCCGGGGTCCTGGGATCATGGGTTCCCTGCTCAGCAGGGAGCCTGCTTCTCTCTCTCCCTCGCCCCTCCTCCTGCTTGTACTCTCTCTCTCTCACTCACTCTCTCAAATAAATAAATAAAATCTTTTTTTTTTTTTTTAAAAAGAATGCAGCCAATTTTTGAATAAAACTTTTGAAAGAAGGAGTGCCAGTTAGGTTGCAGATAACCAAAACCACTCTAGCTAGCTTATGCAGAAAAGATGTAGCTCATGGAAGAAGAGATTTAGAACACTGGAGTGCTGGAGGAGTAAGCTATAGGCCAAGCTTCCAGAAATACTCTTGTGGTGCTTAAAATTCTCTCTCTAAGGATATAGCTGTGTTTGCCACAGTTAGGAAGAAGAGCACTGGCCAGAGCTGGGTCATATGGAAGCTACTTGCTCCAAACCCACATCTCAGTTGTGATGCCATGCCAACAAAAACAGGTGCGCTGTGCCCTGATTCTTGACATTCACAAGGTCTGGAATACTTGCTACAACACACACACACACACACACACACACACACACACACACACACACACACACACACACCCTTACACCAGAATCAACAGAATCAGAAATAGCAGAAGCATCAAACATGTTTCATTTCTATTTTTTTAATACATCTTGAGTGCATCTACTTGGCATAATTGAGGTGTGTGCAGGACCTGAGCTGTGAGATTGTTTGAGAAAGGTAATCTTTAACTTTCTAGCCTCTATCATATCCTAAGAAGTGTGAAAGAGCAGTTGCTATGCAGTTAATAAACCAATCTGCTATCTCTGCCGTAACCAGGAAGGAAGAGAATAATATTAATGTTACATTCAACCTGAATAAGGAGTATCTAATATTCAGAAAAATCAAGTAAATGCAAGGCAGAATGCATTCTTTAGGGGAAATTTTCTCTTGGTGACCAACAGAGGCCCTACCTAATTCTGAGAACAACCATTTACTTGTTTTCCCCTCAATAGAGTCCTCATATTACACTAGACAGCTGGTCAGAATCACAAACTTAAGAAAAAGTTAGATTTTTGCCTAAAGTGCATTCTTTTTTTTTAAATTCTTGCTCACTTTCCTTTCCCATTTCTCTACTGTCTTGAGTTTTAAAAAAATATATAATGAAGAAGTACTTCAAAAAATAAGCAACCCCTTTTACTACTCTTCTTTTACTTTGAATCCTTCTTATAAAGTGGTGTTACCATTCATATAATGTTAATATATCATGTTTAGTATTCTAAAGGAGAGATAAGCACAGGAATATTGTATTAAAGTGATTTCCACTACTTTAAATGCCTCAGCGTTCCAGTATATGCAAAAGTATCACTGCCTGGCTGGAAGGTCAGACCACCCATACAAGATTCTGCAGCTATTTGAAAAGATATGCTGAAAGTGAGTGACAATTAGAGATACTATGCAAAATGCACACCGCAGACAAATCTGTGTTTTGACCAAGATTAAAGTATAGCCTCCAAACAATCAAGCTACTTGTCCTAATCCGTTCAGGCTGCTATAACAAAATACCATAAACTGGGTAGTTTACAAACAACAGAAATTTATTTCTCACAGTTGTGGAGGCTGGAAGTATAAGATGAGGGTGCTAGCATGGTTGGGTCTGATGACAGCCCTCTTCTGGGTTGCAGATTTCAGACTTTTGTGTCCTCATTTGGTGGAAGGGTCTACAGAGATCTCTCATGTCTCTTTGATGAAAGCATTAATCCCATTCATGAGGAGGACATAATCTGTTTAGTTTATTTTTTTATTTTTTTTAAGATTTAAAAAAATTTTTTATTAGACAGAGAGAGAGTACAAGCAGGGGGAGTGGCAGGCAGAGGGAGAGGGAGAAGCAGGCTCCCTGCTCAGGAGGGAGCCCGAAGTGGGGCTCAACCCAGGACCCCAGGACTATGACCTGAGCCGAAGGCAGCCGCTTAACTGTCTGAGCCACCCAGCCACCCCTTGTCTGTTTAGTTTAAAAAGTAGTCACTTGCAAATATATTTCTCATTTACCCAAATACCGTCACTAAAACAAACAATGGGAGGCAATCAGCTCCCTTGCAGGCAAAAATTTTCACTTTGAAAGAATGTTTAGAGGAGTTGAAGCAAAGTATACCTGATTAGGTGGGTAGAATGAAGAGGACCATTAGAGAAACACACAGAACCTCTGGTGAGAAGCTCAGATGGACTGCTACTTAGTGAATTATCTCACTGCTTACAGTGTGATTGATCAATTTTTTTAATGTAAATGGGATAAAGGCTTCAATTAAAAAAAAATTGCAAATTGGGTACAGGCTGTTAATATATGCTCTCCTATGCTCTCTATATGCTGTACATATATTATCAGGAAATGGGAATATTGAATATGAAAGAATGGAAAGTGATTCCATTCAAATACTAATAATAAAAATCAAAATGGTATGTCCACATTATTATAACACAGAGTAGTCTCTAAGACTAAAAAGTAATACTGGAGGTAAAGAGGGTCACTTCATGGTGATAAAAGGTCTAATTTACAACCCAGATATAATTGCAAAGAAGATTGTACTTGATAATAAAACCTCTGTAGAGAATAAACTGATGGTTACCAGAGGGGAGGTGGGGGGGGGATGGGTGAAATAGGTGATGGGGATTAAGGAGGGCACTTGTGATGAGCACAGGGTATTGTATGGAAGTGCCGAATCATTATATTGTACCCCTGAAACTAATATTACACTGTGTGTTAACTAACTGGAATTTAAATAAACACTTGAAAAAATGAAAAGTTAAATTAAAAGAAACCCTCAATACATATTGAGGCAAGATGTATGAAATAAAATTTAAAGAACAAATTGACTAATCATAGAGGTAGATTTATAGCTGTCTTTGTAACCAATAAGAGAAAAAAAACAGACCAATTTCATAAAACTATGAAAAATTGGAACAACACAATTAGCAATCTTGACTTACCTAAGGACACTTGCACTAAACTGCAAACTAACAACTGTATTATTTTCATTTCCACATCAAATATTTAAAAGCCATTGCCATATGCTGAGCTACAAAGCAAGACTCAGAAATTTTGAAGCACTGAGATAATACAAACACAGTTGAAACAGAAATCAATAAAACAGCAACAAAAGTGCAAACACATCCAACATTCTTGGAAATTTAGAAAATGTATTTCTAAATAGCCCATGGGTAAAATATTAACTCGTTAAGCCAAGTAGAAGAAATAGTAAATTGAAAAAAATATCTACATATTAAAACTTGTGGATTATTGCTAAATTTATGCTTGCAGGGAAATAGATTTGAATGGATTAATTATAATAAAATAAAGGTGGGAAAATCAATAAACTAAGCATTTTTTTTGGTCTGGTAGCAAGAGGAATAACCCAAAGTAGAAGTGAATGAAGTATAAAAATAACAGCAACAACAAAAAAGCAGAATAAAAACATAAAATAGAATTAACATATGCCAAAAAATACCAATGTAGCTGATAAAAGACTGTTAGAAATGATGAAGGAAAAATGTCTCAAACATTAGTAATGAAAAGGATTCATTATCACATAGATCAGAGGCCAAAAAAAAAAAAAAAAATAGACCACCTCTATGCTAAGATATTTAAACATTTAGGAGAAGCATACCAATTCACAGAAAAATGTAACTTATCAAAACATTTTTTGAAAGAAAAAAAGAGGTAGAAAAATAAATTGATTCCATAGTTAAAAACATAACTACAAAGGAATCTTTAGGTTCTAATGGCTTCACTGCTGAAGCTGAATACTTGAAGAAGAAATAATGCCGAATACAAACTGACTTTTTCCTAAGACAATATAAAGATAAAAATCCTAATTAATTTTATGACACGAGCATATCACTGTACTTAAAAGGAAAATTTTAGCCCAGTCTCATGTAAACACAGATGCAAAATCCCAAAACAAAATATTAAAGCATCTATAAATATATATTATTATATATAATACAATGATATATTTTAACTAATTTGAGTTTATTGTAAGGGTCCAAGTGTAGTTGAACACTGAAAATTAAACTTTGTAACACATTATATTAATGGGATAAAACAGAAAACCATACTAATATCTTAACTGATTGAGAGAAAATATGCATCAATAAATTTCAAGATCAATTTTTACTTTCCAAGCATTCAGTAAATTAGGAAAGAAAGAGGCTTCATTAATCTGATAAAGTATGTGTATTAGATATCTCTTGCTGCTTGACAAATTACCCTCAAACTTAGTGACTTTGAAACAAAAACACACATTATCTCACAGGTTCTGTGGCCCATGACTCTGGGTACAGCTTAGCTGAATGCCAAGGCTGCAGGCAAGGTAGCTGCTGGATCTCAGTCAACTCCAGGTTTGACTGGGGGGCTGTCTGCTTCCATGTTCACTCACACTGCTGTTGGAAAGCCCAGGTCCTTACTGGCTATTGACCAGAGACATCAGTTTCTCAGCATGACCCTTCCCATAGGACTACTCAAAACATAGCAGCTTGTTTCCTGCTGGGTAAAGGCTTCAAGAGCAGATGACCTGTCAGAAGTGACATCCCACACATTACGATGGTATATTCTATTCATTAGAAATGAGCGACACACGAGGGCTGCAGATTACACATGGGATTGGATACCAGAGAGCAAGAACCATTGGGAACCATTTCAGAGGTTGTGTACTACAAGGTGTCAACATCAATAACAGAAAAGGCCTTCAGCTATCCTCATACTTAGCGATAAAATGCTGAAAGTGTTTCCTCTGAGCTTGGGAATAAAACATGATGGTCTCTCACTTATTAAAAATTGTACTGGAGGTCCTACTCCGTGCTGTAAAGCAAGAAAGTAATAGCATTAAGAAATTTCAAAGAGGGAAACCCTCTCAGGTCCCCTCCCTCTTTGGGAGCCTTGTAATATCACTCAATAAACTTTACTGTATTCTTAATAGACTTTGCTGCCCACCAAAAAAACCCCAAAAATTCAAAGAAAAAAATACAAAATCATTATTTGCAAAAGGCTTGCTCATGGATATAATTTAAAAAAAAAATCTACATAGAGCATAGCTTTAAAAAAGTGATTATGTCAAGAGATCATTTCAAATAGCAACAAATATGAAAAAAATAGCAAAAATATAATAAAAATAGTGGAAGATTCTATATTAAAAACTAAACCACTATTAAAAGAAATTGAGGAAGATTTGGAAAAAAAAAAGAAAAAACATTCCACATTAATGAATTAAAAATCTAATTATTATAGGGGCACTTGGGTGGCTTAGTCCATTAAGTGTCTGCCTTCAGCTCAGGTCATGATCTCAGGGTCCTGGGATGGAGCCCCTCCTCTGGTCCCTGCTCAACAGGGAGCCTGCTTTTCCCTCTCCCTTTACCCCTCCCCCGCCGCTTGTGTGTGGGTGATCTCTCTCTCTCTCTCAAATAAATAAATAAAAGCTTTAAAAAACTAAGTATTGCAAAAATATCAATCTTCCCCCTCTTCCATGGGATTCTAATAAAAATATCATTAGTTTTTGGTTGTTATTATTATATGGGACAAAGAAATCTGATCTCTTTAATGGAAAAAAAGCTAGAGAAACCACACATAAACACACACACACATATAAAACAAAATGTTATATGTTACAACTGATTCTATTAGTTTATAAGTTATATTTTATAGCTTCACTAGGGAAGACAGTATGGTTTTGGGTATTCATGCAGAATAAACAAAAAGACCAGTGTTACAAAGCAGACACCTTCAAAAAAAGACCCTTCATACACGGTCAGTTGACTCACGACAAAGTATGAATTAATTAAATAATAAAACTAAAGGTCTAACTATAAAGAATAAATTGTTCTATGTTAAAATTAAGAGCTTCTGTTTATCAAAGATCCAGGGTGCCTGGGTGGCTCAGTCAGTTAAGCGTCTGACTCTTGATTTTGGCTCAGGTCATGATCTCGGGGTTGTGAGATTGAGCCCACGTGGGGCTCAGCGCTATGCATGGAACCTGTTTAAGATTCCCCCTCTCCCTTTGCTCCTCCCCCTCCCTCTCTTAAAAAAAATGATCCACCAATTAGATGAAGAGAAGTAAGCTATTAATTAAGAAGATACTGGCGACACATGAAATCCTCTAAGATGTAAGACTTGTGACTTGGATAAAAGATTTGAAATGCGGGCGCCTGGGTGGCTCAGTCGTTACGCGTCTGCCTTCGGCTCAGGTCATGACCCCAGGGTCCTGGGATCGAGCCCCGCATCGGGCTCCCCGCTCAGCGGGAAGCCTGCTTCTCCCTCTGCCACTCCCCCTGCTTGTGTTCCCGCTCTCGCTGTGTCTCTCTCTTCAAATAAATAAATAAAGTCTTAAAAAAAAAAAAAAAAGATTTGAAATGCCACTGTACAAAAGAAGGCATCAAATGGCCAATAAATAGATGAAATTTTGTGCAGCTTCACTAATAAGAGCAATAAAAATTATGTGTACTATGAGTTACCAAGTAATTGTCATAAAACCACAAACACTATATAGAACAAAGCTTACATTCAAAAACAATTAGAAATAAAAGAGAACCAGAGCACCTGGGTGGCTTAGTTGGTTAAGCGTCTGCCTTTGGCTCAGGTCATGATCCCGGGGTCCCGGGATGGAGCCCCATTTAAGGCTCCCTGCTCAGTTTCTCCCTCTCCCTCTGCTGTTCCCCCTGCTTGCTCTCTCTCTCTCTGGCTTTCTCTCTTCCTCAAATAAATAAATAAAATCTTAAAAAAAAATCAAAGAGAACCAAGTTTAAATAGATTAAATTCAATAAATAAACAGAATATCAGGTAAACTTAAGCTATTTAATTTGCATTAGTTAATCATTTCAGTAATGTTAAGTCAACAACTATTTACACCCTTTATAGACCTAAGAAATTTCTTTGAGATTTAGATGATAGTAACTTGGCTTTTTTTTCAATTCCTCACCTTTTATTCTATTGGCTTGTTTGTACCCTTTCTTAGTATTTTATATATATATATTATGCTTTGTATCTCACCTCCATGTTGCCTCTAAACTTTGCAGGTGACTGATCTAAGTTCTCACAGCTAGGAAGTTGAAAGCACTACTGATCTGAAATCAGAATAACTTCCTCTATTTTAGGTAACACTAATTTTTTAATTTTGCGAACTTGAGGTAGGCAACAAATTTATTTCAGTTTGTTTCATTTCCCATAAAATGTGAGAAAATATAGTTGCACCTTTCTCACTGGGTTGTTAGGCAAATTCTATGAGATGGTATATTCAAAAACATTTTAGACATTATAAAAAAATGGACAAATTATGATGATGATGACAAATTTGTGGAGTTTGCCCAAGCCCCATGCTTTCTCTTATTTGTACAATCCCAATCACAAAAAAATAAACATAAAAATAAAAAGAAAATGTACTCCAGCCACATACACCACGAGTCTGATGAGAAATTTTGTGCGAAAGAATAATTAATTGGAAATCATCACTGTATGCACACATTTGTAGCTAAGCAACAAACTAAAATTATCCTATACTTCTACTGCCCAGTTTTACCTTACATTCAATAAATAAAATCCTTTCAACATCCACCTTGATTTTTTATCCCTTTGTTTATCACTGTTTTTTTCTTTTGAAGTGCCTATGTGCTAATACCATTTTGCAAACCAACATAAGGCTATCTTTTAAAATGAAGCACATATAACAACACATTGATGTCTAATTTAGTACAAAGTTCTGTTTATGTTGGAAGCATTAGATTAATTTTATTTAAACTGTGACATAATTTGGTTTCCATGGGAACCTGGATGCTAACCAAGCCAAGTGAGGCACCATGTAGTTTATTTCTAATTTGGCAAGGCTTGCCAAGTTCTTTTCCCAAGGTGTTTACTAAATATAATCACGTTAGTTTGGTGGAGATGAAGCAAATCACTCTACTTCACAGGTTTTTGTTTTTTCTGTTTTTTTTTTTTTTAATTGCTGTTTACTTTGTTTTGTTTTGTTTGAGTCTTATTTTGTTAAATTTTCCTCAGAGGGACAGAGATACTTCCCGAAGAAAAATTCATTTAAAACAAACTGACATAATATCTGAGCTTTGAATTTCTGAGCATGATTTTTGAGCATGCCAACTATTTAAGTCAGCCTACAGAATGTACAATATAAGATCAATTTCTATTGTGTCCCACATATGTATATTCTACCATGAACTAAAGTAGAATTCCACTCTCCAACATTGAAGCTGAAACAAAGTAAACAGGAGAGGGATGTAGAATGGAATAAATTCCTTGTCATATTACTGCCTAATTACATTATGCAGTCTCTGATTTGTTTTAATGCTGGGGATGAGGACATGTGTTTATTTTACTCTTAATTTGTACTGCCAAGTTAGGGATGCTTTCAGAGTGGCATTATGCTTGGTTAAGTAGAAAAACCTTATATGGCACCCTCAATAAGGAAACACTTGAAAATTGTGAGTCCCAGGTATCTTTTGAATCAACATAAAATTCGAATACATTCAACATATGTTATTTGGATGCCTATTATATACCCAAACTATGCTAGATTAGAATGTAAAGGAGAGCAAGAAGATAAAGCACAGCTTTTCTACCTTTAAAGTACCAACAATTAGGGCACAAACACACACTCACAAATACATTGATAAGGGTCATTGATAAGGGACAAGCCATGAGAAATAATGTAATTGACTTAAAACAACATATGTACTGAACAAGGTTTATTGAAGAATGTAGTGTCAAAGGCAAGCAGAGGAACTCATGCCTGCTGTATATTTATGTATGTTGTTTTATACCTGCAGGTTATGTGTCATTGTTAGGTATGTTGCTTTACACATGCAACTCTGAGATTGCTGTCAAGGTAATATGGGCAAGAATGAAAAGGATGTTACTATCTTGTTTTGCTTAATGTGTTTCATGAAAACCAGGCACTACACAAATATTTATTGCGAACATTCTTTTTTGTTCTCTTGTATTCAGCAATATTGCTGCTTTTGTAAATGATTTCACATTAAATGTCATCATTATTGGTAAAGGTAGTGTTTCTGTGTGCCTTCTTTCCAAATGTATGCATTTTCATTTTGTTTGCACTGAGATCTCCTTCCTTTTCATTCTCACTGATAACTGAGGAGTAGCTCTACCTTACCTGTTGCCAGGAAGGTCACTGATAGAGTAAATTACCATACAGAATTTTCTTTGTCTCACTATGATTATCACAAATACTCTCACCATCTATATATTTTTTTTCCATTTTTCTTTTTCTTACCAAAAGTCTGCCTTCTTATTTTTTTGTTTGTTTGTTTTGGTTTGGTTTTCTCTATTTATTCCCAGAGAGCCAAACCCAGAGTCTCATCCTGCATGTGGTTGAATTATAATACAAATTAAACCCCCAATCTTGCAGAGTATGCACTGTTAAAGTGAAGGTATTGATTGAGAAGGATGACATCCTGGAAAGTGGAATGAGAACAGATGTGAAAATCTCAATGGAGCTGGGGATATAGAACCGTTAATTCTGCTGAGTCTTCTTCTCCTATAGAAGAAGACTTTGCAACTCTGTCTGGGGAGGTTAACTCTATTTTGTTTGAAGATATGTAATGGCCTCCTCTGGCCTTGCCAGACATTGTTGGTTTTCTTCAGGACTCACTCCTACTACCCCATATTGTTTCTAGATCTATATCTAAACTCAAGTATCAGGAGACCCCAAAGGTGAAGCAGGAAGTATCATCTATGAGAAAGGGTGCTTACACATCAAAATAACTACATGATGTTTCTAATTTATACAGAGATAAATTTGGATAATATGTGGGGGAATAGATATTAAGAATGTGGGATGATGATGAAAGGAAAATAAAGTTAATTCAGGCCAAAATATTGACGTGGGCCCACTAGGCAGAAATTCTGGATTCATAGTGTTAGATTGAGGAATTCTAGATTCAAAATTTTAGATTGAGGTGGGTTTGGTTGGGTGGCTGAAAAATGGATCAAAAAGTGGCCTACACTAAATGAAGATGAAACGCCAGAACTGCCTTGGTATAGCATACAGGAAGGCTATTAAAGTTTTAGGGAGATTAAAATAATAGAGGAGATTTATCATGTAAGACCTGCTCACCCACTCCTGAAATTTCTAGAGGACACACCTCCCGACATGGCTGTCAGAAATAAATTTGTGAAGGGAGCCCCATATCCTCGAAGGATTCTGTGTTCTTCTATGTAGTTTGGAAACTATAGTGGAAACTTTTGCCGCCAGACTGGCATCCCCAAATGCAGTGGAGACCACTGTTGGATAGCAGAATGTCAAGGCGCAATTGGAGGCACTTAATCATCAAAGCCAAGGTGATCATGGTTAGCACTAGGTAATGGATAACAGAATCAGAGTGGTTGTCAGAATAGCCTAATTCACAGAGACTTATGATGTTGGCTAGTGTTTTCATGTCCCTATAAGAGAAATAGATGGACAGTCTAAGTCTAATACTTCTTATTTAACCTATGCAACTGTATGTATTCTAGGCTGGTGTACAGAAGTCTAACTTGAATCACCAAAACATAGTCACTGGCCTTTTATTAGTTCCCAGACTTTAAGGGGCTTGTAGACCCAAAACCCCTTGAAATGAAGGGGAGGGTGGGTCCCCTTCAGGAAGCACTCTGGTATAATTTATATTGTTGAAATTTACCCAAGTCTTCCCCAAAGAGACTTCTCACCATTTATCAGGGTGATTGTTCACTATGGAAAGGGAAATATTCAGACTTCGGGAAGGTTACTGGACACTGACTTTAAATTGACACTAATTCAAGGAGACCCACTTTGGTAAGTCAGGTGTTCAATGAGGTTTTAGCTTATGTCCCTGTCCTAATGTGTCCAGTTTATCCTGTGGTCATTTCCTCAGTTCCAGGATATACAAATGGTATAGACATATGCAACAATTTTTAAGATTTCATTTATTTATTTGAGAGAGAGAGAATGAGAGAGAGAGAGAGAGCACATGAGAGGGGGCAGGGTCAGAGAGAGAAGCAGACTCCCTGCTGAGCAGGGAGCCCAATGCAGGACTCGATCCTGGGACTCCAGGATCATGACCTGAGCTGAAGGCAGTCGCTTAACCAACTGAGCCACCCAGGAGCCCCGACATATGCAACAATTAGCAGAATTACCACATGGGTTGCCTGACCTGTGGAGTAAACACTATTATTTTAGAAAAGGCTAAGTTGAAGCAACTAGAATGGCCTCTGTCTAGAAAAAATCGCAAACCAAAAGCAATGACACATTCCTGGAAGGATTGCAGAGGTTAGTACCAGCATTAAGGACTTGAGAGATTCAGGGGTAGCGATCCCCCAAACTGCTCCATTCAATTTGCTTATTTGGCCTGTGTAGAAAACAGATGGATCTTGGAGAATCAGAATGGATTATCATACACTTAATCAGGAGTGACTGCAATTGCAGCTGCTTTCCCAGGTGTGGATTCACTACTTGAACAAATTAACATATCTACTGGCACCTGGCTTGCAGTTATTGATCTGGATTTTTTTTTTTTTTCTTTTTTCTTAATACCTGTTAGTGAAGATCGCCAGGAGCAGTTTCTTTCAGCTGACAAGTTAGGAATTTACTTTCAGTGTTCTGCTTCAGGGGTATATCACTCTCTAGCTCTACACCCTAATTTAGTCTACAGCGAACTTCATCAACTATCCCTTCCAAAAGACATCTCACTGATCCATTAAATTGATATTATGCTGGTTGGACCTAGTTAGCAAGAAGTAACGACTATTCTAGACATACTGGCAAAACATTTGCATGTCAGAAAACAGGAAATAAATTCAACAAAAATTCAGAGACTTGCTACTCCAGTGAAATTTCTAAGGACCCAGTGGTGTTGAGTATGTTCTGATATTCTTTCTAAGGTAGATAATAAGATCCTGCACCGGCCCCTCCTGTAACCAAAACCTGACCCAGTACCTAGTGGACATCTTTGGATTTTGGAGATAATATATTTCTCATTCAACTGTGCTACTCCTGCCCATTTACTGAGTAACCCAAGAATCTGCTAGTTTAGAGTTCAGAATTCAAACCTCTGTTCGAACTGCTCTGCCAGTTGGGTATTAGATCCAGAAGATTCTATGGTACTTAAAGTGGCAGATAGAGACCGCTAGGATGAATCAAAACACAGATACTTAGGATTTTGTGGCAAAGTGTTGTCATCTTAAGTGTGCAACTATTCCTTTGAGAAATAGCCTTCGGCTTGCTACTGGCCTTTGCAGAGACTGAAAGCTTCACTGTAAGTCACCAGATTTACCATGTAACCCGAGCTGCCCATTATGAACTGGGAGTTGTCTGACCTCCACCAAACCATGAAGTTTGGCATGCACATTGGCACTCCATTTTCGAATAGAAGTGATACATAAGAGATCAGACTTAATCAGCACCTGAAGACACAGTAAGATACATGAAGAAGTATCTTAAGTGCCTATGGCCTCTATCCCTGCTACATTATCTTCTCTCTCCCAGCCTACACCTATGACCTCATGGAGAGTTCCCTATGACCATCTGAATAAAAGAGAAGAAATTTGGGCCTAGTTTACAGATGGCCCTGCATGATATATAGGCACCACCCAAAAGCTGCCAGCAGTATTACTACAGCCCCTTTCTGGGACATCCCTAAAGAACAGTGGGTGAAACAAAATCCTCCCAGTAGGAATGACCTCAAGCAATAAAACTAGTTGTTTGTTTTGCCTGGAAGGAGAAATAGCCAAAGATATGAGTTTATACTAATTCATGGATGTGGCCAAAGGTTTAGCTAGAAGGTCAAGGTCTTGGAAAGAATATGATTAGTAAAGTACTGACAAAGATATCTGTAACAGAGGTATACTGATAGACATCTCTGAATGGGTAAAAATATAAAGACATTTGTAAAAAAAAAATGTAAAGACATTTGTGTCCCATGTGAATTGACCTCACTCAGTGACTTCAATAGAGCAGGATTTTAATAATCAAGTGGATAGGATGACCTGTTCTCTGAAATTCAGTCAGCCTTCTTCCTCACTCGTTCCTATCATTTTTTTTTTTTTTCCCCAGTGGGCTCATAAACAAAGTGGCCGCAGTAGCAGTGGTAGAGGTTATGCCTGGGCTCAGTAACGTGGATTTCCACTCATTGAAGTGGATTTAGCTGCAGTTACTGCTGAATGCCCAGTCTTCCAGTAACAGAAACTAACACTGAGTCCCTGATATGACACTATGCCCCAGGATAACTATCTGATGGCATGTTGATTACATTGGATAACATCTATCATGGAAAGGAAAGCACTTTGTTCTTCCTGAAATAGACACATACTCTCGATATGGATTTGGAATGCTTCTGCCAATACTACTATCTGTGGACTTAAAGAACACCTTATCTATCATTATGACATCCCACACAGCATTGCTTCTGATCAAAGAACTCCACAGCAAATGGAATGCAGCAATGGGCACATGATCATTGAATTCCTTGGTCTTACCATGTTATCCACCATCCTGAAGCAGCTGGCTTGAAAGAACTGTGGAATGCTCTTTTGAAGACTTAGTTATAGTGCCAGGTAGGAACAATATCTTATAGATTGGGGTCAGTGTCCTCCAGGAAGCTGTATATGCTTTAAATAATCATCCAATATATGATGCTATTTCTCCTATAGTCAGGATTCATGGATTTAGTAAATAAGGAGTGGAAGTGGGAGTGGCAACACTATTTCCCTTAGTGATCTAATTTTTCCTTCCTTTCCCCATGACCTTATTATCTGCTTGGAATTAGAGGTCCTAATTCCAAAGGTAGAAATGCTACCACCAGGAAACACAATAATGATTCCATTAAATTGGAAGTTAAGAATTCCACCTGGCCACTTTGGCTCCTCAGGTCTCTGTATCCACAATCAAAGGTTGCTATTTTGGGTGGTGATCCTCATAACTAAGTGAAAATTGGGCTACTACAATGCAATTGAGATAAGAAACAGTGTGTCAAAAACTAATGATGTAATGTATGGTGATTAACATAACATAATAATAATAAAAAAAAAAACAGTGTGTCTGTAATACAGAAGATACATTAGGTTATCTCTTAGTGTTGTCTTGTCCTGTAATTAAGGTCAATGGAAAACAGCAACAATCTAATTCAGACAAGAATGGTATTGGCCAAGACCTGTCAGAAAAGTTTTAGGTTGCCCCACGAGACATAGAACCATGACCAGCTAAAGTACTTCCTGATGACAAATAAAACATGGAATGAGAAAGTAAGAACACTGTTATAAATACTAATTATGATCACATGACCTATTGCAGAAATATATATATTTCTGCTATATATTTATGTATATATATCTTACCTTTGATTTCCTCTTAACATCTAACATAAAATATGTTTATTAATTACAGCTAACTTTATTAACTGTATTTAATTTATAGGATGTCAGAGAGAGAGTAAATATCAGCCAGGAATTTGCATTGCTTTTATTTATTTATTTATTTATTTATTTATTTATTTTTAAGATTTCTTTATTTTAGAGAGTGAGAGAGAGGAGGGAGAGAGGGAGGGGCAAAAGGAGAAGGAGAGAGAATCTCAAGCATATTCCACGCTGAGTGCAGAACCTGACGCGGGGCTAGATCCCAAGACCCTGAGATCACAACCTGAGCTAAACCAAGAGTCGGAGCTTAACTGACTGTGCCACCCAGGTGCTCCATGCATTGCCTTTAGGTAAACGTTTAGTGCATTTTTAGTTGTGTGCAGGATAGTTATATCATGTTAGGTAGAAGGATGACTTTCTTTTGTATTTATTTGGAGATTAACTATGATTCATGGAGCTAACCATGGGTTCTGAGATGATAAAGGGTGACTGTGATGGTCAGTAATGTCTGTCAACTCCTCTAGACTCTAGCAACTATTATTTAATCAAACACTAAAGAACGTGCTAAAAAAAAAAAAAAAAAAAAGAATGTGTTGCTGAAGGGGCACCTAGGTGGCTCTGTTGATAAAGCGTCTGCCTGCTGCTCAGGCTCAGGTCATGATCCTGAAGTCCCGGGATCCAGCCCCCCATCGGGCTCCCTGCTCAGAGGGGAGTCTGTCCCTCTGTCGCTCACCCCACTGTGCCCTCTCTCTCACTCTCTCTGTTTCTCTCTCTCAAATAAATAAATAAAATCTTTCTAAAAACGGTCTTAAAAAAAAGGAATGTGTTGCTGTAAGGGGTATTTTGTAGATGTGACTGCTACCTACAATCAGCTGACTTTAGGTAATAAATAAATAAATAAATAAATAAATAAATAAATAAATAAAAAGATTATGCTCAATAATCTGTGTGGGCCAGATCCAGTCAGTTGGAAGCTCTTAATTAAGAGCAGAACTGAGGTATCCCTGAGGAGAAATTCTACCTGTGGACTTAAGCTTCAGCTCTTACCCAAGAGTTTCCAGCTTGTCCTTCATGATGACTTTCCCCAAAGACTGTGACTTGTCTAACCAGCCCTCACAACTGCATGAGCCAACTACATTAAAACTCTATGTATCTTATCTATCTACCTACTTATCTACTTATCTATCATATACATATGATAGATAAGTTTTATTTCTCTGGTAAAGCCCTGACTGAAACACGTAGATATGACAAAAATGCACTCTTTAACTTCTCAAGTCTCAACTTAATGCTTTTTGCTCTAACAAAATACAAGGATTTTATAACATTTTAAGGGAAAATGCTACATTTTAATTATAAGTAATTTTTTCATGAGATTAAAATCTGTTTTTTAAAACTACACTATTAGTATTATTTTATACAGATAATTTTCCTTTAGATTTAGCTACACATTTTTTTTTTCTTTCTTTTTCTTTTTTTTTTCTTTCTTTCTTCTTTTTTTTTCCCTTGCACTTGAGACTTTTCACCCAGGGTCATGCTGTTTCTGCTTAAAGTCCATCTTTAGGATTCATGTTAGTGAGGTGGGCTAGTGAAGGAATATCAGGTTAAAAATTTTTTAAAAATAAGAGAAAGAAAGAGAAAACAATTTGTTTATACTCAATGTCAAATATATTTACACCTAAAATTCTCACAGCATATTCATTATATTATTCCATTACCTTCTACATTTTATTTTATTCTTGAGAAGTCAGCTGTAAGTCTAAATGTAGACATAAGATTCTTGAAATATGATTCCTGAACCAATAGTCACCATCATGAGAGAAACTTAGAAATGAAAATGATAGAACTTGCCAATACCTACTGAATCAGAAAATCTGAGGGTGGGGCATAGTAATCAGTCAACAAACCCTCCAAATTATTGTTGTGTAAGTTAAACTTTGAAATGCACTGTTTTAACTAAATTGCAGCTGAATCTACTTTTTAATACTTTAAAAAGGTTTTCTTTGGTTTTGGTTTTGTGTTGTTCCTATGAACTGTTAAAATAAGAATTTGGTTTTATTCATATATCTTTTTTTTTTTTTTTTTTTTTTTAGATTTTATTTATTTATTTGAGACAGACAGAATGAGAGAGAGAGAGCACACGAGAGGGGGAGGGTCAGAGGGAGAAGCAGGCTCCCCGCTGAGCAGGGAGCCCGATGCGGGACTCGATCCAGGGACTCCAGGATCATGACCTGAGCCGAAGGCAGTCGCTTAACCAACTGAGCCACCCAGGCGCCCTTTATTCATATATCTTGAGATTGATTGGTCTTCTTCATGTCCAAGATTTTATCTTGGTTTTAGAGATTTAGATCAAAAATCCTCAGCCATTTTCCCCTCAAATATTGACTCTTTTCTTTTTCTCAGTCCTCTCCTCTTGGAATTTATAAGTAAGCGTGCTGTTTTCCATATCTGAAATTTTTCTCTTGTTTTCGCATTTTTCCTTCATTCTGGATTATTTTCTGAATGTTTTTCCAATTAATTAACTTAGTTTTTGATAATCTGTTCCCCCGTATATGTGTGTATGTGTGTGTGTGTGTGTATATATATATATATATAGTATCTATATATATATAGTATATACTATATACATATATAGTACTATATACGTATATAGTATATACTATATATATATATATATATACACTATATATAGTATATCGTTATACTTTTCATGCATATCACTTATCTAAAAGTTTCATTTTTGCTAGGTCAGTTCTTATATTTTTCATTGCTGAAATTTTTATTTATTTGTTTATCTATTTATTTATTTAGACAAAGAAATCCTAGTTGTTTTAGAATTAATGTCTTATAATTCTATTAAAAGCCATATATATTTATGCATATTTTTTTAATAGTTGTTTTGATGGGTATCATTTGGAATGCCTTGTTCCCTGACCTTTGTAAGTTATTTCCCATTGTACTACCAAAATTTGGGGGGAGGGAATAATTTTGAGGCATAACTTCTCGATGGCTTCTCTTTTGTTTCTGCCATGCATCTCAAGCCACTAACTTTCAGGGAATATTTTATATTAATGCTTAAAGTTATTAAAATTCTATCCTCATGAAGTATATTTGGGTGGCAAATCTTCAAGAGGCCTGAGTTGTGGTGAATTTTTCTTCAGTTTTCCTTCATACTGTGCTTAGAGCGAAGGCAACTTTTCTTGAAGAACATGGAGTTCCTTTAACGCAAAGGTGCAGGCCTTTATGAGTTCAGTTTGATCTAGGGAGTCCTCTAATAGATCTCCCATTTTCTATGGCGTGGAGGCTTTGACTTTTGCTACGCTGTCCTGGAAAGAATCACAAGCTAGGTTCTTCCTCCAACATCAACAAATGCCCTCAGAACAAAAGCTGCTTCAGGACTTACCCTTTGTTTCTCACTTTCCCTTATACTTTGGCCTTTAAATCCCTTGCTAGGTTGTCCACTCTTTGATGTTTGAAAATTTTTCAAAAAATTATCAAGCATTTTTACTAGTTTTCAACAACAGAGTTGTTTAATTACCTACCCCTACATATTTTGTAAAAGGGATTCAAAAGATTATTTGGCAGTATATTTGACCACAACTTTTGGAAATATTTCATGAGTCACATGGGAAAAGTGGTTACATTAAACCCATTTTGATTTTACATTTTATGACAGATCCACTCACTACCATATTCCCAAGTGATTTCTTGACTTTTTGTATCTGATTAGATATAACTTGTAAACTTTGATTTTATATCTATATTAACCACTTTAGTGTTGATGTAAGTCTATCTTCTATTTAGAATGGTGTTTTCTAAACATTTCTCATTATGACTCTGAAATCCTCATCAACTGACAAAATTAAAGTATAAGTCAGTCAATTTTCACTGCATATTCTAAGTAGAATGGGTTAAAGTGTGTGTGTGTGTGTGTGCACGTGTGTGTGTGAGACAGAGAGACAGAGAGAGAAAGAGTTAATTCTTCTATATATGAATAATAAAGAAACCATTCTCATAATCATCTATGCAAATTGATTGGGTACACATTTATTCTAGGGTTAAACTCTCCTCCCATCTAATCTTCTCCATGTTTTCTGCCTGCTTCATTGTCCAAACTGTGTTTGAAGATTATATGTTTATTTAAGGATAATTTATGAATCCACAGAGAATTGAAGAAACTTACAAAATCAGATGTAATTCACCAATAGGATCTAAACATCTTCTCTGAGACTTGAGGCTTGTGTTATAATCGGTCAAGTCCTTTTCTCATTTCAGAAGCTAATTCATATGGAGGATTTTATAATCATGACCATTGGCAGGTAATACTATTCTTTGTAGAAAGAGTAAAAACCTTAGCCTATCCACATATTCAGTATATTTGAATGAATGGGATGTTACTTTGCTGCCACATCAGTTAAATTTATAATTTTAGCCTGATTTTTTTTCTTTTTCTCAGGACACTAATGCACTAATGTTCATAGTCTCTAAATTGAACTCTGGTTCTCGTTCAGGGCATAGCTGACCCTGTCCAAAATCACTATACAATCTGAAGATGGATCTTTCTAGTAACCACATTCTATCTAGGTTAGACAAATTATTTTCATGTATAAAATTGTCCTACTAAACTGTTCCACACTGCACAGAAATTATGACAGTAGAAAAGGCTAAAGCAATTTTCATGGAACAAAGCACATGAATTGGAAGCCAGCATCAAATTATGTTTCTTTACTTAACTAAAAGTCATCTTCAAACGTTATCTTCATGTAATACCCAGTGAACTTTACACAGTAAGAAACTACTGAAATGGTTTGATCAGCAAATCTTTTGTAAAACTTCTGATATAGAACTTTGTTTAGAAAGTAGTTTATATGTGTTAGCTATTATTACTGTAGGACTTGAAAAATATCCTACTTCAAAGGTGATCTTATATTGAATCATGGGAAATTTGTATAGACTTTAATTTTATCAAGAATTTTTACCTACATTAATTTACTTAAGTTTTTAAACCAATCATGTGAATTATAAATGCAACTTAATTATGCGCACTTAAGGAATAAATCAAATAAAGTGAGTAAGGAAGCTAAACCCAACTCTCATACCTTCTAATTCTATTTACATACTTTCCTTCATGCATAAAATTGTATTATATTATATTATATAGAATTGCTTTGACCTATGTGCTGTTTAGAAGTAGTGTGCTTAGTTTCCAAATATTTGGGGATTTTCCAGCTACATTTTTGTTATTATTTCTACTTTAATTCTACTGGGGTTTGAGAATACACTTTGTATGATTTTTATTCTTTCAAAATTTTTGAGGTGTATTTTCTTGCCCCAAATATTATCTATCTTGGTGAATATTGCATCCAAGCTTGGTGAGAGTGTGGGTTTTGCTGTTGCTAAATGAATTATTCCATAAATAGATTAGATGGAGTTGATAGTCAATGTTGTTTGGGTCAACTCTGTCCATATTGATTTTCTGCCCACTTGATTTATGAATTAATGACAGAGGTGTGTTGAAGTCTCCTACTAAATATAACAGTGGATTTTTCTATTACTCCTTTCAGTTCCATCATTTTTTTCCTGATATATTTTGATTCTCTATTGTTCAGTTCATACATATTTAAGATTATTATATATTCTTAGAGAATTGACTGCTTTATGATTATGCAGTGTCTTTCTTTTTGACGATTTCCTTTTTTCATAAGTCTGCTTTCTCTGAAATTAATATATCTACTCCAGCTTTCTTTTGATAAATGTTAGCATGGTATATCTTTCTCCATTCTTTGCTTTTAACCTATCTTGTCTTTATATTTAGTGTGGATTTCTTGTAGGTAACATATTCTTGTGTGTTTTTTTAACCCACCTTGACTATCTCTATTTTTAATTGGCATACTTAGAACATTCACCTTTAGAGTGATTATTGATATATTTGGATTGTTATCAACCGTGTTTGTAACATCTTTATTCTTTGCCAGAGGTTTCTCCTCCACCCACCATCTTTGATTTTAACTGAGCATCTAATATATTTCTATTTTATGTCTTCTCTGATGTGGGAAATCAAGGCAGAAGAAAAAATTATTAATTTCCTTACTACCTAGAGCCCATTGACAAGTCTTTGAAACAGGCAACGTGACATTCCTCTAGGCACTCAATTGCCTGGATGTTGATGCTTTGCTCAGGGCAAAAGGCAATCTTCGCCCAACACCCAGGACCCTGTAAGTCTACTTTAACATATAAAAATTCCTTTGGAAACTTCCTTTATCTCTACCCATCCCCCAAGATACATGTTGGCAATAATCCCCCAAGCATATGGCCCACCAATATACATCTGAAGTGTCTCATGACTAAGGGTTTAGGCAGCAATAAATGACTTTTTCCCAACAATAACTAGCCCCCTCAAGGTCCTGGAAAACTTGCTTCCAAAATTCCTTAGAGACTTATGCTACCCCTAACCTCCTCCCAACTTGAAAGTACGTAATGGGCCACTCCTCATGAACCCAGTGCAGCTCTTGCCCCCATGCTTTAATAAAACCACCTTTCTGCACCAAGGATGTCTCAAGAATTCTTTCTTGGCCGCCGGCTTCGAATCCTAATGTCTTTCCTACATCATTCTCTTTGTATATATCAATTATAATATTTCAACAAATAGCACTTGCCCTAGAGTTTACAATACACATTTTCAACTAATCTAATTAAACTTTAAAATAACAATATTTTGCTTCATGTGTGGTGCAGATAACCTTATAATAAAATTTTCCCAAATCCATCCTTCCATCCCTATGAAAGTATGGTTACTTCCTTATCCAAATGCTATAATCACCCATTATAGTATTATTTTCCACAGCTATCTTTTAGATCAATTAAAAATAAGTATAAAGTTATTTGCCTTTATTTATTCCTTTTCTGAGGTTCTTTCTTTATGTATATCTAAGATTCTGACTTATATAATTTTTTTCAATATAAAGAAAATCATTTAATATTTTTGCAGTGAAGATCTGCTAATGATGAATTCCCTCAGTTTTATTTGTCTGAAAAAAACCTTTCTTTTTCCTTAACTTTTGAAAAAATAATCATTGGATATAGAATCCTAGACTGATGGCTTTTTATTTTTCTTTCATCATTTTAAATACTTAGTTCTACTTCTTTCTTGTTTGCATGGTTTCCAAAACCTATCATTCTTATTTTTGTTCCTCTCTAGGTAAGATTTTTTTGTCCTTCCATGAATTCTTTCAAGATTTTCTCCTTGTCTTTGCTTTTTTTGGAGTTTGAATATGCTATTCCTAAGTATAGATTCCTGGGGTATTCAAATTGGTATTTTCTGAGCTTCATAGATCTCTGGTTTGTGATATGTCAATAATTTTGAAAAATTCTTAGCCATTATTACTCCAAATATTTCTTCTGATTTGTTCTCTCTTATCCTTTTGGTATTTTAATTACATCATTTGAAATTTTCCTACAGTTCTTTGATGTTCTGTTCTGTTTTTCCACTTTTTTGTCTTTTAATTTCAGGTCAGAACTTTCTAATTACCTACCCTCAATTCACTGTTTTTGCTTTTTTTTTTTATGCTTCTATTTAAGTACCTGCTTCTGATTCTTTCTCTGTTTGTATTGGGTTTCCTCTGAAGCCCATCAAAGGCATTCTTTATTTCTATTGCAGCATTTGTGGTTCCTAGCATTTCCTGTTCATGCTTTCATAGAATTTCAATTTCTTTCCTTATATTACCTATCTGTGTATTAACCTGCTTTTCTTTTAAGAGTCCTGAGCATATGCATCATTGTTTCCATATCCTGCTCTGATAATTTCATCATCTGTGTCATATCTGAGTTGGTTCTGATACATGTTTTGTCTTTTCAGATAGTTTCATTTTTGACTTTGGTGTTCTCTGTAATTTGTTGTTGAAAGCCAGCTATGTCATATCAAGTAACAAGACCTGTTACTTCGACTAGTACTTGACTTTATTTTATATTTGTTGTATTTTATATTACAGTTTCCAGAGGATAGAATATTCTCTAGTGCCCTTGTTTTCGTCTCCTCTCATTTTGAGTTTCCTAAATACTCCTCAGGGAGTCTGTGTCTTGTAGATCATTCTTCATCTGCAATCTGCTATTATGTTGGAGTGTGGTGGTAAGGTATGAGGAAGCAGTAGTGTTTTATGATGTTCTAATGAAATCACAAGCTTTTAGTGGGTGTATGTCTTTGGCCTATGACTTTCACAATTGTATCTTCTTTTATAGTTTCCTCCATCCCTATTGATAAATAAGGAAACCTAGAAACTGCTGGAGTGTGATGAATACCCTTTCCTCAGAGCTCTAGGACTAGGCTCTGATAAACCATTTACCTTGGAGATTAGATCTTTGTGAAGGAAAACACTCTCTTCTCCCCTTCTTAGTGCCACATGGGGGTCTTTCTTGACTGAATTTTTACTTCATGATTTCACACTAAACGTAGTGTTGACACTATTTCATACCAGCTCCTCTGGGAACAGACAGCATTGTCTCCTGTTTTATGTAATAATCATTAATATGCACCTTTACTTTGCTATCAAATTTTTATGAGTTACATCATTGTTTTATTTTGGCTACTCTGCCAGCATGCATTGAAGCTGAGATTTTTAATTCCCCAGGAATACTGCTATTGATAGGGTCATTTTTCTTCAAAGCTATAGTTTCAGAAGTCAGTCAGACATGGATTTGAAGTCTGTCTCCTCCATCTACTTATTTTGTGGCTTCAGACAATGTATTTAATTATCTAAACATCATTTTCTTTTCATCTGTTTTTTGGGGACACCAATAATATCTACTCTATAAGGCTATTGCGAAGATTATATAAAATAATTAATTTAATGGATTTAAGTTGATACCATTTATTTTTCATTTGTGGAAATATGGCAGATTTTTAAATGGGACCATTTAAAAATATTTTATAGATCACTTTCATAGAACAAATTTTTTTTTTTTTTTTTTAGTAAGCTCTATGTTCAATGTTGGGCTTGAACTCACAACCCTGAGATCAAGAGTCACATGCTCTACTGACTGAGCCAGCCAGGCACCCCTATATAGATCACTGTTAAATAACTGGTTTACATATCCAAATCCTGATAAATTTAAACCAAATTTCTGATAACTTCATTGCCTTCTTAGTTTGAGCAAAGCGACACTGAAGAGGAAAAATTATCAACACACTAACATGCTAATTATATATTCCAATAATAATAAGGGACTGATCATAAGGCTATAATAAAACAAAATTTCAAGAACAGAACCTCAAAGTCATATTTCAGAGAGGGTTCATAAAGCAAATGTAGAATTTATAAAAATGATGTTTTGTTTTGTTTTGTTTTCCCAATTACAGGACAACTAATGTTTCAGGAAACATACCTTTTTGCTAGGGGGACAGAATAAAATGACCCACTTATATACAAAGGAAAATCATGCTCTCAATTAATTCAATCCCATCACTTGGTTTCCACTGGAAATGCATTTTTAGAATTGGCAAGAAATGTACCTTGGGGGAGTCTATCATGTGAATTACATTTCAATAACATTGAGCTTCATTACAATGTCCAAAGGCCCAGTCATCAATCCATGTACAATTAAAATATATCTGGAGTAATAATATTACACAGTTTCATCTGTATTCCAATTAACATTTTGCATTTTGCTTTTAGATCTTTCATTACAAATGGATCACCAAATTAAATGAGGTGGCCAGTTTCCTATATTTAGCAACATATAATTTTAATTTGTACTTTCCTAGTGAAAAAAATATGAGCAATTGTCATCACTAGTGACAATTACAGAAAAAAAAGAGTAATATAAAAATCCCCCAATAGCTTGTATTCATCCTCCTTGACAAAACCCACTGCCTTCATTTGCCTTGATTATAGAGTCAATGTCTTAAATTTGATTGAAGCTTGAAGCTACTTTTTGACCCAGTATAGTAAGCCTCAAGTTTTAACATCTTCAGAATATTATTTGAGAAATCTCATTGACATAGTCTTAAATATCCTCAAGCTAAAAAAAAAAAAATGAAAATATACATACTTTGTGATTTTAATCCCAGAAAGATTTCTATGGCATACACGGAGGTAAAATAATATATATATATATATAAGGATCAAATAAACTAATATTTATAAAACGGTTAGGACAGTGCTTATAACATTATGCCATGGGGGTTTTGTTAGCCCTGTTAGTGTTGTCTTTACCTTACTTCTTTGTTTTCAGGAATTATTAATTATTCAGATTCACTAATATTCCTAATGTAATTTTCTGCTAGAGTAAATGTTATTACTACAGAAGGTTTTAAAAAGCAAGACTATAATTATCAGAAAGGAGTATGGAATGTGGATAGACAAGAGAACATTGATAGTGTTACATCCCTTCAGCTAGTTCAAGTAGTTATAAAAGATGCCAGATGCGATAATTGTCTTTTTTAATTTATTGAATTTATTAACGGGTTACTAAAAATCAAATTCATTTTGGTTTACAAATCAGATGAACTTGAACACACAGCCATCTAATAGTTGTAGTCAATTCCCTTTGTTTTTAATTTTTTTGTTTTCTTTTTCTTTCTTTCTTTCTTTTACTTTTCTTTTCTTTTTTTTTTTTTTTTTTTGTTAATTATCTCAAGTCTTGTCATTCTCTTCCCAACACTTATATTGTACTCATGGATGATTTTAATCTGTATGTAGATTAGCTTTCCAACAACCTGGCTTCTTAGTGCACTGGCCTCTTCTCCTACAAAGATGATGGCCTTCACTCTAGCTCACATACTCTATAATAGATAAGTCCGGAAGATGATATGACCAAAAGCTATGACCTTACAGTATCTCAGTCTCAATTGTCCCATTCTGTGACCATCACCTTTTTTCTTTCTCCCACTGATATTCTGATCTCATGGCCCATACCTCATTAACCTTAGCAAATTTTCCATTTTTTAAAGATTTATTTATTATTTATTTTGAGAGAGAGAGACTAACACGAATGGGAGGGGCAGAGGGAAAGGGAGAGAATTACAAGCACATTCCATGCTGAGCACAGAACCCTACACAGGGCTCAATCTCACGACCCTGAGATCATAACCTGAGCTAAAATCAAGAGTTGGATGCGTAACCAACTGAGCCGCCCATGCACCCCAAATTTTCTCTTTCTGTCATCACATCTGTGCCCTCACTTCCTGTCCCCCCCAATTTATATTCTATGGTCAACAGTTGTAATCATTCTCCTATACTTTTCAGTTGTGCTCCTTCTTTTCCTCATTGTATTTAACAAAAGCTTAACCCTAACAACCCTGGAAAAAACTCAGCTCACACTTGAGTTTCTGCTCACTCTGGGCCAGAATCCCTACCTCTGAATGTGAGTAGATAAGACACTCAACTATATTGATTGGTCTCATTAACCTCAAATTTGTCTTTAATGTTCCACAATGATAATAATAATAAAATAATAAAACCATCCCTTAATCCAATCACTCTCCGATTTTCCTAGATGCCAATTTCTTTTCTGCTCGTATCTTCAGTATCCTTTCCCACATTGTCACTCTCAGATAATCATCCTAATTTCTATTTGAGAAAATAGAAATTATAAGACAGATTTCTACCAGCACACCTGACCATCCGTTAGCATTTGTAACCATATACTTTACTTCCTTTTCTCTTTTGAATTATAGCAGTTGTCCTGCAGTTTGAAATGTCTCTTTCTTATATCCTCCCTTTCTGTACACTTTATGATTATATGATCTTCACCAGAAAAAAACATCAATTCCTTCCTTCATCAGGCCAAATGGTAGTAACATGTATGTTTTATCAACCACTTCCATTAACCTCTCCAGTTACTCTCATTGAATATCAATTCTGTTTTTCTATTCCCAGGTTTAAAGCATTACAAAGGGGAATTTATCATATTAAGAAGCATTATGTTTCTTTTTGTCTGTTTTTAGAGCGGGCCCATTCCATGAGCTTTTAACCACCTCAGGTTGCAGTCATCGCTGCTTGAAACATTCATGCATAGTTTTGCATTTGCATATGGATACTTGAACATATCAGTATGGTTCTATTTTTTTTATTTTTAATTTAATTTAATTTTTTTAAAAGATTTTATTTATTTATTTGACAGAGAGAGACACAGTGAGAGAGGGAACACAAGCAGAGGGAGTGGGAGAAGGAGAAGCAGGCTTCCCGCCAAGCAGGGAGCCCGATGTGGGACTCAGTCCCAGGACCCTGGGACCATGACCCGAGCCGAAGGCAGATGCTTAATGACTGAGCCACCCAGGCACCCTATTTATTTATTTTAAAGATTTTATTTATTCATTTGAGAGAGAGAGAGACAGAGAGAGCACAAGCAGGAGGAGAGGCAGAGGAAGAGGGAGAAGCAGACTCCCTGCTGAGCTGGGAGCCAGATATGGGGCTAGATCCCAGGACCTGGAGATCATAACCTGAGCTGAAGGCAGACACTTAACCATATGAGCCACCCAGGCACCCCCTTTTTTATTTTTTAAAGATTTTATTTATTTATTTGAGAGAGAGTGAGAGAGAGAGCATGAGTAGGGGTGGGGAGGGGCAGAGGGAGAGGGAGAAAGAGGCTCCTCACTGAGCAGGGAGCTTGACGTGGGGCTCAATCCCCAGGACCACAGGACCATGACCTGAGCTGAAGGCAGACGCTTAACTGACTGAGCCAACAGGCACCCCTGGGATGGTTTTAAATTTGCTTTTCACTTATATTCTTGGATGTACCAGGAACTTCTTTTGACTTTACTTTTATATGATACTTAAAGTCTATGTTAGTAGCTGTTCTTATGTGTTTATTCAGTATTTTCCATTTTTTTCTATTTAATTTTCAGTGTAAAATACTCTTAATAGACTTGGCAGTCATCCAAGCATAGGGAAAATTTGGGGAAGTTAATGTTTTGAAGATCAAAATCCCACTCTTTGACAACATCGCCTTGTTGATGTGGTGATACCTTTTTTTTTTCGCCTTCCTTTTCAATGCTTACTTTTTCTAGATATTAAATTGTTGGCTCACTGTTTTCTTTCGGTACTTTGAGTATATTTTCAAACTGCCTTCTGCCCCCCATTGTGTCTGATGAGGAATCAGGTGTTAATCTTATTGTTTGTTCCTTCTATGTGATGAATCATTATTAACTTTCTTCATTCAAGTTTTTCTCTTTGTCTGGCTTTCAAAAGTTTAAGTATAATGTGTCTTTGGGTCATTTTATCATGTATCCTATTTGAAACTGTTGAACTTTTTCATGTGTGCATAAGTAATTATGTGTGCATAATTATGTTTTTCATATATTTGGGAAGTTTTAGGCTATTATTTTCTCAAACTTTTTTTTCCTTCTCTATTTTCTTTCTCTCCTGTCTTTCTGGGACTCCACTTCTGTGGAAAATGGTATGCTTGATGATGGTTTAAGACTTCATTAATTCTTTTTTGGTCACCTACTCTTTCTTTTTCAGATTGGTTACTTTCTATTGATCTATCTTCAAGTTTATAGATTCTTTCTCTGCCAGCTCAAATCTCTTGAACACCTTTAGTGAATCTTTAATTTCAGTTGTTGTAACTTTTTTTTTTTTTTATGGAGCTACTTTTGACATACAACATTATATTAGTTTCTAGCATACAACACAATGATTTGATATTCAGTTATTTCAATTTTAACTCCATAATTTTCATTTGAACTTTTTGTGTGTATAATTTCTATCTCTTTGTAGGAATGTTCTATTTGATGAGCCATTATTATCATATTTTCCCTTTCTTTAAGCATATTTATAATAGCTGCTTTTAAAGTCTTTGTGTGCTAGGGGAATAAAAGGCACAACGTTGGGAATATAGTCAACGATATTGTAATAGTATTATATGGTGACAGATGGTAGCTACACTTGTGGTAAGCATAGCATAATGTATAGAGAAGTTGATCACTAAGTTGCACACTTAAACTGATGTAATGCTGTGTCAGTTATATTCAAATAAAAAAATAAAAATAAGTTTTTGTCAAGTCCAATGTCTTCCTTACTTCAGAGGCAGTTCCTTTTCTTTCTTTCTTTCTTTCTTTCTTTTTAAGATTTTATTTATTTATTTGACAGAGAGAGCACAAGCAGGGGGAGTAGCAGGCAGAGGGAGAGGGAGAATCAGGCTCCCCGTGAGCAGGGAGCCTGATCCTAGGACACTGGGATCACAACCTGAGCCAAAAGCAGATGCTTAACCAACTTAGCCATGCAGGTGCCTCTCAGAGGCAGTTTCTGTTGACTTTTTTTTTTTCTTTTCTTGTGTATGGTCCTCTGTCTCTCTCTCTCTTTTTTTTTTTTTTTTTTGCATGTCTCATAATTTTTGTTGTTGTAGAAAATTATAGACATATTAGATAACATGCTGTATAAAAAAAGATTTTTATCCCTCCAGAACTATACTTGTTGTTGATGGTGTGTGTGTGTGTGTGTGTGTAGTCACCTGCATCTACCAATTCTGCAAAGACTGTTTTCCCTATAAACGTGGACTCTAATATCTCTATTAAGATTTTCTTTTAATTACCGTTTTTATTTTTAAGCTTGGATCCCTATGAAGTGCTATTGGATCATATTAACTTAATGGTAGCCAGTGATTGGTCAATCTGTCTTAAACACCATGAGCCAGTAAAGCTTTCACTCCCTGCCAATGAATCTGTTTGTAGATTAAGGATTGCATTCAAAATTTAGTCATTTTATAAATTTGTCCTGCCTTTTAATTTTTATATTCATAAGGTCTCATATTTGGCCAAGAAAAATTAATTCACTAGGGACCAATCTACTTCTTTTTTTTTTTAAGATTTTATTTATTTATTTGAGAGAGAGAGAGAGAACAGTGGTGGGGAGGGGTAGAGGGAGAGAGAGAGAGAGAGAAGCCGATTCCCTGCTGAGCAGGAAGCCTGACAACGCGGGGCTTGATCCCAGGACCTGGAGGTCCCCAGGACCTGGAGATCATGACCAGAGCTGAAGGCAGTTGCCTAACCACCTGAGCCATACCAGGCACCCCAAGGGACCAATCTACTTTTGAGAACACCAGAGATAACTGAGATTTTAACTAGGTCCTCTTTGAATATTATCCTTTCCAGGAGTTCTTGTTAAACTTATGGCTGATGTTGCTTGCCTGAATGAGTACTGAAGTCCTCAGCTAACTGTGATGATGACCTTCCCTGATTGTCACTGAGATCACTATTACTTTCAACAATGTTTTCAGGCATAGATTTTATATACCACGATGCTAATAATGTTAGCCTCCTATGACAGAGGCTGGTAGACCTTCCAGCATGCTCCATTCTAGCAGAAATTCTATGCCATAGAGCCAGAAGGAAAAATAATGGAAGTATTCCCAAGCCAAATTGCCACATATTTCCACTCTTCTTACCAAGATTCCATAGATTTTTGTAAATAAATTTATTCTCAATTTGTGTATGCCTTTTGGTCAATTTTCTAAGTTTAAATGCTTGTTTTTGGCATTTTTATCCAGTTTGTTCACTCAGCCACTACAAAATCCCTGCTGCTCTCCATTCATTCTTAAAATGACTATATCAGTTAATGGACCGTGGCCTTCTTGGAAGACAGGACTATATATATCACTCACATCTGTATCCCCAACACATAGTATTCATGTTTGTTACAGACCTTCTCCAATGCCTAGTAGAATTGAACACAGTTTCTGTTAATCAAATAGGCATTAGCTAAGAGGCTTGATATTAGTGAACTAGCAATAATATCAGGCCATGGCAAAAATAATTTGTTCATCTCAGTCAAAATAATATACTACATCCTTGTATTACGAAGGCAGACTTGTAGTCATTTGTTCCAACATGTTAACCAATTCATCTGTATGACAACAGTGAAAGAGTTAATTCTTTTCAAGTCTGAATTTCAATATTTCGGTATGATCGAGCACAGTGCTAGTAACAATGTTTATAGAGAACACTTATTTAAATATAGCCTAGGAAGGGAGCCTACATTGAATAAGGTTACTGGTGTTAATACCTGCACTTATTGAATTACTCACTTCTTCGCTGGAATTTTTTCTGGTGAGATTTTTTTTTTTTAAGATTTTATTTATTTTCCAGAGAGAGAGAGAGAGAGCACAAGCAGGGGAGTGGCAGGCAGAGGGAGAATCAGACTCCCTGCTGAGCAAGGAGCCGGATGCAGGACACGATCCTAGTACCCTGGGATTACGACCTGAGCCTAAGGCAGCCGGGACTGAGGCACCCAGGTGTCCCTCTGGGGGATTTTTACATCTTGTAATGAGCAATTAATTGAATTAGAAAACCATGGGCATAAAATCATGGGATATCTTAATTTAACAAATTGTATTATATTGTTTTTGTTTTTATAATATTCTACTTTACGTTATTTTATTTTTCCTCCACATCTCTTTGATATGGATATTGAGAATGGTAAATGAACATATTTGTAAGCTCTTAAAATGCATCACAGAACAGTTTATAGAGCACATATTAAGGAAAGAATCAGGGCTATATCCTATTTTTCTCATCAAAATTAGTAAATTTTGACATAGATGTGAAGATACATTCAACACATCTAAATACGAGGCTTATTAATTTTTAGGGGAAAATGCAGATATGCTTTTGCATCCATAAGAATATTTTATGACAAGAATAAAGTAAATACAGAAAGCCAGAGCAAGCAAACTGTAAATAGGAACAGATAAAATGCTGTGCTTTGGGGAAGCAATATGTACACAAAGCAAGATGATAGACATAGGGCGCCTGGGTTGGCTCCGATGGTTAAGCATCTGCTTTCAGCTCAGGTCATGATCCCGGAGTCCTGAGATCGAGTCCCGCATTGGGCTCCCTGCTCCTTGGGGAGCCTGCTTCTCCCTCTGCCTCTCTCTCTGTCTCTCATGAACAAATAAATAAAGTTAAAAAAAAAAAGATTTTATATATATATATATATTATTTTTTACTCTTTTGGCTAAAATCCTCTAGTGATCCTTGATTAACTTTTTTATAAATTGCTAGCAACCTATGATGACTTACAGTACCCCAGATGATCTGGCCTCTGCCCATTTCTCATTTCCTTCTTTTCCTCACTAAGCTCCTACAGCATTAGCCTACTCACTTCTTTGAACAGTGAAAGTTCTCTTCTGCTTCAGGGCTTTGGAACTTGTGAGAATAATATTATCTCCTATGTTAGTTAAGTGTCATTTGTCTCCATCTCCAAGAGGCCTTCCCTGAACTACCACTTGCCCATGATCCATCACTCTTCATCACATAATTTTTTTCTATGACAGGACTTATAACTCTCTGGTATAATGCTACTTATTTAGTTTAGTGCTTCATCCTTCTACTCCACTGGAAAGCAAAAGCTTTGAGAACAAGAAACTTTGGTTCTTGATCAATTCTAGGCACATAAGAGACATCCGTAAATATTTGCTGAGTAAGTGAGGAGAGACTAAAAAAATAAATAAATAAAATAAAGATAGAAAAAAGGAATATAGCTGCAGATGTGTAGATGAGAAATGAGCTCAATATATTTGAAAAACTAGTAAATTTAGTGCTTTGGCAGATAAATATAGGCCAGTAATGCCTAATACACTGGAAAACCAAGAATAAATCAGTTGATGATTAAAAAAGATGACACTAAGTTTAAACAATTTTTGGGAAGAGTTTTGATGAAAATTTAGATTTCAAGTAATCTTCATGTTATACAAAATGTGTTCAATATACTAAAAGACAAAAACTCTTACTGTTGATTCTAAAGGCCAACAAAAAAAAAATGGCAAAAAAGGAAACTACATATAAATTTCATTAATTAAAATACTATCAAACTTACACATAAATTTGTTAAAAGGTTAATATATCATGATCTAGTTGCATTTATCCCAAGGAGTCAAGGATAGTTCAGTATTAGAACATCCATAATTGTAATGTTCTATCTTAACAGGAAAGAACAAAAAGTCATATGCTTATTTAAACTTATTTTAATTAATATAATTCAAATGAGAAAACTAGAAATAAAATATATTTATTAACTTGATGAAATGTGCTTATTAGATTAGGCATCTGTATCTTAAATCCCCTAGGTTTAAAATATAAATGGCCTAAACTGTAGTTGATTAAAAATTAAAGGGGCTAATGAATCAATAGTACAAAATATAGTCTCTAGCACATGATAAATACTAAAAAACAAAACAAAATGAATAAATAAAGCATGGATAGTACTGAAACCTACATGTACTATGTTTTTTTTTTTTCTATACATACATATTTATGATGAAGTTTAATTTATAAATTAGGCACAGTAAGAGAACAGCAATAATAATAAAATAGAACAATTGTAACAATATACTCTAATAAAAATTATGTGAATATGGCCTCTCTCTCAAAATATCACATTACACTTTACTAACCCTTCTCCTTGTTTTGATGTGAGATGATGCCTTCATGCTGAGATGACGTGGGGTGAATGATGTAGGCCTTGTGACGTAGCATTAGGTCACTACTGACCTAACCATTCATCAGAAAGAGGATCATGTGCTTCTGGACCTCAGAAAGCAAAACTGTGGATAAGGAGGGGACTACTATAATGCTGATTTTTAGAAATCAGCCTATTATATACAGTTCACCTTTGAAAATGTGGGAGTTCGGGGTGTCAACACCCTGTGTAGTTGAAAATCCTCATATAACTTTTGACTTCCCAAAAACTTAATTACTAATACTCTACTGTTGACTAGAAGCCTTACCTATAACATAGTTGATTAACACATAGTCTGTATGTTATTATATACTGTATTTTTATAATAAAGTAAGCTAGAGAAAATGAAATATTAATAAGAAAATCATAAGGAAAAGAAAATATATTTACAGTACTGTATTGTAAAAAACACACATAAAAGTGGACCTACACGGGCGCCTGGGTGGCTCAGTCATTAAGCGTCTGCCTTCGGCTCAGGTCATGATCCCAGGGTCCTGGGATTGAGTCCCACATCAGGCTCCCTGCTCAGCGGGAAGCCTGCTTCTCCCTCTCCCACTCCCCCTGCTTGTGTTCCCTCTCTTGCTGTGTCTCTCTCTGTCAAATAAATAAATAAAATCTTAAAAAAAAAAAAAAAAAAAATGGACCTACACAGTTCAGACCTGTGCTGCTCAAGGGTCAACTGTAGTTTGTTTTTAGTGCTCTCTTTTATTATTATGGAGATTATTATTCACTATTTGCTAGATTAAGTTTGCTAATTGTGTTCTCCAAATTTCCCATATCCTTATTAACTTTCTGAATGACTAGATCTATAGGTTACCAAGAAATTTTGTTAAAAATATTTTTCATTATGAAGGCAAATTCATCACTAATTAATTAAAATGTCATTTTTGTTCTATGCTTTTTAAGTAGATGCATGCAAATTTAGAATTGTTACATTTTGATGAACTGAAACTTAGATAGCTATGTTCTCTAGAAAGGATAAATGTTTCCTTCTCTTAAGACTACTTAATTCTGGGGCGCCCGGGTGGCTCAGTCGTTATGCATCTGCTTTCGGCTCAGGTCATGATCCCAAGGTCCTGGGATCAAGCCCCGCATCAAGCCCCGCATCGGGCTCCCTGCCCTGCAGGAAGCCTGCTTCTCCCTCTTCTACTCCCCCTGCTTGTGTTCCCTCTCTTGCTGTGTCTCTCGCTGTCAAATAAATAAATAAAATCTTAAAAAAAAAGAGTACTTAATTCTATAAATATAAATATATGTATATTCACTTACATATGTATGTGTGTGTATGTTATTTAGCAGCATTTATTAGTTACTTGGCATTGTTCTAAATACTTCATAACTATTAACACAGTTAATGTTATCTAAATGTATCACTTGGAGAATCCTGGAACATATTATTGTATAAATTCATACCTTAATTATTTATAAATACCAGGTTATGAGTACAAAATCTCAAGAAGTATTATTCTGGTATTTTTTCCACCAAGAATCAAGGATGACTTAGTTCACTATGCCATATTCTTTTCTTGTTGAGCATAAATTTCCTAACTCTTTATTTCTCAAAGATTGTGGCTTTATACATGATCTTGTTTCAATGAACCCACCAGGCATGGGCCCAAAGCTCCATACCTATTCAATTGTTAAAACCCAAGGCACCATTTCCCTGGATTTTATAACCCACTCTTTTCAGTCATATTTTCAGAGCTTTTTTATTCCTTAGCAAGCTTTATTTATAGCCTCCTTCTATTCTTCTATATTATAAGATTTTTCCTATTGTCCTGGGATATTAGCTGCATATGCAAAAATGATATTAACTGAGTTATAAAAATCATTTCTAGATACTTTACAGCATTTTAGAATTTTTGAGATGTTTAAGCCCATATCCTTCAATAAATTATAATGAAATCTACACAATGGAAGTCTATATGTCAGTTAAAAGTATAAGAAATATCTCTGTGATCTTTGTAATATTTATGTGATAAAAGATCAATGTTAGGCATGAGTCAATTTATATGAAAGGAAAAAGAAATAAAATATTCTAATTTGTGTATATTTTGCATAATATTACACTATAAAATATTTAGGGGACTAAATATTAGTATATGTGGTTTAACATGAGGAAGAATAAAAGGAATAGGGGAATCAAGAAGGATTTTTTCACATTTGCCATATATTTTTCTGATTATTTTTATCTAAATATACTTACATTTTTAGTTTTTCAATGTGTCTCAAATGTGCAGTAATAGTTAAGATCAGACATTTTTGAAACTTGACTATATATAGTATTATTTGAAGTTAGTCCTTTAATATCTCTGTAGCTCATTTCATTATTTATAGATGAAGAAGATATTAATATCTTACTTCATAGTGTTGTTATGAAGAATAAATGAGACAATATATGTACAAGAATTGAAAGAGCCCAATTACCATCGTATTTGTGTCCCTCAATATTTCTTTAGTAAAACAATTGCAAATGATTTTTTAAATTACAATTTGGGCTCAATATAGGATGTAAATGCCACAGGGTAATGATTATACCAACAAATAAAGGCAGGGCATTAGTATTGAGAATCAATTATTTTCCTCTCATGTCTAGAATAGTGCAGGCTTGTAGCCTCCAAATCATAGAGGCTAGAACTAGTTGTGTATCAGATTTGGAAATATAATCTGAATAACCAAAACTGTTTACTGCAATCTCAAATATTTTCATTAGAATAAGACAAAGGCAAAATAGCAATTCTGGATTAGTATTAGAGGCTCATCACCTCAGTTGTATTATTATAAATGATTTTGAAAGAACATAATATATTACTTAGTAATTACAAATGATGGTATTTTAATTTCAAATGTCTAGTCTATTTATCTTAAGACCTTCAGAAGCAATTTGCTATGTCAGGTTAAAAAGAAGTCAATGGAGGTCACGGAAAAAAAAAAGTAATTTTAGAACATTCTCACAATGTATACACTAGAATTAGCGACATCATATTAATCATTAAAAAAAGAAAAAGAAAAAAGAAAAAAATATATACCCACAACAGCTCAGTTTAGATTAGGGATTGCTATGTTTAGTGTTAATATTTATCATTCCTTTTTATTTGATTTTATTTTATAATAAACATATATAGGTATATATTATGTTTTATATGTACATATACACACACATACACAGTGAAATTATTATTATAATCACACTAATCAACATCTCCATCTCCTCACATAGTGCCTTTTTTTGGAAAGCACCTCAAATCTACTCTCTTAGCAAATTTCCAGTATAGAATACAGCATTATTAACTTTAATCACCATGCTGTGCATTAGATCCCTAGAATTTATTCATCCTACATAACTGCATCTTTGTATCCTTATGACCAACATCTTCCCATTTCCTCCACCTCTATGACCCTGTTAACTACTATTCTACTCTGTTTCTATGTATTCAATTTAATTAGATTCGACATGTAAGTAAGATCATGCAGTATTTTTCTTGCTGTGTCTTGCTTATCTTACTTAGCATAATGTCTTCTAGATTCATTCATGTTGTTGCAAATGACAGGATCTCTCTATTTTTAAGGATGAATTACATATATATATGTATATATATACATATACACATATATATCTATATATATAGATAAATAGATATCTATATATCACATTTTCTTTATCCATTCATCCATAGATGGACACTTATGTTGTTTCTATATCTTGGCTATTGTAAATAATACTGCAGTGAACATGGGAGTGCAGATATCTCTTTGAAGTACTAATTTAATCTACTTTGGATATATACCCAAAGAGAAGGGTTGCTGGAACATAATGTCATCCTATTTTTAATATTTTGAGGAACCTCCACATGTTTTCCATAATGGTTGTAACAATTTACATTCCCACCAATAGTGTATAAGGGTTCCCTTTTCTCTACATTCTCACCAACATTTGTTATCTTTTCTTTTTCTTTTTTAAAAATTTTAAAAGATTTTATTTATTTACTAGAGTGAGAGTGAGCAAGTGAGAGGGAGAGAGAGAGAGAATTTGAAGTAGACTGCATTAAGGGTAGAGCCCGATGCGGGGCTCAATCCCATGACCCGAGATCATGACCTGAGCCAAAACCAAGAGTTGGGTGCTTCACTGAGACACCCAGGTGCCCCTTCTTTTTCTGATAATAGCCTAATAGTCTCCTCATGTTGTTTTCCTTCCACCATACATTTCACTGAGCACCAAAGCTCAGAATGTAGAGGTTGGTGAGTAGTAAATCTTTATGGAGATACATCTTGATTATTTATTGATTCTGTAAGATTGACTATGCACAGATTTAATCACTGAGGCATCGGAAAAGAAAGTTTCTAAATTAAATTGAAGACATGTTTGAAGAGTACAAATACCCCACAGAATTTCATATTTTTAGCCATGTTCTGTGATTCTAAGATAAAGAAGAGTCAGTTTCTACCAATATCCATTTGATTTAGTAAATTTTTCTATTTATACAAATTGTTTCCAATACAACAAATTTCATTACTTCAAAATATTTTTCCAGGTACCACTGAAATATGATTGTGATTAAATAACAACTGCCTCTCAATCATGAGAGAGAGTACCAAGTTTTTTAGGAAGGCAGTTTTTCTTACTTCTTCCTGGGTACTTAACAATCTGCATAACTGAACCTCTTACAATCTCATGAACTCTCTCACCCCTAAGAATCCTCAAGGCAAAAACCTGTTATCTGGAAACTTACATAAAGGTTCTGCTTCCAGAACAGCTCAAAGAAACATTCAACTTAATGTTGTATGTAAGTATATTTTAGTAAAATATATTACACATTTTGGAATAAGGAACATGTTGGTGACTGCCCAAGCGATTGGCAAAGGGGAGAGAGGGTAACTATAATAATGAAATGGATCCCTAACCTTCCAATCTGAAATGGACATCTTGAAGGGATTTTTTAAAGATAGGCATCACAGCATGGTAGCTCACCTCACGGGGAGTTTAAAGTACTTAGCATTCTTTGCTGTTGCTATTTTTTGAAATTACCCAAGCAACATTTCAATTTAGAAGTTATTTGTAGTAATAAGTTCCCACTAAATTGTTTGTTGTAATTATTTGATGCTTTTATAAGCCTCATAATAAAGAAGACTTGGTACAGAATGAATCAAATGTATTATCTTACACAAGCTATTTTATTCTGATCGTAAAAAACAAGAACATCAAATTACCATGAATTAAATATAACATTATTAGTGTCATGTTTTATTTTGTTTTGTCTTTCTGAGAATAATATTACACTGCTGTCGTAATATTTGACAGCACAAGTACTGGAAGAGATACACTACGCAGTTACCGAAAAGGTATTTATGTTTTCTGTATCAGAGCACTTAGGCATTATTGCTATAATAAACATAGATGCTACCAAAATTCCAGGGTCATTGTCATGTTAGCTAATGTTTAGGGAAAATGGATATATTTGCATACATTATTATTTTTGTTAACTTCCCATCTATAATTTTGTAGTTTCAATTGTTCATATGCTTCTCCAATGAGTCATACATCCTCAGAGTTGTCTCAAAAGTGAATAGTTCTCTTCACCTAACATGCTAGATTTGTTTGTATTTTGTGGTTTAATTCTTCATGTTCTCCTTATGCAATATGATATACACTGATGACCTCAGTTACTATCTATTTAAGGACAAATATTTTTGACTAATTATAGGAGAAACCAAAACCCGAAAGTCTTATTATGGAATAGTAATACCTCCAGGTCTATGACCAGGGGTTGCAGCTCTGTTTGTATTATTTTCTCATTTTTTGTCTTTAGGCTGGCTTTCTCATGGTTACAAAGATGACAAAGAGTAATTGTGCAAATTTGCTACTGTATTCATGTGCAGGGAGGGAAGAGACAGCATATCTCCATTAAGGAATAAAAATCTCTTCTAATCAGTACAACTGAACCAATTTAGGTCACATGTATATCCCAGAACCAATTAGCCTTTCTAAGGCAATGCTATTTGTTGATTTTCTTAATTCTGTACTCTGACATCTACTTGGGGCAAAATGGATAAGATTGCCCTGGCTACTTTAGAAGTTCAGTTTAATTAATATCCTCCCCAGGAACTAGAGATGGATCAATTTTCATTGAGTTCTATGGGCTTTTTGGGGAGGAATGGATACCTAAACTATATTGGCGCTATGGTAGGAAGTCTGAATGGGAAATCTGATGATGGTTAAACAATTTACAATGTCCACTGAGCCATCCATATATTCGCAATTTCTATATCAGTGTATGTAGCCCAGGACTGTCTTCAGAGCTCTCAATCAATCTGTCTAATTGTTAGTTTACATTTTCAAATGAGTGAGGTAATTACAATATTATAATATCTAGAAATTATTAGATATTTTCTATGAGTCCACTACATTTATTAAATGTTTACTCTTTCCCTTTCCATTAAAAAAAACCCCTAGTCATCTATATTTCTCACTGTAGATTGGCTGGATACGTATTATCATGTGAAAAATATTTTTTGACAAAATTTTAAATACTTAAGAAAACAGAAGCCTTGAAGAGGTGTTCCTGATAAAGCATCTTATAGAAACTGGGGCAATGAGGCAGCCATGTTCTTCCCATTAGAGTTTATCCCAGACTGGGTAGAGGAATGGGGAGAGATCCATGGGGTCCTAGAGGATGACATTATAGATCCTAGAGTTTTGAGAACTTTAGGCAGACTCATAAATACCTGTACATCCCAAATGTGACATGGGAAGAAATAGAGGACACTGGAATGAAATTATGGAGGAGAAAGGATAGTGTTCACTTGTTGGTAATCTTTGTGAGCCATTGACAGGAGGGTTTTCCCCAGTGTCCCAGTAATTTGCCAGATCATGAACCAGGGCACACTCTGGAAGGAGGGGTAGGGAGTGAATAGTAGAAGGTTAAGAACTAAAACACTTAGAGGTGTAGGTACTGAAATTGAAAACAAACAAACAAACAAAAACAACCAAAAAACCCATATTCATAGAAAAAAATTAGAATGACATTTCTTACGTGATTTTTTTTTACCGTAATGCATGCTTCCTATGTTAAGAACAATCTCATTAGGTAGGTGCTTTGATTACTCCCATTTTATCATTATAAACTATAGAAAGCTGCATTCATAATATTCCCCTCCATTCTCCATTCTTTCTTGAATAGACAGCATTAAATGAAAAAATTCATTCATTTGCTCAATCCAGAAACCTGATGGGCATTATGATTCAGACTCATTGCTCACATCCAGCCATGCTGCAAGCTAAGCCACAATTATTTTCTAAATATCATTTGATCCCATTTACTTGTCATCTCTATGACCCCCTAATTCAAAGCATCATAGACCCTCTTCTTCACTTATCCTCTCACCTCACATAAGCCCCTGAAATGCTTGCTTCACATCATTCTTTTAATTTTTCAAGCCATTTTCCAGGCTTCCGTTTATTAAAATAAATGTTTGCATGACTAAGTCTGGTTGATTTATTTCTCTCCTGAATTATTTAATGGCTTTCGTTGACCTTAGGGTGAATGTTGACTTCCTTAATATTAACGTATGATGAGTCTTACATCATCCTGTCTTCTATATAGCCTTGTTTCTTATTACCCTTCTTTAGTTCTTTCAAATCCAATTATATTAGCTTTCTAAATTTAATTTTTTATGTGCTATTGAATTTATCACAAATGCTGTTTCTTGTGGCAATAATATTCCCATTTTACTTACAAAGGAAACACATTTTTTCCCTCTGAACTCACTTTATGTTTCAGTTTCATCATATATATCATGGGTCCCAATCTTATCTCATGAATAATTTTATACACATACACACACACAAACACACACATACACACCATGCCTATAAAGTTATCCCAACTGTCTGCCTTTTCTGGAGATTGAAAACTCTGTGCTGTTTACTATATGACCCTATCTTAGTAACTAGCATTCAATGAGAGTGTAGGATCTGGATGTGGCTAATTTGGATTCATCTCCTGATTCAGATACTAACCGACTATGATAGAAAATGGTCATATTTTCATTTAATTAATTTTCTCTTCTTCCTTGAGACTGGTTCTTGGCCTGGATCATGGGAACCTCTTCCATATGTTCTTCCATGCTCTTTCTCTATCTACTAGTTTGATGATGATATGCAAAATGAATTTGGAAGTCAGGATTTGAAGATGAGCCACTAGAGAGAAACCTGGGTCCTTGAATCATCATTTGAAGGAGAGCTGCTTATGTAACTGGAACAGTTGTTTGGAATTTACTTATGTGAGACATTAACTTCTATTATATTGGAGCCAATATATATGTTTTGTTTGTTTCTTGTAACAGTCATTCTTATACTAACAACAACACTTAACTACCTGTGCCTCCAATTTTTCTCCTTTAAAGTGAGGGTAAGAAAAATATTTAATCACAGAGTTTTTTTGGAAAAATCAATGAAAAATATGTGCAAACCAATTATAACAATTGGTGACAGGTACTATGTTCACTATTTGTTGAGTGGATTAATTACTTAAGTGCCTATGGTCAAATATATATAATCGAAAGAAATTCCAAAGCAGTATTTCACAGGCCATATCTCGCTTATTGACATAATGTGTTCTTCCTATACAGTGTTGACCTATGCACTGTTAAATGAATATATTTTGGCTAATATTGAAAATTTTGGATTTCCTATTAAATCTGTATTTCTGATACGATTTGAAAATATCTGAGGAGCTGGCAGAAACTAGCTCTCCATTCCAATGTGGTTACAAGCAGGTGAGATAAATAGCTGCCACCATCTTTCAATGGGGCATGCATGCTCCAATGGGTTCAGTCACCACAACTTGCTGCTATCTCTTTACTCTGAGGATAATTAGTCCTTTATTATTTTATTAAGGGTACATTTATCAAAATTAGAAGAAACAACCCATGGAGAAAGAGGAGAGTTGAATATTTTGTAAATCGGGCAGATGTGTGTGTGTGTGTGTGTGTGTTAAGTGAAAAATCTATCACTCTTTAGGCTTTACCCCTTTAGGACAAACCTGCATGATCCTATAATTATTTCAGTGTTACTTCTGATCTACGAACCATTTCCTGAATCAGCTTGTATTTAAAAAGGTGGAACTGCTGGGCGTCTGGGTGGCTCAGTTGGTTAAGCGACTGCCTTCGGCTCAGGTCATGATCCCGGAGTCCTGGGATCGAGTCCCACATCGGGCTCCCGGCTCAGCGGGGAGCCTGCTTCTCCCTCTGACCCTATCCCCTCTCATGCTGTTTCTCTCTCTCTGTCAAATAAATAAATAAATAAACAAAATCTTTAAAAAGGTGGAACTGCTTAAACACTTAGATCCAAAACATTTTTGTGAGTGGTAGTGGTGTTCTTTATACCGTATATAAGAAATAGCAAGATATCCTACCATCACTAACAGAAGGTCTATCAATAATTAAATATTTATGGAAATAGATAAGATGAAAATATCCTTTCAACAGGAACAGCATAAGCAAAGGTATTTGTAAATATACCTGATATCCTCTAGTTTTTTCACACATACTGAATCTTATTTTCTTTTATATTAAATAAGAAAATTGTGATATGTTAACGTTTTTCAAACATTGTTCCATGAAGCTCTAGTGATACTGAGGACAACATAGGAAGAATGAGTGGGTAATTGGACAAGGATCTCGTTCCCAATTGCAGTATCAGAGTAGCTAGAATTATATTCCATATAAAGCATTAGAGCATCATGAAATATTTTTTTCTAAGGAAAATACTATCTCTTTTCAATGTAAAGATTTTGATAACTGGTAGGCTGAATGACATGTTTATTTTCCTGAGAAGAGAAAACAAGCAAACTAATAATAATAATCATCATAATAATAAAACAGAGCTGGAAACAACATACTGAAGTATCCTGAGGGTTTTGGTTTTCATATTTATGACTCCATAAAGCTGCATAAAGAAGAAGGAAAGAGTCTCCATAGTCATGTCCCCAGATACTACATAATATGGTATAAGGTTAAACGATTTCTGTTAGCTCTAATATCAACATTTATCGCTTAACTATTAAATGAGCTAATTTTCAAGATTATATATCTTCATATTTATATAAAGTATCTTAATATATAATTTTATAAGTGTACACAAATCTAATTCTACTAAAACATTCTTACTCTGATTTTTATGACTATGAGATCATATTTATCACCAGGAGTAACTCTATAGTCTGTTTCCTCAGAAATAGGCCATTGGACTGTTAAACTAAAAGCAAAAGAAATTCCAGCCTCATTTTGTCATCCAATGATGAATAATCAGTATTTCCTATTCTGTTCATTTCTGCTGTATTTCAGTGTTTTTACAGTATCACAGAACTTAAGTGGAGCTCAAGTTTGTTTTTTTTTTCTTCTGTGAGGGACAGATTGAGAGACAGAGTGATTGAGAAAGAAAGAAAAAGAGAGGGAAAAAAACAGTAAGATGTGGGGGTTCGAAATGCAAAAACTTAACTATGTCTAATATTAGTAAATGTTTGAGACATGAGTCTTTTTCATAAATTTTAAGTAAGAATACATGTATCAGTGGAGAAGGGTTTACTGAGCATGAGACTTGCTTGCCAGACTGATCTGGATCAAGTCTTCTGAGGATGATCCATTTCAAGATTTGAGAGGGATAGTCTCAAACATCAGGCATTATATATTCCAGAGCAATCAGATTCTTTTATAATTCACATACACTGGCAGTGTGATAAGGTTTTGTTTTCTAAAGAGCAAAATCTGTGCAAAATTTGTTTACAATTGATGTGTATTGAGAATTTTAATAACCTCCAATAGTCTTCTATGTCAGAAAGTCTTCCATGTCATATAACAACAGATTATTGACAAGTAGTCTGACAATGTTCAAGAAAAAATAGGACTTTCATCTTCATTTTAGATTTTACTTTTATGACTACTTTCAGTCATTAAGTTCAGTCATTAAGATCAACTGATAGTTGATACAGAGAAATTTATCACATAAAGATAAACCCACACCAAAATTAGTCTAACTGGGTAGCATATCAAGCTATCCTTTCTGATCAAGTAGAAGAACCCTATCTAGTATTCCTAGGCTATCTCATCAAGAACCAACAGTACCTTTATTACTCCTAAATCTATCTTCTGTTCATATGTCTTACAAGGGAAAGATTAATATCTTTGGATACCTGCTGAACAGAGACACACTGCAATTCAGATGCTTAAAAAGATCTCAATTAGCATTGTTCAGTATATCCTTCTCTCTATTGTCTCATTAAATGGAACCATAGCCAACCCACATGAGCCAAATGATTAATTTAGACTGATTCTCTACTTTGTCTTTATCATCTCACTCAAGTTACATGTACTGATATAAGTTCTAACAATGCTTCCTTAAAAATAAATTTAAAATATGGCACAACACCCAGTTTCCCTTTTCAAAGATTCATCTTTCACCTGAACTAATTTATTGCCTCTATAATCACCCTAATCCTATTTTTTTTACCCAATCAGTAGAATGGCATGATATATAAACCTAAACTTAGCATTTGTAATTTAGAAGATTAATTAATAACTAAGTCAATTTATTTTATTATTTTTTTTAATTTTTTAAAAAGATTTTATTTATTTGACAGAGAGCGAGAGCAGGAACACAAGCAGGGGGAGCGGGAGAGGGAGAAGCAGGCTTCCTGCTGAGCAGGGAGCCCGATGAGGGGCTCGATCCCAGGACTGTGGGATCATGACCTGAGCTGAAGGCAGACACTTAACGCGTGAGCCACCCAGGCGCCCCAATAACTAAGTCAATTTAAATCATAGCTATACATAAAACAGCCTAATGAATATAACAATTGGTCTTTTGAAAGTCCTTAAAACACTTTACATAGATATAGTATACTGCAGTTGGAATGCTGAAGTAAATATGAGATGAGAAGGGGGAGAGGAGAGAGCATGGATCACGACCCATGGAGATGACTATGGTTGGAAAGAGAATTCATAGGGCAACATCTTCTCATTTCAAATTACCACAGTCCTTAATATGTATGTCTAAAATGTTCAGTCATGAAGGAGAAGAAATATGATGCTCTTCTGAGTTTATTCCTTTGTAGGTAACTTGATTTTAGTCTCAGGTGATTGAGAAATACCTTTCATAACATGAGTTGGACAATGAAAAGAAAATATTTACTTTAAGGTCTTCTAGAATTAAATACTTCAACTACACTTCAAAACAATGTAAGCTATAAAATTACTTAATAATATTCAATTAAGAAGTACATAATTGTAAAAAAAGAGGCAAATTTCATGTATAAAATGATTATGCCATGAAACAAGTAAAATCTATATTTTTATAATTAATTTTTCAAGATTGATGAAAAGATAAAATCACTTAAAAATAAACAAAGGCTAAGGATGTTAAAATCTAGCACCAACAAACTCAAGGAACTTCTAAAAAACGTATTTGAAAATGAAGAAAATGAGCACAGAATGAAATTATGGGATCCATAGGGGAAAAACTAAACCAACCCCCTCCCCCCCGCAAATAAATAAGTAAAACAAGAGCACACCTAATGCCCAGATCTTAATTTCTAATACCATTCTCCATTAAAAGAAACTAGAGTTCCTTGGAATTCTAGGACCAGGACAGGAAAGATATGAGTTTTATAATGCCAGAAAGTAGGAAAGTGCTAAACATACATACACAAATGGGAGTATGGGCATATTAAAGGACACACAAGAATCAACTAAAAGAGCTCCCAGTGGACAAAGCTGGGATAATATGAGCAAAAAAATAAATAATTATTGGATTATAACACAAAATATAAAATACAAATTTATGAATACTGACATAAGCACATGATTAAATAAATAAATGGGAAAAGATAGGTGAAACACTTGTGGATAATTAATCAAAATAATTTATGTAGATAATTCAACTCTCTATCAAGGTTAACATCAATAGTAATGAGTCATCATGAGAATATATATCCTTGATATGAAATTGTGAGAATGGTACATTACCTCTGTGGTCTGACTCCCATGAATGCATTACCCCTGTGCAATCATGAGAAACCCTCAAACAAGAAACATTCTACAAAATACCTGACCAGTACTTCTCACAATTGTCAAGGTCATCAAGAACAAGGAAGTCAGACAGATGAACTCTTACAGCTAGTAGAAGCCTACAGATGATGAATAAATGTAATAGTTATCTTGCATGTGATCCTAGAGCAGTAAAAGAACATTTAGAAAAACTGAGGAAATGTGAATAAAGAATGGACTTGGTATAACAATAATGCATTGATACTGTGAAAAATATGTCATATATATATATATTTTTTAAATATACCATATTAATGAAAAATGTTAATATAGGAGAAACTGGCTATGGTGTACCTGGGAACTCTGTAATATCTTTGTAACTTTCCCATAAATGTCAAACTACTCTCAAATAAAAAGTTTATTATATGAAAAATAATGGAATCCATTTTCCAGTTCCACATGTAAAAAACTTGGAAGTCACCACTCTGTACTAACAAGTAAAAAGCTGAACAGACTGAAAAATTAATAACTCTTCTTGTGTGCTCAAGAAGAGAGGACACAGGGCAAAATACTGCCCTCAAGACTGGAGAGACAGCCAGGTGAATATAAGAAGTTGTGGGGCTTACCTGAGCAGAGACTCACAGTAGAGCTTTCTGCGAGAACCAATGCCAGAGCAGCAACACCAGAACTGTAATTGATGAATTGCTGGAGTCTCAGGGTGGATAACCAATAGCTGAAACTTCCAGGGGACCCAGGCAGTGTAGGGAGGACAAGAATTTTGTGAGGTTTACCTCCAGAAGCTCAAACAGTTTCTCACAGTAGAGATCTGAGGAAAATCCCCTTCAGATCTAGCAGAGGGAAGTGAAAAGGAAGCATTCTGAAATACTGAACAGCAGTGTGTTCTTAACAAGGCCTGCCCTCAGCAGAAACCAATTAACCAGAGCCTAACTCGCTGTGGTATTATCACAGCCCAACTGACCTGGCAAAAGGGAAATACCCAATTCCTACCCTCTTTAGCCATCCTATCTCACCTAATGGAGACAAAACAAGTAAGCAAAACAAACAAACAAAAACAAAAAAAACACTGAAAAACACTTGTGAAGTACATAGTCCAAAGGCATAGACTCACCAATAGACAGAGATCAAATCATAGCACCATAGATCACTTACCCTCCCATCATATCTCACACCATATTACTGAAGATCTATTTACAGCAGTTCCTTTATCCAGTACATCATGTCCCACTATCAAGAACAAAAATTACAAGGTATACTAAAAGGTAAAAAACAAAGAAGCTCTATTTGAAGAGACAGAACAAACATAAGAAACAGACACAGCAGAAATGTTGGAATTATCAGACCAAGAATTTAAAAATACTGTGAAATATCTTACCATTTATTTGTAACATCTTTAATGTTTTTTCATCAATGTCTTATAAGTTTCAGAGTACAAGTCTTTCACTTCCTTGGTTAAATTTAATCCTAGGTATTTTTTGATGCAATTTTGTAAAAGGAATTGTTTTTTAAATTTCTTTTTCTGCTAGTTTGTCATTAATGTATAGAAACATAATAGATTGCAGCATTATTTACAATTACCAAGATATGGAAGCAACCCAAGTGTCCACTGATAGATGAACCCAGGTGTCCACTGATAGATACACACACACACACACACACACACACACACACACAGAGGAATATTACTCAGACATAAAAAAGAAAGAAATCTTGCCAATTGCAACAACATGGATTGACCTTAAAGGGTATTATGCAAAGTGAAATAAGTTAGCCAGAGAAAGACAAATACAGTATGATTTCACTTGTATGTGGAAACTAAAAAAAAAAAAAAAAAAAAAAAGGAGACTCATAAATTTAGAGAACAAACTGGTGGTTGTCAGACAGGAGAGAGGTAGAGGGATAGGCAAAATCAGTGAAGGGGACTAAGACATACAAAGTTCCAGTTAGAAAATAAGTCAAAGGAATGTAAAATATAGCATAGGAAATATAGTCAGTATTATTGTAATAACTTTGTATGGTGACATGTAACTACACTTTGTGGTGAGCATTCCATAATGTATATAAATGTTGAATTGCTATAGTATACACTTGAAATTAATATAATGTGTGTTAATTATACTTCAATTAAAAACAGGTGGATAAAACAACCATAAGAATGCCTTTTTTGTTTGTTTGTTTCAATTTTTTATTTAAATTCTAGTGAGTTAACATGTAGGGTAATAAAGTTTTCAGGAATAGAATTAAGTGATTCATCACTTACATACAACACCAGGTGCTCAACATAATAAGTGCCCTTCTTAATACCCATCACCCATTTAGCCCACCCCCTGCCCACCTCCCCTCCATCAACCCTCATTTTGTTCTCTATTGTTAAGAGTCTCTGATGGTTTGCTTCCTTTGATGGGCTTTTTAGAACACAGGACATGGCTAAGAAAGAATCTCTGAGCTAGAGAATATATCAAAAACCAAAAGCAAAGACAACAAAGATTGAAAAATAAAATAAAACGAAAGAGCAAGGACTGTGGGACAAATACAAAATGTGTAACATACACATAATGGGACTACCAGAAGGAGAAGAAATCAAAACAAAACAAAACAAAAAAAACCCTAAAAAACAGAATATGCAAAATGATAATGTCAGAGTTCCCCCAAATTAATAAAAAACACAAAACCATAGACCCAGGAATCTCAGAGTATTAAGCAGGATAAATGCCCCTTGAAAACTACACCTGGGAATTTCATTTCAAACTACAGGAAATCAGATATATAGAAATAATCCTGAAAAAATGCCAAAGGGGAAAAATAAACACCTTACCAGAATTGTACCCAATAACTAAAGTATAGGAAAAAAAAGACTACCAACCTAGAAATGATTCTTCAAAAGTGAAAAAGAAATAAAGGAGAAATTTTCTCAGATGGACTGAGGGAACTTTTTGCCAGTAAACCACCTTGCAAGAAATGTTAAAATAAATTCTTTAGAGAAGGAAAAAAATATATGTAGGTCAGAAACTTGGATCAATGTAAAGAAAGGAATAGTGTCAAAGAATTAATAGCTAAAATAAAAATGAAAAATTGTTTTTCTTATCACTAAGTGATCAGATAACAGTGTGTTAATTATAATAATATCAAAAATGTATTTGATTACATAAGTTTATGCATAAGGGAAATGAAAGACAATAATGATACAAGGGACAGGAGGAGAAGTTAGTATTATTTTGTTATTATATGGTACTCACACTGCCTATGATGTGTATTGCATTATTTCAAAGTGGACTTGGATTAGCCTGTAAAATGTATATTGCAAACTCTAGGACAAACACTAAAAAAAAATAAAAAACAACAACAAAACAAAACAACAACAAAAACCTACAGCCAATTAGGCCAACCACGCTCTTTTCCCAGATGTGTAATGACTGCAAACAGCAGCTTCCTCAGCAGTATACACGGTCTGTTGCGCATATGGGTTGCCCTAAGAACAAAGAGATAGACCTTTCCATTGGACATTTATGTCTGAAGTTGTCCTAGTCCAGGCCCCAGACAGGTATGTGGAGTGCCATTGGCCTCAGGGCACAGTGGCCAGGATCCACATTGGCCAAGTCATCAGATCCATCAGTTCCACACCACAAAACAAGGATTGAGGCCCTATGCAGGGCCAAATTCAAGTTACCTGGCTGCTAGAAGACCCACATCTCCAAGAAGTAAGGTGGTGCCAAGTTTAACATGGATGGATTTGAATACATGGTAGCTGAAAAGCAGCTCCTTTTGGTTGGCTGTGGGGTCAAATACATTCTACTCATGGCCTTAGAGAAGTAGCAGGCTCTGCATTCCTGAAGTCATCAGCACTGCCTGATCTTTACTTACCAATAAAAACTACTTCCTGTCCCCAATAAAAGAGTTAACAACAACAACAGAAAAAGCAAAATGAATAAAAAACACCAAGTACAGTTGACCCTTGAACAACGTGGGTTTGAACTGTGCAGGTCCACTTATACATGGATATTTTACCGTACTGCAAATGTATTTTTCTTCCTTATGATTTTCTTAAAAACATTTTCTTTTTCTAGTTAACTTTATTGTAAGAATATAGTATATAATACATATAACATACAAAATATGTGTTAATGGACTATTTATGTTATCATAACCCAGGTTTCCAGTCAATAGCAGACTATTTGTAGTTGTTTTGGGGGAGTCAAAGGTTATATGTGAATTTTTGATTGTGCAGGAGAGGGGTGGGGGTGTGGTACCTCTAACCCCCCCTATTGTTCAAGGATCAACTTTATAAGTGACATGCTAAGAAAGGAGAGAAAATGGAATAATAAAATGTATACTTAAAACCACAGAAGTCAGAAAAAATAATGCAAGACAAAAATAAAAATGAAAACAAGGGCAACAAATAGAAAACAGTAAGAAATACAGTAGATATCATTCCAATTACATCAATAATCACTTGGAATGTCAATGGCCGAAATGTACCAATTAAAAGACAGATTTTTGGAATCCATCACAAAATAAGACCTATCTATATAGTGTTTATAAGAAACCCAATTGAAATATAATGACCCATATGAATTAAAAGCAAATGCATGGATAAAGATATACTATGCTGATACTAATTTTTTTTAAAAAAAAAGATAAACTAGAGTAGCTATATTAATTTCAAATAGAACAGAATTCAGAGCTAAAATATTATCAGGGATAAAGATGAGGCATTACATAGTGATAAAAGGTTATTCTATAGGGAGACATAACAGTCCCAACTGTGTGAATGCTCTAATAGTAGCCCATCAAAACACATGACGCAAAAACTAATGGAACTTCAAAGAGAAACAGATGAATCCATATCTAAGTTAGAGAATTCAATACTCTTCTATCACACATGGACAGATCTGGCAGGTAGAAAATCAGTCAGAACATAGTTGAACTCAACAACACCATCAATCAACTGGATATAATTGACATGTATAAAGTACTTCATCCAACAACAGAAGAATACAAGTTCTTCTCAAGTTCACATGGAGCATTTACCAATATAGACCACATTCTGGGCCATAAAACACCGTAACACATTTAAGATAATAGAAATACAATGTTTATTCTCAGCCCACAAAGGAATTAAACTGGAAATCAGTAGGAGAAAGATAGCTGGAAAATCGCAAAATGCATGGAGATTAAACAACACACTTCTAAATAACACATCGATGAAAGTAGAAATCTTAAGACAAATTACAAGTATTTTTAATACAAGGTTAATATATAAAAGTCAATGGATTTTCTAGGTACCAGGAACAAGAAAAATGTAAATTCAAATTAAAAACACAATACTATTTGCATAAACAGCCAAAAATAGTAAATGCTTGGGTTTAATTCTGGCAAAATATGTACAAGATAGAGAAAACTACAAGACTCTGATGAATGAAATTAAAGGACTAAATAAATTGATAAATATGTCATGTTTATGAATAGGAAGTCTCAATATTACTACAATGCCAATTCTTCCCAACTTGATCTATAGATTCAATGCAATTCCCATAAAAATCCCAGCAAATTATATTGCGAATATCAACAAACTGATAAAGTTTATATAAAGAGGCAAAAGAGCCTGAATGGCCAACACAATATTGAAGGAAAGGAATGAAGTTGGAGAACTGACACTACCATACTTCAGAACATACTATAGTGCCTTGGTAATCAAGACAGTGTGTGGTATTGGTGAAAGAATGGACAAAGAAATCAATGCATTGTACTAGGGAGCCCAGAAATAGACCCCCCAAAATATGGTCAACTGATCTCTGACAAAGGAGCAAAAGCAATATAATAGAGCAAAGATAGTGTTGAACTAATGGTGCTGGAATAACTGGACATCTACATGCAAAAAAAAAAAAAAAAAAGAAAGAAAAAAGAATCTAGAACCAAACCTTACGTTCTCCACAAAAACTATCTAAAAAATAGACCATAGACCTAAATATGAAATACAGAAGTATAAATTCCTTCAGTATAACACAGGAGAAAACCTAGATGACCTTGGGCATGGTAGTGACTTTTTAGATAAAACACTAAAGGCATGATCCATGAAAAAAATTGATTAGCTAGGCTTCATTAAAGTTTAAAAACTTATGTTCTATGAAAGACAACATCAAGAGAATGAGCAGACAAGCTTCACACTGGGAGAAAATATTTGCCAAATTTCATAAAAGACTATTGTCCAATATATACAAAGAACTCTTAAAACTAAACAAGAAAAAAAATTTAAACAAATGAAAGACCTTCAGACACCACACTAAGTAAGATATACACATGGCAAAACAGCATATGAAAAGATGTTCCACAACATAATTTTTTTTATCAGGGAAATTCAAATTAACACAATAACAAGATATCACTACAACCTACTAGAATGGCCAAATTCCAGAACACTAACATCAAATGCTGGTGAGGATGTGGAGCAATGGAAACTCCCATTTAGTGCTCATGGGAATGCAAAATGGTATAGCCACTGTGGAAGACAGTTTGGCAGTTTCTTACAAAACTAAATACACTATCACCATACTATCCAGCAACATCCCTCCTAGGTATTTACCCAAACAGTTGAGAACTTATGTCAACACAAAAACCTGCACACAAACATTCATAGCAGCTTTATTCATAATTGTTAAAACTTGCAAGCAACCAAGATGTCCTTCAGTCAGGGAATGGTATGTACATCCAAACGATGAAATATTATTCGGCACTAAAAAGAAATGAGCTATCAAACCCATAAAAGGATATGGAGGAAACTTAAAAGCGTATTCCTAAGTCAAAGAAGCCAATCTGGAAAAGGCTATATACTATATGATTCCAAATTTATGACATTCTGGAAAAGGCATAACTACAGAAACATTTAAAACATCAGGTCTGAGGAGGAGGGAGGCATAGAGAGGCAGAGCACAGGATTTTAAGGGCTATAAAAATACTCTATATGATACCATAATGATGCATACATGTCATTATATATTTGTGCAAACCCACAGAATATACAACACCAACAGCAAACCATGATGTAAACTAGACATTGGGTCATTACAGTGTGTCAATATAGGTTTATTACTTGTAACAAGTGTACTATTATGTAGGGGATATTGATGATGTAGGGAGTCTATGCATGCATGGCAACAGGGGATAAATGGGAAATCTCTGTACTTACCTCTCAATTTTGCTACAAACCTAAAATTGCTCTAAAAACATAAAGTCTTACTAAAAAAAGGATGTGAAATTAAAAAAAAAACTTTGTAGACAAAATTTAGAGAATTTATTTCCAACACAACAGATCTAAAGAAATGTTTAAAAAATACTTAAAACACAAGAATATGATATCAAAGAATAAGTTGAATGAAACACTTAAAGGTGAAAAATAACATAATTTTATAATGTGTGTGTGTGTGTATACTTTTTCTTTTTTATATTTAACTTGTATCTGACAGGTGCTGAACAACACTTTCCATCTATGGGTTATAGCGTTCTGTCATAACTACTCTACTCTGTGGTTGTAGAACAAAAGTGGCCCTAGACAATACATAAACAAATGAGCATGGCTATCTTTAAAAATGTTATCCTCAAACTACATTCTCATCCACCAAAAAATATTTAAAATTAGTATGAAAAATGTAAACTCTAATATAAAATTAGTAATCTTATGGATATATATGCATATTATTTTCCACATTGTACTCACTTTCTATTATAATATATGCTGCTTTTTTGGAAAATAAAATTCTATTATAGCATATAATGAGAATATACATTTTCCTGAGAAAAAGTTGGAAAGTGAGTTTAGTATCAGTATGAAAAATAATCCATACTCACAGAATATATTATTACTATTTATGGAATTATAAATTTTCTACATCTCATATAAATACATATATGAAGGGTTATATTTATTTATAAGCTTATTAATACATTTTAGCATCCTGAAGGTGAAATGTGAATTTTTAATGAACACTCAAACTATTTATACTTGCATGAACCTAAAAAATATATAAATATTTCATTTACCAAATTTCTAGAATGTATACTGCTATGTGAAAATACCTAATATTTTATTATTTTTTTAAAGATTTATTTATTTATTTGAGAGAGAGAGAGAGAAAGAGAGTGCAGTGGGGACGGGTAGACGGAGAGGGAGAGAGAATCTCTAGTAGACTCCCCGCTGAGTGCAAACCTGAGCCAAAACCAAGAGTCAGACGCTCATCCGACTGAGCCACCCAGGTGCCCCCAAAATATCTAATATTTTAATAGATCTTTGTATATCACATAACTTTTTCCCCTTAGACATGTAGATGTTTCTAAAACAGATTACAGATTAATTGTTGAGATGTTAGCAGTTCAGTACTGATTAAATATTGTTCTCCAAAAAAATGGCTAAAACCTAAACTAATAAAAAAATTATAGTTTTGGGAGGTGGAATAATTTTAGGAATGGGCATGTTCTTATGGAGGGTAGGACAATGAGTGAGTTGGCTAGTTAGGCAAGACACCTGAGGACACTTAATGATTTTCAGGAAAAAGGCAAGGAATCTTGAGATTGAGGAAAATATAAGAGGAGGGAATGTATGTGTATGATAGGTAGTCTTGACTACTTTTCCTGGCCCATACCAACTTGTACACATTTATTATTTCCATATTAAGCAGTTAAGTCCTATTTTTCCCCTATTTTACAGACTGAAATTTGAAGAAGTAAAAGAAAGAAAAATGTATTCAGTGAAGGGCTTTATTATTCTTATAAAGTCAGAAATCAACTTTAAAATGCATTTTTTGGGAAAATTATGGAAATAGCCAAATGTCAGATTTGGGCAGCTTCTTATGCTATGGCTATGGACATCTGTCTTAGACAGGCTTGCACATGAATAATGAGTTTCCACCAGAAGGTTGGAAGCTGCCTGATGAAATCTGCTGCTTGGTACCTTGAACACATTTGGAAGGAAAACAAAGCCAGCTTTGCTGAAGGTGAAAGACAGAGGACCGCATATATAAATCCCTGCATTGATCCTAGATTTTAGCTTTTCTGCATCTTCAGATACATGCTTTAGCTAAAAATTTCTTCTCTTCCTACATCTTACAAACTAGGAACAACTTCGTATATATATCAGTTTTCCTCACCTAGAAAGAAGTTTCCTTTTTGGGACTGTCTTTCCAGTATTGGGACTGTATTGGGATGGGATTTTGTGTGTATGAATTTGTATTTTGAGAACATTCCATAACATCTTTTGAGATAGGCTAGCATCACTATCTTGTAGAATGTTCCCAACAGGATTAAAATACAAATGTACCAGAGTACGAACTGATCACCATTACCTGAATAAAATTTAACCAGGGAGTGGATATCTAGCAAGAAAATATATGGTCTTTGGAAAGTATGGACTTTATAATCTGGGAGCAGTGTGAAATAAATTCAGGCTTTTGGATTAGGGAAATGAAAGCACCAATACGTGTAATTATTCATTCCTGTATTTATCAGTTAGTGAATGTTGACCACAGAGAATATAAGCAAGAATAAATCATTGTCTTCGCCTCTACCCTCAAGGAGGCAATAAGAAAAATTGAAGATATCTAAGAACTATTCAAACCTAAATTATTTTGATGTATGGGATGAAAGGTGATCCTGAAAGCAGAAAATCCAGATATGTGATCAGACTAAAAACCTGATTAAGTGATTTATTCATTTCTAATTATTAAAATATGAGATTAAAATTTTAGATTTTTTTTAACACTGAAGAATATAAATAGAAAACTAAAATGTGCTTCATATATTACCACCTAGAAATTACAACTGTTTGTATTTTGGTGATTTTTTTATATCTGTAAAAAATTATCAAGAGACCATTCAGCTAAAAGAAAAAAAAAATGGTAGCCACCATCCAGAATGAACATTGTTATTATTCCTAATTATCTCTTTATATTTTATAATGTATCAGTTTTTGTGGATATATCCCCAACTAATGTTTCAGTTCTTATTTGTAAATGTTCAGAGCCCAGCTTATTTTAATGTACATTATTTTAATTATGTTTCTGCCCTTATGCTTTAATTATGATTCCATACATTCTTCAAAGTTTACTTTAATGCTGCCACACCATTTCCCCTCACAATATCACTAACACAGAATTGTCTGTATATTCTGTCCATACTAAATATTGAGGATGGGGGTGCCTGAGTGGCTCAGTTGGTTAAGCATCCAACTCTTGGTATCAGCCCAGGTTATGATCTCAGGGTCCTGAGTCTGAGCCCTGTGTCAGGCTCTGCATTCACAGAGTCTGCTTGAGATCTTCCTTGGTCCTTGCGCACCGCCCCCATCTCTCTCTCTCAAATAAATAAATAAAATCTTTAAAGAAAGAAAATTGAGGATGAATAGGATGTTAAACCCTAGAATGATGGAGAGGTAATGGAACAAATAAAAAACTGCATGCTAATTTGTTTCTGTTTTCCAAAGTCCATTTATTTAGTCAGTTTGGACAGCTGTAACAAGCTACCACAGCCTGAGTAACTGCGAAAACTGGTTATTTGTTACAGTTCTGGAGGCTGTACACCGTCCAGGTGCTGGACGATTCAGTGACTAGTGAGAGCCAGCTTCCTGGCTGGTAGATGGTCAGTTTCCATCCGTGTGCTCACGTGGCCTTTCCTCCTTTCCTGCTCTGGAGAGAGTGAGCTCTTCTGCCCCTTCTTCTTCTTTTAAGGGCATTAATCCCATGATGAAAACCCCACCTTCATGACCTAATCTAACTATAATTACCTAAAAAGGCCCCACTTCTAAATACCATCACTTTGAAGCATAGGCTTTAACATATGAATTAGGTGAAAGGAGAGGGACACATGTATTTGGACCCTAGCACCATCTACAGTGTTCCCCCAAGACCTGTGTCTTTTATCACTGATTGATAACTGAGATGCTTAAATATAGCATTATATTTGAAACGTGATTATTAAAAATCTAATCTAAAATAGATCAAAACATTAGGTGTACGTTTTTCACAACCAGTATTTATAAGCAGAGGTGCAGTACTGGTATGTCTAGTGTGGACTTGTAGGGGTAGAGGGAGGCCTTATTCTACAAGTTAAATCTGTATGCTATTTCCACCATTCACACAGTCTTCTGCCTGTTTCATCTATATACTCTGTTTCATTTATATATTGTCTTACTAGTCTTGATAGATTTCAAACTAATAGTGGGCCATAACAATGCTCTTCCCTAGTGTGTTCATTATAATATCTAAGACGTTATAATACATACAAATATAATACATGAAGCTCTCAAACATACTTCTTCATATACTCCTCCACTGAGGGACTGACTGCTTGAGGAGGAAATAGAGAAGGTGAGAAGAGGAAACGAGATTTCTGCAATTTCTTCAGTCTCTTTTCCCTTCCTCTTTTGCTCATCTATCAATCACAGACACATCTCCATGCTTGTTGTGTGACCTATACACATTCAAGCAATATTCTGTCACAGAAACCCATCTGCCTGGTAGCATAACTCCCCACATTTCAACTTTTTACCAACTTTCCCCAAACACTTGGGACTATTTCATTTTTGTCAGCTCACTGCTGATAACAGAATATAGGTTATTACGCTGTCCTTTTGTGACTAAATAAATGTGTAAATAACCAAAATTATATTGACCCAAATTAGTTTACATTGTTTGCAAACTAAAGGAGTGATTGGTATTAGATTATCTGTCATCTGGTAAGGAAACAAATCATATTTGGACGCAGGGATGTCTGCCTGTACTTTAGTTTTCACAACTAGCTTCAAAGGATTTACTGTGGACCTGGGCCTCTCTTCTCAACCCAACAGCATATTCATCAATATCTGAGTTTATTCTGTAATTGGATTCAATCCTTCCATATTTGGAAACCTTCATAAATGGCATTGAAAGCTGTGAGATTTCAGAGACAAGGCATAGTTCTGAATGGCTGTGAGTCTACTAAAAACTCCATGTTTCTGGTTCTTCTGTCTGTATACTCCACTATTTGCCCTCTCAAGGAACTTAGAAACCAAAGGAGACCAATATCCGCTCTATTCAGGTAAACAGAATAGTAGCTAATCTTACCACCCTCTGAATAATCTTAAATTCTGTATTTTATCATTGTCTACAACGTCAATCATCAGATAAGGATAACAAATCTATTAATCAATACATATGTGTTTATGTTTTGCTTCATTGTCTAAAAAAATTGAATAGTGTACACAATCATGGATTTTGTGATTAGATTAAAATAAGCATAAAGTAATCAGAGCAAATGGAGGGGAGAGAATTAACAAGATCATTAAGTCTCTAAGCCCTTGTGTTTATCTACTCTTACAAGTAGACTGTGACCCCTGTGTTTTGGTTACCAAATATAATTTTTTTTCTTCACAAGTATGCTGTCTTCCCAGAGAAAGAACTATCTCACCTCAGAACGAACCTTCAAGAAATTGGAAAGTAGATTAATATCTGTAGATTATTTTAAGTGAAATTAAAGACCTAAGAAATGTCAAAATTCCACAGCAAAAATGTGCTTTCTCCTTTGGGTGCTATGACAAAGGTGTCCATTTGACAAATGGGTAACTTGCATGAAGGAAAATGATAATAATAATATTCCATGGTTACTAGATGTATTGCAAGACAAATTACTTCTCTGGTTTCTCTCCGCATGGTCCCTTAGGGCCAGCCTCATAAGTAGATGGATTTGTTACTTTCCTCTCTAGGCCTGTTTCACCAGATAGAAAATAAGTAAGTTTGGCTAACTATGGCTTACCCAGAAGAAACACTTTATTCTCTCCTAATATTCATTGCAAATATAATACTCTAGTAAAATATTGCTTCTAACTGCTACGTTGAAAGACATAAAGAAGGTAAGAAAGGGGAAATTTCCAATGGAATCAACATTTCTTATATAGACAATTATGTCATCTGAGAACAAATACAGTTTTATTTCTTCCTTCCCAATCTGTAGCCTTTGTCTTGTCTTATGGCATTAGATTGGACTTCCAGTACGATGTTGACAAGGGGTGAGAAGGGATATTTTTCCTTGTTTCTGATCTTAGTAAGAAAACTTTGAATTTCTCACCATTAAGTATGATGTCATCTGTAGATTCTTTGTAAATGTCTTCTTCAAGTTGAAGAAACTCCATTCTATTCCTAGTTTGCTGAGATTTTTTAAATCATGAATGCATGTTGATTTTTATCAAATGCATTTTTAATGCATCTATTGAAAAAATCAAGTAACTAAATTTACATTTAATTAAAAATATTTTAATTTATCTTTAAATATTTTTTCTTTAAACGTGTTATTTTGAAGTATGTTATTTAATCTCAAATTATTTCGGGATTTTTCCCGCTATCATTCTGGTATTAATTTATAATTAAATCCATTGTGGTCTGAGAGTAGGTGTTGTATGATTTCTTTTATTTTAAATTTATAGAGTTTTTTTTTTAAATCAAAGTATAATTGACATACAAATCCTATTAGTTTCAGGTGCAGATCATAGTGATTTGATATTTTTATACATTATGAAATGCTCCCCACAATAAGTCTAGTTACCATCTAAGTTTCCAAGTCATTACAATATTACTGACTATATATATTCCCTATGCTATGCATTATACCCCCATGACTTTTTATTTTATAATTGTAAATTTGTACTTCTTAATCCCTTTCACCTATTTTGCCTGCCCCCAACCCTTCCCCAACAACTCTGTTTCTATTTTGTTTGGTTTATTCATTTATTTTGTTTTTTCAATTCCATATAGAAGTGAAATCATATGGTATTTGTCTTTGTCTGACCCATATCACTTAGCATAATACTCTCTAGGTCTAACTATGTTTTTGCAAATGGAAACATTTCATTCTTTTTTATTCCTGAGTAATATTCCATGGTGTATACACACCACATTTTCTTTATCCATTCATCTATTGATGTACACTTCAGTTGCTTCCATTTCTTGGCTATTGTAAAAAATCCTGCAGTAAATATTGGGTGCATATATATCTTTAAATTGGTGTTTTATTGATGTGTTTTTGATGACCCAGAATTAGGTCTATATTGGTAAATGTTCTATGTGAACTTGAGAAGACTGTGTATTTTGTTACTGTTGAATGAAGTAGTCCATAGATGTCAATTATATCCAGTTGACTAATGCTGTTGAGTTCAATTGTGTCCTTACTGATTTTCTGCCTGCTAGATCTGTCCATTTATAATAGAGAGGTGTTGAAGTCTCTAAATCAGAGAGTGGATTCACCAATTTTTCTTTGCAGTTTTATTTTTGCCTCAGCTCCTTTGATGTTGTATTGTTAGCCACATACACATTAAGAATTCTGAATTCAGATCTATTTGAGGTTAATATAGTTACTCTAGCATTTTAGAAAAAAAAAATTTGTGTTAGCATGGTATCTTTATCCATGCATTTACTTTGAATTTATGTGTTTTTATATTTAAATTCTGTTTTTTGTAGACAACAAACAGATGTTTTTTAATCCATTCTAGCAATCTCTGTTTTAATTAGTGCATTCAGACCATTATCATTCAAAGTGATTATTTATATACTTGGACTAATATATACCATATTTGTTACTGTTTTGTAGTCCTAGCACTCTTTTTTTGTTCCTATTTTTTTCCACTCTTTTGTGATTTTATTTGATACTTGTATATGATTTGTTTTTCTCTCCTTAGTTTAGCAATTGTACTTCTTTTTTAAAAAACTTTCTGAGTGTTTTCCCTAAAGTTTGAAATATATATTTACAAATAACCCAAGTACACTTTCAGATAACACTATACTGCTTCAGTGGTAATACAAGTACCTGATAATAACAAAAAGATTTTAATTCTTTCCTTCTGTCCCTTGTATCATTGATGTCATTCATTTCAATTATCCATAAGCATACACAAGCTTACATATACAAGGATATATAAACATGTACAAATAAATACAGTGTTGTTATTATTGTGAACAAATTTTATGTTAGATCAATTAAGAATAAGAAAAATTAATGTTCTTATTTTACCCTCACTTGTTCGTTTTCCATCGTTCTTCCTTCTTTTTAGTGTAGGCTTGAGTATCTGACCTATATTATTTTCCTTCTCTTTGAGGAACTTTTTAACATTTCTTGCAAAGCATGTCTACTAGCAACACATCCCCTCAATTTTGTTTGTGTAAAAAAAGTCTTTTTTTCTCCTTTACTTTTGAAGGATAACTTCACAGAGTACAAAATTCTAGGTTTTTGTTTGTTTACTTGTTTTGTTTTTGCCTCAATACTATAAATGTCTCATTCTACTCTAAAACAAACTAAAATATGGAGTGCTTTCTGGATAATGTTAATGTCTACTTAAAATAGGAAATCAAGCCTGAAGTGGCAATAAACTCACAAAGACCTAAGGGAACATCAAAACCCAACCAAAGTATGAATAAGTAATAACTGGGTGCAACCAGAATGCTAGAAGAGGACAAGGAATTAACATAGTGGCAAGGAAGTTATAAACATTGATTAGAGGAGCACCTGGGTGGCTCAGTTGGTTAAGCATCCAACTCTTGGTTTTGGCTCAGGTCATGATCTCAGGGTTGTGAGATGGAGCCCCACCTTGGGCTCCATGCCCAGCTCCCTGCCCAGCTCTCCAAGATCCTCTCTCTCTACTTCTGCCCCTACCCCCTCCCCCCGCTTGCACTTGTGTGTACTCTGTCTCTCAAAAAAACAAAACAAAACAAAAAATAGAGATTAGAGAATTATTGACATGGTGAACCAGATGGACCAAGTATGAAAAATATAAGACAGAAGAAGTTAATGTATAAAGGATAACTATGTATGCTAATAACTAGAAGTCTTCATGGAGAGGATAACTATGAGAGGTGGCCCACATACAGAGAGGTGGACTCTGGAACCACATAACTTTGCATTTTGATTAGTTTGATGTGAATGTCAAAGTCTAGGGTATAACTGGGAGTTATTTGCTGAAACCAAGAGAAGTTCATTGGAAATGAGGTAAGCTATTCAGGATCTAGGGTTTTGGATGAATTTCCCATGTAGATATTAAAATTAGCAAGATGGGGCACCTGGGTGGTTCAATCTGTTAAATGGCCAACTCTTGATTTCAGCTCAGGTCATGATCTCAGGGTCTTGGGATTGAGCCCCATGTCAGGCTCCATGCTCAGTGGGGAGTCTGCCTGAGGATTCTTTCCCTCCTTCTCCCTCTGCCCCTGCCGCTGCTCTCTCTCTCAAATAAATTAGTAAATCATTTTTTTTAAGATTTTTAAAATTTTTTACAGAGAGAGAGACAGCAAGAGAGGGAACATAAGCAAGGTGGAGTGGGAGTGTGACAAACAGGCTTCCTGCTGAGCAGGGAGTCCAATGCGGGGCTTGATCCCAGGACTCTGGGATCATGACCTGAGCCAAAGGCAGACGCTTAATGACTGAGCCACCCAGGCACCCCATAAATTAGTAAATCTTAAATAAATAAATAAAATCAGCAAGATGATAGCAAGAGCTTCAGTGGAGAGAAAGAGAGTTGTTGAAGCTGAGAAAGTGATTGACATCTCCCTACATCCAAGTGCGTTTACTTACTAAGGCCTGTGATTCTTTTTTTTTTTTTTAAAGATTTTATTTATTTATTTGACAAAGAGAGACACAGAGAGAGAGGGAACACAAGCAGGGGGAGTGGGAGAGGGAGAAGCAGGCTTCCCTCTGAGCAGGGAGCCCGATGCGGGCTTGATCGCAGGGCCCTGGGACCGTGACCTGAGCCGAAGGCAGATGCTTAACAACTGAGCCACCCAGGCACCCCAAGGCCTGTGATTCTGTCTGAGTCTCTTTTCCATCTGACCCCTGACTTCCAACAATGCCACTGCACTTGTGTTATCTAGCTGAACTATTATAATATATTTCTAATGGATTTCCTGCTTTACATATGCATTTGTCTAATATTTTCATCTTACTATGACAAGTAAGGTTTTGTAAAAAGGCAGACGTACTCTTGCCATTTATTTTCTGAAAAGTTTTCATGGCATCTCTGTGTACTCAAGATAACATAGAGAATTGTTACTTTGGCCAGCCAAGTCAATCCTTTCTCACACATCTAGTATCACTTGCTCACTTATTTTCTAGGCTAGATCCACATTTTTGTTGTTGTTGTTGTTTTTAGATCCTGGAATACAATAAATACCTTTCTGGATCTGGATCTAGATCTAGATCTAGATCTTCAAACATGTAATTTTTACTATATTTGATTCTTTACTAAATTTTCCATTTTACATCCCTCTCAGTGATTGCCAATTTTATAGGTGACCCACAAACCATCCCTTTGATTACCTGTTTTATGATCTTGCTCAAGATTGTAACCACTATGTTTCTTGTAACCTCTACCTCCCTAATTGTGTATAAGTTTTACTGTTATAAAAAAGCCAAATGCCATTTATTCAACCGCTGTCTCATAGATTCAAAGCAGTGACAAGGGTTCTTTCTGTATCGGGGTAAGATTAAAACATAAAAATGTGAGACTATCTTAACTAAATTGGAAGAACAAGGTGCTCTGATGGCCTTTTAGAGAGTTTTTACCACCTATTTGATATTGCTGGTGTTATTTTATCCTATTCAGTCAGAAAAAGAATTTAGAACAAAAGTAAGTGCTCAGTTTACTAATTATTTTTGAAATACTTTAGACAAAGGACTCATTTAATGAGACAGAATCTATCAATCAGTAGTATAATAGAGTCTTAGGTTTGTTTTAACTCCATGAATGTGAGAGAAAAAGGAATTTCTAATGATACTCTCCTTAGTTAAAAAAGTGATATTTTTTTAGCTTTAGAGAACTAGAAATGTCAATATAAATATTAAACAACCAGTCATATGATCATTTTTAAAAGGAAAGTGTTACTTATAGAGATCTTTGAGTATTGTAGGAATTCTTCTAGAAGTAGTGAATCACAGAAATCTTACTCCCTTTCTCCAGCCTGCAGCCTGGGGTGAAGATGTTATAGATGGAGCTCTTGCAATCACCTCACACCATGAGGACAAAGGCCACTTCCCATTGAAGATGTCATATAGAGGTGACAAGAGTCTGACTGAAGCCTTTGTAGAACTGCTTTAACTGTTCTTGTATTGTACATCAGGATATCTTTCCTATTTACTGAGTTGTTAACTGTATGTTCTTTCTTGTTCCACCCATCCCAATTTTTGCATATAGATCTAAACCATAAACTCAAAGCAGGATTTCTAAACTACGTTTCTTTGATCTTACTCACCTGGATATCTTCTTTAATGATTATATCATTTTGATGTGTAGAGTATGGACAAAAGAAATCATCTACAACTTAAGTACCAAACACAAATAATGCATGGTGAACAATGCAGTGAATACCTAAGAAACACACATGGCTTTGAGATTAGGTTTTAAAATTTACATATTTTTTTGCTGTGGTATTTTGATTAATACCCTGATATTGGAGAGGTGTCAGCAGACGATGCTTCTGAATAGGATGTAGGGCTGAGAGGAGATACATGTGTTCCATCTGAAACATATTGTGTTTTGTTTAATGGTTTGTTTCTTTGGTTGATCAAAGATAAAACATACAGTTATATATACCTGCCTCCTATTCACATATTTAAGGAAGTATTTTTGATAGCTTCATATATTTCATATTAATACCTTTAGATATATATGACTGAGTATGTGGATTAATATCCTCTTTGCATAATTAATTAAGTGCAGTGTATACTGAGAGATTCAGCCTAATTATTTCATATATACTTGTTTCCTTTATTAATTTAGTCATCTTTATCAAATGAATTGTGTACTTGAACTATTAATATTTAAATATCATTTTATTTATGTTTAACTTCAAATGGCTATTTATGTTTACCTTACTAGTAGAATTAGACAGTGCTAATCATGACGAATAAATAATCTATTGAATTTACCATCATTAGCATAATGTCCTTATGAAACTATGGGGTTAGGTTGTTTACCTGCAAGATTTAGAAACATTAGCAAAAGAAGCACTATATTGAAAAGGTACAATCCACTGGAGGGAATTTGGGTCTATTTCAGATTCAAGGCATTGATACAAGTAATGTTAGAGAACAAGCAAACAAGAAACAAAAAAAATGGTATTTATTCTCTCATTTTGTGTCTCATAAATGAGTGGTTATTGTTGTGATAAATTCATATTTTTAAACTCACTGTAGACCTAGTTTGTGCCTATGTATGTTTTCTTCCATCTGAGCTAATCAGCTTTAATGATGCATTGTTATTGAGAATCCTTTTTGTAAGGACTCTTGCACCTTGTACTTGGTTGTTACCAAAGTCAAAGGCATAATTCATGATTTTAAGAAGTTGAAATCAATTTTGGGTAGGCAGGAAAAAAAAAACATGGCAACATATCTCAAGACATGAAATATGAACTTCAAAGACAAATATAATCACATTTCTAAACTACAAAAATCAAAGCTAATAACAGAATCAGAGGACAAATGCATAGAAATATCATCTTATACTGGCTTGGAATATGACAGTTCACAGAGGTGGAAAATAAAGAAATCTGTTCTTCCATTCTTTTATTAATACTTCTAAAATAGTCTTACCAGAGGTTTTGTTCCTGTTAATTCACAAGTAGAGATTAATTCAACTTTACTCCTTTGGCTCAAAAGATGCAAACTAACCTGGAGTCTCCAGATATGTGAAATTGTGAGTAGTATTTACTTAAGCTACATCTTCAGCATAATTAAAGGAAAATTCTCTATTTGTACCTAGGGGTATTTGTTGAATTCTCTCACAACTTGTGGCAGGACAGAATGCACTGTAACAGTTGGACACAGCTCAATAATACTCCTATGTTTTTTTCAACTCCTTTTCCAATCAGTATAGAAATTAATTCTTAAGATTTTGGTCTATTTTGTCTCAATTTTTCATAAAAATGAAAGTATATCCTCCTAATATTTCACTTATTCTCTTTAAATTCTTCCTAACTCTTATACTTATTTTCATAAATCTTTCTTCTCGAAATTGTTATTCATTGTTAACTACATTTATTATTGTTTCCCTACTAGGCCATCACTGTCTTCATCGTAACCGTGGTTAACTTATTGGTTTGGAGATGGTCACTGATAACAAATAGAACATAATTTTTTTGTGAACAAAAAAAAAAAAAGGAAAAACCTTTTCAGAAACATCAGATATAACCATCCTCTCAAAAATACTGAATCAATTTAGGTTAAATGACCACTTCAAAGCCAGTAATAGCAAGAAAAATTTTTGAGCATGTTCGCTTGGACTAATTTGATTCCACTGTGGAGCTGGGCATGGGATTAAAACCTAAATAAAATTGGGATGATTCTTAAATTGACATTAAATAGTGTCTTCTGAGAATGAAAAAAATTGGTTAATGATATCAAGGAGGTGAAATGGGCTAAAATTACAGTGTTCACTAACATCTCCAAATATTTAAAAGCAGGTTATATAGTTATTTACTATTACCTATGTTATTTTATATTAATTAGAATGATTAATCTAATATTTTGACAAGATTGCTTGTCCTATATCTCTGATATTAATTAGCTGCTGAGAAAAGAGGATACCATAGTCCTCTAGCCCTTACCTGTGGGGTATATGTTCCAAGACCCCCCAAATGGATGCCTGAAACCATGGATAGTACCAAATCTATATATATCATGTTTTTTTCCCTATACATATATACCTATGATAAAGTTTAATTTATAAATTATATATAGTAAGAGATGAACAATAACTAATAATAAAATAGAACAATTATAATAATACACTGTAATAAAAGTTATGTGAATATTGCCTTTCTCTCAAAATATCTTACTGTACTGCACTCACCTTTCTTCTTGTGATGATGTGAGATGATAAAATGCCTCTGGATGAGATGAAGTGAGGTGAATGACATAGGCACTGTGATGTAGAATTAGGCTACTAATGACCTTCTGTTGATAGGTCAGAAGCAGGATCATCTGCTTCTGGACCATGGTTCATCTTGGGTAACTGAAACCGTGGAAAGCAAAACTGCAGATAAGGGGGGCCTATGCACAGAACTTTTAACAAACATTAAAATCCTAAACTATTTCACTTTAAGAGATAATTCCAAGTTATTTGCCAAAAGTGTTTGCATTAACATTGTATACATACAAGAATGCCAATTGCCCATGTTCCTGACAACACCCAATGTCCTCATACTTCTTAAATATTGCAATTCTAGTAGGTGTAAGCACATTGCTATCTGTTTGTATTTGTGAATGTATTTATTTGATTTGCAAATACATAAACCTTATTGAGTATAGCCACTGATCACCTGGCTGAGGTAGTGTTTATCCTGTTTCTGTACTGTAAGTTACTCTTTTACCCTTTTTTTATACAGTACTCTTCAGAAGGAAGCCATTTTGTACAGCCCACACTTAGAGTGTGGGAATCATACTCTATCTCCTTAAGGGGAGAGTATCGACATAAATAATTTGTTATTCTGCACAAGAGATTTGTCTACTTTCTAGCATTTATTTATATAATTATTTATTTAAAATTATTTATATGTCCATGAGTATAGAGTGATGTTTATTTTATGCTTTGAGTTATAATCCATTACTGCTTTATGTATTCTGTTTCTCATATTGTCTGGCTTTATCCATTGGCTACTTTCAGTTGGCTCTTGTGCCCCTTGTATGTATCTGCCAACATTGCAGAGCTTGTTGAGAGCTTCCTTAGTTTTGGGCACTACAAAATGGCCAAGGCTCATCTCATATATTCCTTCTTCCAACTCTAAAGTCATCCACTTCTCCAAGGAGCCATAGTTCCTTTTATTGGAGAATGTTATTAGAAAGCTAGATTTAGGCACTGGACATGCTTTTTGGGGCTGGGTGCTATTGTTTTTAGATCCTTCCAATGGATGGAGCAAGGAAATCATGTGTGTATACTAACCTATGTACAGACATATCTATAAATATTTCTATTTTGTTTATATTAAGCTAAACATGCAAAGTAATATTCCCAGCTTGAATTCAGTACTACATAAATCATTCCAGCCGTCTCCCTTTGTTTGTCTTAACTTCTTCCCAAACAGTGAGAAACGTGACTATCAACATTTATGCATTTACCTAATTGTTCAATTCTAGTATATATGTAGAGTGATTTCAAAATGTTAAGCCCATATCTCCATGGGAAACAATTTTGTTACCTAAAGTACAGTCCTTTTGTATAATGTCTATGCCTGCCTTTAATCTTCTAGTCTCCGCTCATATCCAAAGTAACTTAGGTCTATACTTTTCCCATGCCCACTGCCTTAGGTGAAGTTATTCCATATAGTACATACAGTTAGATCATTTTGAAACAGTCTGAATTCCATCCTGAGGTCCCTAGGTATATATATTATATATATATATATATTACTAATTTGCATACATATATATAATATATAACATATATTATTACTTTGCATACATTAATGTTCAAATATATAATATATATTAATTTTCACACATTAATGTTCACTCTGTGTTATACATTTTTATGGTACTTGGAAATGCATAGTATCATATGTATCAACAACTTTTACAGTATCATACAGAATAGTTTCATCAACCTAAGAAAACAAACCTGTGTTTCATCTATTTAATCTTTCCCCATCTCCAAATTGCAGATTATTACTAATGTGTTTATCATTTCTATAATACAGCTTTTGAGTATTACATATAAATGGGGTCATACAGTAGGTAGGCTTTGCAGACCATCTTTCATTTAGCCAGTATGGATTCAAGATTTATCCACATTTTTGCATGATGGATCATGCCTTTTTATCATTGATTAGAATTCTATTTTATGCATATACCACAGTTTTTACACCCATCATCTAATAAAGGACATCCTGACTGCTTCCAGTTTTCAGTGATTATGAGGAAAGCTTCTATAAGGTCAGTGTCCAGGTTTTATTATGTCCAGCATAATATTTCAAATCAGTTGAATGCAGAGGAGTATGATTGATGGATTATATGGTAAAACTACATTTAGCTTCCTAATGAAAAGCCAAACTGTTTTCGAAACTAACTGTAACATTTTGCATTCTCCAAAAAAAATGTGAGCTCCTATTGCTCTGCATCCTCAAACATATGTGGTATCAGTTTCTTTTGTTCTTTTTTTGATTTTAGTTATTCAAATATGTTTATAATCATAATGTATTATTGTTTTAAGGTGCATTTAATTTCAATTTATCAGATGATGTTAAGCATCATTCCATATGCTTATTTGCCACTTCTAATTCTTTTTGGTGAGTTGTTTGTTCAGATCATTTATTTGCCCATTTTTTATATGCCATATTCTCATATATAAAAATAATTATTTTCAATTGTGGTAAAATAATATAAAATTGGTCATCTTGACCATTTTAAAGTATACAATTCAGTAGTGTTAACTATATTCAAATTGTTGTACAAGAGATCACTAAGGCATTTTCACTTTGGGAAACTGAAACTAATACACATCAAACAATAATACCCAATTTCCATCTCTTCCCAAGCCCCTGGCAACCACCACTCTACTTTCTGTTTCTAAGAATTTGACTACTTTAGATACCTCATATAAGTGGAATCATACAGTACTTTTCTTTTGTGATTGGCTTATTTTACTTAGCATGATTTCCTCAAGGTTCAGTCATGCGTTGCCCATTTTTACACTGGGTTATTTGTTTACTTAATGTTGAGCTTATGAGAACTTTGTATATGTGGGATACAAGTACTTTATTTGATAGTAATTTTCAAGTATTACTCCCACTGCACCCCGAGTCTTTGGCTTATCTTTTTGTTATCTTAATACTCAATATCTTAATAATGTCTTCAGCAGAGCAGAAATTTTAATTTTTTTAAATAAAGTTCATTTTTTTAGATAATTTTTAGGTCCACAGCAAAATGGAGTGGAAAGCAGGGAGAGTTCCCCAATACTCCCTACATCCACACAAGTACAGCCACTGTGGCAATAAGCACTACAGTATGGTCATGTTGGACCATGCAGGCAGGTGACAGCAGAATGAGAGAGAAATAAATAAGGAAATGAAAAAATGACTAAAAAGAAGACACTATTTCTTTTCTTTTCTCTTTCTTCCTTCCTTCCTTCCTTCCTTCCTTCCTTCCTTCCTTCCTTCCTTCCTCCCTTCCTTCCCTCCCCCTTTTTTTTAGAGGACAGTATTTCAACGCCAGCAAGCAGACTGGACCTGGTATCTGTAGTCTAAAAGAGGTAGGTGTTGAATTGCTCCATTCCATATATCTTATTCAATTTAATGGGCAATTATCATAAAGACCAAACCACTGGCCTGGCTATGGATTTTTTTTTTCTTTTCCCATAATAGAGAGGAGTGGATGGATCCTGGGCAACCGTTGCTGGGTCCCATATAATATAGTAGAAAATGTGAAATTCTGTGATGCAAGGAAAGAAAAAAACAAAAAACAAAAACTTTATGACATCTTGTCATTTTAAAGAAAACTAAACAGGCCCAGAAAGGTGAAGTGATTTTTTTTTTTTTTTTCTGAATTCACACTATAACTAACAAATGCATGACTTGACTGTAAGCCCTGGGCTTCTCACTGTCTTCCTAAGAGAGTAGCGAGAGTAATTCAGATTCATCATCAAACTGCATGTGTCAGTCTGAGTCATCCCACTATTTGCCAAACAAAAGAGTATTTTGTATGAACACAATTCTGACTTTTTTTAAATGACCATTTTTCATTCATATAGTTCTTACTTCATTCATTAAAAAAATAAAAATATTCTATTTATACATGGACTTCTAGGCTTTTATATATGCCTTCCTTTCCTTTTAGCTGCATTCCACTAGGTATGATCAGATCCTCTTCAACGTTGATTTCACTGGGTTAGGGAAATAGTATTTGTTCAGTTGTGGCATTCCCAGTACTAAGTTGCATATCATGGTTACTTAATACAGATTTACTTATCCATTTGGACTAGTTTAAATTTGTGTCTTCCACTACATCTAAAACTAATGATGTAATGTATGGTGATTAACCTAACAATAAAAAAATTAAAAAAATATTTAAAAAAATTTGTGTCTTCCAAATCAGAGATCTATTATAGCCCTACAAAATTTATAAAAATCAACTCTAGGTATTTTTGTTTTCCCTCTCCAGACATCCAAGAAATTGGATAATAATTAGAGTTCAGAGGGCATGGATTTTCATAAAGCGACCATGTTAGGTGAAGCAGAAGAAATTCCCACTGCAATTTAGATCAAAAGCAGCAACATACTGATTGCAATACATAGCCTATCAGGAAACACATTTGGGTAGAGATTGAGCCCTTTAAATGCTATAAATGCTGTCTGAATTCCCTGAATTCTCTATCTTCCTGATCAAATTAGTTTCTCAATCTTTCTGGCGTTTCAAATTTCAAAAATTCCATAAAATGTTTTTGTCTTTGCCTTAGCAATTGTGAGGACATATCTGAAGCTCCATTACTTACATTTGGAGAGATACGTGTCTTTTATCACTTCCCCTTAAGCATTGTGTAAATCCTCACCAATGTTTTCATTCAGGCTTTGAAAACAATCTTGTACTTCATAAATAAATTGGGAATACAGAGGCTCAGGATATTTTGACAAATTCTAAATCCCACTCCTATGACAAGTTGATAATTGTTTTTTTTCTTTCTGATTTCATTGTCTTAAGCAGATTTAGGTTCAAAACAAAATTGAGTGGCTGTACAGGGTTTTCTTATATATTCCCTGCACCCACACATGCATAGCCTCCCCTGTTATTGGTATCCCCTAACAGAGTGGTACAATTGTTACAGTTGATGAACCCACATCGACACACCATCATCATCCAAAGTCCATAGTTTATATTATGGTCCACTCTTGGTGTTGTACATTCTATAGGTTTGGAAAAAAGTATAATGATATGTATTCATCAGTATTTTCACTGCATTAAAAATCTTCTGTGTTCTACCTCTTTATCTCACCTCCTATCCTGGCCCCTAACTCCTGGCAACTACTGATCTCTTTACTGTCTCCATAATCTCACCTTTTCCAGGATGTCATACAGTTGGAATCATATGGTATGTAATCTTTTCCATACTGACTTCTTTCACTTAGTAAAATATATTTTAGTTTCTTCCATGTCTTTTCATGGCTTGATAGCTCATTTATCTTTAATACTGAATAATATTCCATTGTCTGGATATACCACAGTTTATTTGTCCATTCCCCTACTGAAGGACATCTTGGTTGCTTCCAAGTTTTCAAAATTATGAATAAAGCTGCTATAAATGTTTGTATGCTAGTTTTCTGTTGGCTTAATTTCTCAGCTCTTTTGGGTGAACACTTAGGAGTTCTATTGCTGGACTGCATGGTAATCATTGCTGCCAAATTGTCTCTCAAAGTGGCTATACCATTTTGAATTCCGACCAGCAATGATTGAGAGTTCTTATTGCTCCACATCATCACCAACATTTGGTATTGTCAGTGTTCTGGAATTGGGCCATTGTGATAGGTGTATACTAGTATCTTGTTTTAATTTTTATTTCCCTGATGACATAAAATGTGAAATATCTTTTCATATGCTTATTTTCCATCTGTATGTCTTCTCTGGTGAGGCGACTGTTAAGGTCTTTGGTCTATTTTTTAATCAAGTTGTTTGTTTCCTTATTGTTGAATTTTGAAAGTTCTTTGTACATTTTGGATAACAGAACTTTATCAAGTGTGCTTTTTGGGCGCCTGGGTGGCTCAGTCATTGGGCGTCTGCCTTCGGCTCAGGTCATGATCCCGGGGTCCTGGGATCGAGTCCTGCATCGGGCTCCCTGCTCAGCGGGAAGCCTGCTTCTCCCTCTCCCATTCCCCCTGCTTGTGTTCCTGCTCTCGCTATCTCTCTCTCTGTCAAATAAATAAATAAAATCTTTAAAAAAAAAAAAAAGTGTGCTTTTTGTAAATATTTTTTTTCTCAGTATGTGGCTTGTTTTCTCAATCTCTTTACATTGTCTTTTTAAAAAATTTTATTTTATTATGTTATGTTAATCACCATACATTACATCATTAGTTTTTGATGTAGTGTTCCATAATTCATTGTTTGCATATAACACCTAGTGCTCCATGCAGTACGTGCCCTCTTTAATACCCATCACCAGGCTAACCCATCCCCCTACTCCCCTCCCCTCTAGAACCCTCAGTTTGTTTCTCAGAGTCCATAGTCTCTCATGGTTCGTCTCCCCCTCCGATTCCCCCCCTTCTCTTTACATTGTCTTTTACTTGTGCAGAGCTTTTTAATTTTAATGAAGTCCAGCTAATCAATTATTTCTTTCATGGACCATGCCTTTGAGGGTGTATCTAAAAAGTAATCATCATAGCCAAGGCCATCTAGATTTTCTCCTTTATTATCTTCTAGGAGTTTTATAGTTTTGCATTTTACATCTAGGTCTATCATCCTTTTTGAGTTAATTTTTGTGAAGGGTATAAGGTACACATATCTGGATTTATTTATTTATTTATTTATTTATTTAATTTGGCATGTAGATGTCTACTGTTTCAGCACCATGTATTGAAAAGACTGTATTTGCTTCATTATATTGTCTTTGTTTCTTTTTCAAAGATTAGCTGACTATATTTATGCTGGTGTATTTTTGAGTTCTCTGTTCTTTTCCATTGATCTGTTTGTCTGTTCGTTCACAAATACCACACTGTCTTGATTACTGCTGCCTTATAAAAATCTTGAAGTAGGGTAGTGTCAGTCCTCCAACTTTGTTTTCTTCAATTTTGTGTTAGCTATTTAACACAAAATTGTTACATTAATCTTAGAATCAGTTTGCTGATATTCAAAAATACCTTGCTGGGATTTCTATTATGATGGCAGGTGAGTGTTTTTAATATATTTAGAACTCAATGTAAGACCAAACAAACAAAACAAAACAACAACAAAAAAACACAAACCACTTAGAACACCAGGAAAACAACAAGTCTTCATGAATCTAGGGACGTTATTTCCAATATAAACAATTAAGCAATTCTGTCTTAATATACTAGCTGGGTTGTCACACAAGGGCACTATGCATTTAATGAGAGAAGTGAGACTTCACCCAGAAGAGCTTTACACCTAAAGCTTGTTTCTAATGACAGCTCACATTATGTCGACCTCAATTGTATGGACATCCTAGATCTATTACCTTTTTAGGGTTTTGACTAATGCATTCAAAACTGAATAATGACATGAACCAGAGTCTATATTATGTCTTGGGGATAAAGACAAATTAAACAGACCCTCCATAGGGGAAGATGAAACACACTGGTGGTATATATTAATACAAACAAGGGACCGATTAGGAAATGCTATGTTTATTTATTCACAAATATTTATTAAGTACCTATGTTTAAGATACTAACTACCTGGGATACAAGAGCAAATAAAAAGGCAATGTCTTTCCTGAGAAGTAGGAGAAGTAGCTTAAACATTCAAGGTGGGTGACACAGATAATAAGTGATACAAAAAAGTACGTATTTGTTAGCTTGTCTATGTGTAGAGAGAAATAAATGAGGGTAAAGGGGATTTGGAGTCATCTCAGAGGTGTTATTTTAATGACAGAATCAAGAAGATTTCCCTGAAAAGGTGATTTTTTTCAAACAATATTCTGAATAATGTGCACAAACTGGAAGGAGTCTTGGAAAGTTCTTGCAGATTTCCAGGTGTAGGGAAAAAAAGGCAAGTATAGAAGCAGAAGCATTTTTGATATGCTTGAGAAACAACAAGGAAGCTGGTTGGCCTTGAGTGCAGTAAGTTAGGGAGAAAGCATTAGGAAGAACATCAGAGTCATCTGTGAAGTAGAAAAACAGTATCTTTAAAGCCACAGTAAAGATTTTAATTTATGGCACACAGTGGGTATGCAACTCAACATTTTGCATGATTAGCCTCTTGGCTGTGATCCATGGGACTGCTTTACATCTCCCCATCCTTATTGTTTCTTGTCCTGTCAATTCTTGAATATCACTTTGCTCAGTGGGGATTTTCAAGACAAAAAACCATAATGTGACTCCCAACCTTAGTGGTGTTAAAGCAATGAAGAGGATCTACTGCAGGGAAAAAAATCCAGTGTTCTCCAAATTTCTTTGTGTCCCCTTATTATGTACTTTACTGAGGTCATTCGGAAAATCTTTAATAAATGGAAGGGAGGTAAAGAAAGTTCAAAGTGTGGAGATTGGGTAAGTCTGGAAAACAGGAAAATTTAAGGGATAGGTATGAGGATGTATGAGAGGCTGGTATTGACAGCTGATGCCCCACTCCATTCCCCTCAGCACACCTGAGTTCTCCTCAGCTACACAGCTGGTGAACAGTTGCTTTGCTTGCTCACAGTTTCCTATCTCAAGCACTCAAGTCTCTCAGCTGCTCTTTAGGCCAAGGTCTTTCTCTGGTGCCATGAGAATTTGCTCAGTGCACACAAGATACTCTGACTTGATGAAAAATTAATGCGGTGGAAACAAGCAATAAGCACTGGAATCCCAAATAAATACACCTGCTTTAGCATTCCTTGGTTGGTTAATATTGGGATGTATTTTACCTGTCTCCTCAGAGGACTCCTAATGGGATTAAGTTCCAGTTGCCCACAGTGGTAACCTCCTAAGTAGTACCTTATCCTTTATGGTATAACCTCCTTTCCTGTCACATTCACCCTGATCATCACTTGTCCTTCCTAAAATCACTTCCCATAAAAACCACCTGCATTCCTGTCTCATGGGCTGCTTTTAGAAAATATGTATGCTAAATATGACTTCCTGAGAAAAGAACTGTTAGAAATATTGTTATTAAAATAAGAGAAAAAACTTTAAAGAAAATTATACTAATGAGTACTAAGTAAATAAACTACTTTGATAAAGGAGAAAAGGAAATGTTCCTTATTATCCAACGTTAGAACAACAGCATTCAAATTGTTTAAAATATGAGTGTCTTTGCCATATTTGATTTTCTCTGGCTGTTCAAGTATTATTAGAAGCCTCTTAATACATGTTTCATATTTGAGGCAGAGAGGTATATGTAGAAGATTCAATTAGTGATTTCATTATAGATACGGCCTCACTGAAGGAGCATCTCTGGCCCCGGTTCCAGTAATCAGAGATCACAAACGCAATTATCCAGTTCTTACATACACATAATTTCCCACTTGCTGCAGTAGGAAGAAGGAATAATAGTCTGGAGATTCAAAGCACTGTTTCTAATCCTCACATGCTTTCTTTCAATGCAATACACTTGTTTCCCACCACATCCCTATTAAATGAAAGTTGGATATTATTGATAAAACACAATTATGTGATCAAGGTATCTGCATGTTTCATATATTTGAATATTCATTTATTCAATTAACTTTCATATAATTTTATATAGTTAGCTTCATATTTTCCCATATCTCTGTAAGATCTCAAATTTAAGGGATAACATTATAAAGTTGAATCCAGAATGTATCTCTTCCTGATCTTATTCCTTTTTCTCTAACCTCAAGGTTCATAACGATCATATCTTTACATGTTTTCTAAAAGTCATGTGAATATTATATATATATAGAGAGAGAGTATATAGCATAACAGTATGTTTTCATCTTTTAGAATATAATGTGAATAGTCTCCTTTGTATATGATTCCAAAACTTGTTTTTTAACTCAAAATTTAAAAATATATATTCATATATATATATATATCTACATTAATTTTTTGCATCTTTTTTTTTATGGATGCTTTATCACCTGTTTATTGACATCTATGGTTTTTTTTTTTTTTTTTTTTTTTTTTAAAGATTTTATTTATTTATTCATGAGAGACAGAGAGAGAGAGAGGCAGAGGGAGAAGCAGGCTCCCAAGGAGCAGAGAGCCCGATGCGGGACTCGATCCCAGGACCCTGGGATCATGACCTGAGCCGAAGGCAGACGCTTAACCATCTGAGCCACCCAGGCACCCTGACATCTATGGTTTTTTAAAACAATTGCTATTATTAACATTACAACAATAAAAATCTGTGTAAACATCTCCTTGGTCACATTTTTTTTTTTTTCACACTGCAATAGTTAATTTTATTTGTTCAAGGGCTCATATTGCAAGCATTAAACCAAGCATGGGCTTTGATTTTGTGAGCCCAGATTCACATATTCAGGAAGATAAAAGCAAACTGTGATCCATGTATATGGATGAAAAACTAAAGGCTCACAGTTAATCACATCATAGTTTTAAATTTCTACAGCCTAGAAGCCAGAAGTCACAGATCTTTTAGGTCTTTCTGGATGTCCCACAAGGTATCTGCACTTTTCTTGAGCTGGGAAACCTCATCATCCTTCAGCTTCTGGTTGATCACACTGGTTAAGCTCCGAGCATTCAGGATACATGGAAGGCTCAGGAAGACTTCGTTCTCAATGCCATACATCCCCTTCACCATTGTTGACATTGGATGAATCCTGGATGGATTTTTCAACGTGGATTCAATGAGATCAGCCACACTTAATCCAATAGCCCAGTTGGTATATCCTTTTAGTTTGATGACTTCGTAGGCACTTTCCACCACCATCTTATGCACTTCCTTCCAATTTTTACTGTCGTTGTCTGTTCCCATTTCTGGATTCAGTTCCTGAAGAGAAACACCTGCCACATTCACTCCACTCCACACAGCCACAGTTGAATCACCATGTTCTCCCAAAATCCATCCATGGCAGCTGCTGGGATGAATGCCAAGTTTTTCAGCCATAAAATAGCGAAATCTGGCAGAATCCAGATTACACCCACTTCCAATTACATGGTGCTTGGGTAGTCCACTTAGTTTCCAGGTAACATATGTGAGAATATCCACTGGGTTGGAAACCACAATTATGATACAATCAGGACTATACTTGACTATCTGCAGAATAATGAATTTGAAGACATTAACATTCCTCTGCACCAGATTGAGCCAGCTCTCTCCTTCCTGCTGGCGGACTCCCGCAGTCACCACCACAATCTTAGAATTGGCAGTCACAGAGTAATCTTTATCTGCCACAATTTTAGGTATCTGAAGAAATAAGCTCCCATGTTGCAGATCCATCATTTCTCCTTTGAGTTTATCTTCTAAAACATCCACAAGGGCAAGTTCATCATCCAGAGACTTTCCCAGAATGCTGATGGCACACGCCATACCAACTTGTCCAACCCCCACTACAGTGATCTTATTTTTGGGGACGGTTGCCTCTTCTTCTGCAACTGGTGCAATCAGTTTTTCCTTAAGAGTTGCCATTGTGCCCAGAGAGAACCCGCTGGGAGAGTCGCGCGAAGAAGACAATGTTAGCTGCGTGCGTCTCCTCGGGCGCAGGATCTGCAAGTCCTTGGTCAAATTTTAATGAATTCCTACAGAGAGTATATTTTAGAGTAGGATTGATGGGAGGCATTCTATGTGCATTTTTATCTTGACTAGACTGCCATTTAATTAGTAATTATATTTTGTTATTCAAAGCTGCTTTAGCAATTCATATGGTTACCAAAAGAAAATGTGAGAGTTTTTATTTCCCATAAGTTTGTCAACAGTGTGTATTGTAGGATTTAATTTTTTTTTTAAAGATTTTATTTATTTATTTGACAGAGAGAGAGACAGAGAGAGGGGGAACACAAGCAGGGAGAGTGGGAGAGGGAGAAGCAGGCTTCCCGCTGAGCAGGGAGCCCGATGCGGGGCTCGACCCCAGGACCCTGGGATCATGACCTGAGCCGAAGGCAGACACTTAACGACTGAGCCAGCCAGGCGTCCCAAGGATTTAATTTTTTTGCCAGTGAAATGGTATATCTGTTTTAATTTGCATTTCTCTGATTTCTCTGATAATTTTTTTAATTAAAATACTGTCCCTTTTTTGGGCGGGTGATATTTCCTTCATAAGAACTGCCTATTCATTTACTTTGCCTATTTTTCTATCTGAATTTATTATTTTCGTATGGATTAAAAGGAAATATATATATACACATACATGTATATTACATATATGCATATATATTTGCCAACATGTTTGTACTCTGAAAACTATAAAACACTGATGAAAGAAACTGAAGATGACACAAAGAAATGGAAAGACATTGCATGCTCATGTATTGGAAGAACAACTATTGATAAAATGTCTACACTACCCAAAAAATCTGCACATTTAATGCAATCCCCATCAAAATACCAACAGAACTAGAACAAACAATCCTAAAATTTGTATGGAGCCACAAAAGACCTCAAATAGCCAAAGCAACCTTGAAAAAGAAAGCAAAGCTGGAGTCATCACAATTATGGATTTCAAGTTATATTACAAAGCTGTAGTAATCAAAACAGTACAGTACTGGCACAAAAATAGACACATAGATCAATAGAACAGAATAGAAAACCTATCCTATAATTCTTGACCGAATGCCCAATTGTGATGAAAAAAGCTATGTTCAAATTATAAAACACAAATAATAAACATATTTTGTCTCATATTTTCAAATGATGCTTTATGTTTAAACTTCAAATTTTGTTAATATAAATTTCTGTTGGATTATAAACAACATAATGTGGTTACTAATAAAGTTATAAGAACATACTTGCAGAAAAAAAGTACTTCTGTTTTACCAAAACTTTCAGTTACATTTTTCCTAGTTCCTCCACAAGTGGGTAATGGTTCTACATTTATAGATCCTTTCTCTGATTTTCAATTTTTTTATGAGTCACCCTGAACTAAAACCTGTATGATACTTCTGTTTTGGACAAGAAATTACAAGTTGTGCCATTTTCTGAAAAATCAGTGTCCCAACTCAGCTTTAAAATATTCTACCTTTCCTGTATGAGAGTGATATTCTTTCCTCAGGGTCAGCGGGGCATGCATTCTTACTTGTTCGTAAATAACACCATGGTTTGTGTTGGGTTCTCATGGCTCACTTAGTTATGTCCTCTTGCTACTGAAGTTAGAAGTGTTCAGGATGCCAGATGAAGGTTATCAGGAGGTTTGTGTCCAGAGGAGCAACACAACTAATTGGAAGAACCAATGACACTGATTCACAAGCATCAGCTCTTAAATTAGTGAGCTAACTTGCCAGCACTACCTAAACTACCCAAGGAAAACAGCCTGTAAAGAAGTTTCTATTGTTGTTATTGTTTTGTTTTGTTTTCCTTTTAGGTTTCTTACAAAACTATTTGAAGTTCTTAAAGTGGAACTCATAAAGTAAGTTCCAGATGGTAATGTGGATTTCAGAAAAGTTCATAAAGCCTCAGTAGTATATAAAACTAGCATTGGTACATGCCTGAGAATAAATGTTCCCTTTTTCATAAGCCAATTTTCATTATCCAATTCTACATTCAGTCTATAAGAAAAATCACTTCTTAAAATATTTAATGCCTGAAATATTAAAGTGAAGGTGAATTAATCTGACATTTATGGTCTAGTTGTCATAGTTTAATCCCTTCCTGGTTTTATTTAACTGATTGAATTGTGACTCTTGGGTTATTGAACTTTGATGCCCTCCCGTCAATACATGTAGGGCTGTAAAAATTTTGGTGAGAATTAGAGCACAGCATTCAGCAGTAATGGAGAAATCTTAATATCTTCACATAAAAAACTGCCCCATGCTGAATCACAGATGCTCTATAATGTTTGCAAATTGATAAAGCGGATACATACAGATCAAGTCTACACATTGAATTTCAGACTTAAATCTGGAAGTAATATTAAACACATACAATAACACTTCTTTTTTAGGAGGGAAGTGAAAACAGAAGTATTGGGAGTAGAAATAATTTTCTAAAACCCGTAATTGTATTATTAGAGTTGGAGAGAGAACCTTAGATAAGAAGCTGTAAAAACCTATTTACCATTCAAAGAGCCTTACTCTTGAATTGGTTGTGTTGCCCAAAATATGTTCTAAGCAAACACAATTTCCATAGATAGCTTCTGTGTTCAAATAAGATAGTGGGATCCTCTATGTCATACTCCCTTCTTTAAAATTCGTAGTGACTCTTCATGTATAAATGGTCTGGGGAGTTTTGTAATGGAGAATTTTTATACACATTTTTTAAAGGTATGATCAGAAAGGGAGAAAATGGTATATCTCACAACAGCAAGTGAAGTGAGAAGAAGGTGACTCTAGAAAAAGCTGAAGTTCTCCCCATTGGTTGAATATGATTTCCAATATTTGGTCTATTTGTCTAACTTAAACTTGGATGGCATGAGGTCCCAACTCCTCTATTGATTCTACGGATAGAAATTAAGTTCCGTACTCACTGTTTCTAAAACACAATTTTAGAATGGTCCTGCAAATGGCTTATTGCTTTGCCTCCCTGACTGGTCCTCTCATGACTTCGGCTCCTGATAACAACCACCATGAGGCAGATGGGATGCTGAACACTGGCATCCCTTCCTCGCTCGTGGCACTGCCTCTCCAACTCCCGCACAAGGGGAGCAAAGACTAGTCTGAATGTGATCTCTGCCTCAACCATAGGCGCAGGCTATTCTTAATTATTCTCAGAAAATGGAGTAAAGGCTGTTGCTCTAAAGAAGATTTTACTAAAGTCTGTATCCCACCTGGCTAAACTATTTCCCTATAGAGGCTCTGTCTCCACTCCCGGAAAACTGGGAAACCCTGAGCTAAAGTCAGTTAATTCCCTGACATATGGAGAAGAGAAAGTTGTTTCTTCAAGAAGGATCTTGTGTTAAGATCCACTTCCTTAGTCTTTATTTTCTGCCCCAGGACTTAACCCTTTTCTGGATGGATGACAGTCAAGTTACGGAAACATCCTAAACAAGCTTAAATTAATTACTAATTTATTTTCTAACATCTAGACCAAAATGACATTGTGTTTTTTTTTCCTACATGTAATCACAGGTTACAAATAGATTTGCTTACATGGTTTCTCTATCAGGAAAGGCATCTCCTTATTTTCCATATGCTCAATTCACACTTAGCCATCAGGATCCAATTCAATGGCCACCTCCTTCACTACTTTATGAAGATTTCCACAATTCTTCTTCAAAGAGAAGTAATCCTTGCTCCCCAAAATATATCACTATATATCTAAATATATCAATGTATTTATACTATGGATTTTTACTGATCATATTAAAATATATCAATGCATTTATCTAAATAGTTTATTACTGTTTCTTTTCTTTTTTTACTGATCTTGTGCTATAATTATTAGTGTAGCATAGAATTTGTTAAGAGTACACAACTGTTAGGGTGAGAACCATGTCTTTGCAATTAATGTAAAAGCAAAGATAATGTTATGAAAAAACCTGGAATAAAATTCTGTCTCCAAAATTATGTAGTTATAAGACTTGGAAATTGTTTTTCAGATGTTTTTATTCAGAGATACTCAAAATAGATAAAACAGGAAAAGCTAATCTGAATAAGTGTTAAAAATGTCTTTTGGCATTTAACTGCAAGTCCTAGAAAGCAAACTACAGAAATATCTTTAAATGAACAGACTAGTTACCACTGGCAAGTCTGGGGGATTAAATTTTTTAAAAAGTTAGTCATGATCATACAGACAACTCTATGAAAATGTTTTCCTACCCAACCTTTACACAAAAATGACCTTGAAAAAGTTTTTTATTACATTAATATTTAGTTTTATGATGTAAAAAATTAATGTATACCTACAGTAAGAAATATATATGTTTGTGTGTATGTTTATAAGACTGTGTACACACATACACACATGTTACAGAGTACTCAGAGAGCTCTGCATTATAGTGCTTCCTTTCAATTCTCCACGTGAAACCTGAGACACATTCTTACCTGGAATGTTTTGAATGAATGACTTCTTCCCTAGATAAGTGAGCAGCAGTATCCATATTATCATCCTTATCACCATTGACATGCATTTATAAGACAGATGACCAGGTCTGGTAATATTAATATTTGACTGTAACTAAGTGAGGGTCAGACTATATAGGAAGAAAATCATTAACACTTGCTTAATGAACCTCACACTCCCATTAACTTAACCATGACAGAATGCACAATGCAGGGCATTGATTCAGGGACTTCACATTTATCGCAGCCAGGCTCAGAGTACCTTTGCATCAATTAAAAAGCAAAACAAAACCCTAATTTCAAAGGTTCTACAAAAGACGGTGCTGTCTACACAGGTTTGGTTAATTATTTGTTGTAATGTAACTGTGTTTATCTTCTCATTTCCTAAAAAACAATGTTTATTTAGCAGTATAATTTATTTGTCTCTCGTGAGATTTATATTGCAGGACATTTCATTTGAGAGTCTGTATATCTTTAGGAAGTATATAGTGGATACCAGAACTAATCTGTCAAAAGTTATTACTGAACTGATTAAATAACATTTATTTTAAATTCTGATGTGATTGGTGCTTTCTGTCTTAAGGGCTTTTTTTTCAAAAACCTTAGTTAATTTAGACGAATTTACAGTTGACCCTTGAACAATGCAAGGGTTAGGGTCACCAACACCCCACAGCCAAAAATCCATGTATAATATTTGACTCCCCCAAAACATAACTACTAATAGCCTACTGCTGACTGGTGGCCTTACCAAGACCATAACATATTGATAAACACATATTTTGTTATGTTACATGTATCACATACTGTATTCTTACAATAAAATAAGATAGAGAAAAGAAAATGTTCTTGAGAACATCATAAGGGAGAGAAAATACATTTACAGTACTCTACTGTATTTATTGAGAAAAATTTCATATTAGTGGAGCCATGGAATTCAAATTTGTGTTCTTCAAGGGTCAACTGTACATAGCAGCAAGAATACACAGAGGATGAATATCTAAATTACCAAGTCAAACTTACCCTTAGGCAAAATACTGAATGGAAGAAACATCCTCCAAATTCCTTTTCTTCGACAGTTTCATTGGCCCATGTGGTAGCTACCTCATGCTGTGGCGTGAACTCAGATTTTATTTTATTTCCAGTTGGTCTTTCCTCTCCTTACCACAAGAAAGAAAGAAAGAATGGAAGGAAAGAAGAAAGGAAGGAAGGAAGGAAGGAAGGAAGGAATGAAAGGAAGGAAGAAAGAAAAGAACAAGACAATAATACATTCTAAAGGTCCCCAGTATTGAAAGCCAAGCTTCTCTTTGACCACACCCATCTTCCACCCATGCACATATATGCATTTTTGCTACTAAATGTGCTAACACTCACATCCAGTATATATATATATATATATATATATATATATATATATATATATATATATATATCTCATCAACAGTTAAGAGCAATGGAGGTCATGTTAGTGGTGACAAAGGGTACTAACTATCTCAGGCACTCTGCTTTGTATTTTACCTGTATTATCTCACTTATTCTGAAAAACCATCCCATAAGGTAAGTATAATATTCTGTATCACACAAATGAGGAAACTGAATGCTATAGAGCTGATGAAAAATGGACGCCTGGGTGGCTGGGTGGCAGGGTGCCTGGGTGGCTCAGTCGGTTAAGTGTCTGCCTTCGCCTCAGGTCACGATCTCAGGGTCTTGGGATCCAGCCCCGCTTCAGGCTCCCTGCTCAGTGGGAAGCCTGCTTCTCCCTCTCTGCGTGCTGCTCCCCCTGCTTCTGCTCTCTCTCATTCTGTCAAACAAATAAACAAAATCTTTAGGGGGAAGAAAAAGAAAAGAAAAATGGACACAGTCAAAATGCCACTGTGCTGATAAACCTAAAAACCCGAACTCACATCTCAATGACTCCAAAGCCCATAATTTCCCCAAGTGACAGACTTGTTGAATATGAATTTGGAAACAGTGACACTGAAGTGTACACTGGGGGTGAAGTAAGGTGAGAGAGTAAGCAAAACCATCAGCTTCCTTATGGGCCAAGATAATTTAAATATTGTGCTTCAATAAAGTGAAAATGCATATATACTAAGAAACTGCAAAAAAAAGTAATTATGTGGATGACAATGACACAGGGATAAGAGTTTAAAGATAGTCCCAAGGCATTCCACATGGTGGTTGTAGCCACAACTAACATAGTTTATTTGTACACAGACCATTGAAAGATGTATTTTGTCCTAATGTGTGTGTCTTGCAAGTGTCTTGCAACATCTTTAAGAGATTACTCTGATATTACAGAAGATATTCATGAAGTTTTAAAGATATTTGCTAATCACTTACCTTTATGTGATCTGGGCACCAATGAACTGATGCATTAAAATTAAAAACAAATAAGACAAACATATTTATATATTCTTAGTAAGCATGTTCATACTTGTGCATCTTAATCCTATTATTACCTAAATTCCATCCAGGTAACAGATCTGAACCTATATTCAGATAGTCATATGTAAAATGTTTCTTGAACGTCATAAAACTATTTCCTCAGCTTTTCACCTCACACTATATCTTAAATATTCTACATTAGAAGCACTTATGTGAGTTAAGCACCAGTTGACATGAAAAAAAATTATTGGGAAGCGTAATACTTTTCTAAAGCGTATATACTGGCATGAAATATAGAATTGATATGCCAGGATCTGTTCTAGCTACTTTATATTCACAAACATATTTAATCCTCAGAAAAACCTTTATATTTCTCTTATTCTTAATTTTATAGAATATAATAACATTCTGAATATTTATAATATCCTTTATATAAATGAAAATATAAAATTATATAATATTTTTCAGAATGTTTACAATATTCTTATATTAAAGAATATACAGAAAATTATAAAGTAAATTTAGGTGATTAGATTTCATTGAGGCAAAGCACACTAGAGTAGTTCTAATTTCTAAAGTGAAATAAATACAAGCACAGCTTAAAGCAACATTAAAAAATTACCATCCTCAGGGTATAATTTATATGAAACAAGTTTCAACCATTTTATGTATACAGTTTTATACTTTTTGATAAATACATATATTACTATAACTATTCACCACAATAAAAATATAAAATATTGCTATTTCCCAAAAAGTTCTGTTGAGCCTCTTCCCAATCCATCCTTACTTTTTAGTAGCCCAGGCAACCAAATATCTGCTTTTTCTAACAAAAAAGATTAGATTTATATTTTCTAGAGTTTCGTATAAATGGAACTATACAATATGTTCTCTTGGTAGTTGTGTTTGCTTTGTTTACATTGATATATGTTATTGTATATGTGTATTGTGTGTGTGTGTGTATACACATCACTAGTTTTTTCTCTATTTCTAATGAGTAATATTGCATTGGCAGTTTCTTTAAAAGTTAAAATATAACTACCATCTGACCCAGTTACTCCACTCCAAGGTATTTAAATGCAAGAAATGAAAGCATATATCCATACAAAAACTCCTTTCAAAATGAATGTTCTCCTGAGAGACTATGGACTCTAGGAAACCAACTGAGGGTTTCAGAGGGGAGGGGGTGGGGGGATGGGTTAGCCTGGTGATGGGTATTAAAGAGGGCACGTACTTATGGAGCACTGGGTGATATATGCAAACAATGAATCATGGAACATGACATCAAAAACTAATGAAGTACTATATGGTGACCAACATAACATAATAAAAAAAGTAAAATGAATGTTCATAGCAGCCTTATTTTTAATATCCAAAAGGAGAACTAACACAAAATCCACCAACAGGTAAATGGATAAAATAGTTGTGGTATATCTAAGCACATGGAATATTATTTAGACATAAAAAAGAATGTACTATGGATAACATAGAACAACATGGAGAAACAGTTTAGTTAACATGCTAAGGACACCCCAGAGGAGAATCTATAATTGATCCATAATTATCTCTAACTGTTGATTATTGTATCTGAGGCTTACAGAGATTACTTCAATTATTCATCTCTTCTATCCACAAAACAAATTAGAAAAGGCATCATCTAATATCTTATTGTATAGTAGAATATTTCTGTGTTGTGATTAAAGATATCTAGGATTGTACTTGTCCTATGCTATGAAATAAAATGCACTATGCTTCCTGGAAGCTCAACACTAAGACATTGGGAATATATATGGCAACATCTTCTTCTTGCCAAGGGAAAAATGAAATCCTAGTGCGGAGTTCAATTTACATTGTATTGTTCAGAGTCACATTTTTCAATTCTCAATTTAGAGGACCTAGCAAGGAGCACAAATTTGACCTTTAGGAAAGCCTAATCTGTACCTAGCACTTGAAACATGGGGATGTCAAACCTCTTCCACACTCACACATACACATCTTTTGCAATATAAATAAAATATAGAAACCAAAAATATAGCATAATCTTTCAACCCCAAAATAAACATCATTCCAGATAGTATGTATGTATAAAAGCAAAATGATACTAAAATATACTATATAGATGTAATTTAACAGAACCGTGCTCATAGTAATTTGTACAAAAAGGATTGACTTCAAATTGAATTTAATAAAAAATAAGTCTTACTGAAATTGAAAAAATAGCTGAACTTCAATTATATATTTCCTCATTACAAAATATAGCATTGCACAAAATGTCCTTTCAACATATAAAGGAAAAGAGAAAATGAAATAAAGTAAAAACTTTAAATGTATTAGGTCATTTCTCTAATGATATATTTCAACCTAAGATAATATCTATGGACTCTTAAAGACAAAAGAAAAGAAAAAAATGAATAGCATATTTACAAGTGCTCTCCTCCTTTATGCCACCGTTTCCATTTCTATAATCTTACAGTTGCAAGTTTTTACAGTTGTAGCTTTAGTTCTAAGCAATAATGGGTCCTTTGCTCACTTTAGGATGGCTTCTTTGTTTCTCACCTATTTACTTTGATTATTCCCTTTGTTGATTAGATTTCTCCATCATCAAATCGATTCTGTATTCTCTTCATTGCTTGTAGGATGTAGGATCAATTCTAATTTTACAAAATTACAGCTGGATGGGAATAGTGGAGGAAAGCATGCTGAATATGTATATACCTAGGACATCCTCTACAATTTGGTGAATATATCTTCAAAATGTCCTTGACCATTTTGACATTTGGCACAGAGCACCCAACATAATCTACTTAATATAATTTTGAACATGTACTTTCTGGACAAAGCAAGGTGCACACACACATGCACACACACACAAACACAGCTCTGTTGTGCAAGTACAGCCAGATTTACTGTAGAAAGCATTCTTATGCAAAGAAACTTTGGTCAGAGAGGTATTTTTATATTTTTTCTATAAAAAAGTATATGAACAACAACCCCACTGCATCTCAAAAACAATGAAACCGTATCCAATTAAAATTTAATTCTGCAACATTGTTAACTTAAGGGTCATTTAAATAATATTTTTAGGCATACATAAATAATGCATTTGTTACTAATTAGCAGCTTCTACATTACCTTCTCAACTTCTGTTTAAGAAGCATCCTCAGACCTTTAGGAAAATTTACAACTGTACATTTAGTTGGGGGTGGGGGAGAAAGGTAGTCAATTACTGAGATTTGTTTTTTATAGATGCTAAGGTTTCTTGAAATAAATCTTATTTGACAGAATAAAAATAGTTATTCTCATGACCAATTATAAGAACAGTATGTAAATTACAATAAATCTCTCATTCCTTTCTTATTCCCAGGAGAGTCAATCTTGCACTGGAAATATCTGTGAGCTTCTAGAAGGTCTGTAAACTCTAACCAAAACAAGATGGCCAGAACTAGGGTAAATGATATGCATAGAGAGGACTGACTAGTCAGTCAATCTGTTATTCTGTAACATTTAGTATTACATTATTTGAGCTAGGAAAAGAAATCTAGAAATGGCTTTTTAACATTGTACTTTGTTTAACATTGATGATGTTAATAAATCACTTTGTAAATCAGGTGAATATGAGCTGCATGGAGTCACATTTTGGTAGCCATCGTTGGGATCAATGATCCACTCACCAACATGAAGCAATAACTATCATTTTTTTTTTTAGATTTTATTTATTATTTATTTATTTATTTATTTATTTATTTATTTAGAGAGCGTGAGTGGGGGGAGGGGGGGCAGGGGGAGAGAGGGAATCCTAAGCAGACTCCCCGCTTGCTGAGTGTGGAGCCCAATGCGGGGCTCCATCTCAGGACCCAGAAACCATGACCTGAGCAGAAATCAAGAGTTGGACTTTAACCAACTGAGCCACCCAGGTGTGCCAAACACCATCTTTTAAAACAAAGAGTCAAATCATATTCCCTGATAAATGATCATCCTACTTAAATTTAATTGGTACTTTCAGAGAAAAACCTGGGCTACAGACGCAATATTTATCTAATCAAGTAATTGAACTGAGAATACTATATTAGAAAATTAGGTATTTACTCCAACTAAGTGATGACATACAGAAAATGCATAAACTCATTATTTATCTCATATCATATCTGAATGTGTGGGAAAGAGAGTAAACACAATAGGCATTCAGAAAAGATTAAAAATATTTATGGGCAGAGTTCTGGAGATTTTATCAAGAAGTGAGACGTCAAAGATACAGAGGGTCTGAATATGTATAAAAGGAGAATGACCTCTTGATAATGTAGGAGTCTGAATCCCTGCTTCAACAAAGGCCAGTTTTGTTTCTGATATGTTAATTGGCTTCTGTCTATGTGATTCTCAGTTTAAATATCTCTAAAATCAAGATATTATCCACCATAATTATTTTTAGATGAAAAGAAATGATCACAAATATAAATTGAAAATATATATACTATTAGAAAAATATATTTTATATACAATAACTAGAGAAAAAAGTCTTAAATCCATAGCTTTAGATTCAAAGCTTTCATATGCCCTGTATTGTCTTTTTTTTCTGTTAAATTACAAATCCCTAAGCCACACAGACATGAATAAGACATAAATAATGTGCAACTACAATAAGTTCTATACATTTCAACACATATGGTGTCCTCTTCTTGAAGCTGTGTGCACAACTGGAGAAGGCTTTAATTCTGTGTGCAGAGAGGTTTCTAATATAACTAAATGCCATTATGATTTGTTTGTCAGTATCTCTTTACATTTGGTCATTATAAAATATATCTCCAAAGTCTTATCATTCAATATTAGGCTGATAAAATTCAGTTTGTAGTCAGACACTGGGTAATGGTAGAATCCACCAAAGTATGGACAACTAATGAGACTACCAATGAGAAAAAGCTAATTTTCTCTAATCGTATATTCCATTTGGCTGTTATTGGTCATTCGATTAAAAACAGTACATCCCCATGTTATAATCATCTAGAGCTCCCAGAGTCATGAACTCTTAAGTTATTGATTTATCACTTACTCTTGATTTGCTGTCACTCTCTTCAATACTGCTTTTGCCATTGCCCCTTGTGTTTTCATATGCACCTAGATGACCCTTCTGCTTCCCTGGCTCTTCAAATCCTTGGCCTTCTTTTTTTCCCAGTGATTTATTATTGATCTTCCTCCAACCATTCAATACGATGAGTATTTCAAATCTTTTCCTCTTTCCTCAAACATCCTCCACCATATTCCCCATCTTCACTTTCATCTCATGGCCTTGTTTTTGGGGGAAAATTGACACAATCAGCTGAAAACACCTATAGCTCCCAGCAACACACACATCTGCACCTATAACTTCAGTCTTTCCTCTTCCCCAGCTGCTCTAGATCAGAACTCCATGCTCCTAGATGAGATCAAAGTTGGTATGTCCAGTAGACTTCCTTTCCATTCCCTGACCAATCTTCCAGCAATATTCCCTTTTCTCTCGTTATTCTTGTCCCTTACTAACACATCATTTCTATCAGCAAAAAAATATGCTTTATTTTTCCAATATTCAAAAGAACACATTTTCAATCTAACTTTGATCATAAACATTGACCCCATTTCTGTTTTCCTTTTTAGGAAAATTAGTCTGTCTACGCTTGTTCTGTGCCATTCTTGTTACCACACTAATCACACTTGCTCAGGTGCTGGTAGGGGTGGGAAGATACTGGGACATTTAGAAACTTAGACTGTTTGTATATTTAAAGCTATGGGTCACTTCATCTGAGTAAATTCTCAGTTTCTTTGCGCCAATAGCAGCATGAGGTCTGGTGCCATTAAGACACAGTATAGACAGTCTGGACTCTTAGCTTGTTCCTGATGGACAGAGCTCCTAGAGGGAAAGGTAAGAAAGGTGTAGGAAGAGTACACCTAGTTTTTTTCATACCCTTTATGGATATCATACTTGGGGTTAGAGTTTGAATTAAATGTCTTCCTACAATTTCCCAACCTAATATTGTTTCTGTCATACTCTACTTTTTTTAAAAGTTTTGTAGGGTTCTGTAGGTATTTCTTCTGCCCTCCAATTTTGAGTGCTTATTAACAATTCCATTCATGAGGTATGAATGCTCTTTTGAAGTAAAATAAATAGAAACACCGTTTGTATTTCAGTAAAGAATACTGATTATTCCCTAAGTGGCTCTACACCAAATCTCTTACTCCTTATAATATATATTTCATTCCTCCCTTTTCCCATGCTTTCTTCTTATTTTTTGGAGGGGGTATATTGACCCACTTGCTAAAATTGAGACTAGATTGATTGTTCATCACTTTTTATAAAGACTGCACATAACTGTTTCCAATTTTATATATGTATAATTTCATATAAATATATTTAAAAATTTATATAAATTTATGCATTATATATTATACATTATATATATGTAATTTGTCTTCAGGACAGCTTCATTTTTATGTACCATTTCCCCAGTTAAATAATTGTAGAGTACTTTCTTCTCTTAGATTTTCTTGCCTTATTAATCTAGTTTATAATGGAACTACATGTCTCCCTGCAATTATTTAAATTGTTTTTACATTGCTTGGGGTGTTTTATAATATATCTCATATTTTTTTTAGAAACGCTGCATTTCTTTTTAAAGTGTCCTGCGTATTTTTTCCCAAATATGCTTAAATCAATGCTAACCATTGAAGACTTAATACTTGTGATATTAGCTTCCTTCATAGACAAATAAAAAAGAAGTCATACTCAAGTTATGTGCTTACTAAAAGAATATATGACCATCTGTCAAATGAATGAGTTTGTTTTAGTGACCTGATTGTTTTCAATGATTGCTAATAGGATGGAGGAAATAATCAGACTATTGGGCAATTATTCCAAAAACAAGAAAACCAATATTCACATTCATTGTGTCTTTGTTCAAAGACACAGAAACAGTAAGTGGCAGGACTTGTCAAAGCCCTTTGACCAAAATCTGGAGCATGAATTGCTCTACTGCATTCTAGTATTCTGCAGCATTTCTGGCTTAATTCTCAAAGCATTTCTTATATCAAGGGAGAACTTTAAAAAAAAGTTTTAAGATAGTAAAATGCAGCATTAAATATAATTTTATGAGAAACCTTTGATGTTCATGGGACCCATAAGCCAGACACATGGTAGAACAGATAAACCTAATAAGCACGGATTTTGAAAAGAGGGTTTGAATACAAGCTCCACTTCTTAGTAGCTTTGTGACTTTTGCCAAATTTGTTACCCTCTCTGAAACTTAGATAACCAGTCAGTAAATTGGAACACAAACAAATTCTTTTTTCTTTTCTTTTTTTGGTCAAGATTAAATAATAATGGTAAAGTGGCTTATCCTGGATCTGCACATATGAGGTCCATTAAAAGGTTCATAGAAACAAATCACTATGTCTTTCCATTACTATATTTTTAGATTAAAATGAAAGCCAAAAGTGAAGTAAGTCAAATGGAGAAATATAAATACTATATATCATTTCTATGTGGAATCTGAAAAAGCTAAACTTGTAAAAACGGAGAGTAAAATGGTGGTTACCAGGGGTTGGGGGTGGGGCAATTGGAGAGATGTTTAAGGGTACAAACTTGCAACTCATAGATAAATAAGTCCTGGAGATCTAATGCACAGTATAGTCAATGGAGACAACAATATTGTATTATAATCACCAAACCTGTTAAGAGAATAGATCTTAATTATCTAACCACAAAAAAAGGAATGATAATTATGATGTGATAGAGGTGCTAAGTATCACTGCAACCGCAATCATATTACAATATGTAAGCGTATCAGGTCAACATGTTGTATACCTTAAATTTATACAATACTATATGTAAAATATATTTCAATAATAACAACAACAAAATCCAGTGAATTAATTCTGCTTTGAATTAATCCTTTGGGAAAATTAACTGTCATTTTATCTATCCTTAAAATTTCCAAGGAAGATTTTTATCCTAAAAAGTTACTACCAGGGTCTCCAGTAACAAATCCATTGATGCTACTGTAAGAAATATTAATGTGGGCTGAATGGGTCATAGTACTCAGCCTACCACTTCTTATAAATTTAGTTTTGCCTAAAAATAGGGTTAAATGATAGGTGGTATGTGATATCACCACGCTTATTTCTGAGATGCCTGAAAGATACCTGGTACTGACCTTAGCCAACATTAGAAGAAAATGTCTTAGCTAGCAATTTATAATATGCTGTTTATAGTTTGAAAGTCCCCTGAATGATCTCTTTACTAGCTTTTCTACATTACTTAATGAAAATATCAGATTGATGGGTTTCATCTTGCTAAACAATAGATTACAGAGCTTGATTTCAGATACATGACGAGTAGGGTACAAAAGACACCTTAGTAATCCTGTGGTTTGGCTTCTCTCATGGGTATCAGGGTGGTTCCTAATACAAATGCACAATCTATATATGACAACTGAAAAGATGTCCAGGGTGTACCTGAAGTCCAACCTCACTGTGTTTATCTTCACTTTCTTTTTTCTAATGTATCATTCTATCTATCCTTATAGAGGCTTTGGGATCTCATGAGTCCTTTACATTTTCTGACCCTATGCAATTGTTTTGCTTCAAATAAAAACCATGTAAATTCAATACATGCTTTTACTTAAAGCCAGTAGAACATGTGTTTACCTTTTGCTGGTGTTTAGAAAACTTTATTTTCAGTTAATCATTAGTCAAATAACAATGTATTTTGCATTGTTCAAGCAAATAAACCGATTTTTTAAACCTTCCCTTATATTGTGTAACTTTATCTTATTATCCCAAAAATGTATAACAAAAAAAAATGCAGACAAAGAAATTAGCAATCTAAGTAACAGATACTTAGGTTTAAATTCAATAACTGGATTGTTTCTATATTATGAAAAGTTAATGAAATTACCTGTCTTAGCACTGTAACATCAACAGACACTGTTTAGTTGTTTAAGAGGGACTCCAAAGAAATAGATCATTTATATTTCTGCAAGAAATATTTAAAACAAACTGAAGTGATAAAACCGTAAGATTTCAAGGTTGGAAAGAAGGGCAGAAGAATATTCTAAAGGCAGAAGTATTTCGAAAACAAGCCTGTTTATGGCGAAGATAATGAGTTCAGCACTTGAAATGGTGGTATAGGACTTTAGGTTGGGATTGCAGATAAGCCTTTAGGACACAGAGGTAAAGGCTGAATTACTTATATTATAGTTGAAATTTGGTAAATCATCGATGTTACACTTCCAATATTTGGGGGCATTACTTGGGTATTCCTCAAAGTCTTTGTTAAAAGAAAAAAAATTAAAATTTGTTCTTGTGCAATGCTACTTAGTATTATAGATAAGAAAGGAAAACTATGCCTCTGGTTATTTTTATTTAAACCCAAGATAAAATAAAAAGGTGTGAATCACAGAGATTGGCATCTTTTTAAACATTTCGCATCCGTTAATATCAACCACATGTAAAATGTGTCTATGAATATGGGTGAAGACTAGACCTCACCTATATATACCGGAGGACCCAATTCATAGATGTGACTATAAGTAAGGAATCTTCTACATGCAAAGTTGGAGAATCATTTGATACTTAACTTGCATTTGGCAAGTCTTAAGTATTTTATTGTTTTTTTGATATGAGAATTATTGAATTTTTAAATTAGAAAATAGACACTGAAGACTAATCCAATTATTGTACAAATATTTGAATTCCTTCCACATCTTTCCTATATGGTGAACAACAATGTAAAAAAACTTGCATCCAACATCAGAGCAATAGAAAATTCACTTAAAATGTTATCTGCTATGCTTCTTAGCACTTTATATTACGTATCAAATAGAAATCAATCTTGTTTATCAATTCAATCACTCCCACCATAGGTATTTATTGAGAACCTATTCTCTATCTGCAATAAACTAATGAAAAAGCACAGCTATTGTCCCTGAAAAATTCACTGATTCATTTATTATAGTAATATCAAATCATAAACATAAAATGTAAGTGTTTTTATAGATATATTTATAAACATAATATATACATTGATGTATTTTATTTTTCTAGGGAAGACATAAATAAAGCTATGTAGAGGAGATGGTATCAGCCCAGCATTTTTTTAAATTAAGTTTTCATTTATTTATTTATTTATTTAAGTAATATCTACACCCAACTCACACTCACGACCCTGAGATCAAGAGTCGCATGTTCTTCTGAGTGGGCCACCAAGGCACCCCAGCAAAGCTTTATGTGATGATAGAAACGTGGGGAATTGTCAAGGAAGAGAATGGTCTATATAACATCTTATTGGTCCCTAGACACAGGAAAGAAGTCTGCTTTTTCCCCCCCAATGAGATCTCTCATAATACTTCATGATCTTCTCTTCTCCATTTGAAACCTCCCAATTTCTTCAGTTTTGCAGCATATAAAGCATTTCTGAGTTACTTTAGAATTTTGGCTTCTGTATTTGGAGCATATCCTCATTTCTCTTGCAACTAGAATGAATATATTCCAGATAAAGCAGAATATGAAGATGATGATCGTGGAAGAAAAAAATGAAACTTTTTTATTTTTAGTGTAATTTATACCTATGTGCTTTATAACTCACATTGAGTTCTGATCTGTGTTAGTCTAATAACTGTGATAAAAAGACAAATTTCTCATTAATTATTAACTCAAAATGATAAGAAATTAAACACAAAACCTTTAACATTTGCAAACATTTCCTAACATTTGTATGTGTGTCAAACAAAGCTTGGATTTGTCTTCCCCCACATATTATGTTATCTTACCAGGGGTAGCACCATTATCTTGGCAAATCAAGAAACATCAAGAAAAATAATTCAATTATTCTAAAGTGTTGCTCTTTTATTAGATGTAAAGTTGTTTATTTCCTCCACCAATGGAAAAATGATTTCATTAGTCTTAATATATCTATAATTCCCGGTATGAATAATATATGAAAATAAGAGATAAGAAATTTCAAAATGAGAATTCATGAAAGCAAAATAACTATAGCACTACTTCGGGCTCCATGTATTTTGACTCAGATATTCCCCAACTATTAGTTTAAAATTAAAGGAAGTCCTTCATGTTCTTCATAACTCCAGCACTGCATAACTCTTAGGACTCTGTGATCTCTGTGTTCTCAAAATAACAACTCTTTCATTATCTTTCTGTTCCTCTGGGTGAGAATTTGGATGTCACCAGACATTTTGATTTTGCATTTGCTACATCAAATAGCTTTAGTTTATTATTATTTAACATCATTCAATTTTACTTTGTGAAAACAAGTCAACAAAGTGAGTCCGCTTTTGTAATTTGTTATAATGATATTAAGTGGTAAATGATGAATGTATATTTAATTAGAAAACAAAGATTCTAAGAAAAATAACCAAACTTTAAAATAATATGATTTAAGTATTTTCAAACAACCCGCTATTTATTTTGAAAACATTAGGTTGTTTATGTTTAGCATCAAACAACACATCTGTGAAAGCACGTTATTTAAAATGCACATCATTGTGCAGTATTTTAATAAATATGCGAAATGGACTTACAAAATTCAAAAGCTTCCTTTTTAAACCACATTTAAAATCTTTTAAAATTGATTTGTGTTTCTTTCTGGTCATTTGTTGAGATTGGCAGATGACATAACTGAAGTATTAGAAGTCATCTATCCATCTGCTCATTCATGATGTACTAACCATTTATAATGAATAGTTATATCCACTGATTATAGTATTGTGTTAAAGCAACACAATCAAGGGTGTGACTATCATATGTATCAAATTGCTTGATGTAATTACATGGGAATAACCTCAGGCCTTATCATCATTACAGACTATGGTTTCAAAGGGTAGGATAGAATATGATTATTATTGCTCATCTAGCCTCACTTTGGAAAATCACACATATATAATGTGCTTAATGAATATCTGGTTATACTTAATGTAATGGCATATTGATCCTGGAGTAGGCTTTTGATTTGGTTTTGACCAAAATGACCATTTAGAATGAGTGTGAATATGTGCACCCCAATGTTTATAGCAGCAATGTCCACAATAGCCAAACTATGGAAAGAGCCAAGATGTCCATCAACAGATGAATGGATAAAGAAGATGTGGTATATATACACAATAGAATATTATACAGCCATCAAAAAATGAAATCTTTCCATTTACAATGACGTGGTTGGAACTAGAGAGTATTATGCTAAGTGAAATAAGTCAATCAGAGAAAGACAATTATCATATGATTTCACTGATATGAGGAATTTGAGAAACAAGACAGAGCATCATAGGGGAAGGGAGGGAAAAATGAAACAATACGAAACCAGAGAGGAAGACAAACCATAAGAGACTCTTAATCTCAGGAAACAAACTGAGGGTTGCTGGAGTGGAGGGGGGTGGGAGGGATGGGGGGGCTGGGTGATGGACATTGGGGAGGGTATGTGCTATGGTGAGCACTGTGAATTGTGTAAGACTGATGAATCACAGACCTGTACCCCTGAAACAAATAATACATAATATGTTAACTTAAAAGAAGTAAAAAAAAAATGAGTGTGAATATATGTGGTTTATACTTATATGAGCATGTGTGTGAATATGTATGTGTATGTATACATATATATGTGAAGATTATATATATGTGACTATTATATATAAATACACACACATATATACACATAGGGAATATAATGATTAATACATTCAAAAATGAATATGGAAGTTCCAGTTCAAGATGGTGACCTAGGAAGATCCTGAACTCATCTCCTACTATGGATACATTTAGTCTACAGCTACATATGTATAGACCAATTTCCTCTTAAAAAACTCCACAGGCTGGCTGAGTGACAACTACAAATTGAGCAAATGAGAAGAAAACCACACTGAAGCAGGTAGGAGACTGGGACACAATCTTACCATAAAACCCAACCTGTCACACAGACTCACCACCTGGAGGGAACTCAAAACTCAGAGCTTCTCCCTGAGGAGCAAAACATCCAAACGCCACATCAAGCACCTCAACTTTTAGGACTTCCACCTAAGAGATAAGCCCCCCAAACATCTACCTTTGAAAACAACAGGGCTCAGGGCCGAGACCCACAAGGTCATAATGATCTGGGAGACTGTTCTTTTTTTTTTTTTTTAAGATTTTATTTATTCATTTGAGAGAGAGTCAGAGAGAGCACAAGCAGGGAGAGAGGCAGGGGGAGAGGAAGAAGCAGACTCCCCACTGAGCTGAGAGCCCCATGCGGGCCTTGATCCCAGAACCTGGAGATCATGGCCTGAGCTGAAGGCAGACGCCCAACTATCTGAGCCACCCAGGCGCCCCTGGGAGACTATTCTTAAAGGGTAAATGCACTCGGACTTAGCCTCCCAAGGGCTCAGCCAGACTTAACGTAAAGGAGGCTCACCTTCTCATATTAAAATGCAAGCCGGAGGGGCAGGCTTAAGACACACATCTAGGAGACTGCTGGAACACCTTCCTGGCCAGAGCCTGGCAGGTGCCATTCCATCTTCAGGCTCTGTATTTGCAGTGCTCCAGAGTACCAGTATCTCCCCAAAGGGAGCTTTTACATACGCCCAGCATCCCTATCTTTGCAGCTGCCATCCAGAAAATGTCTCTTCAGCGCCTGGCTCTAGAGGCTAGGGGTGCTTGTGTTCCTGGTCACAAGGGGTGTAATAGTTCATGTTACCCAGAAAGGAGCTCGTAACTCCCTGATTTTTACAGCTACCGCCAGGAGACACTTAATGTATTGCCTGGCCTTGGCAACCAGTGGGCCTTACTCTTGTGGGTCCCACAGGACTCTAAGCAATGAAGAAGAAAGAATTCTTAAACAGCTACCCTCCGCAGGGCACAGCAAGAGGCAATGGACCCAGGAACTCTGTCCTGTGAAGGAGGCCGAGTAGCTAATCAGAATGGCTGTGGCCAAGGGGCAGGCTTCTAATTAAACACATCATTTGGCACTGACTGTAACTTTCCAGAAACCTTGTCGGGCGGGTGCTATCTTCACACTCTCCCTCTGCCGAGTTCCTGAACGCCAGTGTCTCCTAGAGGGGAGCTTTACACGTAGCTGGTGCCCTGGTTTTGGCAAGCTGCCACCCAGGGGATGTTCACTGTTCACCTGGTTCTGGTGCCCAATGTGGCTTGCATTCCTGGGTTCCAGGAGACTGTGGCAACCGGTTCTTGGCAGATTGCCACCTGTGGGGCATTGCCCAAGAGTAGTCTGTGGATAGCCAACTGTGGCACATGACCCCAGTTTTTCTGTGGCGGAGGCTCCTTTGCTTGTCCTGGAGCTTCAGCCTGAGGCCAGGCTTCAGGTTTGGCACACATCTAGTGGGTAATGCAGATGCTCTGTGAATACACTCTCTGTCTTGCTTCAGCTTGCCAGTTTTCCCCAGGAAAGAGCTTATACACTTGTATGGAGCCATGATTTTTGCAACTGCTGCAGAGGGGGACACAGCCAGATAGCCTGGCAAAGGGGCTTCTCTGCTTGTGGTTTCACAGGACTACATATATTTGCATAGATTTTTAAAGATAAGGCTTGTGGCTCTGACTTCCAAACAGGCTGGATCTAAGTGCTGAGATCCTCCCCTCAGCGACACTGACAGGTTTTTAACACATTCTCAACTACTGGGAGTTATTAAAAAATTCTGGTATATAGGGGCGCCTGGGTGGCTCAGTTGGTTAAGCGACTGCCTTCAGCTCAGGTCATGATCCCGGAGTCCCGGGATCGAGTCCCACATCGGGCTCCCTGCTCAGCGGGGAGTCTGCTTCTCCCTCTAACCCTACCCCCTCTTGCGCTCTCTCTCTCACTTTCTCTCTCTCTCAAATAAATAAATAAAATCTTTAAAAAAAAAAAAAAAATTCTGGTATATATACATAGAATGGAGTACTACTTATCCATACAAAAGAGTGAAATCTTGCCCTTAGTGACAACGGAGATAGACTTTGAGTGCATTATGCTACATAAGTAAGTCAGACAAAGAAGGACAAATACCACATGATCTCAGTTATATGTGGAATCTGAAAAAAATATAATAAATAAATAAAACAAATAAAATGCACAGCATTCTGCAAGTGTTACTAGAATCATTAATTTGATTTTACATGTATAGAATATGAAATAGATTCAGAGTAAGAAAATAATTAGTCTTTTTTTTTAAGATTTTTATTTATTTGAGAGAGATAGAGAGAGAGCACAGAGGGAGAGTGAGAGGGAGAAGCAGGCTCCCCACTGAGCAGAGACCTAGGATGAGGGGTTCCATCCCAGGGCCCTGAGATCATGACCTGAGCCGAAGGCAAACGCTTAACTGACTGAGCCACCCAGGTGCCCCGAAAAAAAATTAGTCTTACATATACATTGATTATTTTAACATAGATTTTACCACAATTAATTTTTCTGAAAACATCTTATTTTTTCTGATTACAAAATAATTTTCACTGCTTGAATTTACTGTATGTTAATCAGTGGGTTTATGTTTTTCTCAATTGTATGTGAAGATTACATTCTTATTCTGTTGCTATTCATTTCCCCCCAAAATTTTAAAGGGTAATTTAAAGTATTATTTTCAAAATACATATGTAATATCTGCTCATTGATGGATTTTGTAAAAATGCACAAAAGCATAAAAACAGCACTTATTACTTCACTATTCAGAGGAAACCAAGTTAAGTAGCATGTGAATATTATGTTCCTTTTGTTTTTTTAAATTCATATTACTATATAGAGACTATGTATTTCCATTATTTTTATGATTTTTCACATAATTTTTATATTTTTCTTAAATTTATTAAATTATAAGTATGTAATCTAGAACTATAAATTAAAAATACATATATGTGATATATTTTATGTGTGTGTATGTGTGTGTGTATCAAGTGATTTTAAAGACATTTTTAATTTAAGAAACTCTGTCTTCTTAAGTTAATAAAATTCAATGCATGTTTACTATGCAAAGTCAGAAAACACAAATGCCTAAAACAAGACAAAATAAAATACTTACAAGTATACTTCTAAATCGAGATGAAACGGCACAGTGAGTTTACATTTCAAAAATCCTTTCTGTTTAAACATGTCAAAATGCAGCCATCCTATAAAAAGAGACAGCCAGAAATAAATATTCAGAATCAAATGCAAAGTAAACTTTTCCAAGACCTAGAAATGGAATAGAAATGTAAATCAATGAATAAGGCTGAAGCTGCAGATTGGAGGTTTGACTACTTTCATGAAAAAAATGAATTAAAACTTCTCATCATTGAGAGGAGAGCAAAGTCAGGCTCACTGCATCTGTAAAGCAAACAAATAAAACCTGCTAAGTGCTGAATAGAACTGAATCTTATTGGAAGATATAGACCAACAGATACCAAGTCAAACCACTTAATGTCTCTCTCACTAAAGTTTATACAGAGAGGAAAAAGAGAAGGAAAATAGGAAAAGATAAAACTTTCCCTGAAAATGAGTTTTAGAGACTATAATTTCAATATATATGAAGAACTCCAACATTGAAAAAATTACCAAAATTCACATTTGGAATAGGATTTATTCTACATGAAAATCTTTAAAAACGTTGGATATGAAGAGGAGCCATTTAAATTAGTCATGCCAAAGAAATAAAGAATCAAACAGCTCAACTTATAACAGCAAAGGACAGACACATCACAAAAGAAGATATACAAATAACCAAAAACAATATGAAAAGTTAATCAACATCATTAGTTATTAAGGAAATGCAAATTAAAACCACAATGAGATGCCACTTCAAACTCATTAAATTGTCTAAATTAAAAAAAAAATCACTAATGCCAAGTATGTAGATATAAGATATAGACGAACTACAACTCTTGACCTCTATTTGTGGGATTGTAAAACATACGACCTTTTGGAAAGTGTGTCTGCAGCTTCTTATAAAGTGAAATATACACTAACAATATTACTGAGAAATGCAATTCTTAGGTATTTATATACAAATATACATAATAGTTTTATTCGTAATAGCCCCAAACCAGAAACAACCCAAATGTCAATCAAGTGGTCAATGACTAAATACAATTTAATACTATTCAGTAATTAAAAAAACAAAAAACAAAAAACCAAAAACAAAAATACTGCAAAGCCATTCATCCACAAAAAGTCATAAACAGAAGAGTACATATTGAAAGTTTCAATTTATTTGAAAATCTAAAATGGGCAAAACTAATCTATCAAGATAGAAATGAGATCAGCAGTTCCCTATGTGAGAGAGGGTTGACTGACTGCAAAACAGCATAAAGACCATGAATGAACTTTCTGGCGAAACAGAAATATTTTGCATCTTGAGTATGGTGTGACATGGTGGTACATGAGTATACAGTTGTCAAAACTTATCAAACTATACATTTAAAATGTGTGCATTCTATTGAATGTAAATTATAATACCATAAAACTGATCTAAAAAATGCAGGAGGATAAAACTGAAGAACCAATAACCAATTAGTGATATACTAATAGTTGTATATAACTACTATAGTACTACAGTATTATAGTACACGGGATTATTATAGTATGGTAGTAAAAGATAATATTGACATAGCACATAGGAACCAACTCTAAGAGGTGAAGATATTGAGGGAGACAGAAAGAGAAAGAAGGAGAAGAAGAAAAAGAAGGAGAAGGAGGAGGAAGAGGGGCAGAGGGAGATAGGGAGGAAGGAAGGGGTAAAAAGGGCAGCAGGGAGGAAGGAAGGAAGAAGGGAGAGAAGGAGGAAGGGAGGGAAAGAAAGAAGAAAGGAAGGGAGAGAAGTTGAAAGTACAGAGCATAGATTAAGGGACTCTGAATTTTTCTAATAGGAGTATAAGAACAAAAGAATGGAGGAAAAGAATATTTGAAGAGATTCTGTTAATTTCAGAGAAATAAAATATAAGTCTTCATAATAAAAATCACACTCAGGGGCCAAATAGAATAAACACAATTAAATCTATGCCCAGGGCGCCTGGGTGGCTCAGTCGTTAAGCGTCTGCCTTCGGCTCAGGTCATGATCCCAGGGTCCTGGGATCGAGTCCCACATCAGGCTCCCTGCTTAGCAGGAAGCCTGCTTCTCCCTCTCCCATTCCCCCTGCTTGTGTTCCTGCTCTTGCTATCTCTCTGTCAAATAAATAAATAAAATCTTAAAAAAAAAAAAAATCTATGCCCAGACCTATTTTGTAAAACAGCAATTCAAGAAAGCTAAGAGAAAACCTTTATGTCCAATAGAGGGTAGAAAGATTGCCCACAAAACCTGAGGAGAGATTTCTCATCAGCGACATAATATAATATAATATAATATAATATAATATAATATAATATAATATAACATAATATAATATAATAATATACCAAAATATAATAGTTTCTTCAAAATGTTTTTGCAAATAAACATACAAAGCATCTATGCCACAATTTTACACCTAACTATATTATGATTCAAGAGTAAGAGCAGAGGAAATGTTCAGTAATATAAAGGCAAAAAATAATTTAATAGGAACAGACCCTCAAATAGGAAAAAAAATGCTTATAATTAAGCAATACATTTTGTTATTAAGTTTATTTTAAAATATGAGTTTGTTCCCAAACAATTAACGTATTGGGGAATAATGTGAGCATACCATGAATTTTACATTTGCTTCATTTATCCATGAGAAACAGTAGGTAAATTCAGAAAACTGCACCCAGCTAGCTGATTAAGCCACATGGAAACACAAATCTCAAACACCTGTAGGCTCCCTCAGCTCACCACGTGTATGATAAACCACACCCATCCAAATCTGGTGTTACAACTTTCCACTAGATTTCAGAGAACCCTCCTTCTATCGCTTCACAAAAATTCACAAGCTGTATTCCTTTCCACACCACTTGGACAAGAAAAATTCAGGTCTTTTTCTTGGAAAGTATAATAGTTATTTTAAGTTTTTACATATGTCTTAAACATTGTTCATGTATAAAACTTTGCTACCATTTTTTATTAGGTGACTATCTTTTTCTATGTGTCACGAACAAACTGAGTATTGTGCCCCAATCCCATTTTATCCATAAAATCGATGTATTTTTTTATCGTACAATTTTAAACAATGCAGTAAATTTTAGGACCACACAAGTCACCCTGTAGCAGAATTTTTGCATCTAAGTTCAGTGCAAGACAATCGAGCAGAATATTATTAGGGAAAAAAGAAAACAAATAAAAAAGATAAAATGTGTTCATAAATATGATTATTGACTGATGTTACTATGTCTATAACTTATTCTAAACTATGTCATCATTGCTATTGTAGTAACAGTGTATGTGTTAATTAATTTCAGCTACACTCTGGTAGCACTGTGTGTTTCTGATTAGGGTAGCTGGCATTATCAGAAATTCCATATTTGGTGGCAGCCACTTAAACTGTCACTTTTTCTTTAACTCTGATAAACATCAGATATTTTGTTAATTAGCAAAACAAATGTCAGAAGTAAGCTTTACTGGTAAAATCAGTGTATTGTGAATTGGCATTAAAGAATGTTTTAAATAAAGATATTGTATATGTAACCTTCTTACTGAAATAGTTTAAGAAGCTACTGAAGCTTATTCCCTATACTTCTTAGACATAGCATCTGAAGCTTTAGATGTAAATAGATCTGTGCCCAAACTTTGGTTGAGTACTTCATACTATATGGGTAACAAACATGTATTTGGAATATTGTTCTATATGCTGGCAATGAACATGTCTTACAAGGTGGGGATTTGAGCATATAAAACAACAGACAACTAGGACTTTATAGAAGTTACAGAACAGATTGTAGACATGTTTTAGTTTTCAATGTTATTAAAAATAATTTACATCTGTACAAGGAAAATTTAGTCTGAGATTGACTCATTTGTACCTGGTAGCAAGGTCATACATGAGTATTAATTTTCACTACAGATTTATCAATGGCCATAATGATTAACTAAAATAAATAATAATAATAATAATAAGATAAAGATTATTTAAATTGGTCTGGTTTAGTTCAAAACTGTTAAGTAAAGAATAAAACATCTAATATTGTGTTTTTTTAAAGTGATAAAACTAAAGCCTTGAACCATAATATATACAGTATAATATATAGAGTATGTATAAAGTAATTATGCATTCTATATATATAATAAAACTATTGTTACATGTATTTCTGTAGGTATTATGGTATGAAATAAAAATGATATAACATTTTTGAAAATGTGATAGGACAAGAAAGGGATTTATTTATTTTTTTTAAAGATTTTATTTATTTGAGAGAGAGAGCACGAGTGGGGGGAGGGCAGAGGGAGAAGCAGATTCCCTGCTGAGCAGGGAGCCTGACATGCGGCTCAATCCCAGGACCCTGGGATCATGACCTGAGCCTAAGGCAGATCCTTAACCATGTGAGCCACCCAGGTGCCCCAATAAAGGGATTTCAAGAAAAAAAATAGTCCCACAAAAGACCAGTAAGAGAAAGAAAAATCAAAGGGCTGATAAAAGAAAATAAAGGTGCAGATCCTAATTACAAATTATTCTTGTGAGAGATCACATTATTGCCCCAGTTCTTTAACCCAACTTGTCTACACACCCTTTACCAGGTAGCTGGTATTTATTTCCATTAACAGGGAGAAGTTTATTTCCCCAGTCCTGGAGCTTTTGAAACCACTCTGATTGAAGCATATCTGGGTAGACCTCTGGTTTCTAAGAAGACAGTAAGACACACAAGGAATAAATCCACTCTAACTGATTGGTCCTAGCTAAACCCAGCTATTTCAGTAAACACCCAAAGGACCTGCAGATGCATGAGAAAAATAAATGAAATACTAAATTGTTTGTTTAATAGACTTTTTTACATGACAATAAGTGACTGATATAATTAGTAACTACCATACATGTAAAGACACTTAATTTTGCCATGTAATACTCAATACTCAAGATGATCAGATTAGAATTACGATTATATGATGCTTTAAAAATTATGTGATACTTTAAAAAGAAACCTGAAGCAAAGGCACACAGAAAGTAAATGAAAATCAAATGATTAAAAAAATAAAAATATTAAAGAAAATGATTTGTTAGAGAAATCCTAATAAAAAATAATAAATTTGGAAACAAGCATAAGAGGAAATGCTGGAAGTGTTCCATTTGGCCCTCCATACCCACCCTCCATATTTCTCCACCCTAAACTTTGCTTGCCCCAGTAAGACAGCAATGCACTACATCAACCAAACTTCTGTGTCCTTTGTCCTCTAGTTGGATTTGGTTAATGGTGAGTCCATACAAAATACTGGAAAGATGGAGGTTAGCTTGGCCAAGGGATTTCTTTCTGCATCTCCTCTCTACAAGTATGACCTAAGCTGGTGTCTGTTTCTCTCAACTCAGCATTATTACCTCTTTCCCTGTGGCCTCCTCTGTATCACTTTCCTCTGTCTTCCCATCATTGATCCTTTTCTCTATTCTATTAGGCCAAGATATGGTAATAACTCTTCTTCTGCAAGCCCCAGGTTATTACAGTCACCCCACATCTGACTTCCACTTTTGCAATCATTTCCTTTGTAAATAATTCCTCCTTGAATTGTGTTATTTTGAATGGTTGCTCTATCTCTGGTTTGAAAGCTATTTGATACAGAATGTGGGAAGTGGCCACAGGAAACAGACTTAAAAATAGATTTCATGGATTGGATTGAACATATATCTGAGGATAACCTTCTCCCTGGTGGTATGAGATGGGACACAAACAATTCATGATACGTGTTGGCAACATGGTTATTCAAATTAGTTCTGGTGGCATCATGAGATAAAGGGGAAATGAACAGCAGAGAATAAGAAGGATTGAGTGTCTGTCCATGCAGCTTAGTCATTGTGGCAAAAATAATTTATAAAGATGTCCTCTGTTTTTTTTCTGTTGACTCTAAAAAGTCTATATTGAGAAAAACATAATTAAAAGCTACAAATATACAACTACACATGACAGAAAGTCCTCCTTGGCATCATTGAAGGAATCCCTCATCCTGCAGCTGTACTCAGATAAGGCTGAGGGCCAAGCCTAGAGTATGAATATGGAATTGAAATACTGATTAGTGTTCAATCTTATGATCTTCTTACACTGAGGTAAGGACACTGATGGGGATGAAGAGGAAAGCAGAACCTGAGATGGAGACATTTGGACAAACATGAATGAGGAACAGAAACTTGAAACTAAACATTCTCTTCAGCTTTCAAATAAAATCCTTTCAATGACTGTCCTTAGGGAAGTTTCTTCAGCTGATGATTTACCTTAACATGCACTTCTATCACCTCTGACTCTAAGTTCCATACCGAGGGTTAATTCAAACATATTCTTGATAGAGAGACATAAGCACTGGTCTTCTATATTGCTTACTAAGAGCTTGGACTAACCAATGCCCTACTATTAATCAAGTTGAAATACCAGGATCTCCAAATGAAGGGTTACAATGGCCCAGGGAAATGGAGATGTTCAAATGGATTTTCTATGGCAAGTTCTTCTGTTATTTCCTTAATCATAGCCTCCAAGAGGGCCTACTGGATGGTCTTAACTAAGGCATTAGAGATTCTTTAGTAATGAGAGGCGATAACATCCCTGAGGAGCTTTATGGTAGTTGCAGACTATATCAAGACATGACATTAGATGATTCTTCAGTGGTATTTTAGTTCTAATCTTAGTGGGAATAATTGGATCCCAGAGTAGCAGAGTCCAGGTAGTATTGTTGCTTATTCATCACAGAGGAGATGAGTGTAATTACAACTATAGATCATGAGAACAGAGAGCTCTGACTATTTTGATTCTTAGGGATCTTGTTGAATGGTTAAATGAAAAAAAATCAATAAAACTAAAAGGCAACTTACTGAATGGGAGAAGATATCTGCAAATGGCATATCCAATAAAGGGTTAGTATCCAAAATATATTAAGAACTAATACAAAAAACACCAAAAAACCAAAAAATCTAATTGAAAAGTGGGCAGAAGCCATGAACAGACATTTCTCCAAACAAGGCAGACAGATGGCCAACAGAAACATGAAGAGACACTCAACGTTACTCATCATCAGGGAAATGCAAATCAAAACTACAATTAGATATCACCTCACACCTATCAGAATGGATAAAACCAACAACACAAGAAACAATAAGTGTTGGTGAGGATGTAGAGAAAGTGTTGGTGAGGATGTAGGGAACCCTGCAAACTGAAGAAGCCACTGTGTAAAACAGCATGGAGTTTCCTCAAAAAATTAAAAATAGAACTACCCTACAACCCAGTAATCACACTACTGGTTATTTACATGAAAATGCAAAAACTCTAATTCAAAGGGATACATGCACTCTACGTTTATTGCAGCATCATTTACAATAGCCAAACTATGGAAGCAGCACACACACACACACACACACACATAAACACACACACACACAAAATGGAATATTATTCAGTCATAAGAAAGAATGAAATCATTTCATTTTCAGTGACATAGATGGAGCTAGAGAATATAATGCTAAGCGAAATAAATCAGTCAGAGAAAGACAAATACATATAACTTCACTCATATGTGGAATTTAAGAAACAAAACAAGTGAGCAAGGAAGAAAAAAGAGAGAAAGAAACAGAAAACAAAACAACCTAAGAAATATAGTTTTAACTATAGAGAACAAACTGATGTTACCAGAAGGGAGGCAGTTGAAGGGATGGGGAAAATTGGGGATGGGGATTAAAAAGCAAATTCATCATGATGAATAAAATAAAATAAAATAAAATAAAATAAAATAAAATAAAATAAAATAAAATAAAAGATACCAGCAGTTAGAGTCTGTTAATAAATGTAACACAATAATGCCATCCAGTATTACAAAATAAAATCTAAGTTTAAAAACAAAAAGCAAACAAAAAAGGATTTCTAGAAATGAAATAATGAGCAGCTTACCAAGATTCTATATATTTATACATTGGGGAAAAACCTTGAGGTCTCCTAGACACCTGGAGAGAAATCTAACTGAAATCACTATGTAGAGATTCACACAATCTTCATTCTTCAGTTCACAGACCAATTCATAGACCGAGAGATAGTCAACTGATTAGTATTCCCGATCTATTTTAGGAAGTTTTCTTTAGTGTACCCTCAGGTATATACTATAAATCTTTCTCCAAGCCTTCCAAGAGGCATCTGCACTGATGTACTAGGTAGAGAAAAACTAATAAGATCTTCCAGGAGTTATTAGATATTAACTGTGAACTTTTACTGATCTCTGGAGACCAGAAATGAGAGCGTGGTTCACCAGGAGAGATTCAAGGGGGTTAGGTTATCAATCACATTATGGTTCTAGCGTATTTAATAGGAGATCTGATGGAACTATGAATGTTTTCCATAATTACTGAGTTGCAAAATATATAGCTGAGAGAAATAATTAATAAATGATAGAATCACTACGATGGACCCTGATACTTCCAGTGTCACAATTATGACAGGAAAGTCCACCTGGAAGTTTTCAGAAAGTTCAGATTCAGTCTCTACCTTTCTCCAACCTATTCTCTGACAGGAGTTGAAACTGCATGACCTTCAATAACAGTGGTTTCTGGTTGACTTTGGGCAAAAGGAAAACTGTGTGGAAAATTAAAGGGAGGAAGAAGAATGAAGCCAGGAAATCACCAGGCTATTCTCCTGAAGGTTTACTATGCTGGGCTTTGCCTCCTGATATTCCTCTCCGGGCAGCCTATTCTACTTCTTCCCATCATCCCCTATATCTTAAGGTCCTCTTTTGACTCTGGGTTCCTGCACTACCCCTTAGGTTTTCTCTAAACTGTTCCTATATCTCTGTCATTAGTTGTGTTTGTAAATAAGTTTATTTTCAGTGATGTTAGAGTATATACTCTGTTTCCTCTTGACATTGACTGAGACAGAAGGACACTATACAATACTGAAAGGAGTAAACCACAAATATGAAATATCATGAATTGAGATGTACTTAACAAGAAGGCCTCAAAACCTAAACCAAAAATAATCAGTTTGTGAGGACACATACCAAATAAGAGCATAATGTTTTAGAATATCTCTACCAGAAACTGATGAAGCAAACTGACAAAAAAATTGGTAAAAAATATAAAAGCTATGAACTTTGTAATGAACAAGGTGATTTCATATAAAAATTCCTGCACTCCAAAAATAAAAAAAAACATGTTCTTTATTACTACACTTGTAAGACATATACAAATTGTCACTTGATTTCAAAAAGTAAAATTTTCTCAGTAGAACTCAGCAATAGGAATTTAGTCAAATATATCATGTATGTCGAGGAATGACAAAATACACTCAAATGTATTTATGTTATGAAGAAGAAAAACTTGACTAGCAAAAGAATATATGTAAAATACATTAAAACAGAAACCAAGAAAAAATTAATAACATTAAATATATATATATTTATTTGTAATTGTAATTATATGAGGTTAATATAGTCTAAATATAAAAAGCAAAAAAAAAATTAGGGTATTATTTCAAGGAGTATAATATACTCCTTCAAATAATAGCAAAACAAAAAGATTAGAAAATATAGGGAATATCTACACAATGTAATTACCATCTTTGAATTAACAGAAATATGTAGAAATATGTTGAATCCTACATACTATCCTACATACTACACTTAGAAAATACACCTTCTTGGTTACTTATGGAACATCTACAAAAGGTAAACATTTACAATTTAAGAATTCTAAAAAAAAAATCAAAGAAACAAATTAATTACAAAAAGAAAGAAAAGTCTGGACCTCAACAACACACATCTGGATATTTAATAGGCCACAAAAATGGTTATGTAAATTTATTGAATAGTTTATATTGAACAAAACATTAAAATAATAAATAGAAACTTTCAGAGGGAATTTAGCTAAAGTGGTAATTCAAAAGAAACTCATGGCCTTAAATGCTTATAGTATGCTTAAAAATGATGGACATTTTATTTTTTATTTTTATTTTTTTTTTTAAAGATTTTATTTATTTATTTGACAGAGAGAGACACAGCGAGAGAGGGAACACAAGCAGGGGGAGTGGGAGAGGGAGAAGCAGGCTCCCCGCGGAGCAGGGAGCCCGATGCGGGGCTCGATCCCAGGACCCGGGATCATGACCTGAGCCGAAGGCAGACGCTTAACGACTGAGCCACCCAGGCGCCACCAAAATGATGGACATTTTAAAAGTAAGCATCCAATATCAAGAATACAAAGAAAAGAGAAAAAAAGAATAAGATCCTATGAAAATGTAGAATACGAATCTAATTGTTAGGAACATAAATGAATTAACTATAAAACAAAATAAAAGAGAGGCCCAATAGAGCCAAATGATTTTGATTTTTCTTTGAAATAATAAAAATATAATAGGTAAAATAACAGTAGGTCAATCTAAAAGCTAATAAAGCATAAATGACCAATATTACAAATAACAAATAGTACCTAATTAGAAATGTCAGAATTTCAATTAAAGATAACAAAAATATTAAGAATAATATCTTTCTTCACAATATATAAATTGTACATCAGATATATTAGAAGAACAATGTAAGACAAAAAGCCAAATCCAGAAAATTTGGCAAGTATATTTGTGACCATGGGTTCAGAAGTTTCTTAAAAAAAATAGAAAAGTATAAGTTATATGTGATAATCTAACAAACTGGTGCGCCTGGGTGGCTCAGTCGTTAAGCGTCTGCCTTCAGCTCAGGTCATGATCCCAGAATCCTGGGATCGGGCCCCACATACGGCTCCCTGCTCCGCGGGAAGCCAACTTCTCCCTCTCTCACTCCCCCTGCTTGTGTTCCCTCTTCCGCTGTGTCTCTGTTAAATAAAATCTTAAAAAAAAAAAAAAAAAGAATATCTAACAAATGATGCTTAAAAAGAGAATATTATAAGGAAAATTAATAGATATAGATTGCAAAAAAATTTTTTATCAATGTCTGCACCATTAAGGGGCTGATTTTATCACACATATGAAAAGAACTATTCCCAGGCAACAAAATAAAAATGGGGAGTGTGAATTTAAAAAAACAATCAATAGGCATTTTGAAGAGAAATGTCCCACTATATATCCCACTAATAAATAAGATCTATAGAAATTAAATTAAAAATACACCTGTCCAACTGACAAAAATCAGAGAAAAATACAATATTTAGTGTGGCCTGTAAGTGGGAAAGTAGGACTTTTTTTTTTTTTTTTTTTTACTGTGACTGAAAAATAAACTTGTCACCCTTCAGTAGAATAATCTGGTAGCACAGAGTTAAATTAAGTGTACTTAAGACCCATCAAACCCACTGCTGGATATGGTAGCAAACACAAATGCTCACATTAAGTCTTAAGGCCACAGCATGAAGGTTTTGTAGCAGATCTGTTTGTGATAGCATAAAATTAGAAGCATTGAGTGAGAATGCCAAACAAATACTATGTACTATTAAAAATATTTCAGTGTCCAGATTCAGTCTTAAACTCGCTTGAGTTTAATAGACATGTCTTCCTTCATTTGTGTTTAACGTGTGACCCTTAAGTTTGTGTATATATTCGTCTATCTATGTATATATCAAATGGGATTTTAAGATTTTTCTCAGTTCAGTCAATGTACATTTAAAACTATTAAGATCTAACTGATTTGAACAGGTTTTTTCCTTGGCCTCTTAATTATCTGCTGAGGAAACATTAAATACTTACACACAAAGTGAAAGCATTTAATGAAATCATACTCCACATTTTATTTGTCCTTACTTTCACTTATGTTTCCTTATCTGATTTAAAAAAAACCCTCATCAACTCTGAGTAATTTTTTATAACTAAAGAAAGTCTAAAACTACTCAGAAATCATTTGTTCAAATTCTTACTCCTTATTTTTATCTATCAGTATTCTTTTTAAGTCCGTTTAAATATGTAATATTATGCATATGAAGCCTTGATTACTCACATTAACAAAATTCAAAGGATCAATATTTGAAACTGGTAATGTTATAAAATGTTATTTGTAAGCTACCTAAATATAGCAATTCTCAGAGGTAACCACACTTATACTTTTAATTTATATTCCACAATCTTGGTAATTGTAGGCACATTAGAAATCAGACTGACATTTTGGGGTTGATATTTCTGACCTTCTGTGTGCACGTGCGTATACAGCTTGGGTTCCTTAGAAAAGATAAGGCAAGAGATTAACTTATTTATCTGTGCTATACCAACCTTTTATATTACATGCTGCTACATTTTATGTATTTCAAGTGATATTAAATTATTGCCAGTGAGTTCTTCAATTTTTCGGTATAAAAGTATCATATTGTTTTCCTATAACTCAGTGTGCTTGGTATCCACATGGAAGTGATTTAAAATTATCTTTGACAATCAACTGTGTTTTATCTCATTGACTGGTCACCGAGTGGAGGTTAAGAAATGTTTAGAATGGAGTCAATCACCCCTGACCTGTTATTATCTGTAGAAGAAGGTTTTCTTTACAATAACCTATATGTATGGTTGGTGTGTGGCCTCTGCAATGATGTTATCCTATCTTCATAATCTCATGCTCAATTTGCTAGAGATTTCTAAAAGAGGAAATTGGTCCCACTCCAGTTGATCTGCACTCTCTTTAATACATGGGAAAATTCCACAATGACTCACAGTTGGCCTTTTCCATTATGCCAATTCCATGCCCTTTTAGAAATCTGGTTTCTAAATTTGCTTTATGATAATGCAGCTTTGCCAATGGTGTTCTTATGTAGTGCTTTGATGATAAAGGTCACTCATTCTCTCCAAGGAGCCCTTAAGGACCAAATATGCCTTGAAAGCCCAGAAATATTTCAACCACTAAAAGTAAAATAACCCCTTTAATAAAACATTCTCAGCTTAAGGATATTTGAAAGCTTCAAAAAAAATCTTCCCACTTAATTGACCACATGAAGTCTCCAGTTGAGCTCAATTGCCCTGTTTTGTGGGTATTTGTGTCATTAGAGCTTTTAGAGCAGATAGATTTGAAGAAAAAAATATATGCAACCTCAGGATTGTTTTAATTTGCATTTGTGGTTCAGTTCATAACCTCACAGCAAAATGGCAGCCAAAACATTTCTAACAGGCATGGAGATTTTAACAAATTTAAATTATATAGTACATGAGCATATAGTATAGATGAGTTAATAAATGGAAAACGATCTGTAATGCACAGATACACACTAATATGTTTGTTATCTAATTCAAGGAAATGGGGTATTAAGGGCTGATTTAGCTAGTCATCTGTAAAGATTAAAAAAGAGCATCTTAATTATAAGTGGTTAATTTTAAATATATATGTATTGGTCAACACATGTCTTGGTCAATTTCCCCCACCATTTTCTTTAATAGGTAGTAATTTAAAGAATCTAAGTCTCTACAGCAGATTTGGAATTATTATTGCTATATATATATATATATATATATATACACACACACACACACACATATATTACACACACACATATATATATATGGCTCAAAGGTGACACAGCAAATAGAATAAATGAAAAAAACTGTAACTTTCAAATATCTAGAGATTTGATAATCATCAAATCTGACAATATAAAAATTGAAGAAGAAAAGAATGTTCTGCAGGTAGAACTTAAAAATAAGCAAAAGAGAATACATGTGATTTTAAATACTACAATATATTATATTTGCAACACATACATTGTGATGTTGATAAAATATTAGCAACATGTACATGGCAATTTGATTACCATCAACTAAGTTATTAGGGGGTGTCCCCTAACATAGAGTATAAAAAATATATATCAACTGAACCCTGAATAGATATAACTCTATCAAGAACCTTAAATTCATTTCAAGGCACTCTCTTATAATACTAACTTTGACCAAAACAATATCATTCAGGAAGGTAATCTGAAAGACATAAGTTTTTAGACTAGAGATGAAAAGATACACTGGGGGAAAAATATCTGTGTTTTCAGTTATTTTAAGTATTGTTATCGCCTACTTATTTAAGTTACATATTAAGACCGTTAAGTAGACATTGTAGGGGAGCAGAGTTGATTCAGTATTTAAAATTAATTTTCCCATTAGAGCCACCAGCAAAATCTCATGAGAGAAAATTCTCAAGGCCAAGTTGATTACATGCCATTATGTCTATGGCAAATAGTAGGATGACTCTATATGACCATGTGATTTTTTTCTAACTCTAGAAATCTAGAATTACTTATTTCTATAACAACTTGGTTAATGCTAAGTCAACTCATGGTATATATTTATTACTAACATATATTAAATATAGAATATATTTTATTTCACATATTATATTTTTAGTTTCTTGATCCCTTCATTAAAGAATGAAAGCTCTTCTAATTAAAAATGTATAATAGTAAATTCTATGTAGTTTATTAATGAATATTTCTCAATAAAATTGCATATGGAAAAAGTTAAATAAATCAAATAAAATAGTTTTCAAAAAATAAATCAAATAAAATAGAAAATAGTTATATTTAGAGAGCTAACTTTGTAATTTAGTATATCATTTATTGCTAAATGTATATAAATCAATTACAACACTTCATCTGTTGAAGAAATTCTCTGAACACTTTTACCTGGTCTGAGGAGTCAGGATAGGTTTTCCTGAGGAAATGACACACAAAGGGAGATCTGAAGAATAACTAGAAGACAACCAGGAAAAGGTGAAAGGCAGGATTGTTTAGGAGGGGCCAGGGCTTTTCAGGTGGCGCAGTTGGTATGCAAAAGCTTTCATTTGGAAGAGAATATGGCAAGATGGGGAACTGAATGATTTCTAATTAGAAAGCCACAAAAATTGGAAAGAAGGTAGAAAAGAAATTTATCAGAAGGCAGAGGTAGAATACATAGGACATATAATGAGCCAAGAAGGATTTTGATAATTATTCTCATAAAAATGAGAAAGTATTAAAGAGTCTGAAGCAGGGCATTTTAAAATTGTGTTTGTTTCCTTGTTTAAGATTACTAATTTTTCATTATTTTTTTTTTCTAGTTGGGAATCCTAGCAGCAGCATTACAAGAAAAAGAAACAAAAGGCATCCAGATTGGTAAGGAAGAACTAAAACTGTCACTATCTGCAGATGAAATGATATTATATATATAGAAAAACCTAAAGATTCCACCAAAAAAAACCTGTTAGAACTAATAAATGAATTCAGTAAAGTTATAGGATACAAAATAAATACACAGAAATCTATTAAATTTCTATACATGAAAAATGAAGTCACAGGAAGAGAAATTAAGAAAACAATCCCATTTATAATTGCACCAAAAAGAATAAAATACTTAGGAATAAATTTAACCAAAGAACTGAAAAAGCTATACTCCAAAAAACATATGACATCAATGAAAGAAATTGAAGATGACACACACAAATGGTAAAATATTCTGCGCTCACAGATTGGAAGAACTGATATTGTTACAATGTCCATACTACCCAAAGCAGTCTACAGATTCAATTCAATCCCTATCAAAATACCAATAGCACTTTTCACAGAACTACAATCAATAATCCTAAAGTTTGTATGGAACCACAAAAGATTTTGAATAGCCAAAGCAATCTTGAGAAAGAGGAACAAAGTTGGAGCTCACACAATCCCAGGTTTCAAGAAACTGCTAGAACTCATACAGGAATTCAGTCAAGTGGCAGGATATAAAATCAATGCACAGAAATCAGTGACATTCCTATACACCAACAACAAGACAGAAGAAAGAGAAATTAAGGAGTCGATCCCATTTACAATTGCACCCAAAACCATAAGATACCTAGGAATAAATCTAACCAAAGAGGCAAAGAATCTGTACTCAGAAAACTATAAAAAACTCATGAAAGAAATTGAGGAAGACACAAAGAAATGGAAAAACGTTCCATGCTCGGATTGGAAGAACAAATATTGTGAAGATGTCAGTGCTACCTAGAGCAATCTACACATTCAATGCAATCCCTATCAAAATACCATCAACTTTTTTCAAAGAAATGGAACAAATAATCCTAAAATTTGTATGGAACCAGAAAAGACCCCGAATAGCCAGAGGAATGTTGAAAAAGAAAAGCAAAGCCGGTGGCATCACAATTCCGGCCTTCAAGCTCTATTACAAAGCTGTAATCATCAAGACAGTATGGTACTGGCACAAAAACAGACACATAGATCAATGGAACAGAATAGAGAGCCCAGAAATGGACCCTCAACTCTATGGTCAACTAATCTTCAACAAAGCAGGAAAGAATGTCCAATGGAAAAAAGACAGTCTCTTCAACAAATGGTGTTGGGGAAATTGGACAGCCACATGCAGAAGAATGAAACTGGACCATTTCCTTACACCACACACAAAAATAGACTCCAAATGGTTGAAAATCCTAAATGTGAGACAGGAGTCCATCAAAATCCTAAAGGAGAACACAGGCAGCAACCTCTTCGACCTCAGCCGCAGCAACTTCTTCCTAGAAACATCACCAAAGGCAAGGGAAGCAAGGGCAAAAATGAACTATTGGGACTTCATCAAGATAAAAAGCTTTTGCACAGCAAAGGAAACAGTCAACAAAACCAAAAGACAACCAACAGAATGGGAGAAGATATTTGCAAATGATGTATCAGGTAAAGGACTAGTATCCAAAATCTATAAAGAATTTATCAAACTCAACACCCAAATAACAAATGATCCAATCAAGAAATGGGCAGAAGACATGAACAGACATTTTTCCAAAGAAGACATCCAAATGGCCAAGAGACACATGAAAAAGTGCTCAACATCGCTCAGCATCAGGGAAATCCAAATCAAAACCTCAATGAGATACCACCTCACACCAGTCAGAATGGCTAAAATTAACAAGTCAGGAAATGACAAATGTTGGTGGGGATGTGGAGAAAGGGGAACTCTCCTACACTGTTGGTGGAAATGCAAGCTGGTGCAGCCACTCTGGAAAACAGTATGGAGGTTCCTCAAAAAGTTGAAAATAGAGCTACCCTATGACCCAGCAATTGCACTATTGGGTATTTACCCCAAAGATACAAATGTAGGGATCCGAAGGGGTACATGCACCCCGCTGTTTATAGCAGCAATGTCCACAATAGCCAAACTATGGAAAGAGCCAAGATGTCCATCAACAGATGAATGGATAAAGAAGATGTGGTATATATATATAATGGAATATTATGTAGCCATCAAAAGGAATGAAATCTTGCTATTTGCAATGACGTGGATGGAACTGGAGGGCATTACGCTGAGTGAAATAAATCAATCAGAGATGGGGCGCCTGGGTGGCTCAGTCGTTAAGCGTCTGCCTTCGGCTCGGGTCATGATCCCGGGGTCCTGGGATCGAGCCCCATATCGGGCTCCCTGCTCGGCAGGAGGCCTGCTTCTCTCTCTCCCACTTACCCTGCTTGTGTTCTCTCTCTGGCTGTCTCTCCCTGTCAAATAAATAAATAAAATCTTAAAAAAAAAAAAAAAAAAAATCAATCAGAGAAAGACATGTATCATATGACCTCACTGATATGAGGAATTCTTAATCTCAGGAAATAAACTGAGGGTTGTTGGAGTAGTGGGTGATGGGAGGGATGGGGTGGCTGGGTGATAGACATTGGGGAGGGTATGTGCTATGGTGAGTGCTGTGAATTGTGTAAGACTGTTGAATCACAGACCTGTACCTCTGAAACAAATAATACATTATATGCTAAAAAAAAAAAAAAAAAACAAAGAAGAAGATAGCAGGAAGGGAAAAATGAAGGGGGGGGGAAATTGGAGGGGGAGAGAAACCATGAGAGACTATGGACTCTGAGAAACAAACTGAGGGTTCTAGAGGGGAGGGGGGTGGGTGATGGGTTAGCCTGGTGATGGGTATTAAAGAGGCCACGTACTGCATGGAGCACTGGGTGTTATACGCAAACAATGAATCATGGAACACTACATCAAAAACTAATGATGTAATGTATGGTGATTAACATAACATAAAAAAAAAGAATCTATGGTACTCAAAACAGTGTGGTACTGGCACGAAAAGAGACACATATATCTGTGGGGGATCGGATAGAGATCCCGGGAATACACCCATGTCTATATGGTCAACAAATCTATGACAAAGGAGGCAAGAACATACAATGTGGAAAAAGCAGTCTTTTCAATAAATGGTGTTGGGAAAACTGGACAACTCCATGAAAAAGAATGAAATTAGATCACTTTCTTATACCATGCATAAAAATAAACTAAAAGGGATTAAGATCTAAATGTGAGAACTGAAACCATAAAACTTCTAAAAGAAAATATAGACAGTAATCTCTTAGACATTGGTTTTAGCAGCATATCTATGGATATGTCTCCTCAGGCAAGGGAAATAAAAGCAAAAAATAAACTATTGGTACTACACCAAAATAAAAAGCACAGCAAAGGAAACCATCAACAAAAGAAAAAAGCAACCTACTGAATGGGAGAAGATATTTGCAATTGATATATCTGATATGGGGGTTAAAACTCAAAATATATAAGGAACTTATACAACTCAACACCAAAAAACTAAATACTCTGATTTAAAAATGGACAGAGGACCTGAATAGACATATTGGCAAACAAGATCTACAGATGGCAAATAGACACATGAAAAGATGCTCAACATCATTAATCATCAGGGAAATGCCAATTGAAATGACAATGAGATATCACCTTACATCTGTCAGAATGGCTAATATGAAAAGACAAGAAATAACAAGTGTTGGAGAAGATATGGAGAAAAAGGAACCCTTGTGCACTGTTGGTGAGAATGTAAATTGGTGCAAATACTCTGAGAAACAGTGTGGAGTTTCCTCAAAAAATTAAAAATAAAAATACTGCATGATCCAATTATTTGTATTATGGGATATTAACCCAAAGAAAATGAAAACACTAATTTGAAAAGATACATACACCCCTATGTTTATTGCAGCATTATTTACATTAATCAAGATATGGAAGCAACCCAAGTGTCCATGGATAGATGAACAAATATAGAAAATGTGATATATGTATACAATGTAATATTACTCAGCCACAAAAAATGAGATCTTACCATTTGCAACAAAATGGATAGACCTAGAGAGTATTGTAAGTGAAATTAAGTCAGACAGAAAAAGACAAATACCATATGATTTTGCTTACATATGAAATCTAAAAAACAAAACCAACCAAACACCAGAGACTTAAATACAGAGAACAAACTGGTGGTTGCCAGAGGGGAGGTGTATGGGCAGGGATGGGTGAAATAGGTCAAGGGGAATAAGAGGTAAAAACATCTAGTTATAAAATACATCAGTCACAGAGACAAAAATTACAGCATAGAGGATATAGTCAATAATATGTAATAATACAGTATGGTGACAGATGTTGACTACACTTATGGTGGTAAGCATTGAGTGATGTACAGAATTGTTGAATCACTATGTTGCATACCTAAAAGTAATATAACATTGTATGTCACTTGCACTTCAATTAAAGATATTCCTTTTTTTCCCCACAATCTTTTATTAATTAGGAAGGGAAAGTGTGAGTCTGGTTAGATGATGATTACAAGTGAGACTATTTTGGTTGTGATTGTATTGTGGACAAAGGAGAGGTAGAGATGAGAGAGATAAGAGAGATATTTAGGCTATAGAATTCCAAAAGACAGAACAGCTGTTTGTACTTCAAATCCTAAAATTTATGCTCTTTCAAAATATTCTCAACTTTATATGGAACCTATTTCTAACACTGAGTTTTCAAGGCAACCTTGAAGTTGATAACTGCAGTAATCTATAGTTTCTATGGAAACAGTAGTCTTAAACTAGTTCTGGTTTTTGCTGCCTGCAAGAGAGGCTGATCTATAGTTGATGTACATCAACTCTAGGTGTGTCTACCTGGTCTCTGAACATTTCCAGCATGTTAGCAAGGTTATATTTCAACAACCACCTTTTCATTTCATTTACGAAAAGCACTCTTTGATGACTGCCCCCGTTACCTGTCTTGTAACCTTGCCTTTAGCCGAAAACACAGAATATTGATTATGATGAATTATTCAGAATTTCACCATACTGTGTTTGTATGTGTTGGAAACATCAAGGAGAATATATTCATTGATCATGATGGGTCTTCTCTGCAGGTCACTTGAGCTGATTTACTCACTTGTTCTGTGCATAACATAGCAGAATGGAAACTCTGAAAGTAGCAGGGCAGGCAAGAAATGGGAGGAATAAGTTTCAGTGTTTATCTAGTCCTTATGAGGAAAGGTAGTAACTGTTTATGAGGGATTGGGATATTCCATTTACTAGAGTTAATACTGTCTCTAGCTGGATTCAGTTGGTTTAGCAAGCCAATCCACCAACCTCCATACATTGCTTTGATAAAATATCATCCAAAATTACTTACCTGCCTTGCTTCTATTCCTGATCTCATTCAGCAATGTTTTTATACCAATAGTGATTTTCCATAGGAATTCTAGAATTCCTAAGATTTTGTCTCTTAGGTAAAACCTTCCAAATGCCCTACTTCCTATTTCACTTTCCATCCTTCGCTCTCTGCATCTATGTGACTAAGGCTTTTCTATATTAACATTGTGTCTCTTTCCTGACTATCAATTCTGTTCTGACTTGATCACTCTGGATAGCTGTAATGGTTAATATTAAGTGCCAACTTCACTGGGATACAGGGTGCCAGATATTTGCCTTAACATTGTATCTGCATGTATCTATACAGGTGTTCATGGATGAAATTAGCATTTGAACTGGCCTCTCCAGTGTAGGTGGGCATTAGCAACCCGCTGAGGGCCTGAATAGAACAAAAGGCAGAGGAAGGACGAATTTGCCCCTTCTTCCAACTGATTGTATTATCTGGGACTCAGACTTCTGTTCTCAGAGTAGGATTTACACTATTGGCTCCCATGGTTCTCATGACCAGACAGAGCCTAAATTACATCACTGGCTTTCCTGGGTCTCTAGATTGCAAACAGCAGATTGTGGAACTCTTCAGCCTATGTGATTGTGTGACCTAATGTCTCATAATAAACAAACAAACAAAATATTATATGTATTTTCTGTTGGTTCTGTTTCTCTGGAATACTGACTAATACAATTGTTCATTATCAGAATTCCAAATCTATTTCTATAAACCATGACCAAACCCTGGATACCCAGGGGCAGATCTCAAGTAGTACCCACTTCACTCTTTTGTTTATTGTAATCATTTTGTATTGATGCCATAAAGAATTATCACAAACTTAGTGACTTAAAAGACACACACAAACACACACACACACACACACACACACACACACACACAAATTGATCATCTTATAGCTATGTAGGTTAGAATTGCAATGCAGGTCTCACTGGACTAAAATCAAGGTATTGTCAAAACTATTCCTTTCTAGAGGTTCTAGAGGAAGATTCATACCCTTGCCTTTTCTAGATTTGAGATGCCTCTGCATTCTGACTTGTGCTCCTTTGCCATCTTTAAAGCCAACAACAAGGAGCTGAATTCTAACAACGTATACTATATGATCCTCCTTCTGTCAACACATCTCTTTCTCTGACGATAGCCAGCAAAGTTTCTCTAACTTTGAAGTATTTGTATGCTTTGCTCGGGCTCACCAGGATAATCCAGGATAATTTTCTCAAGTTCCTTAACTTTAATCACATCTGCAAAGTCCCTTTTACCATGTAAGTAACAAATCCCAGATGATTTTAGATTCTAGGGATTAGAGCATGGATATCTTTAAGGGGACATTATTCTGCCTACCACATTTACAAATTCCTTTACTTGTAATTTGGTGAAATTTTGAATCCAATTGATAGATTGAGAACTAAACACAGCTCTTTCAATGACAGAACATTTCATGAATTATAATAATGATCCTCATCACCACCATTACCACCACCAACACCATCATCATCGTCTACTTAATGAGACCTTAGAAAAGTAAGTAGTTTTGAAACCAGGGAAGTAGTTTTCAAACAGAAGGTACCATTATCATTTCCATTTTACAGATGATCCAACAGTAGCAGGGAAAAGTGGCTAGCTAACTTGCCAAGATAACGATGAATTATCACATAAACACTCATATTGGATAAAATACAAATCTCTCTAAAGAATATACAAGGTAGGCCTTTAAAGTTAAACAACAGAGTCAGCCCATTTCTGGAGGAGATGAAAACATGGCACAGGGATGATTTCTATTCTGCTTTTGTTCCAAAATGATCTAAATATGTTCGATCTTTTGACATCTCTTAACCCTGCTACTTTTTCCCGCCATCTCAAATAAGGAGAAGTACAAGTACAAGAATAGGTCTTAAGCAAGAATTGCTCATAAATAGGACCCATGGCAGGATTCTGAAAGAGTTCTGGCATAGCCAAGATTTACTCTATAGAAATTAAAATCATTATTGCAACTATAATTTGGCAGCCCATCCTATTCAATTCCTGAAGGTAGTTATGTATTCAAACTTTTATTAATAAAATAGAATTATACATTTAGAATTATTAAAATTATTATGGTCTAAGTGGACAAGATTATTTATTGATATCAAGTATATGTTTTCATCAAGTTTAGATGTTGGTCTCACAATTTGGCCAAATTCTGCTTTATAGATTCAGCTTCAGCTTCAGCCTATTTAAAGAGCTAATCACTCTCATTTCTGTCATTGCTGAATATGTGTCTGAACACAGATTATAGGGTAAGCTGCATACGATCATCTCTAGTCATTATAACATCAGTAATGGCAACATTAGTAGTGGCAAGAAGACTGTTTTTGAACATAATATCTAAATATTCATTTTCAAATAAAGTAAGCATCCTAAATACAATGAAGAGTAAAAAAAATCTCCTTATTTTTATTATATGCTTAGAATTTCCATCAGTTATATTACAAATATATTTTATTGCACATACAAAATGTTGCACTGAAAATAATTATTAAATTAAAAATTATGTAATGTAAAATATATTAATACTTTCATAATACATAATAAATAACAGTTAATATGAATATAAACAAAATATAATAACTGTTCCTTTAAGAACAGTATTTGAACCAAATATATTCATAATATTTTAAATGATTTTATAAAATAGAACAATGTAGATTGTATTACAATTCTAGTCTTTTAAAAATTATTTGGAGTATTAAATTCAAAATGTTAAATAATATAATCTTTGAAAAATCTGTGTTTTAGTTATTTCATTTTATTTAGATAATAAATCTTTGAAGAAAAAAGTCTTGTTTGAAGATATTTCATATCTTGTGAAGATGAATTGAAGGCAGATTATCAATTGGCCACTTCAAAACTTTAGAAGAAAAAATTTACAAGAATGTGTTACTAACCTCTTCAATTTAGGCATGATTAAGAATATTAACAGGTTGAAGAAAATAAAAAAGTATACTAGAAAAGTGAAATATGCTAAACATTTTGCATTTCCTGATCAAACTTCAAAGCAACACACTTTTAAAGCTTTATTCGGAAAGACAAATTCTCCCAGTGTTGAATTTGGGTTCTTTACCTTAGTTCATTATTATTAGATGCAAAGGTAAACTTAATAACTTGGCTGTAACATCCACATCAGCAGTGCCCTGTACTGGTAAAAGCAATAGAAAGAAACCTTGCTCCCTCACTAATATATTTGAAGGTGAATACCAATGGATATTACAAATGTTTATCACAGGAATAATCTCAGGAGATGGTGGATAAATGGAGACTTGAAATTTGACTACTTAACTGTAAATTAATCATGGCATTTACAATGGATAACATTTCAAATTTATTCTCAGTCCCCTCAGTTACTATTGCCTTTTGTTTTGGTGTTTAGCCATTTCTATAAATAATAAGCTACTCAAGGCAAATTAGAGTCCTATTTGTATGCAGCTATCCAGTTTTCTTTGAAACATTAAAGTGACTTTTCTCCATCCAGCCTCCTTTGAAGCAAGACAGAGTAAAGATGTAGCTGAGAAGAAGGGACATACTGTAACCAAGAATGGTCTATTTATTATTACAAGTTATTTATAGTGACAAGGAAAAGTTCAGCAAGATAAATACTAAGTTACAAAAAAGAAAAGAAAAGAAAAAAGAAAAGACAAGAAAGGAAAAAAGAAATATTACAAGATATTAGCAATTATTTCCTGGATGTCATACTTCTCTGGATATACTTCTTCCTCTGACTCGGATAGTACTTGTTTAAGTCCTCTTACAACATTTAAACACTACATTCTTTATGAAAGTCTATTAATTCAATTGCTAACACTAATTCCCGGCATGAATATCAATGATTACAAGTTTGCTACTGTCCATTTTCAGCAATTTAGTAAGGAGATGGAAATTCATATACATACTCAGTAAAGCATAAGTTGAACAGCCCATGCAAAAGGTAGCTTGGCAATATAATTAAACATTAATATATTTTGGTCCACCATTCTACTTCCAGGGATGTATTATATGGTGATAATTAAGCAATGTAGAGACACATACATGAAGAGTTTCATTGCGATAGAACGTGAAATAAAGGTTTAGATATATAATTAAAGTGCATTTAAAGGAATCTTCTACAAAAATACTGCTTTGAAGGGACACATGCACCCTGATGTTTATAGCAGCATTATCAACAACAGCCAAATTATGGAAAAAGCCCAGATGTCCATCCGCTGACGAATGGATGAAGAAGTTGTGATATATATATATAATGGAATATTATTCAGCCATAAAAGAGAATGAAATCTTACCATTTGCAACAATGTGGATGGAGCTAGAGTGTATTATGCTAAGTGAAATAAGTCAATCAGAAAAAAACAGATACCATATGATTTCACTCATATGTGGATTTTAAGAAATGAAACAGATGAACATAGGGGGAAAAACAAAAGAGAGGGGCAAACCAGAAAACAAACTCTTAAATATGGAGAACAAACTAAGGGCTGCTCGAGGGGAGGTGAGCAGGGATGGGTTAAATGGGTGATGGGTATTAAGGAGGGCAATTGCTGTGATGAGCACTGGGTGTTGTATGGAAGTGCTCAGTCACTAAATTCTACTCCTGAAACTAATATTTCACTATATGTTAACTAACTGGAATTTAAATAAAAACGTGAAATTACAAAAAATTAAAAAAATAATAAAAGAATCCTCTGCATTTAAAATTCCTTTATATCTAAATATATAGATATGACATATATAAAAACAAACACAGTTTATGTATTGTCATATATTACACCATTTCTGTAAAGTCACACACACACACACCCATGAGATAGAGCCTTGAAACATTTTCATTAAGATACTATTAATTTTTATACAATGGATTATTTGCATTGATGGTACTCTTCTCTGTGATTTTCCCCTCTTTTGTTTGAGTAGTTCTTATTTTAGAAAAATAATAAATATTCTAATCCTAGGTATATTTATTTTTATTTAAATTCCCCTATTAGTGAAGATAAACATTTTGAAATAATTTCAAATTTATTCTCAGTCCCATTTGAAATAATGTTAACATATGTATTTCCTAGGTGAATGTCCTTTGCCCATTTTCTTTTTTATTTTATCTATAATATATAATATAAATATTCTTTTTATATTAAAGATGCCAAAGCTTTATGTGAATATTATAAAAAAAGTGTTAGGTTTTTATTTGTTATACATTTGTTAATGCAGGTTTTCCAAACTGAAAATCTAAATAAACAGTTTTTCAATTTTACTAATTTCTTTCTTTTTTAATATATATGTTTTTAAAGATTTTATTTATTTATTAAAGAGAGAGAGAGAAAGAGAGCACAAACAAGGGGAGGGGCAAAGGAAGAAGCAGTCTCCCCCCTGAGCTGGGAGCCCAATGTGGGGTTCAATCCCAGGGCCCTGAGATCATGACCTGAACCAAAGTCAGATGCTTAACCGACTGAGCCACGTAGGGGCCCCTATTAATTAATTTCTTTCTTCAAAGATCTTTACTTTATGAAATATATAGAAAGTTTCATTCATCCTATTTTTTTTGTAATTTACTTGTATTTTTTTGAATGTTTGGGGTTTTTAGAGATTTAATTATCAATATATAAGGACATCAATTTTTATTAAGGAATAGGATAGATCCATATAGTATATTATATAAAATAGATATGCTGTGTCAATGTAGGCTCATTCTTGGTTAAAAAAAGGTACCATTCTGGTAAGAGATGTTGATAATGTGGGAGGCTTTGCATGTATGGTGGCAGGGGATATACGGAAAATCTCTGTACCTTCCTCTCACTTTTGTTGTAAACCTAGAACTGCTCTAAAAAATTAAGTCTTAAAAAAAACAAACAAAAGACAGAAAGAAATATTGCAGAATAATTATTGGAGATGGTACCGTGCTCTAGTCAAGTAAACTAGGCCTCCATCTACTTACTGGCATTAAATAAATGTGCAGCCTTGGGTGAATTGGTCTCTCTCCATTGTCTCGACATGAAGAAGATGAATTACTTAAGATTTAAGTTTTCACTGACATCCTCAAAATTATAGTATAAAAAGTTAATAATTATTGTGTATTTTCTATTTTATAGAGAGATTTCTATTACTATCCTTTGATCTTAAAACTTATTTCGAGAAATATAATATTGTCTTCTCTAATTTATACACAGGAAACTGAAATCTAAATAAGTCAAATTAATTGCCCACAGTTACAAACCTAGTAAAAGCAGAGAGAGAAACTGAACTGTATCCTAAGCCCTTAATGGAACACCCCAGAGAAAGTTCCTAAACTAATCACTTGGAGAAGTTGAATTCACAAGGCTGTGTCTCGATTTAGAAGCGTGAACAAATAACTCAACATAATGATGCTAGATGCCCTGTTCATGCTAAGCTTGTTTTATTTGGAGGAGCATGCACATTACCCCTTCTGTGACCTGGGAAGAATGTGGCAAGCTTTTTCCTTTGAATTATCTTTTGGCAAGAGAAGACTGTTCCAAGGACAGAACTTGTAATTATCTACAGTTTAAGTTAATACTTCAACAGATAGTTCTCTGGAGGGTGTTTTTTACTATTACTACATTACCCAGAGAATCATTACTGATACCATTTGCCTTATTTATAACCACTGAAATGTCAAGTCGATCTGGTAGGTCTAAGTCATCCTTAGATAAGTAAGTAAGTGAAAATTAGGAAGTTCTGAGTTTTTGTTATGCTAGAAAATGAATAGTCTTACCAAGACATGTTTGGGAAAAACAAAACATTAATTATGCTCCTTGAAGTGAGAATAATATCGGCATATATTTTTCACTTGTAAATAGTAGACGTGGTGGACAAGGCATTTAGTTCTTCAAGTGAATCAAACGAAGGCAAATTGAGTGGCACAATGGTCAACTGAAATAATAAGAAGCCATCTCTACAGTAAGGCAAAATTAATTGGAAAATAAATAAGACCCACATAAGGCAATTTTTTGCTATCATTCACCAAATGTGTTTTGTCAAACCAGATACCTCTCTTGGCTGTTTTTCCATTCACAGCCTAGATGTGGTCATTCCTTAAATATTTATGTTCACTCCTTAAATATTTGTGTTCAGACCTCATTACACTTTACAGGTTTTCTTTGAAAAGCCTCATCCATTTGACCATGGTTTCAACTATCACCTTATTTTGATGTCACCTTCATTTTGTGCTAAATGTGCATAGACTGGTTTCTCAGATCCCAACACTGGTATCCAGCCAGGTATTGAACAAATAAACCTACAATTTTCATTATAAAATTTCCAAAACTTAGGTTTAAAAAACAAATATTTATAAAGTATGTAGTGACAAGTGATAGTAAAATGGGACCAGGTCTACCTTCATGCTGCTTATGTTTAAATCCTGGCTTGCTTGGCAGAATGAACCTCTCTGTGTCTAAGATTACGCATATGTAAAATGGTAATAAAGATGATGTCAATAATGCTCACCAAGATTGATCAATTTTATGAAAATATTCTGTGACAGATTATCATGTATAGTATAGATATTGTTATATTTGTTTTATGCCTCCCTACTAGAGCATCATCTCCTTGAAGATAAGGAGTATGTCATAATCATGTCTCTATAAAGTATACTGCACAATATAAGTATGTACATAGTAGTTCTTGAATTAAATTTAATTGAAGGGGTTTTAGTTTTGAGATTTGTCGGATTCCTTGGAAACACTGTATTTTCTTAATGTAATTCAACACACACACACGCACCCACCCACCCACCCATCCATCCACACACCTCCCAACTATTCACTTGGGAAATTACACTCAGATAATAAGAAGGGATTTTCCCCCAGTATAGATGAGAAAATATGCATTTCATAATAATGTTATAATCTACTATTTAAACATACAGAGGACAAAATGTGAAAAGCTAAACATTTTATGATAGTCCTTTATAAAGAAACATGGAAGTTCAGTATTAGAAAATGTTAATGTTGGAAAAAAACTTAGATATTGAAATGTCATATTTTGAATTCTATAGCACAAAATTGAATTTCAAATTATGCATAAATGATTTCAAAGCCAAACATCTGACATATTTTCCTTTAATTAAAAAATAAGTAAGCTAAAATATATATATATATTAATATAAATTTATATATATATTTTAATATATATATATTAAAATCCTCAAAACCTATAAGAATCATGTTTTAAAATATCATGGCTTAGTTTGAGTGGTTTATCAGATGATCTACAATTTTCAAAGCTGATTTAATTAGTGATTTCCTTCTTCTAATGACTGTATAATTAAACCATAATGGGAAATGTAGGCTTATTTATATTCATAGAGAATTTGTTACAACAAACAAACCATAATTAACTACCAACCCAACCTACATTTTAATATATATAAAGGTTTCCTCCATACAATTTATTTTTGTTTATTAAAAAAAAAGATCAAAGTAATAAATGCTCACTTCTCAATCTAATGGGCCACATAATGCAAATCCTGATTTTGTTTTATTCTAAAGTTATTTAGACTGTGTGATATTTTAGTTAATATAATTAATATAATTGTGTCCCAGTATTATATTTATTTGAATAACAGTGCAGAGAAAATTATTATATTGCCACATATAAGGCAAATATTTTGTTGTTGTTGCTCTTGAATAAAAAAAATGGTATTGATATAAGTATACATATATAATTCATACTTGGCATAATAGTTTAAATTCTAAAATCTAAAACATTTTCCTATCACCTGACAATTTGTTAACCAGTATTATTTGCTATTAACATCAAATTTTCTTTGTACCCACAGAGCATTAGTTACAGTGTCCATAATATGCACATCTGAAATTCAAACAATACAATTGAATAAACAACCGAGTTGCATAATATGTGTAAGTGTGTATCATATGCACACTTGTTTATTATTTAAACAAATGCAAATGAAGATGATAATCTCATTTCTTTAAAATGTTTCTTTTGTCAAAATAGAAAATACTCATTTTTTAAAATGATATGTCAATCATCAATTCATACGCTAGGAGCTAAAAATCCCATACTGGTTTGTGAATGTCCTAGAAATTCCACAGTACTAGGAACTGGAAAATGGATACTGTATCTAGTTTCTATGGGTCTCTTAAGCTCAAAGGAAATGCAAATCTGCTGTTAGTTAATCTGCAGAGAGTAACACACACACACACACACACACACACACTCTCTCTATGTGATGGTTTGAAATACTGCGTGACTTCAAATAATCTGAAATGTTTACCAAATCTAGTGGTTTAGCAGAACAGAATAATAAGTTTGAATATCTGTGATCCCCACATTTTTACCTAATTCATTTCATTCAATATCTGTGGAGGATTTTCATCCTCATTAGAAGAAAAGTTGAAAAGGTAGAAAGGAAAAATCACAAGAAAGCAGAACCCTTGTCCCTACACACTTCCAAAATTATCTTATTAATTCATTCATTCAACAGATACATAGTTCATAAGATATTTTGGCCCAAAAAGGTTTTTCCAAAATTTAGCCAAAATGAAACCAATTATCTTTAACTCTTCTTTAGAGGAAGGTGATTGTCTCTGCTTGAACCCAGGGCATTCTATTACAAAAGTTTGAATGAAAACTAAACTGGCAATCTGAACTCCTATACTATGGAAGCAGTATTATTAGGAGGCAGCTTGATTTCCCAAGTTGCTTGGAACATTTAAGGATTAAGCTCTAGGCACAGGCATGTTTCACTAACATCATTCCTCAAAGTCACAGCTCCCTTGAGGAGGGCTGGTAATAAATGGACCTTCTAATTAGACTTTAACAGTGTCAGCTGGGGGAAGCTGCTTAACATAATAAAACTATAGACATAATTGGTCAAGAGGAGGATATGGCAATCTTTAGAAATATTAGGTAAAATCAATTGAATTAATTTTTTTAAAGAAACGATTTTTTTAGGGAAATCAACAGATAAAAACAATGATGTTCTCAGTGATTAAAGAAGAGAAGGGACCGGATTCATAATATGCACATGCTGAAATATTGAATTTAGTACTTCGAAGTGTATTGATCCATGTGTATGTTGAGTGTTGTTATCAGCAAGATATACAGAATGGGCTAGGGTCAGAGAAGCAATGCCATAATAATTATAGAAATAAATAGGGTTACTTTGAAATAGAGGAGATTAAAATGTGTAAGGGGTAGATAGATTAGACAGAAAAATGTAATGACAGATAGATAAAAATATGGATATCTATAGGAAGTGATATTTCAGTTGGTTTTATAAAGACGAGTAGCTCTCCAGTAGGTAGAAACATATTAAGGTTTACTATAAGCAAAAGGAAGAAAGAAAACAACGTGTTTCATAGATTTGGGAATCAGCCTACAGTAATTGATCTGTAGGTTTTATGAACTCAGGAGTAGTAGGATAAAGATGGAAAAGCTGAGTGGAGTCATCACAGCAAATTACTTCAACACAAAACTTAATGTATTTGTGGCATTACTGTAGTAGGGGTTTTTTTTTTTGGTAAGTTTATTTAGCTATAATTTACATAGAGGAAAACTCGCTCCATTTGAGTGGGCAGTTTGATGATTTTTTTAAAGGTTAATAAATTTTATTGAATTTTGTAAGTAGACATAACAATTTTTTTTCATTCATCCTCTCACTGGGAAACCAAATCTCTTAAGTTGGGTGGGGTGTGAAAAACTAATGAAAACTTAGCATAGAGGATGATACATTCTGTTTGAAAGATCATGTGCTTTTCTAGAAATATGAATAGCTCTGTGTGTCATTTGGAGAAACAATATAAAATATATAGCTTTATATAGATTTTGGTCACATTGAGTCTATCTATCTATCATCTATCTATCTATCTATCTATCTATCTATCTATCTATCTATATTTGACATACAACATTATACTATTTTCAGCTGCACAACATAATGATTCAGCAATTGTGTATATTGGGGAATGATCACCACAGTAAGTCTACTTAATATTTGTCACCATACATAGTTCTGAATTTTTTTTTTCTTGTGATGAAAGCTTTTATGATTTACCCCCTTAGAAGGAAGGAAAAGAGAAAATTTAAAGAGAGTAATCAAGGAATTTCTTCTGGCAGAGATGATATTGGAGCATAAACAATATGAAAGATGAAGATCTGCACTAAAATTTGGATTAAGGTCCTTCCAAGCAGAGGGATCAACAAATGTAAATACCTGGAGATAAGAATAAGCCGGTGTGTTTGGGAAACAAGACATGGGTTTGTGGCAGAGGGATTTTAGGGCTTTTGCAGGATATCAAGTCAGAGAGGTGTAAAGGTGGACATGGACTACATTATTTAGGTTCATGGAGGTCATGGCAGGTGCCTGAGTTTTATTCTAAATATGAGAGCAATTAGAGATTTTTCAACTGGATGTTATGTTCTCTGACTTGTGTATTTTAAGAGAGCACCCTGACGGTTGTGTGGTTAATAGAATGGAGAGAGTTAAATACGGAAGTGAGCAAATTAGGAGGTCACTGTTGCAGCCCGGGTCTCCTCCAGATGCCTTCCTCATGTTTTCTTCTACCTTTTAGATGTGTGATTAGACACAATTTGGGCATGCATTCAAGGAAGTTGAAATACTTTCAGGAATTAGGAAAAACAACTGCCAAATTGTTTCTAAAAGCAAAGGGATGACACTTTTTCTTCTGCCCATTTTCCTTTTTTTTTAAGATTTTATTTACTTGAGAGAGAGTGAGAGAGAGAGAGCAGGAGCATAAGAGAGAGCACAAGCAGGGGGAGCAGCAGAGGGAGAGGGAGAAGCAGGCTCCCTGCTGAGCAGGGAGCCCAATGTGGGACTCTATCCCAGGACCCTGCAATCATGACCTGAGCTGAAAGCAGGGCCTAACCAAATGAGCCACCCAGGCCCCCTGTTTTCCTTTTTATAATCTAATTTCTCTTTGTGATATTTTCTTCTTTCAAGATTGAACAGAAAATGATGACATAATTATGTTGACATGTTCATACACTTAAAATCTAAACTTTCCTGAGAAATAAAGTTTGTTTGTTTGTTTGTTTTTTGGCAAGGGGGATAGCATAGTGGTGACATAAGTTACATTTGAAGTTAGATATAAGTACAAGTCATGGATTCATCACTTATTAACAGGGTGACCATGGTCAATTTAATTAACACTTCTAAGCCTCAATGTTTCATATTTAGATGTGGAAAATACTCTAATTCCACTACTGGGAGGATGTGAGACTTAAGTTACCTACTCTATCTAAAGCTGGGCTTTTGGGGCACCTGGATGGCGCAGTTGGTTAAGCAGCCCACTGTTGGTCTTGGCTCAGGTCGTGATCTCCAGGTTGTGAGACTGAGTCCTGCTTTGGCAATCTGCACTCAGTGGGGTGCCTGCTTGGGATTCTCTCTCCCTCTCCCTCTCCATCTGCCCCTCCCACTCATGCTCTCTCTCTCAAATAAATAAATCTTTTAAAAAAAAAGCTGGTCTTTTAACATTAAGGAACCAATACAAAATATAATAATTAAATATGAGCATCATAAAGCATACAATATGGATGCTGCTTATAGTAGACATAAATAGCACCAGCAACATATTTGGGATTTTAACAACTGTCATCAATCAATAATATATTAAGTAGAGAACATAACTAATTTAAGAATATAGGAAGGGATATGATATTGTTTTGGTATGTTTTTATCAAAATATCTTGATAATATTTGAATTATGGCAGAAGCTATAAACTCATTGGTCATTTGCAATATAAGTTTTATAAGCAAAATACATGCTCATTCAAAGACTACTGGTTTGCAAAGTGTTGTACATCCAAACAATGGAGCATTATGAACCCAAAGGAATGAAGATCCCATCTCTTTTAACGAAAATTCAATGATTTATAGGAAATACTTTTAAGTATAGAATTGAGATGCAGAAGATGATAGATAGATAGATAGATGATAGATAGATAGATAGATGATAGATGAAATGGCTTGTTTTATCTTTTGTTTTATGAAGGATATATTCATAAATTATCTTCTCTGAAAGAGAAACAGGATAAACCAGAAATCTATGAAAAGAGCCACTTTTATTAGATGAGTGGCAAAAAAGGTAGAAGAGATGGAGATCAACAAATCTTCTCTGAATATAATTTTATTACATAATTTTGATTTTTAAAATTTGTAAATTTTATACATTTTCAAAATCAAAAGTAAACACAAAAAGAAAACACTGAAACTAAAATTAAATTAAAATAACCACAGAGAAACAAATACAATTAATCCAGAAAACTTTTCAACACAAAACATTTACCTTGACATCCTTGGTGAGATATATTTAAGACCAAAAACTAATACAAAGAAAGTAGAACTTGTATTAATTGACTTATTTTTAATAGTGATACTAATAAAGTAATTCAGCAACAATATGTGTATATTAAAAGACAGAAGAGAAGTAAACACACACATGTTCTAGGTTTCCTCTCTGAAAGAAATGAGATACAGATGTAGAATGAGGGTGGCTGAGAATGGTGTTACATGTGAATTAGAGGTTTCAGTATAAGTTTATGATATCTTTACAAAGTTATTTCATAGTTGTGTTCCCCCACTAGTCCTAGAAAAAAAGGTCTCCACCACCATTGCAATTACCACACTTAGTTCTCATACATTCATTTCTAAATACTATTGCTAAGTAAAAAGAGTCAGGGTAATGACACATATGGGTGAAAGAAAGCAGAATGGGAGCCTATGAATATTTGTTTTGATAGAAAATGAGAAGGGCCCAAAGACTGTAGAGGACAAGGTAAAAGAACACAGTAGTCAGCTCAAAAGACTTCCCACTGAAAAAATTTGAGATAAGGTGAACACTGAAAAAAATAACTATAGTAACTGAATCAAAATAAATCCATTAATCCATAGCAATATGCTAATAAAAGGAAAGGAACTTAATTAGAGAAGAATGACAGTTAAAGTTTGGGGAAGGAATGACAGAATTAGAATTTCACAATTTTATAGCCACCGATGCAACACTTTATTCAGGTAAATAATATCGTGGGATGTAGGAAGCATTTATGAAATAGTGTTTGAAAATAGGATAGGCATCAGTTTCAAACATTACCTCCCAAATCACTTACTAGTTACCTTTACAAAATTATCTTTACAATGGAGAAATCTGGAGGACACCACCAACCAAGTGCTCAAGTTCAGCATCACCAATAATGGAATGATGGGGCTTTAGGGCTTCCTGATGTAATGTGATGGGACACACAAAACAATACCCCTAAAGTGTATTGACAGCAATATTTAATCAATATCTGTTCATGAAGAAGCTATCAGAGAAATCCAGAATGTGGGATATTTTAGAAGACAAATGGAATGAACTATATAAAATGTCAGTGCCATAAAAGAAACAAAACAAGATGAGATGATTGTTGCAGATTGAATGAGATTAAATACATCTAAAAACTAAATTCAGTGTACATCCCTTGACCAAATCCTTTGGTTATATAGGAGAATGTCCCTGTTTCTACAGGAATAAAATGTCATGAAGTCTGCAACTTACTTTCAAATGGCTAAAGTGTGTGTGTGTGCACACACGCGCACACGTGTGCATGTGTAGAGAGGGAGATAATGAAGATGTGGTAAAATGTTATCATTAGTGAATACAGGTAACACACATGAAGATTAAATTTTTCATAATAAATGTTAGAGGAAAAGGATGGAAGGAAGAGCAGATACTGAATTGTAAGATGCTTTAAAAATACTAGTTTGCTGAATTAGAAAGATCATTAAAATGAGTTGTTTTAAAATATATCTATAAACAGTAATTGATAAATTTGCCTAACATCTAATTTTGAATGATTATAGTTTTCAAAATTAAACAAAGTGATATAGTCTGCCACTGTTCTTGAATGGCTAAATCTGGGCTCTTTAGGGACAACTGGAGAGGGCTAAGATGTACATTCTTGAGAAATGTATAATCTCAGGCCTAATTATTTTCAGACTGTCTTTGGTGTATTAAACAGACTTATTTAGTGAAAAATTATTATCGACACTTAAAAACATGTTTTAAGCAATTGGCACACAATGTTATGTGTTTAATTGTATAAAATATGTATCAAAAATAAAAGGATCAACTGTGTTTGATTTGTACAATGCTAAAATGACGCTCTATCCATCTCTGAAGTGTCATTCTAATAAAAAGGTATCCCTCTGGTTTGCTTATAGCTCTATGACTGGGTCTTATTTTGTAGATGCACAGTTCTATTTCACAGCATCAGGCATTATCTAACAACATAAAAATTCCCATTGATGTCTTTCTTCATTTTGCAAAATGGTCAGAGATGTTAGTGGTGCTCTGAGGAATTCAAACCTTACATTCCCCATAATTAACACAGTGAGCACTACAGATGTGGACTTATACATTAGATGTCCATTTTATTTATTGTTCCCAAGTTTTCAGGTAAGGGATTATGGCAATAGAAGTAAGTGTGAAAAACACCATGGCAGAGAAAAGGACAGGCGCCAGTGGAAAAATGGATTGTTTACACTTAACTTGTTTTTCAACTAAAAATAGTGTGGGGTTCTTTGAAAGATGATAGATCACCTTTAGGCTGTAAAGTCGGAATGTAAGGTAGTAATCTTGACTCTAAGTCTTACCCTTTGGGTTACCTGAGAACAGTCTTTCCTATTTCCACTCTTTAGCTTTCTCATGCATAACATGATAGTAGTATTGACTGTCTCCCAAATGGGAGAATGCAATGACATAAATGTCATAAAATACAAATGCATCACCCTGTGATTTACTCTTAGTATATTTCAGAGTTTAGCAATGGTCATTGTATAAAGGAAAGTTAAACTATCAAGTTAAGGATACAAACATTCCTGCTTGCCTGTAAACCGGTTTTCTGGGTAGTCTCACAGGCTTCTAGTCCCATCTTCTGTGGCTCTTATTTATCTCTTGGTCATGATTTCTGGAAGGTTAAAATGAGGTAGGAAAATCCCTAGAGATGGATTCTCTGTTGTTTTGTCCAGTACAGTTTGGAACCCACATTTTTCTTCAAAATCTATTATGAAACGTAATTTAAAGGACAGCTCTCTGACCCCTGCTGCCCAAGGGCCATTTTCCAAAAGAGTGCTAAAACTTACAAATAAGCAGGTTCTCTGTGAATTTGGGATTTCAGAGTTGAAAATATCTGCTGAAGATAAACTGTGAGAGTGAGATTAAAGATTACTGGGTGTCCTTGACTTCTCACAACACTCTTAACATACATGGTCATCTCATTTTTGAAAGAGAGTCAACCAAGAGTTGACAGTTGGGTGTGACTGCCCTAGAAAGAAATCTTTAAGGCTCCACCCACTCCCTCTGTAGGGTAAACATTGCACTTAATAGAGTAAGCTATTTGCAGACTGAACTTTTCACATTTAAGTGAGTTATTTTCCTTCATGTTGTTAGAATTTCTTGAAGGCAAGTACTTCGCAATGTGTGGCAATCACTGCAAGATCCCTGAGGGCATTTTCTATATGTCTGCTGATAACCCAAGAACAGGAGGCATCTAGCACAGTGAAGAAAGAATTGCAATGTTCTTTTCCATAATTAGGAAATTTTATATATTGAGAAGTTAAAAAATACTCAAAATTATTTATGAGTAAAGAGTAAAAAGGAAATATAAGTAACTGTGTAACCAAATGGGGGACTCTTGGTGTGATAAGTAGACTCCTTAGACCAATATGCTTCATATAATTTGATCTTTGTATCTTCATGAACATTAGCTTACAAATATGTATAAAATCTAGTAATGAGTTAGTTAGCTTTATAGTTCATTGCATAAGTCATATTTTTCATAAGGGGAAAATGTTGAGTTTCTCCAAGTAGGAAATCTCCAATAACTTTATGGAAAACAACCAACTTCCCTCAATCACGTCTATCTAGAAATAGCATTATCAAATCTAGGATCCAATCACATTTAAAAAATGTTATTTAATTAAATCTTTCTGGTATGTTTTAGATGATAAAATTGTTTTCAAGTAATACTTGAACACAGTATGCATCTGAATCATACTTTAAAGATTCCAGGAGGACGTGTTTACCCATATGTCATTTGCGATAAGACAAACTCAAAAAGTAAATGCTTTCTGAAAAAATGTCAGCATTGCTTCTTTCAAGTAAAAGTATTAGCCAGTTGGCTGGAACACTATTTTTTCCTGTTAAAAAGCAAGCAAACAAACAAACAAAAAAAACCCCACAAAAACCCCTACTATTTTCTTTTGGAGAGTTAGCAACAAAGCAGAACCATAGAAGTAATTACCTGACCTTGACTGATGGCTCTTTGTTATTTCTCCTGAGACACAGAAGACAAGAGACAGTCTAGACAGAGCACAGGTTAGAACCCCAAAAGACCTAGTACAAGTCTATAACAGTCCAAGCATTTAGAATGTGCTTTGTGCCTAATCAAAGGAGAGCATGAATGACTTTGAAAATGCAGACTACCAATATATATTGAGGTACACAACATAAAAGTTTTCATTAATCAATGCATTATTGGTCCCAAAGCAATGTTCTAGGGAACTAGAAGCAGAGGGGATTTTAAAAGATACAATGAATAGCACTTGTATTATATTGAATTTGCTAAAATTTATCAAATCCCACTTGAATGAAAGTTCCACAGAGACAGTGATTTCCATCTAATATTGATTGATGTTTTCTACTTAGCTAGATCATTGTTAATAAATAAATGCTGAATAAATGAATAAGATATACAGGATAAGACAGTGCATGGAACTACCAAAATGTTTCTAAGGAATCAATAATCAATGTCGGTTGAAAAAATCTGAAAGAGAGCTTTGGAAAAATGAGGTTTGAACTGGATCTTAAAAAGTAGAGGGAGAAAAAGATGCATTCAAGTCAATAGTTGAAGCAAAGTGTATAGAAATTTGGTGAACAGTGATTAAATCATACTTATGAAGTGTATATGCTTTAAAAGAGAATATATCCTTCCACCTCTGGGCAATCAAGAGCCTCTAAAACTTTGGAATTGGACGGGGCCAGGAAAACAGAATGGAGAGACCAGATGCGGGCGCTCATGGGCTTGCTGATTCTTCTCAACTCCTTTAATAGAAGCTGGCTTTTTGTTGATTAGGATCCAAGGTTGTGTGTCTGGATATCATTTCAAAAGTCTACACCAATTTGGTTTGAGAAGTTTCAGAAATCACTGCATTTCTCCATTAAACCAAGAGTGTCACGCTGCTAATTCTGGAACCAGGCAAATATCAAGTTGAAGTGATGGCAATTAATTGTTATTGATTGCTGTGTAACAGCATTAGTGAATTCCAGAGGGTCTGGCCATTAGTGAAGTATAAAATGATCCAGCAACAACTTCAATTGGTTTTAGATTAAAAGGAATAAAAACTCACAGGAAACCAATGAGATTTAAGATGCTTGGAAGAAGTGAAGCTCTTCCCTTGATGAGGTCTAACTACCCCCAGAGGAAAGAGATTAGTGAATCTGTGTAAGTTGGAAACTTGATGGAAGCCAGAAAAGGCCCAAATCATTCACAGTCTGAGCCAGTGATTCTCAATAGAACTTTCTGTAATGAAGGAAATTATTTATATCTGTGCTGTTCTGTGTGGTATTCATGAGCCACATTTGGCTAATGAGTACTTGAAATGTAGTTAGTGTGACTGAAGAACTAAGTTTTATATTTGCTGTAGCTTAAATTAATTAAATCAGTTTAGTGGCTAGTGGCTATCATTTTGGATAACACAAGTCTGAACATTTTCCCTAACAAAAAAAGATCCAAAACATGGGAAATTTTTTTTTTTTTTTAAAGATTTTATTTATTTATTTGACAGAGAGACAGCGAGAGAGGGAACACAAGCAGGGGGAGTGGGAGAGGGAGAAGCAGGCTTCCCGCGGAGCAGGGAGCCTGATGCGGGGCTCGATCCCAGGACCCTGGGATCATGAACTGAGCCGAAGGCAGACGCTTAACGACTGAGCCACCCAGGCGCCCCAAACATGGGAAATTTTTATATAGCTGGCTGTATCAGTCAGGATAGGCTAGATAATGCTAAAATAATAATAATAATAATAATAACAACAACAACAACAACAACAACAACAACAGGGGCACCTGGGTGGCTCAGCTGTTAAGCGTCTGCCTTCGGCTCAGGTAATGGTCCCAGGGTCCTGGGATCGAGCCCCGCATTGGGCTCCCTGCTCAGCGGGAAGCCTGCTTCTCCCTCTCCCACTCCCCCTGCTTGTGTTCCCTTTCTTGCTGTCTCTCCCTGTCAAATAAGTAAATAAAATCTTAAAAAAAAAAAAACAAAAAAAACAACAGCTACTACTACTACTACTACAATAATAATAAATTGCAGAATCCCACAGCTTTATAACAACAAAGATTTATATCTCTTGTTCACACTGAATATGACAGATCAGTTTCAAGCTGGGACTCAGGCCACAGAGTAAATTTTGTCTGTAATATTGTTGGTTGTCCTTGTAGAGTAAAATTGGAGCTTGTAAAACTACAAAATGCACTGGTTCTTAAGACTTCTGATTATTACTGACACACTTCACTTCTGCTCATAGATAGATAGATTGATAGATAAATCTCACATATCAATACGTCATACATATCTCCATTTTCTCTAGTCAATCACATGACCACTTGTGTTCCACAGAACAGGGATGTATATCTTTCCTCAGGGAGCGAATGAATATAAGTGAACAGCAATTTCATCTATCACAGTGGCCTAAAATGGCACAGAAAGAGATACTTTTTGTTGAATTAATGAATGAGTCTTTCCTAGCAAGTTCTATGTGTCCTGACTAGAACCTGATGTTGGAACTCCTCCACTGAAGCACGATATAGCAGTGAAATACAGCACACTGCAGTCTTTTCCAGTATCATCCTTCCCTGGTTCTTCACATGGCCACATCCCTTTCATTATTCCCTTCTTAGTTTAAATATCACCTTCTCAGAGGAAACTCCCCAATACTGTAGTTTAAATTAGTGGACCTTGACACTTCTTCGTATAATACAGGTGATAGTCTAAAGTGAGTATATCCTAAATTTATTCTCTACATTTAATGGGAATAAGGAGTGATAGTAGGAGTCACATCCAGACAAGCCCCTTTTTTGAAGGTTCCCTAGAGACCCTTGCACATGTATTTTATTTCCCTACTAATTGTGAGCTTCTTGAAGGCAATTAAAGAATTAATTCATTCCTAGTTTCCTGGAATGAACAGTTTGAATGACTGAATGAATGGTGGTATAAAATTACATCTGAATAATCTATACAATGTTTATCCTAAATTTTAGAAATATTAAACTAAACAATTAGAAATTGTTAACGACAAGACAGAAGATGATAAAAATGTAACATTCTTTTACAAGGCAACCAATGAGACACAGTAAAATGATACTTCATTTTTTGAAATGAAAATATCTATTGTTCAAAGTTACATCTCGATAACTGAAATGAAAAGGTCAAAGACAACTGAGCAATTTCACATTTAGGCTATAATAATCCCAAACATGTTCAACAATTCTGTCCCAAGGCAATTAGATAATTGTTTAGTGAATTCCCAAATAATTATTTTAAAGTTATATTATTTTTATTCACTTGGAAATTTGGATTAATAACTTTTCTAGACCACAGCTACTCCATATAAGTCAGTTTGGTACAACCAGTGTGAATGAATCAACTAATCTCTGATTTTATTTTCACTCAAGTACCTGAGTCATTAATAGTATAATATTATATATTATATTAGTTAATTATATTATTATATTATATTAATTAGTTATATGTAATTAATATAATATTTTAGCCTATGATAAACCCTATCATAATCAATACCTGTAGCTAGTCTACCTTCTGGTTATAGGTATCACCTGACTCTGTCCTTCTTCCCATCGGCCCTTTGAGCCTGAGTCATTTTCTCTTTCTGTCTGAATAAAAGGAGTAGAGTCTATTCAGTTTTTCTCTGAGCTTTTACTTATCCACTGAAAACTTTTGGACTCTGACAGATTAATGCTCCTAATATGCTATGTTTAGTAAGTTATCCCATATTCATATCCATTAGTATTATGTTTCATTCTAGCAGTAGGAAAAAAAGAAGAAATACCTATATCAATTCCTAACGTATAAAAGATAAACATGATGATTTATTTCTATGAGTACATTTATAAGTTTATATTTATAACTTTTAATTAATATAAAGTCAGTGGATGAACACAAGTAAATTCCTTCAAAAACAGGCATTTTAATGTGGGGATCTGAACAAAAGTCACCGGTATTCATGGTAGAATTCTGAGGGTAAAAGCCTTGAACCAGGAACCAGAATTATTTAACAGATGTTTCATACTAGAATTTTTTATTAGGCAATTATATACCAATGTCAGTGATTCCTGTAAGATATACTCTCTACATCTATGATTCTTGAAGTCTAGAGGAAGAAATGAAAAATAAATAAATCAGTAAAGAAACAAAGATAAAGAGTCAGGAGATTGAAAGGACAGAAATGAACATGGTGATTTATGGAATTCTGGAGTAGGATTCTTTTTCTAAAGAAGTGATATTTAAGCCGATACCTGAATTATGAGAATTTGCTAACCATGTTGAAAACTTAGAGAGAGGGAGAGGTCTTCAAGCCTGGGGACGAGCAAGGGCAAAGAGTCGCCATTAGCCAAGCAGCAGGCATGTCCTCAGAGTGGAGCAGAGCCATATGGAAAGGAACTTGGTGAGTGGATCCGGTATGAGCTCAAACAAGTGGTGGACTCCAGACAACAATGAAAATTTTAGGGCTATCTGCCCAGAAGGCACATGATCAATCTGGTTTTGAATAAGGGATGGGCAGGGCTAGGTAGGGAGAGATAGGTAGTGGGCCATGGGATCAGGCTCACAAAATTCAAGATGAGATGAAAGGGAGATGAAAGGAAATCAGAGATAAGGGAACAAACCAGACCATCCTGTCCTAGGTGTCAGAGCTGGGGTCTTGTTATAACAGCTACTTGTGACCAACCTAGAATTATGGGACCCTAAAAAAGAAGTAAGCCATTGAAGGTGTTGTTATCACTAGTCGTTCCTCAATGGTGCTATCAATAGAGATGTTAAACAGATTTAAGTTCCCTGGTTAGCTTTCTATAAAAGACTAACCCTAAAAGCCCTCAGTGGCAACCTTGTCGGGATCCCTCTCACTCCTGAGAGCTTTTTTTCTGTATCCTTGCTTAATAAACTTCTATCGCTTTACTCACTCTCCGTTGCCCGCGAGATTCATTCTTTAACTCCATGAGACAAGAATCTCGCTCTCCCGCATCAGTTTAACTGGATTGAACTGCTTTGATGAGAATGGATTGTCAAAAATGGATAAGACAAGCAGAGATTGCTACTGGGAGAAGGTGGGGGGCTAGTATAAACCCTGTCACTACCTGGGCATGAGATGGCTAAGTCATCAAATCTCTATAGGATTCAGTTTTCTCATATGTAAGGGTATACAATAATATATTTGCATTGGCTTTCTATTGCTCCTACAGCAGATTACACAAACTTTATAGTTAAAAACACACAAAATGTTATTGTACAGTTCGGAGGTCAGAAGTCTGACATAGATCTTACCAGACTAAAGCAAGGTGTCTACAGGGCTGCATTCCTATGTGGATGCTCTCAGGGAGGATCTATTACTTTGCTCATCCATGTTGTTGGCAGAAATCAGTTTCATCTGGTTGTAGGATGAGGTCCCCAGTTCTTTGCTGGCCACCAGCTGAGGACCATTCTCAAGCCACCTGCATTCATTGGCTCATGATCCCCTTCCTCTGTTGAAATTCACAATGCCTGGCTAGCTAAGATATGATAAACACAATCGTCCTTGGGAGAGGCTAGTTGAAAAGCAAAAAAAAAAAAAAAAAAAAAAAAAAAAAAAGAGTGACCAGAAAACTGGGCCTCCTTTTAGGTTTCTGGGCTGAAAACAGCCAGATCCTAATTGTAGCTCAATGCTATCTCCTGGGGACAGATGCTTAACTTAGGTTAGACATAAATCCTTAATAGTCACCTACTCCCTGCCTGCAAGCCACGAACATAGTTCTAATCATACAGTGCCTGTAAATGCCACTGCCCTTGTTATTAAAACTTTACATTCCATTCTCATCTTGATTCTTTAATGTAACAATAACATGCATGATAAAAATGGAGATACAGCTTGACTTGGAGCCTTTTGCTACTAGAGTGTCCGGTCCCCAAGACCTCTCCTTTCTCCTGATTAGGTGTCTGGAGTGTTCTTTTCATTCACCATCTCAGGGTTTGCTGGCCAAACCTGACAGTCCTCCGTTTTCAAAGCCAGCCATGATGGGTGAAGTTCCTCTCATGTTTCAAGTATACCCTGTCTTTTCTTCCTTTGTCATATCTCTGTGACCCACTCTTCTGGCTTCCTTTTCTACTTTTAAGGGAATATATGATTAAATTGAGCCAACCCAGATAATCCAGAGAATCTTCCAAAGGTGAATTGATTAATATCCTTAAATCAATATTTAACCTTAATTAAAGTTGTCATGTAATATGACATACTCAAAGGTTTTGAGGATTAAGACATAGATATCTAAAAGTGGTTGAGGAGGCATTATTTTTCTAACCACAGTGTTTCACCATTTTTTAATTTTTTAATTCTTTTAAAGATTTATTTATTTATTTGAGAGAGAGAGAGACAGCAGAAAGAGCAAGAGAGAACACAAGTTGGGGAGAGGGGCAGAGGGAGAGAGAAAAGCAGGCTCCCTGCTGAACAGGGAACCCAATGTGGGGCTTGATCCCAAGACCCTGGGATCATGACCTGAGCCTAAGGCAGACGCTTAACCAACTGAGCTACCCAGGTGTCCCTAACCACAATGTTTTAAAAAATTTTTACTTTTACAAAGACATATACTTTTTTGTTTAAATTTGACCTTGATTTGTTGATGAATCAATTTGGCATTGTTTTAAATGGCCTTTATAAATATTATATATATACAATAAGCCATATGACTAGACACTGCAAAAAATAGATAAAGATTAGTTAATGTAGTGTTAGACAAATAATTAAGAGAAATATATTGGTTTTATTCTGAAATTAGATAACCTATTTTATGTGCACATAAAAAGTTTGGTCTTAATTATGTAAAAAGATATGGCTTTATTCTTCTAAAAAATATAAGGAAAGAAAGCAGGGAGAGAGAAAGTAAGTACTGACTATTCAATATATTTTGTTGTATCTAGGGAATTGGCTATTTCAAAGACAATGGTGTGAGATAGTCATGCTGGCTTCAAAATAAATTGGGTTTTCTTAGACCTTGTCAGTGTTTCGATGATGTTTTATAAAGCATATTTTAAATTATGAGGCATCATTCACTTTCCAGAGTATTAAATATTTTAGTTTAATATTCCCACCACTTCTGTATGCAAATTTGTTTTTCTTAAACTTTTTATTAAGTAGTAAATGTTTTATTTTGGTCTATCCTCAACAATTTAATTATTAGAGAGAGGGATTAAAATAAATTAAAAATAAAGTATGTTTTTTGTATAGTTTTGTTTAATGTCCTTTTCCATAAAGGCAATCTATATTAGGCCCCCTTTGATCAACCCTCCCCAGTAAGCCCTGTGAAAGTAGTATAAATGTTAATGCATTATGGTATAATTTTTGCTCAACAGTATGAACATAAAATAATCAAAATTTGATGTTCTTCTGAAACTAACTCATTAGTTGTTATTTTTCTCCTGACCTTTGGGAAAGTAAATATTATCAGAAAGCCCAACAATCATCTAATGCACATCACCAAATGAATAGGGAAAACTGCAGTGCATTTGTACAATCTCTGGAATTGGGTTAGAGTCCTTGGGGCTGGAGTATCGGCAGCACGGACCACACGATCTGCCCTTAACATTGAGCCAAACTGTAAATCATGTAGTTATTTTTTATTGTTGCGTGCTCTCCGGTTTGGGTGACAACTTAATATCCTATAGTGGTATTTGGCTATAACATGTTGCACATGCCTGGTCACAGGCAGTAAAGGAAGCCCTTGTACTTACTGATTGCTACAGGAAAAAATTTTGTACAATTTGTGATTGAAATAAATAAATAAATAAATAAATAAATAAATAAATAAACAAACACAGAAACTTGGGCCTTGCTGAAAAGTGAGTAGGAAATAAAATTGAAAGCCCATTTCTTCGTCCTGCACATGTAGTAAGTGTTCTTCTAGACAGGTCTGAAGGCAGGATACTAGCTGTATCCATCACTGATGGCAGTTTTAATTTCCTCCATAGTTGATTGCAAAAGTACCAAGCACCCATAAAATACTTCCCATCCTTAGGAGTCACTTATCATAATGGTTCTTAGTCTGCAGTTTCCATTTTAATAGAAATCACAACATATTTGTTATCTGCCTTATTTGAATAACATCACCAAATTCTACATAAACAATTCTGCTATCTCCAAAATGAAATATTGAAAAGACATTTTAATATTATGTATTTTTTTACCAGCCAGTAAAACACACACACATGCACATACATACACAGACCCCACAACATGTACGATTCTCTGATTTGTGATTAGAGTAGTGAGATCAAAGAAGCCATTAGGTTCTTAGAGGCAGCTCATCAAATCTTCGGTCACAGACTAGTGTCTAAAAGCTTTTCTGTCTGAGAGAGTCTTAGATCAATATTTCTCGTATTTATCTTCCATTTGTGTCTGCTGCTATTAGTGTATTTTGGGCCCTCATCTATCTCTGACTCATATATTGCAATAACTTACCAATGGTTTCCCTGCTTTCATTCCTAGCCCAATAGGAGCTAGTTGTCACATTGCCACAAGAGTTAATCCCCTAAGAGACTTTGATCACATCACTCCTTTCACATTCTCTAATGACTCCTCTTGCCTAAATGATAAAGTCCATTATAAGTAGCAAAAATATTATGAAGTCATAGGATATGTTCAATTTGGAATTGTATTATTCTCTAACAGACTGCATACTGCTCTGCTAATTCTGTATCTTGGTATAAATAAATCTCTTCCATAATTATGTCCCAATTAAATATTCCCTCCCTTGACTCTTTCACTGAATAAATAACCACTTTATGTGAACTGATAGAGCATTTTCTCATACTTCTTTCTAGTATTTGTTTCAACAAACTACAATTGACTTCCACTTTTCTTCCTCTTCTCCATATTTTAAGCTCTACCAAGATAGTAACTTATTTTATTTTATTTTATTTTTTGGAGTATAGTTGACACACAATGTTACATTAGTAACATTAGTTTCAGGTATATGACATAGTGATTCAACTACTCTACATTATTCTATGCTCATCGTAAGTGTAGCTACCATTTGTGACCATACATTATTACAATACCATTGATTACATTCTCTACGTAGATGTGCCTTTTAATCCTGTGACTTATTCATTCCAGAACTGGAAGCCTGTTTGCTTCACTTGTAATAGGGCCCAAAAGCTTGATGCTGGGTAAAACGCTAAGTTATGCAGGCCTCCTAGACAAACAAAACATGAATTAAAACTGAAGGTTTAAGATATATAGGTATACATTACATACAGATATAGATATATTGGGCATAACCAAAGAAATAACTGAAAAATACCGTGTGTCCCTAATAACAAGGTTTTAAAAGAATGTAAGTTCTATAAGAGTAGAGACATTTTAGTCTCTGATATATCACCAGCACTTTGAAGAGTGCCTGGCACATAGTAGATGCTTAATAGTATTTGTAGGAGTAATACATGAGTATCTATCACTGGGTAGTCTGGTCTGCTGAAGGCAAATTAATCTTGTTGAGGTGATTAAAGATCCAAAATGGTAGCAAGATTATTACTCTGAAGGACATTATTCAATTTTTCATGATAGTTGATATTAAGCGGCTCAACACAGAAGTAATGTGTTGGCTAGTATTAGAACCTTACGGGACAAAACCAGTTTATGCTCAGAGGTTGCAGGGTAATTAGAATAATGGATAGTGATACTGAACAATGCTACAGTAGAGTGCAAAGATAGCAGAGATAGAATAATGTCTAGTAATATTCATTTACATTTCTTAAGTAAGATGGATGAAACCGAGTAACTCAGTTATTGGTGGAAAAGACTGTAGGAAAGAAAAATGGAAGAAGTTCATTATTGTGCCTTTGTGAATATTCTGATTTTGAAATGAGAAGAAAAAATACTATATGTATAAGAGAATGATGGGCAAGACTGGTAGGAATCTTTGAGAATAAAATCTTCATGAAAGCGTGTGTGTGTGTGCATGTGTCCATATATGTGTATGTGTGAATTAGGGTACATTAGACTGAATATAAGAGAAAAAAAGAAATGGCTTAAAATAACAAAATGTGTTTAGCTGAAAATCAAACTACTTAATGTAGGCAGCTCCATGGTTGGTAATGAGTCTTCATGGAAGACTCAGATTTTTGTCATTTTTTTTGTCTGCCTTTGGGTTTTTCTCAGTGTAGGTCCCCTCATGATCTTGAATTACTGGACCCATGTCATATAGTGATATTTCAATTGACAGAGGAATAAGATATAAAAGAGTGTCGTTCATCTCTCTTTTAGAATGAGGGAAACTTCCCATAATTGCTGCAATAGTTTTTCCCTCACAACAATAAAGGGAATTACATCATAGTACATCATATGCCCATGATGTATGGGATTCCTGTGGATAGCTTAAACTTCAGAGGACTTACCCCTGAGCTGATTATCAGGGTCACCTGCCTCAGAGATGATGCCTAAATAATGGTACATTTTAACAAGGAGTAAATGAGCAACCAATAATGATAAATCTTTTTAAATTACAGATTCTTACAACTTGGTCTTTATATTCCTGATATTTTTTCCTAATACAGAAAAATGAAATTCCCAATAGTGCAGGTTAATGTCAGTTTTCAAATGTGCACAAATGGTTCAATCAGCAATACAGTCTAATACTAATTGGCATTGCAGGTATATATTTAGAGCTATTTCCAGATTTACATTTGTATTTCATCCAAAACTTCACTCTATCAAATAAACAAATTAGATATTTTATCATGAAAAGGAGCAATGCTTTTTTTTTTTTTTTTAATCGTGGGTGGGTTGCTGACTACAACAACAAAAGTCCAGGTGTTTCTACTAAAATACCATGAATGTGCTCCTGAAAAACCTCATGTTCTGCAAAATCCCACACTAAAAATATCAGGGCTTATAAGAAAAAAAAGGCTAGAAGCAGAATAATCAAAAGCTAGTCAACCTTGTAATGGTAGTACTAACCAACACAGTACTATGCCAAATAATATTATAGCACAGTTATAAAACAGTATTCCTAATAAACAAATGCCACATTGGATACAAACATATACCTTTAAAAAAAGAATGGGTTGCAAGGGAGAGTTGATATTATTAATTAATAAAAATTTGGACAAAATTTAAGAAATACACAGAGGTAATCTTCATAATCACACTTCCAATGTAAAGCAGATGACCAACAGAGCCAGGAGGCAGACGGAAGAATGAATAGACTTGGTTCACAACTATGCACTCCTCCAGAGCTCACCACATTCTGCCCTTGTATTTTCATCCGAGACACTGCTACATATGTTGCGCTATATTTTACACAAAAACTTCCACAATTGTTAAACTGGGTTGCTATTTGGTTCCAAACATCCTAGAAACCAACGGGAGAAGAAAGACAGTTACGCGATTTTCAGTGCTTATAAATCAAACCAGACCAGCTGCTCAAGAGATATGCAGCTTTTCTTCTTAGAGGACTTTATACGGGGAACATAATGTGGCATATACAATAATATATTTATAAAACCCAGCATATTTTGCAGTTATTGTTCATGGACCCAGAGTTCCAAGATAAAAGTTCATGTCAATTAAAGTGACTTTGGATGATAGCAGCAAATGATGTTCTAATAGCTGATCTGGTCCAGGGATAAGAAAAATGCTTCTTAGCTGAATGCTGGTTAGAGATTAAAAGACTATTTACATATTTAATCATCTACAGAACCAAAGGATAGTTGAATCTTTCCTATTAAAATTTTTGTTTCAAACAGAATTTATGCATGGATTTGAAGATAAAAAGATTATTTCCATCAAAGTGGCATAGATAAGAAATCTTTGGTGCTAAAGAGAGAACATATTTTTGAGAAGGGTATGTTGAAGTGGGATGGGAGTGTTAGGGTTTTATGGAATGAATCTATGTTAATGGAATAGAAACAATATTTTCAAAGACAAGACCAAATACATTCTCCATTAATATATATATTTTTATGAACTTAAAAGTTCACTATTGGAAAATTACCCTAGAGTGGCTCAATTGCAAAGCCCATGTCCCATTTTTATAGGATTTCAAGTATACAAGGCTGTGTGTGTGTGTGTGTATCTTAAAGAGTGAATATATGAAAGAGCTGAAATCTGTTCATGTATAAAAAATAGTAACTAGGTTTCACTACATCTATATATATTCACTATGTCTATATTCTTTACCATATATATATATGAATATATATATATTCAAAATCAAATTCTACATTTTCTCTTAAAACTAGTTATTTTTAAAACAACCAATTTTATTAACAGCTTGTTAAATATTAGTTCGGTTGAATTCAGCTGATTTCATTTCTGCCTTTACAGCATTTAAGTCTTTATAGTTTGGTCTTAGATTTGTGGCATTCAGTCAATTATTTAAAGAGCTAGTAATCATCATGTATTACAAATTTTATTAAATATGAAAAAAACCACAAATATTTATAAATACCCATGGTGTTTCACCATATTACCATCATAACAATCCTAGAAATTATTATTCCAACTTTATATATAAGAAGGTTGGTTTAGAAGGGCAATGGAATAGAGTTTGTGCTTTAGACAGATTTGGGCTCAAAGTCACACCCTCCACTTTCCAGGTTGAGTAACTTAGAGCAAATCACTTACTCTTTCTAAGCCCTGGTAAAACAACATTTGTTTTATAAAGTTCATAGATGAAAAGGTTAATGTATAGAAAGTATGCATACTACTTGACACAGAGCAATGACCCTGGTAAAACAACACTTGTTTTATAAAGTTCATAGATGAAAAGGTTAATGTATAGAAAGTATGCATACTACTTGACACAGAGCAATGACTAAAAGTATATAAGCTATTGCCTTTATTACTATTCTTTTTATTTTTATAGAATTATTTTATTGTTGCTAACATTTTATTGGCATTATTAATATTATTACTATCAAAGATAGTAATAGATTTTCTACAAAATTCATTTTGTTGTAGCGATCAAAACAGATTTTATTTTTTTTTTAAGATTTATTTATTTATGAGAGAGAGTGAGAGCGCATGAGCGTGGGGAAGGGGCAAAGGGAGAAGGAGAGTCTTTTTTTTTAATTTTTATTTTATTTTATTTTTTTATTATTATTTTATTATGTTATGTTAGTCACCATACATTACATTATTAGTTTTTGATGTAGTTTTCCATGATTCATTGTTTGCGTATAACACCCAGTGCTCCATTCAATACATGCCCTCCTTAATACCCATCACCGGGCTATCCCATCCCCCCACCCTCAGTTTGTTTCTCAGAGTCCACAGCCTCTCATGGTTTGTCTCCCGCTCTGATTACCCCCCCTTCATTTTTCCCTTCCTACTATCTTCTTCTTTTTTTTTTTTTTTAGCATATAATGTATTATTTGTTTCAGAGGTACAGGTCTGTGATTCATCAGTCTTACACAATTCACAGCGCTCACCATAGCACATACCCTCCCCAATGTCTATCACTCAGCCACCCCATCCCTCCCACCCCCACCACTCCAGCAACCCTCAGTTTGTTTCCTGAGATTAAGAATTCCTCATATCAGTGAGATCATATGATACTTGTCTTTCTCTGATTGACTTATTTTGCATAGCATAATACCCTCTAGTTCTATCCACGTCATTGCAAATGGCAAGATTTCGTGGTTTTTGATGGCTGCATAATATTCCATTGTATATATGTACCACATCTTCTTTATCCATTCATCTGTCGATGGATATCTTGGCTCTTTCCATAGTTTGGCTATTGTGGACATTGCTGCTATAAACATTGCGGTGCACGTACCCCTTCGGATCACTACATTTGTATCTTTGGGGTAAACACCCAGTAGTGCAATTGCTGGGTCATAGGGTAGCTCTGTTTTCAACTTTTTGAGGAACCTCCATACTGTTTTCCAGAGTGGCTGCACCAGGGGAATAGGAGAGTCTTAAGCAAGCTCCTCACAGGGCTCAATCTCATGGCCTGTGGGCCAGGAGATCACAGCCTGAGTTGAAACCACGAGTCAGATGCTTAAACGGCTGCACCACCCAGGCACCCCTAAAACATTTTAATTTCATGGCTTTCTGTCAGTGTTGATTTCAGGCGTTCCTGTCAAAAATATGTGTCCCACTAGGCTTCAATGCTTTAAAGAGAACATGTGTCTCCTAAAGTAGTGCTGCTCAAATTTTAAAATGCATTCAAATCACCTGGGAACCTTAACTATAGAATCTGATTCATTCAATCTAGGCACAGGCCTAAGAATCTGCATTTCAAAAAGCTCCCCGGTGGTGCCAGTGCTTCTGGTCAATCCACAATTTGAACAGTGCAGACACACAGGGCACATTTAAACTCTTGGGCACATGAAGGTGGGAAATAGCACACAGGGCTTCTTGGCCTCAGAATACTTCCTAATTCATCCTTGAGAAATGAAAGATCACTGTTTTCAAACCCTCAGATTCAAAGTTAATCCATGATTTCATGAAGAAAGCATAAACTTCATACTTTCATTTCATACCTAAAGTATGATTCACCTAAGAAGAATCATATTTAGAGATAGTTTGTGTCTTTGGCCATGTGTTTTTCCTTGCTTTTCTCAGAGCATAAAGAAATATAAAGACCTACCCCTTTCTTAATGGATACTTATTATGCCTCTGAATATCTTCTGCCCTCATGGACATAAAGTCTATAGGTATGTGTATAAGTCTACTTACAAGTGTTTAAAGGTAATCTTTCTCTGGAATACATATCTCACTTGTTTCTCTAGGTCTCTTCTCTCATCATGACTCTACATTTTGCTCATCTTTACCTCTAGTCTCTAAAAGCAATTATCATCTCAGGAATGTAGATTTTTGCTCTGATAATTAAGCTTAACTTTCATATGAATATCTTCCATGCATGAACATTTGCACAGGGTGGGCTTGAAACCATTACCGGTTTAGTGCAAAAGAGCTTGACAACGTGCAATAATTGCTATGGTCTGAATGTTTGTGTCCCCTCAAATTTCATATATTGAAATCCTAATCTCTAAGGTAATGGTATTAGGAGGTGGGTCTTTTGGGAGGTGATTGGTCATGATGGCGGAGCTCTCATGATTGGGATTAGTGCCTTTATAAAAAAATACCTCCAGAGAGTTAACCCACCACTTCTACCATGTGAAGCTAGAGGGAGAAGATGGCCGTGAGTGAGGAAGCAGGTCTCAGCAGACAACAAATCTGCCAGTGCCATGATCTTGCACTTCCCAGCCTCCAGAACTACGAGAAATAAATTTCTGTTTATAATCCAACCAGATTATAGTATTTTGTTATAGCCTCCCAAATGGACTAAGGTAATAGGAACATGATTGTTTTTTTTTTTTCTCCTCCTCCTTCTTCTTCTTCTTCTCCTCCTCCTGCCTCCTTCTCTCCTCCTCCTCTTCTCCTCCTCCTCTTCTCCTCTTCCTTCTCCTCCTCCCACTCCTCCCCCTTCTCCTCCTCCTTCTTCTTTGTTTTACTATACCATAAAGACATTAAATTAACATTTATTGAAGGCATTTGAACAGGTGTTTTGGGATAATGTAATACTTTCTGATTTTGTTTATTCTTCTTCCTGTTTAATTAATTGCTTTATTAAAACCCAGCATACACTTATACTAATAAAAAGAAAGTACGGAAAAAGAATGTTATCTAAATTAATCTTCTCTGGGAAAGTTATTGAATATGACATTGTGTTTCAATTTAACTTCCTGATCTAACCTCTCTGAGATTTTATAGAATGATACTTTGAGAATTTTGTTCTCAACTTTTTTGATAGTTCTTCTTTTGTGTCTACTGGGGAGTACTAGCACCCCACCATTCTTTTGTGACCATCCATTATCTAAAAGAAAATGAGCCTTTAAATACCAGTTTGTGGAAAGTAGCATTTCACATTTGGGGGTATAATTTTATAAAATAATTTAAATAAAGGTTTGCAGCAGGTATGTGTGTTTATTTCAACAAGTATTTATTGATTGCATAAGGACATGTAATATCCTTGAAACCAAGAATACATGGTTTCTGCATAGGAATATGAAGTAGAAAAATATGAGATGGCATGAATCTATGACTGAAGTATACAGTTCAAGCAACAAGCGTATATATATATACACATTTACAATATGAAATTATATTATTTATGAATTTATACGTCTATTTTCTGTTTTCTTGTCAAGTGTGGATAATCTAGAAGGCAGATGTAGTTCTAGATGCTGATCTTTTCAGTGGTATCCTATAGGTAAAATAAGTGAATTTGAACCAGATGAATAAGGCTGTATTACATATGTTCCTTGCAATGTCCATGTATCTAGCCAGTGAGCAAAACCTGGCTGGTTTTGTCCGAACTGCCCTGGTTTTAGTCACAGTGGAAGATGTCCATGGACACATGAGCCTTTTAGAGATTCAGGTAAAACTATATTCTAGTCATCCATACCTCAGGTCAAGGGGGGGTCAGCAGAGAATGAGAGAGAGAGAAAAATGAATGAATGAATGAATGAATGAATGAATGAATAGTGGCTTATATTCCTCTAGAACTAAGTTTAGTAGTCTAATTTTAGGAATGAAGAAATGAAGACCTAAAGAAATAAGAAGACTCATATAAAATAACATTTCTGTGAGTAAAGAAAGGAAATATCTTTGTATCTTATCACCAAAAAGAGGTATTATTTTCAAAAGAAAATAGCAAGATCATATGACAGAAAATATGGGGGTGGGTGAGCAGTGAGAAGGGAAGGCCTCTTCAAGAAAATCACAATTAGGCCGACACCTGAAAAATACAAAACACCAGTCAAGGGAAAGAAAGGAATAAAAATATCCCATGAATATTTCAGGAACAGCATGTGCTAACTTACTGAGAACAGGAAGAATAATTTTTTAGAAAATCACAGGGACAGGGTGTGGTGAGCAAATGGATCTTGAAAACCAAGGGTGAGGATAGTATAAAGATGTGGTTGCAGATATAGGTAGAGAACACATCATGCTTTCTTGATTCCAATCAAGCTCCTCTCTCCCCAGTTCCCATGGTGTAAGAACTACCAACATGAAGACATCAGATCATTTTGTTTGCCACCAGTACACTTTCTGGTTCTATAAAATGCAGATAACAGTTTTTTTTTTTTCTTAGCATGCTTATTCTGATGATCAAATAATGTGAGATGTGTGAAAATGGTTGGAAAATTAAAAATACTGTAACTCTATGGGATTATCATTGCAAGAGACAATGCTTCAGCCATTCATGTTGGTTGGGCTTCGATATACATTCACAAAGATCAGTTTTCACCAAGATGCCATGATTTTGTTGTTAATTCACTAGATCCTTTGATGTCACTAGGGAATTTCAAAACTAAACCTAAAGTAAATGGCAAAGAAATGTAATAGAGTGTCTATCATGATAAAAGTTAACATTGATTTTAGGGCAGAGTATTCTCCTAGAAAGTCCTTATTACACAAAGAAAGGAGCATTACAACCTTTTGGGATAAGTAAATCTTAACTAAGAAAGCACACTGGAATCTGACTTTCTTTCAGGGCAGGCAGATTAGGTCTTTGGAGCACAAATGCAGGTGTGATATCTCAGACAAGAGTTTAGACATATTTCTCTATCATTCCACTGCATGGGCATAACCAAGGCTTAGCTACCCGCCAGAGGTGCACATCAGCGGCAGGTTTCTTTAATGTCTTCATCAAGCTGCCAACATCCGTAACTCCTTGATTCTCATCATCCATATCACTTATGTTGTTGAAAATATGTACAATTTAAATACTTGAAATGATTTATAGCTCAGTGACAGTAAAGTATTTACTTTCCTTTTGGAAAAAAAAAATGTTGAGAGAGACAAGGAAGTTTCAGGGGGATCTGAAACAATAGGAAATATGAATTACCCAAGATAAAACTGTCTGCTTTTAAATTGTGAATGTAGTTTATCTTCAGTGTTATTAATTTACTCTGACTTCTATGTGTCTTTTGTAACATCAGAAGTCGAAGCAGTATGGAATATCTGGATAATTTTTAATTATACCAGATCATAAACTTATTTGAACTTCTGGTTCTTTAAGAATTTGTTGATAAAGGTGTGTGGGAGAGTGGCTAACAGAGTATGCAGACCCTTCTCTCTTTCCTGAGTTCCAGGTCCTGATTATAACAGGGAAGAACATAAACACAACAAACAAACAAGCAGACAAAGAAACTAGTAATCAAAAGTAATCTGGGGTGCCTGGGTGGCTCAGTTGGGTAAGCATCTAACTCTTGATTTCAGCTCAGGTCATGATCACAGGGTCCTAAGATGGAGCCCCGCCTGGGCTCTGTGCTCAGGGGAGTCCCCTGGAGATTCTCTCACTCTGTCCTTAACCCTGCTCCCTCTCTCTCTCTCCCTAAAATAATAAATAAATAAATCTTTTTTTAAAAAAAAGTAATCTAAGAGTTCACAGGAGAGTAAGTAAGTGTCATGATCAAGATGTGAGGTGGTGGATAAAACTAATAGAATACATTCCTGAACAGTTGGAATCAAGCTCGATATATATGGAGTGTGTGTGCGCGCGCGCACGCACGATGTGCATTTATGAATAAGAGAAAGAGGGGAATGGAAGCGGGTGGGGGAGCGGGAAGGAAAGAGACTTAGACAAATAACATTAAAATTTCAAAGTTATATTTATCTAAAGTCATTGTGAACACCTTATGTTCTCTACCATATTCATCCAGGGAATATCTTGTAAAACATATTTCACAGGCAAGCAAGATATCTGACTTTTTCTCTTCCCGTGGTTTAATCCACTTGTGAGTTTGAAACCTAAATCCTTTTAAAGATTCAGTCCCTTTGGAAATGCTAATCTCAAAAGGATTTTTATTTCCTTTTTTGGTGTAAAAGTAATCTCTCCTCTTTCTGTGCAATTATATACTATATTCTATTTATTTTTATTGCATTTTCACATTAATCTTATTCTCCTAATACTCTAGTTAGGATGCTGTCCATTTAGAATAAGGCTGTAAACACAAAGTGAAAAGCGTTCTTGGAAAAGAAAAAGAATTACATTGAAGTTTTATAGAAGATTTTCCCCCCTCCCTTTTCCTTTTTGCTTCAAAACATTGCACTCCAGTAATGCTTTTACATTTGAGGCTAAGTCTGCAGCTCAAAAATATTGATTCTTTCATCTGCAGGATGTTCTTGGCCACAGCAGAAAGCACAAATGAACAAAAATACATGTACTTTCTTCTCCTTTCAGAAAAGACTTGCCATCTGTCCATGGCCTTTCATGATCAAGACACCAAGTCCCTTGGTTTAATGTTACATAAAATATCTCTACAGAATGGTTCCAACAAAAGATTCTCTCTCAGGAAAATAAAAGAAAGGAGACATTTGAATTTTTTTTATAATGATGCATGCCATCAAATATTTACTAAGTGGCTTCTAAAATCTAAGCACTATGTTTGATTCTGAAGATATAATGGGCCGAAGAAGTGCACATGTTCCATAATTTCTCAAAACATCCCCTCTAGTGAGATCAGGAAGGACAATTATGTGGAAAACAGCCCCAGTATTTTCAGAAATTCCTAACAGATAGGCAGTGGTGGAGTAAAGAGAATCTTAAGATTATTTAGAGACCCAGATTCTAGGTCTAGTTACTACCAATTAAATTCTCAAATGTAAAATAAAGTTCAGAACACTTACTTAACAGTACTTTCCAGTGACCTAAGTAAGTAAAGGCTATGACAATACTGTCGTGGATGTTTTGCTTCTGTTTTTATTGCTTATTTTATTATGGTTTTGTTATTGTTATTCCATATCATAACCTCACTGTCTTTTAATATTTCCAGGTACACAATGATGGTAGATAGATAGATATAGATATTAATTCATTGAATAACATACTGAAAAACAGTTGTAATGATTAAAGACAGTTTCTTTTTGTACTTAAAGGTTATTGGGGACTCAATGTTTAATATCTAGGGATATTTACTTAAATTGCATCAGGTAGCACTGCTTCCATTTTATGCCTACAGGCTACTATATTTCCTTACTTATTAAACAAAGTAACTTGTCTATTAGAATATTTTTCATGTGTTGCACTGTTAAAAAGTAAGATACATTAGATTTTGATATATTCTTAATTTTATTTTGTGAGATGTTTGACATTGTTGGCCCAATGGCTATTAACCCCTAAATTCTTTAGTTAATGACCAAGGTGTTAATATTTGTAAGGAATTAGTCAAATAAATTGGGGAGGAACCGGTTAAATGTGAAGGCTGCAGTGGCATCGTAAGACTATCATTGCTGCTAATAATTTTTCTTCCATGCCTGTCTTAAGATGTACTCAGTTCACTGGGGGAAAGGGAGAAAAGAGAAGGGGAGTACTGGAAGGACAAGAAAAAAGAAAGTTTTGGTTTAGTTTTGCTTTCTCTCTCTCTCTCTCTCTCTTCATAAGACCTGTTCAGAATGTCTATTTGGAATTAAGCTAGAAATATCCAAGCACAAATTTCTATGACAACCAGCCAAGTATTTCTCAGGCAAGCCATGGTTTACTTCTGAAAAAATTCTCTCAGGTACCCAAGTGGTCTGGGCTAAGAAAAAAATAGATTCTCTCACAGGTAGCAATTATTTTTCAAAAAGCTCTGCGTGTGTGTGTGTTTCCCCACAAACAGGGCCATGGGAGAGGCTAACTTGTAAATGAATAATTTGTCTCATTTTCTCTAAAGAAAGATAATCTATACCAAAATTCGTAAGAGAGAAAAAGCTCCTGTGACAAAATAATTGTATAGGCAATAGTCATACTTTCCATATGCAGGCAATGTTTAATGTCAGTTCAATAGGATAAGAACTGTGCCTCACATAATTCATTAGCTTATTTAACTCCCACTTCAAAAAATTAAATGTATTAAGGATAACATGTCCACCCTTAGTTTGGAAAAGCAGGATTAAAGAGGATGGCCTAGACTAGGACTGGAATAAGAATTGTTTAATATCATTTAGTAGGAACCCTTTATAAGCTTCATTTGAGAACACTATCATATTTAAATCACCAAGAAAACTAAGAGGTACAACAAACCTATTTATCCATTTTTATGAATATAAGAAACTAAATGATTATGACAAATCAATTAGTTTTCAAAGATGAGAACAAATGTCGTCTCCTTGATAAAGTCTTCCCTTAACCACCCAACTTCACGTGATCCCATTATCCTCTAAATTTTCATAGCAAAATATAGTTACATGTATTACTACTCTCCTCTATAGACTTTACTCATCATGAATAAACATACCTAATATTTTTTTACAACTTATCACATTAAGGCACTGCTTTAACTAAATAACTGTATTCACCCATTTGATCTTCCTAATAATCAATACTATTATCTCCAAGTTACAAATAAGGAAGTCAAAATTGAAAAAGTTAATTTGTGAAAATTACTCTAGCAGTATGTGGCAGAGCCAGAATTAAAACACAAACCATGTTTTTTATATACCTCATGTTGTCTTATACGAAGAAAGAATATAATTTGCATCTGTGTAACACTTAGAAGGTATAACATAATACTTTGAGAATACTAGATGCTAAGTAAATGCCATTGAATGAATAAATAAATGAACAGGACTTCAAATAAAGAGGAAAAATCATTTTCAAAGAGTAAAGATGGAAACTGGTCAATTTGATCTTAACAATGTAATCAAAATTTTAGAAGTATAAAAACAAAATTCAGAGATAGTCTTAATATTCTGTTTCCATCAGTAAAGATACAGATCTAGACAAGCAAAACACAATGCACTTCAATATAAGAAACAACATTAAATATAAAGATAGAAAAATAACTTTTTAGGATTCAGCTAGGGCATAGACAGTCGTATAAAGGTAGGAGCTAACACAAATTATGTGAACTACAGAAAGAACTGATATGTCTAGTTAAACAGATATCATGCACTTAGACTGAACTGAAGAAATTTTTAAAAATGATTATTTCATATAATTTTAAGTCTCTGTTTTCTCTATTGTCAAGATCTGGGTATCGTTCAAAAGTATATATCCAACCTATAGCTCAAAAACTATTACAAAGCAATATGTAAATAAATATTTGTTGAATTTATTAATGATCATGTTACCTTATCTCTAAAAATAAGAAAATAAAAGATAATTTAAGAATGTAGCAATATATTCAGTCCTATATAATACAAGAAAGATACTGCTGGGCAAGTATTATAACTGCATCTTTAAGTTTTGTATTCTATGAAATTTAAAATGCCTATTTGCATATACAACATAGCTATCTGAAACACACTTAAAATATGCATAACCTGGAGAAGAAAGAGCACAACTGATTAAAAATGTGATGTTTGTGGAGGAGCAATGTAGATGAAATGCAAATTTTAAAATATTAATTTTTCTGATCATGCTCAGTTATCAAAAGACGTGTACAGACTCCAAGTTGTGAGAAAGGGACATGCATCTTAAGTATATTATAAAAAGATTACCTGAACTGAGATTAGTTCTAATAAACAGAAGCACACTGGCAAGAGACCACATAATTCACAGCAGTTAGCAGCATAGCCCCAGGGTCCTGCGCACATACTATACAAGTACCAACACACTCACGTACTTGGCTTTCTGACTTTGGGAAAACAAAAAAAACAAAAACCAAACAAATACCTTCTAGAAATCCCAGTAGCCTCCTCTGTATCATGGGGGTCATAGATATGCCTTCCTCATTTGTTTGTACAAATTTTAAAACATAAGCACACAAAACCATGCTTAAGCAATTATTGTGCCAATTATTAATCAACATCAGTTTTTGCTATTTTGTTTTGAAGTAGATTAAAAATAAAGTCAAGCAGTAGCCAATGATGATGCAAGAAAAATGGGGAAGGGCTTGACTCTCAGATAAACCTGAAAGAGTATTTGCTTATGATGAAATAATTTAAATGACTTATAACATAAGAATACTGAAACAATTTTGAGCCAAATACCTGGTACCAATCCAAGATAAGGAATTACATTATTCTAGAGAAAATACAGAAGTCTCGAAGTTAGTAACACAAAGCAACACTTTGAAAAAGGAATTTAATTTTAGGAATTATAACTTTTCTTTACAAAAATTAAAAATCAGATTGTATATATATAAAACACACACATGCACATATATGCAAAGTAATATATACATATATACACACAGAGTAATATTGATATATATGTGTGCGTGTATATATATGTGCATGTGTGTATATATACATATAAGTATATATGTATATATGCACGTAATATATACACACATATATAATATAAACACATAAATATATATGTATATATATTCATATCCCATCTCCATGGAGGGAGTTTACTTCTCCAAAATATTGTGCTGAATTGCTTTGGTCTTATGGTGGGTAGAGACTACCATGTTGACCCAGCTTCAGGGTTGGCTTTGTAAACTACTTGGAAAATGGGATATTGACAAGTGTGATGCAAGCAGAGGCTTGAAATGTGCTTAGGACTTCGGATTTACCCTCTGATGTTGTTGTCTTCAACCTAAGAACTTCCTCCCTGCCCCTTATGCCATGGATACCAAATGAACACATGTGGAGTGGGCCTGAACCCAATATGCCCATTCTAGCCAGACTCCACTGCTGGAAGAAATTAAGAACAACAAACCCCAGCCAGCTAACAGATTCACAAAACAGAATAAATGATGGGTATTTAAAGCTACTGAATTTTGAAGCACTTTTTAATGAAATAATAGCAAGTAATAACTAAGCACTACATAATTATAAATCAATGTTAAATAAATAAATTGTAAGTTGTTTTATTAGAGAATACATGTCCTCTATATACTGGCAAGAATGAGCTTTGAGTATTTTATTACTTCTGTTTGGTGAAAGAAATTCTGCAAATATGTAAATAATGTTTCCAATGTAATATGATAATGAATAAATATTAGACATAAAATGCTTTGAAATGTTGAAAGAATTTTATCAGTATGAGGGGACTTATAACATTTTCTCAAATAGAAAATATTTATTGTAAAAAGTTAAGCAGTATACACATGCAAAATATGCCCATAGCATGAAGATAACATATGCATTCTTCTTTGAACCTCTCTATATAATACCTTAAGTCACTAAGTCATTTCCTTCAGTTAGAATCTTAAAGAGCCCTTTGACAAGACATCAGCACTCAAAAAAACATTCCAACAAACTTTGATTAAAACTTGTGCTAAAAAAATCATACTTGAAACTAGAATATTTTCATGTGCTTGCTTTGATTTTTCTCTCTCAGGTTATATATCTTCAAGGAATTGTGGCTATAATCTTGCTTCTTAATAATTTATCACAGATAAGTTTGAAAAATAGGTTTAGTGAACACTATTTGATGATCTTTGGCTTGAAACAGTTACTGTAACTTTTCAGGCTTCCCACATTATAAACCTTTTAATTAAATACAAAGGCATTCGGCAGATAATAAAGTAAGTGTTATGTAAATTTTCAGTAAAGACTAAGTAGTGATTATAAATAAAATCAAGATACTTGCTGAACTGGAAAGGGATTTTTATTCATGGAAGGATAGTTTGTTAATTACTTTTCCATGTTTTTCACATTAACTAGAAATGGTTCTTCCAGCCACTCAAAATATCCACTGGACAAGACTATTCAGGGTGAAGAATTAAATACATATGTAAATGGCAGGTAGAACCATTCAGATTTGCTTTAAGTGTCTCCTAATGTGGCCCTACACTTTCTGTGTGCATTTCAATGTGTCAGGGACATTTGAATAAAGGGGAAAAACATTTCACTGTGTGTGTTTTTGAGGACCATAGAGATCATTAGTTTAAATACAGTAATTTTTAGTAATTTCACCAGAATTATTTCTTTTCAGTATTAGAAAACATCCCGAAATTCACATTTAACTATTTAAAAAGTTTCAGTTTATAAAAGGTGCTATTTTCTTTCTTTCTTTTTTTCCCAAAGAAATTCGCCACATATCAGTAATTATGGGTGAGTTACTATAATTTATAATTATGATGCATTTTGAGAGTGAGATCTCTTTTCCTCTTTGTTAGATATGGTTACTTTTCTGGTTGTTATTTGATTATAAAATTCAAATAACCACTTAGAAATCTGAAAACACCTTATTCTACTACCTCATGAAAATTTGTTAGCTAGAAAAGGGATCAAGATTTGGGGTGTTTTTTTCCTCCTTTTAATTTCAGACACACTTTCTACCTATATAAAATACTTTTTTTTTTTTTTTTTGGTAACAGTTTAGTAACTTAATGGAGCTCACATAACATGATGACATTAAAAGCTTCGGAAAATACTCTCATTTTTGTTTTTTTTTTTTTCTTTATATAAATATTTTTAGCTATATCATTCTAGAAAAAATAAGTGGAAAAAATAATTTCTGGAAAATGAGGGCATCAAAAAAGATAAAAGTTAAAAAATATTTCACTTTTTAGGCATTTTAGAGAAAATTAACTCCTGACTCATACTGGATTTGTAGCATATACATTGAGATACAGATGTCCCATTTTTTCCCCAGATGGATCTTTCCACTCATAGAATCACCAGTCTTTACCATTTGCTCTTAGTAGGGTTGCTCATTTTTCTGACTCCTTCCTGGGTTTCTTTTCAGATTTTTGCTCATTCTGTTTCAAAAGCATGGATATATAAGAGAAAATTGGGAGTAGAAGAAAGAGAGGATAAGAAGACTTATATAAAATTCCCACATACCAGATAAAAAATAATTTATATTTGACAGGATATGAAATATAGTAGTAGTTCAGAAAATCTGCTATGTGAATTGTCAAAAAAAATACAATGTCCAATTTATTTTGTGGCTCTGTAAACTTTTTTTTTTCAGACAAGAAAAATCTAGCAATAATAAAGAGTAAAGCTTAGAAAAGCTAGTAGCTCTTTGAATGGGAGAACCTTATTAATAGCAAATCAGACTGTGCCACCTCTTCTACGACCATTTTAATCACATTGCTCTTCAAAGTAACTAATTCATCCTCACCTATAACTAATAATTGTTTGGCATACCTCCAGGACTAACTTATTCTTACTCATTAAACTCACACTAGTCATTCTAGCCCACAAATGATCTCAATGAACTTTCATGACACTTCTGTTTGTTAACACAAGATTAAGTATTTAATTATGCTCAATTAATTGTATGTGTCTTGAGTTTTTGCACAGACTGTAAACAACAGAGCCAACAGTCATCCTTTCCTTACAAGCTCTGTTTTTAGTCTTTCTGCTTATTTTCTCTTGATTGCAGGTTCCTTATATGCTGCATGTTTTATGCCATCTGACCCCATCAATAAATATAACTGAGCAATACTTAGACTCCTCAGAACCATCTTGGTCAGCTAGACATTTACTTTGTGTTCAGAAAAGATGCATTCACCTCCTATTCACCTCCTAGATCTCTAACCATCATCTCATTTTTGTTTCATTGAATGACTTTAAAGTGAAAACAATCGCCTTTTCTCCTCCGTGAGCCTTTGGGGGTTTGTATTGTATCTCTGAATGGGGATTATACTTTTAAATTGTAAATTATTTAAACAAGGTATTGTGATATTAAAAAAATAATTTATAACAAAATTAGTGTGAATAAATAGCAATTATACAAATAACAAAATGATGTGCTCTTCTGAATACCAGAACTTTAGTCATGTCAGTATTAGATATGATAGAATATATATATATACCATTACAATAAAGTCTAAATGTTTGTTGGTTGAGTAATTGGAAAGTCCAACAGTTTGATGTAGCCTATTTATGCCAGGCTATAAATTAGGCATCCTTTCAAGTTTAAATGATAACACATTTTATTTTTTAAAAATGTTCAATACTATCAATAGTGTCAATATTATCATAACACACAATCCAAACCATGAGTAGGGGTCTGTTGAATTAATTGAATCTGAGAGGCACTGAAGAGTTTTACATGTGGCAAAATACAAACTCCGTGCAAAGCAATGATAAAAACAAACACAAAATATTGAATCATTTTTTGTGTTCCTTAACTCATTCATTCGTACATTCTTTAAACAAATAATCTTTGGGGATAAGCACCAATAAATGAGCTAGAAAAGGCATGTAGTGCTGTAGAAACTATCTGTAAGACCTAAATTTTGATTAATTCCAGGCGAGTTGATGGAGCAAGTTAATGGTTGGTGAGAACCAACTGTTAAATTTAAGAAATTTTTCAAGCTAGTTAATAAACAAAGCAATTGTCAAATATTAGATTATATAAATTTGCAACTAAAAAAATATATATATAAAAAGTAGTCCATACTCAAAACATATCACTGCCTATTCATTTACCTCATTTTCCATTATATATGGCTTTTGAGATTTTTTGCATCTATTGTATCTGTATGGTGAAAATATTATATAATGGTGTGCGACTGCACATATATTTCCAGTCCACATTCAGTGATATGTTGCTAGCCTACAACTGGGCCATGGTGGAATACTGAAGCCATGCAAAGTGATAAATTCCACAACGCAGGAATTGCCCCCTACCACTCAAATAACTACAATCACAAATGAAAGGAGGACATTACTAACAACCTTACAGAAATAAAAAGAAATATAAGAGACTCTGAATAAGGGTGTATGAATAAATTAGATAACAAAAAAATAAGAAATTCCTACAAAGGCCAAACTATTGAAACTGATTAAAAATAAATTTAAAGAGGGCACGTGTTGTGATGAGCACTGGGTGTTATACACAACTAATGAATCATTGAACAATACATCAAAAACTAATGATGTACTATATGTTGGCTAATTGAACATAATAATAATAAAAATCTAAATAGAACTAGAATAATAAAGATATTGAATTAGTAATCAGAAAACTACCTATAGAAAAAAATCCAGACCCAGATGGATTTACCAGTGAATGCTACAAAACATATAATGAAGAATTAATAGTAACTCTGCACAAACTCTTCCAACAGTGATTAGGGAATGGAACACTTTCCAAATTATTCTATGATATCAGTATTACCCTTATACCAAAATGCAACAAAGACATCATAGAAAATAAAACTATAGGTCAATGTATTTTATAAATATAGACACAATAATGCTTGAGATATTAGTAAATTGAAGAAGTAAATTATAAAAATGGATTATACATCATAATCAAGTGGATTAATTATAGAAATGCAAAATCAAATTAACATCTGAACATCAATTAATGTAGCAACCTTACCAATAGAATAAAGGACAAAAACTACATGACCAGCTTAACAGACCCAGAAAAATCATTTAACAAAATATACATCCTTTCATAATAAAACCACTCAACAAATTATGAAAGAAGGGACCTTTCTCAACTGATATAGATCATTTATGAAGATCACACAGCTAGCATCATACATAATAGTGAGAGACCGGATGCTTTTCCCCTAAGATTAAGAAAAAAAATAGGGATGTTCATTTTAGCCATTACCATTTAAAAATGTTCTGGAAGTTCTGGTCAAGCCATTTAGGAAAAAAAAATTGAATTAAAAAACAAACCGGGGGGCGCCTGGGTGGCTCAGTTGGTTAAGCAACTGCCTTCGGCTCAGGTCATGATCCTGGAGTCCTGGGATCGAGTCCCACATCGGGCTCCTTGCTCAGCAGGGAGTCTGCTTCTCCCTCTGACTCTCCTCCCTCTCATGCTCTCTCTCATTCTCTCTCTCGCAAATAAATAAAATCTTAAAAAAAAATAAAAATTTAAAAATCAAACCGGAAAAGACCAATTAAAACTGCATTTGCTGACAATATGATCTCTTATATAGAAATCTTGTAAAATCCACAAAATAATTATTAGAACTAGTAAACAAGTCCAGCAAGGTAGCACCATCATAATTAATATACAAATATTAGTTGTATTTCTATACAATTGCAATAAACATAAGAAAATAAATCCATTCATAATAGCATCAGAGGGAATAAGATGTTTAGGAACAAATTTAACAAATGGAGTGCAAAACTATAAAATAATTGAAAAATTAAAGAGATTCTAAATAAATGGAAATAAGTCCCAAGTTCATGAATTGGAATACTTATTAAGATTGGCCTACAAATTTATCTTCAGGTTCAACACTATTCCTATCAGAATACCAACTGCCTTCTTTGCAAAAACTGACAAAATGATCCTAAAATTTATATAGAAATGTACTGGATCCAGAATCGCCAAAACAATATTTTATTTATTTATGTATTTATTTATGTATTTATTTATTTATTATGTTCAATTAGCCAACATACAGTACATCATTAGTTTTTGATGTAGTGTTCAACAATTCGTTGCGTATAACACCCAGTGCTCATCACAACAAATGCCCTCCTTAATACCCATCACCCGTTTACCCCATCCCCCCATCCCCCTCCCTTCTGTAACCCTCAGTTTGTTTCCTGGAGTCCAGAGTCTCTCATGAGAAAAAATCAGAGAGGGAGACAAGCCAAAACAATTTTGAAAACAAGGACAGAGTTGGAGAACCCACCTTACCTGATTCAAAGACTTAATACAAAATTATAGTAATAAAATAGTGGTGTTGACATAAGGAGAGACATATATATCAATGGAACAGGATTAACAGTTCAGGATAAACACCTACATTTATGATAAATTGATTTTTTTCAGCCTTACTGGAGTATAATTGACAAATAAATTAAAAGATATTTAAAGTGTATGTGATGATTTTATATAGATATACATCGTGAAAGGATTTTTAACAAATGATGCTGGATATCTGAATAGCCACATGTAAAATATTTAGATGGACCCCCAACTCATACCATATAGAAAAATTAACCCCCAAAATGGATAAAAATCTTAAAATGTAACAGCTAAAACTATAAAAATTTTAGAAGAAAACATGGGGTTAAATCTTTGTCACCTTGGATTTGGTAGAGGATTCTTGGGTATTCTTAGACACCAAATGCACAAGCAACAAAGGAAAAAATAGATAAATTATACTTCATTATCAAAATTAAAACCTCTGTGCTTCAGAGGACACCACAAAAAAAAGTGAAAGGACAATTGACTAGGAGAAAGTATTTGCAAGTCAAATATCTGATAGAGCACTTGTGTCTAGAATACACACAAATGCCTACAAGTTCATAACAATAAGACAAAAAACTATTAAAAATTGGTAAAGGATCTGAGTAGACACTTTTAAAAGAAGACATAAAAAGGTGAATAAACACATGAAAGAATGTTCAACATCTTGATCATCAGGAAAATGCAAATCAAAACCACAGGACAAGTGTTGATGAAAATATGGGGAAATTGAAAAGCCTCATACATTGTTGGAGGAAATTTAAAATGACACAGCCACTTGAAATACAGTGGTATTTCTTCAAAAATGTAAATATAGTGTTACCAATTGATCCAGAAATTCTGCTCTTAGGTATTCAAGATAATTGAAAACACATGTCCATGCAAATACGTGTACATGAATATTCATAGCAATATTCTTCATAATAGCCAAAAGGTGAAAAATATCCCAAACTCTATCCACTGATGAAGAGCTAAATAAAATGTAGTATAAACATACAATGCAATATTATTCTGCCATAAAAAATGAATGAGGTATGATGCATGCTATGTCATGAGTGACTTTTGAAAACATGCTCAGGGAAATAAGCCAGACACAAAAGGCCACATCGTGTCTTGTATGTACATATCACATATTAAATGATTACATTTATATGAAAGATCCCATTAAGAGAATAGAAAGACTGTAGGGTAATGGCTAAAGAATAAGTGGCTGCTTTTTGAAGTGATATAATATGGTAATATTGATTGTGGTCATGGTTGTATAATTCTGTGAATATACCAAAAAAACCCATCAAATTGTACATGCTAAATGTGTAAACTATAGCTCAGTAAAACCATTAACAACAGAAAAAGCTGTCTAATCATCTAGCTTTTACATTTTTTATACTGCTTCTAAAAAATAACGTCATATTTATCAGAAATGTGAAGCTGTAATTTTTTTTAATTCTTTTATGGAATTTATTTTTCTGATTATAATTAGCTGCTTTTATATAAAAAAAATATTCTGTTTAGGGAGATCATTAAAATACTATTTCAAGACTGTCAGCCTAGACTGCATTAAACAGAATTTTTGTAACATTTTCTGTCTTGTTTAGGAGTTTCTTTTAATTATCTTTGTGTTTGCTCTGCATTATCTCTATGTTTAATTTCTTGATGTGTGAGTTCTTTAGGTATTCCATAACATTGGGGAATACTGCTAATTTCAGAAGCTCTAGCTGTGCTTAATTCACAAGATTATGAATAGTACTTAGTTGCTCTCACTCCCTCCTATTCTTTCAGCAACCTGTGGCAAAATGCAATGGAGATTAAATATTCTTTTGTTCAAAATATTCCCAGCATTTTCTTATACCATCTCCTCTTCTCCCCCCTTACTTTTAGTGAAGTGAGAGTACCAACTGATACCTGGCATTTGTTCACAATCTTTAATAAATAGCAATAGAAAATCATGCCTTAGACATAATTTGCACTGATATGTGAGACAGTGCAACTAAAAGAAAGAGACAATGTTTATAATAAAATGGCTTGAAAATGAAGAATACCCAAATTAAAGAATTTGGTTATTACTATGGAAAGTGTTTTGGAATCAATGAGTAACCTGGTGAGAATGAATTCAGCTACTTAATTTCCACTTATATTTATCTATATTTATTCCCACTCCATTTACTTGGGTGTGTTTCCATATTAATTACTTCCTATCTTGAATAGCTCTTCTTTCCAGAACTTAGGACTTCAGAATTGAAGACCACTGGAAATTTGTTAGGAATTCTTGCTCTCCAGATATTCCTAGCACTGCATGTAGTTAAGACAAAGTTTCACTTACTGTTTACCTCAGTAAGAGTGAACGCTACCTTGGCAAAGCTTTGGTTGTGTTTTCAAAGGGGAAGGTCAAGATCAGATTTATTGAGGCAAGTATTTTACTGTGACAGTTGACTATGATTTGGGAAATCATAATATAATAGTTTGTGATTTGGAGGAAAACAAGGCAAACTTCTGAGCAAAGAGGTGAACAGTATTGGAATATTGTTGATTCTATTAAAAAGTTGATGAGCTTTTCAGGAAATTCCTGTAGTAAAGTTGAAAGTTATTCACCTGGGCAAGAGTCTCCTGGGTCAGATTATGACAAAGAAAACAGTGGAATACTAAAGTCAATTTAACATAAATAGCAAACTGTGTGAACACAGATAATTCTGGTTCTCTATTGTTTCAACATAATGTTCACAGAAAGGGGGCATTTGAACTTGCTCTTGCATCTTTGAGCCAGATGATTACTGAGAATTAAAAGGACAGGAGCATTTACACCAATTTCTTTGTGTAGAAGACAGAATGGGATTGCACTGGAAGTTTTCAGAGAGAAATGACAGATTGAGATAATTAATTAAGGATCTACTAAGAGATGAAACAAATGAAAGAACATTAGTGAAAACATTTGATGCCATGGACTATGTAATAAGAAATGCAGATTTATTACTGAAACAAATGAAGGGAAAATACAGAACATAGGCTGTAATATGCCTGTAAATATAGAATATAGTAATTATATTCTAGTACCAATTTGTAAAAATCAAACTTAAGACTGGAGGATATAAGATATAAGACTGGAAGATATCTGACTCATAGTTTTTAATTAAAATTAATAAAATAAAATATACAATTTGTAATCAATCAAAAATCATGGTGAAGAGCCCAGAGCCCAGAGTCTAGAGTCAGACTTTGTGTGGTCATAATTCTATTTCAGCCCTAATTCTGCAACTTCCTAGTTAAAGCAAATTAAATAGCAGTAGTTTTTCATTTTGTTTGTGTGTATGCATGTGTTTTGTAAACTTGGGAAAAAATAGAAACAAACATTTAATTGTTGTTACTTTAAGTGAGATTATACATACGTAATCATAATATATCTATATCTGTGTTTACACATAGATACATAGATACAGACATAGATATACATATCTCACTACATTAGACACAATACATTTTCAATAAATTTAGCTACATTAGTTTTACTATTTCTAAATTAAATTTGTGCTTATATCCTGAGGTGAGCATCAGCTGCAATAAAAGAAGCAAATTGGAATTCCCCCTAAAATCAGAATCCTGAAATCCAGCAAAATTTGGTTACCATGCTCCCAGATACATGACTGAATGTCCTTACCTATAAAATGTAAGGTTCTAGTTACTTAAAATAATTCATATTCATCTTTATCCATTTATGTTCCATTGGTAGTCCTTCGAACTTGGGCCTAAAAGAAGACTCAGGCAATATTGTGATGCCAACTGTGGGGAATTTGCTTATTTAGGTGGAAATTATTCAATGGTAGGAAATGCATATTACAATGTGCCAACATGGGGAGAATATAAGATCCCAGAAAACTTCCTGAAGGGGGGAAATACACATTTCTGAAACTGGAATATATATATCTTTGTGTTCCTGTTCCTCCTCTTGCCTCTGGGATCTTGATAATCTCTCCTAGGTGTATTTGACTGAGAATGACATTTTATTTTATTTTATTTTATTATGTTATATTAATCACCATACATTACATCATTAGTTTTTGATGTAGTGTTCCACGATTCATTGTTTGCATATAACATCCAGTGCTCCACGCAGTACGTGCCCTCTTTAATACCCATCACCAGGCTACCCAGGAGGATGATAGTAGGATTCAAATGTGGTCTTTGAAGTATCTTAATGATTCACTAAAAGACCCTTGCCATGCCATATTTTGGTGCATCCCTCAGCTGACTGCAGTCTGTGAGTCATCTATTTAGTCAATAGTTGTGTGATAGAGGGGTCCTCCAAGTGGTATGGAATTGTTCAGAAAGATGCGGGTGTGGAATAAGACATGCTGATCCCAAGTCACAAGAGATATACTTAGATTGAAAGATGGCTGAGTTTGGGCCAAATTTCTGAGTGAGCCTCAGTCAAGTGTTTAAAGGCTAAACTGCAGCAATTTTCAAGTTTAAGTGGGGAGTGTGGGCATTGTGGCCTGCTGGAGAATTGTCTTTTTCTTGCTGCTACACAACAAAAGGGGAGCGCAAGTATCATGACCTACAGTGTTATCACCTTTCCTTTGCTTATATATAATGAAAATCCCTCATAATACAGCAGGGCACAGAAGAAGACACCTGAGTAATAACACAGACTGTTCAGACACCCACTAATAGTAGAGTTCTCCATAATTTATGTTAAAGATGAACTTTGATTAGCCTTTTATTTAAAAAACGAGATACTACTGTAGTATAAAGACAATCTAAACAAAACTAAACAAACTGTGATAAAAAAAAAAAAAAAAAAAACCAACCAACCAACCAACACTGCATACCTCAGTTCTCAATTGTATCTCAAAATTCAAGACAAATCAAATAAATACCTCACTGGTGCTTTTCTATATACTTTTCAAGCAAGACCTAAAATTCTTAAAAAAAAAAAAAAAAAGATAAAAAGGGGCAAGAACACTCAAAATCATTTCTAAAATAAGCAGGAAAAATAAAATTATCCTATTACCTGTCAAAGCTTATTATGAAGCTCAAAGTAACTAGTTCTAGTAATTAGAAAAGTGTATAATATTTGAATCAGTAATGGCAAGGATGAATAGAGCAGAAACATATCTATAGAGAGAGTAATGAGAGGGAGAATAATAATGGAAATGCCACAAGATTGAAACACTGGTGAATCTCTGTAAGGATGCACAGGTGTTTCTTGGACTATTCTTGCCAAAATTGTGTAAATTTGAAATATTAAAATAAAAAGTTACCATAAGAAAATCTCAATTCAGTAAAATAACTCAAGAAATAAGTTAGATTCAGGGGATAGCTTTCCACTTATTTTCCAAATAGCCTCCATCTAGTTGGCAATTAGTTTGAGAGAGGCAGCCCTGAGGAGTAAAGCAATCTAAGTAGAATGGTTTGAGAATTATGTCTTAGAAATACATTGAGGGGTGCCTGGGTGGCTCAGTCAGTTAAGCGTCTGCCTTCAGCTCAGGTCATGATCCCGGGGTCCTGGGATTGAGTCCTGCATCGGGCTCCTTGCTCTGTGAGGAGCCTGCTTCTCCCTCTCTTCCCCACTTGTGCTCTCTCTCACTATCTCTGTCTCTCTCTCTCAAATAAATAAATAAAATCTAAAAAAAAAATTAAAAAAAGAAATACATTGAAATAATTTTGTTACATTAAAAGGGCAGTAAATGCATATGCTTTTTCTATTCCACTTTCAAATATTGGATGTGAGGAAGGTATACACCTTATCTTCCTAGATTATGAGTCACAGAGAAGAAATTCAAGAAGGTACTTGGTGGTCAGAAGACCAGGCAGTAAGAGAGGTCACTAGTGCTTTTCAAATATCTTCATGATCCTCAGTATGCAGCCTTTGGTATCTAGGTAGGTCAAATAACCCATCTTGCCAGCCAGTAGAGCACAGCAAAAACAACATACTCCATGGTAAACAACTGTGAAGAAAGTGTTTTTTACTTTCCATTATCTTGCATTCTCAGTCTACACAGATGAAAGCCATGTATTCTGACAAAAGGCTAAATTGCAAGATAGAAGAAGTTTGGACCCCTGATTTAAATTGGACATGGACAACAAATAAACATTTGCCCTAATAAATATATATAATATTCATATTATTATAATAAATATATACATATATTATATATTTACATATAATGATATGTATATATCATTATATAACTTTTACTATAGCTTGAGTTTCCAATCACTTTAAATATTCAATAAAATATGTTATTACATGGCAGGTATTGAAAAAGCAATTTGCTTTAATGACATAATTGTTTGTTAAGTCACTGCCAATCTAATAATGTATGTTTCTTTCTACAAAGTTGATCAAGAAAATGTTAATAAGAGATGTTTATGCACAGTATAGACTCTTTGCTAATTTCTTAAATATTTTTGATTTGCAATATCAAACCTATAATGTAATCAAAATTAGGGAAGAAACTCTTCATTCTCATTATTGCTTGCATTCTCTTAGCTTATTGCAATGCCTGAGAATAAGATATTTTATTGAAGAAACACATTTAATAGATGAATGAGTGAATTAATTCATAATATAATGCAATTGTAAATAGAAGTAATTAGAAGCATTGGTTGGATAGCAGAAACTCTGCTAGTAATTATTAATGCTTCCCCTGAACAAAAAAAATCACAAGGCAATGAATAATACATTTCTAAGTTAATTATATACAATGAGGGATGACACATGTTTTATTTCTAGTATTACCATATACTTTTCACTCTTGATGTTATATATAAAATTAAATGCCAATTTTTTTCTTGATTCTCCATGAATTCCCATTAATCTATCCATAATATTGATTTAAACATATGGAATTTAGAGCTTCAGTCCACTATTGTCATGAGTACTCAACTTCATTACTGATTTGAGAACTTGAGCACTTATTGCGGAAAACAATGGCAAATACATCCCCATACATGTTTATAAAATTGTCTAGTTATGAAAATAGGTATTGGTAGTCTTCTTTATTTTTATATGAAGCTTAAATCATTAGTAAGAATTTGAAGAAATCATAAGTCTAAAATTCATTCTCTCTTTAGAAGGGTCAATAGAGTTCCAGAGTGAGTAAACATTTGGTTACTGCAAAAAGATACAAATCAGAATTTCAACATGTTTATTCGCTTTTATCAGGCTTTAGGCAAAATAATTTCATTTGGAAGTTACATAAAAACTCATTCTAATGTTCTGCCTTTCTCTCTGGCTGTGAATAAAAAAAGAGGTAAACACAAGATTATTTGCAAAATCTTATATAATCATTTAACACTGAGCTGATGCGAGATTCTGAAGCCTTTGTTAAAATAACTCTTTAACTCTTGTGTTTCAATCCTGGCCTCAAGCATTTGCAAGCTTGCAAACCCAGGAAAGTCACTTAATCACTCAGTCTAAATGTCTGCCCTTAGAGAATACAAATTATAATACTAATTGTACAATGAGGATTAAATGAGATGGTATGTGCAAACATTGTTTTCTCATTAGTGAAATGCTTTCCAAATATGAGAGATGATATGATGTTGATGCAAACAGGGAGACCTTTAATTGATGCAGCAATAGGTCTCATGGCCGTAGAGAACCATCTGTGGATGGGGTAACTATACAGAGGAAACACTACTGTGCTCAATATAAGGACAAATGTCATCTAACATCCTTTCCCTTTAGGCATTTCTATACGATAAGCAATTTGGGTTGTCAGGCAGAAAAAGCTGCCCCACTGTTTATGACAATAGTGATTTTACTTTGCACAGCAAGTGAAGGGGTGTGTGTGTGTGTGTGTGTGTTTTCAATAAGCCCAAGAGATTGTGTATAAATTCAAATGCCTATTTTGAAATGTATAATGTTAAATAAATCTGTCACCAAAAACTGAAATGAAATTGACCAACTCACTATTGGCAACTGGACATGGTAAACTATATTTGTCAGTTGTGGAACCAAAACAGGAAGGGTCAGAAATTAAAATTTAATGGCCTCAGGTAAAATCAGCCTAGTGATCCATCTCCTGCATACAGCTGATTTCCTGGTGGAACATGAATACTCTGATTATTGGCTAAGGCTGTCTTCATCTAGATAGTGCAAAGCTGGTTACTGCTTCTGTTTGACTATGTGACTCTTGCTTTCATGGGTTTCAAGGCTTATCAAACTGCTTGTGGCTGATACATTCTCTCTTTACTCATGCTGGTATAAAAATACTCATTTTGGATTTGAAAATGTCTACTCTATCATGGAGTGCTTTTAATCTTAAACTCTGAAGTTTAGGAAGGGATGTGATAAAATTTGCATTGATATCTTCTAGCCTCCTGAAAGAGAAAGTGTTGGTTTTCTCAGTCTTCTACCTTTAATGCTCAAATTTTTCATAATCAGAGTGTCTGCAGTGATAAGCCAAGGTCAAAGCCAGCACCTAGATGGTTATTGGAAGGCTTGGTTCTATGACTAGCATGTAGTAGAGACAAAGACCATCTCCTGATCTAACATTTAGAATTTTAAACAGAACAACCACAGATGATTATAAAGTTGATGCATTTCACAAAGATGTCTAGGTAGGGGTGGGGTAAGTAGACATTAAATTCTACCTCACATTAATCACCAAACTGAGCCTTGCTAAGAAGTTGCATCTCCTCAAAGCGGTGGGGAGCGATGTCTAATTGGAACCAAAGTGCCAAATAGAAGAGTAAAGGCCTTGACCATGAACTTGTTTGGGAATTAAAGAAAATGCGGGTAAATGTAAAATTATAGCTCTGGGGTTTGCAAGACTGTGGAGAAACCATAGTTACATGTAACAAGACAGAAGACAAGATTTTCTCCTCCCACTTATTCTAACTCTGATCCAACAGCCCATGCACTGAGAGAAGCAGTCAGATTAGCAGAGACATTATAGCGGTTGACACACGTATCATACTCTATTTTCAGTAGACAACCCTGTGGCTGACACTGGATAATCTACAGTTTTTCCTCTGAGGAGTCTCAAAGACTCTGAGATGCCTTGATATTGTTAGACAAAGAGGATCTTCAAACTTCTCCTTTTTCAACTGTCTACACTTGCTAATTAGAACATCTCTGGAAGAAGCTATACATTGGTGACAACTTGGGCTGGGGACAATTATAGTATTTTCTGGCCTTAAGTTTATGAATCTGAATTCCAATTCCTGGGGAGAGGGAGTAACCAGGGTTGTGCTTTATGATTAAGCACTATGGGTAATGACTTTATGCCAGTAAGAGTGAGTCCAGGTGGAGATAAAATGCCCTCAAGGTAGCAGTGAGTTCAGTATATGATGTATATTAAATTAAATATTTTAAAACAAGTTGCCCTGTTTTTATTGTAGACTGATGAAATATATCACACATGCTATGCTATGACAGGTACTTATCTAGGAGTCTTATAGACCAAAGAGTTATTCTTACTTACCTTTTATGAGATGAGTTTTAATATACACCTCTGAGATAAAAACATAATTCCTATTTGTTGGGAGAAAGTTTCATGGTACAATTCAAATGTTCTCAACTGCCTTTCACAGAGCCAACTGTCTGGTCAGAGAGTGACATCCACCGCTAAGATTTTGGCATTTGTGGTGTAATGCCTGATCAAGTGCCAAAAGAATATATCCTACCTTTTACACTTTCCTGCTATATAATTCCACTTGGAACAGCTCAGTTGGGCAGATAAAATTAAGGACTCCTTCTCTAAATGCAATCTGTAGCTAAAGATGGTGTATCACTTTAGAAGAAGTCATACTGGTTGGTCTCTTCCCTTAGAGGATTAGATGAAGACTGATAATCATTTTTTCCATTTTCCCCCCCTGTGGTAACATACACATAACATGAATTTACCACCTTAATTGGTTTTAAGTGCATAGTTCAGTGGTATTAAATACATTCATAATGTTGTATTACTATCATTAATCTCTAGAACTCTTTTCATCTTGTAAAATGAAACTCTATACCCATTAAACAATAACTCCCCATTCTTACCATCTCAGACCCTAGCAGCCACTACTCTACCTTTTGTCTCTATGCTTTTGACTAGTCTAAGTATTTCATATAAGTGGAATCATAGAGTATTTGCTTTTTCTGCTCCTTTACAGCTCCACTCCCACCTCTTTCAGTTATTGATGTCACAAAATTACATATATTCTCTCTTTATACATTACATGTATTTATATATGTATATTGAATATATATGTAATCTCTCTCTTTATAACTTGTATGCAAAAATATAAATTTGTAAGTCTTTTAAATGCATTAGTCTTAGATTACATAGAAAAAATGTGGAGCTACAAACCAAAGTTACAAAAAAACTAGCTTTCAGACTCATTTTTTAATGTATAGGCTCTAAGAAAAAGTAGAACTTTATTTTATTTATTTAGTATTTTTTTTAAAAAATTATTTATTTGTCAGAGTGAGAGAGTACAAGCAGAGGGAGTGGCAGGCAGAGTGAGAAGCAGGCTCCCCGCTGAGCAAGGAGCCCGATGCGGGACTTGATCCTAGGGTCTGGGATCATGACCTGAGCTGAAGGCAGACGCTTAACTGACTGAGCCATCCAGGCATCCCAAAAGTAGAACTTTAAGCCATTGCTACAATAATACTAGGTTTTATCCCTGCCCATGCATATATTTTTACTGAAATTTCCATCTCTTCATACAACTTCAAGTTGTTGTTTAGTATCATTTCATTTCAACCTATAGCACTCCCTTTAGTAATTCTTCAGGACAGGTCTAATGCTAATGAACTGCTTCAGCTTTTGTCTATCTGGGAATGCCTTAAATTCTCCCTCACTTTTCAAAGATAGTCTTACAGGCATAGGATTCTTGACTGACAGTGTTTTTGCTTTTGTTTTAGTTTTCTTTTACCACTTTGAATATATCAGCCTACTGCTTTCTGGACTCCAAAGTTTCTGATAAGAAATTGACTGATAATCTTACTGAGGATCCCTTGCATGTTATGAGTTCCCACTTCCTTGCTGTTTTCAAGAGTCTATCTTTGTCTTTGACTTTCAAAGTTTAATTATAATATGTCTCAGTGGAGGTGTCTTAGAGTTCATCTTACTTAAAGTTCATTGAGCTTCTTGGATGTTTATATTCATGATTTTCATGAAATTTGGAAAGTAGCCATTATTTATTTGAATTTCGTGTCTGCCATTTTCTCTCTCTCTTCTTCTGGAATTCCTACAATGCTTGATGGTATACCACAGGTCCCTTAGGTTCTGTTCCCTTTTTCCAATCTTTTTTTTTTTTTTTTGTTCCTCAGATTGGATACTTTTTTTGCCCTACATGCTCAAATCTGTCTTTAAATCTCTCAGTTACTATAATTTTCAACTCCAGAATTAATTTTTAATTTCTTTTTTGATTTTCCATCTCTTTATTGATATTTCCACTTTGTTCATACATCATTTTCTTAACTTCCTCTATATCTCCCTTTAGTTCTTTGAATATCTGTTATTTTAAAATCTTAATTTAATAGATCTGTTATGGGATCTTTTCAGAGCCAGTTTCTTTTAATTTATTATTTTCCTATGGATAAGGCATACTTTTCTGTTTTGTTTAAAGCCTTGTGATTTTTTGTAGAAACATGCATATTTGAATCTAATAATATGATAACTTTGGAAATAAGAGTTTGTCCCTTCCCTCAGAGTTTGCTGATTTTTTTTTTTTTTGGTAGATTTTCTCTTTGTCAAGGATCAGTCTGAGGTATAAACTAAAGATCGCCTCAGGTCCTTTCTCAGCCTGCACCTTTCTCTGGATATACATGTTCACTTTTTAATTTCCCCTGTATATAAACTTGCTTTGGAAATGTCCCAGTGTTCAATATCTGGCTCCCAAAAGGAAAAAAAAAAAAAAAAGGGAAAGAAAGAAAGAAAGAAAGAAAGAAAAGAAAGAAAAAGAGAGAGAAAGAAAGAAAAGAAGGAAGGAAGATAACAAAATGAATGGAGGAGTACCAGACCTTTAAATGCACTGGAAGTCACTTCAGCTTAAGGGAGAAGGGCTTCTGAGATCAGAAGCAGTAAACAGCAATCAGAGCACAAATCTCCAATATTTGGAGGATAGGGTCTTTTTTTTTGCCTATCCTGACTCCCACAAGCTGAGTGCAAGCTGGTCCTATGACAAAGGCATAATTGTATGCCAGGGGCTGGGTAGTGGGAGATGGGTAGCTTCTATTGCGTTAAAAGCTGAATTTCACTAAAATTAACTGCAATTTACCACCAAAGCCTTCCCTTGGAAGTTACCAGCTTTCAATAGACTCTAGAGTTCTAAAATGATTACATTGGACAAATTCTGCCAGTAAACTTGTTGTCTAGATGGAAAGACAGATTCCTGATGCTTCCTCCTATGCCATCTTCCCATAACCCCACTATTGAATCATTTTTGAGAGAGATATTTGATTTGGCCTTCATCTCTGGCTGCTGCTTAGTGTATAGAAGTTCAGTTTAACAGTCAAGAATATGGATTCAGACTGAAATCATATAGTGACTCTGTCACTTATTACTTAGGTGATATGGGACAAATTGCCCAAATGACATTGCAGCTCCTTCATCCACAAACCATGATAGGCAACTTCTGAAGTGGTTTTCAATGATACCCGCAACCACTAATCATGTTCTTTCATGTGTGCTTGATCTACTCACTTTCTGATAAAATAATATGATAAGCACAATGGGGTGTCCCTTACAAGATTAGGCTGATGGAGTGTGTGTGTGTGTGTGTGTGTGTGTGTGTGTGTGTTTTCTTTGTTGACACATTTTCTCTGGCTCTCTTATTCATTTCCTCTGATGAAGTAAACTACCATTTGGAGGAGGTCCATGTGGCAAAAAACTGAGTGTGGTTTCCACTCCACAGTCAGTAAGAAACTCAGGCCTTTGGTCCAACAGGTCATGAAGAACTGAATCTATCCCACGATCATGTAAATTAATCCTTCCCTAGTAGAGCCTTGATTTGACCACAGCCCTGGATGATACCTTGACTGCAACCTGTAAGAAACTCTGAAGCAAAGAACCCAGATTGCTCTTGTCCAGATTTATGACCAACAGGAATTGTGAGAAAATAAATGTGTGTTATTTAGACCACTATTTGCAGCAATTTGTTATGCAGCAAAAGATAACTAATATAATGGGTAATACTGGTGTCTACCTCAACCTAATTTTTAAATGAGGATTAAAAGATATAAAGCAGATTACTCTTCCTACACAATCACTGGTATATAGTAAGCACTCAAAGAATATTGACTATTCTTATTCTTTTTCCTTATTTTAATTTGATTGGTACTCAGACTTGATAAATGAATATGAGTAATATCTCTGGGATTCATATTTATAACAAGCTCATATCAAGGAATTTTAAATCATTATTCTTATTATATTATATATTTCTTTTGCTTGGTTGAGTGTATTTTATATATTGAATTCACAGTTTTATATTATGCCATGTTAACTGTCACCTTCCAGGCCATGGATCTCAGGGAAAATGACTCCTTACAAAGAATTCCATGAGAATGTACAAATTTTCTAGGCTTTAAGAAAGACACATATACAATTTAGCTGATCTGGTTATTAGAACAAATCCCTAGAATATATATACCAATTGGAAGGAATTTATTCCCCCAATGAAGATTTCTTGGTTAATTTATTTCAAAGTTGTACAATTTACATTTAGTTAAAAAAAGAAAACTAACATAAGAAAAATCATTTTACAATTATTTTTGAAACAACTCAAGTCCTTTCCACTTCATAAGCAGAACATATTGAAGTGGCAGTGTCTTCTGGCACAAGAGTAACCAGGTTATATCTTCTTATCTCTTGATATGGCCTGCTATTATTACTGACTACTCAGTATTTAACATTATGTTTTTGACTGGCTATTAATTACTTATATATATCTTCATATCTAAAACTTTGAAATCAGTATATTACCAACTCCATCATCCAACCAGGTAAAATTCTAAGAAAATTATTTTATCAAGAATTCAGGAAGAAAGATTATCTTTAAAAAATAATGACCCCCCTTTTTTCCCCTTTAATGGGAAGAATATAAAAACTTTTAATGTTTTTAAGAATTAATTTGAAGGAATTTCTTAGAAATGAGAACAAAGAAGCATTGAGAGAATTTTCTCATTTATCCACGTACCCAGCTAGTAAGTGGAAGTGTTTAGATTTGAACTCTGGTAGTCTGACTTCAGAATTTGCACTCTGAAATGTTATGCCATATGCTACCATGAATAGCAGTAGCCATACTTATACCAATCAAGTGATTAATATTTGTCAATATTTGTAAATGATTCATGTATATATTGTAATTAATACTATGCAATGACTATGTGGTATAGGCATTGATGCAATAAACATTTTAGCAGGTCAGGCAGAGAGAAATTAAAGGAAATTATACTGGCCTACATAAATGTACTCACATTGCTAATCCCTAAACTTTCTATATAGGAATTCTCACACTACATGAATTTCATGATTGGAGTGCTGATATGACTGTGTGTTTCATCAAAGAATTATTTGAAGAGTTGTTCTGAGAATAACATATAAGTCAGAGAGACATGAAGAAACAATGTTTAGAGAATTTTTGTCCACCAAATATTAGCAGATAGATCAGAAGAATCAAAACTTGTTTAGTATGTCTACAAGGGACCCCTATACATTGCATTATGTATTCATTGAGTGACCTCAATGATTACCCACCCAAGAAAGCAGGGTTAACAGCAGAGTTAGAAGTGATTCTTGCCTTTGAAAGGCACACACTTAAATTGTGGTTAATCATGTAGATATTTTAAGAGTTGATATTTTTTTGCCTTGTTTTAGGTTTCAAGTATGCTAACATATGAATCAATATAACCATTTCCAAAAATTCTTTATATTTTCAAGTCTAAAAATGAGCATGGGGAAATGAAGAAATTAAAAGACAAAAGCAGTTCATTATTGTTATTAAGTCCCTCTACTTCACATCAGGCCATTTTAGTGAATCCTTTCCCCATTCCATTACCAGCCAAGAGCTGCTGCAGCTAAAACTGCAGATGGTTCAGGCGTGGAACACAGAAAGTCCTGAGTTCCAGCTGGCTATAAGAACCTGAGATGAGCTTATGAGGCACATGCCAGCAAGCTGCTTTTCCTCATTTTTCTATATTTCCTATTTAAAAAAAAAAATGTTCAAAAAGACTAGAAGATTTGCCTGTGTCCATTGGCAGTGATTATAATTCTTTGGAATCAGAAAAATCAAAGTGAAGCTGGAAATGCTAACTTTTCTTTTCTCTTCCTGCTCATGCTGAGCCTAAGTGCTATTTTCTCCTCAGCCCTCTTCACAGGAGTAAGAATTTTGCTTAGTCTTGGCAATACCAAGCAGGCTGTGCCTCTTACTAAATATTAGGATTGAGTAGTTCCTTGAAGCTTCTGCATATTAAGATGACAAAAGTGAGTAAGATCAATCCAAACAGCAGAAGAATCAGGCTCTGAGTAGTCTCTCCAGGGAGGAACTGGAAGAAACATTATGGTCCAATCTAATCTAAAACTCTCCTACCCACCATAAGCTTAAAGTAGTAAGTCAAATTCTACACACATAATTATAGTTTTGAATCAAGACCTCCAGAGATTCCCTAAGGACATGCAACAGTAAGAATTGTGGAAAAAAATAGCAATTGCTTATTGGAATCTGGATAAAAACATATTTGTTGCTAGGAAATCAGATATAGGAACTGCCCACAGGTTTCTACTCTAACATTTCTGTAAAATGCAATTGCAAGTCCATCACTGGTGGATTAGGGAAGCAAAATCTGAAAAACAAAGCAAAAAAAACCCAAAAATTGTGCCAGGAACTGTTCCACACCTTTTAGTGTTTGAGGCCTTTCCTGCCAATTCATAAGCATGGTGGAGGACAGAGCAGTGTGACTGCAGCTGGATGAAACAAAGATTGACCAATAATTTATCTCAGACTGCATTCTATTTAATGCTTGAATTGGCCCAATTTTTCTGCCAAAAGTATCCACGGTAGTCAGGATTAATAACACTGGAATTATGGAGTTGAGAGGTAGCTTCATATTCCAACCTCTCACACGTGGCAGGAATTATGTCTTTAGAATTGTACCTCTGGATACCCTTAGGATTGTGGAGTTCACCAGTTTGTGAGTTAAAGCTGGGATCCTTATGTTGACCTTAAAATTCCTTATCTATTAAGCCTGCCCATTTGTCCAACTGGAAATATAAATGATTTTACCTCAATCTAATAGCTGTTGCAATAGCTTTAAAAAAAAACAATATTCTTTTATGATAAAGCAGTTTTTAACAATAAGGTTTTCTGTTTTCAGAACAATTTTAGGTTCACAGCAAAATTGAGAGGAAGCTGCAGAGATTCCCCAACTACCCCTGCATAGCCTCTCAGATGATCAACATCCCCAGCAGAGTGGTACCTTGTTACAACTGATGAACTTAAATTAACATATCACAATCACCCAAAGTCCATAGTTTACCTTAGAGTTCATTCGTGGTGTGCTATATTCTATGGATTTGGATAAAATACAATGACATCATTATCAAATATAATGACATCTATTATTATAGCATTATACAAAGTATTTTATCGCCTTAAAAATACTCTGTGTTCTATCCATGCATCCCTCCCCCACGATCCCAAGCTGTAACAACCACTGATCTTTTTGTTTCCATAGTTTTGTCTTTTTTAGAATGTCACATAGTTGGAATCATATAGTTTGTAGCCTTTTCGGATGGGCTTCTTTCGCCTCATGATATGCATTTAAAGTTCCTCAGTGTCTGTTCATGGCTTGACAGCTCATGTTGTTTTAGGGCTGAATTATAATCCATTGTCTGGATGTACTGCAGTTTATGTATCCATTCTGACAATTTTTGTCTTAATTGATGTATTTAGACCATTCACTTTCAAAGTGACTATTGATATAGTTGGATTAATATCTACCATGTTTATTATTATTTTCCTCCTTTTGCCTTTCTTTTTGTCCCCCCTCCCCTTTTTTCCTGTCTTTTGAGATTTGAATTGTACATTTTGTATGATTCCATTTTCTCTCCCTTCTTAACGTATCAGTTATATTTTTTTGTTACTTTTTTTTAGTGGTTGTTTTAGAGTTTCTAATACATATTTACAACTAGTCCAATCTGCTTTCAAATAACACTACAATTATTAAGGGGTATTTAATAAATTATAGCAATAAAATAATGTCAATCCCTCCCTTACAATTCACTTTGTATCATTGCTGGCATTCAGTTCATTTATACATAGGCACACATTGTGGGTAGATAGATAGATAGATAGAACACATTATTGCTATTATTTTGAAAAAAAATCTGTTTGATCAATTAAAATTTGATGCTTATTCCTTCTTTATGTAGATCTGAGTTTCTAACCTATATATAATTTTTTTTCTCTTTAAATAACTTCTTTTGGGGCGCCTGGGTGGCTCAGTCGTTAAGCGTCTGCCTTCGGCTCAGGTCATGATCCCAGGGTCCTGGGATCGAGCCCCACATCGGGCTCCCTGCTCCGCGAGGGGCCTGCTTCTCCCTCTCCCACTCCCCCTGCTTGTGTTCCCTCTCTCGCTGTGTCTCTCTCTCAAACAAATAAATAAAATCTTTAAAAAATAAATAAATAAATAAATAAATAACTTCTTTTTACATTTCCTGCAAGGCAGGTCTGCTGGCAATTGATTCCCTCAATTTTTGTTTATCTGAAGATGACTTTATTTCTCTTTCACTTTTGAGGGATAATTTTACAGGATACGGAATTCCAGGTTGGTTGGATTTTTCTCTCAATACTTTCTCTCATTCCACTTTCTTCATGCTTGCATAGTTTCTGAGGAGAAGCTGGATGTAATTCTTAGCTTTGTTACTCTATAAGTAAGGTGCTTCTTTTTTTTTTTTTTTTTCTTGTTGGTTTCTTTCAGAATTTTTTCCTTGTCTTTGATTTTTTATAGTTTGAAGTCATTTCCTTAGGTAATGTCTTTTGACGCTGATCCTGCTTGGTGTTTCCAGATCTTTCTGGATCTTGCTGTAGTGCCTGACATTAATTTAAGGAAATTCTCAGTCATTATTGTTCCACATAGTTCTTCTACTCCTTTCTCTCTTTTATCTATTTTTGGTATTCCCATTATGCATAATATTACACCTTTTGTGTTTGTTTCACAGTCTTGGATATTCTGTTTTCCCAAATTTGGTTCTCTTTTCCTATTGGGTTTTGAGGATACTGCTGATATAACTTCTGAGTCAGGGATTCTTTCCTCTAGCTGTGTCTAATGTACTAGTAATCCCAAAAAAGCCATCCTTCATTTCTTCTACATTTTTTTCTAATGTTTCTTTTCTTTTTCTTATGATTTCCATCTCTCTGCTCACGTTGCCTATGTGCTTTGCATGTTGTCTACTTTATTCATTAGAGCTCTTAGTATATTTATCAGAGATGTTTTAAATTCCTGGTTAACAATACCAAATTCCCTGCCATGTCTGGTATTACTGTTGTTTGCGCTATTACTTCAAAAGGTGATTTTGCCGTTTGGTATGCCTTGTAATGTCTTCTTGATAGCTGGACACGATGTACTATGTAGAAGGAAGTGCTGTAAATAGGCGTTTAGCAATGTGGTGGTAAAGAATGGGGTGGGGGGAGGGGCAATCTATAGTCCTATGATTAGGTCGCAGCCTTTTAGTGTGGCTATGCCTGTGGACTGTGAACTTCACAAGTGGTTCTTAGTGTTTTTTTCTCCCTTCTTAGGCAGGAGAGGATGGCTATCATTGGCTGGAGTTGAGTATTTCCCTTCTCCCAGGTTAGTTAGGCGGTGGTAATACCCCAGAAGGCTAGACTCTGGTTAACTAGTTTCTCCTGAGGTCAGGCCTTGTTAATAAGAAAAAAGAGGGGCGCCTTTTATTTCAAAATTGCTCCATTGCACCTCCCCCTTCCATAAACATGAGGGGAGTTTTCTCCTTTATTTTCTTTGACAAACTGGTGGAGCTCCTGAAGGCAATTTCACAAAATTGTGGAGTCTCCCATATGGTTGGGTCTCCTTGGAGAGCTTAACTCTCAGAATTTTCCACACTGATCTTCCAACAATTCCTCACTTACGACTCAGGTTTTCCTACCTAGACACTGGTTCTCCTGGAGGTTTGCACTCCCGAGTCCCATCTCTGGTAAGTTGTGACTCTGTTTCTGCAAGTCTGTCTCCTAAATATCGGGGCCAGTGGTTTGCCCTGCAACCTGCCTTCTTGTACAGAATATACAATTGTTGGTTTTTCAGTTTGCTGAGCTCTTTACTTGTTGGATAGAGTGGAGGCCTTCAGATTCCTTACATGTAGAATTGAAACCAGTAAAACTGTTACATTTCCAGGGCGCCTGGGTGGCTCAGTCGTTAAGCGTCTGCCTTCGGCTTGGGTCCTGATCCCAGGGTCCTGGGATTGACCCCTACATCGGGCTCCCTGCTCGGCGGGAAGCCTGCTTCTCCCTCTCCCATTCCCCCTGCTTGTGTTCCCCTCTCACTATGTATCTCTCTGTCAAATAAATAAAAAAATATATAAAAAAAAACTGTTACATTTCCATTAATCATTCTACAAATCAGACCATTCACACTCTTGAAAAATATTCCTAAATATTTACTCAAATTTTCAAACAGGGCTTAAGTATGAAATTTTCTCAAAAGGAGGTTTCTTATATAACTGGTGTCCTTTATTGCTCTTTCTCAATGTGCATGAAATATGGTTTACATCCACTAACTCTTGATGGATGGAGTCTGGCCCTTCATCTCTAACATCCAGTTAATCAAGTCCTACATTTCAAAAATTATTCTTGTTTTCTAAACTGTCAGTTTAACTCCATGCTTTAAATAACCTTGTAATTATCTTTCACCTATATTATTGCAATAATTTCCTTATTATTCTGCTTGCTTCTACTCTTACTTCATTCTAAGCATGCTTTACAGTGAAGTCAGATGTTATTGCAAGAATTAAAATCTAATAATTTCACTTCCCCTTATAGAAACTTCTCCATGGCTTCGCATTTCCTTAAAAAAATAAATAAAATTTAAAAAGTCCAAGCTTCTTAGCAAGGTATACAGGGGTCTGGCCAACACTTGTTTTCCCAGTGGTGTTTCTTGCTACCTTTTTCCTCACATGCTCTTAGCCAATAACGTGCAAACACTTTCTCTACACTCTAGTATTGGCAACCTTGTAACCACAATTCTTTAATTATGGGCCTGTGTGAAGTCTCTCTCTCTCTTTCTCCCTGTTTTTCTTTTCTTGATACATTGCCCATATTACCTAATAAGTGCCTTCATTTTTTTGTGAAAAATCTCCCATATCCCCACCCACACTCTAGAAGTTCAGGTCAGAGTGGAGGACCTAGGATTTGCTTCTGGCCATTTACTAGGTGTAGGCCCTTGGATATGTCACTTGTCCCCACTGGATTTTTTTCTACCTTAAATTAAATAAACTGAGCAATTGTTTATGCTAAATTCATGGGGTTGATGTAAGGATAAAATGAGCTACAAAAAAAAAAAGTTACCTGAACTCTTAACGTACTATACAACTAAGAAACATTACTAAAGTGACCACTGCTATATAATTCATCTGGTAGTTTCTCTTCCAATTCCTGCTTCCTTCTCTGCTTTATTTATTTCTTTGGAATACTGTTTAAATAAAATAGAATAATGAGCAGTAATTTGTTAATCCTTCAGAGATGACTGTAGCGTATAGCTTCATTACATCAAATGTGTTTACATTTTTGAAATGATTTGTCAGTGGGGACTTTTTTAAAAACAAATCCTAGATATGCTATATTGGAAATCTGAACAAGATCTGAGCATTTTCCTGGGCCTGTGGTGATTTTCAACAAGATTTATTTTTATGAGGAATAAATTGTGTGCAAGTTAGGAGAAGCAAATTATTATGGAAAGAAATGTTATTTTTCCCCTCTCTCTTTAAAATCATGGCACAGATAAATATTGAATACCAAAGAACCTACTTTATTTCCCCTTAATTTTCCTTGCTATAAACATTCCTTGGTATATATTCTTAAACTGGTATTAATAAGAATATATATGAGTAAGAATTAATAAGAATATCTGTATATTATTAATATAATTATATATATATTTTAAAATGCAATCTTTACACCTAATGTAAGCTATGTTCTTTGGGTAATTATAACATGTAAATGTATGTTCATCAGTTGTGATAAACATACGATGTTGTGGGTGAAAATGGGAACAGGGTAAATGTGAAATCTCTGCCTACCACTCAATTTACTGTGAACCAAAAACTACTCCAAAAAACAAAGTCTATTAAAATTTTTTTCCAGAATAGTAAAAAGAAAGAAAAAAAATGTCTAAAATGCCTAATCAATTTGTAAAGAGATCATTTCTTAAAAGAATTAATAGTATGGACCCAAATGTTGATAAAATGATCAAATCTCAAAGTAGAAATTAGATTACTTGTTTGCAACATACGGAAGACTTATGAATCAAGGAAGTAAAATATACATTTGCATTATAACTGATGACAAAATTAACAGGATGTTTTGAGGGGCGGGTGCTTTCAAATATCCATATTTTTATAACAATGTGTAATCTATATATTGATTTATAGCATTTTGTTGATTTTTTTCTAAGCAGCCATCCTGTGAAGTAGGTTGTTTTTCATCTTTTGTTAAGAATATTTTACTAGAGTCATATTTCTAGAATGTCACAGATCCCAAACTCAAATTACAGAGGACTGATATAAAAAGAGAGACAAATTGGCATCATGGGAAGGGATTAGCTTTGAAATCTGCCATACTCACTTTTGGATGATAGCTGTATATTTTATTAGCAGTAAATAAAGTTAAATACACTCAAATGCCTATCAAGCTGCAGAGCACATGAGAAGTAGCTAATGTATTTTTGATTTTCATCCCCTTAACATGCTTTTTTTTTTTTTTTAAAGATTTTATTTATTTATTTGACAGAGAGAGAGACAGCGAGAGCAGGAACACAAGCAGGGGGAGTGGGAGAGGGAGAAGCAGGCTTCCCGCTGAGCAGGGAGCCCGATGTGGGACTCGATCCCAGGACCCTGGGATCATGACCTGAGCCGAAGGCAGACGCTTAACGACTGAGCCACCCAGGCGCCCTCCCCTTAACATTCTTATCGACTGTTTCTTCTACTGGAAATCATGTAACGGGAGTGTTTAAAGTAGACAAAGGTTATTAGCTGACTCTACCACTGCCGATAGGTCACATAAATTGTGATGTTTACTACCCTGGATTAAGTCTTCCCTCTGGTCTGCATTTTGTTGTAAACGAGAAATTTCTCTAAAAAAAATAAGTCTTTTATAAATTAAGTAATTACTTACCTAAATAAATAAAATGAAATATATTTGATATATCAAACATTGACCCTGGAATTGGGGATTATTGGGGAAGGGTGATAATGGAAGGAGAACAGAGAGATGGCTACTGAAATAATTCAGAAGCGAGAATGGCAATGTTATGGACCAGGGTGGTGGCCAATGACAAAGTCAGAAATGGCCATATTCTGCAGATATTTTGAAAATAATACCAAGGATGTTTTGTGATAGATTTATTATTGGCAATGAAAGAGGAAAGGAAAGGAAAGGAAAGGAAAGGAAAGGAAAGGAAAGGAAAGGAAAGGAAAGGAAAGGAAAAAGAGAAAGAAGTAGGTAGGAAAGGAAGGAGGGAAACAAGAAGAAAATACAAAGAAAGGAGATGAGAATGGCTACAAATATTTTGACTTGAACAATTGGAGGATTGAAGTCATCACTAATTGAGATGAATTTCAGTTTAGGGCATATACCTATTAAACATGTAAATGGTGCAGAGAATTTTTATTAAATTCCAGAGAATGCAATTTAATAACAATAAGTTCAAGGGGGAACTCAAGAATAAATATATAAATTTAGGAATCACTGTTACATAGATGATATTTAAAATCATGAGAATTGAGGAGGTCATCAAGGGAGTGAATGGAGTTTGAGGAAAAACAAAATCAAAAGCAAAAACAAATTCAAAGGGTAAGACCTGAAATATTTCAAGGGAAATATTTTCAAGGAAAGAACCATAATCACAAATAAAGAAGTCTTCAGTAAATAACAGATGGATTTGTTATTCCTACTAGCATATGAACTGGGAAGGAGAATTTTGAAGTAAACACCGTAGGAAAGGAGAAACATATGCCATACTGACACCAATAAAATAAGCTGGGATAGCTATATTAATTTCAGAACAAGTCATTTCAGAGCATGGGAAGTTATCAGGGATAAGGAGAAGCGTTACATGATGATAAAGTGGTCATTTCTCCTAAGAAGACTGAAAAAACCATAGCATGTATTCAGCTAATATCAGAAAATCAAAACGTCTGAGGCAAAAACTGATAAAACTGCAAAGAGAAAAAGACAAAACCATATTATGGCTAGAGACTGCAATATCCCTATTTCAGTAATTGATAGATCCAATACAATAGGCACAGATCAAGAACAAGGTATAGATGTTACCTCACACCATTCCTATTCAACATCATATTGGAAAACTTAGTACAATCAGAGGAGAGAGAGAGAGATTGGGAAGGAGAAATAAAACTCTTTTTGTTCACAGATGACATGATTATCTCTGCAGAAAATTCCAAGGAATTGATTAAAATTTCTCAGAATTAGTGTGTCCTTATAGCAAAATTTCAAGATCTAAGGTTAATATACAAAACTCATTTTTTATACTTGCAAAAAACAAGTGCATTATTTAATGTCATCATAAATAAAATGCATATATATGTAAACTTATAAAATATGTAGAGGATATACACATGGAAAGCTATAAAACTGATGAAAGAAATCAATAAGATCTAAATAGTACAGAGATATTCTTTTTTTTTTTTAAAGATTTTATTTATTTATTTGACAGAGAGAGACATAGCGAGAGAGGGAACACAAGCAGGGGGAGTGGGAGGGGGAGAAGCAGGCTTCCCACCGAGCAGGGAGCCCGATGCAGGGCTCAATCCCAGGACTCTGGGACAATGACCTGAGCGGAAGGCAGCCGCTTAATGACTGAGCCAACCAGGCACCCCAGTACAGAGATATTCTTAATTCAAGAGGTCTCAATAATAGTTCAAGAAGACTCAAAATCATTAAAATCTCAATTTTTCTGAAATTGATCTATAGGGTCAACAAAATCACAATCAATCATAGCAAGTTATTTTGTAGATAACTGACTGCAAAGTTTGTAAGAAAAGACAAAATGCAGAATAGGTAATATAATACAGATAAAGAAAAGGAGCAAGTTGGAGGACTGGCATTACCAGACTTCAAGATTACTATAAATCCAGAGTGATCAAGGCAGCACACTATTGGAGAAAGAGTAGCCACATAGATCAATAGACCAGCATTGGTAACCCACCATTAGAAACCCACAAATACAGTCAACTCATCTTTGACAAATTAGCAAAGGCAATCAACAGAGAAAGGATAGTCTTTTCAACAAATGGTTCTATAACAAGTGCATATCTGTGTGCAATAAAATGAATCTAGACACTGACCTCACTGTTTTCACAGTGATAAATCAAGATGGATCATAGACTTAAAGGTAAAATGCAAAACTATAAAACTTTCAGAAGATAATAGGAGAAAATCTAGGTGACTTTGGATTTGGCAATTAGTTTTTAGATAGAACACCAAAAGCACAATCCATGAAAGGAAAAATAAGTGGGGATTTATTAAAAGGAAAAACTTATGATTTGCAAAAGACCAGTAAGAGAATGAAAAGGCTAGCCAAAGACTAGAGAAATATTTTCAAAATAGATATTTGATAAAATACTTATATCCAATATTACAAAGAACTTTTCATACTTAACAACATGAAAACAAACAACCCAAAATAAAAATGGCCGAAAGATCTGAAAAAAACAAAAAAACAAAAGACAACAAATACCTCATTGAAGAAAATATACAGATGGCAAATATTCACATGAAAATATGCTCAATGTCATTCATTGTTAGAGGACTGAAAATTAAAACAAGAATGATATACCACTCTATACCTATTGGAATGACTAAAACAGGAAATTGACAATACAAAACACTGGCAAGGATGCACAGCAATAAGAACTTTCTAACACAAAATGGTGTGTCACTTTGGAAGAAACTTTGGCAGTTTCTTGTATAACTAAGCATATTCTTACCATACAATTCATATAAAGCTAGTTGTTCAGTTATTTACCTAACTGAATTGAAAGGATTGTCCACACAAAGACCTGCACCTAAACTTTTACAACAGCTTTATTTATAATTGCCCTTAAAACAGAAGCAGCCAAGATGTTCTTCAGTAGATGAACAGATAAAGAAACTTTGTATATCATAAAATGGAATATTATTTAGTGATACCAAAAAAATCTATTACTAAACTATGAAAAGACATGGAGAAAACACAAATGCGTATTGCTAAAAAAAAGAATCAGACATATTCTAATAGCAGAGCATCCTACAATATATCTTACTTTTACTCCTCAAAATCATTATGGTCATCCTAAACAAGGAAAATCTAATACATTTTCACAATAAAGAGGCACCTAAGGAGACATGACAAAAGATGGAGTAACCTGGATATAATCCTGAAACAACGATAAAAGAACATTAGGTATAAAACTAAGGAAATCAGAATAGATTATGGATTTTAGTTAATGAGAATACGTTATAATAGAAATAAATATACAATATCATATAAATGTCTGACTTTGATAACAGGAGAAACTGTGTGTATGTGTCAGAATGGATATGTAATTCTACTATCTTCTCATTTAAAAAAAAAATCTAAAACTATTCTAAAAGTAAAGCATATTAATAAAAAAATCTGTACCGGGAAACAAAGTGAAAACCTATGCACGCTTTAGTCTTTAGTACATGTCCTTCAAACTATTAACATGACATATAGACATATAGGTGATAAACTATTGACTCATATCACAGCTTTCCATGAGAGAACAAAATTTCTGCTAAATTTCAATATTCTGCTCCCCTAGTGCTATCAGCTCATATTCAGATAATCCCTCCGATTGTCTAGTTTTATATTTCAATATAATTAATTTTCTCTTGTTCTTTTTTATGTGAAAAATGAAATGCCATTTCAGGAATGGCTGTGTTTTTCTTAAGTCATTTTCTTAAGTCTCAGCTGTTTGGTCCCCAAATGTTCAATATCTCTGATGATATCATGTCATGGCCAAAAATTCTGTGAGAACTACAAATAAAACTCTAATAGGACCCCTATTTTCTTGGTGTGATAGTCAGACTTTAATGTATTGGTCTTACAGAACATGCACTATATTCATTGGCTTGGAATACTCTTTAGGAGAAAACTCTTCTATTGTTCTAAACCTGGAACTTGGCTAAAGTGGTAATTTTCATTTATGCTAGCAGCAAGATGCTGATTTTGATGCATTTGCTTACTTGACTATTTAGCTGTTGTAATCATGAAAATAAATGAATTTCTTTATTACTAACAAATAAATAACTTGGTAATAATTTCTCTTCCTTGCAAGCACATAACAAAGTACCATAGTACATGCCTGTAAATCAGAGTATACAAGGGTGAGACAGAACATTAAAATCATCATAAATATGAGGTAGTTTCACAGTTTTAGATAGCACGTTAACTAATTCAGTATGTTGCACAAGATAAATTGGAATTACCCAGGATTTACCAGATATACACGATGCAGTCTGTATCTGCGAAGCCTAGGCAGAGGTTAACATAAACATAAAGCTAAAAACAGAGTATTAGAAGGTGAATTATTAATTTACAGTGACTTAGGTTTGTCCTATAATATACTTTATAAGTATGTATCGAAATATGATTACTTCAGTATTTTCATGAAGAAATATGCCCCTACAACTCTGTCACCTTTAGCTTCCTGAGTGCAATTGTTTTTATGTACGTGCAATCATGGTTTCCATGTCACGAAGTTCTCTTTTTGACATTCACACATCATGGGCAATGGCATCATTCTTAACAGTAAGTAGAGATTCTTTGATGTAATAGACATTAATATGTAATAGATATTATGTAATAGCTAATGTTGTGTTATGATATGTAATAGACATTAACTTTTTATGGAACTTTATAATAAATTATATAAATTTATAAATTTCTGGACATTTCAGACTAAATTTAGATGCTGCAAGACTGAACAGTTTGGAGGAAACATTGCCAAATAAACTAGAAAAGTGGAAAAATATATGTTTGAAGACATTGTAGACACAATATGATGGTGAAGAACTATCCGGTTAAAATGTAAATAACTCATTGTTCAAAGAGGAAATCATAATGGAATTGATTACTTTGTGCTGAATAACAAAAATGTTATAAAAACAAAACTTGTCTGACATATTTAAAGCAGTGAAGATACAATATAGCCTCAGACACACACACACACACACACACACACACTAGCAAAGGAGCAAGACAGAAAATTAACGGTTGAAGAATATAACCCAAGAAATTATATAAAATGCAGCAAAATAAATAAAAATAAGACATAGAAAGAAAAATAATAAAGATAAGACTGGTAATTAATGAAATAAAAACCAGGCAATATAGAGGGTCAACAGAGGCAAATATTGATTCTCTGACTGACCAATATGCAAGAATGATGAATCATACAAAGGAGAGAAAACAAATAATCAATAACATGAAGAAAAAGATATTACCATTACAAATCCTGAAAGTTTAATATAATGATATTAACATGCAAATAGTATTATAAATAAGTTTACATGAGTAAATTTGAAAAGTTAAGTCAAATGGACAAATTTCCTGAGAAAACAGAACTTACAAAAATGGATGGATTAAAATAATATAAAATCTAAATATTCCTATAACATTAAAGCCATCCCACAAAGAAAAATCTAGGAACAGATGCTTTCACTTGAAAAATATACCAAATATTTAAATGACATCATGTCAATTTCTAGTGTGTATTATATTAATAAATTAGAAGATTTGGGGGAGCCTGGGTAGTTCAGTTGGTTAAGCTTCTGCCTTCAGCTCAGGTTGTGATCCCAGAGTCCTGGGATCGAGCCCCACATTGGGCTCCCTGCTCAGTGGGGAGCCTGCTTCTCCCTCTCCTTTTGTCTGCCACTACCCCTGCTTGTGTGCTCTCTCTCTTTCTCTCAAACAAATAAATAAAATATTCAAAAATAAATAAGTAATTATAAGATTCAATTATATTTCTATTTATCAACAACAAACACATTCAAGGGAGAGAAAGAGAAACAGAAAGAGACAGAGAACTATGTTAAAGAGCTACAAGAAATAATATAAATAAAGCATTATCGAGCAATATTAGAGAATTTAGTAATGGAAAGAAGACACTGTGCTCAAGGATTGTAAGACTCAAAGTAATAAATATATCAGTTTCCTCCACAATAATACAAATTTAGATATATTTAATGCAATCTTAATAAAATTTCCAATTTGTGTGTGTGTGAGGAAGAAAAAAGTCAAATTAACAACAAAAACAACAACAACAATAAAAGCAGGCTAAGAATGGCCAAAAAACACTTGGAAATGATTAAGCTTTGGTCTTGCAGGAAAAAAATATATAAAGGCTTTTAAAATTCTATAATAATTAAAAGATCATGATAGAGGTAGAATAAAATAATAATATAACAGAATAGAAAACTTAGAAATAGATCTAAACTTATGCAGACCTTTGATTTCTAACAAAGTTGACACTTCCCATTCACTGGAGAAAGGTCATACTTAAATAATGTAAGGAAAAGTAGACATCTATGATGAAAAAGATGTAACTTGACCAATACTTCATGCCATACACAAAGTCCAATTTCATGTGAATACTATATCAAATTATAAATGTAAAAATTGTTTTAAAAAATAATAACAAATTCATAATGTTGGAGTAAGGGATATTTCCTTAACTAGATAAGAACTAAACCCATATATATAGGGATTTTTTCTCTTTATTTTTATTTTTTTATTATTATGTTATCTTAATCACCATACATTACATCATTAGTTTTTGATGTCATGTTCCATGATTCATTGTTTGCGTATAACACCCAGTGCTCCATGCAGTACGTGCCCTCTTTAATACCCATCACCAGGCTAACCCATCCACCCACCCCCCTCCCCTCTAGAACCCTCAGTTTGTTTCTCAGAGTCCATAGTCTCTCATGGTTCGTCACCCCCTCCGATTTCTACCCCTTCATTCTTCCCTTCCTGCTATCTTCTTCTTCTTTTTTTTTTTTAAACATATAATGTATTATTTGTTTCAGAGGTACAGGTCTGTGATTCAACAGTCTTACACAATTCACAGTGCTTACCATAGCACATACCCTCCCCAATGTCTATCACCCAGCCACCCCATTCCTCCCACCCCCCATCACTCCAGCAACCCTCAGTTTGTTTCCTGAGATTAAGAATTCCTCATATGAGTGAGGTCATATGATACATGTCTTTCTCTGATTGACTTATTTCGCTCAGCATAATACCCTCCAGTTCCATACACGTCACTGCAAATGGCAAGATTTCATTCCTTTTGATATATATATATATGTATATATATATACATATATATATATATATTTTGTTGTTGGTTTGGTCTAAGACCTGTAGATTGTAGTTAGAGACTGTTTTTGACAAATGTATCAACTTGTATTGATATACCTGTGAAGTGATATTATTTTTCCTTTAGAGATGTAAATATCAAAGCTTATTTATGAATATATGTAATATATATGATTATTATCCCAAATTTTAGTGGTAAGTATGATAGATCATGGATTCTGTTACTTTTCCCTTTGCAAAATGTTGCTTTCTATATTAGAAATATTTTCCTCATACAACTTTGAGAATTGAAGAGGGCTAGTAGTGTTTTTTTTTTTTTTTTTAAAGATTTTATTTATTTTTATTTGAGAGAGAGAGAATGAGAGAGAGCGAGTACATGAGAGGGGGGAGGGTCAGAGGGAGAAGCAGACTCCCTGCCGAGCAGGGAGCCCGATGCGGGACTCGATCCAGGGACTCCAGGATCATGACCTGAGCCGAAGGCAGTCGCTTAACCAACTGAGCCACCCAGGTGCCCGCTAGTAGTGTTTATATGTATTTTCAAATAATGAAATAGAAATTTCCAATGGATTCTAATTAAAGAACTGGTATTAACCATAATAAGATGTTTAATGTTCCCTTCCACTTACAATTATTCCTGGTTCCTTCTTCTTTCTTTCTTTCCTTTTTTTCTTTCTTTTCTTTCTTCCTTTCTTTCTTTCTTTTTCTTTCTTCCTTTCTTTCTTTCTTTTTCTCTTTCTTTCTTTCTTATCTATCATCTATCTATCATCTATCTATCTATCTATCTATCTATCATCTATCTATTATGACTTAGGTAATGCCACAGGCTAGTGTTTCTCTAAGGGTGATCATTGGACCTGCAACATCAGCATCATTTGGGAACAAGTTTGAAATATAAATTTTCAAGTCCCACCCAGACCTACTGAGTCATAAACTTTTGGGGAGGGTGGAGAGCAGAGGAGTACTGAGCCATCTGTGTTTCAACAATTCCTCCAGGTTATTCTGGCACATGCTAAAGTTTGAGAACCACAGGTCATGTGCTCCTGAAGAGATGGGACTATTAATTATCTAACCAATTAATTGATCATTTTTTATTAATTCATCCAACCAAGTGAATGCTAAGAAATGATTACTGGTCTTGTCTATACATGCATCAATTTTTCATTGTTGTTTAAAATAATATTATCATGTATTAAATATATAATAGTGCACAAACAAGAGTTTCTCCCAGTTGTAATCAAAACAATTTTAAAAACATTGGAATTAAGAAACTACATATTCTAATAATATGATAATGTTAACATGTGCTTGAAGATTATTATTTTTATATTATGTATCTCTAAACCTTGAAATCCATGGATAGAAGCAATAATGCCAAGATTTGGAACTCTCTGAAAGTAAATGTTGGCGCCATCATATTCCAACTAACATCCAATTCTTATGAAATAAGATTTCCATAATTACATGGCAGCATTTAAATATCATATCCATCTGAGGCTTCAGGTCTTCTTCCAAGTCCACTGACTGTTGGCAGAGTTTATTTTCTTCTTCTCATGCTTTTGACATGGCTCTTTCTATCTTCAAGCCAGCAAAGATATATAGAGTTCTTCTCATACTTGCAGTCTCTCTGATTCTTATTTTGCTTTCCTCTTCTGCTTTCAAAACTCACATGATTACAATGATACCATATAGATAATCCAGGATAATCTCCCTTTTCAAAGGTCAGTTAATTAGAAATGTTAATTACATCTTCAAAGTCCCATTTGCCATGTAATGTAACATACTTACCGTAAAACATCAGGGACCAAAGATAATGGGTGCTGAAATTCTGCTAATCAGAGAATTAAACTTCAGACATTATGTTACCCAAAAATAATCTAGTAGACACCTGTAATATATTTGGCTCTTTGATATTTTAACTCCTTCCTATATTTGAGGAATTTCCTTTCTAAATAAGTATTAATTAGTAATAAAGCTATCCTTTGTCTCTAGATTCAAAACTTTTGGATAATTACTTCTCTTACAGCAAAAATGTCAGACTAGGACTTAGGATGCACCAACTAGATGCACCTGCCTTTGGAAGGTATTGATACAAGGAAGCAGGAACCGCTGGGACACATCCCTAGTAACAGTTTGGGGTGTGATTCTGTGAACTACTCATCATCATTTAAGTAAATATCTTTTTCTGCTGAATTCAGCCAACAACTGTTGGAAACAATTTCTCATGGGTGTTTCATGTTTCTGCACATCTTGACTGCCATTTATTCTGTGCTATCTCTTTAACAATATCTGTATATTGGGGTGCCTGGGTGGGTGGCTCAGTTGGTTAAGCGTCCTAGTCTTGGTTTTGGCTCAGGTCATGATTTCAGGGTTGTGAGACCCAGCCCTGCATGTAATTATTAACATATTCCTCATATATGGAGCCTGCTTAGGATTCTCTCTATACTCTCCCTATGCCCCTCCCTCCCCCGCTCATGCTCTCTCTCTCTCAAAAAAAAAAAAGTAAATAAAAAAAACATACAATATCTGTATATCAAGTAACTTTGGAAGATAGAGATAGTATCTCCCTCTGGACAAAATAAGCAGGTTTTCCTAAAGGTTTGAAAGAGAAAAATAGCGTTTCCTTATGGAGCAAAGGGCAGGTTTATAGCCTTGGAAAAGAGAGATGTCTCCTCCATTGAAAAAGCCTGACTGGATTTGTGTTCATTATAAAAGACAAAGATTCTCCAAAGTCAGAATTTCTCTTCTGTATTACAACCCTGTTCCATGTGAAGAGATCCATCTTGGTTCATCTATATTACCTTCATGAGACTGGGGGATATGGGAAATTAAAGTAAATATGGTGATGTATATGCCTTTGTTTTACCATGAGTAACATAGCCACTGTCTCTGAACCAGGGGTTTCATTTCCTCTGTTTGTATCCACAGATCTGCAGCAGGCTAATGGTTAGTTTGCAAGTAAGGCAAAAATCTCAGATTCCCCACTTAGTATAGCTGACAAGCATGTTTATGATACTTAAATTTTGAAGTGATTCAGAAATTGGTATCAGGACTCTGCAAGGTATCCAAGATAATTTGGGAAAGAACAGGAATTGCTATCTAGCCTTTTGGGCCAGCAAATTTATCTTACAATAGGGGATAAGGCTCTGGAGGTTGTGGGATGCAGTATCTCTCACCGGTAATAAGATTCTAAAATTATAATTTACATAAAACAGGACGAACAGCAAGAGAGAAAGTCTAAGAACTGTGACATACAATGTTGTATCAAATGTTGCTAAATAACAGAGAGGGAAAAAGCAATCTAAAATCCCTTTACTCTTATTTCAAAACCAAAGGACTAAAAACCAAGAGATTCTATGACTACACACAGATGCAGAAATGTATTTCCAAAAGTTGACCAGAGTAGTATTTTCTCTCATTAGAAAAATCTGAAGCAAATACTGCCAGTATTTAAAATTAACCTAACAAAGTTAAGTGATAAATACAAGTGTATGTGGTTTATTGATCTATAACTTATTTTTATACTTGATATATAAAGAAAAGAATGACTTCTAACTTTTTTTAGTAGAACTTGGAGGGGGATGATAAAATGATTTAAAAAGATTATTCAAAATCACTAGTACATTAAATTCATAAATATATTCATAAGTAATTAGAATATCTATATTTAATTTTAAAATATTATATACCTAAAAAGAAAGAAATTAGAAAACAAAGTTTTTACTTGACTTTTTCTTATACCTACTTTTTTAAAAATTATGATCTTGAAATAACCAAGTACTTTCATATTAAGAAAATATATTGACAATTCTTCTATTGATTGATTTAAACTTTTTAAAAGATTTTATTTATTTATTTAGTTTATTTATTTGATAGAGAGAGGCAGAGAGACCATGCGTGAGCAGGGAGGGGCAAAAGGGAAGGGAGGGGGAGGAAGAATCTGAAGTAGACTCTGCACTGAGTGCAGAGCCCTATTACAGGACTCTGATCCCATGACCTCCAGATCATCACCTGAGCTGAAACCAAGAATCAGATGCTTAATCCACCGAGTCACCCAGGTGCTCCAATTGATTAAAATATAACAGGCATATTTTCTCATGATATCTTATCTTTATAATCAGGTCACTAAAATATTTTCAGAGAAATAATATGCAGAACCAAAGATACAGGATCCAATAGCATGGGCTTTATTCTTATTGATTATTGTCAATCAATCCTTTTCTAAATTTTTACATTATTTCATATTACATTATTTCATACCAGTAGCCCACATTAATTAAATGTTACTTATATAAAAGAAAATAGTGACAAACTTGTGGTATTTCATAATCATTGGATTCAAACAGATTTTTGTGCCACCTTGACCTTATCACATATTAACTCTGCTGCCTCCAGCTAAAATACCTAGCTGCCAGACTGTGGCTTTATTTATAAAATAGGGGATAATGATATGCATGAGAGAGATATTCAATAAAACTATGTAATTTATGTGATTTGCACATAATAATCCATCAATAACTACATATTTATTTCTTATCACCTATATTTGTTTGAATATTTACTAGATTATTTTTTAAAACTTCTTTATTACATGTAATAAAATCTTCTGTTAATTTTTCCAGAATTGTTTTTCTCTTTGTGTTGATTACATTACCACTCTTTTTCACACAAATTTGCACAAATGCCTTATATGATCAATATTTTTATTTTCTGGTGTCTTTTTAAACAAAGATTTAACTTACCTGCTTTTAAATTTTATTCTATTGCTTTCAGATTTAGAAATGTTTCCTTTTGGAGACCTAGTGTTCCTTTATATTTGAATGTCATTTTCTGATTTATTTAGTACTTTTTAAAACCATTTGGGATTTCTTTTAGCTTTTGGCATAACATTCTAATCTTATCCCTCCTTTATTTTTCATTTCCAAAATTTATAATTAGTCTAAAACAATTGAAGATTATTTTTCTTTTCACCAATTTTCTCTTATTTTATCATTTAAAAATGATAAATCCAACTATAAAAAACAACTTGCATATACCTAAAGGTAATCTTTTAAAATACTCTGTGTGGTTTCCTCCGGATTTGTTTAGCTGTTCATTCTGTTGTCTTCAGATACGAATATTGGAATTATAGTAAAACCATAAAATGCACTTGGAATCTTTTCACCATACTTAAAACTTTGCAAAAAATGTAAATAGCTTAGTTGCCTTTTGGTATTAAGGTAGCAGAGGAAAAAAATATACCCCCCTTCTCATCAAAATTATTCTTAAACAACAAAAATAAAAAGCAACACTGTTGCAAACTCTGTCTATAACACTTATCATAAATTCAAGCAAGAAATTCAAAGCTGGAATAGATCTCAAAGACAAGAGAAATGAGAAGAGCACTCAATAAAGAAGAAAAGAGTCATAGGTAACCCAGAAATTAATGTTGGGAGCAGCAAAAGAAAGAATATTCTGAGTACTCTGAATGAAGTTTGAAAATAAACTAGTACAGCTTATTTGCAAATAGATGAAAATGATCAAAGATGTAAAAATGATCGGATACAGGGATAAATGTCTTTCTATACTGTCACAATGGTAATGGATTTTTTTTCAAATTTACTAAATCTACTGCAGTCAGTCTGGTAATCAAGCCATTTATCTAAATCTGTATAAATCATGTTATTATTATTTTTATGCCTTTTATTTAATTATTTTGAAACAAAAAACATGCTGAGATTCTATGATCCAAAATTTTGCAAGATATTTTTTCTGGTACTTCAGAATATTTTTCTTCTTTGTTATATTTACAAAGTCTATTTATATAATATACATTTATAAAATATTTAATCCAATTTCCCTATAAACTTCCCTCTATTTGCAATGAAAAAAAATGCTAAACTTCACTTTCCCTACCCATCCCACTCTTAATTCCTGTTTACCATTATATTTTAGAAATTGGAATCAGAAATAAAGGAGGTCCGAAATGTGCCATGAAGAAGACATGTAAATAAATTGAAGTACAGCTAACATAATTTTAAAGATAAAATTAAAATATTTTTTGGTAAGAAAAATAAGCCTGGAATATTTGTCATATTAAAAGGATGAAACAGGGGTGCCTGGGTGGCTCAGTCAGCTAAGCGTCTGCCTTCGGCTCAGGTCATGATCCCAGGGTCCTGGGATCTAGCCAGAGTTGGGCTCCCTGCTCAGCCGGGAGCCTGCTTCTCCCTCTCCCATACCCCTCTGCTTGTGCTCTCTCTCTCTCTGTGTCAAATAAATAAATAAATAAATCTTTAAAAAAAAAAATAAATAAATAAAAGGACATGAAATAGCATGACTGATATTGAGACACTGCATAGGGAAATTACAGCATATAAAAATAACAAACAGAGTTGGGGCTTCTGGGTGGCTCAGTGGGTTAAGTGTTTTACTCTTGGTTTCAGCTCAGATCATGACCCTGAGGGTCCTGAGATCAAGCCCCACAGCCAGGTGGGCTCCATGCTCAGCACAGAGTCTGCAATTCTCTCCCCTTCCCTGTCCCTCCCCCTCTGTCCCTCCACCATCTCCTGTTCTCTCTCTCTCTAAAATAAATAAATAAAACCTTTAAAAAGCTAACAAACAATTATAAGCATCCTACTAAGAATTTTTGTTTACTTATAAAGCAGATAAAAATCATGCTGGCAGCAGAATTTTCCACAGCATGATTCTGCTTTACTATGATTATATTCTCATTACCTAGAAAAGGGCCAGTGACATATTAAAACTCAATAAATACTTGTTAGATGAATTAATGAGTGAATGAATTAATGAAGACTAGAAAAAGGGAATGGTATCTGCTAGATCTTAAAGAAAAGAAAAAACCAACTCATGGCATTTTTATGAAAGTTATACTGAATTTTAAAGAAAATAAGTGAATGAATATTTTTGACCATATAATAACTCAGGGCATGGAGTTTCCATTAGAAATTTTTAAGGGAAAGTGAGAATCCATTTTAGTTAATCAGTAATCAGCTTATAACCTAAAACAGGAGTGTTCACAGAAAGTACTGAATTCTTTAAATATCAGACTGCAAATTAAAATTATATATTTATATGGTTATAGTACTGTTTGATGTACTAGAAGGAAAAACACACAATAGAACTGGGACCACTGACATTTGAGAAAATAGAAAAAACTGATACTTTTAAAATAATGTAAATTATAAACTTTGGGAGAGTAAGGGAAAGAAAATGTGAAATATGGTATAAATATAATGATTTTTCTCATCTTTTATTGTCAGATGGAGAGGGAGTTCAAATGCTACTTAAAGATAATAATTGTAGTAATAGTAACCTAAAAAATTTAAAGATATAAAGAAAAATAGAAAATAAAATATCAAGGAAATATATGCAATATTTTAAAAATAGATCAAATTAAATAAAATAGCATAACATGCTCTGGAGCATTCTGTACCAGACGTGATAAATATTATTTGTCTATAATTACTTTTATCCTTTTATTTTAACCATATGTTATAAAAAGAGCTGAAGTCCACTGTCATGCCCTCAAAATGGTATCTCCTCATCTCTCTCGGGATTTATCTCATTTCTGAAGGTAATGTCTGCATTTACTGAATAGGACTTACAATTATTTATGTACTTATGTATCTATAAAAATGTCACAGTTTTGTGTGCCTTTTATTTTTAATTTCATCATACTGGATCTATTCTTACCAAGCTAAATATTACATTCTGTAACATTATTATATTCTTATTGATACATGTAGACTTAGTGAAATACATTTAACTGTAAAATATTTTATTGTATGAATAAAAGACAGTGTTTTGCCTATTCACATATTGATGAGAATCTAGGTTATTTCAATTTATTGCTACTATAAATAATTATATATAAAATATAGGGTTAATTACATAAAAAGAAAGCTTACTTGCTGAGCTAAAACAGGAAAGGTAGGACTCTTTTTAAGTACTAAAATCAAAGGGGGAACTGAGATCCAGTGCTGTTTGCTCACAAACTAATGCCTTGGGAATCAAAGTTATAGGACAATTATATAGAGCCTTTACTAAGTAGTAGCTGTCCTTTGAATGCCTCAGACATTGCCTTGGGCTGTACAAGGTAGTGAGCTAGAACTGAGACCTTGCCAAATGTTAGGACTGCTCCCCACAGTGAAAGGGCAATAGAAGAACAGAAAAATGTGTCCATAAATTCCAACAAGCAAAGAAAGCTGTTCTTTTTCCATGCTTCCCATCAATAATCAAAATAGAAAGAAACCATCACACATTTCTAAGGATCTGAAAATATGCTACACCTGGGCTCTACTTGCCTGCCTTGTAAACAATGGTCTTGGAGTGGAGAACTTGCAGACACAATAGGAGAAACACTCTACATGCTTGCTGAACATGGTACACACAATCCACCCATGGGATTAGGTAGAAGTGAGGCTTCCTAGGGAGTGGGGCAGGAATGAAGTACTCACTGAGGATAAATTTGTAGTAAAAACTTACAAACATTCCAAGAATACAAGAAAGAAATACACTGAAGCACCTGGGTGGCTCAGTTGGTTAAGTGTCCAACTCATGATTTCGGCTCAGGTCATGATCTCAGGGTCCTGAGATCAGGCTCTGTGCTAGGAGTGGAGCCTGCTTAAGATTCTTTCCCTCTCCCTCTGTCCCTCCCCCCTCCCACTCACTCTCTCTCTCTCTCAAAAAAAAAAAGAAAAAGAAAGAAAGAAAGAAAGAAAGAAAGTAACATGACAAGTCTATCTTAGAACATAAATCAGAGTAGTCTTGCACATTGAAATAAAAATATGTAAAAAATTAAAGTATAAAAAGGGAATTTAAGAAATATATGTTAGAATGATAATATTCAAATCCCATGTAATACTGAAATAGTTAAAGAACCTCAAAGAGAAAATCACTGGAGAGAAATAAAAGTAAAACATGGAAAAGCTCAGAAATTTCCAAAGTTTGTGCAAGATATAATATACCAATTGGGTTAAAAATGACATATTTAGGTTTGTACAGAAATAATGAAAATAAATGCATACCTACACATCATACTGAAACTGTAGAGTAAAAATGAAAGTATGGAAGTACACAGGAAAAAATAAATTACAAAAAGTAAGCAGAGAGAAAAGAAATTACTTAACTAAGTCAAATCAGACAGAACCAAAAATATGTTGCTGAAGGCAGATTTATCTTCTGCAAGTATACAGACAAGAAGATATAATAATATTGTCAAATTGTTGAGATAAAATAATTGTAAGCCTAAAACTTTTAACCCACGTTATTGATATAAGTTAAGAACAAAATAAATCCATTATGATATATACTCTAAAGCTGCAATATGTTTTCTTTTTTAATCTAAAAACTAGCAAAGAGATTAATCTTTCTTTGACTTATATCTGGTTGCTGTAATATGTTGAAATTTTACTTTCTCTGTGGTCAGAAAATATAGGCACTACTAATTCTGCTGTACAATATCATCAATATTTATTTTGAGGCTGTTTATGAGAAGATATAATTTTAATGAGTTCTTGAAAATAAATATAGTACATTAATACATTTTATTTACATACAAACATACACAAACACATACATAAATAATACCAGTGCAACACAACATATAATTAACATTCATTACATTTTTATTTTGTTTGGACTGCTTTATCAATGACAATTTGAGAGAAGTGGGTTACTTGTATAAATACATCTGTTTTTCTGCTTTAATCTTTCTGCATTTATGATTTAGTGTTGCTTAGATATGAATATTCAGAAATGTTATTTTTTGGTGTTAATTATATGATCATGTTCAGTTCAATTTTCACATCTATTAAATATGAAATGCACATCAATTTTTATAAATGTTAAATGATTATATAAGTTTTATAATAAACTTTCTACTTGGTCTACTCTTTTTAACCCCAATTTCTCTTAGAAGAAAATACTTTCAAATCTTTTAACTGCTTTTTTTTATTGGTAATTAGCACATATTTCAAAACAGCTTGTTTATACCATTATTTATTACTTTTCCCATCCCTATAAATTACCCATTGATTTTTACAATGACAGCTGGATATCCAGCTTTCCAGTACCACCCTTCCCAGCTATACATGCAATTTCTCTTCCAACACTTTTTTTTTAGCAAATGTTTCTTTACTAAATATTTAGTGCGTTATCCATAGAAAATTACCATCTTATTTATTTAACTTAATTCTTACCTTATGTGATATCAGCTTTGTGCCCCCACTTTCTTTTTCAAATTTGCCTGACTTGGTTTTGCCTATAAATAATATAATTGAATTTTGCTTCTTCATTCAATTTGCTATTTTCCAAGTTTTAATAAAAGGGTTTAATCCATTTATATTCATTTTCATAATTAATACCTATCAGATTGTCAACTTTTCTTTATATTCTTTATCCTAACTTGTTATGCCCTTAATTCATTTGCTTCATTTTTTTATGCAGACTATGTTGCTTATGGTTACTTTTTGCTTTACAATTGATATATGTATCTATATCAATATATATAGTTATACTATATATAGCTATACTATAGAAATATAGAAATATATAGTCTATATAGAGAGTGTATATATCAATATATTTATATACAGTTACATAACTGATATATATGTGTGTATATATATAGTTATATAATTGATATATGTTTGTGTGTGTGTATATAGATATAGATATAGATATATAGCTATGGCTATAAATGGTCATGCCGGTTTTATAGCCCCACCTGCAGTGACAAAAGTGTCCGTTGCTAATACCATATACCGGCAAGCCTTTAAATTAAGACATTCTTATATGTGTGTAGTAGTACCTCAGGGCTGTTCTAATCTTAACTTCCCAAATAACTAATGATGTTGAACATTTCTCCAACTGCTTATTTATAATCTGCATATATATTTTTGATAAAATGTGTATTCAAATAATTAGACCATTTTTTAAAGTAAGTGGTTTGTTTTCTTATATTAAGTCTTTAGAGTTATTTATTCATTCTGGATGAGTTCCGTTTTCAGACATGTGATTTGCAAATATTTTCTTCCCATCTGTGGCCTTTATTTTTTGTTTTTCTCATATTATCTTTTGAAGAGAACTTTCAGTTTTGATTAAATCAGCTGAAGCTACTGCTGTTGCTGCTTCTTTTCTTTTCTGGATTATGCTTTTGGTGTCATATTTAAAAACCTTTGCCTAACTCAAGGTCAGGAAGATTTTTCTCGTATGCTCTCTTCCAGAAATCTAAGAGTTTTAGATTTTATGTTTAGGAATATGATCCATTTTAATTTAAGTGCTGTATGTGGTACAAGGTATAGATCTCAATTTGTATTTTTGCATATGAATGTCCAATTGGTCTAGCACCGTTTATTGAAAAGACAATTTTCTATCATTTGTCCATATTTGCTTGGTTATTTTCCAGACTTTCTGTTCTGTTCCATGAAATATTTTCTCTCTTGATGCTAATATCACAGTCTTATTCTCTGCGACCTTAAAATAGGATTTTAAAATAAAGTTCCCATTCCTTTTATATTGTATACCTTAAATATCTTGTTTAGTCAAACTAGAATTTATGTATTCTCTTTTATTCTATATTACTTTCCTAGTTAAGCATCTACCTTATCATGATTTTGACACATTTCTATCTAAAATCTATTATAAATTTTATATTCTTTGCCAAATTTGGCTGTAGCCACATTTGCCCACATAATTCTAAATACATTTGTTTATTTATTTAATTTTCCTTGAGAAACAAGCAAGAAGTTTTTCCTATAATACCCACTGACCTTGGCTGTATTTATCAGTTTGGCAGATTTTGTTTGTATCAACTTTTGTCACTTACCATTATTATATCCTCAGTCATGTTTCATTAAGTTTTTTTAAATTATTATTTGTATAATTTCTTGAATTTAGTGAACAGATAATGTGTTTTATATATATTTTTTTCTTTTTACCAAGAATAATGTTTAAAACCATGAATTTCTGTGTAAGCAGAGTTTTAGAATCATCAAAAACATTTTAAAATTAGGCCAAATCAGGACATGGTTTATTCTTTAATTATGAAGAAATTGGGCAAGTGTCTGTTTTCTTTCGATGTTTCAATTTGTCTTAACCTCCATCTTATGTGTCAAATGTGGCTATGCCAGGCATATTGATGTGCTTTTCTAGGTCCCACCAGTGAGGAATTCAATATATTAGGGAATGCTGAATTATGGGCAACACTATCACCATTATGATTTTGGTTGATTTTGGTTTAGCTTCTCTGTGGATTCTCATCCTCGTGGTCCCTTGAAAATGGGTTCTCTCAATAATCTTTCATTTCTGTTCCATGACCCCATTAGGCTCTAGCTTTTTCTCCTTGAATTAAGGGAGTGATGTTCATGTATAAATGAGGTACGCTCAATTCTTTCCATTTTTTTAATAACACAGTAGTGTTTTGTCTGAAGAGGATTTGTAAAAATCCACAACGCTTCTGCATAATTTTTCCAAACTTTAGTTATTTGTGAATGGCATATGGATGTCTCTCTTCTCTATATCACAGCATTAGCATAAGTTTTCTCCTTGCTTTTACATTAGTTGGTCACTTTAGGAAGTATATTTTGAAGAGTTAAACGTAAAAATGTGTTTGCAGAAAAAAATACAAAAATAATAAATAAATAAATAATTGTGCTTGCAACTGTCAACTCCTCCTTACTTTAATGATAATTATCCTTGTTGTATACGCAACATAAACACGAGGTAAGGCTAGCTTTTCATTCCATTCTACTCTTCAGAAATAATTCTTAAATATATTTGACTATGTATTTATCTTTTTGTGAAACAAAGTTTTTGTAAGATTCTAAGAATAATTCTTTGTAAATTTTAGATCAATTAGAGAAGAATGGACAAGATGGCAACATTTAGGCTCTCTCTCAAAAATCTGATATCTCATTTGCTCACATTTTCTTTTTTGTTTCAGTTTTTTTTTAAAGATTATTTATTTATTTATTTGACAGAGAGAGACACAGCAAGAGAGGGAACACAAGCAAGGGGAGTGGGAGAGGGAGAAGCAGGCTTCCCGCAGAGCAGGGAGCCCGATGTGGGGCTCGATCCCAGGACCCTGGGATCATGACCTGAGCCGAAGGCAGACGCTTAATGACTGAGCCACCCAGGCACCCCTGTTTCAGTTTTTATAGCTTATATAATTTAGGACATTATTTTTAGACAAATACTTTATTTTGTTTTTATTATAAATGTTATTTCCTTTTATGTATTTGCAACCAATTATTCATGACTTTTTTTGTGTAACTCTTTAGGACATCTGGGACTTAAGAGAAAAAATAAAACTGAATTTAAAAAATAAACAAGGAAGACCTGCATTGTTTCCCTATTGCTTCTTTAGCATGATATTATTGCCATTGAACATTTTTGTCAATAATCAAACTATACAGTTATTCTCACAAACATCTTACAATGCCAGAAAGTATCATTGTTCAAAAAATGCCTTATATCAATCTACTATAAATGCTATTTTAAAAGATAAGATATTTTATAAACAAGGGACTATTAATTGTTCGTACTTAAATTTCATAATATGAAAAAAAAAACCCTATATCCTTTATTTATACTGTAGAGTCAGCATACAAATGTCTCTTGAAGAAATGATCTAGAGGGCGCCTGGGTGGCTCAGACGGTTAAGCGTCTGCCTTTGGCTCCGGTCATGATGTCCAGGTCCAGGGACTGAGCCCCACGTTGGGCTCCCTACTCAGTGGGGATTCTGCTTCTCTCTCTCCCACCGCCTATCCCCCTGCTCATGCTCTCTCTCTCTCTCTCTGTATCTCTCTGTCTCAAATGAATAAATAAAACTCTTAAAAAAATGATGGAGAATCTTAGGTTACATCGAGTATTTATGAAAAAATATATTTTGGCATAAGAGAAAATGCAGAACATTCCACATAGTGTCAAAAAGTGATTAGACAGAATATAGGTAGACACATAGAACAAGGAGGAAGCAATGGTAAATAGTGTTACATAAACTTGGGAAAGGGAGTGAAGCATTCTGGGTAAAGGGAAGATGCGACTTCACATGACTTGAATATTAGTTACATTTTGGAACAACAGAAATGGATATGCAAGAGTAGCTACAGTGATTACAATACGATAAAGGTATAATTGTGGAAAATTATGAACTAAACCAATTTAGTTTCAGAAGGGAAAAGAGAAAGGCAATAAAACAAACAACAAAAACCTTTTAAGGTAGGGGTATGCTTTAGAGAATCTTTCATGTGAAGTGATGGTGTTTGTATTTTATTTTAAAAGCTAGTGATTCCTAACCTTTCTTTAGTCATAGATATTGTTTCAGAATCTGATAAAACTTACTGATTCTTCCAATGTATGTTGTAGATTTTTCATGCTGGCTTGCAATAGTTAATTCTTAAACATTATCAGGAATTTTGTGAACCAACTGGTGTTAGTAGCCTTAAATAGGCAGTGGTGGGAGTATTTATACCATGAAAATAGGCAAAAATAAAGTCAGGTTTGTTTGCTTATTTTCCCCTCTTCCTCCCCTTCCCCCCTTCTCCTCTCCATTCTCTCTCTCTCTCTTTTTAAGTGAAAGCTAGCTGTTAGCCATTTACCAGCATACCACTGATCCCTTCCTTCTCAAAGTTTACTTATTCCTCTAAATTTGAAGTTTCACAAGCAATGTTACAAGTTTTTCATAAAACCTTTGAAAGGCTCCATGGATTTATTTGATTTTATTTATTTATCTGAGGGTAAATTTAGGAAACATTCTATAATTATTTAGGAGTCATTAGATTATTAAGTTTAAAAACGGTAGAAACACAATTTTAAAATGATTAATCCAGCAATTCAATACTAAATATCTTGGAGGATGAAGAGAGAAAATTTAGATACACAGGATAATTTTATTGCAGCACATTTAGGATGAGCTATCTATTTATTTAATCTACCATTTTGAAGTACTTATTATGCACCAAACATTGTAATAATTACCTCATGTCCCTATTTCCTTTATCCTACACAACAACACAGATACTATTATCTCAAATTTACAGAGATGGTAACTGGGTCTTAGAGCAATTAAATATCTTGTCCAAATTTATAGCTCATACTCAATAGAGCCAGGATTTGAACCAAATTTAGTTTGAATCTAAAGTACATGTTCTTAAGCATTAGGCCATAAATGAACTGGAAAGGCTTTGCATTTAATCAGATGATTCTGAGAGATCAAACCTACTTTAGAGGGAACTTTGATGTCCCAAGCCAAACTTGACCAGTCAAGATCCAAGTTTTAGAGGGGAAGAGAATGATTTCAGTTCATGGTTCACTGAGATTGAAAAATACATGTGAGAGTTCTCAAAACTAGAGCCAGTTCTAATCCTATTCCATTAAGCACAGTAGATCAAAGCAGTATATGTTGCATTTTCCACTTCGCAAAGCAGAAAAAGCATTAAATTCAACAGAAGAGGGAGTAACTGAGCCAAATCTAGACAAGGTAGGGAAAGTTTGCCGAGTTTTCCGATCACATCCTCTTTTGGCTCTCACATTAACTACATTAAGAAGACAGGCAACAGTACTATGAATCATTAAGGTTATTATTTATCTTCATATATCCAGTTTCTAAAGAATACTTGACACATGAAAACAATGTTCAGTATATATGCCAGTTAAATTGATTATTATTCCCATTTTGTAGTGAGAAAACTGAGGCTTTTCTGAGTTCATTTAACTATGAATGGCAGGAGTCAGAATTTAAACACAGGAGTTCAGTACTGAAGTTCAGGACTTTGCACTTCAGCTGACAGACAAAAGTTTCTGCACCACCACACTATGTTCCCAAAAGCCTTGAGGCTGATGACCTATCCTCTCTATCTCATGTGACTTCCATTTGCTCTTTTGTCAAATGGCATCAATTCAATAAATAAAAGAAAACAGATGGAGAGGCACATCAAGTCAGCAGTACACAATCCACTAAAGTAATTAAGCAATTACTTGCAGGAACACATTCCTCCCTCAAATATAATAATGTGTAGCATTATCAACATTTTTCTTACAGAGGATTAAGAGCATTAAGAAAATTAAGCATCATTAAAAGGCTTGCCATGAAATTACATAGTAAATTATTAAAGTTAAACCCATTTTTGATTCATCAACATGTTTTTGTTCTTTTATTTAGTGAGGATCAATTTAGTGAAGGGGAAAATAGAGAGAGGGAAGATGGAAAACCAAGGAGACTGGCATAGGCTTATCATGCCAGAGGAGATTAGTGGCAAGTTTCCAACTGGGTGCTATAAAAACCTTACTTAGAGGCCTCTTCCCAATAAATTATCTAGCAACATAAACTGGAAAGGAAAAGAAAAAAGTATAGAGAGACTCATCTGTGAAACCTGTGCTGATGCATAAATTCCTTTTTAGTATTCTCCCAAGATAGCCACCAGCTAGCTAGCAGCTGAAGGCAATCTGTACCACACACACACACACACACACACACACACACACACACACACACACTCTCTCTCTCTCTCTCACACACACACTCTCTCTCTCTCTCACACACACACACACACACACACACACACACACTGTCACGACGCTGCATTGCATTAGAAAAGATTGAGGAAAAGGGAAGCTGAGTCACTGATGGATGTGACAGCACAGCAGGGCACAGAAGGCTGTCATTTGCCTCTGCGAGGCCTAAGGGACTTTAATCCCTGGGCATCAGACCTAGGCCAGATGTAAAACTGACCCTCACTTCTGTTTTCCTTAACCCCAATGTGACTGATCTCAAGGCACTGCAGAGGATGATTACTATTTACTAATCCTACGTGTGTTTGTAAACTGAGAATGATAAATCTGCAGGTTAGCATGGCTATGACCACTCCTAACATATTTGCAATGCTCTATTAACATACATTTTATCACAGGGTCCTTACCATTTGCTCCAAGGGGGGAAAATAGGGTAACTGATTAAAAACAAATGTCTGTTGGCCCTGGAACCTCATATGATATTAGGAAAGAGTGGTATCTTCTTTTTTTTTTTTTTTTTTGAAGGAGTGGTATCTACTCTGTATATCTACCAATCAGGATACTGAGAACAATTTTTTTTGGAAAAAAATCAGTATAGGAAGTATAGGAAGGTAAAGAATGGAAGAATATCTACGTTCAGAGACTGAGTAATTTGGGGTGGAAAATATGAAGGCATAGAGCAACTATTTTTTCCTCTAAGCATTTTTTTCTTAAACCAACTGTTTTAATAAAGGTATCACTTGGCAGGTTAATCCTGTGGAGGGGGCTTTCTAGCAAGTGGATTTTTTCAAAGTGTTAAGAATCAGAATTTAAAGGCAGTGCCTGAGCCAATGATTATAAATACTGTGCCATGGATTGGGGTAGCGCTGGAATCACTGTAGAGCTCTATAGAAAAATTCATTTTTTTTTAAACTCTAACTTTCTTCAAGAGATTCAGTAAGTTTGGAGTATGGCCCAGCAACCAACAAAATGCAATAATTCCCAAATTGGGTCTATGTGGTTTCAGAAACCACTGTCCCTAGCCTTTTGATAATAGAGGAATAGCCCTGCATGAAGAGGGAGAAGAACAAAGATGGCAGGATGTTCAGAGAAAGCCTAAAAGATGCCACTTCCAGTATTTGGAAAAACAAAAGGAACCTTGAACTATGATTTTTGTAGCTTTGAAATCTAGACTTGCGAAATACAATGACTGACGGATCAGTATCACTCCACTTGATTGGATCATCCTGTTGAACAGCTGCATGTGACTTCTCCCAAACTTTTTCTTATGTTACTGATAATCAGTTATATTGTTAGATTGCATATTTATTGTTTTTTTAAATACATTTTCTTGTGATAAGACTATAATATATTTTCTTCCTTGGAGTGAATATGAAGTGGTTTTGGGTATGGTGGGCAATAGGATTTGGGTTTAAATTCTCCAATTGAATTAAATTCTGGACAACAAGTTTTACTTAGAAAAATCAGACACAATCTCCATTTTCTGAAGATCTAAAATCAAGTTGCCTTTTAAAATATTTAAATGTTGTATTTATTTAAATAAAAATTACTGAGGTTGTGAGACAGTCTGAATCAAGCTGATGAGTACAGAACTGTTACAGCAAATTGGATTAGTAAAGATGGACTCAAAATCTTTGACTCAAAATAATAGTCCCTGTTATTTAACACATTCTGGGCCTGAACACCAAGACCATTATCTCAAGTCCTTCATTCATGTAGACATGCTACATTTTTATACATTTGAAAAACTTAAAGGAAAAAAAGTCTGTCAATATGTGAAGTTTAGCATCCCGAAACCTTAATAAAATTTCTTGAAAACTAATTACAAATAGATATAGAAATGCTGTGAAATGCTGTTATTTTGCTATCAATAATTAATACAGTGTTTCCACAAATCAATTTTGTGAAAAAAATAATTTTACACATTGTCTATTCATCTGAAAGCACCCTCACATATCCAAGATATCAAATAAGACTTTTAGATTCTTATTGAAACAACACAGACTTTTTCAGAGTCGTCCAGGTTAGACCACAAAAATCCAAGGCAGCTTGCTTAGGCAGAAAGAGAAAAGAGCTGCTGTGTGCAAATCTTGAAAGGAAAAACAAATAATCTAGAGTAAAGCAATTGTCTTAGGATCCTGAAAGGTTGAGTAGAAGATGCTATCTGAAAATGATCACTATCTGAAATATCAAGATTTAGGTTTGAGTACAATTTCTTTGCAACTGCTTAAGGCCCACATTCTCATTTGAGAAAAGGAAAATATATTTGTTGTCCTACCTTTCCTACAGAGTCCTGGGATAACATGGATTGAAAAACACCTCATTGATGTTATATATAATTGTGGGGTGCGGCTTGGAGTTCTGAATTCCAAGGTGGTGGCCAAAGGAAGAAATTAAATCCAGAATGTTTCAAGTAAGAGAGGATATATGTCATATGCTTATTGTAGATTAGCAGGTGTGCTCTGCTCAGTATTATCAAAAATACTCAGGCAAATAGAGAAGACATCATTGCAAACATGGCCAATCACTATGCTGGAGGGGGGAAAAAGAATTTTGAAGGGTTTTACACTAGCAAAAGCATATGATAGCCCAGAAGTATCATATGTCACATCTGCTCACAGCTCATTGGACAAAATGAGTTATGTGGGCCACATCTGAGTACAAAAAGACCAGAGAAGACAATACCACTATATATCTGGGCAGTGGAGTGGGAGAACTGTTTGGCAATTAGTAATAACTGTTGCCCTACCCAGATGTTCAGGTATTTAGGGACTCAAGGCAAGACTCAGCAAGACTCAGAAAAAAAAAAAAAGTTTAGAGTAACTGAAAGAGTAGAATAACTCCTCAGAGCTCTTAGTGAAAAGATAAAAATGATAAAAACCACATAAAATTATTACAAAAATATGGCCACTGAACTCATGACAAGGGCTGCCTGTATTCTATCCTATCCTAAGGTAGGTAGCCTTTCTGATATGGACAACAAAATCTGGAAGGTGGGGCTCCTATCTGTGAAGCCAATGTGTCTTTAGAAATCATTTTTTGTATGAGGAATTTGAAGGATGCTGGAAAGCCCTCACAGTTCTGACAGGATTCTTTTTTTTTTTTTTTCAGGGTTTATTTTCCAGTTAGTTTTTGAAATACTCTGAAACATTTTAGAAGAGTCCCACATGTATAACCTGGATTCTTGGCATCTCTCCTTTTTTTTTTTTTTTTTTTTAAGTATTATATGTTTCCTAATATAATGGGAATGAGGACTACTAACCTGGTGTCAGAAAAATAATGAGTGTGAGAGGTTCTATGGGGCGATGACAAGGGAATACCTGTGTGGCAATGGGATGTACGCACGCTAGTGTAGAGCAGTGAAACACCTGAATAAATAATGCTTTCATGATGCTGGGAACACGGTGGAAAGAAAGTGGAACTAATAGATACAGAATCTGTGGAATGTACCCTTTGCCTTTTCGCAATTAATAATAATAACCCTTAATATTTATTAAGTGCTTACTAAGAGGCAGGACTTGCAGAAAGTGATTTACACTTGTTTTCTAATGCAATATCCCCAATATCCTATGAAGTCAGTAATATTACATACATAGGAGGAGAACAGAGCAAGAAGATGTTAAACAACTTGCCACTGAACACATAGCTAGTGGCAGACTCAGAGTATTAATCCAGGGAGGTGAGCCCAGAGCCATCAATAAGTGTCTGCCTTACCCTGGGTGGGAGGTAAAAATAAATGGCATCAATCTTAAGTTTGTGACTTGATGAGGAGAACCGTGTGAAGATAAGACACCTGGGTCATATAGAAGACAGGGGAAAGAACTCAACTTCAGCAGCCTGAAAGGAGTCAGGACCCACTAAATGAATGAAAAATGATTTTGCAATAGTAGTTCTCTATTCCCCCCCTCCCCCGTCTCCAGAAAAGGTATAATGTCTCAGGTTATGGGACCAGGCAGATGTCTATTTGATTAAATGTTGTGAACTACATAGTCACCAAAACCCCAAGAACATCTGCCAAACTCAGTCTGGTACATGAAAATCAAAAATTAAGTTATATTTTATAGGTATATGCAGCCTGATACCACTTATATCAGACTGGCTTATTTATCATGGCCAACGTCCTTGTGCAAAAGGTATTCCTAAATACATGGGCATGTCAAAATGTCTAACTTAGTTTGTTGAAGAAAACTTCAATTTAGAGTATTTTAGAAGGCTCTTCACTTGATAAAATGGAATAAATTTATCCCTATCTAGACAATACAAGGCTAATGCTAATAGCATTTAGGTATCCCTAGGGTCTTTTCCCAACAAACATTCTCCATCTTCCTCTCCCATTGTACTGTAATAATACAGTTGCCAATCCAACAGTCTGTCCCTCAGGGGGGTTTGGGAGAATTGCCTGGAAATAGACATTAGGGAAATGCCTAGAGTGATGTAGATATTATATATTCATAGAGTTATGGGTTCCCTGAGTGTATTTATATGTTAAAATTCATCAAAATGTAAACTTGAAATCTGTATTTTTTGCATATAAATTATGCATACTATCATATGTATAGTTCAATATAATAAAACAAAATGAAGGAAAAGGAGATGGGAGGAAAGGAACTAAAGAAAGTGCATATAGATAACTATTTTAAATTGATTAGCTGCAGAAGCAAGCAATAAAAGAGCTCACTAACCATTGGAAGAGTAAGTGCTCTCAGAGAATGTTCTTACTGAATTTTTATAAGATGGAATATATATAAACAAACATCTTTATATATATTCCAACATTTCTTCACTCTATACTCTAGTGAAGGAAAAATAATGATCCTCTAGCAATGTTCTTAAGTAGCAAAGAAAAGCATAGGATCTAGAACACCCTTGATGGGATTGGCTTTAAATAAGAGATGCAAAGTTCGCTTAATTAACTGAAATGTAGAGCATGTGAGTTCGGAATGTTGCAGGTGTGTATATCTGCTGGTTGGAGTCCATGGAATTCATCTTCTGATTACTTCAAATTTTTCACAAAATCAGAACAAGTGGCCTTTATCTGCAATGAAGAAGGAATTGCTTTGTATTTGAGACATGAGGGAAAGGAAGGGAGCAGTCAGATAGGAAAGTAGGAAACTACAGTCAATATTTTTCAATGTCAAGGCTCCAGTTGAGGACTATAATAATGGATCAAAAATTTGAGTCTGTTAAGGCAGGAGAACTGGACTTTCTAGGAAATGTATTGCAAATCCAAGCAAGTGGCCACTGCATGGTTTTGTTTGGTCAATAAAAGCAGAGTAAGCATTCAACCAGCACATGAGAACAGTGGCTCCACACTTGGAGTTTATGATTGATGTACTGATATGCTGCAAATAGGTTACAAATTTGCAAAATATTTGTTCCACCACCCACAGAGCAGCTAAGTGATGTCTGGGATGAATCAGAGGCCTTAGTTACCCTGTAATTACTCCTGGTCACTTCCAGCTGTGAGTACACTTACCCGCGTATTCCAGTACTTTGCCCAAATTTTAATTTCTATTTGTACCATGATATGAAAATATTGGGAATTACTCTATAAGATGGCTATTTCACATGTTCTTCCTTCTTAAAAGTTAAAAGTTTCTCTCCCTTCCTCACTCTACAGTGATTGCCTTCCCTCTGATAACACTGGAAAATAAACACCACAGCAGAACACATCCATCATTATCCCCACCAGATCGCCCAACCTAAAATATTACCCCTGTACTCTACCTTCTTTTCATTTTCTATAGGTGAAGCTTCTTTTTTTCCCCCCAGTTTACATTTTATTAGTTTACCTCCCTTCTCAGGAACTCATCCCCTGTTCCACTTTGGAAAACTCTTTAAAAAAAACTGCCCTTAAAAAAATAAAAAAAGATAAAAATAAGTAAAAGAGCTGTCTTTAACTATTTTATCCAAATCCCTGCCCTTGTATTAACACAAATAATAATTAGCACAGAGGACCATAGGGGAAGAGAGGGAAAATTGAATGGGAAGAAATCAGAGAGGGAGACAAACCATGAGAGACTCTGGACTCAGAGAAACAAACTGAGGGTTACAGAAGGGAGGGCGTGGGGGATGGGGTAACCGGGTGATGGGTACTAAGGAGGACACGTGATGTGATGAGCACTGGGTGTTATACACAACTAATCAATCGTTGAACATTACAACAAAAACTTATGATGTACTATATGTTGGCTAACTGGAACATAATAAAATAAATAGATAAAAATATGCTTCAATTTGGTTTGGGGACTGTTCTGCTTCCAACATCTTGTATTTCTCAACAATATTAGTCTCAATCTAGGAGAAATTCTACATTTTTAATTACATCAGTAGCAAATGACTAGTGAAACTGAGGGAAGCAGGAAAAGATACTTACTATTCATATTTGTGTTTTTCTGCCTATAAATAAGTTTATTACCTCTTAGAGAGTATAAGAATATTTTCTAATTTTTGGAAATGAATAGGAATTATCAGGTTTAGATATGATGCATAGGACAAACTGGAGGAGAGAGGACGTGGAAATAATTTTATTCATTACACAGGATAGCTATCATTTATTCAGAAGCCAATTGTCTAGTTTTGAGCTATGAAGTTTCCCTCATCATTAGCTTTCCTTCTTTCCCAGCATCTCCTTCCAAGTCCTCTAGCAATGGCTCAGAAGAAGCATTCCACCTGCAACACACACACACACACACACACACACACACACACACACACACTCCAATAATCATAACCTGTTAACATTCTGAGGAGGGATGAGGATGGGACATGAGTGAGAGAACCAGGACTGTGTCATATTTGTGTGTGTGACAAGTTCTGTGTGCTTTTGAAGTTTTTAAAATTATTTTTAATAGCATCCCTAACAGCTGAATTTGTTTGCCCTTTAAAATACAGACACTCTAACTGCAATTCTTAGCAGCAGCTGTTACTAAACTATTTATTTAACTGTTTTGCTGTGTGATCTTTCACTTAATTTTTCCTAACACTGACATTGTACACAATCCTGTTTCTGGACAAAAGATGGTAAAGACAGTTGTTAATATCTCCCTACTTCCCAGTTTTGCATATTTACATCAACTCATTCATTATACTTATGAAACATTTATTCTCCTAGTCAGCTTCATGTAAATCATGTTGTAATGTATGTCACGTAACAATACTGCTCCTAAGAAAATACCTGCCATTTCTTAATTATAAAGTATAAATGACAGAATATCTAAACATGTTACCTTTCTTAAGACTAATTGTATTTGAACAGGAATTGGAGTTTTAAATATAAAAAAAGTGTGACTCTAAGGACATTCAATGACTAGGGAATATACAGTATTACTGTAAGAATGCAATACTGTCAATTGCTATGCTTCTGCTAATATTAACTTATTTATATGCTTTCTATATGTTTTATCCTTCCTCTTAATTTAGACATAGGCAATTTCACCTTCAATTTAACATACCTAGGAGTTCTTTTAAAATTTTACATTAAGAAGTAAAAATTAGCATATCGGAAGATATAAAATGACTAAAAATGTCCATGTACTTTTTTCTTCCCCTTTGGAAGCATTTAACACAAATCAGAGTCTAAAGACAAAATAATCTGAGAACAAAAGCATAAAAATTCACTCTCTCTCTGAGAAGTATAGTTAAAAGAGTACAGATAGTTAAAGAGTACAGATAATCCTGGTTTATCCCATGTCCTGTATATTACAGTTAATTAATGCATACTGTTCACATTTTTATTTAATGCAGTATGTAACAAAATATAAATTATGAGAAACATGTTTTTAGTGTAAAGCTGAGCTTTGGAATAATTAAGGGAAATCCCTTAGGAGAAAACAAAGATAGAACGGAAAAATAAGAGGGTAGAAGCTAATCTGAAAGCACATGTATGCAAAATTAGTTATCAAAAGCTTCCATATTCCAACACCCATTCATGATGAAAATTCTCAGTAAATTTAGAATACAGGGAAACTTATTCAACTTCATAAAGAAAATCTACATAAAAATCTATAGATACCATACTTAATGGTGAAAAATTCAGAGTTTTCCCACAGAAAAGAACAAGGTACAAATGTTCTCTCACCACTCCTTTTTAATGTCATACTGTAAGTCTTTGTTAATGCAAAAAGACAAGGGTTAAAAAGATATACAGATGGGAAAGGGGGAAATACACTCTGTTCCTGAATGACATGATCATCTATGCAGAAAACAGGAAAGAATGACAAAGTCTCCTGCAACTAAACAGCAACTATAGCAAATTTACAGTATACAAGGTTAATGTATAAAAGTTAATCTCTTTCCTATATATCTGCAATTAACCAGTGGAATTTGAAATTAAAAACAAAAATTTGCATTAATACCCTCAAAAATGAAATACTTAGGCATCAGTCTAACAAAATACATACAAGATCTAATGAGGAAAGGTACAAAACTCTGATAAAAAATCAAAGAGGAACTATTTCATGTGTCTGTTGGCCGTTTGGATGTCTTCTTTGGAAAAATGTCTGTTCATGTCTTCTGCCCATTTCTTGATTGGATTCTTTGTTCTTTTGGTGTTGAGTTTGATGAGTTCTTTATAGATTTTGGATACTAGCCCTTTATCTGATATGTCATTTGCAAATATCTTCTCCCATTCTGTCAGTTGTCTTTTGGTTTTGTTGACTGTTTCCTTTGCTTTGCAAAAGCTTTTTATCTTGATGAAGTCCCAATAGTTCATTTTTGCCCTTGCTTCCCTTGCCTTTGGCGATGTTTCTAGGAAGAAGTTGCTGCGGCTGAGGTCGAAGAGGTTGCTGCCTGTGTTCTATCATATGACCTCACTGATATGAGGAATTCTTAATCTCAGGAAACAAACTGAAGGGTGCTGGAGTGGGGGGTGGGGTGGGAGGGATGGGGTGACTGGGTGATGGACACTGGGGAGGGTATGTGCTCTGGTAAGCGCTGTGAATTGTGCAAGACTGTTGAATCTCAGATCTGTACCTCTGAAACAAATAATGCAATATATGTTAAGAAAGAAAAAAAGAAGAAGAAGAATGTAGCAGGAGGGGAAGAATGAAGGGGGGGAAATCGGAGGGGGAGAAGAACCATGAGAGACGATGGACTCTGAAAAACAAACTGAGGGTTCTAGAGGGGAGGGGGGTGGGAGGATGGGTTAGCCTGGTGATGGGTATTGAGGAGGGCACGTTCTGCATGGAGCACTGTGTGTTATGCACAAACAATGAATCATGGAACACTATATCTAAAACTAATGATGTAATGTATGGGGATTAACATAACAATAAAAAAAGAAAAAAAAAATCAAAGAGGAACTAAATGAATGGCGATCCATCCCATGTTCAATACTGAGATAGGAAAACTCAATATTTTCAAGTTGTCAGCTCTTCCCAACTTAATCTATATATTCATTACAATCCCAATAAAAATCCCAACAAGTTATTTTGTAGGTATTAATAAACTGATTCTAAACTTTATATGGAGAGGCAAAAGACACAGAAAATAGCCAGCACAATACTGAAGAAGAATGAAGTTGCAGAACTGACACTACCCTATATCAAGACTTAGTGGAAAGCTACAAAAATCAAGACTGTGATATTAGCAAAATAATAGACAGATAGATCAATGGAACAGAATAGAGATCCCATAAATAGTCCAACATAAATACAATCAACTGATCTTTGACAAAGGAGAAAGGGGATTTTTTTCAACAAAGAGTCCTGCAACAACTGAACACACACACACACACACACACACACACAATCCAGGCGCAGATCTTATACCCTTTGCAAAAATTAACTCAAAATGGATCACAGACCAAAATGTATAATGCAAAACTATAAAACTCCTAGAAGATAACATGGGAGAAAATCTAGATAACCTTGCATTTGGCAATAATTTTTTAGTTACAACACCAAAGGCACAATCCATGTAAGGAATAACAGAAAAACAGGACTTCATTAAAATAAAATAAAAAAAAAAAACCCTGCTCTGTGAAAGACACAATCAAGAAAATAAAAAGAAAAGCCACGAACTAGGAGCGAATATGTGCAGAGGACGTATTTGATAAAGGACTATTATCCAAAACATACAAAGAACTCTTAAAACATAATAATAAAAAAACAAACAGCATAATAAACATTGGCCAAATGTATTATAGATACCTCACCAAAGAAGATATACAGGACAAATAAGCATGTGAAAAGATGCTACACATCAAATGGCATCAAAAAAATACAAATTAAAACAATGAGATACTACTACATACCTATCACAATGGTCAAAATCCAGAACACTGACAACAGTAAATTCTGGCAATGCTGTGGAGCAACTGGAACTCCCAGTCATACTTGGTGGGAATACAAAATGGTACATCATTTTCAAAGAAATTCTGGTGGCTTCTTACAAAACTAAAAATGCTTTTACCATTTGACTCAGTACTCACTCTCCTTGGTATTCACCCAAAGGAGCTAAAAACTTACATCTATACAAAAGCCTGTACACATATGTTTATAGCAGCTTTATTCATAATTGCCAAATCTTAGAAGCAATCAAGATGTCCTTCAGTAGGCGAATAGATATACACAATGTAGTATATCCAGATAATGGGATATTATTCAGCACTAAAAAGAAATGAGCTATCAAGCCATGAAAAGACATGGAGGAAACTTAAATGCTCAACACTAAGTGAAAGAAGCCAATCTGAAAATGCCACATACTGTTTGATTTTAACTGTGTCACATTCTGGAAAAGGCAAAAGAGGAAAAGCATTTCTCTCCTTTTTTCATCTATGTCTCTACTTTTTATTGCTGCATGTAAATATATGCAAATAAGTGTACATTAGCATAAAACAATAAAACTTTACAAATTGAATACACAAGGTAGCCACCAAAATAAAGAAATGGAATTTGACAGTGCTCCAAAAGTCACCTTCCATATCTTGACTGGACATTAGTTACCTCTTACTCAACCCTAAACAGGTCCTCAGTTCTTACAGCAGAGACTAGTTTTTGCCTAATGATTATTGAGGTTGAGAACAATTTCCATTTATTTATTTACTTGTTTCTTTATTTGAATGGCTTCTTTTGTGGAGTGTCTGGTCAAGACTTTTCCATGGTTCATCAGGGTTTTATCCCTTGGATGAATCCTCTGTTAAATATAAATCACAAATACTTTCTCTCACTGTGTGCTTGCCCTTTCATATTCTGAACAATGTTTTCTTTTGATGAAGAGATGATACTAATTACAAGACAGCATCAATTTATCTTTTTCCTTTATTGTTAATTTTACCCAGTTTAAGAAATCCTTATCTAGACCAAGTTTATAAAGATAGTCTTCTAGATTTTTGTTGACTTTCAAATTTAAGTCCAATTTCATATAGAATTAAATTTTATTGAAAGAGTTGGGAACAATAATTAATCTTTTTTTCTAATGTATATCCAAGTACCCTAGGACAACTTATTGAAAAATTTTTTCTTTAATACACTTTTTAGGGCGCCTGGGTGGCTCAGTTGGTTAAGCGACTGCCTTCGGCTCAGGTCATGATCCTGGAGTCCCTGGATCGAGTCCCGCATCGGGCTCCCTGCTCGGCAGGGGGTCTGCTTCTCCCTCTGACCCTAACCCCTCTCGTGCTCTCTGTCTCTCATTCTCTCTCTCTCAAATAAATAAATAAAATCTTAAAAAAAAAAAAAAAACCCTCCATTATAATACACTTTTTAAACATTTTATTGATCTATGACTATTGAAAAAATACCAATTTAATTGTAACTTGTGTCTATAATTTTTTATTTGCACATAAAAAGGTCACCAACATTTGATAAATAATTAGAAGATAACCAGTCTTCAGAATATACTTTTGTTTTTTGTTTTTTTAATTTTATTATGCTATGTTAATCACCAATAACTACATCATTAGTTTTTGAGGTAGTGTTGCATGATTCATTGTTTGCGTATAACACCCCCAAGTGCTCCATTCAAAATGTGCCCTCTTTAATACCCATCACCAGGCTAACCCATCCTCCCATCCCCCTCCCCTCTAGAACCCTCAGTTTTTGCTCAGAGTCCATAGTCTCTCATGGTTCATCTCCCCCTCCGATTTCCAGGGGGAAATCAGAATATACTTTTGTGATGATAGTGAATTAGGGTTTGTGGATGTTTTCAGAGAGCTACATATTTTGGCACTCCTCCCACTGAGAAGCGAGGTCTACGTCCACTCTACTTGAATAGGTATGCTCTGTGGCCTCTTTAAATACTAAGACATAAGTAACATTCTGCTATTTAGTAGTTCATGACCTTAAAGGACTGGAAACTTTATGTTTTTTGGAACCATTATTCAATGAACCCACAGACACTTCAGAATTCTATCTTGCTGAAGAATATATGTGAAGAGTCCCGAGGATTCATAGAGAAGAAGAGCCCAGATGTATTCAAACTTCCATATCTTCCAGCCAAGGCAAAATGCGTGGGAGTAAAATCATCTCTGATTCTTCAGACCACTATAGCCCCAAGTTGAACACCACTGAAGGATCAATCAACCATCTTCAGGTAGAGCAGAAAAATCTGCCAGACAAGCACTGTCTGAATTTCTGATGCACAACATCATGGAACATTATAAAACAGTTGTTGCATTAATTGGCTACTTTGGGGCCAGTTAATTATGCAGCAAAAGATAGCAGTTTTTTAACTGATTCATTTCCACTAACTTACTATATATTTTTAGTTTGTCCTACCCATTCCATGTCTATAACATCTTTATTGTAGAAGAATATATTTGTGAGTTTATAATTCCATGTTGATAGTTATATTCTGTCAGCTTGTTAAAATTTAATTTCATTGTTTTCTAGCATCTATAATCACCATTGAAAATTTAACTGTTGGGGCGCCTGGGTGGCTTGGTTGGTTGGGCATCTGCCTTTGGCTTGGGTCATGGTCCCAGGCTCCTGGGGTTGAGCCCCGCATCGGGCTCCCTGCTCAGTGGGGGCCCTGCTTCTCCCTCTCCCACTGCCCCTGCTTGTGTTCCTTCTCTTGCTGTGTCTCTCTCTGTCAAATGAATTAATAAAATCTTAAAAAAAAAAAAGAAAGTTTAACTGTCATATTCAGCCCCTTTGAATATAATGTATTATATTTATCTCAATATTTTTCTTCTTTTCCTCATTTTCTTTCATTTCTGAAATTTTATTTTTGTGCTTATTTATTTATTTATTTATTTTTTGCATTTACCCTTCTTGGTTTTGCTATGCTTCCTTTGGTTTGATATTTTTGCTAGTTTCAAAAAACATTTCAGTACTTATTTTTCAAATATTTCCTCTATTCAATTCTGTCCATCATCTTCTTCTGGGAATCAAGTCATATGTATATTAGAATATTTTCTATATTCCTTTCTTTGTAAAATTTTGGGTAATTTCTATTTTCCCTCTTATTGTTGTTGTTGTTGTTTTTTTTCTGAACTACCCTCTATCCATATACTATCTTTTGGTGTGTCTAATCTGTTCTTAAGTTATTGTATTTTTTTTAAGTAGGCTCCACACTGGGCTTGAACTCATGACCCTGAGATGCAGACATGAGCTGAAATCAAGAGTAGGACACTTAACCAATTGAGCCACCTAGGTGCCCCAAAGTTATTGTATATTTTTTAGTTCTTAAATTTTCTTTGTTTTTTCTTCCTGTTTTTTTTTCACATGAACAAAATTATCAATCTTGCTTTCTACTTTCTTGAACATAATAAAGCTATCTTAAAATCTTTGTCTAAAACCTCCATTATCTGGATCGACCTTGGGTCTGTTTTTATTGTCTTTTAGTTATCCTCACCTTTGTACACATCTTTTCGCCTGTACACCTTGTAATTTTTGGTAGAGTATCACACAATGAATATGAAAATTTATAGAAATAATTCGAAAGCCTGGCAGGTAGGCAGGCAACTAGGCAGGCAACACTAGTAATTCCGATTTACCTAACTCAATTGGGGATTTAAGTAAAGCTAGGATTCAGTATCTGTAAGTGTTCTGTTCAAATTGATTCCCTTGAGTGCTGATTTATTTTCAGTTCATCATTACTCCTAAGATGTGGATCTAACCTCAAATAATGGGTTGTTTACCAAGCATACCAACTTGTGGCAAAACCTAAACTCCAAATCTGTCCCTTCAGTTCTGTATGTTATAAAATCTGCCTAGATTTTCAGATTTACCCATCCACTTTTCTTGCTTTGGGGATTATAGGGGTATTCTAAAGAAAAAGCAGCACCAGATGCTGAGCTCAAAGCTCTGGGCTTCTAGTATTATTAGGTCTTGCCCTTGCAATTCTCCATTGCATCTCACAGATTTTTAAAAAAGATCTGGTCATGTGTTTTTCCACGTTTTCTATTTATTTTCAATGGAAGAGTAAGTTTGAAGATCTTATTCTGTCATTATTGAAATTTGTATTCCCTCAGAAAGACTTAGTATATAATGCGATTAAACAACAATAACAACAAATTCTTAGGTCTTAGAGACAAAAAAAGCTCACACCCTATCAATTTTCACAGGAACATATGACTATAATTGAATGATCATATAATTTTGAAATGCAATGTGTGCTATTGATAATTACATGAGACAATAAGCCTAGTTGATTCTTCTGATAAGTTCACTGTTGGGATTTTTTATGCAAGCACTATGTTTGAAGTGGCATGAGGATATATATGAGCAACTGTCTTTTCTTTTGTGAATTGTATGCTTTAATGGGTGAGTAAAGGTGATAAATTGATGAACCAGGCCTTCAAGGATATATATAACTTTACCATGAATATAGGGTATTTAAAGACTTTCCACATTGAAAAAATGGCAAAATTATGGAAGTATCAATATCCTTCGTGTATTTAAGAAGAGGAAGTTGTATTAGATAACATGAGCAGTGTTCAGTTGCTTTAAACAACATTTTAAAGCACTTTAACTGATTATTACAAAATATCTGAAAAGTGATAGACATATAACACAAAGAAGGTGACTACCTAAAATAAGTAATTTCAAGGGCACAATAAAACATTCTAAAATCAAGCACTATCATTTTTGTATCAGTTTACAAATGCTTGTCATTGAATGCTTTATTTGTTTTTTTTCTGATTTAATCTCCTCAATGACTCAGGCAATAAAATATGATAGAAGTTCAATAAATATTATTTGAATTAATTAGTAGCCCCAGCAATACCTTATTGCTATATTTTTGCCACAAATCTGTCTTTTCCACACAGTCTAAAAATCTTTCAAGAATGAGGCCTAACACATAGACAACAAAATTAATAAATGCATGAATAAATAAAACAAAAATTTATATAATTTCTAAAATGTACATTTTATAGTATAGAAATGTTTTATTTTATTAATTTTATTTGTTTTTTAAAATTCCAGTATAATTAATGTACAGTGTTATATTAGTTTTAGGTTTACAATATAGTGATTGAACAATTCTACACATTACTCAGGGCTCATGACAATAAGGGTACTCTTATCACCTCACCCGTTTCACCCGTGCCATCACCCATCTCCCCTCTGGTAACCACCAGTTTGTTCTCTATATTTAAGAGTCTGTTTTTTGTTTGTTTGTTTGTTTCCTTCTTTTTTTTCCCCCCTTTGATTGTTTGTTTTCTCTCTTAAATTCCACATATGAGTGGAATCATATGGAATTTGTCTTTCTCTGACTTATTTCATTTAGCATAATAAACTCTAGATCCATCCATGTTGTTACAAGTGGCAAGATTGAATTCTTTTTTAGGTTAACATTCCATTGTGTGTGTGTGTGTGTGTGTGTGTGTGTGTGTGTGTGTGTGTGTATCACTTCTTTATTCATTCGTTCATTGATGGACACTCGGGTTGCTTCCATATCTTGGCTATTGTAAATAATGTTGCAAAAAACATAGGGGTGCATATATCTTTTCAAATTAGTGTTTTTTGTATTTTGTATTCTTTAGGTAAATACCCAGTAGTGGAATTACTGGATCATATGGTAATTCTATTTTGAATTTCTTGAGGAACCTCCATACTGTCTTCCACAGTGGCTGCACCAGTTTGCATTCCCACCAACAGTGCATGAGGGTTCCTTTTCCTCCACATTCATGACATTTCCTGTTTCTTGTATATTTCACTTAGGCCATTCTGACAGGTGTGAGGTGATATCTCATTTGGTGATGTTGATTTGCATTGCTCTGATGATTAGTGATCTTGAGTATCTTTCCATGTCTTTGGAGAAATGTCTGTTCATGTCTTCTGCCCATTTTTAATTGGATTGTGTGTGTGTGTGTGTGTTGAGTTGTATAAGTTACTTATATATTCTGGATTCTAACCCCTTATCAGATATGTTGCTTATAAATATCTTATTCCATTCAGTGGGTTTTTTGTTGTTGTTGTTGTTTCCTTTGCTGTGCAGAAACTTTTTATTTTGATGTAGTCCCAGTAGTTTATTTCTGCTTTTTTTTTTCTCATGCCTCAGGAGACATATCTAGAAAAATATTGCTATAGTCAATGTCAAAGAAATTACTGCTTTTGCTCTCTTTAAGAATTTTTATGGTTTCAGGTCTCACATTAGGTCCTAAATCTATTTTGAGTTTATTTTTGTGAATGGTTTAAGAAAGAGGTCTAATTTCATTCTTTTGCATGTAGCTACCCAGGCTTCCCAATACCATTTGTTGAAGAAATGGTCTTTCTCCCATTGCATATTCTTGCATCCTTTGTCAAAGATTAATTGACCACATAATTGTGGGGTTATTTCCGGGGTCTCTATTCTGTTCTTTTGATCCATATGTCTATTTCTATGCCAGCACTATACTCTTTTGATTACTACAGCTTTGTAGTCTATCTTGAAATCTGGGATTGTGGTACCTCCAGTTTTGTTCTTCTTTTTCAAGATTGCTTTGGTTATTTGGAGTCTTTTGTGCTTCCATACAAATTTTAGGGTTATTTCTTCTAGTTCTGTGAAAAATACGATTGGTATTTTGCTAGGGATTGCATTAAATCTGTAGATTGCTTTGAGTAGTATGGACATTTTAACAATATTTGTTTTCCCAATCCATGTGCATGGAATATCTTTCCATTTGTTTGTGTCATCTTCAATTTTTTTCATGAATATTTTATAGTTTTCAGAGTACAGGTCTTTCACCTCTATGGTTAAGTTTATTTCTAGTTATTTTATTATTTTTGGTACACTTATACATAGGATTGTTTTCTTAATTTCTCTTTCTGCTGCTTCATTATTAGTATATAGAAATGCAATAGATTTCTGTATATTGATTTTCTATCTTGTCAACTTTACTGAATTCATTCATCAGTCCTAGTAGTGTTTTTGTGGAATCTTTAAAAAACAACAGAACAGATCAATGAAACTAGAAGCTGGTTCTTTGAAAAGATCAACAAAATTGATAAACCTCTAGCTGGACTCATCATAAATAAATAAATAAATAGGACTCAAATAAACAAAATCCAAAAAAAAAAAAAAAAAAAAGAGGAGAAATAACAACCAACACCACAGAAATACAGACACTTGTAAAAGAATATTATGAAAAATTATGTGTTAACAAACTGGACAACCTAGAAGAAATAGATAAATTCCTAGAAACATATAACTTACAAAAACTGAAGCAGGAAGAAATAGAAAATTTGAACAGGTCAATACCAGCAATGAAATTGAATCAGTGATCAAAAAACTCCCAACAAACAAAAATCCAGGACCTGATGGCTTCACAGGTGAATTCTACCAAACATTTAAAGAAGAGTTAATACATATTCTTCTCAAACTGTTCCAAAAAATAGAAGAGGAAGGAAAGCTTCCAAATTCATCCTATGAGGCTAATATTACCCAGACATCTATTCCAGAGGACACTACAACAAAAGAGAATTCCAGGCCAATATCTCTGATGAACATAGATGCAAAAATCATCAACAAAATATTAGCAAACTGAATCCAACAATACGTTAAAAAAGTCATTTAACATGATCAAGTGGGATTTATTCCTGGGATGCAAGTGTGGATCAATAGTCACAAATGAATCAACACAATACATCACATCAACAAGAGAAAGGATAAAAACCATGTAATCATTTCACTAGATCAGAAAAAATATTTTATTTTCTTTTAAAATGGGGAATGGCCTGGACCTGAGTTCAAAATATGAGATTAATCCAAAACACAATGTGACTCTGTCAAGAAGTAAATAGCTAATGTCAAATCATCTTCTAAGAACTGAGCCTTATAGGTGATGTGGCTAAAACACAGTGGGGGTTAATTGCCCAATGGAGTGGAAAGGGCATAGCACAATGTAACATACAGTGCATAATATAAAAAAGTTTATATTATATAAGGAGTACCTAACCTCTTTATCCAAATTCTATTTAATATAAGCAAATCCTATACAACCCCACCACTTTGTATATAAAAGGATTCTCATGATCTGGGGTGTCAGGTGTGATTCACAAATACCTAGTAGTTTCTCAGCATGAAATACATAAGTATCCACCTATCCTGATTTGTTGGATGTCCAGTGCTTCTTCCCCAGAGTTACTCTAGCCTCTAAGGATATTCTGCATAGACTCATACTCATGTAAAAAGATGTAGGTATGTTTGATTCTTGCTAATCACACATGAAAACTCAACTAAATGTTATTCTACATCAAAATATGCTAGGAATCCATTATTAGAGCACTATCGATTTTTATTATATCTGCTTATCTGGCCATTTATTCAAGAAAATGACTTGTCTGGGTCAGGTTCTGTTATAGTTTATCTGACAAACCATAAATCAACATTTCTATTATTTTTTTTTCAGTAAAGGAGTCAGTTCACTGATTCATGTTCTTTATTTAAGGATGCCTCTTGTAACATATCCTTCTTCAGAGGCCCCTTATTCTTCCTGAGGGATATCAATATACGTTTAAATATTGAGCAATATTGTTCAAGGTCTCAATGCCTTTCCTCCAATAAGTGCTCAGTTTTCAAACACACTTTTACCGTATATCCAGCCTAGCTATCTTTTCATTCTATGCATCAATTGTTTCTCCCATGGGAACAAACAAACAAACAAGGAAAACACATTTAGTTCCAAAAAGATTAGCCACTCTTCTGTGTTCTTAAATTTTCTATGAGCATTATTACATTATCTCTGTATCATGGTCTAGTTAAAATTTCTTATGTTGTGAGAAAACAAATCTGCTTCTAGTACAAAGTCTTCTTGAACAAGCACTCAAATTCCTAATGCACTGTATGGGAAGCTGAAATCAAAATTATACGTTTCCTAAAGACCTGATAACTTTACACAGAATCAAGAAGTAAGAAAAAACATCCATTCCAAAGACGACATTTCTAACTATAGCAAATCATTGACATAAATGGTTATTAGGCTAGTGAGTGTGTGTGAGTGTGCGTATGTATATGTGGGGGGGTGTTTATATGTAAAGGAATATTTATTCCCTGTGTGGTTAAATGATAAAGATTTTTCTTTCTTTTTATTTTTTTTTACTTGTCTATTTTTATCAAAGTACTACATCACCCCACAACATGCTCAAAAAGATCAGCATAGGCAGTAAAAGTCCTAAATCTAGATCTGGATTATGAAATTACTAATTTGGTTGCTTTGAAATATGTATTCTTTAAATTTCTATCTGTAATTTATGGGTATTACAATGTGTCTATGTGCAGGTAATAATCATTGAAACTGACACCTGTCAATTCTATTGGAAAATATTAAATTGAAAACTCTTCCTTTCCACAAAAGTAAGGAAAACATCTTATTTACTTTTAACTCCTAAATGTCTAGTACAATGTTTGACATTATATACAACCAATATCCATTGAACAACCAAAAAAGATAGAATATTAAAAAAACCTAACAATCATCAGCCAAATAAAATATTTTATATCTAGTGAAAAAGTAATCTATATGATGGAAAAAAAGTCAAATAAGTACAGAAAAATCATACAAAATATTTTACAGATTTATCCCCATTCTTGTTGTGTATGTAAATGAAATATTAGAAGACTTTCCAGCTCCTATATATTGCAGTGAACTATCAGATTTATTTTGGTTCCTTGAAAACACTAGATGGTAGGGGAAAAAAAGAAACATGTTACAGTTTATAGCAAATCAAGAAACAATTAATAGATTATGAGACCGCCCGAAAAAGTTCCAACACAGTGAAAAGAAGAAATTTTTAAATTGTCATAATTATCATAATATTTAGCTATAAAATGGGTGTGTCAATCAAGCAACAGGACCATAGGAGAAAGGTAATTCAGTTGGAGAAAATATTTGGAACAAGATCATAAAAATCTTTGCCTAAAACCTTTAGTACAAATCATACTCCTTAAGTAAACAGTAAATTAAGAAAACGAAAGCTTTCACTTATTATTATACGAGATTTCAGCAACTCTATCAGATTTTTTTTATGATTTCCTGTGGATGAAAGGCAGTCATGAGGCCAAATATTGCCTTTGTGCCCCCCTTTGTCTCTCTCTCTGTCTCTGTCTCTCACACATGTACACAGAGACATACACACACTAAGATTTCACATAATAAGCCTTATTGATGTATTGAAAAAAATGGCTGAAAACAACCTTTACTCCTTTCTCCAAAGGACACAACTTCTAAATCACAAAATCTGATTTTGAAAGTTTTGTTGGAAGTGTTATTGTGTTGAATATTCAATCAACTAATGCTAATGCACGCTAGTAGAGAAACAGAAAACATGGGGTTTACATCCAAATTGAGAGAAAAATATTATTTTGCTAGAGATTTAGAATATCTTTTTCTTTCTCCTCTTAAATTTTGGAAAGGGGAAAATACATTAAAACTGCTTTTCTCTTTCTGGTCTTAAAATAGATTGAGGAGCAGGTTGGATTATGGAAATGTTTATTCAACTTAGTTTTGAAAATTTCTAAACTGGCATGTCTACATTTTAACAACTCTTTTTTTAAATTTTTATTGTTATGTTAATCACCATACATTACATCATTAGTTTTTGTTGTAGTGTTCCATGATTCATTGTTTGTGCATAACACCCAGTGCTCCATGCAGAACGTGCCCTCTTTAATACCCATCACCAGGCTAACCCATCCCCCCCACCCACCTCCCCTCTAGAACCCTCAGTTTGTTTTTCAGAGTCCATCGTCTCTCATGGTTCGTCTTCCTCTCCGATTTCCCCCCTTCATTCTTCCCCTCCTGCTATCTTCTTCTTCTTCTTCTTTTTTTTTCTTAACATATATTGCACTATTTGTTTCAGAGGTACAGATCTGTGATTCAACAGTCTTGCACAATTCACAGCGCTCACCATAGCACATACCCTCCCCAGTGTCTATCACCCAGCCACCCCATCCCTCCCACCCCACCCCCCACTCCAGCAACCCTCAGTTTGTTAAGAATTCCTCATATCAGTGAGGTCATATGATAACATGTCTTTCTCTGATTGACTTATTTCGCTCAGCCTAACACCCTCCAGTTCCATCCACGTCATCATTTTAACAACTCTTTTATTAAGCCTATTGGGAAATAATTATGCCTGAAAAGTCCAATGTGGTACATCTACACATTTAAAAATAAATGACAATTTTTTCTCCCATGTTTCTTTATATTACATATTTTTAAAATTTTCTCATTGGAGTCAGTCTGTTTCCAAGTGTAGCTGTTCCTGGGACATGAGAAATTAGAATAAGCTTTGTGTTAAGTAAGATAGTAACAACACATACTTTCCAAAGGAAAAGTATTTTGTAAATCCTTTGAAAACATGGAATTATGTCTTTTATGCTCATGATTTGTACAAAGACTGCATTTTTTTGCTTGTGTAAATATTTCTCAGAGATGTTTTAATTGTTTCTATTTTTTAAAATTTGGCACTAAAATAGACAAAATTTTAAATGATGAGTGTTAATTATTAAATAGTTTTTGTACCAAATCTTGAAAAATGCTTTGCCAAAAATTAAGTAATGTAATAACCACAATCCCATTATTTTCCTATGCAATTCCTCTCACTATACCAGTTTACATTCCCACCAACAGTATTTAAGGGTTTCAGTTTCTCCACATCATTGCCAATGCTTACTTATTTATTTTTAATAATAGTTATGTTAATAGCTCTAAGTTTGTATTAGGTGTGAGTCTGTATCTCACTGCAGTTTTGATCTGTATTTCCCTGATAATTAGCGATGGTGAGCACGTTTCCATATACCTGGTGGCCATCTGTATTTCTTTCTTTCTTTTTTTTTTTTTTTGGAGAAAAGTCTATTCAAGCCCTTTATCCATTTAAAAACTCAGATTTTATTATCATGGTTACTGATATTTTGCTACTGAGTTGTAGGAGTTCCTTACAGATTTTGGATATGAACCCTTATTAGATAGACAGTTTGCAAATATTTTATCCCATTCCATAGGTTGCATGTTCACTTTCTTCATTTTTTCTTTTGCTGTGCATAAGCTTTTACATTTGATGTAATACCACTTGTCTATTTTAGGTTTTGTTGCCTATGCTTTTGGTGTCATATCTAAAGTCATTTCCAAGACCAATGTCAAAAAGCTCCCCACCCACCCACCCCTCCGGTTTTCTTCTAGGATTTTATGGTTTCAGGTCTTACGTTTAAGTCTTTAATCCACTTTCAGTTGACTTTTATATATAAGATACGGGTCCAATTTCATTTGTTTGCATGTGGATATCCTTTCTTGACACCATTTTTTGAAGAGACTATCCCTTTCCCATTGTGTGTTCTTGGCACCCTTGTTGAAGATCAGTTGACCATATCTGTGTGGATTTATTTTTGGAATCCCTATTCTGTTCCATGAGCTATATTTCTGTATTTATACCAGTACCATGCTATTTTAATTACTATAGTTTTGCAAGGCATTTTCTAGGGAGAGAGGGGGAGGAAGAGAGAATCTTAAACAGGCTCCACACCCAGCACAGAGCCTGATGCCAGGCTCAATCTCAGGACCCTGAAATCATGACCTAAGCCAAAATCAAGAATCAGATGCTTAATTGACTGAGCCACCCAGGTGCTCCTGCAATGTATTTTAAAATGAGGAAGTATGATACCTCTGTTATTCTTTCTCAAGATTGCCTTGCTTTTTGGAGTCTTTTGTAGTTCTGTATTAATTTTAGAATTGTTTTTTTCCATTTCTGTAAAAAATGCCATTAAGTTTGATAGAGATTATGTTGAATCTATCAATTTCTTTAGGTAGTATGGATAGTTTAACAATATCAATTATATTAATCCATGAACAGAGGATGTTTTTCAATTTAGTTGTGTCTCCTTTAATTTCTTTCATCAGTGTTTTACAGTGTTTAGTGTATATATCTTTCACCTCTTTGGTTAGGTTAATTCCTATGTATTTTAGATTTTTTGATGCTATTGTAAATGGGATTGTTTTCTTAATTTCCTTTTTAGATAGTTTATTAGTGTATAGAATCATAACTGACTATTGTATGTTAATTTTTTAATCCTGGGACTCTGGTGAATTCACATGATTATCTTAATAGATGCAGAAAGAGTATTTGACCAAAAATAAAAAAGACAAAACAAAGCAAAACAAAAACACAAAAACTCAACACATTTTCAAGATAAAAAACTCAACTAACTAGGTTTAGAAGGAACGTGCTTCAAAATAATAAAGGCTGTATATTACAGTCCACAACTAAACATTATCCCTAATGGTGAAAACCAAAAGCTTTACCTCTAAGATCAGAAACAAAACAAGGATGCCCACTATCACAACTTCTATTCAACATAGTATATGAAATCCTAGGCAGAGCAATTAAGCAAGAAAAAGAAATAAAAGGCATCCAAATTAGATAGGAAGAAGTAAAACTGTCTATTCACAGATGACATGATCGTATAAATAGAAAACCTTAAAGGCTCTCAAAAAAACTATTACTTTTTCATATGTAAAAAAGGGTATGATATATATATATATATATATATGTATATATATATATATATATATATATATAGAGAGAGAGAGAGAGAGAGAGACATATCTATATATATATGGACAAATAACCTTCAAAAAAAATTCCATGTTTATTGCAATTAAAGAAATACTCATGGACCCGAGTGTTCTAAGCTCTATGAGTATTGTTACCTTTATTGAATATATGCTATAGCCATTGAGTCTATATATCAAGTATATTCACCCATTCCTTCATTCATCCATTCACTTATTAATTTATTGACCAGATATTTATAGAAAGATATTTTATGGTGGAAAGTCAGGACATACAAGTGTATAGCATGCATTTTCTTTTAGGAATTCACAATCTAGCAATGGCTATAGGAACACAACTAATTTTAATTAAATTCAAGGAGTACAGTAATAAAAATAAAGACAGCTTGCCACCATTTGCAAAGAATCCCATATGCTGGTAGAATGAGCATTGTCTACATTTTTACAATTTAACTCATATTTTCATCTTGTTATATACTTTAAGATTTGACATCTTTGTTGTTTCATTTTGATTTCTCAATTTGACTGAATAGAAAGCTTTCTTTCTTATTTTGTCCCTAGTAATTTAGGAGAAATAGATCTCATTTTCAATTCTTTTAGTGGCTGGGTAGAGAATCTAAAAATATAATATACACACATTTTCAATTAAGTGAACATAGACTGAATTTTTATAGTTATTTTCATATTTGTATTTATCATTGATACAGCTTTTTGAAGTTTGTTTCTTAATATTCCACATTATTCTGCAGCTTTTCTCTTTCAGCAATCCATCATGAATACTATTCTAATTAATAGAGATCTAACATATATATATATCCATATTTCTTTTTTCCTTGATATTTATAGGTGACATTGTCAAAGTGGAAGATTTCACTTTGAGCTGTAATTAACAATTAGAATTAAATCAACAGTAAAGAAGCATAGTCATAGCATGAGGCAAACACACAATACCTCAGATAAATTAGAAGATACCCACAAAAGGTGAGAGTGAAGGTACTTAAAAATTTCTTTTCTGTATATTAAAGGTTCAAGCTATTTTATGTGTATATAATTGAGTTGACAGTTTCTTGGTTTGAAGTCATGTTAAGTTTCTTAAAGTAAAAACAACGATTTTTTCCCCCACTCACTCATTAAAAGAAAACAAACTTGTTAAAATATATTTCCTGGCATAGCAATCTAAATCTGCATCTTTCTTAAGGAAAGTAAGGCCTGTACAAATTTTATTATTTTCTTAGGTTGTTACTTATTTTTTCTTCAACCTCTTTCAGATGTGCTTATTGTTTTCCTTGTTTTGTGAAAGATTTCCTTATTTTGTGAAAGAAAATGAATTATTTTAGGAAAAGAACATGGAAAGGTAAGAGGAATTAGTGGTAGAATTATGACTAGAACCCATAGCTGAGTTAAGGGAGAGAGAAATTGAATTATCGAAGATGTTATGATCAGGAGACTAAAAGACAAGCATATTATTATACTGTCTGGGGAAGAAAAGAAGAAAAGAGTTTTCATGATGTAAGGATCATATTACCATCACGGATGTTTAAAGAGATAAACCATGAGAGTGCTATCATGCAAGGAGGTTTAAAAATAAAGAAGTGTAAGAAAATATTTAGAGAAAATTGCAGGATCAAATAATATTTTTAAGCAATGTCATTAATAATACTATTTTGAATTTATTTAGCATTTACTATGTTTCACAGGAACAATTTAACTCTCACAACACCCTAATAACCACTGCAGATCATATTTCAGAGCTATTAGGTAACTGCCATGAAACCACATGGCTAACAAATGGCAAAATCACAGTTCAGGACAGTCTTTCCAAACTCTGAGTTTCCAGAGTCTGTCTATATTTTCAATGTATGCAGAAAGAATAAAGAAGGCACATTAAATGAGCTACATCTGGATACAGAATAGAGTAGTGAGTGGAGATGGACACATTAGCAATGATGGAAGGTAATGTCACTACCAGGGAATGTGTGAAGAATGAGATGGGAATTAAAGACTGAAAATAGTAACATAAATAGCTTTACTGAAAAAGACTAAAAATAGTAACATAAATAGCTTTACTGAAGAGGATGAGAGAATAAGAAGCTAATGCCAGGGCGCCTGGGTGGCTCAGTTGGTTAAGCGACTGCCTTCGGCTCAGGTCATGATCCTGGAGTCCCGGGATCGAGTCCCACATCGGGCTCCCAGCTCAACGGCGAGCCTGCTTCTCCCTCTGACCTTCTCCCCTCTCATGCTTGTTTCTCTCTCTCTCGCTCTCTAATACATAAATAAATAAAATCTTTAAAAAAAAAAAAAAAAAAAAAAAAAGAAGCTAATGCCAAACAGATCATATCTTCTTTGTAAGTGTAAAGAGATATAGTGGTCATACATTGATAAAGCCATTTTGGATAAGAACCTAGAAAAATATATACAAAATATATATAATTCATAATAAAAATATATATCTAACATAAATATAAATATATATAACTATATATTACAATCATATTATAATTATATGTTATAAATACTACATATATATGTATGTCTTTATATATGTGTATATGTGTGTGTGTGTGTGCATTTCACATTTGTTTCTCTCATAGGGGCTTCAACTGTTTCGTGTCATTCAAAAATTAATCTCTTTTGCCACAATGGAAATTGAGAAATTATATCATTTCACATCATAGAACAGCAATTAGTGCTTGATCTTCCATTTAAATTATATTCTCTGAAATCTAATTTTTTAAATTTTTTTTAAAGGTTTTATTTATTTATTTGAAGAGAGAGACACAGCGAGAGAGCAAACACAAGCAGGGAGAGTGGGAGAGGGAGAAGCAGGTCTTCCACTGAGCAGGGAGCCCGATGCGGGGCTCAATCCCAGGACCCTGGGATCATGACCTGAGCTGAAGGCAGATGCTTAACAACTGAGCCACCCAGGTGCCCCTGAAATCTAATTATTTTTTTTAAATGTCAGTTACATGATATTCTTCTATCTATCATTTATCTACCTATCTAATTTACATTTATATAGACATTATACTAACTGACTCACACAATTATGGAGGATGAGAAGTTCCATGATCTGTCATTAGTAAGTTGGAGAACCAGAAGAGTCAGTGGTGTAATTCAGTCTGTCTGAAGGCCTGAGAATGAGGAAAGCCAATGGCATAAGTCTTAATCAGAGTCCCAAAGCTTAAGAGCTAGGAGTGAATGATGTCCTAGACTTCAAGGTGGATGTGTAAACTCAAACAGAGAGACCAAATTTTCCCTTCCTACACATTCTGTTCTGTTAAGTCCCTCAGCTCATTCACTGATGCCCATCCATATTGGAGAGGGCAATCTTTATTCAGCATACTGATTCAAATGCTAATATCTTCTGGAGACACACTCATAGTTACAACCCAAAATAGTCTTTTACCAGCTATCTGGGCATCAGTTAGCCCAACTAAGGTGACATATAAAATTAACCACCACCCCTTGTCAACATAACACCCATATGGATCTCCTTAAACCATATTTAGTAAGAAAATAAATGCAGTAACAGGGTCGTAATTCCACCTAACATGATACAACTATCCTTTGTACAATTGAAAATGCACTAATTCCTTCTCTAAAACAGGGGAAAGTCCTTGAATGATGTTCACTCTTCTGATATTACGTAAGTTAAATAATATGGTGTAAAAATTAACATACTTAAATACTGATATAAATACCGATATATAGTTAATACATCTTATGTTACACGTAAGGAATAAGAATATGGGAAAAAAACAAAGATATTTGCTTAATATATGATATATATACATAAAAATATATTCATAACAAAATAAAAAGGAAATACTTATGAAAATGACAGTCCTCATTTCTATAAGTAGTCATGTGGTTGAAGCTGGTATTTATTTATTTATTTTTTTTTTTAATTTTTTTATTGTTATGTTAATCCCCATACATTACATCATTAGTTTTAGATATAGTGTTCCATGATTCATTGTTTGTGCATAACACCCAGTGCTCCATGCAGAACGTGCCCTCCTCAATACCCATCACCAGGCTAACCCATCCTCCCAACCCCCTCCCCTCTAGAACCCTCAGTTTGTTTTTCAGAGTCCATTGTCTCTCATGGTTCTTCTCCCCTTCCGATTTCCCCCCCTTCATTCTTCCCCTCCTGCTATATTCTTCTTCTTCTTTTTTTCTTTCTTAACATATATTGCATTATTTGTTTCAGAGGTACAGATCTGAGATTCAACAGTCTTGCACAATTCACAGCGCTTACCAGAGCACATACCCTCCCCAGTGTCCATCACCCAGTCACCCCATCCCTCCCACCCCACCCCCCACTCCAGCACCCTTCAGTTTGTTTCCTGAGATTAAGAATTCCTCATATCAGTGAGGTCATATGATACATGTCTTTCTCTGTTTGACTTATTTCGCTCAGCATAATACCCTCCAGTTCCATCCACGTCGTTGCAAATGGCAAGATCTTATTCCTTTTGATGGCTGCATAATATTCCATTGTATATATATACCACATCTTCTTTATCCATTCATCTGTCGATGGACATCTTGGCTCTTTCCACAGTTTGGCTATTGTGGACATTGCTGCTATAAACATCGGGGTGCACGTAGCCTTTCGGGTCCCTACTTTTGTATCTTTGGGGTAAATACCCAGTAGTGCAATTGCTGGATCATATGGTAGCTCTATTTTCAACTTTTTGAGGAACCTCCATACTGTTTTCCAGAGTGGCTGCACCAGCTTGCATTCCCACCAACAGTGTAGGAGGGTTCCCCTTTCTCCGCATCCCCGCCAACATCTGTCCTTTCCTGACTTGTTAATTTTAGCCATTCTGACTGGTGTGAGGTGGTATCTCATTGAGGTTTTGATTTGGATTTCCCTGATGCCGAGCGATATTGAACACTTTTTCATGTGTCTGTTGGCCATTTGGATGTCTTCTTTGGAAAAATGTCTGTTCATGTCTTCTGCCCATTTCTTGATTGGATTCTTTGTTCTTTTGGTGTTGAGTTTGATGAGTTCTTTATAGATTTTGGATACTAGCCCTTTATCTGATATGTCATTTGCAAATATCTTCTCCCATTCTGTCAGTTGTCTTTTGGTTTTGTTGACTGTTTCCTTTGCTTTGCAAAAGCTTTTTATCTTGATGAAGTCCCAATAGTTCATTTTTGCCCTTGCTTCCCTTGCCTTTGGCGATGTTTCTAGGAAGAAGTTGCTGCGGCTGAGGTCGAAGAGGTTGCTGCCTGTGTTCTCCTTTAGGATTTTGATGGACTCCTGTCTCACATTGAGGTCTTTCAACCATTTGGAGTCTATTTTTGTGTGTGGTGTAAGGAAATGGTCCAGTTTCATTCTTCTGCATGTGGCTGTCCAATTTTCCCAACACCATTTGTTGAAGAGACTGTCTTTTTTCCATTGGACATTCTTTCCTGCTTTGTCAAAGATTAGTTGACCATAGAGTTGAGGGTCCATTTCTGGGCTCTCTATTCTGTTCCATTGATCTATGTGTCTGTTTTTGTGCCAGTACCATACTGTCTTGATGATGACAGCTTTGTAGTAGAGCTGGAAGTCCGGAATTGTGATGCCGCCAGCTTTGCTTTTCTTTTTCAACATTCCTCTGGCTATGCGGGGTCTTTTCTGGTTCCATACAAATTTTAGGATTATTTGTTCCATTTCTTTGAAGAAAGTGGATGGTATTTTGATGGGGATTGCATTGAATGTGTAGATTGCTCTAGGTAGGATTGACATCTTCACAATATTTGTTCTTCCAATCCATGAGCATGGAACGTTTTTCCATTTCTTTGTGTCTTCCTCAATTTCTTTCATGAGTATTTTATAGTTTTCTGAGTACAGATCCTTTGCCTCTTTGGTTAGATTTATTCCTAGGTATCTTATGGTTTTGGGTGCAATTGTAAATGGGATCGACTCCTTAATTTCTCTTTCTTCTGACTTGTTGTTGGTGTATAGGAATGCCACTGACTTCTGTGCATTGATTTTATATCCTGCCACTTGACTGAATTCCTGTATGAGTTCTAGCAGTTTTGGGGTGGAGTCTTTTGGGTTTTCCACATAAAGTATCATATCATCTGCAAAGAGTGAGAGTTTGACTTCTTCTTTGCCAATTTGGATGCCTTTGATTTCTTTTTGTTGTCTGATTGCTGTGGCTAGGACTTCCAATACTATGTTGAATAGCAGTGGTGATAGTGGACATCCCTGCCGCGTTCCTGACCTTAGGGGGAAAGCTCTCAGTTTTTCCCCATTGAGAATGATATTCGCTGTAGGTTTTTCATAGATGGCTTTTATGATATTGAGGTATGTACCCTCTATCCCTATACCCTGAAGAGTTTTGATCAAGAAAGGATGCTGTACTTTGTCAAATGCTTTTTCTGCATCTATTGAGAGGATCATGTGATTCTTGTTTTTTCTTTTGTTAATGTATTGTATCACGTTGATTGATTTGCGGATGTTGAACCAACCTTGCAGCCCAGGGATAAATCCCACTTGGTCGTGGTGAATAATCCTTTTAATGTACTGTTGGATCCTATTGGCTAGTATTTTGGTGAGAATTTTTGCATCCATGTTCATCAGGGATATTGGTCTGTAATTCTCCTTTTTGATGGGGTCTTTGTCTGGTTTTGGGATCAAGGTAATGCTGGCCTCATAAAATGAGTTTGGAAGTTTTCCTTCCATTTCTATTTTTTGGAACAGTTTCAGAAGGATAGGTATTAATTCTTCTTGAAATGTTTGGTAGAATTCCCCTGGGAAGCCATCTGGCCCTGGGCTTTTGTGTTCTGGGAGATTTTTGATGACTGCTTCTATTTCCTTAGTGGTTATAGGTCTGTTCAGGTGTTCTATTTCTTCCTGGTTCAGTTTTGGTAGTTGATACATCTCTAGGAATGCATCCATTACTTCCAGATTATCTAATTTGTTGGCATAGAGTTGCTCATAATATGTTCTTATAATTGTTTGTATTTCTTTGGTGTTGGTTGTGATTTCTCCTCTTTCATTCATGATTTTGTTGATTTGGGTCATTTCTCTTTTCTTTTTGATAAGTCTGGCCAGGGGCTTATCAATCTTGTTAATTCTTTCAAAGAACCAGCTCCTAGTTTCGTTGATCTGTTCTACTGTTCTTTTGGTTTCTATTTCATTGATTTCTGCTCTGATCTTTATGATTTCTCTTCTCCTGCTGGGTTTAGGCTTTATTTGCTGTTCTTTCTCCAGCTCCTTTAGGTGTAGGGTTAGGTTGTGTACTTGAGACCTTTCTTGTTTCTTGAGAAAGGCTTGTATTGCTATATACTTTCCTCTTAGGACTGCCTTTGCTGTATCCCAAAGATTTTGAATAGTTGTGTTTTCATTTTCATTGGTTTCCATGAATTTTTTTAATTCTTCTTTAATTTCCTGGTTGACCCATTCATTCTTCAGTAGGATGCTCTTTAGCCTCCATGTATTTGAGTTCTTTCTGACTTTCCTCTTGTGATTGAGTTCTAGTTTCAAAGCATTGTGGTCTGAAAATAGGCAGGGGATGATCCCAATCTTCTGGTACCGGTTGAGACCTGATTTATGACCTAGGATGTGATCTATTCTGGAGAATGTTCCATGGGCACTAGAGAAGAATGTGTATTCCGTTGCTTTGGGATGGAATGTTCTGAATATGTCTGTGAAGTCCATTTGGTCCAGTGTGTCATTTAAAGTCTTTACTTCCTTGTTGATCTTTTGCTTAGACGATCTGTCCATTTCAGTGAGGGGGGTGTTAAAGTCCCCCACTATTATTGTATTGTTGTCGATGTGTTTCTTTGCTTTTGTTATTAATTGCCTTATATAATTGGCTGCTCCCATGTTAGGGGCATAGATATTTACAATTGTTAGATCTTCTTGTTGGATAGACCCTTTAAGTATGATATAGTGTCCTTCCTCATCTCTTATTACAGTCTTTGGTTTAAAATCTAATTTGTCTGATATAAGGATTGCCACCCCAGCTTTCTTTTGGTGTCCATTAGCATGGTAAATGGTTTTCCACCCCCTCACTTTCAATCTGGGGGTGTCTTTGGGTCTAAAATGAGTCTCTTGCAGACAGCATATCGATGGGTCTTGTTTTTTAATCCAATCTGATAGCCTGTGTCTTTTGATTGGGGCATTTAGCCCATTTACATTCAGGGTAACTATTGAAAGATAGGAGTTCAGTGCCATTGTATTGCCTGTAAAGTGACTGTTACTGTATATTGTTTGTGTTCCTTTCTGGTCTATGTTGCTTTTAGGCTCTCTCTTTGCTTAGAGGACCCCTTTCAATATTTCTTGTAGGGCTGGTTTCGTGTTTGCAAATTCCTTTAGTTTTTGTTTGTCCTGGAAGCTTTTTATCTCTCCTTCAATTTTCAATGACAGCCTAGCTGGATATAGTATTCTTGGCTGCATATTTTTCTCATTTAGTGCTCTGAATATGTCCTGCCAGTCCTTTCTGGCCTGCCAGGTCTCTGTGGATAAGTCTGTTGCCAATCTAATGTTTCTACCATTGTAGGTTACATATCTCTTCTCCCGAGCTGCTTTCAGGATTTTCTCTTTGTCTCTGAGACTCGTAAGTTTTACTATTAGATGTCGGGGTGTTGACCTATTTTTATTGATTTTGAGAGGGGTTCTCTGTGCTTCCTGGATTTTGATGCCTGTTTCCTTCCCCAAATTAGGGAAGTTCTCTGCTATAATTTGCTCCATTATACCTTCTGCACCTCTCTCTCTTTCTTCTTCTTCTGGGATCCCAATTATTCTAATGTTGTTTCGTCTTAAGGTATCGTTTATCTCTCGAATTCTGCCCTCGTGATCCAGTAGTTGTTTATCTCTCTTTTTCTCAGCTTCTTTATTTTCCATCATTTGGTCTTCTATCTCACTGATTCTTTCTTCTGCCTCATTTATCCTAGCAGTTAGCGCCCCCATATTTGATTGCACCTCATTAATAGCCTTTTTGATTTCTACTTGGTTCGATTTTAGTTCTTTTACTTCTCCAGAAAGGGTTTCTCTAATAACTTCCATGTTTTTTTCAAGCCCAGCTAGTATCTTTAAAGTGATGATTCTGAACTCTAGATCTGACATCGTACTAATGTCCGTATTGAGTAGGTCCCTGGCAGTCGGTACTACCTCTTGTTCTTTTTGTTGAGGTGATTTTTTCCGTCTTGTCATTTTGTGCAGAAGAGAATAGATTAATGAGAGAACAAAATGCTAGCAGGGTAACAACGTCCCCAGAAAATATACTCTAAACAAATCAGAAAAGACCTGAAGCAGTGGGAAAAGAAAGGGAAAGAGAGAAAAAAGAAAAGGAAAGAAAAAAAGAAAAAAGAAAAAGATAAAGATAAAAACAAACAAAAGCAGAACAAAACACAACAAAACAAAAACAGAATGTGATCAAATATGATCAGGCTGGATTATAGATCAGTGCCACACACTAGATTTTGGGTGTATTTTGGTCTGTTAAAAGAAAGTCCCTCCCAAAATTTTAAAGAAAGAAAAACTTATATATGTACAAAAATAAGGGTTGATATGATGAAGGGATGGAATATGACTGTAAAGATGGAAATTATAAAAAAATTTTAAAAAAGGATTTGATAAGTTGTTTGAAAAAAGAAAGAAGAGGATTAAAAAAAAAAAAAAAAAGAAAGAAAAAAGGGAGAGAATGTGATCAGGCAGGGGAGTAGAAAAAAACCATACACTAGAGATTTAGAGTATATTTTGATCTGTTAGAAGAAACTATCTCAAGATTTTAAAGAGAGAACAACTTATATATATATGCCAAAAATACGGGTAACTACTATGAAGGGATAGAATATGACTTTAAAAATGAAAAATAAAAATGTTTTTTTTAAAAAAGGGATTGATAAGATGTTGGTTGAAAAAGGGAAAAAGAAAAATTCAAAAAAAAAGAAAAAAGGAAAAAAGAAAAAAAGACAGTTAAAAAAAATAATTAACTTTGAAAGACTAAAGAATCATGGTAAAAAAGCCATGAATTCTATGTGCAGTATTCCCCTAGCGCTGGAGTTCTGCCGTTCTCACTGATCGGTAAACTTGGTCTTGGCTGGCTGTTCTCGCTGATCTTCTGGGGGAGGGGCCTGTTGCCGTGGTTCCCAAATGTCTCTGCCGGAGGCAAAATTGCCCCGCCCTTGCCGGTCCGGGCTAAGTAATCTGCTCGGGTTTGCTCTCCGGAGCTTTTGTTCCCTGCAAGCTTTCCGCACAGCTTTGGAGGCGGAGAGTGAAAATGGCGGCCTCCCAGTCTCCGCCCCGGCGGAGCCGAGAACTCGGGGTCCCGCTCCTCAGCGAGCCCCCAGAGAAAAGCCGTCAGTCACTCCCGTCTCCCCGGTCTCCGGCCACACTCCACGCTCACCCGGCCTGTGACCGCGCCTTTCTATCTGGCACCCGACCCCGGGTGGAGTCTCCAAACCCAGCAGATCCCCGCGGTGCGCTCCCGCGCCTCTCCTCCTGGGGGAAGAAGGTGAGTCTCCCCGGATCTGCCGCTTGTTGGGTCCCTGCTGGAGGAGCAGTGGCCCGACTGTGCCGCGGATCACGGTTTATGGCAACCCCGAGCTGAGAGCCCGCGCCTAGGCTCCGTCTCTGCAGCCGGCTTCCCCGCTCCGATACCTGGGGGCTCTGCCGCACTCAGGCACCCCCAGTCTTTCTGTGACCCCGAGGGTCCTGAGACCACACTGTCCCGTGAGGGTTCCACCCCCCACTTTGCCACCAGAGTGACGTCCCTCAGCGGAGCAGACTTCTAAAAGTTCCGATTCTGTGCTCCGTGGCTCTATCACTTGCCAGAAGCGGCCGACGGAGGCCCCTCCCCCGCCGTCTATCCTCCCGAATATCGCCTCGGATTCACTTCTCCGCACGTCCTACCTTCCAGAAAGTGGTCGCTTTTCTGTTCAGAGAGTTGTTGCTCTTCTTTTCTTCGATCTCCTGTTGAGTTTGTAGGTGTTCAGAATGGTTTGATCCCTATCCAGCTGAATTCCTGAGAGGAGACGAAATCCAGGTCTCCTACTCCTCCGCCATCTTGCTCCGCCCCCTGAAGCTGGTATTTATAATAACCTTTGTCAGGGTGCCTGGGTGGCTCAGTTAGTTAAGCATCTGCTTTTGGCTCAGGTCATGGTCCCAGGGTCCTGGGATGGAGCCTGGCACTGTCAGGCTCCCTGCTCAGTGGGGAATCTGCTTCTCCCTCTCCTTCCTACTTGTGGTCTCTCTCGTTATCTCTGTCTCTCTCTCAAATAAATAAATAGAATCTTTTAAAAATATAATAAACTTTTTCTTCTACTGCTCATTCCATATTTCCTTTGTCTTTAGCAAGCATGTCAGCTGGTTGTGTTTCTTTACCTGGTGGGGGGATCCACACCTTCATTCTTCAAGGATCTGGGCCATTAGTAGTCTTGCCTTGACTGGGTTGTCGTAGTTTTCCATGACCTTAATTACAGGACATGGTAATACTAAGAGTTGCCCTAAGCAGTCGCCAGTATTCCTGACATACTCTTCCTATCTCCATTGTGAAACAGTAGTCCAGTTTCCCCTTCACAGCAAGTGCCGATCAGCATAGACAACACCAAACACTATTGCCTATTGCTTCAAAGATATGAGGAGTCTCAGGTGTCCCTGAGGTAGTCTTAACTTCCAGTTCAATGGAATCATTGTTGAGTCTTTTGATGAGCAGGATTTCTCCTTCTGGAACTAAGACTTCTAGGCCAGAGTTCTGCCCACTGAGAGAACTCCCCTTCACCATTGTCCTTTAGAGATATCCCAGAGAGTGGCTGAAGTACTGAGCTGTTGTCCACTTTAGGGTGATGCCTGCATATCATGAAGAACCATCTGTAAGATAGACTCAAGTTTTCTCTTCCTCTGTAAACTGATTATGGAGGACTTCCCATGGATCCATAGATACAGTCCAGGAGAGAGAAGGCAGTGTAATGAATTGGGGATGATGGACATCTGAGCCACTTTTTCACATAACTTACTTGTGGTTTCAGGGCCAGCTTGAGCCCCATCATGTATATACCACTTCCATTTGATGATGGAGTGTAGCTATGCATACCTATCTTATGGTTTAGTAGGGTACAAAGAGATGTGTAGTCACAAAGCTCTTCAAGGATTCTGGGGATCCCCTCACAATTTATTTCTCCAAGTATTCATTAAAGGTATGTCTTTTAGACCCTCAGAGTGTGTAGGGCTTAAATGGCAAATCCACTCTAACATTCTATTTTCCCTAAACCAAGGAAGGTTGGGCATTTCCAATCACTTCTAGTGAGCCATCTTTTGGTCCATGTCTCAGCCAACCAACCCAATAAACTAACAGAGTTCTTTCTAACTCCCTGAGCTGCAATATTAAATGCAGTTGTTTTCTGTTGTTGTCGTTGTTGTTGTTTTCGTAGTGAGCTCATATCAAGAAATTTGGGCTGATCTAACTTTCTGTTCCTTTCATCATTATCCCACACCCTGAATATTCATTCCCACATACATTCCCAAGATTTCTGTCTATACAAATTTTTAAATAATAGTACTTATTTTGGAGTATAGTGCACATCCTCATGGGTCATAAACCTCGCCTTTAGGGCCCTGCTGGGACTTACATCAAGTTACAGGTCTAGAAGCCAAGAAGGGTATTAGGTATGGGTCCTGAGGAAAATCAGCATTGTCTTGCATCACAACTGCCTCAGCGGAGCCATTACTATTTCCTAGGGGAATGCAAGGGTAATCACCTCAGAAGAAGGCAAAAGGCTGCTATCACTGGGGATTGGAATACCGTAGCCACTCAAAGTGAAGAGGCTGATACCATTAGCTTTGAGAAGGTATAAAGAGATTTATTATAGGAATTGGCTCACTTCCTATAATAAATTAGGAACACTGAGAAATCCTAAGATATGCTTTCTTCAAGCTGGAGGACCAGGGAAGCAGGTGGTACAATTCAATCTGAGTCTGAAGGCCTGAAAACCAGGAGTACTATGTAGGGCCAAAGAAGATGGATATACAAGCTCAGAGAGAGTAAATTCACACTTCTTCTGCCTTTTTGTTCTTTTCAGGCCTCAAAGAATGGGATGATGCCTACCCACACTGGTGAGGGCAACATGTTTCCCTAGTCTATGATTCAGATGCTAATTTATTTTGGAAACATCCATACACACACTCAGAAATGCTTTTCCAGCTTTCTGGGCATCCCTTAGCTCAATAAGTTGACACATCAAATTAACCATTGTAGGGATATAGATAGATGATAAGAAAGAAAAAAGAAAGAAAGAAAGAAAGAAAGAAAGAAAGAAAGAAAGAAAGAAAGAAAGAAAGAAAGAAAGAAAGAAAGAAAGAAAGAAAGAAAGAAAGAAAGAAAGAAGAGAAAGAAAGAAAGGAAGGAAGGAAGAAAGAAAGGAAAAGAAAAGAAAAGAAAGAAAAGAAAAAAGAAAGAAAAGAAAAGAAAAGAAAAGAAAAGAAAAGAAAAGAAAACAGATGAAAGGATATGTAGACAGCTGTTTAATTTCAACTTTGACACACATTTCAAAAGGAAGTCCAAAGCAGTGGACTGGAAAAGGAAACTTTTATTAGTTTAATCAATAATTTATAGACAGTAAAGCACACATGGTTGTGCCCCACAAAGAACCTCTAACCCCCCAAAAAAGTTGCTGTTAATTCTTGTTCTTTTATACTTCCAGACTTAGATTTCCCTACTAGCTAAATTACCTTTTTCTTTCTCCTTTGTTCTAACTTCTTCTTTTAACCAGCCTCTTAGTGTTGGAAGTGTTATGGGGCTCAGTTTTTAGCTTTCTTCTTTTCCTCCCAACACTAATTTCCACTGGTGATTTCATTTGGTCTCAAACTATATTTATTTCTGCTTGGATATTCAATAGACACATAAAATGCAATTCACCAAAATTAAGCATCTGTCCCTGTCCTGGCCCTGAATATTTCCAAAATATGTTTCACCCATGTCCTTAGCTCAGCTGATGGAAAATCCATCTTTCCAACTGCTTAGGCTAAAAACCATAAAGTTACTCTTGACTATTTTCATTCTTTCCACCTCCACATGGTATCATAAAATCTAAAACATTACCACTTTTTACCACCTCCACATGCTTCATTCATGGCATAACTCAAGGGCATAAGACAGTGCCTGACACATAGTACTCCCTGTAAAGCCATGGAAACAGATTTCCATGGTTTCCGGAGATAAAAGTGAACAACCAAAATAGATGTTGGGCAAGATGCATTTTGGGAAGAGGAAAGGGGAAATGGTAGGTAAGTTTAAATGGAAAAGGAAGGTTAAGATCATTTTACAAACCTTCCTACAGTAATAAGGATTTTGAATTTCAGCCCAGATGTACTGTAAACAATTATTTGGAATTTGTAAGGAAGACTTTATAAGATTGTCTCCTCTTGTCTGTGATTTTGCTTTCTTTGGTTTCAGTTACCATGTTAAATCATAGTCTAGAAGCAGATGGTCTTCCTTTTGACATACTGTCAGAAAGTTAGTAGTAGTCTAACACTACATTATAATTCCTATGTCATTCACCTCATTTCATCTCATCATATAGGCATTTTATCACCTCATATCATCACAAGAAGAAGAGGGAGGACAGAACAGTAAGATATTTTGAGAGATCACTTTTACCTAACTTTTATTACAGTTTATTGTTATAATGTTGTATTTTATTATTAGTTATTGTTATTAATCTCTTACTATGCCTATGCTATAAATTAAACTTTATCATAGGTATGTATGTATAGGAAAAAATACAATATATATAGGGTTCCATACTATATGTCGTTTCAGGCATCTCCTGGGTGTCTTGGAACATATCTCCTGCAGAGAAGGGGGGGGTGCCTACTGTACTAAGAGTTGAGTCAGAACAGCATCGTCTGGCCAAAAAGCTAAGCTATTATGAAAATAAATTCTCTCATTAAAAAGGGGGAACTCCGTATTTTTCCAACTTTGAAAAGTATTGCTCATTACAATGTTTAAAATGTCAGCTGGTTCTTAAATTATATTAATTAGAAACAATGCCAAACAATTTTATTTTGCCTCACATTCATCCTAATTAAAAAAGTCTAGGGGCGCCTGGGTGGCTCAGTCGTTAAGCGTCTGCCTTCGGCTCAGGTCATGATCCCAGGGTCCTGGGATCGAGCCCCGCATCGGGCTCCCTGCTCCACGGGAAGCCTGCTTCTCCCTCTCCCACTCCCCCTGCTTGTGTTCCCTCTCTCGCTGTGTCTCTCTCTGTCAAATAAATAAATAAAATTAAAAAAAAAAAAAAGTCCAATGTTCACTTGAAAGTAAGTTCCTAAGGCTCATCCAAGGGATGTCAAAAAAAAGGATGTAAAAAAAAAAAAAAACAAAAACCCTACAGTATTCTGTGTATTAATGTCTAAGAAATTATATGAACCCATTGGGATCTCACACATACACTATATACTTTTTTAAATCTTATGATTCCACTGCCAAAATATTAAGCACACAAAATAAGCTCTTATTTCTGTTCTATGAACACAACTTTCTTAAACCATCTTTAGTCATTTATTATAGAAATGGGTTCTGTAGGACACTCCAGTCTAAAAATATATGTTGAGTTCTGGAGAATATAAGTAAGTATGAAGCTTCTTGACTATGTTATGAAATGGAGATGGAGATACTGTCTGTACGTTCACTATTATCTCCCTAACACCTATCAGTTTTTGGCATATAGTAGATGCTCCAAAAATAAATGTCAAAAAAAGTCTGAAAATTAAATTGATATAATAAGGTATGCACTTGCAAAAATTAATTAAAATTCTATTATTTATAATTAAGTCCTCATATCGGCACTTGTAACTTTTCCAAGTACTTTCCTAAGTTGTCTCATTTGATTTTAATAACTCCATAGCACAGAGAACTTTTATTTTACTAATTAGGACACATTAATTGATGTGTCTAAATTCACAGAGCAGAACCACTAAAACTCAGACCCACATTTCTTTTTTTTTTCCAGGAAATCATATTTCTTTTATTTATTTATTTATTTATTTATTTATTTATTTATTTATTTATTTAAGAGAGAGAATGAGTCGGGGGGGATGGCTAGGTGTAGAAGGAGAGAGAGAGAGAATCTTGAGCAGGCTCCATGCTCAGCGTGGAGCCCTATGCAGGGCTTGATCTCACGACCTTGAGATCATGACCTGAGCCGAAATCAAGAGCTCGATGCTAACTGACTGAGCCACTCAGGTGCCCCAGGAAATCATTATTTCCTATATGATATATTTATAAGACACATAAACAAAGGAAGGGGTTTCAAAATAACCCCTCTGAGTCACTATTCTCAAATAGAATTTCTACTCGCTCTGTTAAAAAAGCAATTCAAGAAAAATATCTAAATCCAATTTTGCCAGGGAGCAAGTGTTATCTCATATTTCTTTTACTATTTCCCTAGCATAATATTTAGATATTATTGTATGAAATATGAAGTAAAAATAGGCTTTTCTGAATAACTTGTTTCCTGATCATTTTCATTCCTTAGATCCAAGTAGCCTAAGACCAGGAGAAGGAGGAGGATAGTTAAGTCTCCCTTACTAACTTTACTGAGGCTACCAATTTAAATGTTAACCTCATCCAAAAACACATTTATGGAAACATTCAGAATAATGTTTGACTACATATGTGGGCACCATGGCCCAGCCAGGTTGACATGTAAAACTAACCATCATAGGAGTCACAGCTATAATTCTTGAGTGTAAATTATATGACAGTTTCCTGATAATATGGAGACAGTTACTCTGCTTATAAAATGAGGAAAGTCCTACTTCCTTTGATAATATTGTTGTAAAAAAAAAGGTAATAATAAATATAAATGTTCTTACCATAGAATTTGGTACCTGTTGGTATTTAATAAATAATAGACTCATCATTTGTTAATAACTTTGCATGTTTGCACTTCCCCTGAATGAACTTTTCTTGCCCTTCCTTTTCTGGACTAAAACCTAGATCTTACCCTTTATTAATCTTTGCACTAAAGCTCTTACTTTCTACCTTTCTTGTACAATGAGATGAATCTCCTATAATAAATCCATTGGATTTCTATTTCTAATTCTCTACCTTAAATTAGCATACCCCTGTCTCCTTACTTGTTTTTTAAAGATAGTTAGTTGGCTGATGTGCATTGATAGCATAAACTAAGACTATTAATTGAATTATTTTTCCTATAAAATCCCTATGAAGTAGGCACTGATATATCCTTTTATTTTGAGGAGGATAGGGAGGCTTGGAAGGTTCAAGTAGTTTTTCCAATTTAATGGCTAAAAGAAAGACCAGAACAGGGCAATCTGAATCCAAAGCCCTTCTTTTAATCCCATGCATGCTTAACTGAGTAAAGCTTGTGTTTGTCTTCCTAGCATATATATGCAAACATAAATGCAATGATTATCTTTCTGCATTTTCATTCTTCTGTTCTTGCCTGGTAAATTATTTGCGTGCGCTCTCTCTCTCTCCATATATATATATGGAGAATATATATATATATATATATATATACACGAATATATATATATATGAATATATATATATATATATATATATATGAATATATATATATATTCATCCTTATAATCCAGGACCAAGGATAAGTCTTAGATGAGAAAGAGAAAAAAAAATAACTTTGATAGTTCTGTAGCTCCAACGATGAATCAAGCAGTATGCTCCTTCTGATTATAATTTGCTGGATTCCATTTTCTAAGTGGATGAAATCTGGCAATGAGTTCCCTTCCCTGACACTACTCACATTTAATGATACCTTGTTGTGCCTGTGGTCACTGAAATAGATGACTGAACATCAGTTTCTATGCTTCCAACACTGAGTCCCTGCAATCTGATGCAAAATACTCTTAGAATAGAATGTGATATATAATAGTATCAGTTGGTATTAAAACACAAAGATTGGTTTTAAATCATTAGACCAGAATAGTTAGAATAAAGTTACATCTGTAAGACATATTACATATATCTGGAGAGTCTTATTAAAGCTAAGTTCAGAAGTAGCAATTAAACTAAAGTGATGAATTAATGATGAATCAAGAAACCAGATGTAGAATTTGTAGACAAAATGCAGTTGAAAACTACACATATGATTTGGTTGAGTAATTTTCAAAGACATATTTTGACATAAGCAGCTAAGAATGTGTCATATAACCAGGTATCAGGGGAGAGAAAGGCTGAAAGAAATGAGTTGGAAGCCTGTGCTAAGATGAGAATTTCTGATTCCAAAACCTTATGTTTGAGGGATAGTAAGAGTGTTCTTTCAAATCAGGCTGTATTAAAGTGACCAACTGAAAACTGGAATGTCCAAACCTTGGAACTGTGGGAATGCAGAACTGGAATGGGAATAAGAAATTTGTTTTCTCACATTTTTCTGTTATCCCAACCTTGAAAAGTCACAGCTCTCAGTAGTACATGGTCCAGTCAGTTAGTAGATATGTTTTAAATGTTATATACAGAGAACAACAATGATTGGGATTTTTATTAGTCAAGATTCTCCAGAGAAACAGAAGCAATAGGATGTATAGAACCATAGAGAATATATAGATATCTCTCTCTCTCTCTAGAGATTTATTTTAAATAATCAGCTCAGAGGATTATGTGGGTTGGGAAGTGTAAATCTGCAGGGTAGATTTGCAGGCTGGAAACCCAGAAAAGAGTGCTACAGTTCAAGTCCGAAGGCCTGCAGTCTGAAGACCTCATTAAGAGCTGATACAATTCAAGTCTGAAGGTTGTCTGCTCCAGAATTCCCTCTTGCTTGGGGGCAGTCAGTCTCTTTTTAATTTAGGCCTTCAACTGATTTGATGTGGTCCACCCACATTATGAAGAGCAATCTGCTTTACTGAGTCTATAAATTTAAATGCTAACCTCATCCAAAAACACATTTATGGAAATATTCAGAATAATGTTTGACTACATATGTGGGCACCATGGCCCAGCCAGGTTGACATGTAAAACTAACCATCATAGGAGTTAAAAAGTCTCAGCTATAATTCTTGAGTGTAAATTATATGACAGTTTCCTGATAATATGGAGACAGTTACTTTGCTTATAAAATGAGGAAAGTCCTACTTCCTTTGATAATATTGTTGTAAAAAAAAAAAAAGGTAATAATAAATATAAATGTTCTTACCACAGAATTTGGTACCTGTTGGTATTTAATAAATAATAGACTCATCATTTGTTAATAACTTTGCATGTTTGCACTTCCCCTGAATGAACTTTTCTTGCCCTTCCTTTTCTGGACTAAAACCTAGATCTTATCCTTTATTAGTCTTTGCACTGAAGCTCTTACTTTCTACCTTTCTTGTACAATGAGATGAATCTCCTATAATAAATCCATTGGATTTCTATTTCTAATTCTCTATCTTAAATTAGCATACTCCTGTCTCCTAAGTTGACCTAAGGAGTCCCTGATCTAGTTAGAAATGTTAATCTTTGAAAGTAGCCTGGTTATTCCTAAATTTTCAGATTAAAACAGAAAAATCCAAATTATCTAGATTAAAAAAATACATTTCACTACATAACTTATATGTGTGATTTGGAGGTCAACAAGCAATGAGAGACTTCTAACATTCCAAATATCTAAAACTATAAGGACAATGCATCTGGGGGCACGGGGAGACATTTACTCTATACCAATGAGTTCAGATTCACAATTATAAAAGTGGATGCCTATTTGGGAGCAATTAATAAAATGTGTCACTAAACTCTGAACTACTGCAATGTTTCTGACCCATTTATAATAAAAATAAATCTTTTGAAGGGTTTGAAGTTTTCTGGCTCTGAAAGCCCCAGAAGTCTGGCTCCTTTTTTCCCATTCTCTTTTAGTTGCCTTTGGCAATATTGGCAATTTAGATATTCATTTGGTCTGTCTAAGTAGGTGAAGTCCACATTTATACCTGAAGTTCCAACCCCCACTTTGACCAACACACTACCAGTCTACACCACGTAATGAATATGGCCTTGTTCTTGTGACAGTACGTTAAGGACAAAGAAAGACCAACTCAATTCATTATCTTAATACAAATAAAAATCCCCACCTGAATTATTATTTTCTCATTAACCTCACTTAAACTTTGAATTCTTTTTAATTCATCTTATCTCTGGTTTCCCTTTGCTCCATCCCCGTATATATTCATGTGCCACTCATATCCTCAACTCCTAAATGGATGTTACCCATATTCCTCTGCTAATAGCAAGGTTTTCAGACAGAATGAACCCTTAATCATATTCTGGATTTCCTGTTAATTCATCTGTGAATTCAAAAGGTGGATTTGGCCTTCATTTTAGCAGGGGACCTAATCTGCTTTCTTTTAGCCTCACATTGGTCTTTGACAATTTTTTTTTGAACAGTGATCTTTAAATTATAGACTTATTTAGGCTGCTGTGAGCACAGAACATGCCCTCAAATTACAAGTCTATTTGTGTTGGTCGACAAGTGCATTTATTAGCATTAATGTATCAATTATTTTTAATTAGTTCTTAGAACTTCTCTTTCACCAATAGTAAAGTCATTAGCTGCAATTTGCAAATGAAAATGATCACAATGTTTCCCAGGCCCCACATAATAATGCCTCTCATTATCTAACCCAGAAAACGACTTATTATTTATTCTTATTTTAGTCCCTCTTTTCTTGTTATCTGTTAGCCTAACAACCTGTGGAAATCTTAACAATGTGGCAAAAGTTTCCTAATTGCTCCTTTCCACCCCATACTGATATCAGGGTGAATTCTGACCTCCTCTATTCTTTTTCTAGTTTATTTCTGTATAGCTAAAACAACAAAATGCACTTTTGAAAACAACAACAAAACCAAAAACTCCTGCCTTTGGAACTCACAGTAGTGTTGTGTTCAAGACCAGAGAGAAGGAACACCTTCAAATCTCCACCGTCTAGATCATTTCAGACCATAAGTGATTATAATCTTTTCATTCAGGGCAATATATTTTTTTTTTTTTATATTTGGCTTAAAAGTGATTAGTTTTTGAGGGTAATTTTAATATTTTAAATGCATTAACAATCACAAAAACATCTTTTTTTTTTTTTTTTACCAGAGCAGTTGGCTTATATTTGAGGCAGAAAATAGTATCACAAATATATACAAGGAATAAATTAAATGTAGGACCAAAAGATCTAGTTCTATATAAAAAGGACTCAGATTAATTCATGAATCAATAACCAAATTAACAACTGGTTCACTTAACATTTAATTTAACATTAAAAATTAACACTTAAATCATTGAATTATGAATCAAGGTTAATTTACAAGGACTTTTTTTTAAGCTTAGTTGAGCAGTTTAAAGGAAATAATAACTATATATAGTTTATTTGAGTAAGCTAGAATATCTGAAAGTCTCAGAACTGAAATTTAACTTGATTTGTATTTTTGATTATGGTACAAAGTTATCACAAAGTTGTATGTGGTTAACAAATGTTATTTCAGTGACTTTCAACCCATGCTCCTTTGAGTAAACTTGGGTAAGCGGTTCCAGGTTATACAAAGAAAGTCTTAGACACACAACCAAATCATAACCAGGACTATCTTGTTCACATGAAAAATTAAATGAAATTAATGTGAAAAATATTAAATACTTTGCATTTTATTTTCCTTATTATTTACATTTTTAAAACACATTAGCCTATATCTCATTCAATCTTAAATAGTCTCAGGGGACATATAAAATAGCCATTGTTTTGTACTGAATACACAATTTCTCAAAACTTTACAGTGACTTCATCAAAATCAATTGAATTAAAACCAAATTCCACTTATTTCTGTTGCAGCACAATGCTACTGTTACAATAAGACATTATGTCCAATAACTAAGATTCCATCATTAATTCAATCAATACATATACTGAATGTATTTTTTGAAACCTAAATTTAATTTTTTTTTTTAAGATTTTATTTATTTATTTGTTAGAGAGAGAGGGAGAGAGAGAGAGAGAAAGCACAAGCAGGGGGAGTAGCAGGCAGAGAGAGAAGCAGGCTCCCTGCTGAGCAAGGAGCCTGATATGGGACTCAATCCCAGGACCCTGGGATCAAGACCTGAGCAGAAGTCAGATGCTTAACCGACTGAGCCACATTTAGTAAGCTAAATTTTAAATGAAAGGAAAGGATATGATAAATATATGTCAATAATCACATAGAAAAAAATTGAAGCTGATGCTCCCTACCAGGAAGGTGAATCATGATAAAAATATATCACTTCTAGCGAGAACAAACATGGAAAAAGCCAAGGACTGGGAATAAAGAAAAGAGAGTAAGCATTTCCTCAGCACAGCTCATGTTCCCAAAAGTAGTTTATGCTATGTGATTTATAACCTTAATTTATCTCAGTTTCCTCCAGACTCATGAGGTAAGCATGCTTCCAGTTACATTTACAGATAAGGAATGGGCCTATGTCATTTAAAGAAGTTACTCAAGATCTCACACCATGGGAAGAACAGTGCTAGACTTGCAACTGGCTCTGTTTTTCATCAAAGTCATTCTCCCTTGATGTATAAGAATATGAATAACAAAGAAATGAGCTGGCTGGAGCAGTCATCTAATACTTTTAAAACTAGGAAACCTTCAGAAACAAAGATGATAGGAAGAATAGAAAGCTTTTTGTATCTAGAAAGAATTTAATATGCATTACTGTTCGGTCATAAACTGGCCCCCACACATGGAGGGCTAAGTGAGATCAAAGAAAGAGGTAGATCACTCCAGATTTGTAGGTGTCAGGTTTCATAAGCAAGGGGACTTACATATGTGGTTCATCTTGGGCTGTCACAAGATGAGTAGATCTCTGAACCTGCCTACCTGAATCTTAAAAATGTACATCAAAATGAAAAGCTTTTGCACAGTAAAAATCCATCAACAAAACAAATAGAAAATCTATTGAATAGGAGAAGATATTTGCAAATGATATATCTGATAAGGGATTAATATCCAAAATATATAAAGAACTTATACAACTCAACATGAAAAAAAGCACAAATACTCCAATTAAAAATGGTCAGAAGACATGAACGACATTTTTCCAAAGAAAACATACCGATGGCCAACAGACACATGAAAAGATACTCAACATCACTAACCATCAGGGAACTGCAAATCAAAACCACAATGAAATATCACCTTACACCTGTCAGAATGGCAAAACTCAAAAAGACCAGAAATAACAAATGTTGGAGAAGACATGGACAAAAAGGAACCCTTGCACATTGCTTGTGGGAATGCAAACTGGTGAAGCCACTGTGGCAAATACTACGGAGGTTCCTCAAGAAATTCAAAATAGAATTACCATATGATCCAGTAATTCCACTACTGGTATTTACCAAAGAAAATGAAAACACTAATTTGAAAAGATATATGCAACCCTATGTTTTTTGCAGCATCATTTACAATAGCCAAGATATGGAAGCAATCCACATGTCCAACAATGAATGAATGGATAAAAAAGAGGAGGCATACACACACACACACACACACACACACACACACACACACACACACACACAATGGGATATTACCCAGCCATAAAAAAGAATGAAATCTTGCCATTTGCAACAATATGGATGGATTGACAGGGTATAATGCTAAGTGAAATAAGTCAGAGAAAACAAATACCTATGATTTTGCTCATATGTGGAATTCAAGAAATAAAACAAGTGAACAAAGAAAAACAAACAAATAAACAAAAATAAACAAAGCCCCATTGTTAAATACAGGGAACTGCTGGTTGCCAGAGGGGCAGTGAGTAGGCGGATGAGTGAAACAGGTGAAGGCACTAAATTTAAGCATTGGATGAACCCCTCCACATAGCAGGCACTGTGCTAGGTGCCTTAAAAAACACATTATCTCGGGGCGCCTGGGTGGCTCAGTCGTTAAGCGTCTGCCTTCGGCTCAGGTCATGATCCCAAGGTCCTGGGATCGAGCTCCACGGGAAGCCTGCTTCTCCCTCTCCCACTCCCCTGCTTGTGTTCCCTCTCTCGTTGTGTCTCTGTCAAAGAAATAAATAAATCTTTAAAAAAAAAAACCACACATTATTTCATTAAATCTTCACTGAGACACTGTGAGTTATACCATATTATCCCTGAGTCTCAGAAAGTCATCAGGATAAAAGAAATCTAAATCTAAAAAGGACAAATCTCCCCTCCTTGATGTAAGGAAATAAATCAGGTGATCATCTTCTCCCATGGAACTATTTGGTTCCTTGAGAATATGGTAGTAGATCAGGAATTCATGGGTAATCACCACTGCGAGAGAGTTAAATACCTAGCAAACCCCGGTCAACTTTAGACAGCTAAGGAATAGCCTTCATTCCTGCTATCATGGCCACTTTGTCCATTAGCTAATTCAGTAATCCAGGGAATGCTGGAAAAAGAGGCTGAGAGAAGTCCACCAAGTTATCAAATGCCTTGTCTACAATGTAAAGCTTTTGATAAGTGTTACATGTGGGTCATGTATAGCCTATGTTCTGCATCATACTGAGATGTCCATTTACATGTTTTCCTCAAGTTTCCTTATGGCAAATTCTCCATTTTTTGTTCTAATTCCTTGACCATTCAAATTCTTAGATACTTCCCTTTTATCAGAGTAAATTCAACATTAAAAAATATCAGTTGTACCAGGCAGAAGGGACAATATATTATTCTGCTCACTGGACAAATTTCCTTTCTCCATTTCCTATAAGTTCACTTCTGAGTTAGACTGGGATGCTACTTTAATCAACCTGAAACTGGTTGATTATTGTATTGAAACCAATACATTATGCAAGGCCATCTCTAAACCAGGTTTATTTTGTTTTTCTACCTTGGTTAACTGGTAAACTAAGGGAAAATTCCCCTGAGGCCACCAATATTCTAAACTTCAACAACTTTTTAAAATATTTTCTTAAGGATCATAATGCTTACATCACCAGTTTATATTAGAAGACTTTGATTTCTGTATCAATGCGGTAACTATGTGGGGGAGTGGAGAAGATTAGTGGCATAATAATGCGTCCAACTTTATTATTTTGTGGTTCATCCCTCTACCAATCTCCTTTTAATAGGTCATTATTTCATCTGGATCTGCATTAACTTACTTTACACACAGATAGAAACTCATCTGCTTGAATGAAAATGGATTCTGGTACACACACACATATGCACAGACATGTAATTTCCAATTCAATTTAGCTAAAATATATACTCCTTCCTCCTTCAGAAAACATCCTAAAATCCATTCTGTACACACAATTCCCAGGTTTTAGTTAATTTGCTATAGTTCATTTCCTGAATAATCCTTTTCTTTTTGAGATGTATCCTGCATTTGACAGTGTGGGAGAAACTAGGATGCAAGTACAGTTACAGATATAGTGGTAACAAATAATAGGGAAATGAGGGATATCTTTAAGTACGTACTATTAAGGCATTCATTCAGGTGAGGGGACTATAGTATTTTAAGCAGAAAATGCTCAGAAAAGGAAGAGGGAATTTCTTTATATAGGAAGAGAATGGCAGAAGAGGGTTTTCATGCATTAGGGACCCCCCAGATCTTCACACATGATACTATTTCAACATCTCAGGTAGTATTTTTTTCCTTATTTATCTGCATTAATATCTCTTCACACAAAGACCAGAAAAAGTTGAGAATACAGCTGATAATTCAATTCAGCTACCTGCAGGAACAAATCCCAGATCTGATTTATGGCCATCTCAACTGCCCAGTTGTAAGAAGATAGCTATTATTAAAATATAGTCATATATACTCCTTGAGTTTCAGTTTGCAGTCAGAATTTAATGACTTGAGCTGGGCTATTCTTTTACTTTAAATTTCCTCAGGCATTCAGTCATGACTACCATACTGTGTGGCCTTTGCATTCCTGCTCATCACACTAATCAGGCAGCAGTAGTGAAGTAGTCAAGAGCAGCTTCTGCCACAGAATAACTTAATTGTGTTCCCCTTACATGTCATGGGTTGTGAAGCCCCATGTCAGATTATGAATATAGTATTCCACTCTATTTTAAATTGATTTCTTTGAGGCTCTGTTGAATAGATATAATTCTCTATTTTGATGTTCTTTATCACTTAGAATTCTTCAGTTGCAATCAAGATGGTCTAACTGTAGTTACATTATCAGAAGTGTAACTGAAAGAAAGGATAGCAGTCAGACCGGGAAACTGATAGTCATCAATGAAGTTCAGATGTGTTTGGTTCTGATACAGTTGTATAACAAGAGTAGCATCGTGGGGATTTAGCTGCAAGAACTGAATGAGCTCCAAATATGTAGGTGTCTTTATTCATTTCCTTAAAATTCATTGTTCAGAAAAAGAAGATTCAATTGTCTAACTTAGATTTCAGATTTACCCTTTGTTTAGGATAGGGAAAAGCTTCATTACATAGAATTCTGTGGGGGAAAATTATATCATCTAAAGAATGTCAAGGTATTTTAAAAAGTGGAAATAAATGCTTCATATGTGGGCTAAATTTGGTTTAAATATACATCAGCATTATACAGGTCTAAATATAGCCACAAAACCTAAATATGGTTCAAATGATCTCATTTATCTAACACAGGTACAGCGTCAATACACACCTTTCCCAGTTGGAAGGTGCTTGTCTGGTTCTGGTGTTATGATCCTCATCATAAAATTATACAGACTCAGAGAATGGAATCCATACTGAAATCACATCTTTTATCTCCCATAGTGCTTGCCTATAGTAGAGGCTTTATAAATATTTGTTGAAGAGTTGAAAAAGAATCAATCAGAAATGAAAACTACAGTAAATGAGATTGGAAACAGGCTTGATGTAATGAAGAGCAGGCTAGAAGAAGCAGAGGAACAAATTAGTGATATAGAACACATAATAATGGAAAATAATGAAGGTGAACAACAGAAAGAATAATTATGGAACACGAAAATAGACTTAAGGCACTCAGTGACTCCATCAAATGTAATAATAGTCATATTATAGGAGTCCCAGAAGACAAAGACATAGAAAAGGGGACAGAAAATTTATTTCAAGAAATAATAGCAAAAAACTTTGCTAATCTGATGAAGGAAACAGACATCCAGGTCCAAGAGGCATGGAGAACTCTCATCAAAATCAACAAAAGCAGGCCAACACCAAGACATATTGGAATTAAATTTGCAAAATATAGTGATAAAGAAAAAAAAATCTTAAAAGCAGCAAGATAAAAGAAGTCCTTAACTTACAAGGGAAAACCCATAGGGCTAGCTGGAGATTTATCAACAGAAACTTGACAAGCAAGAAGAGAATGGCATGATATATTCAAGGTGCTGAATGGTAAAAATCTGCAGCCAAGAATACTCTATCCAGCAAGGCTATTCAGAATAGAAGGAGAGATAAAGAGTTTCCCAGACAAATGAAAACTAAAGGAGTTCATGACCACTAATCCGGACTTGCAAGAAATATTAAAGGGGACCCTTTAAGTGCAGAAGAGAGACTAAAAGTGACAAAGACAAGAATGGATCAAAGAAAATATCCAGAAACAATGACAATACAAGTAATAAAATGGCAACAAATACATATCTATCAGTAATTACATTGAATATAAATGGACTAAATGCTCCAATCAAAGGACATAGGGGCGCCCGGGTGGCCCGGTAGGTTAAGTGTCTGACTCACGATTTTGGCTCAGATCATGATCTCAGGGTCTTGAGATGAACCACCACATTAGGCTCTGTGCTCAGTGGAAAGTCTGCTTGAGATTCTCTCTCTCCCTCAGCCCCTCCCCCCACTCTCGCTTTCTCTCTCTCTCTCTAAAATAAATAAATAAATCTTAAAAAAAAGACATGGAGTGTCACACTGGATTAAAAAACAAAACAAAACAAAACAAAAAACAAGACCCATCTATATGCTGCCTACAAGAGACTCATTTAAGACCTAAAGATACCTGTAGATTGAAAATAAGGGTGTGGAGAAATATTTATCACACAAATGGATGTAAAAAAAAAAAAAACTGTAGTAGCAATACTTATATCAAATGAACTAGACTTTAAAACAAAGACTGTAAAAAGAGACAAACGGCATTCTATAATCATAAATGGGACAATCCAATGAGAAGATATAACAATTTTAAAATATTTATACACCCAACATGGGAGCACCCAAATATATAAAGCAATTAATAACAAACATAAAGGAACTAATTGATAATAACACAATAATAGTAGTGGACATTAACAACTCACTTACACCAATGGACAGATGATCTAAACAGAAAATAAACAAGGAAACAATGACTTTGAATGATACACTGGACCAGATGAACTTAACATATATATTCAGAACATTCCACCCTAAACAGCAGATGCACATGGAACATTCTCCAGAATAGATCACATATTAGGACACAAAACATGCCTCAATAGATTAAAAAAATGCCTCAATAGATAAATAAATGCTTGAAATCATACCATGCACCTTTTCTGACCACAAAGCTATAAAACTAGAAGCCAACCTCAAGGAGAAATATAGAAAGACCACAAATACATGGAGGTTAAACAACATGATATTAAACAATGAATGGGTCAACCAGGAAATAAAAGAAGAAATTAAAAAAATACATGGAAACAAATGAAAATGAAAACACAATAGTCTAAAATTTGGGGGACATAGCAAAAGTTGTCCTAAAAGGGAAGTGCATAGCAATACAGGCCTGGCTTCCTCAAGAAGTAAGAAAAATCTCAAATAAACAACCTAATCTTACATATAAAGGAGCTAGGAAAAGAAAAACAAATTAAGCCTAAAGCCAGTAGAAGGAAGGATATAGTAAAGATGAGAGCAAAAATAAATGATATAGAAAACTGAACAAAAAACCCAACAGAACAGATCAATGAAACCAGGAGCTGGTTCTTGAAAAAAAAAAATAATAAAACTGATAAACCTCTAGCCAGACTTATCAAAAAGAAAAGATAAAGGACCCAAATAAATAAAAGCACAGATGAGAGGAGAAGTAACAACTAAAACCACAGAAATACAGTTATAAGAGAATACTATGAAAAATTATATGCCAACAAACTGGACAACTTAGAAGTAATGGATAAACTCCTAGAAACATATAAACTACCAAAACTGAAACAGGAAGAAATAGAAAAGTTGAACAGACCAATAACCAGCAAAGAAATTGAATCAGAAATTTAAAAAATCTCCTAACAAACAAAAGTCCAGGGCCAGATGGCTTCACAGGTGAATTCTAGTAAACATTTAAAAGAAGAGTTAATACATCATTCTTCTCAAACTGTTCCAAAACATAGAAAGGAAGGAAAACTTCCAAATTCATTCCACGAGGAATGAGCATTACCTTGATACCAAAACCAGATAAAGATTCCACTAAAAAAGAGAACTACAGGCCAGTATCTCTGATGAACATGGATGCAAATATTCTCAGTAAAACACTAGCAAACTGAATCCAGCAATACATTAAAAATATAATTCATCACAGGGGTGCCTGGGTGGCTCAGTCATTAAGCGTATGCCCTCAGTTTAGGTCATGATCCTAGGGTCCTGGGATCGAGCCCTGCATCGGGCTCCCTGCTCAGCAGGAAGCCTGCTTCTCCTTCTCCCACTCCCCCAGCTTGCGTTCCCTCTCTCGCTGTGTCTCTCTCTGTCAAATTAATAAATAAAATCTTTAAAAAATATATAATTCACCACAATCAAGTGGGATTTATTCTTTGGGTGCAAGTGTGGTTCAATATTCACAAATCAATCAATGTGATACACCACATTAATAAAAGAAAGGATAAGAACCATATGATCATTTAGGGCGCCTAGGTGTCTCAGTTAAGAAGCTGACTCTTGATTTTGGCTCAGGTCATGATCTCAGGGTCTTGGGGTAAGCCCTGCATTGGGCTCTGCGCTCAGGAAATTAAAGGTTCTCTCTCCCTCTGCTCTTCCCCCCACTTGTGCTCTCTCCCTCTCTCTAAAATAAACAAACAAATCTTAAAAAAAGAACCATATGATCATTTCAATAGATGCTGAGAAAGCATTTGACAAAGTACAACATCCATTCATTATGAAAACCCTCAACAAAGTAGGTTTAGAGGGAACACCATAAAGGCCATATATGAAAAACCCACAGCTAATATCATCTTCAATGGGAAAAAAAAACTGAAAGCTTTTCCTGTATGGTCAGGAACAAGACAGGGATGTCCACTCTCACCACTATTATTTAACATAGTACTGGAAGCCCTAGCCACAGCAGTCAGACAACAAAAAGAGATAAAACACATCCAAGTTGGCAAGGAAAAAATAAAACTTTCACTATTTGCAGATGACGATACTCTACATAGAAAATTCTGTTCTTATGTTCTTAGCACATAAAGAAAGACTCCATCAAGAAACTGCTAAAACTGATACATGGATTCAGTACAGTCACAGGAAACAAAATCAATGTACAGAAATCTGTTGCATTCTGTACACCCAAAATGAAGTAGCAGAAAGGGAAATTAAGAAATCAATCCCACTTACAATTGCATCAAAAACAATACGATATCTAAGAATAAACCTAACTAAAGAGGTGAAAACCTATACTCTGAAAACTATACAAGACTGATGAAAGAAACTGAAAAGGACACAGAGAAATGGAAAAAGATTCCACGCTCATGGATTAGAAGAAAAATCCCTGTTAAAATGTCTATTTTACCTAAAGCAACCTACACATTTAACTGCAATCCCTATCAAAATACCAACAGCATTTTTCACAGAGCTAGAACAATCCTAAAATTTGTATGGAACTGCAAAAGACCCAAATAGCCAAGGCAACCATTAAAAAGAAAAGCAAAGCTGGAAGCATCACAATTCCAGATTTCAAGTTATACTGCAAAGCTGTAGTGATCAAAACAGTATGGTACCAGCACAAAAATAGACACATAAATCAATGGAACAGAATAGAAAACCCAGAAATGGACCCACAACTACATGGTCAACTAATCTTTGACAAGAAGGAAAGAATATCCAAAGGAAAAAGACAGTCTCTTCAACAAATGCTGTTGGTAAAACTGGACAGAAACATGCAAAGAAATGATACTGGACCACTTTTTTATACCATACACAAAAATAAATTCAAAATGGATGAAAGTCCTAAATATGAGACAAGAAATCATCAAAATCCTACAGTAGAACCCAGGCAGTAACCTCTTTGACATCAACCACAGCAACTTCTTTCTAGATATATCTCCTGAGGCAAGGAAAACAAAAGCAAAAATGAACTTTTGGGACTTCATCAAGATAAAAAGTTTCTGAACAGTTAAGGAAACAATCAACAAAACTAAAAGACAACCTAAGGAAGGGTCATGGGAGAAGCTTTTTGGAAATGACATATTTCATAAATGATTAGTATCCAAAATATATAAAGAACTTATACAACTCAATACCCATAAAATGAATAATCCAATTAAAGAATGGGTAGAAGACATGTATAGACATTTCTCCAAAGAAGACATACAGATGGCCAACAGACACATGAAAAGATGTTTGACATCATTCATTATCAGGGAAATGCAAATCAAAACTACAATGAGATATCATGTCACACCTGTCAGAATGGCTAAAATCAACAACACAAGAAACAACAGGTTTTGGTGAGGATATGGAGAAAGGGGAAGCTTCTTGCATTGTTGGTAGAATGCAAATGGTGCAGCCACTGTGGAAAACATTACGGGGGTTCCTCAAAAAGTTAAAAAGAGAACTACACTATGATCCAGTAAGTACACTTCTCGGTATTTACCCAAAGGATACAAAACCACTAATTAAAAGGGATACATGCATCCCGGTGTTTGTAGCAGCATTATCAACAACAGCCAAAATTATGGAAAGAGCCCAAATGTCCATTGAGTGATGAATGGATAAAGAAGTGTACACACATACACACACACACATGGGAATATTACTCAGCCATAAAAAAGAATGAAAAATGCCACTTGCAACCACATGGATGGAGCTAGATTCAAGAGCACACACATATATATGCATATATATTGGTATATCTCTATATATGTATATATCTGTATATATGTGTATATATGAAAATACGTGTGTATATCTGTGTATATATGTATATATCTGTATATCTGTATACATATCTGTGTATGCACATCTGTATTATCTCTGTGTATGTTTATTTGGTGTCCAGCAAGAATGGAAGCTTTAAAGCTTATTAACCATGGCCTTGCCTATCCTCGGAATGTACAGTATTACTTTTCACATGCTGGCACTAATAAAAACTGACATGTGGAAATCCTTAAGTTCTTAGCACGTAAATCATTTGATATTGAGAACAACCTATTAACTTATTTAATTCGCTTTCCTCTTTCTAGATTTGAGGAAACTGAGGCATAGGGAAATTACATCAGTTGTGTCAAACACACTGTCAATTTCCTCAATTTCTTGAGTTGATGCTTAAAAAATGTATTGAATGAATGAGCGTGAAGTGTATGAAAAACAGCATAACCAAGATTTGTAACTGTTTTCTAGATATATAATAAAGCTTAAATCTGTGTAAGTAGATTTAAGTAAATCTATACCATACAGATGATTAATATATACTTCTAATTCAACTCAAAACTGTATTATTACAGAAGCTTTATCTGGAGGGCTCAATTTACAGTTGTTGGTTGGAATATTTCAGTTAAAATTCAGAATCGCTAAGTAAATAGCAATGTGAATTTATCTTAAATTTTAACTTAAAACTCAAATGCATGCACTCTATGTCAGGAAGCCTAGGAGAAAGGTGGTAGCTGCCCAAAGCAGGCAGAGGCAAGTTCACATGTGTTGAAACCAATGGCAGGTCCTGGCTGAGAGACAAGTTTAAATATTTTGATATTAATATTTATTAATATATATTTACTCATTTAGTTAACACGCTATTTTTTTTACATGGAATGCACATGGAGCGTCAGTGAAGAAAGTGAAAGTAGGAAAGTATGGGCCAGTTTGCAGAAATTGAGTGCTTTTCTTGCACTGGCTCTAGTAATGATTCCTGGAGAAATGTTTGGTAGAAGAAGATACTAGATCCTACCTAGAGAATCAGAGATGACTGTGAAAGTGGAACTCTTCCTCCCTACCCTGGAAAAAAGCACTTCCTTGACAGGATTGTAGGTGAGGGAGCAATGATGATAAACACCACACGAAATGCTCAAGTGCAATCAACAATATGGTAGCAAAGGTTACAAAAGTAAAACCATTAAGAGTGATATTAAACAACAGGTATGGATTAAGAAAATAAAACTAAGAAATTTAATAAAAAGACCCAGCATCAGCCACAATGTGGGAGAACTTTTAGGACAAATTAGTGGTTTGACAATGTTCCAAGGAAAAAGGTAAAACTTCAGATTTGGAGAAGGGACAGTTTAAAAGTTTATAAGAATCTGCTCAGGAACAGGTGTGGAATATCTTTTCTGAAGCTTCCAGCAAGAGAACCTCTTTGTACCTTCATTTATGTGAAGGGATAAACTGAATGCACTTGCAGAAAAGATGTCCTTATCATTCAGAGAAAGGAATCAGTCAGTAAAGGGCTAGATAAACAGTCACTCAACCAAGGGTCAAACCCGCATGCAGAAATCTCTGCCAATGCTCAGTCCTCCAAACAAACAAACAAACAAACACTACAGAAGAGCAAGCAAAAGTAAAGAAGAAGAAAAGAGAAAAGAAGGAAGAGTGGCAGAAAATTGGAAAAAAGAACTAAAATTTAAAAACAACATAGAATACTGAGTAAGTCAGTGACCTAAAAAGGCTGCACTTGAAGCTGAAGGTGTGGAAACTCTAAGGCTACTGGCTCAGAAAGAAAGAAAAGCAAGAGGAGAAGCCAGGGCAAATGTGGAGAGAAAAATGGATGGAGATAGGAGTCCTGAGAAAGAAACTAATGGCCATCAGACAAAAACAGGTGTAGGAAAAAGCAAAAGGCATTCAGAAGTTGAAACATATTCTAAGATAAAAAAAAAAGAAGAAAAGATGAAGTGCCCAGGACATTCTGAAGTTGGAGAAAAGGAAGATCAGGATGATCCTGTGAAAGGTAAATTCAACTGGAAGGGAACTTTTAAAGCAGGTCTGAGACAGGGCCCAGATAATAGGATAGCAATCAAAAAACTAGGGGAGAAGATTGCATCTCAGTATTTACAGTGCAAAATGAACATCACAAAGCCAAAGAGGAAATTCTGACCAACTCGAAGAAGAAAATCAGCAAAAATCTCACCTTCAAGTTACAAAAGGGCAAAGTCAAACTCTTGAATTGAACAAATTTGTATTTCAAAAATAAATCCATTCTACTATTGATGTATTCCTTTCACCATTGTTAATAAAACATGTAATGAATTACAACAACTAGAATTTTGCTTTCCAGTGTTGTATTTTTAAGATAAGAAAACAATATATTTTTGGTAGTACTTTTATGAAAAAGTAAAATATATTATTTTCCACACACACACATACACACTTGCATGATGCATATTCATTGGCCTATTGTTGGATGCAGGGTCCAGGTTTTTGGTTTGAGTACATGTCTACTAACTGGCAATCCCCATAATCTCTCTTGCATAAATGACAACCAAAAACGAATTCTATAGCATTTCAGTATCAAGTTCTTCAAAATGAAGAGGGAAACAAAAGCTGATTACAAAGTCATCTTAGTGCAAAATGCTTTTGATATTTTTTGCATAACATCCCATCTTTTTTAGCTCCCTAGTACTCAATTAGCAAATTTTTAGTGAATTGTCTGGCTTATATTTGAAAGCATTCAACTAATTTTTCAGGAAACAACTCTTTTTTGACAATCATAATTGGATTGATGCAATATTTAATTAAATTATGTAAACATAATAACTGATATACCTGGAATTAGTAGACTTGGAAGCAACAAAATCAATCTTGACCAGCCTAATATTCAGCTTGTGGGAGCAAATATTCATAAGTTTCTCAGAGAGTAATGTACCAGCTGCATGTGTTTATCAAACTTTGGGCATCAGTTAGTAAGTTCCACAGCCAAGTGGGAGAATGCTGATTAATACTGCAAAAAAACTAAGTGGGGTTATTTAAGAAAAATTCCTTAGTCACGACTGTTGTCAGTCACAGGTATCTGACAACTGTTGATGACGTTGTTTCTGAATATTTATAGGTCACATGTGAAGTACCTCCCTCTGCACTTGCCTCTGAAGGGTGGCAGAAAATGTCCCCCCCCAAAATATGCCACTTAGACACAAGGATTATTTTGAACTAAAGGCACTTGAAATATAGCAGATGCAAGAAGGGCATTTGAACCCTCCCTTTTCTTCTGGAAAACAGGAAATAAAAACTCCCCTGTACCAGGAAAAAAAGGAATATTCTTTAATAAGAGTCACAGCTGAGGAAATTCCATACAAATAGACCTTGGTAAAATAATTCTTATCTTCCTTTAGCTTCCTCACATAGTTTAGTCACTTTTCCACACTTACCTCTCTTTGTTCAACCTAGCATAAAAGCATTTAGGTTTCCGCACTTCTTTGGGTCTTTTTTTCCCTCATGGGGGCTCCCATCTCACGTAAAACTTATCAATTTGTATGCTTTTCTCCTGTTGATCTGTCTTATGTCAGTTTAATTCTCAGGCCCAACCAAAAATCCCTAAGAGGTAAAGGTAAAATTTTGCCTCCCCTACTCCTCTTATTTTCATCATGGAGAGTTTAGAACAAGACATTTTAGAGTTTAAGAAAAAAAAAAAAAGTTTTGAATTTGAGTCCTCAATTTTCCACTTACTAGCTGTGTGAATTTTTAAATAGATTTCTTAGCCTCTCCACATTTCAGATTCCCTATCTATAAAACAGAAATACAAATGTATATATTGGGTTGTTGAAGTAAATAAAAACTATATACAAAGGGTTTAGCAAAGTGCCAGGTAAAAAGTACAGATTTAAAATATGGTAGCTTTAACTATACTCCCAATCTCTACTTTAACACTCTTCTTTTTTATGAGTTATCCTATCCTTTCTACATTTTCTACATATTGATCAGACTGGGGGAGGTCTAAGATGTGTATTTTTACTCCTAACATTCTTTCTCTTGGAAATCTCATTCTAATGATGTTTTCCTAGGTTCATTTCTTGCTCTCATTCTGTCAACTGACAACAAAGACTTAGCTAATCCAATTCCTCTCCATTTACTTTGGCAAATCATGTCATCCTCTCTCAATTTATTGAGAAAACTCATTTTCTGACATATATGTCACTGAATGGGTAGTGCAAAATCCAACCAACACATTCAATTGAGGAGCGACTGAATATCCTGTTTATTTTAGGGAAAATCAGAAACTTATTAAAGGGCAAGCATGAAGAGATTATCTGTGAGATATTTAGATAATAGTGCAAGAGTAAAGGCAGAAGAGAGAGAAGTAAGGTTCTGAATCTGTGGCTATTTAGTTGTTGAGCCAATTTCCTGTTGGCTACAGGAAAAAGGACTGATTATCCAAAAGTCACTTGTTTGCAGGAAGCATCACATAAACATCACAGTTCAAGTTCTAACTATATGCACAATCCTCTGCTTTAAGATGTGTATTAGAGGCCTTGATCACATCCCAAACCTATAAAATGTGGCCTTATTTCTGTAGTAAAAGCATACCCAGAGATCTAAAATAATCTTAAGTTCACTAAACATACTAGACATATAACAATGGTTTTCTTCACTATAGAAAAATAAAACCCTAAAAGTGTCGTAACCCAAGTCTATGAAATCATAAACACACACACACGCACATAAAACACTGACTTAGGAACACAGAATATTTCCCCACATCCCAGAGCACTCAAGCTAGAGCACTTTCCCCTTAAAAAGTTGAAAATCATTTAAAGGTGAATAAAACAGATTCCACTATGCCTTGAAAGTAAATTTATGGAAACTGTTATCATAAAAGTAATGAGTGATATAGTGTAAAAATACAAATTGCATTCTCATGTCTGTTGATAGGGCTGCATGAATAAATATCTTCTAAATGTGTTCTTTCTTCTCTTTATTTCTCTCTCTCATCTTATATTTCCTTGTAGATAATGTGTGATAAATCTCAGTCATTAAGATTTTTACTCAATCATACATGACCAAGGACTTGAGTGAAAAGGAAAAAAAAAACTGAATAAGGAAAAAAAAACAGTTTTGATGAAAAGGTGAAAACAAAGACTGAACTACTTCTCAAATTTTAAATGTGCTCTCTGAACATGTGGGAACATTGCACTATAATTAATAGAGCTAATGGGTCAGTTCCAATATTTTTTTAGTTGTGTGATCTTATAAACATTAGTTTACTTATCTTTGAAAGGGCAAAAACAACCTTTCTTACAGTGATGTTGAAATAAAACAAGGTGATAAACTATGAACATGTTTGCTACAACGCCCTTAACAAATGGTAATTAAATTGTTTTTATCAGTATCAGCATCTGTTTTATCATGATATAAGGAAAGCAAAATTCAAATGAGTGCGTGTTTGACAAGCCAACTGATTTTGAGTTTCCACAAATGACAGACACTAAATCCTAAACTGTAGTTAATAATCTCATACTTTGTATCATTTATTCAGATAGAAGTCATTGGTCCATCACAGAAAATTAAGGAAAACTCTAAATATATATATATTTATATATATTAATATGTTATTATATATTAATATAATTATTTATATTATATATTATATATTTATTTATAATAATATAAATAAAATTTATTTATTTATAATATAAAATTTATAATAATATAAATAAATATATATTTATAAAATATATATACAAATAAATATATTATAATTAATATAATATATATTAATTTTAATATTATAATATATATTAATATATAATATACATTAAATAAATAAGAGCTAAATATATGTTTTTGCTGTAAATCAAATACTATTGGGCATTATATATTCACATGGAAAATACTAGCAAGACACCAAGAGTTACACACTAGTTAGGGTGCAAAACCATGAAATTGTAATAATTCTCAACCTTATTACATTTTTAGGATTTCCTAAATCAGAGCTGGATTTCATTTTCTATAATATCCATGGATACAGATAAAAGTACAGAGCCCTCTGTAAAGTTTTGTTAACAATGCAATAAAGGCATGCCATTAACTAATGAATTGGGAAGCTTACAGTCATTGAGGAAGTAAGAATTTTAGCCCAAGAAACAATAAAAAGATTCAGGAGTGTTACATATATATATATATATATATTATTTATTACACATGATAAGCAAAGAGACAATATCTTATCTGTTATATAAAAAATGGGTTTAATTCACCTGATGAGTATATAGGACGCAAAGCTATATTTTATTTCTTGCAGAGAATAAGACCAAGGCTCAAGCACTGGCTGAGTTGAAGGTTTGACCAAGGTTTTTTTTTTTTTTTTTAAAGATTTATTTATTTATTTATTTGAGAGAGCGGGAATGAGAGAGAGAGAGAGTACATGAGCGGGGGGAGGGTCAGAGGGAGAAGCAGGCTCCCCGCGGAGCAGGGAGCCCGATGTGGGACTCGATCCTGGGACTCCAGGATCATGACCCGAGCTGAAGGCAGTCGCCTAACCAACTGAGCCACCCAGGCGCCCCTTGACCAAGGTTAATGCCTATGAATTGTTCTAATTACACCCACCTGGTCCAAAAGATACATTTCCCATAATTGTCAACCATGATTGATAAGACAATGGGTAGATATATGGGATCAGGAAACCTGTTGATATGTAATGAATGGTACAAGAAACTCATTTTTATTAATTAGAGGTGAAGACCAAAATCACTAGGACAACTTTCTCAAGGAGCCTGATCCAGTACCTAACTTGAGAAACACTGCTATATAGAAAGTATGATCAATACATGATCTCCCAGATCAAGGGTTCCACAACAATGTGTTCTTTTGTAGAGGAAATTTATAGAAATTGTAGACAATCAGAATAAAACTTAATTTTCTAAGATTTTATTTATTCATTTGATAGAGAGAGCACAAGCAGGGGGAGCGGCAGGCAGAGGGAGAAGCAGGCTCCCCCCTGAGCAGGAAGCCCAAAGCTGGACTCAATGCAGGACCCTGGGGTCATGACCTGAGCTGAAGGCAAACACTTAACAGACTGAGCCACCCAGGCGTCCCTAGAATAAGACTTGGTAAGAGCTTAAAAAATTTTACTTTCAAAAATATTTGGGGTGGGATCAGTGAAAAGATAAAATAATAGAAATGAGCTATATTTTACCAAAATGAGCAAAACTAGGATTAGAAAATCAAGAAAGTAGACTTTAGTTCAGTGTGAAAACTTTTCAGGATATATTGAAATGGCCTTCTTGCAAATATAGTGTTACTCCATCATGACAAAACTCTGGAGGAAGCCGAAACAGCAGTGGCATATAAATGGTACGAGCATCCCTATTCTTCTGCTCTACCAATTACACATACAATTAATTGATTATTATCCTTTTGTTTTTCTTATGAATGTGGATGGGATAGGAATCCTTATTAGCATAGCACTGCAGGGAGTGAACAAAATGGATTAAATTTGACATGCAACATACAATCTATTTGATATACTGGAAATAAATAATTTCTGTCTCTTTAAAATCTAAGGTTCTGAGTTAATATTCTATATGCTTTCAGAAACATACAATGCACAATTTTTGTGATTCTCATCCCTGCCCGTTTTCTGCATATGTAATGTAAAATCCAAAGGGCTTCACACTAAAGATTTATAATAGCCATTCCTTCCAAACTTCGTCAAAGTATTAAAAACACTTCCAAATTTTTCCCAGTAAAAATTAACCATATGCCAGAATAGCAGCAAACTTCTTAAAATAAAATAAAACTTGATAAAATATTTTTGTGTGGAAAGCATTTAATGATTTACAATATAGATACAATTCTATTGAACTTGTTACAAGCATAATATATGGGGGTATGGAAAAATGTGTTTTAAAACAACCTTTATAGAAAAAGCTGTGTACCTATGAAAATCAGATTCCCCAATGAATAAAAAATAAAAGCCAAAAAAAAAAAAAAAGATCATCAGATCTATCTCCAAAATTGTATTTAACATGTTAAAATTGTATTGTGCTCCAATCATAAAATTTAAATACTGCACTAGTAATACAGGGCAATTGTGATGCATTCTCAGAGCATTTTTGCTCAAACTTTTAGTTTTTTTCCTGGCTTATTTTTTCACTAGATAATGAAAAAATCATTAGTCTTACAGTTTTCATGATCACTAAAACTATTCTGATTTAAATAACTAAATATTCCAGTTTGCATTAGTTACCAATTGTTACATGACAAAATACCTCAGGATAAACAATTTTATCTCACAGTTTCTGTGGGTCAGTAATTTCAGACAGACATAACTTGCAGTCATCTGAATCAGGTCTCTGACAAGACTTCAACCAAGTTGTCAACTGGCTCTGTGGTTTCATCTAAAGGGCCAACTGAATGCAATCCATTCTAAGCTCACCCATGTGGTTATTGGTAGAATTCAATTCCTTATGAGCTGTTAAATTGAGATTCTCAGTTCCACATTGGAGCTTCTCACAGGTCTTTACCATGTGGACCTCTTCATAGCTCAACTCAAACCATATGAACTGGCTTCTTTAATATTAAGTAAGGGAGAGAATAAATGATTTGTAAGAATATTTTATCAATAGTCTGGTTACCTAAGTAAAAGCACATAAAGATGCCACACTTTTCAAAGCATTATGGGGGAAAAACTGTTATTAATTTCTAATTTCTACTATTTGGTTTAAAATGTAGTTTAATACGATCAATATGGATCTCCAATGTAGGAAATGCAGCATTTGTTCCTTTCTGTATTTTATTTCACTAATTATATACTGCACTGAGGTAGTTGCTTCTGATTTCCTAATAACTCAGAACTATACAATATTAGGGTTTCATGGAGTTTCTAAGTTGTAGATGACTTTAAAAGTGATCATGTCTCACTCTGTGCCCATTGAAAGACTTTAAAAATATTCCTGTTATGAGATTGCTATAGCTTGTTACTCCAAGTAATAATAAAAAACAACAAAAAATAGCTTTGAACTTTTGTACTTGAAAGTCATCATTGGGACATCTGGGTGGCTCAGTCGGTTAAGCATCTGCCTTCAGCTCAAGTCATGATCCCGGGGTCCTGGGATCAAGTCCTACGTCAGGCTTCTTGCTCAGTGGAGAGCCTGCTTCTCCCTCTGCCTGTAGCTCCCCCTGCTTGTGCTCTCTTTCTCTAGCAAATAAATAAATAATTTAAAAAAAAAAAGTCATCATTATCTAAGTACTGCTTGTTATCAGTTGTATTCCCATGGCTTCAAATGGTAATCTAATTATTCTTCCATATGAAATGACTTTCCTTCCTTCCTAATTTTTTTTTCCTCCATCAGTGTCTGTTGGTAACATGCAGACCAATGGAAAGAGCATTGGTTTTGGAGGTGAAAGGAATTAATTCTAACAGTGTGAATTAATTGGTGCTATTTCCATGGGCTTTGGCAAGTTGTTTATTCTTTAATCCTAATTTTCTTTATAAGTAAAATGGGGTTAATGACATCTCACAAGACTGATATGATGCTTAATAAGAAAACATTTTAATATATAGCATTATTCTTGTCACATAGTGGGCTCACTATAAAGATCCTTTCCCTCAAAAAACAAAAAAAAGAAAAAGAAGAAGAAAAGAAAAGAAAAAGGTCCCTTCCCTCATTTGTTGATTTATGTATTACAAGGGAGAATCTGAATATTTGGAGAATTCCCTAGAGAATAAATGCAATGTAAAAATAAAATGATAAGCAAATACATAATTTCCTAGCCTGACTTTAAGGAGTAGAAGTGTGTGTAAGGTCAGCAATCTAGAGTGAAGGATCAATGGAGAATCCATGTCCGTAGTATGCATAATGGCAACAATTCACACTTATTTCAGAAGCAATCATATGCAAAGTATCAGTGTTCAATATCCAGCACTTACGGGGCAGCCTATAGCAAACAGTGACTCTAAAATGTATTATAGTATGTGTTTCAGAAAGGCAATATTTTGATTTTTGGAAAAAATAAATTCATTTATTTTATTATTCAGTTTATTCATTTCAAAGGTTCTTTGGCCCTGTCATTTGGGGGCTTATTTTACTGAGTTAAATATACTTGTAGTTATCAGATATCTTTTAAATGAATGCTTTCCTATAATGGTTGAGAGTTCCTAAAATGTCTTGTTTTTCTAGTTTCTTTAAAACCCACCCATCTAAATCTTGCTCATTCATGCTCTTAATGAAGGAAAGGGTAATAAGAAAAAGTATGAAATGCCCTGTACCTTGTAGTCTTTTACTTGTACTCTATTGTTTGTAACATATTGGTATAAATATGCAGTTTTAGGTCAAGTACTAAACTTGGAGTCAAATAAATGGATTTTAGCCCAAGGTCTATAACTAATTAGTTGAAGAACTCGAACATATAGATTTATTTATTCTCTCTAGGTTTTATTTCATTATCTTTGCTACAAGTGGGAATCAAACACAAAATATGGGATGAAGAGTCCTAAAAGTGTACTATTACAGTTCTTACTTGCTAATAAATGAGATTCCTGAACTCAAATCCAGATATGCTATGCTAGCTAACAATAACAAATCACACCTTTCTGTCCTCGTAAGGAACTGTGGAATGAATGCTTTCACAGGTGATTAAATATTGGAAGGGGCTTTCAGAGACCTGATATGCTAAATATATCATGTTCAGTATGTCTTTAATGGAATATTTCATCAATTTATTATTAGAAAATATTTCTCATGAAATAATGCAAGAGCTAGAACTGCTGAGTTTGCTATATGTATGCTTACCAGAGGAAGTATTCAAATGAATAAAGAATTTGAAATAGGTTTTCAAAAATTATATTACAAATTTATAAAGATATATAAAAGGTATTGTCTATTGTCTCTACTTATAATATGGAGTACATTTGTTTATAAGATTAATGTGTCAGTCAACTTAAAACAGCCACATATAATTTTGCTGCTTTACCCAATGTAAGGCTTGACAGTCTTATAGTATATATACATCAGTCTCTGTATCTGTGACTGTATCTGTATTTATACCTGTATCTATCTGTCTGTCTGTCTTTCTGTGTATCAACCATCCATATATCTCCTTTTGGCTTCTTGTAAAAGGCAGTCGGAAGTATACTTGGTGGTATGGGACCTCCACTCAAGCATGAAAAACCTTCCACATTATCTTGGAGAATAAAGAAACAAAACTCTATTTTTTCTTATGATAGGCAGCCTTCTAAAATAACACAAATGATCCACATCCTTGAGTGTGAGATGGTCATAGTGATTTGCTTCTAATAAGTACAATGTTGTAAAAAATTTGATAGGTTGTCACTTTCAAATTTAGACAGAAAACACTGACTTCCTTCTTTCTTGTACTCTTTTTTTTCATATATTCTTTATATTCCTTCCCCTCCTAATCATCTTCCTTGCTTGCTCTGATTAAGCAAACTGTGAACTACCCAATGGAGAGATACTGTTATAAGAAATTGAGGGCAGTGTCTGGTCAAAAGTCACTAAAGAATTGAAACTCTAGTCTGACAGCCCAGAAAGAATGGAAACATACCAAACACCATCTGAACTTGGAATTGGATCCTTCCCCAATATAGTCTTCAGATGAGACTGCAGCCCAATGTACCTGTGAGAGACACTGAGCCAGACAATCCAGAAAAGCCATGCCAAAATTCCTAACCCAGAAAAACTATGAGAGAATAAATGTTTTGAGCAGCTAAGTTTTGTCATAATTTACTTATAAGGCAATAGATAACTAATACATTCCTACTGCTATATTGGCTTCTAGTGGATGAAGCTATATTACTGTTGTTTTGTCTGTTAAACTATTACCTTTCTTACTTATTTTAAAGGTCTGCAAATTAAGATAGGTGGGTGTTGGCAACAGAGAAGGGGTAGGCTTGAATATCCATATTTCACACACACACACACCCATTATGACTTTATGCAGTCACTGCAAACAAATCCTGAAATATTAGTGAATCAAAATTTAAATCTGAGGGGTGCCTGGGTGGCTCAGTCGGTTAAAGGGCTGCCTTCAGCTCAGATCATGATCCCAGGGTCCTGGGATCGAGCCCCGCATTGGGCTCCCTGCTCAACGGGGAGCCTGCTTCTCCCTCTCCCTTTGCCTGCCTCTCTGCCTACTTGTGCTCTCTCTCTCTCTCTGTCAAATAAATAAATAACACTTAAAAAAAATTTAAATCTGAGCTTTCAGTTTGAATACATCAATGTCTATGAATTATTTTTTGCATTGATGATACAACAAAACAACTTGTGGTTCTGAGTTCTAAGAGAATGTACCTATTAGGTTAACATTTGCATTTATATTATTCAAATTCCCATGGCAAATGATAAGTTTTCAGATTTAGCTGTAAGGGTTCTTCATAGTCCTGCCTCAGCACTTCATTGTTCCTTCTTATTTTGTGTTTTTTTTTTTTTTTTATTATTGTTTGTTTTCATTGTCTTTAAAAGTGGCAGGTTTCTGAAGGACTTATAATTGAATTATCCATTAAAATCTGTTTGAAATAATTACCATTGATTAGAAGAGAAGGCTGGTAGGGTTTTAATGCTTCAAATCAAGTGATAAATGTAATATGATCCAGGGATCAGAGTAAGTGGAAGTCACTGCATTATGTATCTTAATGCTGGTAAATGCTTTTGTAGGTTATTTAAAGATGCTAAATAGAAGGCTCCTGGGAAGGAAAGGAACCCTTCCAATTAGCGCCCTCTAAAAAGGTCAGCTTTGGAACTTAGAGTCAGCATCTTTGACTTTGGGGCTTGAATGACAATTAGCCAAATGTCACAATGTAATTGCAGCCTTAGCTAATGCACTAAGCTGACAGTTACCACAGGATGGTAATTTTGATATGTGTAATTGCAGTAGCTGGCTAACATTTCCTGTCAAGTGGTCAGAACCCTAAAAGAAATGGAGACAAACAGAGAAACAAATGTGAAAGATTAAGACCTGAGTTCCCTATTGTGAGGTGGTGGTTAACCCAGGTTTGGGATGTCTCCTCAATTAATAAGGGACTTACCTCTTATTGCCTATATTAAAAAGGACAACTAACATTAGGCTCCCAGGTTTTGGAAAAGATTGGAAATGTCAAGCTATCAATATATTCATTAGTAGTCCATGGCTGACTCAAAGGCAGCCAAATCTTGCAAGGTTGAATTGCAAACATGGAGCATGTTATGTCATTTTTACTAAGTAACAGAATGAAAGCACTAAGGAAAAAGAGAAGAAGGCGGAGGAAGAGTAGTAGAAAAAGAAAGGCCCATTCAATTTACATTCAGAATGCCATTAGGAATCAATGAGAGAAATTTTTCATATGGGATTCTCAATAATATGTATATAGTAAGTTTCAGTCTATGGAGAATTGACAAATATACTTTATTATTTGACCCTGATAATAACATTGCGAGTAAAGAGAGAAATTTTTAATTTTGTCATTTAAAAATGAAGGACAAAATTGTCAGAGAAGTAATAAGATTTACTGAAGAGAATACAACTAGAAAATGGGAGCACTAGTATTTATAACCTGTCTGATCGCAGTTGCTTCTTTTGTAATTATAAAAAAATAACTGATAACTGATGCATTGCAAAAATACATTACATGTATGATTGTGTATGTATATGTACACCTTTGCAACCAATAAACTCTAGCACAGGACTTCCATTCTTTTAATCTGTGTGTGTGTGTGTGTGTGTGTGTGTGTGTGTGTGTCCTTTATGGAGGGAAGTAAGGTAGCTACCCACATAGACGGCACTGACTTACTTGCAGCTCTGAATAAATGCCTATCTGAGGATTGATGCAAGTAAGCAAACCCCCTTCCCCTGCAACTGATATACTTTTCACTTAAAACGCATGTGAAAGAGTCTCATTAAGCAAGATATGAAATTCATCATCTCACACATCAAAAAACATATATTTATATTGATTTGTTTGTTTTAACTCTAAGGAAGTTCGTAAGTACTAATCATTCTAAAGCAATCATTTTAGAGATACTTGTTAAAACCATGGGATTAGAAAATTGAATATGAGGTGATTTTATTTAGTTGTTTCTTATTGGAAGTAGTTCTACCAAACTAAGAATATCTTTAGAAGGGCAGACAATGCAACTGAAAACTTAGCTGACATGCTTGATTTGAAAAAGCTAAAGAAAAACTATGCAATAATTCTAAAAATAATCACTAGCTATCAACTTTGTCTTTTGAAAGTGTCCAGTGACATTAATGAGTTGGAAATAAAACGTGTGGTCTCAGAAAAGAAAGTTTATAACAGTTTGAGTCAGATCTAACCTAGAAATGCTGAAAGCCCTGGTGAAGCTCTTTCCATGGCCAGATATATAGGCAAGTGTATATCATTAAGAAACATGGTGGTATAGACTAAATATTTGTATCTCCCCAAAATTCATGTAAATCCTAATGCCATTGTGATGGTATTTGGAGGTGGGGCCTTTGGGAGGTGAGTAGGTCATGAGGGTGGAACCGTCACCAATGGGATTAATGCCCTTATAAAAGAGACTATAGGGAGCTTCCTTACCCAATTCCAACATGTGAGGAAACAGCAAAAGGATGATCTTCTATGAACCAGGAAGTGGGCTCTCACTAGACACCAAATTTGCCAGCAGTTTGATCTTGGATTTCCCAACCTCCTGAATTGTGAAAAATAAAATTCTGCTATTTATAAGTCACCCAGTCTACAGTATTCTGTTACAGCAGTCCAAATATACTAAGGCACATGGCAAGCATAAAATTTGTTGTGTTGGGGCCAGTGATGATAAAGTATATTTATATGGCATGTTGGAGCTGAGGAACAAAGAGAGTTTTGCTCTTCAAGACCATACAATGTACGGCTAAGCTCAAGAGTTATCTCAGATAAGGATTCAGAAAATAGTGATGCACAGCTCCAAGGAGTAACCTACATCATAACAAATTTACTTAAAATTGCCCCTTAGATAGAATCTCATCTTTTTCATTGAAACATATAAGAACACTTCTGTATGCCTCATTTTTCCTGAAAATACTTTGCTTTCCTTTTATCACTCTTCAAATGGGGCAGGAAGGAGCAAGGAACAGATTACGTTTTTTGTTTGTTTGTTTGTTTGTTTGTTTGTTTGTTTTCTGGGAGAAAAGGACCATCTCTAAGACCAGAGGTACACTTCAAACCACACCGAGGAAAAACTAGTAATTATTTCTCTAGGACAGAGGGCATTTTGTGTCGACATATGAACCAAATCAGCATTATGCCAGTTTATTTGAAGGAAAGAGAAAAGATCTGGCAGGTACGAAGATTGATGCCCGGTTAAACAAGTCATTAGGTGGTTAGGCCATGTTTTGAAAAATAGATTTTGCTCTCCCTCCCTGTATTTTAATGCACAAGTCAAGGTAGAAATTTTATTTGTAAGTCATTCTAAAAGATAGAGTGTTCACATAACTAAAAATTTTATTGAAGAGAAAGACATTTGTGCAACCATATAATGATATCCTTTTTATTGGACTATTGTTAAAGAATTATATCATATACAGGATTGCAAATCATTCCCATAAACATTGTGATGGGGGTGAAATGTTGTTTGATTATAGAGGAGCTCTCCAGTAATATTAAAATCAGATTTATTCAATGCTTTGTGTCCCATTGTCTGGATTGCAAAAAGATCTTTGCTAAGATAAAAGCATTGTTAAAAGGACACAAACATAATAATGAAGCAGAGTTACAGTGCAGTACTAATAAAGACCATGAAGAACCACTTTTTAAAAGTAAATTAAATTAGGGTTAGACTAATAATAAACATTTTTGGAAACAGAAGCACTATGTCCCTATTTAGTTCAAGATAAAATACCTGTCTTCTGAAAGACATGATTTGGAGGGGGAAAGACAGATATAACAGTTAAGAACAAAATATTAATCTAGCTAATGGCAATCTTGAAAAGTTAAAAGTAGAAAGAAGAACCTTGAAGTTGATATTGTCCTTAATTCATAGTCACTGGAGCACGGGAATCATAGAACTAATGTAGCCTCAAAGATACTTAGGATTCTACCAGGCTACACTCAATACTAATTAAAGTTCTTACAATGACAGGGTCACAGTGCTAAAACAGACCTTGGTTTTCAAAGAAGACAAGGAGCAGACATTTCCAGCTGAGTATTCGGAGACTGGGCTCCTGAAAATCTGCAGACATTACCTTTCATGAGTGTATAGGAAAGGGAGCTAAATCTCTCCTTCCTTGCTTCATTTCTGCTCTCAACTGTCTCCCCATTGTTAGCCCTGTCCAAGTTAAGGTCAGAAGGTTGGGAGGGTGGCAAATTGTGAATCAAGAAAAAAGTCTGATTCAAAAAGTCAGATAATCTTTTACAAATATAATTTATTGGGATTAAATAGACGGGGGATAAATTCTGAACTGCTGACTGAGGACAGGTTCTTCTGTCCAGTACTCGAGATGCAGATAAGAACTCTGGCCTTTGGTTCCTGTTGGGTGCTTGAGGTTGCTTGCTGAAGTGGCTATAAAATTATAGGAAAGGGAGGATTGGCTACTGAACTGAAAATATTCATCTCTTTCCTTTGCTTAATAGAAGGCAATATCAACTGGTATAGCCATGCTTGTCAGACGGTTAAAACAGGTAACTTCAAGATGGGATTTTAAAAACAAAAGATTTTGTCTAACAATTAACCAAGACCTGACACTGGCTTGAAATTTCCATTGTAATTTTTCTTTCAGTAGATTAAAAGTTTTCTTTTAAAGAATCTTGAGTGGGGCGCCTGGGTGGCTCAGTTGTTAAGTGTCTGCCTTCGGCTCAGGTCATGATCCCTGGGATTGAGCCCCGTGCTGGGATTGAGCCCCGTGTTGGGCTCCCTGCTCCGCGGGAAGCCTGCTTCTCCCTCTCCCACTCCCCCTGCTTGTGTTCCCTCTCTCGCTGTCTCTCTCTCTCTGTCAAATAAATAAATAAAATATTAAAAAAAAAAATAAAGAATCTTAAGTATGTGTATAGAAGTGATATTAATCAATTATGATTCATTAACCTGTTGGCATTCTTAAATTAATCAGATTTGCTAACAAGTTATTTAGATTCTAGAAGATATAAAGAAAATCTAAAGACAACAGCCATTGGGCAACTAAGATCAAATTTCAGTAGCTGGTAAGAATTATCAGAAGATGTTCAGGATACCTTAGGATAAAGAACACTTGAAAACAAGAAGAAAATATTGGATTAAAGGCTAAAGAAGCACAGAGTGATCTTAATCAGTGTAAAAGCTTTTGTAATATGCCATTCATTTTTATCTGTTTTAAATACCCTTTATTTAGATTTCTTTAGAAGATGGAGCAGATAATAAAACCCTCAATTACCTGGTCTTGGATTTACCAGCTTAAAAAAAAAAAAAAAAAGGATGGTGGAAGAGTTAAAGTGCTGTTACATATTTGTTTCTAGAGGATTCTGTATCATATAACTATGTTTCATTAGTAAATCTTAAAAAAATGGAACATCACGCAAAAAGCGAGTTGCATGACTTCTTGTGCACAAATCCCTAAGTGTATTTCCTGAAGAAAGAATATTTTTTCTCTGACTAAAAGCATCAAAAAATAAATAAATAAAATAAAAGCATCAAGGAAGGAAAGAAAAGCCCTAATATCCAAGAGTGGCCTAGTTATTTGGAAATTTTTAACTATTAGAAATTTCTTTGTTATAGTAAACTGACATTTCTTTTATCCTTTATATTTACTCTATTGGTCCCAAAACTCTGGGGCTATGTAGATGAAGTGCAATCCTTCTTCCAAATAATAGAGCTAAGATGAAATAAAAATAATAAAAATAAATTTCCTCATGAATCTTCTTTAATCAATGAAAAAAATTTTCATATATATGGTATCGATTTCTTTTCTATGCTGATTATTCTCCCTGAACACATTCTAATTTGTCAATGTCACTATTTAAAATTGTGATGTCCAGAACTAAACTCAAAAATAAGTGGTATGGAATGATAGAAAAAAATATAGTTTTGTGTTTTTATCCTTCTTACATGAGATACATACAGTACTGCCTTTCAGGCAACCTGATTATATCAGAGTCCAGAATTGTAATATTATGTTATTTACACAAATTATATTTTCAGATATCTACAACTTGATATATTTTATATGATCAAATTTAATAAAGTATTATACAATTGTTTTATTTAATAAATACAGGACTCATTATTTTTCCCATTAAATTTATACTAGATGATTCAATCCATTATTCCCATCTGCCCAGCTCCTTCTGGATTCTACTTACCATCCAAGTTATTAACAAACTGTCTCATCTCTCTCTTATCCCTTAAAGACTTGACAAACTGAAAGAGCAGGTTGAGGATTTGGACACAGAGTAGAAACTGAACTAAATCTTCCTCTCTCGCCAGTTTTTTAACCTAAGCCTTTGAGATTTAGCTTCTTTATGTATACAATGGGGTCACTTGAGTCAACTGATTTCTTATAAAGATTAAAATTAATTAAACATGCGAAGTCTTTAGCATAATTTTTGACTTGATGACAAATAGCCATCATTATCATGACCATTGTTATTGTTTTCATCCAAGAAAGTAGTAAAAATAAACATAAATTCACATCATAGCATTGCAGTCCATCAATCCATTTGTCCAAGGACTAAGTTAAGTTGTTGCACCTAAATTCACTTTATTAATCACTCATAAATATGCATAATACCCAATTATGCTACTCAAAATTTAATGCCATTTTACATGAAGTTCTGCCAACTAAAGTCAAATTGCTTAGTGATGAATATACACAATAGCCATTTCTTCAAAATTCACACAACTATTTAAGTACTTCTAATTTTGTCTATGGATCTCATTTTTATCCCACCAATTTTTGAAGCATTTGAATAGCTCTTTTGGAGTGTTGGATCCTGGACTACAGTCGCCTTGGGAAAAGCTAACAAATTCATCTCCCTGGGAAAAAAAATGGATCCAAATTGAAATTTAGTACAGTCTAAGTTTTTACAAATTTTGCACAATTTCTAATTAGAGAAAATAAGTCTCATGCTTCCTAGCCTCTCTGGATATAAAGGAAGATATTTTATTTCTTCTAAGATTAAGGAGTTAGATGTAATAATCGATCATCAGATATGAGTACCCATCATATGTTAGACATGTGACTAGCCCTGGAAGATGACTAAGCTTTCTATGGTGTGGACATCTGCTGGTAAATTATTCTCTCATCTTTCAGTAATAGGACACGGCTTTTAATTTTTTTTATGAAGACTTTTATGTTTTTGAAACTGTTTTGGTTTACAGCAAAATTGAGAGGAAGGTACAAAGATTTCCCATAACCCACTCATCCTACATTCTTACTGTTGTACATCATATAGGTTTGGTCAAATGTAAAATGACAATTATCTATAAGTATAATACAGAGTATTTTCACTCCCCTAAAATCCACTTATGGATGTAATGCACAGCATGGTAACTGTAGTTAATAATACTGCACTGCACATTACAAAGTTACCAAGAGAGTAAATCTAACAAGAAAAATATTGTTACTATGTGTGGTGATGGATATCAAGTAGACTTCACAGTATATACTGATATTGAGTCATCATATTGTACACCTGAAACTAATACAGTATTATATGTCAATTATATTTCAATAATTTTTAAATGGTAATTATGTAAAGTGATGGATACTATGTGGGATGATGAATAATGAGCTTGATTATGGTGATTATTTCACAATGAATATATATATCAAAATATCAAGTTATACACCTTAAATATATATAATTTTTATTTATCAATTATACTTCAGTAAAGCAAAGGGGGAAAAAACCCTGCTTCATTATTTATATGGCAATGCAATGGGCAAAAAATAGCAACGACAATCTTGAATATGAACATACATCATGCTAGTGTTTTTTAGTTTAAGGAATACAGAAATGGAGCAATACAAGAGAGAGGAAATAAACAGAGAAAACAGACTACAGCATTCACCTAATTTATAATAAAGATGAAACTGTTTTGTAGCAAGGTAAGGATGGGCTTTTCAGAAATAGGTGCTTTTCCACATAAAGACAATCATTGATCCTGATTGATCATCCTTACACCACTTCATACAACATAAAAATTCCAGATGTGTTATAGATTTAAACACAAAGGATAAAAATAATAATCTAAATACAAAATAAAAAATATGGAGTTTTAAATAATTATGTTAATATACTTAGAGTAGGTTAACAGTTTATTAAATAGGATAATCAAAAAAATAGGATAATCTCTCTACATTAGAGAAAAATAGGTTACTTTATCAGACTGCATCAGAATTCAGGAGCTCTCTTTATTTAAGGACCCCATTAAGACTATGAAAGGCCAAAAGACAGAGTAGAGAAGATATTTGCAAAAACAGTTTATAGCCACTATTTTATAAGAATCGACAAGAATCAACACATCTGTAAAAGAAAAGACAATTCAGAAGAAATAGAGACCAAAGACTTTAAGTAAATCATAAACACAAAATCTGGCATATAATGAATTACCCTTTTCACACATTTACGGATTTTTTTTTCTAACAAGTGTTTTGGACTCTTACGTTCTTATCTGACCTAAAATGTAATTATTTTTATTCTGTGTACAGTTTAATTATACTAAAGCATTATTATTTTCTCTTGGCTTCTTCTTTTCCAAGTTTAGCATTGTTTATGCTATCTTCTTAAAGTGAGCTGTGGAGTTTTCCTCAGTATGTTTTGGAATAGAATGAGTAAACATGGAATTTTTTGTTCCATGAACATTTGTTAAACTTGCTAAATGAAGCCACCAAGGTTTGAATTTCTTCTTAGAATATATTGCCTATGTACTCAGTCTTCATTAATTATGAAACAATGAAGATTTTCTATTTTCTTCTTGTACGAGTTCTCAAAGTACAATTTTTGACCTGAGTTGTCCCTAAATTTTCTCACTATTCTTTAAAGTTTTCAGTTTATATAATTAGTAATTCTTTCTCACTTCTGGGGCATGTATGTGTGTGGGTACACACCCTCTCTTCTCTACCCTTTTTTCGCACTCAGTCTTGCCAGAGATTTGTCAATTGTATTAGTCTTTCAAAAATCTAACTTTAATTTTATTGATTCTCTCCTCTCCATTTTATATTTATTTTATATTTAAATTGAACTCTGTCTCATTTTATTTCTCCCTTTTTTTATTCATTTAATGAGTTACCTCATTAATTTTCATCATTTTTTTCTTTTAAGGCATAATCTTTTAAGGCTCTGCATAACCTTCTCAGCATCACCTTAGTTCTCTCCCAAGTGTTTTGATATGCAGTATTTTAATCACCATAGTTAGTTATAAATGCTTTCTAATTCTTACTATGATATCAATTTCTACCCAGACATTATTTTGTGGTAGGCTTATTAATTTTCAAACCCATGTTGATTATGTAATTACGTGGAATCCTTTCATTTATAGCTTAGTGTATTAATAATCAGAACACAGACTGGTGTCACAGATTCTTGAAGTCCTTATATGCAGTCAATTTTATCAATATCCTTGTATTTAAAAAGATTAAATTCTGCAGTTTCTGGATTCATTGTTCTATACAGAAATGTTAGGTGGATTTAAAAAAAGAAAAGATTTATTTATTTATTTGAAAGAGAGAGCACGAGGGAGAGGGAGAGAGAGAATCTCAAGCACACTCCACGCTGAGCATGGAGCCCAGTGTGGGGCTTCATCTTAGGACCATGAGATCATGACCATGAGATCATGACCTGAGTGGAAACCAAGAGTTGGAGGCTCAACTGACTTTGCCACCAAGGCACCCCAAATATTAGGTTGATTTTTAAAATGTGTTTAAGTCTTCTATAACTCTTATCTAACCTTAGTCAACCTGTCCTATCAATTGCTAAGAAAAGTATGTTAAAGTGAAATGCCTGGTATTTCCGACTTTTGCTTTCTACATTTGAGGGTAAACGGTTACATGAATGATCTCTTAGAACATTTATGTAATCATGGTAATTGGACCTTTTTGTCATAAGAATGAGCAATTTTTTAAACTAGTAATTATGTTTGCCTTACATCCTATTCGTCTTGTCAATATAGCTCTATCAGCTTTTCTGGTTTGAATTTGCTTAGTAGTACCTTTTCATCTTCTACTATGAATCATTTGGTACTTTATTATCTAGTTGTGTCTCTTATAAACAGCATGGTTTGGATTATATTCATAATCCGTGATGACAACTTTTTTTTTCTGAAGTATTTAATCAATTTTAGTTATAAAAATTAAAGCTTAAATGGACTTGTTTTTCACTTTACATTCCCTCTATTTTATGTTTTTTTCTTTTAGATTTTAGCTTCCATTTGAATTTATTATTTATTCTTTCTGTTTATATCCCTTTACTAGTTTGTAAGTTATACTTTTTGTCTCTACCCTGTATTATGTGCCCTGGCCATTACAAAATACACACTTGATCAATCAATCTCTAAGTTTAATCAATATATTTTACCTTGTCCTGGAAAATTTAAAGATTTTAGAACATTTTTAACTCGATTCTTCCCCATCAGCAATTGCATACTAATATGTGTGCATTTTAATTCTTTCCTTTTTCATATAAATTCCACAATCCACTAATATAGTTTTATGCAATTAATATACATTTAGTGTTCCCTATTTATATTTAACACACTGTGTGATTTCCCTTATTCCTCTTACTCAAGTCCCCCCATTAGCACAACATTTAGAATTTTCTTTAGAGAGTATCTGCGGGTGGCATGCCAGGTGATTTCCATCAGAAAATGTCTTTATATCACTTTCATTTTGAAAGACACCTTCACTGGTTATAATGATCTCGGCTGACAGTTATTGCTCTCTCAGCACATGGGCACTGTCATATTTCTGTGTTCTCACACCCATTGTGACAGAAGAGAAGTCATCTGTCAAACTGTTACCCCTTCTAAGGTAAACTTTAGTTCTGGCAGCTTGTAAAATCTGTCTTATTTTTAGTGTTCTTCACTATTACCACAATGTAAATTTCATCTTATTTATCCTGCTTGTTAATTCTTGTGAGTCTGTGGGCTTCTTGGATCTTTCATAAATCCTTTAGTGTCTCTCATCAGTTCTATGTAGTTCAGAGTTTTACCCATTTAATATATTTTTTTGATATACAATCCCATTCCTTTGGAAATGTAATCAGTGAAAATAATTGCTCTGGGTTGGTAGCCCACAAAATTGTAGAAATACAAGCCTTCACCACTTTTTATTTAACACTATTATTACTTGATTGTATTTTAGAGAAACCTATTAGAATCTAAGGAGCTTGAGGAAAGAGACAACTTATTTTTTGTTTTTGCTTGTGTTTCTTGTAGTACTTACCATAATAAAAAGATAATATTTGGTGATTATTTGTAACAATTCATTCCTTATTTTTTTCTAAATATAAATGAAACTGGAAACCAGTAGTAAGACAGATCAGTTAGCTATATCAATGATTTATGTGTTGTTGAAACAGGGCTTTGAAGCATTGTGATGCATTTTCCCTGTTAAGACATTTTCCCTGTTGATAATTATTGTGAAACGTTACCGTCTAGAGATATTATAAAAAAGTGCTGTAAAATATTTGAAGGCCATAGCCCTAGGTATAGATGAACAAAGTGGGACAGCCACTGGAGATAAACATCTCTCTTTCTAACCTACAATGTGTCTTAACTACTGTGGACATTTCAAGTAAATGAAATTGTAGAATTAGGAAAAGGTGAAAAAAATCCTTAAAGATGAGAACTCCCTCACTTGGAATTTTTGTACAATAATATACTATATGAATGGACAATATGCTTTATTTAACATTTCTCTATATCAGAGTATTTATAAATATATTAAAATAAAAATTTTGTTCAACTATGACATTTGCAAAGATATACTGAATTAATCAATATCCCAATTTTCTCAATCTTTCTGTGTGCATTGGTTAAAAACAAGGGATGTAACAATTCTCAGCCTTGGCTTCATGTTAGAATAACTGGGGAAGTTTTTAAAAATTGCAACTCCTCGGTTGTTTGCTAGAATAATTAGTCGGAATCTCTGGGGATGTGACTCAGACTACAGTGTTTTTTGTAAGCTCTCTAGGTGATTTCATTGTGTAGCTAAGGTTCAGGAGCACTGCACACCAAAAGATTAATGGTTGAAATTAATAGACCTTGGGTAAAACTTGGTGAAGCATTATTGTACTCTTCCTAAAAAGTTAGAATGTGAGATTCTAAGAAATGAAAAATCATTTTACACGTATGATTTTTTTTCTTTCAATAAAACTGACGCCTCCTAATCAAGCTTTAAGCTAGTTATTCATCATCCAAATTGTTTAATGACCTATGTGATATGTGTCATGTCTTTGGAAGAAATTCAAATATTGAGTGTTTTGCTGTTACAGAAGTTCTATTCTCTTATTTTTAATTATATAAACAAGGCATTTCTGTAGCTTCAAAAAATCAAACTGATGTTAGAGTTTGTCTACTTTTAGTATGACATAATATTCATCTAGGTATACATCATTAAAGAGGTATCTTAAGTAAAATCTAACATTTTTACATTAATATTTTTTTCATAATGTGTACTTTTTAAATATGCTAACTAAATGCATAAAATGTTTTTGAATATTGGGCCTTTTAATTATAGGCATTATATCTATAATACATTATAGATAATATATATTATAATATTATGTTAAAATAATATTACATATGATTTATATATACATATAAATTATACATACATATACATGGGTCTGTCAATGTACATATTTTTGTTACCTAGTATATTAGATAATTTTTAAAAGCTTTCAAACATAGGAATGTGTTAAATTAGCATATCTGTGAGAGAGGTAGAAGAAAAACTACAAGATTAAGGAGGAAAAAATGCACTACAGAAAGAAATTCTTCAAATTCTTTTGTTTTCAATAGTAAGTGTGAGTTGCAAATCTCTATGGAACTGAAATTCATTTAGCTGTGTTTAATGTAGTGACTTCATAATTCTATTGTGAAATATGATATATATAGTATTTCACAAATTAAAGTATCCTGTTTGATGAAATAATTTAGGTATTCGTTGATCTACAGAAGGGACACAGGTTTCCAAAGTTATTTTAGTAATGTTTCAATCAAAAGTTGTAAGACTGTTGCTCCCCTTCACATTTCTTTAATTTCACTAATTTTAATTTTTAGCATTTTGTTAAATAAACTTTAGAGAGATAGTTTATTTCCCCCAGGCTTATTAGAATTTTTATCAGAATTCTACTAATCTTAAACTTAGCTTAAAATACCAGATATATTTTTGTTATTAATGCTTTCTTCCCAGTGATATACTATTAACTTATATTTGTTGATATTTTGGGGCCTACTAATGTTTGTGTAATTTTCTTAATTTAATTGCTATGTATATTTTAATGTTTATTTCTAAGTAGTTTGACTTTACCATTTATTATATTGGAGAATTTTTTTTCTTGGTCTTCTCAGTTTATTTCCTGATACAGAAAATCTATGGCATTTTATATATGCATTTTAAGAAATTTTCCCACATGTGGATTTTTTATGATTCTAGTATTTTTGTGTTGATTCTGTTAGGTTGTCTAGTCTAAGAAAACCTATATGATAGCAAGATACTGATAATTCACCTTTTAAAAGTATATATATTGTTTGTTATAATTTTACTGTATCAGCTAGCGATTTTAAGCTAAGTAAATGATTATTAAAGTTGTATCTTGCTACTAACAGAAACAGCTCTGATTTCCTTTTATATTTTTATCAAATACTTTGTAATTGAGAATAAAGGCACAGTTGTGTTAGAATCATTGTGAGCAATAGATATTTTTTTTTTATTAAGGTACCCTTATTTTTCCTCAGTCTGTAATATATTTTCTAAGAGTGTTCGAGGTCTTCATTTTTAGAGTCCTGCTTGTTCTGAATGAATAGTTACCTGTCACATGCCTTACTAATACTCTGTTTAAAACCATGGCATCTAAACTTAAAACTAAGTTGTTCTGAGCATATTCTTGCAACTGTATTGTCTGATTTTCGTTTCAGCTAATAAAATAAGATGGCAAGGGTGCCTTGGTGGCTCAGTTGGTTAAGTATCTGCCTTCAGCTCAGATCCAGGGCCCTGGGATCTGTCTGGCATCAGGCTCCCTGCTCAGCAGGGAGTCTGCCTCTCTCTCTCCCTCTGCTGCCCCTACCCCCCACCTGTGCTCTCTCTCAAATAAGTAAATAAAATCTTAAAAAAAATGAGGTGGCAAATCAAGCATTTTTCCCCCTTAAATTCTGAAGAAGTTTATATGCTCTGGTGCTATATATATATATAAATGATATGCTATGTCACTTTCTCCATGCTTTGAAAGAAATAATGTATAAAAACAGCATATGTTGATCCTCTTTAGGGAACAAATAGTTTAATAGCCTTTCTAATGCCCATTCCTTCTGACATTGTACTTTTATTAATGTGTATAAGTTTTTTCAAAGGCAGTGTTTTTGGACATTGTTTTTTCCATTTTATCTAATTCATTCCATTTTTGCTTAAAAATATAGTACTTTCTATCTTTGGACTTACTTTGGATTTTTATAATGCATCTATATTTATATTTGGTAGATTTTTATATTTGCTCTACATATTTTTGTTAATTAGAAAAATTATGCTGTTAGGGGCGCCTGGGTGGCTCAGTCGTTAAGCGTCTGCCTTCGGCTCAGGTCATGATCCCAGGGTCCTGGGATCGAGCCCCGCATCGGGCTCCCTGCTCAGCGGGAAGCCTGCTTCTCCCTCTCCCACTCCCCCTGCTTGTGTTCCCTCTCTCACTGTGTCTCTCTCTGTCAAATAAATAAATAAATAAAATCTTTAAAAAAAATTAAAAAATCTTCCCATGACTGTGAATCTCCCCATGACTCAAGACTTGGCTGCATTCTAGCATATTTTATTTTTTACTTAATTTCTTTTTTTAAAGATTTATTTATACTATCTCTATCATCATCCAGCTTAGGGTGTAGTCATCCAACAAAAAAGAAATGAATGTGAAATTCCAGCAATAAGAAATGAACAATTGATGGGAACTGTAAACTGTGAGTGCTTGCTTTTTGCCCACTGACCAGATAACTAGGACTATCTGCATTATCTATGCAGCCTGGTTGTTTTTCAATTATTCTACCTAAATATGTCTCTTCTTGGTAATGGCAAATATGTTGTATTTATTTGTTTTTTTAAGCCTGTTTTTTTTCTCAACACACCCTTAAACTTTTTAAAATTGTTTCATATCTGGTCAAATTGAGATTTTTAAGAACTTAATTTTTAATTTGTAATAAAAATTAACAACTTATGAAAATAGATCTACCCTAAGACCCAGCAATTGCACTACTGGGTATTTACCCCAAAGATACAAATGTAGTGATCTGAAGGGGCACGTGCACCCCAACGTTTATAGCAGCAATGTCCACAATAGCCAAACTATGGAAAGAGCTTAGATGTCCATCAACAGATGAATGGATAAGGAAGATGTGGTGTATATATACAATGGAATATTATGCAGCCATCAAAAAACCCCGAAATCTTGCCATTTGCAATGATGTGGATGGAACTGGAGGGTATCATGCTAAGTGAAATAAGTCAATCAGAGAAAAGCAATTATCATATGATCTCACTGATATGTGGAATTTGAGAAACAAGGCAGAGGATCATAGGGGAATGGAGGGAAAAATGAATCAAAATGAAACCAGAGAGGGAGACAAACCATAAGAGACTCTTAATTTCAGGAAACAAACTGAGGGTTGCTGGAGTGGAGGGGGGTGGGAGGGATGGAGTGGCTGGGTGATGGACATTGGGGAGGGTATGTGCTATGGTGAACGTTGTTAAGTGTGATTGATGTGACTGTCTGTGATTGATGAATCACAGACCTGTACCCTTGAAACAAATAATATATGTTAATAAAAAAAAAGAAAAAAAATTAGCAACTTATTTTTTTAAAAGTGAACAAACTTGGGCGCCTGGGTGGCTCAGTTGGTTAAGTGACTGCCTTCGGCTCAGGTCATGATCCTGGAGTCCCGGGATCGAGTCCCACATCAGGCTCCCTGCTCAGCAGGGAGTCTGCTTCTCCCTTTGACCCTCCTCCCTCTCATGCTCTCTGTCTCTCATTCTCTCTCTCGCAAATAAATAAAATCTTAAAAAGAAATTAAAAAAAAAGTGAACAAACTTTAATGAAGGTCTTAAATAATTGTTAAAAGCTAAGCCATTCATAGTAATAGCATCCAACAAGATAGACAAACATTTAAACTGAAGAAAACTCAGGAAAAGAAGCAACTTAGCAATAATTAGCTAAATTTTGAGCTTTAACCAAGAGATAAAAAGTCAAGTAGGGGAATGATGAAGGACCACAATCAAGACTAAGCAATGTTTCTAAAATCACAAACCTTCAATTAGAAGTAGGACCGATTATGGTCATTACTGAAGATTAGGAAAGTATTGATTGATCAGTGACTCATAGTTCAACTTAGAATTTTATAAGATAGGATTCTAGAAACAGTCTGCTTCTCTCTTGAAATTCTGTTTAAAAAAATGTTAACTAATCTAAACAGAGAAGAGCTGCAGACATGATACAACTAGGAAACTGACTTGACTTGGTGACCAAGAAATTTGCCAACATTTAGTAAGTTGAAACATTCTAGGATATATGAAAATCCTGGCAATGATGCCTGAATCCTCTGGCTTTGGAATGTTTACTTCTGAGCTATCTTGTTATCTGGAAGAATGAAAAACAGGCCATAAACCCATTCAACATAATTTATTGACAGCAAAGCCTACTTACACATCTATTTTGATAAACAGATGAAATGGCAACTTGCAGCATATGGGCCTTTTGAAACTCTCCATCCTAAAAAATAAAGGGAAATACATGTGGCAAAACACTTGGAAAATAAGCAAACCTCAGACATTTATCATGAGATGTTCGATGAACCCAAACACAGCTGTGTACACTTCTACCAATTGAATATGGCATTTTTCCTCAAAAACAGCAAACACCTCTTCACGTTACCAGCCTACTTATGACACCATCCCCATTAATAGTTTTGTTCATGCATAGTATATTTCTAAATGAGAAAAGCTTGCTCTTAGCCCATGCACAAGCTAAACTGAAGTGAGGAAAATACTATTTCTAGAAAATGTAATATCCTGAGAAAGCCCTAAGAGTTATTACAAAACAACCCATTTTGATTTGAATGAGATATAATGAGCAGCCTGTGAGCAAATGAATGGAAAGCTGACTGGCATGACAGGTTAAGATAAAAATAATAGATTATTTCAGAGATTTTACCTTCTAAATTAATATAAAAACTTATTGGTTGAAATAATTTAAATTATTTTCAAAAATTTTTTGCACAGTGTGGGTAAATACCATCTGAAAATGGGAAAAAAAAGAATAACTTTGTACTTGAAACAGTCTCTGTCTGAAAATAAAACATTGTTTATGTGTGACCCTCAAAAGATAGCAACAATGTCAGCATAGTAACTCAACAATGAAACCACATACTAAAAACAAGACAAAAACAAAAGCAAACAGCATTGCTGACAGTACAGACATTCCATGATATTCATAGATTTTTTTCTTATGTGTACAGCAGTTATATATATATAATTAGTTTCATATGTGTTGGTTTCTTCTTAACTAAGTAATAGTCTCCATGAGAGTTGAGATCAATTATTGAAAAAAATATATGTATCAGAGCCTTAGGAACCTGGGCAATATCAAATGTATAACGGATGTTTAATTATAGAACTAACAGAAAAGGAGGGAGAGAATAGGGCAGAACAAAATTTTTTTGAAGAAATAATGGGTAAAATTTCCCAAATTTGATGAAATACAAAAAATAGATAGATGTAAGCAGTTCAGCAAATAAAAGCAGAACAAATACAAACAAAATACTCTACCACAATACATTAAAGCTGCTGACAACCAAAGATGAAGAGAAAATCTTGAAAGCAGCCAAGATAAAATAACAGATTTCACGTAGGGGAAAAATGATTCAGATAACCACTGATTCCTCATCTGAAACTGGAATCTAGAAGATAGTGCATTCATTATGTGCACTGAGAACAATTTAAATGTCAAATCAAAATCTGAAATCCAGTTTAAATATCCTTTGAGAATTAAGGCAAAATATATTTTCAGAAAAAAGAAAACCAAGAGAATTTGTAGTTAACAGACCCACACTACAATAAATTCTAAGGAAAATTCTTCCAAGAGAAGAAATAGGATAACTCAGATTTCAGGAAAGAATGAAGAACACTAAAATTAATAATTATCTTGGTAAATATAAAATACTTCCCCTCTAAATATCCTTTTTATTATATAAATGCAAATTTTATGAAGGCATTTGCAGTGAAGATTTTACATATATATATAATTCTATATGTATAATTATATATATAAATACATACTACATGTATTTATCATATATAGATGGAAAAATATTTCTACTTGAATATTATATGATTGGTTAATAGAAGTATTAAGAAATATACAAGATTACTTTTGGATCTAAAAATTGAATTTAGTAAGGTGACAGTATTCAAGGTTAATATTACTAAAAACTGTATTTCAGATACTGATAGCAAACAATAGGAAATAATAAAAATAAATTCCATTAACAGTAGTGTTAAAAATATAAAACAGGAATATATTTACCAAAAGTTGTCCATGACTTCTACACTGAAAATTATAAAATATTGATAAAGTAAATTAGAAAAGACTAAATATATAGGAAAAGAAGTCATAGAATGGTATACTCAATACTGTTAAGATCCTAAATGTCCCAATTAATTTATAGATTCAATGCAATAACAATTATAATTGAAATAGTCTTTTATTTCATAGAAATTTACAAGCTGAAACCAAAATTTTAATGGAAATATAAAGGACATAAAACATCCAGCATAATCTAGGGCGTTGTGAGAAAATACTAAAAAAACAAATAGCATGCAATTTTTAAATAAACGTATAAATAGCATACTAAGTTGTATGCATGAATCTCAAAAAATAGTACTTATATTCTGAAAAAATATTTTTTCAAAATACATAATGCATGATTTCATTAATATGAAATTCTGGAAGAGGGAAAAAATTCTATGGGAAAAAGGAAGAGGACAAAATGATTGCCTCTCAGGGATGGGAGCAGAAAGTAACTGACAGGGTGCATAGGGAAATTTCTGAACAATGATAAATTTTGTAATTAGCTAGTGTTTGAGGTTAAACAGGTGCATACATCTTTCTAGACTCATTGAATGTACACTTGTGAATTGTACATTCGCTGTATATAGATTTTGCATTAAAAGTAAAATACAGGGTGCCTGGGCAGCTCCGTTGGTTAAGCGACTGCCTTCAGCTCAGGTTATGATCCTGGAGTCCCAGGATCCAGTCCTGCATTGGGCTCCCTGCTCAGCAGGGAGTCTGCTTCTCCCTCTGTCCCTCCCTCTCTTGTGCTCTGTCTCTCTCAAACAAATAAATAAAATCCTTAAAAAAATAAATAAAAGTAAAATACAGATATTGAACTCTAATTAATGGCATGTATGTTTAGGTATTTAGCAAAAATTTACTTTGAAATGTATAGAAAATAACAGATTAATGGCTGTGTAGAGGAATGGATATATGATAGAGCAAGTGTAGTAAAGTATTAATCTCGGTGATATATTTATCAGTGTTCTCTGTAAAATTCTTTCAAATTTTTAGGATGGTAATTGTAGTCAAAAGTTGGGAAAAACAAAAATTGTTTTTTGGAACTATATGTTTTGTTTTGCTTTTGAAGTCTCTTCCTCCCACAAAATAACACCAACTCCACAGCAATCATGCTCATCATTCAGAAAGCATGGGAATATAAATCTGAAGATAATGGCAACAAATCACCAGCTCTGTAGTCTTTAGAAATGTAATTAGTGAAACACCCCTATTCTTAACATAAATTTAGCTAAGTGATCTTGTCAATTTCTTCCCATGTTCCACACCTTTGGTCCACATCTAAGAATTATCTCTGAGTTTCCTGTCAGCTCAATTATTTTAGGATGAAGACTCAGTCTACATTCTCATAATCAAAGACCATATTAAAACATATGGTGGATGTGATATCTAGTTGAAATTGCATGGGCTTCGGAGTTTTGTAGACTAGGATTGAAATCCCAGTTTAACCTCTTATTAACTGTAATATAATAAACAAAGAAGTTAATGAAGTTATCTACACCAATTGTGTTATGATTGCATGAGATAATGCATTAAAGCATCTGACACATATTAGGCTCTCAGTAAATGGTAGCTTTTTAAATTTTTTTATGCAAGATAGAATATTTCCTAGAGGCTCAGATCTTCACAGATCATCTAGAGTTGCAGAGTAACAACTGAAAATATCTTTATTTTACACTATTGTCTAGATTAAAACAAAACAAAACAAAACAAGTAATGGCACCATCTAGGTAAAAAACATTCACTATTCAATAATAAGAACCTCAGACATTAATAGCCTCTTAGAAGCAAAATGATGAGTAGGATGTAATCTGTGTTACAGTACCATTTCTTTTTTTTTTTTTCCTAAGATTTATTTATTTATATTAGAGAGAGAGAGAACACAAACTGGGGGGAGGGAGAGAGAGTCTCAAGCAGACTCTGCACTGAGAACAGAGCCAACGCAGGGCTTGATCTCAAGACCCTGAGATTATGACCTGAGCCCAAACAAAGAGTCAGGCGCTTAACCAACTGTGCCACCCAGGAGCCCCTATGGTACCATTTCTTTCTTTCTTTTTTTTTTTTTAAGATTTTATTTATTTATTTGACAGAGAGACACAGCCAGAGAGGGAACACAAGCAGGAGGAGTGGGAGAGGGAGAAGCAGGCTTCCTGTGGAGCATGGAGCCCGATGTGGGGCTCGATTCCAGGACCCTGGGATCAGGACCTGAGCTGAAGGCGGGCGCTTAACGACTGAGCCACCCAGGTGCCCCCCTATGGTACCATTTCTAATAAATAATTCTCATACAACTTTAGACCAAGATATTTGAATAAAATAACTAATCTATTAGACAAATAACATAATTGTAAAAAGTCAGAGTTATGTGTATATAAACAGAACAGAAAATGTCAGGATAGTATCACACCTAGGGCATTCTACTGCACTAACTAAAAAGATCTAGTACTATCTCTCTCACAAATATTGTAGAATAGCTTTGTATAAGGCATGGGTATGTCCTAATCTCAGGTTTTTATTTAATTTTTATTTTTTTAATTTTATTTTCTTAAAATATTTTATTTATTTTTTTTGAGAGAGAGAGAGAGCATGTGAGAGTGCACAAGCCGAGGGGGTGGAGGGGAGAGGCAGGGAGAAGCAGACTCCCAGCTGAGCAGGGAGTCCAACCCAAGGCTTGATCCAAGGATCCTGGGATCATGACCTGAGTGGAAGGCAGACGCTTAACTAACTGAGCCAAGCAGGTGCCTCTCAGGTTTTTATTTGAAAAATAGGAGGAGAAGAATATATATTCTTTAAAAATTTTCTCTTAGTCTTTCCATTAAGAGAGTCCCCTAAATCCAATGCAATGAGCTACACAGGATAAATAATACAGTGGTTTCCTCAAATGTGGTCCTCAAACCATCTAACATCAGAATCTCTTGAAATTTTAACAAGACTTACCTACCTTAAAAACCCATTTGATACAATGAAACTGGAGGAGAAAAGAATTAAGTTTCCACATTTGGAAAATAATCCCCCTCCTAAGAGTGGTTTCCAACATTGGTTAAATTTTAGTATCACATGGGAGTTTAACAAATAATGATATTTGGGTCACATTTCAGAGGTTCTGATATAATGGACTTGTGGTGCTGAGTATTGAGATTGTTAAAATCTCCCCAGGTGACTCTAATAGTAGCTATCATTATTGCCACTGCTCTAAAACACTGTTTTTGAACTTGATGTGTATATAATCACTTGTGGATCTTGTTAAACTATAGGTTCTGATTTAGTACATATGGGGTTGAGCCTCAGACTTTATTTTTTTTTTTAAAGATTTTTATTTATTTATTTGAGAGAGAGAGAATGAGAGAGAGCACATGAGAGGGGGGAGGGTCAGAGGGAGAAGCAGACTCCCCGCCGAGCAGGGAGCCCGATGCGGGACTCGATCCAGGGACTCCAGGATCATGACCTGAGCTGAAGGCAGTCGCTTAACCAACTGAGCCACCCAGGCGCCCGAGCCTCAGACTTTCTAACAAGTTCCAAGACCAGCCCATTCTTGGTGGCCCAACACAAGGCCGTTGGCAGGGTTCAAGGAGCTAAAACTGGTGCTGGCCCTACTTTAACCTTATACTGTACCTTCAACAGAAGGTAGAACTGAGTCTAAAAATCAGAGGACTGAAATCATTCCTTTTATTCTCATGTCAATTACTAACTGAGTCCATTTCTTTTTCCCTTCTGTCAGAAAGCGGACAGTCTCTTGGCAAGAATGGATAGCTTTGATTAGGTTTAAGTGGCAAAACTTATTGTTGGGGTAAAATTAATTATGGGAGATTCAATGAGGAATTGAAGCTGCTGCAATTTTGCTATCCAGTACAGAGTCCACTAGCCACACGTGTGTATTAAGCACTTGAAACATGGCTAGTTTGAACTGAAATGTGCAGCAAATATAAAACACACCAGATTTTAGAAACTTAGTGTGATCAAAATGGAATGAAATTAGAAATCATTATGAAGAAGGATTTCAAACCAAAAACCTAATCTCCCAACTGGAAAAACTAAGAAAAAAGAAGTCTAAATTTAACCCAAACCAAGGAGGAAAAATATAATAATTATTAAGTATTAGTAATTCTTTGAAACAAATTAGAGAATAAAAAATAAAATCAACAAAAAGTTGTCTTTTATAAAAATATCAACAAAATTGTCAAGGCTTTAGTTAGAATAACTAAACAAGAAGAGAAGACTAGATAAACTAAATGAAACTGATAAATTCTGAGAAAGACATATTTCACGAAGATGACTTAAGAAAAGATAGAAATTATAAATAAATGTATAAAATGTAACGAGGGTGGCTCAGTCATTTAAGTGTCTGATTCTTGATTTTGGCTCAGGTCATGATCTCAGGGAGATCATGAGATCAAGCCCCGTGGGCTCTGCACTGGGTATGGAGCCTACTTGAGATACTCTCTCTCCCTCTGACTCTGCTCCTCTCCTACGCCCCACCAAAAAAAAAGAAGGTAAAGAGACTAAATTTGTAAAAAACAAAACAACAACAACAACAAAAACTACCCCTAAAGAAAAGTCCAGTGCCAGATGGGTTCGGTGCTGAATTCTTCCAAACATTTAAGGAGGAAGGAGGGATTAATACCAATTCTTTACAAACTCTTCCAAAAGTTGGAACAGAAACGAATAATTCCCAACTCATTGTATTAGGTCAGTATTGCCCAGAGAGCAAAACAAAACAAACACATTACAAGAAAGAAAAACTATAGATCAATATACCTTATGAATATAGATGCAAAAATCACAAACAAAATACTAGCAAGCAGAATTGTGCAATGTATAAAAATGATTATACAACATGACCAAATGAAATTCATCCTGGGAATGCAAGCTTGGTCCAACATAAAGTCAATGTAATATGCCATATTAAAAAAGTAACACTAACAAACTAGAAATATAAAGGAACTTCTTTAACCTAATAAAACCCATAGCAACATCACATTTAATGGTGAAAAGTTCAAAGCTTTTCATCTAAGATTAGGACCAAGACAAGGATTTCTGCTCTCATTACTTCTATTCAACATTGTACTGGAGGTTCTATCTAAGGAAGTTAGACAAGAAAAAGAAATAAAAGTCACCCTTAATGGAAAGGAAGAAATGAAAGTCTCCATCTACAGATGGCCTGATCTTGTATGTAAAAAAATCCTATGGAATTCACACAAAAATATTACAGCTAATAAATGTGTTTAACAAGATCACAGGATAAAAGGTAAGTATAAAATCCATTGTGTTTCTACTCATTATCAGTGAACTATCTAAAAATAAAATAAAAAAAACAATTCTACAGCAATCAGATGGACAAAATACTTAGGTATGCATATAACAAAAAAGTACAAGACATGTACAGTAACTACTACAAAATATTATAAAAGAAATTAAATGAGACTTAAATAAATGAAATGACACCCCACGTCCATGGATCAGAAGACTTAATATTGTTAAGATGGCAATACTCTCAAAATTGATCTAATATTCCTCAATCCCTATCAAAATTCCAGCTGCCTATTTTGTTTTGGAAGAAATTAAAAAGATGATTCCCAAAATCCAAGCAAAGAACACATAATAGCCAAAATAAATTTCTAAAAAGATGAAAACTACTGGAAGACACACTTTCTATTAAAAAAACTTACAACAAAACTACAACAATCGAGGCAGTGTAGTACTTGCATATGGCTAGACACACAGCTCTATGAAATAGAATTGAGTGTTCTGAAATAAACACTTACATTTATGGTCAGCTGGTTCTTTGCCAGAGGTGCCAGGACAATTTAATTTGAAAAAATTGGTAAATAGTATTTCTACAGATGTTGCTGCTGGGACACTTAGTTATCAGCAGGACAAAAAGAAAAAAAAAAAAAGAAAGAAAAAAGAATTTGGAAACTTTCCTCCCATTATATACAAAAATTAACCCTAAATGCATTATAAACCTAAATAAATTGGATTTCACAAAAATTAAAACCTTCCATGCTTTAAAGTACACAATCAACAAAGTAAAAGGCAGCACACAGAATAAAGGAAAATAACTGCAAATGATATATCTGAAAGGTTCTAGTATACGTAATATACAAAGAAGTACTATAACTCAACAACAAAAAAAGTCTATGTTTTAAAGGACAAAGGATTTGATTAGATATTTCCCCCAAGAAGTTATACAAACAACCAATCACCACATAAAAAGATGCTTATTTTTATTACTTATAAGGGAAATGCAAACCAAGAACCTGCTGAGATGACAATTCCCATCACAGATTACTGATGGGAATATAAAATGATTCAACCACTTTGGAAATATAGTTTGGCAGTTGTCGTATAATCCAGAAATTCTACTCCTAGGCATAAACCAAAAAGAATTAATAATACATATTCATGCAAAATCTTGAACACCAGTGTTCACAGTAGCATTATTCACAGTAGCCAAAATTTGGAAGGAAACCAAAAGTCCATCAGTTAATGAATTAATAAGCACAATATGGTAAAATCCATAAAATTAATGTTATTCAATCATAAAAAGAACAAAGTACAGATACATAATTCAACATTGATGGATCCTGAAAACATTGCTAAGTGAAAAAAGCCAGACACACAAAGCCATATATTGTATGATTATGTTTATATACGATAGCCAAAACAGACTAATCTATAGAGGTAAAAAAGTAGATTAATGGTTCCAGTTACTGTAAAGAGTAAAGGAATTAGGAACTACTACTCCTAATGAGTACTGGGCAGCCTCTTGGAGGAGTAAAAATGTTCTGGATTCCATTATCGGTAATGTTTGCACAACTTCCGAATAAAAAAAAAAAAAAACAATGATCTGTATACTTTAAAAGTGTGCATTTTATGATATGCTAATCATAGCTCTTTCTTTTTTTAAGCAATCCCTGAAGGGATCAAATTGTTTTAAAATAATTTAACTGTGTGCCAGAACACAGCCCACGAATATTTATAGGAATTCAGAGATATTCGGCATCCACCAAAGTAAAATTCACAATGTTTAGCATCTAATCAATTAATACCATGGATGCCAATAAACAGGAAAATATAACCATACTGAGAACAAAAACAAAACAATCAAAACTGGTTCAGCATTGACACAGCATTCAACATTTAGGATTTTCCCTGCTGCTACAAAGGAACTTTGAAGATCATCTCATCATTGACCATGAAAATGAAATAAAACCTAAAATAAAACATAATTTATTTTTCAAATTCAGAGAGCAGAACTCCTCCAGGAAGCAGGGTAGATATTAATATGCACACAAATTATGTCATTTCTTTTGTGGTTTGATAAGGAGTACATTAGGAAATACTTTTGTATCTTCCAATATATCTTGCTGACTTCCTGGCCAGAGTCAACTTTATCATTCATAGTTCATACTTTGGGTTTAAACAAAAGCTTCCTCACTTCTAACTTTTAATGCAAATGTGCCTGTAGTTTATTACAGGATTTCATCTGAGTTTTTCACATCCTTCCTAGGAAAAGAAAGAACTATGAAAGTGGGGAAGGATGCAATCATAACAAGTGAGATCCAATGAAGAAAGATGCCATTCCTTTTCATTTCTTTTGAAGACTTATTTATTTGAGAGAGAGTGTGTGTGCATGCATGCATGCACCTGAGAGCAGGACAGAGGGACAGAGGGAGAGAGAAACACAAGCAGACTCCTAGCCAAGCGCAGAGCCCAACACGGGGGCTCCATGTGGGGCTTGATCTCACAACCCTGCAATCACCACCTGGGCCAAAACCAAGACTTGGATGCCCAGCAGACTGTGCCACCCACGTGGCCCCTGCCATTTCTTTCAAATTGTCCATGGCACAGGCTGTGTTCTGGAATCAAGGAACTAGGGGGGCCCCAAGCAAGGTCATGTCTCTGCCTCTCCTACCCTTCTTGATGTGTCTCTTAAAAAGTCTTCCATCATGGAGGCACTGTTCACCTAGTTCTCAAGTCCTTTTTGGAGGAAAATCATTCCACATGTAGCTGTAGATTTGTTTTTTCCATAGGAAAAGGTGGGTTCAGGGTTTTCCTATGCTGCCACCTTGATTTGTACATGTGTAGTATTTCCTGTGTTGTCCTTATTGAAGCAACATTTTAATCTGCAAAAGATGCAAGCCTCCCTGTTTTCCTCCACTGGAAACAACAATGGGCTCCCTGGCATTTCATGAGAAGAAAATGCCCACTTCCACTCAGAGATAGGGAGTGCAAAGGGATATAAAGGTAATCTTCAGAGGACTTCTTTCTCTTCACTGTTTTAAATAGCCCTATTTCCAGCACCAGACTGCAAAATGATGCAAGAGAAATGCATCCTCTATTGCGGTAATATTGTTCTTGATTTTTTTTTTTTTTTGGTCAATATCTCCTTGCTTGATCAATAAACTTTGATGTCTAACTTATCAGAAATCAATACCTGCTTCTTCAAGCTATTTTATTTTTTTAAATGGCATGAGAGGTAAATTGGTATGTCCAGTGTCATGGGATGAATCATTCATGAGCCCAATCTAAGAAACCTAGAAGAATGAATTACTATCCCGTGTTCACCCATGGTTAAGTACTTCCTCTTAAAGAAAGCATAACTTCTTGCTTATGGGAACTCCTGCTTTTGTCTTCAAGATTCGAAACTTGATATTGTTGATAAAAGTGTGTCCTCATTCCAGGATATTCTGATATCCATTTAGATATTATGAGTTCCTTAACCCTCTGAGAAAAAATAATTATTATAGTAAGGCCTTGAACATAAGTGAAGAAAGTGAAGAAAGTGAAGAAAGTGAAGAAAGTGAACCTCTCAGTTATTTAAAGTGGAGAATTCTCATGGAGGTGGTGCTTGAAATCTAACTTTCTGGCTTGTAACTGGGTCTTTGGGAATATCGTTAAAGTTTAAAAATATATTGTATATTTGACTATATAATATGAAATGAATTATGTAACTTCAATTAGGAGATGACTTCTCAAGTATCAGAATGTTGAACAAGAAAGAGATAAAGTCCTACTGGGATATCCAAGGTTGGTAGAAGGTTTGAAGTGCACATGCACATTTCTGCCTGATGGTAATTTGAAATTTTATTTTTAGCTGTCCTCCTGTTTCTATTCTATAATTTTAATAGGCAGAGTCTAAATCAGTGACTCTTGGTTTGGGCCTGAGATTCTGCATTTTTAACAAGCTCTCATGCTATTCTATAGCAACAGAAGCAACTGGAAGCTTATTTAACACAGTGGTTTTCAAGGCAACTGCATGATTGCAATAATTGGAAACCTTTTAAAAAGTACCAATTAGAATCTGAGGTGAGTCCCAGGCTTTGGAACTTTTTGTAGGATTGGAAATCACTAGTATTGGAATTTCAATCATTCTTCAAATCCCAGTTTAGGTCTCCACCTCCATATATCTCTCATTGATAACTCTTCTCTATTGATTTCATTCTTTACTTTTCATTCACTTTCCTGATAATCTGCAGCATCTTCAAGTCAAAGTGACAAGATGTATTTTTACTTTTGTAAATCTGCTACATATTTCAAGTGTTAGCCTTGTGTCCCTAATAAAATATTTTTTCAGTGAAAGCAAAAACTGTTATCTCTGCAGTAAACATATAGTCTACCATTATCATTTAAACATATTGGGTTCACATTAACTAAAAGCAAACTTCTCAATCAATTAGTAGTCACTATTATTTGAAAAACAGTTTAGAAAATGCTTTTATACATTCTTATTTTTTTTTGTTTTATAGCAAACTTGTACACTAAGTACTTTTCAAAATTTATATCAGTAAATGGAGAAGAAAGGTAGTTTTATTTTTTATTATGTTATGTTAATCACCATACATTACATCATTAGTTTTTGATGTAGATTCATTGTTTGCGTATAACACCCAGTGCTCCATTCAGTACATGCCCTCTTTAATACCCAACACCAGGCTAATCCATCCCCCCACCCCCCTCCCCTCTAGAACCCGCAGTTTGTTTCTTGGAGCCTGTTCCTGGATTAGGAATTTAGCATGGCTCAACTAGATTTTCTTAAAGTATTGTATTTGAAAAGTTTTAATAGAACCTTCAATTTTTCTAGGACCCTGTAACTCCTTCAAGAAAATAGACTGCAAGGCCAACCTACACTAAAATTCCTTATGAGAACACAACCCAACTACATTTAGGATTTCTCTCTCACAAACTCAAAGCAGGGGGCGGGGGGTGTTTGTACTTAAGCCTAGCATCAGAAAATCATTGCAATGATATGCCTTTCGGTGGTGTATACAAATATAAGTCATAAGTAGTTGTCTATATTTAGGTAATAATTCCCTATCTTATTAGTCTTGCCAGGAAACTTTTCCTGCTTTTCTGTAAAAAAAAAATCAGAAAATGGAAGATACTTACTTCTATAGCCTTTCTTGAAATTCAGGCACAGAAACCAAACCTGAAATTTTGATTTGGGGCTAATAATGTAAAGAAAGCTTGAAGAAAATCATTTCTTCTGGCAATAGAGGCAGGAATATTAATATTATAGGGCATCAAGTAAAGATGCAGTGAGGGTTTTCATGGAGGGAGCTGTGGCAGTGAAGGCTGACTGACCTATGGTCCTACCTGAGCAAAGAATGAACGAGTGGGGAATGGTAAGGTAGAAAAAAATTTATACTTATTACATGTTTATGCACAATCTTGAGATCTACCTGTTAAACACTGGCTTCCAGTCATTTGGTTGTAGAAGAAGGCCCAGACAGCAACAACATCTTTTCTGGATTGATTCCATCGACGCTTCATCCCTAAAGTCAGGAAGTACCTTCCCAGTAAGGAACTGCCTTTTAAAGTTCTTTTGATATTGAACAATGCCCATTAAATTTTATAAGGATGTCAACATATGAACTGGGGGGGGGAGAGGGGACAGGCAGGGGAAGGCACAATTCAATCCATAGCAGTTGTCAAGTAAGCATAAGGGATGGGTCCTCTGTAAACCTATTTTACCAATGCGATAACTCTACAGAGTTACAGTGATTTCACACATGTTATAAATGCCAGTAACTGGCTCTGTAACTGAACCCCACAATAGCACCACTGATTCCTTGACAGTTGTAGAAATCAGGTGTAAGGGCCAAATTCTGAGGAAACCAAACGACCAACCTTTGCTCCTGCTTTACAATACAAATATGTCTACTGCATTTCTTTACATAGACCAAGCTTTAGTAAGTGTCAACATATTTTCTCCCCTAATTTAAAAGTTTGAACTGGTAAGGTTTCACATTAAATCTCTAATTGGATTTATTCGCCTGGAACTGGATTCATCGTTTAAAATTCTTGTAATATATGTATGTATAAATTATTAACTAAAATTGGGAATGACTTTATATTTGAACTTGGTGCAAAGAGAAAAAAATAATCATGCCTAATTCAAAGTGTGATGTCTGACTTTGTGGATGAAAGGAATAATTTCAAGGTAGAATTTGAAATTCATCCTTTCTTCTTTGCAAATTATGACCTCAATCTAATTGTTTAAGCATAACTTTTAATGAAATTGACTTTGGAAAAGTGAGTTTTACTTTATGTTACGTTGTAATGCCCTTATGCGTTTAGATATCTAAAGTAGAAGGATTAATAATAACAGGAAGAAAAAAACCCACTCTGATATCTTCTTATACTTGACTTTCATGAACTATATCACATATTCCTACATACAGGGAGGCTTAATAAATAAATGCACTGAAAAAATTGTCTGATTTAGAGACAAAATAATTTTATAAGGCATGTCTACTATACTTGAACATTTTTAGAGAATAAAAATAATGTATAATATACAATCTCTTCTCTCAAGAAAATTAGAGAAACAGAACTGTTATAGGAGAGAAAAAAAAGCAAATAATATCACAATATATAGTCAACCAAGTGCAATATGGACTGTAATTTGTGGAAGCTTTACATTTAGATTAAATTTTAGTACATTTAGTACATTTAGATTAAATTTTTTAAGATTTTATTTATTTATTTGACAGAGAGAGAGACACAGCAAGAGAGGGAACACAAGCAGAGGGACTGGGAGAGGGAGAAGCAGGCTTCCTGCCAAACAGGGAGGCCAATGCGGGGCTCATGACCTGAACTGAAGGCAGACGACCAACAACTGAGCCACCCAGGCACCCCAGTACCTTTAGATTAATTTAGAATGACAAAGAGAATCTGTATAGAAGAGTATATGAGGACATAGGGGAAATAAAAAGATTAAAGCAAACAAGAATCAAATAGTTAAGAAATGGGGTTAAGGAAAGGGTTCACATTGGTGTGTACTAAGACTAGATAAAATAAATAGGATTTAGTGTGATACTTTTGGGTTGTTACATTTTACCTTCTTAATCAGTATTCTTCATGGCTGTTTTGTATAAGTTTTTCAAGTTGACCAGTCTGACCCTGATTGAAATTCCTGTGTCATAGATACATTTTGGCAGTTCTGTCCAGCTATCACAACTCTGTTCTCTGAAAATTTCTTTCCTCTTCCTGATGGTTGCCTTCTCTCTCAGTTCACAAACTAAGATTTCTAATATTTCTTTACCTCTGTCTAGTTGCTTGGACCAGGGGTGGACACAGGATCCATATTTGCTACAAGAACTATAAACTGGAATTCAAAAATAACTAATTATCTTCTCTCTGTTGGCGAAACTGAAAGACACTTAAAGTTCAGAAGTTTTGGGATCGTTATTTTGTGGAGAGTAAAGCCTGAGAAAACTGTTTTGGTAAGAGAGCAGACTGAAGTAGATGTGAAAAGAAATACTAGAAGTCAGAAGGAATTACTGGCTCTTGAATGCTTTCCAGTCTAGATTCTTTCTCCCTCCCTCCCTCTTCCGTCCTTCCATCCTTCTCTTCTTCCCTTTCACTTCTTTCCTCTCTCCTCCTCCACCCTTCTTCTCCCTTTCCCTTCCCTTTCCTTTCTTCCTTCCACTTCATTAGCTGGTTTAGATGGTTTCTGCAACATGCCATCTAGAAGTAAATCATGGCTGAGACTTGATGTTGTAGTATAATTCATTTTATTACTAGTGCTTTTTCTTTGACTACTCCACAGTAAGCCCAAATCCAATATAATGTATTAGGAAGCAAATGTACTAACTCAGGCAAATACCAGAACTATAAGGAGAGCTAAGGAAACTTAGCTGTTCTGAAAAGCAGAAAATCAATTTGATTGGAAATATGATCCTAGTCATTCATTGTGATTAACTAAATCATCTAAAGCAATAACAATAAGTAGGCAAGCTAACTGATTTGGAATTTTTTTTTTTAATTTCCTAAAAATTTTCAAGGTGAAAAGTCTGTGTCCTCTAACTAGTACTGGTCTTTGTATTATTGGGATACTGAATAAAAATTACATATGATCAATAGAGAAAATTACCGTTGTAGTCTAAACTTTTCAAAGAATATAATAAGGTATATAAAAAAGTCACAATCCTCTGAGATTTAAAGAATTGTCCTAATTTGTGAAATTAATTTTAATGTTTAATTAAACTCAGATCTTTGGTGATGGGGCATTAAATAAAACTTAAAACTTCTGCAAGATATTTGGAGCAAAGGATTGCCAGTGAAAATAAATGTTAAATCATTCTGGAAGAGAATATGATTCAAAGATATTTCCCTTTTGGGTTATTGTTACAGAATGTTGGGAGTTCAGAGATCTCCAAATACAAACAGGGTCAAAACCACTGGGAATAGAGAAGACATAAGAGAAAATACTCACTTAGGAAAGCATCAGTGCAGGATGCCACTGATGACTTTTTCTAGAATGTAACTGGCTTTGTTAATAGCTTTACAAAGTTTTCACAGGCTTCAGAGGTCTCAGTAATAGAATTACTTTAGGGAGGGCAAGAAAAGGAGAAAATAGTAGATGTCCTCTAAAAGCAGAAGGGACTACATAAATGGTACACATGAGCTGCTCCAGGGCACTCTGAGAAACGGTCGTGGATGTGAGGAGGGAATGGGATAGTGACATAGAAAGAAAAAGAAGAGCAGTAAATGTCAAAAGTAAAATAATTCAGTCCCCATTTTTTAACCTCAGGTTGGTATGACTTGGAAAACCAGCTTACTTTTGAAACAAAAGCTATTCTAGGTTAATGATTTTCACATTGTCAGCATTCAAAATATATACACTTTTAAAAAATAAAATAGGTATGAATAGCCACAAAACAACTGATTGGTTTTATAAATTAAACATGGTCATATGAAAAATATAGATGGGGGAGATACATTGTACTATCTTTTCTAATTAAATATCAAATAAATCATATTGTCTTAGTCTCTCAGAAAGGATTCATTTATACACTTTTTAAAACTTTGAAATCTGCATAGAATCAAGTTCCACATCAATATACATATATAATGTATGCTATTCTTTTATCAACCACAGGGTCAGGAATGTCCTCCATCTAGCTTCTTTGAAGTTTTGAAAAAAATTCTTTTTCTGATATGGATTAAAGTAGACATTTTATGAAATAAAATAATTTCAGAAACATCGAATTTTCAAGGATGCATTTTCTGTAAGTAGACCTCTCCATTTATTACTCTTTTTGGAATATATTCCTAAATAATATCAGTGTTTTAAGTCCAGGGAAAATAAACCCTTTTATTTCACATTGGAGTGCATTTCTTCACTGAGCCTTAACTATCTTATAGCACTATGTTCCTCCTTTTGCTATATTTTAACAGAAAAATTAAGATAGAAAGTGATAGTAGGTGTATATCTGTGTATTTTTTAAAGCTTATCATTATTGTTTCAACATAAATATATTTTTTAAGCATTTTATTTATTTATTTGAGAGAGAGAGAGACAGAGATAGCGAGAGAGAAAGCACCAGTGGGGAGGAGAGGGAGAAGCAGACTCCCCGCTAAGCAGGGAGCTGGACAAGGGGCTTGATCCCAGGACCTTGGGATCAGGACCTGAGCCAAAGGCAGATGGTTAACTGACTGAGCCACCCAGGTGCCCATCAACATCAATATATTTTATATAAAATTCATCATCCAGAGATTATTGACAATTAGGCTTCTTTCCTTCTTTCTTTCCTTTTTTTTTTTTTTGACAATTAGATTTCTTTGTGGAAACTGCCCATGTAACTGGGACAGAGCACAGATAAAGTTGTACAATTTGATCTCAACTATAGAGAAAACTCATACAAAGGAGTTTAATAATGTAGTTTCCACTCAAGTTTTCTATTGATAATATATACAAATATTATGAGTTTCTAAGTTAAATTATTTGTTTGTTTGTTTGTTTGTTTTCTACATTGATCTGTTCAAACATCAGTTTCTAACCAAGATGGAGTAAAACTGATGAAATTTGCACACCTGCCTCAAACAACTACTGAACCAGACAAAATATATGAAAAGGCGGTTTTCAGACATTGGACAACAGGTTACACCAGAGGGCTAACCTGGAGAGAAAAGGAACAAACAAGGTAGGCGTACAAATATCCCAACTTATTATCTGATAGGAGTTTTTGAGCTACAGTGTATGAATGGGTAACCCATATACCCAGTCCCATTTTGAGGAGATAGAATTAAGAATTTGGGAGGCCAGAATTTCAGGCAGAATACAGGAGAGGAGAAAGCTACATGGAGAGAAGTGAGTCACACAGAGAAGTCTTCTGAAGAACTTCACAGGGTTCCCCTCAAGTCTGGAGCTGAGTACTTATCAATGCCTACATGTAAAGAAACTACTCAAGGCCGGGGAAAGACAGATTAAAACAAAACAAAACAAACAAAACAGCAAAAAATAAAACAACAAGCAAAACAATTATTAGGGCTCAGACAGAGCTACAAATAGTTGGTATTCCTACCCACCAAAATGCAAATACCTTACAATAGACTGAACATCAGGTAGAATACTCAGAAGAGTTTTGCTTCAGTAATGTGGAGAAATTAGTCCTAGACTAACAGCTGCTTTGCTCCCTTTGAAATAAAGCCTAACAGTGAGACTTGAAAACATCAAACCATTTCCAGTGATTGAACAGTGTCCCAAATCAAAGCTCAGAAATTTTTATAAGAATATACAAATATCTAGCGCAAAACAAGAAAAAGAAAATCACAATATCTGGCATCCAATAAAAAAATTTCCAGGCATACAGAAGAACAGAAAAATATGACTTATAATAAACAGAAAAATCAATAAGAAGATACAGGTCCAGAAATAACAAAGATGTTAGAATTAGTAGAAAGAGTTATTATAACTATATTATATATATTCCAGAATATAGATGAAAGTATAAGCATGTTAAAGAGAGAAACGAAAAATAAAATAGAACCCAAATTGAACATCTAAAAAAGAAAAAGTAAAAGTCTGAGATGAAAAATAACCTGCAGGGAATCAACAGCAGAATAAATACTGCAGAATACAGATTAGTGAGGCTGTATTTATATCAAAAGAAACTATTCAAAATGAAACACAATGAGAAAAAATAAAAGCTGCAATAAATTAATAGTATATTAATGAACTATGGGACAACTTCAAACGGCTTAATATACATGATATTGGGGACCCCAAGAGAGAAGGGTAGTGGGAGGAGGGATCTTTGAGAAATAACGGCCCAAATATTTCAAATTGATGAAAACTATCAACTCAAAGATTCAAGAAGTTCAACAAACCAAACCCCAAGCACAAGGAACATGAAGAAAACTACATTAAGAAATGTCATAATCTAAAAAAAAAAAATCTTAAAAAAAAAAAAAGAAATGTCATAATCAAATTACTCAAAACCCATGATAAAGAAACAATCTCAACAGCTGCCAGAAAAGACAGAGTAGGTCCAAGGGAACAATGGTTATAACAAAAAACTTCTGTCATAAGAAATGTAAGTCAGAAGACAGTGAAGCAACATCTTTTAAGTATTAGAAAGATAAAACTGTCAACCTAGAATTTTATACCTAGTAAAAAATACCTTTCAAAAGTAAAGGGGAAATAAATACCATCTCTGAAATACAACACCTGAAACAATTAATCACTTCTCCATTCCAGGAATGGTGTTCCTTCGGGAAGAAAGAAAACACTCAGTGGAACTCTGGATCTACATAAATAATTAAGAACAGTGGAAATGGTAAACAGGTAGGTAAACAAAAAATATTTTTTTCTTAATTTAAAAATATCTATTAAAGATAATTGATGGTTTAAAAAAAAAACTGAGTGTTTTAAAAGTTCCATATCTTGACTGGGAGGTACATGAGTGTTAAAAATTTCTCAAGTCTCATTGAACCGTAAACTAAAATCCACACAATATTTTCCCATAAAGTATACCCCAAAAATTATTGTCTGTTTGATAAATGAAAAAAGGTATTTTATTATAATTTGAATTCTTCAAATTATTAGGGATACTGAAGCTATATACTTTTTCATATGCTTCCAGCTTATTGGTAATACTCTTATGTTGTTAATTATTTGAATCTGTCTCCTAATTTTGTTTCATAAAAATTGTTCCCAAGTGGCTGAAAATCATTCCAAGTACCGTAATAACATGTTAAGTTCAAAGTGGAGAAATCAGTTAGTAATTAGAGAATTGCATAAAGATAGTATAGACTGCCAAAATATGTCAGTGGCCTGCTTAGATTGGTCTAACTGATTGGTTTATCAGTCTCCCAATTTATCTGTTTGAAACTTAAAATAGAAACTGGGATTATCTGCTGTTTAGATTAATGTGTTTATTGTCTTGTCTCTAAATTATACATGTTATGTGCAGTAAATGTCCAGGGAAGAAAGGCTCAAAATGCAGTAAGAAAGATTTATATAATATGAAAAGAAGAATTTATCCCAGTTTTAAGGCATATTAGATTTTGCATGGGACTATGGAATATTAATTATAGAAAATCCTTCTATGAGTTTGTTTTTAAAGAGCCTTTTAAGGAAATCTAGTGCCTTCTATCCTGGAAACTGCAGACCCTTAGAACTCTCATTTGTGTAGGCATGTAACTTTTTTCTCAGCTCTGTACAATTATTTCCACCAATTCAAATGGAATTACTCAAATTCCATTATTTAAATGAATTTTATATAATGGAAGGAGACACTTCTGGGATTTGATTCTAAGTATCTTAATCATAAGGGCCAATTATTTTTATGAAAATTATTGTATATCTCATCAATGTCCTTAATATTGATTTTTTTAGTCTCTATCTTGGCAAAGACATGAAGATTGTATTTTTTAAACATCTACTAAATTACAACTTTTTTTCCCCAAAAAACATAACATGTTATATACATGTCATGCTTACCCTGGTCTCAAATTCTCAGAGAGACAGAGCTTTTTTATTAGGAACTGTCAGTTGAGCTATTCTTTAACTGTCAAATACACTGCTATTAGGGAACCTTAGCAACCATGTCCCTTTTGCCATATTCAGTATATTGACATTTCCTTTTAAATCAGGGTGACAAGCCAAGTACAGATTTGGCAGTTTACTAAGGGGTTTAACTAGTGGCAGCTGGATATACAGAACTCCCACTACTCATGTTGAAAAATGACTGCATTTCTAACTCATTTAAAACCCTACCCTCTTTTGAGAATCACACTAGCCTTCCACCTTGAGATTCCCTTATCTCCAAATCTCTCTTCCTGGCTATTACATACCATGAAGCTATTAAAGCACCTGAATCTAGGAAGGGAAACACACTGATGTGGATTATAGCCACCAAATACATTTTTGCCCTATTCCTAAGACATCTTCTTCCATGTGACACCTGTGTTTTTCCCTTTACTCCAGGTCAGTGGTTTTAGATTAGTACAGTCTTATAACCAACTGCATCAGTACCATCTGAGAACTTATTACAAATCCAAATCTCCAGCCATGTCACAGATCTAATAAATAAGAAAATCTGGATATGGGGCCCAGAAATCTGTGTTTTTAAAAATTTTGAGAACCACTGCTCTAGGCATATAGCAGTGCTGTATCCTTTTACTGGTATTTATTTCTTCAACTTTCCTCCTTTAACTTCAAGATACAGTTTTTGCTTTCAAAGGCTTTAAAAGTACTATTATGTAAATCTTTAAACTTCAGGAAATGGAAAATGTTTAGCTTGATTTTCTTAATTCCAAATCCAAAATTCTCAGGGAAAAGTTTTTAAAAAGTGGCAAAATTTGTGTTCCTATTCCTGGATTATTCAACTGTGGCCAAAGAATAGTGGTTTACATTATACTATAGCTTTTCTTACTACAGTTTCATGTGGGTTATGACGGGGGATGGAGAAATACTAATTCCTAGAAGAAAAGAGTAGCTAGGCACATAATCTCAGGGTGTCCAATTCAGCATTCATTAATGTCTGAAATCCCTACACCCCTTAATGGGCTTTTACCTTCAACTGGATCCTAAGTGCCTTATGAACATCTTTTCATAGTATATTAACATTTCCCTAACAGATAATTTGAAGTAGCTCTTAATTTTGGCATCCAAAGGGCTAAATAAGCAGTAATTTCTAGAGGTCTTTATACTGTTGCCTGATCTTAATTTTATTATGGGGAATAGACTTTCTCATATTTCAGGTCAAAACCATTCCAAGTGAAATGGAAAATTCTCTTTCCATCAAAGGTAATACTTTATCATTAAAACTCCTAAAGAATGACACCACTCTATTTCTTATAGATGCCTCTTTCCAGAAACTTGGGACAAATTTGCCTTTGACCAAGTTGGAGAATATTTGAGTGGGATGTATCACAGATTCATTTCATTCCAATACATTCATTCTATTCAATGCCCTAGATCTGCAATGTCTCCTTATATTGAGGATAAAACTCAAGGGATTAGGTATTGAATGAAACACCAAAGATGTGGTGCTTAGTGGAAATCTTGAATCCTCAGTAATGTTGAGATGTCATCCTGATTCAATGATCCGTTGGCTGACTTCATGCATGTGGAGACTTTGTTCTGTCACATTTCCTTGCTTATGATGAAATGTAAGATCTTCCACACAGCTTACTACTTAACATAAATTTCCTATTTCACTGTATTCCTTTACTATCTCAGGACACTCTTGCTCAGGAAGTTAGAGCTGCAAACATTTTTATTGCTCATTCCAGGAACTTCCTAAAATAGTCATCAAATCTTCAAAAGGAAGTATCAAACTACAGTTTATGACAGACATTAGAAACGTATGGTTTCAAAATCCTCACCTTATTCTATTCACAAATACTGAACTATTATATCATGATTTTTTCCCAATTATAACCAAATAATTACTTCAAACTAATATTAAAATCTTAGTAAATATCCTGACTTTGCCCTCCCCTTCTGAGACATTACTAAGATCCTAGCAAAATGACCTTTCTCTAAAGTAGTATAGACAGTAATCTCAAATTTGTCTTATCAACAAATAATTTTGGTTAAGTTTGGGAGAGCCAGCATTTGACAAACTATATAATGCATCAGGATTGCATACTTGTTCACACTACAATCATATGTACAGACCAAAAGCAGTGCCTGTAACTAGTTTGGCCCTAATTATGAGACTCCATCTGCTAACTAACATGGCCTCACCTTAGCTCTACTTGAGGTTATAAAACCACTGAGTTTCTTCCATGGCATCCATTTGGGACCCTAAGAATTTGGATATAGGTTCCCACAAGCTGGCCCTAGCACCTCAAATCAACTAACTTCTAAGTGTCCTCTTAGGGTGAACAGAAAATGGTGGATTCATCCCACAGGGGCGGGGGGCGGAAATAGCACATATGGGCTCCTGTTCTTCCTAATCTAACTTTATTGCCAAGGTTCCATTACCCCAGAATTCCCAACAAATGGACTTTTGAGAAAAATAGAAGAATGACACCTACATTATCACTTATAGCTAAGCCTACATCTCAAATCAGAATCAGGGCTTTCTGATAAACATGTAATTAAAGAATGTAAGTTAGGTTTTAGTCCTGAATTGTGGTTCTCACTTCTCTCCCATGTTCTAAATCATGGGACTTGCTTGGGCTTGTACATCTACAGAGAAAAGTAAGAAATGGCTCCAAGGGTAGTCCTGAACCCACTTTCTTGGACATTTGCAATACAGCAGACTCTGGAAGATGAGTGGGCTGTCCCCAGAGGCAGGTGTGACCTAGGTCTAAATCAGTAACCAGAGAGGTGTATTTGTATTTTAAGGCATAAAAGCTTACCAGGGAAATTTGGTCCAATGCATCTAATAAGGCAGTTAGTAATTATGGTAGGCAAAAAAAAAATAGTCCTCCTTCCCAAGATGGCCAGGTCCTAATCCTAGAAACCTGTAAATATGTTACTCCATATGGCAAAGAGATTAGAATTAAGTTTGCTAATCAGCTGACCTAAAATAGGGATATTATCCTGAATTATCTGAGTGGGACCAATGTAATAACAAGAGTCCTTGAAAGTGAAAAGAAAGTGAAAGAGCAAAAGAGAAGGTCAAAGTGATAAGAGTGTGTAAGGGATTTGACCTGGAGCTGTGGACTTTGAAGATGGAAGAAGGGAGCCATAGACAAGGAATGTGGGCAGCTTTTAGATGCTAGAAAAGACAAGAAATCAAATTCTCTCCTCCGGAACCTGCAGAAAGGAACATGGCCCTAGCAACACATGTGATTTTAGCCATTGGGACCTACATTAAACTTTTAGTACAGAGAACTTTAATATAATACATTTGTTTGATTTCTAGCCACAAAGCTTATGATAATCTGTCACATAATCAATAAAAATTAACATACCAATTAAATTGTCAGTGACTCTTTCCTTAAAGAAGAAGTGATAAAGTGGGTAGGGGTGCTGATAAATGGGTGGGAAGAAGAGCAAAAGGCTTCCCCCCCACCTGCCCGATCTAAATTATACACCCCCCATTTTAGTTACTTATATATTTTGCACATGCTTCTATTACTCCACTTATCACTTGATATTATAACTGGAGATATGTCTGGTTGCAATGAGATAATGACTAACTTAAGAACCAACACCATTTTCTTAATTTGCATTTCTAGCATTTAGTGTATGTTTCACCTAAAAGCACTGCATTTTAAAATTTGTCCAACAGTAAGTGAGCACCACCTATGGGCCAATATTAAAAAAAAAAAAAAAAGAAAGAAAGAAAAAAGCCCCCAAAAGTTTCACTTGCTAATATCACTCAGAAGAGGCTAGGTTATGCTGCAGTCACACATGACCTCAAACTCAGAGGCTTAAAAAAGCAAATTTTATTTCTTGCCCATATTATGTGACCAACATGTGTCAGCTCTGGCTCTACTCCACATATTCTGCTATCCAAAATCCAGACTGATAAAGTAGCCTCCTTTGCCTGCCTTGCCCCCTTAATGACCAAAAGAAAAGAAGTCATTATTACCCATGCACTAGCTCTAAAAGCTGTTCTTTATTGGTAATGCACTTTGCTTTTGCTCACATTAAATATGATTATCAGGGGGCGCCTGGGTAGCTTAGTCGTTAAGCGTCTGTCTTCGGCTCAGGTCATGATCCCAGGGTCCTGGGATCGAGCCCCGCATCAGGCTCCCTGCTCAGCAGGAAGCCTGCTTCTCCCTCTCCCACTCCCCCTGCTTGTGTTCCCTCTCTCGCTGTGTCTCTCTCTGTCAAATAAATAAATAAAATCTTTAAAAAAAAAATATGATTATCAGGAATAGAGTAACTATACAAAGGGCAAGTTTTTTTAATTGAAGGATATAAAAGGACATCATCATCATCAACATCATCGTAATATCATAAAACATATATATTTAGAAACAAAAACAATAAGCTTCAAAATATAAGTTGAACTAAAAATGCTGCTAGCCAGAATACCCTCTCCCAAAATACACACACTTGTGCACACGTGCTATAAAAACCTTTAATAAAGAGTTTTTTGATTATATACTGTGTCGCAGATTCTGATGCTCTGATAAAATGGATAATACATTTTAAAGAAAGTTACAATATAAAGCAATTTCCAAGAATTATAATTCAATAAAATTCCCTGAATATTAAAACTCTGCTGAATATGATTTTGTCTTCTCTATTTCAGAAAGCAATTTAAAATCTTACAGAGCATTAGAAATGTTTCTTATATTTGTAGCCCATTAAATTTTATAAGGTACTTTCATATACATTGTCATTTGTTGCTCATGAAAACCTCATGAAAGGTAAACCATTATTATGCCCCATTATCATAGCTCATGTTGTATAACAAGAAATTATTAATAAATATTTGTTGTTGGAATAAATGAATGCATTCCTGTGTCCATTATAAGGAAGATGGTCTTAAAAGAGTTAAATGTTTTGTTCAAGGAGACAAACCCCAAAGCAAGAACTTTAGCCTTATGAGCAATTTCTTTTTTCTCTTCACCATGAATACGACCTCTCTTTGAATGTGAGCTCACATTGCTCAAATTGCATTTGGAAATACAATAAACAGAAAAAAGATAAGTAGAAATTTATTAGAGTATAAAGTAGCCCTAGTCAGATCTCAAAGATTTAAAATAAAATCAAAATTTTAGTTAAGATAAATTACTTGCCCTAAAACGTAATATAGATAAATCCATCCCTCAGATAATTAAAATATATTAATTTGAAAATTAACAGTGCTACTCTTGATGCAAAGCAGTTAGAATCATAGCCTCTGGCCCCCAGTTTTTGTGTCATAGATTATTTGGCAGTATAGGGAAGCCTAAGGATCCCTTCTCAGAATAATATTTTTCAATGTATGTAATTAGATATGCAGGATTACCAAGGAAAGACATTTTATTTAACAATAGCTGAGAGAATCACCAAATGGATAGTTAAATGATAATGATGGTTATCATAATTATTGATTATTATCCATGATCTTTTAATACTATATGCCCTACTGGAATGAAAAGGATTTAAGATTCTGCAATGCCCTAGTTTGAATAAAAGTCAAAAGGTCTTGAAGGTTTGTAAGAGTTTAAATATATTCAATTTAATTTCATAGTCACTGATTTATTGATGATCATGTAAATGCCATTATTTACTCATGTAATTCCTTAAATGATGAGACCATATGCTCTTTGCAGTGTGACTTTCTCTCAATTTTATTAAGATTTGATAAACAACCATGATATAAAGTAACTCATCACTCATATATTTCTATCCCTTCTTTGGGAATATTCTCTATTTAAGAACCACAGATTTACTATAGGCGATATGATAGTAAATTTTTTAATAAATGTGATCCAGTGTCTTGAACAGCACTGAAACTGATGATAAATGGCTTGTGCTATCATAAATATGAAGGCAGTAATATTGGGAAAGTGACTGCTTTGGTTTTCTGTCATACCCTTTGACTGATGTTGGCATAAACTAGACCTTTTCTTCTCTAACTTTACTTTTTAAGGACATGAAAAAAATCACTAGTTTATTTCAGCAGCTATCATATACTTACTTTTGTTTACCTTTTTTTTTAACTTATGTTTTAAACTCATGTTTTACTACTTTCTATCCTAGATAGATTTTTTCTGTCTGTCCCATCCAACTGAAAGCTTGCCCAGAAAATATGACCAACTTTTACTTTCAGGGTCCCTTATAGATGATATGTCTTAAATAAACATCCCACCATACTGCCATCCCTTATAAACTGGGAAAACACCCTGACCATTCCCAGAGGTAAGTGTAACTTCAGGTGTCACATCCCAGCTTAAGTGGAGTTCTCTGAGTCCTCACTGTCTCTATGAAAGAATTAATCACAAGAGCACACAAAGTAGAGTTAAAAGTGGCAAGGATTTGAAGGATATTTGTGAAGACATGTTGGGAGATAGAAAACCATATAGTGTATATGGGGCAGGGTATCCAGGTTGATTATAGTCAAGGTTCATACAACCAGTTTCATGGACTGGCATGTAAGTGACAGTATAATATAATCAGAGTATTATCTCTAGAGCCAGCTTGCCTAGGATCTAATTTCAACTGGAAATAACCATGTGACTTCAAATAAATTACTTAAATTCTTAATATCTTGGAAACTTTTTCTCTATTAGAGAAATAGTAATAAGAGTACTTACCCCATGACATTCTTATGAGAATTACATGATTGAACGTACAATGCACTTAGAATAGTGCCTAACACATAATAAATGCTATGTAAGTTTAGATATTATCATCCAAACTTATATGGGCTACTTTATAAATGTAAATTTAATTGTGTAGTGTCCCGCAGGCTTTGGGATGTTTATTTCCAAGAATAGTTTCACAAGACAGACCACCTGCAACAGAACCTCTCATGGAAAATGGTTAAAAATCTCTGGGAAAAAAAAAAAATCTCTGAAAAAAAAATCCAGATCTCTGTGCCACTAGCAAACACTATGAAATTTTGATGCACAATTTTGATGCACAATTGTGATATTCATGGAGCTGAGACAATGACCTAAGAATGGCAGGGTGAAGGTGGTCTCTGGTAGGACCATGCTGCATGACACTTTTGGTATTTACTTTAATCTCATAGGAAGCAACGGTGGTGAGGCTTACATCTTCAGTGCTATTACGTAGTGTTCTTTCTCTCTAATACTGATGCTTAATTGGATATAGAACATTCGGATCTGAGGATCAAGAACACAAAACATTTTCTCTGTTCCTCTTGTTCTTGTGTTCAAGTGAGGGCAGTCTTTTGCAGCTCCCAAAAAGACTGACAGAAACTAAGCTCCTCAACAAATTTCTGATCTGAGTGAAAAGAACTTGGCTCATAAGAAGACACAATTCTCTTTGTTATCATCTAAGGTCAGCCACTCTCTCCAAATCTCTGGAGAAAAACCTCTATCACTTAGCCTTTGAGTGATAAAACAGGAGATAAAAGAAAAACATATAGAAATATTTATTAAAACATTTTCCCAATAGTCTGGGGAAGTGAAGAAAAAATTTGGCACTCGGAAAGGAAATGGTTTGTGCTTTTTCACATGATTGAAAGCAGTTAACCAAATGTAAGCCTTTACGATATTCTCGGGAAATTATTTTTCAATAACTCGTCTTAACAAGTTTGCCTAGTTAAGACAAAGGATATTTCATTAAAAAGAGGTTTGACTAAAGGCCAGTAAGGGATCACCTGGTAATCTGAACTTCCAAAAACTGTCTTAACATCACAGGATATACTTTCCTAGGAATAAATATTCTGCCTCACAACCAGAGCCAATATTGCTAGGAAGTGTTATTTCCTCTAAACTATTAATATATGCATTCCATTATATTAAAACATCCGGAGGTGATTTCAGGCCAAAATTCCACCTGAGTGATAGTTATAAGCAGAAAAGAGAAAGCCAGAGAAGAAGAGGAAGACTGCATTGCTAGAGAACTGAACCATCATTTCTTAAAGAGCACACTCTCTCTTACTTTGTAAAAAAATTACAACTGATGGACACACAGGCAAGAGTTAAATCTCTGATTTCTCATTGATAAGCCAAAGATCAATATTTGGTTCATGTTCAAAATATGAATCAGAGAACTTTTTTTTTTTTTTTTTTTTTTGACTAGAGCTGAATTTCATTTCCTTGAATGCAGAGGAAAGGAGTTAAGGCATGCTGCGAGGAAAGAGATGCAATTGTCATTCGGGAGCAAAAGGAAGGAAAACAGCATTGACCACAATTGAGAGGTGTGTGGCTTAATTATGGCTCTACTTACCATGAGAGACTATGGACTCTGAGAAACAAACTGAGGGTTCTAGAGGGGACGGGGGGATGGGTTAGCCGGGGGATGGGTATTAAAGAGGGCACATATTGAATGGAGCACTGGGTGTTATACGCAAACAATGAATCATGGAGCACTACATCAAAAACTAATGATGTAATGTATGGTGATTAACATAACATAATAAAATAAAATTTAAAAAAATTACAAGATATGATACAGTAAAAAAAAAGAAAACACTGTGACTTTTGGCAAGCCATTCTCTTTTCTCATCTATAAACTTAGGGAGTTACACTAAATGATCTCCATGAAGAAGAAACAAGAACAGATATTTTGGTTAGACAAATATTTTGTGAGAAAAAACATGATATGGGTATCGGCTCTACAAATGGTTATCAAATAGATTTAATTGTGACATCTTGCTAACGGAAGGAATATTAGAGATAAATCTCAATGTCTTTGAATGTAATAATTTTACATGCTTTAGATAAGGGACTGATTGGGAGAGAAGACTTGAGGACCTGGCTAAAAAGAAAGAGGAAGAGGGGCACCTGGGTGGCTCAGTAGTTGGTTAAGCATCTGCCGTTGAGGGACGCCTGGGTGGCTCAGTCAGTTAAGCGTCTGCCTTCGGCTCAGGTCATGATTCCAGGGTCCTGGAATCGAGTCCTGAATCGGGCTCTCTGCTCACTGGGGAGTCTGCTTCTCCCTCTCCCTCTGCCCCCCACTCCGCTCTTTAAAGGAAAAGAAAGAGCAAGAAAAGGAAGATGGGTATTCTACCTAATGATTTCCATCTTTGCTTCTAAGACTCAATGCATTATGACTAAGGAGCAGACTTAGGGAGAAACATGTGCTAGGTTTTGGGGGGTGGGATAGAAGCCAATGCAAAGAGTGAAGATCTCAAGAAAGCTAGGGCATGCATGACTTTAAGAGAAACAGATATACCTCAATGTTCCACATGTTAGTCTAAGGAAGGGGAGTAATATCAATGGCAGTGGAGAGAGCGAATGGATTTTAAACACTGGCATCAGTCACTGACCTTTAAAATTGATGTGGAATCTATACCTGTTAATCTTTATGTATATATAATCTCATTCATATATAATCTCCAAATTCTTACTAATTATACTTATCTAAAATAATCCTAAATTGCTAGAGGTTCTGTCAGAAAATGTTTTCTATGATTATTTCAATGGAATATTCATTAAAAATCCACTTATAACAATATGCATCCATAAACTGAAGTGAATAAGAACTTTTCCTTCAAGTGCAAATTTTAAAATTGGAGTTTATTTTAATCTAGGCATGGTTATGCCAAATAGAAATAAAGGATATTTATAGAAAAGTCTCATGACCATTGCCCCATAGTATAAGTTATGATCCAGAGGATTAAATTTTCCAAACATCCCTGAGCTTCCTAGTGGTCCACCACAAATTTAACCCAGAGATATTCTAATGGGTTTACATAATAGTATATGTGGGATTCTTGGAATTTACATATATAAATATATGTCCATGTTATTCTAATATAGCTGGTACATAGATATATATTTCGGAAACCTTGGGCTGGACAATCGCCCAAACATCATTGCTACTAAAAATGTTTTAGACTATTTACAATGTTTCTTTTCAAGTTTCTCTACATTTTAATATTCTTTAGATTTTTTCCATTTAGACCACAATGATATATCAATAAATCTTTTGCACCTGAGTCTAACCAGTGACAAGTTTTCAGGGTACATGTCTCATTGAGAACGATGAATACCGAATCCACTGTGCGTGGGGGGGTGGGGGGCGGGTACAGCAAGTGCAGGTGGAACTACTGTTTGGATGAGTTTGGGAGATGAAGCTATTTGGTAAGTATGTTTCAGCTCCCAGTAGTTTATATCTCTGAAGCCAAGTCATTTGTAAAAAATGGGAAAATCAGAAAACTTTTCATCAAAGATTTCTGAAGTGTTTCTGTACCAGTTGATGTGTGTGTATGTGTGTGTCTGAGCAAGTATAAGCCATTTTTATGCCAGTCAGTTGTTAGTCATCTGAGTAGGATAGAAGCTCTGAAACTCAGTCCCTGTTTTACCTTTCGGTTTATGGAACTCCAATCCATTTATGCCTGGGCTAGGTTATAACCTAGGAAAGCATGCTATTAGATATATGTAGGGGTAGAGTTATGAAGGAGGACAGAGGCTGACAAGCGAGAATAATTTGAAGATGTCCCTGAGAATGGCTAATTCCGCAAAGGTACTACTGCCTCATACAGAGAGGCTCAAAATTTAGGTTCAAATTGAATAGAATCAAGAGTGTTATTGCTGCTGCTTTAAATTTTCTTTTACTGCTGTAACAAATCCCCACAAAATTGGTAGCTTAAAACCACACCAATTTGGGGCTCCTGGGTGGCTCAGTCCATTAAGAGGCTGCCTTCAGCTTTGGTCATGATCCCGGGGTCTTGGGATTGAGTCCCGCATTGGGCTCCTTGCTCAGCAGGGAGCCTGCTTCTCCCTCTGCCTCTGTCCCTACCCTCTGCTCATGCGCTCTCTCTCTCTCTCTCAAATAAATAAATAAAATCTTTTTTAAAAAATACCAATTTAACTGGACCTGTGAAGAAGGAGGAGGAAAGGGAGAAGGAGGAAGAGGAAGAATAAGAAAAAGGAGGAGCAGAATCTAGATGCAGACCTCACACCTTTCCAAAAAAAATGACTCAAAATGGGTCAGCAACCTAAATGTAAAATGCAAGAGTCTAAAACTGGAAGATAAAACAGGAGAAAATGTAAATGACCTTGGATATGATAATAACTTTTTATATACAATACTAAAAGTATAAACCATGAAAGAAATAATTGATAAGTTGGACTTGTTAAAATGAAAAACTTCTGCTCTGGGAAAGACAATGTTGAAAGAATGAGAAGACAAGCCACACACTGGGAGAAAATATTTGCAAAACACACATCAGATAAAGAATTGCTATCCAAAGTATATCTAAAAAACAAAACAAAACAAAAAAAACCTCTTAAATCTCAACAATAAGAAAACAAACATTTTGATTTAAAAATGGGCCAAAGACCTTAACAGATACCTCACTAGGAAGATATGCATACATCAAAAAAGCATGCAAAAACAGACTCCACATCAAATGTCATCAAGAAAATGCAAATTAAAGCAACAATTAGATACCACTACATACCTATCAGGATGGTCAAATCTGGAAAACTGACAACATTAAATGCTGACAAGGATGCAAAATAATAGGAAATCTCATTCATTGCTGGTGGGAATGCAAAATGGCACAGCCACTTTGGAAGACACTTCAGAGGTTTCTTATAAAACCAAACATACTTTTACCATATTATCTACCAATTGTGCTCTTTGGTATTTACTCAAAAGAGCTGAAGATGTATGTCAATACAAAAACCTGCACCTGGATGTTTATAGCAATTTTATTTATAACTGCCAAAACTTGGAAGAAACCAAGAGTCCTTCAGTAGGGGAGTGGATAAACTGTGATATATCAAACAGTAAAATATTATTCAGCATTAAAAGTAAACAAGCTATTGAGCCATGAAAATACATGAAGGAACCTCAAATATGTACTACTACCAAGTGAAAGAAACCAATATGAAAAGTATATACAGTATGATTCCAAATATATGATATTCTGGAAAAGGCAAAACTACAGACACAGTAAAAAAAAAAATCAGTGGTTACGAAGTGTTGGTGGGATGAATAGGTGGAGGAATGAATAGGAGAAGTAGAGAAGGTTCTTAGAGCAAAGAAAAATATAATACTATAATGTTCAATGCATTTATATTTGTACAAACCCACAGAATATATAAAACTGAAAGTGAATCTTAATGTTAACTATGAACTGTGTGTGATTATGACATATCACTGTAGGTTCATTACTATAAATGTACCCTCTGGTGTGCAATGTTGATAATGGGGGAGATAATGCATGTGTAAGGACAGGGAGTATTTGGGAAATATCTGTATCTTTTTCAATTTTGCTGTGAAACTAAAATTGCTTTAAAAACTAATCTTTTAAAAAACACACCTATTTAATCTATTACATTTCTAGAGGTCAGAAGTCTGAAATGAGTTTCATCATGGGGCTAAATCAAAGTGTTTTCTATACTGGTTCCTTTTGGATGTTCCAGGGGAGATTTGTTTTTTGACTTTCTCTAGTTTCTAGAAGCTACCCTTATTCCTTGCATTGTGGCTGAATCACTCTGAACTCTGCTTCCATCATCGCATTGCCTACTTTTCTGACTCCAACTCTTCCTGCCTCCATTTTATATAGACCCTTATTTATTTACACTGGACCCACTAGGATAGTAGAAGATAATCTCCCCATCTCAAGATCTTTAACTTAAACACATCTGTAAAGTCCCTCTTATAATCTGACAAAGTCCCTCTTATAATCTATAACATTCACAGGTCCCAGGGATTAAGACATGAACATATTTGGGAACCCACTACTCTAAATACTAAACATATTTTTAAAAATAATAAAATAAATAAATCAATACTAGACAAATTTATCCAAATGATTGAGCTTCAGCATCATATTTTTCCAAACTGACTCTTCTTGCTTCATAGACAAGCATTTTTTTCTTTTTTGTGGTGTTCACATTTAATTCAAGATAAGTCAGAAAGCATGCAGTGGGAATTATTGCAATAGAAGATGGAAAATAGTGAAAAAATATGTTACATATCTTACTCCCAGATAAGGATGGATGACAGTTGAAGGCTGCTTTGTTTTCAAGTTGCTCATTCACCAACCCCCATTATGGTAAATCACTTAATTCCCAATGTTACACTAGGCTTTACTGGGAGCCACATACAAATAAGAGTAAAATACAGTTGACTTACTACATCCTTATAGTAAATATGGATGGGGTGAAATGAAATCAGAAGCATAGACCAACATTTAGGATAAGAAAAGACAGTAATCTGAAATGACTGTTATAAATCAATCATATGAGGTAATTAATTTAGACCATTTTTTTCTAATAGGTATGTAGCATTACATCTTCATGCATGCTACTTCTGATTTTAAAGTCTGAGATGGCTGCAGAGGTATTTTTCTAAGACTGGATATTTACAATATTTTGACAACATTCATTCATTCATTCATTCATTCATTCATTGAGTGAAGCAGAGGGGAAGGGCAGAAGAAGAGTGAGAATGAGAATCTTAAGCAGGCTCCACGCCCAACATGGAGCCCAATGAGGGGATCAATCTCATGACCCTGAGATCATGATCTGAGCTGAGATCAAGAGTCGAAAGCTTGTAAATAATTCTTCAATAAACATATGGGTGCATATATCTTTTCAAATTAGTGTTTTTGTTTTCTTTGTTAAATACCTAGTAGTGGAATTATTGGATCATATGACATTTCTGTTTTTAATTTGTAAGCCACATAGGCTCCCCAACTTTTTTTAACTCAGACTCATGTGAATAATAATTCTCTTAGGTTTTATTGCTATAGAGAAATAATCTTCCAGGAGATTGGAATGTGTCCTCTAAGTTATTATGTGACACTAACATTAAACTGTCAAAGTCACTGATAAAATGTCAATATCTGCATCAAAAATAAAATTCCCTAATATCCAATTTTGAATTTGGGAAACAAACTGGGGGGGGGGTCGGGGGATGGGTTAGCCTGGTGATGGGTATTAAGGAGGGCACATATTGCACGGAGCACTGGGTGTTATATGCAAACAATGAATCATGGAACACTACATCAAAAACTAATGATGTACTGTATGGTGACTAACATAACAAAAAATAATATTTGATTTTAGGAAACTGAGGACAGTTTAATATTAGGTATTCTATTATTAAAATAAATTTTAAAATCAAAAGACAAAAAAAAAAGAAAACGTATAAATGTTCTATCTCCTTAATGAGTTGACATCCATACTGCATTTACTTCCAGATTTAATCAGTAAAATTATATTACCCAGCATGAATATTTTCTTTTTTTAAGACAAAAGAAACAATTTAATAAGAGTGTTCCTAGAATTATAGTTGTGGCTTCATTATTAAATTAGAGATGTAAGATAATACAAAGGTTTAAAATACAGTATCTTTTTCCTTTAAAACATTCAACTGTCATTAGAAAATAGTATTTTTATTTCATATTTCTCTTATCTTAGAGATTAGCCCAGACCAGTTACAGTAACATGCTATACACTATTATTAAGTTAGCAGAACTAGCAGTACTTCAATCTTTTCAACTTCTGTTTTGTGCCAGATAAACTTTCAGAGTTAAGAATCTATTATAAGAGCTCAGATTATGTATGTGTGTATACACAAATCAAACAAAGGGGAAACTATATTAATGGAGAAAGTGTTTGATTTGCAGTGAACTATTTTTGATACTAATGTCATTTGGATATGCTGATCCTCTCAAACATAAGAGGTATAATGCAAAGAGGAGAGAGTACACAACAGATTTGACCCTTATTTGAATTTTCCAAATCCATTAGCCATCATTTTCTGGTAAGTTACACATGGATGGTTGACTTGGGGGAAAAAAATCTTGGTTTGGAAATTAGTATCACTGAGTCTTAACTCAAGTACTGCCTCTTGCTATGTGGCCCTAGGTGGGACTTCAAACATTTTGACATGAAGATGTAGAGAAAAAGGAACTCTCTTGCACTTTGGTGGGAATGTAAGTTGGTGCAGCCACTGCGGAAAACAGTATGGAGGTTCCTCACAAATTAAAAACAGAAATGTCATATGATCCAATAATTCCACTACTAGGTATTTAACAAAGAAAACAAAAACACTAATTTGAAAAGATACATGCACCCATATGTTTATTGAAGAATTATTTACAATAGCCAAGATATGAAATAACTGTCCAGTACTAGAAATGAGTCTTGAAGAATGTGCACTTTCAGAAGAAGGTTTTTATCTTATTTTTTTCTTCTCACTGTATCTTTCTGAGAAGATGGATGTTAGCTGACCCTATTGTGGTAATCATTTTATAATATATGTAAATGACACCATCATGCTGTACACTTTAAACTTATTTAATGATGTATGTCAACTATTTCTCAATAAAAGTGGCGGGAAAAAGAATGTAGAGTTGTGATCTCACAGACCAGATAAGAGTGTTTGAGGGGAAAAAAAAAAAAAGTATAAATAAACCCTCTCTCTTCCATGCAAGCCACAGCTGTTATTTAAAAGTTTCTTTTCATATTAAGCATATTAAGGTAATATCTGTCTTTCAGTGTGTCTACACATGGGACAAAATGCATCCCAAGGGTGCACTCTAGTGAAAATCCCCGTACAAAATACATGGGAGAATCCCTATGAAATGACTTTCACTTTAGATTTATTGATAGTGGTCACACCAGAATCCTTCTCTGCTATATTATATTTCATTTACCATTCCCACCACAACATTTTAATGTCACTCACTAAGTCTCAGTTTTCACATCTGAAAAATAAGATTTGTTTGAATGGTGACAGTGGTTCCTCTGAGATTCAATATCTTGTGAATCTACTTTAAATCCATGTAAGAGAGGTCTTGCATTTGTCTTCTCATACAAAAGTCTTTATCTTTGGTCTCTTCTGAATCCTTCCAAGCAACTGACATAACTGAAATAATGGAAAACCATTGGACTGAACATGCTGTTTCTATTCTTTTTTTTTTTTTTTTAATTTCAGGTTTTTATTTAAATTCCAGTTAGTTAACATAACGTAGTATTAGTTTCAGGAGTAGAATTTAGTGATTCATCACTTATGCATAACACCCAGTGCTCAGCACAAGTACCCTCCTTAATCCCCATCACCCGTTTAGCCCACCCCCCCCACCTCCCCTCCAGCAACACTCAGTTTGTTCTCTATAGTTAAGAGTCAGAAACAGGCTGTTTCTATTCAATTGCCTTGTCCTCTATTTTTGTCTTCCAGCAGATGCAATGACATTTTTATGTCATTGAATTTTGTTGCAATCATGGCCCCCCAAAATGGTTTCTTTCAATTTATACAAGTGATTAGCAGAGTAAATTCTGTATACAAACATCCTATATAATCCATTTAATGACCTATATGAAGAAGGAAGGAACCAATCAAAGAAGGAAAGGAGGTGGGGAGGGAGGAGGTATTGATGAGCAAATATGTGAGTTTAGCAAAAGTTGGTGGTATTATTTCTGAACACTTGCATACACTTTAGAAGTAGCAATCAGTTATATTGAATTTTAAATATTTAAACATATCTCAATAGGATTCTTTTATTAATATACTCCCTATGATATATCTCAACTTGGCTATTTTAACCAATTAATTTTTTGGAAGCTGCATTTGCATAGAGTTGTTGATCAACATATCTAAAGTCAAAATTAATAAGCTAAATGATTCTTTATATTTGGGTAATTTCCAATCAAACATTTTTGGATAGGAGAACCAACCCCCAAACTAATAGGATTTATAGAAAGATTATAACATTCATGTGTATTTTGGTCTATTTTCAATAAAGAGCTATAATTAGTAGAATTTAGAGGCCTAATACATGTATATTATTTTTATTTCTAATACCCTAAGATGTGTTCAGTTAGATAACAATGTAGCTTCTAACATCATCTCTAACCAATTCAATTAATCTTCTTCTGATTTATTGTTAAGCATCTGTGAGATAATAGAAAAACACTGAGACAAAGCTTCAGGTTGAGTTGCAATGATAATAGAGATGTGGAGTTTCATGTATGGATAGAATGTTAATCAAATATCTTGTAAATCGTTATTAATTCTTGGTCAGGTATCATTACTGCAGAATTACTCATTCTAATCTGCTCTGTTGTAACATAACACAAACTACTTATATGCTCACATTAAAATACATTTGTAATTTACAAGCCAGTCTCACACATCTTGATCCCACCCATCCAAGCATTGTTCAAGCTTAAATCGCACAGACATGTTTACAATTTTCTCAATGTCCAAAAAGCTCTACCAGTAAAGTGAGACACCTGATATGTCTTCAGATCCATAGCTCTAGACTGTACTAAAATAGATTCAGAATTTATTTTAAGAACGTGCATCATTTAATGTGGCAAAGCAATAGAGTTTCTTAGCCACTTTGCTGTTCAAATAAACAAACAGCTATTAGTATCTCCTCACAGATTATTTGTATAAAAATAGTAATAACTATACAATAGAGAAGCATACAACATTTTCCCCAGGTGATCAAAATTAACATGTGGGACAGATACTCCTCATGTGTTCTTAGAAGAAATACCCTGAGAAAGATACACTATTGCTGAAGCACTATTGAAGCTGGGAATTCACAATTTGAATCTAACTGTGAGGAAACATCAAATAAAATTAAAAAGAGGAACATTCTAATAGTAATAATAATAATAATAATAATAAATACTATATCCTTCAAAAATGTCAGTGTCATAAAGACAAAAAATGGCTGTGTTAATATTCCACACTGAAAAAGACTAAAGAGACACGACAAGTAATTCAATATTTCACTTTTGACTGGATCCTGTACTAAAGAGTAAGAAACATTATAAAGGAAACTCTAGGGTTAATTAAAAAATACATAAGAATGATAAACTAGACAAAAGTATTGCATCAATCTTAAATTTAGTGATGACTGCATTGTGATTATGTAAGAGAATATACATACTTATAAGAAATGTCCAGGGAGGTGTTTGTTGGTAAAGGGACATGATATATGCAACTGACTCTCAAATGATTAAGTAAAAATACACACACACGCCCACACACACACATGCACACCCTGTGCAGGGAATGAGAAAGAGAGAACAAGAGAGAGGAAGAATGAGAGAGACAGAAATAATAGAGCAAATGGGGTAAAATGTTAACAATATGTGAAACTAGGTAAAGGATGTCAGATTCTTGGTACTATTCTTATTCTTGCATCTTTTCTGTAATTTTAAAATCATTTTTAATAAAAAAATCTTTAAAAATTAAAAATATAAAAACCCCTTAGAGCTGTTACTTAATTTTTTAAAGGCACATGTACTTTGCTGAAGTTTTTAAAAATAATAATTAAAAAAAAGCCACTGAATTGTTGAAACAGAACTCAGAATGAAATAAGATATTCTGGGGCACCTGGGTGGCTCAGTTGGTTAAGCGACTGCCTTCAGCTCAGGTCATGATCCTGGAGTCCCGGGATTGAGTCCCGCATTGGGCTCCCTGCTCAGCAGGGAGTCTGCTTCTCCCTCTGACCCTCCCCCCTCTTGTGCTCTCTCTCTTTCATTCTTTCTCTCAAATAAATAAAATAAAATCTTAAAAAAGAAATAAGATATTCTGTATGTTCAAAATTACCATTTAGTATTAAATATATGTAACATGAAGTAATTGCTCTTTTCTCACCATCCCCTCCCCCCAACAAATTGCTAACCTCCTGTTACAGATGAAGAAGGTGATATATGGGAAGTTTACCTAACTAATATATATACAACTATGTAAAGATGCAGGTCAGGATTTAAAAACATTATTTTGAATGATTAATAATTCATGATTTATACTTTTCAGAGTGACTTTTTTTTCATCAAAATCTGTATATACAGTATACATACAGAAAAGTACGTAAATCCTAAGAGTAAATCTCAGTGAATTTTTGTAAGGTGAATAGCCCATGTCACCACCTCCCAGGTTAAAGGACAGGTCAAAGGAATACTACCAGCATCCTAGAAGCATCCAGTCTCTCTCACCAAAGGAACCTACTACTCTGACTCATTGAAATCACTTTGGCTCCATCGCTTCTTGGCCTTTTGGCTAAAATCAAGTGTGAAATCACTTTGGCTTGCCGTGGAACATGCTATAAATTATGTCGTGATACGTGAACTCTTTTGCGTCTGTCGTTTTATTTTTTTTAAGCTTTTATTCATTTATTTAAGAGAGAGAAAGCACATGCAGGTGCAAATGAGGGGAGGGACAGAGAAGGAGAGAGAAGGAGAGGGAGAGAATCTTCAAGCAGACTCTGCACTGAGCACAGAGCCTGACATGAACCTTGATCCCAGGATCCTGAGACCATGACCTGAGCCAAAACCAAGAGTTGGATACTTAACCAGCTGAGCCCCCCAGGCTCCCTATGTCTGTCTTCTTTTGTTCAACATTTGTGAAATGAAATTATGGTGTTGCTTACTGAAGTAACTTACTCCTTTTTGCTTTTGTGCAGTATTTCTTTTTGACGATACCACCATCTATCTATCCATTTTGCTGTTGATGGGTACTTGGATAGTTATTAACAATACAGAGGTTTTTTATAAACACATATATGTGTTTCTATAAGGATCATGCCTAGGACTAGAGTAAGTGGGCTATTCATCTTTAACAGATACTACCCAATAATTTTCCAAAGTGCATGTATCAATTTATACAGAGGAAATTTCCAGTTGTTTCAAAATCCCTGTCCTTGCTGACACTTAGAACTGTCTCTTTTTCATTTTATTTTAGTGATGTGAACAGGTATGTAGTGGAATGGCATTGTAGATTTTATTCAGTCCTTTGATGACTAATAAGGTTAAGTGCCTTCTCATATATTAATTAACCATTTAGAGATCCTCTTTCATAGGTAATTTTTCGTGTTTTCACCCATATTTTAATCTTTGTCTTACTGAGTAATAAGAGTAGAGCTCCTATTATGTATATGAGTCTTTATAGATATATGTATTGCAAATATCTTCTATTATGTGGTTTTCCTTTTCTCCCTCTTACTGACATAATTTTGATGAACACAAGAATGATTTAACTCTGATTTATCCATCTTTTCCTTTATGGTTACTGAATGTGTGCCCTATTTGTGTGCCAATTTCTAAGAGCATTCAATATTCTCCTTTTTTTCTTCCAGAGTTTTTAACTCTTTTACCTCTAGATCTGTAGGCCACATGCAAATGGCTATGGGAAATGGTGCGAAGTAGGGGAATGATTTCTCAGAACTGACTCCATTTCTACTTGATTTACTATTAGGACTCCATCCGATTTCTCCTCTGAATCAAACTGTCCTATTAACATATTTCTTTCTAGGCTGGGTCATAGTGCAGCACAGGCCAAGCTTATCAAAATCCTCTGAATATCAAGGGGTAGAAAATGTGAATCTTAGGGAAATGACACCTCCCTGCCTATGCCTAAAGTGTAGAAAGAAAATGGTACAGCCTCTGGCTTTCGGTAATATTTTCTCCAGGAGAAATTTAACTTTGGGCATAAAGTTAGTTTGAACTAAGCAATATAAATATGCACTGAATCTGATAGCAAGCCTGGGAGCTGAATAATGAGGTCAGAAGGAGGTTTGCAACAATAATGAGAATATAAATTCAAGAAATGCAGACTATCTGAAGGGAGCACTTGAGGCCCTCTCAGTGACTTTCGTGTAGAGTTTAATTTGACATAGTTATCTTTCATCCAAGCATGGGTGTTACTCTGATATGGTTGGTTAGGCTTGTAATCAGACAAATTCCTGTGCTAAAATGGGTACTTACTCTTCCTCCCTTTATTGAAAATTTTGCAGTCTGTTCATTTACTGCCCACTTACATAGCATGCCTTCATCTAATAATTAATAGTTTTAGTTTTAAATTTTGCCTTTCTTCCATGAGAGACTATGGACTCTGAGAAACAAACTGAGGGTTCTAGAGGGGAGGGGGGTGGGGGGATGGGTTAGCCCAGTGATGGGTGTTAAAGAGGGCACATACTGCATGGAGCACTGGGTGTTATATGCAAACAATGAATCATGGAACACTACATCAAAAACTAATGATGTAATGTATGGTGATTAACATAACATAATAAAATTAAAAAAAAACTGGAAAAAAAATAAATTTTGCCTTTCTTAATACAGTTAACATTACATTACTCCCTTCTTATTCAAATAACTCAAGCTCTTTATGCATGGACACAACATCTATTTATCTTTTCACTTAATGCACAGCCCTATAGACTTCATATTCATAACTTGTCTAGAGTTTTAAATGAAGGTAACAGCATGAGTATAGGGAAATGGAACTGCTTTTACCACCTCAACTCCCCTAAGCTCAAGGAAGGTTTCTTTTTTTCCCCCGACTTTTTTAGCCTTTTGAGTTCTTCTTCTAGGGAGTCTCTTTGTTAAACATTTTACATCCTTATAGGCCATTTAACTGCTTCCTGAAAGCCAAATGAAGCTCATAATCACATAAATCATTTCTGGGTAACATTAAATACAAACTTTTTTTTTTTTTAACTGCAAGTTGTTTAAACCAATGAACTCACTCTGGGGATACTAAAATACAATTTATAACAGAACAGTTAGGCCTGTGCCAAACCTCATATTTAGAGTTCTTTGAACTTCAAACTAAGCTTAAGCCATGAAATAATTTCTGCCCTTGCTCAGCATGATTATGCTAATTATTTATTTATTTATTTATTTATTTTATTTATTTATTTTTTAAAGATTTTATTTATTTATTTGAGAGCGAGCGAGAGAGAGAATGAGAGAGAGAACACGAGAGGGGGTAGGGTCAGAGGGAGAAGCAGACTCCCTGCTGAGCAGGGAGCCCGATGTGGGACTCGATCCCGGGACTCCAGGACCATGACCTGAGCCGAAGGCAGTCGCTTAACCAACTGAGCCACCCAGGCACCCTATTTATTTATTTTATTTAGCAATACTTCTACAACACATATATGCCATGTTCTCATCTAGGGCTTTTACAAATTAACTACTTTAATCTCCTTAATATATTAACCTATGAAGTAGGTATTTTTATGATTCACATTTTATAAACAAGGAAACTGAACTGATATTAAGTTAAATAATTAAATACCTTGCCCATGGTTGCTCACCTAGAAAATGGTATTCCTACCCAGAAAGTCTGCCTCCACAGTTCATGCTCTTAAACTGTTATACCCATTCTAAAGAGGTCCATATTGCAGATTAAGGGACTCACTCTCCAGACTTCACTCTTGCCTTACTTTGACCATTGGTACCAGTTCTCTTATTTGAAGTCCATTTTTGTTCAAAAAGCTTTATCTTTGCTCTGCTCCTTATCTGATTGTCCTGACCTGTTTTATAAACTGTTCTAGAAATGAAGTCTTACATTGTCTTTTTTCTTTGTTTGTATCCCCTCCTTTCTACCCTATTCTAGAGAGAATGAAGTTCCATGCTTGGTCTCCAGGCTGTGTGTGTGAGGTCCTGGTTCTAGTATCAGACCTCACTGATAAAGCCTGTATATGTATACAGGACCTAAACATACACTTTTGTTTAGCTGCATTTTCAGGATGCCCAAATTTTGACTTTCTATGCTACATTCCCTCTAACTGCTCACCTGGAAAGTTGCAATCATCTGCCACCATATCATGTAGATACTGTCTTCTATGTACTTAAGGGAACCTCCTATTTTGCATACAGGTAGATGAGCTATATTGTTGGGGGATGTGGGAGGGATGAATAAGAGACTTTCTAATTCAAACATTTAATTTACCACTTAGTGGGTGCCCAGGCTGAGTCCCTTAATCTCAATTCTCACAACTTTGGCTTCTCCATTTATAAAACCCAGAAAAGAGGCTATGTACTCATTAAAATTTTCCTATGGTTTTATCATTTTGGGGTTTGTCAATCCCCACTTTTTCCCTGTGTCTAAAATAAAATCTTCAGGTGCCTGGGTGGCTCAGTCGGTTAAGCGTCTGCCTTCGGCTCAGGTCATGATCCCGGGGTCCTGGGATTGAGTCCCGCATCCGGCTCCCTGCTCAGCGGGAAGCCTGCTTCTCCCTCTGCCTCTCTCTCTCTCATGAATAAATAAATAAAATCTTACATAAAATAAAATAAAATCTTCAATGGTGATCATGTTAAGAATGATGACAACATCTCAATTTTTGACTGTAATACTGTCAATAGAAGTGCATGATCCAAGGAGTAGCATGTTTATGCATTTGTATGGCCTCTTCAGAATGTGAATTTAGGGGATTATGGTTAAGATAAAACAGAAAACAACCATGTGGAACGGAAACACCAAATGTGATTTTTCTTCTGTTTCAATTAGGAAATTTAAAAATTTCTATATTTGTAGTAGAAACTTTCAATCTGATGTAAAACTAAGAGTGTTATGAAGAATCTGAAAAATCTATAATTAATATAATGTGCAATAATTCACTTTTTCAACAATTATTTGATTACTTTTTATGTACAACATAACCTACATGGAGATACTATTTTAGACAAAATAGGGATATTCCTTATTTCTTGCAACTTAGAGTCTTATGAGCAAGCAGACACTTAAAACAGTGAAAGAGTAACAAATTTTCATAACAAATATGATGGATAAAAGCAGGACACTAAGGTAAGATGGGTTCTCTATAGACAGAGTAAACAGGAAAAATGTCAAAGCATGCCAAACAAGACTATATTATCTTTGTGCATACACATAAATAATTGACAAAATATTAAAACCTGTATGAAAATGATAATCACCAAATTCAGTAAAGTGGGTATGTCTGGGAAAGGAAGAAAACAAAATCATGCATTTGGTAAACAGTGGGTTTTAACCTTATCTATAAAACTGTATTAGGTTAAAAAAGAAATGAAGGAAATATCAAGGAAACATGATTTGATGAAGCTGGATGGTGAATAAAATGGCATTCACTATATTATTTTCTATGAATTTGTGCTTATTGTTAATATATCTCTTAACTCAATACATTCAAACAAGACACTTTATTGCCTCTCTGCCTGAATCTTTCACTGATTAGTGGCATTGCACTGACTCTGTTCTTTAGGACCAGGATGCAAGAGCCACCATTACCTCCTCTCACTGACCTATGATACATGCATAGTCCCTTAGCCTGTCATCTCTGCATGATGATGTTCACTTCCACAACCTTGGTTTAAGCCTCCTGTCCCTCTCACCTGGATTTCTGCAATACAGCAAGCAGCTTGTCTATGTCCACTATCTCCCCTACACTTAGTTCTCCCTATAGCATTCACAGATTTTTAACATATAAATTAGTTCACATTTTTCCCTTCTTGTGAAGCTTCCATTGCCTTCTCATCACATTCCAAATATGATCCAAGTCCCTACACAGCCTATAACACTAAGACTTCAGCAACCTTCCCCTCCGCTTGACTAAACTTTCCACAGCCCTCCTCCTGACTACAGGCCCCTAAACTCCGTTTTCTTCAAGCATTTACTTTAGAAAACTTGTTATTGTAAATTCTTTCTCTGTCCCTCTGAGATTTAAATCATCCAGACTCTTGCCAATTTTACAACTCAGGAATGCCTTTTTCAAAGACCTGAGAACCATCCCTTTAAAATCTAACCATCAAGGAAGATAGAGACTGTATCTCCCAGTCTCTGTAGGATGGTAAGAGACTGACTTGCATAAGTGCCAATTAGCAAATACATGGCCTAATAACATTGACTAGGCTCCCCCACAGTATCCTCCAGCACTTTGCCTCTAGTTCACCCCATGCTTAAAAACCATCCCACCTTATGTTTCAATGGAGTTGAGTTTGATGTCTCTACACCATTGCAAAAGGCTCTCCCCTACTTCAATCGTCTTGAGTAAAGTCTTCCTTGCTTTTAAACAACCGTCTGCTACAATTTCCCTTTGACAAGACTCAGCATGATCTGGCACCTCACTGTCATTTTGACTTAAACTTCTACCATCACCTACTAACCATCTCTGCTCTAACTACTCTGTTCCACTTCTACCTCAGGGTCTTAGTACGTGTTCAAACTTGTTTCCTGTGCTAGAGTCATTTTACTTCAGATCATACCTGAGTTTGTTCTCTTACTTTATTCTGATTTCTCTTCATGTGCAAGAACTTCAAAGGCTTTCTGTGACTATTTTGTATCTGTTCACCGTCTTACTCTTTTCCCCATGCTTTGCTCTATTGTTCTTCATAGCCCCCATTGCGCCTCAGAATTTTATTATATTTAGTTATTTTCTTTATTATCTGTTTCCAACATTGATATGCAATTCCACATGGAGCAAAGAGTTTTATTTATCTGTTCAATGCTGCATACCTAGATTCTATCACTTACCAATGTTTTTTTTTTTTCTTGAATTTTTATTTAAATTTCAGTTAGTTAACACACAGTGTAATATTAACTTCAGGTGTATGATATAGTGATTCAACCCTTCCATACATCACCCGGTGCTCATCACATGTGTACTCCTTAACCCTGATCACCCATTTAACACATGCCCCCACCCACCACCCCTCTGGTAACCAACAGTTTGTTCTCTATAGTTAAGAGTCTGTTTCTTAGTTTGCCTCTCCCTTTTACCTTCGCTCGTTTGTTTTGTTTCTTAAATTCCACATATAAGTATTTTTAAGATAAATAAATAAATGGGTGAATTAATTAATTCCAGAAAGGAAGAAAGCCATGAGATCAATGTCTGAGAAGCAGAAAAGATCTTGCTATGTCTCAAGAAAAGATGTTGCTTTGCCTTCAGCCACCTCAAAAGGGTCTTACCTTGCTTGTTTTGTTAACTTTATCTACATCTTAGTAACATTGAACCTGGAGGTGGTATAGGTGTAGGTGTATCCTACTTCTGTATTCAGATCATTCTTATTTCCTCCTTTCTCTCCCCCAAAATATCTCTGAACCTTATGATAATATATTGCCTCATCCACTACCCCCTCAATGCTGCTATCAAATAACAACTGGGTAATTTCCCTTAATTGATTGAAAATTTTATCCATTGGCTCATTTTAGTTAATTTTTAACAGTTTAAATTCACACATAGATGATCCTTCCTTTGCTCATGCTTCTCCAATCCTTGAGCTCATCTTCTCCAATGATCATATCCTCCACACTTCAGATATAGCTTACACTTGGCATTATCAATACTAAAACTTGATTTGTCACCTTAATTTTATACTTTCTATTCTGTGACTAGTATCTCTGCTCTCTGACTTTTTTTTTTTTTTTACTTTCTACTTTTAGGATCCTGATATCAACAATCCATGACTCCATCTGAATGATTTTTATAGTCCCTCATGTCCTTGATGTCCTCAATTTCTTTTATTAGCTCAAAATCCATGATAAATCATATTAATCACTCCATTACCTACACCTAGAACATTTTTTTCCCTCTCAACTAATCCAAGTTTCTTGCCCAAACCACATTTCTGATTAAATCCAGGAGGTTTTATACTCCATTCTTGTACCAAGGTAGATTCATGTACATGGGAAAACAAACAAAACCAAACCATATTGGTCTTAATTTAAATTCAAGACCACAAGACACAGGTGGTCCTTTACTGCTACCAGACATTTATACTATATGTACCCAATTCATTCACTCTCCCATCTATGTGTGTATGTGTGTGTGTACACACACACGTACACACACACACACACACATATGCATATATACTTATATAATTGACTTGAGAAAAAGTTTATGATATATTGTTAAATGAAGAAAGCAGGCCACAAAACTAAATAAGCAATCATATTTGATGGGGTGCCATTTTTCTTGATGTAAGAAATAAAGTCATTTTACGTTTTGCTTTTCTGAATTTCCCTTTGTTTAAAATGTATACAACAATGATCTGTTAATAATATTTATATGAAAATATATATTTAAAAAGAAGGACCCAAAATCTCAAACTATTGAAAATAAAATATGTAGAACTAAAGAAAGTCATGCAAAGATTATTACTCTCAGAAACTGAATGGCTTGAGAGAAATAAAAAACTTAAAAAGAATATTGCAAATCAGTTACTTATGAAAAAGATACACAAACTCCACATGGGGGTATTTAATAAATAACAACTGGTATCTCTGGACTACCAGGAAAACACTGCAGTTAACTCCTCCCTGCATCTCAGCTCCACCCTCTATAATGTAATAGGTAACCGCTTACCGGGATTATAGGGGTTTTTAGAGAGACAGTAAATCATTCAATGTTGCTCTGATCTGCAAAATGCAAAAGGGAATATGTAAAAACAGGATAAAGAGATACTTTCAGAATGGGCTCTTATGCTGTCCTCATGACTTTAAATTAGCCCCCAAAGATTTCTTCCTATATCTCTAGACCTTTAAATCCTGAACAAGCATCAAGATTTGTGAATGTGTTCATGTCCAATAATGAGGAATAATTTTCTTTTGAAACATTCCTTCAAATTTTATCAAAGATTTGTGACAACCATTTTGATCATGTTTCTCTTTCTTCTCCCGTTCTTGTCTATAGACTCCAAAAACTCCAAGCACTCCTGTGCTTTTGTTTTGTTTTCTTGCCATGGAGAAAGCAACCCAATAGCTACACACACACACACACACACACACACACACACACACTTTCTCTCTCTCTCTCTCTCTCTCTCTCTAAAACACTGGAATCATACTATTATGTTTTAGAAATATTTGAATTTTAAAGAAGTTATGGATAGAAATTCTAAAGTAGGGAGAGATTCTTGAAATTTCAGTTACTTTGTGACAAAACTCTATCTTCCAAACATAAGTTTATGGTCTGAGCAGTTTGCTTCTTAATATAAACAAGAGGGTGAGAAATGTAGATTTTTGGTAATCCAGAAATGAAATGTTCTTTATCCAATGCTTCTATTTGTTTACTTCATTGTAGAATAAGCTAAACCAAAGTTATTACATCTTATTTGTAAACTGCCACCAGTTTGAACCATGTGAACTTGAAAGTGCCATCCATCTTCTTAAGTTGTTTTCCATAGGGAAGTTGATCTATCCCCACACTCTCTCTCTCCTTATATTGTACCTCAGGTAGGGTAGTCAATCATTCTGGTTTTTGATGGTGTTCCAGGAATATGGGGATCTCAATGTTAAAACAGAAAGTCTCAGGAAATGGAGACAGTCCCAGGTAAACTGAGATGAATTAGTCACCCTAATTTTCTGCTTGGGATAATACATCTGAATACAAGGTTAGTCTATTAGCTTTGAGGACCACACCAAGACAGAACAAAAAAAGAAGATAATAATGAAGACAATTCTATCCTGGGCTAGTCTCTGACACAGCCCCACCAAAGGGCATTATTTGATGATCTTGTTATCGAGATGTTTTGTTTTCCACAAAGTTGATTTCAGAAGTTTGGGAATGGTTTCTCATATCCCTGACTGCTGGCTCTGGATTTTTCTCTGAGGATTTTTTGCCAACCCTTCCTGAATCTGTTTGTACTTTTAATCTACATTTCTGCTGATAAGATATGACTTCATGTGATAATGGCAGGACAAAATAAGCAAAGTCAAGAGCCTATAGACTTGGGAATGAATCCTGAAGCAGCCATTTTCAAATATGTGACTCTAGACAAGTGATTCCACCTACCAAAACTTTAGTTCTCTCACCTTTTAATATGATTTTGTATGAGAGGGCAGAAAAGCACATAAAATTCCTAAAACATAAATGGTTCCTAGTAAATGGCAACTCTTATTACAAAGTTGGTTTCTATTACATAAATTAAATTGAAAACAATTAATGGCCAAAATTATATATTTATAGGTTCAAGATGTACACATAACAATTCATCTAAGATTTAATGAAGACAATAGGGCTTCCTGTTTTAATGTAAAAATTTAACAGTGCAGATTTAGGTCTCAAAGGTAGACAACCGTAGCAGAGCAGCAGGCTTGCTATTCATAAGCCTTATGAAGTACCCATCCTTGAAAATATTTGTGTAATTACATAGGTCAAGCATTTCCAGGGTCATGAAGTCACTTTAAGAAATTGTGACTCACAAATGTGATTCCAGATGATGGATGGCATTGGAATAATTATTTCCCCAATTTTCATGTATATCACTCTTACCATCTTTGGCTTGTTTTATAAATCTTCTCTTTAATTCCCCTAATTTGACCCACTGGTTGATCTACTTTCCTTGCTTCCAACCTTCTTCCTTCAATTAATCCATTTTCCCTCCTGACCCCGTATTACTTTGACACTATGGTGATGGATTAAACTAGTGATAGCCAAATGCTCCCATTTTAGCCTCCTTGATCTCTCTCTCTCTCTTTCCCTCTCTCTCTCTCATTTTCTCTCTTCCTCTCTCTCTCTTTCACACACACACACACACACACACACACACACACACACACACCCTTTTTAGTGCTCTCATAGATAATACTGACAAAGCTTGGCCTGGTCCCCAAACTGTTCAGGAACAAAGTTATCCTAATAACTGCTTCATTTCAGTTTTCTCTATGTCTTTCTAAATATATCTTATTGTTATAGTCCCACCTCACTATTTCCTGGCAATATACCCCAACAAGAATGTATATCACATTTAAACTGCTATTAAAGAGAGTATTTAAAATATTAAATCACTGTATTGTTAATTAGTTACTTCTTTTATGCCTGTAAGTGTTAATAGTGCTAAAGATTCTAAATTACATAGGCTACAGTTAATTTGAAATATGACTTATAGTCATGATCTTTCATGACCAAAACCACTAAAACTTTTTGCAATAGCTGTAAACCCTATAAGATAAATTATTTTATGATCAATTTTAATCACAGAAAAAGAAACCCATCATGTTCATCTTGTGACCTACAGTCCTAATGTTGAAACAGTTTCTAAGATAGTCCTGAAGCAACTCATTCATTTCCCAACATAATGTTCTTAGTCATGAAGAGAATGTATTGGCAGAAGATGTACCATGGTCTGCAATTCAATTGACTCTTCAATTTCACTTTTGAAAATCATTCACTTTTGTCTGTGAGCTATTTTGTGTACTGAGTCCCTGATTGCTCACTTAACATGCACTCTTAGCCCATTTAGCCCTGAGCACTTTTCAATAATTCATAATTCCTTAAATGTGCAAATCCCTTGTCTACATTTAAGAGAGTAATTTGTGACTGTGACTACATTAAAATCACACATTTGCTTATCACAGAACAACTTTCAAACCACCAACTCTATGATCTACTGAAAATTATTATTACTATTTTTAATTCGGAATAATCATTTTACAAATAATAGTTGCTTATTTCAACTTATTGTGATAATATTTATTAAAGTATCTTTCTTCTTGTGTTGCCCAGAAAATGAGACCAATGCATAACACTTATTATTATTACTTAGAGTCATGTCCACATAAGCAATGGCTTACGGAAGAATAAATGATAAAAGAGAATGGATGATTTGTTGTATTAAACAATCAGTTATTCAGAAAAACATTTTTGAAACTCTTAGAATAAAATGATGAGAAGTGGGGCTGCTGCCTACTCATCTCCCCTATTTAGAATATCTCCATAAGAACATAAAAGATCTAATAAATAATCCCAACCTTTTGATTTTATAATGCAAGTTCATAGACATTCTGACCCTGGGAACCCTCCAGAATTAACTCAAAGGTCTCTCACAAGCTAAACATATGACAATTCCAAAGTATATCAGAGAAGTTTTTATTCTTTTCTCTTCTACTTTTCTGTATAATTTTTTGTGAAATTCTGTCTTTTAGTTGCTTTTGTTGCTAATGCTAATGCTTTTTCAATATTATTATTATTATTTATTATTATTATTATTATTATTATTATTTTCTCCCTGACTTCTCTATTAGTATGGAGGATTCATTTGTTGGTATGACAAATGAGAACAACACTGCTTCAAAAAGCTAATAATATGGGGGTGCCTGGGTGGTGAAGTTGGTTGAGCATCCTACTCTTGATTTCAGCTCAGGTCATGACCTCAGGGTGGTGAGATCGAGTTCTGCATCAGGCACCATGCTGGGTGTAGAGCCTGGTTGGTATTCTCTCTCTCTCCTGCTCTTCCCTGCCTCCCCTTCTCCCTCTCTCTCTCTTTCCCCTTTAAAAAAAAAAAAAAGGAAGAAAAAAGAAAAAAAGAACAGCTAATAATATATGACCATAAACATTTAAGTTTTGATATAACTTAATCTACTATTCTGAAAATAAAAATGTAAATAATAGATTGCAATTAAATATTGGCAATGCATATAGCAAATAACTGAAAACTAAGTTTAATAAAGAGCTTGTAAAATTATTTAAGAAAAAAAGATCAAAAAAGCATTAATAGAAAAATAGGGAGAAAAATATAAATAGTCACCAAAATGAAGAGAAAAACAACTGTTAATAGTTGTTCAAATTCTCTAAACGCTAGGGAAATGCAAATTGAATTAAAAGTGAGATGCTGGAGTGCCTGGGTGTCTCAGTCAGTTAAACAAGCTACTCTTGGCTTTGGTTCCGATCATGACCTCAGAGTCATGAGATCAAGGCCACAACTGTGCTCCTGCTGGACGTGGAGCCTGCTTGGGATTCTCTCTCTCCCTTTGGTCCCCCACCCACTCACACTTTCTCTCTCAAAAAAAAAAAAAAAGAGAGATACCACTTCCCATTATCTGATTGACAAAACAATAATTAATAATAATAATTTAAAAAGCAGTAATAGGTTGTTTCTGGAGACTGCATAGGAAAAAACATGGTATTTTCATTCATTGTTAATAAAATACACATTAAGTATATTTTAAAAATTCTTTGGATTACATTATGGCCATAACTATTAGAATAGTTTGTACTTTGGGGAATTTCATAGAAAAAAATAATGTAAGCACGTAGACTGAAGCATTGTTTAAGGGGGGAAACTGTAAGAAATCTGAATGTTACTCACCAACACAGGAAACAATAAATTCTGCTAAAACCAACCATGAATTATTATATAATCATTACAAATGATGAGTTAGAGCTTTAGTAGTTAACTTAAAGGGATTTCTAGAATCATGTTTGAGCCATAAAAAAATAGCATTACCACATATTATGAAAATAATAACAAGACTCATGAAAATGATATTTTAATTCTGACTATGTGGAAGGTGTGAGTGTGGAAGGTCAAGAGATAGGAGAGAAGGAAGAGGAATGGAAGAATTAATAAATAAAGTGGTGCTTGAAATAAAAACATCATGCGTAATATGATCCTATTCATGTATAGTTATACATTTGGCTATGCATATTTATTTCTGAGCACTGAGATTTCTGGTGAATTTTTAACTTTCTTCTTTAATTTTCTGCATTGGGCTTTGAACTTTCACAATGATTAACTTGTATCATTCATTTAATCAGAAAAAATTAGCTATTTCAATTTTATGAAAATATTGTTGCAAAGGCAACACTTTTTTTTAATAACTCTGTTTGATTTGCTCATGACAGGTGCATTCAGCAACTGATGTGCATACATAATTATACAGATGTAGAAACTATACCAAAATCTTAGTCTGACTCAGGATTGTCTTTTTTTTCTTCTTCGAGTGACAGAAAAGAGCTGAATGTCCCCCAGAAGGAAGAACAGGCACTTCCATTTAACATCTCTTCCCTTAAAGATCAGCTATGTTTGATGTTCTGAGCAATATACATACCTATGCAGCACTTTGGAATTGCTGTAAATTTATGTATTTTTTTTCTTTGAGCTTAATTAAGATTAAAAACTGAAGAATTTGGTCAAACCCCAAGTAGATGGTTTAGTTCATTCACATTTGAAAGTTAGTTCTCTCCCTGGCTGGAGTGTAAATTCCTGAGAATAGTAAACAGGTCTAATGCAACACTTGGGGAAAATGCTTTTTTAAAGAACACAAAGAGCAGTCTGGCAAGCTAGTCCATCTTTCCAAAAGGATCCTGTAGGACCGAAGAAGTGATTAATTTGAAGGAGTGAGTAAGCAAAAATGTCAAGGCAGCAGTTGTAGCCCCTCCAATTAAGTCTTTCAGCATTTTTCTTTTTTTCTGGTCTGAAGTCACTTTCACCCAAGACAAGAATAGTCCTATTTCTTCCTATTCTTGGTGCCTGATACTGGGGTATCAGGTAGACATTAAATATACATGTATCATTATGGGATTATTTAGCTGGATTTATCCTTTGTTTCTGTTGGTTCTGCTGTTTCAAAAGACACACATGTGTCTGTTTGCAATTATTTTGTTAAATTTCACCATTTTGCCAACCTTGGGTTTGGATCAGGATAGGTATATATATAGCAATCATGTGGAGGGCAATGTATAAGGAAATTTGAATGAAACAAATAGGCATAAACATTGTTCTCTTTTCTATCATCAGATAAGATATATTTGGCATATTGTGGATGCCTAACATAGAATCATTTTCAATACTTTTGGGAAGTTCAAACAAATGGAAATTTTGATATTAAAGGGTGGAAGAACATGCCATGCCAAAATGTGCCACTCCAGAATATTGACTGCTTTGAGTAAAAGGTACCTTCAAAACAGCAAATGCAAGAAAAACACTCTGACCTTCCTTCTTTTTCTTAAAAGCAGATGATATTCCTATGTGAAAAATGTCCTTCCTATAGCAGAACGAAAGTAACATTCTTGTCATCAAGATGAGAAGTTAAGACCAAGAGAATTCTGTACAAATAGACCTTGGTGAAGTGACTCTCATCTTCTGTTAGCCTTCCCACCTAGTTCACCTCATTTTTCCACAACTCCCTGTCTCTGTTCAATCCAACATAAAAGCCTATAGGTTTCACCATTCTTGTGGGCCTCATTTCTTTATGAGAGCTCCCATGTCACGAAAATCTTATATAAATGTGTCCGCAAAGAGGTTAGAGGTAAAATTTTGCCTCCCCTACAATGTCATAATGGAAATGTTGATAACCTGAATTTAAACCCAGCTACTTTGTTCTGGATAATGTCTTATGAAACAGGTGTGCCAATCTTCTACTTTTGAAAATAAATGGGTGCCCTATATTCAACACTAGCATTTGTGTTATCTAAATAGTTTTGTGCAGAAGGACAAACTCCAATTCCCAGTGTCAATCAATTCTCTTTTCTAAGGCTTTAATGAAGATGTTAAATAACACCTGACTTCATAGAACCCCAGCAGCACTGATTCTGCCTCATATTCTTTGACATTTTATCATGGTGATTGATTTATTCATTGCCCTCTAGTCTTTTTCTGTGGCCTGGCAAGTTATTTTTCTCACTTCAACAACATGTTCCAAACTAAGCCCTTTCAAATTAATTTGTGGAAATCAAATTTCATGAAACATGTTTATTAAAGGTCATGTATATAAAATGTTCTAGAATTCCTTCCTCTACTAATTTGGAGTTCTGCTGAGAAAAACTGGATTAGGATGATTTCTGCATAAAACAGACATGTGGCTTGTTGCTCACAATTACACATCTAACTAGGCTCTATTTTACTATCTTTCAAATATTAGAATATCAGATATACTAAAAGCTAATTTCAAAATATGTCATGTCCTCAGAGTTTTATGAAAATCAACCTCATATTTACTTCGTCACCTGTGACATCCATAATATATGTAAATTTTTCCAAGTAGATTTGGAAAATCACCTAATTTTTTTTTTCATTTCAAATGGAAAAGAATGGATCATCCAAAAAGTAGGTCATATTAATATACTAGTTTGAATGCATTGTTTGCTCATTTGTTTGTTTTAGATTCATTTACTCTAATAATCCTAGGAAGATGTATCCCCTTGGCCACCTAGAGAGGTACCCTAGGTAAAGGGACACTGTTATTTGTTGGATGTCTCTATTTGTATAGTTTCTAGGACTTGGAAAACTAGACTTGCCTCATTAGATGTGTCAGCCCCTTGGGGTTAAAAAAATGAAAGACATTTAAAGGCCAGTGTTAGATCATTTGTAGAAAATACGTATTAGATGGGAAGGAAAGGTCTTGGAGTGATTTCAGCACTACCTGCTTAATTTATTACCCCACTAATTAATGCAGGAGGTAACTTACTAGAGGCTAATTCAAAATTCAAGAAGGAGACAGTAGCCCTCAGTATGAGCAGGTTTGCTTTCTGAAACAAAATATCTGGATAGGAAAGTTAAGCACACTAATTTTGGAAAAAGGTAAACTTGAGTTAGAGAATTGTTCAGGGAGACCTAGGCAGCCAGATGACAGCTGAACTGCAACCAAGAAATAATACAGACCTGGTGGTAGAGGACAGGGTGGTTACTATGTAATGTTTTATGTAATTTTCTCTAATCTGAATCTGGTTTTACATGGAATAAAGCAAAGGAAGACCAAGCAGAAATCAGGAGAGGCAGTGATATGGGTGTAAAAAATACAGATTTTAACATTAGAGGATCTAAATCTGACTCTCAAATTTACCATTTATATTAGTCATGACACTTAGCCATTCTGAACTTCACTTCCTCAAAAGAAACATAGAAACGGTAAAATCTCACTAAAAGGTGAGAATGAAGATTAAGTTGAACAGTATGAATGGAAAGTCCATGTACCCAATGCTAGTTCTTTATAACAAATGCAAATGTTGATTATAATCATATTTGCCTGAATGATTTAAGAACCATCATTCTTTTTTTAATAGTATCTGGAATAAGCTTCCACTTGAATAACTCAAGATAGATATATAGATAGAAATATGTGTGTGAGTGTATATTCAAATATAAGTATATAGTAACTTAAAGACTGGCTTTTAGATTTACATACAATTTTCTTTAACCCCCTTTCCATAGCTAGTGGATTTCCAAAAATCCCCAGAGACTTGCATTGTCTGATTTTTCATTTAACTCTTTTTGCTGATTTCTCATTTGTACTTGAGCTTTATTTCCAATGCCTGGACCAAGATTTGGACCATAGTTCCTCAAAAGCACCAACTCAGCAAGATGTGAGTGTGTGTGTAGTGCATGTGACTGATACTAGGCTGCTTTTAAAAACTACTTTTACATTTTAACATTGGATGCATGTGTTCTTCAAAATCTTTCAGTCACTCCTAGGATGGTAATTTCTCTTTCACAAAATTTTTCTCTATTAGCTCAACCCACCACCACTCTAGCATGTTGCTTGATACCCTTACTTCTCCCTTTAAGAGAGGGAAAAATGTCTGAGGATCTCATGCCTTAGCATCTCATGTTTCCATTGAAAATGGCCTGGCAACAAATTTTGGCACCAGCACCAACAACAAGAACACATCAGGAAATACGTTATATAAATTACGTGAGCTGATGGTACTTTAGTTCATTGTGACTATAAATAACCTTTATTTAACTTTGCTACCCAAAGTTATTAAGCATGTGTTTTATGTACAAGACTGATAATAGTGTTTTAACCTTTGTTCTTTACTCTTCACAATTAAAAAAAAAATTTAATATTAAACATGTTATTTTTTTCTATATCCTGTGAACTTGCTCTGAGTATTTTCAATATTCAAAGTCACCTCCAAGGATAAAAATGTGTGCCCTTTAGGAGTGGGTCGAAAGAATCGACATTACTCATTGTATAAAATCTCTAGGAAAGGTCCTCCAAGGATGTTAAAGGCAAGTTCAGTATTTTTATATAACAATAGATTAGAACCATCTTACTACAAGGAGGCATTTGTTTTCTTGTTTGTTTCTTGCTCTTGTTAGTTTTACAATCTTACGATCATAACTTCTGATCATAAAGAACTTTTCTTCTTCATAAAATTCTTTCACCAGTATATAGTTATTGTCTTGCAGCTTGCTTTTCCTAGACTAAAAATTTATGGTATAGTTGTTTTAGTTATGTCCTTCATTGTTTTCTCAGTGTACATATTATAAAGTTGATACATGCAATGATTTTTCTTTTTATCATGCTAAATTCATATCTCAATCTATCATCTCTATCTCTATATTTATATGTGTGTTATAAAGCAGGTACAAACTTACTGAGTTCCTATTGCAATCATCAATAATAAGTTGGTTTATTTAAATAACTTGGGAAACATAGTATTACATGAGCTTGCAAGTATACTGTCTCACATTCACCTTAATTAACTTTCCACTTTGCACCTTAGTGTAATTAGTAAAAAGAGCTGAATGCTCCTGGCTCAGTTCCTGCCTCAATCACTCACTAGCTGTATAACTTTTGATAATTTATCTAATCAAACAATGCTCAAAATCACAATATCTACACTGAAGACTTGAGGTACTAACAAGTTAGTTCCCTTTGCATTCTTCCTTATCCATCCTTTCTCCTTGCCCTTATTTGGCTCTTCCTTTCCTTTCTCTATTAATTCTTCAACTTCTGAGGATTTTCTCAAGATCACTCCTTCTATTAAGTCTACCCGGATAACCCAAACCATCTGAAAAGTGCTTGCTGCAACTCATGCTCTGCCTAATTCTTGATTATAAAATAGGATTTAGCGTCTTCATTGTTCCATATGTGTGTATTCTTTCTTCACTATAATAAGACAATATATGTATTTGCTCACTAAAGCCAGACAATCTGTTGATATAGGCTTGCCATAGATGTCTTTATAATGGTATACCTATGTAAAGGAAAACATGTTACATATTGAAAATACTCAGCAAATATTTTTTATTTATTTATTTTTTTGTATTTACATTTTGAAAGTAGGCCATGATGACACCATCCAATGTTACACAATGAAACTCATTAATAGTGCTCACCAAAAAAGTTGCATCAGGGTCACTGGCCCAAGTATATGGGCTATTTCTTATATCTGAGACAGCTTTGCAAATACGTATTTTGTTCATCAGACTGACTTGAGAAAAATAAATTGTGTCACAGTGAATATGTCCACCCCAAATTAAAGGACAGCTCAATGGGGCCTCTGATGGCTCAGTCGGTTGGTGATCTGACTCTTGATTTCAGCTCAAGTCATGATCTCAGGGTCCTGAGATGGAGCCCTGTGTCAGGCTCTAAGCTGGGCATGGAACCTGCTTGAGATTCTCTCTTTCCCTCCCCCTCTGACCCTCCCCACCCTGGCTCATGCGCACTCTCTCTGTCTCTCCCTCCCTCTCTCTCTCTCTCTCTCTCTCTCTCTCAGAAAGAAAAAAAAAGACAGCTCAATGTACTGGATAGTAATAATCACAAGTTTTGTGGATTTTGAAGTATTATATAATCCCTTGAAATTATGGAAGTCTGGTCCACCACCTGCCAGTCAAATAATTTTTTCATGATTTATAATAAACTTTTCTTGGGCTCTGTCTCCACAGACAAAAGAAAGATGAGAATTGTGGTAATTACTACAACATTTCTCTTACACAAAAGTGTGACAAAATTACTATCGCAAAAAATAAACTTGTTAAGCCTGAACTTGAACTACTGACTTTGAGTACTTACATGGAAACAGTTCCCCTATGTTCAACTATCAAGCCTATACAGCATCACAGATAATTTTATATGCAAACAAAAGCATGATAAATTCTGACCATTACTGGGATAAACTATCTCAATTAGCTATTGTTTCTTCCTCACCATTCAATTATTATCATTGTTATTATTTTGCACTGGCACAAAGTAAAATTTACTAAAGTGCAGCCTGGATCATGTTTAAAATTACTAGGGAATGACTTGCTGTCTAAATAAACAGTCACGAACTAAATCTTAGAGCTAATTATCTCCCAATTTTTTGCAACTTACCTTTATAAACTTAACTCCTTATCTTAATTCATACCAAATAGTCCAGTCCTACTCTGAATACTCACAACATTCTATGACCGTCCTTTTTCTACACTTTTAAACCACGGAGTACTCTGTATTAGTTAAGTCTGAATGAGTATTTTCCTAGTAAATAGCAGGTTCCTCAGTGCTTACATTCTTTAAGACAATGGCCAAGAGCATGCCTACATAAAGAAAGTCCAGCTGTGGTCCAGGCTTTAGGTTAAGGAGTGTTTCATCCACAGATTCCAGGTGTTTCTAGGCTTACCAGGAGCTATTTGCTTATACCAATCTGTGATAGAATTTGTTATTGTTGTGTGTTACTTGAGGGGTGAAATAACCACAGTAAAGTATGCTTACGTTTGACAGAGAGAGTGTGACTGTCTTGAGAAAGGAAGAAATAGCAAACATCTTGTGAGATCAGAAAGCAGCTGTTCATGAGCACAAGAACCATACAAATGCTCAAAAGCAATTGCTGTTTGCTGAAGGTTGAGTTTCAGTGTTCTTAGGTAGAAACAAAATCTAGGGAAACCACAGTGGATTCTGCCTCTATACCCACAAGAAGTCTTCTGTGGGAAACTGGACTTCAGTTGATTTAAAATGACTATTTTTCCAAGTTGCACCTCTGGTACAGTCAGCTGTTCTACCCCACGACCCACGCGAAGCATAGAAATTGGAATTTCATCTCTGTCCCTTCCTACAATCAAGTGTCACTCATACTTCAAGGCTCAGCTCCAATCTGAACTTTACAAAGAGCTTTCCCTTACAATCTTTTTTTTAGCTTATAATCACCACCACTTATTCATTATTGTTTTCAGAATTATCTACTTATTTGCATTGGTGTTTGAATTGTTCATTTTGAATAGGTTCCAGGTTCTTCTCCAGTTAGATCTTCAGCTAATTTAGAGAATGGCTTTGCTATCATTGGGCTCATGTGGCAAGTCAGTGCTCCATAATGTTTCAGATAGAGTAAAAGTCCTACAATTAAATTGTCCTTGTTGAACCCTGGATCCATGAAATGCTAGCTGGCTATGTGAAGTCGGACAGGCTTTTAATCTCTCTGTACCTCATCTGTACAGTGAAGATAATGTTATCTCCTTTGTAGATTCTGTAAATATTGCATAAGTTATTCCAGATAAACATTTAACCAGTGCTTGGCATATGGTAAGAAAGGTCTAAATGTTAGCTATTCTTATTAAATATTGATTTTGCATATATTATTTTACCTATAAACAAGGTAAATGCTGTCATTGCACACAGAGGAAAATATATATCCTGTTTAAGAACCTACATAACTGAAGGAACAACCTTAAGAACCAAAATTCGGGAAAGGAGTTTATAACCTAGGAATGTGTGCCTTACTTTTTTGTATTTGTTAACAGTACAAAGAAGTTTGTAGTGTAAAGGGAGAGATCAGAGAGAATGGGTTCAAATATCCATTTTGTTAATAACTTTTTGCCCAGAGATACAAGCTATAGAGAATTTCAAGAATACACAGAAATAGATGGAACAGTATAATAATTCCCATCTACCAAATTGAACCTCATGTTTAACCTCTGTTTAGCTTTTTTAGTCTATCATATAATACCCGTCATGGAAAGTGCTAGATAGTAGTACATTAAAAATCAGAGGGCTACAACCTGAGTAAAAAATAGGCCAAGGACCTTGTAGACACATCTCCAAAGAAGATATACAGATGAAAAATAAGCATATGAAAGACGTTCCACATCAAATGTTGTCAGGCAATGCAAATTAAAAGAGCAATGAGATACCACTACATACCTTTAAGAATAGCTAAAATCCAGAACACAGACAACACCAAATATTGGCAAGTATGTAGAGCAACAGGAACTCTTATCCATTGCTGGTGGGAATGCAGAATATTATAGTCACTTTGGAAGACAGTTTGTCATTTTCTTACAAAATTAAACATATTCTTACAATATGATCAATCAAGTACACTTCTTCATTTATGTCCACATAGAAATATGCATATGGATATTTTTAGTAGCTTTATTTATAATTGCCAAAGGTGCAGAAGGTGACTATGTAAATGAAGTGTAATACATCCATGTGCTAAACTACAGATGTCCTTTGGTATCAAAATATTTAATTAGCTAGAACTCCCCATTCCTTGATCATTTTCACTCAAGAAACTGGATAAAAAATCCAGTTTCCCACAGAACACTTCTTGTGGGTATAGAGGCAGAATCCACTGTGGTTTCCCTAGATTTTGTTTCTACCTAAGAACACTGAAACTCAACTTTCAGCAAACAGCAATTGCTTTTGAGCATTTATACAGAGTGTAAATGTAAAATACATTTAGCACATTCACTGCTAAAAAGAAATGAGCTATCAAGCCACTAAAAGACATGGAAGAACCTTAAATGCACATTATTAAGTGATCAAAACCAATCTAAAAATCTACATATTCTATGATTCCAAATTTGTGATGTTCTAGAAAAGGCAAAACTATGGAGACAATAAAAATAAAATCAGCAGTTGCCAGGAGTTGGGGAAGGGGAACGATGATTAATCAGTGCACAAAGGAATTTAGGGCAGTGAAATACTCTGTTTGATACCATAATAGTGGATACACCCCATTCAATATTTGTCTAAACCCTTAGAAAGTACAACACCAATAGTGAACCATAATGCAAACCATGGACTTTGGGTGATTATGATGTATCAGTGTGGGTTCATCAATTGTAGTAAATGTACCACTCTGGTAGGAGATGTTGATTACTAGGGAGGCTATGTACGTGTGGTTGCAGGGTATATATGGGAAATCTCTGTACTTGCCTCTCAGCTCTTCTATAAACCTAAAATTGCTCTAAACAATAGTCTTAATAGAAAAAGAACTTGGAGGACTATACGGATTCAAAGCAAAGTATTGTTTTATATATGCAGCAGGTGTCTTAAAATAGAATCCCCAACATACCATATACCTCCACTGGGCAGAGTGATTTAGCCATTGTTTGTTTTTGGAGAAAGGGGGAAAAGATAAAGAAACCAGTTAAGAAGAGTGAATAAACAGATAAAAATATCTGTATCATTTTCTGGTTTCAAGTTTCATTCTTTTCAATCTTCTATACCTCCTGCATCTCCAGCTCCAATCTTAATCAAAAATATTTGAACAAAATCGTGACCTTGAAGCTCCTAATATTTTGGCTAGATCAAGGCAGGAAAATGAGTTCAGAAAATGTAAAATATTTTCAATAGTAAGCATGAAAACTACAGATGTCCTTTGGTATCAAAATATTTAATTAGCTAGAACTCCCCATTCCTTGATCATTTTCACTCAAGAAATAGCTACAAACATTATAATACAATTGCAGGCCACAAGTGGCTTCTGAGCACTTGAAATGTGGCAAGTGTGACTGAGGAATTTAATTTTTAATATTACTTGATTGTAATGAATTTAAATGTAAAATATGAGTTTAGATTTAATTATTGAAAACACTCAAGCACCTCTGGGATGACTTGGGTATGTGAATCTATATTTGCAACTATAAATTCCATGGTGTCAAATATGGATCATAAAATTTAGTGTCTAGATTAGTATGTGCCATATGTAAAACATCATTCATAATTGCTATTTGATTATATGTTAGAATAATATTTTGAATATATTGTTTCAAATAAGATATTATAATAATTTGGCCTGTTCCTTTTGCCTTTTGAATGTTGCTATTAGAAAATTTAAAATTTATCTATGTGGCTCACATAATATTTCTATTAGACAGTGCTGTCCTGAATACAATGCAAGATAATTGCAAATAGGGTGTGCCAGTTTTTCCTGTTATCTTTCTTGCTGGGGTTTTTCTCCTAGAGTTAAAATTTTGCTTGGTTTTCCAGAGCAAGTAATTTTTCTGTTGAAGACTATGTCATCATACCTACCCAACGAGTGGCTGGAATAGCCAGTTTACTTAAAACAATCAAAAGCAGACACATCGGGTATACTTTTAATTTAGAACCTTGATATTTTAAAAATGGGCTTTAATTATTGTTCAGATTCAATCTAAAGAGAAACTGGGTGCTAGCCTCTCTCTCTTCCAGAGAGAGTTCCCTCTCTCTGGAAGCCAACCTACCTCCCTTTTGAGGTATCTAGTAGCTTAAGGATCGCTTCGCAGTAATGTCTGCTTTAAGGCATTCCATTTAAGCAGCAGCTTAAAGATCACAGGGTCTAGTGAGATTTACTCCATTTATTTGAGGGTATATTTATACACTTATTCCTTTAACAGTAGTAGAATCCATCCTGTCCCTAAATTTTTTCTTCCCAACTGGAATTTTAAGTGGAAACCCAATATGTAAAAAATCAGATAAAAGTGGAACTCTGAAGAGGCTCTACAGAAGTGCTGAAAAATTAAACTGTTCCCATTCACTCAGTGTCCTTTTCAGCAGCTAAAAGGGCCCCGTGGGACACTGCTTTGGAAATCAGGAAAACATTTTATTAAAAACTTCCATAGCTCTAGAATGCAGGTCTTAAAGTGTGAGAATTTTGGATTCAAAGTCAGTCTTGGTTACAGACTAGCTATACAAATTTAGTCTACCCCCACAACTATCAGAGGTTTTTTTTTTTTTTTTATCATGTATAAGACAGAAGCTAATCATAATTATCTCATAGGTTTTTATAAGTAGCAAATAAAACGACATTCGTATTTTTTTCTGGCATATGTAAATAACTATTCTTACTTGAGCTTACATACCTTGACCTAACCTGTCCTCCCTTATCTATATTTGTCAATCTCATCGCTATTGTCTATAGTGATACCACATGCAAATGTATCCATGTCACTATTCCTGCGGGTCATGGACAGAAGACAAAAAAAAAAAATTATTTAGCATAGGAAATAAGACAGTCCATAAGCTGTGCCTTACCTCCCTTTAGCTTCCATGGCTTCCTGCTTTGCACTGTTTGCCCTAATAATACTGAACAAAGTAGTAAATGTTTCATACTTTAGTGTTTTATCTCAAGCCATTTCCTTTGCCTACAAGACCCCTGACTTTCCAAATACGTGCAACTGTTGAAATACGATGATGTAGAATAAGCTACCTTAGTCAGAAATAATTTTTTGTAAATAAACAAAACAAACAGATCAAAAGCTCACTCAAGGTGATCTCAGATAAGGATGATTTATTTCCAGGATGTAGTAGTATTTCACAAACCCAACGGGGAAAAAAAAGTCTAGCTGAAATTCATCAAAGCTTATTTCTCACTGTTTTTTATTAAGCATGTCATTTTTTTTTTTCTGTTCCTTTTTCTGATTTCCAAAGGCCCATCATGTTGTCAACAGCTCCAGGGACTACAATGACATAGAGGCCCTGCTGTTAACTTTCTAGGTCTCTGTGGGTCCCAGCTCAAAAAGACAAAATCTGTTTGGGCTAGCTGGGCTAAGGCATCCATTCCTTGTTTTTGATGAGAAGGTAGGAAAATTCTCTACATATGGAATTTTGATTAAGGGAACAATTACTAACATGTCTAATATATTATGCTGTCCTTACAGAGAAGAGTAATGGCTTAAAGCATCAATTATGGGTATCATTCCCACTAATCATGAGTCTGTTCATGAGAACCTTGGAAACATATACAAATCATAACCTTGTTACATATGTGTAAGCACTTTTAATTATTTTTAATTATTTTCACATTTAATAAATAACATTACAGATGTGAAAAAAAAAACAAAACATAAGTAACTACAACTATATCCAGAAATGGGCAAGTAGCTATTATATATGCATTCAATCCACAAAACAACATGAACAGGTAGTCAGATCACATTTTCAGGTAATCAAAATGAGATTCAGAGAAGTTAAATACTTTCTTCAGGTACTCACATTTTGTAGATAGCACAGCTGGAAGCCAAACATCAATCTGACTGTAATGTCTGTGCTTTCTCTGAATGGTGGAATTGGTCTCCTTGTCAACAAGGGAGGAGAACAGCCCGGGATCTGTGTCAGCACTATTGTTCTATACTGATACCTCACTGGAGATTTAAGAAAAATAGAATAAAATTATAATAATAATACAGAATAGTAAACACTTATATAGTGCTTACCACTTGCCAGGCACTCTTTTAAGCATTTTACATATATAAACTCATTTAATCTTCACAATAAGTCAATAAGCCAGATTCCATTCCTGTCCCCTGAGAGGGAAACTAAATTAACTCATCGTGAGTCACAGCCAAGAGATGGAAAATCATATTAAATATCCAAGTAACCCACAGGCCAGATGGTCTTAACTGTTAAATTTTTAAAAAAATATTATGAAATATAAAGTTGCATCTATCAGCCAAAGTGATGCGAGTGGTATCCATAACAATGGAAGTAGAGAATAAGATCCATAATGATGGAAGTAGAGAATAAGAGTACTTACAGAGACCTATTAGCACTGCTCTTCTTTTTTTTTTAAATTTTTTATTGTTATGTTAATCCCCATACATTACATCATTAGTTTTAGATATAGTGTTCCATGATTCATTGTTTGTAGCACTGCTCTTCTAAAAGTTTTTTCCCCCCACTCCCAAAGGACGTTTTCTTTCTGCCACAAAGATCTACTGGTCTGAGTGTAAAGATAACTGTGAAAGTGGTTTGTCACTCTATCTTAGCTTCATGTCAATAAACATTCAAATCATATAATTAATCCTCCTTGCTTAGATTCTGTGTTCATCTGGCAAGTTTTCATTACACTATATATTCCCATTCAGATTTCTCAGCACTAAGAGATTGTAATGTAAAGAGAGATTAAATGTATACTCTCAGAAATTCTATTTACAATTTCAGATTAACAAATTGTCATTAGCCTGGTACAACAGTGATGTCAGTTGGTTAATGGAATTCTTAGTCTTCAAGTATAGTCATATTGTCAAATTAGACTTTGATATTCCAATGACAGAGGCTGGCCATGGTGATTTACGAGAGGCACTTCACCAAGAGACTGGCTTAGCAGTGTGAGTAATTTCACCGGATGCCATACATTACACTCCACTCCACTCCACTCCACTACCAGTACCATATTTGAATCCTTGTCCTAACTACTAGAACCAATCACTAAGCTTTGCCCACCCTCTTCAGAAATCTCCCCTGCACCCATTGCACTTTCCGAGTTTCCACTGTCATTTTAATGCCTCCAGCCCTCAGTAACGAATACCATAGACATTATAATAAGATCTTCTCTCTCCTGAAATCAGCCTTCCTTCCTTCCAGCACACCACTTTGAAATTAGACTTTTTAAAATATGGATCAGCCCCTTATCCTTTAACAACTCCCCATTTTCATTATGATTAAATATAAAACTTTACACAGTCAGTATGCAATCACTACTCTTAGCATCCAGGCAATAGCTTGCATCTCAGAATGTGTGTATATTTCCGTAAAACAGAATATTTTTATTATTCTCTCAGTTAACTAAAAAGTTGAGAGAAAATATAAAGGAAATAAACAATTTTCTCTGATGCCATTACTTGGGCAAAAGCTTTCCATATTTTTTAAAGATTTATTTATTTATTTTAGAGAGAGAGCTAGAGAGAGAGAGAGCACATGAGCTGGAGGGGCATAGGGAGAGAGAATCTCAAGCAGACTCCTCACAGAACACAGAGCCCAATGAGGAGCTCAATCCCATGACCCTGAGATCATGACCTGAGCCAAAACCGAGTCTGACACTTAACCAACTGCACCACCTAGGCAGCCCTAAAGACTTCTATATATATTCTTAAGACTTCTATTTTTTTGAAGGATACTGAACTTTTTATCTTATTAATGATTTGTATTTCTCTCTTGCAATTCTATCTTCAGACCCTTTATTCATTTCATCCTGAGCCGTAAATTTTTATTGATTTATAAAATTGCTTTATATGTTAAATAAATTACTATGTTTCCCATATATGTGATATCATTTTACCAGTATGACATTTTTTTTTTAATATGTAGGGTTTATATATACATATGTATAAATTGGTTTTAAGATATATAATTTTATATATATATATATATATAGTTTTAAGAGCATGGGATCTGGAAACAAAATTTCAGAGTTCAAAATCTAGCTACTCCATTTATTAACTGACTGTCCTTAATCAATATTGACTTGTAAAAAATTATGTTGCATGTGTTTTATATTATATTATATTATATTTATTATATTATTATATTTGTTAAACCTTTAGAAGAATGCCTGGTACAATGTAAAGATTAAGTCAATGCCATTGTTACCATTAAAATAATGATTATAATTATGACAGTTAATGGCAATGGTGATTATAGTGGTGGTAATGATAATGGGGATAACGGTATTTTAAAAACCAATAACTTTTTTTTTACTATAATTTAACTTTAAAAATTTTTTTCAAGTCAGTTGTTATTTTCTTCAATGTGATGTTTCCATTACTTGGGAGCAGAGCTTCATTATTTATTTCAGTGAAAATGCCTAAAATAGTTTCTTTCACAGAATAGGTAATTGTAATAATGGTAATTTAAAAAAATATTTATTGAGGTTTTAGGCACTAGTCTTTATTCTAAATGTTTTGTACATATTAGCTTATTTTATTATCAAAAACAACCCAATGAGGTAAGTACAATCATTATCCCAGTTTTAGAGGTCAAGATAATAAGACCCTAAATCTTTAAGTAACTTGGCTAAACTCCATGACTAGTTAGTGGCAAAGTTCTAAATTCTAAGCCTTTAACCAGAATAATACTATCTCTTGGTTAAGAAGCATTTGAGAGTTGCTTAGCTGATCTTCTATTTTGTAGTATAATAATTTATTTTATTGACATGGATGACTATTAAAGTATATAAAATATATAAAACATATATATATACAAGTAAATATTGTTTATTATTTTAACATTTCCAACAGGTTAAATAAATTCTCTTACTGCTCTCCAAGCTATAGATTTTAAGAAAAATAAATCGGGGCGCCTGAGTGGCTCAGTTGGTTAAGCGGCTGCCTTCAGCTCAGGTCATGATCCCAGGGTCCTGGGATCGAGTCCCATGTCAGGCTCCCCGCTCAGAGAGGAACCTGCTTCTCCCTCTGTCTCCTGGCTTGTGCTCTCACTCTCTCTCTGTCAAATAAATAAATAAATAAAATATTTAAAAAAAAAGAAAAAGAAATCAATTCTTATTACTACAGATTTTTTTTTCTTCTGTCAAATGAATGCACGGAGTTCTAAAATTTTGAAGAGAAAATAAAGAACATCATGTCTAATCAAGTGATCTGCTAACTACAAAAAAGACATCAGTGATCCAAATGTAGAAAACTTAATCCAGGTTTAGTTTTGTTTTGCTTTTTTCCTTCTAAAAACAAAGTAATAAAATTCACCCTGCCAATGATGTGTCTTGACTATAATGTGAACAAAAGTTAAAATTCCACTTGACAGATATTGAAGAGATGAGTACCACAGACGTTTCAATGAGAAGAAAGAGAAACTAATTCTTCCATCAATTTATGCAGCAACAATTTCACAAAAAAATACCATGGTGAAGATTTTGCTACCTGAATTGTCCTAAAAGCTCTGCTTCGGTCCCCAGGGTATCTAAATCTTACTTATCCTTTCATATTTCTTCAATCTTCCATGACACTTATTTTTTTTCTTTTTAACTGCATGTTTTATTAATAAACACTTACCAGCCAGACTGTGTAAGGAGGTACTTTTCCCAGTAGCTGCAAATTTGATTTTTTAAATGTGTATTTTTAAATTAATTAATTTCATTTTATTTATTTATTTATTTATTTTGTGGGTTGTATAGCTTTATTTTTTTTTATTATTATGTTCAATTAGCCAGCATATAGTACATCATTAGTTTTTGATGTGGTGTTCAACGATTCATTAGTGGTATATAACACCCAGAACTCATCACAACATGTACCCTTCTTATATGCATCACCCAGTTACCCCCTCCCCCCACCCCTCTCCCTTCTGTAACCGTTTGGTTCCCAGAGTCCAGAGTCTCTCATGGTTTTTCTCCCTCTCTGATTTCTTCCCATTCAGTTTTCCCTCCCTTCCCCATGAAGCTTTTCATTAACCACACCCAGACTACTTCTTTTTATAAATCTGTAACATTTCTCTACTATCATATTTATCTTTTTTTGAGAATTCAGATGAAGTTTTCTAGTTCATTGTTAAGGTGTTTATTTTTTTATTATTCAACAAATATTTATTGAGCATTCACCCTTTTTTTTTTTAATTTAAGTGTAATCAACATACAATATCCTATTAGTTTCAGGTGTACATCATAGTGATTTGCTATGCTAAAATATTATGAAATATTATGAAAATAATCCCCACAATAAGTCTAGTTACCATCTGTCACCAAAGTTATTACAATATTACTGACTATATCTCCTCTGCTATATATATTACATTCCTGTGACTTATTTATTTTATAACTAGAAGTCTGTACCTCTTAATCCCCTTTACCTATTTTGCCCACCCTATAACCCCTACCTCCTCTGGTAACCAACAGTTTGTTTATGGTATCTATGAGTCTGTTTCTATTTTGTTTCGTTTGGTTGTCTTGTTTTTTAGATTCCACATATAAGTGAAACCATATGGTATTTGCCTTTTTCTGCCTGACTTATTTCACTTAGCATAATATCTTCTAGGTCCATCCATGTTTTTGCAAGTGGCAAGATTTCATTATTTCTTATGGCTGAGTAATATTTCATTGTACATATATACCATATCTTCTTTATCCACTAATCTATTGATGGGCACTTAGAATGCTTCCATATTTTGGCTATTGTAAATAATGCTGCATATATCTCCTCAAGTTGGTGTTTTGTTTTCTTTGGATAAAAGCCCAGAAATGGAATGGATTATATGGTAGTTCTATGCTAGATTTTTGAGGAACTACCATACTGTTTTCCATAGTGACTGCACCAACTTACATTTCCACCAACAGTGTGTGAGGATTTCCCTTTCTCCACATGCCGGCCAACAGCTGCTATTTCCTATCTTTTTGATAATGCCATTCTCACAGGTGTGAGGTAATAGTTCATTGTGGTTTTGATTTGTATTTCCCTGATGATTGATAATATTGAGCATCTTCCCATGTGCCTGGTGGCCATCTGTATGAACCTAAAATGTGACCTCATTTAAAAATAGGATCCTGAAAAAAAAGGGGGGTGGGGAGAATGGATGGGAACTGGATGGCTCAGTCCTTAAGCATCTGCCTTCGGCTCAGGTCATGATCCCAGGGTCCTGGGATTGAGCCCCGCATCAGGCTCCCTGCTCAGCAGGAAGCCTGCTTCTCCCTCTCCCACTCCCACTGCTTGTGTTCCCTCTCTCTGTGTGTCTCTCTCTGTCAAATAAATAAATAAAATCTTAAAAAAAAAAATATGATACTGCAATTATAAGAGAAAGCACAGGGAGAGACACATAGAGGAAAAGGTCATATGAAGACAGAGAGAGAGATGGCTACGAGCCAAGGAACTTTAATGATTACCAGAAAATACCAGAATCTAAGAGGGAGGCATAGAAAAAATTCTCTCTCCAAGTTCCCAGAAGGAACTAACCCTGATGACACCTTGATTTAAAAATCTGGTCTTGAGAATTGTGAAAAAGAATTTAGGGTGTTGTTTTAAGTCACCCAGTTTGTGGTAATTTGTTAAGGCAGTACCAGGAAATTAATATACTGTATAATTTTACATGTTCCTTTATGAAATGTTGAATTCCTGGATTTAATAATTGAATCCAGAATAACTGAATAATAGAATATCTAGTTGTTTTTAGCTTTAAGGTCATCAGTTTCTTCTGAGGCTTAGTTGGCTTTTGTTTTATTGCTCTTTGAAATGTTCAAATGGGTGACCTGATAATGGAGATTGTCTCATCTTTTTCTTTCTTTTCTTGCATAATTATTCATTTATTACTAGCTTAAGGCTATTCACAAAATGTGAGGGACAGAGCTGTGGTCATAGCCACTACTCCTGAATGCTATCTTAGGTGTTAAGGAGCTTATCCATGATTTGTTCCAATTAATCCAGCCTTTCTTTGTTCTCAAAACTGGATTATATTCTAATCATTTCCATAATTGATTACATTTATTTATTTATTTATTTATTTATTTATTTATTTTAGAGGGGATGCAGAGAGAGAATCTTAAGCAGGCTCCACACTCGGTATGGAGCCCCACATGGGGCTCAACGTGGGGCTCAATTTCATGACCTTGAGATCATGACCGGAGCCCGTCTCATGACTCAAAAATGAAGAGCCAGACGCTTAACCATCTGAGCCACCCAGGTGCCCCTAATTACAAATATTTTAGAAATATTTTAGAAAACCTTGTCTAACACATCTATCATTTTTTTGAAGCTCTTCTGGTTTCTACAACTTCATGATTTCTTAAGTATCTATCAAATCATTTCCACTGATTGTCCTTCTAACATGTGAAACAAATAACATTTATTGGGACTCCTAGATTATGTGCTGCTAGAGACATTGTAAATCTCTGTAAATTTCTGTCTAAATTGTGTAGACACCAGAACATTTTATTTATTTTTTTAAAGATTTTATTTATTTATTAGAGAGAGAGAGAGAGAGCAGAGGGAGAGGGAGAAGCAGACTTCCTACTGAGCAGGTAGCCTGAAGCCGGGCTCGATCCCAGGACCCTGGGATCATGACCTAAGCCGAAGGCAAACACTTAACAAACTGAGCCACCCAGGTGCCCCAAAGCAAGAACATTTTTAACAATGGTTTTCAGTTCATATCAAAACTATGGCTAAAAATCAACCTCAAATACCTTATTCTCTTTTGAACATGGTTATTCACTAAGAGGCAGTGGAAGACTGGGATTTCTTGCGAGCCAGAAGGGAAGAGAAGAGGGCTAAGAGCAGAAGGCAATGGAGGATAGAGAACAGGATCAGAGGAATCATGAAATGACGTCAATGAAACTGAGATTGTGGTTTTGGAGAATAAAAGAGAAACAGGTTTAGTTTCTAAAATGGTTTATTTGCTTTGGGTAAGGACTTCATTGAAGAATAAATTTTTAATCTAAATTTATTTTGGAAACATCTTTATTCTAATAAAAAATATAGTCTATTAGAGATCTGAAGTTTTTTTAATGTTACTCCTTTCTCATTTTAATGATCTTCATAAATGAATAATTATGTGCATATCAAAATTTCCCCAAATGACTACTCTAGTTCTAAATTATTTTTTATTATGACATAAGAAGATAAGCATATGAATCATAATTTTAGTACAAAAGTATTTTAAGTTAGAGGAGTCTGGCCCTAGCATGAACCTAGAACATGAACCTAGACCAAGATGAATCTAAGAATGTAGGGTAATAGTCTGTTGAAACGTTGCTTGTGTTGTTTAGACCCCTAAGGTAACAGTTAGCCATCTATAATTGCAGACTCATAAAATCTGCAATATTCAATAGAAGGGAAGTTTGGGGACGATCTCTGTCTCAAAGACTCTCACGGACAAATGAGATGGCTGAGCAAGTTCTCATACAATTCTGATTGGTAACCCAAGACAAGGTTTGCCCTATAAAGATGTCAGTTTGATGAGAAGGGCTGATCTTGTTAACTCTCATGGCCAGATTTCTGAGACTCATCAGATCTATGTTAACCTTCTTTGTTATGAAATTTCTCTTCTTTTATATTTACAACAAAAATAGCAAAGACAGAGTGATAAACAGTAGTGCTATTAGTAAAGAAGCAGTTTTCCATGCCAGATAAGTTTTCAAATATGATAGATATTCAAAAGATTACTAAAATTGTTCCTTATTCCTAGAAGACAAAATAAACTTATCATTTGGGAGCTTGATGAAGACAAATTGGATCTCAGATTTAATGGAGAATCTACCTTAATCTTTTTTTTGGAGCACTGAGCAAGAGGCTCGGAAACACATGATCTCTTGTAAATCAAGGATCTTGAGCTACAGCAGCAAGACTCTCTTAACAGGATGTTAATAGAATCTTGAAATTCGATTTATTAAATATCAATTCACCAAAAGATTACCAGAAAAACCCATTTGGTCAAGCAAATATAAGTTTATTAGACATTTACAGAATCTGAACAGATCTCAGAAGGAGAAAGTCAGGAAAATTTATAGTATTTTTAGGCGTTGAGCCAGATAGGTTTAAGGTAGGTCTGGTGTGGTAGGGAACTGTTTGAGACTGAGCAAATTTTATGATATAATAACTTAGAGTTTGGGGGCACAGTGCAGTGAGATTCTTACAGAAAGCCTTGATGAACAATCTGTAATTTTAATAATTAGCCTATTCATTTGGTTCATAGTCTTATCTTTCATTAGCAAGTATTCCTTGGATGAAGTATCTAAGCTATTTTTGCTGTTTCTCTATATTATTAATAGAGGCACAGAAAATATACCTGGTCCCAGAAGGGACAAGAAGGAATCTCGGTTTCAGTTCTCACATATGTGGATCTCTTCTTCCTTTACTCAGTACTATATATTGTAAACCAAAGTGTTTTCAACTTTCTCCTGAGTCATACTTCTTTTCTTTAAAGTGAAACCATCATAATCCTGTAGATATTTAAAAAAAATTTTCACTATCTAGTTTCCTGCTAGAATAGTATACCCTATGTATAGAAAATCTTAGCAAGTTATTTGAAAATGGAGAGGAATTTTCTATACATTATATATGTGGACCCAATTTAGTGCATACTTTTTAAAATAAATTAGTTACTATTATGCTCAAAGTGACTAGCTAAGCATATAGTCTGAGAATAGCTTGTCGCCATATTTATGGTGTTGTGATGGTGGTTGTTATTGCAGTGGTATTGGTGGGATTTTTGTTTGTTTGTTTGGATAAGAGAGGGTAGAGGATGATTTTCAGAATCCTGCAAAGTAGAATGTCACACATCCAAAGTAATACAGTTTTCTAGCTCTCAGTAAGAGGCATCTAAGTTGCCAGAGAACAGCCAGTCAATCAGCTTTGGTGTTAGTGCATGGCAAGAAGACTTTTGCTGAGAGTAAGATAATGTGTCATCTACATTCACAAAGATGTCATCTTTAGGAACTAAACAGTTTTAATAAATCCCTGTGGAGCATGCTTTTGTATTTTTCTCATCTGTCTAAAAATACACTTTTTCTTTCAACAAAACCAGCATTCATAATTTAGAACCTAGATTCTTTCATCTTTATGAAAGAATCTGATTCATATATCCACCAGAAAATACTTTTTTTGGTCCATGCTTCTGTGGCATTACATGTTGCTTTGTTTAAAGAGATCAGACAGTTTGCATATACTGAGATTCAATAAATTCTTCTTGAAGCTTTCATCAAATAGAGGAAAGATAAGAGAAGGATTTCTGGAATTGAGCTAGGATTATTCTTCATTGTCTCAGCTACCTGAATACTTTAGCTGCTTTGCATAAATGATAAATGATTTGTAAAGGAGAATTAGAGTAATGGTGAAAATCCCTTGCTCTGAAATGCATCAGTGGAAGGAACCTGCAGATGTGGTTAGGTGGCACCAGTACTTTTGAAGTATCTTATTTTGTGTAAAATAAATTATAAATTATATAGATTATTTATTATTTCTTACATGTATATAATTAAAATAGTATAATTTTTCAAATATATCTATATAGTTATGTACACATTTAAAGGCATAAGTATCTCAATTTTGTTCAAATTCAGGTTCATATATTAGAAGCATTATAGGTTAGTGCACAGAACATCAAGTTTCAGAGAACTGAATGTGAAACCAAAAGAAAAAAGTATTTTTTTCAGGAATTTTCTTCTTTTAAATATCAAGCCCCTGAAAAAAACAAAAAAACACTGCATACTGAGTGAGGGAATTTGCTTTCTCACCTTATAATTCAGTTACATTTAAACCTTTGTGAATGGCTCCATCTAAAAGATAGAAGGCTTGAAATGAGAAAAAAAAATAGCACCTCCAAAATAAGCTATATTCAACAAGAAAGTTATCAACCACAGCATGGTTTGAAAAACAGTTTCAAAAAATTATTATTTTTTTTGTTTCAAAATATTATTGAAAAAGGCATACAAAAAGATATAAACTAATCAAAATTTTGAAATTTTACAAACATGATTTCAGGTCATGCTTATATGCCTCTTAGTCAAAATGAGGTAGAAATTTCATTTTTGTCATTTTAGTTGTAACTTCCTGCATAAGCACATATTGCAGTTGAACCAATATGCCATTTACATACTGAAGTATCATTTTATCTTTGGGCAAAATACACAATACCTCTTGTATCTCTGATCTCTGAATCATCAAAATGATACATTAAAACAGGAGACAGGGCGCCTGGGTGGCTCAGTCGGTTAAGTGTCTGCCTCTGGCTCAGGTCATGATCCCAGGGTCCTGGGATGGAGCCCTGCACTGGGCTCCCTGCTCAGCAGGGAGCCTGCTTCTCCCTCCGCCCCTCCCCTAACTCATGGTCTCTCTCTCTCATAAATAAATAAATAAATAAAATCTTAAAAAAAATAAAACGAGACAGGAGATAGCGACATAAATAAAATTACCAAAGAATTGAGTTACCTCTTTATAAAAATGATCTTCTACTGTTCTCCATCATGGAAGAGCAAAAGCTTGAATTGAAATTGTTGACAACTCAGTAAACTCTTTCTCTAAATTTAATAATATGGGGCTGAAAGCTTAGTGGAACATTTTGATTTATGGAGTTGTAAAGCTATTGAAAGACGGGATTTGGATAAGCAAGATGTAAAAACAATCCAATCCAGTTTTCTAGCTTCCACTAATAACTCTGTGATATTCTTGATGAAATATTTGGAATTAATACATATTCACTTACTAGCTGAATTGAACTCAAATCCTAAACCAACCAGTATTTTTGAATTCTAGACCAAATGAGCTTTCCAAAATGTGTGGGGATAGCAAATAAGAAAGGTCTTAGGTCTTCTTTCTCTATGTCTAACTCTTGCTATTATTAGATCTTCTAGACTGACAGAGAAGGTGGGGGGAACATTTCCTCTTAAATGAGAATAGACCCCTCCCTGGTATCTTTAGTAAAGGTGAAAGAGAAGAGGCAAAAAAACATACAAGGACCTCAAGAACAAGAATGAGAGGGAGAACAAAAGCAAGTACAGAAAGTAGTCCTTCCTACAAGGTGAAGTAGAAGCTCATTCTCATCACCTGGGTGGTCTATATGAAAGGCAGCAAGTCCAAACACATTATCTACTCTGTGGTCTCCCTTTAATCCCTTTGCTGTACATGCAAAAGGCCCAGCTTCTGTGATGGTGGCCTATTAAAATATCCTTAATTTGACAAATCAATTCGATAGGAGGAAGAACTGGTGAACTCCCTTCCAGTCAATGGAGATTGATAGTTTCATCCCATGTTAGAGACCACCTTATATACTTGTAAAATCATGGTCATGATCTAAGAAGGAATTTCTTATTATTGCCTTTTTCTTTTTTTCTTTTTCTCTCTCTTTCCCTTTTTTTTAAAATTTTCTTACTGTTTTCTTCTTTCTATTCGTTATTCATCTAGCTCTTTTGAAACTTCAAATATAGATTTGGTAATTTATTCTCTTGTTATATAATAAATAGTTCATAAAGAAAATTCTTCAGGGGCGCCTGGGTGGCTCAGTTGGTTAAGCGACTGCCTTCGGCTCAGGTCATGATCCTGGAGTCCCTGGATCGAGTCCCGCATCGGGCTCCCTGCTTGGCAGGGAGTCTGCTTCGCCCTCTGACCCTTCCCCCTCTCATGTGTTCTTTCTCTCTCATTCTCTCTCTCTCAAATAAATAAAATCTTTAAAAAAAAAAAAAAGAAAGAAAATTCTTCATATACAAGATTATCAAACGTGTTTAGCTCAGGAGCACTAACAAGCAACAATATATTTTATCTGTTTTCTTTTTATTTGAAAGGAAACATCCTGTAAACTTCTGTCTTGACTATACATAGGCTCATACAAAAGAAATACTAATATAAATGTAAGTTACTTTCTGGATTTTGTATAGCTTGCATTTTAAGGATAGAACTTAAAGGTGAAACTTTTAATGAAAATATGTCATTCATTTTTGCTTAGCATTCTCTTATGGTTCATGCAACTTTCCATAAAATCACACCCTAAAAATGCACTGTTTCAAATGGGCCTCCTGCACACAAAGGATATCATTTTCTTTGTTTAAGTGGCTTGTGAAAGCAGCATCAATTGTGCACCAGTTCATTAAACAAACCAAATATCAGCACTATATTATACATGACAGACTACTCACAAAGGGAGATAAATCAAGTGCTGGAAACAGAGGACTTGATTTTTTTTTTAATTTTTTTTTTTTTTAAAGATTTTTTATTTTTCATTTGAGACAGAGATAGAGAGAGAAAGAAAGAGCATGAGCAGGGGGAGAGGCAGAGGGAGAGGGAGAAGCAGACTCCCCGCTGAGCAGGGAGCCCGATGTGGGGCTCGATCCCAGGACCCTGGGATCATGACCTGAGCCGAAGGCAGACGCTTAACCATCTGAGCCACCCAGGCGCCCCGAAACAGAGGACTTGAAACACCTCTAGAGGGTATACCAGGGCATGCTAAATATTGGGAAACTACCTCACACACAAAAGGGCAATCCTGGAGTCTTAGAACAATATTCAAATAAATGTAAAGGATATGTTCCAGGTAGAATCTTCTAAGGTCTGTCAGTATGTAAATTTTCTAATTATATCAATGAAAATATAACAAGTACCTTCTCTTACAAGGAAACTGTAATACTGAGTTAAACTGTCAATATGCAAATATACCAATTAGAGTCTCAAAAACAGTAATAAATACAAATTTATAAGGGACAGTTAAAGAATAGGGAGGAAAGAAAGGTTTCATCTATTTATTTTTTGCCTAAATACATGTTTTATGTAGGGTTTTTCCCCTTCATAATTGGTAAGGCCTGTGGTGCTTAAGGAGTAGAAACTAAGAGATCCAAAAGTCAAATTATGTTTAGCTTCCCTCCCAACAGACCTTCCCAAATAATTTGCCAAGAAAACAACCAAAGGTATTTATCATCCTGTGTCTTTAGAGAGTCTGGTGTGGGTTTTGCCAAGTTGAAAATGAGCTAAGAAATGAAAGAGAAGAGCTTCATCTAGCCCTCTGTTCCCTGGAATCCAAGCATATGAAACGCTACCTCAGGTGGTGTATTAGAATGGCTGCTGCGAGCTGGTTCAGCCACTCTGGAAAACAGTATGGAGGTTCCTCAAGATGTTAAAAATAGAGCTACCCTATGACCCAGCAACTGTGCTATTATGTATGTACCCCAAAGATACAGATGTAGTGAAAAAAAGGGGCACATGCACCCCAATGTTCATAGCAGCAATGTCCACAATAGCCAAATTGTGAAAGGGGCTGATGAGTGGATAAAGAAGATATGGTTCATATACACAATGGAATATTACTCAGCCATCAGAAAGGATGAATACTCACCATTTGCATTGACATGGATGGAACTGAATGCTAAGTGAAATAAGTCAAGCAGGGAAACACAATTATCATGTGGTTTCACTCATATGTGGAACATAAGGAATAGAGCGGAGGACCACAGGGGAAGGGAGGGAAAACTGAATGGGAAGATATCAGAGAGGGAGACAAAACATGAGAGACTCTGGACTCCAGGAAACAAACTGAGGGTTACAGAGGGGAAGGGGTGGGGGAATGGGGTAACCGGGTGATGGGTATTAGGAGGGCACATTTTGGGATGAGCACCGGGTGTTGTACACAACTAATGAATTGTTGAACACTACAACAAAAACTTATGATGTACTATATGTTGGTTAATTGAAAAATAATAATAATTAATAATAATAATAATAATAAAAGAATGGCTACTACCACCTCAATCTCCACGGTAATGGCAAGAGAGAAAAAGGATCTCTCAGGTAACCAGAAACCAGACAAAAATAAGATTTCTAGGTTAACATTCCATTAATCAAAAGTGACTTCAGAAAAAAAATAACTTCTAGAAACTGCAGGTAGATTATGATAATTAAGGTTTATATCCTTTCACTAGTACACTCTTTTATAAACTCTTTTTCTTTGGTGTCCTAAAATATTTCTTCTTATCTTACTACTCTAATCTGTCAAGGAACTTGAAATTCCCATCATCAGAGATTTATTCATTTTATTTTCTATTTGAAGCCTCTCAAAATCTGCATGAGTCATTGCCTTACTTTTACTTATTAGCATTAATTATATTGTTAAAGAAATTATTAATAACAAATTAATGTACTGAGATGAACTGAATCAAGTCAATACAAATAGAAATCAAAGAGCAGGTCCCAACATGATTGTTTACCAAATACATATATGTTACTATTACTTGACATAAGAAGATAAAGACTAGGTCCAGGTAATAAGGCCCTACCAGGAAAAAAGGCTGCCTGGTAGAAACCAAGGACAGTCCCTATTACAACTTAAGGTACTTGAATAATGTTGGTCTAGGGAAAAGGGGCATTTGTACGTGGATGAACTAAAGGAAATATTCATTTCAAAAAAGAAATAAAATTAAAAAGAAATAAATAAAAAAAATAAAGGAAAGATTCATTTCAGACATGATAAAAGGAGAGAGTTGAATATGAATCACCTCCTACATGAATTTGCTATATTGGTTTATACTAACACAAAATCTGTACCCTAAAAAGGAGGAAGCTTTGTTCTATAGCAAATGCACCTATTTATTTTGTAAACACAGGATTTCCTTTTATTTTGACCCTCAAGTCTGAGTCTGATAAATGCTGCATTGATTCCTCCAACCTCTAAAATAAAATGAATTATATAATATCTAGATTACTCTAAAACAACTCCATAGCTTCAATATTTTTTGAAGGGAAAAGAAGTGGAACATATTTTTTTTAAGATTGTATTTATTTATTTTTAGAGAGAGAGAGAAAGAGAGTGTGCATGTGGGGTGGAGGGGCAGAGGGAGAGGGAGAGAGAGAATCTTAAGCAGACTTGCTCTGAGCACAGAGCCTGGAGCCAGACCTGTGGCTGGATCTCATGACCCAAGCTGAAAGCAAGAGTCAGATGCTTAACCAACTGAGCCACCCAGGTTCTCCGGAACATAAAATTTTTGACAGCACCCCTGCCTCCTGCAATTCCTGGTGGGGGACTTTTTTTTTTTAAGATTTATATATATAAAAAAAAGATTTATAAATTTATTTGAGAGAAAGAGGGGTGGGAAGAGGTAAAGGGAGAGGCAGAGAATCCCAAGCTGACTCCACACTGAGAGAAGAGCCCCAATGGGGGCTCAATCTCACAACCCCGAGATCATGACCTGAGCTGAAACCAAGAGTCAATAGCTCAACTGATTGAGCCACCCAGGTGCCCCCTGTCCCAACCCCATACCCCGGTGAGGGATTTTGATAGCTACGCAAGGGATTTTGATAGCTATATTTTCAACTCAGAGGAGACAGGGTGGTTAGAGAAATTTGAAAAGGATTAATTAATATTAGTACCATTTAGAGTATGAGTTGTATACACCTCAGTGCATGAAATACAAATATACTTTTGGGTTTACCAATTATACTTGGATGTAATTTCTATACACCCACTACTATAAATGATTTTTTAAGCCTAAATATAACACACACAAAAAAGTCTTCTATTTTAGAAATTTAGAATTTGGAAACTGGAGTGTAGTGTAGCATGCCATCTGAACATATGGGGTGATATACTGAAGAGATGTGTTTAGCAGACCATACTTTTCAATCTGCTTCTGTTCTAAGTGATGTTCAAAGATATATTTTTCAACCATCTTTATTTTTTCCAAGATAATTCCTCCTTAAATAGTGATTGGTAGCTGATGTGACTTATAATTTGCTAAATGAATTACTGCTTTTATCTCTTTGAAGCCAAGCCATATATATATATATATATATATATATATATATATATACTTTTTTTTTTTTTTTTTTTTTAAGGGGGAAAAATACTGCCCTGCAAATAGCTTGGGCTTTTAGGGAGTTAGGCTGTGAGAGGCTATCAAATGACTGGCTTGGGTAGAATGCCTTCCTTTCTGTGCAGGGAGGGAAGTTAGATGCTTAATAAAAATTCCAAAATGTTCGTTACCACTTCCCCTTATAATTGGTATCCTGCCATACCAGGTCTGTCTGCAAAGATTAATCCCTATCTGGCTCTCTCTTGTGAGCCAGTATTTCACTGATTGATTAGATACTGTCAGTGTAGGTCAAGTATCAAGATGCCACTATCCAAACAGTAAGACTACTTAGACTCTCTCAGAGTGTATGAATATGGAGCACATAGATGCAAGCTTTAAAAGGAATTACAGTGCAAAGGAATGGATCATATAAGAAGAGATTGTTCTATGAGATGAATTCTACTCAGCTGTCTGCAAAGCAGAAAGTTGCAATACAGTATTTAGTATGCCACTGAGATAAGTCATGGGTTTAAAACTTTTTATATATACCCCAGAGTATGTCATTAAAGTAATAATCTAATGTCATGCCACGCTATCAATTGCTGCCTATTATGTATTTGTTTTTCTTAAATTCATTGGCTTGTGTATGTATTATTAGGTTTCCAAAGAAAACTATGTTATTTTAATTTAAAATATTGATTATTCATTGACCAACTCATTTGCTTCCCTCACAATTATTTTGAAGTGTTTTCTATATGCATCATGAACACTACTGGATATTGAGACAAAATTAATAAGATACCTTACACAAAATTAATAAGATAATTTTGCTTATCATGAGGAACATAAAGCCTCGTATAAAGAATAGATATATCCCTTATATAATTATGTATATTATATATACACAATATATACATATATAAAATATACATTTATGTATATGTTAAGGGTGTGTATATATATCTTTTACACACATATATTTATGTAAATATATGCATTTTTGTATATGTATATAAATACAATAAAAACTCAGTATTACAGAGGCTTATTATATTACTGAAACAATTTTCCAGTCTGTCTTAGGTAAAACACTGTCCAACATAACTTTCTGTAATGATGGAAATGTCTTATAATTGATCTTACACAGTATGGTAGTCACTATCTTCATGTGGCTATGAGGCACTTGAAATGTGACTAGCATGGCTGAAGAACTAAAATTTAATTAAATTTAATTTTAATTAATTTAAATTTAAATAGTCAAACATTCTAAGTAGCCACAGCATTGGACATCAAAGAAAATAGATAATGCCTTGAGGGGGAGGAGCAAGATGGTGGAGGAATAGGAGACCTAAATTTCGGCCGGACCCAGGAATTCAGCTGGATAGGGATCAAACCATTCTGAACACCTACAAATTCAACAGGAGATCGAAGAAAAGAATAGCAGCAACTCTCTGAACAGAAAAGCGACCACTTTCTGGAAGGTAGGACATGCGGAGAAGTGAATCCGAGGGGATATTTGGGAAGATAGACGCGGGGGGAGGGAGCCTCTGTTGGCCGCTTCTGGCAAGTGATAGAACCACAGAGCACAAAATCGGAACTTTTAGAAGTCCGCTCCGCTGAGGGACGTTGCTCCAGCGGCTAAGCGAGGGGTGGAACCCTCACTGGGACAGTGTGGTCTCAGGACCCTTGGGGTCACAGGAATACCAGGGGTGCCTGAGTGCGGCAGAGCTCCCAGATATTGGAGCGGGGAAGCCGGCTGCAGAGATGGAGCCAAGGAGTGGGCTCTCAGCTTGGTGTTGCCATAAACCGTGATCCATGGCACAGTCAGTCCACTGCTCCTCCAGCAGGGACCCAACAAGCGGCAGATCCGGAGAGACTCCCCTTCCTCCCCTGGGAGGAGTGGCATGGGAGTGCACCACAGGAATCTGCTGGGTTTGGAGACTCCACACGGGGTCATGTGTCAGAGATAGAAACACTCAGTCACAGGCTGGGTAAGCATGGAGTGCGGCCGGAGACTGGGGAGACAGGAGTGATGGATTGCTTTCTCTGGGGCTCACTGAGAAGTGGGGCCCCGAGTTCTCGGCTCCTCCATGCGGAGATTGGGAGCCCGTCTTTTTCAGTCTCATCCTCCAAAGCTGTACAGAAAGTTTGCAGGGAACAAAAGCTCCCGAGAGCAAACCCGAGCAGATTACTTAGCCCGGACTGGCAAGGGCGGGACAATTCCACCTCCGGCAAAGACATTTGAGAGTCACTGCAACAGGCCCCTCCCCCAGAAGATCACCAAGAAGAGCCAGCCAAGACCAAGTTTACCGATCAATGAGAATGGCAGAACGCCAGCCCTAAGGGAATATAGCACATAGAATTCATGGCTTCTTCCCCCTCCGATTCTTTAGTCTTTCAAAGTTAATTTTTTTAATTTTTCATTTTATCTTTTTTTTTTTTAATTTTTCTTTTTCCCTTTTTCAACCAACATCTTAATCAATCCCTTTTTTAAAAATCTTTTTTATTTTTCATTTTTAGAGACATATTCTATCCCTTCATAGTAGTTAACCTTATTATTGGTATATATATAAGTTGTTCTCTCTTTAAAATTTTGGGATACAGTTTCTTCTAACAGACCAAAATATACCCTAAAACTCTAGTGTATGGCTTTGTTCTAGTCTCCTGCCTGATCACATTCTCTCCCTTTTTTTTTTTTTAATTTCTCTTCTTTCTTTTTTCAACCAACTTCTTATCAATTCCTTTTAAAAAATCTTTTATAATTTTCATCCTTACAGTCATATTCCATCGCTTCATCATATTTACCCTTATTTTTGTACATATATAAGCTTTTCTTTCTTTAAAATTCTGGGAGGCAGTTTCTATTAACAGACCAAAATACGCCCAAAATCTAGTGTGTGGCACTGATCTATTCACCAGCCTGATCATATTTAATCATATTTCTTTTTTTTTTAATCTTTTTCTTTTTCTTTTTTCTTTCTTTCCCTTTCTTTTCCCCCGGTTTAAGGTCTTGTCTGATTTGTTTAATGTATATTTTTCTGGGGTCGTTGTTACCTGTTAGCATTTTGTTCTCTCATTCATCTATTCTCCTCTGGACAAAATGACAAGATGGAAAAAATCACCTCAACAAAAAGAACAAGAGGCAGTACTGACTGCCAGGGACCTAATCAATACAGACATTAGTAAGATGTTGGAACTAGAGTTCAGAATGATGATTATAAAGATACTAGCTGGGCTTAAAAAAGCATGGAAGATACTAGAGAAACCCTTTCTGGAGAAGTAAAAGAACTAAAATCTAACCAAGTCAAAATCAAAAAGGCTATTAATGAGGTGCAATCAAATATGGGGGCGCTAACTGCTAGGATAAATGAGGCAGAAGAGGGAATCAGTGATATAGAAGACCAAATGATGGAAAATAAAGAAGCTGAGAAAAAGAGAGATAAACAACTACTGGATCACGAGGGCAGAATTCGAGAGATAAGAGATACCATAAGATGAAACAATATTAGAATAATTGGGATCCCAGAAGAAGAAGAGAGAGAGGGGCAGAAGGTATGTTGGAGCAGAGAACTTCCCTAATTTGGGGAAGGAAACAGGCATCAAAATCCAGGAGGCACAGAGAACCCCCCTCAAAATCAATAAAAATAGGTCAACACCCCAACATCTAATAGTAAAACGAGCCTCAGAGACAAAGAGAATATCCTGAAAGCAGCTAGGGACAAGAGGTCTGTAACCTACAATGGTAGAAATATTAGATTGGCAGCAGACCTATCCACAGAGACCTGGCAGGCCAGAAAGGACTGGCAGGATATATTCAGAGCACTAAATGAGAAAAATATGCAGCCAAGAATACTATATCCATCTAGGCTGTCATTGAAAATAGAAGGAGAGATAAAAAGCTTCCAGGACAAACAAAAACTAAAGGAATTTGCAAACACAAAACCAGCCCTACAACAAATCTTGAAAGGGGTCCTCTAAGCAAAGAGAGAGCCTAAAAGCAACATAGACTAGAAAGGAACAGAGACAATATACAATAACAGTCACCTTACAAGCAATACAATGGCACTAAATGTATATCTTTCAATAGTTACCCTGAATGTAAATGGGCTATATGCCCCAATCAAAAGACACAGGCTATCAGATTGGATTAAAAAACAAGACCCATCGATATGCTGTCTGCAAGAGACTCATTTTAGAACCAAAGACACCCCCAGATTGAAAGTGAGGGGTTGGAAAACCATTTACCATGCTAATGGACACCAAAAGGAAGCTGGGGTGGCAATCCTTATATCAGACAAATTAGATTTTAAACCAAAGACTGTAATAAGAGATGAAGAAGGACACTATATCCTACTTAAAGGGTCTATCCAACAAGAAGATCTAACAATTATAAATATCTATGCCCCTAACATGGGAGCAGCCAAATATATAAGGCAATTAACAACAAAAGCAAAGAAACACATTGACAACAGCACAATAATAGTAGGGGACTTTAACACCCCCCTCACTGAAATGGACAGATCGTCTAAGCAAAAGATCAACAAGGAAATAAAAGACTTTAAATGACACACTGGACCAAATGGACTTCACAGATATATTCTGAACATTCCATCCCAAAGCAACAGAATACACATTCTTCTCTAGTGCCCATGGAACATTCTCCAGAATAGATCACATCCTAGGTCACAAATCAGGTCTCAACCAATACCAAAAGACTGGGATCATTCCCTGCGTATTTTCAGACCGCAATGCTTTGAAACTAGAACTCAATCACAAGAGGAAAGTTGGAAACAACTCATATACATGGAGGCTAAAGAACATCCTATGAAAGAATGAATGGGTCAACCAGGAAATTAAAGAGGAATTTAAAAAATTCATGGAAACCAATGAAAATGAAAACACAAGTGTTCAAAATCTTTGGGATGCAGCCAAGGCAGTCCTAAATGGAAAGTATATAGCAGTACAAGCCTTTCTCAAGAAACAAGAAAGGTCTCAAATTCACAACCTAACCCTACACCTAAAGGAGCTGGAGAAAGAACAGCAAATAAAGCCTAAACCCAGAAGGAGAAGAGAAATAATAAAGATCAGAGCAGAAATCAATAAAATAGAAACCAAAAGAACAGTAGAACAGATCAACGAAACTATGAGCTGGTTCTTTGAAAGAGTTAATAAGATTGATAAACCCCTGGCCAGACTTACCAAAAAGAAAAGAGAAATGACCCAAATAAATAAAATCATGAATGCAAGAGTAGAGATCACAACCAAAACCAAAGAAATACAAACAATTATAAGAACATACTATGAGCAACTCTATGCCAGCAAATTAGATAATCTGGAAGAAATGGGTGCATTCCTAGAGATGTATCAACTACCAAAACTGAACCAGGAAGAAATAGAAAACCTGAACAGACCTATAACCACTAAGGAAATTGAAGCAGTCATCAAAAATCTCTCAACAAATAAGAGCCCAGGGCCAGATGGCTTCCCAGAGGAATTCTACCAAACATTTAAAGAAGAATTAATACGTATTCTTCTGAAACTGTTCCAAAAAATAGAAATGGAAGGAAAACTTCCAAACTCATTTTATGGGCCACCATTACCTTGATCCCAAAACCAGACAAAGACCCCATCAAAAAGGAGAATTAAGGACACAATATCCCTGATGAACATGAATGCAAAAATTCTCACCACAATTTTAGCCAATAGGATCCAACAGTACATTAAAAGGATTATTCACCATGACCAAGTGGGATTTATTCCTGGGCTGCAAGGTTGGTTCAACATCTGCAAATCAATCAGTGTGATACAATACATTAATAAAAGAAAAAACAAGAATCATATGATCCTCTTAATAGATGCAGAAAAAGCATTTCACAAAGTACAGCATCCTTTCTTGATCAAAACTCTTCAGAGTATAGGCATAGAGGGTACATACCTCAATATCATAAAAGCCATCTATGAAAAACCCACAGTGAATATCATTCTCAATGGGGAAAACTTGAGAGCTTTCCCCCTATGGTCAGGAACACGGCAAGGATGTCCAGTATCACCACTGCTATTCAACATAGTACTAGAAGTCCTAGTCACAGCAATCAGACAATAAAAAGAAATAAAAGGCATCTGAATCAGCAAAGAAGAATTCAAACTCTCACTCTTTGCAGATGATATGATATTTTATGCAGAAAACCCAAAAGACTCCACCCCAAAACTGCTAGAACTCATACAGGAATTCAGTAAAGTGGCAGGATATAATATCAATGCACAGAAATCAGTGGCATTCCTATACACCAACAACAAGACAGAAGAAAGAGAAATTAAGGAATCGATCCCATTTACAATTGCACCCAAAACCATAAGATACCTAGGAATAAATCTAACCAAAGAGGCAAAGAATCTGTACTCAGAAAACTATAAAATGGGGCACCTGGGTGGCTCAGTCATTAAGCACCTGCCTTCAGCTCAGGTCATGACCCCAGGGTCCTGGGATCGAACCCCGCATCGGGCTCCCTGCTCCACAGGAAGCCTGCTTCTCCCTCTCCCACTCCCCCTGCTTGTGTACCCTCTCTCGCTGTGTCTCTCTCTGTCAAATAAATAAATAAAATCTTAAAAAAAAAAGAAAACTATAAAATACTCATGAAAGAAATTGAGGAAGACACAAAGGAATGGAAAAACGTTCCATGCTCATGGATTGGAAGAACAAATATTGTGAAGATGTCAATGCCATCTAGAGCAATCTACACATTTAATGAAATCCCTATCAAAATATCATCAACTAATTTCAAGGAAATGGAACAAATAATCCTAGAATTTGTATGGAACCAGAAAAGACCCCGCATAGCCAGAGGAGTGTTGAAAAAGAAAAACAAACCTGGAGGCATCACAATTCCAGACTTCAAGGTCTATTACAAAGCTGTAATCATCAAGACAGTATGGTACTGGCACAAAAACAGACACATAAATCAATGGAACAGAATAGAGAGCCCAGAAATGGACCCTCAACTCTATGATCAACTAATCTTCGACAAAGCAGGAAGGAATGTCCAATGGAAAAAAGACAGTCTCTTCAACAAATTGTGTTGGGAAAATTGGACAGCCACATGCAGAAGAATGAAACTGGACGATTTCCTTACACCACACACAAAAATAGACTCAAAATGGATGAAACACCTAAATGCGAGACAGGAATGCATCAAAATCCTAGAGGAGAACACAGGCAGCAACCTCTTCGACCTCAGCCACAGCAACTTCTTCCTAGAAACATTGCCAAAGGCAAGGGAAGCAAGGGCAAAGAGGAACTACTGGGACTTTATCAAGATAAAAAGCTTTTGCACAGCAAAGGAAACAGTCAACAAAACCAAAAGACAACCAACAGAATGGGAGAAGATATTTGCAAATGACATATCAGATAAAGGGCCAGTATCCAAAATCTATAAAGAACTTATCAAACTCAAACCCAAAGAACAAATAATCCAGTCAAGAAACGGGCAGAAGACATGAACAGACATTTTTCCAAAGAAGACATCCAAATGGCCAACAGACACGAAAAAGTGCTCAACGTAGCTCGGCATCAGGGAAATCCAAATCAAAACCTCAATGAGATACCACCTCACATCAGTCAAAATGGCTAAAATTAACAAGTCAGGAAATGACAGATTTTGGCGGGGATGCGGAGAAAGGGGAACCCTCCTACACCGTTCGTGGGAATGCAAGCTGGTGCAGCCACTCTGGAAAACAGTATGGAAGTTCCTCAAAAAGTTGAAAATAGAGCTACCATACAACCCAGCAATTGCACTACTGGGTATTTACCGCAAAGATACAAATGTAGTGATCCGAAGGGGTATGTGCACCCCGATGTTTATAGCAGCAATGTCCACAGTAGCCAAACTATGGAAAGAGCCAAGATGTCCATCGACAGATGAATGGATAAAGAAGATGTGATATATATACACAATGGAATATTATGCAGCCATCAAAAGGAATGAAATCTTGCCATTTGTAATGATGTGGATGGAATTGGAGGGTATTATGCTGAGCAAAATAAGTCAATCAGAGAAAGACATGTATCATATGATCTCACTGATATGAGGAATTCTTAATCTCAGGAAACAAACTGAGTGTTGCTGGAGTGGTGGGGGGTGGGAGGCATGGGGTGGCTGGGTGATAGACGCTGGGGAGGGTGTATGCTATGGTGAGCGTTGTGAATCATGTAAGACTGCTGAATCACAGACCTGTACCTCTGAAACAAATAATACATTACATGTTAAAAAAAAAAGAAGAATATAGTAGGAAGGAAAAAATGAAGGGGGGAAATTGGAGGGGGGAGACAAACCATGAGAGACTATGGACTCTGAGAAACAAACTGAGGGTTCTAGAGGGGAGGAGGTTGGGGGGATGGGAGAGCCTGGTGATGGGTATTAAAGAGGGCACGTACTGAATGGAGCACTGGGTGTTAAACACAAACAATGAATCATGGAATACTACATCAAAAACTAATGATGTAATGTATGGTGATTAACATAACATAATAAAAAAATTAAAAAAAAAAATACTTGCTTATACCAAAAAAAAAAAGAAAGAAAATAGAAAATGCCTTGAAATAACAGAGCATATTTGATTTGAGCCTTGATGAATGAATGAGGGGTTTCCCAAGCAGAATGATTTGGCAGAGGTGAGATATGTTACAGAAAAATAGAACCGTATTCTCAGAGCACAGTGAGTGGGGCGTGGGTGGGGGGAGGGGCAAAGGGAGAGGGAGAGAGAATCTTAAGCAGGCTCCAGGCCCAGCACAGAGAGTGATGTGGGGCTTGATCTCATGACCCTGAGATCATGACCTAAGCCAAAATCAAGAGTTGGATGCTTAACCTTCTGAGCCACCCAGGCATCCCATACTTTTTGTGATGTATTAATTTCCTTTTTACAATTGCCATATATAACTGATATTGCTATTATCCAATTTACAAGTAAGGAAATTGAGGCATGGAGAGATTAACTCAAAACACAGTAGGTAACAGCAGAACCGGAACTTAAACTTAGGGAGTTTGACTCTAAAGTCCATGTCCTAACCTTTGTGCTACATAGTATGTCAGCCATGCATGACAGTCCTTTCACTTTATGTGGCTCCTTTGCTGTTTATTGGGAACTGGGGCAATCAATTGATTCATGAAGAAATATATATTTATGTTTTCTAATTTCAGACCCTATTTAAGTTCCTTGAGAGAAAAAGGCAAAAAGACACAAATTTATACCCCAAGGTTTTAGTCTTATTGAGGTAAGACTCACTGAATACTAAAAGGAAATTTCAGCTGTCTGGGGGGGATTGTGTAGTATCCCAAGTGACCACTGAGCAAAACTGTAGCAGCTTACTGTTCAGAGAACTGGGAAAGGAGAAATTCTACATGAAAGAGATCATCTACCAAAAGGAAAAGATGAATGAAAGTACTGGGGATGAGTAGGGTTGGAAAGTCATAGGGAGTAGGGTTGGAAAGTCATAGGGAGAGTAAATGGACTATTCTCAATGACTACTGGAGCTCGTGGGTGGTAGAAATTTGGGGTATGAAACCAGGTGGGAAATTTAGGACAAGATAATAAGAAGATACTATAGGCTGGGAGAGGGAAAGACCAGAGCATTTTAAGCAGAGAAGATATATTAGGAAACATATTTTGGAATCCTGGAAGAACACTGAAAAAGAATGTAAAGTTTTTATTCCATGGTAGAATATGAAACAAAAATGCCATGTCCTGAGATGTTGTGGTGCCCTCAAGTAGCTTGGTGACAAATGCATACTCTTCTCTCTGAGGGCCCTGTTGTAGGAAGGCATATTCTTAATTTTCTACCTCTACTTGTTCCCTGAGATAATGTGGCCTCCTCCCTCAGAGATTCATATGGTTCACGGTGTTAGTACATTCAAATGCATTATTAAGGATTATATAATTACAAGGGACAAACATCTGTGCTAATATCAGAAACACTGTAAACTCATACGGACAACAGATTTAGGTATTTACTCTTAGTAGTCTCAGTGCTGAACTGATAGTATAACATTATTCATTGTCTAACATAGTAAGATAAACAATGGTCTTAATGTTGTGCTACTTATTTTATGCACAGTAAAGTGGTAGGAAGTGCCCACTGTATTAGGAATCAAATATTTATCTTGATTTAGAAAGCCACTTATTTGTAATGATAACTTGAAAAGGCACCTTAACTCTTGGGTCTATCTTCTAACATATCAAATGGGGCCAATGAACTTTGATTGATCTACCTCATGCAACAGCTTTGAATATCAAATGAACTAAAGGAAGTGTTTCACTTTATGAGACCGTAACATGAAATTGTAACTGAAGATTGTAATTGTGGTAGGAAAACCCCCTCATTGAATCAATAGATTCTGATTGCTTAACATATCCCAAATATAGTACCAATATTAAGTTCAAAGATAAATAAAATTGCATCCACCTACAGACAATGGAATACTTAGCAGATAATGAAAGAAATATATAATTATAAACATAATAAATAAAAATTCACAAGAGTGGTGCAAACTCAGCATTAGATAACAGGGGAGGGAAGTTAAGCAAGCTTTCATAGTGGAGGGGCTTTTAGCTGTTATTTATGAAAATGTGTTACAGTGTACACCTCAGTACTGGGTCAACTTCCCTTTGCATCCAATGGCACTACTTTATAACTGTTGGTGAAGACCAGGTGAGATGTATTGCCCCATCTGTATCCATAAATGAAGTTATTGAGGAATAGTCTAATTTACAGCATTAGCTAGTAAGACCATGTATTTATTTTCAATATTAATTTTAAATTTCCTTTTTATACAGAATATTTTGCTGGAAAGACATTATCATATTCCCAAATATCTAGATGTTAGACTACTTGTACATATATACATAATGCCAACACTATTAGAGAGAGGTTTCTCTTAATTTGGATTAGTTTTTTACTGGGTTCTTTCATTTTGGTTTGGTTTGAATCTTATTTTTCTCTTTAGGCTGTCTGATCAATTTCTTTTTTTTTTTTTTTATGGAGAAACACAATTGCTAGACAACATTTTGGGGATATATGGATGTATTTAGCTCCTCATCTTTCTCAAAGATCAGCAAAGATATTCCTTTACTAGGAACCCAGTGGGAAGTACTCTCAGGTCAGTTATTTCACCTACTATTTATGGAGCTAGAAAATACTTCTATGAGCTTGAAGTTTTCTTACAAGCAGAACTGGGTACTCTTGCAGAAATAAAAGATGTTATGGTATTAGCCTTTCTGTTGTATCTCAAGCAGATGGTGAATCTAGTCCATAGGAAGGGAAAGATGAATGTTTTTGGGGGGGGGCAGGGAAGCATAAGAGTTAGAAATACAATAACATATATAATATACGATAGTATGAATTATTGTAAACTTATATCTTATCCTGTAACCCTAGTAAGGTACCCTCATAATTATTAGCAGCTGCCAATTTGCCACAAATAGTGGTCATTGGAACAGTTCTCTACTGTTCATATTATATCACCACTGTCTTTCTTTTAATATACATAAGGACTGTATTGGAAATTACTTTTCTCTCAAAACAACATTTATCTAAAACATTTATCTATCTAACATCTACCCCACACTGGATTTGAATATGTTTTTAGTTAACATATATTTTCAGGATGAGGTGAAGCAACTTTCTTGACAAAAAAAACTACAGCTTCTGCAACCACTAAAAAGCTGCTTAGTTTTTTCTTTGCAACCTGGGGCATCCCAACTTTTATATCAAGTGTTTGAGGGACATACTTTATGGGAACCTTTATGAAAGAACGCTGTAAGGCATTACCCCTTAGTCATAAACTGCATTGACCTTACATTCATAATCTTCTGGAAAGGATGAGAGGACAAAGAGCATTTTAATTAAAATTAGCAAAACTTTCAGAAACTCTTGAGCTCCCTTGGCCAAAGGTACTCCTGGCTAGCCCTTATGCATATAGTCCACTCCTTTGTAAGTGTGGGAAAGGTCTACCTCCCCTGTGAATTGGTAACGGGAAGGCCTATGTGTCTTGGGTTCTCACCTCTGATCTTAGATCTTGTCTTATTTCATGCAGACATGGCAAAATTTTGCATCCATTCCTATCACCAACAGATTAAGGCCACCTTCCTAAACATTCTCCTAACAGTCTTTTCATGATCTTCAATCAAAAGATTTTATCCATTGGAAGAGACATCAGAGAAGAAAAAAAAAAACAACAACAAAAACCTAAAAACTGTTCTGGAATTCACTGGAAGGGAAAAAGATCAGGCATTGTTAATAAGAAACACTGCAGTGAAACACCAGGCAGTCAGTCCTTGGATTCATGTTTCACAACTAAGGAGAAATTGAAAGTCATACCAACAGGGAACCTCAAACTGAAGATTCTCAGAAATTCTCCAGAAGCCTATGATTTCCAAAAGCAGACAGCTGACCCAAGACCTTTGGAATAAGCAGATGATAAAACCATCCACTATGTCAGACCAAGATCCCTATCTATTTCCTTTTTTAAAAAAATTAAAATATGTCTGTTTACAATAATTATTATCATTCTCTATAGATACCTTGTTGTTCACCCATAATGGCTCTTTTTCTCTTTTATTCCTTTCTTATTGTAACTATTAGGTCAGAACATACTCATTCTAATGCCATCCTTATATTATTCCAAACAGTAGCCACATCTCTCAATCTTACCAACTTTTGGATATGTCACTTTCACCAGCTCCCTATGATGGAAAACTGGACAATTTCAGTTTTATCAAATGAGATCACAGTGAATCATAATTGATGTGTTTCCATTTCAACCTACATGGGTGACTGACCTTAAATAAATCAACCTGTGACACAAAAGTATCTCTCTCTCCTAGAAAAACAGTTTTTACAATCTATTTATTAGACTGTAGATAATTCTAAATATGAATTCAATAACCTTATAGATGGACCAAATACTGCCTAGAAGAGACTAACAGGGATCCAACTATGCAGCCCAGCTAATGCACCAAGGGTCTGATCCTTTGTTGTCAACAACTCCTTTATTTCTGGATATCCATAAGCCCTTACTGGATATAACTTCTTTTGTGGCCAGATGTCTAGTCATGTTTGCCTCAGACTAACATGTCATATATTTTAATAACAATATTCTGTGATTTGTTTATACACAAAGACCCTAATTCTAATTCTACAAATCACAAACACTGGAAAGTCCAATTCAGACAAACCTCCAAAATGAGGCTACTCTTGGCTATTCAGAGACACTACCTGGGGGAATTATTGACTCACTGTTTATGCAAACAATCAGAGCAATGTTTCCATTGGGGAGAATCATACAAATAGACAAAACTTAAAACACCCATCACTAACTCTGGCAGAAGTTATTAATGACACCATTTCTGACCTAAATGGAATATAAATCAATCTCAACTCATTGACACAAGTAGTAATGGAGAATCACATTTCTGTAGGTTTCTTGTTGACTAGTCAAGGTAGTATCTATGCCTTTGCTAATACTTCTGTTGTACTTGGATCAATGAGACAGGCAAGATGAGATAGTCTTAAGGAAAAAGCTACTTGGCATTATAAAGCTGATTCTTACAGCCTATGGAATTTGTTCTTTTGATCTAGGGAGTTGGGCAAATGGCATCTGAAGCACCTTATAGAGACTATTAATTGTCCTTGTTTCTGTCATAGGGTCATAATACTGGTCTGCTGCATTCTATCCAGTGTTTTAAATGTTTCTACGTAGTTGCTCTCTCATCAGATGATCACCATGATGACTGGATAGCTACAAAATGTCAAGAAGATCTTATAATACAGTTGACTATAAAGATAACTGAGCAATCCCTAAAAGGTGAAGATAGGATCTCCAGCTGTCCCTGAATTGATCAACCTCTTGCAAGTAAGAGATCCAAAGGGGGGACTAAAAGACTGAGTATAAAAACAATCAATGGCCACACTGTATAAAAAACAGAACTTTGTAAACTGCAGGAATCAGCCCAGGAAGCCAACCTACTATCTACAGTAACAATAAAAGGAAATTAGACTTCTATCTGCAGCAATCAGTTCATAAAGCCAAACAATAACCCATAAATACAGCAATCCCCAAATGGCCAAGACTTGATTAAAAACTAACAGCTTTCCTAATATTTGTCCCACTTTTGATTTATAACCAACTGAAGAAAGGCAAATATGCACCCCTATCCAGTCATATAGGATACCCTACTTCTAAATGGCCTGTCTTCAGCTTCCCCACGTTAATTGTCTCCCATCATACCCCCAAACCTTCCCTTTCTTCTACTACAAAGCTTTCTCCCTCCTCTATTTTTGAGTCTTGGCTAAAATGCTAGAAATGGTGACTGGATCCTTTCCTATAGCAAGCTCTGTATAAATAGAGGGGTGTATCTAGAGGCAGCATAGAAAAAGAAAAGGAACAGAAGTCGGAAGATTTGAATTCCGGTCCTATTTCTGCCCATGGCATGTCTTCAATTTTTCTCCATAGGTCTTTCCCTCTGTGGTCTTTGGCTTCATTATAAGTACACTGAGAACATCAGAATAAGTAATCTTAAAGGATCATTCCACCTCTGGAGTGTTCCCAGCTGCAAGTGTCACTCTCCCTTGATTTCTTAATTTAAGACTCTCCCCTTTCTTTCTTTCTTTCTCTCTCTCTCTCTCTCTCTATACTGTTTCTAGTTTATCTGCAGTTATTTCCAGATAAGTCTGCAATTAATATATTTAAAAACTCATATTATCAATTAGAATTTAGAAATTGCCTCACCATGTATAGTTTTAATTAATTTATTTGACCTTAATGTTCCTTCCAGCCCTACCTCCAAAATTACATGGCAAAGAATAAGTGTTCATAAATAGCATGTGGATTGTTATCAAAAGGTAATTTGCATTATGACAGTATGTGTTTAATTTGTTTGTTCTCTTTTCCCTGAGAAACTTAAAGCAAACGTTTTTTTTTTTTTTTGCCCCAATGATTCCCTAATCTCCTGACAAAGAGCTTTGATTTATTCAGAAATGCCAAAATCCCAGCCTATGAACGTAGGCTGTTATCAATCATCATACTTTTTAATTCCTCATATTTCTCAATTGTTGAAATATAAGCCACAGTAAGATGGGCAGAAGGTGGGTGTAACATAGGCCAATATTTTTTTTCTTTTTAAAGATTATAGGGCTGGTGATCCAGCAGGATGCATGTTATAGTAAAAAGAGTGCCAGGCCAGAGGCTAAAACTTTGGAGCTGGAGTTTTGTCTCTGCTGCTTCTTGGCTGGCTGACCTTCAACAGGTCAATTTACATCTCTGAGTTTCAGTGCTCTTACCAATAAAATGAGGTAAAAAATGGCTAACAATAGCTACTCTTCTTGCTTCACAGCATTCCTTGAAGCTGAAATAAGATAATATGGTATATAGATAATGTAATTTGCAGCATGTGATGTGCATGTTAAGCGGCAGTTACATTATTATTTTAATACGAAAAGAGTAAATTAGATTATTTCCACCATCCTAATGATAGGGTCACATTACTATATGAAACAATTCCTTTAATGATACAAAATTGGACACTTCAGAGAGCCAGAAGACCTGATCTAACAAAAACAAAGATACAGAATGAAATCCAACACCAAATTGGCTGCAAGACTTTTCATTCATCACAGACTTCGACGAAATGTAAGCCAGTATTTCTTGGCAGGCTTCTATGTTCTAGGCATGAAGCACATCATGATTTCACATGTGTAAACCAGGAATGAGAAAAGCCCATTAAGCCTCAAGGATATCTAATCAAGAAAAGGTGAGTGAAATTTAAAAATAGCTCAAAAAAAAAAAAAAAAGACTATGATCAGTATCCAAGGGTTGCAAAGAATTATTATATCAATAATAGAGTCACTGCAGACTTCAAGAGGAGAGAACACATATAACAGAAGAACTTAGGAAGGCCTAAGAATGGATATAATTTTAAGAATACCACCTAGAGATAGATAAAGACTCTCAACAGCCAAGAAATAGATGAATTTCATAATTGAAATCTGTTTGTCACATGTGTATCTGCTATCTTCTTAGCAGCCAATATGCAATCATAATTAAGGGTAATTTAACTGAAATTCAAAGTTGAGGAACTTCAAGACCTTGCTTGAATAAGCAGTATACAAGATTCAAATCACAAAGTTGAATGATTGAATAGTAATGAAATGGTAACAGAAAAAAATGAGAACAAAATAAAAGAAGGGGGAATATATTTTATATTAAGAAAACCTTTTTACCTTTATTTCTTTTGTGATAAAAAACTCATTTATTGCTAAAAATATTTTTTGAAATGTTTGTTTTCAGTTTTTATTGTTTTTTTTGTTGTTGTTGCATTTTTTACTATGTCAGAGGCAGCAGAAACATAGCTTAAGTTAACTAACATTTGTTTTGTGTTTTATCAGTTCTCTACCCCCATTTTAGTAGGTCATTATTTATTATCCCTTTGTCATGTGATCTAAAAGGGATACACAATGTCATAAAATCTCAAGCTCATTATATTTTTAGAGCCATTTAGCTTAAGTTTGAAACCATTTCTGCTATGCCACGAGACTGAGAATTTTGTGAGATCCCCAGGACCTTCAATTCAATTTCTACTTACTTGTCATGAAAACATAATAATTTGTTCCACAAGGCAAGATTAGAAATAATTTCTTATCCTGGCTTCTTTAAGGGAATAGAAAAAATAAGCAGCAAGTTATATCCCCAGAATACAGTTCTTTTATTCCGTGGTTGTCTACTTTTTTAAGTATGACTCACAGAATTCTTGGTAGATATTTTCAGAAGGCCCACCAATTTACTTTAAAATTTATTTTCAGAAGGCCCACCAATTTCAGAAGGCCCACCAATTTACTTTAAAATTTATCAGGAACAAGAGTACATTTCTCTTTCCTGTTCTCACTTAAATACACATCTTAGTTGTAGAAAAGAAATACCTAAAAGCATCAAAGAAAATAGCCTCTTTTCCAAGATGGAAACTCAATTTTTCTGGAACTCAGATACACCCATGTTGGCCAAATTTCTTCTTTTTCTTTTTTAATGACTTCTCCAAAGTAGGAACCCAAATCACTTTCAGGATATTTTTAAACACTGGTTGAATTCAGGAAGAATTTTTGTTTTTGATTTTCATTTTTGGGTTGTGATTAAAAAAAAAAAAAGAATTCCCATATATTCCTTTGGTGTGTGAAATATATAATTCAAGGCCCAATGTTGAACTCATGTGAACTAGTAAATAGAACCTGTCAGTTCTTCTGTATCCTAGAAGACTCTGGATCACTTCATTGTAAATAGACTAAAGAAGAGCCTTAATTAATGGTTAGAGTGCTCATATGAATTAATGACATTTATCATGCATTTCTAAAAACATTTGTTTGCTCTTGTAAAACTAGTATCAGACTGGTTTGAGCTGATTTTCATTACAGACCACTTTTCTAGGTGTCAAAAGAAATCTCTTCACCTCTTCAGTAGCTCTGAATGGGCAGGAGATGAACAATTATCTGAATTGACCATGTATGAACAAAGAAATGTCTGTTGCATGCACATAGCTTTTGAGTCTGCCATCTTTCACAAATATCTCTGTAAGAGTCCCTGAGTAACCTTCTCCTTTGACTTTATGCATACCCAGGTCTTTCAGACATCAGAGCCTTATAAAAGGAAGATGGATCCTGCCTCATTTTCCAGTCTTCAGATTGAGATTTATACTCTCATTTACATATTACCAGTTTCTAGATCTCAAAGAAATATTTCCTTATTTATTCTTGCAGAAGGTCAGTATTTCTACCCTGAGTCAAGGATAAACTATTTCTTGAACTACAAAGTTATAAATTAAATATGTTGTTTTTCTCTTAAGAGTTGGTTTCAAATCTTTGATCTCTTAACCAGAGTCCAACTCTTACCTTAACTCTCACTCTACTGGCATCCTTAGTACTCTTCTAGAGGATATATCCCACTGTTTTTCTTATGCACTTTGCATAAAGTTGGAGGACACTGCTCTCATTTGGGAGGGAGACAGCTGCTAATAACTTAGATTTAGGAAATAAAAAAATCCTTCTCATCTGATACATATCTTTTTTCCGTTGTTCTACATTTTATATACTGTGAATTGGATAAACAGTAGATAGAATATAAAACCTACTATGTGTGATATGAATTTTATATCAATGTCTAGGAAATGTGAAAAGTAGTAGAGCCTAGTGATTAAATATGTGGTCTTTAGCACAAAGCCCGATGGGTTTAAATTCTGAGCTCTTTCCCATCAGTCTCATCACTAAGATCATTTATTTAATGTCTCTGAGTTCATACTAAATTAAATGAGAGAGAAGAATAGTGCCTACAGCACAATAAATACTCAGTTAAATAGTCATAATATCACAGACCTATAATATTTATTCATGCATTTCTCAATGAACAGTTAAATATTTTTATAAAAATTACCATAAAACTACTATAAAGGGTCCATGTATAGCATTACCAGTGGTCGGCCAATGAACACAAAGCAGAGGCCAGTATTTCAAACTGAATCTGAATCTGATCAAGATTCTCTATCAACTCTCAGTTTACAGGAAATACAGAGAACAGAAGGACTTGTTGAACTCCCCCATGAGGGTAAAATCATTGAAATCCAACTATGAACATGTTTACAAGACTACCAGTTTTCCTTTAAAAAATAAATTACAAGTAAAAAGAGAAAAAGAGAAAGGTGAATTCAATACCCATAAACATTTCTTGAGTAATCTACTAGAGGGAGAGCTTTATCTACCAAAGTAACAACTAAGAAAACTTCAGCAAACGAGCTAAGGGTGAGCTTTTTAAAATAATATAAAATGTACGTGTAATATGAACAGAAAGGTGAAAAACAGAGAGGAAGACTAATGTACAAATGTTATGTGTTGTAATGAAGTTAGAAATAATATAACTAAAAAAAATAAGGATAGGGAGGTAGAGCAAAGGAAAATGAAGTTCATTATATTAGGAAAAAAGGGGTGTCAAAAGATATGGATAAAAATTAATAAGCCAGATAGTGAAAGGTTAAATAAGCAAGCAGGGGTCTGAGGTAATCTAAAATTTTAAGTATAAATAAATAAATATATATGTATTATTATATATTCATATATGTATTCACATCTTAATATACTTACGTAAAATAATAAACATCTCATAGAAAATAAAGCATAGCAAAAAAAATGTATAATTATAAAATATTATAGCAGAATTGAGATCAAACATATGAATCATAGCAACATATTAAATTCACTTCATTCACCCATTAAAATAAATTGCTTTCAATTTGTCTTAGAAAACAAGTCTCCACTATATGATGTACATAGGAGACATATTTAAAACACAGTAATTTGGAATGACTAAAAAATAAAAGGAAGAACAAAAATATTACAGGAAAACAGAAACAGAGAGCAGCAAGTAATGCAATTTCAGACAAAACAGAAAACCAGTCCAAAAACATGAAATGTGACAAAGAACACTTTTCAATTCTAAAACACTTTTCAATACAAGTTAAATTGAAGCTATAACATTTATGCATATTCATGCCCCCATTAACCTACTACTTTTATGAGAAAAAACTACAGGATGTGTAAGTAGACACAGAATCACAATAGTACAACTCTCTCACTCCAAGACAGATCATATGGACAATAAAAGGCAACAGAAAATGTAGAAAATAGATATGATAAACCTTATGGATATATATCAAAACTCTACATGCTGATAATAGAGACCACTCATTCTTCTCAAGTGTCCAGGGTACATTTACAAAAGTTGATTATATTTAGGTAACAAAACTCAAGAACTTCCATAACAGAGAAAGACAACTACCATATGATTTCACTCATATGTGAAATTTAAGAAACAAAACAAACAGACATGGGGGAAAAAAGAGGAAAACCAAGAAACAGATTCTTAACTATAGAGAATAAACAGATTGTTACCAGAGGGGAGGTGGGTGGGTGGGGGGATGGGTGAAATAGGTGATGGAGGTTAAGGAGGGCACTTGCTGTGATGAGCACTGGGTGTTGTATGTAAGTGATCACTAAATTCTATACCTGAAAATAATATAACACTATATGTTAACTAACTGGAATTTAAATAAAAACTTGGAAAGAAAGAAAAAAACTTTCCATGACAAAAATATTACAAAGGACACTACTGGTCATAATACAATAAAACTGGAAATCACTAACAAAAAGAAATTGTTCCACCTAGGAAGTTAAAGAGTTAAATTCTTCTATTAAACATTTCTTGAGTTAAAAAAATACAAACTCAAATCTGAATTGTCAAAAGCATAATGACCATAAAAATACTACATATTAGACTCTATTGGATATACTTACAGCAGTATCTAGCACTAAACATGTTTATCAGAATAAATAAAATAATAAAAATAAATTGCTTAAATTATTAAATTAAATTAAACTTTTTCAAAAGAAAAAGGAGGGGAGGGAATCAGATACAGTGGAATTAGCAGTTTTGGGGGAAATTTGTGAAGGGAATGGAGCAGCCAGGAAAGGAGTAGTAACACAGAGGGAAAGGAGAAAAGAAATACTAAGTGAAAGAGTACCTGAATAGTGAATTTAAGAAAAGAAATGTCAAATATGAAATTGTAAATTATCTTACTCTGCAGTATGTGATACAAATTCCTCCCCCATTCTCCTGTAAAATAATCCACAAAATCTTTAGTAAACTTCCATGTCTCACTAATACTCCTAACTGAGTAGTTTTAAACAATACAAGAGGCTTGGCTAACTATCTCACAGGAGATTAAATTTCCTGCAAATTCCAGAAGTCTAGAGGAGGAACAATGCTTTTTTTAGGCCACAGAATTAAGATTTATAAAAACCTTACCTGTATCCTATGGGACAGAAAGATACCAGATGGCCTCTCTCCTCCAGACATAAAGGGTACATATATAAATATGTAGTTTCACTTACGTGGACATATGATTGCTGCCTGTGAGTGTGTGTGAGTGGTGTGTGTGTGTGTGTGTGTGTGTGTGTGTGTGTGTGTGTGATTACATGTATAATGAATGTATGGTGTGGAGTATTAACACCGCAATGAAGAGAATTCCTTACCCTTGTCAAATTGTATTGACTTTGAAAAAAATGAAGACCACCCAAATGAGAACAAGCAAAGGGTATTTTTTCAGAGCGTGACATAGCACGAAAGTCAGTCACAATCTGTGAATGGCAGAAACGTAAAAATAGAGAAGTGGGGAAGCTTTAGAGCAGAGGAAAGGGAAAACTTCAGGTGAACATGTTTTCATTGGAGGCTACTGGCATGGGGAAGCTAGAGGTGGGCTGAATAAAGGTGGGGTGTCCCATGGGATTGTTTAAGGGAGCACTTTTGGCTATGTCTGGTTGGCCTTAGTTGGAAGTAGGGGAAAAGTACAACATTATGGAAGCTGTCAGTTATTGATCAAGTTTTGGCTATTTTAGGTGATTGCTACAGAGGTTGTGGTTTGACTTCTTGGATTGGTTGCTACAAAGACTGTTGGTCAGAATTCTGCTTTTTTATATAAGGACATGGCCATCTGTATATCCAATCTCTCAAACTGTTAAAAAATGCGTCATGTATTAGGCACAAGAAAATCTCTATATACATTGAACAGATGAAATTTAGATCTTACTTCATCTCTGACCATGAATTATTACTAGTAATTATTCATAGATAACAACAAAATAAGCAATAGAAACCTCAGCCTCCCAAAACACAAATGCTCTGAGATTCATCATTGAACAGAGAAAGAAAAAAACATAAAGAAAATAAGGGCTTTGATATAAATTACACAAAAAAGGAAGCAAAACAAAAAGTTTAATTCTTAAAAATAAATTAAAAAACAAAAGTGCCATACATCGTATCTTAAAAATGAATTTAGTACTCAACTATAAAAAGGTGATGTACAATAAATAAATCAATCCAAACAAAGAAGAAATTAATGTAAGGGAAAGCAGAAGTAAATAAATAAAATAGCAAAATAACAGTGCTTGGATAAAACAAAGTTAATTCTACTTATAACAAATCATTAAAATATATATTCACTATACCATTGAACCAAGAACATAAGATATTAAATAATATTAAATTATTAATATTAACTTATTAAAACATACATATTCAGGAGAAGAATGAACATATAACTATTATTAGATCACAATGGAAATTGGATAATAGGTAAATATTAATTAAATGGTATTCCAAAAATTCCACATGAAAATCACCTTTTAAAGGAAAATATAACCTTTAAAAATGCCCTAGGCTAAATGGATTTATTGGTAGGAACTGTGAAGAATTCAGTTAATAAATAATTATATTATTTAGTATGTATTTTGTAATAGAAACATTGTTTTAAAACTTTTCAAATAATTATGACTGTGACATAACCTAACACTAAAAAATGTTTAAAAAAAAAAAGTATAGATACACACACGTATGCAAACGCACGAGAAATCTACAGACCAGGATTGGCAAACCGCAACCAGCAAGCCCAATCCAGTTTACCGCCCATTTTAGTGTACCAAGTTTTATTGAAAAGTGACCATGTCAATTCATCATCTCAGTTACACTGAGACTTTATGACTCACAAAGTCCAAAATATTTATTATTTGGCCCTTTTAAGAAAAATTTTGCTGATCTTTGCTATAAACTAATTTCACATGGAATTGGATATATAATATTACCAAATAATATATCAACACATCAAAACCCATATTATTGCATTACAAAAATTGACTCTGACAAAATTAATTCTATAAATGCAAATATATTTAAATGTCTGGCTATTTAAAGATACGAAATAATCACAGTTTTCTCTTCCATTCTTGCTATCAGAATATTAGATTTAATATTAGTATTGTGGATTGAAGTAGGTGATATGATTTGACTCAGAATTAAATTACCCAGGGGCACCTGGGTGTCTCAGTTGGTTAAGCATTTGACTCTTAATTTTGGCTCAGGTCATGATCTCAGGGTTGTGAGACTGAGCCCCACACTGGGCTTTGTACTGGGGGTGGAGCCTGCTTAAGATTCTCTCTCTCCCTCTCCCATTGCCCCTCTCCCCACTCTCCCTCTCTAAAAATGAAAGAAAGAAAGAAAGAAAGAAAGAAAGAAAGAAAGAAAGAAAGAAAGAAAGAAAGAAAGAAAGAAAGAAAGAAAAAGAAAGAAAGGAAGGAAGGAAGGAAGAATTAAATTATCCTTCCCAGCATCAGACCTCAAGTTTGCAGGGAACAAGTTTGCCCAGGTAAATTTAAGTCATATAGAAGCAGATAATTAATATATGTACTTGAGAATGAAGTCCTCTAAATGACAAAAAAGGAAGAAGCTCACTCATTCATACCCTGTACTTTCTCCCAATTTTAGAAATCTTAAAATTCACTACTTTTCAGTTGCATAGACCTAAAGAATTTGATGATGAGGAAGTCCCTGCTTTATGCAACAGCATGAAATGGCTGGGCATAAGAGAGAATGGTTCCTCTTTACTTAACAATAAGATATATACAATGTAATTACTGCTAGTATTTTTTAGAAGTATTCAGCCTACTTCAGTCAATGACACATAAATTTGGTAAAAATTCAACATACACTCTTGAATTATAAAACTCTTTTATAACTCAGGGAAAAAAGGAAAAATAAAATCTGCAAATACTATAGTTAATGACAGTCTTGAGCAGCATTTTCCAAAGTATGTTTCATGGACGAAAAAATCCCTGAAGATAAACAAAATTAAATGTTTTTTTTTTTTTTTTCTCAAGTAAGTTTTAAAAACACTCAACTATATTCAGTGTTTAGGAATTTCCAATGCAGTTTAGTATATTAAAGGTTTTGCTGTACTTAACTATATATTTATTAAATATGTGACTATGTTTTATTTAGAAATTCCCAAACATAGGGGCACCTGGGTGATGCAGTCAGTTAAGCTTCTGACTCTTAGTTTTGGCTCAGGTTGTGACGTCAGGGTTGTGAGACTGAGTACCCCTTCAAGCCCCGCACTGGGCTCTGCACTCAGCACTCAGTGGGAAGTCCGCTTGGGATTCTCTCTCCCTCTCCGTCTGCTCTTCCCACTCATTCTCTCTCTCTCTCTCAATAAATAAATAAATCTTTAAAAAAATTAAAAATTAAAAAATTTCCCAAACATATTTGAACAAGAAAGGTTTTTCAATCATTATCCATTATTTTACTATTGAAATGACAAAAAAGGAAGTTTCCTTTTTTTTTAATATTTTATTAATTTATTTGAGAGAGTGGGAGAGAAAGTGTGAGAGAAAGCACAAGCAAGGGGAGCAGCAGAGGGAGAGGGAGCAGGGAGCCTGATACAAGGCTTAATTCTAGGACCTGGGATCATGACCTGAGCTGAAGGCAGACGCCTAACCAATTGAGCCACCCAGGTGCCCCAAAAAAGAAAGTTTCTAAAGAGAAAGTATAAAAGTCTAAAGTATATTAATCAGTAAAAGGCATATATGTGCATATGAATATACCTATGTATATGTAGAAGCAAAATCAAGTGACATATTAACACCTGAAATAATGTTAATTACAGATGTGAAACACCTCTGAATAAATCTGTACATTTCTACAGATATACCCCCAAAGAATATTTAGCATAAAAGTTGATATATTCCATTTTCATAACAGAAATATTTGTTATTTCAAATCTGCCAACACTCTCCAAGTTAATTCAAAATTTACTTTGCTCCTTTCAAAAGAAGTAGAGAATTTAAATAAATTAGAAAGATTCAGTAATATTTTTTAGTAAAATTTCTTAAATTTAAAACAAGCATTAAATGGGCTTAAAAGCAGATTGAATATTATAGATTTAAAAAAAGTAAACTGAAAATAGGTCAGTAGATAAAGTGAAGCAGAGATATAAATATTTTGAAGAAAAGAAAGAAATACAGCCTAAGTGACTCTGGGATCAATACCATATGTTTTAAAATGCATGTTATTGTGGAAACAGATGGAAAAGAGGGTGAGAATGAAGAAAAATACATGGAGGATACGGTCAATATTTTTCAAATATGATAAAAACTCTCAACTTACAGATTGAAAAATATCAACAATCCCCTGCTGGAAAAAAGAAAAATAAGGCTTTTGTGAGTGAGAGCAAAAACAAGAAAGAGCTAGAGAGTGAGAGAAAACCCATGCTTCAGTACATCGAAGAGAAATTTCTGATAAACAATAACAAAGATAAATCTTCAATGTGATCAGAAGGAGGAAACACATAAGACATTACCTGTAGGGAAACAATATTAATGACAGCTGTCTTTTTAATGAAACAGATAAGATGCAGAAGATGATGGACATACCTCTATAATGTACTGATAGAAAAAAATAAATATGTCAATTTAGAAATCTATGTCCGGCAAAATCATTCTTGAAAAATGAAGGCCACTAAAAGAATTTTCAGAAAAATAAAAGATGTGTGGTTCTGTGAATGACAAATACTTTCTAGGAAAAATGCAGAAGGATATTCTGTAGGTCAAAGGTAAATGACACAAATTAAAAACTCACATATATAGAGAATACAATTATCGATAAACATGTAAATAAGTACAAGATATTTTTTCCTCTTAATTTCTGTAGAAGACAAATGACTCTTGGGGAATGAGTTAAAGCAGCTGGCCTGTAATCCATTTATTCACTTTTTTTTTTCATTTGTTCACTTTAATTGGGCATCCAGGGGCAAATAATACAGATCAGGTGACTTAACATGGAGATTACTCTCCATGTTATCTGGCATGTTAAATAGACTAAGGATATTTGTTAGAAGACTCCTTACTTATCAGATGACCTTAGGAAGGTGTCCCTAGGTAAGGATTACTTTTGTTAAGAAAGAAAGTATGAGAGCAGGAAGGAAGGAGTAAAGAAAGAAGAAGAAAAAATAAGGGAGAAAGAGAGGAATGTATTTCTAGGGAATGTTGCATAAAATATATAAGCCTCGGAATTATGACTGAAAATTTCATAAATTAAGTTTCTTTGCTGAAACTGCACTTTGGAATCTTACTTATGATTTGAACACATGTCCAACATGGGAAGGAAGGATGCACTGGGCCATGTGAGATGTTCTCTGAACTGTGTTGTGAGTCAAGGATTGACTATCCTTGAATTTATTAGTAAAACTGGACACTGGTACAGTTCTTTAATTAGATTGAGTGTGATTTGAAAATCCAATCAATTATGATAGCACAACTACATAAAATAAAAATAATGATTCAAGCTAATCAACATATCAGAAGTAAAATATTACACTGCCTAATTTTACACCTTATTCTAATGTTACATTAATCAAGAGAATGTGTTCTTGCTTTAGGTTGAAAAATATAATCAATAGAATATAACAGAGGGCTCAGAAATAGAATGACACTTACCAAGTTAATTGACTTTTGACAAAGACCCCAAAACAATTCATTGTGGAAATGAGAAGCTCTTTTACAAATACTGCTGGATTAACTAGGTAACCATATGGATTAAATTAAGCTCCCACTCCAACACTATATACATTAAGTCTGATATATATCCAACTCTTAAAAATTTTAATCATGCTCAAGCTGTGAAGGCACTCTTCTCTCCATCTCTTACCCTCTCTTCTTCTCTTTCTTTTCTCCCTTCCTGTTTTCCCTACCTCCTTTTGTTTTCTTCCTTTTTCTCTTCTTTTTCTCCCTTCTTTCTTTCTTTCTTTCTTTCTTTCTTCCCTCCCCATCCTTCCTATTCCTTCCTCCTCCCTGACTTCCTTTTTTTTTTACGTTCTGCATTTCTGACTTCTTAACCATTTGAATGATCATTATCACCAATTTAAGTCTACTTTATATAATAAAAACAAATGCATTTTGCATCCTGTGTTTTACACTAATCATTCTTTAAAATTATTATAGAACTGAAGCATACAGAGCCATATATGAGATTTGCTATTAGAATATTATATTATCATTGTTTTTCTGTTTGTTTTTAACCAAGTTTTCAAGCTAGGGCAAAATTTAAAGATGGTCAAAGTAGCTAACATTTATCCAATTTGATATTTGTTTCTATAATTCCAATTAGAGAGTTTGATTAATAACTGTGCCTTTGCAAAGCCTAAGAGTATTAATACAGTCATATACAAGTCATGGATGAGATCAGTATTATTGCTTAAAGTTAAGAGACACAACTTAACAACTAGTATTGTTTTACTGACATAATATTGAATAATGTGTATTCTCTGGCTTTTATTTTTCCCCCTGTCCTTAAGTGTGTTACCTGGCAAAATAAATTAAACTTATTAGTTACTTGGTATATTTTGTACTGTTTGAACAAAGATTAAAGATATTCAACTAAACATGAACTATTCAAGAATATACTAATGTGCCTATTTCTCCTTTCCTTTTATACCTGAATAAATCTTTGCAGTTTGGGCACAAACACATTTCAGGTAATTGTTGTCAATTTAAATCTATGCTTATTATCAGCTCTTAGAACGTATCACTTCAAAATACTATGAAATTGATAGAAAATCACCACCCCCCCCAAAAAAAATATCATTCTTACTCTTGACAAGCTCCCTGCATAGTTCATATTTCTGCATTTTAAATGGTTTTCTTATGCTTTGTGGCCTTCTCTGGTAAAAACCTATAAGCTGATTCCCAAATGGATTTGACATGCTAACAATGGGAGTACTGCAGGATTTTAAAATCAACAACTTCATAAAGACCATTTCTCACAGTATGGTGACATTTGACTTTCAGATATTAGAATGAAAAAAAAAAAGGATTTATTAGCTATTAAAGTGATCCCTCTCTGCTGCCAATGCAAAACAAAAATCAGGTTTCCAGCATGCCTTTTATGTTTGCTTCGATATAGACAAGCATATCTTTACACTAGAGAAAGCACAGAAATACATTCTTATCCAGGTTCTGTAACAGATTATGTGACATTCGGTTTTATTATAAAGCTAGAATTTTGTTTCATTAAAATAGAATCACTATCTTTTTAAAAGCACATGCTTATTTATTGTTAAATGAAATCTCATAATCCTGTCAACCTGTCTGCCATAATCATTTGTGTTAATATGCACCTTCCCATTAATCAGTCTCTGAGTATTAGGACTGTCCTTGACCCCTTATTTCACATGAAGCAAACTCAACCCCACCCCCAGCCCAGGACCTAATCAAGCAGGACTTAGGTAGAAGTACCATATGTACCAGCTTAAGGAAACAGTCCCATTGTATGCCCATGGTCCTGGTACAATTACTAATAATGTCCCCGTTGAATCTTGAAGACCACTTTAGCAATAGCTGCTTGCAACAAATCTGAATTTGGCTCTATTTTCTATATCTGAGCTGTATACCTTTCCATAAAGATCCAGAATTATCCCTGAAGCTTGGCTTAAAAAACTGATACAGATAGAGAGAGAGAGCCTATTCTCACAACTAAGCCTTTGTGCCCAATATAATGGTTTCAGTAAAATTGAGGATCTACCTTCATTAGCTATTCCTTCCCAGCAACTGAGTTGAAACCCCTGAAACTCAATCCACAGACTTGAAACTCACGGTGTGGTGATTGTTTCTCCTGATACACACTTGCTTAGCTGTTTTTACATTCTGCCATTGAGTGGCTCACTTTTGTATTGAGGAAGCTGCAAAAAAAGTCTCCTAAAATGTTCACAAAAATTCAACACAACAGGTCTACACTTCCGGGATGCCCACTACTTTCATGGAATAGCAAAGTTGTTGCAGTATATTAACTGATACTCTGGAATCATTTCAGAAAATTGTCATTTAGTCTACATCTCCAGTACTGACCTCCCCTCCATTAATGTGTATCTTTTTAAGTCCTAGTACTTTGAATCTGCCTGTCCCACAACAGTTAACCCCTGACTACTAAAATGTTTGTTGCCTAAGATAGGAAAATAGATAATTGAGGAGATTTCACTTTAGTTGGAGTGTCTTTTTATAAAAAATAGACAGTCATATAAACAATATGTACTTTGAACTTCTTCCCAGGAGAATAATTGCTATTGGAGTATCTAGTATTTGCTATGACATCGCTTGATCTTTTACCAACATTATATTTCTTTTTCTTTCTCTCTTTTTTCTCATAACCCTGCTATATAGATATACTATTCTCAATTTTTATATGACAAAATTGGATTGCAGAAAGATTAAGGTCACCTACCTTGTAAGTGCGGAAACCAGGATTTGAAAGCCAGTCATCTTTATACTCTGTGATGTTGCCTCTAAGCAGAGAATAAAAGGCCTTTCTGTCCCTCACCACCTCCAAGCAATTGCCTCTGACTTCTCCAACGTAAATGGTCTCACATCCCCATCATTTCCCTATCAACCCCACATGCTGTATCTAATATAATATTTAATCAGATAAAGCCTTGGGTTGGTAACTATTTCACACATATATATAATTGCTCCCTAATATTACTGTAAGCTCTGTAAGGGCAAAAATACTCTTTCACTAATTTTTTACTTTATGTAGCAACTAGCACAATGCAAACACATCTGGCAAATTCCTGCTGAACTGAATTTGGAAAAATAAATTTGTGTGAGTTCCTTGCATGGAAATCTCTTTGCAAATCGAAGCACTTTTATAAATATTTAACACCTATTTTCAATGTCAGTGTCAGGTGCGTCTTATATTTCTTGATAATTGCAGTACAAAGGCAGACAGCATAATGAATCTCTCTCTCTCTGTCTCTCCTCCATACCTCTCTTTCTGCTATTGGGATTAAACACCAAATTCAATTTATGGAGATGACTTATTTTCAAACTCTTGTACCCATTTTCATTAATTCAAAATATATAGGTATAATATAGGAAGCAACTGTTCTAAACACAATAGCAAATAAATCATTGATAAAACATGTTGGAGTTGAGTTCTTAATAGTTTTTTTTTTTCTAAAGTCAAAACAGTACATCTTTCTTCAACTAGGATACTTTACTCACAGATTATTGAACATATTATTCAGGAAAATTCACAAATGGGAGTCAAAATACTTCAAATTATTTAGAACTTTACAGGTGAATATTTTCATAATGGCCACTTAAAAAAAAATTAGCCTCTAGGTTATCTTTTTTAATTATAGTATGTCCATAACAATAGATAAAATATGCAGTAGATGTGATATAGGACAAAAAATTATACTTAATCATACTTTTGGTATTAAGAATCCCTAAGATCATAAAAAAATATTAGTGACAGTGATAAAAGAAAAAAAAGTCTCCTAAAATGTTCACAAAAATTCAACACAACTTTGCATAATATACAAATATTAATTTTAAAACATTCATTGAACATAGTACTGGATCAAAGTGGCTTCCGTATGTTCATGGTACTGGTAATAATAATGTCAGATGAATGGGCATAAACTCCCAGTGATCTTTTGGAAAATCCAGAATCTAGTTCTCAAACCTCTGTAACTATCCACATTCTCTTGCTTTTTGGACATTGCCAGAGTGTTACAGGAGTTAATGGAAACTTAATCCTCCTTGTAACATGAGCTGTGAGTAATAGAAAAGACAAGACAACAAAATGCTTTGTCTAATTTCCTAGCTAAATTTAATAAATTGGAAGGCAGTCTTTAATCGCCTAAGGGATGCTCCAGCTTTACTCACTGTCCTTTAGCTTTAACTTTGATTGTAATTAAAATTTAGATATGTCATCTTCAATTTAAATCACCAGAGATGGGTGTTGTTTCAAGATTACTAGGCTTTTGCCTCATCAGCCATTAGTGATGAGGCATATTTGACTAGTTATTATTCTCTCTATATTCCCTTTGAAAATACACTGACATGTGCTATTCAGAGGATAACCACTTCCCTCTTGGTCTTAGGAATTTGTGAATCAACCTAATTAGAAAGCTTGTTAATGTGTGAAATGAGTTTGACAGATATGATCCAAGCAGTTGTAAATATTGCCATTTTTTTCACAAGATCAATATTGTTTTCTGTACACTATTCTCCAGTGGTGGTGGTGGCAGTGTGTGTGGGAGGGTGGGCATTAAAATGAAAATTAATGTTTGACTGAAAGACCCAGAGAGTAAGAGAGTCCAGTGTTACATTCAGCATGAAAATTTTCCCAGAGAGAAAATAGAGATTATTCTCCATGTAAGAACCAGAGAGATTTTCCAAAACCTTAATTATACAATATGTCCTCTCCTGGACAAAAATGTTCATAAATTCCTATCACATTTAGAAAGAAAATGAAACTCTAATCCTTTGTAGAAACTCCAATCGATAAGACCCTACATTATCTGGTTTGACTCTTTTTCTGACCTCATTTCCTATCCATTCTTTACCTTCCTAACTCAGTTTCAGCCACACTGACTTTCTTGATAATCCTTGAACAAAACAAGCACATTCCAGTCTTTGCAGGTTTTGCTTCCTCTTGCTGATGTCATATATTCATTGCTAGCACATATCTCCAGGTATTCTCACGGCTGGCTTCTGCATGTCCTGCTCTACGGGAGGTTTCACCACCAACAACAATAACAAATAGAAAAATATATCCCGTCAATAAAGCTCCACTGGAAGCAATCCCTGGCTTGGGCCTGTGCATCTTCTAATGGGCTTCTTGAATGCTTACCATACCATCTTTTATCACCTACTATTTATCTTCTAACTCTGCTTTTTCTTTTTAACAGTCATCCTTACTAATTACAAATAACTACAACACATACACACACAGACACACACACACACACACACGAACAGATGCAGATGCTTATTTTAGAGGACTTTTCCTAGAATGGCACTTGAATATAAAAACTTCCCAATGGATATACAATGTAATTAAGAAATCAGTCTTTTTCAGGGGCACCTGAATGGCTCAGTTGTTAGGCCATGCAACTCTTGATCTTGGAGCTGGATGGAGAGGTTATAAATAAATAAACTTAAAAAAAGAAACCAGTTTTTGTCATTTTAAGGCATTGAGGTTTTTGTTTCTGTTTTGTTTTGTTTTGTTTTAGAGAGAGAGAATGGGGGAAGGAGCTGAGGGAGAGAGAGAATCCTAAGCAAGCTCCACACCCAGCAGGGAGCCTGACACAGATCTCACAACCCTGAGATCATGACCTAAGATCATGACCTGAGCGGAAATCAAGAGTCTGATGCTTAACTGACTGAGCCACCCAGGCACCCGAGACACTGAAGTTTTGATCCTGTTTGTTAGCAGCACATACCAAGCCCATCTTAAATTGGTCAGGTTTAATTTCATTTTACTGTATACAGAACAGTAATGGTTACAGTACAATTTATTAAAATGTGCATCTTTTTCTGTCTTCCAATGCCAGTTCTAAAGTAAACTCAGTCCTTATATCTGTGTGCATTTAGCTATATAATCTCCTTTGACTCTTTTGCATCCCTAGAAGGTAATGATCTTCCTTGTAGTAGATGACAATGCAGAGTTTAAAACAGGTTAAACTTTTACCAAGGTTATTTTGTAAGGGGTAGAACCAAGAATGAGACCAAAATTAAGATTAAGATTCTGTGCTCTCAGGCTCCTGGGTGGCTCAGTCGGTTAAGTGTCTGCCTTCAGCTCAGGTCATGATCCCAGGGTCCTGGGATAGAGTTCAGCATCAGGCTCCCTACTCAGCGGGGAGTCTGCTTCTCCCTCTGCCCCTCCTCCCCACTTGTCATGTTCTCTCTCTCTCACAAAAATAAATAAAATCTTAAAAAAAAACGATTGTGTTCTTATTGTTACATTATATTCTGGCAAATATATGTGTCTGCAGGGTTAGTAAGCTGTTGTAAAGTGCAGTTTGTAAAGTATGCTCTGGTGTAATTTAAGATTTTTACTTTCCTTCTCGCATTTCCAACAAGCATTGGGGGATTTTTCTTTGATATTAATTGTGGGAATCTGATCAGGTTCCCAAAGGTAAATCTCACAATACTCTAGGAGCTTCCTGATGATGAGGTCTTCCCTGAGTTTTTCATATCTCAGTTTTTCACAAAGAGCCTCTAGCAGTTTATCAATTATAGTTCAGGTTTTCCTACTGGGGCATTTTTTGTCATGGGTATTTCTACTTGTGATTCTCTGCTCTGGTAAGCTATTCTGTATTCTGTATTCACCTGTCTTTCTAATTTTAGGGGTAGCAGTTTGCCCTGTGTCCTTCCCTCTCTTATGAATCCAAGCAGAGTTGATTTTTCAGTCTGTTCAGCTACTTACTTGTTGTTAAACGAAGCGGCAACTTCCAAGCTTCTAACAGGTAGAACCAAAAACCAGAATTCTGTTCATTTTTTTTTTCAGTTTATTTTCTCCATTTTCCAGATTGGTTTAATTTTATATTCTGTCCTTAAATTCACTAATGCTATCCTCTGTCATCTACATTTTATTATTAAACCTGGCCAGAGATTTTTATTCTAATTTTTATGATTGTATTCTTCAGTTCTTTTTATATATTCTTCATGCTTCTTTTTATATATTCTGTTTTTTGCTGAGATTCTCATGTGTTTAAATGAAATTTGTATTTAACCATTGAAGAATTTTATAACAGTTGCTTTAAAATCCTTGTCTTAGAATTCCAATATCTGGTTCACTTTAGCATTTGTATCAGTTGATTATCATTTCATTCAAGTTGTGATTCTCTTGATTCACGGTATGACAAGTGACATAGGAGTGTACCCTGGAGCATTAGAGGTATCCCAAGGCCAGGGGACTTTTCATAAAGGAGGGGTATGGGAGGATCTCCCTACCAGCGCCCCCTGGCTGCGCGGTGCCTCTAAGCAGGGGAGGATAGCCGCAGCCAGTAGGACTGAGGCTTCCCAGATCGGGCCACTTATGGTGGTTAAACCATTTTGCTTATTCTACACCCTGCTTGTTGTGACTGAGTCATTTTTTCTAGTCCTTCCTGCTTGTCCTGATTTCTCTGAGGACAAGAGGAGAGTCTTAGACCTTTCCTGCACCAGGCCACTTGCTCTCACTGGGTCTCTCCAGGTGGTTCTCCTAGCCAGCTCCGTTTGTTTGGTGGAAAGGGGAGTCAGTCTCAAGGCCTGGCAGAGAATGGGAGTCCTTCCCTAGGTGCTTATTTTTGGCAAGGCTCCCACTCTATCTCCCTTAGCTGATTTAATAAGACTCATTCAGTGTTTTCAGAGGGATTTCCATTCAATTCAGGGCCAGAATGAATGTACCTGGGCCCACCTAATTATTAGGTTGGAAATCAAGAAATAAGAGGGCTGAGCAGCCGTCCTCTGTTGGGTGGGGTGGATATAAGACACTGCTACCGCACTATTCCTTCAGTGCAAGGGTCTCAAGCCAGTTCTCCTTCTCACTACATTTCAGGGGTCTTCATCAGTTGTCAAGCAGAGCTTACAAATATTTAGGAAAATTCTCAGGTGATTCTGATAGGAGGTAAACAAAGTGCAAATAAATTGCAACTTTTGACACATATAATTTCTAAACATGTCATGATTATTTAACCTGAATTGTTTTAACTCTCTTTTGCATTTTAATAAATATTTGACTTGCATGTGTAGTTTTCAATACATGTTGCAGGTTTTATTTTTTTATTTTTTTAAAGATTTTATTTCTTTATTTGAGAGAGAGAGAATGAGAGAAAGCACATGAGAGGGGGGAGGGTCAGAGGGAGAAGCAGACTCCCCGCCGAGCAGGGAGCCTGATGCGGGACTCGATCCAGGGACTCCAGGATCATGACCTGAGCCGAAGGCAGTCGCTTAACCAACTGAGCCACCCAGGTGCCCCATGTTGCAGGTTTTAAAGAAAATAAATATACCAATAGTAATTATGCTATTCCCAGGAATTTATTAATTCTTTAGAGCTAAATATTCTCAATACATCCCCATAAACTTCAAAGCAATTAAGGACTGGTGATAAGGTATCCCTCTGAGGTTAGTTTCATTAAATAATGTCTGAAAAGAGAAGAGAATGAAAAAACTTTAGGTTTAAATGATCAAGTTAGCAAGAACAGACTTGAGATTTAACTGTGTTCTTTATACAATGCTGTGAAGAGATCTTCTCTTGATTATAAGAAATAAATTCACAGACCTGTAGTCCTGAGTTTAGTAGAGATAACCAAAAAATGTGTAATTTGTCTCCATTGGGAATTTCTATGGTGTGATTTGGTGGGTTTTTACCTAATTTTATGATGCTAAAACTAACATGGAAACATATCTCAACACATTTTGCCCTTGATTAGTAACAATTTTAGGTTGCTATAATTACTGTGAAAGAATTCAGGATTGTGTTCATTATAATTGTGCTTTTATTCTGCATGCCTCTATATTTCATTGGGAATAAAAGGAAAATCAATTCCCTTCTTTCCTAACAAAAGAATTTTTTGTAGGAAGTAGCAATGACTGCCTTCTGAGAAAAAAAAAAAAAGAAAAAGCCTTCAATCCAGAGAAATAACAACCTGCTTGTTAATTTTTATTCTATTCCTCAGTGTGGTTTTCTTATGGAGAGACACAGAATCACAGCATAAATATTCAAAGGCCGGCACCCCATTTCTCATCTCTGTTGATTTTCTGTTCTTTTCAAAGTTAAGTGATAACAGCTAGCACTTTTACATTAATAAAGCCTACTTTTTATAAAATAATAGATCATCCTCTTGCCCCCTAAATATTTCAGCTAATGTAGATTTTAGAGCAAAAACTTTGTTTTAGAAAAAAAAAATGTTAAGCAATTCTGAAAGATGGTTTTAGAGCAATTTAAAAATAAAACAAAGGAAAAGCAAAGCATAATAAAACAAACAACAATAGTGTTTAATAAATGATAGAGTATGTAAATAGAAAGCAATAAAACTCTTATCCTGAGTATGTAAAATTACTGAAACAAATTTCAAACATTGAGCATTGATTTTGATCCAAAAAGCCAAGCTATCTCTTTCCCAACTTAGGTAGGGTATCTTGCAAATAGTTTTCAAGATTAGCATACCCATACAATATATGCTTAGCCAATCAAACTTACATGTACCTCACATGTGATGTTTCTTATCTTTTCTATCCTGATTGACACTATCTTGATTAACAATCCATAGCCATATTCTCTCATTTGTTTTTCTTTCCAACACACTTGAAAGACACACACACACACACACACACACACGCACTATGTGAATAATCCTTAACTGGGAAATCATATTACTGGACAGTCTGAGAAAGCCTTGATATGACACTCATTCTCCTCCCCCTCATCCTAGCTGCACACACACAGTACAGTTCCTATTTCACCCCAGACTGAATATCACAGATGTGAGCAGAAAGAAAACAAGTCTCTCTCTTGTTTGAAAATATTAATAATTTTTAAAGTGTCTAACTTAGATATGACTCAGACATTAACTATGTGGTTTTGTGTCTCAAAGGCAGGACAGTTCATGCTAAGTTTCCATTTCCTTTCACACCAAACACGCATACACAAACAACACACACATACACATACACACACACATACACAGATGAGAGCAAGGGCAAGAGAGAGAGACAGAGAATCTTTATAATTCCTGGCTTGGATTTGGCTGTTGGGACTTTAGGACTGGTTAACCAGACTTTGAAGATGAAGAGAAGCATCTACCCTATAGAGCTAGCTCTAAACAACTGCATCAGAGATTTGTTTCCTCCATTTTCACCATTCATTCTTTCAATAAATATTTATTGAGAGCTTTATAGACACTAGACATTATTATCTATATTAGCACCCATATAAACAAAGTAGAGTTTGATGGTAAGTAATTAAGAAGGTGCTGAAGCTTCATGAAAGCAACAAGTTAGACTGTAGGGCAGCTAATTTACAGAAAGAACAAGGGGAAAAGATAGCTAAGAAGAGCACTTCTGGTGTCAGAATAAACCTCAAATATAAGCCTTAAAAATTGTCTCTTTAAATTTTAATTGGATCAGACTGTGGAGCAATCTGTGCACCAGGTCATTGTCAAAAACAGTAAGCAATCATCCAGCAATTAACAGAAACTTGGAGCCAGTGTGATAACCAACAGAGCCATACAGTTTACCACAGAGATCAGGAAAGGGACAGTCAAAAAGAGTCTTGCTAAAATCACTGTTGTCCTAGGGTGACAATGGGCATGCCCAAGACTATACTCTCCAAGGAGTGACATGAGAGGCTTCATGCTACACAGGAACTAGATCTCACTAAAATCATCCAGCCAAATTACTAAACAAACAAGAAAAGAACAAACAAAAAACCAATAGGAGCACCTGGGTGGCTCAGTCAGTTAAGCATCCAACTCTTGATTTTGGCTCAGGTCATGATCTCAAAGTGGTAAGATTGTGCCCTGCATTGGGCTCCGTGGCTTAAGATTCTCTTCCCACTCTCCCTCTCCAAAACCAAAACCAAAACCAAAACCAAAACAAAACAAAACCAATAATGCACCTTGAAGATTAGGGGAAACTATAAGTAGACTGGCTATAATACATTATCTAAAGTGTCCAGTTTTCAATAGCAACAACAAAAAATATGAGAATCCAAAAAACCAGGAAAGTATCACCTACACACAGGGGAAAAAAATAGGTAGCTAAAACAGTCTGTGAGAGAACCTAGATATTAGACTTACAGACTTTAATTATGAATATGCTCAAAGAACTAAAAGAAACCATGACTAAAGAAGTAAAAGAAGGACTGATGAGAATGACTCATCAAACAGATGATATAGAATATAAAGATCAATACTATTAAAAAAAGGACCTAATAGAAATTCTAGAGATGAAAAGTATAATAACTAAAGTGAAAAAATAAAGGGGTCAACAGCAGATTTGAATAACAGAAGGATCAGTGAACTTGAATAAAGATTGATAGAGTTATACAATTCAATGAAGAGGAAAAAAGTGAAGAATAATGAAGAGGTCCTGAAGGAAATAGAGAATAGCATTAAGTGCTCAAGCATATGCAGAATGGGTATAGTAGAAGGAGAAGAGAGAAAAAGAGGCAGAAAAATTATTCCAAAAAAAATGGCTGAAAACTTTCCAAATTTAAAGTAAAACATTAACCTATACACTTGAGAAGCTCAACAAACTCTATTAAACATAAACACATCATAGTAAAACTATTGAAAAACAAAGAGAAACTCTTACAAGTAGAAAACGAACAAATGCACAACCCCCCCTAAAAAACTCATCATATAAAAGGAAACCCAATACAATTAGAATCTGATTTTTCATCAGAAAAAATGGTGGCCAGAAGGGCATATTCAAAGTACTAGAAGACTAAAGAAAACTGTTAGCGACATTATGTCCAGCAAAAGTACTTTTCAAAAATGAAGACAAAATAAATATTTTACACATGAACAAAAACTGATAGAATTTGTTGCTAGCAGACACACCTTGCAAAAAATACTAAAGAAAGTTGAAGGCAAGTGATCTAAGTAATTCAAATCCACAAATGAAACAAAGCACTGGTAAATGTAATTATGTACTGATAAAAAGTATGTAAGTGCATATTTCTTCTCCATTATTCCTTTAATTGATTTTAAACAAGAATATAAGCCAATGTGTGTGTGTGTGTATTGTTGGGATTATAATATATAGAAATATATTTGACACTTAGAAAACAAAGGAGGTAGGGGCGCCTGGGTGGCTCAGTCATTAGGCGTCTGCCTTCGGCTCAGGTCATGACCCCAGAGTCCTGGGATCGAGCCCCGCATCGGGCTCCCTGCTCGGCGGGAAGCTTGTTTCTCCCTCTCCCTCTCCCCCTGCTTGTGATCCTGCTCTCACTGTGTCTCTCTCTGTTAAATAAATAAAATCTTTAAAAAAAAAAAAAAGAGTTTCTTAAAAAAAAAAAAAAAAAGAAAACAAAGGAGGTAGACAGGATCAGAAGCCTACTGAAATAAGAAATTTATACCAGTTAGTAACTCAAATCCACAGAAACAAATGAAGAAAACCAGAAATGGTAAATAAGAATGTTAACGTAACAAACCATATAAATATTTAATTGTTTTTTCTCTTCTCATCTTAAAAAATACATTAAATTATATAAAGTAATAGTTAAAACAATGTGCCATTGGTTTGTACCATGTACAGATACAATATGCATTATAAGGATAGCACAAAAGTGGTAGGGGAGGGAACAGAGCTATTCAGGAATAACTCTGGGAGGCGGCTGGGCATGGGAGGACCAGCACCATTACATTTTTCAGGCTGCTGACAGCTGTGAGTATAAAACAAAATCTGGCTCTTATACAAAGACCTTGTGTGTGCATTTAGGACAAAGTTAATAAAGATAAAAATTAGAAACCTAACATTAGTTGTAGGAGTTCAGAAAACAACAGGAATCATAGAAGTAGAGAAAAAGAAATCAGAGTTGCACTGTATTTAATTAGGCTGTAGAGAGGGAAGAAGGCATTGGTCCATGTAGGACTTTATAAACCGTAGACTTTTTACTTTCCCTCAAGAATCATGGGAAAAAAGATTTTAAAGTGGCAAAAATTTAATAAACTACTTTCAATTTAAAAAAAAATTCATTTAGGTGCCATAATGATGATAATCAAGGGTAGATACAGGGAGAATGATTAGGAGACTATATTGGGAATAGAAAGAAGGAAGAGAGGAAATGCATTCAAATTAATAAAAATTAAAAGCAAAGAAGGTTAACATTGCCAAAACTTGATAATGTATGTGATATGAGGGTTAAGTATAAGGCTATTCCAAATGACTCCTAGTTTTCTGTTTTGTGGGATTGGACTGAACATTGTACCAGTCATTGATAAGGACCAGTAGAAAAAGACCAACTTTGGAGTTCATGTTTAAGGATCTCTAAGAGTAGTTTGCAGCTCACAGGAAAGGTCTGAATTTGTGATTTATATTTCCAAATAATCTTTTATTGTTTCAATGTAAGATCACCCTTGGGATATTTTTATATGGTAAATTGAAGAAAATACCTAAAATGAAGTAATCATCCACCTAGGAAATAAAAAAAAAAAAAAATCAACTGACAAATTGTTAAGACTAAATAAGAGCTCAGAAAATTGTCAGATAAAAAGTAAAGTTTAGGGGGCACCTGGGTGACTCAGTCAGTTAAGCAACTGCCTTCAGCTCAGATCATGGTCCTGGAGTCCTGGGATCAAGTCCCACGTCGGGCTCCCTGTTCGGCGAGGAGTCTGCTTCTCCCTCTGACTCTCCCCCCTCTCATGTTCTCTCTCTCTCTTTCTATCTCTCTCTCAAATAATAAAATCTTTAAAAATAAAGTTTGAAAATTCATCAGCATTTACTGAAGTTGACAATAACAAAGAAATTATAAAATTAAATATAAGACTCCATTAAGAGTAGCAAGAAGAACCATAAAGTATATAGTAGTGTATTAACTAAGAAAATATAAGACCTCTTTGGAGAAAAATTAAAATTCTAGTTAAGGATGTTGAAAATAATCTGAAAAATTGGAATATTCTCTATGATTTTTCATGGATGACTAATATTATATGCAAAGGTCATTTCTTCCCTATTTTGTTTGGTAAAATTTGGTATGTATATGGAAAATTAACATACAGTAAACAGAGTTCTGTAACTCATCTAGGATGGGACAGATTGTTTAATAAATGGTATGTGAAAACTGGTTTATACATGGGGATAAAAGAAGCTGGAAATCTGCCTAAAACTACCTATAAGAATGGATCTCAACAAGATTAAGACTACTAAAGCTGTAGTGATGCAGGATTGGGGAAGGGTTTCTTAAATAAAACTCAAAATCAAGAACTATATGGCAAAATAAAGGTAAATTTTATTACATAAAAATTTTAAATTTCTGTTGAACACATGAGACCCTGGACAAAGTCAACATACAGATGACATTGGCATTGGGAGAAGGTATCTGTAAAATCTAATATGGAATGAATATCTAAAGAGAAACAAACGGACAAAAAAAAAAAAAGACGGCAATTCCCCTAGAAAAACTATAACCGTAACTGGAAAGTGGGCAGAGTAAAGTCAATATAAGCTCTAGATATCCCAAAGTTTAGCTGATATATAGAGAAATAATGATAGAAGTAATTGGATAAATACTCACTAAAACAAGAACGTAATATCACTTTACAACTACTGTATTGGCAAATATTTGAAACTTAGGTAATGTCATAGGTGGGCAGGAATGTTGTAAAAAACAAACAAACAAAAAATAAAACAAAAACAAACAAAAACCACAAAACTCTTCTACATGGGAACAGAGAATAATGCATCCATTCTAGAGATCACTTTTGGGATACTTAGTCCAGTTAAATGTAGGAATACCCTATGACCTGACACTTCTTCTCCTAGTGTATGCCAAAATAAGAAATGCACACACAGGTACATGGGTGGCCTTATGTGAAGATGTTCATTGTGGGTCATGTGTGGTTTCCAGGAGTGAGAGGCAATCTGGAGCTCATCATTGGGATACTGGTAAATATAATGTGGAGATCTGAGAAATACACTGGAGGTCAAAGGATGATGGAGCATCATAACTGAGTCAGAAGGAAAGGTCTAGATGTGCATACATAGTGATTGAGACGTAGACACATTGTGTTTACCAAAAGAAAAAAAAATGAGGCCTAGAACCCAGTATCAGTTAGTTAAAATAAAAGTCATGGACATAAATCAACAATACACACTTTACAAAATACAAAAAATACACATTAAGCACATTAAGGGATGTGTATGGGCGAGGCAGGAAATAAGAGTATGGGATTAAGATGAAGGGAATAAATAAATTGGTAAATTAAGAAAAAGGTTCTTCAGGCACTGATAATGATAATGTGCCATGGAAGGAAGAGTATAATTTAATATAATCCTCTGCATGTGGAAGGAAGGGAGAAAAAGATAGGTGAACCCAATACTCTGGAGGAATTTTATGTCCAAATTTTTAAGTTCCCTGTCTCACTCTTTTAGAACTTTAGCATAGGAATAAATGATTGCTAATATGATAAATTAAAATATTACTACTAAATGTAGCACAATTATATATATATAATACATAAAAATAAATATAAGATTAAAATATATATACTCACATAATGAAATATACATATATTAAATGTAGCAAACTGCATTTTACATAACATGTTTCATGAGTTGTCTTGCCTGCAATTTTGACAATTTTGAGATAAGTGCTCTCCCACTGACGAAAAATGTGGCACTCAGAAAGACTGAGTGACTTGTTTAATAAGGTCCCTCAGCTAGGAGAGATGGAACTGAGACTAAATCTAGGCCTTCTGCCTATATCTTTGAATTATATACTGTGGTGGGAACGAGCTCTGAGGTTTTAACCTATTACAGATTCTACTTAACATCAGGCAAGGATCCCTGGGGCTTTACTAAAAGGAAGGAAAAAGCTGGAGAGTGGAGAAGCAATTATGCCAAGGTACTGAGATAATACAAAACTTTTTTTTTTTTTAATGTCTTAATTTATTTGGTGCCAGCAGGATTTTGGAATCCTCAAAGTTGCCTTATTCTTCCTGTTTCTAGAGTTGGTCCTCCTAAAAGTCATCTGCTAAAGCAGGTCTCTGCACAAAACCCTGACTAATCAGGTTTCATCATTTGTGTAAGACAAAGGATGTTTAAAGAGGCAGGACACTATGATCCAGAAATGTAATACATGCTAGAATATAAAATAAATATTGACAAGAAGGAAGAGCCCTACGGGAACTGCTTCCCCAAGGCAGTACAAACACAATCAACTGCTGGGTAGTTGATTTCAGTTTCAACAAGTTACATTTGATGTGGCTCTAATAAAATGTTAAAAAAGGGGGAGAAAGAGGGTGTCTGGGTGGCTCAGTTGTTAAGCATCCGCCTTCGGCTCAGGTCATGATCCCAGGGTCCTGGGATCGTGTCCCACATCGGGCTCCCTGCTCGGCAGGAAGCCTGCTTCTCCCTCTCCCACTCCCCCTGCTTGTGTTCCTGCTCTCACTATCTCTCTCTCTGTCAAATAAATAAATAAAATCTTTAAAAAAAAGGGGGGGTGGAGAAAGATATAGATGTACTGAAAAGAAGGAGCACATGCACCCCAATGTTCATAGCAGCAATGTCCACAACAACCAAACTGTGGAAGGAGCTGAGATGTCCTTCAACAGATGAATGGATAAAGAAGATGTGGTTCATATATACAATGGAATATTACTCAGCCATCAGAAAGGATGAATAGCTACCACTTACATTGACATGGATGGAACTGGAGGGGATTATGCTAAGTGAAATAAGTCAGTCAGCGAAACACAATTATCATATGGTTTCACTCATTTGTGGAACATAAGGCATAGTGCAGAGGATAATAGGGGGTGGGGGGAACTGAATGGGAAGAAATCAGAGAGGAAGACAAACCACATGAGACTCTTGACTCCAGGAAACAAATTGAGGGTTGCAGAAAGGGAGGTGGGTGGGAGGATGGGGTAACTGGGTGATGGGCATTAAAGAGGGCACGTGATAAGATGAGCACTAGGTGATATACTCAACTAATGAATCATTAAACATCGTATCAAAAACTAATGACGTACTATACCTTGGCTAATTGAATTTAAATAAAAAAAATAGCAAATAAAAAAAGGGGGAGAAGTGAAGCCCCAGAATTTTGCTAATTATTGTACTCATTTCTGTGGATACAACGGTAAGCAAAATTAACGTGGTTCTTTCCATTATGGAACCTATAGTTGAGAATGAAAAACAACAGCAATAAAATATGATAAGTTTTTTTGCACAGACTACAAAGTGCTATGAAGTATGAAGAGGAGATACTAAATTGTTGGATCTTTGTAGATAATATTTTCCCTTTTTGATTATGAGGAGTTTTGAACATACCTAAAAAGTAGAGAAAATAGGACACCCCATCCATACCTCCACCCACTTCTCTTTTGCCTTTATATGAGGCATCATGTAATTTCAAAAGTAAATGTTTTAGTATATACTTTTAGAAAAATGGGGAATCATTTTTAAAATAACTATTGGTATAAATTTAGAAGGATTCAAAAATGCTGAAAATGTCCAAACTCTCTTGGATAGCTAGTGGCACTAATTAATACCCAGACTATATATTTTTGCCTTGCATTTAGTAAACTTGCTAGACTATTCTGTGTATTCAAATATCTATAACTAGATGGAAAATCTCTAGTTTTTATTGGTGGTTTATTATTTTGTTTATTAACTCATTGGTTAAGCATAACTTTCTCCTATTCAAAATATAAATTTAAAAATTACAGTTTAATAATAGTAATATAATACCTGCTGGAGGAGAAAAACTTCAGTTGAAAATGGAGGATACATATGCAGAGCCCTTTCAAAAGAAGATACAGAGTTGTGTTAGTCTGTCTTGGCTGTTAACAGCAAAAATACCACGGACTGGGTGACTTGAACAACAAACATTTCTTAACAGTTCTGTATCCTGAGAAGTCTAAGATCAATGCACCTGCGGGTTTGGTACCTGCTGAGGGTCTGTTTCCTGGTTCACAGACTGCCATCTTCTTGCCGTGTTCTCACAGAAGAAAAGGGCAAGGAAGCTCTCCAGGGCCATTTTTATAAGGGCACTAATCCCATTAAATAAAGCACCTCCCAAAGCTCCCACCTCCAAATATCATTACCTTGGAGATTAGGTTTCAACATATAAATTTTGTGGGGACACAAACAGTCAATAACAAGGGTGTGACGTTAATATGACATATGTGCATTATCTAGCATTGGACACTATGACTTCCCCTATCAACTTGTATTTCTTTATTTATCAAAGAGCGTCATCTTTTTTTTTTTTTTTTAACTAGTGAAAACTCATTATCTAACTTGTATATAGACCTTGTCACTGCTCTTCATCCACTTGATGTATGGATAGTATATTTGGTGCCATCCATAGTAGAGGATACAATGCTCAACTCCATTAGCAATCTTCTCAAGTCTATGGGGCACCTGAGTGGCTCAGTCAGTTAAGTGTCTGCCTTTGACTCAGGTCATGATCCCAGGATCCTGGGATCCAGCCCCCCATCAGGCTCTCTGCTCGGTGAGGAGCCTGCTTCTCCCTCTCCCTCTGCCTGCCGCTCTGCCTATTTGTGTTCTCACTCTAGCAAAGAAAGAAAGAAAGAAAGAAAGAAAGAAAGAAAGAAAGAAAGAAAGAAAGAAATCTTTCCAAGTCTCACTGATGATGTCAATCTATCACAGGCTGCTGAAAATTTGCCAGAAGACAAAAACCCCAAAACTAAATTTAAAGTAAATCTATTTTTCCAGTATCTTCTGATAATATTCCTGCTATTTGTCTTGGCATTACTAGTAAGCGTAGAAAATGTAAAATAATTCTGAAATATTACTCTGAGGAATATATTTTGTTGCTTATGTAACTTTTGGTCAAAATGCATCCCTTGGAGTATGTTGAAGGTATCATTAGCCTTATATGGGAGATATCATAATATTTGGGAAGTCCCCTATGAGCCTATGAACTAAATTGGCATCTGTATTATATATTTCAGTACAAGACACAAAGGCTCTGGCCATTGAAATAGCAGTCCCAGAATTGAGAACAATATAAATAACAGTAGAAATAAAATTAAAAAGAAGCAAAACAAAAACAACATACATTGCTCCCATCCTAACAAATCCAACATCTCTCACACTGCTTGAGTATTTTTATATAACAATAACAATTTTATTTATAGAACATTATATCCTGCCTTTTGTTACTTTTGGTGTAAACAGGAAAACAGTACTGCATTGTGTATATATTTGCAAACATATCCACATTTTCATTATTCATTGGTTACCACAAACTTCTATCCATGGCAAATATGGTAGTTAAATAATAATTATATTGCTATAACACAATGCACTGTACCTTTCTCATATCATTTCTCTGGTGTTATCTATCACAGACTTGCACTAACTGGTCTTATCTCATTGTTGCTCATTTTCTTTGTTTTAACCTTACCCAAACCTGTCATCCTTTTTATTAAAGCTTTCTGTGATTACCTCAGCTCACGCTGATAACTTGATGTTCTAACGTTGTTTTAATATTTATTCTCTTTAATAACTGGCTATCACTTTTTCAATTTTCATATCTTTTTGTGTCAATACGATTTACCTTTATACGTAGACCACAAACTCCTTGAGAATGAGGTTTATACAGACTCTTAATTATAGAGAGCAAAGTGATGGTTACCAGAATGGAGGTGGCTGGGGGGATGGGTTAAATAGGTGATGGGGATTAAGGAGGACACTTGCTTGAGGAGCACAGGATGATTTACGGAATTGTTGAATCACTATATTGTACACCTGAAACCAATATAACACTGATGTTAACTAACTGGAATTAAAAAAAAAAGAATGAGGTTTATGGATTAGAGTACTTTGTTGTGGCCTATTAAATCTTTGGTACTGAAAATGTCATTATAGAGCCAGCTAATAAGCATCACCTGATAGCTTGCTAGAAACATGCTATCTTAGGACGGTCCAGAGATCCAATGAACCAGAATCTGCAGGTAACAAAGATTCCCAAGTAATTCACATGAACATTATATTTTGAAGCACTGCCCTAAAATGTATCAGCCCTCTGTATAGGTTAATTGAATGATTGCTTATTTATTAGTTGCTATGTTAGTTTCCTAGGACTACCATAACAAATCACTACAAACTAGGTATCTTAAAACAACAGAAATTTATTCCCTTACAGTATAAGTGGCCAGAAGTTGAAAGGGTGGGTTGTCTGAAGGGTGGGTTCTTTCTGGAGGCTCTGAGCAACCATCCCACACCTCTCTCTTAGCTTCTGGTATTTGTTGGCAATCCTTGACATACCTTGACTTATAGATGCATCATTCCAATTTTTACCTCCATCTTCACATTGTCTTCTTCTGTCTCTGTGTTCTCTCCTCTTCTTATAAGAACACCAGTTGTTGAATTTAGGACATGCCCTAAATCCGAGATGATTTCATCTCAAGATACTGAACTAATTACATCTGCAAGGACTCTACTTCCAAATAAGGTCACACTCTGAGACTACAGGTGGACATGAATTTTTGGGGAGGGAGGGTGAGAACAGTGTTCAACTCACTAGAGCTTGTGTAAAAGAAAGGTGTAATTCATTACTGCCATGACTATTATCATTTTTTCATTGCAGATGAGATGATGACCACTCTTTTATCCCAGGACTCAGACATGGCAAGAGGTCATTGTTGATGGAGGTAAAAGTGTTAATGTTCACTGTGGCTACCACTCCCCATTTATAGAATCCAAAGCCTAAAATGAGTGTGCTCGTGCTCGTTCCCTCTCTCTCTTACTCTCTCACACACACACAAACACACACACACACACACACACACACACACAGGCCTTTCTAACTCTAAAACTTGGTGTATGGAATCCCCATATGCATCTTTGAGATTTATCCTTCCCACTAAATAACTATGAAGTCAATAATCTTTCTAATATGCATCTGCTTATAGTCATTTTAAGAAAATGTAATGCTGTCGCTTGCATTCTCTGCACTTATTGTATTCGTTTTTCATGGCTATCACAGAAGTAACTGAATATTTATGATTTTTTTTCTATCTTAAAGTCCATTTTCCTTACAGCTTAGAGTTAAATGATCAGCCAATGGTATTTACTGTGAACTGTTTACAGATGTTTCCCCTTAATGTTGTTCAATTAGCATCTCTACAACATGCATTTTCCCTCTCAGAGTGTTACTTCATGGTATATGTTAATGTATTCATACCCAGAAGCTTTTAAATTAAGTAACAAGAGCAATTGTAAAAATAAATAAATAAATAAATAAGAAAAAGGAAATAAACATATGCAAATAAGTATGCTTCTCTATAAGTGATGATCTTGGGATTTTTAAATGTCATTTTCTTTCTCCATTTGCTAAAAATATCTCATTATAAGCAACTCAAAATCATATTGCTGACTCTGCTTAAAATACATTATATAGTAGTAAGAGCTTATTAAAAATTAGGAGGGATTTATTTAATATCTAAGTTGTTCAACACAATGTTGGGTGTGACGAAGAGGTTAGAAACATTTTTGCTTAATCCTCAGAATAGAGGAAAAATTACTTTCAAACATTTCTGTATGTTCGTGTTTCTTAAAAAACATCTTTTCCAATTAAAAACATTTATTTGACCCCTGGTTAGTCAGTTAAAACCAGGACTGACTTGCTCATTTCAGTATTGTAAAATAGTAAAATTTGCCTTCAGGCAGCTAGGTAGGTAGTCTTAATGTTCTCTTGCTGTCAAGGAGTACTTATTTCGTTATCCAACTTGTAGCTGTTTTATGGACAGCATCATATACCTGAAAAAAGGGAGGTGGGTAAGTACTCTCTGTGGGTACAATGATCAGGGGGTTGCAAAATTAAAGGGTTGCCAAAAGCCCATAATCAAGACAAATAGTATATTAGAGTTGCCACATAAAACACAAAATAAACAGTACAATTTGAATTCTAGATAATCATATGTTGTTACAGATACTTTTTAAAAATTTAAGTACTCTTCACGTAATAGTTTATCTAAAATTCAAATACTGCATGAGATATATGTACAGGGCGCCTAGGTGGCTCAGCTGGTTAAGCGACTGCCTTCGGCTCAGGTCATGATCCCAGAGTTCCGGAATCGAGTCCCGCAACGGGCTCCCTGCTTAGCAGGGAGTCTGCTTCTCCCTCTGACCCTACCCCCCCCTTTGTGCTCTCTCTCTCACTCTCTAAGAAATAAATAAAATCTTAAAAAAAAAAAAAGAGGGACACTTGGGTGGCTCAGTCGTTAGGCGTCTGCCTTCGGCTCAGGTCATGGTCCCAGGGTCCTGGGATTGAGCCCCGTATGGGGCTCCCTGTTCAGTGGGAAGCCTGCTTCTCCCTCTCCCACGCCCCCTGCTTGTGTTCCCTCTCTGGCTGTGTCTCTCTCTGCTAAATAAATAAAATCTTAAAAAAAAAAAAAAGAAAAACATATGTACATAAAACTTTTCTTGTTCTAATATTAAAATTTAACTGTCTAATATTTTATTTGCTAAATCTGGTAATTCTAACTTTAATGTACTATTTTTAAAAAATCAAAATTAGGGGCACCTGGGTGGCTCAGTCAGTTAAACATCTGACTTTGGTTCAGGTCATGATCTCAGGGTCCTGGGATCAAGCCCTGCATCACAGGGCTCCACAGTCAGCAGAGAGTCTGCTTGTCCTTCTCCCTCTACCCCTCCCCCTGCTCAGGCTCACTCTCTGTCTCTTTCTCAAATAAAAATCTTTAAAAAATTTTTAAAAAGTCAAAAATCAATACAAAAAATTCCATGATGATAACAATATCAACTTTTAAATAGAGCCAAAATCAGCCCTATCAATTTTTCCTTTTCCTTCAGGCTCTAATATGGCTCAGCACAGCCCAGTGACTGATTCTAAGTTTTTTTTTAAAAATTGCATTAAAATAGTATTTATCTTAATTACTGATTAAGGAGTGCCCTTCATTTGCCTTTTCACAATCTGAGCACTGCCTGGAATCTTCCTTAGCTCCTTATAATTTGTTTTCACACAGGCCCTGGTTTGGATGGAGAATAATGTGGGTAATGATCAGGTGGTCAGAAAGCTTATACTGAAAGGATTCCTAAATATTAGCTGATCTGATCATCACATTTGACAAGAAATTGAGGTCCTGAGAGGCGATTTGATTTGAATTGTAGTCACAAGGGAAATCATTAGCAAATTTGAAAATAGCAAACACTTTGTCCCACATGATATTAAAAAACACATACTTGAGAAAAAAAGAAAAAGAAAACAAATCTTCTCACAATCCAATACCACAGAGTTATTTACACACGTGTGCACACACACACAAATACACTTTTAGATTAATCTATAAAATGAGGTCACACACAATCACCCTATTCAGTCCCACCTAAAATCACAACTATGGGTACTCAAAGAGCAAAATAATTGTATCCTTTATGTAGCCCTCAAGTATGTATTGAGCTCCTTCACATAGGAGGCATTATTCTCAGCATGAGGCATATAGCAATGAATATGAAAGACAAGGCCCCTTTTCTCTCCCACTTTCCATCACAGTGGGGCAAGCCTAGTAATAAACAAATAGAACAAATTAAACAAACAATATAATGCAGATATTACAAAGTGTTAGTAACAAAGTAAAGCAGGATCATAATAAATATGTTCCTCAGTGTGATGGGCTATATTAGATAGTGCGGACAGAAAAGATTTCTTTGAGAAAATGACAGTTGAGGAAAGAGGTGAATGTTGAAAGAGGCAATCAAGATCTGGAAGAAAAACCTTCCAGGCAAAGGAAAGAGCATAGAAAAAAACCTGGAGAAGGATGGAGCTTGGCCTCAATAAGGAGAAGCATTAGTATATAAATTCTGGCATTGTGTACTTCCCGTTTGCCTTTAGTTAACAATATATTGTAATAAGCAGCTACAAACACTTTTTCAGGGTTATTTAAATTTTATGCCAGTGTTTGCAGAACCATATATTAACCCTCAATTTGGAAATTGCAAGTAACAAAAAAAGTGGTAACTAGTCACATATGGCTATTAAAATTTAAGTTAATGAAGTAAAATAAAATAAGAAATTCGGTCTCTCAGTGGCACTAACCACATTCAAGTCCTCAATATATATATGGAACAAACTATTATTACAGATGCGTTATGAAAATTGTTTGAAATGTTCTATTCACTATAGCATAATAGTAAAAGATGAGTTTCTGGAATTAATACCTAGCTTTGAGTTGCAGCTTAAAATCTTTGCCAATAACCATATAGAATTTGGTCAGGTGACTTCCCCTCTTTAAGGCAGGAAATGGCTGATATGTATGAAATTCAGTCAGTATACTGGATGTGGTACTTTGGACTTAGAATCATGTCATTTAATCATATGTGTGTATATATACATATATATATATATATATATATATATATATATATATAAAACACACACATAGAGTTATATAGAAAGAGTTTATATATATATATATATAAAGTTTTTAGGAGAAGTCCAACCCTTCGTATGCATTCATGTATTCATAATATTGACTGACTGTCTACTACATGACAAATGACAGGAACTATTATAAGCAATGGACTTTAGTAATGAACCCCAGAGGCAAAAATCCCTATACTCACAGAGCTTATATTTTCGTGATGGATAAATAGTGAGTTCATTATTGATAAATGCTAGAGAGGAAAAATAAAGTAGGAGAGGGGGACTGACACACTGAGGGATGTTGTGAGGAGCTGAAACAATAAAGAAAGCCTTGCTGAGAACACAGCATTGATGGGAAGATGTGAAGGAAGTAAAAGGAAGGTGAAAGGAAAAAGAGCAGAACAGAGGCCCTGACGTAAGAGCTGGCCAAGCATGGCTGAGAAACAGGAGATCAGCACAACCAAAGGAGAGTAAGAGGAGGATTAGCAGAGAAGAAGGAGCTAAAGATAAGGAGTTTTGGGGGCCAGGGCCAGACTCTTTAAGAATTCGTAGATCAGGGTAAGGAATTTGTATTCTAAGTACGTGTATGAAAAAAGTTTAACATTTTTCTTTTGCAAGATACCAAAAAGAAGGAACAAACTATTATCACAGATGCATTATAAAAATTGTTTGAAATGCTCTGTTCACTATAGCAATAATGGTAAAAGCTGAGTTTCTGGAATTAATAGCTAGCTTTGAATTGTAGCTTAAAATCTTTGCCCAAAACCATATAGAGTTGGTCACTGACTTCCCCTCTTTAAGGCAGGAAGCGGCTGACATGTGTGGAATTCGGTCAGTATACTGGATGTGGTACTTAGGACTTAGAAGCATGTCATTTAATCATGACAATAGTCCCAGGAGGTATTACTTTGCTTATTCTAATCTTACAAAGAGAGAAAAGGATACCAGTCCATACGGTTAATACTGCCAGCCTCATATATTTAATGTGAGATGTAGAGTAATTCATGTAAAGCACTTAGCAAGTATAGCATTGCATAATGATTATTATTACTATTATTATTCCATTATAGTTGTCCATGCAGCAGGCCTGTCTCTGAAGCAGACACTGAAATATAAATACTCTCAAAGAAAAATCATTGCAGATGGAAGCCTGACATTTACTTCAGGTGAGATATTTTTAAATGGGCAAATAAAAGCACTATTTGAACAGTCTTTTCATAGAAAGATGTTGTGCTAGGTTTCTCATTAACTAATATAACACTCTATATTCTCAGAACTATAGAAATACCAATCAAGTGTCAACTCAAGAATTACATTAACCATCTTCCCTAGGCTAAGGAAGAGTAAAACCAATGGGAAAATAAAATGATATCTATACCTTCTTATCTACACCTAATGCCACAAGCATTTGACTTTGTTTGAATTTTGAAAAACAAAAAACAAAACATGAATTGCCCACCTTAACACTAATGAGAGGAGCCTTTGTGGCAGAGGACCAGGGTACAGCACCAGATGCAATTTCTATTAGTGTAAAAAAAATGCATTCTTATTTTTTGTAGCCCCATACTTAGCATAAGGTGTGAGACATAAGAAGTGATTAATAGTTGCATTCGTCTCTGAATTCAATTTATCTGCTGCCTGTACCATATGAAACAATAGGGAAACACATGTACCAGAATGAGACATCTTGATGGGTCAAATAAGACTTGTTCCATTTCTTTTACAGAGGTGTAGATAAAACCATGGTGACAGGAGAAGTGAATGAAACAACATATAACAATGTAAGGTGGTATATGTCAAATGGAAGCTGAGAGAAACTAAGAGTAGGTGCTCTAGGACGGTGAGTGACTCACATCTCATCACGATGACACTCACACATATGACACAGAAGGAACAGCAAGAGTAGACCCAACAGTCTACAGCAGCCTGGATGCAGGCAGGATTTGTGATGTCTCTGCTGTACCCTCAATTATTCTCTTTCTTGTGCTACTAAAGAAAGAGTTTTGGAATGAAAGTGACTGGGAGTGACATGATTACAGGTAGCATGACCATGGACTAAGGTGAGAAAGTGAGGTACCCAGGCTACAGAATTTAGGGAAGCACTCACTCCCATGTGCAGGTACCTACATGACCCTGAGAGTGAGCACTTCCTGAGATTCTGCACCCTGGGAGCCTGGCTTGCCTCACATCGTCCACGACCGTGTGTTCTGGTTTGCCCCGGACAGTCTGGGTTTACAGTCTGTTTTTCTGGCTTAATGTTAGTGCTTCTTTTCACTTACAAGGTTTTACTGATTTGGATTGATAAATTGAATGTTCATCATAGTTCTAAGGATACTTTAAAATCCAGATTAAAGTAAATAACTGGAAAACATTAAATCATATATTTTCCTTTTATAAATTTCTTCTGTACCAATTCAGAACTGATTGAAACACATCCATGCTTTGAAATACCATAGTTGAAAACTGCTCTAGGCATGTAACAAAAATGAAAGCCTCACTCCGCGCTAATATAGACCCGAAAACCTTTACAGAAAGTATGAGCCCTAAAATGATATATGATATAAAATTTATATGATAAAAAATAAAGTGTATATATTTTCAGGTTGGAAAAATAATCGATAAATAAAGGGTGCCTGGGTGGTTCAGTTGGTTAAACAACCAACTCTTGATTTCACCTCAGGTCATGATGTCAGGGGTCCTGATATAGAGCTCCGCAGGAGGCTCCTTGCTTAGTGGGGAGTCTGCATGCAATTCTCATTCTCTCTCTCTCTCCCTCTGCCCCCCCCTCCACTCATGCATGCGTGTGCATAGTCTCTCTCTAAAAAAAAAAAAAATACTTTGTTGCACAGGAATCCACTTATGCATGGGGTTATGTGGGGCAAATATTTTATACATGTCCATGGGATAATAATCATTGAAAAAATTTGTTACTTAGATTTGGTCTATGTTTTAAGATATACCTGACAATAAACTAAATAAGGACATATTTATGTTAATATTTTAACAAAGAGCCTGCCTCATTATCAGGCAGTTTTTACCTTTGACCTCTGACTCACCCATTTGGTCAGGGGTCTTCTTTTGGGAAAACCTTTAAGTGATTCATGCATAAGCAATTAAAACAATAAGTGTTATTGTCAATGGGAGTAAAAATATTTACTTCTGGGATTTCCCACGCGTGGATCAGTTCTTCCGACACATGGAAAGAGGAGTTTGCTCTAGTAATCTTATACTTCTGAGATTAAGGTGAAGAATGGCAGCACAATGGCCCATAACTCTATGGGCGCTTGCTTTCTTCCATAAATCATAGAGCCTTGATTAGTGGTTGTATCAATCCCCTGGGTGTGGTCCATTGGATAGCACCATTATTAGTTGGTACAAACAGCCAATACTAGTGGTTCTCCTCAGATTAGAAGAAACCAGAGAGGGAGACAAATCATAAGAGACTCTTAATCATAGGAAATAAACTGAGGGTTGCTTGGGGGGGGGGTAAGGATGGGGTAACTGGGTGATGGACATTGGGGAGGGTATGTGTTGTAATGAGCACTGGGCATTATATAAGACTGATGAATCACAGACCTGTATCCCTGAAACAAATAATACATTATATGTTAATTTGTTGAATTTAAATAAATTAAAAAGAAGAAGAAACAAAGCCAAGTACAGTTCCCACAGTTGGTGTCTGGCAGCAGAGTGGGGGTCGGTATGGGTTGATCCCCATGACATGTTAGGCCCTATGCACTGACTCCACGTCCAATTCTGGTTTTGTGGACCCTCATGGCAATATCTAAACAGGGTCCTTGCTATATATCTCTATCCCATACACACACTTACCACTGGATATCTATCAGCTTTGCCTTTTCTTATCTTAGTGCCTAAGGGGAAGCATCTAGATCAGTTGGCAAAATAACAGGTGTGACTGGGTGAGCAGGAAAGAGAGAGTAGGACTTTATTATATAAGTTCACGTGTATGTTATCATTACAGCTATCTGGGGACAATGAGGAGATGCCAAGGCATGCACTAAGATGTTACTGTTTTTGAAGACAATAACTGGAGATTGTACACAGGAATGTTCTTCTCTTATGTATATGATTTATAAGGGATCTGAGCTAGACTGTATTTGACATGCTACTGAGACATCTATTTTACCTAATGAATACTGCTCACTGCCAGCCACACTGGCAGAAATAATCCAGTTAACGTCTCTGACAGAGGAAATTTTAAACAAGATAAAAAGCTAAGGCAGCAAACAGGAATAGAGAAATGTATAGTACAGAGGTTTGGGTTTGTGGCGTCAGTTCAGAATTATGACTTTGGTATTCATTTCCTGTATGACTATGTTCAGGCCATTTAATCCCTTTAAAAGTGTATTCTCTCATCTGTAAAAGGAACATGTATTCTCTCATCTGTAAAAGGAACATGTATTCTCTCATCTCTCACTGAAGTTCTTGATTAAATGGGATACTGTCTATAAAGGGCTTAGCCTAGTGCACTGAATATATTTCAATAAATGTTAGCTATTATTATTATTATTATTATTATTATTATTAGGTAAAAATGAAGAGAGAGACATGTGAGACTCAGATGAAGACTGGCATACTCCTGCAGATAGATCACTGTGTGTGATTAATCATCTGGTTATTGTCTATGTCTATCTCAGGGTAGTGCCAGTTTTGGATGAGAGGTGGACAGGCTTCCACATTACTTGGGAATACTGTATTACCCTGCCACTTGCTTTGCAGTGAGCCTACTACAGTCATTCTGAAATGATTTCTGACTGTCAAACCACTTGGGAATGGACTGATCAGGCCCAGAAATCAAAGTACCATCTCTGAACTATTTTTGCCACTCCACATTTAAAATACTTATCTAATGGGGCAATTTGCAGCAATTATCGGTAAGAAGCTTTCAGTTACAAGGCACCAGGTCCCTGACCATCTCCAAGGAATATAAATAAAAGATTTGCCTAATTCTGCTTGCACTTGTACCTTAGATTTGTGAGCTATTTTACTGAAGAAAGTGAAGTAAGGTCCATATGCACAATCCTTGGGCTTAATTCTTGGAGGAAACTCTGGCTGTTGTACATTTTCCCCATACACTGTGTGCTTCCCTAGACTCTAAGAGTAAAGAGATTTTTTAATCTGAAGGATATGTGAACTAGGTAAATATGTGCTGTATGTGAATTTCAGACACTTGAGCAACCCCACCTTCCCCAGTTGCCCCCAGTGCTACAACTATTATGAAGTAAGACAATTCTTTGAAGGCCAAGATCTTTAATCAACCGTTAGGTATTCCTTTTTATGCTGCATTTTATGTGTGGTTATCATAAAATTTTGTATTTTACACTCCTCCCTCATCCAACTTTAAAAAAGGAGGAGTGTTGATTGGTTTGCTTGGTTATTTATTATCACTGTCAGTGAAATTGACCATGAAAGTGTGCATTAAGTGGTTGATCATAAAATAAAACATTCTTGGCATCTGGAACAATGACAAAATAACACTGTGTTGAGCTTATTTTAATTAAAATTGCCCCTCTCTGACTGATGAACTGAACTATTCTGAATGCTAGCGAGAAACTAGTAAAAACTATAAAAAGTCTGAGTAAGGTGCTAAAGGTGTCCAATTTAATTCGTTCCAATCATCTGACCACCTGTGTACAAGATCCTGAAGTTTAAGTGTTTAGCATGGCCTTCATAGTGACAGCACAGAATAGATTTTGTGACTATTTTGGAAAAATTTTTAACAAGTGTTTAGATATGGGAAATTGCAGTTTGGTGCCAATCACTAACCAGCACTGCTAGATACTTTCTGTTCTTCCCTTCCCAGGAGCCCAAGTAATAGAATTCAAAGTAGAGGCAGGCATACAGGTAAGAACATTTGTATCAGAAAGGAAGTGTATACCTATATGATTTTAGTGGATGCTGTTTGTGTCCTGTCTTGATCCTCATTACTAGCCGGGTACGTACACCTACCCCAGCTGTCCTGAGTGTGATGGTAACACAATTGTCCCTTCTCTGAAGAATTGCCTCTGGACAAATGCCACTGACACTATTCCCGTCACCACTGGAATGTCTGCAGACCTCAGCTAGTGGCTGCCTACAAGAATACAAAAGACCCATCTCTAGTCTCAAGACCAACTCTATGGAGAAAACACACATACACACAACAATAGAAAACACAAAGGAGGGATGCCTGGGTGGCTTGGTCCATTAAGCATCTGCCTTCAGCTCAGGTCATGATCCCAGGGTCCTGGGATCGAGTCCTACATCGGGCTCCTTGCTCAGCAGGAAGCCTGCTTCTCTTTCAGCCTGCTGCTCCCTGCTTGTGCTCTCTCTCTCTCTGACAAATAGATAATAAATAAAATCTTAAAAAAAACACAAGGAAATGTTTAGAGGTGATGGATATATTTAATACCTTGGTTGTGCTGATGGTATCAAGGGTGTATGCACAGGTCCTAACTCATCAAGATGTACACATTATTATGTTATTTTTGTATATCAATTATATCTCAATAAAGCTAATTAAAAAAAATTAAAGGACTAACTCCGTGGTGCATTTGGGTTTCATAGTTTCCTTAAATACCCTATTCCTATTTGCCTTTTTTCCCCCGCCCTACCCTGCTTCCCTCACACCCCCTCCCCTGAGAGCACTAACCCCAATAAATCACTTGGAAATCATTTAAATCTTAGGCTCTGCTTCTAAAAATTCTCACCTAAATCATAGTAGGCCTGGTAATTTTAAAGGAGGCTGAATCACCCAGGTCACACTATACTACCTTGTTACCTAAGTTTTTCCTGTGGGAGGAAAAATTTCCTTTATCATTAATACTATGGAAAAATTTGCCAGCATATGTGCATTTTTATATGTGTGTGTATGTGTGTAATACAAAATTCAAAATTATGGAAATACCTCAATTGCTACTTAAGCATATACATAAATATAAAAAATTATCATAACTGAGTATAGTTATATTCAAGTCTGATAGTATGGTCATTACTCTCTCCACTTTCTAAATTTGCTTTATTATTATATTTCCATTCAGCATTAAAAATAGAAAATAAGAATACAATAAATTAATAAAAGAAACAATAATACAGAGGTGATTCCCTTTGTTTTTGTAACACCTTGCTAAATGAAGTACCCTTACAATAGAGAGTGATGATATATGTTGAGATGGTTGCTGTTATAGGTAGGAAGTCCCCCCTTGGGATGCAGAAAAAAGAAACAATAGAGAATTGGAAGAAATTTTGTTTGAGTGATGTGGACTGATTCTTGATTGAACAGAACTTTTTTTTTCTTTTTAGAGAGAGAGAAAGAGAGAGAGGGAGGGGGAAGGGAAGAGGGAGAAAGAAAATCTTTTTTTTTTTTTTTTAAGATTTTATTTATTTATTTGACAGAGAAAGACACAGGGAGAGAGGGAACACAAGCAGAGGAAGTGGGAGAGGGAGAAGCAGGCTTCCCACAGAGCAGGGAGCCCGACGCAGGGCTAGATCCCAGGACCCCAGGATCATGACCTGAGCCAAAGGCAGACGCTTAACAACTGAGCCACCCAGGAACCCCGGGAGAGAGAAAATCTTAAGCAGGCTCCATGTCCAGCACAGAGCCTCATGCAGGGCTTGATCTCACAACCCTGAGATCATGACCTGAGCTGAAATCAAGAGTCAGATGCTTAAGTGACTGAGCCACCCAGGTGCCCCAAGCAGAAGTTACTTTTTTGAGTAGTTAAATACTGTTTAACAGAGAAACCCCTAGTGTATCTTCTTATCTAAATGCACACTGGGGGTGGGAGGTGGGCACATGGGTGGCTCCGTCCATTGAGCGTCTGCCTTCAACTTGGGTCATGACCTCAGGGTCCTGGGATCAAGCCCCACATCTGCTCCCTGCTCAGCAAGGAGTCTGCTTCTCCCTCTCCTTCTGACCCTCCATCCTGCTAGTTCTCATTCTCTCTCTCTCTCTCTCAAACAAATAAATAAAATATTAAATAAAATAAATGCACACTCAGTTTTTCAGATTCAATGGATAACATAGAGAACTTCCACTTTAGACTGACTGTATGCATAAAACATAATCATTGTATTCGCTCTATGCAGTGAGACCATCACCTCCATCATCGATGCCTTCCTAAGTTTCTGTCCAGTCTGGGGAATGAAAAGCCTAACACCCAGGCCCATGCAGAATTTTCTTCTTACCACAGGATGCTGTTTACCTGCCCACTGACAATACCATTTGGCCAAATCTAGGATTTGATACTAGAAGTGTGTGTTGGCAATAAGGCTGCTCTACATTGTAATATATATTTTAAGGACATAAATGAACTATTTCTGCACTAATAGTAATCTACGATATTAGCTTTTCAAAACTGCACATGGACTTTATGAAGCCTCATATCATCTACACTGATGTCACTGACACATTAAAATCATCTCCTATGGTAACATGAGAAAGAGATAATCAGTGTACAATCTATTAAATGAGAAAATATTTTAAAGTAAGAGATGCACTTGCTACTGATTTAAAAAATACTTCTGTAATTTAAGTGAAACATTTTTAAATATTAAAAGAATAAAGGATAAAGTACAATCTTTCTGTACTTTGTGTCATTTAATAAGACCAGACTAGAAGACCCAAGGTCTCATCTTTTTTGTTATAATAATTCTGATACTCCAGTTCTCATCCATGCTGTGATTATAAGGTCTGTCAAATTTATATTTAATGATAAAACCTTCGTAGCTTCTACTATCCCTAGAATGATTGCTGAAAACAGTTCATAACACTCCCCATCCCCAGGTATACACATGCGCTTATGTCTGGAAGTCGCCACCAAGATGCATTACATGGGTTCTGGCAACAACGCCTGAGCAGCCGTCACCAAAGGACACTGACTATATTCTTCCTGTCCAGCTCCACTTTGGCCACCCTTAATTCTACTTGGTCGAGTCTCAGTGTTGTCACTGACAGCCATGAGAATTTGTTTCTTAGGGTGTGCCAGAGAATTGCTGGATTCCGTTCAAACTCGGGGAGAATGACCTTCAGCCATAGTATCTATCCTCTGATCCCAGAATCTGCTGTCATAAAGATTCACTCGAATTGCAAGTCTCTTATAGAAACTGTTGCTGTGAGTTTCTGTAAGTCTTCTGAGAAGAATCCATCCTCATTCCTAGAGTCTGAAGCAGGAATAAACACCAAAACAAACTCCATCCATTGGAAAATCCCAGCAATAACTGAGAGAAGGAGGGATGATATTTTCACTGGGTTCCTGGCCTATCAAAATTTAATCAATTCAAGGGGCACCTGGGTGGCTCAGTCGTTAAGCGTCTGTCTTTGGCTCATGTCATGATCCCAGGGTCCTGGGATTGAGCCCCGCATCGGGCTCCCTGCTCTGTGGGAAGCCTGCTTCTCCCTCTCCCTCTCCCCCTGCTTGTGTTCCCTCTCTCACTGTGTCTCTCTCTGTCAAATAAATAAATAAAACCTTTTAAAAAAAATTTAATCAATTCAAGAAAATATAAGCCATAGGTCTTATTGCCTTGGGGTATTTTAGTTACTCCACTAATTTAAACTGTGCCTTGTGACATGTCACAGCATTTATTTATTTATTGTTCTAATTGGCACCTTCCTCCTCAAGATAGCTTAAACTGGCATTCATTCTATGACTGTCTCTCAATATTGTCCGTGGCAAAATTACAAAATTGATAAAAGTTGGCTTTGGTATTCTCACCCAGCCCCATATTTGCTACCTTCCATTCACCCTTGCTATATCTAGCGCCTGAAAAAACTAATCTCATTTATTGATATTTAAATTATTAAAATTATTTACATAATATCTAGAATAATTAATTTAAATTTTGGGGGGATGACTCATAACCTGGCGTTTTGCTAGGCTCAGGAGCAGAAAAATTTTAATGATATTACCTCTTTTTTTCAAGGAGCTTATGGTTGACTGGGGAAAGTGGACAATAAATAAATAAATAACCAGAGAACCTCATATTCATTACTACGCTCACTATGCTCAGTATAAGAAAAGGATATTATGGATGCAAAATAGAAAGGTATGAAAATGCAGAAAAGCTTTCCATCAATAGGATGGTTTGGAAGAATAAGTAGAAATTTTCAAAGAAACAAGAGGTAGAAGTTGATTGTAGGTACAGACAATACTATATTCAAAGATACAGATGTGTAAAATATCACCAGACAGGTATGGCTGTCCATGCATTGGGAGACAGGGCGGAAGGTGGGGCAAGTGAGCAGTTGGCAGGATTCTAGAAAAGAGAAGTAAATAAAAATTTTATGTGCTAACCAAAGAGGTTTGATTTTTTTTTGAAAGTTACTGAGAACCACAGAAAACTTTAAAAGAGCATACCAACATGATCATATTTGATAAGATGAGATCTTATCTAAAAACTAAAGCAATAGCTTGATAAGGTTTAACACTTCCTAGCAATATATGCATTTAACCAAAAACAGGCAATGTCCTTGGTGCCATAATCAAAGGCATAATTTTGTTGAACACATTTTCATATTAGGTCTGCAGGATTCAACTTATTCATCTTTGCACAATGTTTTCAACTAAGAAAGGAGAGGTGAATAGTTTTCTAATAAGACTTCAATATACCCAGTCAACTCTTCAACTACTTCATAGTATTTCTACCCTTGAGATTTATCCCCAGAAGATTAAGTTGCCTTTCAGCTCCTGCAATAAGGAAGAGAGGTGTCAGAGGCCACTCTCAGGGGAGAAGGGTGTTGTCAAGATGCTATCTAGGTTGACGCACTGTAGAATGAGCACATAGAATAATATTAAAACTCCAGAAGCACACACTTTATTTTCATACTCTGGGCTATTTAGAAATTCTGTTTTGGTCTAAAGTCATGTTTGAAAACGCACTTCACCAATGTTAATAAATCCAATGGTCCAGAGTTCCAAGTTTGTTTGCATTTGCACTATCTATAGGCTTTTTCTAATAATCCTTGTAAACCCCTGCCAACCTACTTTTCTTTAAACCTCTCTCTCTCTCTCTGTGTTACCCTGATTGAAATCTTTCAGTGACTTCACAGTGGAGTGTAGTCTGAAAATCTGACCTCCATACTCTGACTCTATGTTATATTTGCAGCTCCCCATCCCATGATTATTTGTAAATATTAGGTTAAATTCCAGTGGGCCCTCAAATTACATTTTTAGGAATGAGCCAGAAGGCAGAAAATAGTATTCATGCATGTAAAAACTGTAAAATTCTAAAAGAACAGAAAATTGCTCAGGCTTGCTCTTTTCTTCATTTGGCTATTTTCTCATGGTGAGTACCCTTGGAATTCTTTAAACAAGTCAGACCTGTGTGGTTGGCTTTAAATAGAGCCACAGTCCAGAACTTGAGTGCATATTAGAATTATCTGGGGAGATTTTTCAAAAATACTGGTACTTGAGTGCCATGCCCAGAGTCACTGGTCTAGGGTACAGACCATTAATCAGTATTATTTAACATTTCTGTGGGTGATTCTGTTACAGTGAAGGTTGAAACCCACTAAAGTAGAGAATGCAAGGAAGTCAGTATTAAGTGGATAGTTGTGAGTTCTGTGCCCTCTTCCAAAGTTAGTCTTGGTTAGATTCAAAGACAAGTGACTCATGAGAGAAAATTACCAATTAATTACATCAGAATTGACAATGTGTTTTAGTTCAAAAATACCTATAGAGTACTTAATATGTGTGCCAGTCACTAAATCTTCAGTGTATAGTTCTATGACAGGGACCCTGTTCCTGAGGAGCATACAATGAATGCATGGTTACTAACAATCTGGTATTCTAAAGATGAAAAGTGAGTACCGTATTTCACTTTATGTAAATTAATTTTCAATTAAAATTATCAAGTATTAAGAAATAAATCTAATGAAAATTGTGAAAAATTTTATACAGAAATATGTAAAACATTACTTAGCACGAGTTCCATCCCTAGTATGGCAAATAAAGTTGCCAGCAAGCTGACTCTCCCACACCTATAAATTTAAACTCAGTATAAAATTTTAAAAACACAGTGTAAAGAATCTAAAGAATAAGCAACTGCAGGCATATTTGGAGAGGAGTCGAATATTGTAAGAAGGGGCTAGTACAGTTAAATTCCTTGTCCTTGTAGCATTAGTCTAAGGACAGCCTGGAGTTAAGTATGATGTGGGGTGGCTGAAAGTCTAATAGAAACATACTATCTTTCTACCCTGGGGAAGATAGAACCTAGGGAACCCACAGCTACTAAAAGGTGAGGGGAATTCCAGAAAAAAGAGAGGCCTGGATTCTGTGTGAAATCTCTGCCCAAGCTTCTTGCTCATTCCTAAGCTATGCCTACATGGAATTATTGTGCCCATAGCACAGTGGACATCAAAAAGAACCAAACTGCCTGAAGTGGCCACTCATCTCCAGTAAGGGAGAGTTTGCAGTTTCAGGCTGTGTTAACTGTCTGCTAACAAAACCAAAGGCATCATTCAGAGAAATGGAAGGGGATCCGGAGACCATACAGCATATCACTCACAGGTTCATACATTCTAGAGTGCAATCCAAAGAAACTCAACATATCAGAAACAGGGAAATATTACCCCTTCTCATAAAGAAAGGCAGACAAAGAGCAGAGAGAGACAGACAGATGAAAACAGAGAGAGTGATAAAAAAAAAATTGAAGAAATAATGACCAAGATTTTTCCAAATTTCATGAAACACATATATTTGCCAGTTAATGCAGCTCAGCAAACCCCGAGGATAAATATGGATAAAGTCATGCCTTAGGACTTCAAAGTCAAATGATTTAGAAGCAAACAGAGAGAGAATATTGTGACTGTAGGCAAAGAAAAATAACATATCAAAAATGGGATACTATTACATCAGAAAGAATTAAGTCCAGAAGACAATGAGATAGCATCTTTTGAGCTATGAATAAAACCATGAAATCAGAATTCTATATTTGGTGAAAATATGCTTCAAGAATAAAGATAAAGATTTTCAGATAAAAGAAAACTAAAAGAATTCATCACCTTTGACCTGCCACTGTAAGAAATGTCAAAGGAAGTTTATCAGGCTCAAAAAAAAGAAAAAAAAAATTGATAGTACAGAGAAACTTGTACTTTCAAGTAGGAATGTAGAATACTGAAAATTGTTTCCAGAAGGGTACATAAAAATACTTTCCTTTTGGTTAATTTCTTTAAAATATGAATGATTATTAATAACAAAACATATAACATCATCTTGATAGATCTGTATTATATGTAGATGCAATGCATCTGATAATTTTAGTAAAAAAGGATGGCCAGTGGGGGAGATAAATGAATCCATACAGCTGCAGATTCCTACATATTCTGTAAAGTGGTACAATATTAACCTTAAACACATTGTAAAAAGTTAAAGGTGCAAGTTGTAATGCTCAGAGTAAGCACTAAAAAAGATAAAAAAATTAAAAATTGAAATGGAATTGAAAAATATGCAAATAATCCAAAAGAAGGTAAGAGAGAAAAGATATACAAAGAAGGGAAAATAAAGCAAATTATAAAATTATATACCTAATTCTAACTATATCAATAATTGCATTAAATGTTAATGGACTAAACACTCCAATAAAAAGGTACAGATCATCAGAATGAACAAAAAAGCAAAACCTAAATGGGATGCTGTCCTCAAGAAATGCACTTTATATACAAAGACACAGATGGAAATGGGCTAAAGTAAACTGACAGAAAACATATTTCATTCAAACAGTAAATATAAAAGCCCACAGATGACTTATTAATATCAGATAAGATAAATTTCAAGACAAAGGATATCATCAGATATAAACAGGGAAACTTCATAATGATAAAGTGGTGTATTCATTAGAGAGAAACAACAATCATATGTATTTGCCTCATAACATAGGCACAAAACACATGAAGAAAATATAAAATTAAAGAGAGACAAAAACAATTAAAAAGTCACAATAAGAGATTTTTTTTTTTAAAGATTTTATTTATTTATTTGACAGAGAGAGACAGCGAGAGAGGGAACACAAGCAGGGAGAGTGGGAGAGGGAGAAGCAGGCTTCCCACAGAGCAGAGAGCCTGATGCGGGGCTCAATCCCAGGACCCTGGGATCATGACCTGAGCCGAAGGCAGACGCTTAACAACTGAGCCATGCAGGTGCCCCCACAGTAAGAGATTTTTAACATTCTCTCTATACAAATGATAAAATTAGACGTAAAGCAATGGATGAACTAGAACAACACTATCAAATACCTTGACCTAACTGGTATTTAGAAAGCAACTGGGAGTGAAGTTTCATTTCTTAGGAACACAGCATACAAAGACAGATTTTAGGTTCTGGGAATTAAAAAAAAAAAGTCTCATTAAGTTTAAGACAATTAAAATCATAAAGAGAATGTTACCAAACATAACATAAATAAATTAGGAATCTAGAACAATAACACAGTTAGGTAACCCAAAATATTTGGAAATTAAACAACATACTTCTAAATAATCCACAGATGAAAGAATATTTTTTTAGTGGAAGATATTTTAACAACCTTTCAAAATCTGTGAGGTATAGCTAAAACACTGGTTAAATAAAACTCAGATTTTACTGCTTGCCAGAAAGAAGAATGGATTCAATTTCAATGAGCTGAAGTTCTACTTAAGAAGCTGAAAAAAGAGAAGCATAGTTAATGCAAGGTAAGTAGAAGAATAATAAAGAGCAGTAACTGAGGAAGTACAAAACAAAGAAGACAGAGGAAAAGAAGTCAAAAGTTGGTTTTTTAAATAGATCAACACAGGGACACCTGCATGGCTTAGTCGGTTAAGTTTCTGCCCTTGGCTCTGGTAGTGATCCCAGGGTCCTGGGATCAAGTCCTGTGACAGGCTCCTTGTGCAGCGGGGAATCTGCTTCTCTATCTCCCTCTGCTTGTACTCCAATCTCTCTCTCTCTCTCTCTCTGACAAATAAATAAAATGTTTAAAAAAATAGAACACAATAAACTCCTACCTAGAATGGCAAAGAAAAGAAGAGAGCACAAAAATCATCAGTATCAAGAATGAGATTATTATTTGCACTATATACCTAAAAATGCCACTTTTCTTCACAACTTCTTTCCAGAGAAGTGTCCCACTATCTACCTGGGTGAACATTTTAAGGCTGATACTAACTGTATCTCCTAAATTCTTTGTGCCCTTTCATTCCCATTTCTTCATCTCTATGTTGAATCAAGTGTCAAATGATATGTAAAGCCTGTCAATATGTATACTGTAGGAAAGTTTGTTTTGGTCTTGAGTAGTCTTGCAAAATCCAAGCAGTGTCCCCATTAAGTGGTTCTGGGACCCAATTACCAAATTGATTTTTCTTGTAAGGAGGAATGCTGGGAATATGGCTTCTGACCAAACCAAGGGAACCAGAAGAGGTCCCATTGCGGAGGGCCTACTCCATGTACAGGAAGAGTCACACGATGGTTCTTCATCAGACTCATGTGTAGCTTTTATAAGTTTGCCCCTTTTCAACACGCCTACTATAAGTCAGAATTTCTGGAGAATATGGCTGGGTACTTGCATATTTAAAAAAGCATTCCAAATAACTTTGTTCTTCATCTCTAGCTATTAAAGCCTCAAAAAATAAGATTAAGAGGATCATGGCAAAGTATATAGACAGAAAAAATTAAAGAGCTGAGAATTAATTATTATTTTCTGAGGACAAACCTGAAACTGCAACTTCTTGTTCATAAACAGGAAACTATCCACAAAAAGTTATAGCTATAGTTTGCTCTCACATGGATTAAATATGAATATTTCAGAGGAATATAAAATTAGTATTGAAATAATAAAAATTATTAGATATTTCTTATTTGATGATGTTTAAAAAGCCATGTAGGTGGCTCCTGCATATGTTTATCAGACTCTTCTTCGAAAACTAACAGAAAAGGAACCTGCCATATAAATGCAGAGGGGGTGTCTATCTAGAATGAAGAAGAGGGAGATACAGAGAGGAGAAAGACAACATATTAACTGTCAATTAAATAATGATATATATTTTTCAAAACAACACTAGAAACTCAAGAATGAAAGAGGATATATGAAATTTGGATCAAAGTAAACTCAATAAAGAACTTCTAGACTCTTCTAAGATCCATGAAACGGAGTTCTAGGAAATTAAGAGTCTAATACAGAAGCAAGTATTACTTAAGATCGTCCTATGGAACTGAGGAGCATGACTATGTTATCAAGAGAAACCTCAAGACCTATATGTACCCACATAATTCATGATTGTTGCATTATATAGTATGTATCATTAATTAACTTCTTATTATAAAAATATGGAAAATGAACTTGTCTGATTCCTTTGTCAGGTATATCTCCAGTGATGGGAAATCTAAACAAGACATGAGACAAATTACCTAAGGGAAGACAAGAGCTTTTAAAAATATGAAATGATGAACTTATTCACAAACAGTAGGTCCCCTATAATAGTCCTCTTATGGTTATTTCCTTTGGCCATAACCCCTACTACCAATATCTGAAGAGAGGGTTCAGGAGAAAGACAACATATTAACTGTCAATTAAATAATGATATATATTTTTCAAAACAACACTAGAAACTCAAGAATGAAAGAGGATATATGAAATTTGGATCAAAGTAAATATCTACTACCAATATCTGAAGAGAGGGTTCAGGGTTGTAATGGGCCAGTATACTTGATCATGAAGCCTTTCATGCTTTGTCCTTGATGCAGCTGTATTGTCAAAAGACAATTAGTGACTTTTACAAGGCATCTCTTCTTAATATTGTACCAGATTCACCTTTTTCTGCCCAAATAAATATATGTTTTGAAAGGCATGGTCTAAAGGTTTTACATGTTTGCCATATTATACATATGGTAAATCTCAAATATGATAAATAGATTTCATTATGTATTTGAGCATGTATTATTGATATCAGCTAACAAACCCTCTGTTATATAGGAACCTGAGGTATGCTCTGACTACTGTGGAATTATTTCTGCTCTGTCAAGAGATGATAGAGAGGCTGCTCACATTTAGAAAAGTTACACATTTCTAATCCCAGAGAATACTTTTTTGTGTACATTAAAATTTTATTTTGTGGCTTAAAAATATTACAGTGAACATTGAACGACATATTTGTTATTCTCTTGAATTTTCAGGAGAAATAGAAGGTTTCTGCCATTTGCCAGCAAGTAGATGTCATTCAATGCAAGGCAAAGCCATAAAATCCGGCAGAAAATTGTGCAAATGCAATAGCACTTACGGACAGTTATATTTAAAAAGCATTTTGTCTTCCAGTTTCTGGTGGATGTTGGCTAATTTTTTTAAGATTTTATTTATTTAATTATTTGAGAGAGAGAAAGCAAGTGAGCCAACAAGCAGGGTGGGATGTGGGTGGGGAGGAGCAGAGGGAGAGGGACAAGCAGACTCCATGCTGAGCATGGAGCCCGAGGCAGGGCTCGATTTCATCACCCTGGGATCATGACCTGAGCAGAAATCAAGAGCTGGACGCTTAACAAACTGAGCCACCCAGATGCCCCTGGATGTTGGCTATTTTTGACCATTTATCATCCATTCCCATTTTTGCTTAATCATAATAATTTACTATTCCTTTGGGAATTTACACCTCCCTCTCTAGGACTGCATGCCATGTCTCTAACCCATTCCCTGGGAAGGATGGTAGTTAACTTCAGGAAATAGCCACTTGATTGTGACCTACCCATGGGTGTAGTCTTTTGAAAAGACAAACCCCTCTGCTATTCAGAGGGGATTCCTAGAAAAAAGAAAGCATGTAAGTATGTAACTCCCAGAAGTTGTTGGCAGACAACTCTCAAGGTGATCTAGCCAGCCTTCTGATAAAGCAAACACCATGGAAGTCAGAGAAAAGAACAAGAAGAAAGAGAGAGGGAGGGAGGGAGGGAGAGAGAAAGACAGAGGGGCAGGTAAAGAGGGAGGGAAAGGGATGCAGAGGAGAGAGAGAAATGATAACATTTTGAATGTTGCCTCACTCTGAATCAAATGATTCCTACAACTGGAGTTTTTCAGTTACAAAAGCCAATATCATCACCTGAGCCAGTTTGAAAAAGTTTTCTATTATTTATTTCCAAAATATCCCTCACTTATACACCTTTAACTGAGCTAATAGTGTCTTTTGTTTTGCCTTTGTTAAGTTTTGTTTTAGTAGTTACAGGAAAGAGGTAGAAGAACTTTTTTTTTTTTTTATGTTATGTGAATCACCATACACATCATTAGTTTTTGATGTAGTGTTCCATGATTCATTGTTTGCATATAACACCCAGTGCTCCACGCAGAACGTGCCCTCCTGTACCTCTGAAACAAATAATACATTACATGTTTAAAAAAAAAAAAAAAGACGAACTTTTCAATAGCAGTCCACAGACAGTGAATGTTCCAAAACCACGAGTGTACAATACAGTCTACACTCACCTGAGCAAGCACCAAATAAGACTTCAATTCTCTCATGCCCAGAATTATGGTCTGAAAGCCTGGGCATCAGACAGGCTCATTAATTTTTATGGCTGTTTTGTTTTACCCTAGTCTCACATAACCACTGGCTTAGGTGATTGCTTTTGGGCAGAGAAAACTGATTTGCAATCCATGATCCCAGCAGGGGAAGAGAAAGTTCACTCTCTGGTTAGTTAAGTTCTTGGAGAACAGGGCAGGTGTTTTTATTAAATCATGAGAGGGTCTGAGTAGGATAGTCCAGCCCCCACCAAAGCTGAGCTGACAGGATAAAATACACTTTATTAGTTCAGTTAGTGCATTGCTTATACAGTGATCTAATGCCCATACATATTTGCTTTAAAGTTTTCTTAGCACCAGAGAAGGATTTTAATTAGACAAACCATAACCTCTTTCCATTTATTAATTTTTCCCTTAGGTTTGCCTTTAAAAAAATATATGGTTAATTGAAACCTGAGAAGAAATGGCATTGCTTCCTAAAGTCTTGTTTTAAGAAAAATATTGACTTCTCTCTCCCACTGTCAAGAAAATAGAAAAGATATACATGTATGGGTGATGAATACCAACAAATATGTTCATTGGTTTGGATTCCAACCTGAGGGACTGGCTTTTCTACCATACTCTGCTATCAGAGTATGGTAGAAAAACCATGACTAGGAGTCAATGCAGAAGCCCCATGGTTATTGTTGGAGTTGCAACCTAGTCTGGTAAGAGAGTATGCTTTGGAATGAAGTATTTTTGTATAAATGGTGGCTGTTATTAGTGTTATTACCAATCTGTTTACTTAATATCTCTTCTCATATTATCTACTTCTCTTTTATTGTGATTTGTTTTACTTTTCATGATACATATTCTAAATGGAATCATAGAATCAAAGTATTTGAGATTTTGGTTAGGTCATGCTTAAATTCTTAGCTCTTCAGAATGGGCAAATGTGGGAAAAGTTTTAGGATCTCATTTAGCATGAGAATAGTGATCAAAAAGAGGAGACTCATATGCCTTCGATTATTTTCTCTGATTCCCTTTATCGGGCCTTTGATAGTGATAAGCAGGGGCATGAACAGCATCATGCACAGCATCATGGACCTATGTTTTCATGTTTTAAATCTTAGTAGAAGTAACAAAGAAGTGAACAGCGCAATGGACAATTTAGCAAAAAGTGACAGGTACACATAACATAGTTAAATAAGACTATTAACCTCTAAACTTTCCTCAAGTATAAAGCTATTTTCTTACAGTACTATTTATGCAGTTCAAATAAAGGATTTAAATGATTTGGGAACAACCTTTATGTAAAAGTTATGAAGAATGGTAATGATCTAATACATCAAGCTCTGTCAAATCTATTTATTAGTATTAGAATAAAAACTAAAGTGATAATAAAAAGTAAAAGGTTAGAAGTAATTATTTAAAGCGATGATGAAAGTTTTGATGTATCTGACTTTCTAGGTTAGGGTCAAACTATAATAACTGACTTTAAAATTTCATTTATGGTGAGAAAACCAAACTGTTTTAAGGGTTAATTTTTTTTTTTGTGAACTTTTAATTAAATCAACAAAATTTTAATTTGAATCTAAATCTTAGTTTGTAAAGTTTATAAAGTGATGGTATCTTAGATATTTCTAAAAAAAGCAATTATATATATATTTAATTTTGTGCATCAGTGCTTTTACAAGATACACCAGCCCAGGAGGTGAAAATACTTCCTGGAGATACACTGATGATAAAAAATGATCTGTCAAAACTGTTTTGTAGGTTAGACAGGCAAAGAACTCCACACACTGGCAATTCAAAAAGTATGTAATAATCCGTAGTTAAAGAGGAAATAGAGATACATGATACATTGTTCATTTCTACTCCTTGGGAACACATGGAAGAGAAGCTGGAAAATGGACACGGGAAAAAAAAAAAGAAAAAAAAAACAATGATTCTGCAGGAAAATATTTTTAAAAGTTCAAGATGATAAAAAATAATTTTATATAATGTTCTGCACCTAAAAAATAAAAATTTATAAAAACACAAAAGTCAAATGACTTAAATTACAATAATTTCAATGAACAAATATTAATCAGGTAAATACTACCAGTTCTTTTTTTAAGAACTGAATAATTTGGTAAAAGAAACTGCAGAAAACAAAAGGATTAAAACCTTTGGAGTTTATGTATCTTGATGTTCAACAGCCTTTATCATTTTGTATAATGTCTTTTTTTAAATTGGAAAGGAAAAGGCTTAGAAACAGAGATAAGAAAGAAGGAATGGTGATGGATGTCATCTCTCAGTTTACTCCTCAGTAGGAAAACATAATCTCACTCTTCTTTATATCATTTATCCCTTTATATTATTTTCCTTCACCACTCTGCTCATACACTTTTATATATAGTTCCAGAGAGGAAAGACAATAAATACCATTTTCTCTCAAAGGAATTGCTCCTGTTCCCCTACTCAATCCCTCACTCCATGACACAAAAGAAACTATCAATAGTGGCAGTCCTCAACCTCTAAAAGGTGTAAAAACTGACATTTAAATGGCCTTTGACATTTACTACTCAATTAGCCTGCCTTAATCAGTGTGTTCCTGAATGCATGGTATGCTAGGAGCATTCCAGAAAAAAAGGCTGGAAACAGCCAGAGCCAGATAGGAATAGGGCTGAAGAAAACTGATTTTGCAACCCAAAGTTTTGGTGCCAACTGTCAGGAGCCTTAGCAACTGAGCCTGCTCCTGCTCAGAGCAGTTACCCAAGGGTTATGACTGAAGCACTCATAAATACTTTCTACGTGTAAAATGCATTTTCAAGTTCATTTCCTCCCCTATTGGTGTTTAATCCACTCTTTATTTTCTACCCGAGAAAGTATATCACCTTACACATAAATTAATGAGAATGGAGTTATTATAGAAAAGATCTTAAACATATACTAACTTCACAAAAAAAAAAGTGTTCTTTATTATTCAGTGTTCCATTATTGATGACTTAAACTGCTGTGGCTATTTTTATAAAAAGAGATTTAGTACGATGGACTGAATTATGTTCTCAGCCATTCACTCCTCCTTCATAAATGGATTATGCAGTCTCACTTTCTGCCATAACTGCAGTGATTTCACATTTTTGATGTTGGGTTCATCATGTGACTTGCTTTAGACAATGGGATGTTATCAGAAATAACACAAGCTTTGACTAGAATGATGCTTGTGTAATTAAGGTTGGTTTCTTACCTACCTCTGCCACTGCCATGAGAAAAACATGTCTCAGCTATCTAGCCACACCAGAAGTATGTGCTTCAGCCTGAGAAAAGCTGGTAAGCTAAGCCCAGCTGAAATCAGCAGACCCCCGATTGACTCATAGGCATATGAAAAATAAATGCTATCATTGAATGCCGCTGAGAAGTTCTGGTTGTTTGTTATGCAGCATTATTTCAGCACTAGCTGGTTGGAAGCCATAGGGTATTAGATACTGACATGATTATTTGAGGGGCCAAAGAAGCTGACCCTAGACCAGACCTCTAGGAATGACTACAAAAACAATGAGCTGGCCCACATGGAGGCTTTCCTTTCTGATACAATTGCTGAGCTGCTATAGGAACCACTGATTCATATATCACTTGAATTGTCCTACATAACATGTGTGGGAGCTGTTGGCTAATACAGTACCGATTCATGACCAGGGAAAAGCAATAATATACTAGCAAGCCTTATTCACTCAAAGACTAAAAGCAATTAAGTAAGCAAATATGTGAACACCCTGTCATTTGGGCATGTCAGGAGCCAACAGGGACTGTTGAAACCTGCCACTAATCTATATAAAAATATAGAAACATATCCTAGATATAAAAACAATATCCAAATGCCACATGAGTATTAATAAGTCTTTTCCTCATTCATCTTTTTCCGCCCTCCAGGTCTTTTATTCAAGCGACAAGAGAGCAGAAAAACAAAAACAAAAACAAAGAGGGAAAAAGGGGTGACAGGTGGCTCAGTTGGTTAAGCGTCCGACTCTTGATTTTGGCTTAGACTATGATCTCAGGGTCCTGAGATCCAGCTCCATGTGGGGCTCCGCACCGGGCACGGTGCCTGCTTAAGTTTCTCTCTCTCCCGTGGGGTGCTTGGGTGGTTCAGTTGGTTAAGTGTCTGACTCTTGATTTCGGCTCAGGTCATGATCTCAGAGTTATGAGATCGAGCCCAGTGTCAGACGCTGCACTGAGCGTGCAGCCTGCTTAAAATTCTCTCTCCCTCTTTCCCTCCCCCAGCTCACATGCACGTGCTCTCTCTCTCTCAAAAAAAAAAAAAGAAAGAAAGAAAAAAAGGTTCTCTCTTTCCCTCTCCGTTCCCCCTCCCTCTCATCCTCTCTTAAAAAAAAATAAAAAGTAGCTATGGGGAAAGAATGCAGCTTTTAGGCTCATGGGATGGTGGGGAATTATATCCTAAAGTTTTTTTTTTTTTTTTTTTTAAAGATTTTATTTATTTATTTGACAGAGAGAGACACAATGAGAGAGGAAACACAAGCAGGGGGAGTGGGAGAGGGAGAAGCAGGCTTCCCGCAGAGCAGGGAGCCCGATGCGGGGCTCGATCCCAGGACTCCGGGATCATGACCTGAGCCGAAGGCAGACGCTTAACGACTGAGCCACCCAGGCGCCCCTATCCTAAAGTTTTAAATAGACATCAACAACTGCTTTCATTGGCTTAACCCATCTAACATAATTTAGTAATATCAGTAGCACCCAAATAACAGTAGGGACTGAGCCCGTATGCTGGATTCAGGGGTGCTGATTTCTTGGTGGGTAAACAGTGATCTATGGTACTGACTTGATCTAATATAATTTCTTGGGAGATTTGAAAAATCACCACACTCCTATGTATTTCATTGCCACAGTCCTATAGAGACATCATTATTATAAAATAGGAATACATTTAAGTCATTTGCAGTTTGGTTTAGGGTAATTTTACAACATTCATAGAAATATACCATGATAACCCATAACCTCAGTCTAATTATGAGAAAAAACATCAGAAAAATCCCATTAATCTGATGGGTACAAGTATCGGTAAGTCTCTACAAATACCTGTAATTCTCAAAAATTTCAATATCATCAAAAACAACCAAAGTCTAAGAAACCGTCATAGCCAAATGGAGCCTACAGGAATAGGAAATCAAGACAATGTGGTATCCTGAACGGGATACTGGAATAGAAAAAATACTTTATATCACAAAAACTAAAGAAATCTAAATAAAGGATGGAATTTAGTTAGTAATGATGTATAATATTGATTCATTAATTGTGACAAATATACCATACTAATGTAAGATGTGAATAGAGAAAACTTGCTGTGCTATATATAAGAACTCTGTTTTATCTTCACAATTTTTTCATAAATCTAAAAATATCCTAAAATGTAAAAGTTTATTAGAAAAATAACAAAAAAGAATTCTGTCAGGAAGTCAAGCAGTAAAATACAAATGCATTTCAGTACAAAGGAAGTTTCCTACATAAAAATATTACATGCATTACAAACTTCCATTTTGAAGAAAGGGCTTGAAAGTCACATGATCCAAATATAATATTCAGAATCTCAAGGTAAGCTTGCCGATGACAGGGAAAAACTGAAAGTATTCTTTCTCCTGGGGACAGGAACTACATATTTAAGCATAAATTCTAGTAACAAAATAGTTTTAAAGAACTACTGTCACCTTTATTCTTATGGGTGAGAGGGGAAAAAAATCCAAAAGCTCTAATGTTTCTATATGAAGACCAACAGGTGAAAAACTGGAAGAGCTATGATAGCAAATGTGAAAATCTGAACATAATTACATCTTAAGTATTTTTTGCTACTAGATTCCTATACCTTTCATCTTTTTCCTGAGATATGACATTGCTTGCAGGTAGAAAAACTAAAAGAAAATATTTAAATGTGTCTTTTAAGAGTTCTGAATATAATATAAAGAATGCCTTTCTTTGTAGTGGGGGTGAAAGAAAGAAAACGGTCAGATGGAAGATGTTTTTCTTATTTTGACATTCTTGAAAAATGCACAATTATGAGAATTAAGATCTTGCTTTTTAAAGTGTGGCCCAAGGACAGACAAAGAGCTTGCTAGAAATGTGAAATCTCACACCTCATCCCAGAACTACTGAACAAAGTATTCATTTTAACCAAACCCCCAAGTGATTTGCATGCTCATTAAAATTTGCAAAACACTGAACTAATCTACTTAATAAGCACTCCATAGCAACTACCTCACACACACACACACACACACACACACACACACACACACAAGCATATACACAAACATTTTTATCCATTCATTTATTTTACAAAGCAGAAATGGATGAATTCTCTTATCCATATCTTCAAAAAGCTACAAGATTAATGAAGTCAGGACTAGAAAAGAAGAGATGGAATGGTGTCATTTCTGCCATTTATCTGTGTGGCACTGGAATGCTGATTCTGTATTCTAAGCCTCATTTACTTCATCTGTAAATTGGGGAAAGTACAATCAACCCTAACTGCTTCATAGGAGTTTGTATGAAAATAACAACTGGTAATTCATGTGTCCATTTTGCAGTTCATAAAGTACTATAACCATATAAATTTTGCCAGGATGATTACTATTAGCATCATTTGATTAAGAGAAAGGTCACGGTTGTAAATACTTCTAAGACTACAAGGCCAACAATAGACAGGCTAGGTTCATTTGTTGCTATGGTAATACATATCAGGTAGATGAATTTGATAAAGAATTTTCATCAGAAGATTTCCTCTTGGGCGCCTGGGTGGCTCAGTTGGTTAAGCGACTGCCTTCGGCTCAGGTCATGATCCTGGAGTCCCTGGATCGAGTCCCGCATCAGGCTCCCTGCTCGGCAGGGAGTCTGCTTCTCCCTCTGACCCTCCCCCCTCTCATGTGCTCTCTCTTTCATTCTCTCTCTCTCAAATAAATAAATAAAATCTTTAAAAAAAAAAGAAGATTTCCTCTTGTCTAGGATATTTTTCTTTTCATAACGTACATCTCATCATGGGATTCTATCTACAATAAAGGTTTTAATTATCAATATAGCAAAATTTGTCAGGGAAAAAAAGGTTAATAAAAACACTATTAGATCTCCAGTTAAATATTCCCGTTACTAAATTTTACATAAACATCAATATGATTAATTTTTATCATTAATTTATGTTTAATACACAGGAACACTTTTAATTCATATCAAGTTTCACTGTTAATGCTATATATGTGTAAGTTATCTTCCAATCCTCACTCTCTTTGTGAATGCAAAGTTAATTTTACTGTGGTGTATTCTAAAAAATGAATTTGATTCCCTCACTTACAACCTTCTCCAACAACATTATTTCTTCACTCCTTATATATAGATATGGTCTCCCATAGAGATATCATAAACAGCTATTCAAGTCCTTATATATCAAACATTTAGGTTGTTTCCTATTTCTACATATTAGAAAGAAACACTGAATAGTCATACATAACATAACCAATGTCTTAAAGATTAGGTTAAATTTTTTTTTTTTAAGATTTTATTTATATATTTGACAGAGAGAGAGAGACAGAGAGCACAGGCACGGGGCACAGGAGAGGGAAAGCAGGTTTCCCACTGAGCAGGGAGCCTGATGCGGGGCTTGATCCCAGGACTCTGAAATCATGACCTGAGCTAAAGGCAGACGCTTAACCAACTGAGTCACCCAGGTGCCCCAAGGTTAAAATTCTTGTCAGAATTACTGTGTCAAAGTTATCCTTCATATATATATATATATATACACACACACACACACACATATATGAATATGATATATATTTACACATATATATATACATATACATATATATACACATATTTTTAATATACATTTCCCAATTGTACCTTTCCCTGAAAGCTTGTACCAGTATAGTGTCCCAAACCGAATATGACAATGGCCATTGCTAGCTTTCATTCCAATACTGGTGATGACCTTTATTTATTTTTTTTTTTTATTTTTTTTTTTTTAAAGATTTTTTATTTATTTATTTGAGAGAGAGAGAATGAGAGAGAGCAAGCACATGAGAGGGGGGAGGGTCAGAGGGAGAAGCAGACTCCCTGCCGAGCAGGGAGCCCGATGCGGGACTCGATCCAGGGACTCCAGGATCATGACCTGAGCTGAAGGCAGTCGCTTAACCAACTGAGCCACCCAGGCGCCCTGGTGATGACCTTTAAAAACCGACCAAGTAAAATAGGCAAAAATAGAATCGATTTTTTAAAAGATTTATTTATTTGAGAGAGAGCATGCACAAGTGGGAGGAGGGCTAGAGGGAGAGAGAGAGAGAGAATCTCAAGCAGACTCCCCACGGAGGGTAGAGCCAACACGGGTCTTGATCTCATGACCCAGGAGATCATTACCTGAGCTGAAATCCAATTAGAGGTTTAACGGAATGAACCACCCAGGTGCCCTTAGAATCAATTTTTTTTTTTTTAATGTGTAGTTTAACTTACTGGCATTTGAGCTTAAATTAAATCATTGGCATTAAAATTATTGGTAAAGATAAAATTTTATTTTATCAGGTATTGTTTGGTCTTCTTTCTTCCATTTCCCTTTCCTTACTTCCTACCCCTTTTCAAAAAATAAATAAATAAATAAAATTCTCTCTTAATACTGTTTCTACACTGACATGCCCTTTTGATGAAGTTTACCATAAAAGAACACAAAAATAAAACCTGCTTTTTATTATTAAAGAAAATTCGCTGTCAATGTGTGACTAACATGTTTTTAATTAATCATCTTCTTTTAATTGTCTTATTTTGATGTAAGATACTTATGTTTTTATGTTGTACTAATCCCATCCTTTATTTTCATTTGCTATTTTCTTACCAGTTTATAGTGGCCTAATATTATATTTGCCTCTTATATTTAATCTTAATTTTTTTAACCCCTTAATTCACTTCAAATTAATGTTATTCCATGCTCTGATACACAAATTTAAATTTTGGCATATCTAAATAACTAACTCTTTGCCTCCACACTATGTGTCATATTTAGTCTTTTACCTGCTGTTTTTAAATGTTACTGTTATACTGTTTGCTGTAATGTATATTAGATTGCCATTCTGTTTTAACCTGTTCCAATAATGTGTTTATTCCTATACTGGCAACACAGTGTTTTTATAAATACTACAGCTCTAAAACATTTTACTATCTGATACAGCATTTCCCCTCACAATTCTTCTCTTTTACATTTTCATAGGTGTATATTTGTTTTTCCTAAAAATTAACTCATTACCCTATCTGAAAAGTCCCATGAAGATTTCTATTGGCATATTATTGAAATATTACCTTATATAGGAATCAGATATCTATGCAATTCACCCAAGAGTATGATATATCCTTTAAAAAAATCTGTTCTTTTCAGTCCTTCTAGAACAAATTTCTCTTCGAGAATATTCTATGACCATTGGTAATCTCAATATCTGTGTGTAGTTGTTCTTTTTTAATTTATGTATTTGAGAGAGGGGAGAGGGGAAGCAAATTCCCTGCTGAGCAGGGAGCAGGAATCGAGACTTGATCCCAGGACCCTGAGATCATGACCTGAGCCCAAGGCAGACACTTAACTGACTGTGCTACCCAGGTGCCCCATGTGTATAGTTGTTCTTAAAAAGGGAATTGAGGGGCGCCTGGGTGGCTCGGTCGTTAAGCATCTGCCTTCGGCTCAGGTCATGATCCCAGGGTCCTGGGATCGGGCCCCGCGTCGGGCTCCCTGCTACGCGGGAAGCCTGCTTCTCCCTCTCCCTCTGCCTGCTTGTGTTCCCTCTCTCGCTGTCTCTCTCTGTTAAGTAAATAAATAAAATCTTAAAAAAAAAAAAAAGGAATTGAACCCCACAGTCTATCCTACTCGGAGTTTAATTATATAGCATTTGTAACTGACACACTTAGAAACTCCCATTATTTAAGACTGTTCTAAAAAGAAGTCCCTTTCTATAAAAAGAAAAAAAAAGAAAGTGGTCCCACATGTTAAAGCTCTCCACTGGGCATGCAGGTTGCCCATCTGTCTTCATTTATTCTGTACCATTTTAGCTTATACCTAAATGAAATCTTCTATACAATGAATAAAAAACTCACCCATAAAAATCTACATGAATAGTGGTTTAATTTTTATAACACTATTTCAGGTAAATTATTTGATTTAATTGCAAAGTGAGATTCAAATGAGAAACTTGATGAGAAACTTGAGGCACAGCAACGTAAAATTAAATGACTTAAGTTGCACTCCCAATAAGGAGCAGAGATGGGATTAGATACCAGGGATGCAGAACACTGCTGCCACCACCGAAAAAACCGTTCTCATCTAACACAAGGCAAAGGATATTTTTAAAGTACTGTATGTTTTATGCATTCCCATAATTAATCATAGGAAGAACTGTCATATATCAAGATTAGCCACTGTTACACACATATGTTTTTAAAGATTTTATTTTATTTATTTATTTGAGAGAGAGAGAGAGAGAGAGAGAGCACACAAGGGGGTAGAGTCAGACGGAGAAGCAGACTCCCTGCCAAGCAGGGAGCCCGATGCAGACGGAACTCGATCCCGGGACCGATCATGACCTGAGCGGAAGACAGTCGCTTAACTGACTGAGCCACCCAGGCGCCCACACACATATTTTTAAGTAGTTGTTTTTAGTTACTTATGTCTTGCTCAGATTACATTTAAATATTTATTCAGAGCTGCATACACAGGTGGTCTCACTGACAGAAGAGTTCCAGTCAACCTTAAAATAAACTCCTTCCATAAACACTTGCTCTCAACTGGGGCGCCTGGGTGGCCCAGTCATTGAGCATCTGCCTTCAGCTCAGGTCATGATCTCAGGGTCCTGGGATCGAGCCCCACATCGGGCTCCTTGCTCAGCAGGGAGGCCTGCTTCTCCCTCTCCCACTCCCCCTGTGTGTGTTCCCTCTCTCGTTGTGTCTTTCTCTGTCAAATAAATAAATAAAGTCTTAAAAAAAACCCAAAAAACCAAAACACTTGCTCAACACTTCCAAAACCAAAGTTAATATGAAAAAGAAAAGATTTCTCGGCTTTTACAATTAGATTTGGAGAAGGAGTATTTTTTAAACATTTTTTGGACTGAAGTCTTACAACAATTAAGAAGTTAAAACAAAGAAAGTAAAAGTTTTTTTTCTAAAATGCTTAGTCCACATCTAGACAGACATATAAAAATGGAATTTGGGACATCTACTTCAAGGCAATCAATATTCAAATGCTCTATTTGATAGCTGAAAAAGCACCACATAGTTACACAGTGGCGGGGGTAAGATTTGACCACAAAATCTGTTTGTACTCTTAGCTATGCTTTCCTTTATACACAAGACTAAAACACAAAACAAAATCAGAAAAATATGTAAGGAAAACATATATGTATATTTATATTAATTTGAAAACAATTGCAAAATGAAACAACAGGAATATATAAGACTTCCATTTTGTATCAAGTTATTGATAAAGGTTTCATGGAGGCAATAAGAATTAATAGAAACTGTCACATTCCTGAATTCTTAAATTCAAACTTTCTAGTCTCTGACCATAGTCCTTTGAGTTTTGTCACTTGGTCACTCTCACTGAAACTGTTCTCCGACTACACTGGAGTTTTACTTAGTTCATGTTTGGGTTTCTCTTATATTGTCCTTTAGAACATGTCACTCATGCTATTCACAAGGGGATGCACCATTGTTGTACCAGTGTTTGGGGTCACGTAAGGAACCTCCTTAAAATACTAGTTTTGAATAAATACTAAACATGATTTGTATTTATTACATTAAAATATAAATTCGTTTGGAATAGAATCATCATTTTTCCAACTTTGATTTTCTTGTGCAGCTATATGCATGGTATTTCAATAACTGCCTTAATTATAACATGGCTTCCATTTTTCATCTGCTTTGTACATATTCTAGTTTGTCACTGATATTCATAGCATATAGGACTGTGCCAGTGCACACTATATAAATATTACATTCATTTTTATAAAATTGAAATTGAACAAGCCATTGACTATATATTATCAGTGCATATCCATAGTATTTTTTTTCTATGAACTTGGTGTATATACCAGAAGATTTTAATTTCTGTTCATAATTCATCTTTCCTACTTCTCTAATAAACACTCCCATTTCAAAAGTGTTAAAGAGTAACTCCCAAGATTTCAATTCAACAAAATAGTGAGACAGATAAGGAGTATTTCATATTCACATATCAGAATGAATAATGTAACATTGTGAATTTTTCTTCAACTTCTACAAACTAAGTGAATGGTACTTAAGAAAGGCAATGCAGACTCCTGGAGGAAATGAGGAAAGATATCACATAATTAATTCTATCATACTTTAATTTTTTTTCTAAAAATACGTTATCATCTCAAAAGTAACTTAGAGAATTGAAATAGGAATTCAGTCCAAAACTTCTGCATTTAAATGAACCAGGATCATTTATAGATGGGAGGGGTCATCTAACAATATTTAAATCAAAAATATTTTGCTGCCCTCACACAATTCTTACTTCAAAATTTTTTGAGTGAGAACTTAGGAAAGAGGACATAATGTAGCCTTTTTTGGGCTCCCTTCCAGGGGCAATGGATGTTTACTTTAATTAAATTAACCAAAAAAAGTATGTATATAAGTCTCATTTTCATCTCCATGTTCTCTCTTGCTTGCTTCTAAAACTTTCGACTACATATGCTCTATTTTTATAAACTCCGTAAGTCTGGCAGTTCCTGATATTCCACTTTAAGGGCTCAGTGCAAAGAAGGATAATGCTGCTTTTTAAGGGGTGTTTTAGGGAAACAGGGGAAGAGGGGAAAGAGGGCTTTGGGACAATTGCATTATTTGAAGTTCACCAGATTAAAAAGCTGGCAGGAATTCAGCATAAAGGCCTTGTTTGGAGTCAAAGGAGTACGTTCATGTGGGTAGTTCTTAATCATCCTTATTGTTAATATTGTTAATATTCACTCTCCTTTTTTATTAAAGAATAATTATCAAAAAAGATAAGATCATGAGACTTACACACATATAAAGCGAACATGTGTTAAAGGTTATGTAACTTACTATTGAAGAAGAAACCAGTAAGGTGTTAAAAGAACAATCCAAACAAAGTCACATTTTTAGATCAGAAATATTGAAATGAATGCACAAAAAGAAGCATTCATTGTTGTATGTAAGTGATGAATCACTAAATTCTATACTTGAAACTAATATTACACTGTATGTTGACTAACTGGAATTTAAATAAACTACAATTCCACTTTCTGTTTATATGATTTTGACTTCTCTAAGTACCTCATTTAAGTGAAGTCATACAGTATTTGTCTTTTTGTGATTGGCTTATTTCACTTGGTCTAATGTCCTTAAGGTTTATCTATGTTGTAGCATATGTCAGAATTTCCTTCCTTTTAAAGGCTGAATAATAATCCACTGTATGTATTATTACATTTTGCTTATCTAATCATCCAAGAACGGACACTTGGGTTGTTCCCTTTTTTTTTAAAGATTTATTTATTTATTTGGGAGAGAGAGCACATAAGAGCAGGGGAAGAGGCAGAGGCAGAGGGAGAGGGAGAGGAAGAGAATCTCAAGCAGACTCACCACTGAGCACAGATCACCACACAGGGCTCGATTTTAGGACCCTGAGATCATGACCTGAGCCAGAACCAAGTCGGACACTTAACCAACTAACCCAGGCACCCAGGGTTGTTTCCATGTTTTAGTTATTGTAAAGAATGCTGCTATGAACATGACTGTACAAATATCTCTTCAGTTTTTCTAGATTATAATTTCTGGATCTTATGGTAATTTTATTTTAAAATTTTTTTTCAGGAACTGCTATACTGTTTTTCACAGTGGCTATACCAGTTTACATTCCCACCAAGAGTTCACAAGTGGTCCAATTTCTTCATATCCTTGCCAATATTTGTGAAATAACTTGTTTCTTGAACCTGTTTGTTTTTCCCCTCTGAGCTTTCTGTTGACTTCTGTTTAATTTTACTGTATTTGAAGTGCTTGCTATAGGTTTCTGTGACATCATATATCATTAGCTCTATTATTGATGTTATTCATATTTGCCTCTTTTGTCTCTGATCTTTAAATGTCAGTATCCTTCACGTGTCTAGTTACAACTGGATTAAATTACTTTTTCTTGGGGTGCCTGGGAGTCTCAGTCAGCCTCACATTGGGCTCCGCGCTCAGTGGGGAGTCTGCTTAAAAATTCTCTCCCTCTGACCCTTCCCCCCACTCCTGCACTCTAATAAATTTTTAAAAAATTATTTTTTCTTAATTTACCTTGCAGCATGATTGAACCAAATGTTATGTCCTTAAATTTAATCATTACTATTAGCTCCCATATTTGTACAGATCCTTCTATGTGACATATCACTTAGAATTTTGTAGAATATCTTTGAAATAAGATACACTACAAAACCCAAGAACATCATATAGATACTCATTCTACAGTTCCATCTTGAATTTACTGGTATTCAATTCCATGCAAAAGTACAGTGAAATAACTGATGTTAGAGAAGCAATCACTAAGGGATATGCTAGTATTCCATTTACAAATGTGTTTATAGTTTATAATTGTGCAAGTAGTTTACACAATACAGAATCTAGATAACTACAGCTGAGCTTTCATTCCAAAGTGATTTTAATTAATTTAATGTATGCTCTAGAGCATCAAGAACAATTCTGTATATACAGATATCATGTAAATGAGTAAAGCAATGTTAACTAATGATATTATAGACAATAATAGAAATCATTTGTTGTACTTGCATGATAAAGAAGCACTGAACTAAATTAAAGGTTCTATAGATATTCTGGTTTACTTTATGCAACAAAAATACAAGTAGGTTTTCTTATTTTATTTTGCAAATGTAAAGAAAGAACAAAGCTGCTTCCTGATTTGATCAAATTCAAAATGCTAAAAGTGACAGAGCTGGGAAATCAAAGCTAGGTCTGTAAAACTTCAAACTCTTGTAGTTATTAGCCAATACATATTTTAACCTTACAGAGAGAAATTGTCAAAAATGCAACTTAAATGAGAGATTTTCTTAAATGAGAGATTTTCCAATTCCATTTTGACAGATCATATAGAGAAAAAAATAAACACGAAAAGGTCACAGAGCACCTGAATAATATAACATGTAAAGACATATTGCTGTGCCATGTTTCTTGTTTGGGTAGTATGTCTCTGGTTAATGGTATCAGGATTCCTTTCCTGTTAGGGAATTAAATCTAGGTTCATGATCCTATGTGTCTGTTTGAGGGATAATCGATCACTATTGTTTCATGGGCTGTCTAGAGATGTTTGTTTCATATTTCTCATTTGCCTAAATCCAAGTCCTGGAATTCTTGAACTCCTCTGTTCTATGAGTGAGTGATTTGTAATTATACATTACCTTGGCCCTGGTGACAAAGGCATATAGTTTACTAATTCAAGACAGAGGTCTTTATTATAAGGTTTTGAGAATAATATGTATAGAATTATTTCTCTTCATCTTTATTGCCTAACATGAAGTTTCTCAACCCCCATGTGGTATTTCTCTGAACTTCTAACTAGTATATCTGGTTAGCATGTCTGGTTTTCAGGGTAGCTGAGTACAGTTTTTTGTTGTTGTTGTTGTTTTTGAGTGGAGATTTGAAGCCACACAGAATCACAGCTATTTAATTTTATCTAAGGCCTCTTCTGCTTGACTGATATGTATTAACTTTTGCTTTTATTCTTGTAATTCCCATTTGGCAGTTCTTTTACAAACAGCTAACATATAGGCTAAATAAAAATTTCTCAACCATCAATTATTCTTATCTTTTATTATTAACTGTTACACATTTTTCTTAAGGGAAAAAAAGTGGGATTTATCCAAATAAAAACAACAATAAATACCTTAGTATTAAACTCTGTAAAACAAAACCAAGATTCTAGAAAAAACCTGGGCCTCCATTACCTCTGGATCAAGAGCCAGTAATGGACCCAGATGGGTTATAAAGTCCAGAGCCAATACTGAAGCCCAAAGAAATAGACTTACCTGAGAAAGAGAGAATGAATACCTGAACTCACTACATAGACTCTATGGATGGTTTTATTCAGGGAATACTGAATCATTTCTGCTCTAAGAGAAACTCATAATTATACATAATTATATCATGGAGAGTTTATCTCCAAATAGAAGAAGGAAACCACAGAATAATTTGAACAAAAGGAATTTGATATAAAGAAGCTTTAATTACAACAAGATGTTGGGTAATGAAGGACTGGCTAGTAAGAAGTAAAGAGAACTTTAAAAAAATACAAGAATATCAGATATAAGGAGCAACTACTACCCTTAGGGCTGGGATCCAGACCTTGTTGGAGAAAGCCTAGACATAGCCTACAAAATGGCAGAGAAGTCTCTGAGTGCTACACCAGTGGAACTTGCTGGAAATCCTCTCCCTAGGATGTTGAGAAAGTTCATGGGGTAGTCTTACTAAAGGTGCTGCACTATAAGTGTGCCCAAGGGACATTGTTGACAGAAGCCACTGACCGCTGGCACTGCTGCCTACCCATGCACAGCAGAAGCTGGGTGCTGAGGAAGCTGTAGGCAGTGCAGGAACTTGGTGAGTGAGCACCAAAACCAGGAAACAAAACCCTTTCCTCCTGTAATGTCAATCCATCAACATCTACTAACAAAGTTTAATATCATGCCATCTGGCAAAGGAAAAGTATTTAAAGGGCCCAGATCCATTTTTCCAAAGCAGAAAAAAATGTATGAATCAGGAGCACAGAGACATAAAAAAGCGGAAGAGAGATATATAATTTTTATTAATAATCTTACTGTTTGCCACTGAAGTAACATGATTTCTTGTTGCATTTATCAGGGTTTGTTTAACTGAAATAAGTTTGCCTAAAACTTAAGGATTTTTTTAATATTTATTTACATTTGTTTATATATTTATATTAAGTATTTCTGTCCTAATTAAACTGTTATAATATGAAAGAACATTGGTTTTACCTTACTCCATAGTTAACAAAATGTTTTATTGAACTTCATGCCTATTTCAGTTCCTAATGAATCTTTCTAATGAAATTAAAAATTTGTTAGCAATTACTTTGGAGGAAAGAGGGAAATATTCACAAAGACAGATATAAAGTGATCATAAATGTATATAGAAAAACTGAGATGGATAATGACATACAGGGAGAGATGAAGATTTTCTATTTATGAATGCATCCATCAATTATTCCAGTCTCTTATCTCTCCCAAACAAATCTAAACTGTAAAAGAAAAAAAAAAAACAGTTTATAAATATATGGTTAGAAAGCATTAATATTTTTTGGATGCATTTATAATCCACTATAATGAACCTCAAGAACATGAGGGCTGAAGCTTTAAATCTTCCCTCCACTCAAGTTGGATTTAAACCATTGTACTTCAGTTGGACAGGGGCAATTGGTTCACTTGGGTGTCTAAGAGTATTTGTACACTATTGTATCATAGTTCTTTTCTTTCTAGAATTAGCAGTACACATAATATAAGTATGAGCTCCAGCCAAGGAAAAGGCTAATACCAGTGCTAACAGTCCAAGCAATGAAGCAGATGAGAGATTGCTGAGCATAGCAGTCTTTAAGTAGGTTATAAACAAGGCACAGAGAATAGCAGAAAATAATGTAGGAATGGGTTTTACAGTGAGGATGACTTCCCAATATCTACTTGAAATCAAAGCTATGTTTTTGTTTTGTTTTGTTTAAATCATTTCCACTCCCATTTTCCTCCTCTACTTGGCCAGGTGTCTTCTTTTCCTAACCATATCCTCGCAGGAAGATAGATAAGCCTGTTTCTTTGAGGCCACCCTCACCTTCCTTATCTTGATGTTTCCCTCTCCTGCTTTTATACTCATTGCATTATGGCTAATGTCCCGCCACTTCCTTAAAAGTTCTCATTCCAAGGTCACACTTCTTGCGTCCTCAATTTTCCTTGACTTCTTATCAAATACTCAAACCAATTTGATATGCTCTCTTCCCATGGATTTGTAATAGATAGTAGCTTGTTTTTTTCTACTTTTCTAGCTCCATTATGAGCTAATCAAAACCTACAAATATCTTGATGGTAAACATTCCCTAGTCAGAGTTCTATCCCTAATCCTTTGGTTTTGCTCTATATTCTACATGGGGGATTTTATCTACTTCCAGTTATACCATCTTTTATGAGCTGGTGACTTCCACATTAATATATTCAACCCAGATCTCTCTCCTAATCTCTGGGTAGATACATCCATTTGATGGCTCCTGCATTCTTCCTTGGGGGCATTATTACATAATGGAGAAAGAGGGACAAAATAGATAAGATTTCTAATAAGATTAGCTAAGTACATCATTTTCTCCCATGCTACAGGAAATCTTAAATTAGCAGGAAAGTTACATAGGTCTTAACATGGGGCTGAACAGAAAATGAAAAATCTGAATAATATCACCATTCTGTGGGATGCAATAATATTTGAATCAGATCTTGAAACAAGAGATCATTGGGTCAAAATCAGTGGTTCCCTGTAGGCCTTGGCAAAAACTAAATTCCATAAGAAGACCTGAGCCTTGGGGTCACTTTTTACTGTAGCTGGTTTCCAGAGTCTGTATCACATTTCATTATTCCCCACTGGTCTAACATGTCATGTATGCCCCCAAAAGTATTTTTCTCATCCTTAGGCTTCTGTAGCTAGAGATACTAAGCTAATTAATTAATCACCTGCACAATTATATTACCTTCCAACTTAAAAGAAATATGACTGAATATATCTTTATAACCATCAGTAAATTTACCAATTGACTAGCAGCTATAGGTATTATTTATTAACCAGTATTTGAGGCCTCATTTCCTCATACCCACTCTAATAAGCATAGTAACCAATTACTATTATAATGACAACAATCAATTTTAGTTTGCAGATTTGCAAAAAGCCTTCTTAACCTATTAGTGCCTGCAGATAATTTCAGAAGAATCAATGTAAATTCAAGTCTAGGTAAAAACACTGCATTTTTTCCAAAGGTTTATATAGGTTATATTCCTATGAAAGAGATAAACACAAATATAAAACAAATCAAGTTCATATCACTATTATTTTGTTCACCCCAATTCTTTATAATGCTTTGCTTAAACTTATATTTTTTCACTAGTTTGTAAACTTTCTAAAGTCAAATCTTTTGCTTTATTCATATCTTTATTTTCAAAGCTTACATGACTCTGGCCATAAATTAATTAATCAATGCACAGAATAATCAAGTATTGAATGAATATGAAAAATGCATATAAAGTATTCTGGGAGATCAGTAAAGGAGAGATGATTTTCAGCAAGGGGGTCAAGGAAGGTATTAGGAAGGAGGTTGCTAATTCTTAAACTGGGTTTTGAAGGAGAGATAGGATTTAAGAAAATATAAGTAGAGGCATTTCAGAGAGAACTTCCTGCATAATAAATGGACTGAGAAAGGGATGAGCAATGTATAATTGAAATACAAACTTTGAACAATGAGACACTTGCTCTGAGATTCTAGGATATTTATGTATTGTCAGTGGGAAGAAATTATGGGCAAAATCTTTCTTTTCATGGTAGAGGTACTCCAGAATATTAGAATATTAATTGTTTTTTTCAAATCACAAATTCATTAGAAGAGGTAATATTACTATAGTAAAACCTTTTGTAAAATGAATAATGTTATTCAGTTGGATTCAACAAGATTATTGAGCAACTAGATATTGAAGCTAGGGATATAAAAGTGAAAAAGTTGTCATCCTCAACAACCAAAAAAAACACCCCATAATAAATTGGCAATAAGTACAGACCTATCAATAATTACTTTGAATGTAAATGGACTTAATGTTACTTCAAAGACATAGGGTGATGGAGTGGATAAAAAAGCAAGACTCATCTATATGCTGCCTACAAGAGACTCATTTCAGACCCAAAGACAGATGCAGACTGAAAATGAAAGCAAAAAAGAATTTACCATGCAAATGGAAGTGAAGGTAAAAATGGGGTAGCAATACTTACATTGGACAAAGTAGACTTCAAAACAAACACTAATTGGAGACAAAGAAGGACACTATATAGTCATAAAGCGAACAATTCAACAAGAAGATATAACAATTGTAAAAATTTATGCACTCAACATGGGAGCACCCAAATACATAAAGCAGCTAATAACAAACATAAAGGAAGTAATCAATAGAAATACAGTAACAGTAGGGGACTTTGACATCCCACTTACATCAATGGATAGATGATCCAAACAGAAAATCAACAAGGAAACAGTGGCTTTGAATGACACAATGGACCAGGTAGATCTAAAAAGTATATTCAGAACATCGTATCCTTAAAATAGCAGAATACACACTATTTATAAGGGCACATGGAACACTGCAGAATAGATCACTTATTAGGCCACAAAAAAAGTCTCAACAAGTTAAAAAAGATTGAAGTCATATCATGCATCTTTTCTGAGCACAACATTGTGATACTAAAATCAACCACCAGAAAAAATCTGTAAAGAACACAAATACATGGAGGTTAAATAATGTGCCACTAAACAAGGAATGGATCAACCAAGGTCAAAGAAGGAATCAATTACATGGAGACAAATGAAAATGAAAACATTACACTCCAAAATCTTTGGGATGAACCAAAAAGTAGCTTAAGGGGAAGTTTATAGCAATACAGGCCTTCCTAAAGAAGCAAAAAAAAAAAAAAAAAAAAACCTCAAATAAACAACCTAACCTTACACCTAAAGAAGCTAGGAAAAAAAAAAAAAAAGAACAAACAAAACCCCAAACCAGTAGAAGGAAGGAAATAAAGATCAGAGCAGAAATAAACAAAATAGAAACAAACAAACAAACAAAAAAACCCACCAATAGAATAGATCGATGAAACCAGGAGCTGATCCTTTGAAAGATCAGCTAAATTGATAAACCTTTAGCCAGACTCATAAAAAATAAAAATGAGAGAGAGACAGAGATAGTGAGAGAGACAAAGAGGACTCAAATAAACAAAATTAGAAATAAAAGAGGAGAAATAACAATGAACACCACAGAAATACAAAGGACCAAAAGAGAATATTATGAAAGATTATGTGCCAACAAATTGCACAAGAAGAAATGGATAAAATTCCTAGAAACATATAACCTACCAAAACTGAATCAGGAAGAAATAGAAAATTTGAACACACTGATTACAAATAATGAAACTGAATCAGTAATCAAAAAACTCTTAACAAACAAAAGTTCAGGACCAGATGGTTTCACAGGTGATTTCTACCAACATTTATTTTTATTTATTTTTTTTAAAGATTTTATTTATTTATTTGACAGAGAGATAGAGAGAGAGAGCACAAGTAGGTAGAGCGGCAGGCAGAGGGAAAGGGAGAAGCAGGCTCCTCACTGAGCAGGGAGCCTGACTGACGAGGGGCTGGATCCCAGGACCCTGGGATCATGACCTGAGCTGAAGGCAGATGATTAACTGACTAAGCCACCCAGGCACCCCACTACCAAACATTTAAAGAAGAGTTAACACCAATTCTTCTCAAACTATTACAAAAAAATAGAAGAGGAAGGAAAACTTCCAAATTCATTCTATGAGGTATCTGATACCAAAACCAGATAAAGACACCACAAAAAAAGAAAGCTATAGGCCAATATCTCTGATGAACATAGATGTAAAACTCCTCAAAAACTATTAGAAAATGAATTCAACAATACATTAAAAAAATCATTCACCACAATCAAGTGGGATTTATTCCTGGGATGCAAGGGTGGTTCAATAGTCACAAATTATCGGTGTGATACATCACATCAACAAGAGAAAGGATTAAAACCAAATGATCATTTCAATAGATGCAGAAAAAGCATTTGACAAAGTACAACACCCATTCATGATAAAAACCCTCAATAAAGTAGGTTTAGAGGGAACATACTTCAACAAAGGCCATATATGCAAAGCCCACAGCTAACCTCAATATCAATGGTGAAAAACTGAGAGCATTTCACCTACAATCAGGAATAAGATAAGGATGTCCACACTCACCACTTTTATTCACCACAGTATTAGAAATTCTAGCCACAGCAATCAGATAAGAAAAAGAAGTAAAAGGCATCTAAATTGGTAAGGAAGAAGTAAAATTTTCACTATTTGCAGATGACATGATAGAAAACCCAAAGACTCTACAAAAAACTATCAGAACTGATAATTGAATTCAGTAAGATCTCAGGATACAAAATCAATATACAGAAATCTGTTATATTTCTACACACTAATAATAAAGTAGCAGAAAGAGAAATTAAGAAGACAATCCCATCTATAATCGTAGCAAAAATAATAAAATAACTAGGAATAAACTTAATCAAGGAGTTACCTGTACTCTGAAAACTATAAACGTTGATGAAAGAAATTGAAGTCAACACAAATGAAAATATATTCCATGCTAATGAATTAGAACAAATACTGTTAAAAAAAAAGTTCCATACTATCCAAAGCAATTTGGATTTAATGCAATTCCTATCAAAATACTAACAGCATTTTCACAGAACTAGAGAAAATAGTATTAAAATTTGTATGAAACCACAAATGACCCTAAAAGTCAAAGCAATCTTTAAAAAGAACAAAAACTGGAGGTATCACAATCCCAGATTTCAAGATACACTACAAAGCTGTAGTAATCAAAACAGTATGGTACTGGCACAAAAATAGACACATAGGTCAGTGGGACAGAATAAAGAGCCCAGAAATAAACCCACGATTATATGGTCAATTAATCTTTGAAAAAGGAGGCAAGAATATACAAGGGGAAAAAGACAGTCTTCAACAAATGGTGTTGGGAAAACTAGACAGTTACATGTAAAAGAATAAAACTGGACCACTTTCCTACACCATACACAAAAATAAACTTAAAAGTGATTAAGGGCTTAAATGTAAGACCTGAACCATAAAATCCTAGAAGAGAGCAAGGCAGTAATTTATCTGATATTGGCTATAACAACATTTTTATAGATATGTCTCTGGAGGCAAGGAAAACTAAAAAGCAAAAAATAAACTATTGGGACTACATCAAAATAAAAAGCTTCTGCATAGGAAGGAAATAATCAACAAAACTAAAAGACAACCTACTGACTAATAGAAGATATTTATAAATGACATGTCAGATAAAGAGTTAGTATCCAAAATATATAAAGAACTTATACAACTTAACACCAAAAAAAAAAAAAAAAAAGCCAAATAACCCAGAGGGGAGGTAGGTGGGGGGATGGGTGAAATAGGTGAAGGAAATTAAGAGTACAGTCACCATGATGAGCACTGAGTAATGTATACAATTGTTGAATCACTATACTGTACACCTGAAACTACTATAACACTGAAATACAATTATATTAGTTACATCCAATTAGTTATATATTACATCCAATATAGTTATATGTATATACACATTGGAATTTTGAAGTTGCCATACTCATCTGCAAGAAGCAGCAAACACTCGCTTTGTACAGATAAATTTTATGTATTTTTATAGGGATCACCTGGTTTTGTTCTCTTACCTGTATATTATGATCATGCTCCCACAGGTGTCATCTGGTAAGTAGTGAATATGGCAAGAGAATGGTATGAGAGAAGAGAAAACAGGGAAAAGAAGGTAAAATGATACTTTGCTTTTGTACAGAGTTGAAGACTGGAGGAAAAGGGACTTCATTAAATCATGACAGAGATAAAATGGGAATTTAGAGATTTGCTCAATAAACCCCATATGGTGGAAACCAGTCTCCATTTGAAAAGTGGTAATAGTCAAAAATGGAGAATTTAGCATAAACAAAAGTCTAAGTTCTTGTACTAGATTGTAAACTTTTAGTACTTATTTCCTTGAGACAATATACAAATATGCAAATGCCATTTCAAGAAGAATTCAGATCATGTTTTGTGACACAAATGTTTACATTTATTTATTTTCTAACAATATACTAACATGCAGTTTAAATTCTATTTTCTTGGGGCCCCTGGGTGGCTCAGTTGGTTAAGCTTGATTTTAGCTCAGGTCACGATCTTTTTAAATCTTTAAAAAAGCATTCTATTTTCTTCAAGATTCAGTCCCACAATCTTTTAACTAAAACTATATTCTCCATAATATAACTAGAAGAATGGCCTTTCCATAAAAGTAGTCTCAATGTTCAATATTCCTCATGTTGCCATTTTTGTTGCTGCTGTTGTTAGAATACCTATTGGATTCAGTCTTGAATCAGACTTAGTCATATGTGAGTTTGGGGTCTCCACTAGGTTGAGGGCCTGAAGGATCCTAGGTCATTTCTGTATCTCCAACATTACAGTATACAGCAGGCATTCCATAAATGCTGATCAAAGTACACAGAGGTCCACAGGGGGTAACTAACATGAGAAAAGCTTGAGAACCATCCAGAGTTTTACACAAAACCACTCTTACGGTGATTTTCCCAAATAGATGCAGATGTTGGAATCAGAACTTTTATGATTTAAAATATATATTCTTCAGTGTTCTATGTTTCTAGTTTCATATTACTGAAAAGGTATAAGGGCCACTAGTAGTTCATAGGTTCTATTATTAATGAAGCACAGTATATCCGTCTTTAAGTGCATTCCATCTGGAGATACGTGATTTCTTTTTGGGCTATAGCATCCTCATAATGTGTGATGATGAAATCAAGTATATCCAATACCAGTGGAAAATCCAAAAATTTTGATATGGTCCAAATTATTGTAACACTAGCATCCAGAATAGGAAAAAAAGAAAAGAAAAGAAAAGAAAGCATGAAGGGTTTTTTGTTTGTTTCTATGACAACCACATATGGAAATTTCCCATTCCTAAACAGGAGAACAAGACAACCATGGACTTCGTAAAATGAAGTTCAGCACTATTTAATTATAATTGATTTTTACTTTCAAAAATATTCATTGCCCAAACCTGTAAGTGTTTACATTTGTTTTTACCTGATTACATGAGAAACAAATCATCCTAGACATCTTCCAATTCCTATAGAAATTCTAAGAGCAACTATAATTTTGTTTCTTTTACCTCCTCTGATGATAGGCCATTGTACATCCCAGTAAGATGTCAAAAACTTCAGTGCAGAACAGCCTCAATTAATTATGCTCATATCAGTTCCAGGAGCTTGTGGGCTGGTAGCAATCAGATACACCCTGAACACAATGCATTGATTTATATTCTAATGCTCTAGGTATATATAAGGGTATGTGAGTGTGTCATGCAGAGATGGAATAAATTTCAAATCAAAGACTTCTCTGCTCCTTATCATGAATCTATGCCTTCCATTCCCACCAACTCTTTCTTCCCATATCTGTCATGATGACTTTTTTCAGTCCCATGCAGTGACAATTTCTGTAATGCTAAGCCAAGATCTGCTTACCATACTCTGCAGTACACCAATTTCCTACTGTAGTAATATTTCTAGAGCATTTGGCAGCTGTCAAGATTTTTTGTTTATTTGTCTGTTTAATTAATCAGGCTCCAAAATTCTTTTGTATTCATTTGTATTAGATGGGCCAGTGCAAACTTGGTTTGGCTAAGAGCATACCGTACAAGTATATATTACAGGTAGACATCCAAGGATATGTCTAGCAACCCACACGGATACATCAGAAACATTAAAAAGAGAACAAGGTAACTCCACAGATGCTGAGGATAACTATTCTTCATATAATGAAGATGGAGAAAAGACAAAGGAGGTATCAGGACCTCCTTTTCCCCCCTAATTATTAAGTTTAATCATCTAGAATATTCTAAAAAGTTTATTCTACAAAGATGGTAATTTCATGTGGTCTGATACAATATTATTCTTGGGTTATACTTTAAAAGCTCAGAACATATTACTGTGATGCTTCACAAAAGTCCCTTTCTATGTTCATCCTATGCTCCAGAGCTTTTATTTCCCCTACCTTTTTCACAAACTGACTGCCCCTTCCTTCTCTTCCTCCTATAGAACACTGTCTCTCCAGATTTCTCATGGTGAATAGAACACCATCCTGATTTCACCTTGTGGCCCAGCTCTCACCCTCAGGTGAATCAGACTCAATTCACAGCTGTCAGTATCTATTTCAAAATCTCATTTTTAAAACGCTCCAGTGAAAACAGCCTGGGATTTTTAAGTGAGGTTTAGCGACTATGCCTTTATAGTTCAAAGGCTTTTTTTATTTCACAAATGCCTAGCTCATATGAAGGTATTTACTCTGTAGGGGAAACTGTGGAATAACATCTTAACTCACACCTCAGTTTTGGCCTTCAGAAGGAGGTTTCCATGTGCCTTGTTATATAAGTTGGTAGGAGCTATCCTGCCTCCAGTCAAGACAATATTAGAAAGAGAAGTGTCAGACGGTAACAGTTCAAGTCTTAGACTGGCATTCACAATGTCCTATTCTAGGATAGAGCCCCAGTAAGCTTCGTGAGTGTGAAAACTGTCAACAGGCTGGTGTTTTCCATAAGACTCCTTAGACCTATTCTAGATTGCAATTTTTGATCTGATTATCTCTTGAAAATCTCTGATCTTTATTCTGTATCATGTTTAAGTTGCCAACACTGATTACATCTACTAAAAATTTCCAAATTCACAGCTACTCCTAGGTCCAAAATACTAGGAAATCTATGTTACTTAAACAGAAAGGAAACTGCATATGGGGTAACTGTGTGCCACAGCTGATTTCATGCCAGAAGTCACGTGCCTTCACAATGCATATTGCACCCTGCAGAGCCCATGACCAAGGCACTCTGCCATAATATTGATTCTGAGGTATTTTGCTTGGATCAATGGGACATTAGTAAGTGTGATACAAGCTGTAACTTAAAAGGGCTTGTGCATTTAAGGCTTGCCCTCTTTCCCTGTACTTAGAAACATGAAACCAAATACAAATGAGTCTGAGCTACCCTGAGAAACCACTTTGAGTAGAATTGAAACTTCCCAGTCAACAGCCTGCAAACTGCCAGACATATGAATGAGGCCATCTATTTTGGTCATTTTCATGCTGCATTGAAAAACACCCCAAATCTAAGTGGCTTAAAAGAACATATATTTTTCTCCAGAATATAGTATTTGGGCGTGGCTTAGCAAGGATAGCTCAGCTCTGGTTCACCTGTCAGTTGGAGCAGTTTAAAGCATGCAGGCTAAAGTCACCTGAAGACTTATACTCTCTGGGGATTGATGCTGACTGTAGATTGAGTGTCAGTTCTTTTCCATGGGAGAATTTTAGTGTGGTTTCTCTGTATGGGCCATTTTGGACATCCTCTCAGCATGTTTGGTTGGTTGAAGAATGGATATCTCAAGAAACAAAGCTGGGTAGAAACTGTAAAGACTCAGAACATAGCCTCAGAAATCACACATCTGGGATAGGAACACTTAGATTCAAGGGGAGGAAATATAGACACCAGCTTTCAATGAAATGCCAGTATCACATGATAAGAATAGCACGAGATGGGCTACATGTTAGTACAGCTGTCTATGGAAAATACAGTCCACCAGATTATCCTAGACCATCTAAACCCTGCTGACCCGCTTTGAAACTTCAACCTCATGAATAAGCCAGAGAGATCTGTGTAAGAATCACCCAAGTTCCAACCCAATATATTGTGAGATAGTAAATGATGGCTGTTTTAAACCTCTGTGTTTTGGGATGGTTTGCTATGCACCAAATAATAATATAGTTATTGATACCCAGAGACAAGTGTTTCTGTAACAACATAAAAATAGGTGATACTGGCTTGGTACCAATCATGGGCAGAGGATGGGAAAAAAAACAAAAACAAAAATAGAACAACAACAACAACAAAACAATGGACAAACTGTTAGAGATAACTAAAAACGCAGCAAAGAAACTTAATATGGCTAGAAAACTGGTGAGCAAATTCAAGAGAGACTGGAAAAGAGGAAGTTTCCTTCAGGCCCTCCATAAAAACAACAGCTACACATTAATATATTGCTAAGATTAGCATTGCTTCCGTATCTTTAGCATCTCAAACACTACTTTTACTCTGACCTTAGAAACTATCTTTATGGAGTTTATCTTCTAGGGACCTGAAATTTCTTTTTTTTTTTTAAGCTTTTTTTTTTTTTTAAGATTTTATTTATTTTTTGACAGAAAGAGAGACAGTGAGAGAGGGAACACAAGCAGGGGGGGTGGGAGAGGGAGAAGCAGGCTTCCCACTGAGCAGGGAGCCTGATGCGGGGCCCGATCCCAGGACCCTGGGACCATGACCTGAGCCGAAGGCAGACACTTAACAACTGAGCCACCCAGGTGCCCCGGGACCTGAAATTTCTGTTTTCCAAAAGATAAACTTTAACTTTGAGCTAGTTTGGTATGGAAACACTACAATGCTCTCTCACCTCTGTAGCAGTGCATCTGTTTTGTAACATACTTCTATGAGCTGACACTGCAGTAGCTTCTAATCTAGGCAGCCATGGGTTTCCTTTTGTGCCCAAATTGCCAGAATTATCTTATGAAATGTATACGTTTGCATTCTAAAATCTACATACTATTTTACCTTGTCTAGGGTGCTCAGGAGATGAAAAATGAAGATTACTGAGGTGAGGTTCCTCGTAATTCCTTAAAATATGCAGCCCTTCTTGAATTTGCCTGTTTTACAGTATACATACATCTAGGTACATGAACAAAAGGGCATTCAAAAGTAGTCTGCAGAATGGCACACACAACTGAAAGAATTCTGATAGGTCCAGTTCCCTCTGTGGCTTATATGATTTTGTTCCTCTATCTTAGCTCTATTTCTCTTTGTGCACTGACATCAAATCTCTCTTACTGCATACCTATTTCTTCTTGGTTTAATATACTTCTTGCATATTAACATGAGGGAAAAAAAAAAAAAGGTCATTTTCCCTGCTAATGTTAACAGAAAATGTAGAGGGATAGGACTCTGTTTCAATCTGTTTGGATCACATGCCCATACTTATACCAATCACTATACCCAAGAGAGCTAAATGTTCAGAAGGTATTGTTGGTTGCTTTCTATTTATGCCTGTAGTGAGGAGGAAGGATCAGAATACCAGGGCATTCTAGCCTATGAAAAAGGGAGACTTGGTTCCTCAAAGAAATACTGGTCATATACAATCCAATGTCTAGTATAGCTTCAAAATTTTTGTCCTCTTTTATATCTCAACTTGGTCTGTTAGCTATATATCTAGGTTTGCCTTCCCTTTTCACTATTTTTGGACTGAAAATTCATTTAAGGCACTTCATGTCCCTGAGATATTGCAGCTCATATTGGCCTTCAGTGCCCCAAACACAGATAAACTACTGTGCCTAGTAGGCTTTAAGGTTGGTGAATCTTGTGCTGGCCCTCAGCCCTCTCTTTCTATGGAAGAGTTTGGGAGATTATGGTTCTACAATCTCAAAAGTAAGGGAAACAAAGAAGAGGTTGGTGAGGTGGTGATGTTGAAATAAACAGAAAATATATTTATTGAGCTTCAACAGTTCAAATTCTAATCTCTCTCACAAACTTCACTTTGAATATGCATTTGAATTTTTGCATAAAAGTGCCTTCTTTACTCAGAATTTTTCCTCTGTAATGCTACACAAAAACCTTCTTCCCAGGTTAATCCACATGAGTGTTATGTGTTTGGGGAAGGACTGACTTCCATTAAATAGATTTTAAAAAAGCTATGATAAAAAGTCTATTGTTTTTTGAAGTGATTGTTCATGATTTCAGAGTTTTAGGCCACGTGTAGCTGAAGAGGTTTAAAAAATATTCTCATAGACTTTTCTTCTCAAGCAAAATTATTATTCTGAATCTCTGAAAACTAACTAGGACTTGGGCAGAATAAAGTTGGGAGAGGATATAGGTGTATGCGAGAGTGATAATACGAGATAGGGAGAGAAAATTTTAATTTATTTTATAAACCTTATATACGAAAGCAATTTCATTAAGTGGACAAGATAAAGTTGGATGAAGAAAAATATGATACTGTTCAAACATATTAGCTAATTAATGTGCACTATTATTGATTATTCAGACACTAAAAGGGTCAGAGGAACCCAGCTACAAATATTAACATGGCTTAATTAAAATTGATCATTAATTCTTAAAGAAATATCAAGAGAGATGCACAGAGATTCCTTTTTATGTGCTTTCTACTAAAGCCTAAGAAAAGGAGATTCAAGGGGTAAAAAGTAGTTAAAAGGATAATATCTGCTTTGTTCATACTTTATGCTTGATTTCTTCCAGGCATGATTTGGATTTTATCAGGCATTTTCTCCAAATTTTTCCATCAATGTACAAACACTTTTTGATGAATGTGCCCTTGATGTTTCATTTGTATCACTGTTCCTGATAACACTAATAGACAACAATTGCTACATATCCCAAACACAAGTATAAACATAAAATTCTCTTTTTTTTTTTTAATGCCAAATTCCATTATTTGGAGAAAGCAGTATACATATAAAGACAGCACTGAAGCTCTGGAACTCATTTTAATTCTCTTCCAATGTCTTACACAATGTTTTCAAAATAAAACCCAATCTCCCTGCAAGATATAAACTCACGGACTGTTTCAGACACCTCCCCCATCATCTCTAACCACTATATACTATGAGTTTCTGAAAACTAGAAAGGAGTCTTGCTTTATTCATCTTTCAAACTATTGTACTGAGAGAGCAAAAATTTTGGAGTTGTAAGTTGCCCAATATATTGTTGTAGGTTTACAAAAAGTTTACTGATGAAAAATCAGATGTTTGTCCAAGTTCACCACTAGATAATGAAGAGAATGTGCTAAAAATAAAGTGCTTTCTATCTGGCTAAGTTGTATTTAGTATAAGAGTATGCCAAAGTGCTTCCTTTCTACTACTATTTCAAGTAAATAAAAACAGGCCTTCAGAAAAATTTTAAACTCAGGAAAGCTAGTGTGTACTGCCTCTAGTCTTCTCATTCACTGTCTTTTGGTAGACTGAATACTTCTCTTTTTCTTTCCCATTAAGAATCCCATGACTAACATAAGTTCTTGCCTGCCCAATTTTATCCATCAAAACTTACTTATTCAAATAGACACATACTGAATATCTTATGTTCTAAAGACAGTTATTAGGCATATGGGATAAAGTTGTGACCTAATAAAATCTACCATCTACTAGTAAACATATACCATTATCAAGGTACAATCCTGGCTGGTTAATTTGATTTCTGTTTTACATCCCATATTTTATTTGTGTACACTCAAAAACAAATTATTTCCTGTCACTGTGATTGCTACTTTGTTTTTGTAGAAACAGATGGAATCAGATACGGTTCTTAAAATACTTTTTTCTCTAAGATAACACTAGATGAAGTAAGTTTGAGAGGTCCTGCTTAGGGCAAGCTTTGAAAAAAATTAAAATGCATACATCATTTTTCTACCCCTCGCTTAATTTCACAAACTCTCATGTGGTATGAAATAAACATCAAGAAGACATTTGACACCGGAATTTCCCAGCCTGGAATGCCCTGAATATGTTTTTATCTACTTTTTTTCTTTAGAACTATAATAAGGTTACAAATTCCACAAGATATACTTAAATGAACAACTCTGTAAGGAGTTAAGATTAGTGTCTATAATCAATATCATCAGTCAGTGGATAAAAATAATCAAAAAGAAGAACATTTTCTTGTTCAAAATATTTTTTGCCAGGAAGTTCCTGAGTATAAATATGAATTTTAAGCTTACATTACTTTTTTCACTCATTGTTATGTAAGAAGTAATTTATTTGAACTAGATACAGAAGAGTAGGAAGAGTATTTGAGATCAGAGTTAAAATTAGTTCTGATTTACAGAATATTTCTGGTCATTTGAGTTAAAATAGAACAAAACTCTAATGCTTCATTTGAAATTTAATTATTCTGATCAATGTACATAGACAATTCAAGTGATTTAAGAAGACCTATGATGTTTGCTTATAAAGTGAATTATTTTGCCTAAATTATTTGGCAAATTGGTTTTAACTTCATTACATCAAAATGTGTCCCATTTAAAATCAGTGTCCCACTGATATTTATGAAGAAGCCCATTTACTCTGTAATTTTAAGGTTTTCTCAAAGTGAATTTGGCACAAAATAATAGGTCAACATTTATGAGCCCTATATAGATGATTCTCAGCATATGTATGTATATTATTTTTATTATTTTATTTTAATTTTATTTAGTAAGTAAGTAAGCTCCACATCCAGTGTGGAGCTCAATGTGGGGCTTGAACTCAAAACCCTGAGATCAAGCCCTGAGCTAAGATCAAGAGTCAGACACTTAACTGACTGAGCCACACTGGCGCCCCTATATGTATGTTATTTTTAATGTATATTTTTCTCTCTCCTCCATCTAAGACTCAAAGCTTTGTTCACTGCCATATACTCAATGTCTAGAGCTTTGCTTGCTATGAGTAAACATCCATGATCTTTTATGAAAGAAACACAAGAAAGAGAAAGGGGGAGAGAGAGAGGGAGAGGAGGAAGAAAAGAAAATATGGATTGATGAATCTCTTCTCAGGGATCTAGCACTGAGAGAAGACTTGTGTGTTTATTCAACTTCTACCCAGAGTACTCCACCAGTTCTATGTTCTTGAATCTAAAAGATGTAGGGGTGGCAGTAAGGAAATGCCTCTCAGAGCTGGGAATTCTCTGCAAAGGAGTCATGACTTACATAGCATTATTTTTCCTATTCTTGAGGGGTAATCAAGTATGAATAATTAATCAAGACTTTTCTCTGAGCAGAACCCTGTGAGTATATCATTCACAACTCCTGCTCTTGAGTTCCCTTACCAAACAAATATCCACAAAGTACTTGTTATACGCCCAGGAAGATGAATCTTAGCAGTAAGTATTCAAAAAATTTCAGAGTTTGTAGCAAATTTCAAGGTCTATCCACCAATCGAGAATTTCAATGACATTGGGGCACCTAGGTGGTTCAGTCAGTTTAGCGTCCAACCGACTCTTGATCTCATCAGCTCAGGGCTTGACCTCAGGGTCATGAGCTCAAGCCCTGCGTTGGGCTCCACATTGGGAGAGAGCCTACCTAAAAATATATAGATAAATAAAATAAATAAAAAATATAAAAAAAGAATTTCAATGACTTCTATTACACGTTTCATACTTGATACTCTTGAGGCAATCTGTTCTATTTTGGGGAAAAAATCGTTGGCATACCTTTCTTATAACAGGAAACAAGGAAAAAGGCATCCTCATAACTTCTACTGAGTTGGTTTACCAGAACAATACTACAAAAGTAGCATCTATAGCTAAAACTTTGCTATTTGCAGTTTTCTACTTGATGTTGATGATGTGGCAAGTTGCAAGAAGTAATTAAAACTTTGCTTTTTGTTATTAAAAAAATAAGAAAACAAGTTGTCTCAATCAGTAAGGCAATCAAAATAAAGAAGAAGTGAAGAGATCCAAAACAGGATTTTTTTGTTTGATTTTTGGCTTTTTGGCTTTTTATGGTGCAAAAAGATGCTTTCATTTTAGCAGGGGACAGGATTTGTGGCTAGAAAGAGCTGCACTGTGATATATTTTTAAGTTGGGGGGCGGAGTTTAGAGATAACAGAAGTCTCCAAAGGGAGCATATTAAAGAAGACTTACAGGATCCTGGATGTCTGTTTATTGTCAAGATAAGGTTGCTTTTAGTCTCTAGCAAAGCATTAACATTAAGGCAACTGTGAGTTCCTTGAGGAAGGTCACACTCTGCATGCCTCAGGTATTTATCAGTGGGCCACAAGTTGTAAGGAAATTTAATTTTACCTGAATTTCTCTTGCCTTTGTTCTCATCATCCTCCCTGAACAATTCTGACCCTTAAATCTTAAGGTTGCTGAGGGTGGAAGGTCTTATCTTTTGTAACTTCTTCCTGCCGAATAGGGGCATAGAGATATTCCTACCTATGGGTCAACACTGGTCAGTTGGGAAATTTATGTATAGGAGTTAAAAAAGGCAGAGGCTGCCAAATCCAAGGTAGACAACATATATGACTGTCCTTGAATAGAAAGGATCACCTGTCGGCTTGAAGTTATGGCAGTGAAGGAGTCTAGGCACCAGGTGGAGAAATGCCAGAAAAGACAACAAAGTAAGGTTAATATTGTTATGAGAAAAAGAAGCCCGATAAAAAGACCTAATAGTTGTTCAAAATCCTCCTCCAGTCCAGTAGTTTAACCAATCACTAAAGGAGAGAGAGAGAAATTGTTTACACCAACCTAAGTATTCATATCTTCTAGCAATCCTGTTACATTTTTGTGATAATCTGAAATACATACACAACATTCTGTTTTAATAATGACACATATACCACCTTGTGCAGCTGTTAAAACATTTAAGGCCATTTGATTTTGTAGAATTGTCTTACATACTTGATTTATTTCAGTTTTTAATAATGTAATGCTATTTTGAGAGTCATGTAAGGCCTTGATTGTGTAGCAGGTGGTGTTAGCCATCATAGAGACTCTGTTTTTCTTAGCAAGCAAGCAGGTAATTAGTAAGAGGCACCTCTATGGAAACAAAAGAAAACTATAAGTTAATGGTCGGGGCAAATTACAAACCCAGTGTCTGGGTCTCTAGTGCTGCTAGTGAGATTTATAGATGTCAGGCTTGAAGCAGCCTCAGATGGAGTGGGAAGAGGCAGTCAGAATCAGATGGGTTTTTTTGGTTTGTAATTCAAATGTCTCCAGTGATCCTTTTGAATGGCCCATACAGCAATAGGCACAACGATTGTCTATGCATGAGTTTTGAGGCAATTTCTCTGAAGCTGACCTCAAGTTGTAGAGCATCAGTTTTCAGGGCTTTAGGAAAAAGGGCAGTTTTAGTTTTTAATGACTAAGTTAAGAGAATGGAAGAATACTGGAAACTTTAGTTCGGAGAGCCAGAGCCAGATATTTGAGGAAACCAGGAGAATTCAGGATCTAGCCTAGCTTATAGTAAATAGTATTAAATTCTAAAATCTACAAAGATGTGTCATTAAAACATATTTTTCCTCTATAATCACCCTCATTTTTAAAAAGATTTTATTTATTTATTTGACCGAGAGAGAGAGACAGCGAGAGAGGGAACACAAGCAGGGGGAGTGGAAAAGGGAGAAGCAGGCTTTCCACAGAGCAGGGAGCCTGATGTGGGGCTTGATCTCAGGACCCTGGGATCATGACCTGAGCTAAAGGCAGACGCCTAATGCCTGAGCCACCCAGGTGCCCCAATCACCCTCATTTTTTTCAAGATAGCCAAATCAAGACTGATTTGCTTGTGGGGCACCTGGGTGGCTCAGCCAGTTAAGCAACCAACTCTTGATTTTGGCTTAGGTCATGATCTCAGGGTCCTGAAATCAAGCCCCGTGTCAGGCTCCATTCTTGGTGTGGAGTCTGCTTGAGATTCTCTCCCTCTCCCTCCCACTCCATCCCCCCTCCAAAAGAAATACATACATACATACATACATAAAATGTTTAAAAAAAAAAAAAGACTGATTTGCTTGTAAAATAAGAATAGTTTTAACAAACTTGGCTTAATTATTCACATAAACCCAGCAAGAACAGTGATTGGCCATATGGATCTTTTTTCTAAAATCTGTTTTGCTAGAACTTTTTACAAGGAATCTCTAGATTGAACTTTTAGTAGCCTTTTGAGGCCAGAAGCCAAGCCAAATACTTGTCATCAGACATGCCTGCAATACCTGTAGATTTGGACAAATTCCTCTTCTTGAGGTCCCCCAAATATCCTAAGGTTCCTGTACCTGCCAGGAAGTGACATTCTTTACTCACCTGGTAAGGCTTTGGGGAAGTCTGTAAGCAAGGTATCGGACCAACATTTCCAAGAGGCTTTATTGGCTTCATAAAGTCAACCTTAGTTCCTTAAAGCCATCCAATGTGTCCAATGGTGTCCTATTAGAAGGAGAACAGATTTTTACTGAACTTATGCAAATAACTCCAATTGCCATAAAATAAAGAATATTCACTGAGAGTTTCTGAATTCTGGAGGGTTCCAATAGAGAGAAAAGTTAAATGCTTCAATTTGTTCACAAAGGAATATTTTATCATATTTCTGTATATCATGGATATCTTAAGAGAAAGTTTCATTAATCTGGAAGAGCAAATGTTAAAGAACCAATGATGTTTCAAACAAGAGTCACAAAAGATATAATCATCTTCTTCAATTCATTTAGTCCCATGTTACTAATTCTTTAGTCTGAATGCAGCTTTTTCCATTAGTTCTGAAAATTCTTATCCACTTTAGTTTCCTGATTTTAAAGATATCAAAAACTTGTATTTGTCAAAAGTCGTTTTCATGAATCTCCTTGAAGATGAAACACATCTTGCAAGAGAGTAAGAACAATAACTCTAAATGACAAAAGACTCAAAAATGGACATGGTTAAGGATCGGATATGAGAGTTCATTATAATATAACTGACAAGGAAATGTGGTTATTTCTGTGACACACTACACTGTAATAATTAGAATGTTAAGTGATGACCTTATACCAGAACATATTAAAACTTCAGGAATTTCATGTAATTTCTAAAACAGTTACAGCATTTACCCAAACAGCATAACCTAAGGCTCATCAATATTTGTTTGACAGTGCTCCCCAAGTAACTTAACATACCAAATAAACAAGCCTAATTAGTCAAAAAGACTTCATTTACAATTCAAATCTCAGGGAAGTTTGTTAAAATCCTCAGAAAGTTTTAAAGCTCATGCGTAAATAGGATTTCAAATCATTAAAAAATTAGTATTTACATTTAACCAAGGTAGCAATAAGGGATTCTTCAGGAAGTTATTTAGTTGTTAGTAAAACTTAGCTCCTTTAATACTGAGAAGTTTTAACTTTCTTAAGTAATCAAAGACCTGATAAAGAGAAAACATAAAAGTTTTCTTTCATTTAAAACAAAACAAAACAAAACAAAAAAAACTTTGGTTTTCAGGCAAAGAGAAAAAAAATAACAACAACAAAACCAAAACTTTGTTTACATTTTATCAAGAGCAGACCAACAATCCAAGAAAACTTTGTCTTTTTAACAGAAAAGCATAATTTCAATTTTATACCAGTCTACTTTTAAAATCCATTCATTTCAACCTTTTATTTATTCAACCTACTTGTTTTCTTAACAATTACCTGAGACAGATAAAATTAACCATCATTTTAAGTCATCTTTTTGCTGACAAATTACAACAGAGATAACATGAGCTTATTTGATCTTCAGTAAACCTTGGTAGAATAAAAGTTTTATATTTAACGCAGATAACTCTAAAGACATATCTATCTTAATTAAACTAACAAACTTAAATTAGTTTAAGTACTGAAGATGTTGCACCTGAGTCCACTTAAAAGTCAATCATTTTGTTCCCCACTGTCAATTTTTTACCTGGGGTACCTGTGGGGAAATCTGAAGTGGGCAGTTTAAGTCCAGTGGGGTGCTGTCTGTTCTTTGATAGCAAGGCTAGGAGGAGGAGCCGATGGCACTGCATAGAAGCATTATGTAAGCCATGCCCAAGGTACTGCGGAAACACAAGGAGGGGAAAGGAGAGGCAGAAGAGGTGAGGTGCTGCCAGCAAAGCTGGAAACAGATAAAAGCCCAGAGGGCAGAGAGAGAGGACTTCTGGTCCTAAAGCTAGTCAGCTTGGAGAGATGAGCAGACACGTTTTCTTTCCACCAACAAAACATGGAAGTAGGCAGTCCGTGTAGGGCTGGAGACGACAGGCAACTTCGCTAAAACAAAAGGAGGTAGACTAACCAGACAATTGGCTCCAATTATCATAGCCATTAACCCGGAAATGAATGAGGGAGAAAAACTCCCCATACAACATTCATTCACCTAGTCCTCTCAAGACATATTTCAGATCTTGAGACGAAGCAAACAAAAAATGAGATAAGTAATTCAGGAAAAAGAAGGAGGCATGTAGAGGATCTCGGCAGAAATAATACTGAAGTTTAAGGACCCATTAATGGGCCATTTTTTCTTGTCTCCTAAGGAGTACTGAAGCCATGTGTTATTGCAGAAGATGAGTTTTTTCTTCTTTATATCTTGCAATCCAATTTGGTTCCAATGGGTTGAGAGATACCCCAAGGGGGAGTGCTTGGGGACTGAAGAAGAAGAAAAGTCCATTACCATAATTCTCCAGACTCCTAGGTGGCATCCCACTCAGGATAATGTCAAGGGTTCCCAGTGTTCAAAGCAACCAGAGGCATCCCTCAAAAGGTCATTATGAACACCCACCTGTCCTGCTGAAGGGATGGTGACATCCTTTTGCTTCCTTATTGTTTTTCCTCTGGATATAATAGGTGCCAGTAGATGGACCAAGAGAGCCTGCCCTGTTAGTCCATGGAGATGCTAAGAATTTGCAGGAGGAAATACCTAATGTTACAATTTAAGTAGCCAGTAGGGGACACTGATGAAGAACAATTAAGATGGAAATCCACCATGGCTGAAGCGACCTTCCAACATATGTAGTCTTTGCAGTTGAAATTCCCAGGTAATGGTCCCTGGGTCCCTGAATCAGGTCCTGGTTTCTAGTGGCTAGATCAGTATTAACCAATGAGGAGGAAAGCTTATACCAGAGTCTTAAGATTGGCAACCATCCTAGTGACTTAAGTGGCAGTCTTGTGCCCAAGAAAGACAGCTTTGTTTAAGACTAGAAATGAAGAGAGGGCACCAAGTTTCTGGATCTTATTATCATTCCAGCCAGGGTACCAGCTTTCAGTCAAAAATCAGGCTTTTGTTCCTCGCAGGAGAATAGCTGTGGGCTAGAGGATTACAGCCTGAGCAATCAACGTGAAAGTGTTCTAATAAGAACATACTCCTTGAATAGCCCCTGAAATGAATGTAAAAGGAGAAAAAGGAGTAACTCACCAAGTTTATACCAAGGTTCGAAGTCCAGATGAAGGAAGATGCGGGTTCCCCATACATACAGGCCACCAAAACTATAATGGGGGTTGTTGGGAACAACAGTCAAGAAAGAATTCTTCAGATGTTTTATGGGCAAAAGTCATTTTTTTCATTACAACATGGGGACATGACCCATGGGCAGAAATAGCTGCCCCAAAGCAGCTTTTGATTATTTTCAAAGATCCCCAGATACCTTATTTACCTATAGCTGAAAATTTCTAACTCGTAGTGAGTTTACAGGAAACTGCTCTTCCTGTTGGTGGCTAGATCCCTCAGATTCACAATTAATACAGGCTCATTCCAGAGCAATCTTACTCTTCACCAACCTCTAGAGATTGGGTGAAATTTTTTCAGACATTTTCAACAAACCACATAGTACTGTCATTGTAAGTCACAATAAAATAAATACATTTCTGTGGTTATCATCTATTTTTTCTTCTTTTCATCTTTGTAGAATAGCTGCTGTGTCTATATTTTCCTTCTACTCACTCTCCCACAAAAATTCAAATATATCCCAATAAATTCTTAACTGTCATGGTATGTTAAAATAATATCTTGTGCCCCAAATTTTAATACTCTCACCAAAAGAAAGGAGTCCCAAAACATCTGGTTCTTTTTTTTTTTTTTGTAAATATTTATTTGAAAGAGAGAACATGCATGAGTGGGGGGGAAGGGCAGAGGGAGAGAATCTCAAGTAGACTCCCCACTGAGTGCGGAGCCCAACATGGGGCTAGATCTCACTACCCATGAGTTCATGACCTGAGCTGATAACCAAGTCAGAGGCTTAACCGACTGAGCACCCAAGCGCCCCCAGCAAACATCTAGTTTTGAAAGTCAGGGTTTGCATCCAAGAGACCCACAAGACTACATCAAACACAAGACTACATCAAACAAAGAAGCAGTTCTTAAAGAACTTGCAAATGAAACTAAGTCATATTTTTTTAAAAAAGATAAAATAAACTCTGAGCTAGACTTAACCAAGAAAAATGAGAGAGAACACAAATAAATAAAATGGTAAGTGAAATATCAAACATTATAACTGATAACACAAAAATTCATAAGAGGCTACTGTGAACAATTATAGGCCAACAAAATGGACAATCTAGAAGAAATACATTCCTAAAAATATACAACCCATAAAACCTGAAACACGAAGAAGCAGAAAATCTGAACAGGCCAATTATTAGTAAGGATTAAATCAGAAATCAAGGGGCACCTGGGTGGCTCAGTCGTTAAGCGTCTGCCTTCGGCTCAGGTCATGATCCCAGGGTCCTGGGATCGAGCTCTGCATTGGGCTCCCTGCTCGGTGGGAAGCCTGCTTCTCCCTCTCCCACTCCCCCTGCTTGTGTTCCCTCTCTCGCTGTCTCTCTCTCTCTGTCAAATAAATAAATAAAAAATCTTAAAAAAAAAATCAGAAATCAAAAACCTCACAACAAAGAAAAGTCCAGGACCAGATAGCTTCAATGATCAATCCTATCAAACATTTAAAGAATAACTAATTCCAATCCTTCTCAAACTCTTCAAAAATACATACATACGTACATAGAAGAGAATATTTCCAAACTCATTTTAAGAGGTCAGCATTACTCTGATACCAATGCCAGACAAAGACTCTATAAGAAGAGAAAATTATAGGCCAATATCCCTGATAAACACAGATGCGAAATCTTCAACAAAACATTAGCAAATCAAAATAAATAACTGCATTAAAAGTGTCACACACAATGATCAAGTGGGATTTAGTCTAAGGATTCAAAGATGGCTCAATGTCCAGAAACCAATCAATCTGATATACCTCACTAACAAAATGAAGAGAAAAAAAATCATGATTGTCTCAGTAAATACAGAAAAAGTATTTGACAAAATTTCAACATCCATTCATAATAAAAACTCTCAACAAAGTGAGTATAGAGGGAATATACTTTAATTTAATAAAGGCTGTATATGAAGGGCCCACAACTAACATCATACTCTATAGTGAAAAGTTGAAAGTTTTTCCTCTAAAATCAGGAATTAGACCAGGATGCCCACTCTAGCTATTTTATTCACCAACATAGTACTGGTAATACTAGCCAGAGGAATTACGAAGAAAAAGAAATAAAATTTATCTAAATCAGAAAGGAAGGAACAAAATTGTCTCTATTTATTTGTAAAAGACATGATATTATATATAGGAAATCCTAAAGATTCCACCAAAAAAATGTTAGAATTTATAACAATTTCAGTAAAGTTGCAGAATACAAAATCAATACATAAAAATCAGTTGCATTTCTATACGCCAACAATTTAGAAACAATCCCATTTATAATGGCATCTACTGAAAAATAAACTTCAGTAATACATTTAACCAAGAAGGTGAAAGACCTGTGCACTGAAAACTATAAGCCACTGATGAAAGAAATTGAAGAAGAAACAAATGGAAAGATACTTCATATTCATAGATTGAAAAAATTAATATTGTTAAAATGCTCATAATACCCAAAGTAATCTATATATTCAATGCAATCCTCAACCAAATTCTTTTTTTTTGAAGAGTATATACATGTCTTTATTTTTTTTTTATAAATTTTTTTACTGTTATGTAAATCCCCATACATTACATCATTAGTTTTAGATGTAGTGTTCCATGATTCATTGTTTGTGCATAACACCCAGTGTTCCATGCAGAACGTACCCTCCTCAATACCCAGGCTAATCCATCCTCCACCCCCCTCCCCTCTAGAACCCTCACTTTGTTTTTCAGAGTCCATCGTCTCTCATGGTTCGTCTACCCCTCCGATTTCCCCCCCTTCATTCTTCCCCTCCTGCTAGCTTCTTCTTTTTTTTTTTTTCTTAACATATATTGCATTATTTGTTTCAGAGGTACAGATCTGAGATTCAACAGTCTTGCACAATTCACAGCACTTACCAGAGCACATACCCTCCCCAGTGTCTATCACCAGTCACCCCATCCCTCCCACCCCACCCCCCACTCCAGCAACCCTCAGTTTGTTTCCTGAGATTAAGAATTCCTCATATCAGTGAGGTCATATGATACATGTCTTTCTCTGTTTGACTTATTTTGCTCAGCATAATACCCTCCAGTTCCATCCACGTCGTTGCAAATGGCAAGATCTCATTCCTTTTGATGGCTGCATAATATTCCATTATATATATATACCACTTCTTCTTTATCCATTCATCTGTCGATGGACATCTTGGCTCTTTCCACAGTTTGGCTATTGTGGACATTGCTGCTATAAACATCGAGCTGCACGTACCCTTTCGGATCCCTACTTTTGTATCTTTGGGGTAAATACCCAGGAGTGCAATTGCTGGATCATATGGTAGCTCTATTTTCAACTTTTTGAGGAACCTCCATACTGTTTTCCAGAGTGGCTGCATCAGCTTGCATTCCCACCAACAGTGTAGGAGGGTTCCCCTTTCTCCGCATCCCTGCCAACATCTGTCATTTCCTGACTTGTTAATTTTAGCCATTCTGACTGGTGTGAGGTGGTATCTCATTGAGGTTTTGATTTGGATTTCCCTGATGCCGAGCGATGTTGAACACTTTTTCATGTGTCTCTTGGCCATTTGGATGTCTTCTTTGGAAAAATGTCTGTTCATGTCTTCTGCCCATTTCTTGATTGGATTCTTTGTTCTTTGGGTGTTGAGTTTGATAAGTTCTTTATAGATTTTGGATACTAGCCCTTTATCTGATATGTCATTTGCAAATATCTTCTCCCATTCTGCCGGCTGTCTTTTGGTTTTGTTGACTGTTTCCTTTGCTTTGCAAAAGCTTTTTATCTTGATGAAGTCCCAATAGTTCATTTTTGCCCTTGCTTCCCTTGCCTTTGGCGATGTTTCTAGGAAGAAGTTGCTGCGGCTGAGGTTGACGAGGCTGCTGCCTGTGTTCTCCTCTAGGATTTTAATGGACTCCTGTCTCACACTGAGGTCTTTCAACCATTTGGAGTCTATTTTTGTGTGTGGTGTAAGGAAATGGTCCAGTTTCATTCTTCTGCATGTGGCTATCCAATATTCCCAACACCATTTGTTGAAGAGACTATCTTTTCTCCATTGGACATTCTTTCCTGCTTTGTCAAAGATTAGTTGACCATAGAGTTGAGGGTCCATTTCTGGGCTCTCTATTCTGTTCCATTGATCTATGTGTCTGTTTTGGTGCCAGTACCATACTGTCTTGATGATGACAGCTTTGTAATAGAGCTGGAAGTCCGGAATTGCGATGCCGCCAGCTTTGCTTTTCTTTTTCAACATTCCTCTGGCTATGCGGGGTCTTTTCTGGTTCCATACAAATTTTAGGATTATTTGTTCCATTTCTTTGAAGAAAGTGGATGGTATTTTGATGGGGATTGCACTGAATGTGTCGATTGCTCTAGGTAGCATTGACATCTTCACAATATTTGTTCTTCCAATCCATGAGCATGGAACATTTTTCCATTTCTTTGTGTCTTCCTCGACTTCTTTTATGAGTATCTTATAGTTTTCTGAGTACAGATCCTTTGCCTCTTTGGTTAGATTTATTTCTAGGTATCTTATGGTTTTGGGTGCAATTGTAAATGGGATCGACTCCTTAATTTCTCTTTCTTCTGTCTTGTTGTTGGTGTATAGGAATGCCACTGACTTCTGTGCATTGATTTTATATCCTGCCACTTGACTGAATTCCTGTATGAGGTCTAGCAGTTTGGGGGTGGAGTCTTTGGGATTTTCCACATAAAGTATCATATCATCTGCAAAGAGTGAGAGTTTGACTTCTTCTTTGCCAATTTGGATGCCTTTTATTTCTTTTTGTTGTCTGATTGCTGTGGCTAGGACTTCTAATACTATGTTGAATAGCAGTGGTGATAGTGGACATCCCTGCCGCGTTCCTGACCTTAGGGGGAAAGCTCTCAGTTTTTCCGCATTGAGAATGATATTCGCTGTAGGTTTTTCATAGATGGCTTTTATATTGAGGTATGTACCCTCTATGCCTATACTCTGAAGAGTTTTGATCAAGAAAGGATGCTGTACTTTGTCAAATGCTTTTTCTGCATCTATTGAGAGGATCATATGATTCTTGTTCTTTCTTTTGTTAATGTATTGTATCACGTTGATTGATTTGCGGATGTTGAACCAACCTTGCAGCCCAGGGATAAATCCCACTTGGTCGTGGTGAATAATCCTTTTAATGTACTGTTGGATCCTATTGGCTAGTATTTTGGTGAGAATTTTTGCATCCATGTTCATCAGGGATATTGGTCTGTAATTCTCCTTTTTGATGGGGTCTTTGTCTGGTTTGGGTATCAAGGTAATGCTGGCCTCATAAAATGAGTTTGGAAGTTTTCCTTCCATTTCTATTTCTTGGAACAGTTTCAGAAGAATAGGTATTAATTCTTCTTTAAATGTTTGGTAGAATTCCCCTGGGAAGCCATCTGGCCCTGGGCTCTTGTTTTTTGGGAGATTTTTGATGACTACTTCAATTTCCTAGTGGTTATAGGTCTGTTCAGGTTTTCTATTTCTTCCTGGTTCAGTTTTGGTAGTTGATACATCTCTAGGAATGCATCCATTTCTTCCAGGTTATCTAATTTGCTGGCATAGAGTTGCTCATAATATGTTCTTAGAATTGTTTGTATTTCTTTGGTGTTGGCTGTGATCTCTCCTCTTTCATTCATGATTTTGTTGATTTGGGTCATTTCTCTTTTCTTTTTGATAAGTCTGGCCAGGGGTTTATCAATCTTGTTAATTCTTTCAAAGAACCAGCTCCTAGTTTCGTTGATCTGTTCCACTGTTCTTTTACTTTCTATTTCATTGATTTCTGCTCTGATCTTTATGATTTCTCTTCTCCTGCTGGGTTTAGGCTTTATTTGCTGTTCTTTCTCCAGCTCCTTTAGGTGTAGGGTTAGGTTGTATACTTGAGACCTTTCTTGTTTCTTGAGAAAGGCTTGTATTGCTATATACTTTCCTCTCAGGACTGCCTTTGCTGCATCCCAAAGACTTTGAATAGTTGTGTTTTCATTTTCATTGGTTTCCATGAATTTTTTTAATTCTTCTTTAATTTCCTGGTTGACCCACTCATTCTTTAGTAGGATGCTCTTTATCCTCCATGTATTTGAGTTCTTTCCAACTTTCCTCTTGTGATTGAGTTCTAGTTTCAAAGCACTGTGGTCTCAAAATAGGCAGGGAATGATCCCAATCTTTTGGTACCGGTTGAGACCTGATTTATGACCTACGATGTGATCGATTCTGGAGAATGTTCCATGGGCACTAGCGAAGAATGTGTATTCCATTGCTTTGGGATGGAATGTTCTGAATATGTCTGTGAAGTCCATTTGGTCCAGTGTGTCATTTAAAGTCTTTATTTCCTTGTTGATCTTTTGCTTAGACGATCTGTCCATTTCAGTGAGGGGGGTGTTAAAGTCCCCCACTATTATTGTATTGTTGTTGATGTGTTTCTTTACTTTTGTTATTAATTTCCTTTTATAATTGGCTGCTCCCATGTTAGGGGCATAGATATTTACAATTATTAGATCTTCTTGTTGGATAGAACCTTTAAGTAGGATATAGTGTCCTTCCTCATCTCTTATTACAGTCTTTGGTTTAAAATCTAATTTGTCTGATATAAGGATTGCCACCCCAGCTTTCTTTTGGTGTCCATTAGCATGGTAAATGGTTTTTCAACCCCTCACTTTCAATCTGGGGGTGTCTTTGGGTCTAAAATGAGTCTCTTGCAGACAGCATATTGATGGGTCTTGTTTTTTAATCCAATCTGATAGCCTGTGTCTTTTGATTGGGGCCTTTAGCCCATTTACATTCAGGGTAACTATTGAAAGATATGAATTTAGTGCCATTGCATTGCCTATAAGGTGACTGTTACTGTATATTGTCTGTGTTCCTTTCTGGTCTATGTTGCTTTTAGGCTCTCTCTTTGCTTAGAGGACCCCTTTCAATATTTCTTGTAGGGCTGGTTTTGTGTTTGCAAATTCCTTTAGTTTTTGTTTGTCCTGGAAACTTTTTATCTTTCCTTCTATTTTCAGTGACAGCCTAGCTGGATATAGTATTCTTGGCTGCATATTTTTCTCGTTTAGTGCTCTGAATATATCCTGCCAGTCCTTTCTGGCCTGCCAGGTCTCTGTGGATAGGTCTGTTGCCAATCTAATGTTTCTACCATTGTAGGTTACATATCTCTTCTCCCGAGCTGCTTTCAGGATTTTCTCTTTGTCTCTGAGACTCGTAAGTTTTACTATTAGATGTCGGGGTGTTGACCTATTTTTATTGATTTTGAGAGGGGTTCTCTGTGCTTCCTGGATTTTGATGCCTGTTTCCTTCCCCAAATTAGGGAAGTTCTCTGCTATAATTTGCTCCAGTATACTTTCTGCCCCTCTCTCTCTTTCTTCTTCTTCTGGGATCCCAATTATTCTAATGTTGTTTTGTCTTATGGTATAGCTTATCTCTCGAATTCTGCCCTCGTGTTCCAGTAGTTGTTTATCTCTCTTTTTCTCAGCTTCTTTCTTTTCCATCATTTGATCTTCTATATCACTGATTCTCTCTTCTGCCTCGTTTATCCTAGCAGTTAGTGCCCCCATTTTTGATTGCACCTCATTAATAGCCTTTTTGATTTTGACTTGGTTAGATTTTAGTTCTTTTACTTCTCCAGAAAGGTTTCTCTAATAACTTCCATGCTTTTTTCAAGCCCAGCTAGTATCTTTAAAGTGATGATTCTGAACTCTAGATCTGACATCGTACAAATGTCCATATTGAGTAGGTCCCTGGCAGTCGGTACTACCTCTTGTTCTTTTTGTTGAGGTGATTTTTTTCCATCTTGTCATTTTGTCCAAAGGAGAATAGATTAATGAGAGAACAAAATGCTAACAGGGTAACAACGTTCCCAGAAAATATACTCTAAACAAATCAGAAAAGACCTGAAGCAGTGGGAAAAGAAAGGGAAAGAGAGAAAAAAGAAAAAGAAAAAGATAAAGATAAAAACAAACAAAAACAGAACAACAACAAAAAAACCAGAATGTGATCAAATATGATCAGGCTGGTATATAGATCAGTGTCACACACTAGATTTTTGGTGTATTTTGGTCTGTTAGAAGAAAGTGCCTCCCAAAATTTTAAAGGAAGAAAAACTTATATATGTACAAAAATAAGGGTTGATATGATGAAGGGATGGAATATGCCTGTAAAGATGGAAATTATAAAAAATGTTATAAAACGAATTGATAAGAAGTTGTTTGAAAAAGAAAGAAGAGGATTTAAAAAAAAAAAAAAGAAAAAAAAAGTGAGAGAATGTGATCAGGCAGGGGAGTAGAAAAAAACCACACACTAGAGATTTAGGGTATATTTTGATCTGTTAGAAGAAACTATCTCAAAGTTTTAAAGAGAGAACAACTTATATATATATATGCCAAAAATACGGGTAACTACTATGAAGGGATAGAATATGACTCTAAAAATGAAAAATAAAAATGTTTTTTCAAAAAGGGATTGATAAGATGTTGGTTGAAAAAGGGAAAAAGAAAAATTCAAAAAAAAAAAAAGACAGTTAAAAAAAATTAACTTTGAAAGACTAAAGAATCATGGTAAAAAAGCCATGAATTTTATGTGCATTATTCCCCTAGCACTGGAGTTCTGCTGTTCTCATTGATTGGTAAACTTGGTCTTGGCTGGCTGTTCTTGCTGATCTTCTGGGGGAGGGGCCTGTTGCTGTGGTTCCCAAATGTCTTTGCCGGAGGCGGAATTGCCCCGCCCTTGCCCTGTCCGGGCTAAGTCATCTGCTCGGGTTTGCTCTCGGGAGCTTTTGTTCCCTGCAAGCTTTCCGTACAGCTTTGGAGGTGGAGAGTGAAAATGGCGGCCTCCCAATCTCCACCTCAGAGGAGCTGAGAACTCGGGGCCCCGCTCCTCAGTGAGCCCCCATAGAAAAGCCGTCAGTCACTCCCGTCTCCCCGGTCTCCGGCCGCACTCCGTGCTCACCCGGCCTGTGACCGTGCGTTTCTATCTCTGGCACCCGACCCCGTGTGGAGTCTCCAAACCCAGCAGATCCCTGCCGTGCGCTCCTGCGCCGCTCCTCCCAGGGGAGGAAGGTGAGTCTCCCCGGATCTGCCGCTTGTTGGGTCCCTGCTGGAGGAGCAGTGGCCCGACTGTGCCGCGGATCACGGTTTATGGCAACCCCAAGCTGAGAGCCCGCACCTCGGCTCCGTCTCTGCAGCCGGCTTCCCCGCTCTGATACCTGGGAGCTCTGCCGCACTCAGGCACCCCCGGTCTTTCTGTGACCCCGAGGGTCCTGAGACCACACTGTCCCACGAGGGTTCCACCCCCCGCTTAGCCACCGGAGTGACGTCCCTCAACAGAGCCGACTTCTAAAAGTTCCGATTTTGTGCTCCGCAGCTCTATCACTTGCCAGAAGCGGCCGACGGAGGCCCCTCCCCCGCCATCTGTCCTCCTGAATATCGGCTTGGATTCATTTCTCTGCATGTCCTACCTTCCAGAAAGTGGTCGCTTTTCTGTTCAGAGAGTTGTTGCTATTCTTTTCTTCGATCTCCTGTTGAGTTTGTAGATGTTCAGAATGGTTTGATCCCTATCCAGCTGAATTCCTGAGAGGAGACAAAATCCAGGTCTCCTACTCCTCCACCATCTTGCCCTCATCAACATTCTTAAGGTAATTTTCACAGAAATAAAATAACCCTAAAATTTTCATGGAACCACAAAAGACCCTGAAGAGACAAAGCAAACTTAAGAAAAAAGAGCAAATCTAGAGGTACCAAGCTCCCTAACTTCAAACTAAATTTCAAAACTATCGTGATCAAAACAGTATATCTTAAAAATAGACACATGGACCAATAGAACGGAATTGAGAGCCCAGAAATAAAGTCATGCATATATAGCCAATTCCTTATCACTCAGGTAAAAACTCTATCCCACTGAAGTTGATGTATTCAATAAAGACTACTATCAGTTCCTAAACTTGATGTTATCATCTCTCATCTATCAAGAGCCAGCATTCCTCAAAGACTTTTGCACCTGGATAAATCCTTCCCTCTACCTCACATTTTGCTATTATCCTATGTGATCACCTATATGATTTCACCAGTCCTATGGATTACATACCCAGATCCATGGACCCTAAATGCACTCATAATACATATCCCCATTTTAATTTGGCCACTAATAATTGTAGTCACACTTAGATCTTGGTGAGCAAAATGTTTTACTGGGGAAATCCTAAATTTACACCTCTAATTATAACATCCTAAATTTCTATCCTGATTTCTTAATCTGTTGTTTCTATTACAAGTGGTAATGCTATCATTAAGACTTATAGCTCTCTGACTTTTCCATTTTATCATTCATTCATTCATTCGTCTGTCCAATCATCCAGCCATCCATCCACCTATTGTCTTTCTATCTATATCTACCTATATCTATTATCTATCTATCTATCTATCTATCTATCTATCTATCTATCTATCTATCATCTATCTATCTCTATCTATTCATCTTTCTAACCACCCATCATCCATCAATTCAAGCATCTAGATATAAGATACTTTCTGTCTAGATTTCCTTTCTTCCATATCTAGCTAGACGATGCAAATATATCTATTGTTTATAAGTCACCTAGTCTTTGGTATTTTGTTATGGCAGTCCAGACTGATTAAGACAATTATTAAACTTTTTTCACTGATAATCTGGCAAAGGAAATGATAAAAGAAAGCCTTGAAAATAAGGCAGAGAGAGCATGTAAATAAGAGTTAACATTAAATTATCAAAGGACAGAGATTTTGTACTAAATCAGTAAGATTAGTTCTTACAATTCTTACTGAAAAGCAATGTGGATAGAATTAAACAGGGAGGATTTTAATTTTAATTGTTGAAGCTTATAATTTATTTCTTTAAAATTTATCCTATTTTTGTGGAGGATCATTTTCCAATTGGATTGATTATTTTTAACCCATATTAATTGGAATGTATGCTGTGAAAAAATAGTCTTGATAGCCTTCAAAAAATAAGTGAGAAAAATACATTTTTATGGATGAGTCATTTTGATTATTATCTAAAGTTAAATAATGCAATAATAAAAACATGCAATTTACTTATTCAATCTTTACTGGGCAAATATCAGATGAATGCTTTTGATGTGTTAGGCACTCTTCTAAGTGCTATGGATCAAACAATGAGAAATATGATCAAGGTCACTGATTTCATGGAAATCATAATGTAGTGCTAGGGAGAAAAAAAATGAACCAATAATAGAAAATGAAGGCATTTCCATGTAGTTTTAAGTTCTATGGAAAAAGAAAACAATGTGGCATCATCTTTATTAATTTTGAATTTGGAGGCATAGATGTGTATCATGTTGTGGTCTGCAGTTTTTTATGTTTGAAATATGTCATACATAATAATAACAGAATGGATGGAAGGTTTTATTCCAAAATAGGTATTACATAATACAATATGGCACTAGTATCTTTGTTATAATTGGTCCATTTAGGTTGATGTAGACTATGTCCTAATATAGATGTGGATCCAAAGCAAAAAACTACTTGAAATACAGAAGGATATGGTGGCAATTATGTATGATAGAGGAAAGAAGAAAGAAGGGTTTGGACGATGAGGAAAAAGGATGACCTCAATTTGGGGTCTACTGAACTTGATAGGACTTTGAATCATCTGGTTAGAAATATTTAATTTAAATCTGGATGTAATGGTAAGGGCTCTGGAGAGAGATATCTTTTATAAAGGTGTATCTTCAAGTTTGGTTACTTTATGTTGTAGCAACCACTCCCAACTCTTAGAAGCATGACCAATATGGTTTGGCAGGAAGGCTCTGCACATGATAGTTATGAACACTTGCTGAGACACAGTCTAGTATGTAGGATTCCATCATCTCAATAAGGGGTTTTAGCAGAAAAAGAGAACACAAAGAACTTTTCATTGGCTCTTAAGAATTTCTACCTGGAATTGATGTGCATCATATTTCATGAGTCAAAGCAGAATACAAGCTCAGTTCCAATTTAAATGGGGCAAAAAGTATAAATGTCTTTTTTGCCTGTAATATCAAGATGATTGAAAATATCAGGGAGCACTACCAATATCTACCACAAGAGAATTGTGAGACATTTGCATTTTGCAGGTAGTTTAAAACATATCAATGCACAAAACTGTTTATAGAGTGATAGAAAGTAAAAAGTACATATAGCATAAAAAATCTTTTAAAAAATGTCAATTTTTAGCAGCCATTCTCTGACAAAATAATCTCTTCTCTATTAGGGTAGTTGAAATCTCTTTAGAAAATTAAGTTGATGAATAAATAACTAAAAACTCACTGGAAAACAAAAATATATAAAAGAAGAATCTTAACTAAAACAACCAAGAAATGTTCACTGAAAAATTGGAGTGATTTTATTTTCAAATTACATTGTACGTTTTTTAAATTATTATTTTGTTTAGTATAATGTCAGTATTGAAATAATAACAACAAATAATAAAGACAATCAAAAATTTGTATGGATCAAACATGAAGATATTTTGTATTTTAATATTTGTGATATTGCTTGTTATCAGTTAAAAACCCATAGATTTCATAAAAATACATAAAATAGGTTTTTTCTTAATCAAGTTGCTTTTATCTCCAAGCTTCAGCAACTGTAACAGTTTAAGATCAAATCTCTAGTCAGAATCATATTCAAATCTCCTATTTATTACATGTTTGACTTTGATCAAGTTGCATAACATACATAAATCTTAATTGTTTAATTTATAAAATGAAGATAAAATTTTATTTTAAGGCTTAAATGACATGTTACTTGTACAATGCTAGACGTACAACAGATCAACAAATATGAAAGTAATTCCTTATACTTGCTCATGCAACAATTTAGTGGACATTTAATTTATTTCCTTGATTGACCATCTTATTAATTTTATGAATTTTAATCATGTCTAAACATTTGCTCTTCCAGAGAACATAGCTGTTGTTTTGGTTGTTGCTGTATTATAATTGTTAATATATAAATTTGTGGTCATATAATCCAACCCTTTTGTGAGCTGGATACAAAATAAAAAATTTAAAATGTTGAGACCGTGCATGCAATTTAACAAAGAATTGAAAAGGGAAGTCTATGTTTTCCACTGAAAGGAAACTGGGAATTACCTTACCATTTAGTTATTCCATGACTTTGAGCATGTGGCATGCCCTTAGAGATTATTACCTCATTTGTAAAATGTAAGGGAATGGGCTATATGACCTTGAAATTTCATCTAGTTCTTTTATTCTTTGACTTCAATAGACTACTCTAATGTAATTCTCTGGGTTCTTATATTTTATTTGATTAAATCTAAACGTGTGAATTGCTTCTGTATTGTTTAAAAATGAGCTTTCCTATTAGCTTAAGCTGTACTGAAGCAGATCTCTATTGTATATTTATTATTTCAAGACAGAGAAGTCATAGAAACAGCATATTCCATTTGTTTACAACATATTTGAATGAATAATGCAAAAAAAATGTTTGCTAATAGAGCAAGCCATATTCACATATCTCTGTCTTCTTCAAACTAATAACGACATCACAATGTCACAAGTGGTGTCAGTACAAATATTACTTTCTTCCTAGGGGGATATGTCAGGTAATTTAGCATTAACAATTATCTTCTTTTGTAATTATCTATTCATTCATTTATTTCAGTTTATCTTATTAAAAAAATTCTCTAACAAAAGGCAATTTGGCTCTATGAAAATTAATCCAACATATTTTGTAAGTTTTTATTTTGTGTGAAATCAGCAAATATAATAAATTTTAAATGTGACATTCTCATTACAATTATAATTTTCTCACTGTAGTCTAATTTAGGAAAGTTGAGCAATGAGGTAATAATCCAAATAAACAATGATATTACTGTCCTCAGTAGATATTATCTCTTCACATCCTCTGAACAGAGTAATACTGATGACATGTATGAGCCTCAGATCATTTTCCTCATGTTAATGCTAATATCTAATCAAATTGCTTTACCAAAACATTGCATTGATCAACTGGAATTAATTATACCAAAGTACTTTTTCAACTGTACAGTGCTATTTAAGATATTAAAGTGAGTTGAAAATAGTTTAAATAAGCTCTAATGTCAGTTCTAGTGGCTCCTAGTGATTGAACGACAGCTCAGAGGATAAAAAGCTATGAGGTCTGGATGGTAAAGATGAAAAATAAAGAAAGATTCATGGATGATCTGCACAATTTGGATAATGTGGGGGCCTTTTAAAAGGAGCTGTGTTCTGCGCCTAAATTATTCAGCCAGGATCTTCTCACAGTCATCTCCAAAGGGACCTATGGCCTTTTAACAAAGTAATTTTGTATTGGAAAAAAGGAAATGATTGGACCTTTTGGGAACCAATGGACACAAGTCTGAACTGACACTAAACCCAGGGAACTCAAAATGGTACTGTGGTCCACCAGTCAGAAGCAAAGCTTAAAGAGGTCAAGCAATCAATCAACTTTTAGCTTAGATCTGAGTCAAAACAGACCCAATGGACTCCCAAGCCCAGCCTGTGGTTATTTCTCCAGTTCCAGATTGCATAATTCGAATAAATATACCTAGCAACTGGCAAAATCCCCACATAAGTTCACTGACAGGGTAGAAAAAGCCAAGTGGAAGCCATAAGAATTGCCTCTACATAGAGAAATAGCAAACCTAAAGCAATAGTGCATTCTTCAAGGAATTGCAAAAATTAGTTCCACCATCAAGGACTTGAAAGATTCAAGGGTTGTGATTCCTACCACATCCCCATGTAATTTGCCTATTTGGCCTATGTAGAAGTTGGATCTTGGATAATGACAGTGAATTATCACAAGTTTAACCAGGTGGTGACTCCAAACACACTTGTTGTACCAAATGTGGTTTCAATGCCTGGGCAAATTAACACATCTTCTAGTACTAGATATGTAGCTATTGCTCTGGAAAATGACTTCCCTATATGTCTGTCTATAAGGACCATTAGAAGCAATATATGCTTTCAGCTGACTAGGCCAGCAATACACCTTCACTGTCCTACCTTAGGGATACATCAAGTTTCCAACCCTATGTCATAATTTAGGTAGAAGGGATCTTGTTTGTGTTTTCCTTACAAAAGACATCACACTGGTCCTTTATATCAGTGATATTATGCTGATTGGACCAGATGAGCAAGAAACAGCAACGATTTTGATATATTTTAAAGACACTTATGTGTCAGAGGATGAAAGATAAATCTGACAAAAACTAGGGCCCTTCTACCTCAGGGAAATTTCTAGGGGTCCAGTGGTATGGAACAATTTTACATATCAATTTGGCTGAGCCACAGAGTGGCCAAATTCCACCAATTCAAATGTTAATCTCATCCAAAACACCCTCACTTAAACATTCAGAATAGTCTTTGACCAAATATCTGGGTACTCTGTGGCTCAGCCAAGCTAACACATAAAATTGACAGAGTTCACCCAGATATTTGGAGTCTTTCCATATTTCCATATTATACTTGATAATCATTAGTAGATCACAAATAAACGGGAAAGGGCTTGGATTTCCAGTAGTCATCTTACCTTCTCTATGGGGAATTAAGCCATCATTAGAAGAGATGTGAGTAAGCAAGAATAAATGGCAAGACTAAGCAGAGTCAAGATACTGGAGAAGCCAGAAAGAAACTTTGTGGCATTGTTTGGGACCCTGGATCCATAATGCATAGTAACATCATTTAAACTGGTCTTAAGGTAGCTCACTCATTCTACCTTCAACAAAAAAAAATATCAAATAATATATAGCAACATATAATATATAACCAGGGATTGTTCTCAGTGCTGCTGGTACAGTAGAGAAAACCCTAGAGAAAATCCCTACCTATATGAGGCTCACATTCTAATAGGGGAGAGGAAACAGATAAGATTGAGTTTCTGAGTTAGGTGTCTGGTATTCGAAATAAAAAATCATATAAGTCAGTCAGAGAAAGACAAATACCACATGATTTCATTCATATGTGTAATTTAAGAAACAAAACAAATGGGCAAAGTTAAAAAAGAGAGAGAGGCAAACCAAGAAACAGACTCTTACCTATAGAAAAGGAACTGATGGTTACCAGAGGGAAGGTGGGGGGGGAACGGGTTAAATAGGTGATGGAGATTAAGGAGTGCACTTGTGATGAGCATTAGGTGATGTATGAAAATGTTGAAACACTATGTTGTATACCTGAAACTAATATTACTTTGTATAGTAATATTAGTTGGAATTGAAATAAAAACTAAAAAAAAAAAAACCAAAAACAACAACAACCAAAAAAAACCAAAAAAACAAAAACCCCCAATCAGTGGACATCAGTTTGCATGCTTTATTTCAACTAAAGGATATAATAGGCGAGGGGTCAGGGAGACATATGGTCAATGAGGGATTCTCTAAATACTCTACAGAGAATGTTTGTGGTCATACCATGAGGTGATTTTCATATCCTTGAAAAGCAGATTTTATTTCAGCAGTCATATATTCCAGAAAAAAAAAAAAGTTTTCTATAAATCAACTGATGGTTCAACTGCACTATTTTACCAGGGACAAAATTTTTATTCAGAATGCCTCATCTTCAATTTGGATGGATTAGATATCATATAGTTTAGATGTAATTATCTTAGCCCCTTAGGCCTTCACTGCAGTTCCTTTATTTATCTATGTGTGAATAAACAATGACAGTAAAGGAAATCATTACATGATGAATCCCAGGTGAAGCCTTTTGCAAAGTGAAGACTCATTTTATAATACAATTTACTACTTCTTCATTTACTCCTTTTGTAAAAAAGGACTTTTAAAAATGGAATTTTCATAAAAAATTAAATCAGCAGGATGATTTATAAATTTTCAAGTAGTACTGACCTGAGGCATAATAATATAACAATAGAAAATACATATAGCATGCTAAATTATTCTCTTGAGTTATAGAATGTAAGTGTGATTTTAAAAAAAAACTAAAAACTTCTTAACACTGAGAGACTGTTTTATATGGAGTCTGACCTCTGAACTGTTAGAAGCAGAATTAAAATAATTAATACTTGGTCATGAGTTGAATTAATATTAAAAGGAACACATTATTTTTTCTGAATGAATGAAAACGTCTTCATTCTAAGTAAGAATAAAACTTAGAGACCTTTTATCTCTGATGATGTTTCCAAAGGTATTATAAAAATACAGATAAAGAAATCTCTTTATTGTCATAGTCATGCATGACATTTTGTGTGCTTGCTTTCTTTCTTTATTTTTAATAGGAGAAAATGCCTTTATTCTTCTGTTTCCAGAAACTATGACTGTAGACAAAGACTGCAAAGTGAATGCACTGACTTTGCTGGCAATTTAATTAGATTAGAAATGTCTGTGATGTTTAGAAGATTTTGTATTTAATCATTAGGCTTACATAAGGGCAGGATCCACTCTGGGTGAGACTGTGGAAGAGGTTAAGGACCTCTTCAGCACCCATTGCTAGGTCCCATCTAGTTCCCAGAGCTCACAGACTCCTTTCCTGCAACTCAGCACTGTTTAGGTTGGGGATCTGAGGTCAGAATTGTACAAGGACACAGCTGAATGTACTGGCATTCAGAATCAAGATTTTCTTATTCAATGTGAGTGATTCTTCAATGTTACTTGTTCTTCTGGTATGCCAGTCATAGGAGGTGACCCTATACTATGTGAAGCTAGATTCATTTTCCAATGACTATCCATTCCCACAGGAAAGTCTGTTTTTAGGTTTCACAAACTCACAACCTGCTCTGTCCGACTGCAGCCAACTCCACTCCTTCCTCCCAAGATCTAACTCATTTTCCCCCATATTTTGCCAGGGACCCAGTGATCTATATACACTAGTCTATATTCACGGGTCATGTTCTGTGCTCTAGACTCTACCCTTCTATTCTGAAACACAAACCCAATTCAGGCTCATTTAAAAGGATGGATAAAATACTATGTTTACTGATGACAGTTTGTTTCCTATCCTATGAGTATTATTCATATGCTAAAGAGGTTGAATTTGGAAAAGCTTGTAATCTATGCTTCCTCTGGTTAAAACCAGAGATATTTTTCTTTTCACTTTAAGTTTTATATATCATCTTCTTAGCTGAAGCCAATTTAAAGCAGAAATTCAAGTTTCTCTGCTATATGAGGGAACACATTTTCAGGGGTATTGGGGTGTTGGCATCTTTCACATCCATTCACATAATATTTTCTTTAAAGGAAGAGATTAAATTTCTTTTTTTTAAATAACTTTTTAAAAAATTCCAGCCCTTGCTTTCATTAAGGAAGTCATTAATTAATAATGAAACATTAATATTATCTTGGCAAATGTTAGTGAAAAAGTGTGGGCTAATTTAAAAAGTCACTCTTTACAGATAAATTCCAAATTAGGAAGATTCACCTATTCCTTTTGCTGGGGATTAGGACAGGCCACCCCAAGATATGCCACAGTGGCATACAGATTATTTCGAATTAAAATTACTTTAGAAGCAGCCAGTACAGAAAAGGCACCCTAACCTTCCTTTGTCTCCAGAAAGCAGGAACTATGTGAAATGTACCCTCCCTGTACCAGGAGGTAGAGAGACACCCTTCTTGTCAGAGATGGGAATTCAGGGCTGAAGAAGACCATACAAATAAGCACTGTTATTTTTACTAATTTACTGCCCCAGCCCAACTTTTGTTTAGATTTCTTACCGACTGAAACTTCCAAACTTAAGTTTTCTTTGTCTTGTCAATTCCTCACCAACTTACATTTCTCTAAAATGTACAAAAGTTACATGCCTTGGTCATTTCTTTGGGTCTCAATTTTTAATATAGGACCTCCATGTGCACATAATTAAACTTCATTTTTTCTCCTGTTAACCTGTCCTGTGTCAATTATTAATCCAATCAGAAGAACTTCTGATAGTGGAGGAAGAAATTTCCTTCTCCCCAACACTTCCTATGAGCAACTTTTCATTTCCTCCTCATCTTTTGGAAAATCTGTTTTAGAATATGAGAAAGGAATCTGGAATACTGGCTCTGACACTTTCTTATTCTGTCATCTTTTAATTGGTTCACAACCTTTCCAATTTTCAGGACCCTTTACTTGTGTTGTTTGTGTTTGTTTGCTTTTTTCTTTTTGTTTGATGAAATACACTTGCAAAATGAGGAAAAAATATTCTAGGTTCAAATATATTGTCTGGTTTTGTGCTTAACAGATATAAAGTCATACATAAATGCCATTTTCCTATCTTCTTAGCTTGCAAAGCTTTTTTTTTTTTTTAACACCCCTCTAACTCCCTTACTGTACTCTTTTCTTTCTCTTCCATTTCCTCTCATTTATTCCTTCAAATTATTATTTTATATCTTTTTATCATCATTCCTCACCCCACTGTCGATATTCTTCCTTCTTTTTCCTTCCATCACTCAGAAAGAGAGCTAACATTACTCTCTGAATTTTCTAGTACTAAGCAAGTACTAAGGACGTGGCTGGTAATGCTGCCAAGAATGACACATTTGCAACATATTTGACCTCCCTGCTTAAATAGGAGAAAGCATAGGTGAGATCTTTTTAAACTCACTTCATAAATAAAGATTTGCTCTCCACTTGGAGAAAATTAAGGTGGTTGCTTTTGTAACAATAATTGAGGCAGTTATCAAGTCTGAAGGACCAAGAAAAAGGACAATATTTGGAAAAATACAATTTATAAGACTAATAGAAATGTTTATAGAAATTTGGGGGGCACCAACTGGCTTTCACAGGGCAGTGAAAGAAACTTCAACTGCAGAGAGAATTGAGAAGTGCAGAAGTCCACAGATATCTGGTTGCTTCATTAACACTATCAGGAAGGCATGAATTGGGTATTATAAAGAAAGAAAAAGGTTAAGAATTACATGAAAATCAGACTATCAGGAGGGGAACTAAACTGAACTTAAGGGCAAAAAATAATGCAGTGCTTTAGAACAATGAGTCTTGCTATTTGCGAGGTTTAACTCTTGTGTTTCCTTAAGGGCAGGGGTGGAATTAGGCTAGATAAAGAAGTGGGGAAAGATTTCCCCTCCTCTCTGCCTCAGGTATCAGGTGCAGGATGGATATTTCAGGAGGTACCTCTTCCCTAGTGTTCAGTAATATGATTCACTCTGTGATTAGGTCTTTCTTGAGGATGCTCTTGGTTTGATGCTGTTGATTCTGCCTCAAATTATTCTCCTGATTGGCCTTACATCATACGTTCTCCTCTTCATTCCCCTTCAAATCTCAGTCTGCCAATCACAAATGGTTGAGCTGGAGAATGATGTTGTTGCCTACAAAAGACCTGTATTACTATTAAAATGAGTGTCTTTATGGAACAATCCTCTTGGGTTCTCTTACCCATTCATTTTTAAGGTTATAGAAAGGAGTAGCTTTCAGTTTTTGTTTAAAAGCAACACTTTCTTCCTTTGAAATTGTATGTGAAAATCTGATACATACATTATAAAGGAATTCAAAGGATTGTAGAATGGAAAAGAATGAAGACTCTGTGGTCTTCTTACCTCCATTTTTCCCTCTTTCCAAAAATGGCCCCTATGTGACATCAGTCCAGTCTCTGAGGGTCTGTTCATGGTTCATATATACACATTTCATAAAGACTGAGGGATATTTGCTACCTCTGACTTAAATTCCTGGTCACTTTCTATAGATTATTTGTAAAATACTGGCATAGGGGCTTGGGCAAAGAGAGAATGCAGAATATGGGAATATGGTCTCATTTTAACAGAGTGTGAGATATGATTAGAGGCTGAGAAAAATTAAAGAAGAGAACAACCACAACAACAACTACTACTATTACTGCAAAAGAAGATTAAAATACTTAGGCCTTTAAAATTCTGCTCAAGTTTGACCTCTCATGCATGTAGCAATACAATGATGATAGCCAAATACATGTGACTCACTGAGAGAGTGCACAAAATTTGGGGTGTTAATAAACATAAAAGCCAACATGAGTCAACCATAGTTCATTTATTTTTTTCTCCTCTGTCCCTCTAGCAAAACAAAAACAGTCAAAGAACTGGTCCAAGGTAAAGAATGCACAAATTATTTTTAAAGAGGTAAAAGAGCAGACAGGCAGACAGGAATGACTTTCCATCAACTCTCTTTTTAACTCAGCCTATATAAACACACTGAGTAAAATTAGTGTGCTTCCCTGAACAAACAATTTCAAGAAAAATCCTCCACAACCCTTCCTTATCTGTTATTCAGACTGTCACTCTCTTGCTACGTAAGTATCTTCTGTCTGTTTTTATTTTTCAACAAAAGATCTTAAGTGCTATGATGAGCCCAGTTTTGCACTAGGTACCAAGTAGGATTTTGAGGTAAAAGATTTAAGATGGATACATACCAGTTTTTTCAGGGGTCCAGAATTATTGCCCTGTCCTAACACTAATGGGAAACAATTTGTGTCATTTCTGAAGGAAATGCAAATTTCTACCCCTGACTGGCAGCATTACCAAGAGAATAAAGAAGTACATATTCTATTCAATCTAGTAGCAGTTCATCAGAATAAAATATGAGAAAGATGATAGAAGAACACGATGGAAAATATTTTTACCTTTTGCTTGAATGTGAGTCTTTCTACCCTTCCCCATAGTTCCTCAGAGGCTAAGAGGGAAGAAATAAAACTCTCATTACTCATATATTTCTGGTCAAGCAACCCTGAGGGCTACTTCCTGTTTTGCTGTGTGTGAATAATAGTCTGGTGCTGAGAGCAACAGGGTTGTGTTTTATTTTATTGTAGTGCTGTAAAGCAATTTTGGTCTCCAACTGAACATTTCATTTCTTCTTTATTAAATTTCACAATTGTTCTTTTACCTGAGGTACTTAGAGTAGTAGCTCTTGTATTTTTGGAGAGCACATTTTCTCCAATGTAAGTGCTTATTATAAAGAACCCGGTGTTTTTCAGTACATGGATTCCAGGCAAGATATGCTGGATATGGTTACTTAGACCCTGGAAGGGCAGAGTGCAGGCATTTGTACAACAGAAAGGGGAGTAAGTTGAGCTGACATAACGCATGGCAGATCAAAATGATGCCTAATCAGTGTGGCAAAAGGATCAAACCTTCTTGGTTGTGATGTGATTGACAAGAGACATCATGTCTGTGAGTAGCCAGAGAATGAATATGAACTCTACTGAAGTTGGAGGCAAAGGACACAAGCTACAAATGAGTGTAATAGATTTCAGGCCAAGTTCAAGTGTCACCTTTTCCATCAAGTCCTCTCTGACTACATTAGCCTCACTCTTCTTCCTTTTCAATGAGCTTATATATTGCTTCTTTCACTGCTATACAATTTAATATTTAACCATATTTTTGTATTATTCATTCTTCTTTTTAATACTTTGGAATATCTAATGCCATTGGTTTAGGTGATCACACCTTACTCCTTAACCAACCTGCAAGGCTTTAAGGACAATAATTATGCGAGACATCAAGTGATGTGGTAGAATGATATTAATGTAGCCATAGTAATGGTATAAAGTATCACTAATGTTTAAGACACATAATCAGCATTTTCACAAGTGTTGATGTTAAAATTTAAACCCAGATCTATAAAACCCTGTAGCTCATATTTATTCTACCATAGAGAAGCACTGAAATTCTACTCAAACAATCGTAATTCTAATCTGACCTCAAGCTCTTCTGGTTATAAAACTGTGGACATTCACTTCTTTTTTTCTGAGTCTCAATTTCATCATCCATAATATGGATATATTATCTCTCTTGAAAACTTCTCAATATGGTTTCAGTTTCAATAAAATCATAACACATATGAAGGAATATCTGAATTAAAAATTATTATGCAAATTGAATGTGATGTCTCATATTTCCTTTTGTAACCCCTCAGTACCTAGTTGAGTGTTGATATATGAAAGCCATTCAACTATTTTTAAATGCCATGGTTTTAAAGATGATGATGAAATGAGGAAAATAAAATTCAGGAAGCAGGTCTATAAAATAATTAATCAATTTAAGGTGGCCTTTTATGTTGTTTTTAAATTTTAATTTCAGATGTGTGCACACAGTGTGTATGTGTGTATATACATGAATGTTTACTGTTTTGAACAAGCCTAGTGGGTAGGGAGAGAAGTTTGGTGTCTGGAAACCATGTTAGCAGAGAATATACACAGGAAACCAATTAGTTCTGAAAAATTCAGTTGTTAATACATCGGGGAACAAAATTCAACTAAAGTTATTGATTTGGTATATTAAAGTGGTAATTGGGCCCCAGAAGATAATTACTAGAAACCAATATACTTTGTTTAAAAAAATTCTGGAACATTGCCTGACCTCTATTTCCCATGTAACTTCTCTATCACCCAAGGCATAATAATTTAAATTCAATTTGTTGGAATTTGATGTTTATTTTGAAATCCTAATTATGAGAGGCTATTCAACTGGAAGCTCCCTATAAACCATGCCTTCCAGTATTCAGGTGCTTATGTAATCCTCTCCTACATTAACTCTGGGTTTGGCCACATAGCTTGCTTTGATCAATGGGAAATTAGCATGGCAATGAAAGCAGAGGTTTGAAACCTACTTGTTCACTGGGGCTTGTCACCTTAAAACTCCTTCTCTCAGAAACCAGCTACCATTCTGTAAAGAAGTTCAGACAAGATTACTGAATAATGACAGGTGGCACGGAAAGAGAGAGAGACCTCGAAAAATGAGAGGCCATCTTGGAAATTACATCCCCAATTGAGCTCACATTTGAATATAGTTGCTTGAGTGACTTCAACAAAAAAATATGGAGCAGAAGAGCCACCCACAGAATTATGATAATGAATAAGTCATTGTTGCTTAACCTCTAAGTTTTGCTTACTTTGTTTTGCTTCAATGGATAATGGAACACTCATAAAGGCTCAAATATTATCAATAGAACACAAATTTCATCCCCCACTATCCTTTAATTGGCTAGATTCCTTTCATACATATTAGTATAAAAGTAACCAGAAACTTGAGTTTTAAGTCTCTCAAGCTCACTGCTCTTTACCACCTAAAAAACTCAAGACTGTAGTTTAGAAAGATGGATGCTCCTTCTATATATGTCCTATAAGGATATATGGGGAGGGGGCAAAATTTGATTGCGCTTTAAACCCATTGTTCTTCGCCTTTTGAGAACTATCACACCAAAGTTTACAAATAAACATGAAGTTATTTTTGAGTAATTGGGCCAATAAAGAGTAGAATAACAACTCTGGAAAATTCTTGTTAAGTGTGAGTCCAAAGAAAAATCTCCAAAAGACTTTATCTTTCCATAACATTCTCTCTCATGAGGGGTACCAATTTCCTAGCTTAATAATTATGGCCCACTTTTCCAAATACTTCAAAAATCTTCAAGTCTCTCTGACTTTCACTCACATTTGAATAATATCCATTTCTATTCCAAGAAGGGCTTCTGCTCTCTGAATCTCTTTTCTTCTTCCTTTATTACTCTTCTTCAAATATTCTCACATCTCAATTATCCTTCTTAGACAGGACTTTGGGTCTTTTTTTGAGATGATCAATTTTGCCCATTATTGACAAGTTTTCAAAGAATCATGTTGAGGACCCAGAGTAGGAGAATGGAGAGGAAATTTGGAATGACAGGTTTCAAGGGCTCCTTTGAAATATTCTCATTACAGTAAGTTGCAGACAGATTTCTGTCTCATTGAACCTATGGAATCAAACTCTTTTTCCAGGTTCAGACATTCATTTTTTTAAAGATTTTATTTATTTATTAGAGAGAGAGAGGGAGAGAGAGAGCACAAGTGGGGTGAAGGGCAGAGGGAGAAGCAGACTCCTCACCAAACACGAAGCCTGATGCAGGACTCGATCCCAGGATTCTGGGATCATGACCTGAGTCGAAGGCAGATGCTTAACCAACTGAGCTACCCAGGCAACCCTCCATGGTCAGACATTTATTCTGGAGGCTGCTACAATCTACACCCTTATCAACAAGGAACATATTACCTTACCTAATTCATAATCACTATTGCACATCTGGAATTAGTAAGCACCATTGTTCTTTACCATAGAATCAAATGACACTTCATAGACTCCTTTCTATATAACCTGAAATGAAGGTGTGGATTGACCATTTTGGTGTAAGAAAAAAAAAAATCTCTATGTCTCCTAGAGGATATGGCAAACAGCAGAAAAGAAGAAAATAAGGGACAAGGTGAGTGGCTAACTCTTAAGTTACAGAAAGTATTTACTTTATACAGTAACTGAAAAATTAAAGTACTTGATTAAATAAAACAGATAGTGATGGAGAAGTGACTTTCTGTTCCAATTTTCACTTATTTGAAGATCCTTCTGTGCTCCAAGCCTCTCATGAATGTAAAAAAAAAATCTACCTTGAAAGTTTTTCTCTTCACACATAATGAAATGTTTTTAACTTAATACATATATATTGAATGGAACATTTGGGAAGTTTAAACTACCTAAGTAACAAATATGAATTTTATATGCAGTCAAATTACATGAGTACCTTCCTCTGACTTTCCCCACCCTAAAGACTGGAATTGTTAAGGGGACTCACATGGTAGTGTTACCAATTAACACATCATTAGCAAATATATATCAATAAGCTTTATAGAGTAGATATAGCTGTACAGAGTGATGGTAAAGATAGTACAGAGTTCCCATATATGCCATACCAATTTCTCTTATTTTTAGTATCTTACATAGTATGTTTGTCACAATTAATGAACAGTTACTGATGCCTTATTGTTAACTAAGTCCATACTTTATTCAATTCAACTGGGTAAATACCTAGGAGCTTGATAGGTAGATCATATAATAAAACTACAGTTAGCTTTATAAGCAACTGGTAAATAAACTTCCAAAATGGCTGTACCATTTTGCTTTTTTACCGACAATAAAGGAGAGTTCCTTTAGCTCCTCATATGCCAGCATTTGATATTGTCAGTGTTTTGAATTTTAGCTTTTCTACAGGTATGTAGTGCCATCTCCTTGTTGCTTTAATTTTCAGTTTCCTAATGGCAAATGATGTTGAGCATCCTTTCATATGGTTATTTGCCACCTAAGTAGTACCTTCTTTGGTGAGGTATTCATTCAGCTATTTTGTCATTTTTAACTCTACTGTTGGCTTTTTCATTGTTGAGGGTTTTTTTAAATATTTTTATTTATTTGCCAGAGAGAGAGCAAGAGAAAGAGAGAGCACACAAGCAGGGGGAGTGGCAGGCAGAGGGAGAAGCAGAATCCCTGCTGAGCAGGGAGCCCGACATGGGGATGTGGAACTCATTCCCAGGACTCTGGGATCATGACCTGAGCCAAAGGCAGACACTTAACCAACTGAGTCACCCAGGCATCCCATCATTGTTGAGTTTTAAGAGTTGTTAAGTTATGTATATTTTGGATGCACATTCTTTAGCAGACATATATTTTGCAAATCATTTTCTCACAATCTTTTCATTCTCATGAACTTGGGGCTTCAATCTTGCTTTTGGCAGTGTGTAGAAAAAGCTGAATCTGAATCTAAACTCATCCTGATCAATGTAAATACAATCTCTTCCTTTTTATTGATTCTGGCACATTTTAACAGATTGCTTTTTTCCCCTAAAAGAATACCATTAAAGCAACACCTTTGCATTTCTTATAGAGAGCAATGATTCCTAACATTAATTAATTTACCTACCATACCATAGTATTATTAAAATGTGAGAGTATCTTCAAAACGTTCATCCACAGAAAAAGTAAAGCAAGAAAAACTGATTAGAATGTTTACTAGTAGCAAAGACAACACATTTTAAGTTCCAATAAAAATTAAGTTCAAGGTGGAGTATAATATCATGACCTAGTGCTGATATGACTGATGTTGTTCCTGTGTCTTGCTAAATTATTTCTCCTACTTCTGTTAGTTCAAGTTTGATATTGAATAATACAGAGATCTGTTCCCTATAAAATGTGCTGGGAAAAATGTATGAGGTTTGACAACTAGGAGAAAGTGATGAAGATTTGAAAATTGTCCAAATCAATCACTTTTAGATAATTAAAATTTCTTCTCTCATGAAAACACTGGGGAATTAAGTTGATTCCTTGATTTTTAAAGTAGAAACCCAAGTCCCCAAAAGAAAATATACATATAGTAGGAATCCTTGTATATTTTTAGAATACTATAATCTTAAAGAAAGGATTAATGAAAGAGAGAGATTAAGATTCAAAGATAGTTTTTGGGTTTTTTTTTTTTACTTTTAAGTCTTTTTAAAGATTTTATTTATTTGAGAGAGAGAGAGAGAGAGAGCACGAGATGGGGGAGGGTTAGAAGGAGAAGCAAACTCCCTGTTGAGCAGGGAGCCTGATGTGGACTGGATCCTGGGACTCCAGGATCATGACTTGAGCCAAAGGCAGTTGCTTAACCAACTGAGCCACCCAGGTGCCCTACTTTACATTTTTTAATTCAAAACAAATAATCTACATATATTAGAATTAGAATCAGGTTATTTGTTTCACAGCCGCAAAACAATCTTCAAAGAACTTGATTGTATCCACTAGAAAACACACTTTATTTACTCTGGTATTGACTGCTTCTACTTGATCTCCAGAGAAATATGTTTGATGAGCTAGTTCTACCATTATAAATTGATATAGTTATTCTTGTAGATTGGTAATAATATGATAAATTCTATCTTATTATGTAGAGCTAAGATCTAAGAAGAAAAAACAATTAAGAGTTGCTTTGAGGAAACATAATTAAAAATAAAATCAGTACCACTAAGGATGAATGAAAAAGATTATCCTAGAGCTTAAATTACAGACAAGCATTTTTGGCTTGAATTTCAAAATCCCTAATAAAGATTCTTAAATCTGTATTTAAAACAGACAAGTGTACCCAAAGGCTGTGAGGAATCAGGATCACAAGGCAGACTCAGTGGTCTCTTTAAATTGTTGCTCATTCCAGGGTTGCCTGTGTAGTCCAGTAGGTTAAGAGTCCAACTCTTGATTTCAGCTCAGGTCATCATCTCAGGGTTATGAGATGGAGCCCCGCATTGGGCTCCACACCCAGCTTAAGATTCTCTCTCTCCTTCTGCCCCTTCCCCTGCCTTAAAATAAATAAATACATACATACATAAATACATACATACAAAGTAAACGGTTGTTCATTCCGTTATTTTACCAAGAGAAAAACAACAATAAAAAAGAAAATAACATGAGAAAAGGAAAAACAGAAAAATGTCTTTTTTTTTTTTTGCTCCAAGTCATATGACATATATGAAGGGTCTTGAGTCTTAGAAAGAGATAAGAAGTTAAATAGAAGGTGGTCTGCTCAGAATGTCAATGTGGAAAATAATCAATAAAGTTGTTCCATATTTGGATATTTGAATGACTCACTGAGTTTTAATCTGTCAGCTGTGTATGGTCTGAAGAATGAAGGGATATCCAAGAGCTAGATGTCTATTCTCAATCACAGTTGACTTAACCAGGGTGCAAATCCTATCATATTACCTCTATCTGTGTGGTCTCCCCACCTCTTTTCTTTTATACTGGACTATTTTTTTAAAAAAGTATTTTTCAACTTTCAATTACTAATATATCTTACTCCTGAAAGAGCCTGTATCCTAGCCCCAATTTATACAACAAATACAATTTTCCTACAGAAAATAACATTTTACAAAATGATACCCTTGGACAAAATATAGTGATTATCAAGTGTTACTAGAGGAAATCACTACCAACAACAAACTGATTTTATTTCCAAATCTTTCTACATCAAGGTTTAATAAAATGAACATACCAATGTTATTTTAATGAAAATTATTATTTATGGCAGAAATAGGACTGAAAAAAATAAATGATTGTATTTTCTTTAGTCAAATTGGAAAGGAAATATAAGAATATGGTAGAATAAATAGAACATTGAGTGATCATGAATGCAACTGAAATGGGAAACAATTAAATTCAGACTAGGTAGGATAAAAATGCAAATGAGGAGGAAGCTGACTGTGTAAGAGAAGTGTTTCAGGCAGCACAGGTAATGTTGAAAAGAAAAATCAGCTTTTATGACTTGAATATTAGGAGAGGAGAGTACACAGAAGTTTGTGGCTAGGGAATTCAAAATTATTCATTCATTCAACAAATATTTATTGTGTCTCCTTCATGATGCTGGGGATATAGTGGCAAAGACAGCCCCTGCATTCATTGTGTTTAATTCTATCAGAGTAAATAGCTAATAACCAGTAAACATATAAATACAAAATGTGATAGGTCATAATATATTCTATAAAGATTAAAAAATATATAGTCCTGGATAGAGAGGGGTGGAGTAGCCTCCAGTATTAGAAAGGGAGGTCAGAGAAGAGTTTCTCTAATAGGGTAAATAAATGATGCAAAGTTGGAAGCTATGCAGAGATCTGGGGAGGGGGATTCTAAAACAATGAAGCACTAGATCTATGACCCTGAAAGCAGAGAGATGCTTGGTGTGCTTAAGAAACACCACAAAAGTCAAATGGCTGCAGAGAAGTGAGCAATGGGAAAGGAAGCAGGATATGAGAAAAGAGAGAGAGCCGGCACCAAATTAAATGCAGACGTGGTAATAACTTTGGATTATTTTTTGAGACACATGAAAAAATTATAGGAATTTTACAAAATAAGTGATATGAGATCTACCATATCTTTAATAGTATCTTCTCTGTACTGTGTAGAAAAACATACTGCTGAGCACAAGGGTGGAATCAGGGACATGTTTCAGGTGCTAGATAATGGAAAGCCTGCAAAACTTATACTGAAATAATAGAGGTAGCATTAGGGAGACCAGCTGGAATGTGGCTATGTTTTGAAGGAAAAGTCAACAGAATTTATGTCATAGATTAGATGAGGAAGAGTTGATAAAGAGAGATGTCTAGAGTATCTCCATGGCTTTTAACTTTGGCAATAGGAATGATGGAGTTACCATCAAGGGGAGAAAACTGAGAAAAGGAAAAATACGAGTTGAAGAGAAGATCAGGATTTAAATTTTGACTTGTTGGCTTTGTCTTGTTGACTCCGAGATTTTCACATGGAGATGTCAGATAGAAAAATAAATACACCTCGCATCTGAATACAGATGGCATTTAAAGTCATAGTCCTAGATGAGCTCATCAAGAGAAATTAGATGAGAGTTCCAAGGAATGAATCCTAAGTTCCTCCAAATTTATATATTTGGAAGATAAGGAAGATTCAGCAACAAATGTTTAATAAATTAGGGGAAAGTGGTAGCCAGAATGAAGGAAATAAGTATTTAAAGAAATTGGAAGTAATCAATTAGGTCAAATGTTATAATAAGTTGAATAAAGTAAGGCAAAAAAATAGAATTGGTTTTAGCACATGAGGGTCATGAGTGTCCAACAGAGTAATAGCACTTTTAATAATATCAGGGAAATAATATATGATTTTGATAACTTCAAGAGAAAAATGGGGGCGCCTGGGTGGCTCAGTTGGTTAAGCAACTGCCTTCGGCTCAGGTCATGATCCTGGAGTCCAGGGATCGAGTCCCGCATCGGGCTCCCTGCTCGGCAGGGAGTCTGCTTCTCCCTCTGACCCTCCTCCCTCTCATGCTCTCTGTCTCTCATTCTCTCTCTCTCAAATAAATAAATAAAATCTTTAAAAAAAAAAAAGAGAAAAATGGGAGGAGGGGAAGTGAAAACAGCAAATTTTCTACAAAGGGGAACCCAGAAACCAGTTAATTTCTGCAGACAAGGATTTCAGGTCAGATAAGATTTTATGGTATTTTAGGATGGGAGATATACATAGAAGCAAGGCAAGTGTTTCGATTTATTCTGTCATGTAGAAAAGGATCAGGTGACTAGGGGAAATCTGTGACAATGGTAGACTGTTAATAAATGAAGTCATCTTTGAAAACCATCTTTAAAAAAGTATTACAAGAATGGCAGAAATTAAACTGACAAAATATTTTTACACCCCAGGCAAAATGTTCTCATAGAATAAATAAGAAGTGAGTTGGAAAGTAAATGGAAACAATCGCTTTAAAGAATAATTTTGTATTAGTTAATATGAGTTGAAGATGCACATTCACTGAGACCAACAATCCAACTTCAGAATCTGTGTGCTAAGAAACCCTCATATATGAAAGAGGAAAAGGCCCTGAGATGCTCCAAATCCTTAGGTTGACAGAAAAATGAAAACCAACCTAAATGGCAATCATTAATGGCCTGGATAAATAAATATTAAAGTATTACAGATGAAAGGAGGTAAAGAAAATGAACTATATTTACATACATCAACATGTATAAATCTCTAAAATCTCAGGTTCATAAAGATGCCAATTGTAGGAAGATATATACACAATGGTACTAACATAGGTAATTACAAACAGACACAAAACATTCAATTTCATGACTGTTTTACAGACACACACAAGTCTTGAAAATATAACTGCTGGATGGAAAAGACACATAGAAAATTCAAAATGATGATTTCTGAATAGAGAAGAATGAGTATAAGATCAGAATGTGGCTCAAAAATTTAATAATATTTCTTAGAATATATTTTTATTTCTTAGAATGAAAGAGAGAGAGGAAAAAAGAAAAACATATAAGGACGGGTTGAATAAGGAGCCTGAATTTTGCCACATAATGCTGGGAAGGAGACCTCACCTAAGTTTCTTTTGACTAATGAAGAGTTGCCTAGCTTGGAGAGACTGGGCCTGGGGAAATTCTTCATCTATGGCATCAATTTCCTATTCCCCCTGGCTATACACCATTTTCTATGTGCACAAACATTGAAAAATCACTCATTTATATTATTTTTAAATATTTTAATTTTGTCTGAATTTAAAAAAGTATTTTGTCTGAAAATGTCAAATATTTTAATTCTAAAACAGAGCAGCTACAATAATAAAAAAAAGATGGTGTACAACTGGTAAGTTTAATGTGATGAAGTTAGTTAAGTGATGATAACTTATTTTGTGCATTCAATGGAGAGAACCAATGCTAAACTCAGAGGGTTTTTCTTTTCTTTTCTTTTTTCCATCTTCCCTGTAGGCCTATAACTTCACATACTTTTCTGCATAAGACAAGCACAGAATCCAGAGACTGCAGCCTCTTAATTAACTGCCACGGGAATGTTTAGGTGTGAAATTAGTCACCAGAGGGAGCCCATATTATTCCTCAAAAGCAATCACAAAAGACTGAGGACAAAATGAAAATATATGTAGAGATTGCGGCAGAGAAGTTCAAGGAGAGTACAGAGTGTTCTTTTACTGCTTCTTAAATTGCAGTTTCCTTCCAATTTCAAGCTTTGGAATAGACTAACTTTGATAGATGCAAAGGCTGTTTTATAGAAAAGACATAGGGAGAAACAAAATACATTTTTTTTTTTTTCTCAGTGGCTATTTATCCATTGACCTTCACATCTACTTAACATGAAAACTTCTTTTGTATATTTTGGTTCAATTTACTGATGAATAAGACATTTTATTAGGCTTCTGGGTAGGTTAACTACGATAATTCCTAAACAATGCAAGTGTCAATACTTTGCCTGATTCTTTTCAAAATGAAATCAATCACAGCCACATATTTAACAAATGAAATTGTCTACACATTTTAATCTTTTAATCAAGTATAAAAGAAAGCAGAGTTTGAAAAGTAGAAGCTCCTTACTCCAAAGTACTTTCTTTCGTGAAATTCTATAATTTTAGGATTCTGTGAAATCGATAAATGGAATCTATAAATAGTTGTCAATAAATCAATTCTAAGAATGGAGCCCTTTTTTTAGACAAACTCAGGACAAAAATCTCAGGCAGGCATTTTGGTACTGTACAATTGAATCTTTTGTATGCTTGACTGGACAGAGATGGAATAAAATGTCATATGCAATGTACTCTATTTTCTCTACTGGCTTTGCTTACCCAGCTATAATGTCTGAAGAACTAGAGTGAGATCATGGATTATTCAGAATTTTTTTTATTAAATTCTCATATTTCTATTACTGGGAATATGACTGAAACTCAAATGGAACTTGTATCTCTTTTCAGTTGGTAATAATGACTTGAATTGACTGATCTGCCTTTACATGCTGAATTCTGTAAAAACTGTCTTTAAGATACCTAGGCACAAGGAGTGGGAGACCTACCACCACTGTGCAAACAACTGTTGAAACCTAAGTGTTAATTTATTTTACTCTATTATTATCCACCCATTTATTCAAAATGTAGATACTCATCTTATTTCACATGACTATCTTTACCGTCCCTAGTTGGAATAAAATAGTGGCTAAAGGAGACGTCATATATTTGGCCCCATTTCTGAATCTGTGCATGAAGCGTAGCATTGGATGTGTGTTCTGGAGTGAAAGATCTTGACTTCTGACTGGCTGTAATATTTTCTACCTATGTGACCTTAGGGAATTTACTAAATCTCTGTTTTCCCATTTTAAAATTGGGTTACTAATAGTTCTTACCTCATACTATTATTGGGAACATTAAATGAGCCACTCCCTTGTGAAGAAAATTGACAGGGACATAGTAAATTCTGTCAATACTATTGCTGCTTCTCATCTTTTTATTATCATTGGTGGTGGTATTATATTCAATAAAGAACCCAGTTATGACCATCCCATAATCTATACAGTTCACTTTCCACCAACTGAACTGAACTTGCTTTGATTTTGACTAATACTTTTTTTTTGGCTTAAAATTAACACTTTCATGTATTACTGAAATGCCCTCCAATGGGACAAATATCCCATTGCGAAATCCTTCCCCTCATGATTTGCAATAGTTTCTTAATTTTAACCTCCTCTCCAAATATTTTACTAGTTATGTCTTTGGGCATATACATATGTATATACACACACATATTCACTCTTGTCAAAATATAAAATGAAGAATGTACCCAAGGACGCTTCTGTAACTCCTCAATCTCGGTCTGCTAAACATGAATCTGATCTACAGACTATGGTTGTGAATGAGGTAGGGACAGTGGTGGAGGTGATGGGAACTAGAATGTGATATAAGAAGAAATTGAGAGATCAAGCAAGATATAGAGACATTTTAGAGCCATGACATTTTTACTATGTCTACTAGAAAGTGCTATAGATTGACAAAACTAGTCCATAATGGAAATTTAAAATGACAACAACAAAAAATCACAATGATAAGTTTCTGAATTAAATTTGTAGCAATACAGTAAATATAATGTGAATATAAATAATAAAATTATATTTTTCTGCTGAAATTCTATCCAAAGAACTTTTCCCTACATTGTAGTTTTCTTATAGGACTACAAATGTTAATCCAAAGTGTATACTTCCAATCTAACTTTAAAGTAATTACTAGTGGGGCGCCTGGGTGGCTCAGTCATTAAGCGTCTGCCTTCGGCTCAGGTCATGATCACAGGGTCCTGGGATCGAGCCCCACATCGGGCTCCCTGCTCAGCGGGAAGCCTGCTTCTCCCTCTCCCACTCCCCCTGCTTGTATTCCCTCTCTGGCTGTCTTTCTCTCTGTCAAATAAATAAAATCTTTAAAAAAAAAAAAAAATAAAAAAAATAAAGTAATTACTAGTGATTCATTGAAAAGACCATTGATATTTTCTGCTTAATTTTTATGGTATGGCATAATATTTTCTTCACATATGATTTTCTAAAGAGTGACAATGATAACAATATATACAAGTAGTTTTCACTTCCACTGTAGTGACAGCTCATAAAAATACCACTTCATGTGAAACTGTAAAGTGTTCTTAATCAATGGGAAAAATAATGATTGTTCTGTGACCTTCAAAAATGTTTGCCAAAACATAAAAACTGTCAGTTATAAATACATAGAATTTAAAAAATAGTAAAACTAATATTTATTTTGTACATTATAATTTAAAACATATGACAAAATGAAAAATGTGTTTAATTCTTAGCAAAAAAAAATGCATCAAGAACTGTTTGAAAAGTGACTGCCTTCTCACTGTATAACATCTGATATGGAATAAGTATCTTTTCTGTCTTGGTGAATTGTCATTCTCCTTTCTAAATTTAGATCAATTTCCAACACTTTATCATGTTTGCTTTCAATGTGATGAAATATATCCAAGGGTTCTTTTAATGTTAAGTGTTTGTTTGTTTTGCCAGTGTCACTTCTTCTGGGATATCTTCAGCATTTCTGTCACAATCACTTCCTTTAAGTTGGTAAGGTCTCTTTCACTACATTCCTCTGGCCCCATGTCTAAAGTCTCTCCAGTGGCAGCCATGTCAATATTCCCATGGTCAGTTTTTTCTTCTATAACTGCATTTGTCTGATTTGAATTTCACTTACAATGTTATCACTCTTTACTTCTTTGCTGTACCTTTTTTGTTGGCCTAGATCATCTTTTGATTACCCATTTTTATAAAATGGCATATAGGTTTATACCTGGGAGACAAGGACACAACTATATGCTTTGCTGTCTGTGCATGAAGTAACAAATGTATAGTGCCCAATAACTAAGAGACTTTGGAAGAAGTGATATGGTCTTTGACCATCACAGTTACATGTTTTTTATGTAGTGAATTGTGGATTCAAGAGCTAGCAGAATATTTGCACTTTATGCATTTACTTGCAGTTAACATACTTGGTAAAGTATATTATTATACACCTGAAATCTGAACTGTGATGTTGGGGGACTGGTTTTATGTAACTAAACCATGATAACTAAGATCTGCGTGTGTTTCAAACAAGAACTATCTGTATATATACTGGGACTTATCTTGTTAGCCATTTCCTTGCCACACCTGTTGGCCCAGGCAATCTCCATGTGCACATCTCAATGATCATAAAATATCCATAGTCTTTCTCTAGTATAGATAAGTAATTATTGCCTATCCTCAAGAATTTCATAATATCTGAAGAGAGATATGAGAAATATAAACAACCAGAGTTATTAAATAATCTACCAGTTGATAATTGCTGTGATGGAGAAGTGGATATTTAAATGAGGAAAAAATAAAAATAACTGACCAAAATGTGGTCAACTTTTAGACTTTTTTTTACTATTTTTTTTATAATGAGAAAAACTGCTTATGAGTAAATTCTAATATTTAAAACCAATTGGGATTTGGTTGTTTGTTTTTATCAATTCAGGATAATTTGACTGGAGCTTTGGGGAGGAAATAATTTTTCATTTGCATTATGATCCAGACAAGAATTATTCAAGGAGGCCTTTGATGCTGTCTCCCATGTCACAGCCTGTTATAACTGTCTCATTGTAATCTATCTGCTTTTGAATAGACACAGACAGATGATCTCCACATTTTTGAAACCTTTTATGTGTAAGCAAAGCATTGCTAGGAGAGGTAAAATCCTCCTTTAAGGAAAAAAATCTTGCATCTCCTTTCAGCCTCTACTTGGAAGACAATTAGTTTCTTCACATATTCACTGCTGGTGCCTGGGAAGAATGGTATCTTATCTTCACCCACTATTTTTGAGGTGGCAAGTATACTCATCTGGGCAGTCTTTACTGGTTCTCCATTTAGCAGGGCTTCACCATCCTCTATGCCTCTTCTGTGCATTCTAACTTGGCCTGAATTTGTATATATTTTTCGTACTGTCTGTAATAAAAAATTTACCCCTTCCTTAGGATATTCTGTGGATGCATTTCCCTCTGCCATGTGTTAAGAATTTTCCTAGTGTGAGAAACACAGAAATTAAGTAAAATGTTTTCATCTCCCAGAAGGATTGTATTTAATATCTCACATTTAATTTCAGATGGTATCTGAAGCATTTTAAGAGACACTATTACCCAGGAAAAAGAAATAATCAGAAATAGTTCCAGCATGCTAGTTAAAGTTGGCTTCAGGAACACAAATGATAATACCAAAAGAAGTGTTATATTTTATATACTCAGACTTTTGAGGATTTAATATACCGCTCAGTCCAAATTATCCTAGTGGCTCATATTAAATTTCCAATTGAAATTCTTTTATTTGCTGAGAAGAAAATGAAAACATAAACTAATAAGCTGGAAAAAAGTACTATATTTGTGGAAGTAAGAATATAAATTTGAGCTAATGGCTTTATTTACATGGGATGCTAAGTAATCATTAAATTTTATTCTAGGAAATGTGCTAATATTTAGAAAGACCTGTTTTTTTTTTACCTAATAGTGTGCCCAAAAAAACTTCTTACATATAATGATGAATAAATCAAGATTATACTCTTCTAAAAAATGTACATGTGAACAAATATTTGAAATGCACAACATTAAGAAGTGGTAAGGGGTAGTTGTTAACCTTTCTTCTAGTCATGAAAAGTTGGCTGATGCAAATGACAATTCTATCAGAAATGATGACTGTGCAAAGTTTGGAATGGATAAAGGATGTCACCAGAGAAATAGGCTGGAGAGGAGGTCAGTGGAAGGACAGGGAGAAAAGCATTCCAGGCCACAGCAGCACTGAACAAAGCAGAAGGATGCAAAGCAGAACTGTGCCTTTCTACCCCCTATAAATCGTGGTCCTGATGGAGCATCACAGGAATGCTGGACAGAAGATGGGACTGCAGAGGCAGTCAGTGGGGACAGATTTGGTATTCTCGGCCTGAAAAGGGATACAACAATTCAAGGAATAAAACACAATAATTTAGAGTATAATCACATTTTAGAGGTTATTTCAGTTCCCTACTCCAGGGCAAGTAATTCTATTTAGCATAATTGGCAGAAGGAAAAGTGCTGCTTCCCTTTTCCCACCCTTCTCTCTTCCTTTTTTATTTTCAAAACATTTTATTGTATGTGCATGTGTGTGTGTATGTAATTTTATTGCTTCATATAACAAATAAAATAATTTAAGAAATGTAAATAAACAAATTAAATGAAATATTTTCTGTATGTTCCTCTGTTTATACACATACACATTCACCAACTTTTTACCACTTTCATATATGCAGAGTTTTAAACAAAATGGGTTCATGATTATAGATTTTTTTTGTTAACAAAATATCAGAAACACTTTCCCAATTATTTAAATAATTTAAAAACATAATTTTGAGTATATTTTCTACAAAATAATGCTATTCAAAAGTGTAAAAGAACATAAAGTGAAAGCAAAATTTATTACCATACTTCTCATCAACCAGTTCTACTCTTCAATGGCTTATAACAAGTTTTACATTCCATCCAGTAATTTTAAATGCATATTCATATATATACATTCTTTTGCTTAAAAAATCAGTGCATACTATACACAGTATGGCTTTACATTCTTAAAATTACTAGACATTTGCCGTGCGTATATATAGATCTTCTTTCTTTTCAACTACCGATTACTACATTGTGTGGGTACATCATGTTATATATAATTATTATCTTTAGTATTTAGGTGTTCCTTATTTTGTTACTGCTGAAATGTTGCAAGTAATAACCTTATAAGTACAATTTTGCTTGCTTTTATGTAAATATCTTAAGGATACTTTATAGAAATGGAGTTGCCGGATTAAAATGTTTGGGCATTTTAGATTTTGATGGACATTACCAATTAACTCTCCATTTACATTGAGCTAATTTATACTTGTTTCTCCACACTTATTTATACAAGAGATTATCAAACATTTCATCTTAGCAAATGTCATAGTTGGATAAATGTGGAATCCTATTCTAAAAATTTGCCTTTCTTTATCTGACCATCTTTCATATATTAATCATTTTTTTTCTGTGAAATGCATACTCATACATTTGCCTATTGTTTCTATCAGGTTATTCATGTTTTCATTATTATTTTCACATGATTATGCACATAATCAACATTCTTTTTTATCTCATATAAGTTACAATGTTTATCTTTGTATGTCTCTTTAATTTTAATTGAATTACTTAATTTTTAAATGGTTTTAATTATTGATAAATGCAATCTATGAGTTTTCCACTTTATAGAATTTGCCTTTAGTGTCATGCTTAGAATATCTTTAACTGGTTTGGGTTACAATTGTGGATGTTTCACAAATGTTTTCCTTTTCCTCAAAAAAATGAATGAATACAAAGAGTATGGGAAGGGAAATTTCAGCAAATGATCATTTCAATAATTTTTGGAAGACTGAAATCAGATAAATTAGGTTAAATGACTGAGCGGCGTAGAGAAATTAGGTAGTAAAATTCTTAAGAGGTAGAGAACACATGAAGATTTGAGGACAGGATGGATTAGGCACCTCAGATCTGATATACATGGTCCCAAAGAGGAATATAATACCCAAAATCAGATAGGAGGAAAAAAAAGTTTATTTCCAAGGGAATCTGAGCTGGAAATGCTCTGAACTCGGGAGCCTCAAGCCCAGCAATTAACAAAAGCTATAAAGAAGCTTGAGCCTAAAAGCTGTAAGAAACATGTGGTGGGTATGGAAGAGTCTGAATGCTGAGGGGCCCAGGTTTCTTTCCCATACACTGCTTTAGAATTCAGGCAAGCATACCAACCCCCCCACACACACCGGACACTAGGAGAGTCTTTTTGTAATTCCTCCTCCAGAAAAATGCCTTATAAAACAAATACTTAGGGCTCCCTGAGTGAAAAGCTATTTTTAACATGGGGTGTCCACATAATGTCCACAATCAACAAAATTTGCTTAAACATTTTTCTTTTCCAAGAAGATTTTCAAGACAAAATATCAAAGGTAGGGGGAAAAATCATAGTTACATTATGAGCATGGGAAGGGGTGTATAGTATATGAGATAAGACTCTTGTATAAAAGAAAGCACACAGATACGTATTTGATAAAATAAGAAATAGAAACATATCCCTACTATTATAAATACGCAGATACAAACCAAAGAAACAGCTATGTATATTGGGCTGCTAATTTTTGTTTTAGATCTTATTTTTAAATACATTCATTGATTTGATAAAATTGTTTAAAGTATTTCTCCATACTGTACTACACAAATAGGGTATATTTTCTTCAGGCAGTTCATATATTTTTCTCTTTTTCCTTTTTTTTTTTTTTTTTTTTTCATTTATATCTTTAATATATCTAGATCTCTTCCTGGGTAAAAAAATAAAGATTTAACTGTGTTTTTGGTTCCCAAGAAGAAGTTAATCCCAAAAACTCTATTGAAAGTATCACATTCTTTTCCCAACAATTTAAAATTCTGCCTTCATTAAATACTGAATTTTTACATGTACATTTTTTTTGTAGACTCTGATTTCTGTTCCATTGATCTTCTTGAATATTTCTGTGTTAAGATCTCACTGTTTGAATCACTGTAGGAACATACTGCTTTTTGATATACCCTGTTCTTTCTTGGGTAGCTGTAGTCATCAGAAAATCCTCACACAAAACGAAATGAACATCAAGGGCCCTTACCCTGGTTTGGAGATAGGGTAGTTTAAGGAAGATGACCGGGTCAATACTTGGAACATGTGATGAATCTAGCAGCAGAAATCAGAAGACAAAAATAATTTAAACTGGTCATGCTTGATTTTTCACGGAGAAAAAAAAAAAAAAGGAGGCCATTTAGAAGACTGCTACCCCATGAACATAATTACATTTACCCACTCACCTCCTCAACCCCATCTACTTCTTCCCCTCCGGAGCTATGGGTAAACTATTCATAAATCTTTCTAAAAGCACCTTCACCATTTGTTCATGACACTCTCTCCCTACTCACCTAATGAGGATATTGCTCTAATTTTGCCCATTTCCTTTCTACTGAATCATACCCATCAGTATGCAAATTGTATAATTTCTTCACCCAAAATATTTATTTAAATGTATGAATAAACAAAATAAAACTCTGAGTCTGCATCCCTTTCCATTTACTGTCCCATCTCTCCTTCATAACAAAGTGATTTGGCGGTCATGATTGTCTATCCTACTGACACTAGATGTTAGATTCTCATTCTCTATTCAACTCTCCTCAGTAATACTATTGCTTCAACCACTCCACTAAAATGTACCCTACTGAGATCACCAATGACAACTATGTTTCTGTGTCTACTAGTTAACTCTCAGTCTTCATCTGGTTTGACCAATCAGCACTGACTGCTCTCATTTTCCTGAAATGCTACTTTCAAGTAGTGTCTTAAAGACACCAGACTCTCTTGATTTACCTTGTTCCTCATTTGTTACTCACTTTCCTTATCCCCCAATCTCTATATTCTGGCATGCCCAGGACTCAGCCTTTGGACCTCTTCTTTATACATACTCATCTGTGACTTCATCTAGCCCCACTGATTTAAACAGCATATATTCTCCAATAATTCCCAAATTGTATCCCCCTTCTGACCTCTACCTATCAAATTATCAACTGCCAATTCAGTATTCCTACTTTTAATAGGCCTCTCCAATTTAACACCATTTTATGTCCCTGTCTTATTATGAATTTCTTGACTCTCTCAAGTTTCTCCTTTAATTTATCTATATCTGGAAAAACAACTCCAATTTTCCCATTGATTAAAACAAAAATCTTGCAGTAATCCTTTATTCCTCTCTTTATCTTGAAGCTTTCATCAATTTTTTTGGTAAATCTCATTGCTTATTAGTAACATATCCAAAATCCTACCATGTTTCATGCCTCTAACGTTTTCTTCCTGTTCCAAGTAATCATAATCTCTCACTTAGGCAACTGAAGTAGTCTACTAAATGGATTGTTTTTAGCTTCTGTCTACTCTCCATTTAGAAGCCCGAGTGAATGGATTGTGTCTAATATATATAATAATAATGTATATGTATAATATAATATATGATAAAAACATCAAGCTGTATACTTTAAATATATACAATCTTATTTATCAATGATACTTTAATAAAGCTGGAAAAAAATCTTGGTTCAAGCCACTTCTGTATTCACATACTTTCACTGACTTCTAATGTCAGTCAAAGTCAAAGTCAGTTTCTCACAATCATGTCATGGCCTTCTATTACCTTCTCACCTCGCTGGTTCACCCTTCTCCTCACTTACCCACTCTAGTCACACTAGCCTCTCTGCTATTTCTTACACAAGTCAAACCCCTCCCAACATCAGGACCTTTAAACATACTATTTGTTTTGCCTGAAAAATATCTTTCTTCTGATTTCTAGTTCTCTTCATTACTGCTACATTACATCAGATATCTAATTAAATGCTATTTATTGAGCATGTCTTTCCTAATTATCCTACTTCAAAGAACATTCACCCTCAATTTTCATTTATAGAGGAAAAAGTAGAAACAATGTGGATATATACAAAGTAAAAAAGGGTAAATCCACACAAACACCTCCAGACTCATTCTATAAGAGATGGCCATTTTGATGTGTGAACTCTTCCAAGTATTTTTATGAATAATGTCTTCAACAAAATACTCCTTCTTAAAAATTCCATCTATTTCTTTTTGTTCTCCTTTCTGAATCATTTAAAATGCATTGTCTATTCCCTATAACTGTCCTTCAGGTATTTGTGAAAAATTATTTTTGTTCCCAATTTATCTTCTCTTCTCTACAATAAATACCCCATTTGACCATTTTCTATTTCTATAAGCTTAGACATAAAATATGTTGTTATATTTGACTTTTTTCTCCATCATTTCTAAACAGAAATAATATTTTCAGCTTTTCAGCTTTAAATTCATTTAGCAGTCTAGTAAACCTTTGTCTGAGTCTGCATACTAAAACCAAGTTGGAACAGTCTCATAATATCCAAATTATCTTGAATTTAAATTTACCATTTATCATAATTTGCTACCCTTTTGAACTTTTAGTATAGTCTTCTTGCAAGAGAAGATTAAAACGAAAGTTTAATCATTCTGCCTTATACCTTGTTCTAATATTTATGCTACACTGTTGCATCCTTTTCTTCTTCTTTTTTTTTTTTTTAATTAAACAACTGGCCTATCCCTTCCACCCTCTCCTTATCAATCAAAAATAAAAATAAAACAAAAACAAACAAAAACAAAACTTCTGTGAATTACATTTGCAATATTTTATGAACTTCAGTTCATTCTTGTTCTGACCTTACTCTAGGCTTCTGGCAATATTTATCTATACTTTCTTCCATATATAAAATCCATCTCAATAACTTTCATTGCCACAATGTTTGAATCTGTGCTTTAGCCAATTTTTCCATTTTTCTTGGGATATTTTGCTATCACATCGTGTTTTAGTACTTTTAATATCCCTCTGAGTCAATCGTCCATTTAAGAAGCTCATTCACTGTTGTGGTACAAAGATCAGGACTTTTAATGTGCACCTGGGTTCAATCCTTAGCTCCATGCATATAAATTTGGGCATGCCCCATAATTTCTGTGAGTCTTAGATTCCTTCTCTGTAAAATGAGGAAAAGAACTTATATCCTATTGGGATTTTTTTAGGATTCCCATTTGAACCAATATTTTAAAAATCTCTTATACAAATGAGATGTTCAGTAAACAGATGGTGATGATGAGAGTCATGAGATTACATCATGTCTTTATGATTTTAAAGTTTTCTCTCTCTGTCATAAAGTATATGTGAACTGTGCCTTAATTTCCCCCTGTTCATTTTTATTTTTATTTTTGTGTAATTTTGTACTTTGCTACTAAGACCTTCAATGTGTCTATCAGTGAGTTTGCCCTACTATAACAGAGTACCATAGACTGGGTGGCTTAAACAACAGAAACGTGTTTCTCACAGTTCTACAGGCTGGACTGTCCAAGATCAAGGTACCCGCAAAGTGTCTGGTGAGAGCATGCTTCCTGGTTTGCAGATGGTTATCTTCTTCTGCATTCTCATGTGTAAGAGAGCAGAGAACAATCATCTCTCTCATGTCTAATAAAGGCACTAATCCCATTCATGTGGGTTCCACCTTCATAACCTAATTACCTCCCAAAGGCCCAACCTCCAAATACTATCATATTGGGATCTGAGCTTCAACATATGAATTTGCTGGAGAGTAGACATAAATGTTCAGTCCTCAGCATTGGCATTAATAGTTGTCTCTAATCATTCCTGGTATTTGTTCCCACTGACATGAATTAGATCCAGATTAGCAATCTCCCTATTCTTTCATTCTGAGAGGTGAATTAGCAACAACATTAGTCCAGATGCTCTGATAAATGGGATTTCCATTTCCCATTCTGGAATGGGATTCCAGATTTCTGGAAGGTTAGAGTTTCCTCATCACTCCAAGTCTTGCCTCTATGTGGACACTGTATTCTATTTTAGAGAAACATGCTTTGGTTGCCAGCTTCTTTTAAAATACTTATTTCCACAGAGATTGCCCTTGCTTGATGAAATCATATGCAAACTGTGGCTCTTCTCATGAATCCTTCATTCTGGTTGAGACATTCATGTGATAGAAAAAGAAAAAAAATCTGTCATTGTACGGATACAGAGATCCAGAAGTGGAAAATTTCAAACAAAAAAGGTAAAAATAACACTTATCCTCCTATATTCTGAAGTTTTCTTCCTGTAACTTCAGAGCTGACTTGGAATTCCTGGTTCTTTCAATTCCATAATTTGTCCCCTCCAGCAGCAGTAGAAGCAGTTTTTATTTTTGTCGAAAGCATATATTAAACTTGGCATATAGTACTTTTAATATGCCAAGTTACAGGGCTGGTCAATAGAGAGGTGAGGTAGGAGGTAAGCTATATTACCCATTAAATGTGATTCTTGGAATTCTATTTCTCTCACATACTAGCCTCCATTTACAGCTGCTTGAAACTTCCCTATTGGATTTTTATGTCATGACCATTAGCCAGTTGCTAAAAATGTACATTCTTCCAGAAAAGTTAAGACTTGAATGCTGCCTATCATTATAAATCACTTTGGGAGAAATAATAAGAAAAATTATCAAGATATCCTAACTTTGCATTTTTCTCTGCCATTTACTATCTGTATAAGGTTAGTAAACTTGCTTTCTCAATCAATTTTATTTTGTCATTTGTAAAGTGATATATTAACAACATAAATCTCAGATTCCTCACAGGTATCAATTGAAATGATTTTATGAAAATATTTTATAAACTATAGGTTGAAATACAAATGCTTTTTGATTGAAAACTAAAACATAGCATGATATCTTGGAAAGATTGTGGGCTTTGCATTTAAACAGACTTGTCCTAAATGCTAGGTTCTGCGTTATGCTATGTAATCATGTCCATAACTTCTCCTCTCCAAGCCTGTTTCCTTACCTGTAAAGGGGATGAAACATCCGTATGTAAGGAACTATTATTATAATAATTATTTTTAAAAGTATATTTAAATTACCTAATATAATCCTGGTCACATATGATGTTAATTCTTCCCTTGGTTTTCTCCCTTTAATGTGGCAAAAGATTTTAAAGATCAAGTTTTGATGAGGAAAGTAAGAGGACAAAAAATGAATCTGAATACAGAGACATAAAGATTCCCAGGGTGGGGTGGAATCACACCGAATGATAATAGTCTATGGGTTTAATACATGCCTGACACTTTTCTAATCCCCTTTGTATATATTAACTCATTCCATCCTCACAACTATCTATGTCTAGTTTAAATATGAGGAAAGTGAGGTACAGAGAGGTTAAGTGTCGTCTCAAAGCTATACAGCGAGGAGTGGGGGAGCTGACATGTAAACTTGAGCAGAATGGCTTCTATGCCTGTGCTCGGAGCCACTAAATCAAAACGTCCCTCTCAAAAAGAATCAGATCTTTACTCTTCTTAATTGATAATCTTTTCAGAAACTAGAACATCAACAGAAAAATAGACAAAATTGGAATAGTGGCTATTCTGTACCCCTAAAATTGTACTGCATTGATCTTTCTGTGCCAGAAAGAAATCACTGGGCCTAAGATTTGTTTTTCTGTTCCCAGCTCAGTAGTTTCATTTTCAATCCTTTCATTTTGGCAGGTAGACAAGGTCACAAAATACACAATTGCCTGAATTTTTTTAAGCTAGCCTCCTGACCACAGAGTCAGTGACATTTGCAGCTTTTTAATTATACACACGTGCCCCTTTCATCTTGCATAATGCTGAGCAATAAAATCAAATGCACATTCTTTCCTCTGGGTGGCTATTTGGAACATAACGCATTTGTATTATGTGTTAATCAGCACATCTATATTTTGGTGGGGTATGAATGGACATGAGATGCAAGTGTTCACTTCCTCCATTGTAATGAATTTATAGTCCTGAGGAACTCACAAAAGGGTTAGAAAATGTTGGCTATTGTGCTCTTTTAGGAAAATATATTGCCTAAGGATGTAGAAGTGCTGACTACTGGGGAACCAAAGTGGATTTAAAGATCAAAACTTGATCTTTAAAATCTTTTGCCACATTAAAGGAAGAAAAAAAAGAGAGAATAGCATGACATAAAGTTATATTAAAATAACTTTAAAGAATTTGATCAGGAGACATGGAAGCCAAGAAACAAGGAAGATGAGGGCAAATGAATGCTTCTTGGCAAGATTTAGAGATAGGTTGATTCTATGAGAGAAATAAACAGAAATTCTGTTTTCACTTGATGCTAAGACCACAACAAGCAAATGGAATTTAAGAAGAAGGTTAGCATGTCTGACATCAAAATCTAAGTAGCATAGTCATTGTGTTGTTTGACTCTCCATGTCTCCATGTGTCTTCCTTCCTTGTTTCATTCTCTGACATGTGCTCAAAGAGGCTCTATTTTAAGAAATCATTTTCAAATAAATAAAAAAAGGAATCTTTTACCAGAAGATATAGGTTTCTGAGAACTTAAAGTCTGTTTCATGAATCTCAAATTTACCTAGAGTCCAAGCTATTTTAAATGCAGCTTATTTCAAGTAAATTATAATATATATAAATTATAATTTATGTATAATTTATATATATATTTAATTAGCTGAATGAGAAAGTGTATATAAAGTACTTTGCAAAAAACTCAGTTCACAATATACATTCAAAAAACAGCAGGTATTATTTTTAATTTAAATTGGTTTTATCTCCAGGCTAATTGTTCACCTGTTTGTTTTATTTTATTTTTTTTTACTTGAACTCTTTATTTTTTCAAAGGTAAGATACCCACTAATTATTTAACAGTGTTTGTGAAACTGTCCCAGACCCTATGATAAAAAATGAGAAAAAACACAAATCAAGGCAATGTGGAATAAGTTTCAAGTGATGAGCAAATAAAATCTCTAGATGTAGAGAAGAGGAAAAGTGAGAGGGGTTAATAGGATCAATGAGAGCTTTATGATAAGGGGCTTATCATTAGCTGGACTTCAAAAGACAGTGGGCATCTGTATTAGTATAAAGAGGGCCTTATTTGATAATCAATACAACTATTAGGCATCTTTAAAAATGAAGACAAGGCCTTTCAAGGGATTTTAAAAGTTAAAAATGGTGTGAATACATAAGGTATCATTTTGACCATTCTCCATCAGAGACTTTTTTTTAATTAGTGAAAAGAGCGTTTCAAAATGAGGATAGTTATTACATAATCTTTAATATCAGACTAGTACTTATGACCTTGATTGTCTTGGTATGAGGAATTAGTTTGCCAGTGGAGAATGATTTTCATTCCTTCTATAGAACTAGGGAGGAAATCACTGTTGATGCCTTAATATTCTTGCTTCTCCATGGAGCAGATAGAAAAGACTCATGCATGAAGAGGCTGCACTTAAAATGGGGCAGTATTATTGAGCCACAATAAAGAATTTATAAGATGGGGGAAAAAAAAAAGAGAGAATGCAATAACAAAGACTAAAATAACAATAGCAATAGCAATAATAATACTGGGTGAATTTCATTCATCTGATATGTTAAGATAAAACATAACTTTAAAGCTTCAAGACAAATAAAATATTAGACAGCAAAATGTTATATTTTGGCCATTTCCACAGTACATGTCAGAACCATTAAAAAGGTTAACATGTTCAATATATTTACTTCCCAGTAATTAAATAAGTAGGAATACACTCAATAAAAACCATATCATTAACAGTAAAGACATCTATTTAAAACTCCCAATACAATCTTTAAAATGTGTTCAAATTAAATTTAAAACTATAAGCTGCAAAGTTCAACAGTATAATCATTTATGCTTTTGTAAAAAAAAAAATCAGTGGTTTCATATATCTGGATCAGTGCATAAGTTACATAGTTTCATGAATCAGTAAAAATCAAAGAGGAGAGAAACCTGAGATCTGAGGACAGGAGAGAGAAAGAAAGGGTTGCTATCATCATGGTGATGAAACAGGTCTTCTCAATTTCACAGGTGAAGCCATGATACTCAAATGTTGTGACTCATTCAAGAGCTGCTCTGAGTGATTTTCAAAGAGGAAGTAGTGTGGTTATATCATATGAGTAGAATAAAATAAAGAGAGTGATTCAGTTATCTATGATGCATAACAAGCTATTCCAACATTTACTTGCTTAAAGCAACAACCACTTTATTATTTCTCATAATTCTTTAATCTGGATTGGACTCCGCTTGGTGGTTCTTCTGTTTCTCGTGGCATGGTGTATGGTAGGGATAGAATGTCCCCGGTGTTCCTCCTCCCTCACATGTTTTGTGCCTCCCCTGAGGGAGGTCAAACAGCTAGGAGTTGGCTGAGCATCTCTTTCCATGTAGCCTCTAACATGGCTATGTTGAGCTCTCTCAAAGAATGGTAGTTTTAGGGTAATAAGATTTCTTTTATGACAACTGGTTTCTAACAAAGAACATCACCAAAGGCAAAAGCTGAAACTTGAAAGTCTTTTTAGAGCTTGGTATTAGATGTCAACCACATGGTCTTGGTTATAAGAAACTAAAGGGCCAGCCCACACTCAAGGAGATGAGAAATAGATTTCACCTACTGATAGGAGCAGTGGCAATGTGGCCACCTACCTTAGGAACCCAGTCTCTTTTTAAGGTATGATTACCTGTGTGACTGACATCCATTATTAACAAAACCTCTTGGTCTAAGATATACCTGCATTTGCACCTGACCAGAAGGTGAAATGAAGGGAAAAGAATACATCACCAACCTTGGTGGGGAGGCACATGCTGAAAATTGCCTTCATCACTTTTGTTTTCATTTTCTCGAGAACTTAGTTGCATGACCATATCCAGCTCTAAGGAAAGTTGGAAAATGTACTCTTCAGGCAGATATATGCCCAGCTATCAAATCTCAGGCCTTTCTTGTATTGAAGAAAGAGAGAAGACATTGGGAGACAACTAGAAGTCTCTGGTGCAAAACTGAGTGTTTAAATTGCATATATACCTAGCATTCACAGGTAGAAGCTCTATCTTCTATATTCCTGTCTACCTTGTAGGATAGTCTCCAGAAATTACAACATGGAATGCTGCCAGATGGCTGTGGGAAAGAAGACAGTTTTACTGGAGGATACTATCTTTTAATGGCATTTCCTATGAGAACCTGCTTTTTTTAGCCATAGTTCTTGGATTGCAGGCTTCCATCCCTTCTCTCCTAGGAGCTGCAGGCATTTTCCTAACGATGCAGCATCCTTGTATAGACATGAATACAGCCAACTGGTTCTCTGAATGCAAAATTCAGCTGAGTTACCAAGAAAAAACTGCACCACTGTGTGTCTCTTCACAGCTTAACCATCATCCTAATAAATTTCAACAATGTTTGTTTCTTATTCAATACTGACCATCCCTCTTCCTCACACAGAAATGACTGGTTATAGGCATTTTATTTAGGGAGAACACGATGGTATCTGTCTGAATAAGAACAAAGTAATTTCCCTCAGAGCACTTGCCAAATGCATTAGGAACACACACTCCATCACTGTCTGATACACACTTCAGTGTTCATTCCCTAAACTCATCCAGATAGGATATGCGTCTAAAGAAGGCAAAATAGTCCTAAATTCAGGTTGTTGGGTTTTCTTTTTCCAATAATATAAAGATTAAAAGGGAAAGGCAAACCAGAAATTATTAAGTCTTACAAAGTGATTTAAAATGTTATCCCAATATTCAACATTTTCTTTAGCTACATTTTACCTCTAAAATATCTTCAACATGCCCTGCTTTCTGCTAATATTTCACACAATTTTGACCAAATTACCTTCTTAATCTCACTTCCCAAAGTTCTTTCACACTATTGGACCTACATGGACCAATGGACTTGCCTAAGTGACTCCCTACCATCCAGATGAATATTTTCTGCTTGCCAATCTTTGCTTTTGAGGGCCTGGCTGGGCTTTTTTTTTTTTTTTTTTTTACCTCGGGTAGTTTGGATTATGTAGACTTGGTGTAAGTTACCCAGAATCATATTCTTTGCAAGGTTCCAGGTTAGAGTTTTCCGAAAGAATTTGCAAGAATGGGGGATGGCATTCAGACAACAGCCATTATTCTTATTCATTATTTATTCAATACAATTCTTACTCAATTTGAACTGGTCACCAAGGTCAAATGCTGTGACAGGCAGATGAAAAGGGTGCCAGTGGGTTCCAGCTCTCACTGTCCCTTTGACCTTCTTTCCAAATGGTGACCCTGTTGACCAGCATCAGCTCTAGGCCCTCCAGGAGAAGCCTGGAAGTAGACCCACAGAGAAGGTAACACACAGAAACAGAATTTTCTATAGACATCCCCACAAGCTTTATCTTCACCACACCTTCAGCCTCCCGACGTGGCTGGCTTCTCAGACTGACTGCTTGGAGAAAAATCCCAACTCTCTCCTGGACTTTTACTTCCTAGCTCTTTCCAAAGCTATGCAATATCTAATTCCTATTACATATCCCTCAATCAAAACTGATAGTGTTTCTGCTTCCCTTATTAAACTCTGACAATTTATTTAAGTCCCTAAGGTGGAAGAGAGCCATACCAGAAACTGGATTGATGACCTCCAGGTGACAAAAATAAACTCCTTACTTATTTAAGCCGCTGACCATTTAGTGTTTTCTATTATTTACAGAAAACCAAATCATAACTAATATACAGCCTTTCCCTATACTCATCCCAAATAGTAGAATTATCCTCAATGCGAAAATTATGCCTATCTTATCCCAGTTAATAGAATGAAGATCAGATCCAATTTCACAGAAGTTAACTACAAACTCCATATGCAAGAACAATATAATAAGTATCTGTTTTTTTCTTACTGCTGTATCCCCAACATATAACAATAACAACAAAAAGACATATGGTCAAAGAAAAATAAGTATTTATTGAAAATTGAAATGAATCCTTTTTTAATATAGAGTGCTTGCTTTATGGATAAAATGGATAATTTGGGAAACCATAGTAAATATTTTATACCCCTAGGGTAACATTTAGTTGCTGAAAAGGTAATTCATTCTATGAATCACTTAAGCATTAAAGTGCTAATTTTCAATTGCACTTCTATAGCCTAGGAATTAAGAATTAATTCAGATAATAAGTCCCATTGAAATTCCAAATTGGAAGTCATATTCCTTAAAGCCATGGTTTCTACTCTAAAGTCTATAGTCTCCTAGGGAGGGGTCATAAATTGCAAAAAGTTCATGAATCCACACATGCATTAGACATTAGCAGAATATTAAAATATATATCTAGTACATATTTGAACTATTTTAAAAATGCAAATGAATTCCATATTTTGATTAATGTTTCACATGCATTTAAAAGTTACTAAAATCATACTGTCATTTTTTTCTGTATTTTCTCTTAATCAGTAGATAGTAAAATCAGACTATGTCATCTGTCTCTCTGAATAAAATCATGGGAAATTTAAAAAATGATGTCATGTATCCAACTTAGTCATCCTCCCTCAAAAATTCCCAGTGAAATGTAAAAAGCAGTATAGAAATAAATAATGAATTCTTTAACAGCATTGTTAAACAGGAAGGAGCACCAGCTACCCAACCAAAAACTGTAAACAAGCCTTCTTTTTTTTTTTTTAAAGATTTTATTTATTTATTTGACAGAGAGAGACACAGCGAGAGAGGGAACACAGCAGGGGGAGTGGGAAAGGGAGAAGCAGGCTCCCCACGGAGCAGGGAGCCCAATGTGGGGCTCGATCCCAGGACCCTGGGACCATGACCTGAGCTGAAGGCAGACGCTTAAGGACTGAGCCACCCAGGTGCCCCTGTAAACAAGCCTTCTAAAAATATAGTGTAGATGAGACCAAATTAAGAGAAGGACAGAAGTGTCCAATTGAATTATGGCCACAATGAATGTTTTAGAAAAAAATAAATACCCCACAGATAACAGCTGAGTGGATCATGCTTTAGAAATCCCCCAGGATTTCCAACAGTGCGCCAAAGTAGAAGTAATGAAATTCCATGCAAATTGGCAGTAGGCAAATCTCAACCATTAAGAAAGAATGTTGAAATCTCCCTTCAGTACAACACAGAAGGAAGATATGGGCCTTCTAATGTGACACAATGTGAAATATATAAGATCCGCTGACAAATATTTTCACCAAATGTTAAGCTTGAATCTGTTTTGACCTTTGGATCTAGCTTGAGGTTTAAAGGAAATACAACAAATACCTCACCATCAGGAGACATTAGAACAAATTCATAAAGTGAATTCTGCAGGACAATGGACTGGATATTTCAACAAATCAATTGCATTTAAAAAATGGGTATAGTGAGGTTAGTCTACATTAAAAAACACTTGAATGATATAACAACAATCAAATACAACAAATACACCTTGTTTGGATCCTGATTAAAAAATAAAATGAAAACCCAAACACTGTGTTAGACATCATTCTGGTATTCTGGTATTATAAATATATAGCAAAATGTCATTAATTTTTAGAGATTAATCACTAAGGGATGATATCTAAGTGTGGTAGGTAGAATAATGACCACTTTCCCAAAGATGTCTACATCCTAATCCCCAGCACCTGTGAATATGTTATGTTACATTACATAAAGGGACCTGAGGCTGCAGATAGAATTAAGGCTGCTTATCAGGTGACCTTAAAATATGGATATTATCCTATATTATTTGAATGGATACAACATAATTACAAGAGTATTTTAAACATAAAAGAGGGAGGTAGAGGGGCGCCTGGGTGGCTCAGTCATTAAGCGTCTGCCTTCGGCTCAGGTCATGACCCCAGGGTCCTGGGATCGAGCCCTGCATCAGGCTCCCTGCTCAGCGGGAAGCCTGCTTCTCCCTTTCCCACTCCCTGTGCTTGTGTTCCCTCTCTCACTGTGTCTCTCTCTGTCAAATAAATAAATAAAATCTTTAAAAAAAAAAAAAAAAAAAGAGGGAGGTAGAACTCTCATTGTCAATGATGTGGTGTGAGAAAGACCCAACCAGCCATGGCTGGCTTTGAAGATGGAAAGAGACCATAAGCCAGGGAACATAGGGTCTATAGAGACTGGAAAAGGGAAGAAAATAGATTCTCCTCAGAGCATTCAGAAAGGAATGCAATCCTGCCAATATCTTGATTTAATCCAGTGAGACCCAATTTGGACTTCAGACCCCCAGAAATGTAAGGTAATAAATCTGTGCCAACTTAAGCCTCTAATTTGTGGTAATTTGTTACAGCAGCAAAAGAAAACTAGGACACCAAGATTTGAATTAAATATTTCAGCAAAACAATAAAAAAATTAAATCAAGTAAAGCAAATTTAAATAACTGTTAACTGAAGGAGATCCATTTTACTCTTCTCTGTATTTTTAGGTATGTTTGAAAATTTTATAATGAAATTTTTTAAGTTATCATTTATACTAAATATATTTTAAAAATGAGAAAACTGAATAATGTTAAGTGCTGGTGAACTGTGGCAATATAAAAATCCTCATTCATTTCTTACATAAGGTAGTCTAGAGCAGATAGCCCGGAGACAGGCAAATATATGATGTGTCTGAAATTCACTGTGGATGTATGTATGGTCACAAAGAAAAGCTCACATAGTTCCATCAAAGGACCAATGTGACCAGGGTAATTACAGCCTTATGTATGATTTGGGGGAGTCTGAAGTATCCTGGTTGCACATAATCAGGAGAGCAAAGATGTGAAATGGAATGGATGTATATTATGTAGGGTTAAGCAGCAGTTAGAAGCAGCAAAAGAAAATTAGATAAATAGTGCAAGGCTATTTGCATAAAATAAAAATACACAACCAAAACCAATACACTTTTTAAAGAAATCATGATATATCTGGAGGCATAGACAAATGGACAGAAAAGTCAGGGCAGACTCACTAGAGATGCACAGATAAACAACAACAACAAAAAGCAATCATAATATTAACTTTAAAATGGGTAGATTGCAAGTTCACAAGCAGAAACAGTAAAAACGGTTGAGGCCACTTTTAGGCAACAGACTTGCACAATGGAAACTCAGTCAAGGCAAAAGGGGCCACAGTCACCACCTGGATGAATACAGACAGGCCCATCAGGACCCCACCTCAGAATACCCATAGGCCCTAACTGACCCATAGGGTTACTTACAACCAGGCACAGCGACCAAAAAAGGGAAAATTCCATACATCCCATCCCTCCTCACCTTCCAGCTTTATATACAGCCCCTACCCATTGCCGCCTTGCAGACAACCTCTCCTTTGCTGTCCTGACTACGACCCCTTGCCGTTGTATTCAAAAACTTCTATCTCCTTTGTTCTGCCTTGGGTGAGTCCTTTTACCACCCACACCACCGGATTCCACCTGATCATTGCCCCACATTTGGGGGCCCCCATCCAATTGGACAGACTTAGATACCACAAAAATCTCTCACATGGAAATCGTGGTAGAATAAATCATTTTGATGTGGAGAACAAAGGCAAAAGAAATGTAGAAAAAAAAATTAGATTTCCTTTGCAGCCCATTGACAAGTATTTAAGATAGGCAGGGTGACCTTCCTCAAGGAACTCACCTGCCTCAATGTTAATTAATACTTTGCTAGAGGCAAAAGGCAACCTTAGTTTGACATTAGCCCAACCTCCAGGATCCTGTAAGTCTTCTTTAACATATAAAAACCCCTTTGGAAACTTCCTTTTATCTCTACCCTCCCAAGATATATGTTAGCAATCATCCTCCAAACATTTGGCCCACTGATAAACATCTGAAGGGTCTTATGACTAAGAGTTTGCTAGACAATAGTAAATGACCTTATCATAACAGCTGCCTTCCCCTCAAGGTCCTATAAACCTTGCTTCCAAATTCCTTAGAGACTTAACACTATCCCTAACCCCCTCCCAACTTAAAAGTCTGTAATCAGTCACTCCTCACAACCCCAGTGCCCCTCTTTCTGCCCAACGGTCCTGTCCCTGTGCTTTAATAAAACCACCTTTTCTGCACCCAAGATATCTCAAGAATTATTTCTTGGCTGTTTGCTCCCAGACCCCAACATTTCACATCAATTTATTAATAGCTGTAGAGTTTAGCCTCTTAAATTTTCTTCCTATATCCAGTATCTTGCCCATCCTCTCCACACTAAAGAAAACAGATCCATTTAGATGGGGAAAAAAAATAGGATTCTGTTGTTCCTTGCTTAAAATTCTTCCCTTGCTCTGAGGAAACAATTCAGAATCCTCAGTCTTATTCAGGCATTCTTTATCTTTCTTTCTCTTGTCATTCTTTCCTCTTTATTTTCCCTCCAACCGTATTTATCTCCTTCCACTTGTTTTTCTTGTTCCTTTTTCACTCAAGGCCTTCACGCTTTTGCTTTTCTCTGGTCTGTAATTCTCACTCTTTAATCCTCAACACACACACTTCCTAGGAAATCATACATTAAATACCATCTAAAACAGAAGCCCAGGAGAAAAAGTCCTTGCTTCCACATAAAATAAAATTTTCTTATTGCATATCTATAGTATCTTATATTTCTCCTTCTTAGTAGCTAGAAAAATTGAGATGAAATTATACACTGTAATAAAATTGGCTTTCATTTTGTTTTGTTTTGATGTCCATAAAATATTTCCCATCATGAGGGCTTCAAGAGAGCAGAGACTCATTTTTTATTTGGTACAGATAAAGTGTTTTTAAAATTTATGCTGAATGGAGTTTTTAAATGCTTTATGTATTTAAACCTGTGTTATTAAAATGTTTACTCAGAAGCATTAAGACAACACCCTCCCTCTACCTTTGAGAGATAAATTAAGCAAAAATTAAGTAAGAACAAAAGGCATTTGGTAATCATAAAGCATATATAAATCTAATGCTATACATCACTGAAAATGTATAGTTTTTTCAAATTCCTGGGTTGTTTTCAAAAAAGGATCATATATTACCTTCACAGGGTTATAAATTATATACCCCAGATTTTCTGAATTCAGTGCAAAATGTGTCAGATTAATAACAAAAGAATAAAGAATGAAAACATATATATGTATATATCCAGAAAGATAAAACCTCTTCTAAATATCTCTTGGGTCAAAGAGGAAGTGATTATGGTAATTTTAGTCTATTTAGAAAATTACAAGTATGAGTTCTGAGCAAGATAGAGGAGGGAGAGACCACAATGACATACTTCACCAACTGAAATGAGCAAAATTGAACAAAAATAAGTACAAATTTGAAGGTGGTTACTTTCCCTAATTTGAAAACAGAAAAATTTAAAAATTCCAAACTATCATTCAAATCCAACAAAGGTCATAAAAAATTGACATACAGCAGATACCTACAAACTCTTTTCTGGAAAGGATCAGTTTAAGTTTTCAAGGCCATATTGTCTTTATTATAGCAACTCAACTCTGCCATGTAGTACAAAAGCAGTCATAGACCATAAGTAAACAATGTGTGGCACTTTGTTACAATAAAATTTTATTTATGAACCCTAAAATTATTTGAATGTCATAAAAGTTACATATCACAAAATATTATTCTCATTTTGCCTTTTTCCAACCACTTAAAAATGTAAACATGTAAAAACCATTCATCGCTCTCCAACTATATGAAAAAGGTAGGGGAGGAAAATAAGCTATGAGCTACGGTTGCTCAATCCATGTCAGAACTTTCCTTCTGTCAAATATAAATAGTAAAGGTAACAGCTGGGGCCTGGGAGCCATGGGAAAACTAGGAAATAAACTACAATTACATGTCACAAAACAGTTAAACTTAGACATCCTGTATTTTATTTTATTTCTTTACCACTTATTGAAATGTAATTGACATAGAGCACTGTGTAAGGCTGTGTTCCCTCGGAGGTGGTATGAGCAGTTGTTGCTGTTGGGGAGGGCTACAGGCTTGGCTCTTCCATCACTCATGGTCAGGTGTGTCTCAGATTGTGCTCTCCTATAAGCTGCTCCCACTGCCTGGACTTCATGTTCAGGCAGGGTGACAAGCTCTGTCCTGAAGTTGGGGATGGGGGCACAGGCTGGGTTTAGCAATCAGATAGGTTGGTGGTGTGCTCTGTGGCTGTGCTAGGTTACTGGGCAGGCTCTCTGGTTGGGAGGGGCCTCCAGCTGTATCTTGCAGTTGGGTGGGACTACAGCCTACTCCATCATTGGGTGGAATCACTAGCTGAGATTCCTACTTGTGCAAGTCCACATACTGTATTCAGCAGTCAGTCAGGGCAGTACGTGTGCTCTGCTGCTGGGTGGACTTGTAAGCTGAGCTACATGGCTGGGCAGAGCTTTAGGGTGGATCAAGGTGAGGATCACTGTTTAGGCTCTCTGGTTATGCTCCACAGTTGGGATGGTCTTCTGGTTTGGCTCCCTGCCTAAGTGAGGCCATAAAAGGAGTTTTGAAGCTGCAGGGTTCTCTGGCAAGGCTTCCTGAATGGGCAGGAGTAAAAGCTATGCTGAGGAGTTTGATGGGCCTGAAAATTTGCTTCCTTGTCCAGGTAGGGTAGTAGAATGGGCTCCAGCTGGTATGGCCCATTGACTGTGGATCCAAATCAGGCATAACTGCCGAGTGAGCTCCCTGGCCAAACAAGGCCACTACACTGGCTCTAGAGATAGACAGAGCTGCTGGCTGTGATCTCTGCTCAGGGGACTCCATGAGCAGTAATGCTGTCTGCCAGTATCTGTGCACTGGTTGCTGTAAGCCCTGCCTAGCCCCCCTCCATTTCTATCTGCAATCCCCAGTGGTTCAGCCCTACTGGCGATTCCCCCAGTGATCCCCATAAGGCAAGGCCTGACTGGGCCTCCCAAGAAGCTTCCTACAACACTGGGGGAACTATATGTCCGCCTCAGGCTCTCTTTTCCCATTGGAGATACCATAGGCCCAGGGGCACCCTCTCAGCGCAGGTCTGTGCCAGACTGGTAGAGAAGCAATGAGGTATCACGTAGCCATTCCTCCACCCTTCTAAGGTGGTCCTTCTTGGTCTCTGTGGTCCATAGGGTTGCTTCAGCTACACCTCCAGGTTCTGTTCTGGGGTTTTCACAATGGTGTTTTGTCTATGGTTAGTTGCTAGGTGGTCTTCTTGTGTCACCTGTGTCACCATTTTGATAATGTCACTGGCAACTGACATTCCTACACTCTATACAAACATACTCTTGGACCAAACACAGCACAAACACAATCTTCTTTTTGATTCTGTTTTCTCCCCCCACCTTTTGTTTTGTTTTCTCCTTTTGATGGACTGAATTTTTTAAGTGGAAAGAGTAAATTCTGAATATGGCAGTGGGCTAGAAGAAAATATGATATACTCTATTTCACTGGTTTTAAGATGCATAATGCTCTCAGAAGTACCATACATAAAAGCATTTTTATCTCATTATCAATAGTGTCGAAGTGTCTTTGTCAGCCAGTCAGGAGTTGTGAAGTAGTCGTCAGCGCCTGCATGTACAGACATACACAGACTTGGTCATTCTTATTTTGTTTTTCAGTGCAATCATTTGATATGCTTCATTGTTAATGCATGTGTTGAGTTTAATTGCTATTTAAAATGGCATCATGAAGATTACACTATGAGTCATTCTTAAAATGAAATGTCTCCGATATGCAGGAGAGTTCAGAAACAAGCATTTGATATAGTGGAGCAACTGTTTGTTTTTGGAGGAATAAGAGCAATTCCACGTTTTGCTGTAAAGAAACCATCAAGTACTATGCAGAACCTAAGAAGAGACCATACCCGTAAGTAAATGAAAGAGAACTAAATTTTATTTCTGAGATACATGAAAAGAATAACCTATCATACAACAAACAGCACAGCTAACTATAGACAGAATTGCCAAATCCCCTAAAACAGACTGAAGAAATTTCAAAGCAATAGGAGGCTTGTGTAAAATATTTTTGAGGCACTGAGTTATGGTTAAATTAACAAAATTTTTCTTCATTCCTAATCATGCATGAACTAATGATGGGTCTTATAATCATAGATCAATTAAATTTCATCATAGGTATAAAGGCAACTTTGAAGCGGTTAGTTAATGCTGACTTAGGGAAAATAAAACTTGAGCATAAACACAAATACACAGATCATCATCCTTTTCCCTTCTCCTAGATATTACTCAAAAACAACGATTTTGGAAAAATTTCCCTACTGTCAGTTCTAGAAATCCTTATTTCATCAATATTTCTATAAAACAGGTTAATGTTTCTCTAGTATTATACCTTTATGATTTCAGTTCAGAAAAAAAAATAACCCAATAGAGGGTATATACAATACAGAGACAAAAACTAGAAGATCTAGTATTGGATTCCATGACAGTTCATAGTCCTTTCTCTTTTCTCATTTTCATTTTTGTATGAATTTGTGAACTCTTTCTTTTTCTTAGGTTATATATTATTTTATCTACTTTAAAAAAACTGATCTTTTGAAAGATAACAACTGTTCATATTTACTGTTTATTTCCTTTTTCTCCTCCATTATTTTTTGTTTTGCCTCTATTATATCCTCACCTTACTTTCCCCATTAATTAATTCAAGCATAACTTCAAGAATGTCTTCACCCAAGTTTCTGAAGGAAGTACTTGCTAAAGTTCAGACCATTAGGCAACAACTAGACCTCTCCATGAGGTCACAATGATTCACTTACTTGTTCACTTTGGTAAGAACTGGTCAACAATCTAAGTGTCTTATCACACAGTCCACAGTCTGCTATTATTCTAGCAAGTTTTCATGTGTACCATATTCCTAAATGGATGAGCTAGTATTAAAAAATGTGTTATATAAATTAAGGATATAAAAATTAGCATCAAATCAAGATACCTTAGAGAATAACAAAATAGGTATTTTAAAACAAAATTAAAAATTGCCTCACAAAAAGATGGAAAATGGATAAACCCATGAAAATGTAAGGCAGGAAGCAAAGACTGTAGAGAAAGTGGAAAATGTTGAGCATTAATTTACATGGATATACTTTATTCATTTGTAAAAGAATATTTTATTAGCTGGATGTGAAGAACTTGCAAATGGCGATGGCTGTGTAATTAAAGGAATATAATGCTGACTGCCTGACCAATAAGAACAAATGAAGTTTAAAATGAGGAACAAGATGAACAGAGAGACGTGCTTTTCTAGCGCAATGGAGATTATCACTACTCTGCAAAACTGTCATACTTGTGAAGGTTGCTGAGGGAATACATGGAGAGTTGAGGGCTAGGTAAGCTCAATCTAGTAGATGGAATTACAAGATTCTAACATAATAAATATTGTAATAGAATAAAGTTATTCCAATAGTTGCCATGATATCAGCTGCATTACTTTAACTAGCCTTGGTCAAGTCACTTTGTCTCTATGGGCCTTAGTGTATCTAATTGTAAAATGACAGAAGTTGCCCAGAAAAAAAGTAATGATTAATCATATTTATCATGCTTGTGAGTCTTTATTCTAGATACAGTCTGGGAAAGGCTGGATATTACTTCTAAGACTTTCCTTATTCAATTTGTGTCCATTGTTGGATTTCCCCACTGTTCTATTTATAATTACCAAGAAATGAAGGAAGAGATCTTCAGGAAGTGAAAATAGGAGAAGCTCAAATAAAAACAAAAATCAGCTTCTTGCATGGAATTATAAAGTGGGGTGGTAAAAATATATCCAGTAATTGGGTTTGATAAAAGAGACTTATTTAAAAAATAAATTAAATTGGATTGCTCATTTTTTACAACAATGTAAAATAAAGTTAAAAGGTATTACAAATACTTTACATAAACATTTTTATAATTACAGGGTTGGTACAGGTTTTTAAAAGTACATCATCAAAGCCAAAATACATCAAGGAAAATATGAAATCTGCATGTGTCCGAAATAGAAACAAAATAAAAAAAGACAAAAAAAACAAGGAATAAACATTTTGATTATATGAAAGTGTTGCTCTAAAAATATATGAAATGCTTGTACACATCAGAGAATGGTTTGTACCCACAGAAAAACAGGCCAGGACATCAATTGTAAAATTTCAACTGAAGACATAAAATCTTCAATAATCACATGAAAATAGTGTAACTTTCGACAACAACAAGTTGTGGATGATCAATTTAATAATATAAAAGGGCAAAGCATTCAGATTCAATGAAATTATGGGAAAATAAGCTCATTATTAGTCTGTTGTTGACAAATAAAAAAATCAATCTAATATCTGTAATTATCAGTTTCTCTCCTTCTTCCATTAAGCAGAGGTACAGATCTCCTAGACAGATGACATAATATGTTCCTAACTCCTTCAAGAAACAAAGTTTCTGTCTCACCTTTATTAAAACAACAACAAACTTTTATAATGTTTTATGTAAGTTATGAAGGTCTTATCTTCAAAATCAGAAGATTTGCCCTTATGGATTTGAATATTACCTTAGGTTCAAGCTTATTTAATAAATTAAAATCAACAGAACTTGAAATGGCAATAGATGAGAGAAAAAACATTTGGATGGGGTAAAAAACGGAGAAATAAATTAAAATCAACAGAACCTGAAATGGCAATAGATGAGAGAAAAAACATTTGGATGGGGTAAAAGAACAGGAATCTTAGTGAGGCAAAAGCTGATAAAGGAAATAATACATACACAGGACGCAGAAGACATGGTCTTAAGGTTTTGTTCTGCTTCTTAAATAGGGCATAAAACCCTTAAATTTGCAATGCCCATTTATATATTTATATGAATTTATATAAATTCATATATATTTTCTCTCTTGCAATAGGGAATAATACCTGGTCCACCTAACACATGAGATTGTTGCAAAAACTGAATTCCCAATGTGATAATAAATGTTGAAGGTGTTTTGTAACCACAAAGCATTGCACAAATGTGACCAATATTGTAGTATTATTTACATTAAAGAAGCTCAGACTTTACTTCAGCAGGCATTTCTAAAGATATATTGATTTCTATCTGTACTATAAAGACCATAAAAAATGATCTTAAGTCTTTCCCTTAAGAAATTTTCACCTTATTTCAGAACTCAATATATACAATAAAATGAATATTCTGAGAAAAAAAAAATGTCTGATTCAAGTCTAAGTCTAAGATACATATCTGTTCATTGATTAGAAAAACAGAAAGTTCAATTGCATATCTATAACTATATGTCCCACAGCAATCTTAAACTCTAAGCTAAGCTCATCGTCTTCACATGAATCCTTACCCCCAAACACAAAAACAAAAAATGAAATATTTAATTCCTTATTATAATCTACCTAGGTAAATGTTAGTCACATTAACAAGTTAGCTAGAAACCTTACAAAAACTTACATCTGGTCAGTCACCCACTTCTCTTAAGTCTATGTGCCCTTTATCATTCTTTAATTCATCTTATATATTTGGGCCTTTATGAATTTTCTAGAGTAGTGTAAAAAATTCCTGTGATGGACTGAATGTGTTCTCCACATAATTCATATGTTGAAGCCCCAACCCCCAAAGTGATGGTACCAGGAGGTAAGGCTTTGAGGAGGTAATTAGGTTTAAATGAGGTCATGAAGGCGAAGCTCCATGATGGGATTAGTGCTCTTATAAGAGGTAGAAGAAACACCAGTTTCCTCAACTGGACATAGCAAGAGGGTGGCCATCTGCCGGCCAGGAAGAGGGCCCTCACCTAAAAACGAATCTGCCGTTACTTTGATTTTAGACTTCTCGGCCACCCAAACTTTGAGAAAAAAGTCTGTTGTTTAAACCACCCTATTCATGGTATTTTATTACAGCAGCGGAGCTAAAACAATTACCATTGTTTCCCTGAACCGCGTTTCCATTTTAATCTGTCTTCTACAGGATTGCTGGGATGATTTGTTAAATCATAGACACCATCTGTCACAGTTTTCTGCTTAAAACACTTCAGCAATTCCCCATTGCTTTTAGGACAAAACCCAAACCCCCAAAATTGACACACAAGACCCTTCCTGAACGGTCCCCAGCAGACACCTTTGGCAGCCTCATCTCCGGCTGGTTGGTCAGAGTTTTCTGCTGCAGCCATTCAGAACGGCAAAAGATCACACACTCACTCCTCTGAGGCTCTGCCTTTTTTTGGTCCCCCTTTGGTGGAGTGTCCTTCCCTATTTTTGCCTTTCATGGCCCTAAATCTATTGATACTGAATGCAAATTCATCAGCATCAATCCCTTCTAATACCACTGGGAACTTTTTTTTTATATTTAATTCAAATCAGTATGAGTTTATTGTATCCACACTCTGCTAAGCCCTGGGTAGGCATGAGTGACAGAAAGCAAAATAAAGCAGGCATAGATTCTTGCTTTCCTGGAGCTCAAAATGACCCTCCACTTTATTCTGATAGCAACACAATTTCTCCATTTTCACACTTCTTACAAGTTTGTCTCTTATACTAGCATGGCAGTCATAATGTTTTATTCACTTTCTTGTCCACAGCATATAAGTGGCATCGGGTACCTAATAAAAGGCTCAATGAAGCTTTTATTGAATGAATAAGTTTTATGATCCTGTGGATTAAATTGTTAAGGAAGTCTATATGAAAGATATTGAATTTGGGGTGTGCTAAAGTATTTAATTTGGATTGTCAGAAGATAGGAAGACATTGCAGAATGGGGACACATAATATTTAAGGTTTGTGTGGCATTAAAGAGTAAATTAACCTCTCTGAATCTCAATTCCATCAACTATAAAATTAGGATAATAATATCTACCTTAGAGGTTCTTTATAAATATTAACTTGTAAAAGCTGAAGTAAAGGGTTTAGCATTATATTAGGTACATACTGAATGAACAATAAATAAGGATCACCATTATTATTATATTAGGTGTATCCATTCTCTGGAAGGTTTTAAAAGGGATGAGCTGAAGTTTTCAAATTATTTCTGTGCAAAATGTTACTGCAACTGATGTAGGTAATAACTGCTACTGTTTTATCTCAACCTGTACAAAGGTCATGTAAAATTTCACTACATAACAATTTTGTAACTGCATGTAGATGTGTTCAGTTAATACTGGCATCCATCTTTAATTACTGTTTATAAGTTAACAGACCTTAAAATTAAAGCATATTAAAGAGAGCTTAAGTGCAAGCCCATGCTACTGAAAGTTAAGTAATTTCTGATAAATTATTAACTATAAAGACTTAAAAGACTCTTGAAGATTTACAGTGATTCTTGAGAAATATCATAGTTAAGAAAACAGGAAAAAATAGGCTAAAATTAGGCTACTATACTAAAAATTAGGCTACCATGCAGCAGATACACATGAAGCAGCTCTTTATGTGTACTGTTAAATATAAACTTTAAAAGTAAGCTATAATCTCGGGGCACCTGGGTGGCTCAGTCGTTAAGCGGCTGCCTTCGGCTCAGGTCATGATCCAGGGTTCTGGGATCGAGTCCCACATCGGGCTCCCTGCTCCGCGGGAAGCCTGCTTCTCCCTCTCCTACTCCCCCTGCTTGTGTTCCCTCTCTTGCTGTGTCTCTCTCTGTCAAATAAATAAATAAAATCTTTTAAAAAAATAAATAAATAAATAAATAATAAAAATAAGCTATAATCTAAAGAAGATAGATGCCTGGTAAGTATGTGAAAAGAGGCTCAAAAATATTAGCCATTAGGGAAATGTAAGTCAAAACCATAGTGACATAATACTGCACACACACAGAATGGCTATATTCAAGTTTTGGCGAGAGTGTGGTAAAACTGGAACCCTCATATACTGCTAGTAGAATGTAAAATGGTGCGGCTGTATTGTAAAATAGTCTGCCAGTTCCTCAAAAAATTAAACAGAGTTACCATGTAAACCAGCAGTTCCAGTCTTTGTTATATGCCCAAGAGAACTGAAACTATACTTTCACATACACACAAAAACCTTGTAAACAAATGTTCATAATAGTATTATTCATAATAGTCCAAAAGCAGACATAATCCAAATATTGTCAACTGATGAACGGATAAATCTCAACTAATGTGTTATATTCATACAATGGAATATTATTTACCTATAAAATGGAATGAAGTACGGACACATGCTATATAACATGGATGAACTTGAAAACATGCCAAATGAAAGAAGTTAGTCACAAAAGGCCTCATATCATGATTCCATTTGAAGGAAATGTCCAGAATATAGAAATCAATAGAGGCAGAAAATACATTAAATGGTTGCCTTGGGTTGGAGTGTTGGGAGAAAACAGAGAATGATTGCTAATGGGTGGGGTGTTTCTTTTAGTGAAAATCAAAATGTTCTACAAGACTGATTGTGGTAATGGTTGCAGATACCTCATATTCTCAGACACAAGTGCAGATCCATGGCCATTCTTTCTCAGCTCATGATTCTCTTGTCCTCATTCCCAAACACAAATTCTAAAAGATTCATGGTTGCCCAAAGCCCTATAACAATTAGGAGAGCACAGGGGTCAAAGCCAACTAAATCTGGGTTTAAATTCAAGCTCTGCCCTTACTAGCTGAGTAAACATCTGCTCTTCAAAGTTTAGTTTCTCTCATCTTTGACAATGAAGATGATTTCAAAGGGCTTTTGTGACTATTAAATAAGATATACATATATAAGCATCCATAACATGCCCCAGAAATGCTTGCTCCTTTTCCCCCTGTTTTAATCACTTCATTTCCTCAACTGCAGCATTTACTTCATTAAGACTGTGATCCGTCCTCAAGCACTCAGCCAGTTCCCCTGATGGACTAACCAAGCTTTGACAAATGCAGGGCACTGGTGTTGTGCTCATCACTCTGGAGACCAAGGCTGACCTCTAATAATTCTGGTTCAAATTATGTGTGGAGGAGTTTTTCCCACACCACCAAGCAATTCTCTGACACTAGCTGGGTGTCCTATAATTCAACTCAATTCTGTCACTATCCACCCAGAGACAGCATCAGATCCCACAGGGCAAGGGTTTAGATCCACAGACTGCCCTCCACTTCAGATGCCAATTGCAAGTTCAGGTTATCACTATTTGGCTACAGACTGGAAGCTCCAATGACCCCCCTCCTTGGCTTTGATAATTTTCTAGAGCCACTCACAGAATTGAAAGAAATATTTAATTTACTAGATTACTAATTTATTCTAAAAGGTTATAACTCAGAAACAGCCAGATGGAAGAGATACATAGGACAAGGTATGGGGAAAGGGCTTGGAGCTTCCTTACCCTCTCTATGCACGCCACTTTCCCTGTATCTCCATGTGTTCACCAACTCAGAAGCTTAACAAACCTTGTCCTTTGGGTTTTTATTAAGGCTTCATTACATGATTGATTAAATCATTGGCCACTGATGACTGAACTCAACCTCTACCCCTTCACCCCATCCCTGAGGTCAGGGTGGAACTGAAAGTTCCAACCCTCTAATCACTCCTGGCAACTGGCCTCCTTCCTTAGGTGGATTCCAAAGTCACCTCATTAACCTAACAAAGACACCTGTATGGTTATCATCAATTTAGGAAATTCCAAGGGTTTTAGGAGTTCTGTGCCAGAATTGGGACAAAGATCAAATATATATTTCCCATTAGAAATCATAATATCACAACTTCACTAGTCAATTTCATACCACTTCCCGCTAAGTACAAATAGAACCTCAGAACCCGGACCAAGTTGGCAAGAGTTAAAGCATAATTACAAGCCTTTATTAGACTCTCATGAGAAAGGCTTGAATTTTTATACTAATAGCAAATATGCTAGTTATAATAGCAAATATACTAGTTAAATCTACAGTTACTTCTGGAATCAAAGCACATTCTTTTATTTTATAATGCATGTTTGACATTTTTTATTTTATCTTTTTATTTTTATCAACTAGAGACTCAAAACTCTATGACAATAAAAAAACACATAAGAACCAAATGAGATAAAATAATATGTACACATATGTATTTATGTGCTTGCATACATGTACAAACACACACTAATTGTGTGGCAAATGTAATTTTGTGCTATGATGACAAGAGAGAATAAAATAATAATTCATTTTAATTTCTAGATAAATTAAATGTGAAAGGCTAATGTGAACTTTAATCAAGTTGGAAGGACTCACAAAATACAAGCCTTGAGTTAGGCCTTTACAGTTGTAATATTTGGATATGTTTTTTAAAAGATGTTGATATTCTAAATTATGGGATACTTGCATGAACAACTGATAATCCTAGTTACGGTAAAGGAGGAGCTATGAAAGAATGAGACCCTGAAGAAATGACAGAGTTACCAAAGTCCTGGGTATATCCACAGATACATATTTGCAGTACAAACCAAAAATACTGCAGATAAGTTATGATTTATCTCCATTTAAGTGGTGAATATAAAATTCTGTTTATATGATTTATGGAGTCTGAGGAATGCACATTTCCTTTTGGAGCATTAACAAATGAGTGAGCACTCTGGTCAATAGAACCATTAATTTAGGAAGAAGATACACCTGATCTTGCACTTAATCAAGAAACACATTTCCCTAGATTAAAAAAAGAATCCAAGAGAATTAGGAATGCAAGATTGTCTCCCATGCAGAAAGGTCAGAACAAACCCAAGGCAGTTTAGAAAAAGTAGCAAGCTCTGCAGAGCCATACCCATGCCTATTGTTTTCATAGCAGAGCTCTGAATGGCCTGAGGGAAGACAGGAGAGAGGAGGATCAGACGAGTCACTCTCTCACTTTAAAGCCTGAAAGATAACTTTTATTTAAAGTAGAGGTGAAAAAAATAAAAAATAAAAAAAAAATAAAGTAGAGGTTGGTTTCAAACTTTTTTTATGCACCTAAGGTATAATTTCTGCCTCTTGGTGCTATAAATATCTTGTGGCCAGGTTGTTCTTTGTGTGAGGGCCCGTTCCTGTGTATTTTAGGATGTTTAGCAGCATCCTTGGCCTCTACTCACTAAATTCCAAAAGGCCCCTTGCCCCAGTCATGAAATGCCTGCAAATATTGACAGATTTCTGCTGAGGGCAGGAGCCAATATCACTGAACAAAGACTTACTCCCATCCTCCCCACCTCAGAAACATCTCATATATACAGCAGGAAAAAAAGCAGAGTAGACCTTAGGTCACTACCACATGCATACTCCTTTCACCACTTAAATGCCTTTTTTTTTTTTTTTTTAAAGATTTTATTTATTTATTCATGAGAGACAGAGAGAGAGACAGAGGCAGAGGGAGAAGCAGGCTCCCCGCGGAGCAGGGAGCCCGATGCGGACCTCGATCCCAGGACCCTGGGATCATGACCTGAGCCGAAGGCAGAGGCTTAACCGACTGAGCCACCCAGGCGTCCCTCACCACTTAAATGCCTTTTTAAGAAAGGTCTACTCTCTGCCTCTTTGCCTTTCCATGACCCTATTATGATTCAGCTCAGGTCCCAATTCCTCCTGAAGCCTTTCCTGATGATACTAGTTCCAATTAGGTGTCTCTGCTCTTTTTCTCACTTATACTTCTACCAATCATAGAATTTACCATGCTGCACTGCAATTTTTTGTTAACTTGCCTCTCTCCTTTTCTAGGCAGAGAGTTCCTTAAGGTCAAAGAATATTTCTCATCTGTGTATTAGTTTATAAAGCCTTCTATAAAAGTGTTGTGAACATGCTGACTAAAAAAAAGATTACTGAGTGAAGGAATGAATGAACATAAGATTTATATCTCCAATGTCATACATAAAGAAATAGGAAGATGAAATACAGACATGGAATAATTAAAGAACCAAAGTTAACTACTGGTAAAGACTTCTGGTGGGAGAAAATTAATAAAATTTGGACAGACTTGTACAGCGAGGAGTGCACAGAAAATACAATCACCATCTCTGTGTTTCTTCTTTGGTAAACAGATTACTTGGCAGGAATCTAAGCTCTGGATAAACTGGGAAGCTACGACCTATATAAAGTTACTAGGTTGGCAATGCTCAAGAATGGAAACTTTCATGGTTGGAATGAACCACTACATATTTCTAGTCTAATCTCTTCTTCTTAAGAAATTCATTTTTCCATCTCCTTACCAAATTATCATTTAGGTAGCTTAGAACAATACCTCATATTGTGAGAATTAATTGTGTCTATTTTATGTTGCATACGATGATCATTCAAATACCTGAAGATACTTTGCCTACGCCAAATCTTCTCTTTTCTGTGTTAAACACTGCCACTACCTTCAGCTAGTCCTCCTGTGACCTGGTTTTTGGACTCCTCAACAGGCTACTTTTAGATGAGGAAAACACTGAGAATAAATTGTAGTTTCAGATTCAGTTATTAGCTGTAGGAACTAGTAAGTGTCACCCAGACTTTTTTTTTAATATTCTCCTTTCTCATTTGTAAAGTTGGGATAATTTTATCTTTCTTAGATTCTTATGAGGAAATCTTGAAATAATGTAGAGTCTTTCAGAGTGGCTCGCACTTAGCAAACGCTTCCCAAATGTCAGTTTCCACTTCTCCATCCCATGTGCCTCTTTCTCTTGTACTCTTACTTGATTGGTTATGGCCAGTTACCTCTGAATAACAGCCTTGAGAGAATTCCCACCCACTCATTTATCATGCTGCCTCCCTTTCAGAACTGCCTTCACCACTCCCACATCAAGATGGTCAGAGAAATTTCTTTAAGAACTACTACTACTGATGATAGTAATAATAATTAATTAAAAATAGAGATCCTAAAGTATTTCTTAAAAGTTTGCCTTTTAAGGAAATAGTCCATGTTTAAGACCTTTTGGTCCTCATCTCCACTTCAACGCATGCTTATTTTACTATGCCATGATACCAGGAAACTCACTCACATTGTTGTATACGTCGGCCCACATATGGGGGTATAAGGAAATAGATTGCTTATAATTAGCTGAGCAAGTGAGGGAGGGAACTCCATCATAAGATCAAACTCCAGATTCAACGGTATGAAACAATACAATGGGAACAGTTGGGAAAAAAAAGAAAAAAGGTTAACAAAAAAATCAGAACGTCAGGCAACTGGACTATGATACAGTGAGTATAAAATTATAATTATTTCTAGATCCGATCTACTGGGGAACAGGGATTCAAAATGTACTTACCAGCTATGTTGTCTTTGGTTTGGGGATTCAAATGATAAAAATTCACAGACAGAAATAGAGTTGAGATACTGCAATGTGTAGAGTAGGCACATGAACAGTATTTATGGAGGACTACGTAAATAGCTATAATATAATGGCCAGACAGACGTTTTGGTCCAGATGAATAAGCCACATGGAAAAACATATAAAAGGTCACATTTAGTTTCCTTAGAATTCATTTCAATTGCTGAACAAGTAGTAAACAAGTACACATGCAAAAAGATAAATGTTCTTCTCAACCTCCTGTTTTGTTGTTTTTCTTAACCATAAAAACATGTGAAATCTTAATTAGCTATCTATTGCTACATAACAGATTAGCCCAAAATATAGTGCCTTAAGACAATAAATATTTATTATATCACAGTTTCTTGGGATCAGGGACCTGAGAGTGGTTTAGATGAGAATTTCTGGCTTGGGGTCTCTCATAAGGTTTCAGAAAAATTGCTGGGCTTGACTGAGGATTACAAATCTACTTCCCAGAGGGTTTACTCACCTGGCTGCTGGCTGGGTCAGGGGAGTTCTCCATCCCTTGTTATATATGTCTCTCCTTAGTGTTCTCGAGGCATGGAAGCTGGTTTTCCCTGCACGAGTGATCTGAAAGAGAGTAATCAAGACAGATATCACAGTACCTCTTTATATTCTCATCTTGAGTGTCAGTTATGTCTTCTCTATTCATTCGAAAGGAGTCAGTAAAAGTCCAGCCCACACTCAAGGGGAGGAGGAAACAGCCTTATGTTATAATAAAACAGAAACCAAATACAAACAAACAGACCAAGAGAGAAAGAGAGAGAGCAAGAAAGGAGGGAGAAAGAAAGAAAGAGAAAGCAGCAGAAGAAAGAGATTAAAACAATTTGATGGTAGCAATAAGGTCTGGGGCTAATTCACTGTGCATATAGTGGGGAGGGAGCCACATCCACATGCTGGGACTAGGACTGGAGGCAGAAGATCTAGACTGATACCAAACTTTTGGTACTCCGTTTGTAACATCCTGGGCAAGTTATTTAAGTCATTTTTTTTTTCCCTGTAAAATCCTCAGCTTCCTCATCTGTAAACAAGGTGGAATACAGTGATGTTCTTCCAGCTCTAACATTCTCAGAGTAGAGGTGTAAGAAGGCAGAGGAAGTATTTAGGATGTGTACTCTTAGATCACAACAGAATGTTTCTTCAAGGACATTAATTATCTCTGTTTAGCCTGTGGGTTCGAACAATCTGTTGCTGCAGAACAAAATATATCCAAAATGTAATGTCTCAATTTTTTTTTTTAAAAGTACTATTCTCTTTCATGGTTCTATTGGTTAGTGTGTTCAACTGAGCTCTGTTATGTGATTGGAGCTGCAGGTCTGCTGCGCAGCACAAACATGGAAGGCTACACAAACATGTAACATGGAAGGCTCACAGCTCATGCTCATGGTCGTGCACTGGACCTCAGGAGCAGCCAACAGCAGAGCACCCACACAGGGCCTCTCCATGTGGCTTGGGAGTTTCTCACAGCTGTGCTGCTGGTTTTCAAAAGGCAAGAAACAGAAGCTTCTAGGCCAGTTAAGGGCTGTCAGTACAAACACTGCAGCATCACTTTTCCCTTATTCTATTGGTCAAAACACTTAGATTCTAGGGAACAAAGTTAGAAACTTCACTTCTCAATGATGGGGGAGTTTGAAGGTCACATTACAGAAGCAATAGGGGTCCACAGTCTGTCATGGTTCGTCTCCCCCTCCATGGAGCACTGGGTGTTATTCGAAAACAATGAATCATGGAACACCACATCACTACAACCTAATGATGTACTGTATGGGGACTAACATAACATAATAAAATAAAATTAAATGAAAAAAAAGAAGTAATAGGGGGATGGAAAATGTTTCTGCAAACTTCTTTGGAAAATAAAGTGTGCCACAGTGTGATTACGTGACAGATATAAGAACATTTAATGTATAGCATCTGAAAATATTTCCATATATAAAAAATTCAGAGTCAGTTGTGAATCCTAATGATATCTATAATTAATCATTGACTGCTGCTGGTACATGGCCACAAGAGCTGCCATTGCAGGGTACCCTCATCTCTCAGGCTACAAACTTAGCAGTTAAGGGGCGCCTGGGTGGCTCAGTTGGTTAAGCGACTGCCTTCGGCTCAGGTCATGATCCTGGAGTCCCGGGATCGAGTCCCACATCGGGCTCCCTGCTCGGCGGGGGGTCTGCTTCTCCCTCTGCCCTCTTCCCTCTCGTGCTCTCTGTCTCTCATTCTCTCTCTCTCAAATAAATAAATAAAATCTTTAAAAAAAAAAAAAAAAAAAAAAAAAACTTAGCAGTTAAAAAGTGGACAATACAATTAGGCTAACAGTGTGGTCCATTAAAAAAAAATTGGGGATTCATAACACCTTTTACTTTGGAAACATTTCTTGTGAATATATATATATGTGTCTGTGTGTATGTGTGCGTGTGTGTGTGTCTATGTTTGGGTGTCTGCAAACAAATCCATTTACTTTCTAAATATTTAATTGTCACATACAGATTAGCAAAGTGACTGAGTAAATAAATTCACGTTTCTTTTCTTGAAATTGGCATTTAAATCAAAGCAACATGGTCAATCCATAGACAGTACAGATATGATGTTACACTGAATTTATAGATAACATTAATTAAACATCTGGTTTCCATAATTTCCCCTTATATCTTGGCTACCTAACGGGTAATATTTATAGATTTTCATTCGGTATGACAACTTAGAACCAAATTGACCATTTTACTGTACTTTTGTTTAAAACTCACTCTGTATTGCCAGTTTTATAATGATTTAAGAAATGTGATGGCTTTGTCAAAAGTCAGGTTTTAGATTCTAGGAGAAAAGAGCTAAATTTGTATAAGACCATGCAAAGTGAGCGTTCTCTAATTAGATAAGGAGTTAACATTAGGACAGTAAAAAATACTGTTTTTGCAAATTTATTCTTCCTTTTTTTAAAATATTTTATTTTTGCTTCATGTTTTGAAATGGAAGATTTAAAATCACATTTGGCTAGGACTATAATGCAGACGGATCAGTTCATGAAATGATATAGAGGAGACTCCATTTCTGGCAGGAACAAACTAAGGTTGGCCTGCCCAAAAACCCCCAGTGAGAACAAATAGAAAAATCACACAAAAATTAAAATTCATGTTTAAAAGCACTGGAGAGATAATATGAACTATGGTGTCAAGACCAAGGAGGGGGCAACTGCTAGTACTGAATGTGGTGGCTGAGAGAGCATTTACGAGATCCATGGAGCTGGTGGTACACAAATTGGAGTTCAGAGCCTACTGTGCCATGTAAGAAAAAGCCCATAGTAGAGCCAGAAAACAGAATTACAAACACACAAAAAAACCAAGTGATTATTATGTTCTAGGAAATAAAGGACAAGATGAAGAATTCCCCTAGAAAATGGTGATATTTACCAGAAAATGGGATAATAATAGGAAAGAATCATATAGAATGTCTAGAATTTAAAGATATAATAGCAAAACAAGGACTCAAATAATAACTAAAGGTAAAATTATGAAAGTGGAAAATATGTCAGAAGAAAACATCCTGTCCACTAGTATTCTGTGTTTCCTTCCAGTTGTATCTTGTCCAGTCCACTCCTTCATCCATCACTGATGATTGTTAATTTTATGTGTCAACTGGACTGGGCCACAGGGTGCCCAGACATGGATTCAAACATTATTCTGGTTGTGTCAATGAGGGTGTTTCTGAATGAGATTAATATTTGAATTAGCAGACGTGAATTGGTACACACACACACACACATCTTCTTTCTGTATCACTGCATTTTTTCCTACACTGAGCCATTCTGACTGGCACACAGACAAGCTCTAGCACCTCTGCCCTTAACCTCAGTTTCCCCTTCTGTTTTCTGCTCATTTGTTGCTTAATCCTTGGATACACTTCTTCATTCCCTCTTTTCTTTGTGTGATGGTCTGATGTTGAGTGGGTAAGATGGGAGAAGAGGAGGTGGAGATGGCCCAGTAACCAAATCTTTTGAGTGAAGAGTTCAGGTGAAGGCTAAACATATTACCTATTAAGCTCCTAAAATTCCAAAAATATAGGAAAAGTTCCATTTACTGTTTTCAGCCTATAAATTTTGATAAATTGACTGGAGGCAAAAATGCATTACCTGACCTTGACCTTACAGGTTTTTTTTGTTTTGTTTTGTTTTGTTTTTTTAGGCGAAAAGGACATTTAGTTTGCCTTGATTATTTATTTTTAAGGAAATACTGTTTGTCCAAATAGAATAGTTTTCAAGCACCAATATTTTTCTAGTATGGTTTTAAAACTGCTAGGGTCATAGGACCTTGATATAGCATGGCAGCAAGACCAAAACAATATATGTCAGCTCATGCTCTAAGCCGCCAATAATATAGCCAATAACAGAGAATGCGTAAACACAATGACATCTGAATTCAAACAAGGTGAAAAATATATTCCCAGATGACATGTTTTGTCTTAATGTAGAGATACCATGAAATTTATGTTCATAAATTGACACTGCTCAAAGTACCACAGTAGGGGGGACAATATAGCAGTTTGATCAGTAATTAACTGTCAGTCCCTCTAAGCAAGTTTTGTACAGTTTTTTTCAGAGAGAATGGTAATAGTTTTCCCAAATGTTTTGTTGCCTTTTCTTGGGGAGCTGATGACACTATTTTTTTACTATTTTTGACTATCTTGACTAATATTACCTATTATCTCTCACTTTTGCTTAGGGGTGAGTTTTTTTTTTTTTTTTATCTTATTTTTGTTTGTTTTTTTGTTTGTTTGTTTGTTTTGTAGAAAAGGTCACATAATTAGGGCAAGAAAGGGGATATAATGATTAATTTTGTAGCAACTGAACAGCTTGGCTTACCTTAGAGCCTCATTTCTATTTATAAATGAATTTCAGGGACAGAACTAGTTTACATCCTAACCACACTTTCTGAGTATTATGATCTTTGGTGACTTACTCTTCCTATTCTGTTTCTTTTATCTATAAAATGAAACAGTAATAATTTCCTCTTAATGTAAGGAACAAAGACTATATGTATATAGAGTATAGCATATGTATAGATATGGGATTATACTATGTAATAGTATAGTTTTATATAATCTAAGATTCCAAAATATAATATGGAGCTCAGTATAAACCTAATAAAACATAGCTATAATGAAATTTTAAGTATCTCTGTGCATTTAATAATTTTGTTCTATTTTTTTAATTGTAAAATTGTGGTAACATACATATAACATAAAATTTACCACCTTAACCATTTTTAAATGTGTACTTCAGTGGCATTAAGTATATTCATATTATTATACAACCATTACCACTATCCATCTCCAGAATTCATCTTGCAAAACTGAAACTCTATACCAGTGAACAATTTTTTTCTCATCTCCCTCTCCCTCAAGCCCCTGGCAACCACCATTCTACTTTGTCTCTATGAATTTCACTACTCTAGGGACCTCATATAAGTGGAATCATACAGTATTCTTCTTTTTACTAAGTTGACTAAAAATGATGTCCTCAGGTTTCACCCATGTTAAATTTCAGAATGTACTGCTACCTCTTTAATGCTGAATAATATTCCATTGTATATATATACCATATTTTGTTTACCTATTCATTCATTGATGAACACTTGGGTTGTTTCTACCTTTTGGCTATTATAAATAATGACAATTAGCAGTGAAGGTTGCAAACAATGACTATCCACCTCTGTGTCTGCACCTCTGTGTCTCCAATCAGAATTGGCAATTAGTGATTAGAGCACAGATCCCTGATGTTTAAAGGACAGTGTCCTTATTGCCCACCCTGACCCCTGCAAGTTGCTCAAGGAACGTGTACACAGCTACCTGCCACAGGGCTAGGTTTGGGGGATGAGTAACTATACCAACCTAATAGCTGAAATTGACCAGAATTAACCACCACTTACCACCACGTCTCCCCCTAGAAGTCCCAAGATTTGAACGTGCTCCAGAGTTTCAAAATAGTTACATCAGATAGATTCTGCTAATATAACTGTTGTCTAGGTGGGAAGACAGATTCCTGGTGCTTCCTACCATGCCATCGCCCCAGAATCCTCTGTTTGATAAATATTTTGAGAAACAAATGCATTTGATGAAAATAAAGCAATTTACACTTTGTTTCTTTGCATTTTTCCACTCATTCAATGCATTCATTCATGGATTGAATGTCTATCATTTGACAGGCCTGTAAGAGTCCAGGATAATTAAATAATGTAGTCTCATATCTTCTAAAACTGTGAAGTCTAATAAGAGAGACAGGCCTAAGGAAACAGTTGCAGCACCCTGTGAATACGGTTTTAACGAACAATGCACAAGGGTCAGGGTTGTTCTGCTGTCTGCTTGGGTGAGAATGAGAGGTCCAGAGGCTGGGAATGAATACCTCATTTCCCCGTCGGCTACCTCCTTCATGTGAATAATTGGTGAAACTTGGACATCTCTTCTGTTCCCTCTCCATATTAGCTATTTCACCACCACCAAAGTTCTCTGAAACAGACAAGCCTGTCTCAAGTATGAGGAATCGGGCAAACCACTAGTTTTTACCCACAACCACCCATTAAATGCTCTTTTCCTCTCTAAGAGTTTACTGATTTCATAAAGATGAGCACCTTCACTTTAATCCCAGTCCTTCCTTTTCCTTACGCATTTATTCATCAATTTATTGATTCATTCAGTAAATGGTTTTTGAGCACCTAAGACTGTGTTTCAGGGACAGTGACAGGCATTTTGCTACTGCCTGAAAAAAGAGCCACAATCAAGGCGCTTTACAAGCAGTCTCTGCATTGTGTAACTTGTAGCCTAGTGAGCAATATAGACATTAAATAAGTAAACCCAAGGTGGAGGAGATATTTTGCTTTCTCTCTGTCTCTGTCTGTGTCTGTCTGTCTGTCTCTCTCACACACACACTCTCCTACAATGATTTTTTTCAATATATTTCATAGGGTTTATGTTCTAATGGACTCACAAAATGAGAAAATTACAACCATCTTTAGCAGTTTCATTTAATGCTGCTTCTTTTATGCCACTAGCCCACATAAATGGATATTTCTTTCTTGTTCTCTTTGTCCAGTCTCTAGATCTAGTCTGAGAAGGCTACTTTTAGACTGAAAAGGCCCTCTGCAGCTCAATTTGTTGTGTTCTTCAATCTTCCACAGGCTATGGACATGCAATCAGTTCCAAGCCCTAATGGCCCCTATTGTTGCTACCCTTTCATACCAGAGTGATTCAGGCCTTCCATGGAAGCAGCTTTGGAGAGCTACTGCTCTCTCTGTTGGACAGTGTGCCACATCTGCTCTGCCTTTGTCCACTCACCAGGGACAGAAGCAAAACATCGTGGGACATCATGTACCGCATTATTTAGCAATGAGCGAGGAGGACACCCCTAGAGAAGAATGTAATTTTAAACTGGAAAAAAATGATTAAGAATCATGGGCGTGAAAGAAACAGCAGCAAGCAGATGTTGTAAAACACCGGTAAGGAGGAAAGAAAGGCGACAGCTGAGAGTGAATTGATTTTCCTCCTAAGTCTTGCATCCTTACTCAATCATGCCAGATGGAGAAGCAATCACTAAGACATAAGGTCCTGTTGGTCTCACCGCCCTTCCCACAAGAGAACTGGTTGAAAATCCTTTCCAAAAGCAGCAGAATGATAAAAGCAAATGCACTGTTTCATTTATTAATCAAGATTCAATTTATCTCACTCATTTGAGACAGCAAGCTGTGGTGGAAAAGAACAGTCTTTGAGTTAGAGAGAGACACAGCTTTGAATCCTAATTCTTTTACTTGTTACCTGTATGACCTTGAGTGAGTTTCTTTTCCATTCTGAGCCTTAGTATTCTCATTTAAACTTACAAAAGATTAAGAACTAACATTTATTGAGACTTTACTGAGCATTATACTAATCACTTTATTTTATTGTCTCGTTTAATCTTCCAAAAAACCTTTGAGGTACATATTATTAGCTGGTTTCTACAAGAGCAAAAAAAAAAGAAAGAAAGAAAGAAAAGAAAGGAAATTTAAGAAGTTTATAAAGGTTGACAATCTAAGTTGTCATGGAAGTTAGTTGCATGGGTGATAGTGCAGAACTGCCTGGGTTCAAATCCCAGATTCATCATGTAAGTTTGGGCATCTTTTTTCTTTTTTTTTAAATCTCTTTGTGCTATAGTTTCTTTATATATTTGTGATATTGTGGGTGTGCTTTCAGTGTCATTCCTGAAACATAACTGTTCAATAATCAATATTATGTATAGTATATTATGTATATATTAATATATTAGTATTAGTATTACCATTGTTGCTATTTTATGCTAGATTACTCAGCACCTAAGTCACAGATCTAAATTCAAACCCGGTCAGTCTGACTACAAAGTCTTCACTCTCTTCATCAATAGTAGTGAGTGCTTTGTGAGAGTTAACTGCTGTAGCGCAAGGAAATCTCAACACAAATTAGGTGTCAAATACTTTCTACATCCTCCTAGACCCTCCTCTTTTCCTTCTAGCTGTCAAGAGAATAAAACCCTGTGTTTGACAAGGGCTATGCCTCTCACTTTTAATTTTTCATACAAATGTCTCCAATTTCCATTGTATTCATCAGATGGTTCTTTTTTAGACTATCTCCTCTACTCCTTATCCTTGCTCTGCCCTGTAAATATTGATGATTTTCAGGGTTGCATACTCTGCAAAGTTTTCTCCTTCTGTTCTCTTATACCAACTATATGTCAATTACCTTGATCAATAAAAGACAAATTCAGACCTATTAAGAAGAGACTGTATTTGAAAGGACTATTGCAAGGAGTGGGCAAAAGAGACGGTTGTAGAGATAGCACTATGACTACAATATACAAGTTTCTCAAGGGTTAGGCCAAAGGGTTTTTCTTTTACTGGGAGGGGCAAACAAGGCTGGAAAGAACCAGGTATGGGGAAGTGAGATGAACAGGAATGGCACGATTAAACAGTAGATTAGAGAATGGTTTATCCCGAGGCCATCCTATTCTCAGGAGAGGCTATTAAAGATAGGTTGTAGGTTGCCCCAGGCTGAGGGTCATCCAAAGACCACAGGTCTGGGGGAAGGAAAAAAATCTTACTGAAGTCTGGTTATCAAGTATCTCATTCTGACTGATAAGGAAGGACAGGAGAGTTTAATCACCTATCAGGCAAAGGATGGGAATTTAGAGGATCTGTGTCTCGTCTTCTCATAGGTAAGCACGGGGGCATCTGTGAGTCTCACCTAAATTATTTGAGGGAAGGGTGCTTCTTTTCAGTAAACCATTTTCTGAAACACAAAAGGGTGGGGAGATTCTATAACATTCTCAGTTTTTCAAGATCACAGGGCTTGGGTAAAATTAAACCATGTCAACTCCCAAATACTCCATCTACATGTGCCTAAGTACGCTAGTTAAATATCATCACCCTGAAATAACACAAGCATTTCCAGAACTAAATTAATCTTTCCTGCTAAAATTGAAATTCCTTTTGGCTTTGATTTTCTTGGTGGTACCACCAAAAATAACATAGTCACCTAAGATAAAAGTTTGGAGATGGAAAGGAAGGAAAAAGGAGTTTTTGGCTAATCCAACTTCCTCTTTGTGTCATATATTTAACAGGTATAAAATATATACAAACAGGAGATATCAACAAATATGTAATTTTTTAAATCAAACAAGATATATGTGGAAACAAGTAAATGACCAGAATATCATAACAGCACGAAGTCTGTTAATGAATAGAATTACACAGGAGTAAATGGTGAGCTGAATATTTTGATATTTTTATAAAGTCATATTGTTTTCCTTTTATTAAAGATAGAATATATTTTCTTATATAAATTATTTGAAGAAAAAAATATACACACACATATATATATACATATCGATGTGTAATAAAATGGGTTCATATTGTACATGCATTTTTGTAACTGCCATTCTTCCACTTAAGAATATATAATGCTGGGGCACTTGGATGGTGTAGTTGGTTATGATCTCAGGGTTGTGAGATCAGACCCTGCAATGAGCTCTGCAATCAGTACAGATTGGTTTGAGATTCTCTCCCCCTCTCCCTCTGCCTCTCCCACTCGTGTTCTCTTTCTCTCTCTCTAAAATAAGGAAATCTTAAAAAATATATATATATATAAATAATGCCTATTTCCAAGTGCTTCAAAAATTATACCATGGCATCATTTTTGGATTCTATGCTTTGTTGGCCTATAGCCATTTAGTCAACCAATATTCTCTATCATTGGATGTTCATATAATTTCCAATTCTTTTATATAAATATTTGTGTAAATATAATTTTTCTTCTAAGAATAAATTTCTAGAGATGAGGAATCAAAAGGAACGAGCATTTTTCAAGCACTCAATAGAGTCAAATTATCTTATAGGAAGCTACTACCACCTTGTACAGCCCAGGAAGAAAATGAAATTGTCAATTTCCTACACATTTACCAATAATACTGTATTTATAAATATAAAATCCACTTTGTGGTTAATTTGCATTTATTTGACTACTAGTATGTTTGAACTTTTTCTCATATTTGTATTGGCCATTCATATTTCTGTGTTTTGGCTTGATCCAAATTGTGAATTGAAAGCACATTAAATAAATGGATACATGTATAAATACTTTCCTTCTAAACCCCAATTTTAAATCCTAATTCTAGAGAAATAGCTATATTTCATAACTTAAAGTAGAAGGAAAACTGTCTGATAAAACATTTATTGAAATAGTATCTACCATGTCAGTTACAGAAGTTACATGTCAATTACATTATTAACTTAATCTACAAAACAAATCTATAAAATAAAGATTCCCATTTTATAAAGAAGAAAATTCAGGGTTGAGAAATGTCAAACCATTTCCACTGGATGTGTGTGTGTGTGTGTGTGTAAAATAAATGATGGGGCTAGGCTATTCAACTTTGAATAGTCAAATTCCTTAATGTATCTATCTTAAAATGGTGGAATTTGATTTCATACCTACTTGAAAAACCTGAACGTTCTCTGATATATCTCAATTATTTCTTATCAAGTGCATACTTCAAACTAGTAGGTGTGCAGTGCAGTGATAGTTGGGGCTGGATAAGTAGGATTGCGGGGGAGAGTAATGATCAGAGGAAAGGAGTGCCAAATGTATTCCTATGTCTGTTTTAGTGTCATTGGTACCAAGGGGAAGAAGGTTTTTGTAGGTTCAAGATGCCCAGATCTAAGCAATAAACCAATAACTGAATCACTTGATCACTTTACTTTGGATATGGTAATTTACAATTCAAATGGCAATACTCTACAGTTTTCATAAAACATCTATGGGGTGATTTACATAAATACTTGGTTTTCTGTCATGATGGTTGACTACCCTCTGTGTTAGCACCACCCTGGGGCTGCTGTTGTAAATTGGTTGAGTGCCCTGACTTTTCCGTGGTGACCATACTATTTTTGAAACATTCATCAGAAACTTTCAATCAGATCTCCTAAGAAATAATTTCCATTAGGATCATCAGTGATCTATATTTTGCTTTGGACAAATTTAAGGGGTGAAATATGAGCCCTTGTGATTAGGTAGTTATAAATTGAAGATAGCACAATGGTTCCTACAATTATTCATGGTACAAAAATAGTAACTTTTATGATGAAATAGACATACAGAATTAAGGAAATATCTGGGTGTAAGACCAGCTGCTCTTATTGAAGTGCCTGCATTTCCTTTCTGGCTCAACAACTGTAGTCTGTGAGCAAGAAGAGACATACATTGCCTGTACTTCCATCTTCACGCTATGAAATCAGAGAGATGTTCTTTTTACTCCTGGAAGAGGAAAAACTCAAACCATTCTCTGTCATCCTGTGTAATTAAGAATAGGTAGGAAGGAAGGAAGGAAGGAAGGAAGGAAGGAAGGATGGAAGGAAGGGTGGGAGGAAAGGAGGAAGCATTGAGGGGGAAGGAAGAAAGAGGATGGATGGAAATAAAGAAAGAAAATTGAAAAAAAGTCTTTTAATCTGTATATGTGACATTCAAACTAATTTGTCTCTGGTACACTGACTTCAGCAAAAGTCACCTTCTGTGCTGTAGTAGAAGGAAGGATTGCTAATCATCATGTCCTTTGAAACATAAATCAGGAAGCCCCTGAGAGATCCCAAATCATTACCTGACTACATGCGTAGCTGTAATTAATGACTGTTTGTAAAAGACTCTGAAGATGAAAAGCACCTTAATTGGAGTAACTCTCAATCATGCAGAAACAGAAAATCTAAAGTAAATGGAAATATTAGGACATGGATGGATTATTTTAAACTAAAGCAACAAGACTCCAAATGTGATTTTTTTCTCTTAAAATTTCAGTTATTTTTTAAAGCTAATTTTTTTAAAATTTTTAAAGCTAAATATCAGTTAATGTTTCAAAGCTAAAAACAATATGCTGTGTATTCTAAATAGATCTACATCCATGTCTCATGGTACATAAGAAAAGCTGTAACTAGTGATTTGACTATCACCTCCCCTGACACACCTCCATTTTAAGTAAGAAAAGGAAAACTACTTTGAAAGGAATTTATAGGAGTAAATACTTCCTTGGCTTTTTGCCTCTCCCAACAGAAGAAGTAGGAAAGATATACTTTCCCATTCTCAAATCAAAGAGAGTGAAGATTGCTATAGAATAGCTCAGAGACTGGGAGTTTCTTGCAAAGATAGAGAAATGGACATCTTACTCACTGGCTGAGGAAGAAAAAAAAAAAAGAGAACCAATTCTCTATGGTCACCAGGATTGGAAAAATGACAGGAGGTTGGTACATATAAACACACACCCACACACATTCAGGGATTTAGGGGATTTTGTGTCAATAGGAATTGTTACTTGTTTCCCTGCTGAGCTGTGAAGTCAGGAGTCTGACTAGAGCAGACAGCAATGGCAGGAAAAGGAGAGAGAGCAAAAAATACTAGACAAGCTGTATTTTTAATCATTTATCAATAGGCCAAATATCCCCCAAGTTGAGTGACGCTGGTACGTGTTTTTCATATAATTTACCAAGACACTAGATTATTTTTATTTTAGGGAATACACTTTCTGAAATTAAGGTTTAGGATATAGTCATACTCTTTCACAATCTTTAGTATTATACCTAATCAATAATATAAGCCTCATCTCATTACAACTGCCTGAGGAATTAGTTCCTGAAATTAGTATCTGTCCTATTTCTCCCTTTACAGACCATGTGCACTCATTTTTTATGTTTGCCAAAACTAATTGTAACAATCTCCACATGTATCATATAATGTGCAGCTGGTCTTCAACACTAGGTTTGTCTGATCCAACGTCTTGATAGTCTTATGACTCTAGAGTAAGTCCTAAGTTTCTTTGTTTCCTAGACTCCAGTTATTTTCCAGGACTCAGTTGGTCTTCTGATTCCTGAGTTCTGGATATCAGACTCTGACTGAGTCCTTCCACAAGCCTGAGTGATTTCAGTGCATATTCCTTTATTTAACTTATCAAATATAATTTCTTTTAACTTTTTGTGTGTGTGAATACATAGTATATTTGACAAACTTGAGGCAAGGTCTCATTCAAATGCATTTGTAAGAGCCTTCTAAAATTGCAAAGTAGCCATATTTCCTGATACTAAGGTACTATTTCAGATTTTTCTGATTTTGACTACTTTCACACATCTAATTATGGCATGTAGAAATATTTCTGGTGTGTAGAGGGCTTAGTGAAAAAGGTCTAAGAATGTTGGATATCCAATGCAGCTGACATGGTGATGCCTCTCCAGCTGTGAACAGGACAGAAAAGGTGGGGTGGGGATAGTCTCACCCCTTGGAGTTCTGGGCTCAGTGGCAGCAAGGAATATGTGCCCAGTCCCAGAAGCAAAGGAGAGAAAGTGGCTAGGTAGCAACCAAATTACATTTCACCTGAGCCATCAGATTGAAGAATGGGATATGTAATGTGAGGGATACAGAATAGCCAAGAGAGATGAGGGCTTCTTTACATCAAAAAAGAAAAAGTGGGGCGCCTGGGTGGCTCAGTTGGTTAAGCGACTGCCTTCGGCTCAGGTCATGATCCTGGAGTCCCTGGATCGAGTCCCGCATCGGGCTCCCTGCTCGGCAGGGAGCCTGCTTCTCCCTCTGACCCTCCCCCCTCTCATGTGCTCTCTCTCTCTCTCTCATTCCGTCTCAAATAAATAAATAAAATCTTTAAAAAAAAAATAAAAAGAAAATAAAAAAAAAAAAAAGAAAAAGAATTCAACTTGAAAAACACCCCAACTCACCTCTACCCACCTTTCCTAGGTTCTCTTTACGTCACCCCTATCGTCGTAATACAAGACGATATTTTTTTACAGTAAACATCTTACTTGACACTGACAACAGCGACACTCATAACAGCAGTGGAACTGGACAAGTGTTTGTAATTTGAGGTTTGGTGATACTGGAAGAGAGCCTTTGTGTTTTGAAAGAAGTATGGACCTCTGTGAGGTCCTACACCCCTACACCCCTGTCCTGGGCTGGCCCTGATTTAGTCCCCTTTAATCAAACAACACTTACTAGAATGAAATGTACTCACCAGAAAATGTACTTTCACATTCCAAAGGGTAAAGGTCTAAGACTTCATGTTGCTGTTGTTAGCTATGGCATTTTAATTGACGATAATAGGATTCCCTCCCCTTCCCTTTTCTTCTATTCCCTTTTTTCCTCCAGAAAGACTCTTGAGGGGAAAGGATGCCAAATATATTGACTCTATGAAAGTGTCAGACATTTTCACAATAAATATACTTTCAGATTATTTTGAATATTATTTTGGCTAAACTTATCTTTGAATATTGCTAATAAAGAACCTAACACCCAAGCATCCACTTTCAGTGATTCCCTAACCTAGGCCTTATGAGAGTAAACAGGAGGGAGACAGGATCATTTAGGGAGCTCAGTGTTCTTTTGTTGGCTGAGGAAGACCTGCAAATGTATTACATGTATGGGGGGAATCTTGTGTATGTGAGATGTGAGTGAATGTGAATACATGCACGTGTTTGCATGTCTGTGGAGGAGAGAAGTGAACATGCGGATGTGTGTGTGTGGATATGCACGTGTGTTTATCTGAAGAGGAAGGCAGTTTTAGGAAAATAAACATAAATTAGGCATTGAATAATAAAAATCCCATCGTTATTACCTTCTGTGGTAGAAGTCTGGAGTTGTGCAATCTTGGTGAAGTCATAGACCTTTTTTCTTAGAACAGGTGTTTTACGTTTACTTTTCCTAGAGTAAAAGTAAACTTAGTAAGATTATATATGTGAGAATGCTTTGCAAAGTGTAAAGCATGTTAAGAATGTTTTGCTATCATCATTATTTCTATCATCCTGAAGTATATACCCATCTCCTCTAATACGCAAATCAAATGTAATAAAACAAAGCACCTTGAAAGCACTAACAGGAATCCTGATGAACTTGGCCTTGCCTTCCTTAACCTCTCCTTCACTTCCCACCAGACAAACTTACCAACCAGCTCACGATAAAACCAAAACCAAAACCAAAACCAAAAACAAACAAACGAACAAAAAACTTAATGTCAGGTTTGCCAAATTCTGGTTTAAAACTGAAGTATAATCTATGTAATCTATGTATTGGAAATATCTCCACAAGTATGCAAAAATAAGGTCTCAGAGGATAAGCAGGGGCCCCAACCTCAACCTCATCCTAACTCAGGAGCAGTTAGGCTGTCTGAATTTGAATCCTGTCCCCACCAGTTATTCACTGTTATACAAATTACTTAACATTCCCTTGCCTAATTTTTGTCACTTGTATTTGAGGAGTAATTATTACTTTCTAAGACTTACGAAAGGATTAAAATTTCAATACCTGTAACTATAAAGAAAAGTATATGATAATCAATTCATAGTAATATTTAGACTTATTATTATTACCAGCATAATAACATCATCAGACTATAGCAGGCTCCAAAAAATACTATGGATGAGAAAGGTAATTCCATAGTGATATTTAAATTTTATTCATAAGAGGTAAATATGAAATTATAAGCAAAAAAAAGGAGGAGAAAAAAGTTTTGGATAAAAACAAGAACCTTGCAAAACTGGTAAGATATAATAAAATAATACACATGCATAAAGTCCCTGATTAGAATGACTCAAATAGGTTGTAGGGAATGGATTGAACAGAAGCACAAATTAAAGTTAAGGTGATGTGTTAGACCTGATCTGAAGCATAAACATCTCAATGGTAAAAACTGTGTTCCTTGTCATTATTAACTATTCCCAGCCTCTCCACCTTATGACCAATACTCCCAGAATAGGAACATCAATGACTTTAAGTCCAAAATCCTTAAATAATTAAACTGGGGAATTAAAATCCTGATTTCCAGCTGTTAGCTTGGGCCTTCCAGCACATATGTGCCTAACGTGTCTACCTGCACATGGACCTGGAGCTTCTGTATGTCATTGTCTTTGGTTGTGCCTTTTTCAGACAGCTGCAGCTATTCCAAGCTGGTTCAAAGTCCTTTTTTTTTTTCCTCCTGAATGTTTAGCTTCACAAATTGCAAGCATGCTAAATCTTTAAGAAATTGATGGGGAAATTAGGAGGGCCGACAAAACTTATAATATGGTTCTGAGCATGAGAGAGCCCAAGGAAAACAGGATGAGTTGATTATTAAAATAAGTAAAATACCCCAACTACTGTTTATGGAAGCAGGCAGAAGAGTGTTTAATGAGCTCCAGGAAATAATCTGAAACAGAGGAAGAAGCAAAGCAAATCTCCAAGCGTGGCATTATATAGCAAAGGATTAGCAAAGACATCTTACCTTCACCTTCCTTAGGAACAGTCTCAGTGATTTAACATGTCAGAGAGATTTTAATGACACACTGTTGCAGTTTTAATTAATTTTTTCATCCATATGCAAGCACTCAATTAAAGCTTACCTCTTCCCCATATGCTCTAAGATTTTCTAGTTACATTTCAATTTAATGCATTGTTGCAGTGGTTAAGAATGTTAGGAGTGTTTTTATTTACAAATGAGGTCAAGATAATACAGTATTTTTTAGAAGTCTGACTTGTTTAACAGGATGGGAAAGGACACAATACTTATTGGGTCACTGGTTCTCAATCAGAGGTGATTTTGCCTCTCTTTCCACAGGGATATTTGGCAATGTTTACGGACATTTATGATGTCACAACCAGGACGATGCTACTGGCACCTAGTGGGTAGAAGGTAGGTATGCTGCTAAATATCCTAAAACACACAGTTCAGCCTCCCACAACAATGAGTTAGCTGGAACAAAATGTTAGCAGTGTTGAGACTGAGAAGTCTTGTATTAGGTAAAAGATATGTGGTTTTTCACTATATGAAGCATTTGCTTTGTACTGAATACCCCATTTTTTTCTGATTGTATACAAATAACTACTTTCCTGTTGTTGGAAATCTCTGTTTTAGTGGAAACTGAGTGATCTAGTTATACTGAACACAACTTTGCAGTAGGGGAAGACAGGGGGCGGGTAGGATAGAATTAAAGCTTAGAACTCTTTCTACTTCTGTAGAATGATCAGTATTAGAACTTGGGAGAGAGGGAAAAAAATATATTTTCTTATGAGTTTACAAAGAACAGAACATTTTGAAAATGATCATAAGGAAGACAGGAATTCAGGTTGAAAATGGCCAAGGATGACTGCTATTATAACCAAAAGATTTAAGGAAGAATTGGAATTTTGGCTTAGTTGGTTTTCAGCAGCAGTATTTTTTTAAAAAATTAAATGCTTAGAGGACATCAGCCTACTAGAAATAGAGTAGACATTGTAAGGAATTTCAGGTGAAGAGTCAGCAAGGAGGGCTCATATCTCTTGTCTAGTCCCTATTGCCTTTGTTCTCTGCATGCCTATCAATAAAAAGTAGGAGAATAAAATCTGACAGCAGCCCAGAAATGGACCCTCAACTCTATGGTCAACTCATCTTTGACAAAGCAGGAAAGAATGTCCAATGGGAAAAAGACAGTCTCTTTCAACAAATGGTGTTGGGAAAATTGGACAGCCACATGTGGAAGAATGAAACTGGACCATTTCCTTACACCACACACAAAAATAGACTCCAAATGGTTGAAAGACCTGAATGTGAGACAGGAGTCCATCAAAATCCTAAAGGAGAACACAGGCAGCAACCTCGTCGACCTCAGCCACAGCAACTTCTTCCTAGAAATATTGCCAGAGGCAAGAGAAGCAAGGGCAAAAATGAACTATTGGGACTTCATCAAGATAAAAAGCTTTTGCACAGCAAAAGAAATAGTCAACAAAACCAAAAGACAACCGACAGAATGAGAGAAGATATTTGCAAATGACATATCAGATAAAGGGCTAGTATCCAAAATCTATAAAGAACTTATCAAACTCAACACCCAAAGAACAAAGAATCCAATCAAGAAATGGGCAGAAGACATGAACAGACATTTTTCCAAAGAAGACATCCGAATGGCCAACAGACACATGAAAAAGTGCTCAACATCGCTCGGCATCAGGGAAATCCAATCAAAACCTCAATGAGATACCACCTCACACCAGTCAGAATGGCTAAAATTAACAAGTCAGGAAACGACAGATGTTGGCGGGGATGCGGAGAAAGGGGAACCCTCCTACACTGTTGGTGGGAATGCAAGCTGGTGCAGCCACTCTGGAAAACAGTATGGAGGTTCCTCAAAAAGTTGAAAATAGAGCTACCATATGATCCAGCAATTGCACTACTGGGTATTTACCCCAAAGATACAAATGTAGGGATCCGAAGGGGTACGTGCACCCCGATGTTTATAGCAGCAATGTCCACAATAGCCAAACTGTGGAAAGAGCCAAGATGTCCATCAACAGATGAATGGATAAAGAAGAAGTGGTATATATATACAATGGAATATTATGCAGCCATCAAAAGGAATGAGATCTTGCCATTTGCAACGATATGGATGGAACTGGAGGGTGTTATGCTGAGGAAAATAAGTCAATCAGAGAAAGACATGTATCATATGACCTCACTGATATGAGGAATTCTTAATCTCAGGAAACAAACTGAGGGCTGCTGGAGTGGGGGGTGGGGTGGGAGGGATGGGGTGGCTGGGTGATAGACACTGGGGAGGGTATGTGCTATGGTGAGTGCTGTGAATTGTGCAAGACTGTTGAATCACAGATCTGTACCTCTGAAACAAATACAGCAATATATGTTAAGAAAAAAAAAAAAGAAGAAGCTAGCAGGAGGGGAAGAATGAAGGGGGGGAAATCAGAGGGGGAGACGAATCATGAGAGACAATGGACTCTGAAAAACAAACTGAGGGTTCTAGAGGGGAGGGGGGTGGGAGGATGGGTTAGCCTGGTGATGGGTATCAAGGAGGGCACGTTCTGCATGGAGCACTGGGTGTTATGCACAAACAATGAATCATGGAACACTACATCAAAAACTGATGATGTAATGTATGGTGATTAACATAACAATAAAAATTTTAAAAAAAGCTGACAGCAGATATGAAAAGTTTCTATGAAGGAAGAAAAGATTTAACAAAATGAACAGATATTTGCTTGAAAAAATCCTAAAAATATTAGATCCAGCATTTTTTTCTGATACATAGAAACATATACATTTAGGCAAATATATAGAAAATAATAATTATCCCAGACATTTTTCTACAAAGACAGTAGAAAAAAAAAGCCTATGACCTGAAAATTAGGTGATATGAAAGATGTACTAAGAATGAACCATATCTGTGGGGGAATAAAATATTTTTGTGGGCTGATCAATGCTGATGTTTGACATTTATTTTTCATTTTCCCTTCTGAAAACCTGTTAAGATCATACTTCCTAGGATCATAAGACTCACCATGGCCAATAACTTTTGAGCAAAAGTAATATGTATCACTTCTGGGACCTTTGTTTATAGTATAAAATTACCCGGAGCTCTATTTTCTCTGCCAGTGCCATTGGTAATATTGCAGATAGCAGGTGCTCTATCAGCCTGAGTCCCACAGTGAGGACAGTGAACTGATTTTGAAGGTTAGAACAATGTTCTCCATGTTATGATGAGGCAAGTCATTTGGTAAAATCATTGTTTGTGCTTACTTGGAAGGCAGATAAGGTACTGTGGTCGACAGAATGATATGGCCCTAAAAGTGTCCACATTCTAATCCCCAGAACCTTCAAATGTATTACCTTGCATGGAAAAAAGGATTTTGCAGATGTGATCAAGTTAAGGTTCATGAGATGGCGAGATTATTTGGGTACTCCCAATTTAACTACAATGGTCCTTAAAGGAAGAAGACAGGAGGCTCAGAGGAGATACAATGAGGGATATAAAAGTTAGAGTGATGCTCTTTGAAAATGGAGGTAAATGCTACAAGCCAAGGAAGCACACAGCCTCTAGAAACTAGAAAATGCAAGGAAATGAATTCTCTCTTAGCACTTCCAGAGCAACAGAGCTCTGATTTTAGCTTCATAAAACCAGTTCTGGATTTCTGGCCCCAGAAACTTAAGATAATAATTTGTTGACAAATGGTTAGCTACACTTACGAGCCATCAAATAGCACCAAATCCAGCTGACACCCTAATCTTGGACTGAAGCCACAAGAACTGCAAGAAATAAATTTCTGTTTACAAACTACCCTGTCTGTGTTATTTTGTTACAGCAACCCAAATGGACTAACACAGCATATACTGAGAAAAAATTCAAATTGTTGAGTAGACAAGATAAGTTCCTCTGTGTGAATGGAATTTTCTGATTTTGATTTATTAAAGGTGGATGATTTTGTTGTCTTTGAGTGTCAGGCATTGTTGTAAGGCCATAATGGTGCTTTTAGTGTGAGGTAATATTGGGATCATCCTCTTCAGTACAAGTCCTGGGGGGCAGAGATCATCTTTACTGGAAATCTTTAACTGATAGAATGGCCACTGTTAGAATTATACAATTCTATAGAATTCTATATATGAAATATAATTCTTAGAATTATGACTTAAGTCAGGGTAGATGAAGATTTTAATGGAGATGATTATTTTTTCTACATATGGGAATGTGTGGTTATAGTCCGAATCCAGTGTTAATTTGGAACTGGAATGCTTCTCATAAGGAACCTTTTTTATTTTACTTGGTCAAATCTTTACTATTCAATGCCAGATTAAAATTAACCTCCTCAGGCAAACTTTGTTTTATATCTCTGAAAAGTAGTCAGGAACTAAGCTATATAGTTTAATATATCACTTCATGTGTGTATGTGTGTGTGTGTGTGTGTGAGAGAGAGAGAGAGAGAGACAGACAGACAGAGAAACAGAGAGAGAGAGAGAAAACACACCGTAAGAACTGGAGCTCTGTTTTTACTATCCATAGTTAATTTATAAAAGAACCAACCTCCCTCATTCTCAGTCATTATGGACTATGAGTGTGTGTATACCCTTCCTACACTAAAACATCACAGGTAAACTCATGCACTAGATTAGAATCATTAGAATATTGTATCTTCTAAGCCACAGTAAATAGTTGAGAGATTAGCATGTGACTCAAGAAAGAAAAATAATATTAGAGATCACCTTGCAATATTTTCTGGAAAGATTATGAAAAAATGGACTGAGATTATGAGCTATGTAAATAAGCCTAGGCACCAAGAAATGCTATGGTCCTTTTGTCAACATACTGTAGAGGCAAAAAAAAAAAAAGACAGGAGGCAGAGAAAAGAAGATAAACTTAGGTAGTACTATTTAAGTATCTGGATCTAGCCATACCTGAAATCAGAGGTACCTTTGTATTTTCCAGGCAAGTGAATAAATAAATCTCTTCCCATCTTTTTATCTTAAATAAACTGAGTTAGATTATTGTCACTTGCTTACAGAGTAATCATAATACAACATCTTGGTATCCTCAGCACATAATCACATGATAAGCACCTAGGAACCATTTAACATGCTGTTTAGTGAGTGTCTTAGTCAGTTTGGGCTGCCATTAACCATAGACTGGGTTGCTCAAACAACAAAAAATTATTTTTCATGGTTCTGGAAACTAGGAGTGTGAAATCAGGGTGCCAGTATGGTTGGGTTCTGGTGATGGTTCCCTTTCTGGCCCACAGACACCTTCTTGCTGTGTCCTTACATGGTAGAGACAGAGATGAAACTCTCTGGCATCTCTTTTTAGAAGAGCACCATCCCACCATGAGGGTCCCACCCTCAGGACCTCATCTAAACCTTATTACTACTTAAGGTCCCCATTTGCAAATACTGTCACATTAGGGGTTAGGGCTTCAATACATAAATTTTGGAGGGACACAATTTAAGTCCACAGCAACTAGTAACTGAATAAATAAGTGAATCAGAAGATTTATAATATCTGTAGAAGTTATTATGCTGGCTTTATTTCTGAAATTAACTTTATAATGGTGATTATAGTCACTTTAATATAGATCACAGCTGGGTGAAGGAGACTAATAAATGGTTCAAGTCCTAAAGCCACAGGTTAAAATATGAAACAAGAAAAACTGAATTCTTATGAGTATTTGACAGATACTAGATTTCCTCAGTGTAGATCAGCTAATAGTTTCTATATGCCATAATTTGGGGATATTGATATATTGCATTTCATAAGGACTTTTTTATCAAGTAGACAAAGAACTTTTAGCAGGAATGATTTCTCCAGAGAATGTAAACAATATAATAATCCAATGCTGCTATATGGGTACAACCCATCGAAACTCCATAATGTCCATTGGCTAAGTTAAAAGAAATTTGTGTGGATAAAATAATTGCACGAAGAACAGCACTCTAAGGGAAACCTGACTTCATCATCACTTGCAGCAAATGAGAAAAGTATCTATGAAAGCAAATATGAGAGAAAGGAGAAAATAAATTCCTGGTGGAAGGAATCAGAATTTCTGATCATTGCAAACTCCTCATGGTTCTATATACTAGCAAAGAGCAAACCAACCTCAAGGTTGTTAAAATCACCAGTCAATAAAATTGTGGCTATAAATTTCTGTATCCCAGTCAGTAAAAAAAAAAAGATCTATTTCAAATATTTCTGCTCTCTCCTTAATGGAATCTACATAGAAAATAATCTAAAAATCACATATATGTTTTCTATTCCTTGGTTTATTTCTGTTTCTATTCAACTAAAATCATTCCCATGGCAGATAGAGCTACGAAGGACATTTTACATAGGCTAGTATGTTTCCTCTGTAAACTGACTAAGCAAGCCAAAATATTAGGGAAGTAAATCCACAAGTATATCTCAACTAATCTTACTCTTTCAAGAGAGAACAGAGACTGAGGTTATAGAGCATCAAGTGCATTTTCTATTATTCTGATCTATTATCAGAGGCCAAGAAGGCTTAAGAGTTTGTTTTTTTTTTTTTCCACAATGAAGCTCAAAACTAGTCAAGTACTTTTTGACAAGAGAAAACCCTAAGCTTTATCCCTACTCCACCAAATGCACTTCCCCATTGATTCTGCAGGTGCCTGTTGGTGCATGGTTTTGATAGAGTTTCTGGGTCCTAAGTTCAAAGCTGTGATGTTAGTGTTAGCAACCTTTACGGGAATAAATACAAGCATGTGCATTCAAATGTCTAAGTTGAATCACCCACGCTATCATTTTAGCTGTCTGTCATTGTGTGATTGGTAAAATATCAATTCAGTTCTTATTCTTTACAAAACAGTATCTATTATGTTAGAAATTAACTGAATGGACTTTGAAGCCACACAGAATTGGTTCTGGTTCTAGCATTAAATACCAACTGAATAATTTTAGACACATTTAAACTCCCATTTCTTGCACTGGAGTAGATTATGTACTCAGAATAATTCTATCAAATAAAATAAAGTGTCACATGATATACAAAAAAATCATACATCACTGAGAAATTTTTCATCGTAAAATCCCCTAAATATCCCAAATGTTAATCAATGGTAGTCTAGTGGCATAAATTAAGGCAAAAGCATACAACAAAGTAGTAGGTAGAAAGAGAGGAAAAAAAAAAGAGGAATATCTCTAGATATTGCAGTAGAGTATATTCAGAATATGCCGCTGGATAAAAAAACTAAGTGTATAAAACATGTATGGAAGGTTAAATTGATCAAAAAGAGAAGTATTTTTATATGTTTATATGTATTAGAGAATCAAAAGAAGGTTGTGCATGAAACAAAATGACTATAACCAACAGGAAAGAGAATGAACAGGATAGATGGAGAGAACATATTTAGAATGTTTTTAGATTTCTTAGAATATACCTGTTTTTCTTTTTTAGATTTGCCTTTATAACCATATAAATAATTTATATAATTTTAGAACAAAATTAAATTCAAAATAGTAATATCTAAAAATAAAAATAATAAAATAAAATGAGTTATTTGATGGAAATGGAATTGGTAGTTTCTAAATGGTGATTTACAGGTCCCCTGAAGAAATGGCTGATTCTTAGTTAAGGAAGAAAATACATAAGATGAACTGAGAACATCTTGGGGTAACAGAAGGAAAGGAAACTACTAAAGACTACTAGGATCATGTTTAAGATGCAGGAGCCACCTTAAAGAAATGACTACTGGCCAACTACGGGATAATTAGACATCAGTACAGATAATGGTAGCAATGAATTGAATCAAATAAAATATGTTAATATCCATAGATTTATAATGATAATGACAACATACATACAATTACACAGACCATTGTTAAGATGTTAGTGAATCAACTCATCATTGTGAAAATAACAAAGATAAAGAATCAAGTATTTATAATGTACTTCCAATACAGTTGGAAGTAAAGCACCCCAAAGTCAGCTTTTACCCTTCTGGGTTTCTGTTGAATTAAAGACACTGGAGCTTCTATCTTTATGGAAGCATATTGCACAAAGAATAAAGAGATGAGTGCACATACCTGACTAAGGAGGGAACCCTAAAAGAAGGGTTGGGGCAATAAAACTGAGGACTGAAAACAACAAACCACTCCAAGGGCAAGTTTGTAGTAAGATTTTTATGCCATTCATGTCACTGGAGAAACCTCATTTTTATAAATATGGTCCTGCAAAAAAATCTACAGGACCTGCTTTCAAATCAGGCCATAAAAGAACCCATACAAATAAAATCCTAAGAAAAATTACCACCTCACAGTCAAAAATTTAAAAAGAAAACAGGCATGGGATTGAGAGCTAGATAAAATAAAATAGACAAAATCAAATATGTAAGGCTTCAGATGTTAAAATTTTTTACCAAACCCTGTAAGATAAGTAAGCTTACACACTGCTCTTAGAAGAATTAAACACTGTCCATACCACTCCACTGGTAGAAGACAACTGAACTTGAACTTGGTCTCTCCTGGACTCTGCCCATTTTACCTTTGCTGACTGTAGTCCATATCTCTCACTGTAATACGTTATAACCATGAGTAGAGCAACTTTCCTGAGTTCTTGCAAATAAATGAACCTGAGGGTGGTGTTGGGGACCACCAACACAATAACTTAGGTAAGAAATATAAAAGTGGTGTCACGGGTCTACAACTTGCCCAGATGGGAAAGAGACCAAGTTGCCCTATAGCACCTAAGATTGACTTAGTGTCCCACAGTCAAACTGTACAGTTCTAAGAGGAAATACGGATAATTACATTAAAGGTCAAATGGGAGCAAAAGTAGCATTAACAGAACTCCTTAGTACACATTGGTTCCTGTAAGGCCCAGCACGGAGCCCAGTGTGGGGCTCAAACTCACAACTGTGAGATCAAGACCTGAGCTGAGGTCAAGAGTCGGACCCTCAACTGACTGAGCCACCCAGGTGCCCCTCTGTAATAGTTGGTTTTATTTATAAGACACATCTTTATCCCCACTAGGATGTCTTCTGATGTGGAAGACCAAAAAATAAGTAAATAAGTAAATAAGTAAATATAATGAGATCTTCAACTATGGCACTTTGTAAGTTCCACAGAAGGTCTTGGGAAGGAGACGGTGGGGTTACTGCATCCATATTTAGCGCTTGCTCTACCTACTTCTGTACTCAAAAGCATGGCTTTAGATCCATTAAGACTTGGATCCATGTCCTCTTCCCACCAACTCCATTACTATCTATGTGAGCTTTATACAAACTTTCAACCTCTTTTTAGTTTCAATTTCCCATACTTACAATGGGGAGAATATTAATAGATTATGGTGCATTATGATTCTATTTTAATACATAACGTTATATAATGATTATGTAGGGTTTTGGTAAATATCAAATGAGACAACGCTTGCAAAGCATTTAGCACAGTGACTAAACATTAGATACAGATGCAGATTATTTAATTAAATATTCTTCTAATTATTATAAGTAGTAGTAGTTAGTTGCAGCAGCAGTCATGTGAGTGCTTTGTAATCACTAAATCGTCACAGACCTGTAAGGGATAGTTGGTCACAGCACAATGTTCATATGCTGCAAATTCATAGGATCTTTCATGCTAGCTAGTAAACCACTTATTAACATGGGTCTCTCAGTGCTGAGCATGCAGACATCTTAGATAGTAATTTATTGCTTTGTAACTTAGTTACGGAAATAAACAGATAAATACAATGAACCCAGCCATGCTTTATTCACAAATATGAAGTTTTCAGCCCAGGATAAAAAGTAAATGAAGTCCAGGACACACCAGTAGCAAAACACATTCCCAAGCACGCTGAAGGCTAATCTGCTCAAGACATTTGCCACCCTCTACCAATTAAGGTGCACTGCAGTGACCCCGAAATGAGAAGTTAAACTGAGAAAGTCTCACTCCAGAGTGAGATTTGGAGACCCAGTGCTCCCAAGGGTTTCTGATATGAACATAAAGGCCAGGGACAGAGTGAGTTTAGTCTGGCCAGTGCATTAGCTCCACAAAATCTGTTAAAGCATTTCTGAAGTTAGCAGAAACTTCCACTGACCTAATAGTGAACCCCTAACCAAAACAAACTCTGCTAATTCGCTGAAACCTAAGCCACAAGCTTATTTACTGTTGTTTTGTTATAAGTCCTTCTAAAGAATGGACAAAATAAATGTTTAAAAATAAAGAAATACTGAGTATCAAAAACACCTGCTCTAATCTAGCCAGTGGTAGTTTAGCTTATATATTCTCTAAGTTATTCAAAAAGAATGATACTGGAATAGATCCTTTAAAATGCGCTAATATGAAGAAGAAACAACTTAGGCTTCTGATAAACAAGCAAATAAGCTAATGATGTATAAATGCTTCAAGAAATCCTCTGTAAATGGGTGAATGTCCAAGGTGACCAGGAGCAGAACTAGCCTTAACAGCCCAATATCCCTTTATCTTTATGATGTGAGGATTTTTACTCAGGGAACATTTGCCAAGTCTACCCATAATTTACTTCTAAATTTAATTTAGTTTTGAATGCTTAAGGGAATTTTAAGTCTTTTCCTGGTTTAAAGATGCTTAAAAAATACAGAAATCCTGTTAGAGTTGGGAAAAGGGTGGCAATTAAGTTTTCATTGAGCAAAACCTGAACAATGATTAATTTTTCAATAGTGACCATGAGCCAAAAGCTGAGTACAGGAGTAATTGATATATTCTAGAAGAATAATAGGAGAAACAGAAAGGAAGAAAGGAGTATTAAAACAGAAAATCTGGAAAATTGGAAATTGGTCATGGTAATCTTTGCCTTTGCAAAATGTTTACTAAGATGAGTAAAACATCGGTCCATATATCAAGTCATTACATTGTACACCTTAAAGTTACAGAACATTATATGTCAATTATACCTCAGTAAAGCTGGAAAAAAAAAGCAGTTGAAAAGCAGCACTTTTAACCACTGTAAGTGGGTAGTCTGCTACACTGCCAATAAACAACAGGCCAGATCATCCCATAGTTGCCTGGATTTAGGTACTGTGAACAGGCAAAAAATAAGAAGGTCTATCAGGAGATTAAGAGAATTTGATAGTTACTATGAGGCTGAAAGTACCCTCTCCAGAAATGACAGGGTCAGGAAAATGTAAATAACTAATGTTGCAATACTGTTAGTTGAGTTACTGACTCAAAATTATCAGGAGATGATTGTGATAATTGATGATGATGATGAGTTTTTTCAAAATAGCCAAATATTACTGTCATATTAGCAGACACTAATACATATTTATTATATTTACTTATGCTGAATTTAGTAAGAGAAGTAACTATAAAAGAAATTTGGAGAATATTAAATCTGAGAGGAAAACAAATCTGTTACGGACTTGCTCAGTGCTTTGCAAAAGGCAGTCCCTTTTTTCCCATCTGTAAGGCAAAGGAATTAGAACTCAAGACATCTAAGGGTGTTTTTGTCTTTATTATTCTGGCATATAGTAGCTTCCAAATTTGGGGTGGCCAAGTAGAGAGAAAAAATATTTCACAGAGAAGGTTTTGTGTGTGTGTCTGCCTGTGTGTGTGTGTATGTGTGTGAGTGCTTTGTCCTTGAGATGCTGATCTCATATGTAAACAATGTTTAATTGCAGATCCTGGAAGAAAAATTCAAGAAATTCCTTTGACATTAAGGTAACTAACTCTAAAAATAAAGTAACTAGAGCAGGATCTGCAGTAAGGAGCTAACCCTAATCCCTGAATCTCTGACAGCCTTTCTTTTATACCACCAGGTTTATAGCACATAATCAGCGGTAGAAGAATAGTCAATCCAGAGAAATGAAGCAGTTATCTTCTTTGTACTAAGTTCTTACTAAGATATAGATCACATATGTTAAGGTAGTGGTTAAAGCCATGTAATCTGGGGTTAGATTGCTTTTATTTAAATCTCCGGTCTACTAATTACTATGTGAAACTAGGCTAGTTACTTAACCTATTAATTACTTGGTTCCTCACTCTTAAAATGAAGCATACACCTAATATTCAACCCAACAGTTCCATTGCTAATATCCCAAGAGAAATGAAAACATATGTCTCAGTAACTATATATCCATACCAAAATAATCCAATGCAAATATTTATTGTGGCTTTATGTATAATCACCAAAATCCATAATCACCAAAAAACAACCCAAATAATCATTAACTTGTGAATGGGCAATCTGTGGTGCATCCATATAATATAATACTACTCAAGAATAAAAGGGATGAATTACTGGTGCACACATGGATATCTGCCGTAGCATAGATGAATCTCAAATACACTATGCAAATGAAAAAAGCCAAAAATAAAAGGTTGTATATTGTATAATTTCATTTATATGATATTACGGAAAGGCAAAGGCATGAGGACACAAAACAAATCAGTGGTTGCTATGGGCTGTAGATGAGGAGATACTACTGATTCCGAAAGGGCATCAGGGAATATTTGCAGGTAATAGGACTGTTGATTAGAGTGTGATCACATTACTTTATTCATCTATCAAAGTTCACAGAACTGTACATTAACATAGGATGACTTTTTAAGTTATACCTCAAAACATTTTAAAAAATAGAGACATGATAGAAGCACTTATTTCATCAGGTTGTTGTGAAGATTAAGAAAGATAAGGCACATAAAAATATTTCAGTGTTTGACATATGAAGCGCTCAACAGATGCTAGCTATCATTATTGTCATAATCCTAATTCTTCAGAATTATAATGGTGCATATTTTTGCTAGGTGAAAATTATTTCTAAGTAAATAACAGTTACTCTTTAATAACCTTTTATAAAAATTGAGGTTTTTTGGTTTAATAACAGTTTGGTTTATAAGTGAGGCCACCTGTTCCTAACACATTGAAGATGACTGCAACATTCTCAGGTTTGTGTTTTCTTTCTTTTTTTTTTTAAGATTTTATTTATTTATTTGACAGAGAGAGACACAGCGAGAGAGGGAACACAAGCAGGGGGAGTGGGAGAAGGAAAAGCAGGCTTCCCGCCGAGCAGGGAACCCGATGTGGGGCTCAATTGAGGACCCCGGGATCATGACCTGAGCCAAAGGCAGATGCCTAACGACTGAGCCACCCAGGCACCCCTCAGGTTTGTGTTTTCAATACAGAGTCATATATTGAGGCTGCCCATTTTTAGTGCCAAATGAGATGTAGATAGGAGCAAAACTAAAATGAAAAGGAATTTTACTTGCTTTTCAGAGCCATTCAATCTTTTTCTTCTGAGTCCCCAAGCCTCCAGCCCAGAGACCAAGATAAGGACACTTCTTCCATTTCACCAGGGCTTTGATTTCTTCCGTCTCTACCTTCCCAGCACCTTCTCTCAGCTCCCTTCTTCTGTAGAGACTCATACTATAGGTAGTAGACATGGTATTCCCCCCCATATCCATGTTACATGCCTCCGAACTGTATCCCAATCTTCATATTCACCCAGTTCTGCAAAAATCTTGATTTGCTAAGCCAATCAAAAAATCTTATCTCCTTTACAAGGTGCCTGGTTCAGAGTAGCTGCTAACTTGATACTCTCTTGGCCATAGGTAGGGATCAGAGTGTAGCGCAGTGGTTGTTTAGAAGTTGGTAGGAAGAGAATTCTCTGTATCTATCTCTAGGCATGGTGATATACATAGATAGATTCTGCAAGAGCCACCACGTGGGAAGCCAGCTATTAGATGAAGGCCAGCCTGATTCCATTCTTTACCATTCAGTGACCAATAAATTTTCTTTGTTACTTAAGGCATTTATCTATCTATCTATCTGTGTGTGTGTGTGTGTGTGAGATAGATATAGATATATAGATATAGATATAGATATATATGCACTCACTTTTTTAACCACACCAAGGACATCTCAACCAATACATTTACCTTCCTCATTAATATTTCAGTTTTCCAAGTCCATTAAGGTTCACAGTGGGTTAGAGCCCAACTAATCTGATAAAATTATACAGTAAGCCCTTAATGACATGTAATACAGACATTCTCACAAATACACATATACATTTTAATAGGCCACTTAGAAATCCTATTTGTTAAATGTAAATTGCATAAAACTAGTAAGATTTTGTAAAAAAAAAAAATAAAAGATTTTTTTTAAAAAACTATGTAAATTTCCTAAAAAATCTTCACAAATACTGTCTTTAAAAATTTTCTTTGGCTTATTGCCCCTCACAATTTCAAAATAGTAAAATAATCTGTAGTTCTCCATCTCTGCTTTTTAATATCAAATGTATGTTTGATAGAATAAAAAGTATACAATTTCTCTAGTTCACAAAATAAATAAAATTACTTAGAATTTTAACAAGGATATCTGAATTGAATATAGGGATTGTGGGTTAATTTCACTTAGTATTTCTTTTGAAACTTTAAAAAGAAAATGATTTCTCTTTAAACTTCAAAAAGAGGGCATTGGATTCATAGCACAAACCCCAGTTTTTTTTTCAGAGTGGAAACCAAAATTGAGAGAAGTTATCTTCATTGATGAAAATAAATGATTAACAATAAATTATTGCCCCAGAATTTCCCAGAACTAGTTTCTTATTTTTGTTTGTTTTATAACAATCTTATACACAAAGTCATTACACCCTGTCATTCCTAGATTTCCAGCAGGAAACCTGCTTTCAGCAAGATGACTGTCTTTCACAATCAAATGTACCAATGACTAATTTTTGTTCCAATCCTATCCAAACTACTCATTATGTTTCCCTCAAAACCAGAGGATGCACTTGACACCTTATGCATAGCTGAGTCTCATCATTTTCCATATGGTTTTCTATGTACTACAGTCCTTCCAATCATTTTGTAAGAATAGAACTCAAAGTCTGCAGTAAAAAAGCATATATTATACATATATTTTACTTTCAATTCACCCACATCCAATCAGTCACTAAGTCATTTAGAGTCAATCGCTGTAGCTTTTTCTCAGCTGTCCCCTTTATTTTCCTTTTTATGTTTATCATGGGTCTATTCTTCAATATTTCCTATGTGAATGAATGCATTATTCTCTTAGCTGCCTGCTTATTTCCCATCTTCCCATTTTCCTATTCAAATTTATCCTCCCAAGTACAAATTACTTGAAAAAACCATTTCACCTTGGTATTTAACATCTCCATCTTCATGTTTTGGCTCAGGCTCCCCCACCCACCTGGAATTTTCACTTATCACTCTGCCCACATATCGAGATTCTATCCATCCTTGAAAGTTCATCTCAAATATCAGTCTTTCACTAAAAATGTTCCCAATGCCCCTACTCACTATGACTACTCTCTTCTTTGCATCTCTTTTCTTTGAATAATTTGTTTCTTGCCTATGCCATTTCAGATTTCCTATGTCCTTAAATATACTTTTAATCTTTCCCTTAGTGGATTCTACATTTCTGGAGGGCACAAACTCTATCCTTTTAATCTTCATATTCTCTGTCTCAACTACCTATAAAAATCAAGTGATCAATAATGATCAATCATGATGATCAAGAAAAAATATGTTGTTTTCATCAATATGTTCTCCCAATTCACAGTTGATATTTCTTTCTTATATCAGGCATTGAGCAAGATTGTTTTTGCATGTGGACAAAACTTTAGTTGAGTCTTTGATGGGATAGATTTGAGATAAAATTGTAGTGTCCCTGATATTCAATAACTAACACATACTCTGTATGAGAAATAGGGGTAAATCAAGAGTGACACATAAAAAGGCCCAGATTTAAAAGGTAGCAGAGTATAACAATGATCAAAGAGGAACTGATCTGGGAAATCTTCTTTAAGGGCTTAAGACAGGGACTCCTATATTGATCTAATTACTTAATAAGGCTGAAGTCACAATAAGTATAATTTGTAGTTAAAATGCTGGAAATTAATTTTGTCTTATGGACTTTTTATTAAATCTGGAGATTATTAAGGTATAATACTCAATTTTTTTTGAAGAGCTAAGATCCTATTAAGTTAAGGACTCCAAGAATTCAAACCCGAACATTACAAATGTTACTAGTTAATCTTTATTCTTTTGGACTTCATTAGGAACATGGTCTGATATTTATGCATACTGTCTCTCTGCTGAAGTGATCTGTCAATTACCACTTGTCATTTGCACCATCTTACCATAGTCTGGGCAGGCATTGTTGTCAGACTTAATCCAGTAGATGAAGTGGTGCCACTGAAAACAATCGAAAATGGATGTGTGCTAATTTCAGACTTTTAGTTAGAGAAAGGGAAGGTGTGAGGTTGGAAGTACTTGTGGAGTGAGATAATGCATTTGACTAGAAACTTCATTCTTTTTTAAAAATCACTTATTGGTCTGGGTTATTCTTTTGTTTTGGTTTGGAAATTTTCAAAGTATCTAACAAAAGGTTGATTATATGCTTGATTGTACAAAGCACTGTGACTGAACAAATAGAGCTGGTGTGAAGCTTCTGTTCTCTGGAGGCTAGAGATGCAGTGTGATTAGTTGTGACATTTTGAAGGGTGTGAATGGCTTTAGAACAGTGTAATGGACACAGATGGCATTTTGAATTAGTTGCCAAATGGTTATAAACTCAAGCACCATCAACCAATTTATTTACCTTTCATTGTTTTAGAGACCAAACAAGAGTAGGAATATTACACTAATTTGTTTAAAGAGTAATTTGCATTAGATTTTCCAAAAGTACATTATCAGAGATATTAAAATTTCAGGATTATGACTTTACAGAGAGACAGAGGTAGGCCCAGTTACTAAATGAAAAACCAATATTTTATCTGTCATCTATTTTTTTCTCCTGTTTCCTAAGGTTTGGATTAGTGGACATCATATGGATCCAGAACAAAATTCAGTGGAGTGACTAAATGCTTGGATGTTTTAAGGATAAGATTGTTTCTCACCCTGAAAATCTGACTTTGACATATCACAGAATAAGTAGGTAGTTTGACAACTCAGTTACTAAAGGTAGCACTGGCCAATTAAAAAGATCTGCCAATAGATAACAGAAGAGCTACTCTTATTTACAAAACTGAAATAGTTTGAACCCACTGAATTTCTTGTTGAATCAAAATCTGCTTGGGCATCTGGAGATCTCCCAAACTGTATGCTTCTTGTTTTGGCCCATGTGACTGACTTAGCTCGCTCCTTAATTTCAGTTCCCTAGGTGAGAATTACGGCTTCTAATTTGACCAACTCGCAGAGCTGCCATTTGGTAGCTGGCCTGGCCCTAAAGATCTTGGCTATGTTTCTCACTACTCCACAGAAATGACTCACAGAACACCAACATCAGACAAGATAACTCCAGTGTGATGAGATAAGACAAAACAAAATACTTTCTGACAACACTCAAACCAAGAAAAGACCTGCTTCTTTGATCCTTTCTCAAAATTACCTATTATGGGCCCAAATTTCATAACTAATCCATTCTAACACCCTCTGAGACAGCCCTCATTTCCTCAGGGTGTTCAGCTTTGTTTGCTAATTAGTGTGTTCTCAATGGTCACTGACAGGTAGGCCTTGGCAATTTATTTATTAAACATTATATGAGGTCTATAACTGTAATGCCCTGGTAGATATATACCATGGTATATACCATGATAAAGAAAAAAGATGAGGATATCCCTGCTTTAAAAAGGCATACAGCATTTTAGAAAATAGAATATTCTCAATGGTTCCTGTATGTTAAGCACTATGATAATCAATATATGGGCATTAACTCAGTTATCCTTAGTACAATCCCAAAAAGATAGCCATGCTACTATCTATATTGTGCCCACTATAAAACTGGCCTTACAAGAGTTAAAACATATCATCCACAGTCTCTGTGACAGAAATAAAAATTCACCACTCAGATCACCCACTGAGGGGAGCAAAATGTACTGACAGCCTCATCTGCCATTCCCTTGATCTACCACTGTGTTTCCATCCAGGCCATGCTTCTCCTAGCTGCTCCTAGGAAAAAAGAAAGCACAGTGGAAGTATTAATGTCGGCCCATTTCTGGAGGACAGGACTCAGACGGGTAGGCTCAGAAACGCCCCGTTGACCTAGCCAAACTTTCTTAGGACTGAACAGAAGTCTGAGACTCTTCCTACCCAATCCTCATTCCTTCTCACTCTGCTTTTACAGATGACAGACAAGCACTGTAATCTAATGACTATCTTGCTCTCGCCCCCTTGTCCATCACAGGTGTTTCCTCAATATATCTCTTACACATTTAATCCCATTGTGGCATTTGCTTCCTGGAGGGCCAGGACTCACACAGTCACTCTACGTGTAAGAAGAGGAGTTAAATTTTAATGTTGGACAGTCTATTGCTATTCCCAGTGTTTTTAACAATCACTGAAAGAATGAGACCATTTTAAATGTCAAATCTTGAAGGATGATTTTAAGATGCCAAAAGAGCAAATTTAACTAAGATAGTGCCAAACATTTTATAAAATCTGTCTGAGCTGTGTCATGCTTAATTTCATATGAGATATGGATTTCCCTCTAATTCCTCTATCCGTTTATTCCTGGGATTTGGGCTTGTCTCTTGCCTCTGACATGTATATTTGAATTGTGGATTTCCATATTCTACTAGCTCTGACTAGAACTTTCTTTCCTCCTGTAAAAAATCTTTCATCCTTCAAGAGTCACTCAGCTTCTTGAGGGCAGTATTGATGCATCTGAAGGCTTAGTCTGCACTCCTCCTTTCCACTCACTCTTAACAGTTTGTGCTTATCATATATAATGAAAATTTCAGGTTCTCCTACTTTTACCTCTATTACTGTCAACAGGAAACAGTATTTTTTTAAATTTGCAGCTCCTAGCAAAGTAATGAGTGAATAAGTGAATGAATTAATAACCATTCATCCTAAATGGTCTTGGTTCTAACTCGTGACTTTCTGGTGATTCCACTGCTGTTTGCCCACTATTCTATAAAATACTATACTATACTATAAAATAAAATAAAATAAAATATACTCATAAAATTTATAGTTGCATGCTCTACTACATCATATCTTGACCAGCCCTGTTATCTTGACTGTTTTCTGAAAAACTACAGTATCTGGATATTATGTTATGATGTATGATAACATGAAATGTAAGCCCAATGACGGCAATGATTTCATCTGTCCTGTCAATGCTCCCCATCATACCTGTGTTAGGAACCCAGTGAATAAACATAATACCAGATATACAGAATGCTCTAAAATGCAACAGAAGGTCTTGTTAAGAAGATGAGTGCTAGTATAGATTTCTTGAAGATGTAGAGACTTGACCTTAGAGAAATGGTAGATGAACTTAATTATGTAACTGAAGATGATTGGAAACTCTTCAGTATTGGAGAGCTCTGACAATTACACAAAGGCCCATCAATGCCCAATTACTCATATACAAACCTCAAGGATGACAAGAGCATGACATAAGTGACCTCCATGAAACTTCATCTGTTCTTGATTGCGCTGTGAATTACTAAAGCATCCATCTTTAGCCCAGGAAGTAAAAAATATTTTAAGTCGAGAATCTGGACAGAAAGGCAGTAAAGTAAATAAAATTTGAAACTGTTCTGTGATTAAACTCTTATATAGTAATGAATCCAGTATGGTACATGGCTGAAGTTCTGATAAACACTATTTCACTGCAAATTATCCATTTTATGATCTGCACAAAATTGCAAAAAGGTTATCTAGCTGTGGTAAATGGAACAGATTGGTTGTTATATTTATCACCAAATATGGAATAGATAAGGTGCATAGATTTAAATATAAGTATAAAACAAAATAAAAATAATATAGTAAGGTGCATAGATTTAAATATAAATAACCTCTTTCATGTCAAAGGGATTCTATACAAAGAATTAACCACTTATTCATAGAAAAATAAATCTTCATTGTGATGTTAAAGCTGGAAGAATCTCTGCCAGGTGACAATATTTCCTGTGATAATTGTGGGTCTATAAATTACCTATTGGAATATCTGGATTAAAATGAAATGTGGTTGAAACAATCATGTGGATGTCTGGCCACAACAAAGCAAAAATTATTGTGAATACTTATTTTTGAAAAATTGTACAGATCTCCTCATGGCAGGAGAAAGCTGATGAGAAAATTTTCAATAGAATTCTTGCTAACATATCCACTTAGTAATTACAAGCTTTCTTTGTGAAGTTTAGAGTAGCTACAAGCATTGTAATACTTCTGACAATTCTGACTGGTAAATTGTGCTGACTGGCCTGACTCTATACGCAAACTCAACAATATTTCAGTTATGACTCTGCTGCTCTAAAAGAAAAGGCTCGTATTGATCCAAATTGAAAATAAAAAAGTGTAATAAAAATTCTAAAGAAATGCTTGGCAGAGGCCTACTTCTTTATCAGAAATGATCTTTACATTGCCCCAATCTCTGACTTATATCTAGTCAGTCATTCACTCGTGTATCTGTCAAATCCTTCCTAATTGCCAGTAGTGCCTAATAACTGGGAGGCTAAAGCGTTCAATCTGGAAGGAAAGTTAGGTAAGCCTCCTCCAAGTGTTAACAAGCTCCTTAGCTTATACAGGCAGCCTCAGCTTCCTCCTAAACAAGGGTCCCACGAAAGTCCTACTGGAGGACCAAGAGAGGTAGGAGAGGTCACAAAATGGGGAAAGTGACCAACAATTTCAAAGGAGAAGCCACCTGGTCTCCAATTCCTACCACCACCATGGACAAACAATTCTCAAGTTGTTTCACTCAGGGCATCTGCTGTGGGGGTACAAATCCAGAGTTCCAAAGAAATCTTAAAGATTCTCACCTTCTGTCACGGAATAAAAAATGGGATTTTTTTTTCTAACCAACTATCAAATAATAATTAATAAAATAAAAACTTACAAAATATCCCCAAACACACTAATTATCAATCTGAAGCAGAGAGTAGTGCTTAGTAAACGGACTGATTCAAGTAAATTACCTACATTATGCCCTTCAATCACAATTAACAGCACAGAAACCAGGGTAGAGCAAAGTGCAGTATCTTGTCCAAGGTCTCAACACCAGGAAATGTCTGATCTTGGATCTGAAGCCAGAGTCCACATTCTTTAGTCCCTGCCATATTTTGTGATAATTCTAAGGGAATATGAGTTAAGACTGATGGACTGAATTTACACAGAGATAAATTTTAATACAAAATAAAAAGTATTTTCAGCAATTATAGGGTTGCACTAATTAAACATACTGATTCTTGACATAGTGGCTTCATAGCCTTAGGTTTTAGGTCCTGGGAGTATTAAAGAAGAAATTAACTAGTCATCTGTCACAGATAGTACATATGGACCTGAACTGTGTTTCTCCTGATGACAAATTATCGTAGCATTTAAATGTTAAAACATTCCTGTCTTAGTCTAAATCCTTAGTGGCAAAAAAAAAAAAAAAAATTCAGTCTGGGTAATTTACATATAGATTAATTTATCATAAAGAACTATAAGAATAAAAAAAAATATATCATGGAAGCCAATTGGTCAAAATACAGAAGGATTCCAAGCTGAACTAGGATGATATCCTGTTCTTCTCTTGATAGGTAGATAGACCAACAGATAAATAGATGTAAATATACATATACATTTATTTATATTTGTAATAAAATACATATGCATATTTCAAATGCATTTAGCATACAATTTGTCAATTATGTCTAAATAAATGCTTAAGAAGGTGAAGATCTTCTACTCTAAAAATACAGTAATAAAAAATTGTTTCTTTCACTCAGCAAATATCTATATTTACATCTGGGGGGGAGGGGAGAGAACTACATCCACTGGCCACAGGCTACCAAATGGGGTCCCTGAAGGGGGTCTTATTCTCACTTCCTAAAACATAAACCTACAGTTAGCTTTGTGTTGCTGACATGGTGGGTCAGGGACCGGGACTGTGCAGTCATTTGGAGTTAAGGGGAAAAAAAAAAAAATGCATCCCTTCCTCAGTTTGGATCACGTACTCACCACTAGCACAGCCACTGGTGGAAAGTAGAGTCACTTGATGCTAATATGGCTTTCCAAAATCATTACATTAACTAGAACTGAGCTGGGTGTGGGGAGTCCTTACAAAGTAGCGTGCCTGTAGGCTGGATAGGTTCCAATTTGAAACTTGGCTTGGTCAGCATTCATACCCTTTTTATTTCCTGGTTCTTCCAAGTCTCCTCAATAATCTAGTCCCACTCTAATTAAACCTCTGAATTCTAAAAGTCTAAATTCCCATTGCAGAAAAGAAATTCAAGTGAGGTAGGATACCTTATTTAATTAGAAGTTATGCCAATTTTCAATCATTCTGTCTTTCTATTCCTATTCAACTGCTGCCAGCTTAGATTACCAAATTAATTTGGGATTTGAAGCCAGAGCCCACTCTTTCACCCTGTGAACCTGAGACGGGTAGGGAAAATTTCATTTTATGTAGAAATCACTTGGTATTAAATCTTCTCTGCATATACACAATGTTAGCCTTCAATATTTAATCTTTTGGTCACCAACATCCCTCTAAACTGAGACTTTCATGTGAATTTGCCAGACCAGCATTCTTCTGTAAGTGACAAATTTGAACTGTCATGCCAGCAGGACAGATGAGCCATGTGATCTGAATTCTTGTCCATCAATGGTCAGTGACAGATATCACAAGTGAGTGAGGGAGCTGGAAAAGATTTATATCAGTCCGCATGTTCTGATCTCATACCACAATTTCTTCAATTTTTTGTAACATTTATTATAGAATTGTTATTATTTCTTCCTTAAATATTTGGTAGAACACATCAGTGCAGCCATCTGGGTCTGGAGTATTCTTCGTGAGAAGTTTTAGTTACTTGTTTTGTTTTTACTAATAATGATTTTTAAAAAATAGTTATAGAACAGTTTAGGCCATTTCTTCTTCAGTAAGTTTCAGTAGTTGTATCATCCAAGGAATTTGTCCATTTTATCTAAGTAATTGAATTTATTGGCATAAATTAATTTATATTAGACCTTTATTTTCTTTTTAATATCTAAAGATTTTGTAATGATGTTCCTGTATAATTCCAGATGTTATTCTTGTATCTTCACTCATTTTTTATTGGTCAGTGTGAATGGAAATTTACCAATTTCACTGATCTTCTCAAACAATTAGCTTTTAGTTTCATTTATTTTCTTTATTGTCTCTCTGGGTTCTGTTTAAATAATTTCAGCTTTTATCTATGTTTCTCCTTTTTCTGCTTACTTTTTTCTAGTTCATTGATTTGATGCCTTTCTTTTTTTCTGATAGACTATAAATTTCCAACTAAATACTTCTTTAGTGGCATCCTGTAATTTTGATGTGTTACATTTTCATTTTTATTTAGTACTAAATGCTTTTTATTTTCCTTTATGGATCCTTTTTGGAACACAGCTTATCTACAAGTGTTTTATTTAGTTTACAAATATATGGTAATTTTTCAGAGATCTTTTGTTAATATTTCTATTTTAAATCCATTGTGGTTAGAGAAAATACTTTGTATGAATTAAATCCTTTTAAATTTGAGTCTTTTGTCGTAACTCAGAATATGTTCTCTCTTGGTAAATGTCCCATGTGGACTTGAAAAGAATATCCATTCTACTGGTGCTGTGCAATGTATTTTATAAATTTCAACTAGATGAAGGTTTGCTGAAATTGTTATTCCAGTTTTCTATCTCCTTACTAATTTTCTATCTGTTCCATCAATTTTTCAGAGATAGATATTGAAA